>NC_064829.1:28482135-30882135 GCF_024166365.1 Elephas maximus indicus
AGTCTTGGGATTTCGAGTTTGCTAAAAAGCCTTATTGGAGTTCCTGGGTGGTGCCAATGGTTTATCCACTCAGCTGCTAATTGAAGTTTGGAGGTTTGAATCCACCCAGAGGCACCTTAGAAGACAGGCCGGGGTATCTCCTTCCACAAAACCAGCTATGGAAAACCCTATGGAGCACAGTTGTATCTGACACACATGGGATCACTATGAGCTGGAATCAATTCAACGGGCAACTGGTTTTTTTGTTTTGTTTTGTTTTAAAGCCCTATTAAATTGTGATAATATCTTATAATTCACATGCTAAAATATGGCGACCAATAATGCACAGTATCATATAGTCGTGGAGTTGTCTCACTAGTGGCGAGAATAAGTTTGGGCTCTTACGAGGTCTGCCAGCTGGGGGGGTGGCTGGAGCCAAGAGGCAGCACCATGTCAGGGAGCACAGTCATGGACTGGGTGCCCCAACACCCCCACCTCTGAAAGGAAGGGTGGGGGAGTGGAACTGACTTGCCTTAGTATCAGGCGTAGGGGTTTGACCTCATTCTCTGTTCTCTCCCAGTATAGCTTCTCAGGCCAGACATCGCATCACTGGGGTTGAACTTTGGAGACTGTGTAATTTTACTAATGTCAAAATAGCTTTATAAACCACTATGTAAAAAGTTAAACACCAGCATTCAAATCCTCACAAAATATGGATTTTCCTGGACAGCCAGCAAAAGCATCTGGGTAGACTAAGCAAAGATTTAGTTTTAAGTGGCCTAAAAATAGAAGACCATGTGCCACTAGGACATTTGTCCACTAACACCGACTAAAGAATAAATAAAACAAGAAATTAATTTGTGAGGTATATATTAGTATCCATGCAATGCTGTTCACTAGCACAATTTCCCACTTTCTCATTTTTCTTTCTCCAAAATGTTTTAATAACAGGAAAAAAATGGAAAAACATTTCTGGCACATTTATATTAACATTAATTTCTTTCCAAAATTTGACCAGAACAAAAGAAAATTTGAAGACCATGTGAATATTCCAACTGTATGAATGGGTAAGGTAGAAAGTGGGGGAAGATGGAACTAGTGGTAAGAAAGAGCGTTTGATTCATGTTGATAAAAATAGTTGTCCTTTAAACCAAGTTTTCAATAATACCTAAAATAAGTTGTTGTTTAAGGAGCCTTAACAAAGTAGAAATCTTTCCTAGGCCTCATACGTTACCAGCAAATATTTTGGACTTGTTTTGAAGTGAGTTTTACAAAAACAAAAAAAATGGTGTAAAAGCTTTCATGTTTTCATTGAATTTCCTCCTACATAGCATTTAACTTTTGGGATTTTACTAAATACTGGAGATGGAGAGGTGGGAAGTAGAAGGAAAGAATAAAGAGAGAAGTTGCTTTTTTTTTATTTTAAATCACCTTAGACCCTTTTGGTTAGGTCTCACTGAGACCTCCGAGAGCACAGTCTGTGGACACGTTTCTCCAGCTGACTCATGAGACCCACTCTCCTTGCCACCTTGTCACCCCTTTGATCAGTGAGCCTCCCCTCCACTCTCTTTTTTTAAGGACCCGGGGAGAGAAGACCAATATTTCATATGTGCTCAGTTAGGGATACAATGATGATTGATAAAGGTGGGGGTGCACATTTCAGGGTGGGAACCAAGTGAAAAATCATGTGGATAGGGTCAGGGGAAAGACCAGGCTTAGGATTTAGGCCATGCCCATCTTCCTGCCCATGTATTGCCTCTGAAAGAGAGCTCACAGTGATGATGCCTTGTTTGAGGAAAAGCCTCCCAGGAAAAATAATTAGCAAGAAATGGAGGTGCCAGATAAAAAGAAGGGGGACTGAGGGGGAAAGAGGGCCGAGGATAGCCCTTCACAGTGACCCTGAGCTCTTGAGTGACCATTTCCCCTACAGAGATGAAGTGATGCCATCATGGGGTACAAAGGCTTCCTTGAAGTGACCCCTCCTTTCCTCCCCAGACTGTTCATACCAATAATAAAGACATACCAGAGACCACCAATATTGAAAGCTGTGAGCTGTTGGAAGCAGACCCAGGCCTTTGGGAATCCCCATGAAAAACATTCTATTCCTTTGCACCTGTAACACAGTCCCAGTATGACTGTATCTCTTAAAGTCATAGGCATCTGTTTTTGAGTTTGCTCCTTGGAGACAGAAACAGGATTTCGATGTATAATGTTTTCTTCTCATTTCCTGCTATGCGCTGCTGTAAGTTTCTATTCTTACCTGACTTGGTGAATCCATTCACCCTGTGTTACAGACTGGGGCATAGGCTTAAACAAAGACTAGACTAAAAGGGATGTTTAGGAAATGGAAAGTTCTATAACCATCATTGTTTCAACTGCTTTTTGAAAAATCTTTGCCGGTACAATAGGGAAGTCAAATAGCGTCTTTCTCTGAAGCTATGGAAAGATATCGAGTCATCACTTGGGTTTTCAGTGCCTCAGGGCAGCAGGACAGGCACTGAGCAGCCAGGATACAGGCTTAAGGATCCCATCCGATCTGTGAGAGTCCAGGCAAACCACTTCCACAAACAAACAAAAAACAACCAGATGACCAAGTCCAGGACGACCGCACACTTTGCTGTCAGGAATTCATCAACTTTGCCAGACACAGATGAATGAATCGGTTTCCCATTCATGTTCTGACTTTAAAGAATGCGGTGTCTGCAAGACATGGCCTTCTCTTGGAGAAATATGATATAGTAATATCCCATTTAACAAAATACTATTTTAACATAAGGCAAGTGACTGTGGCAAAGTCGCCTGACCCTTGCTGACTAAGCCACGTGCAGGGGCTTTGAACTGTTCTTTAAGGACACTTATTTCCACCAAGCAGTTGTTGAGTTACCTGAGAAGCAATATTGCCAAATTAGTATTCTTTCCTCCAAATTTGAATGTAACAGGATGTTAAGAAGTGTACTCAAATTCTCCTCTCTGACTGTATTGCTACCCTGCCTGTGACAGGTTGGAAGTTTTATTTTCCTCTGGGAAAATAGATTGGGTGGACAGTGGAAATTTGAGCAGCCTTAAACTTCTTCTCAGTTCTTGCAGTATTTTCTAAGAACTGATCACCAATTTATGCTTTTATGGGATTTTATAAAACCAAATGACCTTAGTCCCAAACCCATTCTATATAAATGGAACTTTGCTATAACAACGAACTAGATCAGTTAGTGTCTATGGCTGCCTGTGAAGGCTAAAAACTAAGTTCAGTATTTGGGTGGGACTGTTCTTTTACTGGAAACCCTGGTGGCGTAGTGGTTAAGTGCTACGGCTGCTAACCAAGAGGTCGGCAGTTCGAATCCGCCAGGTGCTCCTTGGAAATTCCATAGGGCAGTTCTACTCTGTCCTATAGGGTCTCGACAGCAGTGGGTTTGGTGGGTGGGGCTCTTTTACCATCTGTCAATGACATTGTTCACAGAAAATAACAGTCCTTAGCACAGTTTATAACTCTACAGAGTGTGGTTTTTTTTTTATTACTGTCTGCCTCTCTTGCGTGCTATACCTGAGAGGAAACACCTTCTGGAAACAGTACTCAGAATAGAGGAGAGCAGGTCAAAATAGGCGGTCAAAAACCATCTTTTTGGTAAAAAGCTGACCATTTTCTTCTAACTTAAAAAAAAAAAGAGTGATTATCTTAATTAACTGTATCAGAAGGAAAATGTCACTGGTTCTCACAAGGCTGGCTCTGCAAAACTTCCAGCAGCCCCACAACCCAGGAGTGTGGAGGTACCTCATCCCATGCAAGCAGACTTGAGCCTTCCCCTTTCAGTTAGGCTCTTGCATGTTATGTTTCCTCTTTTTTTCTTGCTCTTTCACCTTCTTTCCTGACATGTAAGTGATACCAATATCTTTTCTGGGTTCTAGCCTTCTTTCTATTCCTGCACAAGAGGAGGGGCTAGGGAAAGGTTTCCTGGTGCCATTGGGAGACAGCGATGATCCAGCAACAAGCCACTATGGGGCCCATAATGACAGCAGGAAGGCTGTGGGGTGGAACTGGATGGTAGAGGGCAACTATCTGGACAAGCCCTCAAGGAAGAACTCCAGTAGACCCTTTATCTTCAAAATATTTTAAGGCATTATTATGAACTGAATTGTGTCCCCCCACCCCCAAATTTTGTGTTGTAAACCTCCCCTTATACCTGTGGATATAATCCCATTTGGGAACAGGGATTTCTTTGTTAGGTTAATGAGGCCATGTCAGTGCGTGGTGTACCTTAAGCCAATCACATTTTGAGATATAAAAGCAGATTAGACACAGAAGACAGCAAGCATGAATGGGAAAAGATAGATGCCACGCCACATGAAGATCACCAAAGAACCAAAGAACAGAAGCTGAAAACAACAAGGATTTTCCAACAGAGTGGAGAAAAGACCTTTCCCCTAGAGCTGATGCCCTGAAATCAGACTTCTAGCTTCCTAAACAATGAGAAAATAAATTTCTGTTCGATAAAGCCACCCACTTGTGGTATTTCTGTTATAGCAGGTCTAAGAAACTAAGACAGATGTTGACTTTGTTTCATTCAACACATGAAAATTCTGGCCAAATTTTTCTCAATAAAGCATTCAGAGCAGGCTGAAGAAATATTATTCTCTCAATGCAATTAGAAACGTGGTTCTCAATACTGTGGGGTGGAAGGAGGCGCTTATTCAAACTAGACATGGCCCCACCCACCAAGAATCACTGCCCAAATACAACTAGTGGCGGGGGAGGGGGGACCACATGCATGACAAGGGGAGGTAAGAAAACATCGGGAACCATTGGAATCTGTATAGTGTGTGTGTGGGCACACGTGTGCGTGTGTATTATGTAGGTGTGTAGATGTGCACATTGCCTGTGTGTGTGTGCATGTGTGTATGTGTATGTATGTGTGAGTGTGTGTGTGCTTGTGTGTATATGTGTGCATTTGTGTATTTTTGTATATGAGAGTGTGTTCAACCCATGAAAAAAAATTTTCCCAGCCCTCAGAATTTCCTAAAGTATGAACAATGTTAAGGCATCCAACTTTTGATTTGGACTTGAGATTTTTAATTTAATGTGACATATTAATGAAAGCAGTGTGTGGTACTGACTCAAATCATAGTTTTCTTCAGAGTAGTGCAAGATTCAGTGATGGATAAAATAGGAGGGTACCCAGGACACTGCTAAAAAAGGGACCAAAAATCAAAAAGGGGGAGAAACCAAAGGATACTACTTGAAACAGCTGTGTAAGTTTGTGAGACAGATGAGACTATTTTGGGGAAGTATTACAAGATATAAACTCTATGAAGGCAAGACGGTTGTATAATCTCTTCTAGCCTTCATAACACTGGAGGAAAACTTCAGGGTGTGTAGAAACGACTGGAGTCCCTCCTGGAGCTGGGGGCTGGGAGAACATGCTGGGCCCTGTGCTCAGGGCTAAGAGTGCTTCTCTTGTGTCTGAATGTGGGGCCACTTCATGGCACTGTGGCAGTATTTTTCATGAGGGTTAATTCAAGTGAATTGAGAAACATGACAGATTGAGCTATACATTTTAGAGATCATCAATAATACTGATTCGATTTTAGGACATACACTCTTCTATTGAAACAAAATTCTATCAGATCCCTAAAGTGTCAAATGCATTTTATTTGAAGTTGAGAACATATTCCTGAGAAAAATAAGGAAAATTGGGGTACATGGGACTTATGAGGATTGCACAGAAATTTTATGGGGGTGTCATCCGTCCTGAGGGCTACTAAGTGCTTGCTCTGTGCCAGAACAAGTGTGTCATAAATATTGTTGAATGAGTGAATGAATGAATGGACAATCCTAAATAGCTTTTACTAATATTTCCATTTTACTTGTGAAGAAACAGGCTTGGGGCGGTTAACCTGGGAGATGTCAGCCATCTTATAAGAGTTGGAAACAGAATTCA
This sequence comes from Elephas maximus indicus, assembly GCF_024166365.1. Classification (NCBI taxonomy): domain Eukaryota; kingdom Metazoa; phylum Chordata; class Mammalia; order Proboscidea; family Elephantidae; genus Elephas; species Elephas maximus. The sequence continues at coordinate 28,488,048 of NC_064829.1, forward strand.
AAACCAAGTCTTTCTGACTCTGACTTATGTAATGTAGGAGAAACTCAAAACAGAGTGCTGGGAAAAATCACACATAAAAACCCCTCTGCCTTAGGCCAGCTGATGAAAATAGCTTTTATTTTTCTCTTTGGAGTCCCTAGCTTTCCCCAGTAAGTGCCAATATCCTCATTCATTTTCTCACGTTACTCATCTCTTTTACCCACAAAATTCTGGTTGAAATTAGTGGGATCTTCATGCTTAGGAGCTTCTAATGACATAGAGAACTGGAAATACTAACCCAATGTTCTGATCTTTTAGAAAAGCCCAGACAGAAAAGAATATTGGCCCCAGCGGTCAAAACCCAGACAACTCCAGTTTTGATGGGATAGCTCCCAAAAAGTTCAGATGCTTTCCTGAACTTATCCAAACCTTGGGCGGTCTCCTTTTCCGGAGGGAACATGCTTGGTGGATGATACACCAAGTTTGAAACACATGGAGAATGCCCTCCGTAGGGACTCTTGTGTGAGGTTAAGTCTCAATTGTACACGAGACTGCTGTGGTATTTCTCCTCTGGAGACGTATAGGCAGGCTTTGTCCTGTTGAAAATGAAATCCCAACCACACAGAAAGCACTGAAGTTATGTTGGGTGAAGTTATCTAATGTCTGTCTATGGTCTTCATTTATTAAGCACCTACCATGTGCCGGATACTGCCCCACATGCTTTGTTGTTGTTAGTTGCCGTCAAGTCAGCTCTGACTCATGGTGCCCTTATGCATAAAAGAAAGAAACATTGTCCAGTCCTTTGCCATTTTCATGACCATTGGTAGGTTTAAGTTCATTGTTATGGCTATGGCATAATGTCTTCCATCCTAAGGGGCTCATCTTGTAGCACTATATTGGGCAATATTCTGTTGTGATCCATAGGCTTTTTATTGGCTAATTTTCAAAAGTAAATTGCCAGGTCTTTCTTCCTAGTTTGTCTTAGTCAGGAAGCTCCACTGAAAGCTGTCCACCATGGGTGACCTGGCCAGTATTTGAAATACCAGTGGCATAGCTTCCAGCATCAACACAACGCATGAACCACCATAATACAACAAACTGACAGTCAGGCGGTGGCCTAGACGCTTTACTTATGTTAATTCATTTAATTTTAGCAACCAACCTGCAAAATAGTTGTTATCTCCATTTAGCAGATGAGGAAACTGAGGGCCAGACTGATTAAGTATCATCATGACTGAAGTCACGTGACCTCTAGGTGGTTAGCTGGGTTTTGAACAAACTCTGTCCACCTCAAAAGTTTGTGTACCTGATCACTCTATAAAGTCTCCTTATTAGCCCAGAAGAGCATGGGCAAAGGTAACATTTGTGGGTGGTTGAATTTGTACCCCTGTTTTATTCCCATTTGATGGCAGTCTCCCCAGTCCCATTTCTGAAGCAGAGATAGAAGCAATGGAGCTGGCAGGCACCTCTGGTTCTCACGTGGCAAACACGGGTGACGTGGCCAGTCTGCTGGGGCAGAGGTCGCTGGCTTCAGGTCAAGTGATGGGAGTTAATGAGCTTGAAGGAAAAACAAACCATCAACTGGGTGGAACTTCTGACAAAGCCATCAGTAAACGTTTAACAAGATAAACTAGGATTTAAATTCACAGGTGAACTTAGAAATCAGGAAGAAAAAAAATTGATACTTGAGCTAATTCCACAAATACTAGAACATCACAGAATTATTAAAAGTCTCCATAACTTGAAGCCTGACTGAAACTATGGTCCCTTCACTGTATGATTTAAACTCAACTATTTACTTTGGCTTCTGTCTTCTCAATGACTTGTTCTAATCAAAATGTTTTGGTGAGATGCACAAAAGGAATAAAAATATGGTTGAAAAGCCAGAGGGTAATATCTTGGTTTAAGACAACTGTGAACACAAACTTTAATCTTTGGCCATGCTGTAAAGGCTTTTAGATTGAATAGGGCAAAGACTTTTAAGATCTTATTTAGAAAAGCATTTTAGGGTTGTTAATGGGTCTAAAAGAAGCCTTGATGGCACAATGGTTAAGCATTCGGCAGCTAACTGAAAGGTTGGCAGTTCGAACCCACCAGTGGCTCCACAGGAAAAAAGACCTGGCGATCTGTTCCTGTAAAGATTACAGCCTAGAAAACCTTATGGGGGCATTTCTTCTCTGCCCTTTAAGGTCACTATGAGTCGGAATCGACTGGATGACACACAACATCAACAACAGTGGGACTAACACCACCTTTACAGAACATAAGTTCATCAAAATGCTTCCTGTTTCACCAATGAGCATTTGACACCTGGAACTACATTTTTTAGAGGCTTCTATAACAATCCATGATTTAAAAGATGTTAAAGTCAGCTTCAACGCTGAGTTCAAGCAATGCTTGTGGGACTTGGGCTCCCATCATATCTACAACCAAGCCAATGTGTTTCCCTCTTATATTGTATCAACTGCCTACACATGGCTCTGCATGCATCTATCTTGGTGGAGTATTTACCTGAACTGGATATTACCTTCTAGAATCCAGTAACAATGATAAATAATGATTATCAATACATATGTCAGGTATTCTCAAGCAGAACTCCATTCAAAGCTTGGCGAAGCTACTTGACCAGTTGAGCGACCATGGACTAGCTACTTATCTCTCAAATTATCAGATTTCTTATCTACATACAAATGATAATAACACATTGTTTTGTGTAGTGGATTAAATGAGATAATATATGTAAAATGCCTGTGCTTGCGTGGTACTTGGTACACATTCAATAAATGCTGGTTCCATTCTCTTCCCCACTTTCAAGGTTAGCATAAAGAAGAAGACACAGAAAGTGTGGTACAGGCGCTTTGAGAGGATTTTCAGGTTCCTTGAAAAATATGCTAAAATGCAGTACTGTTAGGTGCCGTTGAGTTAGCTCTGACTCATAGAGGCCCTACATACAACAGAACGAAACACCGTCTGGTTCTGTGCCATCCCCACAATCATTGTTATGTTTGAGCCCATTGTTGCAGCCACTGTATCAAGCCATCTCATTGAGGGTCTTCCTCTTTTTTGCTGACCCTCTACTTTACCAAATATGATGTCCTTCTCCAGGAACTGGTCCCTGCTGATAACATGTCCAAAGTACGTGAGATGAAGTCTCCCAATCTTCACTTATAAGGAGCACTCTGGCTGTACTTTTTCCAAGACGTATTTGTTCATTGTTCTGGCAGTCCATGGCATACTTAGTATTCTTTGCCAACACCATAATTCAAAGACATGCATGTGACGTGATTGAAAATACCATGGCTTGGGTCAGGAACACCTTAGTCCTCAAAATGACATCTTTGCTTTTCAACACTTTAAAAACATCTTTTGTAGCAGATTTGCCCAATGCAATGCAGTATAATCCCATTAAAGGGAGACTTCCATTGCTGCTCGAGCGAAGGCTGCCTGCTCAGAAACAGAGGCAAACTAGCCTTCAGTTTACATCTCAGAAAGTATATGTCAAGGCACAAAGAGCAGCTTTTTAACTACAAGGCTGTCAGATCCCATGATTTTATTCTTGGTACAAAGCAAACAAAACACATACAGAGCAATAAACTGCAAAAAGATGATGGTGATGGCGACACAATAGGACAATGGCAGCAGCCAACATTTATGAGGACCTACACGTGTGAAGCCCTTTCCATGCGTTCTTCCATTTCATCTATCACAACAGCTCTATAAATGGGCACCTGTGTGGTCTTCGAAACAAGTAGAAGAATTTTTTTTTTTTTTAAAGGAGGACACCTTGAGAATTTCTGCACGTAAGAAATAATAAAATCATTGTTGATTTCATAAGAGGACACACCATCCCGGATGACTGTCATTCAAGCTGTAGTTTTGCTTACATTTAAGGGCAAATGAATTATTTCTGAGTAGACTAGAGAAAGCCGACATCCATTTTCAGAGCTGGAGGGCCTTCAGGAGCACAGAGAGCACATAAGTGTTGATGGACTTGGAGAGCAGTGAGAGATCCTGTTTGCAAGTTCTTCCCTACAGAGCACATTGCTCTGCACATGGTGAAGATTAAGAAGTATTTGTGGTATGAATGATGCACTTTCCCCACTGGACTCAAGGGACTTTCTCTTCCTTCAGGGTCTGCATGGTTAACAAGGTACGGATGGACTTATTGACCAAGCTGCCTCTGTCTGTGTCCCCCTACAGACAGAGCAAGGGACTCCTAAGAACACTCTGCTGAAGAATGACGGGGGGCCATCATGTGGCCCCTTTGTAATTTACTCTCAAGTGCATGGGGATTTTAAGCAAGAGTTGTTGTCATGTAAACATATCTGTAAAACAATTCTTGGGAAAGGAGAAAGATCAAATGTTGAAATTCCAGAGTTTTCACTTAATGGCACTCTTACATACACCTCCCGGGAGAGACAGATATGGCGGCCACCACTGATAGTGATGGAAACACACATTTTGAGATGTTGCAAATCATAGAAACATCTCAGCTATGATGATGTCTGTTGGATGCTGCTTTGTCTATGTTTGTCTGAGGAGGCAGGCTGCATTTTTCTTATTTAGTTCAATGCAGCCACTGTCAACAAGGTCCAAGACTGGTTTTGATGATTCTCCAGGCTTAAACTAAGGCTTGGGGGAGAGAGATGCATGTGTGGTGCACATAGAGAACTGCTCTTCAGCGGTTTACTCTCTGGATATGCTCAGGCCTGCGAGTAGGGCCTTAAGTTTCTGGCCAGCTGTCAACCCATTGAGCAGCAGCCTTGGCTAGGTCACACACAACATTTTTCTGTCTGAAGAATGACCTGGTTCGCAAAGGACAAATACTAGAGCTCCCAAAAACTAATTAAATCTTTGGACCTCTTTCTGCAAATACAAATCTGCGTGAGGTTTTCTGGAGCAAACTCTGTAGACTACATTCCAAAGGCCAAGAGGCAAAATGCCACGCTGGTCAGTCACCCATGTTCTCTCCATAAATAGCACCGTGCATTTCTGAGCAAGTAAGACAGAATGTTAGGTAATCCCATTTATGGTACCAGTTCCATAGTGCTTACAATGGTGATGAGTATGACAAAGATAACAAAGACAGGATGAACAGAGGACAAAGTCAGTCAAACCATGGTGTGTCACTTAACTACCGTGGGCCTCAGTCTCCTCAGCTCTAAAATTAGGCTAATAACTCTACTCACAAGGCTGCCTATTTTAACCAGAACACATTTATTGAGGGTGTACCATGTGCATAGACCAGGACCAGTTGTCATCTAGTCAGTTCTGACTCATGGCGACCCCCTGTGTGTCAGAGTAGAACGGTGCTCTGTAGAATTTTCAATGGCTGATTTTTTTTCAGAAGTAGATCACCCGGCTTTTCTTCTGAGGTGCCTATGGGTAATTTTAGTTAGCAGCTGAGCATGCTAGCTATTTGCACCACCCAGGGACTCCACCATGTGCACAGTACTACCTTAAAGCCTGATGAAAACCAACAAAACCCATTGCCATCGAGCCGATTCTGACTCATAGCGACCCTATAGGACAGAGTAGAACTGCCCCATAGAGTTTCCAAGGAGCGCCTGGCGGATTTGAACTGCCAACCTTTAGGTTAGCAGTCATAGCACTTAACCACTACGCCACTAGGGTTTCCCCCTTAAAGCCTAATGGTGAAGATGAAAAAGGTGAGGGGGCCAGTAGAGCAGCTGCCTCACACAAGGCTCTCCGTAAATGTTAGTTGACTCAGAGCAGATGGGAAGTGGTTGTAGAAAGAAGAAGCCTTAGGCCTGGGTTCTTTTAAAATGTGGATATTTATAGTTGAAAATATAATAAATTGCTTTCTTCCACAGGAATAATGATTAGGCAGGAAACAAAACAATCAAGATTCTGAGAATAGAGGATGAAGACAGGAATGGCAAGCTCTGTCTAGTTTACGGGGACCTTAAGCTTTGAAGGATATGAACAGGCTCCCAGGAGAATACCGTGACTTTGCATCTAGATTCAAACAGGTAAATAGTGAAGGAGAAAGAGCCAGTGGGTCAGGGTGAAAAAGGAAAGGAACAAATTAATATATTACAATGAAAACTACATAGGAGGATACCTTGGAACAAACTACCAGATGTGTTTATCCTGTTAGAAGTCTTAGTGATTTGTTTTGAGTGGTTGATTGGAGACAATGTGTTACTCAGAAAGGGGAAGTATGAGTGAGCATTAATCAGTTCCCAAGTTCAACTCCAGCTTCTAGCAAAATAGACAATAGCTGGTAATACCATTCTTGGTCCTTAAAACCACTGTGGTCAGGGCCTGGCTGGAAGGACCCAGCAGGACTTTAGATCAGCCTTGGAAACTTGTGCGTCTTCGCTTATTCTGGAAGGCATGCTACAAGTAGAAATGGATTCACTCAGCCTAGTTTTAAGAGAATCTGTACTTAGTAAGGGTAACTGGGTGCTTAAAATGACTCCCTAATTTTTTTTTTTTTTTCTCAAGAGAAAAATTTTGTGGCAGAAGCCAGCTAATGGTACTAAGTACACCTATCTCACATCTGAGTTTGGGAAAATAAATTTTTTCCCTTGAATAGAAAAATAGAGATCCTTTTAAACTGCCATTTATCCTCCATGTGCCCCTTCCTTTTGCTATGTGATTTAGTGATTTCTTTGGACATTATAGTACTCCTCTAAAAAAAAAAAAAATTTTTTTTTTTTTTGGAGGGGGGAAATCATATATACATTTCCTTTTCTTGTGATACACGTAAAAAAAAAAAACACGTAGAAGAAGTCAAAGTGTTGGGTACAAAGAGAGCAGGAGACAGCTTGAGGAATGGATGAGATGGCAGAGAAAGGCAGTGAGGTTAGGGCAAACCAGAGCACTAGATGAAAATAGTTTGTGAGCAGCAGACCCTCCAAATGCTGGAGTTCCTTCCGTGCCAAAGACCAATAGTTCAGGATGAGTCAAATTTCAGTCCAGGAGAAATAAATCAACTGTAGGGCAAGGGGTTTAATGGTAAAAAAGCATCATTCCAAGTATGTGATGCAGCACACATCCAACACTTCTATGTCAAATGAAATGAAGAACTAATGTGGGGAAGAGAAGGCAGCAGCCAGAGGGTGGCGGTGGGTGCCACGTGTCTGGTCCCAGCCCTGTGCCCTCGCACCCCTGACATGATGCCCCAATTAGTGGGCAATGGGAGGGAATCTCAAGACTTGCACTTCTTTATGCTTGGGGGGTGTAGGGTAGGGAGTTTCTGACTTGTCTACACTCTAATTAAGTGAATGTGACCTTATCTATAGTAATAATATATATATTTTTTTAATCCCAAAAGAGAAGCAGGGCTTCCAGAGACCCAAGCTCTCTGGAAGGAAACAGGAATTGGAAAAGTAAACTCTTGTTTGCTCATGTGGTCTGAGTAATATAAGGGGGAAAAAGCTCAGAAAATAATTGATTAGATGCCAATTCACGTAGCTCACTTTGTCTGCTTTTTATTATCGGCATTTCTTTAAAAGGCTAATAGATCCTGTTCTTGACAAGCATGAAGCCAGGAGGTGGGCTCTTATCCAGTGTTTTCATTTTTCAGCCCTCGAGAGGCCATGATTAGATCTGAATATTGAATGCACAAACCACACTCACTGTGTGAACTTTCTGAGAGGGCTCCCCACCTAAGGATAAAGAAAGGAAAGGAGTTTTATTGGAATGATTGTAAAAGGAAGGGGGGGAGCACTTTGGGTCTCTTTGGGCCAGCTAATTAGGAATGAGTTAGTTTTCTTATGAACTCTCTAAATCTACTCTCCCCAAGGGAAGGGAAATCTGAGCACATGGGATTCAATGATTTAATTCCAGTTCTAAGTATAGCCAAACCTGGGGAGGAGAGGAGCAAGCAAAAGTCAACCACTGGAAGAACACTTGCAAATTGAGCAAAGTCCTGTGAATCTTAGGTAATAGTTGGGAGCAAAATTTCTTTCTTCCACATCCCATAAACTATAAATGAACTTAGTAATTCATGCCAAGCATGTTCCACAGATTACATGATCTAAAACCGAGGTACAAGGAGACAAACATGATTAAAATATGCTTCCAGTCATAAATTCATGGCGGTGCTTCTCAGAGATGAGTATCACTTAGCCCAGCAAGCCTTGGACACATTTTATTCATTACGACGCAGCCAAGGTTGAGTTGCCACACATCCTATCCCTATTCACACACTGCATCTGTGGACACCACATAATCACAGTCCCCAGTCTACTAAATGGCAGACCTCCCCTTGATACAGGGGTGAATTTTTTAGTCTTGAGGTTTAGCTATCCACTTCCCTCACACCCCGGTGAATCAAAAGGGAAAATATCCATTCTCCAAGTTCACAGAGGCCTGAAGTGTAACCTATGGCATTTGATCCTGAGGTAATTCCACTTCCTTCTGATGGCAGAATCTCCCTGTGAGATGCTCAGAGGGGCTGGCTGAGCTGCAGCTCTTTTTCAATGTTTGGTTGGTTAGATAAAAGTACCTTTCAATATTTACATAATCGTTGTATTCAGCTCACAGCCTTCAGTGTAACTAATGTGTGGAAATGGGTACGTATATGAGTGCAAATATTGAAAAAGGAATGCCTTATCTGTTTGATGGTGAGACAAGTCTGTGGTCCTTGGTAACTGTGAGCAACAGAAGATTCCTCACAACCCCAGTGAAAGCTATAGGTGAGGGCTGGAGCGTAAACTGGGCTTTTCTACCTGTTAGGGTGAGATGCCACAAACAGCTTTTCCTCCAGGATATCTCACAAATATACTGCTGTTATTTTTTAAGTGAGGTTAAATATTTTTGAAGCTTAGCGAATTTGTTGCTATAACCACAGCATAGTCATAGGTGAAACCCAAATGCTCCTGTGCTTGGTTAGTATGCTTTGTCTTCTGTGTTTTTCCTGTGGCCCTTAATGCAAAACTGCTCAGCCAGGTTCTTACCCTTTGTCGCTCAATGGGCTGCATATTTTTGAAGGCTAGTATACAAAAAAAAAAAAAAAAATTTTTTTTTTTTTTTAGTATACAGTAGGGAAAGGTAGCTGTCATACATTTGTACAGAGTTTAAATAGTTGGAATCAATACCTATACTCAGAAGGCAACATTATTTTTTTCCCAGAAGTGGCTCTTATAGGGCTTGTTCACCACCTCCATGGTGCCTGCTGCCTTCTCATACTCTGAGCTGATTGATCTTCACCCCTAAACACCTGAGAACACACTCCCAGTTGGGTCCAGTGGCCTTTGAGAGCTGATTGATTCAGAGCGAGTTTGTCTTTCACAGAAAAGTAGTTAAAACTTTTCAGTGTAATTCCTCTGTGAGGACTGTTGTTGTGTGCCGTTAGGTTGATTCCAACTCATAGTGATCCTATAGGACAGAGTAGAACTGCCTTATAGGGTTTCCTGGGCTATAAATTTTATGCGGGAGCCCTGGTGGTATAGTGGTTAAGAGCTTGGCTGCTAACCTAAAGGTAGGCAGTTTGAATCCATCAACCGTTCCTTAGAAACCCTGTGGGGCAATTTTACTCTGTCCTGTAGGGTCACTATGAGCCTATTTGACAGCAATGGGATTGGTTTGGGGTATTTTTTGGAACCTTTACAGGAGCAGGCCACCAGTCTTTTCTCCCATGGAACCTCTGGTGGGTTCAAACTGCCGACCTTTCGGTTAGCAGCCAGGTGCTTACCCATTTTGCCACCAAGGCTTCTTCTGAGAGAGCTAAAAAAAAGAAAGATTCTGACTTATAGAGACCCTATGGGACACAGTAGAATTGCCCCATACAGTTTCTAAGGAGCGCCTGGCGGATTTGAACTGCTGACCTTTAGGTTAGCAGCTGAGCTCTTAACCACTATACCACCAGGGCTCCCCCATAAAATTTACAGCCCAGGAAACCCTATGGGGGCAGTTCTACTCTGTCCTATAGGCTCCCTATGAGTCAGAATCAACCCAAGGGCAAACAACAACAACAGCCCTCTCATCTGTAGCACTTAACCACTACGACACCAGGGCTTCCCTGAGAGCACTAGTACTTCTAAGATTCTCTGCTGTTAGCATATCAAAGACTCCTAGGCGGAGACTGAATATAATCAACAGTGCCAAAAATGACATGATTTCCTACATGAAATTATCTATATTTATTCTTAAATCCAAGTAAGTAGATCTAAGAAAAGCTCATTCTTCTCTTTTTGGAGCCCTGATGGTACAGTGGTTAAAACCTGGGCTGCTAACCAAAAGCTCAGCAATTCTAATCCACCAGGCACTCCTTGGATGCCCTGTGGGCAGTTCTATTGTGTCCCAGCAACGGGTTTGGTTTTACTCTCTTTTCAGACATTTTGATTGGATAATGATGATGATAATGATGATTGTGTGTGTGTGTGTGTGAGAGAGAGAGAGAGAGAGAGACACCCACCCCATAGAAGAGCTAGATTTTTTCTTGGTCCAATGGTGTGTGTAAATTATATATTATTTTTCAAAGTTGATGAAGTAAAAGAACTGAACAGAAGATTTCAAAGTGTGTCTCGAGAAGACAAAGTATTATAATGACATGTGCAAAGAGCTGGAGATAGAAAACCAAAAGGGAAGAACATCTTAGGATTTCTCAAGCTGAAAGAACTGAAGAAAAAATTCAAGCCTCGAGTTGCAATAGTGAAGGATTCCATGGGGAAAATATTAAAAGATGCAGGAAGCATCAAAAGAAGATGGAAGGAATACACAGAGTCATTATACCAAAAAGAATTAGTCGATGTTCAACCATTTCGAGAGGTGGCACATGATCAGGAACTGATGGTACTGAAGGAAGAGGTCCAAGCTGCTCTGAAGGCATTGGTGAAAAACAAGGCTCCAGGAATTGATGGAATATCAATTGAGATGTTTCAACAGATGCAGCGCTGGGGGTGCTCACTCGTCTATGCCAAGAAATATGGAAGACAGCTTCCTGGCCAACTGACTGGAAGAGATCCATATTTATGCCTATTCCCAAGAAAGGTGACCCAACGGAATGCAGAAATTATAGAACAATATCATTAATATCATGCACAAGCACAATTTTGCTAAAGATCATTCAAAAATGGCTGCAGCAGTATATCGACAGGGAACTGCCAGAAATTCAGGTCAGTATCAGGAGAGGACATGGAACCAGGGATATCATTGCTGATATCAGGTGGATCCTGGCTGAAAGCAGAGAATACCAAAAGGGTGTTTACCTGTGTTTTATTGACTATGCAAAGGCATTCCGCTGTGTGGATCATAACAAATTATGGATAACATTGTGAAGAATGGGAATTCCAGAACACTTAATTGTGCAAATGAAGAACCTTTAAATAGATCAAGAGGCAGCTGCTCAGACAGAACAAGGGGATACTGATTGGTTTAAAGTCAGGAAAGGCATACGTCAGGGTTGTATTCTTTCGCCATACCTATTCAATCTGTACGCTTGAGCAAATAATACGAGAAGCTGGACTATATGAAGGCATCAGGATTGGAGGAAGACTCATTAATAACCTGGGTTATACAGATGACACAACCTTGCTTGCTGAAAGTGAAGAGGACTTGAAGCACTACTAATGAAGATCAAAGACCACAGCCTTCAGTATGGATTGCACCTCAACATCAAGAAAACAAAAATCCTTACAACTAGACCAATGAGTAATATCATGATAAATGGAGAAAAGACTGAAGTTGTCAAGGATTTCGTTTTACTTAGATCCACAATCAAGAGCCATGGAAGCAGCAGTCAAGAAATCAAAAGATGCATTGCATTGGGTAAATCTGCTGCAAAGGACCTCTTTAAAGTGTTGAAGAGCAAAGATGTCACCTTGAAGACTAAGGTGCACATGACCCAAGCCATGGTATTTTCAATCGCATCATATGCATGTGAAAGCTGGATAATGAACAAGGAAGACCGAAGAATTGACACCTTTGAATTGTGGTGTTGGCGAAGAATATTGACTATACCATGGACTGCCAAAAGAACAAACAAATCTGTTTTAGAAGAAGTACAACCAGAACGCTCCTTAGAAGCAAGGATGGCAAGACTGAGTCTTACATACTTTGGACATGTTGTCAGGAGGGATCAGTCCCTGGAGAAGGACATCGTGCTTGGCAGAGTACAGGGTCAGCGGAAAAGAGGAAGACCCTCAATGAGGTGGATTGACACAGTGGCTGCAACAGTGAGCTCAAGCATAACAACGATTGTAAGGATGGCTCAGGACCGGGTAATGTTTTGTTCCGTTATGCATAGGGTCGCTATGAGTCGGAGCCAACTCAAAGGCACCTAACAAGAACAAAAACATTTTTCAAAGTGGAGTAATGAATCTCTAAGAATCCATTAGTCTCTTCAAATTTTTATCACCTCACATTACTTTCAGAAGTGACTTGCTAAAAGTATCTCATTTAAGCCCAGAAGTAAGTTAGCATCAAAAAAAAAAAAAAAATAGCAGGAGGAATATTCAAGACCTTTATGCCTTTTGTTTGTGATTTCCTTGTTCATTTTATGCTCCCCAGAGCAGATAAACAAGGTGTGTTCACTCACTAGAATCAGAAACTTCTCAATCCAAAATGTCTGGAAAGCCCTGTGTTCGTTCTGTTAGTTCTAATATATAAGCATTAGCCTTAAGGGATGTCCAGTAATGCAAGACTATAAAATCCCTTCATGTTTTCTGTTTTAGGGATATCCTGCATGGTTACACTAGGGTCATAAAAAATTACTAATGTGTTTTCTCATGGCACTGGGCCATAACATTGGCCCTGTGAAATGGTATTGTTTGCAGCCTGTAATCACAAACAAATGTATTCCATGAGCAGATGAGATGTTATATGAGAAAGTGTGAGAGGTTAGAGCTTGAGCCTTAGTGTCAGCTATGAAGCAGGTCTCTCAACAGTGGGAAGACCCCTGAGGCCATGCAAATGCAAATGACAGTGCCTGTGGCGGGTAGGAGGAGGACGCCAAGATGGATGAGGTCACCACAATGAACATCCAGCTTCCCTCTGAATGGGAAAAAAGAAAAGGCTTCAACTATGGTGCTGTCTTAGGAGCCCCAGTTGAACAATCGTTAAGAGTTTGGATGCTAACTGAAAGGTCGGCAGTTCGAACCCACCAGCCACTCCTCAGGATAAAAGACCTGGCGATTCACTCCCATAAAGATTATAGCCTGAAAACTACTGGGCAGTTCTACTCTGTCATGTGGGGTCACTATGAGTCAGAATCAATTGGAGAATTTGTAGATCAGGTTGGGGGAGATGTGAGAATCCCCATCAGGAGACAGGTGACATTAATAGGTGTCCCAGTGGGAGGGGTAGCCTATCATGGAGCCAGCAATCCTGGAATCAGTCTTGTGTCAGTGAGTGGAAAGGGTTATGAGCTTCTGCTACCATTTATGTGACAAGTCTAATGTGTGGTGATGAAGAAGAGGCAGATTGTCAGCCAAATGCCCAGGTTAGCCACCCACTACAATCTGGCTTGGAAGGCCACTCAGGAGTGCTTTCAGAGGCCAAGTCCTGAGAACCGACATCATTGGAGTCATTCTGCCCACATCACAAGAAATTCTCATAAAGAAATTGATGTATTTTTGTCTTAGATTCCAAAAAGGAATTTTTGAGCTGCAGACAATCACAGTTCTTCAAGTTTCTGTGACAAGTAGGAGTGTTTCCCAGAATTCTTAGAGGTGAAAAAGTTTCCATAAAAACAACATAACCAGGTCCACAGTGCATTTACTCAGAAACAGTGTTGTGCATTGGAAATGCACAGGTTAAAAATCCTGGCTCCACCACTCACCAACTGCTTTTGAGCAAGATACTTATGTTCTCCAAATCTCAGTTTCCTCCTCTGAAACTGGGGTAGTAATATCTGCCTTACAGAACTCTTGTAAGGGTAGATCTCCAGTTTTAAGGTTTTTATCTCCAGCCAAATTTCTCTTCTGATTTCCAGGCCCGTGTACTCTTTCCCATGTCCTAAGGCTCTTCAAAATCAAATGTTAGGAACTGAAAATATCATCTTTGCTCATTCTAATGTCACAGACCTATTTTTTACTCAGTTAGAGGTGCCACCATGCACTGCTGGAAAACTTAGACAACACTCTCTAAATTCTGTTGGAAACTTCCTACCTCTCCCTATCTCTAGCTCAGACAAGTACCATTTCATGCTAGATCATGGTAACCTTCTCCTAATTGTTTTCCTTGCCTCTAATCTTGACTCCTCCTCCCATCACATTCTCCACACTCCATCCAGAGAGATCCTTGAAAAGAGCAAGTCTGTTTGGTTCGCTTCCCTGCTTAAATGGCTTCCCACTGTCCTCAGGATGCATCTTATCATGACTTATCCACCTCTTCTTCACCTGCTCCTTTCTTACCATCCCAGCACCATCTTTAGTCTCCATAACTCCTGGCAATTGAAGTTTTCTCTGGCCACACTGAACTTTGTCTAGTTTCTCTCTCCTCTGGCCTTCACAGAAGATATTATCTTCTCCTAGAATGTTCTTCCCTCTTGATATCCCCCTTCTCCTTATCTGACTAATTGCTAATCATCCTTCAGGTCCTGATTTAGATAACACCTCCCACAGAGGGCCTTTCCTGTATCCCCAAGGCTGGATTATGTGTCCTCCTGATATGTGTCAAAGTACCTTTAATTTTCCAAACACAGAAATGTAGCTGCTCACCTTCTGGACTTGCCCATTAATGTGCCAGTCTCCTCTACTAAATAGTAAACTCTTTGAGGAGCTATCATCATTGTATCTTCAGTGGCATATATCAGACAACTCAATAACTATGTGTAAAGAAAGGAGGGAAGGAAGGCATAGGGGAGTAATATAACATGGTAAGCTCCTGGCATAGAATTTATCACATATTAGCAAATATTTACAAATTGAATATACCTACTTTTCTTAACCAGGCCCCATAATTAGTGTTTTACACTCGGTAAAGTGGTTAAAAGCTTCATATCTATATATTCTAAATCTCTAAAGCCAGCCAAGTGTCCCAAAAGCTCAACAGGCTCAGTTTCAGGAACCTGAGGATTGAAGGTTGCAATATCAGAATTCCACCCCAGGCCCTCAGGTTCGTGTTTTTCTGAGAGGGGAACAAGCTAGGGTCCTCTCTCAGGTCATTGTTTGAATAACAAGTAGGAAGGCATTGCTCAGTTAACTCAAGCACACGCTAGGCCAAGCTGACCAACCCAAATTAAGGAGGGAATGGGGATGGAGGGATGGGAAGTGGCTGAATCATGATTATGATTGTACGCAAAGATTATAAACCCAGCTCTCTTCCCAGCCTCCTTGGCCTAAGGAACGAAACATCTGACCCTCTCTGTTTCATGCCTCTATAGCATAATGGAAGCAACCTACCTCTTTGCTTCAAATCTCAATCATCTCTCTCGAAGAGAAGTGACATAAACAGAAACCAGGACTCCACTCAAAGTCATCAAGAAAACCTCCCTCCTCCCCCAACCCACTCCCACCCCCAATGCTTATTTGGTGCTTCTCTACTAGATTGTAAGCTCCATGAGATAGGGATGGTGTGGTCTTGCTTACCAGCATAGCCTCAGTACAGTGCTGGTTCAGGACCTGCTCAGTAAACATCTGTGAATGAATGAATGAATGTTCCTTCCTCTCCTAGAGGAGCTCCTGGGGCACAGGGGACATGGATATCTCATTTTGTACCTGTCAATGACACTACATCACCAAAAATAATTATCTGTGTGTTTCCATTTGCCTGTCTAGACTTTGAGCTCCAAGATTCAGGAATCACAGAATACCCTTCACAGCGCCTAGAACCTGACCCATAAAGGACACCTAATAAATGTGTGTTAAACTGAACTGAGCCACTCTTTCCAGACATGTGAGTAGATGCTTAGGCTTAACATACCTATTAGTCACCTTTCTGCTAAGAAGAATAAAGTGCTTCATGTTTATTGTCTCTTTCCTTGATCAAATTATCATAGCAATGGGTAGGTCAAAGATAGCCACATCTATAATACAGAAATGAGAAAATTAAGGGGCACAAGAGATTAGAATGGTTTGCCCAGGATCACAGATTGCAAATCATTATCGAAGGTTTGATATGCAGTCCCCTGTCATCTAGGGTGGTGATATCAATAACATTTAATTCTTATTTATTAACGTATACACCATCTCACATAAAGATGGTTTCTGCTTTCTTATTTCTATTGCCATGTTCCCTTTAAAATAATACTAAGTCCATCCCATAACAAGTCATATGTTTTTCCAGGGTAGAGGGCAAAACAGTAGGCATGACCAAAAACAAAAGATTAAAAATATTCTTATTCCTCTTGGTTTTTTAATCCTTTTCCTAAACTAGGAAGTTAGAATTAATTATTTGCTTGAAGATTCCCACAAGTTATAACTAAGGTAGCACAATCTTAACCACAAATAATCCTTTGACTCAGCTAAAGGTAATTGTAGGATGGCCCTTCTTGTTGAGATATCTAAGTGTACTTCCATTTAAACCTTGTACTTAGAAATAAAAAATCAATCATTGTGAAATCCATGGGCATGGTGATCTGAGAGGGATTTCATTTCTAGTACTAGAATTGATTTATTTGCCTGTTTATTTATATAGAAACTGCTTTAAATTTATCTCCACTGACAGTGAATTTAAAGGATTTAGGAAAACGATCCTAATCTATCCTGAACACAGTTGGAAAGGGAGTTTAATGCCTTTCCTCCACCTTTTTGTACTCCTCCTCCTCTCTCACCTCCTCTTCCTTCTTTCTTTTTCTTTCCTAATCAGATTCACAGAGAGAAATGCTGGAAGAGAGCATTTTTAAGCCAATTTGGCAAAGTGTTTCTGTTCCTATACTCTTTAGGCTCTCAAAAGACAGAAATTTACAAATAACAGGATTTGTGGGGAAAAAGTAAAAACTAAGAGCAGCTACTTCTCACAATGAATTTTGGTTGAGTCCTCAAGAAAAAGTGTAACATTTCACTATTAAAAACTATACCTTAAAAGTAGAATAAAATCGGGGACATACCAAATTCACACTAAAGAAAAAAGTTATTATTGAAAGGTTCACATGCAGCAGTAACACACAACTCGATTAGCAAAAAAAATGCCATTGCCATCTCTCAGCAGGTAATGGGTTATTTCAGAGTAGCAAGCCAACTGGCCCATTCCAATTAAAAAAAAAAAAAAAGATAAGTATTTACTTGCCAATTTTCATGTTAACTTGATCCCTAATCCCTGGATACATTCCAACCAGATAATAGAGATCCTCATTCCCATTAGATTTAAATGGGATTCATTCCAAGGACTCCAACACTGAGATGTCTCAATTCCTTTTTTCCCTTAACTCTACAATGGAATTAATTTTTGTGGTTTGCTTCTCTATGGTGTTACATTTGATAAAAAATTTCTAAATGTTCACTTCATTGTATATAGATAATTTATGAAAGAAATATTCCCTGAACTAATATATTCTGGATTAAATTGTAACAAGCTACCTCACAGAAAAAATATAAATGTGGGTTTTAGGAATATAATATCTTTGCTAAGGAGGCAGGTTATGAAAATTCAAATGTAATTTAGGGTACCTTCTAAGGGTTGGGAGCCCTGGTGGTGCAGTGGGTAAGAGCTTAGCTGCTAACCATAAGGTCAGCAGTTTGAATTCACCAGCCACTCCTTGGAAACTCTATGGAGCAGTTCTACTCCGTTGTGTAGGGTGGCTATGAGTTGGAATTGACTCGACAACAATGGGATTGGTTTCTTGTTTTTTTTTTTTTAATTGAACTTTAGATGAAGGTTTACAGAACGAGGCAAAAAATGTTTAAAACCATGAAACCTTACTAGTAATCAAAGATACTAGTAAAAGTAAAACTAGAATAACAAAGAGCTTCCCTTTTCCTTTATCAAAATTCCTTTAGCAATTTTTTAAAAATAATTTTTATTGTGCTTTAAGTGGAAGTTTACAAATTAAGTCAGTCTCTCACATATAAACTTATATACACCTTACTACATACTCCCATTTACTCTCCCCCTAATGAGTCAGCCCACTCCCTCCTTCCAGTCTCTCCTTTTGTGACCATTTTGCCAGTTTCTAACCCTCTCTACCCTCCCATCTCCCCTCCAGACAGGAGATGCCAACGTAGTCTCAAGCATCCACTTGATGCAAGTAGCTCACTCCTCATCAGCATCTCTCTCCAACCCATTGTCCAGTTCAATCCATGTCTGATGAGTTGGCTTTGGGAATGGTTCCTGTCCTGGACCAACAGAAGGTTTGGGGACCATGACCACCAGGGTCCTTCTAGTCTCAGTCAGACCATTAATTCTGGCCTTTTTATGAGAATTTGGGGTCTGGATCCCACTGTTCTCCTGCTCCCTCAGGGGTTCTCTGTTGTGTTCCCTGAGGTTGTGGCTGGGTACCATCTAGTTCTTCTGGTCTCAGGATGATGTAGTCTCTAGTTCACGTAGCCATTTCTGTCTCTTGGGCTCATAATTACCTTGTGACCTTGGTATTCTTCATTCTCCTTTGATTCTGGTGGGTTGAGATTCATTGATGCATTTTAGGTGGCCGCTTCCTAACATTTAAGACCCCAGACGCCACACTTCAAAGTGGGATGCAGAATGTTCTCTTAATAGATTTGATTTTGCCAATTGACTTAGATGTCCCCTGAAGCCATAGTCCCCAAACCCCTGCCCCTGCTTTGCTGACCTTAGAAGCATTCAGTTTATTCAGGAAACTGCTTTGCTTTTGGTTTAGTCCAATTGTGCTGACCTCCCTGCATACCACAAAAGAACGTGTTCTTCTCAGTTTAAACTATTTCTCAAGATCTTATAATAGTGGTCTCATACAATAATTGTCCTTTTGCAACTGACTAATTTCACTCAGCATAATGCCTTCCAGGTTCCTCCATGTTATGAAATGTTTCACAGATTCACCACTGTTCTTTATCAATGCATAGTATTCCACTGTGTGAACATACCATAATTTATTTATCCATTCATCAGTTGATGGACATCTTGGTGTTTTTTTTTTTTTTAACCCCTAAGAGTAGAGAAGGCTAAAAATGAGAATAAAAATAGACAGTAGTGAGACTTTATATAAGTTATATGCTGCTAATAAGCAGGGTTTATGAGAGTTTTGCCTTCCATTTATTCCTTTACCAACACTCTTTCTTTCTTTATGTAGATAAATTTCTTACCTATATCATTTCTTTTCTTCCTGAAAAACTGCTTTCAACATTTCTTGCAGGGAAGATCTGCTGGAGATTAATTGAATTCTCTCAGTTTTTGTTTGTCTGGGGAAGTCTTAATTTCTCCTTCACTTTTGAAGGATGATTTTACAGGATATAGAACTTTAGGTCAGTGATTTTTTTTTCTTCCAACACATTAAATGTTTCACTTCATTCTCTTTTGCTTGCAAGATTTCTGATAAGTAATCTTATCCTCATAGGTAAGGTGTTTTTTCCTTCTGGCGTCTTTCAGGATTTTCTCTTTGTCTTTGGTTTTCTTCAAGTTGATTATGATATGCATAGGTGTAGGTTTTTTGGTATTTATCTTACTTGGTATTCTATGCATTTCCTGGCCTTGTGATTAGGTGTCTGTTCTTGGCTATTACTATTTCAAATATTTCTTCTGCTCCGTTCTTTCTTCTTCTGGTATTCTAATTTAACATGTGTTTTAGGTTTTGGAATTGTCCCACAGTTCTGGGATGTTCTGTTTTGAGTTTTTTTCCCCATTATTATTATTAATCTTTGCGTTTCAGTTTGGGAAGTTCCTACTGACATATCGTCAAGCTCACAGATTCTTTCCCCAGCCATTGAGGGCATTCTTCTTTTCCTGTTACAGTGTTTTAGCATTTCCCTTTTGACTCTTCCTTACAGTCTCAATCTCTATGATTACATTACTCACCTTTTCTTGCATGTTATCTACTTTCTTCATTAGCACCCTTAATATATTAATCATAGTTTTAATCACAGTTGTTTTAAATTTCGTGTCTGATAATTCCAATATCTGTGTCATGTCTTAGTCTGGTTTTGATGCTTGCTTTGTCTCCTCAGACAGGTTTTTTTGTTTGTTTTGTTTTGCCTTTAGCATACCTTGGAACATTTTGTTGAAAGCCAAATATGATATATCAGGTTATAAATCTTGAGTGAATATTTATGTTAATCTGGCTAGGATTGTGTTTAATGTTTGCTGTAGCTGTAGATGCCAGAGGTTTCAAATTTCTCAAGTGATACTGTGTTTATCTTCGTGTTGACTATACGCTTCCCTAAGTACTCCTCCTGAGAGAGTCTGCATCTTGCAACTCTTTTAGCTATAACCCACTGTTATTATAATGAAGCCCTGTTGGTGGGGTGTAAGGTGTGGAGGAGGGGAAGCACTCTAAAATCTTATGATTAAATTTCAATCTTTTAGTGAGCCTGTGTCCCAGGGCTGTGACATTCACAGGTGTTTCTTAACTTTTTCCTCCTTTAGGTGAGATTGGAAGGCTAAAAGGGGGCCCATGAAAAATTAATTTTAGGGCAAAGCTGTTTGCTTTGGTGGCCATCTAAGATACTCCACTTGTCTCAGGCTCTCTGTAGCAAGGGAGAATGAAAAAAAAACAAAGACACAAGGGAAAGATAAGTCCAAAGGACTATTGGACTGCAACTACCACAGCCTCCACCACACTGAGTCCAGCACAACTAGATGGTGCTACCATCTACCAACTACCACCACTGACTGCTCTGACAAGGATCACAACAGAGGGACCCAGACAGAGCTGAAGAAAAATGTAGAACAAAATTCAAACTCACAAAAAATGACCAGACTTACTGGTCTGACAGAGACTGGAGAAATCCCGAAAGTATGGCTCCCAGACATCCTGTTAACTCAGTACTGAAGTCACTCCTGAGATTCACCTCTCAGCCAAAGATTAGATAGGCCCATAAAACAAAATGAGACTAAATGGTTACACCACCCAGAGACAAGGACAGGAAGGCAGGAGGGGAAAGGAAAGCTGATAATGGGGAACCCAAGGTCTAAAAGGGGAGAGTGTTGACATGTAGTGGGTTTGGCAACCAATGTCACAAAACAATATGCATATCAATTGTTTAATGAGAAACTAATTTGCTCTGTAAACCTTCATCTAAAGCACACACACAAAAAAAACTGTTTACTTTGGGCCTTATTTTATACTGTTTGCTGCTATAAGCATTGATGGGACCATAGGTAGTGCAAGGGTGAGAAGGATGAGGCTTTTAGGGGACTTAACTCTGAAGAAAGACTGGGGATACTAGGATTACCTCAAACAGAATTATGGAGCAGAATGGCAGCTGGGGTGATGTTAACTGGCTCATGTTTCCTCAGTGAGTTAAAGAGATGAAGTAAAGTCTTGCACTGGGAGATGAAATGCAGGTGAATCGACCAAAGGAGGCTTGAGTAATTCAAGGACTGGGATAGAAACAATAAGCCAACTATATAACAATAGACACATAGACCAATGGAATAGAATTGAGAGTCCTGAAATAAACCCACATATCTATGGTCAACTGATTTTTTACAAGGGCACTAAGTCCACTTGATGCAGAAAGAAGAGCCTCTTCAATAAATGGTGTTGGGAAAATGGGATTTACACATACACAAAATTGAAACAGGATCCAAGTCTCACACCATACCCCAAAACAAATAAAAAACGGATTAAAAACCTAAATGGGTAACTAAAACCATACAACTCTTAGAAGAAAATGCAGGGGGAATACTGTCGAGCCTATCTATTAACAATGGATTATCTAGTATAACAACAAAAGCGAAAACAACAAAAGACAAAATAGATAAAAGAGACCTCAAAAAAATTAAAAACTTTAGTTTTTCAAAAGGCTTTATCAAAAAAGTAAAAAGACAAGCCACCAACTGGGAGAATAACTTCAGAAACCACATATCTAATAAGAATCTAATAACCAAAGTATATATAAAGCTTCAACAACTTAACAACAAAAAGACAAATAACCCAATCATAAAATGAGCAAAGGACTTGAATAGACATTTCACCAAAAAGGACATTCAAATGGCCGCTCACCAAACACACGAAAAGATGCTCAATGTTGTTAGGCCATCATAGAGATGCCAATCAAAACCACAGTGAGATACAATTTCACTCACACTGGAATGGCTAAGATTGAAAAAGAGAAAATAACAAATGTTGGTGACGACGTGGGAAAATTGGAACCCTTACCCCATTGCTGATGGAATGCAAAATGGAGCAGCCGTTGTGGAGAACAGTGTGATGGTTCCTCAAAAAAACTAAAAACACAATTACCATATGACAGAAATTCCACTCCTAGGTATATACCCAAAAGACTTCATAGCAGAGACTCAATCAGAGACTTGTACATCAATGTTCATTGAAGCACTATTCACAATAGCCAAAAGGCAGAAACAATCTAAATGCTCACCAACAGATGAACGGATAAACGAAATGTGGTGCATACGTACAATGGAATATTACTCAGGCAGTAGAAGAAACAAAGTCTTGATACATGCTATGGATGGAGCTTGAAGGCACTATGCTGAATGAAATAAGTCAATAACAAAAGGACAAATATTGTACGACCTCACTTACATAAAAAGGCAAACGTGTAGAGACCAAAGTTTATTAGTGGTTACTGGGGAAGGAGAGAGGAGGAAAGGGGAGGGGTTGTTGCTTATGGAATATTGAGTTTTGGTTTATGGTGATGGAAAATTCACAGTGATTAAGGGTTGGGTTGCACAGCCAATTATTGTAATTGCTGTCAATAAGTTGTACACTTGTAAAAAGTTGAATTGGCAAAAGTTGCATAATAGGATATTTACAATAATCACACACACAAAAAAGTAGCTGCTGAGACTGTTTATGCATAACCAAACACCTCGTGGGATTTACTTCCTTGGTTTGGAGGTTTAAGGTTACTATCTCATGGAACTTTCCAGTTAATTGGCCTAATAACATGCTTAATGCTTCTATTCTACCTTCTAGTTCCTTGCCTAGTACCTGGGGTCTTAAAAGCTTGCATGCAGCCACCCAAGATACATCAATTGCTCTGTATTTGCCTGGAGCAACAGAGGAAGAAGGAGAGTCAGGAATAGGAAGAGGAAATGAAATGTGTGGTTAATTGCCTCCATGAACAACTGCCTCCTTTGCCATGAGACCAGAAAAACTGAATGGTGCCCAGCTATGATTACTGAATATTTTGATCAAAGATTCTATAGAAGAATCATTATCAACAGAGATAAAATGCAGAACAGGATTTCAAGTTCTCATGGAATCCAGACTTTCTGGAGCCATGGAAGCTAGATGAACCCCTGAAATTATGGCTCTGAGAGAATTTTTAAACATTAAATGAAATATATCCCCTGAAGTCTTCTTAAAATCAAACCATAGCTTAACTTAATTAGTAAAAAAATGTCTACGTTGAGCATTATGCTCTTTTAAGAACTATCTATATGAGATCAAGTTGCCAACAGCAACCCGAAAGGTTAGATAGGAACCTTAGAGCGCAGTGAGTTTGTTAATGGGGGAGGAATAACTCAGAAAAGGAGGGTGAGAATGGTTGCACAACTTGAAGAATGTAATCAGTGTCACTGAATTGTACATGTAGAAATTGTTGAATTGGTGTATGCTTTGTTGTGCATATTCTCAACAACAACAAGTAAATAAAAGAATGAGCTAACTAGACAGAAAGTACAAGTAGTTGAAAATCTAGTCAGTGAGATAATCTTCTTGGCAGAGGGAATGGTAAGTGTCAAATCCCCCAGGCAGAAGCATTCCTGGTGTTTTGGAGAAAGAGAAAGCAGGCAGGAGAAGCAGAAGAGCAGAAGGAAATGACATTGGGGAGGTTATAAGGCCACGTCATAGGAAACCTTGTAAGGCATTGTAAAGACTTTGTCTTTTACCCAGAGTGAGATGAGAGCTATTGGAGAGTTTTGAACAGAGAACTGACATGGAATGACTTATAATGCTGAAGGATCAGACTGTAGGAGTGCAAGGGAAGATGTAGAAAGGAAGTGATTACAATCATCCAGGAAGGAATCCTGGTGGCTCAGCCAAGGGAGGATTAGTGGAGGTGGTGAGACGGGGTCACATTCTGGATATATTTCAAAAGGAGGGCCAAGAAAATTTCCTGACAGATAGGATGAGGAGTGTGAGAGAAAAAGGGGAGTCAAAGATGACTCCAAGTTTTTTAGCCTGAGCAACTGAAAGGAAAGAATTGCCATTTCCTGTGATGGGAAGACTGGATCACAAACAGGTTTGGAGCTTGGTTTGGTTTTCAGTGATAAGAGGTTGGGAAGGTGAGGAAGAGCCAGGAGCAGAAAATGAAAAGGAATAACCAGTGAGATAAGAGGAAAACTAGGAGAGTGTGGTGCCCCCAGGGGCCAAGTAAAAAGAAAGTGTTTTAAGGAGGAGGAATTGATTGATTATGTCAACTGTTGGGATAATTTAAGTAAGATGAGGACTGATAACTGACCTTTGGATTTAGCAATCGAGACACTGGCGACCCTGATAATTGCAGTTCCAGTGATCATTCAGGGTATCCTTTAAGCAAGAAAAGAAAAGATATGTTGCATATAATTCCAGGTTGAGAAATGAGGAAGTGTGGTCATTGTCAAGAGGTTAAAGTCTGTTTGGCAAGTTCTCTGAACAGTAATGGCATGACTTTGGCCCCATCCTGTCTCCTGGCTCAACCACTTCTCATGAGTTATGGTTCAAGTTTGTTAGTGAGTTCAGGGATGGGGCCCATGCCCTCATATGTAACCTTGAACCGGTTCCAAAATGACTTTGATTTTCTCACTAGGAAAATCAATATAATTCTTACTACTAAACTAAAATATCAAAACCTGGGAAATGCTGGTCTGAGGGAACAATGTTGGCACTAGGCTTTCCAAGACATCTTTAAGTCTGTGGAAGTGAAAATTTGAAAAATAGAGAAAAAGAAAAACTGCCAATCTAAATGCAAAGGATGGATTAGGTGGCCCCCACATAATTTGCAAGGCTCTGTTAAAATTAGTGAGATTCTGGTAAGAATGGACATTCCCCGTTAGTATAATGTTTTTCCCCCCTTTGGAATTCAGGAAGTGTTTTTCAAGTGAGTAAATAAATGAAACAAATCAGTTATTAGGGTTCATTAGCTGCCTTTCAGTAGCTTTCCCTGACTAATCAATCTAACCACATACTAATCATTATTCTTGTTTGTCTGGTCCATGAGGACTATGTCATGACACTGATTTCTTTATATTTCTTACCACACTAAGTTCGATGTTATAGCTGTACTTAATACAGAAAAAATTTTAAAAAAGAAATCGAACTGTTAACTCAAGTTAAGGAAATAAACTTAATTTAAATCTTCAAGATAAAGAGGTAAGAGGGACAATCCAAATAAGCTTTTCAAAGCTCAGATTATGGTGGTTTGCAGGATTAAATAAATCGTAGCCTTATTTGCCAAGCATTCCTCTGATGTTTGGTACTCAATGCCTTTATCAGAAGGCTTCCATCCATCAATCACAAACTATTATTTACTGTTGCCAGTCACTGACTTCAGGTGTCTCCAGGGCTACAACCTTATTCTCCCAAGGGCCCTGTGTAATTTTGTGTGGCATTGTCAGCTGGGAGGCCAGTTGTTTTCTTGGTTGCATGTACTTCAGGGTGCCCAATTAGATGATGTAACTATAGCCTTACCAGCCTAACTCCATATGCACCACCACAGGGCATCTCAGCTAGCTTACTTTCTTTCTTATCAACAAAAGATAAACTCACATCACTGCTTATATCAGTAACAAAAAACAAACAGACAAACGGAGGGGTTTGAGAGAGGTCAATCCCAGTCAGGGATCATTTGTCTCATGTTTTTTTAGTCACATTCAAGATGCAAGTAATAATATCTGTGATTTTCAGCAATGGGATTGATGATGAGGTTATGTTGGAAAAGCAGTATGTTAACACTAACTTAAGAAATAATTTGGGATCTTCTATCCTTTTGGAATTAGTAAAACAAACACTGTGAACTTTAACACAATAGAGATGCGTATTTGAAAATAGCATGTTGCTGTTTTCTGTTTTCCCCACTGCCATGCTATTGGTCATACAATACATGAGACTGTGGCAGAACTTCCAAAATAAACTTGATCTTTAGGGTTGTTCAACAATGATGGGTGAACCTTAGAAAGTTCCGAGATTCTGTCCAAACGGAGGACTAATGTTCTTGTGCCAGTTTTCGGTAGCTCTGAGTTATTGAGCTGAAGTTTTCACAACAATGGCAATTTCTTGACTGTTTCATACCGGCAACAGGAAATTATACAAAAAGAACAACTTTTCTGAATACTCCTTCATCCATTCAACAACAATTCATTATAATTTCTAGTCTTTTGCCTGAGCCTGTGTTAAGACATTTGAAAACAAGGAACATCGTATTCAGGTTTGCAAAGAGGGATCTGGAAACCTACTCTTTATAGATTTGCCACATGCCTTTTGTCCCCCCTGTCTTGTGTGGAGATCATCCACCAGAGATACTTACCTCAAGGTTGACAGCTATGCTCACCAATGAGAGAGGCAGGCTCTCCCAGCCAGGGCTTAGCAAGAAATGGGAGGAATTTCCTATTCTTATCCTGTGCAATTATAGATAAATCACAGATGTTGCTAAAAGGCTTTTCCATAACAATGGCATCAAACACTAAAATAAAATCCAATAGGCCAACCATAAAGAGCACAGCTGGGGTTCTTCTAGATAGTGGGATACACCACTGGGACCTCAGAGCAATGATAATAACGACTTCCATTGTAGGACAATTTATAATTGCCGATACACTTACTCCTTCACTGCTCACTGAGAGGACATTTCTGTGAGGAGAATAGGATGGGCCTTAAATGCCCACCACCCAGATCTGAGGGCAAGTCTTTAAGACCACACAGGTAGCAACCCGCAGAGCCAGGGTTGGAATCACGGTTCTAAATTCCCATCCAAATCCACTATGTTGCCACTGGGATGAAATCTTCAGCTTCTTTTTAGTTTCCTAAATATTTTGAAAGTTATTTTTGATTTATAAAAGTATAAATTGTACCTAAACTCGAATTCTGACACTGTCAAATACCAGTGGGCAAATAATGTAATCTTCTTAAACATCAGTCTCCTCAGCTCTAAAAAGGGAGCCTGTTAACCATGTTATAAGAATTAAAAAGAATAATTCATGTGAAACATAAAGCCTAATAAGCGTTCAGTTAGAATATAGCTTTAATTATTAATAATAAATTTAATATAGGCCCATTGTAGAAAATGCATCAGTATAATGAAGAGGGTAACAATCACCCATAAGTCCACCATTCTGATACAACCACTGAAACATTATGGCATATGTTTCGCTTCTTGATATACTACCGTAAAACTTACCCTTTGCCATCAAGTCAGTTCCAACTCATAGCGACCCTAAAGGACAGAGTAGAACTGCCCCATAGGGTTTCCAAGGAGCACCTGGTGGATTCGAACTTGGTATTACATAAAGCAGCTTGCACTATAGACCTAGCCCCTGAGCTACAGAACCAAGGAGCGGCTGGTGGATTCAAACTGCTGACCTTTTGGTTAGCTGCCTAGCTCTTAACAACCGTACCACCAGGGCTCCTCCGGCTAAGAAGAACATTTTAGTTAAAATTTTCACCCTTTTTTGGTTACTTCTGAATATTTTCATTTCCTAAAAGATAAGAAAATATTTAAGACCCTCCTTACATATTTTTTTTTTTTTTTTTTTACATATTAGCGACTGGTTTCCAGAAAGGGTGTATCTACTGCTATCCCCAGAAGTATTTGAGAATGCCAGGAGAGCTGGGGTTCTCAGCCACTCCTCCTCCTCCTCCTCCTCCAGGTCCTGGTTAAATGTCACCCTCTCAAGAAGACATTTCCTGGTCATCTAGATGGCGGGAGCTCCCCTAGTGTGTGCTCCCATGGTACATCTTGTAATTTCCCAACTGTCTGATTTCGCCCATAGATGAGCAATGAATTTCTACCAAAAAGGACACTGTTTTCTCTGAAAAGGGAACTCATTGAGATGGACTGATTATTTTCTGTATTGTTGCTGATTTTCATAAAATTTCAGGAAAAACTTCTCTGGCTCATTTAACTTTTACCAACACAATAGACATTTCTAAATATTATAACAACCCATTGCCGTCAAGTTGATTCTGACTCATAGCAACCCTGTATACATTAAATATTACCATTACTTTAAAATAGATGAAAATCTATCCTTAAGGGAACCTATAGAAAACTCTTATTTTAAAATAAAATAACCCAAATAGCCAAAAATAGGTGAGTGGTTAAGTAAGTTGGGGCAAATCTATATGATAGTACTGTCTGTAGGTATTAAAAATAGTATTCATGAAGAGTCTATAATAACATGGGGAAGCACATGTTAAATGGTGCGGGGAAAGTAACTGCTAAAAAATCAGAATGGAAATATAGCACAAAAAGACGAGTAAGATATAGTTAACGTTGAGACTATGGGTGACCAAAATTGCTTTTATTGAGTGTTTTCTTTCTTTCTGATAAAAACACAGCAATGAAGGATAGAGGTGTGGAAAAAACATTATTTAGAATCTATGGTCCCTGTTTACCAAGCTATAAAACAGGAAAGGTTTTTTTCCTGTTTCGTTTTTTTTTTTTTTTTTTGAACTAATGGTAATTTCTAAACTTTTCAATCCATTTTTTGTACTGTGAATTCAAAGTCCATAATAGCTCAATATATAAGGAATCTGGTACAATAAGTCAAGAAATCAGTAAATAAATCTTTCTGAATTCTTCATTTGCTTCTGAAGGTTTTTGGGTATCTTCAGTTTCAGGAGCATTTATAATTATCCCAGTTTTGACTTAAAAAACTTGCAGGCCTCTCGACAAAACTTACCACACCTCTGTTTAATTCGATGAAATATGCATTAGCAGCCAAGCACTTAACAAACACCAGGTCACTTCACTGTCTTCATCTTGATCAGTAGTTAAAGGGCACTTCCTAAGCAATGGCTTGAACGCCGCGTTACAATTTGGCATTACATGAAGCAGCTTGCACTGTAGACCTGGCCCCTGAGCTACAGAACCTTACAGGCTAATGACCTGTGATCAACAGACTCATCTTTCCACGAACCACATGACAAACCTCCTGGACTGAAAGCCAAGGGAATTTATGGTTTTCCAGAGAAACATGAGATTTGCCTTGACAGTTTCACATAGTTTTATCCTGAAGCCAGACAAAGAGCTGAAGTTTCATCTTCTCTCGCCTTTCCTGGGATCAAGGCCTTTGATGGAAGGAGATCACTGGGAATCTATCCCTCAGCCTGGAGGTGTTAGAGGCAGAAACCAGACATAAAAATACCGCTCTCTGTGGGCCTCTGGGAAAATACCTAGCCATCGCTGCCCTGGTCCACCAGTCCCATCTTGCGCCTTTGTCTCCAGCATTAGCACATGTGCTGACTCCCAGCAGTGTGTGTGTCTGAGGGTGGGGGGTGGAGGGCAGAGGTGTGGAGAAGAGCCAGCAAGTGATGCCTGCTCAGACCACTGGCAGCCATCATGAGGCTCTGGGCTGGATTTTGAAATGTTCTACCACTATTCCTCCCTGGAGCCCAAAGTTCTACCATTTTAAAGTTAACCTTTCACATTCCATTCTTCCCCCGAACCCTGCAACATAGTATCCTTGCGCTTCTCACAGCTCCAGCATCAAGACTCCTTTTGAGCAAAAGTTTTACAAGCAATAGATAGTCCTAGTGCCAATGTATCTTAGCCAGTTTCTACAGTCAAAGTAAAACAAAGAAAGGAAACTTTATAAAAATGAGTGTTGTGAAAATGGAACCAGACACAATAAATAATACCTAGTGTGCACAGTTAATGACCTAAAGGCTTAGCATCTCAGAGGATTTCTTGAGGCCTCCATGCATAGAGTTTTGAGAGGAAGGTGACATTTTCTAATTGAGAGCCTGGAGGGAAGGGGTCCTCTGAAGTGGATATGGTCAAATATAGAGTATGGATTGCCTATGGCAAAAGAGGAAGAAACAACTTGCTGTGTATCCAGGATACCTTGTCACTGTGGATGATATACATGGATATGAAGCAACTGGAAGAGACATCATGGCCATCTGTTGGAAAATGTGGTGTGTTAGAAGAAATGACAGGAGTTTGGTGTGGCTGGAACATGTGGGGTAGGGGAGGGTGGTGGTAGGAGGGATGAGGTGGTAAAGGCTGAAAGACAAGAAGAAAGGGATACGCAGGCCAAGTTCATGAAGGGTCCTGTTGAAGATTTGAAAGTTATTGAATCATTTAAGTATGATTGTTGCATGATCAGATTCATGCTTTAGAAAAATTACTTTTGTAAAATATGGAGAATGGATTGGAGGGGGGCAAAAGTAGAGATAGACCAAGTACAATGTCCAAGCAAACTACTACAGTGGCCTGGATTAAGGTAGTGGCAATGGAGGTTGAGAGACATATTTGGATTTGGGAGCTAGAATTCACAGGACTTGGTGATTGACTAAGGAATAGGAGTTCGGAGAGTCAGTAAAGGAGAAGGATAGGGCGTAACGGGCGGTAGAGAAGAGCCTAGAATGGCTGCCAGATTTTGGCTGAGGCACCTCAGTGAAAGGTGGCACCAAGTCAATGAGGGAACCCAGAAAAAGAGGCACATTAGGGGTGTTAATAATTCAGGTTTTGGTGGGTTGAGTTAAAAATATTTTTAGACGATCTCAATAAAGGTCTTTACTAGGCAGTTGAATATACATAGTCCTGCTTAGAGAGCTGGGAGTGGTCAGCACTTAGTGAAGCCTTAGGTGTGCTGGTGCGGAGGGGCGTCCAGTTAAGATGAGACACGAAGGCACATTCCTGTTTGAATACTCTGTTCATCCTTGGCAACGTGGTGTAAATTCATTTACCATTCCTTTCCTATGAGCAAGTTCTGGAAGAAAGCAGCATGTCACACAGTACTTAACAATGGGAAGGGGAAATCACCAGAGTGGAGAAGGAGAGAAATTATACCCAGAGCAGCGTTCATTATTAAGCTGCCAGGCCCTGTGCAAGTACTTTGTATACATCGCTCTACTGCATTTCGTCTAATTCTTGCAACAATCCTACATAAAGTAGTTATTATTATTCCCGTATTACTGCATGAAGAGCTGAAACTTAGGCTAAATAACTCTATACCTGCGCTGTCCGATATTTTACACACCAGCTGCATGTTGCTGTTAAAAAAAAAAAAAAAAACTATGTTGCTGTTAAGAACTTGAAATTCGCAATTGAGGGACTTAATTATTAGTTTAATTTAAATTAATTTTTATTTAATTTTAATAAAACTCATCATTGAAAAATGTTTTTAAGTGTGTCTGGAACAAGTTGGGTATGTGAATCATCTTTTCAACTGTATACTTGAGAAATTTAAACTCAGATCAAGTATTTCTGATGAAAAATTCCTATCTGAACTGTGCAGCCTTTCCTTGGAAACTCTGTGGGGCAGTTCTACTCTGTCCAAAGGGCTCACTATGAGTCAGAATCAGTTTTGGTTTTTTAAGTATAAAATAGGAACCCTGGTGGCGCAGTGGTTAAGCACTGGGCTATTGACCCCGCTCAGCTGGAGAAAGATATGGCAGGCTGCTTCCATAAAGATTTATAGCCTTGGAAACCCTATGGGGCAGTTCTACTCTGGTTCTATAGGCTCACTATGATTCCAAAGGACTGGAGGGCAACCAGTTTGATTTTCTTTTTCATTTAAGTGTAGAATACATACTGGATTTTGAAGACTTGTGTGAAAATAAGAATAAAAAATCTTTTTAATAATTTTTATATTGGTTACATGTTGAAATATTTTTAATAAATTGGGTTAAATAAAACATATTACTGAAATTAATTTCACTGGTTTTCTTTCTCTTTTTTTTAACTTTTTTTATTGTGGCTATATTAACCCACTGCCGTCGAAAATGTTAAATTACCCAAGTGTCTCCCACAAGATTTTTCCTAAGTCTGACAAGGGGCAAATATCTCAGAAGCAATTTCCCAAGGTTTGGATGGCTGCTACTCCATCAGACGTGTTCCGGGGCCTGCGCTGTGCTGGTCCATAGCTGGTGGACTGAACCTCACTGCGGTGCCCTGCCCAGGAGCGTGGGCTTCCCTGTTTGCCTTTTTGAACTCTGTTTTCTCTGAGCCTTGAAGAGCCAGGGGCTGTGATGTCACTGTATAAACAGAGGGAAGGGTGGGGGCAAAAGTCCCATCGGGGAGAAGCCGGCGGAGACCGCAGGGTGGGGGATGGGGATGGGGAGAAAGGGATTTTAAAAGGTGGCTGGTCTGCAGTGTGTGGGATCAGCAGGAGACTTCACAGCCCCGATAAAGAAATCTAATGGGACTGCCCGTCGCTAAACTGGGGCGGGGTGGGGGACGTGGCTGAGAGAGAAGGGGTTTTGGAAAAATATGGGCCGCCTATAGCTAATTCCCCTGATTAAAAATGCATTAGTTTGGAGGTGTCAGGGACACGCAGCTGTTTTCAAGGAAAGCCTGGCTCCAAGAGGTCCTCCCCGGCCGGGCCGCCTGGCGGCTCTATCTCGGGCTAGATGTCAGCAAGACACAGCCTGCCGACGCTGTCCTCTGCCTGACAGGGCCCTGGCCAATGTCCTGCTGCTGCGGGTCGTGGTAATTTACATCCTCTCTGTGTACATTAACTTATCTACAGCCGCGCTGGCGGCCCTCCTTCAGTCAGCCTGTCTCCTGCGCGGGCTGGGAGACTTCCCCGGCCGGCTGGGGTCTGAGGGGGGACTGCTGCGGGGCCTGCCAAGTTCCTCAGCCCTGAGAACAACAACAAACACCCTCCGGGGGCCAGGCCGCTGGTTCCGACCCGGCGCGCCTGCCCGGGCCAGGACACGGGCTGGGCCTGGCCTGCGGTCCGCAGGGGCCTGCAGGGAGGTGGGAGAAGGGACAGCTCCGCAAGGCAGAGTAGAACGCTTAGTGGCTAATTCATGACTCATGACTCATTTGCAGGCTCCTCTTCTAGTGACAGGCGGGACAGTTACTGGTTATTTGTAGTCCCCCGGCTTTCATTTTGCTGTAATTAAGCAGTCATTTGAGGGTCATTTCATACCAGATATAGGTTTCCCTGTTTTAATAATGTTTTAAGTTTCAGGGGGGCAACAAGGAGTGGAAGGGGAGGTTGGGAAGGAGGCGTGGAGGGCAAGAGGGTAATTGCCCCTGAGAACGTGTGCACTTTTCATAACTCTTTCCCTGACAGGCCCCGGTGTGGAGCCTCCTCAGATGCCGAGTGGCTCACGGTCGGCCTCACAGTGGGCAGGCCAGATCCTCCTTTCCTGACAGGAACGGTCTGCCCCGTGAGAAGAGGTCTGGCCGTTTTTGAGTCAGATGCTGGATTTTCTTCTTCTTTCCCCTCTGGCACCACACTAATCATTCTCTTTAATCACTGTAGCTTTTTAATGAGGCCAAGTAGGTATTTGTGGAGCCGTCTACTCTCTAAACGCTAGGCTTGATAAGTCATTTATAACTTATCGGTGGGCTTTACATGGGCCAAACACAGAGGAAAGGAAGTGAGAATAAAATAGAGTCTGGAGTTCACTAGGAAAATCCAGCCTATCTTCGGGTCCTAGATGGTACCAGGTCCCATGTGGAAAATGTTTCAACCATTAGGCATAAGAATAAGGAACAACCAAAGAGTCTGTTCAACTTTGTGAACATTCACTGGCTGTCACTGTTGTTTTTCTTCATTCCCCGCATTTGCTCCTTTGGCTGGTTCATGTCTCTTTGGATATCATTTGGATGCTTGAAGCTCCGATTCTAAGGTTAATTCCACAAAGTTCTTTAAAGAACTCTGGAGCTGTTAAATTTGGAGGGCACACAGATGCAAAATGAAAGGACTGGAAAGAAATAAAGGACAGAAACCAGATTTCCTGTCACTGCAAAGAGTAGGTGCCAAATGCTCTAGGGTCCAAGTTTCAGTAGAAGTTAGAGCTAAAGCTGGCGGATGTAGCAGCAGTAGGAGTGTAAACCACAAAACCGAACCCACTGCGGTCAATTCTGACTCATAGTGACCCTATAGGACAGAGTAAAACTGCCCCATAGGGTTCCCAAGGCTGTAACCTTTATGGAAGCAGACAGCCACATCTTTATCCCATGGAGCCACTGGTTAGCAGCCAAGTGCTTAATCACTGCACCATCAGGGCTCCTTAGTAGGAGTGTAGTTGCCTTCCAAAGAGAGAAAGCCCTTCCAAGGAAAGGGAGGAAAATGAGTGGTAGGAAGAAATCAAGACAGGGTCCTGTGAACTAGAAAAAAGGAGTCAGTCAATCAATATTTAATAGTCATTGTTGTTAGCTGCCCTCAAGTTGGCTCTGACTCATGAACACCCCATGTACAACAGGTCTGTACCATCTTCATGATTGCCAGTATGCTCATGAGTCAGTTGGTGCAGTCGCTGTGTATTTTGAGTGCCTTCCAACCTAGGGGGCTCATCTTCCAGCACTATATTGGACAATATTCTGTTGTGATTCACAGGATTTTCATTGGCTAATTTTCAGAAGTAGATTGCCAGGTCTTTCTTC
This sequence comes from Elephas maximus indicus, assembly GCF_024166365.1. NCBI lineage: Eukaryota > Metazoa > Chordata > Mammalia > Proboscidea > Elephantidae > Elephas > Elephas maximus. The sequence continues at coordinate 28,522,523 of NC_064829.1, forward strand.
TAGTCTGTCTTAATCTAGATGTTCTACTGAAACGTGTCCACCATGGGTGCCCCTGCTTATATTTGAAATACCAATGGCATAACTTCCAGCATCATAGCAACAAGCAAGCCACTACAGTATAACGAACCGATAGTTGGCAGCAATATGCATTAAAGGGGCTTTCAAAAGGTTTTTCACACACACACACAAAGGAATGAAGCGCTGGTACATGTGGCAACATGAATGAACCTTAAAAATATTATGCTAATAACATAGTTTATAAAGAAAATGTTCTACGTACTACTTTGGTGAGTAGCATCTGGGGTCTTAAAAGCTTGTGAGCACTGGTCCCAGCCTGTCTGGAGCAAGGGAGAATGAAGAAAACCAAAGACGCAAGGGAAAGATTAGTTCAAAGGACTAATGGACCACAACTACCACAGCCTCTACTAAATTGGGTCCAGCACAACTAGATGGTGCCCAGCTGCTCTGACAGGAATCACTATAGAGGGTCCCAGACAGACCTGGAGAAAAATGCAGAACAAAATTCTAACTCACAAAAAAAGACCAGACTTACTGGTCTGACAGAGACTGGACAAACCCCGAGAGTATAGCCCCTGGATACCCTTTTAACTCAATACTGAAGTCACTCCTGAGGTTCACCCTTCAGCCAGAGGTTAGGCTTATAAAACGAAATGAGACTAAATGGGCCCACTGCCCAGGGGCAAGTACAAGAAGGTGGGAAGGAACAGGAAAGCTGTTAATGGGGAACCCAAGGTCAAGAAGGGGAAAGTGTTGACATGTCATGGGGTTGGCAGCCAATGTCACAAAACAATATGTGTATTAATTGTTTAATGAGAAACTAATTTGCTCTGAAAACCTTCATCTAAAGTACAATAAAAAAAATATGCTAAGTGACAAAAAACTAAAAAAAAAAAATTTTTTTTTTTTTTTAGTGACAAAAGCCAGTCACAAAAGACCACATATGGTATGATTCCATTTATCTGAAATGCCCAGAATAGGCCAATCTATAAAGACAGAAAGTAGATTAGTTGTTGCCCAGGGCTGGGGAGCACGTGGGAATAAAGGGTGACTACTAACGGGTACGGGATTTCTTTTTCAGGTCATGAAAATGTGCTGAAATTGGTTGTGGCAGTGGTTGTGCGACTCTGTGAATATATAAAAAACCATTGAATTACACAGTGTAAATGGATGAACTGTATAGTGTGGGGGTTATATCACAATAACACTGTTACCAAAAAAAGTTTTCAAAAGGTTAAGTAGAAACACCCTCAAGGAAGGAAGGAAGATGGAAGGGAGGGAGGGAGGGAGGGAGGGAGGAAAGAAAGAAAGGTCCTACAAAAAATTCTCTTGCTAAATACACTGCTCCTTTCTCTCTGACATTGTAAGCCAAAATGTAACATCCATAGGGCAGGGACTTTGTCTGACGCTCCACTTTGTCTCCAATGCCTAGAACAGTGGTGTTCATTGAAGGTACGCAAACAATATTTGCTGATACAGAAGACATTACAAATAACCAGACTAACCAAGTGTGCACCGTTCCCATCCTATCATGTCCTCTCATGGATTATTATTATTAATAAAACAGGTAACAATAACTGAAAAATTGTGCATATCTATTTTGTGCCTGGCACTGTATCTAATTGTCTCAAATCCTTATAAAACCTAGCCATGTAAACCCACTAAGCCCAGGCCTGTCTGGCTCCTGAAGCTTTAGTCCATTATGTCACACTGCCTCCTAAAAACACCAAACACAAAGGCAAGTAACAATGTTAATGGACACGAGCAGATAGTCAGCCAAAGTCATCTATCTGTAAAGGAAACCAAAGTGCCCCATTTGGTTTCTATGTTTAAACTGAAAGAAGTACCAAGATGCATCAGAAACATATCACTCAAGCAAATGCAGATATTTTTATTTAAAATTATAATGAATTTGGAGTACTCATTTTTTGCGTAGCCTGAGCAAAGTGCTGAGAGAGTCATCAAAGCACCTAACACAGGAGCTTATACTCAAGTCAGCTATAAAAGCCACTGCCCCTTTAAAAAGTCTAAACAGTACACAGAAGGTATAAACACACAGGAGCTGAAAAGTCCTGGCCTCCTGAGATTTCTTCCTAAAATCGAAACATTTCTGTGGAATGCTAAAAAAAAAAAAGAAGAAGAAGCCTCAGAGCTTTTGGACCAAAACAAAACAAAAACCAGTTGCTGCTGAGTCATTTCTGACCCCATGAGTGTTTGACTACAACCACGCCCATAGGGTTTTCAGTGGCTGGTTTTTCAGAACTGGATTGCCAGGCCTTTCTTCCAAAGCACCTCTGGGTGGACATAAGCCTTTACCCCTTGCACCACTCAGGGACTCCAGCGCTCTGTGCAAGGCCACCTAAATGGCTACTGCCACAAACATGGGTGAAGAGAAACACATGTAAGAATTCATCCAAACTGCCTGAAAGCTACTGTGATGTCTGCTTGGCTTAAATCAGCTGTGCGTGCGTTAATTAAGTGGTTAATATTTCTCATGTCAGCAATTCAAGATTCCAGATCCGCGTCTTGGCCAAGGCTCAGACTCACTACTCGTGGTTTATCTCATGCATTTTAGTTGGTATATGAAGGTACCAGCTGTACTAATTACTCTGGAAAGACATAACACCATCTCATCAATGGTCATACATTCCCCTATATATATATTACTGGTGGTGCAGTGGTTAAGAGCTTGGCTGCTAACCAAAAGGTTGGCAGTTCGAATCCACCAGCCGTTCCTTGGAGACCGTTTGGGGCAGGTTTACTCTGTTCTGTAGGGTCGCTCTGAGTCAGAGTAGACTCGAGAGCAATGGGTTTGGTTTGGTTTTTATATATATTACTATAAGAATTTTGACCTAAGGCCTATCGTAAATAGCCTACAGTTTCTTAAAGTACTTACCGAAATTCTCCTAAAATATACATAACAGTAACAAGAAAACAAACATTCAAAATATTTTACAAGTTCTCCTCCCAGCTGTTAGATACATACCCTCATTCTCCATCTAAACTGGTGGGTTGGTGTTTCCTTTGCTTGAGAAAAAAACTAGATATAGAAAATTTTTTCTTAGCTAAATCTGAAAAAGAGGTAAACTCAGCCAGAAGTGTGAAAAAATACACAGTTCTCCCCCTCTCACTCATATGGAAGATGCAGGAAATGAAAAGTCCAACCACTTAGGCTGAGGTGCTTCAAGAAACTATACTCAGGACTTTGGAATGTGCCTAGGTGCCCCTGCCTCTGCAGAACTCCATCCACCCCTAAGCGTATGTGGCTGTCACCCTCTAGTGGATGATCTATGACAAGAGTTGGCAGCCTCTTTTGGGGGACAAGAGTGAATGCCATCCAGGACTGACCTATCTCTAAGAGGTAGATGACAGAGAAGGCTGCACCAGGACTCCTCAGTCTTGGACACATACTTCCTAGGAAAATGGGTGTTCATGATGGTTTTTCCAGCCTGCAGTTCCTGCTCCTTTAGAGTCTCCGTTTGTGTTTCTCACTGGCGTCATGACATTTCAAGAACAATACATAGTTCCTAGAGGCTGCCTTCTCTTACAACTGAGATAGCCCCAGGCAATTGATTCCCAGAGGTTTTGAGCCTCCAGACTGGCCCTGAAATCTTTCTCTATCTGCAGGCCTTATGAGTGTGTCCAACTACTTAGCTGGTAATTTGCCTTTGAAGTCCTCTATTGCATGATTTGATCCTCCCAGGAAAATTGTGGACAGATAAATATTGCCTCAATATTCACTATTGTGTAAGGAGCCTAAATGTAGGTTCTTAGATGTCTGTGACAGAATTTTTAGAAATAGCAATTATTATACATGGATTATCTTACAGCTTCAAGACTCAACACCAAGTATTAGGCTGGGAAAGATAACTCCCTAAAAGTGAAGTATGGCTTTGAATCCATTAGTATTATAAAACACAGAATGCAATAACATGTCTTTCTCGTATCCATTTTACCAGGTAACTGAAGAATCGCACTTCTAAAGCAAGATGGAAATTGAACTTCTACATCATAGACAGTTTATAAGAGGGAAGGATTATGGATACAGGAAGTACTCCACATTCTCTTAAGCCTATACTTGTTGGTGCTTGCATTTCCTCCTTGAGAACCTACTGAAAGAAACCATTTCTCCAGAAGACATGTATAATTTCCTGAAAATCTGTTTATTCGTCAGCAGAGGAGTTAAATGCTTGAGGTCAAGGGTGACCTTTGTTCTAAATTTGAAGTTAAAGGGGAATCAGAGCATTTTAAAATTAAACCTCTCCAGCATACCCATTTTATAGATGAAGGAACTGAGATTTAGCAAGGCTAAGCGAAAGTGACATAGATACCACCAGACACCACAGCCCAGCTCTCCAACTCCCAGGCTGCTGCCTTTTCCTTTCCCCAACATCATTGTTGTCTCCTAGTGTTACTTAGTGCTTAGGAGAAAATCAGTTCCTTAGCCCTGTAGATTGTAGAATAAATTCTGTTGGGTCAAAATATATGTTTTAAACACACAAGAAAAACAAATATAAATCTATCTGAAGTAAAAGTACGTCCACAAGAAGACTGAAGCTATATTTTGTAAAAGACTACTGGGATTTGCTAGAGTACTTGAAGAATTATTTAATACATCTACACAAAATTACTTGTAAATTAAAGTGATGGAATTTGGTTTACTCATCTTTGTATTCTCTATTACCACCTCCAATCTCTCCTCTTTGCATAGCATCATATGTGGTAGGTACTCAATATATAAACCTCCATTTTTTCTTAAATTTCCAGATTTAAGAAAAGCCATGACTGTATAGACTACATTTGATTTCTCCCCTAGTGAACAATTGTAGTGAACAATTTCACATTTTCTCACCACACCAAAGATTCTGCTTCTAGGTATGGCTGGCATCTGTCATTCTCCCAACCCCATAGCACCTTCCTACAGAATCAAATCCTCTTCTCAAATTTACGATCCCTGACAGGGGTGGATGACCCAGTAAGCAAGGTAAGCATAGACTTTCTTGTGCTTACTTCCTAATCTCTGATGAACAATTTCATATGGGTTTTGCCACATCAAATATGTGAAATTATTCACTAAAGATGATCTGGTAAGCAGGGTAAGCACCGTGCTTACGTTGCCTATTGGATACTCCACCTCTGCCACTCCCTCAAGTTGCCCTCTTCCGAATGCGGTCTGGAATTAGAACATTGATTGGTAGAGCTCAGTTCACATGCCTATGCCCACAGAGCCTACTGGAGAAATAATTAATTTCATATGTGGTAAAATCTTTACTGTATACTCCTTTAAATCATGAGGAAAGAGGAAAAAATCCTTATATGCATAATAGATGAACTCATACATAGTCATAAGCCATAAGATTCTTTTCCCACTTTCACTTCTTTCACAATGGAAATTATAAATTTGGTAATATAAACTCTTTCCAGAGACATAATTATAAAACTGAGAATCCAGGGACTTGGTTGTGACAATCTTTTGACTTTAACAGCCAGGAATGGAGTGGATAGGATTTTATAAAATATAAAATATACATAAGATATAGGTTTTTATAAAAGTTGGTTATTTTTCTCTTTTTAAAATTATGACAACCTATAATTTTTTTTTTTATAATATTTAGGAACTGGTTCATTTGAGGTCGTTTTGACAGAAAAACAATTGTCAGGTTAAACTAGGGTCTCCTTACTCTGACATTTTACTGCAAGCTTTTTTCTAAAATGATGCAGGGACCGTCTTCATCTTTGCCATCTTTTTATAGATCAGAGGCATCAACAACAGGTAATGAAGATTATCTCTTGCCAGGTATATGTCTGTTTTGTACTTGGTTGAACGTACTGTATATAGGTCAGACAATAAATTGTGAGTAATAGATATAAAGCTTTCATCATATGATCTAATATCTTTGCTTTTCCAATTTGAATATACACTTAAAATAATAATGTATATAATTTAATGTTTGCTATCAAAATGTAGAAGAAAACGTATAGGCGTTAACATAAGAACAGTAACTCAAATGTCTAAGTGCAAGGTAAGGCTTCTCCCTTGAACATTTCAGCTGCTATCAATTATTGCTCAGTTTAGCTCTGTTTTTCCTTATCAAGGCCAAATCTATTTCTATAGAGAAAAGTTCTCTGGTGATGCTTTGTAAATTTATAGTGGCAGTGCGGGTTTAACATGAAAGGTTGCCAAGTCAATCCTTCTCTCCACGCTAGTTCTTAATGGTGTTTTAAAATAGTTGCTTATTGTAGTTATCCTAGATAGGATTTTAACTGTTCCTCTGCCCTATAATTCTTAGGGAGGTTATATTCCCATTATTTTCTGTAGTAGCTTCCCAGCACCTTTTTACACCATTTCTACCCTTCGAGAATAGTCTTCCTCCTGTATCCCACCTCCCTTAGATAGAAAATACAAAACTCACTTACCCAGCCACCCCTGCAGGCTATGAGTATATTTTAAATACAATGCCCTTAGAAGCGGGAAGTGATATACAGAGATTAAGGGAAAAAAGCTCTTTCACATGAAATTCTCCTTGTAATAACAACATCAAAACTCAAACTGTACCACAGCACCTGCAGTTTGAACAACTATTTACCTTTATATAAAAATGATGATGACCATATACTGTCTTTTGGAATTGTTTCAGTTATCTAGTGCTGCTATAACAGAAATAGCAGAAGTGTACAGCTTTAACAAACAAAAATTTATCTTCTGACAGATTTGGAGGCTAGAAGTCTGAATTCAGGAAACCAGGTGTAGGGTTCTAGGGGAAAGCTTTCTGTCTGTGTCAGTTCTGGAGGAAGGTCCTTGTCTCTTCAGCTTGTTTCCTGGTTCCTTGGAGATCTCTGTGAGGCTTGGCAACATTCTTCCCCCATCTCTGCTTCTCTCACTTGCTTGTTTAATCTCTTTTTATATCTTAAAAAAGATTCATTTAAGACACACCCTACACTAATCCTCCACCACTCGTGTGTCACTTTGTCATACTATGGTAGCTTGCGTGTTGCTCTGATACTGGAAGTTGTGCTACCAGTATTTCAAAAACTAGCAGGGTCACCCATGGTAGACAGGATTCAGCTGAGCTTCCATACTAAAACAGGCTAGGAAGAAGGACCTGGCAGTCTACTTCTGAAAAAATTGGTCAGTGAAAACCTTATGAATAGCAGCAGAACATTGTCTGATATAGCAACGGAAGATGAGCCCCTCAGGTTGGAAGACACTCAAAATATGACTGGGGAAGAGCTGCCTCCTCAAGGTAGAGTTGACCTTAATGACACGGATGGGGTCAAGCTTTTGGGCCCTTTATTTGCTGATGTGGCATGACTCAAAATGGAAAGGAACAGTTGCAAATGTCCATTAATAATCGAAACATGGAATGAACAAAGTATGAATCTAGGAAAATTGGAAGCTGTCAAAATTGAAGCGGAATGAATAAGCATCAATATCCTAGGCGTTAGTGAGCTGAAATGGACTGGTATTGTCCATTTTGAATCAGACAATCAAATGGCCTACTATGCCGGGAATGACAAATTAAAGAGGAATGGCGTCACATTCAACATCAAAAAGAACATTTCAAGACCTATCTGAAGTACAACACTGTAGGTGATAGGTAATATCCACACACCTACAAGGAAGACAGTTAATATGACTATTATTCACATTTACACACCAACCATTAAGGCCAAAGATAAAGAAATTGAAGATTTTTGCCAACTTCTGCAGTCTGAAATTGATCAAACATGCAATCAAGGTGTGTTTATAATTACTCATGATTGGGATGAGAAAATTGGAAACAAAGAAGAAGGATCAATAGTTGGAAAATATGTCCAGAGATCACATGATAGAGTTTTAAAAGACCAAGGACTTCTTCACTGCAAATACCTTTTTTCAACAACATAAATGGTGACTATACACTTGGACCTCACCAGATGAAAAACACAGGAATCAAATTGACTATATCTGTGGAAAGAGATGATAGAGAAGCTCAATATCGTTAGTCAGAACAAGGCCAGGGACCAACTGCAGAACAGACCATCAATTGCTCATATGTAAGTTCAAGCGGAAGCTGAAGAAAATCAGAGCAGGTCCAAAAGAGCCAAAGTACGACCTTCAGTCTATCCCACCTGAATTTAGAGACCATCTCAAGAATGGATTTGATGCATTGAATCCTAATGACAGAAGATCAGACAAGCTGTGGAATGACATCAAGAAATCCTTCCCGGAAGAAAGTAAGAGGTCATTAAAAAGACAGGAAAGAAAGAAAAGACGGAAATGGATGTCAGAAGAGACTCTGAAACCTACTCTTGAAGGAAGAGTTGCTAAAACGAACTGAAGAAATGATCACGTAAAACAGCATGTAAATTATCATGTAAAAGCTTTCAAAGGGCAGCTAGAGAAAACAAAGTATTATAACGAAATGTGCAAAGACCTGGAGTTAGAAAACCAAAAGGGAATATCATTCTCAGCGTTTCTCAAGCTGAAAAACTGAAGAAAAAATTCAAGCCTCAAATTGCAACGAGGAAAATACTGAACAACACAGGAAGCACCAAAAGAAGACGGAAGGAATACTGTACCAAAAAGAATTGGCCGACATTCAACCATTTCAAAAGATAACACATGATCAAGAACCGATGGTACTGAAGGAAGTAGTCCAAGCTGCACTGAAGACATTGGTGAAAAACAAGGCTCCAGGAATTGAGAGAATACCAACTGAGATGTTTCAACAAACGGAAGCAGCACTGGAAGTGCTCACTTGTCTATGCCAAAAAATTTGGAAGACAGCTACCTGGCCAATCAACTGGACCAAAGAAAGGTGATCCAACAGAATGTGGAAACTATTGAACAATATCATTAATATCACACACAGGTAAAATTTTGTTGAAGGTAATTCAAAATTGTTGCAGCAGTGCACCGATGGGGAACTGCCAGAAATTCAAACCAGATCCAGAAGAGGATGTGGAATGAGGAAATTATTGCTGATGTCAGATGGACCTTGGTTGAAATTAGAGAATACCAGAAAGATGTTTACCTGTATTACATTGACTATGCAAAGGCCTTTGACTGTGTGGATCATAACAAATTATGAACAATATTGCCAAGAATGGGAATTCAAGAATACTTAATTGTGCTCCTGAGGAACGTATGTAGACCAAGAGGCAGTCATTGGAACAGAACAAGGGGATACTGTGTGGTTTAAAATCAGGAAAGGTGTGTGCTGGGGCTGCATCATTTCACCAAACTTATTCAATTTGTATGCTGACCAAATAATCCGAGAAGCTGGACTGTATGAAGAAGAATGTGGCATCAGAATTAGTGGAAGACTCACTAACAATCTGTGATATGCGCATGACACAACCTTGCTTGCTGAAATTGAAGAGGACTTGAAGCACTTACTGATGAATATCAAAGACTACAGTTTTCAGTATGGATTATATCTCAACATAAAGAAAACAAAAATCCTCAAACAGGACGAATAAGCACAAACATCATAAACAGATAAAAGATTGAAGTTGTCGAGGATTTCATTTTACTTGGATCCACAATCAACACCCATGGAACCAGCAGTCAGGAAATCAAATGATGCATTGCATTGGACAAATTTGATGCAAAAGACCTCTTTAAAGTGTTAAAAAGCAAAGATGTCACTTTGAGGACTAAGGTGTGCTGACCCAAGCCATGATTTTTCAATCACCTCACATGCATGCAAAAGCTGCACAATGAATAAGGACGGCAGAAGAAGAATTGACACCTTTGAGTTATGGTGTTGGCAAAGAATATTGAATATACCATGGACTGCCAAAAGAATGAGCAAGTCTGTCTTGGAAAACATGCAGTCAGAGTGCTCCTTGGAAGTGAGGATGGTGAGACTTCTTCTCACCTACTTTGGACATGTTATCAGGAGGGACCAGTCCCAGGAGAAGGATACCATGCTTGGTAAAGTAGAGGGCCAGCGAAAAAGAGGAAGACAGTCAATGAGATGAATTGACACAGTGGCTGCAACAATGGGCTTGTAACATTGTTACAAGCATAACAGTGATTGTAAATATGGTGCAGGACTGGGCAGTGTTTCGTTCCATTGTATTTGGGTCATTATGAATTGGAACTGACTGGATGACATCTAACAACAACAACACTAAGCCTGTTTCATTAACATAAGAAAGACAACACATTCATAAATGGAATTATAACCACATGCATAGAGGTTAGGGATTACAACACATATTTTTGGGAAACACAATTCAATCCATAATATTCCATGCTTTGGCTCCCAAAAATTCATGTCCTTGCCACATGCAAAACATATTCACCCCAGCACATCATCACAAAAGTCTTAAATCAACTTCATATCCAAGTATCTAAATCCAATATGAGTGATACTTTAGGCATATTTTATACTGGGGCAAAATTCCTCTTCATCTATGAACCTGTGGAATCTAGAATACAACTTATCTGCTTCCAAAGTACAATGCGAGAACAGGCACAAGGTAGACATTTCCATTACAAATGGGAGCAACTGGAGGGAAAGAAGTGATAACAGGGACCAAGCAAATCCAAAACCCAGCAGAACAAATTACATTAGCTCTCAAGGCTTGAAAACAATCCCCTATTCTCTGAGATTTTCTGTACAAAGGCCCCACCCTCCAGACTCTGGGTGCTGGTCATGCCCTCTGGATTCTGGGTGGAGGCCCCCCAGCCCTGGGCTTCAGCTCTGCCTTCTAGGCCTGCTGGGACGGCAACTCTGCTCCCTCAGCTTTAGGTAGCCCCATTCTCCTAGTTCACCCCCTCAGCCTCAATGGGCCACATTCTTCTGTCCCTTGGGGCATGGCAGTCCCACCACCGCAGATTTAGGAAGCAGTCCCATCCCCCTGGTACACCTTAACGACAGCCCCACACTCCAGAACCATGTTGGTGAAGGTCCAACTTTTTGAAACCTAGGAGGATGTAGGCCCACCCTTTGAGATCCAGGAAACTGTGGCCTCACCCTCTGAAACTGAGAAGGCTGTGCTTCATGCTCCTTCCAAAAGTTCTGCCGATCTCTGAGCTGCTTCAAGGATGGTCCTTTACTCTTCTTGGAAGACAAAAGATGTAGCTCTTTTGGCCTGTTTCCTGCCTGCGGAATTCCAAGAGGTAGACAGAATTCTTTCCTTTCGCTCAGCGGATGGGTTTTCGTCCGTGGCAGTTAGTTGGCTAGATCTACGAGTCTTAGGCTTAATCTCTTTAACAAAAGTTTGTATAGCCACGTCCTTGGTGAACATTCTAGGACAAGTGTCCTTAGTTTGTACAAAAGAATTTTCCAAATCTTTAAGTTTTGTTTTCTTTTTGCACAGTTCATCTTTAAGTCCATCTCTTTCCTCTCACATTTTACTACAAGCAGCAAGGAGAAAACACATGGCCCCTTTAAGATCTTGCTTAAAAATTTCCTCAGCCAAATATTCAGCACTTATAAATTCTACCTTACACAAAACATTTGAATGTAATTCAGGCAAGTTCTTTGCCACTGCATAAAAAGCATCACCCTTCCTCCATTGTTCAATCACATCTTCATCATTTCCTTTTAGAACCTCACTAGAAGCACGTTTAACCTTCATATTTCTAGCAACATTCTTTTGCTGGCACCATATGTATTCTCTAAGACAATAGAGATTTTCTCTATAGCTCTCTGTCTTAGCTATCTAGTGCTGCTATAACAGAAATACCACAAGTGGATGGCTTTAACAAATAGAAGTTTATTCTTTCACAGTCTAGTAGGCTAGAAGTCTGAATTCAGGGTGCCGGCTGTAGGTGAAGACTCTCTCTCTCTTTCAGCTCTGGAGGAAAGTCCTTGTCATCAATCTTCCCTTGGTCTAGGAGCTTCGCAGTGCAGGGACCCTGGGTCCAAAGGATATGGTATTCTCTTGGCTCTTGTTTCTTGGTCGTATGAGATCCCCATGTCTCTCTGCTTGCTTCTCTCTTTTATATCTCAAAAGACATTGGCTTAAGACACAACCTAATCTTGTAGATTGAGTTCTGCCTCATGAACTTCATAGAGGTGGGATTTACAATACACAGGAAAATCACATCAGATGATAAAATGGTGGACAATCACAATACTAGGAATCATGGCCTAGCCAAGTTGATAGATATTTTGGGGGACACAATTCAATCCATGATATTCCACCCTTTGGCCCCCCAAAATTCATGTCCTTGCCACGTGCAAAACATAATCACCTCTTCATATCATAGCAAAAGTCTTAAATCAACTCCAAGTCCAAAATCCAAAAATTTCTCTTCTTTCGTGAAATCTAGAATGCAAGTTATCTGCTTCCAAAGTACAATGGTAGGACAGGCACAAGCTAGACATTTCCATTACAAATGGAAGAAATTGGAAAAAAGGAATAACAGGCACCAAGCAAGTCAGCAGAACACATTATATTAGTCCTCAAAGATTAAAAGTAATCCTCCCTTCTCTGAGGCCACTTACACAATGGCCCTATCCTCCAGACTCTAGGTATGGCCGTACTCTACAGATTCTGAGTGGAGGCCTCTTGGTCCTGGGCTTTAGCTCCACCTTCCAGGCCCACTGGAACGGCAACTCTCCTTCCTCAGCTTTGGGTGGCTCCATTCTCCTAGTCTATTTGAATGGTAACTCCACCCTTTGAAGCCAAGACAGCTCTGCTTCCTGTGCTCCTTTTGTCTTCAGGTTCTGCTTCCAAGTTCCTTGAACTCTTAGCCCCTCAGGCCTCACTACTCTCATCTACCCTGCAGGGGCAAGTGTTCCAAAGCTCTGTAGCTCCACTGATAAGTGCCTGGAGGCACCCCTCTCCGCCAGTAAACTTTGGCTGGAAGGTACTCAGCTCTCTCGCTCTGTGGGTCGGCTCTAGCACTGTCTTGCATTGGTCTCCTGATTCTGCTGCTGCTGTTCCTGCACCATCTCCAGTGTAACAGCGCTCTTCATTTCCTTCTGAGTCCTCACCAGAATTGTCTTTGATGTCCACGATACCACCAACAGTCTCTTCAAGGCAATCTAGGTTTTTACCATCAGGCATTTTAAAACTCTTTCAGCTTCTATCCATTCAGAGTTTCAAAACCACTTCCACATTTTATCTGTTACAGCAGCACCCACTTTCTTGGTACCAGATTCAGTCTTAGCTATCCAGTGCTTCTATAAGAGAAATACCACAAATGGATGGCTTTAATAAACAGAAGTTTATTCTCTCACAGTCTAGTAGGCTAGAAGTCTGAATTCAGGGCACCAGCTCCAGGGGAAGGCTTTCTGTCTCTTTCAGCTCTGGAGGAAGTTCCTTTTCAACAATCTTCCCATGGTCTAGGAGCTTCTCAGTGAAGGTATCCTGGGTCCAAAAGATGTGCTATTCTCCTGGCTCTTGTTTCTTGGTGGTATGAGGTCCCCGTGTCTTTCTGCTCACTTCTGTCTTTTAATCTCAAAAGAGATTGGCTAATCTTGTAGATTGAGTCCTTCCTCATTAACATAACTGCTGTTAATCCTGCCTCATTAACATCATAGAGTAGTTGATAGTCACTTATCTAAGATCAGAGAAGCCTATATACGGACACATGCTATTTCTAGAATTTTTTTTCTTAATCATAATTTTGCTGTTCTTCTTTTAAAAAAATGATCCATATATAGCACTCATATTGTTTTAAAAATCATATTGTCTTAAAAAGCTTATAACAAAAAAAGAAGCAACTTCACTCTACACACACACATACACTCCTAAATCCTTAAAGGTAGCCACTTTCAATGTCTTTAGCTGTTTATTCTGGTATCTGTATTTGTATTTCTAAATAATATTCTGTGCTTGGTTGAATAGCATCCTCTCCCCCCTTCCTGGAATCTCAGAATATGACCTTATTTGGAACCAGGGCTGTTGTAGAAGTAATTAGTTAAGATGAGGTCATACTGGAGCAGGGTGGGCCCTTTAATCCAATATGAAGAAGAGACAGACAGGGAGATAGAAGATAGAGGCAGAGATTGGAGTGCTGCAAGCATAAGCCAAGGAATGCCTGGGGCTATCTAAAGCTGGCAACCCTGGTGGCATAGTGGTTAAGAGCTATGGCTGCTAACGAAAAGGTCGGCAGTTCGAATACACCAGGTGTTCCTTGGAAACCATATGGGGCAGTTCTACTCTGTCCTATACGCAACTTGACAGCAATGAGTTTTTTTTTGTTTTTTTTTTTTATCTAAAGCTGGAAAAGGCAAGGAAGGATCCCTCTCCAGAGTCTTTGGAGGGAGCGTGGCTCAGCTGACAGCTTGATTTCTGACTTCTAGCCCACAGACTGCGGGAGAATAAATTTCTGTCATTTTAAGTCACCAAGTTTTTGTCACAGCAGCTCTAGGAAATAAACACATATGGTTTTACTGACATCTTTTGATTCACCCATTTAGACATTATCTGCTATGGTAGACAAAAATTTGAACTCTCCTACACACTGGCTTTCCTTCCCTTCCCACTTTCCAATTTTTGGTTAAATTCGTTATCAGCGTTTTCATTATTATGATTATGGAAATATTGTTTACCTGAAGAAATAGTGTTCTATGATTTAATTTTCCTTCTTATAAACCACTTTATTTATTTATTTTGAGTTAATAGTTGATTCAAATACTCATTTATTTTGTTTTCTTTGAAGGTTCAACTAAATCTTCACACATACTCCAACAGCTTTGTAGAGTACCTCTTGATACAATTGTCCACATAGTCAAACTTAAAAGTTGCTCTGTCCATTTGGTTTTTCCTGGAGACATCCTTCCATCCACCTGCTCCAGTTTGCACTGGCCCCTCACTGGGTCTCCTGCACAGCTATTGTCCTGGTATTCCCCTTCGCATCTCTGTAATAAGGGAGCCCCTTTTTCTTGTATTCCATGTCTTCCTTTTACAGGGAATACCACATTTTACCCAAATACTGCACACATTCTGTGTTTGTTTGCCAACCACTCCCTCTACCCCTGTAAAAAAAAAAAATTAGCATAGTGCACTTATGAAAATACCTTGGTGGGGTGGCGGGGGAGGGAGCGGTTGGCAAACAAACGTAGCAGGTGCCCATTATTTGTGTAAAAATGTGGCACATCCTTCAAGAGCTTTCTGAGAAAGGATGTATGGGAGGTACTTTTTATGAAAACTTACCTGTCTAAAAAAATCTTTATTCAAACACACATAATTGAAAATTTGACTGGGCATTAAATTTAAGCTAAAATATTATTTTTATAGAGAGCATTGAAATCATTGCTCATTGTCTTCCAACTTTCAGCGGGGCAATTGAAAAGTTCATTGCCATTTTTGTTCCTGACCTTTTGTAAATGACCCTTTTCTCCAATTCTGGAAACGGTTCAAATATTACTTTTAGCCCCTGTATTCAAAAGTTTACAACGATGCGCCATAGTGCGACTCTACTTTTAATTCACTAGTTTGACACTTGGAATGCTCCTTCCCTTCAGATATAGAAAAATTTGTAGTTTGTTTCTATGATAATTTTCTATTTTCTCCATTTTTTTCTTTCCACAACTCTTAGTCAGATGTTGGATTGATTCTTTAATTTTGTTCCTTTTAATCTTTCATTTTCCGTCTCTATGTACTTTAATTCTACTTTGTGGAAGAATTCCTTCACTTTGTCTTCTAACTTTTTAACTGAATGTTTTACTTCTTCTATCATGTTAGTTTGTTTTTTTTCCTAGCTTTCATTTTTTGTTTTGTTTGTTTTAAGTTCATTGTGGTGAAATATATATAACAAAATTTGCCATCTTAACAAGGGAAAGATTAGTCCAAAGGACTAATGGACCACATTTACCACGGCCTCTGCCAGACTGAGTCCAGTACAACTAGATAGTGCCTGACTACCACCACTGACTGCTCTGACAGGGATCACAATAGGGAGCCCCAGACAGAGCTGGAGAAAAATGTAGAACAAAATCCTAACTCAAAAAGAAAGAATACTGCTCCCGGACATCCTTTCAGCTCAGTAATGAATCACTCCTGAGGTTCACCCTTCAGCCAAAGACTGGAGAGGCCCATAAACCAAAATGAGACTAAAGGGGCACACCAGCCCTGGGGCAAGGACTAGAAGGCAGGAGGGAACAGGAAAGCCGGTAACAGGGAACGCAAGATTGAGGAGGGAGTGAGTTGACATATCGTGGGGTTGTTAACCAACGTCGTAAAACAATATGTATACTAACTGTTTAATGAGAAAATAGTTTGTTCTGTAAAACTTCATCTAAAGTACAATAAAAAAAGTTTGCCATCTTAACTATTTTTAGTGTATAATTCAGTAACGTTAATTACCTCCACCATGTTATGCTATCATTACCTCTCTTCATTTTCAAAGTTTTACATCACCCCAAACAGAAGCTCCGTACCCCTTCAGCAATAATTCCCCATCTCCCACCCTCATCCCTAACCCCTGGTAACAATGATAAACTTTTATCTTTATCCATTTGCCTATTCTAGATATTTCATAGAAGTGGGATCATACAATATTTGTTCTTTTGAGCCTGACTGATTTCACTCAGCATAATGGTTTCAAGATTCATGCTACTATATTTTAATTTAAAAAGAAATCTTGTTCTTTTTATATTACCCTAGTCTCATTTCATGGATGAAATATATTTGAGGATACTGATTACAATTTATTTTTCTGAAGTTTTCTTCTCCTCCTGTAATGCCTTTGTTTTCTTCAAGCATCTCTGTTTTCCTGTTTATTTTGGACTTGGTCTTTCATGCTGGAGGCTTTTCTTCATCCAGTTAATACTGGCTGTCCAATTTTATTTTAGAATAAAGCACTAACGTCCTGAGTAGGAGCTCTGTGAGAAGCAGCCCCTCATTGTAGAGTGATTGGGTGTCACCTGTATCCTTGTCAGGTCTCTCCTCTGAGGTGGTTCACTGCTTCCAGAGAAGGTTCTTCCAATCTCTTTCCTGTAGGTTAAAGTCTGGCTGTGTTCTGAGCTTGGATGGGAAAGAGAATCAGGGTAAAGACTTTCCCATCACCTCCTATTTTTCCTTTCCCTCACCTCATCTTTACTTGTTCTCTTTCCGATGGCCTCCATTTCAGAGCCAGTTTTTCAGGGCCTAAACGTCTTGTCTCCTATGGGGATGGAGTGGGAGGTATTCATTCAACTGCATCATTGGTGGAAGGAGTCTGGGGTCTACAGCTTCTGTGTGGACTTTTAAGGGACTCTCATTTTGGCATCCTATGAGTTGGAATCAACCCAATGGCAATGGGTTTGGTTTTTTTTTTTTTAAATCTCTGGGCAAACCTGATGCTATACTCCAGAGTTTGTCCTCAGTTATGTGGGGTGAGTTTGCATCTGTCTACTAAGGGAGGCCCACTGCAGACACTTTGGCTTGGGCTTTCTCAGGGTTACAGGCGTCTCCAGGTACCCTTAGAGATCGAGTTTGTTCATATTTCTTACTCTCCTTGTTGATGGATGCTGGTTTTTAGAAGAGAACAAATAAAAAAGCTGTTACCATCTTGAAAGGGGAAGTCCATCACACTTTTTGGTGTTGGCCACAGGGTTGCTCAGTGGCAAGTTACTGAGTATCCCATATTTGATAGCTTCTGACTAGAACGACCTGACATCCCACTTTGGTTGGGACAGACTCAGTTTACACATGCCATTCATGCTTAATTATTAATAATGCCTCCTTCCACTCTCAAAAGTGTCCAAGTTTTTTGTGATCACCCTACATATCGTTCTTTCCACTTACACAGAATTATCAAAATAAAGCATTTCACTGTCATTCCCAGTAGATTCTGGACACAAATCTGAAAAACAGCATTTCCTTTCATGTATGGACAAAGATATCGTTTTATAAATCTTATATAAAATATCTGCTGATATATGTGTGTGTGTGTGTATATAATAAACCACATATATGGTTTAAAAACACACCAGAAACTTTTTGTAATAGAGTAGCATTGCGTACAAGCAGAAGTTTGAGTTTTTTAAATAAATGTTTCACTAAAAAAAGAAACAAAACAGAGCATTATGTTGCCAACAATAAACAAACTTCCAGCAGTTCAAGAAAACTGGAAACTCAGAACTCCCAGGGTTCACAGAGGTTCTGAACTTGGCCAAATCAACTGCTTCGACCCCGTTTTTGTTATGGGAGTGGGGACAGCTCAGTCCTTTCCATGGCAACCAACTGTGCTGTCATAAACACCACGGGATGGTCTCTAAATGATCCAGCAGTCACTGGACTATGAGGGAGATCAAATTTTATTAAAAATACAAAAGTTTGAGTTAACAGACTGGAATATGGGCATGTATTGACAAGGGATTTTGTATTACATATAAAGTTCTTTCTCATTTGGCCTCATTTTTTTAAAAAGGCCCTGCTTGGTGAAAATCAGTGTGGATTAATGACTGGTCTTCCTTAAATAGTTCTTATACAAATTACTTACCAACAGAAAGGGCGATGAGGAGAAGGAGAAGCAAAGATAGGCAACCCCCAGTACAGAATGATTTGTGTCTTTATCCAAAACTATCATCCCCTTGATTAAGAACGATTTTTCTCTTGAAAAGATAAAATTTGTATTATTTTCTAGCTATAAGATGCATTCTAATTTTATAAAACTTAGAAATACATAAAACAAAGAAAATAAAAATCCTCTGTAATTCCATGACCCTGAGAATTTTTTACACAACTGGAATCACGCTAAACATGGAGTTTTATATCTTGCTTTTTTCACATAGCCTTACATCATAAGCTTTATCCTCTGTCACTAAAAATGCTTCACAGATGTGATATTACACGACTGCCTAATAGCCTGTCATGTGAGGGAACCATAATTTATTTAAATATTTCCATATCGTAAGGGGATGTTTTAGATGAACCTAATGTTTCAATATTATAAGTAATGTAGTGATGAGCATTCTTACACATAAATCTTTATTTATGTTTCCTATTCTCTTATTAAGACACATTGATGAATGAAATTATTAGGGAAAAAGTTATGAACATTTTTAATGTTCTCCCACGTTACTCAGCTTTCTTTAAAAGTCTTCGCTATTCCTGCTTGCTTACATTCTCAGCTGTACTTTACTTAAAATTTTCACATTCTAGAAAAAAATCTTTAGTATTTTGATTGGGATTACATTAAAACCATAAATTTAGTTGGGAATAATTGACATTTTTATAATTTTCAGGAACTTGATAGGTACATCTATTTATTCAAATTTTTTTATCGCTGAATAAACATGTAGTTTTTTAATAGTTGCCAGACATTCATGTATTTCTAAATGTGTGTTGCTGTTGTGAATGCAAACTATTTGTGATTTTGTTGCTTAAGCAGTGATTTCTGAAATGACTTAGCATCATGAGTAATTATGCGACCAACAAGGAATGAATAGTAACAGGGAACCACAGAGGCAAGAAGATCTATGCTGTTTCCATATGGCTTCCAAAGACCCCTGACACTGTGAATAACAGTATTGCTACCTTTCCTTTGTGGCAGAAAACATGAAATTAGTCAGCAATAGCACAGTGGACCATAATGCACACAAAGGGACCTAACAGGAAGAGATGCCGTCCAGATGCTGTGAAGAATCTTCACATGCACCAATTGGACAATGAACAAATAGGGAAGTACCTCCTCTCTACCCATCATTCTCAATCTTCATAAAAAATTATATATCACTTGAGTCCATGAAATTTTTAATACGTTTTAATTAAATTGTTTATATAGATAGGGACTTGGCAAAATATAGCTTCCCAGGGCCCCACATTCCCTAGGGGTGACTCTGACTGAGCATGTATGCGTGGGTTTATTTTTGGACTTTAGTTCATTCCATTGATCTGTATGCCTTTCCATTTACCAGCATTGTGCTGTCTTAATTACTAAACAAACCCATTGCCATCGAGTCAATTCTGACCCATAGTAACCCTATAGGACAGAATAGAACTGCCCCATAGGGTTTCCAAGAAGCACCTGGTGGATATGAACTGCTGACCTTTTGATTAGCAGCTAAACACTTGACCATTGCACCACCAGGGTTCTGTCTTAATTAATTAAGACAATATAAAGTTCAAGTAATTAAGTCTTAATTTCTATAGCTTTAATAATGCCTTGATGTCTGGTTATGTAAGTCCTTCAATTTCACTTTCTTCTCTAAGAGTATCTTGACTATTCTTAGACCTTTACATTTTCATATAAAACTTATATCAGTTGTACACACACTCACACCCACACCCACACCCACACCCACACCCACACCCACACATACACACCTCCTGGGAAAGTTATCGAGATTTTATTGAATCTATGGATCAGCTTGAGTGGAACTGATAAATTTACAATATTGGGTCTTCCAATTTGTTAACCCCATATATTTCTCCATTTATTCCAGTCTTTCTGAAATTCTCTCAGCAACATTTTAAAATTTTTAGTGAAGAAGTCCTTCTACGTCTGAACTCTTTCACAAAGCCATCCACTTTTCTTCTTCTCCACTTCTGCCACCTAGTTCATGTCACCTGGATCACCGCAACAGCCTCTGAACCAGTCTTTCTAGTTCCGCCCCTGACCATCATCCGTGTTTTGGCCACAAATCATTCTTTGTAGCTAGTCAGCTAAAAACATGAATTAAATGATGTTACTTTCCACTCTGTCTTAAAGATTTTCTGGGACTTTATATTGTCTATGAATAAAATCCAATATTTATAGCTTGGCCTTTGGAATCCTACATTATCTGGTCCATGCCCACCTCACCAACCTCACCTCATGCCACTCTCCCACCCAGCCTTATATGCTCATTACATGAATTTTATTTCAGTTCCTTGAGTATTCAGAATTTGAGTATTCAAGTTCTTTGCACATACTTCCCCTCTGTCTATAATACTGTTTTGGTGACATTTGTGCCTGGCTCTGTCTTATTCTTTGGAAATTATTCCAGTTTCAGACCGAAGGCGTTCAATCACCCAATCAAACTTAGGTTGCTCCACTCCCTGGCTTTTATTCTTATCACAGCAACCTTCAGAGTCATCACCATCATTTGTAATTATTTGTTGGTTTACTTGTTTATTGTCTGTTTCCTTCATCTAACTCCATGAGGGCAGGTGCCATGACATCTTGGTCACTGCTGTGTCCCCAGGGCTCAGAATGATGCCAGTCAGTCATTGCTGAGTGAGTAAATGAATGAAGACCTCACATTTGAGAAGTTAAAGAGACAGAACAGTATAAGGTGTTGAAAGTCAAAAGCAAACTTATTTATCTGTCTTTCATCTAAAGTCAAATCTCAAGGTTACAAATGAGTTCAAAAAATTTTTGTTTTGTTTTGATTGTGGTGAATATATATAACAAAACATTTGCCGTCTCTACATTTTCTACGTGTATAATTCGGTGACATTAATTATGTCCATCCTATTGTACAACCATCACCACTATCCATTTTCAAATTTTCCATCACCCTTAACAGAGATTAATGCCTTCTAATCAATGACTCCTTTTTCCCCCTCCCTCCCATTTCTGGTAACTACTAATAAACCTTGCCTCTCTATATTTTTTTTTTTATATATACCTATTGCAGATTTTTCATGTAAGTGAGATCATATAATATGTGTCCTTTTGTGACTGACTTACTTTCACTCAGCATAATGCTTTCACAGTTCATCATGTCATAGTATGTATCAGAATTTCATTTCTCTTTATTGCTTACTAACACTCCATTCTTTGTATGTACCATATTTTGTTTATCCATTCATCTGTTGATGGACATGTAGGCTGTTTCCAGTTTGGGGCTATTGTGAATAGTGTCATAATAAACATTGGTGTACAATTAATAAACCTAGTCCTCCAGAATAAAGAGCCCTGGTGGCACAATGGTTACGCACTTGACTGCTAGTCAAAAGTTTGATGGTTTGAACCTACCAGCGGCTCTGTGGGGAAAAAGACCTGGTGATCTTTTTCCTGTCAAGATTAACCAAAAAACCAGACCTGTTGCCGTCGAGTCATCGATTCACACCCATAGTGACCCTATAGGACAGAGTAGAACTGCCCCATAGGGTTTCCAAGGAGCAGCTGGTAGATTTGAACCGCCTACCTTTTGGTTAGCAGCTGTAGCACTTAACCCCTCACCATCAAGCCCCCAAACAACTTAGGAAACCCTATGGGGCAGTTCTACTCTGTCCTATAAAGTCGCTATAAGTCAGAATCAACTCAATGGCACACAGTAACAACAGTCCTCTAGAGTAGGCACTCAGAACGTATTTGCTGAATTGCTTCAACTCAGCATAGCTAAGAAGGTAAGGCACTAAAAACTACCCTTTGCTGTCAAGTCAATTCTGACTCCTGGTGACCCTATAGGATAGAGTACAACTGCCCCATAAGGTTTTCGAAACTGTTACTCTTTACAGAAGCAGGCTGCCACACCATTACCCAGTGGAGCAGTTGGTAGATTCTAACTGCTGACATTTTGGTTAGTGGCTGAGTGCTTTAATCACTGCACCTCCAGGGCTTCCTAGTAAAAACTAAGGACCTCTATTTCCTATTTAGAGCTGATATCTTCTTTTAGAAAAGTTTTGTCATAACTTATTGTCATAAAAGACTCATTATAAGGAATTTTGGAAATGCATAAGATAATGAAGAATTTTTTTTAAATCAGATATTGTCTCATCAGGTATCTATAATAATTGCTAATACTTTGGGGTATTTTTAGTCTAATCTTTATTGTTAAATATATAGTTGTTAAATATATACATATATACATTTTGTTATATTCTAAATGTTGTATATATGTGGGGGTTTGTACTGTGGGGGCTTGCTTGTTGCTGTGATGCTGGAAGCTACGTCACCAGTATTCAAATACCAGCAGGGTCACCCATGGTGGACAGGTTTCAGCTGAGCTTCCAAACTAAGACTAGGAAGAAGGACAAAGCAATCTACTTCCTGAAAGAATTAGCCAGTGAAAACCTTATGAATAGCAGCAGAACATTGTCTGATATAGTGCCAGAAAATGAGCCCACCCCCACCCCCTAGGTTGGAAGGCACTCAAAATACAACTGGGAGAGAGCTGCCTCCTTAAAGTAGAATCGATCTTAATGATGTGGATGGAGTTGAGCTTTTGGGACCTTCATTTTCTGATGTGGCATGACTCAAAATGAGAAAAAACTGCTGCAAACATCCAATAATAACTGGAACATGGAACGTACAAAGTATGAATCTAGGAAAACTGAAAATAGCCAAAAATGAAATGGAACACATAAACATCAATATCTTAGGCGTTAGCAAGCTGAAATGGACTGGTAGTGGTCATTTTGAATAGGACTATTATACGGTCTACTATGCCGGGAATGACCACTTGAACTGGAATGGCGTTGCATTCAGTGTCAAAAAGAACATTTCAAGATCTATCCTGAAGTACAACGCTGTCAGTGATGGGATAATATCATACACCTACGAGGCAGACCAGTTAATATGACTATTATTCAAATTTATGCACCAATCACTAAGGCCAAAGATGAAGAAATTGAAGATTTTTACCAATGTCTGCAGTCTGAAATTGATCAAGTTTGTAATTAGGATGCAATGATAATTACTGGTGATTGGAATGTGAAAGCTGGAAACAAAGAAGAAGTTGGAAGTAGTTGGAAAATATGGCCTTGGTGACAGAAATGATGCCAGAGATTGTATGATAGAATTTTGCAATACCAACAACTTCTTCTTTGCAAATACCTTTTTTCACCAACATAAACAGAAAATATACATGTGGACCTCACCAGATGGAATACACAGGAATCAAATTTACTACATCTGTGGAAAGAGATGACGGAAAAGCTCAATATCATCAGACAGAACAAAGCCAGGGGCTGACTGCAGAACAGACCATCAACTGCTCATACGCAAGTTCAAGTTGAAGAAAATTAGAACAAACCCAAGAGGGCCAAAGTACGACCTTGAGACTATCCCACCTGAATTTAGAGACTATCTCAAGAATAAATTTGACATGTTGAACACCAATGACCAAAGACCAGATGAGTTGTGGAATGACATCAAGGACAGCATACGTGAAGAAAGCAAGAGGTCATTAAAAAGACAGGAGAGAAAGAAACGACCTAAATGGATGCCAGAAGAGAGTCTGAAATTTGTTCTTGAACGTTGAGTAGCTAAGGGAAAGGAAGAAATGATGAAATAAAAGAGCTGAACAAAAGATTTCAAAGGGCAGCTCGAGAAGACAAAGTAAAGTTTTACAATGACATGTGCAAAGAGCTGGAGATAGAAAACCAAAAGGAAAGAACACGCTCAGCATTTCTTAAGCTGAAAGAACTGAAGAAAAAATTCAAGCCTTGAGTTGCAATATTGAAGGATTCTAAAGGGAAAATATTAAGCGACACAGGAAGCATCAAAAGAAAATGGAAGGAATACACAGAGTCATTATACCAAAAACAATTGGTCGACGTTCAACCATTTCATAAGGCAGCATATGATCAGGAACTGATGGTACTGAAAGAGGAAGTTCAAGCTGCCCAGAAGGCATTGGCGAAAAACAAGATTCCAGGAATTGAATGAATATCAATTGAGATGTTTCAACAAATAGATGCAGCGCTCCAAGTGCTCACATGTCTGTGCCAAGAAATTTGGAAGAGAGCTACCTGGCCAACCAACTAGAAGAGATGCATATTTATACTTACTCCCAAAGAAGGTGATATAATTGAATTCAGAAATTATCGAACAGTATCATTAACATCACACGGAAGTAAAATTTTGCTGAAGATCCTTCCAAAAGCGACTGCAGCAGTATATCAATAGGGAACTGCCAGAAATTTAAGCTTGATTCAAAAGAGTACGTGGAACCAGAGATATCATTGCTGATGTCAGATGGATCCTGGCTGAAAGCAGAGAATACCAGAAGGTGTTTACCTGTGCTTTACTGACTATGCAAAGGCATTTGACTGTGTGCATTATAATAAATTATGGATAGCACTGCAAAGAGTGAGAATTCCACAACATTTAATTGTGCTCATGAGGAATCTGTACACAGATCAAGAGGCAGACATTCGAACAGAACAAGGGCATACTGCATGGTTTAGAGTCAGGAAAGGTGTGCGCCAGGATTGTACCCTGTCACCATACCTATTCTGTCTGTATGCTGAGCAAATAATCCAAGAAGCTGGGATATATGAAGAAAAACAGGGCATCAGGATTGAAGGAAGACTCATTAACAACCTGCGTTATGCAAATAACACAACCTTGCTTGCTGAAAGTGAAGAGGTCTTGAAGTACTTACCGATGAAGATCAAAGCCTTCAGTATAGATTACACCTCAACATAAAGAAAACAAAAATCCTCACAACCAAACCAATAAGCCACATCATGATAAATGGAGAAAAGATCGAAGTTGTCAACGATTTTATTTTACTTGGATCCATAATCAACACCCGTGGAAGCAGCAGTCAAGAAATCAAAAGACACATTGCATTTGCAAATCTGCTGCAAAGGACCTCTTTAAAGTGTTGAGAAACAAAGATGTTACCTTGAAGACTAAGGTGTGCCTGACCCAAGCCCTGGTGTTTTCAACCACCTCATATGCATGTGAAAGCTGGATGATGAATAAGGAAAATTGAAGAAGAATTGATGCCTTTGAATCGTGGTGTTGGAGAAGAATATTGAATATGCCGCGGACTGCCAAAAGAACAAACAAATCTGTCTTGGAGGAAGTACAATCAGAATGCTCTTGAGAAGCAAAGATGCGGAGACTACATCTCACATACTTTGGACATGTTATCAGGAGGGATAAGTCCCTGGAGAAGAACACTCACGATTGTGAGGATGGTGCAAGACCGGACAGTGTTTCGTTCTGTTGTACATAGGGTTGCTATGAGTTGGAACCGACTCGACAGCACCTAACAACAACAACATGTATAATGCATAAAATATACATACATATATATATAATAAATGGTGTCTTATTATAAAATTAAAGTTTTATTTTATGCAGTTTCATAATGTGCTTTTATCACTTCTGAACATTTATTCACATCATTAAATGTTTTTAAAAATATGTTTTTAAAATTTCTGCATAGTATTCCAACACAGTAATGAGTCATAAATTATTTAAACAATGTTCTATTTTGAGTTATTTAGATTATTTCCATTTTTTTATATCATAAATATTGTGACAATAAAACCTCACATACATAAATCTTTGTGCACATCTCTGATTAGTTCTTTTGGATAAATTTCTGGAAGTGAAATGACTAGACCCAAGAGATGAATTTTTTTTAGATCTGGATATACATTGCCAAATTGCTCCTCAGACATGTGTTGGGGTATGTTCTCACCAACAGATTATGAGGT
The DNA here is from genome assembly GCF_024166365.1 of Elephas maximus indicus. Classification (NCBI taxonomy): domain Eukaryota; kingdom Metazoa; phylum Chordata; class Mammalia; order Proboscidea; family Elephantidae; genus Elephas; species Elephas maximus. The sequence goes on from NC_064829.1 coordinate 28,548,806, forward strand.
CGTCCAGGCATTCCCACCCTTACCAACACTGGGTGTCACATTCTGCCAATTCAGTGGGGAAAATGTTTCAATTTACATTTCTTTGATTACAAGTAATTTTGAACTATGTAGTTTTACATGCTTGTTGAGATTTTATGTTTCTTCTTTTGCAAATTATTTGTTTGCCATTTTTTTTCTCTTGAGGTTACAACTTTCCTGTTCTGATTTTCACTTATAGATGTTAAGAATATAATATCTATTAGTCATATATAGTTCAAATATTTATTTTCAGGTTGTTCTTTGATTTATACTTTTGTCAGTTACTTTTTTTAATGTATAAATTAAAGTTGTTATGTAGTCAAATATTTTCCATTGTTTACTCCTTTCTCATTTGTGCTTAGCAAAGGTATTCCCACTTCAATGTCAAATAAGAAAATCACATTTTTATTTTCTAATTCTTTTAAGATTTCAGTTTTTTCATTTAACATTTTAGTCCAGCTGGATATGTATGTGTGATGGGGGTGGAAGTCGGGATATAATTTTGTCTTTGTTTTGTTTTCCCCAAATTTTTAGCCAGTGGTCCGAGATCCATTTTCTAGTACGTTATTCACTTCACACTATTTTGGAAGGCTTTGGTAAAAAAATCAAATGCTAAATTTTGAAAATAGTAGGATCTGTTTCTGGGTTTTCAAGGCTGACTAGTCTTCCCATTGTGACATTCTTTGCATTACTGTGTATCTGTATGATGTATTTCAATATGTGGGGGTAAATCTTTGCTATTTTTTGCCAAAAGTTTCTGACTCCTCAATAATTTGGTAAAGGTGTAAATCAACTTGCTTCTGTACATCTTCTTTTATTCTACTAAAATAGTGTATAAGTAGCATAGACTTTATTTGGTGATGGAGCTAACTCTTCTGTAGCACAGTCCTTCTTCCTAGTCCTAACTAATAATTAGGAAAATTAACTGACTTTGGGCAAGTCATTTAACTTCTCTGGGTTTCAATTTCATCATCTTAAAAAAAAAAAAAAAAAAAAAACTCACCTTAGATCTTAGATCCCTAGTGTTAAAATAGCTGAGTGATGTCTCTTCTCACCAATCAGTCAAAGCCATCAGAGAAAAAGAAACAGATTTTCAAATTCAATCCTTACCAAGACCAGGATACATCTGAAACAGAAAACCACAGGATGGAAGGAAGATTGCCAAAGAGAATGAATATCAAACAAGGACATGGTAAGATATAGACAGGACAGGTGTAGCTAAATTTCTTAGGGAAAAAAATAAAATAAAATTAGAAATGCACCGTCAGGTATAAACCACAAAAAGAATTATCTTCCCAGCTGTAGGAATGTGATGTGCCAGCTTATGACAAGACTTTCCTGGACATAGTTTGACACCCAGGGGAAGTAAGAGAGAATGCAAGTTGAACAAGAAATTACACTGACCAGCCATGTTTCTAGGAAGCAGTCTGTCAAGGAAGCAGGAAGAAGAAAAGGAAACACTTTGTGAGGTGTCTTGCAGCGCCAGTTTTCATTGCCTGGCAAGAAATAAAGGCTGAAAGAACTCCTTGACACACTCTCAGTCTTATGCCATAATGAGAATTACTACTGAGCTGGAACATGGCCTTTTCCCTACCCATACAAATGGTAGGTTTACTAAACCTAGACCTATAAATAGTTGATACCTCAAGAATTAAGCTCATTACAAGATGAGGAACGATGAAAAAAAAAGTGCAGATTTCATTATTTTAGAAACTGAAGGAAAAACAAATGACAGGTGAAGAAACTCACCAGAAAAATGTTGCCACAAAAGCAGATGACAATCTTGAGTAAATATTTAATTACAAATTTTCAAAACTTGGTGAGTGGAAAAAAAGTAATATAAGCTCTGAATAAATAAAGATGCCGTCTCTCACCACCTTAATTCAATACCAACTAAACTTCCGCGTGATTTTTTTTTTTTTTTTTAAGGAACTCAACCAACTTACTCTCAAATGTGTATGGAAGATTGGTTTTCTGTGCTTGAAAGCTTAGGACCATAGTCTCATGGGACAACTCAGTCAATTGGCATAAAATAGTTAACAAAAATCATGTTCTGCATCCTAGTGAAGTGAGTAGCATCTGGGATCTTATAAAGCTTGTGAGCAGTCATCAAAAATACAACTACAGGCCTATACTCACCAGGACCAAAAGAGTAAGAAGGTAACCAAAACCTCAGAGAAGAAACAAGTCTACACGAGCCATGACCTCATCTACCCTGAGACCAGAAGAACTAGATGGTGTTTCTGGCTACCACTGAGCGTTCTGACTGGGGTCACAATAGATGGTCTCAGATAGAATGGGAGAAAAATGTGGAACAGAGCTCAAAGTCTTAAAAAAAAAAAAAAAAAAGCTAGACAAACCAAAACAGCAGAGAACAGAGGACTCCCTGAGACTATCGCCCTGAGACGCTCTTTAAACCTAGAACTGAGCCTATCCCCTGAGATTACCTTTTAGCAAAATAGCAGAGTGGCACATGAAATAAAGGGTATTACCTGAAAGATCAGTGCTCTACTTAAAAACCATCTGTATGAGACCAAAAGGTCAACAATTACTCAAAAACAAAGATGAGAGGGAGCAGGGAAATAGAGTACTGGAAATGGAACAAACAGAACACAATTAAAGAGAATGTTGACACATTGTGATAAATGTAATGTCACTGAACAATTTGTGTGGAAATTGTCAGATGGGAACCTAAACTTTCACCAAAAACTCAATAAAATATTATTTATAAAGAAAGAAAGAGAATGGGAAAAGCTATATACATAAAAAAAAAAAAAAAAAAAAACCCACTTTATTCCACATGGAAACCCTAGTGGCGTAGTGGTTAAGTACTACTGCTGCTAACCAAGAGGTCGGCAGTTTGAATCCGCCAGGTTCTCCTTGTGAACTCTATGGGGCAGTTCTACTCTGTCCTGTAGGGTTGCTATGAGTCGGAATCGACTCAATGGCAATGGGTTTGGTTTTTTGGTTATTCCACATGATATAGACCTGATTTTCAGGTTTGGTTTTCAGCCATTCCAGGACTTTAGCTACTAGTAATAAAAGATTCTTTCAGTACTGTTTATTATACATAATCTTAATATTTGTAAATGCTTAACTGAAATTTTAAAAGAACATTTAATTGGATTTTACACATACAATTATCTAATTATGTATCTGAGCAGATATTCTATGTAAAAATTTTAAATGTTTTTGTGGCACAAGTTAAAATTTAAATAGACTAAGAGAAAACCTCCACATATATCAGAAAGTGAGACGAAAGAAAGTATTCTTGAAGGTTATGAATTCTGGCTAGCTATTTTTTTTTTTTACAACTTTTTTAACAATATTATTTTAAGTGAAAAATCAGAATACACAAGTGTCTATGAGCATACAATGGCAATTTTTAAAAAATAAAATATATATAAAGTCTCATTTCTAAGTGTTGGGATTTAGTATAATTTTAATTTACAAGTTCTGTTTCTTTTAGTTTCTAAGATGTCTATGATAAGTATGAAAATATATCCATAAAAAGAATAATAAGTGTTATTTTCCAGATAATTGGGGTAGAGTAGGAAAAAAAAAAATGAGACAATGCAGTCTATGGAGTTTGAAGAAAATATCATCAGAGAAAATTAGGTTACTGAGAAAGCAGATCTAAGATTTAATGATTTTTTAAAAATGTATGTGGAAGAATAAGTCTCCGTAAACCCAAATAGCTAAGTTACTATGGAAAAAAAAGAGCAGAAAGAGTAGACTCCTTATCAGTTATCAAGAAATACTACAAAGCTTTGGTAATAAAACCAATATGATTTTCGTGCATAGATACATAGATCAATGAAATGAATAACTCAAGAATGGATCCAGGTGCATATGAGAAATTTTAATGTCATATGTATTGGTTTCCTAGGACTGCCATTACCAAATACCACAAACTGAGTGGTTTGTAAGAACAGGAAGTTACTGTCTCACAGTTTTGGAAACTAGCAGTTCAAATCAATGTGTCAGCTGGGCCATGCTCCTCCTGAAGTCTCTAGGAGAAGATCCTTTCTCTAGGGGAAAATCTCCCCCAGTTTCTAGTAGCCCCAGACATTCTTTGGCTTTGTCTCTTCTCCTTTTTTATACGGACATCACCACTCGTATTGTATTAGGAACCACCCTATTCCACTATGATCTCATGTTAGTTTAACTGATAACATCTTCAAAGGCCCTGTTTCCAAACAAGGTCACATTCACAGGTACTAGACGTTATGACATTGACATATCTTTTGGGGGGACACCATTCGACCCATAACAGTCCAATCTCCCTAAATTAATATCCTTTTCATGTGCAAAATACATTCACCCCATCTCAGCATTCCCAAAAGTTTTGATCTGTTCCAGCATCATCTCTAAGTCCAAATTTTCATCTTCATCAGGTATAGGTGAAACTCTGGGTATGTTTTATCCTGAGCCAAAATTCCTCTCCATCTGTGGACCTGTGAAACCTGAAATACAAGTTATCTGCTTCCTAGAAACAATGATACAACAATGATACAAAAGGGAAAAATTGAAGGGAAAAAATAGTTCACGGATCCCAAGCAAATCCAAAACTCAGCAGGGCCAAGTTCATTACATTTACAGGCTTGTAAATAACCTCTATCCTCTGGGCCCTCACCAGAATCACTGTTAACATCCATAATTCTATCCACAGTATCTTCAAGACAATCTAGGCTTTCACTGTCAAGCACCTCAAAACTCTTCTAGTCTGTAACCATTAGCCAATTCCAAAGCCATTTCCACATTCTAAGGTATTTGTTACAGTAGCACCCCACTTCTGGTAACAAAATCTGTAGTAGTTTCCTAGGGCTACAATAACAAAATACTGCAAACTGTGTGAGTTATAAGAACAAAAATTTATTGTCTCATGGTTCTGGAGACTATTAATCCAAATCAACATGTGTGCCAGGCCATGCTCCCTTTGAAGTCTCTAAGGGAAGATCCTTTCTTGTCTCAACCAGCTTCTGGTAGCCCCAGGCATTCTTTGACTTGGAGATACATCTTCACCTAGTCATCTTTCCTCTGTCTGTCTCCCTGAGTTTCTTCTGCTTTTTTATAAGGACACCTCTCAGATAGGATTAGGACCCACCCTACTCCAGTATGACTTCATGTTAACTTAAATTATACCATGTTCAAAGACCCTGTTTCCAAATAAGATCATGTTTACAAGTACTGAAGACTAAGAGTTCAAATATCTTTTGGGGGCACATAAGTCAGTCTATACCACTATAAAAATATAAAGAATGAATTGATTAAATGATGTTGGAAAAATTGGCTTCCATATGGAAAAAAGTTAAGTTGTATCATTACCTTATACATAAACCATGGCAGAATCCAAATGGGCTCAAGACCCACAGATTAAAAAAAAAAAAAGCTGTACATCTGTAGGAGAGAATACAAGAGATTGTTTTTGTTAAATAGGAATGGGTAAAATCTTCCTAAACGAGATCCTCAAAACAGAAACAATTTTATAATATCGAAATTAAGGATTTCTATTTAATGAAAGACACCACAAGCAAAGATAAAAGATAACAAAGAAGGAGAAACTCAGATTCATTAGAAGTCAGAGGACTACAAATTAAAACAATAATGAGATGCCACCCGACATTAATAAGAGTGGGGAAAATGGATAATGTCAAGCAGTGGCTAGGATATAAACCCAGTGCCCTCGAGTCGATTCCGACTCATAGTGACCCTATAGGATGGAGTAGAACTGCCCCATAGAGTTTCCAAGGGCTGGATATAGACAGAAGGAAATTTTCATGCATGGTTAGTGAACACATAAACTGATACAGACATTCTAAAGAGCAATCTGGTAGTGTATTTATCAGGGTTCTCAAGAGAAACAGAACAAATGAGAAAGAGTGATTTTAAGGAAGAGACTCATGTGAGTGTGTGGGCTAGCAAGTTCAAAATCAAAGTATCAGCTGTGTTGATCTTTCTGAGGGTTCTGAGGGAGACTCTCTTCCATGCAGCTCTCCTAGCTTCTGGAGATAGCCAGCAATCACTCCAGTCTCTGTTCTCATGGTCGTCTTCCCTATGAGTCTCTTCTCCACGTTTATAAACATACAACTCACATTGGATTAGGATTTATGCTACTCCGGTACAAACTCAAGTTAACCTGACTTCAAAGGCTATATTTTCAAGCAAATTATATTCACATGTACCAAGGGTTGGGACTTCAACATATTTTTAGGGGGGACACAATTCAATCCATAACAAGTAGTATTTAAAGAAATATAGTATGTGTATGTTTTATAATCCAGCATCTCTATTCTGGGGTTATATCAAAGAGAATTCTTGTGCAGGTTGTATTATGAGGAAAAAATATAACTTGTGGTATTTTTTGGTGTTAATTTGAGGAATTTGGAGGCAACCTAGATATCATCAAGTAGAAAATGGATAAGTAAAATATGCTGCAGAGTGGTAAAATATCACACTGCAGATAGAGTAAATGAACTAGATACCCAGAGAGTAATATGAGTGAAGGATAAAATACAGTGTCGATTAAAAAATAAAGGAAGCAAAATGAAAAAACAAAAATATTCACATTAAAAATATAAGCACACACAAAATAACACTGCATATTTGACAAGGATATATCCATTTTTAAGGAGTCCTATCAAAAGAACATTAGAAGGCCTAAATATAAAATCTAAAATGATAAAGATCATGGAAGAAAAACTAGGAACAGTGCTCGGAGCCCTAACACATGGCATAAACAGTATACAAAACATTACTAACAATGCAGAAGAGAAACTAGATAACTGGGAGCTCCTAAAAATCAAACACCTATGCTCATCCAAAGACTTCACCAAAGAGTAAAAAGATTACCCACAGACTGGGAAAAAGTTTTTAGCTATGACATTTCTGATCAGCATCTGATCTCTAAAATCTATATGATACTGCAAAAACTCAACTACAAAAAGAGAACCCAATTAAAAAATGGGCAAAAGATATGAACAGGCACTTCACTAAAGACGACATTCAGGTGGCGAACAGATACATGAGGAAATGCTCGCAATAGAAATGAAAATCAAAACTACAATGAGATTCCATCTCACTCCAACAAAGCTGGCACTAATCCAAAAAACACAACATAATAAATGTTGGAGAGGTTGTGATGAGACTGGAACACTTATACACTGCCGGTGGAAATGTAAAATGGTACAACCACTTTGGAAATCGATTTGGCACTTTCTTAAAAAGCTAGAAATAGAACTACCATATGATCCAGCAATCCCACTCCTTGGAATATATCCTAGAGAAATAAGAGCCTTTACATTAATAGATATATGCACACCTATGTTCATTGCAGCACTGTTTACAATAGCAAAAAGATGGAAGCAACCAAGATGCTCATCAAAGGATGAATGCATAAATAAATTATGGTATATTCACACAATGGAATACTATGCATCAACGAAGAACAATGATGAATCCATGAAACATTTCATTACATGGAGGAACCTGTAAGGTATTATGCTGAGTGAAATTAGTCAATTGCAGAAGGACAAATATTGTATAAGACCACTATTATAAGAACTTGAGAAATAGCTTAAAGAGAGAAGAAAATATTCTTTGATGGTTATGAGAGGGGGAAGGGACGAAGAGAGGGAGAGGGGTTTTCACTAATTAGATAAAAAAAAATTAGATAGTAGATAACTATTTTAGATGAAGGGAAAGACAACACACAATACAGGAGAGGTCAGCACAGCTGGACTAAACCAAAACAAAGAAGTCTCCTGAATACACTGAACACTTTGAAGGCCAGCATAGCAGGGGTGGGGGTTTAGGGGCCATAGTTTCAGGGGACATCTAAGTCAATTGGCATAATAAAATCTGTTAACATTCTGCATCCCACTTTGGAGAGCGGCATCTGGGGTCTTACCACCTAAGATGCGTCAATGGGTCTCAACCCACCTGGATCAAAGAAGAATGAAGAACACCAAAGACACAAGGTAATTATGAGCCCAAGAGACAGAAAGGGCCACATAAACCAGACACTACATTAGCCTGAGACCAGAAGAACTAGATGGTGTCCAGCTATAACTGATGACTTCTCTGACAGGGGACTCAATAGAGAACCCCTGAGGGAGCAGGAGAGCAGTGGGATGCAGACCCCAAATTCTCATAATAAGACCAGACTTAATGGTCTGACTGAGATTAGAAGGACCCTGGTGGTTATGGTTCCCAGACCTTCTGTTAGCCTAAGACAGGAACTATTCCCAATGCCAACTCTTCAGACAGGGACTAGACTGGACAATGGGATAGAAAATGATACTGGTGAAAAGTGAGCTTCTTGGATCAAGTAGACACATGAGACTATGTTGGCATCTCCTATCTGGAGGGGAGATGGGAGGGCAGAGGGGGTCAGAAACCAGCAGAATGGACATGAAAAGAGAGAGTGGAGGGAAGGAGTGTGCTGTCTCATTAGAGGGAGAGCAATTTTTTTTTTAGCAAGGTGTGTATACATTTTTGTATGAGAGACTGACTTGATTTGTAAACTTTCACTTAAAGCACAATAAAAATTAAAAAAAAAGAGTACATTAGAGTGAGTGCATATAAGAAAGAGAGAATGGGGGTAGAGTGGGTACTGGGCATAAAGGGACCTGAATACAGTAAATAAAACAAGAGAGAGTCCTTCCAAGAGTTTAAGATATAAATATGTTATGGACTGAGCGCTCTGATCATCTAAACTCCCTGCACCTGAAATGAAAGACAGAGACAAAGGGAGAGAGTGTGCACACTTAATGATCCCAAGCAGTGTGTAACAGAGACTCAAGCCCTTAAGAAAAATATGAGAGATAACACAAGGAGATGTAATGTAATTTGGCAGTGACCAAGGTGAAATAAAGAAAAACAAACAATCATAGAAATGAAAATAAAATTGGGGGTAGCACAAGGGAGAAAAGACCTTGCTGGAAGCACAATAAGGAACATAGAGGGTGGAATTGAGAAATGTGAGCAGAAAGAAAGAAAGAAAAGCTTAACAAGATTAGAGAGAAAATGTATATATGGAAAATAGTCAAAGGGAAACCAATATATAGAGACTACAAAGATAGGAACCAAAATAATGGAATGAAAAATAATTTTTTTAATTATACTTTTTCTTAAAAAAAAAAAAACTCTAATCTAAAATAAAATTTTAATCTACATATTGAAAAGGCACAAGATGTCCTAGCAAAAATAGACCCAGAATTGACAATGCGGAGTAAACTTACTGGATGAAATAATCTATAAGGGAAAGATAATAGGCTGTCCTCGTATTTCTACATAGTAACAATCAGCAACACTAGCAGTCAGTGGGTGTGCCTACGGATTCTCAAGGAAAGAAAGGCTGACCAAAGAACTTTATACCCAGCCAAACTGTCATTCAAGTAAAAAGCAACCAAAAACAATTTTGAATATTTCAAAAGCTCAGGAGCTATAGCTCAAAAGCAGTAGTTCTTAAACTACTGAATTTAAACCAATCAAGAGAAAAACAGGAGGGTGGGGTGGGGGACTACCAAAAGACTGGCAGTGAGCTTTTATCCTATTTAACTGTATGATTAAGATTAAAATAAATCTGAGGAAAATGGTTACAGAAAAAAAGTGTAAAATAAACCCTAACAATTGTACAAAGTAGAAAGGATATAAATAAAAATAGTTTGGAGAGGAAGGGGAAACAAGGTAGGAAAGTAAGTATGCTAAATTTCTCCTCATTTGTAGTTGGTAGGTTTTAAAAATTTATTTAAAACCAATAAGTAATAAAGGCATAAGAACATTTAAAGGTAAAAATAAAGGAAGATGATATGATAAACTAAAAGGCGGGGGGAATTGCTGGATGTTAACAGATACTATATGAAGAAATAGAAGTCTATGTAACATTTCAATTGTGATGTAAGCACTAGAATAACATACAAATATTCCAGTTTATTGGAAGAAATGTCCACACAAATCAAAGAAAACACAGACCATAGTCTGAAAAAAAAAAAGAAACATAATATACAAAACTGAAGACAAATTGTACCTGTTATAGTAGTAAATATAAAAGGGCTAAACTAATATGTGATTTTTAAAAAAGAAAACTCAGATTGAATCATAAAGCAAAAACCAAAATGCATACCTAAAAGGAAGGAACACAGGAAAAGATGGGCAAAGATATACCAAGCATAGGTAAACAGAGGCATTCCAAGCAAATGCAAACAAAAAGAAAGTGGGATGTAGCACAGTTTGTCTTTCCAAATATTTATTAATGTCCCTCTTTTCCTAATTTCTTGCAGAATGAGCAGGCCCTGTGACCAGTTCTGGCCAATAGGATATGTACCAAAACACCATGGAATGTCACGTAAGAACCAGTATACCTCCACCATTCTACGCTTCCCCTGTCATGTGTTCCAGATGGCCTAGCTACCAGATGGAAGAGGGCCACTCAGCCCACAGTGGACTTGGCATCAGCATGAAATAAGTATTATTTTGTTAAGCCATTGAAAATGCAAGCTTTAATTTTTACGACAATATACTTTGACCCACCCGCTAAAAGTAACCGAGGTTTCTTGGAGAAATGTCCATTTCCAGATCTAGACAGGAAATGTATAAGATAAGCCAGGGATATCTTTTCATACAAGAAAGGAAAGAAGCTATCGGTGTTTTCTATCACATCTAAAGAAGTCAGGGGCCAATTTGAATAGATTCTCGCTGGCCAAAGATAGAACAATCTCTAGAGCATCAATGGGGTAATAACTGCATTGGACTTAAATGCATCAAATATGTTTAAAATCCATACATTCATAATGATACAAATGAAAACAGAACAAATCTCACTGGTCAACTCTGATGGATGAACCAACACGTTATTTTGAAAAATCAAGCATTTATTCTGCCTTTCCTATATAAATGAATCTTATGCAACTGTATCTCAGTATACAGCCAAATAGCTGATGAGGAAAGTATCTCTGTTTAGAAGTATTCCAACTAATTAATAAAGAAAAATGACTAAATTAGAATATCATCACTTTGCAAACCCACTGGTGGCACAGTGGTTAAGAGCTTGGCTGCTAACCAAAAAGTCAGCATTTCAACTCCACCGGTGGCTCCTTAGAAACCCTATAGAGCAGTTCTACTCTGTCCTACAGGGTCGCTATACTCAAAATTGACTCAACTGCAGCAGGCTTGGGTTTTGTTGTTGTTGTTTAACGAATCAATAGATATAGGAAACAATTTTCAATAGCTTTTAATACCACAAAAAGAAAAACAATCAGATAATATAGTGAAATTGTGAGACCAAACTAGGCAGGATTGCCTTGTTTTTTGACACCCTGCTTTTGACACGGTGCAGTCTTGCCACTTTTCTATTGCTCATTCTAGTGGAAAATATTTGAGGTTTCCTACTCGGACAAATTTCTGCCTTATGCAGTTTCTGGTTCTCACAGGTTTCACTGTACATAGTCTTCTCCACAAAAAAAATCAAATCTGAATTTGATCACATCTCTAGATCTAATAGCCAAATTACAGGAAATACAGAATGATAAAGGAATATGATAATCCCATGGGAAGCCAATCAGCAAAATCCAAATTCTAGGAACCTCTACAGGAAAAATGATCCAATTTCTTCAACAAATATTTGCAAAGTGAAGAAGGAGCTTAAGGGTGAACCCATAGATTAAAAGAGACTTAAAAGAAATATCAAACAAGCATAATATATGAATTTTGTTGGTACTCCATTTAAACAAATGAACAGGAAAAAGACAATTAAGGAAATATGTATGCTGACTAGATATTTGAAGACATTAAGAATTCATTGTGAAATATTTTAAGATATAAAATTTTTATGGTTAGTTTTTTTAAGTTTCTATCTCTTAAAGATGTATACTTAAATATTTACAGATGAAACTATATGAAGTCTTGGATTTGCTTCACAATACTCTTGGTGGGGAAGGGAAGAGAATTGGGGAATGCAGGAAATAAGATTGGCTATGAGTTGAAAGTTGTCGAAACTGGGTGGTGAGTTCAAGGACTTTCATTACCCTATTCTCTCTAGTTTTCATATGTTTGAAATTTTCTATAATAAAATGTTTTACATAAAGTCTCAGTAAACACAAAATCAACAAAAATAAAGGAAATGAAAAAAAAAATCCACCAACAAAAGGAATTCAGCAAGGAGAGTAAGAAAAGCAAAACAAAAACAAAAACAAACAACAGCACCACAAAAAAAGCACTATAAAACAACAGCGATAAATTCACATCTACCAATAATTACACTGAACGTAAATGGCCTAAAGGCATCTATAAAGAGACAAACTGTGACAGAATGGATTAAAAAATGGGATCCACACAATAATCAAAAAGAGGGACTAAACACAGGAGGCATAGAACTGCCATATGGAGAGTGATACAAGGCGATATAGAACAATACAAGTTAGGTTTTTACTTAGAAAAATAGGGGTAAATAATAAGGTAACCACATAGAGATATAACAACTCCATAACTCAAGATAAAAGCCAAGAAAAACTTAACGACTCAACAAACAAAGTCAAACACTACGAAAATGAGGATTTCACAATTTACTAAGAAGAATGTCTCAGCACAAAAAAGTAAGTGGAAAAATGAAATTGTCAACAACACACATAAAAAGACATCAAAATGACAACACTAAACACTTATTTATCTATAATTACGCTGAATGTAAATGGACTAAATGCACCAATAAAGAGACAGAGAGTCTCAGACTGGATAAAGAAACACGATCCGTCTATATGCTGCCTACAAGATACACACCTTAGACTTAGAGACACAAACAAACTAAAACTCAAAGGATGGAAAAAAATATATCAAGCAAACAATAAGCAAAAAAGACGAGGAGTGGCAATATTAATTTCTGACAAAATAGACTTTAGACTTAAATCCACCACAAAGGATAAAGAAGGACACTATATAATGATAAAAGGGACAATTGATCAGGAAGACATAACCATATTAAATATTTATGCACCCAATGACAGAGCTGCAAGATACATAAATCAAATTTTAACAGAATTGAAAAGTGAGATAGACACCTCCACAATTATAGTAGGAGACTTCAACACACCACTTTCGGAGAAGGACAGGACATCCAGTAAGAAGCTCAATAGAGACACGGAAGACCTACTTACAACAATCAACCAACTTGACCTCATTGACTTATACAGAACTCTCCACCCAACGGCTGCAAAGTATACTTTTTTTTCTAGCGCACATGGAACATTCTCTAGAATAGACCACATATTAGGTCATAAAACAAACCTTTGCAGAATCCAAAACATTGAAATATTACAAAGCATCTTCTCAGACCACAAGGCCATAAAAGTGGAAATCAATAACAGAAAAATTAGGGAAAAGAAATCAAATACTTGGAAACTGAACAATACCCTCCTGAAAAAAGACTGGGTTATAGAAGACATCAAGGAGGGAATAAGGAAATTCATAGACTGCAATGAGAATGAAAATACTTCCTATCAAAACCTCTGGGACACAGCAAAAGCAGTGTTCAGAGGCCAATTTATATCGATAAATGCACACATACAAAAAGAAGAAAGAGCCGAAATCAGAGAACTGTCCCTACAACTTGAACAAAGAGAAAGTGAGCAACAAAAGAATCCATCAGGCACCAGAAGAAAACAAATAATAAAAATTAGAGCTGAACTAAATGAATTAGAGAACAGAAAACAATTGAAAGAATTAACAAAGCCAAAAGCTGGTTCTTTGAAAAAATTAACAAAATTGATAAACCATTGGCTAGACTGACTAAAGAAATACAGGAAAGGAAACAAATAACCCAAATAAGAAACGAGAAGGACCACATCACAACAGAACCAACTGAAATTAAAAGAATCATATCAGATTATTACGAGAAATTGTACTCTAACAAATTTGCAAACCTAGAAGAAATGGATGAATTCCTGGAAAAACACTACCTACCTAAACTAACACATTCAGAAGTAGAACAACTAAATAGACCCATAACAAAAAAAGAGATTGAAATGGTAATCAAAAAACTCCCAACAAAAAAAAGCCCTGGCCCGGACGGCTTCACTGCAGAGTTCTACCAAACTTTCAGAGAAGAGTTAACACCACTGCTACTGAAGGTATTTCAAAGCATAGAAAATGACGGAATACTACCCAACTCATTCTATGAAGCCACCATCTCCCTGATACCAAAACCAGGCAAACACATTACAAAAAAAGAAAATTACAGACCTATATCCCTCATGAACATAGATACAAAAATCCTCAACAAAATTCTAGCCAATAGAATTCAACAACATATCAAAAAAATAATTCACCATGATCAAGTGGGATTTATACCAGGTATGCAAGGCTGGTTTAATATCAGAAAAACCATTAATGTAATCCATCACATAAATAAAACAAAAGACAAAAACCACATGATCTTATCAATTGATGCAGAAAAGGCATTTGACAAAGTCCAACACCCATTTATGATAAAAACTCTTACCAAAATAGGAATTGAAGGAAAATTCCTCAACATAATAAAGGGCATTTATGCAAAGCCAACAGCCAATATCACTCTAAATGGAGAGAACCTGAAAGCATTTCCCTTGAGAACGGGAACCAGACAAGGACGCCCTTTATCACCGCTCTTATTCAACATCGTGCTAGAAGTCCTAGCCAGGGCAATTAGGCTAGACAAAGAAATAAAAGGCATCCGGATTGGCAAGGAGGAAGTAAAATTATCTCTATTTGCTGATGACATGATCTTATACACAGAAAACCCTGAGGAATCCTCCAGAAAACTACTGAAACTAATAGAAGAGTTTGGCAGAGTCTCAGGTTATAAAATAAACATACAAAAATCACTTGGATTCCTCTACATCAACAAAAAGAACATCGAAGAGGAAATAACCAAATCAATACCATTCACAGTAGCCCCCAAGAAGATAAAATAAAAAAAAATAATAATACTTAGGAATAAATCTTTTACCAAGGATGTAAAAGACCTATACAAAGAAAACTACAAAGCTCTACTGCAAGAAATTCAAAAGGACATACTTAAGTGGAAAAAACATACCTTGCTCATGGATAGGAAGACTTAACATAGTAAAAATGTCTATTCTACCAAAAGCCATCTATACATATAACACACTTCCAATCCAAATTCCAATGTCATTTTTTAAGGTGATAGAGAAACAAATCACCAACTTCATATGGAAGGGAAAGAAGCCTCGGTTAAGCAAAGCATTACTGAAAAAGAAGAAGAAAGTGGGAGGCCTCACTCTACCTGATTTCAGAAGCTATTATACAGCCACAGTAGTCAAAACAGCCTGGTACTGGTACAACAACAGGCACATAGACCAATGGAACAGAATTGAGAACCCAGATATAAATCCATCCATGTATGAGCAGCTGATATTTGACAAAGGCCCAGTGTCAGTTAATTGGGGAAAAGAGAGTCTTTTTAACAAATGGTGCTGGCATAACTGGATATCCATTTGCAAAAAAATGAAACAGGACCCATAGCTCACACCATGCACAAAAACTAACTCCAAGTGGATCAAAGACCTAAACATAAAGACTAAAACGATAAAGATCATGGAAGAAAAAATAGGGACAACCCTAGGAGCCCTAATACAAGGCATAAACAGAATACAAAACATTACCAAAAATGATGAAGAGAAACCAGATAACTGGGAGCTCCTAAAAATCAAACACCTATGCTCATCTAAAGACTTCACCAAAAGAGTAAAAAGACCACCTACAGACTGGGAAAGAATTTTCAGCTATGACATCTCAGACTAGCGCCTGATCTCTAAAATCTACATGATTCTGTCAAAACTCAACCACAAAAAGACAAACAACCCAATCAAGAAGTGGGCAAAGGATATGAACACACATTTCACTAAAGAAGATATTCAGGCAGCTAACAGATACATGAGAAAATGCAAAAATGCAAATTAAAACTACGATGAGATTCCATCTCACTCCAACAAGGCTGGCATTAATCCAAAAAACACAAAACAATAAATGTTGGAGAGGCTGCGGAGAGATTGGAACTCTTATACACTGCTGGTGGGAATGTAAAATGGTACAACCACCTTGGAAATCTATCTGGCGTTATCTTAAACAGTTAGAAATAGAACTACCATACAATCCAGAAATCCCACTCCTCGGAATATACCCTAGAGAAACAAGAGCCTTCACACAAGTAGATATATGCACGCCCATGTTTATTGCAGCTCTGCTTACAATAGCAAAAAGCTGGTAGCAACCAAGGTGTCCATCAATGGATGAATGGGTAAGTAAATTGTGGTATATTCACACAATGGAATACTACGCATCGATAAAGAACAGTGACGAATCTGTGAAACATTTCATAACATGGAGGAACCTGGAAGGCATTATGCTGAGCGAAATTAGTCAGAGGCAAAAGGACAAATATTATATAAGACCACTATTATAAGATCTTGAGAAATAGTAAAAACTGAGAAGAACACATACTTTTGTGGTTACGAGGGGGAGAGGGAGGGAGGGAGGGAGAGGGTTTTTTATTGATTAATTAGTAGATAAGAACTGCTTTAGGTGAAGGGAAGGACAACACTCAATACATGGAAGGTCAGTTCAATTGGACTGGACCAAAAGCAAAGAAGTTTCCGGGATAAAATTAATGCTTCAAAGGTCAGCGGAGCAAGGATGGGGGTTTGGGGACCATGGTTTAAGGGGACTTCTAAGTCAATTGGCAAGATAATTCTATTATGAAAACATTCTGCATCCCACTTTGAAATCTGGTGTCTGGGGTCTTAAATGCTAGCAAGCAGCCATCTAAGATGCATCAATTGGTCTCAACCCACCTGGAGCAAAGGAGAATGAAGAACACCAAGGTCACACGACAACTAAGAGCCCAAGAGACAGACAGGGCCACATGAACCAGAGACCTACATCATCCTGAGACCAGAAGAACTAGTTGGTGCTCGGCCACAACCGATGACTGCCCTGACAGGGAGCACAACAGAGAACCCCTGAGGGAGCAGGAGATCAGTGGGATGCAGACCCCAAATTCTCATAAAAAGACCATACTTAATGGTCTGATTGAGACTAGAGGAAGCCCTGTGGCCATGGTCCCCAAACCTTCTGTTGGCAGAGGACAGGAACCATCTCCGAAGACAATTCATCAGACATGAAAGGGACTGGACAGTGGGTGGGAGAGAGATGCTGATGAAGAGCGAGCTATTTGTATCAGGTGGACACTTGAGACTGTGTTGGCATCTCCTGTCTGGAGGGGGGATGGGAGGATAGAGAGAGTGGGAAGCTGGCAAAATTGTCACGAAAGGAGAGACTGGAAGGGCTGACTCATTAGGGGAAGAGCAAGTGGGAGTACGGAGTAAGATGTATGTAAACTTATACGTGACAGACTGACTTGAATTGTAAATGTTCACTTGAAGCTCAATAAAAGTTAATAAAAAAAAAAAGAAAGAAAAAAAAATGGGGACCCATCAATGTGATGTCTACAAGAGACACACCTTAGAAACAAAGACATAAATTTATTAAAAATTAAAGGAGGGAAAAATATATATCAAGCAAACAGCTACCAGAAAAGAGCAGGAGTGGCAATATTAATCTCAGATAAAATAGACTTTAAAACAAAATCCACCATAAAAGACAAAGAAGGGCATTATATAACGATTAGAGGGATGATCCATCATGAAGACATAACCATAACAAATGCATCCAATGACACGTCTCTAAAATACATGAACTCTAACAGCAATGAAAAGTGAAATTGACAGTTCCACGATAATAGTAGGAGACTTCAACACACAACTCTCAGTACAGGACAGAACATCTAGAAAGAAACTCAACAAAGATACAGAAGATCAAAAGGACACAATCAGCAAACTTAACCTCATAGACATATACAGAACACTCCACCCAACGGCTACAAAGTACACATTTTTTCCAATGCAAATGGAACATTCTCCAGAATAGACCACATCTTAGTCTGCAAAGCAACCCTCAACAAAATCCAAATTATTAAGATAATACAAAGTATCTTCTCTGGTCACAATGCCATCAAAGTAGAAATTAACAACTGGAAGAGCAAGGGAAAAAAAAATCAATTACATGGAAACTGAATAACACCTTGCTTAAAAACCACTGGGTAATGGAAGAAATCAAAGATGTAATAAAAACATTCTTAGACTCAAACGAGAATGAAAACACAGCATACCAGAGCCTTTGGAACACAGCAAAGGCAGTGCTCAAAAGTCAATTTATAGCAGTAGATGCACACATCAAAAAAGAAGAAAGAAACAAAATTAAAACTTTAGTTGCACAACTAGAACAAATAGAAAGAGAACAGCAAAAGAAGCCTACAGCGAACAAAAGAAAGGAAATAATAAAGATCAGAGCAGAAATAAATGAAATAGAGAATATAAAAACAATAGAAAGAATCACAAAACCAAAAGTTGGTTCATTGAAAGGATAAACAATATCAACAAACCATGGCCAAACTGACAAAAAATAAACAGTAGAGGATGCAAATAACCCCAATAAGAAATGAAATGGGGGACATTACAACAGATCCAACTGAAATACAAAGGATCATAACAGAGTACTATGAAAAACCATACTCCAACAAATCTGAAAACCTAGAGGAAATGGACAAATTTCTAGAAACACACTGCCTGCCCAAAATAACACAAAATGATGTAAAAAACCTGAACAGACCCATAACAAGAGACGGGATTGAAAAGGTAATTTAAAAAAAAAAAAAAAACTACCAGCACAAAAAAGGCCCTGGCCCAGATGGCTTTACTGGAGAATTCTACCAAACTTTCAGAGAAGAGCTGTCATGGATTGAATGGTATCCCCCAGAAATACGTGTCAACTTGGTTAGGCCATGATTCCTAGTACTGTGTGGTTGTTCCCCGTTTTGTGATTTTCCTATGTGTTATAAATCATAATCTCTGCCTGTGGTTATAGAGGATTAGGGTAGGATGTAACACCATTGCTCAGGTCACATCCCTGATCCAATGTAAAGGGAATCTCCCTGGGATGTGGTCTGCATCACCTTTTATTTTACAAGAGATAAAAGGAAAGGGAAGCTAACAGAGAGTTGGGGACATCATACCACCGAGAAAGCAGTTCAGAGAACAGAGAGTGTGCTTTGGACCCGGGGTTCCTGCGCAGAGACGCCTCTAGCCCAGGGGAAGATTGATGAGAAGGACTTTCCTCCAGAGGCGACAGAGAGAGAAAGCCTTCCCCTGTAGCTGATGCCCTGAATTTGGACTTCTAGCCTACGAGACTGTGAGAAAATAAATTTTTCTTTATTAAAGCCATCCACTTGTGGTATTTTCTGTTATAGCAGTAGTAGATAACTAAGACAAGAGCTTACACTAGTGCTACTCAAACTATTTCAGAATATAGAAAAGGAAGGAATACTTTTGAATTCATTCCATGAAGCCAGCATAACCCTGACACCAAAACCAAGTAAAGACACCACAGAAAAAGAAAATTACACACCAATATCTCTCATGAATATAGACGTAAAAGTTCTCAACAAGATTCTAGCCAATAGAATTCAGCGGTATGTCAAAAAATAATACACCACAATCAAGTGGGATTCATACCAGGTGTGCAAGGGTGGTTCGACATTAGAAAATCAAACGACGTAATTCACCACGTAAATAAAAGAATCACATGACCATCTCAGTTGATGCAAAAAGGCATTCCACAAAGTCCAACACACATTCCTGATAAAAACTCTCAATAAAAAAGGTATAGAAGGGAAATTTCTCAACATAATAAAGGGCACCTATACAATACCAATACCAACAGTCAACATCATTCTTTTTTTTTTTTTTTTCTTTAGCAAATCGTTTATTGCCAACTTTGTTTCTTTGGATTGCTGAGACAACGGGCATATAGAAAAATCTTATGAGTATTTCTGTGTGGAAAAACAGAATTCAGGGACTATTATTCTTATATGTCTGACACGTTGCATAAGATCTGGAGTTCTCCTTTGCACTCTGGGCCCAAACCCTTGAACTTTTTTTTTTTTAAATTAACTTTTATTGAGCTTCAAGTGAACGTTTACAAATCAAGACAAACTGTCACATATAAGTTTATATACACCTTACTCTGTACTCCCACTTGCTCTCCCCCTAATGAGTCAGTCCTTCCAGTCTCTCCTTTCGTGACAATTTTGCCAGCTTCCAACTCTCTCTATCCTCCCATCCCCCCTCCAGACAGGAGATGCCAACACAGTCTAAAGTGTCCACCTGATACAAATAGCTCGCTCTTCATCAGCATCTCTCTCCTACCCACTATCCAGTCCCTTCCATGTCTGATGAGTTGTCTTCAGGAATGGTTCTTGCCCTGGGCCAACAGAAGGTTTGGGGATCATGACCACCGGGATTCCTCTAGTCTCAGACCATTAAGTATGGTCTTTTTGTGAGAATTTGGGGTCTGCATAAAAAAAAAAAAAAAAAAAATTATTTATTTATTTATTTTTTTTATCCCACTGATCTCCTGCTCCCTCAGGGGTTCTCTGTTGTGCTCCCTGTCAGGGCAGTCATCGATTGTGGCCGGGCACCAACTAGTTCTTCTGGTCTCAGGATGATGTAGGTCTCTGGTTCATGTGGCCCTTTCTGTATTTTGGGCTCTTAGTTATCATGTGACCTTGGCGTTCTTCATTCTCCTTTGATCCAGGTGGGTTGAGACCAATTGATGCATCTTAGATGGCTGCTTGTTAGCTTTTAAGACCCCAGACGCCACATTTCAAAGTGGGATGCAGAATCAACATCATTCTTAATAGAGAGAGGATGAAAACATTCCCCCTGAGAACAGGAATAAAGATGCCCTTTATCACCACTCCTATTTAACATGGTGCTAGAAATCCTAGCTAAAGCAATAGGAAAGAAAAAGAAATAAAGGGCATCCAAATTGGTAAGGAAGAGGTAAAACTGTCCCTATTTGTGGATGATATGATACTATCCACAGAAAACCCAAAGGACTCCAAGAGAAAACTACTGGAACTAATAGAAAGATTCAGCAGAGTAGCAGGATACAAGATCAACATACAAAAATCAGTTGGGTCCCTGTACACCAGTAAAGAGAATGACGAAAAGGAAATCAGGAAAACAATACCATTTATAATAAAAAAAAAAATAAATAATAGCCCCTTAAAAAATAAAATACTTACGAATAAACCTAACCAGGGATGCAAAAGACCTATATAAAGAAAACTACAAAACACTACTGCAAGAAACCAAAAGAGATCTACGTAAATGGAAAAACATACCAGGCTCATGGGTAGGTAGACACAACATTGTGAATATGGTCAATTCTACCCAAAGCAATCTACAAATACAAAGCAATCTCAATCCAAATAGTATTCTTTAAAGAGATGGAAAAACTAATTATTAACTTTATATGGAAAGGGAAGAGGTCCTGGATAAGTAAAGCACTATTGAAGAATAAAGTAGGAGGACTTGCACTACCTGACCTCAGAGCCTACTATACAGCTACGGTAGTCAAAACAGCCTGGTATTTGTACAACGACATACACATTGACCAATGAAACAGAATTGAGAAACCAGATGTAAATCCATCCACCTGTGGTCACCTGATCTTCAACAAGGACCCAAAGCCCATCAGATGGGGAAAAGACAGTCTTTTTAACAAATGGTGCTGGAAAAATTGGATGTCCACCTACAAGAAAATGAAACAGGACACATACCTCACACCATACACAAAAACTAATTTGAAATGGATGAAAGATCTATAAAACCAAAAACTATAAAAATCATAGAAGAAAAAATAGGATCAACACTAGAGGCCCTAATACATGGGCCTTGACAGAACACAACTATAACTAACAACACAAACTCTGGATGATAAACTAGGTAACTGGAACCTTCTAAAAATTAGACACTTATGCTCATTCAAAGACTTCACCAATGGAGTAAAAAGAGAACCTACAGGCTGGGAAAAAAAAAAATTGGCTATGACAAATGCAACAAAGGTCTAATCTCTAAAATCTACAGGAAAATCCAACACCTCTACAATAAAAAGACAAATAATCCAGTTAAAAAATGGGCAAAGGAAATGAACAGACACTTAACCAAAGAAGATGTCTGGGTGGCTAATAGACACATGAGGAAATGCTCGTGATCACTAGTCATTGTTGTTCTCAGGTGCCGTGGAGTCAGTTCTGACTCATAGCCATCCTATGCACAACAGAACGAAACACTGCCCTGTCCTGCACCATCCTAACAATTGTTGTTATGCTTGAGCCCATTGTTGCAGCCACTGTGTCAATTCACCTCGTTGAGGGTCTTCCTCTTTTCCGCTGACCCTGTACTCTGCCAAGCATGATGTCCTTCTCCAGGGACTGATCCTTGCTGACAACATGTCCAAAGTATGTAAGACGCAGTCTTGCCATCCTTGCTTCTAAGGAGCATTCTGGTTGTACTTCTTCCAAGACAGATTTGTTCATTCTTTTGGCAGTCCATGGTATACTCAATATTCTTCACCAACACCACAGTTCAAAGGCGTCAATTCTTCTTCAGTCTTCCTTATTCATTGTCCAGCTTTCACATGCATATGATGCAATTGAAAATACCATGGCTTGGGTCAGGCACACCTTAGTATTCAAACTGATATCTTTCAGTAGTCATTAGAGAAATGCAAATCAAAACCACCATGAGATACCATCTCACCCCAGTATTACTGCCACAAATTAAAAAAAAAAAAAAACAGAAAATAACAAATGTTGGAGAGGCTCCGGGGAGACTGGGACTCTTATGCATTGCTGGTGGGAATGCAAAATGTACAACCTTCTTGGAAAATGATATGGCGCTTCCTTAGAAAGCTAGAAATAGAAATACCATATGATTCAGCAATCCCACTTCTAGGAATATATCCTAGGGAAATAAGAGCTGTCACACAAATAGACATATGCACACCCATGTTCATTGCAGCATTGTGTTCACAATAGCAAAAGGATGGAAATAACCTAGATGCCCATCAACAAATGAATGGACAAACAAACTATGGTACATACACACAATGGAGTACTATGCAAAGATAAGGAACAATAATGAACCGGCCAAGCATCTCACGACATGGATGACTCTGGAGGGTATTATGCTGAGTGAAATAAGTCAATCATGAAAAGACAAATATTGTATGAAACCACTACTATAAAAACTCATGAGAAGGTTTACATACAAAAAGAAACAACCTTTGATGGTTACAATGGAGGAGTGGGGTGGGGATGGAAAAACACTAAATAGACAAAAAATAAGTGGTAACTTTTGTGAAGGGTAAGACAGTACAAAATACTGGGAAAGCCAGTACAACTTGTCCAAGGCAAGGTCATGGAAGCTCCCTAGACACATCCAAACTCCCTGAGGGACCGAATTACTGGGCTGAGGGATGTAGGGACCATGGTCTCAGGGAACACCTAGCTCAATTGGCATAACATAGTTTATAAAGAAAATGTTCTACAGGTGAGTAGTTTCTAGGGCCTTAAAAGCTTGAGAGTGGCCATCTAAGATGCTCCACTGATTTCATCCAGTAGGGAGCAAGGGAGAGTGAAGGAAACCAAAGACACAAGGGAAAGATTAGTCCAAAGGACTAATGGACCACAACTACCACTGCCTCCACCAGACTGAATCCAGCACAACTAGATGGTGCCAGCTACCACTACAGACTGCTCTGACAGGGATAACAACAGAGGGTCCTGGGCAGAGCTGGAGAAGAATGTAGAACAAAATTCTTACTCACAAAAAAAGACTTACTGGTCTGACGAAGATTGGGGAAACCCTGAGAGTATGGTCCTGGACACCCCCTTTTAGCTCAGTAATGAAGTCATTCTTGAGGTTCACCTTCAGCCAAAGATTAGACAGGTCCATAAAATAAAACAACACTAAAAGGGCACACAAGACCGGGGACAAGGACTAAAAGGCAGGAGGGGACAGGGAAGCTGGTAATAGGGAGCCCAAGGGCAAGAACTGGAAGTGTTAACATGTCGTGGGATTGGTAACCAATGTCACAAAACAATACGTGTACTAATTGTTTAATGAGAAGCAAGTTTGTTCTATAATCCTTCACCTAAGGTACAATAATAATAAATAAAATAAAAATGTTTTAAATAGTTATAGTGGAAGAAAAGATCCTCTTTACAATAAAAAAAAAATCACAATAGCAACCAAAATATAAAATACCTATGAAAAATGAGTAAGAAATATGTGAAAATAAAACTTTAAAGCATTTCTGAAAAATACAGTGGAAGGCTTTAACAAATGAAAAAACACATTATGTTTTTGGGTGGTAAACCTCATCATTTAGAGATTATTTTTCTAATCCTAACCCTACTCCTAAATGTAATCTATAAATAAAATGCAATTCCAATAAAATTACAGAAATGCTCATTTAAACTAGATAAGCTGATTCATACGAAAAAATAAACATATAAGAAAATACAGAAAATGGAACGGGGAAGAGGATCGTGGAAGGGAACGAGCCCTCCTAGTTATCAAAACTTTAGGGTACTAACGCAATAACAGATCAGCAAAAAGAGAAAACAGAGTTCAGAAACAAATCTAAAAACATAAGGTAACAATGCATAGAATATGAGTGTCATTTAAATCTGTGTAGAAAAAGATGGATTATTCAATAATGGCACTGAGTTATTGGTTAATCATCTGGAAAATTAAAATTGGAGCATTTTGACTAGGATCGGGCAGGTTATTTGTAAGTATGATACAAAATCCAAAAGTCATAAAAGGAAATATTTATAAATCAACCTATAAACTGCAAAAACAAAAACTTAAAAAAAGTCCAAGTCAAAAGACATGAAAAACCAGGAAAAAATATTGCATCTAACATCACAATTTGCTTAATACATAAAGAGCTCTTACAATGAAAAAAATAAAATAAAATTGTGATACAAAACCAAACCCAGTGCCGTTGAGTCAATTCCAACTCAGAGCGACCCTATAGGACAGAGTAGAACTGCCCCATAGAGTTTCCAAGGAGCGCCTGGCAGATTTGAACTGCCGACCCTTTGGTTAGCAGCCGTAGCACTTTAACCACTACGCCACCAGGGTTTCCAAAATTGTGATAAACAAAAATACATAGTATAATATGTAGCTATGAGTGGTCGGTCTGCAGAAAAGTGCAAATGACACTTTAACCTGTGAGAAGGTACTCAACCTCACCGGTGCAATTTCACAATACACCAAGTTTTCACAGGCGTGAGGAAATAGGCATTCATATATTCTTACTGTGAGCATAAATCATTAAAACCTTTTATTTGAGGAAAATTGGGCAACATTTCCAAATTTCAAATGACATGTACACTTTGACCCAGAAATTTATACCGTAGTGAAATTTATACTTGCAGTGTTGAAATGACCTGTGTACGAGTTGATTTACTACAATATTACTTGTCTTAGCAAAATATTGGAAACACCCTAATGCTCACCAGAAGGGGACTGGGTGATAAATTATGGCACACCCAGCCAGTGGAGCACTAACCACAGTTAAAAAGAATGAGGCAGCCCTTTATGTATGATACACAAGGATCTTTTAACATACTTAGTGTACTAAATGTAATATTACATGAAAAAATTAAAGTACCAAAAGTATATATAACACGCAGCCATTTATGCAAAAAGGGGAGAAAAAGAATATAAGAAACTGGCACGTGGGGTTGACTTTTGAGTTTTGTACCTTGAACGTACAGTAACTATTCAGAAGCAAACAAAATTTAAACCACCTCAGATGTTTTCTGTGAAGACTAACTTTTGTGAGATAATTTATGTGAGGGTCTTTGCAAACTTTAAAGTTCTATACAAGTACAATTTAAAGCAGCAGCTTGTGATAGAGTGCTAGATTCAAGAGCTGATTCTTTCACTTTCTGACACCCCTGTGTAAGTTACTCAATGTCTTAACAACTATATCTCAGTTTTTGTTTTTGTTTTTAATCTTTAAAATGGTAATAATCCCTTCCATCCTCACAGGAATTGCTGTGACCATTGAAGATGATATATATGAAAGTGCTTGTAAAGTACCTAGCTCTAAATAATTTAAGAAGTCATTGTTACACAGTTCATATTCAAAATATGTGATATCAACTCTAACTGAAATAGTATCATGGAGGTGGGTGAGATCAGATAGACTAGAAGTGCAATGTCTAAAATTGTAGCCACTGGCTAATTAGCACTTGAAATGAGGCTGGTCTGAATTGAAATGTGCTGGAAGTACAAAGTAAACATGAGTACCAAAAAATTTTTTTTTCTAATACCTTATTAATACTTTTTGTATTGATTATGGAGCCCTGCTGGTGGCGTTAGTGGTTAAGAGCCCAGCTGCTAACCAAAAGGTCAGCGGTTCAAATCTACCAGCCACTCCCTGGAAACCCAGTGCAGCAGTTCTACTCTGTTCTATAGGGCCTCTATGAGTTGGAATTGATTTGATGGCACCTAAAAAAAAAAAAAAATTTTTTTTAACAAAATATTATGTATTAAAATAATAATATCTTATATATAAATTATATTATTAAAATTAATTTTGCCTGATTTTTTAATGTGGCTATTAGAAAGTTTAAAATTATAAATGTGACATGCATTATATTTTTATTGGACAGCATTGGCAAGACAATTTAGCGACAACTTCTCTGAGGCAAGATTTAGATTTGATCTGGAAGGAGGAATGGAATTTGGAAGGAGAAGAGAGGTGAAGAATTTGAGGCATTACCGCCATGTGCGCAAACATACAGATGGTCCTTACAATGCTCAAATCTGCCCTACAGTGGGGAGACTGGCCTGACTTGTTGGGAGGAATCCAGGTGAGGAGAGGAAGGGCAGTATTGGATAAGTAATGTGAGTCTAGATAATGTAGGATTTTGAAGACCAATCTGAAGTTCGCATCTCATTGGAAGTGAAAGAAAGTTTGAGCCAGAGAATGATGCCTGCCAAGCAATGTTTTAGCAACATCAAATTTTTATTATCCAATTATAGCATATATGTTCACTGAGTTTGCTGCCAAGATTGTTCAGATTTGGGATGTTTCACTGTTGATGGAGAAGAAGGAAATGGGGAAGAGAAAAGGGGGGAAAAGATCTAATATTTATTAAAAGTCTAGAGCACTGTGCTAGGCATATGGCATATATTACTTCCTTAGTCCTTGCACAGTCCTAGCAGAATTCGATCGCTCTTTCTGTTTTACATAAGATAGCAGCATTTAGATATAAGTTGCCACAATAAACAACAATGAAGAATCCACAAAACATCTCAGAACACGGATGAATCTGGAGGTCATTATGCTGAGTGAAATGAGTAAATCACAAAAAGAAAAATACTGTATGAGACCACTATTATAAAAATTCATGAAAGGGTTTACACTCAGAAAGAAAGTCTTTGATGGTTAAGAGGGAGGGGAGGGGTAGGAAAGGAAAAACACTAACTAGACAATTGATAAGTAGTAACTGTGGTGAAGGGTAAGACCATACACAATACTGGGGAAATCAGCACAACTTGACCAAGGCAAAGTCATAGAAGGTTCATGGACACACCCAAACTCCCTGAGGGACCAAGTTGCTAGGCTGAGGACTGGGGACTACAGTCTTGGGGGACATCTAGCTCAACTGGTATGACATAGTTTTTAAAGAAAATGCTCTACATTCTACCTGGATGAGTAGCACATGGGGTCCTAAAAGCTTGTGAGTGGCCATCTAAGGTACTCCACTAGTCCCACTCCTCTGGAGCAAGGGAGAATGAAGAAAACCAAAGACACAAGGGAAAGATTAGTCCAAAGGACTAATGGACCACAACTACCACAGCCTCCACCAGACTGAGTCCAGCATAACTAGATGGTGCTCAGCTAACCACTACTGACTGCTCTGACAGGGATCATAATAGAGGGTCCTGGACAGAGCGGGAGAAAAATGTAGAACAAAATTCAAACTCACAAAAAAAGACCAGAGTTACTGGTCTGACAGAGACTTGGGAAACTCTGGGAGTATGGCCCCCCAGACACCCTTTTAACTCAGTACTGAAGTCACTCCTAAAGTTCACCCTTCAGCCCAAGATTAGACAGGCCCATAATGCAAACAATAATACAAGTATCTCAACCATGTATACAAGAGTAAATGGGCACACCAGCCCAGAGGCAAGGATGAGAAGCCAGGAGGGGATAGGAAAGTTGGACGAATGGAAACAGGGAAACCAAGATCAAGAAGGGGAGAGTGTTGATGGGTCGTGGGGTTGGCAAACAATGTCACAAAACAATATGTGTTAATTGTTTAGTGAGAAACTAATTTGCTCTGTAAACTTTCACCTAAAGCATAATGAAAAAAGTTGCCAAAGGTTGTTCCTCTATTCCACCCAGGCCTAGCACTGGAAGCCAGTCCTGACTGATCAGCTCTTACTATACAAAGCTGCCTATTTTTTTTTTTTTTTTAAAAAGTGAACTGCAGATCGTGCTATTGAATCTCTTTTTTTCACTTACAAACATACACAGTAAAAGATCCAAGGGAGGATAACCCAAAATCCATTGCCATCAAGTCAATTTGGACTCATAGTGATCCTATAGGACAGAGTAGAACTGCCCCATAGGGTTCTCAAGGCTGTAAATCTTTATGGAAGCAGACTGCCACATCTTTCTTCCATGGAGCAGCTGGTGGGCTCGAGCTGCCAACTGAATGCTTTAACCACTGTGCAACCAGGGCTCCTCAAGAGATAGATGTGTTTATTCAACAAAATATTTGTGGATTTGAAGAATAAGCATTCTACCTATAGCTCCATGACTATAAATAAAGAAGACTTACATGTACTCATGTATTAGTACATCTGGGAAGAAAAGGAAAATTTCCAATGGTGACTTAACCAGATTGAGGATTTGTTGATTTTCAACTGACCACACATTTAGTTCTCACATATCTAGAGTGGCATGGTGTCACAGCAGTACTGATTTTGAATCTCTTTGAAGGAGAAATTTAGGGAAAGGAGCACCAGAAAACATGACATCAGGTAACACAGAAGGGGAGAGGTGGATCCTCAAGTATTCTCCCAAAAGAGCCTGTAATAAAGGGGCAGATCTATACATAAGAAAGAAAAGAAGTGTCCGTGAAGAATGGAGCCTGAGGTAGTGGGGGTCACGTGGGGAGTACACCTACCTATCTTTTCTTTCCTTTATTTGGGGGGAGGGTCATGATTGTATGTTTGTGAATTTCTAATCTAGAAGGTATCCATGAAAAACAAAGACCACAACCTTATGGTACAACATGGGCTCTACCAGGAAGGGACACGTCTGGTCAAGCTGTCAGAAATCGTCACAAGTCTCTCAGCGGGTGCCCTTTGCTGTGCTGGAGGCTTTGTCAGCCCTTTGAAGCAAACTGTATTTTTTTGGGCAACACACCAAAGGGTGATGTAAACCTCAAAGCCTGACAAGTTGGATCCAGTTTTAGCTTTTTCTCAGAAAACATCTTTAAAAATCTTTAGAGTTGTTGCTTTCTCTAATAGAGCAAATTTTAGGGGATGCAGAGGGGGAGAACTATTGACCGGGGTAATATTCAACAATAGCAGGATGTTAGAGAAAATCCAAGTTGAGGAGAACTAAATGTTTTGAAACTCTTCTTGAATATAATAATATGCCTTAGTATTATTCATGATTCTGTGTTCTGTGCCATAAATACCTAAAATTAGATCCTGCAGGACGTAACTGCCAACAGTCCTGGGCAACCACAAAACAGATTTCATGGGGAAGTCTGCTGGTCTTTTCAACTGAATCTGTACATTAAAATACAAGTGTTTTTTGAGTGCCTACTCTGTTCTTAGGCATCCCTGAGTGGTGCAATAGCAACGAATTTGGCTACTAACATAAAGGTTAGAGAGGTTCAAGTCTGCCTAGAAGCTTCTCAGAAAAAAGGCCTGGCAATGTACTTCCCCAAAAATCAGCCATTGAAAACACTATGGAGCACCGTTCTACTCTTACACACATGGGGTTGCCATGAGTCGGAGTCAGCTTGATGGCAATTGGTACTCCATTCTTGGCACTAATGCTAGGGAGGTTATAAAGAGGAATAATACAAGCCCCTGCTCACATAGAACAAATATCTTAGTAAATGATACATCATTAAATAACATTATAAGATAGCGTAAATTAAGAGCACATGAATGGTATGAGTAGTAGATGACCACAGTGGTAAACTTGGGCATCCTTTGGAGCAAAGAGAAAAAAGAAACATTCACCATTATCTGATTCCATGTAATTTTTCTCTTGAACCACTGGAAGCTGGGGAGGGAGGATTAGTTCTTGTTGCTTTTTCTGATGACTTCGATGTTGCGGCCAAGGTGTATAAAGTCGATTTCTATAGTTCTTCCAAGGAAAAAGAACCCTGGTGGCACAATGGTTAAGTGCTTGACTGCTAACCAAAAGGCTGGTGATTCAAACCCACCAGTGGCTCTATGGGACAAAAGACCTGGCAATCTGCTCCTAGAAAGATTTCAGTCTAGAAAACCCAACAAGGCAGTTCTACTTTGCCCTATGGGGTTGTGACGAATTGGAATCAGCTCGACACACAATAGCTCTTCCAGAAAAATTCTCTTAATAATATCAAAGATAGATGTCTCAGGATACTATAAAATCAGAGGACAGGCCCCTCACTGAGAAAAAAAAAAAGAATATTATAACTAGTGAATAAAGTATTAGTTGTATTTTTTTTAATTTTATTAAATTTGTAAGAAGAGCAAAAATAAGTAGAACAAAGCCAAAATTTTGAGGAATAAAGGCAGCCTAGTCAGAGAACTTTATTTTTCTGTTCCCGAAGTGCGATAATTCAGATTACATTAAGCATCTTCACTTGGTAGGTTAAAAAGAAGGCAAAGGAAAACATTCCCACATTGTGCAGATGAAGAGGTGAGTGATGAAGTGAAATCTGGCTTGCATCCTCTTGTAAATTTGGCATTGAATTTTCCATTAGGAAAAAACCAAATGTGATTTCAATTCCTAAGTACTATGAATAAAGTTAGGTAGTTTGGGAACTTTAAATTTGACTAGGCATATAAACTATCCCTTATGCTAGGAAATGAAGTCAGTAGAAATTATCGGTATTTCTGTTATAATTCAGTATCAGTGTAGGGGGTAAGGTAAATAAAATTAGTTGTCTCCTCAAAACATACTGTGAAGCATTTTTCAGAGATGGCACTGGAAACGATTGTTGTAAATTTTGAAGTCCATGTTTTTAACTATTTTTAAAATAACCTGATAGAAAAAAAAGTTCAATAATATTATTAATAAAAAATGACAATTAAAATGGAAATAATGTTTTTGCCAAATAAATTATCTAAGATAATTTTTTAGTGAGAATAACCAATGCTATGAAAGTGTGTGGAAACCCTGGTTAAGTGCTATGGCTGCTCACCTAAGGGTCGGCAGTTCGAATCCACCAGATGCTCCTTGGAAACTCTGTGGGGCACTTCTACTCTGTCCTGTAGGGTCACTATGAGTTGGAATCGACTCGACGGCACAGGGTTATGAAAGTGTGTGGTATAACTGGCAGTTTCACACCCTGTTGGTATAAGTGTTGATTGGAACAGTTCTTTTCTAAAGCAATTTAATGATATGTATCAAGAGACTTTGACTCATTATCCCTACTTCTGGAAATATGTCTTACTGAAATAATAATAAATTTCTAGAAATTTTATGAACAAAGATTCTCCTAATGGAATAGAAGTCCTTCCCTACAATTTGACTGGGCCAGTTTTAGGTCATGTGCCCACAACTGGACAGGGGGAAATGCCATATGCAGTCAAGCTAGGCTTGGGTTTCTAAACCAGTCATTGGAAAGAAGATGGGAAAACCAAGACTAGCTAATAATGACCTCTAGAGCTGGAATCAGTTCCCAAAACTACATGCCTGCTACACATGGGAGTAGGATTGAATGCATGAGGGAAGTTTACCTCAATGCCCACTACACCTGATCCTCCAATTTTCCCCACCTCAACGGCCCCTGAATCTGCCAGGTTTCTCAAGCCCAGAAAAATGGAATCATCCTTCACAGTGCCCTTTTCCTCATCCGTACGTCACTGTAACACTAGAGCCTATTATTAGGCAGAACTCTGTAAAATTGTCAATAGGCAACCCCCTTTGATCTACAAAATGACAATTTGATATGGTTCAACCTATATTTCTACCTACAAAACATTTCTCAAATCCATTCACTTGTCTTCTCCTCAGCCATCATCCTACTCAAAGCCAGCCCATTCTTTATGTACGTAACTGCCATGGCTTCCTAGCTGACCTCCTCATGTCCACTCTTATCTCCATTCTAAAAACCAGTTGCCAGTTGAATCAACTCTGACTCACGATGACCCCACATGTGTGGGAATAGAACTGTGCTCCACAGGGTTTTCAATAAATCAGAAATAGATCACCAGTCCTTTCTTTCAAGGCGCCTCTGGGTGGACTCAAACCAACAACCTTTTGGTTAGCAACTGAGCACAGTAACCATTTGTGCCACAGAGGGACTCCATCTCCCTTCTAGCCAGAGTGATATTTCAAGAACATAAATGGGTATGGTGATTCCCATTTTAAAGCCCATCGATGGCTCCCTGATGATCTTAGAATATAGAAAACTTCTTAGGCTGGCCATCAAATCCCGACATCATGGCACTCTTGCCTCCAACTCAGGTCTTACCTCAGGGCACTCCCCCATTGCACTCCGTGCTGCAGCCTCACTGACCTTCGTCATTATTTCCCGTATCTTCTCTCACACCTACTGTCTGCCCAGAATGCTCTTGTCCTTGCCTCATTCATCAACTGGCCAATCTATTTCCTTGAGCCAGCCTTTCTTAACTTTCCAATCTAATTTCTTTTTCCCAGTTGGTCACTCTAATAACCTATTTGTTTCCTTTATGGAAACAATTTATAATTGCATGTTTATTTTATTGTTGTTGCATATACATTTCTCTCTTTCCACTAGACTGAAAGTTATCTGAGGGCAGAAATCATATCTTTTTGTTTTGATTTTTCATCAATACTGAGTACACAGTAAACTTTCAATAAGTATTTGTCGAATGAATAGCTGTTCGAATGAACAAATGAATAAATTTATATGCTCGGTTAAAATGTTGATGGAAAAATAGGCTATAAAATTGTGTGGACACCATGATTATGCTTCTAAGATCAAGTGTTAAAGAAAGAAAGGCTTGTTATTGTTAGTTGTTGCTGAATCAGCTCTGACTTATGATGACCTTATGTACAACAGAACAAAATGGCGCCAGGTCCTGCGGCATCTTCATGATCATTGGTATGTTTGTGTTCATTGTTGAGGCTATGTGTCAGTCCATCTCACTGGGAGCATTCATCATGTTCATTGGCCCTCTACTTTACCAAACATGATGTTCGTTTCTAACAACTGGTCTTTCTTGATGGTGCGCACACAGTAAGGGAGTCAAAGTTTCACCATCCTCACTTTTAAGAAGCATTCTGGTTGTATTTCTTCTAAGACTGATTTGTTCATTCTTCTGGTGGTGGTGTTATTTGCCTTTGAGTTGACTGTGACTCATGACAACCCTTCTGGTAGTCATGGTACAGTCAATATTCTTTGCCAGCACCATAGTTCAAATGCATCCAGTTATTCTTCTGTCTTTCTTTTTCATTATCCAACTTTCATATGCATATGAGATGACTGAAAAGACAGGTGAGACACATCTTAGTCATCAAAATGACATCATTGCTTTTTAAAACTTTAAACAGGTCTTTTGCGATAGATTTGTCATTTGATTTCTTGACTGATACTCCCATGGGCATTGACTGTTGATCCAAGTAGAATGAAATCATTGACAACTTCTAAGAAAGGCTTAGAAAGAAAATAAAACAAAATGTTAATAGAAGTTGGTTAGGTGATGGGATTATGAGTAATCTCAATTTTTTTCTTTTTGCTTTTCTGCGTTTTCAAATTTTCTTTAATGCTTGCATGGAACTTCAAAATATATATATTTTTAATTTTTTGAGAACAACCTTTACTTCCTCTATAAGTCTCCTCCTAACTTCCCAAAATAAATTACGATCTTCCAATATTTATTATAGAAATGTTTCCATCTACATTTCCCAGCATGTATAGCCCAATTGCCCTCTTTCTGGCATATATAATTTGCAGAGGTTATAAGGAGATTCTAAATGGAATACTTACTTCCTGTATATGAATGGGTGAGAAGATAGTCATTAATTCCTGGGCAGCACATTCCCAGTTCCAGAGTGTGGAGAAAATATGCATCTTTAACTTACTACAATATATCTTCAGACAATAAGATACCACTTCAGGTATGATGTCACTCCTACGACTGTATACATCAATTTCTTTCCTCCTGTTAGTTGAGCTATTACGTCATACTTTTTACTTCCAAATAAGCTATGATCCCTACAACACATTGTTATCATTTTTGCTTTAAATAAGTAATTATCTTTCAAAGAAGCTTGAAGATAGGAGAAAAGTATTTTATATTTGTCCTTATATTTGCCATTTTTAGTTCTCTTTATTTCTGTATACGGATCCAAGTTTCTCTCTAATATCATTTCCTTCTGCCTGAAAAACTTAACATTTCTTATAATACAAGTCTTCTGGCAATAAATTCTCTGAGCTTTTTTGTGTCTGAAAGTGTTTTTTTTCTTTTTTTTTTGCCTTGGTTTTTATAGAATATCTTTGGTGGACATAGAATTCTAGGTAGATGGTTGCTTTCTTTCAGCTCTTCAAAGGATCATTCTATTACCTTGTGGCTTGCATATTTCTGATGAGAGATCTGTGGTTTCTAGCCTTTGTTCCTTTGTATGTAAAGTATCACCATATTCCTCTGAATGCTTTAAATATTTTCTTTTCATCCCTGTTTTTCAGGAATTTGATAATTATGTGTCTTGGTACAATCTTTCTTTGTGTTTATCCTGCCTTGGGTTTGATGAGTGTTATGGATTGAAATGTGTCCCTCCAAATATATGTTATAAATCCTAACCCCTATATCTGTGGTTATAGTCCCATTTGAGAATGCATTTTCTCTTTATGTTAATGAGGCAGTATTAGTGCAGGGTGTGTCTTAAATCAATCTCTTTTGAGATATAAAAGAGCAGATTAAGAAGGTAAGTAAGTAGGCAAAAGAGATGGGAGGAAGATAGATGCCAAGTCATATGAGGATTGCTGAGGTACACAAGCTGAAAAGAGACAAGGACCTTCCTCCAGAGCTGACAGAGAAAGCCTCCTCCTAGAGCCAGCACCCTGAATTTGGGCTTCTAGACTCCTAACTGTGAGAAAATAAATTTCTGTTTGTTAAAGCCACCCACTTGTGGTATTTCTGATATAGCAGTACCAGATAGCTAAGACAATGAGATTCTTGGATCATGGACTTAAAGTTTTCATCAAATTTGGAAATTTTTAGACCATTGTTTTCCAATATTTTCTAGCTGATGTCATCCCTTGAACTCCAATTTCACATAGTTTAGGATGTTTGAAATTATACCACAGGTCTCTGAGGTTCTGTTTCTTTTTATTTTTTATTTTTGTCTCTTTTCTCATTGAACTTCATTTTGAACCAGTTCCATTGTTATGTCCTCAAGTTCACTGATCTTTTCTTCTGCAGTGTTTAATAGTTTTTAATCCTATCCAGTAAATTTTTTACCACAAGTGTCCTGTATTTTATTCCTAGAATTTCAGTCTGGGTCATTTCTATATCTTCTATTTCTTTCCTCATTATGTTTTGTGTTTCCCTTTACACTCTGGAGTATCTTTACAATAATTGGTTTAAGGTCATTGTCTGCTAATTCCATCATTTATGTCTTTTATACATCTGTTTCAATTCATTTCTTTTTCTCCTTGTTAGGGTCACATTTTCCTTCTTCTTTGTATGTCCAGTAATTTTTTATTAGTTGTGGGACATTTTGAATTGATGATGTTGAGTGTCGGCTTTTGTTGCATTATTTGTTTAGACTGTTTGACATTCTATGGCAGACCGATAAGTTATTTGTAGATTGGCTTAATCTTTTGAGGCTTATTTTAAAATTATTTTAGGGGACTCTTAAATGCCACAAGTATTTAACGAGAGCTCCTCTTTCTGGCTGGATGGAATTAGAATGAATGATTCTCAGCTCTGAGTTATGGAAATTATTTGTACCCAAAATAAAAAAACAATTGCCATCAGGTAGATTCCGACTCATGGCGATCCCATGTGTTACAGAGTACAGCTGTATTTTTTAAAGCAGATCTCCAAGCCTTTCTTCTGAGGTGCCTCTGGGTTGATTTGAACTGCCAATCTTTCAGTTAGTACATGAGCACTTAACTGTTTATGCCACCTAGGAACAGCTCCCCAGTAATAGTGCTTTCCTTTTGTTCTTCCTTGGCTTCATGGGTTTTACCCTATGCATGTGCATATTGGTATTCAGCCAAAATCACAAGGGAACTTCTATTAGGATTTCTAGACCTTTTTCCCTCAAGTACAGTGGTTTCACTTTCCGAGGTTTCAGTTACCCGTAGTCAACTGCAGTCCAAATATGTTGAATGAGTAGTGTGATAAAATCTTACACCTTCCTGGTCCATCCTGCCTGATGTCCACATTTACAAAATTTTATCACAGTATATTGTTATAATTGTTCTATTTTATTATTAGTTATTGTCGTTAATCTCTTACTGCGCCTAATTTATAAACTTTATCATAGGTATGTATGAATAGGTCAAAACATGGTATATATGGGATCCATTATTATCTGCAATTTTGGGCATCCATAGGGGGTCTGGGAATATATCCCCCATGTATAAGGGGGGACTACTGTACTTATCTTTCTTGGATACTCTCGGCCCCCAAATTCTAGATACCATAGCCTCCTAAAACTTAGACTTCTTTCTCCTCAATTCAGCAAGATTGCTGAACTCTATGTGGGTTCCTGCTCCCCATACCTAAGACTTAAAATTACCTTCAGGCAGAAGGCCTTAATGATGGTAGGGGCTTACATCATCCACTTCCCTTTTCTCATCATCATCCACTCTGTTTATTCCTCATGGCTGGAAACATAAGTCTCTTCTCTCCATTTTTGACATATCCCATCCACTCTACACTGTAGCCAATATGATTTTCTAAGCACGATTTTGATCATATCAGCCCCAAACTGCAATGAGGCACACACATCCTACCTGGTCTCATCCCCACCTCCCTATTCAGCATCATTCTTCACCATTCCCCAATTTCTACTTTATGCTTCAGCATTACTAAATTACTTCCAGTTTTCTTCAAATATGCTTTCTTCTCTCTCACTTCTGGATCACTGTAGATATTCTCTCTATTTAAGTATGTGCTCTGCACCTTGTGTAATTTAAATGTTCCTTCCTCATAGAGATCTTCCACAAAACTTTGACTTGGCTATACACCTTCCCAACATTCTCATAATACCCTGTATTTGCCTTATAATAATCCTTATCCCTTCACTATAATTACTTGTTTAATACCTGTCTTGTCCATTTGACTTGTTAAAATCCAAGTGAAGATTCAACATCACTCACTAAATCTCCTAAAAACCCAGTGCTAAATCCACAGCAGCTGGAAGAGTAGAACTCAATAAGTACTGGATAAATGAATGAATGAGTGAAAATCTAAGGTAATTAACCAAAGAACTCAGTATGATGGAGGGGTGGGGAAGAAAAAAAATAACCAAGCAAACCTTAATGTTGAAAAATCAGAAGGATCTTAAGGACTGCAATTTTCCATTTTGTTAACCTCATGGGTCAAACTTTCCAGATGCCACTTAGCTCCTCACTTTGTTTTGTCTGTGTCGACAGAGGCACTAAGGTGAGAAGGGTGCTTTTGATACCTTTCTGTCTGTGAACCAAGAAGGCTCAGAGTAAATGCTTTTCCATAATGGTGTATTCAGAGGTAATCATGATGAACAAAGTTTCACAATAATTGAGTTCAGTACTTGACAATTCTATTACTCTGCCTTGGGTAACTCCATGCAAGAGGGAAATCCATTATGCCTTAACCTGTTCTTTGTCATCATTGTTGTTTTACTGTCATGGTAGAAGAATGTCCACAGACCTGTTATGATATTCATCATCCTAATCAAGTCATGTGAACAAACAATGTTAGGTTGTGGCAATCAAAGATGTGGGAGAAAATGTTACAAGAATTGAGAGATTGCATGTTTCACACAAGGAAACTATGCAGAGGTTGTAACATTGTAATTCAAAAGCTGTAGATCCATTGCCTAAAATGTAGGTAGAAGTGGTCTGCCTATTTGTAGTCATTCAGCCTTTATCATTTTTCACTTTTTCCAAATATAAAATGAAATATAATTAAAAAATTTTCCCCAAAGTGGTATGCTTTAGTGCCATATTTAGGATGCCCAATAAAAGGAGGCATTTCCAAACTAAAGCTAAGATTCCCTTATGAAACTTTCTGTTGCTGGTTAAAAAGTCATTTGTTCACTAAAAAGTCAGTGATATCATAAAATATTAGAGCTAAAATTGTTCTTACAGGTCATTTGGACCAACCTCCTCATTTTAGAATTGAAAAGTAGTTTTTCAACAGCCTGTTTTCTTGAATATCACTTCTCCCTCTGATGTTTGACCTCATTGTGACCTCTGGCTCTGACCCATGAATGCGCCTCTTCTTTTCTCATTACATCAGCCCCTTCATGTCTCATTTACCCCCATTCACAGCCTGGGCTCCCAAAGCAGGCACTTCAGCACTGCTCTAACAGCAACCTAGACCTCCTCACCCTTCTGACCTGCCTCACCCACCATTCCCATTCCCCAGCTCTAGGGCAACCTCATATCCTCACAGTCCTTTTTGGCATTTCTCTGGCAATCACCTCTTCTCCAGCTAACATCATCACTCTATCCTTTCACTGAATTCACAGGAGCAAGTCACCCAATTCCATGGACTCGATTCATGAGTCATGCTATGTAACCTCAGGTAGGTTTTACTTCCTTTTTTTCTTTAACTGTGCTTTAGATGAAGGTTTACAAAGCATATTAGTTCTCATTAAACAATTAATACACATATTGTTTTGTGACATCGGTTGCCAATCTCATGACATGCCAACACTGTCACCTTCTTGACCTTAGGTTCCACATTACCAACTTTCCTGCCCCCTCTTGCCTTCTCATCATCTTCCCTGGGCTGGTGTACCCATTTAGTCTCATTCTGTTTGGCTGAAGGGTGAACCTCGGGAGTGACTTCAGTATTGAGCTATAAGGGTGTCCGGGGCCATACTCCCAGTGTTTCTCCAGTCTCTGTCAGACCAGTAACTCTGGTCTTTTTTTGTTAGTTAGAATTTTGTTCTACATTGTTCTCTGGCTCTGTCCAGGACCCTGTGATCCCTGTCAGAGCAGTCAGTGGTGGTAGCCTGGCACCATCTAGTTGTGCAGGACTCAGTCGGGTGGAGGCTCTGGTAGTTGTGGTCCATTTGTCCTTTGAACTAATCTTTCCCTTGTGTCTTTGGTTTTCTTCATTCTTCCTTGCTCCAGACAGGATGAGGCCAGTGGAGTATCTTAGATGGCTTCTCGCAAGCTTTTAAGACCCTGGACACTATGCTCAGGTAGGTCCCCTTTGCTGCGCTTTGGTTCTTTAACCTTTCTCCTACTGCTGCTCAACACTGTAATTACCTCAGCTTCCCAGATTTCTTTCTCCTCAATTCAGCAAGATTTCTGAACTCTATTTGGGTTCCTGTTCCCCATACCTAAGACTTAAAATTACCTCCACTGAATCTGTATTGAACAGAATTTTCAAATCATGGGATTTTTTAAATACCTGGGATCTTAGAGATCAACAAAACAAAACCTTTATTTTACAATAAGGAAATGAAAGAAAGCCCAAGATATTAAGTCATGTATTTAATATTAAAGCTCTAACTATAATCCAAAAAAGGGGAACTCCAACTTCTTATTCCACCTTAGTTTACCTGTGCTCAGGCCCTTCAAGTCATAGGTTATTATTTCAACACCTCTTTTACCAACAGTAAACAAGTCATCCAGTAAAAACCCCCTCAAATTTCCCAATCTCTATCTTAACATAAAGAAACCTGGTGGCACGGTGGTTAAGCACTTGATTGCTAACTGAAAGGTTGGTGGTTTGAACCTATCGGCTGCTCTGTAGGAGAAAGATGTAACACTCTGTTTCCGTAAAGATTTACAGCCATGGAAACCCTGTGAGGCAGTTCTACTCTGCCCTATAGGGTCACTATGAGTCAGCATCCACTCAACAACAGTGGTTTTTTGGGATCCCAACATGATGAAGTGAAAAGAGTATGAACCTTGGTGCCAAAAAGACCAGGATTCAAATCTCAGGTCTACCATTTACTATCCATGTGACCTTAGGTAAGTTACTTAACCTGTTTTAGCCTAAATGATTTTATGTGTAAAACAGTAACACTAGACTGGTAATCTACCTTGTATGGTTATTGTAAGGGTTAGAGATAATGTATGTAAAGCCAAAGGTATAACGGTTGGCATGTAGATCCTCGATGATGGTAGCTATTTCTATTTTAACATTCTTTTTTTTTTTTTTAGCATACTATTCACTTTGCCTCAAAGTTTTCTTTTTCTTCACCCAGCCCCCATTTCCTCAAAAGATGTGATTTTCCTCCTTCTTTCCAGAGCAAATCCCTCTTCCAGAGATTATGAATCCATTTTCTTCCACTTTCTCTGGGTCTTTGGGACATCAGTTCTCTGTTCTCTCTACCATCTTATACTTCTTTTTTGTGGATGCTCTTGTATCTGACGTCACACATGCTCAGGACTCCCTGTTGTTGTCAGCTGCCATCGAGTTGGCTCCTACTCCTGGCAACCTTATGTATAACAGAACAAAACATTGCCCGGTCCTGCAGAATCCTCACAACCATTAGCATGTTTGAGGCCATCATTGCAGCCACTGTATCAGTTCATCTCATTGAAGGTCTCTCTATTTTTCATTGACCCTCTCAAGCATGATGTCCTTCTCCAGTGATTGGTCCATCCTGCTAATGTGTCCAAAATAAGAAAGACAGAGTCTCACCATCCTTGCTTCTAAGGAGCATTCTGGCTAAACTCCCTCCAAGATTGATTTGTTCATTCTTCTGGTAGTCCATGGTATACTCAGTATTCTTCACGAACACCACAGTGGAAATATGTCCATTCTTCTTCAGTCTTCCTAGGCTTCCATGGACTTCTAGGCTTAAAAATACTCTCAGGAGAGTAGTTGCAACACAGTGGTTTTCAACTGGGAAACACGAAGAAAGTGAGCAACAGGCCCTAGGGATTATGCATATTTTGACAAAGCTCACAAGGGAATTTTGACATGTCTTCTTACACCCATATTTGAGAAATTTCACCTTATTGAGTGTCGAAATTCCATCTCTCTTATTCCTCTTACCGTCAATTTTTAAGAAAAACGTAATAAGCCCTGTATACACCATTTCACCTTCACCCATTCACTCTTTAGCACCTAGATGGCATGCTGAAACACAGACTTCTGGACCCCAAGCTCAAACTTCGGATTGAAAAAGTCAGAAGTGGGACTGAGAATTTCCTTTATAACAAGTTCCCCAGTGATACAAATTTGATGTCACTTGTCTAGGGGCCACACTGTGAGAACCACTGCTCCAGAGCCTTGCTGCTGAAAGAGTAGTCTGTGAACCAGCAGCATCACCTGGGAGTTATTACAAATGCTGAATCCCAGGTCCTGCCCCAGACCCACTGAATCTACATTTTAACAAGACCCCCTGGTGGCACAGTGGTTAAAAGCTAGGTGAGCTATGGCTATGAACCAAAAGGCCAACAGTTCAAATCCATCAGTCACTCATTGGAAACCCTATGGGGCAGTTCTACTCCGTCCTGTAGGGTCACTATGAGTCGGAATTGACTCGACAGCAATGAGTTTGGGTTTTGGTTTCGGTTTATGTGGCTCATATGCCATTAAAGTCTGTGAAGCACTGCTCTAGGTCAACGGTTCTCAATCCTGGCTCAACATTAAAATCACTGGGAAGCTTTCTAAAAATACTAATTCCTGGGCCCCCACCCCTAAGATTCCGATTTAATTGGACTGCAGTGAGGTCCAAGCGTCAGCATTTTTAAATATGTGAGAATCTTCTTTTAATCCAGGTTCTGATTAAGTCT
The DNA here is from genome assembly GCF_024166365.1 of Elephas maximus indicus. Classification (NCBI taxonomy): domain Eukaryota; kingdom Metazoa; phylum Chordata; class Mammalia; order Proboscidea; family Elephantidae; genus Elephas; species Elephas maximus. The sequence goes on from NC_064829.1 coordinate 28,590,957, forward strand.
GGGGTGGGTTGAAGTTCTACATTTCTATAAAGCTCCCAGATACTGCTGCTGTTGTGGTTTGAGGATTAGACTTTGGATAGCAATCCATTCATTGCATACAGGACCATCAATGCCTTTCTAGTTCCCAAACTGGAGGGTTTTTATGCAACCCTCAACCGTCTTACTCTCTCTGCAGCTATTATCGATTCTGCTTGCTTTAAAACACTGGTTCTCAACCTTGACTGCAAATTGCAAGCACTTGGAGAGTTAAAAAAAAAAAAAAAAATTGATTCTTGAGTTCCACCCCAGAGATTCTGATTTAAGCAGTGTGGTACAGCCTGGGAACTGGAATGTTCGCATCTCCCCAGGTGATTCTAACTGACGCGGAGTTTAAGGAGTATTCATTGGCTTAAAGCCCTCTTTCCATTATTCCCAAGATGCAGTGGTGTTCTGTATTTTCTCCTACCTCTCAACCACTTCTTTATATCTGTCCCATGCTCCTTTTTCTATCACTTCTGTGGTTTTTTCCAACACCAGTATCAACGTGACTTCTGCACCCATACCTGAAAACGTGATATCTAACGTCAGCTTCCCAAATCTGCCTGGCTTGATTCCACCTTTTGGTGGAATCTCATATTCACCCAGGCTCAAGACTAGATGTATGGAGAAGCCGAAACACGTAGGGCTTGCTTCCTCTTTCTCCTGTTTCTGCCTTGTCCAGCCAGGGACAGGTTTTCCCTTCCTCTCCTTCCATGTCTCTCCTGCCTGTCTGCCTTTTCATTTCCATTCCTACTCATATCTGGCTCCAGGCTTCACAGCCTTTCATGGCACCTATGATAGCCTCCAAAATGTCTCTGCTTCTCATCTGGCTCCCCTGACTTAGCTTACACACTGTGGCCATGGAGTCAATTCTCACCTCACTTCCATGGCACTTACTACCACCCCAGTGAAGGGGCATTGTTAGGGGCCCACCATGGGAATGTTTGATGTATTACAGCACACATGCCCCGTCCACCTTAAAGCCAAGTGTTGTTGAGTCTGTTCCAACTCATGGTGACCCCTATGTGTCGGAGTAGAATTGTGCTCCATAGGGTTTTCGATGGCTGATTTTTTGAAAGTCAATCACCAGGTCTTTCTTCTGAGGTCCCTCTGGGTGGACTTGAACCTCCAACTTTTGATCAGCAGCTGAGTGTGTTAACCATTTGCACCACCCAGGGAGTCCCCTGTCCACCTTGCCTGATGCATTTATTTTCTTTGTTACAGTCGCCATCTTCTAATTTTAAATTGTTTATTGTGTTTCTTATTAAGTGTCTGTCTCCCACAACCAGAGTATAAGTTACATGAGAGCAGGGATTTTAGTCTCTTCTGCTCTTCTTCTGATTTGTCCTAAGAGGCTAGAACAGTGCCCAGCACCCAATCATTAATTGTTGAATGAACTTAAAAATTTTAACCACAGTCAGCAATGTAGATGTCAATTATTCCTAAAGTGTAAGTCCTCCTACAAGAGTTAAGCGCTCCCTGGCAGGATTTCCTCAAGCCCTTCTCTTCCTTAGGTGGAAGGAGTAGAGTAGGTGGGAAGATGAAGTCAGGGAGTAGTGGAGGAGGCAGAGAACAGCACATTAAACTCACCAGAAAAGACTGCCTGCGTATTGATTTTTGCAGACCTTTTTTTGGTTGTTCCCTGTCAGAGCTGTTTTCAAAATGTGGAAATCTCTTGTCTGGTCACGGCTGAGCACTGAGGCAAACTGTAGAGAGTTACAAGGGACAGAGGCTAACCCACTGGCTGAGGAGGGCTCCATAACCCAAGAGTCACTTCTCCAGGGCTTCCCAGCACCGTGGACGCGGCAAGCAATCGTTCTTCTCTGAGATTAACCTGGCCATGAGCCACAGTAAACACTAAATCTCCCTTCCAGGGAGGAAAGATTAAATATCTGATTAAAATTTTTGGCTGCTAATTTATTGAACTTGGATGGATGGACCGTTTGGAAGTCACATGATTTTCACTGTGTGTCTGCTGTTGTTGTTCAACGCAACAGACAGAGGTCACGACGCTGTGGAAAAACAAGCAGCAGCAGGCTCCGCGTGGGCGCTGGGGGCTCAGGGCCGAGGTGCGCTCTCGGCCGGTTTTGAAAACGAGGAGGCCTTCTTTTTCCCAGAGAGTTCAGGAAAGCCATTGTAGACTGCGGCCGTTTTGGTCTCAGCCTCTTGCTCTGTTCTTGTAGCTTTGTAGCTTTGGTTCATTTCATCCCACCCCCGCCTATTGTTCTAAGCTGCCCAACAAAATGATGTCATCGGCAGCTTAAAAGTATACAGGAAGTCTTCAGAGCTGAGTGACTTCAGAATACTTTATTCCGTGTACTCTTGCTTCTGGCTCTCAATGGAAACCACACCCCACAGAACTCAGGGAGGCAGCCCTGGAACTGAAGACACCCTCCTCTCCTCCTCCACCATTCCATTTTCTCCACCACCCAGCCACTTCCTGCTCCCACCCCTCAGTACCTATGCCGGGTCTTTGGACAGAGGCCAACAGTAGAGGAGTAAGGGACCCTACAAGAAGGGAAAGCCAGAGGAATGGAAGGTTAAAGGGAGTTTCCTCAGAAAAACAGGGGCAAGAGACTTACAGGAGAACTAAATATTGCCTTTGCTGGCCTTTGTAATAAAGTCAGCACCTCAGTTTGATGAAGTTACCAGCCATGGCAATGTCCACAGAGAACCAAAGTGACAGGAGGAAAACCATAAAGGATTTGCTTCAACTTGAAAACTCCAGCAAGAGTTCCCCATTGAGACAGGTGCCCAAGGATACATTTTGAGTAAAGTTAAACATAAGGTAGTTTTTAACAGGATAATAATAACAAATAAGTGTACAGTGCTTTACAGTTTACATAACTACCTCCTCTCTCTCTCTCTCTCTCTCTCTGTGTATATATGGAAACCCTGGTGGTGTAGTGGTTAAGTGCTAGGGCTGCTAACCAAAGGGTCAGCAGTTCAAATCCACCAGATGGCACTGGGTCTGGGATATATATGTATGCTTGGTGGCACAGTGGTTAAGGCGCTTGGCTGCTAACTGGCCATTCAAAACTTCCAGCTGGTCTGCAGGAGAAAGATGTGGCAGTCTGCTTTTGTAAAGATTTACAGCCTTGAAAACCCCATGAGGCAGTTCCACTCTGTCCTGTAGGGTTGTTATGAGTCGGAATCAACTCCAAGGCCGTGGGTTTTTTGGATATAGGGAGTCCCTGCATAGTGCAAATAGTTAAGCACTTGGCAGCTCAAACTCACCCAGAGATGCCTCCAAAGGAAGGCCTGGCGATCTGCTTTTGAAAGGTCACAGCCGTGAAAACCCTATGGAGCACAGTTCTATTCTGAAACACATGGGGTTTGTCATCAACTCAACAGCAACTGGTTTGGTTATATATGATATATGTATATTGTATACGTATATGTATAGTTGATTGTGTCCATTGCAAAAACCTTGTGAGATTATCAGCCCTATTTTACCACTGAAAAAAACCCTAAGCAAAGAACTGAACTTTGTGACTTAACCAAGGTCACCCAACTGTCAAGGGAAGAACCAGGATTCAAGTCTGAATCCCTCATACATCCCACCACTCCACTCTCTGATCAAATCTGGGCCCTCACTTCCCTTCCTTGTCCCCATTCTTTTTAGAAATTGCCCCCAACTAGTCTTTGCCCAGCTATCTAGTTTGTAGTATTGCCCAACCTCGTGAAGCTATTAGAACTTTCCTTTGGCCCCATGCAAATGGCACAGAGTTTGTGTCTGGCCCTGACCAGGCCACACAGCCCAACCTTCAAAGCCTCAGAGGTCACTCATTTCACAAGTCTGAAGACAGGTCTGGTCACATCATGACAGTGGGCCTGGGCATTGCCTAGTCACTATTGCCTGGGAAAACACAGTTAGGTGGTGCTGGAGTTGAGGTAAGAAAATGTACTTGGGACCAAGTGATAGGACTTTCTAAAGGCATTTTCCACAAACACATAGACAAGAGTTCTTCATCTGAGATCCATCACAGAATTTACAGGGTCTTTTGAAACAGGATGGGGAAAAATGACATTTTTATTTCCATTACTTTTTATTACAATTTAGCGTGTTTTTCAATTACATATGCAGCCAATTATGTATGTAGACCTGCTAAATTTTATTTGTTGCACCACTAAAGAAGCACAAACATTTTAGTATCACAAATTTATCTTTTTAAACATGTTGTTAACTACTACTGTTGTTGTTAGGTACCGTCCAGTCAGTTCCGACTCAGAGAATGCAACACTGCCCGGTCCTGTGCCATCCTCACGATCGCTGCTATGCTTGAGCCCATTGTTGCAGCCACTGTGTCAATCCATCTCCTTGAGGGTCTTACTCTTTTTCACTGACCCTCTACTTTACCAAGAATGATGTCTTTCTCCAGGGACTGGTCCCTCTTGATAACATGTCCAAAGTACATGAGACAAAGTCTAGCCATCCTCGCTTCCAACAAGCATTCTGCCTGTACTTCTTCCAAGACAGATTTGTTCATTCTTCTGGCAGTCCATGGTGTATTCAATATTCGTCACCCACACCACAATTCAAAGCCATCAATTCCTCTTCAGTCTTCCTTGTTCATTGTCCAGCTTTTGCATGCGTACGAGGCGACAGAAAATACCATGGCTTAGATCAAGCACACCTTAGTCTTCAAAGTGACATCTTTATTTTTTAATACTTTAAAGGGGCCATTTGCAGCAGATTTGCCTAATGCAATATGCCATTGTTGGTAACTACATTCCCATATAATTGGCTTCCCTTGTAATCCTAAGTATTTTATTTTATACATTTAAAATATTATTTTGATGAGTCCTCAGGTATCACCAAAGTGCCAAAGAGGCCTATGGGCCAAAGAGGGTTACAAACCCCAGATATCATTTTTCTGGAGTTCAGAGTGTTGAGTTGGGGAGAAGAGGCTTGGTAACCCTGACAGGGCTAGGACCTCATTCTAGGCAGAAGGAGCATGATTACCACACAAGCCAAATTCACGTCCATGAGGAGCTAAAGAGACCTGGGAAGCTGTGCTCACTGAATATCTCCCAGGGCTGCTGTCCTGAAAATATTTCCTTCACGCTTACCTCAGTAACTGTATAGGACACATGCACTAGAATGTTCCTTCTCACGAAGCCTCAAGCCAGAGCTCTGTAGGGCTGCTCCCAGCTACACAGCCACACTACTGACGCTACCAAGGCTTTGAAGCAAGGATGGCAAGACTTCATCTTGCTTACTTTGGACCTACCATCAGGAAAGACCAATCGCTAGAAAAGGATACCATGTTTGGTAAAGAAGAGGGTAAGAGAAAATGAGAGAAACCCTCGATGAGATGGATGGACACAACAGCCACAACAATGGGCTCAAACTTAACCAAAGATTATAAAGATGGCACAGGACCAGGCAGTGTTTCATTCTGTTGTACATAAGGTCACCATGAGTCAGAGCTGACTCAACGGCAACTAACAACAACATCTAGTATCTTTAGAGTGTGCAGGGTCGGGACGAGCTGCTCCCTGTAGTTGCCAAGCCTGATCTCACAACACATGTTAACTGTGTACCAGACTCGACACACGGTGGAGCCTACTGAGCCTATCGAGCACCTGTCTGTGGCCCTGATTCAGGGATTGGCCAAGGATTGACAGAACTTTTCCAGGGGCAGAGAGGGATCTGTGTTGTCACGGCTGGGAGGCCTACACAGCCATTATGAAGTTTTGCCCAGTTTATCTGCTTAAGGTGGTACAATCTCAAAAGAACTTAAATATCTGTTTACTATATACTAGCCCTGTTACTCTAAAAGCTCATTGCTCATGTTGTTGTTGTTGTTAGGTGCCATCAAGTCGGTTACGACTCATAGCGACCCTATGCACAATAGAACGAAACACTGCCCAGTCCTGAGCCATCCTTACAATCGTTGTTATGCTTGAGCTCATTGTTGCAGCCACTGTGTCAATCCACCCCGTTGAGGGTCTTCCTCTTTTCCCCTGGCCCTGTACTCTGCCAAGCATGATGTCCTTCTCCAGGGACTGATCCCTCCTGACAACATGTCCAAAGTATGTATGTAAGACGCAGTCGCGCCATCCTTGCCTCTAAGGAGCATTCTGGCCACACTTCTTCCAAGACAGATTGGTTCGTTCTTTTGGCAGTCCATGGTATATTCAATATTCTTCGCCAACACCACAATTCAAAGGCGTCAACTCTTCTTCGGTCTTCCTTATTCATTGTCCAGCTTCCACATGCATATGATGTGATTGAAAATACCATGGCTTGGGTCAGGTGTACCTTAGTCTTCAGGGTGACATCTTTGCTCTTCAATACTTTGAAGAGGTCTTTTGCAGCAGATTTGCCCAATGCAATGCGTCTTTTGATTTCTTGACTGCTAATTCCATGGCTGTTGATTGTGGATCCAAGTAAAATGAATTCCTTGACAACTTCAATCTTTTCTCTGTTTATCATGATGTTGCTCATTGGTCCAGTTGTGAGGATTTTTCTTTTCTTTGTGTTGAGGTGCAATCCGTACTGAAGGCTGTGGTCTTTGATCTTCATTAGTAAGTGCTTCAAGTCCTCTTCACTTTCAGCAAGCAAGGTTGTGTCATCTGTATAACGCAGGTTGTTAATGAGTCTTCCTCCAATCCTGATGCCCATTCTTCTTCATATAGTCCAGCTTCTAGTATTATTTGCTCAGCATACAGATTAAATAGATATGGTGAAAGAATACAACCCTGACGTACGCCTTTCCTGACTTTAAACCAGTCAGTATCCCCTTGTTCTGTCTGAACAACTGCCTCTTGATCTATGTAAAGGTTCCTCATGAGCACAATTAAGTGTTCTGGAATTCCCGTTCTTCACAGTGTTATCCATAGCTTGTTATGATCCACACAGTCGAAGTGGAATAACTCTGGGCCTCCATGTTCAATACAGACGTAGGAACATTCATGACCAAACAACATATGGTCGTGGCTCCTACCTACATAGAAGGAACCCAATCCCTTCCAAAATCCTTTTCTCCTCCCAGCCCTAATTATTTCTTGAATTCGCTGGAGATGTCTCACACATTCTTGTGGATCAGTCTAGACTGAATCATGACTGCCACACCTATGGACTAACACCAGGAACCTGGCCTGAGCTTATTGCTTCCATTGCTGCCCCACGCCACCAGGGCCCTAGCCACTCCACACTCCTGCTCCTCTGATCTCCACCTCCCCTGAATGATGATTGGGCCCCAATTGATTATGGATGTCTTGGGTACAGGTCTCAATCCTCCCAAAGTATCTCCCCAGAATCTGACCTCCACTGCCCTGCCCTCCCCATTTGGTTCTCCAGATAAGCCTGTAAATGCCAGGACCCCTTTCAAGGGCTATTTTGACTTCTATCACTAGGAGCTCCCTCAGCCCCCGGATAAATCCAAGATGTAGACAATAGACTGGAGGGTGGAGGGGAAAAGATTATCCACATCCTCAAAAAAGCCAAACCTGTTGACATTGCATCAATTCTGACCCATGGAGACCCTACGTGTTACAGAGTAGAACTGTTCCACAGAGTTTTTTTGGCTATAATCTTTATGGAAGCAGATCACCAGATCTTCCTTCCATGTGCCACTGGGTGAGTTTGAGCTGCCAATCTTTAGGTTAGTAGTTGAGTGCAAACCATTTGCACCACCCAGCGAGGTTCACTCACACCCCAGACCTATCCTAACCTTGGCTTTGGCCCCAGAAAACAGCCCATCTACATTTAGTAGAACTGGTCTCCTTCTTCAGACACTCAAGGAAACCAAGTTAAATATACCAGCGAGAAGATCTCTTGCTCTAAGTTTCCAGACTTCTAGAACAATCTTGGCATTCTGGTGAGGCAGAAAGAATGCAGACTTTGGAGTAGAGTAATCTCTGCTTCAGCTCTGAACCTGATTTCTTATATAAAACCAAACCAAACCCGCTGCCGACGAGTCAATTCTGACTCATAGCTGCCCTATAGGACAGAGTAGAACTGCCCAATAGGGTTTCTGAGGAGTGGATGGTGGATTCAAACTGCTGGTCTTTTTGGTTAGCAGCTGAGCTCTTAACTACTGCAAAGACTCGGGCTTAATTGCCATTTCCTACAGCAATCCAATTCCATGTCACATAGCTCCATGCCTTACTGGCATTATCCAAGACATGAAGTGCCCTGGCTTAGCTGGCAAGATGAGTGGAGGTTCTTCCTCCTTGGGTTCCTACCTGAGGTCAGCAGAATTCCAGAGCCGGCTAGTCCTGTCCACACCTACGCACTGGTGGGCACCGAAGGTATCCAGATTCCTGCTTTACCTTTCACTATTTCTTCCTCTCCTGTAATATTCAAAGCAGCTTTCTTCGTGATCTGCTTTAATTAGGTTGTTGTTTTTGTTAGTTGCCATCGCGTTGATTCTGACTCATGGCGACCCCATGTGTTACAGAGTAGAACTGCTCCATAGGGTTATCAAGGTTGTGATCTTTCAGAAACAGATCCCCAGGCCTGTCTTCTGAGGTGCCTTTGGGTGAGTTCAAGCTGTCAACTTTCTGGCTAGTAGTTGAGCACGTAACCATTTGTGCCAACTAGGGAACCCCAGGAAATTCTGAGCAACGTTTTACTCACATCTAACAAAAAAGAAAAGCGGAAGCCTCCGTTCTGTGGTTCCACATGATTAGTTCTGTGACCTTCAAAGTCTGAAAAAGAAAATCAGATTGATTCATAAACAACAGGGCCCAAAACACTTTTGGTTTCCTTTTATTGTACTCCTGGGACCCAACCAATTATGTTCAGAGCTCTGAGTGATTGGAAGGTTATTTTGTTCGTTTCTTAAAACTGATTCAGAAACTACAGCATGTTTTCTGGGCTATTCATTTTGGCATTTTTGTCACTAAATCACAAAGAAAAGGGAAGATGTTCATCACCAAAAAGGAAGCCAATCAGTGACCAAGGCTGCCATTGCTCCAGGTCAAACACCAAAAACAAACACAAAAGGCTGACTAATTCCCACACCTCACCACTGGGCACATTTGCAGAGAGCAGGACCTACAAGATGAGGGCAGAGGGGAATAAGCTAGAGACTCTGATTTGCTACAGGTCTTAGTATTTAATCCAAGGTGGCTGAAATACACTGGTCCTTCAAGCGAAAGGAACTTGATGTTGAGATAGTAAACAAAACCTGTGCGACCCTTAAATAAATAAATAAAGGAGCCAAGAACTGCTGTAGCTGTAATACCTCACATTTCTACAGCATTCATAGTGTTCCAGGCATTTGCATCAGCATTATATTCTTTTATTGATTCATCATAATACAGTTATTGTTAATATTTAGCCCCATTTCTCATGACTTTGTGGCTGAAATGTTGCCAGTACTGATGTTTGTTCTGGGAAGAAAAAAAAAAAGTAAGTAGTCTAAAAACAATTAGGAGAAGACTTAAGACCACCCCATCCCACAAAAGAGAAACTTTCCCACGACATGCTACAGCTCAGAAGAAAATGCACTCCGCCATTAGCCTTATGGAGCACACGCACTTGAGTATGGTGGAGTAATTGTTCTCATACAGTTGTTTAATGCTTTATAAAAGTCAAAACTTGAATCCCCAAGATCTACTAAAAAAACTTCCTTCTCTCCCTTTTTACGCTCTATTAAATTTGAGAACCCAAGTTAAAGTTAACAGGTAGGACACTGGGAATAACACAGTCCCTGCCTACCTCCCTGCCCCTTGGAAGAAAGATGTGGCCGTCTGCTTACTAGGTGCTATCAAGTGGATTCTGACTCGTGGGGACCCCATGTGTGTCACAGTAGAACTGTGCTCCACAGGGTTCTTAATGGCTGACTTTTCAGAAGTAGATCACCAGCCACACCTTTCTTCCCAGGCATTTCCGGGTGGACTAGAATGTCCAGCTGTTCAGTTAAAAGCAGAGTGAGTTAATCATTTATACCACCCAGGGACAACATAGTCACACATGCTTAGAATTTTAACTGCCAAGAAACTGAAAATTAAAAGCTCTGGAATAAATAATGCTCCCGATGCCTGTTAACTACTTTTCTTGATTAGGAAGAAAATTTAAAAAAGAGATTTTGTTCTGTTTCTAGGTGTTTTATTTTATAATGTGTATACAGTTGCAAAGCACTTTTTTTTTTTTTTGTAAATAGGTGTGATATAAATCTTAGATAAGTAGTGGGCTACAAAAGTCTCCAAGAACGGCTTTATTTCACAGTCGGAGGTTTGAATTGATAATCCCTACCCCTCCCCCTCCCACAAAAAGAGAAGGCTTTCTACAAACTTGATACAAATCTGCTTATTTGTTGTGCTTTAATTTTTTCATCTATAAGAAGTGGCAGGATAAACAGACCTCTCCGGGGGGCAAAGGACCAAGAATGTAGTCTTCCTGTTTCGGGCAATATATTTAACCTTTCAATACAAAAAAACCAAACCGGTTGCCATTGAGTCGATTCTAACTCACAGTGACCTTATAGGACAGAGTAGAACCACCCCACAGGTCTTCCAAAGAGGGACTGGTGAATTCGAACTGCTGACCTTTTGGTTAGCAGCTGAGCTCTTAACCGTTATACCTCCTGGGCTCCAATCTCTCAATAGTGCCCATAAAATGGAGAATAGAAATACCTTACCTATTTAAAAGGGGCCCTTGGGTGGTGCAGACAGTTAAAACCCACTGCTGCTAACCAAAAGATTGGAGTTTTAAGTCCACCACGAGGTGCCACAGAAGAAAGGCCTGGCCATCTGCTTCTGGAAAAACCAGCTGTTGAAAACTCTACAGAGCACAGTTCTACTCTGAGACACATGGGGTCACCATGAATCAGAATTGACTCCACTGCAACTGTTTTGTTTTTTTAACTTATTCAAGAAACAAGGAATTGGGTCAATTTGCTTCCAACCTCTTATTTCTTAAGATCTATGGCCCTATATACCTTCCATTAAAACATTTACCTTTAAAATAATCTTGTAAATGAGCTCCAACTCAAACCACAAAAACGTTGTGTTTAAAAAAATGTTTTTAGCAGTCAAATCTCTACATGAATTTTGCACTGATGCTTAAGAACGAAGCAAATAATATCTTTGTGTCTGGCTCTCATAAACTGTTGCTAATCCTCAGGGGTGGATTATTCAATAAATAAGAAAAGCACGGTGCTCACCTTGCTTACCAGATCATCCGTAGTGAACAATTTCACCTGGAAATTGTTTGCTACAGATTAGTAAGTAAGCACAAGTAAACCCGTGCTTACCTTGCTTACTGGGTCATCCGCTCCTGTCAGGGATTGTAAATTTGAAAAGAGGCTTTGATTCTGTAGGAAAGTGCTGTGGGATTGGGAGAGAGACAGATGCCAGCTGTACCTAGAAGCAGAGTCTTTGATGTGGTGAGAACATGTGAAATTGTTCACTACGGATGTGCCGGATAATGCACCTCTGCTAATCCTAAAAAAATGACCCAAGCCCCGGCTATGGGTAAAGCACCAGGAGACAAAAGCTTGCTGCCTCCAGGCTGGCATAGAATGAGGCCTGCTTGTTGGTTTTATAGAAGTTTTAATTTCTAAGTGAGTATTTATTAAACTACTCCTTTGCTTTTATGTTTCCTAGGTTATGGTAAAATGAATCCACACACTCTATTTGTGCCTTTTAATGGCACTCATCATATTCTGCCTGGAACTGAAATGCTGCCTGTGTCTTAGATTTCCAGCCTCCTTGAAAAAAGCAGTGTTTTATACTCAGCTTTACAACTCCCCCCTTCAGAAAAATACTTTGCCTGAGGCGAGTATGAAAAACGAGGTTGAGGCGAACGGAGCTGACTGTTGTGCTTTTGCTAAGTGTTTCCTAGTTCTGGCTGGGAGTTGGAAACCCTGGTAGCATCGTGTTTAAGAGCTACAGCTGCTAACTGAAAGGTTGGCAGTTTGAGTCCACCAGGCGCTCCTTGGAAACTCTGCGGGGCAGTTCTGCTCTGTCCCATAGGGTCACTATGAGTCGGAATTGACTTGACTTAAGGGCAACGAGTTTAACAAGTTGGAAGTTAGAGCATTGAGAAGATTTTGCTAATAACTAAAAATAACAATACATGTTGCAAGTCCTAGCCCAGAATATATTATGAGTCTCTGAAATTAAGGACAGATGAGAAATCTCAAAATGTCCCTTCAAATACTAAAATGTTCCTTTTCTTGACCTGATTTGCCAGGAATGAAGATCTATTTGGAGTTCTTCTGCAGCTTCAGATTTGCATAAGGAAGGCTTCTGTTGCAAAGCGTCTGGCTTTGTTTTGCAAATTCGAAATATCCAGAGAAATGATTTGCATTTGTGTATGTAAATACTTTTTCCAAAAGCCCTTTTAATAGCCTAATATCTTCCTTAATATGGCTTTGACTTGGGAATTTTTTGTTCAGTTCGGAAGTAGAAGGCATAGGAAAAGACTTAATTATTCCTGCAAATAAGAGAAATGATACAAGTGGAAGATAATGCAGCTTGTTCAATATTCACAGGAGGCTTCATTCAGAACTGGGAAAACCTTATATTGACTGCAGGGTTCCAGCAGCTGGCTTTTCATATATATGGCTTGATACATTTTCAATAAAGAGATGCCTGAACATCTGCCAAAACACCTCCCTGAAGTTTGATAGGGTCAATATTACCAGCCCGACACCTCAGAAGAAAGCTGTCTTGCTTTGTACCGAATCCGTTCTCAGAGAGAAGCGGTGAGAAAGCCACGTGCCCTGCATAGAAAACACCAGAGCTCCCTCTACAGCGGGCACCAACAAGAGTGCCCTCTGGCCAGCTGCCAGGTGCTGGGGCTCAGACTGAAGCCAACCAACAAAATAAAAAACAAAACAAAAGGAAGCCCTGTTAGGTGCTTTTCATGAGTACTTAACAGGGTGGGAATGAGAAGGTAGAACTGTTCTGTTTGCCAAGCAGATGAGAAGAGCGAAGACAGACAAATTCTTGTGTAAGAGAGCCTATGTGTATATAAGCGGATTATTGCTTGCATTCTGTGTAAAGTTTTCCTGTAATAACAATGACCGATTTAGTTCATTTCAAACTATTCATATCCCTGAATTTCTTTATTTTTTAAAGTGGGAAAGGAACAGCAGGAGAGGTGTCATGGGAGGAGGGAGACAGTTATCCACAATGCTGTGCCAACTTGGCCTTCCCAGCCTGGGCGCGTAGGCACGGCCCTCCGCATTCCTCTGGTGGGTGATCCACTGGCCAGACGAAGAACGTCCAGGCCGTCAAAGGAAGGAGAAATGAGGAGTTGCCTGAATTTGTGTTGATTGGTGCACTGCACAGAGCAAGGATGAAACGTAAAACTCAAAGGGAAAGGACAACACAGATGAGGAACTAGACTCCTGAAGAAACCACATTGCCTGAGAGCTGTGAAATGTCATTGGCAGGTAGCCCTGTTGACTTTAAGAATATGTGAAGTATGTGCACTGCAGACAAAGGGGACCCACTGTAAACACAGCTCAATAACTCTTTCAAACGAGAGAGAGGGTTTGTATTTACCTTTTAGAGACGCTGGGTCACCCTGCCTTATACTGGAAGAAGGAAATGTCTCTAACACCTTAAAGTCTTGAGTGCATACCACATACCACAAAACTCGAATATGGCCACTAATGGGCACAGTGGTCACTGAAAGGTAACCCATTCGGCACAGGCATTCATGTGGGGATATGTTCTGAGGACTTCCAGAGGTTAATTTATGTCCTTTCACAGAAGTCAGAGTTTATTCTCTATTTAAGGGGCAGATATATGATTAGAATCAGGCTCTTTCATTGACCTTCAAATCAAAAAATGAAAGGTGAGTAAGAACTTTCTACCACCCCCTCTCCCCAACTACGCAGAAACAGCCTTAAGTGTTAACGGTGTTTAAAGACTAAAATCAGATTCTCCTAGAAAAATAATAGTTGGGTACGGATTGTGAGGCAGGATTTTGGAATATGTCTGAGATAGTATAATCTTCCCGAGTGTGAGAGAAAGAGAGAGAGAAAAAAACTGAAGAATATAAAAGTGAAGGGATACTTTGGTAGAAGTAGTCACCAAGTGACCTAAGATTTGAAGGAAAGAACAAAGATTTTTTTTAAATGAAAATATATGACAGTCCCCCTCAAACTCTCGTAGCACTTTTTTTTTTTTTTTTAACTAAAGCATTTCACATGGTCTGCCCCATATTGGAGTTATTTGTATGTCTGTGTCTGTCTCTCCCACTAGAACAGAGGAACCCATTTGTATTTATGTTCTACTTTTTTTTTTCCCCATAGTGCCAAGCATGGTATCTTTCACAGAGTAGACACTTAATGAATATTCCCTGGTTTGAAAACATGATCTTTAGGAAAGAAAAAAGAGCAGGAGCACTCGGATACCCTTTTAGCTCAGTAACGAAGTCACTCCTGAGGTTCACCCTTCAGCCAAAGGTTAGACAGGCCCATAAAACAAAACAAAACTAAATGGACACACCAGTCTGGGGGCAAGGACCAGAAGGCAGGAGGAGACAGGAAAGCTGGTAATGGGAAACCCAAGGTCGAAAAGGGGAGAGTGTTGATATGTTGTGGGATTGGCAACCAATGTCACTGAACAATATGTGTACTAATTGATTAATGAGAAGCTAATTTGGTCTGTAAACCTTCATCTAAAGTACAATTTAAAAAAAGAAAAAAAAAACAGGAAAAGAAAAAGAAAAAAGAGCTGGAATGGGACAAGAGAAAAGATAAAGCATAGAAAAGAGTTGGATATTATACAAATTAAATTTACTTTCTCTGGAAAAATAATTTCCAAATAAAGTCCTATTAAAGAGAGAGCATTTTTAGAGAAAACCCAAGTCCCTGAGGGACGGAAGAGAAATTTAGGTAAAAATAAAATATAAGGAACAAAAAATTATATGTTAATATGTGGTGGTGTAGTGGTTAAGTGCTACGGCTGCTAACCCAAGGGTGGCCAGTTTGTACCCACCAGGCACTCCTTGGAAACTCTACGGGGCAGTTCTACTCTGTCCTATAGGGGCGCTATGAGTCAGAATCGACTCGACGGCACTGGGGTTACTGGGTATGTTGTAATATTAATCTTCCATTTATGCAAGTATTTTCCTTTCTACCACCATCACTCTCAACATACACACACACACACACATGCACATGTGTGCATGTGCAAAGTTATTTGGGGGTGAATCAGAAACCAACCTATCAGTGGAAGGCAATGGGTAAACACTGAGAAGCACTCTGAGCATTTACCTTAAAATAAAGGAGGCAGCTGTGAGGTGAGGGGGGTAATGGTGATGACCTAAGAACAGATTGGTGGTGGAAGCCACTTCAGGAAACCATGAGAACAGGACGTTGTCAGCAGATGCCTACATGGAGGGACACATCTCCAATTTATCAATATTTATCAGTGAAGAAAATATAGTGCTCAGTGCATGGAACTTTTCTTTAAAGACAACTCATATGAGACACAACTCTCCTGTGTCATGAAAGATGCCTCTGGGACCAGAACCACCAACTAGAAGAATGGTCAAACAAGAGCTTCTACTAGCCATATGGTTCATGTACTTTCTTGGACACCAGGTTTGGGAGTTACTCCGGGGGCAGAGCCATGGGTTTATCCACCTCTGCAGCAGTGCCTAGGACAAAGTTCCACATACAGAAGTAATCAAGGAAATATTTGTCAAATTTAAACTTGGAAAGAAAAGAAGGAAGGAAGAAAGGAAAGAAGGAAGAAAGAAAACAATAACCCTTGGAAAGGGTCCAGAGAAGACAAGAAAAATAATGAGTAAAGGGGGAGAAAAATAGCATCAATTCAAGGAGTTACAGCTGGTCAGCTGAGGTAGGCGGGATGGAGAAGCTAAGAGATGATAATTATTTTTACATTTTTGAAGAATTATTACAAAGAAACACTGAATAATTATTCTAATTTCCCAAAGAGCAGAGGAACAAAGAAAATGCACTTAAATTACAAAAAGAGGAACTTGAATTAGACATAAAGAAAGCTTGTCAGTAAGGGTAATTGAGCAAGTTCCTAAGCGAGTTTACATACCATTCATCCTGGCAGATGTCTGAGAAGGCAATTACTACTTTTCTTAGTTGGATTAGGTATAGACCTATCCAAGGCAAAAGGCTGATGCAGGAACCTCTTCATGCCATTCCTGATCTCTGATTTTATTCAATTTTATATGTCTTATCTTCTAAATGTGCTTATAATAACCTGCCCTCTTGCTAGCACCTTCTTGTAAATGAGATGCCTATCTGGGTTTATCCCAGCTAAATAAACTGAATTCAATAAAATCCATCCTGGGTTATCCTCCATGAGAGTTATTACTCCACTAACATGCTACCGTTGCTACCATTGCCTAATGCTTTAACTTCTCCTTTAGGCTTGAGTTATGCTACGTTCTTGTATATCTAAGATAAGAGGCTGTCTGGAGTCTGTTCAATGTTATCGCATAACACACAGTGACTTTTTTATTGAAGGCACTCCATAAGTACCTCTGCACTGATGCAGGTTTTATTTAAACTAATTCAGAGTTTGAGTTTGTGTGTGTGTGCACACACACATACACATATATTAAAGAATATATGTATATATTTAAAATACATATGTATTAATTTTAAGATAAAAGCCAAACTGAAAACAAAGTCATGTTATTCTCCCATAGTTAGCTGATAATCTGTAATAATCTGTCAGACTGGTATGCCCTACATCGTATTAATTTATCTTAAAGAGAGGCCACCAGTCTTTTTAAATAATGCCAACCCAGTGGGAGCTTACATCTTTCCACTCTGACCAACTCAGTTTCAGCTCATCTCTGCCACTCCAGATCCTTGAGGATGCAGCCATTTCCAACCCTGAGACCCCCAGACTCCTAGGCCTTCACAAAAATGGGATCCCTTTACAACTTGTACAAGGCAAGGTCATGGACGCTCCATAGACACCTCCAAACTCCGTGAGGCACCGAATTACTGGGCTGAGGGCTGTGGGGACCACGGTCCGGGGGAACATCTAGCTCAATTGGCATAACATAGTTTATAAAGAAAATGTCCCACTTTCTACTTTTGTGAGTAGTGTCTGGTGTCTTAAAAGCCTCTGAGCAGCCATCTAAGATGCTCTACTGGTCTCACCCCTTTAAGAGCAAGGAAGAATGAAGAAAACTAAACCGTAGAGGGAAAGATTAGTCCATAGGACTAATGGACCACATCTACCGTGGCCTCTACCAGACTGAGTCCAGTACAGCTAGATGGTGCCCAGATACCACCACTGACTGTTCTGACAGAGATAACAATAGAGGGTCCCGGACAGAGCTGGAGAAAAATGTAGAACAAAATTATAACTCATAAAAAAACACCAGACTTACTGGCCTGACAGAGAAAATCCCAAGAGTATGGCCCCTGGACATCCTTTTAGCTCAGTAATGAAGTCACTCCTGAGGTTCACCCTTCAGCCAGAGATTAGGCCCCTAAAACAAAACGAGACTAAAAGGGCACAACAGTCCAGGGGCAAGGACTAGAAGGCAGGAGGGGACAGGAAAGCTGGTAATAGGGAACCCAAGGTTGAGAAGGGAGAGTGTTGACATGTTCTGGGATTGTTAACCAATGTCATAAAACAATATGTGTATTAACTGTTTAATGAGAAACTAGTTTGTTCTGTAAACCTTCATCTAAAGTACAATAAAAAATTTTTTTAAAAAAAGGGTGCCTTCAGTAAAATCCAGGTGCTCTGATAGCGTCAATGTTTCAAAAGGCCTAATGGAATTTTTAAAAAATAATATTCTATTGTGTTTTCAGTGAAAATTTACACAGTAAGTTAGGTTCCCATTCGACAACTTCTACACAAGTTGTTCAGTGACATTAGGTACATTTTCCACAATGTGCCAACATTTTCATTAATTGCATCTAGTTGTTCTGTTTCTAGTACTGTAGTTTTCCTGCCCCTCTTCTCATCTTTAGAGTAATTGTTGACCTTTTGGTCTCATATATATGTTTTTTTAACGAATCCTCATACTCATAGGTAATATCCTTTATTTTGTTTACCAATCTGTTATTTCACTGAGAGGTGGCCTCAGGGGATATTTTCCATTCGAGGTTTAAAGAGTATCTCAGGGCAAGGGCAATAGTCTCAGGGAGTCCTCCAGTCTCAACTTGTCCAGTATGTCTGGACCTCTTAAGAATTTCAGTTCTGCAGATATATGCACACCCATGTTCATTGCAGCACTGTTTACAATAGCAAAAAGATGGAAGCAACCAAGGTGCCCGTCAACAGATGAATGGATAAATAATGGAATATTTACACAATGGAATACTATGCATCCGTAAAGAACAGTGATGAATCCATGAAACATTCCATAACATGGGGGAATCTGGAAGGCATTAGGAAGGCATTAGGCTGAGTGAAATTAGTCAGTTGCAAAGGGACAAATATTGTATAAGACCACTATTATAAGAACTGGAGAAATAGTTTAAACAGAGAAGAAAATATTCTTTGATGGTTACCAGAGGGGGGGAGGGAGGGAGGGAGGGAGGGAGAGAGATTCTCATGAATTAGATAGTAGATAAGAACTATTTTGGGTGAAGGGAAAGACAACACACAATACAGGAGAGGTCAGCACAACTGGACTGAACCAAAAAGCAAAAGTTTTCTGAATAAACTGAATGCTTCGAAGGCCAGCTTGGAAGGTTGGGGGTTTGGATGGTTTCAGAGGACGTCTAAGTCAACTGGCGTAATAAAATCTATTAAGAAAACATTCTGCCTCCTACTTTGGAGAGTGGATTCTGGGGTCTTAAGTGCTAGCAAGTGGCCATCTAAGAAGCATCAATGGGTCTCAACCCACCTGGAGCAAAGAAGATTGAAGAACACCAAAGACACAAGGTAATAATGAGCCCAAGAGACAAAAGGGACCACATAAACTAGAGACTACATCAGCCTGAGGCCAGAAGAACTAGATGGTGCCTGGCTACAACCGATGACTGCCCTGACAGAGAACACAACAGAGAAACCCTGAGGGAGCAGGAGAGCAGTAGGATGCAGACCCCAAATTCTCATAAAAAGACCAGACTTAATGGTCTTATTGAGACTAGAAAGACCCCGGAGGTTATGGTCCCCAGACCTTCTGTTAGCCCAAGACAGGAACCATTCCCAAAGCCAACTCTTCAGACAGGGATTAGACTGGACAATGGGATAGAAAATGATACCGGTAAAGGATGAGCTTCTTGGATCAAGTGGACACATGAGACTATGTTGGCATCTCCTGTCTGGAGGGGAGATGAGAGGGTAGAGGATGGTCAGAAGCTGGCAGAATGGACACAAAAAGAGAGAGTGGAGGAAAGGAGTGTGCTGTTTCATTAGAGGGAGAGCAATTAGGAGTATATAGCAAGGTGTATATAAATTCTTGTATGAGAGACTGACTTGATTTGTAAACCTTCTCTTAAAGCACAGTAAAAATTAAAAAACAAAACAAGGTGTTTTACATCATGAAAAATAATAAAAAAAATAATTTCAGTTCTGTTCCGCATTTTTCTCCCATTCTATTTGTGTCCATCTATTGTGGCCCTGATCAGAACACTCAGTAGTGGTAGCCGGGCACTGCCTAGTTCTTCTAGTCTCAGGGTAGATGGGGCTGAGGCTTGTGTAGGCTATTTGTCCTATAGACTGGTTTCGTCTCTGAGACTTTGGTTTCCTTCTTTCTCTTTGGCTCCTAATGAGTAGCGACCAATAGTTGTATCTTAGATGGCTGATCACAAGCTTTTAATACCCCAGACACTACTTACTAGGATGCAGAACATGAACTTTGTTGTACCAATTGACTGAGCTGTCCTATGAGACTAAGGACCTAGGCCTTCAAACTCATAAAACCATTCCTACAAAGGTGTTTGGTTATGTCTGAGATATATCTGTATGTAACTGTGTCCTCTATGAATGTATATGCATGAATATACGTATCTATACATACATGTACATAAAGGTGCTTCTATCTGCACACACATATGTACCCACCTATAGCTACCCATACTCATATATGTCTATACACCTACATACATGACCATACATTCATTTTTTGGTTATTTTGCTGTTGTTGCCAAATTATATACGTCGTATTCTTAGCACAGGCTTCTTTTTCTCTTGTGCACTTCTTAGTGTCATTGTTTACTTTGATCAAGTTGTACTCATTACACTCACGTTCTGTGCTACTTTTCCCATCACCAAAAATAACAAGTATCTACAATCTAGAGAGTGAATCCCCCCCATCCCTGGTAACTACCAATGAACATTCATCTCAGCATATGTATCTATTCTTGTCTTCTTATAAAAGTGGGTTCATACAATATTTGTCCTTATGTGATTAACTTATCTCACTCAGCATTATGTCTTCTAGATCCATCCATGTTATAATGTGTTTTGTGGATTCATTATTGTTCTTTATGTTTGCATAGTATTCTACTGTATGTACCACACTTTGCTTATCCATTTGTCCATTGAAGGACATTTAGGCCTTTTTTTTTTTGCTACTGTGAATAATGCTGCAAGGAACATATGCGTATATATGTCTGTTTGTGTCACTTCTATTAAGTCTGTAGGGTGTATATCTAGGAGTGGGATTGCTGGATCGTAAGGTAGTTCTATATTTACTTTTTTGAGGAAGAGTCATTCCGTTTTCCATAGTGGTTGTACCATTTTACAGTCCCACCATGTCCTCAACAACATTTGTTATTGTCTATTTTGTTTTGTTTTTATCAGTGACCCTTTAGCTGCCTTGAGATGGTATCTCATTGTAGTTTGGTTTGCATTTCTCTTATGGCTAGTGATCACAAGTATCTTTTTATGTGTTTGTTGGCCACTTCCTCTTAGGTGAAGTGTCTGTTCATGTTCTTTCCTCATTTTCTAATCGGCGTTGTTTGTCTTTTTTGCTGTTGTTGAAGTTTTCTCTATATTTTAAAGAGTAAACCCTTATCAGATATGTCATTTTTGAATATTTTCCCCATTCCATGGGTTGTCTTCTTAGTCTTTTGGTGAAGTCTTTTGATGAGCATAAGCATTTAATATTTATGAGGTCCCAGTTATATAATTTGTCTTCTGCTGTTCATTCATTTGTAACTATTGGTTAGCTTATTTTTACAAAAAAATTGTGTCCCATTGTCTTTTCCCTATGTTTTCTTCCAGGCGCTTTACCGTTTTAGGTTTAACACATAGGTCTTTGACCCATTTTGAGTTAGTTTCTGTGTACGGTGTGAGGTATGGGTCTTGTTTCATTTTTTCTGCAAGTGGATATCCAATTTTTCCAGCATCGTTTATTCAAGCAATAAGCAATATCACCATACATGGAGAAAATATCGAAGCTGTCAAAGATTTCACTTCACTTGGGTCCACAATCAATGCCCATGGAAGCAGCCATTAAAAAACTAAATGATGCATTGCATTGGGCAAATCTGCTGCAAAAGACCTCTTTAAAGTGCTAAAAAGTAAAGACGTCATTTTGAGAACTACAGTGTGCCTGACCCAAGCCATGGTATTTTCAATAGTCTTATATGCATGCAAGAGCTGGACAATGAATAAAGAAGACAGAAGAAGAATTGATGCATTTGGATTATGGTCTTGGCAAAGAATAACGAATATACCACGGACTGCCAAAAGAATGAACAAATCTGTCTTGGAAGTAGTATAGCCAGAATGTTCCTTAGAAGCAAGGATGGCGATACCGCATGTCACATACTTTGGACATGTTATCAGGAGGGACCAGTCCCTGTAGAAGGACATCATGCTTGGTAAAGTAGAGGGTCAGCAGAAAAGAGGAAGACCCTCAAGGAGATGGATTGACACAGTGGCTGCAACAATGGGCTTAAACATAGCAACGATTGTGAGGATGGTGCAGGCCAGGCAGTTTTTCATTCCATTGTACACAGGGTTGCTATGAGTCAGAACCAATTCAACGGCGTATAACAACAGCAATCCCATTGAATGAATTTTGACCTCTGTTGAAAATGAGTTGTCCATAAATGAATGGATTTATTTCTGGGTTCTCAATTTTGTTCCACCGGTCGATGTGTCTATCATTGAACAAATACCAGGCTCTTTTGATTACAATGGCTGTATAGTATGTTTTGAGATTGGGGAGTGTGAAGTCTCCCACTTTGTTCTTCTTCAATGGTACTTTGGCTATTTGGGGCCTCTTTCCTTTCCATATAAAGTTGGTCATTAGTTTTTCCATTTCCAGGAAGAATGTTGTTGGGATTTGTACTGAAATTGCATTGTATCTGTAGATCACCTTAGGTAGTACTGACGTTCTCACTATATTAAGTCTTCCAATCCATGAGCATGAAATGTCCTGTAGTAGTGTTTTGTAATTTTTATTGCATAAGTCTTTTATGTCCCTAGTTAAGTTAATTCCTGGGTATTTTATCATTTTGTGGCTATTGTAAATGGTTCCCCCCCCCCCCCCGGAATACACCTTGTTAGTGTAAAGGAACCCAGCTGATTTTTGTATGTTGATCTTGTACCCTGCAGCATTGCTTAATTCTTCTACTAAATCCAGTAATTTTCTTGTGGAATCCTTGGGGTTTTCTACATCTAGGATCATGTATGTCATCTATGAATAGGAATAGTTTTACTTCTTCCTTTTCGATTTGGATACCTTTTATTTTTCTTTCTTGATCTGGCTAGTACTTTAAGAGTGGTGATAATGGGCATCCTTGGCTCATTCCCAATCTCAAGGGGAAGGCTCTCAGTCTTTCTCCAGTGAGAATAACGTGGGCTGTTGGTTTTGCATATATGCCCTTAATTATGTTGAGAAATTTTCTCCTATTCCTATTTTGCTGAGAGTTTTTTACTCAAGAAAGTGTGTTGGATTTTATCAAATGCCTTTTCTTCATCAATTGAGATGATCATATGATTCTTTTCCTTTGTTTTGTGCAGTAGATTACATTGATTGATTTTCTAATGTTGAACCATCCTTAAATTCCTAGTATGAATCCCACTTGATTATGGTGTATGGTTTTTTTTTTTTTTTTTTGATGTGTTGTTGAATTCTGCTCGCTACAATTTTGTTGGAAAATTTAGCATCTATATTCGTGAGGGATATTAGTCTGTATCTTTTTTTTCTTTCTTTTTTTTGTAATGTCTTTGCCTGGTTTTGGTATCAGGGTGATGCTGGCTTCATAAAATGAGCTAGCAAATATTCCTTCTCTTCTGTATTTTTGAAGAGTTTGAGTAGAATGCGTCAGCTCTTCTCTGATTTTTTTTAAAATTCCCCGGTGAAGCCATCTGGTCCTGAGCTTTTGTTGTTGTTGTTCTTGGCAGTTTTTTGATGATATCTTCAATCTCTTCTTTTGTTATGGGTCAGTTTAGATTTTCTACCTCTATTTGGGTTAGTTTAGGTAGGTAATATGTTTCTAGGAATTTTTCCGTCTCATCTAGGCTTTCAAATTTGTTGGGGTACAGTTTTTCATAGTATTCTGTTATGATCATCTTTACGTCAGTCTTTATCTCAGTTGGGTCTGTTGTAATGTCTCCAGTTTCATTCCTTATTTTGGTTATTTGTCAGTCTAGCCAGAGGTCTATTTTATTGATCCTTTCAAAGAACCAACTTCTGGTTTTGTTGATTCTTTCTATTGCTTTTCTGTTTTCTATTTCATTTATTTCTGCTCTGATCTTTATCATTTATTTTCTTCTGGTAGCTTTGGGCTTCTTTTGCTCTTCGTTTTCTATTTGTTCAGTTGTCAGTTTAAGTTATTGATTTTGGAGCTTTCTTCTTTTTAAATGTAGGCATTTCATTTTCATTTAATGCTAAGTATTTTTAATTTCACTTTTGATTTCTTCTACGACCCGGTAGCTTTTTAGTAGTGTGTTATTTAGTTTCTGTGAAATTCTTTTTTCTCTTATTCTTCTTGTTGCTGATTTCTAGCTTCATACTATTATGGTCAGAGAAAATACTTTGTATGATTTCATTCTTTTTAAATTTGTTTAGACTTATTTTGTGGCCTAGCATATGACCTATTCTGGAAAATGATCTCAGTACACTGGCAAAAAATGTGTTTTGTTCTCCTGATTGGTGGAGTGTTCTATATATGTCCGTTAGGTCAAATTGGTTTATGATTTTATGTAAACCCTCAATGACTTTACTTATTTTCTTTTTAGTTATTCTATCTAGAATTGAAAGTGGTGTGTTCAAGTCCTGAATATTATTGTGGAGTTATTTATTTCTCCTTTCATATTAGTCAGTATTTGATTCATGTATCTTGGAGTATTGATATTAGGTACATATATAATTGTTATGTCTGCTTGGTAGATTGACCCTTTTATTATTATGTAATGTCCTTCTCTATCTCTTTTAATAGATTTTGATTTAAATTCTATTTTTATCTGACACTGGCCACCCCACACTTTTTTGGTTACTGGTTGCATGGAATATTTTTTCCATCATTTTATTTTCAATCTTTTTGTATCCTTATGCCTAACATGGGATTTTTGTAGGCAGCAAAAGAATGGATCATGTTTTTTATCTATTTTCCTTTTGCATGGGGAGTTTAGACAATTTACACTTAAGGTTATCACTGAAAATCCAGTATCTACTTTATTCATTTTGCTTATTGTTTTTTGAGTGTCTTCTATCCTCTTTGGAAATCCTGGTGGCATAGTGGTTAAGTGCTACAGCTGCTCAAGTCCACCAGGTGCTCCTTGGAAACTCTATGGGGCAGTTCTACTCTGTCCTATAGGTTCGCTATGAGTCAGAATCGACTTGACTGCAGTAGTTTAGTAGGTATATCCTCTTTGACTTTTTACTCCTGTTTTTCTGTTGTTTGTTGTGTTTAGCTTTTTTGTGTGTGTGTGTGTGATGAGTCTTTTTGGTTTCTTCCATTTTTTCTTCTGTATATTTTTTCTAGGTTTTTTTTAGTGGTTACCACGAATATTATATTATACAACTTGTAATTATAACAACATTTGACATACAAACAAGTAAGATACAACATCAACATACTTTAACTATTCCTGTTTTGCTCCTCCACCCCCCTTTTCTGTTGATGAGTCGCCACTGACACCATTATATTTTGTGTATCTGATAGGTTTAATTGTACTTATTTCATATGCCCTAAATGTTGTATTGTTTATAGAACTTAACTATTGGGTCTATTCCTTGACAAATGTTGTATACTTGGTCCTTATATGTGCCCATGCTATTTCATTTATTTTGTTGTTTCTGTTTATTTGTTTGTTTTTTGAGATCTCTCACTCTCTTTTATTTTTATTTTCTGTATGTAGATTAAAGTATTTGCTTAATGCCTAATGGAAATTTGGAAATTTTACAGTTTCTACAAAGTCTGCAATAAGCTAACAGTCTGCCTTCTTTGGTTTTGAATTTTATCAACTCCTTGGATATCTCATTCTTTTCAGTAGCTCTGGCTGATATGCTACTTGATTTTGATCAATCAATTACTGGGGAAAATAAGTTATTACTTAAAACTGTAGTTTGATAGAGAAAAAGTTATTTCAAAACATGAAATCTAAAAAAGAGAAAATAAATATATTCCCTGGTGATAAAAAAAAAGGTTGGGTGTTTCTGCCAAGCACTGTGCCCCCAAGCAGCATCAGCACAGACCCCCAGGCTCTGCCCCATACTACCGCCATCCCTATCCTCCTGGTCCCATTTTGTGCCACATACAACCCATCCTTGCCGCCCGCAACTGGACCTGCCTGCTGCACCACAGCTGAGCAACCAGCCCAGCCCACCTGGAAGAGGTGGTGAGAAGAATTATGCCTGTCGTAGTCATCTAGTGCTGCTATAACAGAAATACCACAAGTGGATGGTTTTAACAAAGAGAACTTTATTCTCTCATACTCTAGGAGGCTAGAAGTCCAAATTCAGGGTGCCAGCTCCAGGGGAAGGCTTTCTTTCTCTGTAGGTTCTGGAAGAAAGTCCTTGCCATCAATCTTCCCTTGGTCTAGGAGCTTCTCTGTGCAGGAATCTCAGGTGCAAAGGATGTGTTCTGTTCCCAGTGCTACTTTCTTGGTGGTATGAGGTCCTCCTCTCTCTCTGCTTACTTCTCTCTTTTCTATCTCAGAAGAGATTGACTTAAGACACAATTTAATCCTGTAGATTGAGTCCTGCCTCATTAACATAACTGCCACTAATCCTGCCTCATTACCATCATAGGGATAGGATTTACAATACATAAGAAAATCACATCAGATGATAAAATGGTGGACAATCACACAATACTGGGAATCATGGCCTAGCCAAATTGATATACATATTTTGGGAGGACACAATTCAATCTGTGACAGTGCACAGAGATAAGCAAGCAACAAAACATGCCCAGCCTGTCTGCTTAGATATAGACAAATAAAACAAGCAGGACCAAATCAATAAATAAAGAAAGTAATTCCTGAATGTCCTGGAAACAGATGACAGTATCAAAACGCATGTATATATAGGACAGGGTGGCTCCACTAAGCGACCAAAATAAAACACCAGATAACTTTACAGTAGAAGAAAAGGCAGTGGAACTACCTGATAGGGAATTCAAAAGTCTAATATTCTGGTCTCTTCAAGAGATTAGGAAAGAGATGAAGGAAAATACAGACAAAAATAAGAAAAAAAAAGTAGACAAAATAATGGAAAATACAGACAAAATCAGGGAAAACACAGACAAAGCAACAGAAGAAATCAGGAAAATAATACAGGAACAAAATAGCAAAGTAAATAAACAATTAAGAAATTATACAAAAACAGCAAATAGAAATCCAAAAAAGATAAACAAAATTTCAGAAATGGACAGTGCAATAGAAGGTTTTAGGAGCAAATTTGAAACAATGGAAGACTGGATCAGCAAAATTGAAGACAAATACTTGGATACCACTTTGTCTGAGTAAAAATCAGACAAAAGAACAAAGAAAGCAAGAACACCTGCGAACAATGTGGGTTACAATCAAGAGCAAAAATTTGCATGTAATCAGAGTTCCAGAAATGGGGAAAACACAGAGAGGATTATTGAAGATTTGCCGACAGAAATCTGCTCTAATATCATGAAAGATGAAAAGCTGACCATCCAAGCTCAATGAACCCCATATAGGATAGACCCAAAAGAAAGTCACCAAGGCATACCATAATCACACTCACCAAAACCAAAGACAAGCAAAGAATCTTGAGAGCAGGCTGAGAAAAGCAAAAAGTCGCATGCAAAGGGGTAACAGTAAGACAATTCTCTGATTACTCAGCAGAAACCATGCAAGCAGAAAGGCAATGGGATGATATATATATAAAACCTTGAAAGAAAAAAATTGCCAACCAAGAATAAAATGTCCTGCAAAACTCTCACCATATATGATGGCAAAATTAGGACACTTCCAGATAAACAGAAATTAAGGGAATAGGTAAGAACCAAACCAAACTTACAAAAATTATTAAAGGAGTCCTTTGGTTAGAGAATCATCAACATAAGGCAACAACCTGCATCTAGGACACAGGACAGCATCAGCCAGACACCAACCTAGGTAATGACCTCCCAAGGATAAGACAAAATTAAAAGACTTGCAACAGGGAACCAGAGATGTCAATCTGTAAATGACAACAATAAAAGAGTAAATAACCAGTGTAGGCATAGATCTTTCAAATAGAGAAGAAGCAAAGGCAATATCAAGTAATAAAAGACTGATTTAAACTTAGGAAGATGGGGTAAATTTCGAGGTAGCCACAAAGAAAGCTAACAAACCTACTCATCAAAATAAAGAAGAAAAATGTGAAGTCTCAGTAAACACAGAATCTACAAAAACAAAAGAAACAGAAAAAAAAAATCCACAAGCAAAAGAAATTCAGCACAGGAGAGTGAGAGGAACAAAGAAAATGTCGGCACCACAACAAAAACAAAAAACACTACAAAATGACAGCAATAAATTCACACCTATCAAAAATCACACTGAACATAAGTGGCTTGAAAGCACCCATACGGAGGCAGAGAGGGACAGAATGGATTAAAAAAAAAAAAAAAAGGACCCATCAATATGTTGTCTACAAGAGGCACACCTTAGAAACAAAGATATAAATATGTTAAAAATTAAATGATGGAAAAAATTATACCAAGTGAACAGCAACCAAAAAAGAGCAGAAGTGGCAATACTAATCTCAGAAAAAATACACTTTAAACAAAATCCACCATAAAAGACAAGGAAACGCATTATATAATGATTAAAGGGACAGTCCACCATGAGGACATAACCATAATAAATATCTATGCACCCAATGACAGGGCTCCAAAATGCACAAAACAAACTATAACAGCACTGAAAAGAGAAATTGACAGTTCCACAATAAGATTCGGAGGCTTCAACACACCACTCTCGGTAAAGGACAGAACATATAGAAAGAAACTCAGTAAAGATACAGAAGATCTAAACGCCACAATCAACCAAATTGACCTCATAGACATATATAGAACACTCCACCCAAAAGTAGCAAAGTTCACTTTCTTTTCTAACGCACATGGAACATTCTCCAGAATTCACCACATCTTAGGCCACAAAGCAACCCTCAACAAAATCCAAAACAATGAGATAATACAAAGCATCTTCTCTGATCACAAATCCATAAAAGTAGAAATTAATAACAGGAAGAGTAAAGAAAAAATTCAAATATGTGGAAACTGAATAACATCTAGCTTAAAGCCACTGGTAATAGAAGAAATCAAAGATGGAATAAAAAAATTCCTAGAGTCAAACAAGAATGAAAATACAGCATGCCAAAACCTTTGGGACACAGCAAAAGCAGTGCTAAGAGATCAATTTTATAGCAATAGATGCACACATCAAAAAAAGAAGAAAGGAATAAAATTAAAATGTTAGGTACACAACTTAAACAAACAGAAAGAGAACAGCAAAAGTAGCCTACAGCCACCAGAAGAAAAGAAATAATAAAGATCAGAGCAGAAATAAATGAAATAGAGAATAGAAAAAAAAAAACAAAAATTGCTTCTTTGAAAGGATCAACAAAATTGACAAGTCATTGGCCAAATTCACAAAAGAAAAACAAGAAAGGAAGCAAATAACCCAAATAGGAAATGAAATGGACATTACAACAGACCCAATTGAAATAAGAAAGATCGTAACAGAGTACTCTGAAAACCTATACTACGACAAATTTTAAAACCTAGAGGAAATGGAAATATTTCTAGAAACACACTACCTACACACACTAATACAAACTGATGTCAAAAATCTCAACTGACTCACAACAAGAGAAGAGACTGAAAGGGTAATTTAAAAAAGTTGACACAGATGGCTTCACTGGAGAATTCTACCAAACATTCAGAGAAGAGCTCACACCAGTACTACTCAAACTGTTTGAGAACACAGAAAAGGAAGGGACACTTTTAAATCCATTCTATGAAGCCAGTTTAACCCTGATACCAAAACCAGGCAAAGACACCACAAAAAGAGAAAATTACAGACCCGTGTTCCTCATAAATACAGATGCAAAAATTCTCAACAAAATTCTAGCCAATAGAATTCAGCATCATATAAAAAAAAATAATACACCAAGACCAAGTGGGACTCCTACCAGGTATGCAAGGATGATTCAACATTAGAAAACCAATCAATGTAATCTACCACATAAATAAAACAAAGAATCACATGATCATTTCTATCAATGCAGAAAAGGCATTTGATAAAGTCCAACACCCATTCCTGATAAAAACTCTCAATAAAACAGGTATAGAAGAGAAGTTCTTCAACATAATAAAGGGCATCTATACAACACCAAGAGCCAACACCATTTTCAACAAAGAGAGGCTGAAAACATTCCACCTGAGAACAGAAACAAGACAAGGATGCCCTTTATCACCACTCCTATTTAACATTGTGCTGGAAGTTCTAGCTAGAGAGATAAGGCAAGAAAAAGAAATAAAAGGCATCCAAATTGGTAAGGAAGAAGTACAACTATCTCTATTTGTGGATGATGTGATACTATACATAGAGGATGCGAAGAACTCCATAAGAAAACTACTGGAACTAATAGAAAAATTCAGCAGAGTAGCAGAATACAAGACAAACATACAAAAATCAGTTGGATTCCTATACACCAGTAAAGAGAATGACAAAAAGGAAAACAGGAAAACAATATCATTTATAATATCCCTTAAAAAATAAAATACTTAGGAATAAATCTAATCAGGGGCGTAAAAGACCTATACAAAGAAGACTACTGTAAGGAACAAAAGAGACCTACACAAATGGAAAAACATATCATGCTCATGGATAGGTAGATTCAACATTGTGAAAATGTCAATTCTACCAAAATCAATCTACAAATACAATGTAATTCCAGTCCAAATACTAACAGCATTCTTTAACAGATGGAAAAATTAATTATTAACTTTAAATGGAAAAGAAAGAGGCCCCAGATAAGTAAAGTCTATTGGAGAAGAAGAATAAACTATGAGGCCTCACACTACCTGACCTCAGAACCTATTATACACCTGCAGTAGTCAGAACAGCCTGGTACTAGTATATTGACTGACACATCAACCAATGGAACAGAATTGAGAACCCAGATGTAAATCCATCCACCTACCATCATCTGATCTTTAACAAAGGCCTAAAGTCCATTAAGTGGAGGGAAAGGACAGTCTTTTAAACAAATAGTGCTGGCAAAACTGGATGTCCATCTGTAAAAAAAAATAAAAAAATGAAACAGGACCCGTACTTCACACTATAAAAAAAAACTAATTCAAAATGCATCAAAAGCCTAAATAGAAAACCCAAAACCATAAAGATCACAGAAGAAAAAATAGGGTCAACGTTAGAGGCCTTAACACACGGCATAAATAGCATACAAATCATAACTAACAATAAACAAACATCAGATAACTGGAATCTTCTAAAAATTAAACACTTAGGCGCATCAAAAGACTTAACCAAAAGAGTTAAAAAAGAACTTACAGACTGGGGGGGAAAAATTGGCTATGACAAACCCCACAAAGTTCTAATCTCTAAAATCTACAGGAAAATCCAACACCTCTACAACAAAAAGACAAATAATCCATTATAAAATGGGCAGGCAAAGGATATGAAGAGACGCTTCAACAAAAAAGACATTCAGGCAGCTAACAGACACATGAGGAAATCCTCATGATCACTAGCCATTAGAGAAATTCAAATCAAAACCACAATGAGATACCATCTCACCCCGAGATTACTGGCACGAATCAGAAAAACAGAAAATAACAAATGTTGGAGAGGAGACAGGGAGACTGGAACTCCTATGCACTGCTGGTGGGACTGCAAAATTGTGCAACCGTTTTGGAGAATGATATGGTGCTTCCTTAAAAAGCTAGAAATAGAAATACCATACGACGTGGATGAATCTGGAGGGCATTATACTGAATGAAATAAGTCAATCACGAAAGGACAAATACTGTATGGGATCACTATTATAAAAACTCATGAAAAGGTTTACATACAGAAAGGAACAATCTTTGATGGTTATGAGGGAGGCGAGAGATGGGGAGGAAGCTAAGTGGGAACTTTGGTGAAGGGTAAGACAGTACACGATACTGGGGAAGTCAGCACAACTTGATCAAGGCAAAGTCATAGAAACTTCATAGATATATCCAAACTCCCTGAGGAACCGAATCACTGGGCTGAGGGCTAGGGACCATGGTCTTGGTAGACATCTAGCTCAACTGGCATAAAATAATTTATAAAGAAAATATTCTACATCTTACTTTGGTGAGCAGCATCTGGGGTCTTAAAAGCATGTGAGCTTCCATTTAAGATACTCCACTGGTCCCTCCCCGTCTGGAGCAAAGGAGAATGAAGAAAACCAAAGACACAAGGGAAAGATTAGTCCAGAGGACTAATGGACCACAACTACCACAACCTCTACCAGACTGGCTCTAACATAACTAGATGGTGCCTGGCTACCACCACTGACTGCTCTGACAGGGATCACAATAGAGGTCCCGACAGAGCTGGAAAAAAATGTAGAACAAATTTCAAACTCACAAAAAAAAGACCAGACTTACTGGTCTGATGGAGACTGGAGAAACCAGAGAATATAGCCCCTGGGCACCCTTTTAGCTCAGTATTAAAGTCACTACTGAGGTTCACCCTTCAGCCAAAGATTAGACATGCCCATAAAACAAACAATAATACACGTAGCTCTACCATGTATGTGACACTAAATGGGCACACCACACAAGGGGCAAGGATGAGAAGGCAGGAGAGGACAGGAAAGCTGGACGAATGAAAATGAGGAACCCATGGTTGAGAAGGGAAGAGTGTTGACACTTCAGGGGGTTGGGAACCAATGTCACAAAAAATATGTGCACTAATTGTTTAATGAGAAAGTAATTTGCTCGGTAAACCTTCATCTAAAGCACAATAAAAAAAAATTTAGAAAATGTTGGGTGTTCCTACTCTGAAAACAATATAAGGTAATAGGAAAGCACTGACCTGGGAACCAGGACACCTGCATTCTAGACCATACTATATCACTTAATAAATGAAAGCATCCCCAACATCTCATAAAATGAAGTACAACTGAAAACAGAGCTTACACAGTTTTTTTTTTTTAATTATTCCATGTTTTGAAATAATTTTTAACACTTTCTCCGCTTTCTGCCCCATGATTCAGTGCCAAAACTCGGTATGCATTGGAAAATTTCTACAAACATTCCTTTACTACAAAGACAGAGCTTTCGGAGGCACTCAGAGAAACATTTCACGTCTCTTCCTCTTGCCCATCTTCTTACATCCATTCAGAGAGCACACTTTCAAGAGGAAAATGTGCACTACATAGGTGGAAGATTGGTTTGGTATCTGTGTGATCCAGAGGACAAAGATAGGAAAAAAATTATACATTTTTATCCTGGAAATTGGGTTTTAGGGTTCTCCATCAGTTCAGATTGTCAAGAAAACTGATAATTAGGGTAGGAGACAATGCTTCAGTAAGCAAAATTGCCATAGGAGAATGCCAGCTGGAAAACGGAAATTAGACTGGTAGCTCTTTGAAAAGCTGCCCTCTAAATTGTGGATCAAGTAAAGGAAGGAATGTGAGCATTATGTGACACACAGAGGTTGACAACCAGGAAGTCCACGTATTTTATCTCCTGAAAATGAAAAACTTTGGTGAATCTCCTCTGAGGGATGAGTAAAGGACAAAACCAACAGAGGGTCTGTGAACAATATTAAGAGCAATGCTACAAAAGCAGCATCCTGAAAATTCTAAGAACAAAGACTCATTTGAAAATTGTCTACCACTGGATCAGAAAAATGGCTTTCGAAAATTATTTGGTATCCTTAATAGAGGAAAAGAGCGAATTACTATTACCACTATGAACCAGGAGCAGAAACCAATAGAGAGGGAAGAGGCTAGATAGAAAAGACAGTAAAGATTGAACAGTCAACTACATAAGATGAAAGTAAGATGAATTAAAAAAAAAAAAAAGAATTTCAGAGAAAAATAAAAAATATATTAACAGAATTAAAACAACATTTGGAGTCATTAAAAACTAGAAATGTTAATGTAGAAGATCAAATCTATCATACGATTTTTTTGGAAGTTCTCTAAGAATGAAAAATGACAAAGAAAATTATATGAGATAAAATAATAGCAGGAAGTAAAGATGCAAAATACATTCAATTGGTGTTTCCAAAGAAGGAGTAAGAACAAATGGAATACAATATAGGTCCTTCACACTGGATCATAAAGTCCATAATTACCATATCCTGACTTCCAGAATTGCAAAGTGAGGTGCTCAGCAAAACCTCACCCACAAAAGCAGTGATAAAATTGGGAGGGAAATGTCAAAAACACCTATTGCAGAACTCTAGAAATTGTCCAAGGACATACAACAAATCAAGAAAATTTTATTCAAGAAAAACTACTGGACCCAGATAAGAACCTGGTGCTGTTCCCATTCTCCTTCCCACTCTGTCCCCAGGGGCACTGATGAAAACAATAGTTATCTCTGTGAGAAATAATCCAAGATCAAAACGGCAACTAGCCTGAGGTCATGACACTGGTTAAGGCAAGTAACAGACCATCAGACCAACTAAAAATTTAAAAGGGAGAACCTGGGAATAACAGGGCTATAGTGGGCCTTATAAGCTTCTACATATTCTTGGTGGTCCGAAATACCAATTCTGTTGGAATACTAAAAAAAAAAAAAAAAAAGACAAGCCTTGGTTTACACTGGCCAAGAAGAAACGAAAAAAGACACAAATCACCAAAATCAAGAACGAAAGAGGAGGTATCACTAAAAAAAAAAAACTACTGACCCTAAAATGAAAGGATTATAAAGGAATACTATGAGCAACTTTATGCTAAGAAATTAGATGACTTCGATGAAATGGGCAAATTCCTAGAAGGACATTTATCAAAATTGGCTCAAGAAAATAGAAAATCTGATCTGGTTAAATTTATAAGAAGAAAGCGAATTAGTAATTAAAAAATTTCATACAAAGAAAAGCTCAGGATCAGACAGCATCACTGGTAAATTCTATCAAATATTTAAGAAAGAAATAATACCAATTCTTGACAAACTCTTCCAGAAAATAAAGGAGAAGGAAATACTTCTCAACTCATTGTATGAGGCCAGTATTACCCGGATACCAAAACCAGACAAAGTCATAACAAGAAAAGATGCCACTTCATACTCACTAGAATGGCTATAATAAAAAAGACAGGTAATGGCAAATATTGGCTAGGATGTGGGCAAATAAAAACTTTCATACATTGCTACTAAGAATGTAATATAGTGTAAAAACCCTGTGCTGTCGAGTCAATTCCGTCTCATAGAGACCCTATATACAGAGTAGAACTGCCCAAAGTGTAGCAACTGTGAAAAACAGCTTGGCAGTTTCTTAAAAAGTTACATATAATTTACCATATGACCCAGAAACGCCACTCCTAGGTATCTACCTAAGAGAATGAAAACCATGTCTACACAAAGACTTATACAATGAATGTTCATAGAAACATAATTTATAAGAGCCAAAGAGTGGAAACAACCCAAATACCCATCAACTGATGAATGGATAAATAAAATGTGGTATATTTTGGTTTTGGGGATATATCTACAGAATGGAATATTATTCTGCTATAATATGCCACAACGACCTTTAAGACATAAGCTAAGTAAAATAAACTGGATACAAAAGATCCCATATTATATGATTCCATTTATATGAAATTTTCAGAAAAGGCAAATCTATAGAGATAGAGATCATATTTGTGGCTACCTGGGTCTAGGGGCAGATGGAAATGGGAAGTGATGCAAATGGACAAAAGTGATCTTTTAGGGGTACTGTAAATTTCTATCACTGACTCGTGGTAATGTTTCAGAACTCTGTAAATTTACTGAAAATCATTATGTTGTACATCTAAAATGAGTGAATGATATGGCATGTAAGTTATACAAAAATAAAGCTGCTAAAATATTTTAAAAATTAAAAAATCTTATGATGTGTTCCCTGTTGTATCCTCAGCACCCAGCAAAGTTCCTGCCATATGAGAGATAAATTAATACATGTTTACTAAATAAGAAGAAAAATAAATGAATGAAGTAATAATCAAAGAATTAGTACAAGGGCAATTTCATGACCTACAGAAAGAACTTTGTATGCATGTTGAAAAAAATGTATCATATTCCAGGGGGAAAAATCTAATAAACACCTAAACCTAAATATCCTGGCTTTTTTCTTTCTTTTTTAAAATTACAATATTGAAGAAAAATTGCTACAAGAACTCAGAGAAAAGTTTACAAAGGGTAGCCTAATATTTCTTTCATGCAACAGCAAATATCAGAAGAGGGGAAAAACATATGCAAACCTTCAAGGAGAAAAAAGTGACCACCAAACATTTTCTTTCCCAGATAACTTGTCTGTCTTATGGGAAAGACATTTTAAAATTTGCAAAGTTTGAAAAAAAATATCAACTATATACCCCTCTTGAAAATACTATGTAATTTTGTGTCAGACAGGACAGGCTAAATGATGCTACAGTTACCAACAACCCCAAAATCTCAGTGGTTTAAAACAACAATGGCTATGGTGGTGGTTAATTTTGTGTATTAACTAGGTTGGGCTATGGTACCCAGTTGTCTGGTCAAACACTAGGTTAGATGTTGCTGTGCAAGTACTTTGTAAATGTGATTAAGAATCAGTTGACTGTTACTGAGGACAGTACCTTCAATAATGTGGGTGGACCACATCTATTCAGATGAAGGTCTTAAGAACAGAAACCGAGATTTCTGGGTATCTTAGTTTTCTAGTGCTGCTGTAACAGAGATACTGCAAGTGAGTGGCTTTAAAGAATAGAAATTTATTTTCTCACAGTTCTGGGAAGCTAAAAGTCCAAATCAGAGTCCCAGTCATTCCTTCCTTGTAAGTAGCCTGGGGATTCCTTTGTTCTTTGGCAACCCTCAAATGACATCTGTATTCCCCAGTTTGTGCACACTCTGTGTCTATGCTGCTCTTTGTATAACTCAGAAATGATTAGGTTCAGGAGACACCCTACATTGGTATGGCCTCAACTGATTGATTGACTATATTACATTATATTGCATTGTGGACAGTGATTACACTGAATTACATTCATGGGTATAAGGATTAGGGGACACAATTCAATCCATAACACAGAGGAGAAGGAATTCTGCCTCAAGATTTTAACATAGAAATCCCGCCTGAGTTTCCAGCCTGCTGGCCTGCCCTAAAAATCTTGGACTTGCCAGCCCCTAAGATTATATGTGCCAATTCCTTAAAGTCAATCTACCTACCTACCTACCTACCTACCTATCTATCTATCCTATTGTTTCTTTTTCTCTGGAGAATCCTGTCTGATACAGATTTTGGTACCAGGAAGCAGGGTGCTGCAGAAACAAATAGGGTAATGGATATAGGCTGGAAGAATCATGAGGTGCTTGATAGAAAATGTCTAAATTGCCTTGAAGAGATTGTTGGTAGGAATATTAATGTTAAAAGAGCTTCTGATGAGGCCATAGAAGGAAACAGTAAGCATGTTATTGGACACTGGAGGAAAGGTGATCCTTGTCATAAAGTGGCAGATAACTTCGCTGAATTATATTCTACTATTTTGTGGAAATTAGAGCTTGTAAGTTTTTTTTTAAGTGATGAACTTCGATATTTAGCTGAGGAGATTCCAAGCAAAACTGAAAGATGCAGCCTGGTTTCTTGTTGCTTCTTATGGTACAATGTGAGAGGAAAGAGATAAATTGAAGAATAAGCTGTGCAAAAACGAACAAGAACTTGAAGATTGGGAAAATTCTCAGCCTATCCATAGTATAAAAAATGAGAAAGCATACTCTGGAGAGAATACCAAGGGTGCAGCTGGACAACAGTTTGCTAAAGAGATTAGGTGTGTAACTTATAGATTCAATCAACCGTCTTAACAGAAACACTGCCAACTCAGACTGACGGGGTAGTCTACTGATAGCTCTTACTGAGAGCCAGGCCGGTGGAGAAGTCTTTATCTTGAACTTTCCCAGGGAGAAAGAGAACTCTGGAGGCTTCCTATTGGCAAGTCCACTCACAACTCATTGGCTGGAACTGGTCACATGGCCTTACCCAACCAAAAATAGACTAGAACATGCAACTCTACCATGTTTCTGGAAGAATTCTGAAAGAGTAGAAATAGGAAAACAGTCTGGTTGGGGACCCCAGGATTGGAAAAACAACAAAGTAACAGGACATCTTACAACCACTCCCTATCCCACCCAACAGAATAAGGTGACCCAGATTCAGCATTTCCTGGCCCCCAAACTAGTAACAGAAGGCGGTCTAGATAGGCTCATTCTTCCCTTAGGCTGCATAGGAGTCCAGCCAACAGCACAAGGCAAGCCCAGCACCATGGGCAAAGTGGATCAAATGAGAGCCCCACTGACAGTAAATAGCCAAGGGAAGCTCTCTTTCCATACTGGACCTGAGACTTCCTTCCACACTAAAGAAATATTGAGTTGATGGGCAGCACCAGCAATAGAGATTCCACTACAACAAATTCCTGGCCTGGGAAGCTTCTTCAACCCCATGAGCTGGAGAATCTCTCCTCCCACCTATAGATGCTACACTGCCAGGCAGCACTTTTCATCTCTGTGAGCCAGAGACTCCCTTACCCCACTGAGAGGCACCAAGGAGTTCATGCCGTAGAAGTGCCTTTCCCGCCTTAAGGCATCACCAACAGAGACACTGGGAGCCCAGCAGCACCAGACCAACCAAGCTGACCTAAATAGCACCACGAGGCTCTGGAAATTAAATTTTCATTGGAACTACAGCCCACAAAATAGGCTAAGACCTGCATGCTAAACCTAAAAAGAGTGACTGAAGCTAAAAAAGAAATTTAAATAAGGACCTAGAGTTTCCTAACATAATAGCCAAAATGTCCAGGATACAATCAAAAGTCACCCATTATACTGAAAATGGAGAATCACATACTGAATGAGAAAAGACAACTGATGCCAACACTGAGAAGTATCAGATGGCTGAATTATCTGACAAGGATTTTAAATAGCCATCATAAAAAATACTTCAATAAACAATTACAAATTCTCTTGAAACAAATAAGAAAATAGAATATCCCAGCAAAGAAAACTGGGTTATAAAAAAGAATCAAATGGAAAGCAAAGAACTGAAAAAATGCAATAACAGAAAAAAAAAAAAAAAAAAAAACCTCACTGGATGAGCTTAACAGTAAAGATGGCAAAGGATAAAATCAGTGAACTTGAGGACAGATCAATAGAATACACCTCATCTGAACAAAGAAAATAGACTGATGTTGAAAACCTGAATGGACCTATAACAAGAGAAGAGATTAAAAAGGTAAAAAAAAGGAGAAAAAGAAAACTCCCAGCAAAAAAAGCCCTGGCCCAGATGTCTTCATTGGAGAATTCTACCAGACATTTAGAGAAGAGCTTACACCAGTACTACTCAAACTATTTCAGAACATAGAAAAGGAAGGGATACTTTCTCAATTCATTCTATGAAGTCAGCATAACCCTGATACCAAAATCAGGCAAAGGCACCACAAAAAAAGGAAATTACAGACCAATATCTCTCACGAATATAGATGCAAAAATTCTCAACAAAATTCTAGCCAGTAGAATTCAGCATCATTTCAAAAAAATAATACACCACGACCAAGTAGGATTCATACAAGGTATGCAAGGATGGTTCAACACTAGAAAATCAATCGATGTAACCCACCACATAAATAAAAGGAAAGAAAAGAATCACATGATCATCTCAATCGACACAGAAAAGTTATTTGACAAAGTTCAACAACCATTCCTGATAAAAATTCTCAATAAAATACGTATAGAAGGGAAATTCCTAAACATAATAAAGGGTGTCTATGGTGGTGTGCAGTGGTTAAGTGCTATGCCTGCTAACCAAGAGGTCAGCAGTTCAAATCCAGCAGGCACTCCTTGGAAACTCTATGGGGCAGTTCTGCTCTGTCCTATAGGGTCGCCATGAGTCGGAATCGACTCAATGGCAGTGGGTTATGTAAAACCAAAGGAAACCCTGGTGGCGTAGTGGTTAAGTGCTATGGCTGCTAACCAAAGAGTCACCAGGTCGAATCTGCCAGGCGCTCCACGGAAACTCTATAGGGTCGCTATGAGTCGAAATCGACTGGATGGCACTGGGTTTGGTTTTTTTGATGTAAAACCAACAGCCAACCATCATTCTTAATGGAGAGAGGCCGAAAACACTCCCCTTGAGAACAGGAACAAGACAAGGATGCCCTTTATCATTACTCCTATATAACATTGTGCTGGGAGTTCTAGTTAAAGCAATAAAGCAAGAAGAAGAAATAAAGGGCATCCAAATTCATAATTAAGAAGTTAAACTGTCCCTATTTGCGGATAATATGATACTATACATAGAAAACCCAAAGACTCCACAAGAAAACTACTGAAACCAATAGAAAGATTCAGCAGAGTTGCAGGATACAAGATAAACTTACAAAACTCAGTTGGATTCTTATACACCAATAAAGAGAACAATGAAAAGGAAATCACGAAAACAATACCACTTATAATAGCCCCTAAAAAATAAAATACTTGGGAATAATTCTAACCAGGGATGTAGAAGAGACCTATACAAGGAAAACTACAGAACACTACTAAAAGACATCTACATAAATGGAAAAACATATCAGGCTCATGAATAGGTAGACTCAACATCGTGAACATGACAATTCTACACAAAGCAATTTACAAATACAATCCAATCCTGATCCAAATATCAATAACATTCTTTAAATAGATGGAAAAACTAATCATTAACTTTAAATGGAAAGGAAAGAAGCCCTGGATAAGTAAAGCACTACTGAAAAAGAAGAATAAAGCAGGAGGACTTGCACTACCTGACCTCAGAACCTACTACATAGCTACGGTAGTCAAAACAGCCAGGTACTGGTACAACAACAGGTACATTGACCAATGAAACAGAATTGAGAACCCAGATGAAAATCCATCCACCTATGGTCACCTGATCTTTGACAAGGGCCCAAAGTCCATCAAATGGGGAAAAGACAGTCTTTTAATAAATGCTGCTGGCAAAACTTGATGTCCATCTGCAAAAAAATGAAACAAGACCCATACCTCACACCGTAAACAAAAACCAATTCAAAATGCATCAAAGACCCAAATATAAAGCCAAAATCGATAAAGTTCATAGAAGAAAAAACAGAATCAATGCTAGAGGCCCTGATACACAGTATTAACAGGGTACAAACCATAACCAGCAACAGACAAACTCCAAAAGATGAGCTAGATAACCAGGATCTTCTCAAAGTTAAACACTCATGCTTATCAAAAGGCTTCACCAAAAGAATAAAAAGAGACCCTACAGACTGGGAAATCTTTTTTGGCTATTAGACATCAGACAAAAGTCTAATCTCTAAAATCTACAGGC
The DNA here is from genome assembly GCF_024166365.1 of Elephas maximus indicus. NCBI lineage: Eukaryota > Metazoa > Chordata > Mammalia > Proboscidea > Elephantidae > Elephas > Elephas maximus. The sequence goes on from NC_064829.1 coordinate 28,631,841, forward strand.
AAATCCAAAGCCTCTACAACAAAAAGACAAATAATCTGGTTTAAAAATGAGCAAAGTAAATGAACAGACACTTCACCAAAGAAGACATTAAAGTGACCAGCACATGAGGAAATGCTCGCAATCAGTAGCCGTTAGAGAAATGCAAATCAAAATCATGAGATACCATCTCACTGCAGTATTACTGGCATGAATCAAATGTTGGGGAGGCTTTGGGGAGATCAGAACCTTATGAACTGCTGGCGGGAATGCAAAACGATATGATCATTTTGGGAAATATTCTGGTGCTTCCTTAGAAAGCTAGAAATAGAAATACCATATGATCCAGCAATCCCACTCCTAGGAATATATCCTAGAGAAATAAGAGTTGTCACACAAATAGACATATGCACACTCATGTTCAGTGCAGCATTGTTCACAATAGCAAAAAGATGGAAACAACCTAGATGACTATCAACAGATGAACGGATAATAAACTATGGTACATACACACGATGGAGTATTACATAATGATGAAGAACACTGATGAATCTGCGAAGCATCTCATAACATGGATGAATCTGGAGGGTATTATGCTGAGTGAAATAAGTCAATCACAAAAGGACAAATATTGTGTGAGACCACTACTGCAAAAACTGATGAAAAGGTTTACACACAAAATGAAACTATCTTTGATGCTTAACAGGGAGGGGAAGGGTAGGGGTGGAAAACCAAACCAAAGCAAACCCATTGCCATTGAGTTGTTTCCAACTCATAACAACCCTATCGGACAGAGCAGAATTGCCCCATACAGTTTCCAAGGAGTGCCTGGTAGACTCGAACTGCCAATCTCTTGGCTAGCAGCTGTAGCTCTTAGCCACTAGGCCACCAAGGTGTGGTAACTTTGGTGAAGGGTAAGACAGTACCCAATACTGGGGAAGCCCGCACAACTCGTACAAGGCAAGGTCATGGAAGCTCCATAGACACATCCAAACTCCGTGAGGGACTGAATTAGTGGGCTGAGGGATGTGGGGACCACGGTCTCAGGGAATATCTAGCTCAATTGGCATAACATAGTTTATAAAGAAAATGTTCTACATTCGACTTTGGTGAGTAGTGTCTGGGGTCTTAAACGCCTCTGAGCAGCCATCTAAGATACTCCACTGGTCTCACCCCTTCAAGAGCAAGGAGTAATGAAGAAAACTAAACATACAAGGTAAAGATTACTCCATAGGACTAATGGAGCACATCTACCACAGCCTCCACCAGACTGAGTCCAGTACATCTAGATGGTGCCCAGCTACCACCACTGACTGCTCTGACAGAGATCACAATAGAGGGTCCCAGACACAGCTGGAGAAAAATGTAGAACAAAATTCTAACTCACAAAAAAAGACAGACTTACTGGTCTGACAGAGACTGAAGAAACCCTGAGAGTATAGTCCCTGGATACCCTTTTAGCTCAGTAATGAAGTCATTCCTGAGGTTCGCCCTTCAGCCAAAGATTAGACAGGACCATAAAACAAAATGAGACTAAAGGGGCACACCAGCCCAGGGGCAAGGACCAGAAGGCAGGAGGGGACAGGAAAGCTGGTAATAGGGAACCCAAGGTTGAGAAAGGAGAGTGTTGGCATGTAGTGGGGTTGTTAACCAAGGTCATAAAACAATATGTGTACTAACTGTTTAATGAGGAAATAGCCTGTTCTGTAAACCTTCATCTAAAGTACAATAAAAATAAATAAATATACACACATACAAAAAAAGTTTTAGTTTCTTATTTCTATTGTGTAACAAATATTGTGTAACAAACTGCCACGTTTAGTGGCTTAAAACAACACAAATTTATTATCTACAGTTCTGCAGGTCAGAAATTCAAAATGGGTATACTGGACTAAAACCAAGATGTGGGAAGGGATTCCTTCTGGAGGCTCTAGAGGAGAATCTGTTTCCTTGCCCTTTCCAGCTTCTAGAGGCCATCCACTTTTAAACTCATAGACCTCTCCCTCCATCTTCCAAGCTAGGGGTGTTGCATTTCTCTGACCATTCTTCTATGGTCGTACTCCCTCTCACTCTAAACTCAGATGGTAAAGTTTCTTCAATTTTAAGGACCCATGTGACTAGATTTCACCCAACTGGATAATGCAAAATAATCTTCCAATCTCAAAGTTTTCAAGTTAATCACATCTGCAAAATTCCTTTTGCCAAGTAAAACCAAAAAAAAAAAAAAAAAAAAACAAACCCATTGCCACTGACTTGATGCTGACTCGTAGCAACCCTATAGGACAGAGAAGAGCTACTCCATACAGTTTCAAGGAGCAGCTGGTGGAACTGAAGCCAACATTTTGATTAGCGGCCAAGCTTTTAACTACTTAACCACCAGGGCTCCATGTCAGGTAACATATTTACAGGTTCTCCTTACTCGGAGATCCTGCTTCTAAGACACAGACTGCCACCCCACTCTACCTTTATGCAGGAGGCAGGAAGATACCTCCAGGGACAACTAAGATAGATCTATGGTAGATTAATCAAATGAAAAGCTGCAAAGTTCACAGTCAAGCTTTTTTCCAGATTTGTAACCCAGTTGCCCAAATAATTCTTGTTCAGTCCAAGTTTGTTAAATCTTATGTTTAGTTGCTAGAGATAAAAATATATGTATATTTTTAATAAAGTATATAGATATATAAAATATAAAAATCCCACCAAAGTATGTCAACTTAGCTGGGCCACGATTCTCAGTATTGTGTGACCGTCCACCATTTGATATGACTTTCCTATATGTTGTAAATCCTATCAATATGATGTAAAAAGATGGATTAGTGCCAATCATACTGATGAGACCTACAAGATTAGGTAGTGTCTTAAGCCAACCTCTTTTGAGATATAAAAGAGAGAAGCAAGAAGAGAGACTTGGGAACCTCATACCACCAGGAAAGAAGCACCGGCAGCAGAGCACGTCCTTTGGACCCAGGGTTCCTTTGCAGAAATGCTCCCAGATCAAAGGCTGATGGCAAGGACTTTCCTGCACAGCTAACAGAGAGAGAAAGCCTTCCCCTGGAGCTGATGCCCTGAATTTGGACTTGTAGCCTACTAGACTGTGAGACAATAAACTTCTCTTTGTTCAAGCCATCCACTTATGGTATTGCTATTACAGCAGCACTAGATAACTAACACACACACACATATATTACAGACCAGTTTCCAAGGCCAAGTAGGAATAACTTTTTAAAATTTATCTTGTCATTCTTAAGAATATACACAGCAAAGACACACCAACTCAATAGTTTGTACAGGTACAATTTAGTGACATTGATTACATTCTTCAAGTTGTGCAACCATTCGCACCTTCCTCCTCTGAGTTGTTTCTCCCCGGTTAACATAAACTCACTTCCCCCTAAGGTTCCTATCTAATCTTTCAAGTTGCTATGGTCACTTTAATCCCATAGAGATAGTTCTTAAGAGAGCATACTGCTCAAGTTAGACATTCTTTACTAGTTAAGCTAAAGTATTGTTTGGTTTTATGAAGACTTCAGAGGGGGGAATAGAATGTGTGGCTAACTGCCTCTGTGAACAACTGCCTCCTTTGCCATGAGACCAGAAGAACTGGATGGTGCCCGACTACCATTACTGACCATTTCGATCAAAGATTCTATAGAAGAATCTTGATCAAAAAGAAGAAATTCAAACCAGAGTGGACTACAGACTTTTTTGGAGCCATGGAGGCTAGACGAACCTCCAAAACTTTTGCTCTGAGATAATCTTTAAACTTTAAACCAAAAGTATCTCCTGAAGGAATAACTTTTAAATTTTATGTTTCTATTTGCCTTGACTCATCAAAAGCTGACTACAAATAAATGTCTTATACTAAATATTATTACCATAAATCATCTTTTAGACATGACAATAGAATGTCAAGTGTAAGCCAGCAGAATTTTGTGTGGGTAGTTTCCTCTTTTCCTTCCATCTTTCCCTAGCAAATATTCTGGGAAAAGAGACACTTTTTTCCTGAATTGAGTATGCTTCACTGTGACATCATTCTCACTTCATTCACCAGATACCACTGAACTTGACCCACAACCCAAGCTACATTCTTTTCCCCCTTAGAACTTAAAATTTTAGGAAGTGTATTTTAACCATACAAAAGGGGTCTGCATTTTAAATGTTAATTTTTTTCTAAGTTTCCCAAATATTTTTTGCAAAATCACCAAATTGTCAGAGAATATAGATTATTATCCCATCTGCCTTAATTTTCAGAGATGCTATATAGCATGAATAACTGGAAAGGGAGAATTTCTACAGTTTCAAGTATATATATTTTCAAAAATCCATTTTCAGGAAATATTGTCGACTCCTTGAACCCTATGTTTTTCCTCTGCTTATTAGATATCCTGCATTAGAACATGGATCTTCAAAGCAATAGTGCTACAATCTTTCACACTCATCTACCAGGAAATGTGGTCATTAAAATGAAGGTCCTGAGACATAGATAAGTAAAGTCACTCTTCCCAAAGGCGTAGGGTTTATAATAGGCCACCTTGTGCCCTCGCCATTTTCCATATTATGCATGGTAGATCCCAGTCTTTGTGGTCCACAGCTCATGATGGCATCTTTCTTCTCTGCAAAAGGCCCCATACACAGACCATGGCTATTTATAAGATTCTGCTCCTCTGGACATAGGCACCACCAGATGGCTGTCTCAATCCAGACCAAGCAGTCGTTACAGAACATTTTTAGAATTAAGGGAAGAGACACAGCCTCTGTCCAGGGATGGCAAATACAAGACATCAGACCCAGGAGCTGTTGGCAGCCATGGTTCCTGCTATGTAAAGAAAGCTAATTTGCAGTAGGCAAGAATTAAGATGACAATGTAGAAACAAGCAAAAATGAGACATGAAAAAAAGAGAGGCCTAGTGGCTTTGAAGTCTTGGTTCCAGAGGATCCCGGGCCTCATTGCATCTTTGTCTTTCTCACAGTTATATGAAATATCCCAGTAACCATTCTCTAAATTGCCCATTTTGCCTAAGCTAATAGATGGAGTTGGTTTCTCTGAATTCAAACTAAAACGGCTCTGACTAACGCACACTGCTTACATGACTACACCCACCTAGTCAAACCTATCTACTGACCAGTTGATCTTTAGGCATCAATCCATGTAGAAGCTGCCTGCCTTTGAGAAAGGTACTTTTTACTGACTGTAGAATCTGTAGTGATGTTAACTTTTTCATTCCTAATATTGACTATTTTGTCTTTTCTCTTTTTTTCTAATCAATCTTGCTGTAGCTTTAATCAATTTTATCATATTTATAAACAAATCATGACTTTATAGAAGCTTTTTGTTTTATGTTTGTTTTCTCTTTTACTAATTTCTTCTTGTATTATTTTTCTAATTTCTTTGGTTTAAATTTACAGTTTTTAACTTCTAGAAATAAATGCTTAGCTCCCTGATTTTTTAAGACTTTATTATTTTCTGATGTTTTAATTTAAGGCTATAAATTTCCCTTTCAGGGGGCTTTAGCTGTATCCTTCGAGATTTGCTTTTCTGCCTCAGGAAACCACTGTGTTCACCCTACAGCACATTCCCAAAGTGCATTCCTTTCCCTTTCCCCTCTTACCGGAGTGTTCTCTTATTCATTGGAATCTATTATATGAAAGAAGAGGATGCTCGGCATAGGAAGGACACAAAGGTTTCTGTCCTCAAAAATCTTAAAGACTTATTGGAGAAATAAGATGCATAAACAAGAACATAAAACCATCAATCACTTGAAATATGGTAAATGACACATGAATGGTAGAGACAACAAAAAGCTGACTGTAGTGACTGGAGAAATTTTCAAGGAAAATATGAGTTTTAGCTGAGTTCAGAGTTATAGAAAGAATTGAAGAAGAGCAATAAGAGGGATGTGGTAAAATAGAGTGAGAAAAGACATAGCAGCTGGAAAGTTCAAAGATGCGTTTGGGGAAACAATGAGTAAGTCAGTCTGGCTTCGTGGAGAACTGTGTGATGAACTGAGGGATTAAGCTTAAAATGTTCCATCTTACATATCACTTTGAATGTTGGGTTGATGGATTTGATTTTATCCTATAGAGAATGGGGAATCATTAAGAAATTTTAGATTGGCAATTGATACAAAGAATAAATATTGCAGGAATATTAATCAGGGGCCTTGAGCCGGATAGACTGAAAGGAAAAGGAGCCAACGGTAAGCAACCAGGCAAGTGTACTAGGGCCTCAACTGGGCTGATTAACAGTGGGAATTAGAGGGTCTGTAAGGGAACTTGCCTGGGATGTCTTGACCTTCACCATCACTTTGGGGCCAGTGAGTGAGGACAGAAGGATTTCTCTTATCACATCAAAGAAACTCTGCATTTGATTTCAGGCTGAAGAGAAGCTGAGAAGTAACAATATAGACAGCCGTTGATGTTGTTGTTGTTAGTTGCCATGGAGTCAGCTCTGAATCATGATGGCCTCATGTTTAACAGAAGGAAGCATCGCCTGGTCCATTAACAAACATTTTGAAGCTTTTTCTCACTTTTTCTTTCTTTGGAGAAAGTACTTCCTGGTGTTTTGGGTGTTATTTCTGTTTTAACATGTAAGTGGGGAATTATTGCAATTTTCACCTGGTCAGTTACCTTTGCCGAGGGATAGCGTATTGCCTTTCGACCTGATGCCTTCCACATTTCTGCAGACCCCAAACCCCATAGTTTAGCAAAGAGCCAAAGACATGCCACATCTGCATGGTGCTAAAGGTCTTTGCCTTGAAATGCATCATACTAAATGGAATCTGATTTCTTGCCAAAAACATTGTAGGCGTCTCACAACATTTATCTCCCTTCCATCAACATCAGCAGCAGCATTATGATATTTTACGTTCAACCTTGGATGACATCAGACAGAGTCTCTCCGGCAAGTTTCTAAGGGTTTTAACTATATGCTTGGAAGCCACAGTTCCCACATTCCCCATCTCCTCGTCACCGTAGATCAAGACTTACTTTCTTTGCAAACTTTCTCCAGTTAACCCTGCCCACTAGGAAATTTACTTTCTTAACGCTCACAGCAATGAAGTTTTATATCTGCAAATGTCTATTTTTCTTGAATTACTGGTTTTTTATCTTCCCCATTAGGTTATAAGTTCTTTATAAACTGTGAGTGTTCAAAAAATGCCTCACCACTGACTAACACCCAGGCTTTGGTGATACGTGACTGCAAGTAGTTAAATTTATCTTGTTTCTCATAACTTTATTTTCTTTCTTCCAAACCCGCCCATGCCTCACTTTCATGGGCTAATGTAATCAGGACAACTCTGGGCATTTAGGCCAGAAAAGATTGCAACCATTAGCAAAAGAAGTATCCTTTAAACATTTATCTTCTCAATTGTTATGCCCTAGTCCCCAAAGCTGCCTGAAAAAAGCCACAATGCTCCTACTGCTGATGGTGTCAGTCGTGAAAATGCTGGTGTCTATGCCAAGAGAACGTGTTGGGGAGGGAACACGTCACCCCTACTCCTCTGGTTTCTCTGAAGAACAATTTTTCCCCTAAGCACTCCTGGCCTCTTGGCCCATCCCTTACTCTCACCATGGAGACAGAGTTACCTGATTTAGTGAGTCTGGGAGAGGATTTGGACATGCACAACTGAGCATCTTCTTATCGTCCTCATCCTCTTGGGAGCCAGCCATGTGTAAGGAGAACACGCTCTAGTCTGCTCCTTCATGTCGTAAGTTTTACAGGGCAGCCTCCACAGGGGCCAGCCTGCAGAGGTCCAACACTGTCTGAGGATGGGTGGGTGAGTCTAATTCCAAGTTTTGTTAGTGAGATGCCCATTTTTACTGCACACCAAAGCCTCTAACAGCTGACCTCTTGGTTTCCATCTGACTTAGTCTTTTTTCTTATGTCACCTGGCTGGCATTGACAGAAGTTAGCAAGATACCAGGATTTAGACCCAAGAGAAGTACTCTAACTAATTTACTATAGCCATTCATTGAGGGCTGTTGGGCACTGGCCACCAATAAAATAGCACCGTTTTTCATTTGCTATTATTCCTTGTTTACGTATTAATCCTAGAAATTCACAGTGAGGAGGTGTGATGGGCGGGACGAGATTCAGATATTTAGATCCCAATCTTACTTCAAACAGCTTGGAGTAACCCTGCAGTGCTGGGTTCACTCTTTTGGCAATGAGGTTCCATCTATTAAATTGTTGAATCACTTTAAATAAATAGATCATTAGTCAACCAAGAAAAAATCATATAGCAAAGAATTCAGTATATCTTATTCAATTTTTCAGATATTTAGAAATTGCTGAAGAGACCTCATACCTTTGAAAAGGAAAGGGAATGATGTGAACTATGATTGAATAAACGTGTATATATGCCTAAGATTTGTTTTGAAATAGAAAACGTGCTTAGAACTTCAAAAGGCATTGTCTATTCAATACTGGATACCTTTGTGTAGGAATGCCAAAACTTTTTTCCAGGGTCATTTTTAAAAGGCAGTGGTACAAAAGGACAAATATGGTATGATCCCACCTACATATTTCTAGAATAGGCAGATGCATAGAGACAAAGTAGATTAGTGGTTAGCAGGGTCTGGGGACGGGGAATGAGGAGCTATTGCTTAATAGGTACAGAGTTTCTGTTTGGGGTGATGAAAAAGTTTTGGAAATAAATAGTGGCGATGGATGCACAACATCGTGAATATAATCAGTGCTGCTGAACTGTATGCTTAATAGATGGTTAAAATGGCAAAATTTATGTTATATATATATTTCACCACAATAAAATAAATAATAATAAAAGATACTGGGTTTCTAAAACAATGCCAAATATTGGACTCTATGAAATTCTATAAATGATTATGCAACAACAACAACAAAAAAAACTTCTTAAAACGAAAGAGTTAAGCCTACAAGAATCAGAGTTGACCTCAAGGGCAGGTTGCCTTCCTGGGATAAATTTGAGAACTCCGAAAAAGAATTTGGAAATAAGACCGAGAAGCATATAGCTGGATGTGTAGCAGGGAAACCAGGACACCATAACACAGCTGTGTGTTCTCTGGAACAGGGTTCAGAGAAAGAGTCAGCTTGTCTTTTCTCATAGAAATAATTTCTCTTCTGGTTAATTTATTATTGATAAAATCCCACAATTAGGGTTTCATTATTTGCAAAACTCAGTGGTTTCCCCTTCAGTAATGGTACATATTTTATTCACAAATTTTCTCACCAGATCCTTTCTAGAGAGCAGAGAGAGTGGGCAGAGAACTTGCCTGAGTCGACGGCAAATGGAACATCATCAGAGGTTGGGAGAAAAGGAGATGAAAAAGGAAACTAGAAGCCTAACATCAAACCATTGACTTCACAGTTTTGCCAGCGTGCAGCATTTAAGGCTTTAATGTTTTGCTCTAAGCATTGTCTTGGGCTGGTTGCCATCCTAGCACAAAAGTTCTCAAGTTTGTGTTCATCATAACACACATGACAGTTGAAATTTGCACTTATATTTCACTTGCATTTATATTTCAATAAATTTGTATCTGTATTCCAAGGTTATTCACATCAAAATGTAGGTTATGCAAAATTTCAACAAGTTGTAAGTCAGCCCTTCCATCTTTCACTCTAGAGCGCTTATCAAGGTACGTAAGCATGGATGGCCTTATTGTAGAGACTAGAATCTGTCCAGTGGACAGCTGTTGGGCTGTCTGCCCAATCCTTGCTTCCCTAGAAACAGTCTCTCTGCTATGCTCATGTCTAGAAGGCAAACTACCAACAACCATGTTTCTACAATGTGATTCCCATACCCCTGGACACATGTTGTAGAATTTGAGTGGGTACAATCAGTCCCTTCCCCCAGGAATTTGGAAACAAGACCAAGAAGCATATTTAGTTGTTCCCTCCATATAGCTGGTCCCGTATCATAAAAACCTGGGCACTATGGTACAGCTATATGTTCTACCAGGGGATTCAGAGAAACAGTCAGCCAGTCTTTTGACCAAGAGAGGAGAGGAGTGTCAGTAGATGCTTAGAGAGAAGAGGTGAAGACAGAGAGAACACTGAGAGCTTTGCAGGTCTTGGCTTCATTACCTTTTGAGGCCAAACGTACTCCTGCTTTGGGGTTCCGCATGATATACCATCCCTTGTCATAAATTACCTTTCCCATATGCTGGAGCAAGTTTTTTCTATTACTTGGAACCAAAAAAAAAAAAAAAAAAAAATCCTAATACATTTCTCTCTTTCTTTATGTCTCTCTCTCTTTTTTTCCCTCCCTCCCTCCCTCCTTCCCTTCTTTCTTTCCAAGAAAATGTTTGGAACTTTTTAAAGTCTTAGCAAAGTACTAACAGCTGAGAAGCACTGCTGTAGAAAGCAGTCAATTCATTTGCTCACCTCATCAATGAGCCCAAAGATTAAGTTTCTAAATTCATTTTTCCACCCCTACCCTAGGCAATACTGCTCTCCGTGAACATGAGCATAATGGATATCCATTTCCTCTCCAAAAGCCTGCAGTATAGTTAGCTATTGTGATCCCCTACACTCTGTCTCTAACACGCTTCCAAGTTCCTTTCATTTGACTGTCCTGTGTCCTAAGACCAGAAACCACTCCCAAAGAACACATTGCATCCCACATGGATCAACCGATGCCTTCCTTCATCAAGCAGAGCCATTCCCAAGCATGTTGTTGTTGTTAGCTGCCATAGAATTGGCCCCAACTCATGGTGACCCCATGCACAATGGAAGGAAACGCCACCCAGTCATTGCCACTCACACTGTTGTGATCCATAGGGCTTTCACTGGCTGATTTTCAGAAGTAGATTGCCAGGCCTTTCTTCCCAGTCCATCTTAGTCTAGAGGCTCCTCTGAAACCTGCTCAACATCATAGTAACACGGAAGCTTCCACTGACAGACAGGTGGTGGCAAAAGCAGATTACTCAATAAGCAAGGTAAACACACAGCCTTACTTGTGCTTACTTCCTCACCTGTAGTGAACAATTTATTTTCACATGGGTTTCACCACATGGTGTGGTGAAAAACATGTGAAACTGTTCATTATGGATTAAGAAGTAAGCACAAATAAGCTTGTGCTTACCTTGTTTACTAGGTAATCGGCCTCTGTCAGGGATTATAAGTTCAAAAAGAGGATTTGATCTATAGGAAGGTGCCATAGAATCGGGAGAGAGACATATGCCAGCCATACCTAGAAGCAGAATCTTTTTTTTTTTTTTATTAACTTTTATTGAGCTTCAAGTGAACGTTTACAAATCAAGTCAGTCTGTCACATATAAGTTTACATACATCTTACTCCGTACTCCCACTTGCTCTCCCCCTAATGAGTCAGCCCTTCCAGTCTCTCCTTTCGTGACAATTTTGCCAGCTTCCCTCTCTCTCCATCCTCCCATCCCCCCTCCAGACAGGAGATGCCAACACAGTCTCAAGTGTCCACCTGATATAATTAGCTCACTCTTCATCAGCATCTCTCTCCAACCCATTGTCCAGTCCCTTTCATGTCTGATGAGTTGTCTTCGGGGATGGTTCCTGTCCTGTGCCAACAGAAGGTCTGGGGACCATGGCCGCCGGGATTCCTCTAGTCTCAGTCAGACCATTAAGTATGGTCTTTTTGTGAGAATTTGGGGTCTGCATCCCACTGATCTCCTGCTCCCTCAGGGGTTCTCTGTTGTGCTCCCTGTCAGGGCAGTCATCGGTTGTGGCCAAGCACCAACTAGTTCTTCTGGTCTCAGGATGATGTAGGTCTCTGGTTCATGTGGCCCTTTCTGTCTCTTGGGCTCTTAGTTGTCGTGTGACTTTGGTGTTCTTCATTCTCCTTTGAAGCAGAATCTTTTGATGTGATGAAAAAATGTGAAATTGTTTACTACAGATGGTCTGGTAAGCAAGGTAAGCACCGTGCTTACTCTGTCTATTGGATTAATCCACCCCTGGGTAGTAGTTGTGAGTGAGGTGCATTGGCTAGAATCAAACCCAGGGTTCCTGCATGGAAGGCAAGAATTCTACTACTGAACCACCAATGCCTCACCTGATTCTATAAGTGCTTATTGAATCACAGCTCTCTACATAATGTGATCTCACAGTAGTACTTATCTCCTACTTTGCAAAAGCACTAAGGAAATTCTTACTTATGCCTGTTAAATTGCGTTTTTGTAGGCTCTTTCCTCCAAGCAGTTCCCAGCAAGTAGGACTATCATGGTGGAGTGCTTTTCATGCCCCAGAAGAAAAGGGTTTTCTATAAATGCATACTTTTGGGATATTGGCAATGTCACTACCAGTCCAGAGGTCAGGACCTATAGACCCTTTTCTAACTAACAGGCCTAATTTAAATCAACTGAGAGTGTGGCCAGAGTCAGTCTCAACATGGAACACTGCAGCCTTGGTGTGTTACTTCCAAATGATCCAGATAAGTGGAAAAAGACAGTGACAAAGGCAAGTGGGAAAAGTAGACAATAGTTTTCTATCTCCCACCCACACCTACCCAGCTTCCAGGCCTTTCCTTCTTTTTCTGTGCCCAGGCCTGGCTGATTTACATGGAAACGCCATCTCCCAACTTTCTTTCTCTGAGACCAACTGAGCTTATTATATAATCTCAGCTCTTGTTCCAAGAAAACCAAGATCAATCTCAAAAAGCAGTCATCTGAACTTGGCAGACACTTGTGTGGGAAAGTCTTTAAACGAAAACAAATTTGTTGATGTACTGGGACAAGAAACTCAGAGAACAGATAAAATGTTCCATGAGCCAACTCTGCCCTCAGCTTCAGCATTCACACTTTTCTCAGCCAACAATCTCTGTTCTGCTCTGCGGATGAAGCCAACTCATCAGCTTATCATGGTAAGTCCGAATGCTCTTACCAATGAACTGAAGGAATACCAAGACACTCAAGGAGAAAACTCCTAACTGTAGAACCCCCATGCTACAGTGCAAGAAGGAAACACCTGATCAACAAAAAGAATGAAGACGGGTATTAACAACAAAAGATTACATTGAGCTTCCAGTATAAACTAACTAATTTCCTCTGGCTATACTCCTCTCTTCTCCAAGGCTACTTACAGAGAGGTCCTTCTGTCTTTGTTACAGTGAATGACAACATGACAGAACTTACTGAGTTCAGCTTCAAAATAGAAATACAAATAAAGATTAGGGTTCCCCAAGGAAGGAAGTTGCTTTTCCTTTCCCAAGCAACAAGTGAAGGAGGCAGGGAGAAGAAGGTTCTGGAGAACATCAAAACAGCTGCTAACAGATCCTTAGGCAAGGGAAAACCGTACTATTTGGGTATAGCCTCAGAAGAGGAAAAAGAGATATCGTTAGGAAAACTGGTCTTTACAGGACTAAATCAACCAGAAAGTAGATTAAATCCCTTTATACCCAGTGGAAAGCACTTGAGGCTCATGACAACCCAGATGGATTGATTTATTATTCACAAAGTAATCCAGCCACCTGGAATTTGTGTTTGTGCCCACCTCTTCTTCCTCTGTGGTTTCTCAGAGAAGAAAGACTTAACAAAACGTGGGGCAGGGGGCAGAATAGGAGATGCCAGAATGTCAAATAACTTCCAAGCGCAGTACTAGATATTTTTGGTGGTGTGGATTTTCTTGGTTTGGTTCTCTCAAGAGTTAATAAGGCTGAACTAGTGGAGGAGCGACTGAGATGTTCAGTCTCACCTGGTGCCTATATGATTTTCTGAGCAACACAAGTGAAGAAGTAAGCAATGATTAATGAATGTAGCCTAACACAAGGTACATTAGCATAAATCAATAGCTTTCTTTTATAACGGCAAGAACAAGTTAGAAAATAAATAGGAATAAGTTAATCTCATTCACAATGGCAACAAAAAATATAAAATATCCAAGAATATAACTAACTAGTAATGTGTTGTTGTTAGGTGCCGTGGAGTCTGTCCCGATTCAGAGCAACCCTACATACAACACAACAAAACACTGCACCATCCTTACAATCATTGTTATGCTTGAGCCCATTTTTGCAGCCGGTGTGTCAATCCATCTCCTTGAGGGTCTTCTTTTTCACTGTCCCTCTACTCCACCAAGCATGATATCCTTCTCCAGGGGCTGGTGCCTCCTGATAACATGTCCAAAGTATGTGAGACTAAGTCTCAGCATCTTCGCTTCCAGTGAGCAACGTGGCTGCACTTCTTCAGAGACAGATTTTTTTGTTCTTCTGGCAGTCCATGGTATAGTCAACAGTCTTCACTAATACTATAATTCAGAGGCACCAATTCTTCTTCAGTCTTCCTTACTCATTGTTCAACTTTCACATGCATATCAGGGGATTGAAAATGTCATGGCTTGGTCAGGTGTTAAAGCTTTTTAACACTTTAAAGAGGACTTTTGCAGCAGACTTGCACGATGCAATGCGTCATTTGATTTCTTGACTGCTGCTTCCATGGGCGTTGAATGTGGACCCAAGTATAATGAAATCAATCTTTTGTCCGTTTATCATAATGTTGCTTATTGGTCCAGTTGTGTGGATTTTTGTTTTCTTTATGTTGAGGTGTAATCCATACTGAAGGCTGTGGTCTTTGATCTTCATCAATAAGTGCTTCAAGTCCTCTTCACGTTCAGCAAGCAGGGTTGTGTCATCTGCATATCGCAGGAAGTTAATGAGTCTTCCTCTAGTCCTGGCGCCCCATTCTTTTTCGTATAGTCCAGCTTCTCGGATTATTTGCTCAGTATATATCAGTTCTTCGTTCCTTATGACTGAACAATGTTCCATTATATGGCTTTTTAGTTATCTGGTATATCTATAACAAAAATGCCACAAGTGGGTAGCTTTAACAAACAGATATTTATTTTCTCAAAGTTTAGGAGGCTATAAGTCCAAATTCAGGGCCTGGCCTCTAGGGGAAGTCTTCTTTTCTGCTTTCGAGAAGATCCTTGTCTCCTTTCAGCTTCTGGGCAATGGCTTGGTTCCTTAATGATCTTCATGTGGAGTTGCATCTATCTTCCCCCATTTCTGCTTCTCTCACTTGCTTGTTAAATCTCTTTTATATCTCAAAAAACATTGATTTAAAACACATCCTATACTGATTCTGTTTCACGAACATAACAAAGAGAACCAGTTCCCAAATGGGATTATAACCACAGGTATGGGGGCTAGGATCGACAATACACATTTTTGGGGGACACAATTCAATCCATAATATATGGATATACCGCATTTTGTTGATCCATTCATCAGTTAATGGGCATTTGGTGGTTTCTATTTTGGGGCTGTTGGGAATAATGCTACTAGTTATTGTGTGGGTATATGTTTTCATTTCTCTTGGGTAAATACCTAGGAGTTGAAATGCTGGGTCATATGGTGTAAAAACAGCAGGACAGCAATGTCTGACCTCTTTTAACTTCACAAAGAGGAAGAAGAATCCAGATCAACAGCCCAAGGTTGATTCCTATGAAGTGGGGGTCAGGCCTCCTCTCTCTGCCGTCTTTACCCAAGTCTGACACCAACTGTCCCTCCCACAGCACTCTCTATTTTTCTGTTGGGTTAGATAATTCATTGCAATGGCCACACAGAACTCACAGACTATACTCACAGTCATGGAGTTTATTAGGGAAGTAAGAAGTTACATTCAGATTGAGGAATGCTCAGAATACAATTCTTCCATCAGGACAGCCTCTTTCCGGTCGTGCTCACAGGCACGCCTATCTCTGGCTCTAGGTCTCTGCCCAAAGGCACTCAGCTTTCTCTGTCTGTGGGCCGGAAGTCTACTACACCATCTCCTGCTGCCAGGTCTCTGCTGCTGCTTCTTGCTGACTTCAGTGTTACAGTTCCCTTTGCCCCTGTCTCCTGGGTGCAGGAGCTTCTCAGCACAGGGATCCCCAGTCCAAAGGATGTGCTGGCTCTTCCTTCTTGGTGGTGGTGGGAACTTCTCTTTACAGCCTCTAGGGTGGCTCTTTTCAAGCCCAGTGGGATGGCAAAATGGACGAATCCCTTCGGTGGGCCACAATTATCCTATCACACAATCCTGCCCAATCGCCCAGATAGGAGTTACAAGGCCATGGTGGGAAAAGCCACACAAAAGCAATCCATAACATTGCCTATGGCAACTCTATGTTTAACATTTTGAGGAATCACAACTGCACCATTTTACATTCCGAACAACAATGTATGAAGGTTCCAGTTTTTTCATTCTCTCCAAAATTTGTTTTGTCTGTCTTAAAATTATAGCTATCCTAGTGGATGCTAAGTGGTATCTTATTGTGATTTTTAATTTTGATTTGCATTTCCCTGACAATTAATGGTGTTGAACACCTTTTCATGTGCTTATTGGCCATTCGTATATCTTCTATGGAGAAATAGCTCTTCAAGTTCTTTGTCCATTTTTTAATTAGGTTAGTTGTCTTCTTTTAAAATGATTTGTAAGAATTCTCTATATACTCTGGTTACAAGTCTTTTATTATATATATGATTTGCAAATATTTTCTCCCATTCTGTGGATTTTCTTTTAACTTTCTTGGGTGTGTCCTTTGCAGCACAAGTGTTTTTAATTTTTATGAATCCAATTTGTCTTTTTGTTTTTGCTTTTTCTTGTGCGTTTGGGGTCATAGCTGAGAAACCACTGTCTAATCTAAAGTCATGAAGATTTACAAATACGTTTCTTTCTAAATGTTTTATAGTTTTAGCCCATATATTTAAGTCTTTGTTCCATTTTGAGTTAATTATTATATATAGCATGAGGTAGGTGTGCAACTTCATTCGTTTACATGTGTGTATCAAGTTGTCGCAGTAATATTTGGTGAAAAGGCTATTCTTTCTCGCCGTTGAATGGCATTGGTACCCTTTACATCAGTACATCACAAATCTAAAGGTGTATTTCTAGACCCTCAATTCTATTCCATTTATCTGTTTCTATTCTCATGCCAGCACCAACTGTTTTGATTACTGTAGGTTTGTAGTAATTTTTGAAATTGGGAAATGTTAGTCCTATTTTATTCTTCTATTTTAAGATTGTTTTGGCTTTTTGAGTTCCCTTGATCCCTGGTGATGCAGTGGTTAAGAGCTCAGCTTTTAACCAAAAGGACAGCAGTTCAAATCTACCAGCTGCTCCTTGGAAACCCTCAGGGGCAGCTCCACTCTGTCTTACAGGGTCGCTATGACTCAACAGCAACAGGTTTGTTTTTGGTTTGTGTTTTCATATGAATATTAGGATCAGCTTGTCAATTTCTGGAAAAAAAAAAAAAGCAGCTGGGATTTTGAAAGAAATACATTGAATCTTTAGATGAATTTGCAGAGTATTGTTATCCTGACAATATTAAGTTTCCAGTCCACGAACATGGGATCTCTTTCCATTTGTTAGGTCTTCTTTTTTTGACTTTCAACAATATTTTACGGTTTTAGAGTACAAGCTTTGTACTTTATAATTAAATTTATTCTTAAATGTTTCATTGTTTTTGATGCTACTGTAAATGGAATTTTTTCCATAATTTCATTTTTTGATTGTTCATTGCTAATGTATAGAAATACAAGTGATGCTTTAAAAAAAATTATCTTGTATCTTGTAAACTTGCTGAACTCATGTATTAGATCTTGAACTAAATAAGGCTAAACAAGAATTGTATGTACTGTTCCAACTTAGCTACAAATTCAACTTAAAGACTTAAAGACACACTTAGGAATGATCGTGTTCATCACCTGGGATTGCCTGTATATGTTTTCTATTTGTCCCGTCAGGCCTTTGTTCCATTTTGCCTCTTTTTCTGCTTTCTTTTGGATTTTTTCTTGTTTTCCATTTTATCTCTTTTGTTGCCTAATTGACCCTAACTCTTTGTTGTTTAATTTAGCAATTGTTTTAGTGTTTATAATATATGTATTTCAATTATTCCAGTTTGCCTTCAAGAGATATTATACAACTGTACATATAGTATAAGAACCTTACCTCCCTGTACTTCCAAAACCTCCTTCCCAGCTTTTGTGTTGTTGTCATGCATTTGAACTCCATGTATGTTATGTTATGAACCCCACAATACGTTGTTTTTATTTTTACTTTAAAATTATTGTTTAAAGAGATTTAGATAATAAGAAAATTTTATTTCTTTAATTATATATTTACCATTTCTGGTACTCTTCACTGTTTTGTTTAGATCAGTATTTCCATCTGGTACCATTGTCCTATCTGAAGGACTTTGTATAACATTTCTTATTGTGTAGGCCTGATAGTGATGAATTCTTTCAGTTTTTGTACATTATTTTTGGAAAGTTACTTTTGCTGGGTAAAGAATTCTAGGATGACAATTTTTTCTTTCAGTTAAGTTACTTGGAACAGATTAGTCCTTTTAGGTTGTGTTTCTAAGCTTTGCTAGACGGGACCAAAAAGGCATTTAATCTAGGACTCATTTTGCACTACTACTGTAGTAAAGGGAACCCTGGTGGCACAACGGTTAAGAGCTCGGCTGCTAACCAAAAGGTCAGCAGTTCAAATCCACTAGGCACTCCTTGGAAGCCCTATGGAGCAGTTCTACTCTGTCCCTTTGGGTTTCTGAGTCAGAATCAGCTCAACGGCAACGGGATTTTTGGGTTTACTAGAGTAAAAGTGTTCTTCATAGTCACTAATGCCCTATGAATGATAGGATTTTCCACTGTGGCTGGTGGGAACAATTACTATTCCTGGGCCTTCTGTGAACTCTGAGGATTGTTTGCTGTAATCCTTTTGGGTGTTTTCCCCTCCATCTTTGAATAATTTCTTCATGTGTATATACCTATCAGTATTCAGTGACTACTTGAGGGGACATACCCTCTGCAGATCTCCAGAGTTCTCTCTCTGTGTAGTTCTCTTCAATATTCTGCCCTGCAAACTCTAGCCTCTTTGATCCTCCCAGACCTTCAGCTTTGTCTCCTCAACTCAGTGAGACCACCTGGCTCTACCTGGGCTCCTCTCCTGAGACACAGCTGGAAATTTCTCCAGGCAATCATAAGGCTCACCTCATTTGAATCCTTTTTCTCAGTGATCAATGTTCTTCATTGCCAGATGTGCAGTGTAGTAAGAACCATTATTTTATATGTTTTGCCCAGATTTTCATCTGTCTCAGACTGAGAGGATAAACTTACTCCCTGTCAGTTCATCTTGGCCAGAAGAAAAGTTGATCATGAATTTTGAGAATGTCTTCTCCCTGCAGCCTCTGTGCTCCAGTTTTCTATTGCTGCACCACAAACCACTTCAAAAAGTACTGGATTAACACAAAAATAGCATTTATTTTGCTCATTAATCTGTAGGTTGGGCAGGACTCTGTAAGGACAGCTCATCTTAGCTCCACTTGGCATTAGCTGGTAGCTCAAAAGTCGGGGGGTGGAATCATGTCTGGCCATTGACTTTTGACTAGGGTCTCGTCTCATGTGATCGGAGCACCTCATTTCATCTTTCCATGTGACTAGTTGGCTTCCTCACAGCACAGTGACTAGATTGCCAAGGGCAAGTGGAGAAAGAGAGTCACTTTTTCTAACTTAGCCTTGAAAATCCATCACATTCTGTTCTTTGGAAGTAAGTCACCAAAAAAAAAAAAAAAAAAAAAAAACCAAGGCCAGCTTAAATTCAAGGAAGCAATTAGACTTTTCCTTTTGATGTCAGAAGCAACAAAGAAGTTGTGGACATGTTTTAAAACCACCACACTTGTTCCTCCAAGTTGTTTTTTTCTGCTTGTTTTTAATCTCTATTTTTCCTATCAGACACTTTCCTCTGTTACCTGATGTTATTTTGTTGTCTGTTCACATATAAGGGAGGGGTGCTAAAATTCTAATTGGAGGTTTCAAGTGTGTGGAAGGGTTTTTCTACTGTGAGCTTCACTTTGCCATGGCCTGGTTGGGTTGCTTAAAAGGAGAAGTTTCAAAATATCTTGAGGTATTTCTCTTAGTGATAATCAGATTCCCCAGGAAAAAAATCTCCAATCTCCTCTTTGGAAGTTGAAGGCCAATATTTTAGGACATGAAGGAAGAAAGCTGGGATGTCTCAGAATCCAGGATGGATATATTATCTAAATCCCTGTTTTCAGCCCAGTACGTGCATTGTCAGCTGAATCTGAAGTCCTCTTTACTCATCCTCTCTAGAGAACATATATAACCTTTATTCTTTCCCAGAATGAGGAATGATCAGCCATCAGGTGGCTGATCAGAGTGTGGGGGGCAAACTGGGATATAAATAGTTCTTAAATTGATTCTTGACCAACCCTCCTTATTCAATCTCCACATTCAGTCACACTTCCAGAGGTATCTAGTATTACCAATTCCTTAGTCTTTTGGGGATTATTTCATGTAAATCAGGTAGATTTCTGGTTTCCTCACTCCTGGTTTACGATTCACTTTTCCCAGATCTACTAAGAATTTGCCACTCATCACCATCTGCTTTCCAGCTTCCCAATTTTCATTTTGTTGTCTCTTCTTCCGACCTTCCTGTCTTTCTGAATTTAGGCTTTTACTACCATTTGATGAGATTTTTAAGCATATGTTTAACCTACTAACTTTTAATCAATTATCTATTATTTAATCTACTATCAAAAGTCAAACTCATTCCTTAAAGCTTTGTTGTTGTTGTTGTTGTTGCTGGGTGCCGTCAAGTCAGTTCTGACTCATAGCGACCCTATGGACAACAGAACGAAACATGGCTCAGTCCTGCGCCATCCTGAAAATCATTGTTATGCTTGAGCTCATTGTTGCAGCCTCTGTGTGAATCCACCTCGTTGAGGGTCTTCCTCTTTTCCGCTGACCCTGTACTCTGCCAAGCATGATGTCCTTCTCCAGGGGCTGATCCCTCCTGACAACATGCCCAAAGTATGTAAGATGCAGTCTCGCCATCCTTGCCTCTAAGGAGCATTCTGGCCACACTTCTTCCAAGATAGATTTGTTTGTTCTTTTGGCGGTCCATGGTATATTCAATATTCTTCACCAACAACACAATTCAAAGGCGTCAACTCTTCTTCGGTCTTCCTTATTCATTGTCCAGCTTTCACATGCATATGATGTAATTGAAAATACCATGGCTTGGGTCAGGTGCACCTTAGTCTTCAGGGTGACATCTTTGCTCTTCAACCCTTTGAAGAGGTCCTTTGTAGCAGATTTGCCCGATGCAATGCGTCTTTTGATTTCTTGACTGCTGCTTCCATGGCTCTTGATTGTGGATCCAAGTAAAATAAAATCCTTGACAACTTCAATCTTTTCTCTGTTTATCATGATGTTGCTCATTGGTCCAGTTGTGAGGATTTTTGTTTTCTTTATGTTGAGGTGTAATCCAGACTGAAGGCTGTGGTCTTTGATCTTCATTAGTAAGTGCTTCAAGTCCTCTTCATTTTCAGCAAGCAAGGTTGTGTCATCTGCATAATGCAGGTTGTTAATGAGTCTTCCTCCAATCCTGTTGCCCCGTTCTTCTTCATATAGCCCGGCTTCTCGTATTATTTGTTCAGCATACAGATTAAATAGGTATGGTGAAAGAATACAACCCTGACCCACACCTTTCCTGACTTTAAACCAATTAGTATCCCCTTGTTCTGTCCGAACAACTGCCTCTTGATCTATGTAAAGGTTCCTCATGAGCACAATTAAGCGTTCTGGAATTCCCATTCTTCGCAGTGTTATCCATAATTTGTTATGATCCACACAGTCGAATGCCTTTGCATAGTCAATAAAACACAGGTAAACATCCTTCTGGTATTCTCTGCTTTCAGCCAGGATCCATCTGACACCAGCAATGACATTCCGGGTTCCACGTCCTCTTCTGAAACTGGCCTGAATTTCTGGCAGTTCCCTATCGATATACTGCTGCAGCCATTTTTGAATGATCTTCATCAAAATTTTGCTTGCGTGTGATATTAATGATATTGTTCTATAGTTTCCACATTCAGTTGGATCACCTTTCTTGGGAATAGGCATAAATATGGATCTCTTCCAGTCAGTTGGCCAGGAAGCTGTCTTCCATATTTCTTGGCATAGACGAGTGAGCACCTCCAGCACTGCATCTGTTTGTTGAAACATCTCAATTGATATTCCATCAATTCCTGGAGCCTTGTTTTTCGCCAATGCCTTCACAGCAGCTTGGACTTCTTCCTTCAGTACCATTGGTTCCTAATCATATGCCACCTCTTGAAATGGTTGAATATCGACTAATTCTTTTGGATATAACCACTCTGTGTATTCTTTCCATCTTCTTTTGATGCTTCCCGTGTCGTTTAGTATTTTCCCCATGGAATCCTTCACTATTGCAACCCGAGGCTTGATTTTTTTCTTCAGTTCTCTCAGCTTGAGAAACACCAAGCGTGTTCTTCCCTTTTGGTTTTCCATCTCCAGCTCTTTGTACATGTCATTATAATACCTTACTTTGTCTTCTCGAGAGGCCTTTTGAAGTCTTCTGTTCAGCTCTTTTACTTCATCAATTCTTCCTTTTGGTTTAGCTGCTCGACGCTCAAGAGCAAGTTTCAGAGTCTCCTCTGACATCCATCTTGGTCTTTTCTTTCTTTCCTGTCTTTTCAGTGACCTCTTGCTTTCTTCCTGGATGATGTCCTTGATGTCGTTCCACAACTCATCTGGTCTTCAGTCACTAGTGTTCAATGTGTCAACTCTATTCTTGAAATGGTCTCTAAATTCAGGTGGGATATACTCAAGGTCATATTTTGACTGTCTTGGACTTGCTTTGATTTTCTTCAGTTTCAGCTTGAACTTGCAAAGAGCAATTGATGGTCTATTCCACAGTTGGGCCCCGGCCTTGTTCTGACTGATGATATTGAGCTTTTCCATCATCTCTTTCCACAGATGTAGTCAATTTGACTTTACCTTTTGGTAATTCAATGCAAACATTTTCGAGGTTTGGCTATCCTCTTTGCAACATTCAAACCCCTGGTCAGTTGTTCTGTACTGCCTTAGAGTCTCTCTGGCACTCATCTGGCAAATTTTCCCCTTCGATCTGTTTGTTGTCTGTTTGTAGAAATTCTCCTGAGTGACTGCTGACCACATCCATGCCTTTCCTGAATGATTTGCTCCAGTTGGTTAAAGAACCACTTCCAAGTAGACTATCTGTTCTAAAGTCTGCTTGAAGTTCCATTTTACCTTTCTACTCCTATTCATATCCCTGTCTAGGTCACACATATGTATATCATATTTCCCAAACTCATTGTTTCCTAAAAATAAACATTGCCTGTCTAAAACAGCGATCACATTCATGTACTTATGATCATTTATTTTTTCTACAGTTACAACAAGGTAAAATAAAAATTACATTGATGATTAAGACATTTCTTTAGAACACCTTTTTTTCTGAACTCCTCAAGGCACTCGATTATAACCAACTAATCACCATCTCATGGTGACTCGTGGCTACCCCAAGTATTACAGAATACAATTTTTTTTTTTTTTTGCCTGTAATCTTTATAGAAACAGATCACCAGGCCTTTCTTCTGCAGCATCACTGGGTAGGTTCCAAACGTCAACCTCTAGGTTAATGGTAGTATTTCTCATCTGCTGGAGCATTCAAAAAATCCTAGTGTGCAAACAAGTCAGGGTGGCTCCTACCTACATCAGGAAGGACCAAGGTACTCTTACGCGTTGTCCCTCATACTTAATTTTTAATGAGAGAACCCCAGAGCAGCACTAGAGAACTTAGACAGAAAATGCCTTCCTGGTGCTGTTAAGAGCTTTCTATTAGCATGGAAGGAATGGAGGTGGGAGTGATGGACGAGCTTTCTCCCCTTGGGTGTTTGCTTACAGAGTGGCCATTGCTCTAAAAGCAGGGGATGCTTTGTGGATATAAGAGGCTATTTTTACTAGTGCTGTCTTCTAAATGAGAAAAAACCCAGATCCGGACACCTTCCTGCCACCAGAAGGCCTGTTTCAGCATCGCTATGTGGACTGGGGCTGTGAAGTCCCAGAAAGATGGCCTGTGTGGTGCCCGGCACAAAGAGAGGAACCTCAGAGAGCTCATTTCCAGCTCCTGTGAAGGATTTGACTGGGCGACCTCAGGAAAAGCCTTTCAGCCTACACAGACCTCTCCTGGATAAAGCAGAGATAAACACACTCAACAGCAGACCACATGTGAATATAACAGCAGCCCCCTAGGGAATCTTGTTAATCTGTCAGTTTGCCATACTGCGGTGGTTTGTGTTGCTGCGATGCTAGAAGCTATGCCACTGGTATTTCAAGTATCAGCAAGGTTACCCATTGTGGACATGTTTCAGCAGACCTTCCAGTCTAAGACAGACTAGGAAGAAAGGCCTGGCAATCTATTTCTGAAAACAGGCCAACAAAAACCTTATGGATAACAATGCTGGGGAATAAAATGCTGGGGTTCTTTTTGTTTGTTTTGTTTTTTAGCAAAATGAATATTTCCATTAACCTTCTCTATGCCCCAAATCGTGATCCCTGGGTCTTTGATTCTTACAAGTAAAGGGGGAAACAGTTTTGGAAAACAAAATGTCTTGGCCCTGAGAATAGTCTCTTACTTGTGCAGTTGAGGACGGTTTATTATGGGTCTGTTTAGTGTCTTGGTCAAGGGAGGGAAGGAATAAAATGCTGATCCAAGAAGCCATCTTGCGCTAAGGAGTGATGAAGTACATTTTTTTGGGCTGAGGCATTCTTTCAGCCTAGATTTCCTTGCAGAATAAGACTGAGTCGGCAGGTACAGGAATAGAACGGTTCACTGGGAGAAGATTATTAGAGAAACCAGAGGCTTATCTAGTCCAGAGTCTCTGGGGAAGATGCACAGAGAGGGAGAACTAATCCACTCCAAGAAAGGGACTGTGCCTTATCCCTAACTTGATATATCACTCATATGGTGGGTGGGAAAGTTTTTTCAAGCCCCTTTGACCCGAGCAGTAAATTATCCCTCATGTTTCTGTTTTGTGGTGGTCAACAAGCACTGAGTCATCCAGTGACTCACAGCCTCATCATCAATGTATATTTGGGGGCGCCCACTGGGTGCTCGGGTTCACACTGATAAGGAAAGCTGGCCTTTGTTGTGCCTGAGTCTTTTTCCGAGCTACGTGTTTTCTG
The DNA here is from genome assembly GCF_024166365.1 of Elephas maximus indicus. Taxonomy (NCBI): domain Eukaryota; kingdom Metazoa; phylum Chordata; class Mammalia; order Proboscidea; family Elephantidae; genus Elephas; species Elephas maximus. The sequence goes on from NC_064829.1 coordinate 28,656,779, forward strand.
TGTTTTCTTAGCTGCCATGGCCATCCTGATGGTGTCATACCACTCGGATGACAGACATGTATAACACTCTTTGAAACTAGACAGAACATTACGTATTGGGGGAATTTTTTTATTGTGCACCCACATGTTGGGCCCACTAACTATGTGAAATCGTTCCCATTTTTATCTTGCTTTAACAGAAGGAAGCACATTGATGCTCTGCTTAGGGAAAGTACCCTGTATTCTGCTGCTGAGGACCTTGGGCACTCTTTTAACTTCCCGGGGCCTCTGCTTCCTCATTTACTGTCTGCTCCCCTGACTTTATAGCAATACTTCATTAGGATTCAAATGAAGCCTAGAAAGTACAAGCACAAATGTCTCTTTTTAAAGGGTGTTCTTGGGCCACACCTCCCTCTGCCCAGGCTACACCCACTGGTGATTTCCCCATGTGTGGCTGACTGTTTGAGCTGGGTTTATAGGAGGTTCACACGATATGCTGGCACTAGCAAGAAATGGACTGCTGGGAACTTACAGCCCCACCCAGCTACATTCATTCATTCAACAAACATTTATTGAACACCTACTATGTACCAGGCGCTCTTCTAGGCACTGAGTATACAAATGTCAAAACAAAAAATGACTCTCCTCTCATGGGGCTTACATTCTAGTGTGGGGAGGTCTACATTAAACATTATCGATAAGTAAATTTTATAGAAGACGGTGAGAACTGTAGAAAAAAATAGAACAGGGTCAAGGGATAAGGAGTGCTGGGTTTTGGCAGGGATTGAAATTTTCAATATGAGGTTCAGGCTAGGCTTCACTGCAAAGGTGACATTTGAGCAAAGACTTGAAGAAAGTGAGGGAGGGAAACATAAAGAAGCAGGGAAGAGATCCAAGTAGAAGAAATAAGTTAATATAGCTAAGTACATGCCATTCTAAATACTAACAAGTATATATGGAACTCTTATTTTGAGACTAGTTCTATATTAGGTGCTGGGGTGAGGCATGTATTGTCAGGTAATAAAGAGAAGGAGCTACGGTCTACTTGTGGAGATAAATCTAAAAAGACTTAGGTATTTTGATTAATTAAGATTAATAATGTGGACCTGATTCACATTAGGGGGTACAAACAGCTAATATGCTCAGCTGGTAACTGAAAGTTTGGAGGTTCAAATCCACCTAGAGGTGCCTTAGAAGAAAAGCCTGAAGATCTACTTCTAAAAAATCAGCCATTGAAAAGCCTATGGAGCACAGTTCTATTGTGACACACACAGGGTCACCATGAGTCAGAATCGACTCAGTGGCAGCTGGTTTTGGTTTGGGTTCATGTTATATTATGACAGTGCCTATTTATAGAAGCCCTGGTGGCACACTGGTTAAGAGCTACAGTGAGCTGCTCCTTAGAAACTCTACCAGGCAGTTCTACTCTGTCCTATAGGGTCACTATGAGTTGAAATCAACTGAACAGCAAAGGGTTTAGGCTTTGGCCTGTTTATAAGTGCGTTAGTTCGGAGATAGTAGGTATTGATATGCATGGGAATACCTGGAGAAAGCCTAATGACAAAAGCTGGGTTGGAGGCGCTGCCTGACGCGTAAAGCCTTGCACACATGTGCATAAGCCTGAGTGTGTGCATACTTCAGAAAGGGAAGAAGAAGAGACCCTGGGGAAGAAATATGGCTGGTATATTGGAGGAGCACCAAAACAACCAATATGGCTGCAGGCTGAAGCAGTGTAAATTAGACAGAGTAGAAGCAGGTGAGGCCAGAGGGGTAAAGGAGACCCTGTAGAACCTTGCTGGGGCTTTGTAAGACTTTGAGCTTTTATTCTGAGTGAAATGGGAAGCTACTAAAGGATTTTGAGCAGAGGAGTAGGAAAATCTGACATACATTTTGTAATAAATATTAATGCGTTCATTGTATTGAAGAATACAGTAGGCGTGGGAAGGGCTTGGAGGCACTAAAACCATTTAGGAGGCTATGTCAATCATCCAGAGGAGAAAGTACATTTTCTTGGACCAAGGTATGTGTGTGAGGTAGTTGGATTCTAGACATAATTTGAAGGTAGATCCATTAAGATTTCCAGAAGAATTGGAAGTGGGGTATGAGAAAAAGGGAAGAATTATCGGTAGCTCCAAGGTTGATTTTTTTTTTTTTCCCAAGGTCAAGAGGCTCCTTTGTAGTGCATTCTCATTCTGGGTTTTAATATGAGACTAAAAATCCAGATGCTTTATGACCCCTCTTATAAGTTCATCTACATCCTCTTTCCTGACTTGCCTCCTACCTTCTACCTTCTATTATTCTTTCCAGGCATCTGACCAACGAGCCAGGCCATTCACCACTGCCCAGGCATATTGTATATCTATTCTATAGGCCACATATCCTGTTAGGCTACGCTTGTGTGAAATCAGTCTGAGCCCATACACAGGTGATGCTACAGAGGTGGCTAAGGCGAAGGAAATGGTCAAGAACACCTGAGACACAGGTAAAATTGAGCAGATATGAAGGAGCTCAAAAGAGGTATAACATACATAAAGTATGTGGATGGTAGTTAAATGTATGATGCAGCCCATAAGGCACAAACCATTGAGACAAGATTGTGTTGGAACCAGACGAGGAATGGACACCAGCCCAAAGGCCCTGCGCATGTAGATAAGTGAAGCAACTGATGAAATCTTGGGTTGCCTCGCTTTGAGAAAAGGGTATGTTTTTGGATCTTTGAAAAGTAGTTACATTACTCAGGAGGAACTTTTTCTGCAGGAAAAGAGTGAGTTTGGGCTAGCATGTAAGTGAATGTTGGGTAGCCAAAGGGGTGGACTATGACGGTTATTTACCAATATTTTTGGCCACCCAGAATTCTAAATCCATTATTAAATGTCAAAAACTTGCAACTCTGTGAGCCTTGGTGAGAAGCAGGGTCTTGTCCACCTCAATGGAAACTGAAAGTGCCATATAATTTTCCCCCCTGGCCCCTCCAGTGAGGGCATGAGCACCTAACTCAACAAATTGGATGCTCTTGCTTAGGAATTTGAATCTGGAAAAATTCTGCAAATAATTAATTTATTCCACTAACAAAGATAGAACAATCCAGCATCCAGTGGCAGCAGCAAAATTGCCTATATCCAGTGTCCGGGGATGGTAGCAGTAACACCGTAACTGTTCTATTTTGTGAATGTTATGACCTTGGATTTGTTTTGGCTACCAGGATTTCTATAGCTCTTATTTATCTTCCAGACCTGAATCTTCAGTCTTCCCATGAACCTTCCTGAGAACTACTGAAATTCTTCCAAAAAATTTATTTATTTTTCTTAAATTTAACAAAAAATTCCTGTCTGGTGTACCTACTGTTGCTGTTGTTAGTTGCCATCAAGTCAGGTCCAGTTCATGGTGACCCCATGTACAACGAAACAAAACGTTGCCTGGTCCCACTCCATCTTCATGATCATTGGTATATTTGATTGCATTGTTGTGCTGTTGTAGTGCCTTCCAACCTAGGGGCCTCATCTTCTAGCACTATATCAGACAATGTTCTGTTATGATAGACAAGGTTTTCATTGGCTAATTTTTGGAAGCAGATTACCAGGCCTTTCTCCCAAGTCTTTCTTAGTCTGGAAGCTACTTACTCACCCAGTATCTATTCCCTGTTCAGCCTTTTTAACTTAATCCAGATTTTTGAATGGTCAGCTATATGCTTAGCTCCAGGCAAGCTACTCACATTCTCACCACCTGTTCAACTGAGGGCAGCCATGTGACACAGATCTGGCTAAGAAGTTGTAATCAGAAGTCTGCTAATATCCTGTATAGATGCATTGTGTGTGTTTATATTCTTTCAACATCACTTGTTCCCCAGACCCTCAGCCACCTGCTTTATCTCAACTGTTGCTGTGGTAACCAACTCCATGCTGGCCTTGTGAAGCTCAACTACCTGAAGCCAACATCCAGAGTTGGCACTGGCTTCTCCTACCACTCTCAAACTCAGGGGAAGTACCACATTTCAGGATATAGAAATTGGCTTCACCCAGCACAACTTGTACAAGGCAAGGTTATGGAAGGCCCATAGACATATCCAAACTCCCTGAGGGACAGAATTACTGGGCTGTGGGAACCATGGTCTCAGGGAACGTCTAGCTCAATTGGCAAACATAGTTGATAAAGAAAATGCTCTACATTCTACTTTGGTGAGTAGCGTCTGGGGTCTCAAAAGCCCATGAACAGCTATCTAGGACACTCTACTGGTCTCACCCCTTCAGGAGCAAGGAAGAATGAAAACTAAACATACAAGGGAAAGATTAGTCCAAAAGACTGATGGACAGCATCTATCATGGCCTCCACCTAACTGAGTCCGGTACAACAAGATGGTGCCCAGCTACCACCACTGACTGCTCTGACAGGGATCACAATACAGGGTCTTGGACAGAGCTGGAGAAAAATGTAGAACAATATTCTAACTCACAAAAAAAGACCAGGCTTGCGAGCCTGACAGAGGCTGGAGAAACCCTGAGAGTATGGTCCCCGGATACCCTTTCAGCTGAGTAATGAAGTCATTCCTGAGGTTCACCCTTCAGCCAAAGTTTGGACAGGCCCATAAAACAGAACAAGACTAAAGGGGCACACCAGCCCAGGGGCAAGGGCTAGAAGGCAGGAGGGGTCAAGAAAGCTGATAATAGGAAACCCAAGGTTGAGAAGGGAGAGTGTTGACATGTTGTGGGGCTGTTAACCAATATCGTAACACAATATGTGTACTAACTGTTTAATGAGAAAACAGTTTGTTCTGTAAACCTTTATCTAAAGTACAATAAAAAAAAAAAAAATGAAGCTTGGAACCCAGAGAAAAATTAAAAAAAGAAAGAAAGAAATTGGCTTCCCTAGTAGCTGTTAAAGCGGCCAGGCAACACAACCCAGCAAGGTAAGTGTCTTGGGCTGGACTCTCTAGAGAAGTAAAACCAGTAAAGCATATAAATATCTATATATAGAGAGATTTATATCAAGGAAATGGATCACACAGTTGTAGAGGCTGGAAAGTCCCAAATCCATGAGTCAGGCCAGCAGCTTCTCCTGATACACGTAGCCACAGGGGCTGGCAAACCCAAGACTGGCAGGTCAGAGAGCAGAGTTTTTGCCCACAGGCTGTGAAGACTGACGAATCCCAAGATCGGGGGGCAAGATGGCAGGTAAGCTGCTAGCTCAAGCCCCAAGAACCAGAAGTCAGAAGAACAGGAGCCAGCTGCAGGATCCAGAGTGAGTAAAAGCCCTTGAACTTTGCCAAAGAGTCCACTTATATCTGATGTAGGCCACATCTCCAAGAAAATTCCTTTTCGACCGATTGTCTACTCACAGCAGATCCCATTATGGAGGTGATCACATGTCAAATCTCATCATGGAAGTGATCACATCATCATATGACTGCCAAACTACATCATAACTGCCAAACCACTGAGAGTCATAGCTCACCCAAGTTGATACACAACCTTTACAATCACAGTAAGGGAGTTAACTTTCCAAGAGGAGAACTTAGACTAATGAGACACAGAAAATGAGAGAAAACCAGAAGGTAATTTGTCTTTCCATTCCTCTATTCACTGGACATAAGGCATATTTTTTCCATATAGTCTGTCTGGTGACTTCTCATACAGCCAAGAGGGTACACTTGTTCAAGCAATATCTGTGTCTCTTAGTGCCTTGTACCAGGCAGCAGTGGCTGGCATGGAATTATATCAAGTTTCATTTCCTTCCTTCCTCACTCTTCCTTTATCTCACTGTCATTACTTTGGAATAGTACCTCCCAATGAAGCATTAGCACTTAAGCCTTGCCAAAATATCTCTATCTTCTGGGGAAACTCAGCTAAAACAATCGAAGACGTTTTCTTGCTCTGATAAACAGAACAAGCTGGCATAGTCCTTTCCCCCTTCTTCCCACCTTGAACATGGATGTGATATCTGGAGACATTTTGCGACTATTACAGAAAGGCTAAGAAAATCAAAGAGATGATGCTCAGAATGCAAGTCATGTTTCTTTATTTCTCAAAATGGTTTTAGAATTGGCTCAAAGTCCCACATAATATATTGCTAAGAAATCCAGTATTACAGTCTCAGGCCTCTCTTGTCTCTCCTGAACCATCCAAGAGCCATGCAAATTTGTAATGACAAAAAAGGTCTGCTAAACTTTTTCTCCAAAGTGAGGAAGAACCCTGGTGTCCATCTTCCAGTGCTGCTACAGAACACTGGAACTCCTCCGCCATCTGATATTGTTCATCTTCCTTATAGAAGATTTTCACATGCCCCCAAACTCCAGCTCCTTAGACATCACCATACTCCTCCAAAAGAGTAGCCACTCAAAGGCAATTTTACTATTTTACAATCTGGGTACCCCTCGCTGGTTTTCTAGGCTTCTCATTCTCCTCAGTGCCCAGTGCTCCCAGAGGCACTATACAGAGCTGATTCAACCATCTCTCTGTGGTAGAACCTGCACCCCTGCCCAATGTCTAGTCTCAGATATCCAGTGAGGAGTTGGGTCACTTTAGTTTTTAATAGCCCAAGCAAGGAAATTCCTTTCCTTCTCAAAGAAAAAGGAGGGTGGGCCTAGAACTTCAAAACATTCAGGGTTATCTACAGATGGAGGTGTTCAAGGCAGGCCACACATGCCCAGAAATGTCTCCTTTTGCCCCACAAACACAAAAAGCTCACCCCCTAGGTGGAGAGAATACCTTCTGCTCTTCAAAGAGTGAGTCATCACTACTATGGCCATAAGGAGAACTCTCAGGCATCCCTCTTACCAAAAGCTGTGAAAACAAAGTACAAGTATAGCCATTAGTAGGTTCCCTCCTACACAAACAATAACCTACAGGACAATATAATGGAAAGAAATAATATGTTCTGGGTTGGGTTTATATTAGACTCCCTATTGATTTGTCTGTCTAGACTCTCAAGTTCTGAGAAATGAACTCTCCATTCTTATGGTCAAGCAGTAGTCTTCCAGCCATAATTTTGTACTACGTGGCTTTGTACCCTTGGTTAAAAAGGGTAATTAAATCAGCAGGTGGATATCTGATCCAAGCTTGGCCAATCCAAGTCACATCCTTAGAAATCTGGAACTGATACACAGAGAGATATGATATGTAAATTCAGGCACTGTCAACAGCCAAATTTCTATCCTGTGGACTAGGGAACAAGAGGAATCTGGTCCAAAGAGAGAATGAGTATGATGGAGTAGATGCACAAAGAGAAGTAGAGATGAAAGGAAAACATAAAAAAGGTGGTTTAGGTATCAAGTTGCTGGTTCAAGTTTACTCCTGAGCTAGCTGTATTCCTATCCTTGAAATTCCATGAGATACTCTTATTGTCTAGTAATAAATCATGTATTTTACTAAAGTTACTTTAAATGTTTTTATATTATTTACAGTAAAAAATCCTAACTCATATACATTCACATTAGTGACAGAAAATCTAAAAACCCTGGGATGGGGTTAGGTAGGGTGGGAAATAAGTGCCGGAACTTAATGAAGAAACTTAAATGACTGCATACAAACCTTAATTTTCTTTCTTTCATTTTTTTTTTTTTAATTTTATGGGAACAGATGCCTTCTTGTTGTTATTGTTAGGTGCCATCGAGTCTGTTCCCACTCATAGCGACCCTCTGCACAACAGAACGAAACACTACCCGATCCTGCGCCATCCTCACAATCGTTGTTATGCTTGAGCTCACTGTTGCAGTCACTGTGTCAATCCACCCCATTGAGGGTCTTCCTCTTTTCCGCTGACCCTGTACTCTGCCAAGCATGATGTCCTTCTCCAGGGACTGATCCCTCCTGGCAACATGTCCAAAGTATGTAAGACCCAGTCTCGCCACCCTTGCTTCTAAGGAGCATTCTGGTTTTACTTCTTCCAAAACAGATTTGTTCTTTTGGTGGTTCATGGTATATTCAATATTCTTCGCCAACACCACAGTCCAAAGGCATCAATTCTTCTTCAGTCTTCCTTATTCAACGTCCAGCCTTTGCATGCATTTGAGGCAATTGAAAACACCATGGCTTGGGTCAGGCGCGCCTTAGTCTTCAAAGTGATCTCTTTGCTTTTTAACACTTCCTAGAGGTCCTTTGCAGCAGATTTGTCCAGTAAAACACGTTGTTTCATTTCTTGACTGCTGCTTCCATGGGCATTGATTGTGGATCCAAGTAAAATGAAATCCTTGACAATTTCACTCTTTTCTCCATTTATCATGATGTTACTTATTGGTCCATTTGTGAGAATTTTTGTTTTGTTTATGTTGAGGCGTAATCCATACTGAAGGCTGTTGTCTTTGATCTTCATCAGTAAGTGCTTCACGTCTTCTTCACTTTCAGCAAGCAAGGTTGTGTCACCTGCATAATGCAGGTTGTTAATAAGTCTTCCTCCAATCCTGATGCCCCGTTTTCTTCATATAATCTAACTTCTCAGATTATCTACTCAGCATACAGATTTTGAGTAAGTGTGGTGGAAGGATACAACCCTGACACACATCTTTCCTGACTTTAAACCACATGGTGTTCCTTTGTCCTGTTCAAATGACTACCTCTTCATCTATATACAGGTTCCTCATGAGCACAATTAAGTGCTCTGGAATTCCCATTCTTCGCAATGTTATCCGTAATTTGTTACGATCCACACAACCAAATGCTTTTGCATAGTCAATAAAACACAGGTAAACATCTTTCTGGTGTTCTCTGCTTTCAGCCAGGATCCATCTGACATCAGCAATGATATCCCTGGTTCCACATCCTCTTCTGAATCTGGCTTGATTTTCTGGCCGGTCCCTGTCAATACACTGCTACAGCCACTTTTGAATGATCTTTAGCAAAATTTTACTTGTGTGTGATATTAATGATATTGTTTGATAACTTCCACATTGGGTTGGATCCCTTTCTTTGAAATAGACATAAATATGGCTCTCTTCCCGTAGTTTGGCCAGGTAACTGTCTTCCAAATTTCTTGGCATAGACAAGAGGGCACTTCCAGCACTGCATACATTTGTTGAAACATCTCAGTTGGAATTCTGTCAATTCCTGGGGCCTTGTTTCGTCTTCAGTGCAGCTGGGACCTCTTCCTTCAGTATCTGAAATGGTTGAACATGGACCAATTCTTTTTGGTATAGTGACTTTTTGTATTCCTTCCATCTTCTTTTGATGTTTCCTGCATCGTTTAATATTTTCCCTGTTGTTTGGTGTCATCAAGTCCGTTCTGACTCATAGTGACCTTATAGGACAGAGTGGAACTGCTCCATAGGATTTCCAAGGAGCTGCTGGTGGACTGGAACTGCTGGCCTTTTGGTTTGCAGCTGAGCTCCTAACCACTAGGCAACCATTTCTCCTGTAGAATCCTTCAATATTGCAACTCGAGGCTCTTTCAGCTCAAGAAATGCCAAGCGTGTTCTTTCCTTTTAGTTTTCTAACTCCAGGTCTTTGCATGTGTCATTATACTACTTTACTTTGTCTTCTTGAGCTACCCTTTGCAATCTTCTGTTCAGCTGTTTTAGTTCATCATTTCTTCCATTTGCTTTACCTACTTGATGTTCAAGAGCAAGTTTCAGAGTTTCTTCTGACATCCATTTTTGTCTTTTCTTCATGTATGATGTCCTTGATGTCATTCCACAATTCTTCTGGTCAGTTATTAGTGTTCAGGGCATCAAAGCTACTCTTGAGGTGGTCCCTAAATTCAGGTGGGAGATACTCAAGGTCATACTTTGGCTCTCATGGTCTTGTTCTAATTTTCTTCAGCTTCAGCTTGAATTTGCATGTGAGTAACTGATTGTCCTGCAGTCAGAGCCTGGCCTTGTTCTGACTGATGATATTGAGCTTTCCCATCATCTTTTTCCACAGATGTAGCCAATTTGATTGGTGTGTGTTCAATCTGGTGAGGTCCACATGCATAGTTACCATTTATGTTGGTGAGAAAAGGTATTCGCAATGAAGAAGTTGTCGGTCTTGCAAAATTCTATCATGTGATTTCCAGCCTTGTTTCTATCACCAAGGCCATATTTTCCAACTACCGATCTTTCTTGTTTGTTTCCAACTTTCACTTTCCAATCGCCAGTGAATATCAACGCATCATGATTGCATGTTAGATCAATTTCAGACTGCAGAAGTTGGTAAAAATCTTCAATTTCTTCATCTTTGGCCTTAGTGGTTGGTGAATAAATTTGAATAATAATCATATTAACTGGTCTTCTTTGTAGGTGTGTGGATATTATCCTATCACTGACAGCGTTGTACTTCAGGATAGATCTTGAAATGTTCTTTTTGACGATGAATGCCATTCTTCTTCAAGTGGTCATTCCCAGCATAGTAGACCATATGATTGTCCAATTCAAAATGGCTCATACCAGTCCATTTCAGCTTACTAATGCCTAGGATATTGATGTTTACACACTCCATTTCATTTTGACTATTTCTAAGTTTCCTAGATTCATACTTCATACATTCTACTTTCCAATTATTAATGGATGTTTGCAGCTGTTTCTTCTCATTTTGAGTCGTGCCACATTAGCAAATGAAGGTCCTGAAGGCTTGACTCCATCCACATCATTAAGGCTGACTCTACTTTGAGGAGGCAGCTCTTCCGCAGTTGTCTTTTGAGTGGCTTACAACCTGAGGGACACATCTTTCGGCACTATTATCAGACAATGTTCTGCTGCTATTCATAAGGTTTTCACTGGCTAATTCTTTTCAGAAGTAGACCATTAGGTCCTTCTTCCTAGTCTGTCTTAGTCTGGAAGCTCAGCTGAAACCTGTCTGCCATGGGTGACCCTGCCAGTATTTGAATACTGGTGGCATAGCTTCCAGCATCAGAGCAACACACCAGCCCCCACTATATGACAAACTGACAGACGTGGGGGAGTTTACAAGACTAGGTCTTGAAAAACATTTTCATAATTAGTTAAGGAAGCTTGAACCTCAGATCTTACACCCAGCCAAACTCAAATCTTATACCAAGCCAAACTAGTATTGAATGCAAAATAAAACTTTCATGTTGTTGTTGTTGTTAGGTGCTGTTGAGTCGGCTCTGACTCATAGCGACCCTCTGCACAACAGAATGAAACACTGCCCGGTCCTGAGCCATCCTTAAAATCGTTGTTATGCTTGAGCTCATTGTTGAAGCCACTGTGTCAATCCACCTCATTGAGGGTCTTCCTCTTTTCCGCTGACCCTGCGCTTTGCCAAGCATGATGTCCTTCTCCAGGGACTGATCCCTCCTGACAACATGTCCAAAGTATGTAAGACACGGTCTCACCATCCTTGCTTCAAAGGAGCATTCTGGTTTTACTTCTTCTAAGACAGATTTGCTCATTCTTTTGGCTGTCCATGGTATACTCAATATTCTTCACCAACACCATAGTTCAAAGGTGTCAATTCTTCTTTGGTCTTCCTTATTCATTGTCCAGCTTTCCCATGCATATGATGTGATTGAAAATACCATGGCTTGGGTCAGGTGCACCTTAGTCTTCAAGGTGACATCTTTGCTCTTCAACACTTTAAAGAGGTCCTTTGCAGCAGATTTACCCAGTGCAATGCATCTTTTGATTTCTTGACTGCTGATTCCCTGGCTGTTGATTGTGGATCCAAGTAAAATGAAATCCTTGACAACTTCAATCTTTTCTCCGTTTATTATGATATTGCTCATCGGTCCAGTTGTGAGGATTTTTGTTTTCTTTGTGTTGAGGTGCAATCCAGACTGAAGGCTGTGGTCTTTGATCTTCATTAGTAAGTGCTTCAAGTGCTCTTCAGTTGAAGCATGCAAGGTTCTGTCATCCTCATAACGTAGGTTGTTAATGAGTCTTCCTCAAATACTTATGCCTCGTTCTTCTTCATATAGTCCAGCTTCTCGTATTATTTGCTCAGCATACAGATTGAATAGATATGGTGAAAGAATACAGCTCTGACGCATGCCTTTCCTGACTTTAAACCAATCAGTATCCCGTTGTTCTGTCTGAACAACTGCCTTTTGATCTATGTAATGGTTCCTTATGAGCACAATTAAGTGCTCAACTCAAAATAAAAGAAACAGCTGCAAACATCCATTAATAACCAGAACCTGGAATGTGCAAAGTATGAATCTAGGAAAACTGGAAATAGTCAAAAATGAAATGGAACACATAAACATCTATATCCCAGGCATTAGTGAGCTGAAATGGACTGGTATTGACCATTTTGAATCAGACAATCATATAGTCTACTATGCTGGGAATGACAACTTGAAGAGGAATGGTGTTGCGTTCATCGTCAAAAAGAACATTTCAAGATCTATCCTGAAGTACAACGCTGTCAGTGATAGGATAATATCCATATGCCTACAAGGAAGACCAGTTAAAATGACTATTATTCAAATTTACTCACCAACCACTGAGTTCAAATATGAAGAAATTGAAGATTTTTACCAACTTCTGCAGTCTGAAATTGACCGAACATGCAATCATGATGCACTGACAATTACTGGCTATTGGAATGCCAAAGTTGCAAACAAAGAAGAAAGACCAGTAGTTGGAAAACATGGCCTTGGTGATAGAAAAAATGCCGGAGATCAAATGATAGAATTTTGCAAGACCAACAACTTCTTCATTGCAATTACCTTCTTTCACCAACATAAACAGTGACTATACACACGGACTTCGCTGGATGGACCACACAGAAATCAAATTGACTACATCTGTGGAAAGAGACGATGGAAAAGCTCAATATCATCAGTCAGAACAAGGCCAGGGGCCAACTGTGGAACAGACCATCAATTGCTCATATGAAAGTTCAAGCTGAAACTGAAGAAAATCAGAGCAAGTCCACAAGAGCCAAAATATGACCTTGAGTACATCCCACCTGAATTTACAGACCACCTGAAGAATAGATTTGATGCATTAAACACTAGTGGCCAAAGACCAGATGAGTTGTGGACTGACATCAAGGACATCATACATGAAGAAAGCAAGAGGTCACTGAAAAGACAGGAATAAAGAAAAGACCAAGATGGATGTCAGAGGAGACTCTGAAACTTGCTCTCGAACACCGAGCAGCTAAAGCAAAAGGAAGAATTGATGAAATAAAAGAACTGAACAGAAGATTTCAAAGGGCGTCTCAAGAAGACAAAGTATTATAATGACATATGCAAAGAGTTGGAGATGGAAAACCAAAAGGGAAGAATATGCTCATCGTTTCTCAAACTGAAAGAACTGAAGGAAAAATTCAAGCCTCGAGTTGCAATAGTGAAGGATTCTATGGGGAAAATATTAAACGACACAGGAAGCATTAAATAAGATGGAAGGAATACACAGAGTCATTACACCAAAATGGATTAGTCAATGTTCAACCATTTCAAGAGATGGCTTATGCTCAGGAACCGATGATAACTGAAGGAAAAAGTCCAAGCTGCTCTGAAGGCATTGGCAAAAAACAAGGCACCAGAAATTGATGGAATATCAATTGAGATGTTTCAACAAACAGATGCAGCACTGGAGGTGCTCACTCGTCTATGCCAAGAAATATGGAAGACAGCTTCCTGGCTAACTGATGGGATGAGAGCCATATTTATGCCTATTCCCAAGAAAGGTGATTCAGCCCGATGTGGAAATTATCAGACAATATCATTAATACCACACGCAAGCAAAATTTTGCTGAAGGTCATTCAAAAATGGCTGCAGCAGTATATTTACAAGGAACTGCCAGAAATTCAGGCTGGTTTCAGAAGAGGAATCAGGGATATCATTGCTGATGTCAGATGGATCCTGGCTGAAAGCAGAGAATACCAGAAGGATGTTTACCTGTGTTTTATTGACTATGCAAAGGCATTCGACAGTATGGATCATAAAACATTCGTAGGCATACAAATACTAAAAACCTTATCACATATATTCTCTGAAAGAATTACTTATATACTCCATGAAAAATGAAAAATGATTACAAAAATACAAGAATAAAAAAGGGGGGGTAAGTAAATGACCCAATACATTTTATAATTATCTAAATAATTATTGGTACGTAAATATTAATTATAGTCTGTAACCAAACATCCTGAGTAATCTGAAATGAAAGGATACACGGATGGGAAGAAGGAGAGAGCTGAAAGCACACAGTTTCTTGTCTTGATGTAGAGAGGGTGGGAGCAGGGAGCTGATAGAAATACCGATTAATTCCCGGTATCTGGATAATAATGTAAATGTGGGCTTTCAAATTTAAGTGCTGCTACTAGGATTTTTTTTTTTTACTAGGATACTCAACCTCCATACCACTAAAACTAATCCAAATCTACTGCCATCAAGTCAATTCTAACTCATAGCAACCCTGTAAGAGAGAGTGGAACTGCCCCGTAGGGTTTCCGAGGCTATAATCTTTACAGAAGCAGACTGCCACATCTTTCTGCCATGGAGCAGCTCGTGGGTTTGAATTGCCGACCTTTTGGTTAGCAGCCAAGTGCTTTAGCCACTGCACCACCAGGGCTCCTCTTCCATACCACTAGGGGCATAGAAGAAAATAATAGAGTGAAGAAAATATGAAAATGTCAATATATCATAAAAAATAGGAAAGAAAGGAAAAAGGGAAGGAGGGGAAAGAAAGAAGAAAGGGAAAAGGGAGAGGAGGATAAGAAAAATGAGGAAGAAAGCATGACAAATAAAATCATAAAGTAAGATGTCAGGAATAAGTCCAGATACATCATTAATCGCAAGAACTATTGGTGTGTTAAATTTCCCAATCAGATTATACGAGAATAAAATACAGCTATATTTTACATATATGTGATACACATAAAACAAAAAATTGAAAAGAAAGATGGAAAAAGATATAGCAAGCTAATGTGAACAAAGAAAAAACAGTTATAAACATGTTACTTTCATATATCAGGGAATTTAAAGCAAATAGCATTAAAGGAGATAAAAGAAAATACTTCATACAGATGAAAGCCTTATTCCAATGAGAAGATATAAAAGTCTGAACCTCTTAATATCTAATAACATAGCTTTAAAATATATAAAGGATCTCAAGCTTCAGCAAGCATAAAATTCACCTGAGAAACTTATTAAAAGTGCTAATTTTCAGGATCTATTTTTTTTTTTTTTTATTACCACTCCTCTTCCACCATCCTGGCCCAAATCACCTACCCTCCTTTTTTTTTTTACGAGGGTTGAATTACAGAAACATCCTCTTATGAGGTCAAATTTTCAATATCTATTAAAATTTTAAATCTGAAGAATTACTGAAGTTTAAAGGGGAAAAATTGACTGGTTTAAGGTCACACAGCTAATGGCAGATCTGGATCCAAGGTCAAAGAGTTAAGAGACTCGGACTGTAAAAAGAGCGTTGATTCTTAGATTTCACATCAAAGTGTATAAATGGGACATATAATTTTCCCCTGTGGGTGAAAGAAGAACTAGTATAAAATTCCACAACTTTTTGCTATGGTTTTTCTAGTCAGGTATTAATTCCTTATCAAGGTTTCCTGTTCTCAGTGATCATCATAGACCATCCAGGAACTGGCAACTAGACCCAAAATAAAAGTTCAACTCAAAATCTTCCCCTGTGTCAGGGACAAAGTTTGAATTCCTGCCAACATAAGGTTAATGTGAATTTCTGGGAGTGTACACATGCTGCATAATTTTACTCCAGATTTCTCTTTGTGATAAACAAGGACTCACCTGTTGGCCAGACTTTTCTTCATCATGGATAAGGAAGGTTGTGAATATCATGAGTAAGGAAGGCTATGGTTCAAATACCATTGATAGCAATACATAATCATCTAGTATCCATCATGAGCACCTTGGTATGGATGAGTTTACAAATCATTCCTGAGAGCAGATTCTAATGGAAGTAATTGGAGGGGATGATGGAGCATGACAGCCCTTAGGACACATTGAAGAGCCTGCCTGGTAATTTTGCAAGACCCGCCTATGGATTTAAGAATTTTGATCTTATTGTTGTGTTGATTCTCTTCTATCCACCATATGTGAGCAAAGATGAACAATTCTGAAACTCAAAGCCTTGGTTTGTCAATATGGAAATTATGGGTACAGAATAAAATGTTTTCATGTTCATGAAGTCCATGTAGGAAAAGTAGAAAAACAGGTTTTTCCATGCTTGTGTTAGAAAACATAGGTGTGCGTTTTTCGCTGTTGGAAGCATGTCTGGATTATCTATTTCTATTAGACAGTTCTAAGTGAGGCACATCCTTGTGAAGACACACTATGTTTTCATCCCCAACTAAAGAAAATCATACGAAAGTCTTAGCTTACATAGAAAGGGAAGCCGTAGAATTTTCCAGGGAAAAGCCAAAGAGCCTGAAGTAAGTGATTCAGGAAGCCAGAGAAATGGCAAGACTAAGAACAGATTAATTTTCCTAGAGCTTAGATTTTGCTCAAAATGCCAATATCTGCACAGAAGGTCTGTCTGGGGCAAGGCTGACTGAGTATGGGATGGCCATGAGTCAAATACCAGACAGACCTATCAGAGTGAGTCAGGAAATCATAGACGGCCCCACCATGGACAAAATGAGGAAAGATGAGGCAGAGGGTAAGTGTATTGCAGATGGTAAATAATAGGCAAGACTCAAACCCATTATACCATGCCAGGAAATCTAGAAGAAGGTGACAGGCAGAGGTCTTGGCAGTTTTCATAGTCAGATGTTAAAAGACAAAGAAATGCAGTCAAGAAGTACAGTTCAAGTTACAACAAATAAATGGATCATGGATGAGCCAGGGGAAAGGCAGAGAGTGGGGATTCCAACTACAAGGAATGGAGAGTTAGAGTAGGATATAATCCCTAGCAGCCTGGCAGTATCCAAGTCCTTTAAGAACCAGAATAGCAGACAGAAAACCAGGCATGAAAAGTGACAACCAAAACCACCTACACCCTCACAGGTTACTGATTACATTAATGTGGTTTTACTATCCCGTGGTCTTCATCAACATGACTTTATTACTCCAGGAAACTCTTGCCCAGGAAGATAAATATTCAAATGACTATTTTATTTAAGTGAACATCAAATTGTTCATCTCTATAGATTTTTTTTTATAGATAGTATCCAAAGATAGTTTACTTCTCAAGAATCTTTGAATCCCCTCACCTCAAAACCCTCATCTTTCTATGTCCAACAAACCTAAACTATATCACATTTCTTCCCCAATCCTAATCAAGCTCTCACATTACAACGCTGCCTTAAACCAGATTCCAAATGCTCATAAATATTCTAACTTTGCCCTCCCACCCTCTGAGACACTACCCTCAATGTTCCTTTACTGGGTTAGAAAAAACACAGCTTTATCTTATTTACAAGTTGCCTTGGTGATATTTAGAGGGATTCAGCATGTAACAATATTGGAGGTTCATCAAAATCCATTCAAGACCTCCTCATGCCACAATCCAATTTCCTAACCTCTCCCCCTGCTTGCACAATACACTCTTAAGTGAGAAGCTAAAGAAAGATGAAATCAATAGTGGAAAACCTAATAGGGAAAGGACTCTTCAGATCTTATCCTGGTCCTTATAGCACTTCTGTCCTCCCAGTCAAAAAACCCAATAGGCAAGGATATGGATCGACTCAGGATCTCCGGGTCATTAAAAAAAAAAGTCTTTTATGGCTTTTCTGTAGCACCAAACCCAAATACTATTTTTTTGGTTAGGTGCCTTCTAAGACTACATATTATACAGTTGTAGGTCTATGTTCTCATTTCTTTATATAAACACAGTCAATACTTACTTGCCTCACAAAATCACAATATACCTGGACTGTTATGCCCTAGGGGTTTACTAAGGTGTCTCCTACTTTTCGTAAATGCTTAACCAGGACCATAAGGACCTTAAATTTCCTCATGGATCTATTCTTATCCAATATGTGTATTACCTTTTGTTGTGTTCTAAAAATGAGGTGACCTCTAAAACTAAGTCTACCATCTATGTGCTGTTTTAGCTCAGTAAGGACATAAGATTTGCAACGAGAAGTGAAAATTTTATCAAAGTAAGTTTATTATCTAGGACAGGATTGACAAACTACAGCCACTAGCTAATTCCAGCCTGTTTCCTGCTTTTGTAAAGTTTTATTGGAACACAGCCATACCCATTTATTTATATATTGTCTATGGTTACTTTCAGTTGAATAGTTGTGACAGAGACCGTATGTCCCCTAAGGTCTAAAATATTCGCTATTTGGTCCTTTACAAAAAAAGTAAAAATCATGCCCTGATCAAGGATATGATATATTTGAAGGAAGTAAATCCCTTACTCCTAACCAACTAATAGGGAAAGGACTTTTCAGATCTTATCCTGGTCCTTATAACACTTCTGTCCTCCCAGTCAAAAAACCCAATAGGCAAGGATATAGATTGACTCATATTTTACTAGGGCAGAGACAATTAAGAAGATTCTTCATTCTCACTGACTCAATTGCAGTAGGTTCTCAACTTTTCTCAGATTGCCACTCCACTATATGACTTAACTAAGTTCTCAATAACCAAACCTCTTCCCTGAGAATCTAAACATGAACAGACCTTTTGTGAGTTAACATTAGCTCTTCAATAACCCTTCACTCTGAGCCTATCTAATTATCATAAACCTTATTTGTACATGAGATCTAGACAAGCACTTAGTGTTCAGATTCAGCCCTAAGGGAATTAAAAGAGACCAATAACTTACTTCAATCTCCTTCTTGACCCATTAATAAACCCTACCCACCTTGTCAATGGTGACAGCAGCTAAACCAGTGAAGGCTTCTACCAACTTGGTTTCAGGATCTCCTTTAAAATCCTGCTACTTTTCCTCTATTACCTGAAACAGAGGAGATTCATGACTATTTAACCTTCATTCAGAAACTATCTATGCCCTGAATAGATTTATTATAAACTCCTTTAGAAAACCCAAACTTAATCTTGTTTGTTGATGGGTCATATCTTAAGACTGATGCAGAAAATATCAGATGAGAATGTCACCCCTTACCAGAAGCAAAATATACCCAGATAGAAGAACTTATTGCACTTACCAGAGCTTGCCAGTTAGCTAGAAATAAAAGGATAATTGACACTGATGGTAGATATACTTTTGGAGTGGTTAATAATTTTAGAATGCTTTGGAAAGAAGACTTCTTGACCTCAACAGGAACCCCGATTCAAAATGGTCAGCAAATTAAAAACCATTTTGAGTGCTCTGGTGCTTCCTAAAGAGGTGGCTATTATAAAAGTAAGATCCCATACAAAAGGAGGCTAAAGGAGATCCCTGCAGATCTTTGTGGCAGACAAGCAACATTCACTAAGATCTTAGCTCTAATGATAACCCCAGAGATTAAATATTTATAAAGGTTCAAAGAGACTTTTATAGAATAACAGTGATTGGCTTCAAGGTCAAAAGAGGAGTACTGAGAGAAATCCACATTTAAATTGCATGTGGATATTCTCTGGCACTCTAAGCATGGCTGCTTAGAAATCCTGGAGAACTCCAAATGGAACATGTAAGCATTTTACATTAAATTACCCACCACTGTAAGGAAAAATGGCCACTGTACTCAATGAACATTGATGAGGAAACTTTACTAAAATGTCTGAAGATGTCTCTACTGCATATCTCATCTGTCACTAGCATGATCTAGTGACACTATAAAGGTGGGACATAGACAATAGTCCAATCAGAGCCCCTTTGAATACCTCCAAATGGATTTCAAACTTCTACCTCCTTCAGTGGGTTTGGAATATGTCTTGTACATTGTTTTCTTATTCTTGGGATGAATTGAACCCTTTCCTTGATTGAGAAGAACATCTCTAATAGTACAAAAAAAAAAATTACTTTATGTTGTGCTACCAAACAATAGAATTCCAACCTATTGCTCTAGTGACAGGGCACCCATTTTACCGGGTATAGCAGATAGGCTCTCCCCTTAACTGTGGTCAGGATCTATGATTTGCTTCTAACCAATATAATATGGCAAAGGTGATGGAATGTCACTGCCATGGTTGCATCATGTTATATGAGACTTATCTTGCTAGCAATCTCATTCTAAGGACTCTTCTTGTTGGCTTCATGAAGTAAGCAGCAATGTTGGGAAAGCCAAGGAACTGTGGGCAGCCATTGAGAGCCTAAGGTGGCTCTGGCAAACAGCCAGCAAGAAGCTGAGGCCCTCAGTCCTACAACCACAAGGAAATAAATTCTTCCGATAAATTAGGTGAGCTTGGAAGCAGATTCTCCCCCAGTAGAGTACTCAGATGAGAACCGAGCATGGCCTACACCTTGATTTCAGCCCTGTGAGATCCTAAGCAGAGGGCTCAATCAAGTCATGCCTGGACTTCTGACCCACAGAAACTGTGAGATAATAAATATGTGCAGTTTTAAGTCACTAGGTTTGTGATAATTTGTTACACAGAAATAAAAATGAATACACTGGGACTATTACTTAAGAGCTTTGTGAAGTTCCCCCACCTACTCAGAAATTTTACTGCCAATATTAGCCCAATCATCAGGAAGCGTAGAAAGAACAAATGGAATTCTGAAATTCAAATTAGCAATTTTCTTCAGAGATTCTTGAATTTGCAAAGCCTATGTTTTCTATCATTTATCAATTCTTCCTTTATTAATTAGTAACTGGTCACCCCTTGCATCTAAGAATATTCCCTCTGATTCTAGACTCCACACTGTTGCAAACAGACATGGCCAAAGATTGCAGGGAACTCACACAATGCACCCAGTATTATCATCAACAGGTATGAGCAGCCTTCCTTCAACTCATCCTAAGCAACACTTCTGTGATCTAAAACCTGAAGCTTTGTATCTTAACTTTCACATAAATAGAATGCGGAAAAGAACTAGAGAAGAGATGCAATGTTTTCGAAGACTGGGTCACTTTTACTGATGTCAAAAGTAAATAAACGGCTCTTTCGCTTTAGATCTACCTAACTACCTCAATATTCCAAATTTTATTGCCTGGCACTGGACCATTCTTGATGAGTGGTACCAAAATGTTAGAACACTACTTTTCAACCCCATAGAGATGTTTTGGCCACAGGTAGTTCACAGGTGGCTTCCAATGACTGGTATTAGGTTTGCAGCATAAAAGCCATCTGGGTGCTACCTGCAAATTGGACAGGGACTTGTTACCTTGGCAAACTGATGCCTTCCTTCAGTATAGTCCCTGACATCGCCCAGGATATATCTTAGCACATCAGTTTACCCTCTAGTAACTGTCCTCTAGGAACTGTTGTTAAATAACATATTTTAAGAAGAAAACCTGAGTCCTAACCCTCAAGGGGAATTTTGGGTTGTCTTCTTTTCCCCTCATGCTTCTTCACTTCATGCTTTACAAGAGGCTCAAAAAACAGGGAGAATCCTACAAGATATGGCTCAGGGAATGCAGAAGAGTTAGACAATGCCACCACAGCTATACAACTCCTTGCCTGGGAGGCTCATGAAATTGAAAAGTTGGTGGTTGAGAATAAAGACACTTTAGATATGATGTTGGCCTGGGAAGATTTTTTCAGGGAGGAGTATTGTGCTTACCTCCTTGCAGATCTCTCTGGGATCTTTAATATTATTAAAACTAATTTGCTCTGTAAACTTTCACCTAAAGCACAATAAAAAATAAAAGAAAAGAATTTTTTGTAATGTAGAACACATTTTGCACATTTGGCTTAAAACGTGAGTAAACTATAGAGTTTTGTCTCCTGTATTATATAAAAATATTTTTATAACACAAGAAAAAATAGTATAAAAACAGAAGTCAAACCAAGAATAAAAATCAAAATAATATAAAGTCTAAAAAAAAAAAGTAACAAAAATCAAATAAAGAAATCATAAAATTTAGGTAATCTGGCTAATCACCCCATTTACATCTGGTACTGTGGATTCTTCAGATTGGGGATAGAGTCTATTCTCCTGTTTTAATTTGGGCCTTCTTGACTCCTGCCTGATAAGTGGACAATGAACTTGGATCATAGCCCTTCTATTAGTGTTGGTTTGTACTACAGTGTTTCTATGTGTGATCTCCAGAGTCCTAATGCTGCCGTATTAAAAAAAAAAAAATGCTGTCAAGCCAATTCCGACTCGTGGCAAGCCTATGTGTTAGAACAGGACTGCTCCACAGGATTTTCTTGGCTATAGTCATTATGGGTGCAGACCATCAGGCTTTCCTCCATGGTGTCACGGGGCAGGTTTGAACCACCAACCTTTAGGTCAGTAGTTGAGTGAAAACTTTTCATGCCACCCAGGGACCTTGCTGTTGTATATTATTGTTGTTGTTGTTATTACCTACCACCAAGTCGGCCCCCAACTCATGGAGAACCCATCTGTTACAGAGTGAAACTGCGTCATAGGGTTTTCTTGGTTATAATCCTTTGGAAGCAGTTCACCAGGCCTTCCATCTGCAGAGTCACTGGCAGATTCGAGCCACCAACCTTCAGGTTAGCAGCTGATTGCAAACTGCTTGTGCCACCCAGGCTCTGTTGTATGGCCTCTGTCAAATGATCCAACTATGTTTTACTTGTGACATCCATCACTTGATCCATCAGAAGAGTAAGAAAACCAGACACTTATAGAGATTGAAACAACCACCCCCAGACTGGTCAAATGTCCAGATGTTGTTAGTCTATCTTTTAGCTCAGGCTGAAGAATGACCACAAGGTGGGACACTGAGAAGCGAAGCCATCTACACTGACACAGCTTACTATCTGCCATCAACATGACTTTACCATCCCCCTATATCCATTTTGGTTTTATATTCATTAAGATGACTTTACTATTTCAAGAAACTCTTGTCCTGGAAGATAAAAGTTGCATATAACTTTATTGTTCATCTTGAGAATTTCAAAAAAACACATTTAAATGAACATCAAATACTTCCACTCGTCAATAAACAGCATCAAATGATAGTTTACCCCCAAGACTCTTTGAACCCCCAGCCTTAAAACCCTTGCTTATGTATTCTCCAGTCCTAGAATATTATATCATGATCCTTAGCCAAACCCAAACAAGCCCAAAGATTGAAAGACCTGCCTTAGAGAAGATGTCAAAATCTATAAATACCTCAGTTCTGATCTCCCCACTCTGAGACACTAAGATTTTATCAAGGTAGTACTCTTACTTACTAAGACAAGAATAAACTCACCTTTGTTTTGGTGTTATTTTCAAGAAACCAGATTTAACACAAAGCAATACAAGGGTCAGTTAAGGAACTGGGGAGGTGAGGAATAGGGAAGAGACTTGATTTAGTACCCAGAAATGACACCAAATACTAAAAGAACCAGCCATAAGGCATTGTGGAGTTATGCATCAAGGAGTCCTTTTATTTGCCTTTATCAAAATCCTAACTGGTCAAGTGCCTGGAATGGCACTGAACCTACACAAAGGGGCTAAGTATTGCTAGCTATAGGGAATGGGGAGCAGGGACATCAGGGAGAGTGAGGTAGACAGGTCATTAAAACGTATGCCTTTGGAGAGAAAGAGAAATGGAAATTAATTTGGATGTATCTTATCCACAATTGTACATTTAAATGGATGAACCTTAGAATTTTGTTTTGAGTTAGATTTAGGGCAATTCAGGGATGAAGGGGCCTAATAGAATTCTCACTTGATTTCATTCATGTGATAAGGTTCTCTCGTTTCTCTCTGCCCAGGTTTTTAACCTGTGCTTTTTTTTTTTACATAAACGGTAATTACTTTCTCTGATCTCTTTACTGTTGATCTACTTGTCTGTTTGACTTTGTTTTCCTTTTCATTTTTTTTTTTTCCTTTTTAATTTCGGCCCTCACTATTCCCCCCCCCCCTTTTCTATTTGCCACATTTCTTTAACCTTTGGTCATAGAAACATGTCTATAAGGAAAATAGTCATTTTAAAAAAATAAATAAAGTAGACCCATTGCCATCAAGTTGAATAAATTCTGATTCATGGCTACCCCATGTATTACAGACTAGAACTGTTCCATAGGATCTTCTCAGCTGCAATCTTTACAGAAGCAGATTGCCAGGCCTTTCTTCTGTGGTGCCACTGGGTATGTTCGAATTATTTTTTTACATTAGTAGTTGAGTACTAACCATTTGCACCACCAAGGGACCAGATGGAAATTGAAAAACAAAATTAGAATTTGTTGAAAGAACTAATGTGAATAAGTGACTTGCTCTCTGCCTTTGTTTCAATATATGTAAAAGCCTGCAAAGGTATCAACAGCATCTTTAAGTGCCACATTCTCCTGCCATCTTTCAATTATTGAAAGGCTGATTATTCAGCTTTCTCGCTTTGATCCTTGAAGGGGAAACTGGTATAAGATAGGAGAAAGAAGACTGGCCGAGCTAGATAAGTCTTGGATTTTTCACTTATTAGCTTTGTGCCCTTGGGCAAGCTGCTGTGCCGCTCTGAAGTTCAATTTCCTCGTTGGCCAAGAGAGACTGTCTACTCAACAGTGTTGTTGTGAAAGGCAAACAAGATAATGCCTCTTAAAGTCCCTGATATACAAACGGTAGTGGCTGTTACGATCACAATGTAATAAATATTTATGGATTGGTGTTGGCTGTCCTCATTGTAAAAACTAGGGACTAGGAAATAATAAAACTGGACTGGCAAAGCCATTACGAAGTTCAAGAAACTGCATGTAAACTATAAAACACATTACAAATTTGAACAGCTTCTTTTTTTCTTTTTCTTCTATGTATCTTAAGATTTTATGGCTTGTTAGGAACTTCATCTGTGATTGTTGTTAGTTGCCATTGAGTTGGCTCCAACTCATGGTGACCTTATGTATAACCGAACAAAAAGTTGCCCGGTCCTGCCGCATCTTCTTGACATTCTTCATGTTGAGTCCATTGTAATGGTCATTGCGTAGTGCCTTCTAAACTAGGAGGCTCATCTTCCAGCACTATCCTGGGCAATATTCTTTTGTGATCCATAAGTTTTCCATTGGCTAATTTTCAGAAGTAGATTGCCAGTCCTTTCTTCCTAGTTTGTCTTATCCTAGAAGCTCCACTGAAACCTGTCCACCATGTGTGACCTGCTAGTATTTGAAATGTTGGTGGCATAGCTTCCAGCATCACAGCAACATGCAAACAAGTGGTAGCACCTATAATTAGGAAAGTGAAGTTTGAATGAAGCAGTATTTCCCATAAGTAATCGTAGAAGGGAGCTGAAAACTGCTTAAAATGAGCTTTGAACTATTAGTGAATTGATAGCCTTCATTGTATGCATCACCCCACCATCTTCACTGAAAATGGAGAGTCCTTTCCGTTTTCTTTTTCTCCCAGTAAGGTCTGATGAGGGCGGTGGTGGTTCAGCGGTGTAATTCTTGCCTTCCATGTGGGAGAACCGGGTTCAGCTCTCAGCCAATTCACCTCACCCACAACCGCCACCCGTTTGTCAGTGGAGGCTTGCTTGTTGCTATGATGCTGAACAGCTTTCAGTAGAGCTTCCAGACCAAGATGGACTAGGAAGAAAGGTCTGCAGTGTCCTTCCGAAAATCAGCCAGTGCAAACCCTATGGATCACAACGGTCTGATCCGCAACCAACGATGGGGATGGCAGAAGACCTGGCAGCATTTCATTCTATCATGCATGTGGTTGCCATGAGTCAGGGGGTGACTGTATGGCAGGCTAACAACAACAACAAGGGATGATGGAAATAGGGGGCTTTGGGACCAGACAAACCTAAGTTTAAATCCAGACTCCACCATAAAATAGGGATATTAATATCTACCTTACAGGAAAAAAAATAAAACAATTTTTGTAAAGTGTATGGTACAAAAAATTTGGTTTCCTTCCATTCTGGAGACATATGACTTCAACCAACCTCAGCGTGCACAATGGATCTTGATTTTTGATACAGCATAGCTCAAGTTTTAATCACAGCTAGACAGAGCTACCTTCAAATCTGGACTCCTCCACCAAATTGAAAATTACTCAACCTCAGTTTCTTCTTCTATAAAATAGAGGTAGTAATGGAACACATCTTACAAGATTGAGGAGAACAGATGAGAAAGTGCGTTGAAATGCTCAACCTGGCATCTGACACACAGCTCCCAATAAACGTTAGCTAACAAAATTATAACGATAGCAATAACACTAACATTTCGACTATATTCTAACTCTTGTCTAAACAAACAGTTAGATAGGTCAGCAGCAAAGATATTGGGGTAGTTTGCCATATTTTTCCTTCTTAGGTTTCCTTGGCTTTAGTTCTCTCTCTCTTCCCAGGGCAGGTCTGTTTCAGTTCAGCTGCTGGCTGGAACATCTGGCAGGGTGCCCACCTTTGACGTTTTCTGTTTGTGGAGCCAACAGGGTGGGGAAATAGGAGGTTTGATCATCTTCACCACTGAGACATTGGAATCTGTTGAGTTAAACATTGCTCTACTGTTACCATCCCCTCCCTCTCCTTCTCCCTTCCCGTGAATGAATCTGGAAAGAATGAACCTGAAGTCTATCTGGAACAGCTATAAAACCTTTATGGTACGTGGGCTGCTCCTCAAGGAGTGGGGCATTAGCCTCCCTGTTCATTGCTGGAGTAAACAGAGCTCGTCAGCGTATTCCCTAACCCAGGGTCAATGTCTGAGGGAGCGGCGCTCTCCGTGCCTGGCACCTGCTGGTGTGGACAGGTCTGCTGGCAGCAATACGCCCCAATCAACTTTGATGACTGCACTAAGTACAGAGCTCACTGCTCCAGAGCCTTTTAATTCCCCAAGTAGAATTTATTCTATGATAGAAAAATCTCCAAGACTCTACACTTTTGTTCAACCTTCTATACTTAGAGAATATATACATACACATACATATAAAGAATATATTATATAGTATGGAGTTAACACACTCAACTGCTAACCAAAAGGTTGGTAGTTTGAGTCCACCCAGAGGCTTCTAAGAACAAAGGCCTGGTGATTACTTCTGAAAAAAATCAGCAATTAAAAACCCTATAGAGCACAGTTCTGACACACACGAGTTGCCATGAGTGAGAATCATCAGCTCAGTGGCAACTGGATGTGGTAACGTGATGTATCCAACATTAAATTTGCACTGATTTTTCCAAGCTATTTCCTTTAGAAAAAAGAAGAAAAAAACTAAAACCTGTACTCTTTCCTATAGGAGCATGCTGTTTCTGGATTCGGACTTTACCCTTTCCCTGTTGTCCCGTTTGATGTCGTCCATAAAATGCTGCCTCCCTAATGGTTCCAGTCAATCTCTAGATCCTGGGTCTGATTTATTACATAAACCACCTTTGAAAGATCCATGGTCCCATGTCATTACTGTTGACTACTTGCATGAAACTTTTCAGTTTGTGATACCAATCTGTAACCCTTTCTGATTGTACAGGAGAGATAACAAAAACAGACTTCACTTTACCCGAAGTTACCATTATTCTCCCTTCTCTCTATCTTTATTCTGTGCCATCCAAAGAGCCATGTCTTATCCTTAGTGGGTACTTTCCTCCAGTCAGCTCTCCAAAGGCCACTCTGCCCGTAGAGTCACCAAACCTTCTCTTCTCTATGGTACATTCTTATACTTGTATATTTAGAATTCCTGTAAAGTCTGGTGACATCCAACAACCAGCTAGACATAAGGATTGATACATCTACCCTGGCTTCAGGACATAACCCAAGGAGTTCAGCTCAGAGTGCTAGTTCCATTTTGATAACAAAGGTTAAGAACTTAAAAGGATCAATCTCATATTTGTAGTGATCTAATTAGTCCAGAAGTAGTATGATAATCAGTGCTAAAATAAGAATACAAAAAAAAAAACAAAAAACCAAAACCTGTTGCCATCGAGTCAACTCCAACTTATAGCAATCCTATAGAACAGAGTAGAACTGCCCTGTAGCATTTCCAAGGAGCACCTGGTGGATTTGAACTGGCGACCTCTTGGTTAGCAGCCGTAGCCCTTAACAACTACACCACCAGGGTTGCCAAAATAAGGACAGGAGAGAGAAACTCAGAAAATCTCAAAACTGTGGTAGGAAGAGGAGATATACTCTTGGTTAGCAAAGGTACCAGGTACACTGAACATTTCATATCTACAAAAAAGAAAATAAAAGTTACCTATAGTCCCCCTATAGGGTTACTATGAGTCAGAATCGACTTGACGACAATGGGTTTGGGTTTCTTCTTGGTTTATAGTCCACTATTTGAAGAAATTAATGATTTTGTTGGCTTTTTCTGTGTGTAAATGCACATATTTTTTAATTTGGAGCACACTATTCATACCATTGGGTAACATACTTTTTTCACTTAACAATATGCTGAAAACATTTCCTGTTTAATAGTCTTCTAAAACATGATTTTAAATATCTGTGTGAAAGTGGGTTATATTGCTGTAGCATATTTTTACTTTTTGTCTATTTCTCTGACATTACTATTTGTATGCTTTTAAAGGCTACAAGTGCCCATATGCTCAAGCTTTTATGTAACTTACTAACCACACCTGGAGGTTCCAAACCTCCAAGTACAAAAGTTCCAACACTGAGAATAAAATGAACTTCTACACCTTCCCACTACCATATCCACCAATTTGTCCATATCTATATCCACATATTCTGCCTTCTTTGCTGCCACAAAAAATGAACTGTCCATCATCGATTCAAGACCAACACTTTCACTTGTGCCCCGGACCCTATTTTCTCAGGATTCCTGAAGGACTTCACTCTCACAATTGTCCCTGTCTCTTCTTCATCATCAATTGTCAAGCATACTGTAATGTCTCTCATCTTAAAAAATCCTTCCTTGTCCTTCAGTCCCTTTACAGCTTCCACCTCATCTTTCTATACCTCTATTTACTGTCTCCAAACTCTACTCCTCCAATTCTCTCTTAAAATACTAGAATCAAACTCAACAGCAAAAAAGATAAACAACCCAATTTAAAAAATGGGCAATGGACTTAAATAGACATTTCTCCAAAGAAGATATGCAAATGGCCAATAAGCACATGAGAAGATGCTCAACGTCATTAGGCATTAGGGAAATGCAAATGAAAACCACAGTGAGATACCACTTCACACCCACGAGGATGGCTATCAGAAAAAACGAGAACTAACAAGTGTTGGCAAGGATGTGGAGAAATTGGAATCCTTATCCATTGCTGCTGGAAATGTAAAATGGTACAGCTGCTGTGGAAAGCAATGTGGTAGTTTAACAAAAATTAAACATGGAATTACCATACCCAATAACACCAGTTCTAAGTATATACACCAAAGAATTGAAACAGGGACTCAAACAGTTACTTGTACACCAGTGTTCATTGCAGCAGCCTTATTCACAGTAGCCAAAAGGTGAAAAGAACTTATGTGCCCATCAATAGACGAATGAATAAACAAAATGTGATATATTCATATGATGGAATATTAGTCAGAGATAAAGACAAATAAAGTTCTGATACATGCTATGACATGGATGAGCCTTGAAAGCATTATGTTGAGTAAAATTAATCAGACACAAAAGGACTAATATTGTATGAGTCCACTTATATGAAATAGCTAGAGTAAGTGCACAGGGACAAAAGTTTATTAATGGTTACCAGGAGCCGGAGGGAGGGGAAAAGGGGGAGTTATTGCTTAAGGGGTACTAAGTTTCTGTTTGGGGTAATGAAAAACACTTGGAAATGGATAGTGGTAATGGTCGCACAACATTGTGAAGGTAATTAATACTACTGAGTTGTACACTTAAAAATGGCTAAAACGGCAAAATTTTGTATATATGTTTTACCACAACAAACTTTTTTTTAAAAGCATATACTAGAATAGGCTACACTTCTACCACATCAAAACTGCTCCTTTTAGAGTCACCTTCACATGACCTAATCCAGGGATTATTTCTCATTCCTCATCTTCCCCAACCTCTAAGCAGCATTTTACACAGTGGATCACTGTCTCCTTCTTGAAAGGTTTCTTCAGTTTACTTCTAGGGCATTCTCCTCTTACTTCACTGTAAGCTCCTACCCAGCCTCCACTGGTTCCTCCCATCTTCCTGATCTCTAAGTACTGTAGGGAAGCAGCAAGCAGGGCTCTTCCTTTCTCTAGCTGCACTCACTCTGTAGGTTAGTGATTGTCTACGCTATTTCATATTAGGATAACTTGGAGAGCTTTTAGAATCACCCAGTGCCTAGGACCTTCTCTACATGGGATTCTAATGTGCAGCCAGGGCTAAAAATATTGTCCTAGACCCTAGGTAATCTCATCCAGCCCCATGGTTTTAAATATTATCGATAACGATGACAATTCCCAAATATTTACCTCCAGCCTGAACTCTTCTCCTGAACTCCAGATCTGAATATCTAACTACCTATTTGTCATCTTCACATGGACGTCTGTTAGATATCTCAATTTCATACATCGAAACCAAACTGTTGATTTTCTTCCACCCCAAAACTGCTCCTTTTTCAGTCTTCCGTATCTCAGTAAACAACAACCCCGGTCTTCCAGCTTCCCACACAAAAATACTGGAGTCATCCCTAACACCTCTCTTTCTCTCACACTTCATTTCAATCCATCGGTAGATCCTGTTGACTCTTCTTTCACAATGTATCCAGGATTCAACCACTTCTCACCACCTCCATCACTATTATCCTGATCCAATTCACTGTCATCTCTAGTCTTAATTACCGGTATTATTGGCAGGATGATCTGCCTCTACATCTTCTACCTGGGCTGTTTAAGCAGAGACCTTGAGCCCAGGACATTTTCTGATAAGGAGTCTGGGAACTGGGTCTTTCTCTCTCTCTTGCATCCCTTCTCCTTATCAAAGAAGTCTTTTTTCCTGTTCTGGGCACACAGTAACTTTCTCTGTCTCTTGCTCATGTGCACACACCATATGGCATCTGACCAACCCCACTTATCTGTTCCAGGCAGAGAGGGAAGGGGGTCTCTCTTATGTCATGGTGCAAGAGGGGTGTCTGTAAAACATCTGCCCTGCATCAGCCATGGGAGGAATTTGCTGGCCATGGGAGATTGGTGCCCACAATTAAAGTTGATCTCACTCTGTCTCTTCTCTATGTGAGTAAAGTGTTATCCCATGCGCTATTAAAGTGTGTGGTTTGTATCTTTCGTTGGTGACCTTGAACACTGATATGACAGGTATAGACTCCCAACTATCCTCACTACTTTTGGCCTTGCTCCCCTATAACCTATTCTCAGCATTGCTGCAAAGTGATACTTCTCGAAAGTATGTCAAACCATGCTAATTCTCTGCTCAAAACCCTCCAGTGGCTTCTCACCACACTTAGAGAAAAAGTTACAAGTCTATGATCTACAAGGTGCTATCTGATCTTCCCTGACCCACCACATTTCTAAAAAATTCATCTATCACTGTTCCCCTTGTTCACACTGATCTAGCCACTGGCCTCTTGGTTAATCCTTGAACAAATAAAGCATTTTCCCACCTGAGAGCTTTTATACTTGCTGTTCCATCCACTTAGATTGTCCTTCTCTCATATATCTACAGGCCCTGCTCCCACACTTTCATAAGGGCCTTGTCAAAATGTCATCTTATTGAAGAGATCCTTCCTGGCCGTCCTATAAGAGTGCTCTGTGCCCCCACACCATTGCTGGTCTCTTTCCCCTGTATTGTGTTGTACTTTTCCTCACAGCAGCTCTTACCCCTGACACATACATGTATCTATTTATCTGTTGCTGTCTACCCACACTAGAAGATGGGTACCATAAGACAGAAATTCTGACTATGCATTGATAAAGAACAGTGATGAATCTGTGAAACATTTCATAACATGGAGGAACCTGGAAGGCATTATGCTGTGTGAAATTAGTCAGATGCGGAAGGACAAATATTGTATAAGACCACTATCATAAGATCTTGAGAAATAGTTTAAGCTGAGAAGGACACGTTCTTCTGTGGTTACGAGACAGGGGAGGGAGGGAGGGTGGGGGAGGGTTATTTACTTATTAGGTAGTAGATAAGAACTACTTTAGGTGAAGGGAAGGACAATACTGAATACAGGGAAGGTCAGCTCAACTGGACTGGACCAAAGGCAAAGAAGTTTCCTGGATAAACTGAATGCTTCAAAGGTCAGCAAGGCAAGGGCGGGGGTTTGGGGACTATGGCTTCAGGGGACATCTAAGTCAACTGGCAAAATAAATTCTATTAAGAAAACATTCTGCATCCCACTTTGAAGTGTGGCATCTGGGGTCTTAAATACTAATAAGCGGCCATCTAAGATGCATCAATTGGTCTCAACCCACCTGGATCAAAGGAGAATGAAGAACACCAAGGTCACAAGATAATTATGAGCCAAGAGACAGAAAGGGCCACATGAACTAGAGACTTATATCATCCTGAGACCAGAAGAACTAGATGGTGCCCAGCCACAATCGATGACTGCCCTGACAGGGAGCACAACAGAGATTCCCTGAGGGAACAGGAGAACAGTGGGATGCAGACCCCAAATTCTCATAAAAAGACCAGACTTTACGGTATGACTGAGACTAGAGGAATCCTGAGGGTCATGGTCCCCAAACCTTCTGTTGGCCCAGGACAGGAACCATTCCCAAAGACAACTCATCAGACATGGAAGGGACTGGACAATGGGCTGGAGAGAGATACTGATGAAGAGTGAGCTACTTGTATCAGGTGGACACTTGAGACTGTGTTGACATCTCCTGTCTGGAGGGGAGATGGGAGGGTATAGAGGGTTAGAAACTAGCAAAATGGTCATGAAAGGAGAGACTGGAAGGAGGGGGCGGGCTGACTCATTAGAGGGAGAGTAAATGGGAGTATGTAGTAAGGTGTATATAAGTTTATATGTGAGAACTGACTTGATTTGTAAGCTTTCACTTAAAGCACAATAAAAATTATTTAAAAAAAAAAGAGAGAGAAATTCTGTCAGTTTTGTTCATTGCTAAATCCCTACTTAGTAGAATATGCCTGGCACATGGTAGACATTTGGTGAATATCAGCTGAAGGGATCAAAAAATCAAGCCTTGGTAAGCCAAGAGCGGGAAGACAAAAATAACGTCAATTCCATTAAATCTTTCAGGGACTATGTCTTAGTCGTCTAGTGCTGCTGTAACAGAAATACCACAAGTGGATGGGATGGCTTTAACAAAGAGAAATTTATTCTTTCACAGCCTATTAGGCTAAAAGCCCAAATTCAGGGCATCGGCTCCAGGTAAAGACTTTCTCTGTTGGCTCTGGAGGAAGGTCCTCATCATCAGTCTTCCCTGGACTAGGAGCTTCTCTGCACAGGAACCGCAGGTCCAAAGGAAACGCTCTGCTCCTGGTGCTACATTCTTGGTGGTATGAGATCTCCAGCTCTCTGCTTGCTTCTCTTTCCTTTTATCTCTTGTAAGATAAGAGATGATGCACGCCACACTCCCTTTACATTGGATCAGGGATGGAACCTTAGTAAAGGTGGTACTATCCTACCCTAATCCTCTATAATATAAAGTTACAATCACAAAATGGAGGACA
Organism: Elephas maximus indicus; assembly: GCF_024166365.1. Taxonomy (NCBI): domain Eukaryota; kingdom Metazoa; phylum Chordata; class Mammalia; order Proboscidea; family Elephantidae; genus Elephas; species Elephas maximus. The sequence continues at coordinate 28,690,117 of NC_064829.1, forward strand.
ACCACACAATACTGGGAATCATGGCCTAACCAAGTTGACACATATTTTGAGGGGATACAGTTCAAGCCATAACGGACTGTATTAGTTGCCTAGGGCTACCACAACAAAGTACCTAGTGGTACCATAACAAAGTGCCACCACCAAAACAACAAAAATGTATTCTGTCACAGCTCTGGAGGCTAGGAATCTGAATTCAGTGTGTCCATGGGGCCATGCTCTCTTCAAAGGCTCTAGGCAAAGATCCTTCCTTGTCTCTTCCAGCTTCCAGTAGCCTCAGGCATTCCTTGGCTTATGGCCCCATGATCCCAATCTTTGCCTTCACATGGCTGTCTTCCTTGTGTGTCTGTCTCTATGTGTCCCTTCTCCTCTTTTATAAGAACACCGGTCATGTTGGATTAGTGCCCCATTCTAGTATGGCCTCATATTAACTACGTCTGCAAAGATGCTATTTCCAAATAAGGTCACATTTGCAGATACTGGGAGTTAGGACTTGAACATACCTTCCTGGGGGATGCAAATCAACCCATAACAGGGACCTCAGAAGTCGTTTGCCACAACTTTACCATGTCCTATTTGAGAAAACCAATTCAGAGTCATTGAGGGACTTGCCTAAAGACTCCCTGCTGGTTACTGGTAGAGACAAAACTGGAACACTAGGCTCTCAGATAACTATTCTTTCCCATACATCACACCCTCTTCCAGTATCTCCCAATATATTCATTTTTGTCATTCCTTGGGATAAATAACCATAAAATAATGTATACTTACACTATCATCATTAAGCTAAATTACTGAAATCAACTCAAATAAAGAAACTGAGGCCTAATGAAAACAAGATGAATTTCGAAGACACTCAAACCGATAACTAAGCCTAGAATCAAATAGAGAATGTAAAGCACCTTCCCCACATAGATGCCTACTTCCATTCCACACTAAAATAATCATTATACTATATTCCTAATGCCTCCTGCAGTTTGCTTTTATTGTTTCCATTAACAAGTTAGGCAAATTGAGGCAGAGACCAAAAAGGAGAGAATTTTCCAGAAAAACTGACAGAGAAGTGCAATCCTGAGGTGGCTTAAGGTCATGGTTAGCCACCCAGAGGCATCTATTAGAGTGGAATAAATGAGGAAGCATCTCATATCTCATAACCTGACTTTTATCTCTAATCACTTTTTAGATATTTAGTATATGTGAAGGGAAAGAACACCAGAAAACATGTTATGCTGGCCTTCAGGCACCAGAGCTGAGAAGTGGGGTGATTTTGTTATTTTTAACCATTCAAGTTCTATTCATTTGCTATAAGCAGCAAATCTGGCTGTGAGCCCTAGACTCCTGCAGTGGAAGATTAACATGATAACCAGTTGCACTACTTCCTTTCCCTAAAGACTCATCCTTAACTTCCTTTGGATAAATCACAAAGTGTGTTTTTCATTTGCAGTTAAAATAGGAGGAGGAGGAGAGATGAAGCGAGACAGAGAGAGGAGTTTCTTATAACTATTCCCCCAATTAAAAAAAAAAAGAGCTTAAGGGAACAATGTTAAGCAACACTCATTTTTCAATTTGTCTATAAAAGTAGAATAATATATTTTTCATTACAAAGAAAAATTTTCATTTCTTCTAACACCACTTGAAATCGGTTCAAAGTGTTGGGAAATCAGTGCATGAATCAAAGACATAGCCAAGGAATCCTGTAAATTTCAGTGAAATCCTGTTTGCCACAGATTTGCAGCATTTTTCCTCTGTCCTTTTGAACTTGTTTCTGTTCTGCTGCTCTTGCAAAATATATTTATATGTAGTTTAAAACCTCTGACTGGGCAGTTCTCTTCACAGCTCACTGCAAATCATTCAGTTAGTATGAAGGGATGTGCCTGTGGGTGAAGGGAGCTGGATAGTCTTCCTATCAGCATTGTTCTTCTTCTTCAAGATCCTGAAAAGAGAGTCGCAGACTTAAGTACCCAGAGATAGCTGGCCTTATTTGTCAGAAAATCTAAACCTAACCTAAGCTCTTGGAACCTTTCATGCCAAAACACAGTATATTGGTTGTCACAGGTCTTCGAACACCGCTGGTCATTAAGAGAGGATATAAATGGAACTAGTAACTATGAATGCAATGAAAATATGTAAGTAAGGGGATGGGGGAGCAGATAGGACTAGGGGACAGAGATCTTGTTTTGACTTCAATTTCTGTTTTAATATGAAAGCCATGAAATTTTTATCACCCAATCCCAGTTTACAGCTGAAGGTTAATACTCCGGCCACCCAAGAAGACATCATAAAACATAACAAAATATACTGTTACCAAATGGCCTCATAAGATTTGGTAGTGTGTACACACACTTGTGGAGCTGGATTTCTCTGTTCCTAATATCAAGACTAGCCTTAACCTATTTGGAGACGTGTCAGCGCTATTTAAAAAGGTCCTCAGGGCCTCATCCCAAATTCAAGATCTGTTCCCTCTTTGAAATCCAAGGGGAGAGCTAGTGTCATTTATCTAGAAAATATATGACTAACAGTTAAAACTTGGCATGATGTCAACTCAAGCGTTCAGTTGCTAGGCACAGAAAAAGTTGTTCGGAAAGGAAAAGACACCTGGAAGCTCTTCTATTCTGCCTCAGTTCAAGTCAATAGGTGTTTATGGAATTCAACAATGCATAGTTCTAGGCTTGTTGACTTTTCTTCTCAACATACTATTATTGACAAAGAGCCTTACAAGTGAAATACATGTAACCATCTATGCATCTGAAGTCAAATACAGAGAACTACCTATCAGTCCTCCAAATTCTGAGCTTCTAGTTCTACAGTCAACAAATCATAAAGCCTCCTAGACTCCTGCTAGAAGTACAGTCATTAAATCACAACTAATAGGCCTTTTAAGCAAGGAATGAGAAGTCTTCACTTGGTGAAGCTAGGTTTGCCAGAACTGTCTACACACTAGGACCCTTCTGGTCACAACTCTTGTTGTTGTTATTTCCCATCAGGTCGATTCCAACTCCATGTGTGCAGAGAACTGTTCCATAGGATTTTCAAGGATGTGATCATTCGGAAGCAGGTTGCTAGGCCTGTTTCCTGATGCATCTCTGGGTGGATTTGAACCACCAACCTTTCTGCTAGTAGTCGAGTGTTTAATAGTTTGAGCCACCCAGGGATTTCCCCACTAAATCTAGGCAAAACTCAAGTGACTCTCATGTAGGTACCATTGAAAGATGCCATTGACAGGACTGTTGAAAGCAGTGTTCTGCTGAGCATTTAGTCTACATGAATTCCACACTCAACCACCTTAGGCAAAGTTGAAGCACATTTAAAACTTAACTTCACCTCACTATCGTCCTTCCCTTCTCTTTATGGCCCTCATCACAGATGACACAAAGCTTTCCTGAATCCTACCACAGCTCTAAACACTCTTCAATCACTCTGAGCGTATTTGTTTGCGTCCCCCACTCGATGGTAGACTCTACTATGGAAACTATGCCATCTTTTTCTCTCAAATAGACATTCCTGGGAACATAATAAGTATATCACCCACCACCATCGCTGTCGAGTCAATTCAGACTCATAGTGACCCTACAGGACAGAGCAGAACTGCCCATACAGTTTCCAAGAAGCACCTGGTGCATTTGAACTGCCAACTTCTTGGTTAGCAGCCCTAGCTCTTAGCCACTATGCCACTAGGGTTTCCACTGAGTATATAAGTATTCAAAACTTCTTTCTGGGTAGGTGAATGAATGAATGAACAAATGACTGCACCTATTTCCATTCCCCTCTATCCATAAGTCTTACCTATCTTCTATGATTTTCCTTGACAAGATATTACCTCACATCTTGCTTTGAGGAGAATCAAAGTAAATTCTGCAACTCCTTTTCTCTTATAGTCTTTCTCTCACATATTGAATTTTATATTGTAGTCAGGGCGCATGGTTTCTCATCTTGTCATGTGACCACCTCACATTGATATAGTTTGTACCTTCCTTTCGAAGTGATACTGAACTGAACTCCAGAGAAGCCCCTTTTCACTGCTCTCACTCTTGGCAGCCTCCCAATGCCTCTTTTTTGATTGCACTAAGAATTCTTCCACACCTGAGTTAAGTTGCCCTATATATTTGCATGGAGCCCTGGTGGTGTGGTGGTGAAGAGCTTGGCTGCTCATAAAAAGTTCAACAGGTCGAATTCACCAGCTGCTCCTTGGAAACCCTATTGGGCAGTTCTACTTTGTCCTATAGGATCTCTATGAGTCGGAATCCACTCGACGGCAACAAGATTTTTTTTTTTGCACATATCAGTATGTTAACATGAAGCTCAAAATCCCTCCCAAACCAACAAAGATAATCTTCCCTGTCACTGCTGTACAAAATCACTTCCAGAAGAGTATAAAGCTGGAATTAAAACTATGGTAGAATTGCACACACACACACACACACACAAAACCTCAAAAGAAATGATTTGAGATGACAATAGAGATTGTGCCAGGAAAAGAAAATCACTTATATTATCACCTCTAGGTCCTGTAGGGACACTATGAGTAGGAATTGACTCAACGACAATGGGTTTTGTTTTGTTTTGTTTTGTTATAGGTCCTTCATCATTTTTCAATTTTTTTTTGATATAATGATATAATTTCTGGAAATGATTTTGTTAATAGAAAATACAATTAATGTAAAACAGATACAGTCAAATGCTGCTCAAAATATCAACTACCCAATGGGATTCATTTCCCTTAATTTCTAATCTTAACACTCATATCTGCCACCAGTGATCAAAAACTAGGGTGGCTGGGAACTTATAAAAATCTTAGGAACACTTGAGGTCATAGATCCATTCACTGAAGCTAAAGAAAACAGAACCTAGAGTCTTTGCCATTTAACTCTGTTCATCCTATAGCAGAAGAATCCACCTTCTCATCCTTTAGCAGATGATCCGTATTGCCCAGCCCCTCCCTCCCATCTATTTTTCCTTAGTAAGCGCTGCAGGTAACAAATTTCACTGACTCTGAAAGGCCATGTTCACAGCTGGGAGGAGGACTGGAACTGTAGAAGGCCGAGCTCTGTGATTTAACTGGCTGTGCGATGAAGGCAGATTAGAAGCTCTGTGAGCTTTCGTTTTTTTTATTTGCAGAGCGAACTTTTATGGGTAAGTGGGGAGACCGAGTGAAAACACACTGTAAACTACAAATTTATAAAGCTAGTATTGGCTATCTGTTGGATGCTTACTTATGTAACGGTCACCGTACTGAGAACTTTACATGTCTCACTTCAGCCCATCATAAGGTCAACACTACTTAAGAAAGCCCCCTGGGCTTTGAAATCTGGATGGGGAGCTATTACATTTATCCAGAAAATATTTGAGTAGTAGTTAAACCTGGATAAAAGGAAATTGGGTCTGAGGTCAGTTATTTACTTATCCAGGTGCATGCAGCTAGCAAATGTCAAAGCCAGGGACTGAACCAGGTCTATCTGACCCCAAGATTTTAATCACCATCCAGTTACTTGTTAATTCCTTTAAGATGTGTGAACTAATAAATGGGAAGATGTCATGAAAACCCTTTGTTCTTTTCCTTTTCCAGTATAATTATGAGGGATAAAAATGATAATGTACATTAAAACATATGGTAAATCATAAAAGACTAAACAAAAGTAGGTTATTTCAATCACCACTTTCCAGAAATAAAGGGGCAGCCATTTTGTTTATAGGGTTTTACTATTAAAGTAAATGTATCCAGAAATGGCATTTTTCCCTCTTCATAGAAAACCTAAGAGCCACCAGGGGAATCACCTACTTAGATGTGAGCCATGGATTACTTCACATTTTGTATAGTAAAATTACAGTTTATTAAAAATCTAGAATTTTCTGCAACGGGCAATCCCAATGCTGCATGATCTAAACTACCTCCATGCCCAGGCTAACTTAGTGTCTCTAACACCCCTCTCTGCATACTCTCTCCTGGCTCCAAGTACTTGTTACCTTTAACCTTAAGTCTCCTCAAAATAAGAAGAGATAATATCACTTTTACATTGTCAAAGTTCTTGCCTTACCATCTGATAATCACCAGATTCCTGAGATTGTCAGGGCAGGTGTTTTAGCCCCCTTTTGTGTAAAGAAAATTAAAATGCAGCAAAGTTAAAGCATTTGCCTTTGGTCTTATCGGTAGACTGTACTGGAGTTGAGATTTTAATTCATGACACCTGAATGTCTACAGTTTTTCACTCTCGGTTATTTATTCACTGTCATGTGATCCCATTTACTTCTCCCAGAAGTATTTGCATCTATTCAAGTCATCAAAAATGTATTGAGAATCAGCTTTGTGCCAGGCATTTTTTTAGGTGCTGGAGAGTCAGAGAGGAAATGACACAGGCTCTGTGTCAAAAGAGCTCCCAATCTATAGAAAAGACACACTTATCTACCAGGCAATTGTTCATAGTGTAGTGAGCTAAAGGACAATTTCAAAACTTTTCTAGTTGTGTAATGAAAGGCTTTATCCCAATTAAAGGAGTTTTAGACATCAGCAGGCAGCTGAGGAGTTATTTGATGAAAGGAGTGATAGATACATAGATTATACATGTCTGTCTATCTGCATCGCACTTGCAGACTGTGCTAAAACTTTTAGGCAGCCATTAGGCTGCTAGAAACGAGACACACCCACTGAAATCAACCATTCCATGGGTGCTACGTTCATCTGCAGTCAAGCCAGACACATGACACACAGTGTTGGCAAAGTAAATCTATTATTATCATTTATAGAAAGCAAACAGTAAATAGTAACAACAGATTCCCAAAAGAAACCTCTCACCCTTCCCTGAATTACCCATGTCCATTCTTATATCACTGGGCAGGTACACTGGGGTTCAGGTCAGATGCTGTGTTCACAGCACCGCTGACTCTGGCTACCAACACACTGCTCCAGGGCCTGCACGGCTCCCGAGGTTTCTGCTCTGCTGCTGGGGCTTGCTGCCAGCTAGAAGACCCCTGCACAGGATTTCCTGAGCCTCTGCTGCTGGGCCCTTCTAAGTGTCTGCTGCCTGCTCCAACCACACGACCCGGGCCTGTAAGGCTCTCTTGCCACCATGCTACCCAGACCCCCAATGCCCAGGGTGGGGAGACGTACAACCCCTGCATGGGGCACACTCAGGCCTCTCTTGTCCTGCACAAGCAAGTGTTACAGCTCTTTTAGCTTTACTGACAAGCCTCCTGCCCAGAGGCATCCAGCTCCACTCTGCCATAGGAAGACCCGGGCACACGATGCTTTGAGGCAACGCCTGCCCAGGGCACACTCAGGCCTCTGCCCTGCATGGGCAAGTGTTACAGATCTTTCGGCTCCACCTGCAAGCCTCCTGCCTGAAGGTGCTCTGCTCTTGCTCTGTGGGGCAAGCAGGCTCACCTCCACTGTCTCTCACTGTCACTCTTCACGGTCTAGAAGGTTCTCAGTGCAGGGACCTCTGGTCCTTGGTCCAAAGGATGCACTGCTCCAGAATCTTCTTCTTGATGGCAGTTAGGTCCCTTTGAACCTCTGTGGAATTAGCCCCTTGAATCCTAGCAGGATGTCAAAACTGACCAATCCTCTTGGTAGGCCACAGCTACATTATTTGCATAGTCTCAGTAAACTGTCCAATCCCTGAAAGGGTTTTACACAGCTTATTTGTATAGTCTCAGCCAATCATTTTGTGGGAGTTATAAGATCTTGGCTAGAAATGCCATATAAAAGCAATTCACAGCACTGCATAGATTATTATCATACTTCCTCCCCTCTAGCCCCTAAACCCACACTTTGCCTACTTATAATGCTACCTACCTGGAGGGGAGCATGCCTTGGTGTAAGGGTGTCTGGGCAGGGGTTAGGATAGATAGACCAGACTGTCTCCCATCAGAGTCCCGGTACTCCCTCTAGATGACAGGCCCACTCTCTGTGACTGTTGAGGGCCTGGTCCTGGCAAGTGCTCCATCTGCCTCTTCCTACCACAGCTCTTTTTCGCACCACAGAAACTGGACTTACCAAATCCTCCCTCTATTCTGAGATTCCCAAGAATCCAGTGTGTTCTCCCAACCCCTGTCCCCTTTCGTCACATAGGAAATGATCTTGTCCTAGAAATGCTTATAGAACCAGAACATCTGGGTCCCATTTTCTCCACGGAGACAGAAAGAAGCCGAATACACAGCCCAGGAAAACCCTGAAGGACACCCAAGAGGATTTCAGGGAAATGGCCTAGGGGTATGGGAATAGGGGACCCAGGTACCAGGTCAATACACAGATCCTTGTTTGTTAATGTGTCAGTTTGTTAACAAGTATACGGGGTGGAAAATGCTCTGCTCAGCTCTCCTGCTGCAGGGAGCACAGGTGACTGAATAGTTACTGTCTTGCTGGGTCCACCAGTGCGATCGCACCAAGGCCACGCTTCCAGCAGGCTGCTCCCAGCCAATGACTGAGCACAGTGGAGGTGCTAAAGTAGGCCCCTCCTGCAAGAAACGGGACTCTTCCAACAGGTGCCTGGGCTCCAGAACTCCCCATCAGCCTGCCCAAACCTTTCTTAAAACTGCTGTACAGACCAGGACTTTCCCACCCAGTCCTCCTGGTTTCTGACCTGTACCTTGGTCCTGTTCCTGTCCCCCTCCACCCACCCCGTTATCTTTCAGGCATTTCCTCCGATAAATCTCTTTGAGCACGTCTAATCCCATCTTGATATCTGCTTCTTGGAGGACCAGAATTTACAATGTGTGTTTGATGAAATTAAATCCGTTTAAACTGTGACAATACTTTATAAACCACTGTGAGCTAAGGAATTAAAAGCAAAATATATATATGCCTTGGTTGTATATAAATATTAACAATTATAGGAATTTTTTACATGCCTAATAACCATGTGGAATAATAACAATTAAGAAGATTATTAAATATAGGTCAAATTAACGGCAGCGAATTCTGTTCTTTGAGCCAAGTAAAAATGGCTTAAGATAAAGGTTTGACGGAAACAACTCAGGCAACGACCAGTTTTCTTCGAAGTCTACATACCAGAAAGGGACAGATTTTAATGCATCTCATGAAGAAATTCAGCAGCAAATATGTGTCCTTCTGTGTCTCATCCTGGATTATGAGATGGGGACTATAATGAAAGAAACTACTTTCAGTTCTTAAATTGTGATACTTTTAAGTTTGTTTTCCTTCCAACTAAATGCTGCCTTTCTGGGGTCTCCTCATATTATCTAATGAAAATGCCTCCATAAAGCTTCTCGTGTTCTCCAGGGTACCTGAGCCCACTTTGGAAATATGGGCCTCTCATTTGCTAACAAGGAACCTGGGCGGTACAAGCAGTTTGCCATCTGCTACGAACCTAAGGGTTGGTGGTTCAAGTCCACCCAGGGGCAGATTACCTAACAGGCAAGGTTAACATGGTGCTAACCTTGCTTACCAGATCACCTGTAGCAAACCATTTCACATAGGTTTCATGTGAAATAATCCACAAGTAAACCCGTGTTTACCTTGCTCACCAGGTCAACTGTAGTGAACAATTTCGCATCAAAGATGTGGTGGAACCCATGCGAAATTGTTCACTACAGATCAGTAAGTAAGCACAAGTAAGCCCGAGTTCACCTTGCTTACCAGGTCATCCTGACCTGTCAGTGAGCGTAAATTTGAAAAGAGGCTGTGATTCCATAGGAAGGTGCTGTGGGGTTGGGAGAGAGACAGGTGCAAGCCACACCTAGAAGCAGAATCTTTGATGTGGTGAAAAAATGTGAAGTTGTTCACTACAAATGATCTGGTAAGCAAGGTAAGCACCATGCTTACCTTGCCTTTTGGATAATCCTCCCCTAACCCACCCAGCGGCTTGGCAGAAGAGGCGGCCTAGTGAGCTACTTCCATAAAGATTCCCACCCACTGCAGTTGAGTGGATTCCAATTCATAACAACCCAATAGGTTACAGTAAAACTGCCCCATAGGGTTTCTAAGGCTGTAAAACTTTCTGGAAGCAGACTGCCACATCTTTCTCCCTTCAGAGTCACTGGTAAGTTGGAACCGCCGACCTCTCAGCAGCCAAGCACTTTAACTACTGTGCCACAGGGCTCCCTCGGTAAAGATTACAGCCAAGAAAACTCTATGGGGCAGTTCTACTCTGTAACACATGGGGTCAGCATGAGTCCAGGCAGACTCCACGCCCGGTAATGAAAAGCTAACAAATTTGCTAACGCTGAACTCACCAAGCAGCCTGGCCCTGCAAACAGGCAATGACAGGCAGTGCCTGAGTCAGGGAGCCACAAGCCCAGATTTAATCTTCCAAACCTTGAACAGCTGATGCTGAATATAATCGTGCCCAGCTGTGAACAGGCTCTTCCTCCTCTTCATGAATCAGCACTGAGTTGCTAGGAAGCAGGTAAGATGGTTCTGGCCCTGCATCACAAACAGACAAGGTGAGACAGGAAAGATTAGAAGTTCACAGGGTATGCCAACCCTTAGTCCAGGGAGCATACCTCAGTGCTTCTTGGTTTGTGGGCTGCATCAGTCAGGGTTCTCCAGAGAAACACAGCCAATAAGATAGAGATTGATAGTTAGATGTGAGTGTGAGAAAGAGTGAAAGTGTGAGAGAGAGAGATTTACTTTAACCAACTGGCTCACACAATGTGGGGGCCGGCGAATCTGAAATACATAGGACAGACCAGTAGGCTGGAACCTCAGGTGGAATATCTTTCTTTCTTTCTTTTTTAAATTGTATTTGTTTTGTTGTTGTTGAGAATATACACAGCCAAACATACACCAATTCAATGGTCTCTACGTGTACAATTCAGCGATATTGATTACATTCAAGTTGTGCAAACATTTCACCCTCCTTTTCTAAGTTGTTCCTTCCCCATTAACATAAACTCACTGCCTTGTAAGGTTCCTGTCTAATTTGAGTTGCTGTTATCAATCTGATGCCATATATATAGTTCTTAAAAGAGCATAATGCTCAAGGCAGACATTTTTTACGAGTTAAGCTAAACTGCTGTTTGGATTTAAGAAGGTTTCAGGGGATATTTTTGGTTTAAGGTTTAAAGACTATCTGGGGGCAATAGTTTCAAGGGTTTATCCAGCCTCCACAGCTCCAGGAAGTCTGGAATCCATGAGAATTTGAAATTCTGTTCTGCATTTCCCTCCTTTTGATCAGAATTCTTCTATGGAATCTTTGGTCAAAACATTTGGTAACTGTAGACAGGCGTCATCCAGTTCTTCTGGTCTCGTGGCAAAGGAGGCAGTTATTCATGGAGGCAATTCGACACACATTCCAAATCACCCTCCTATTTCTGACACTCCTTCTTCCTCTGTTGCTCCAGGTAAATAGAGACCAATTATTTTGTCAAGTAGGATTTCTATGTTACCGTCTTGAGGCAGAATTCCTTCTTTTTCTGGAAACCTTAGTTTTTGATCTTAAGTCCTTTAACTGATTGGATGAGCCCACCCACATTATCAAAGGTAATCTTTACTTAAAGTCAGTTGATCATAAATGTCAATCACATCTATGACATACCTTCACAGCGACATGTAGATTAGTGCTTGACTGAGGAACTGGGCACCACAGCCTAGCCAAGGTAACACATAAAATTAACCATCACACAGATTTTGACACGATCTCGAAGCTGGCCTTTTTGCTTTGACTTATACTGGAAGACAAGGGTGAGAGTCTTCCCAGAAGCATCTAGGGGCTCCTAATACAAGATAGGAATTGCCAAGTGGACCGTTTTTGCTCAAGAAATTTTCAGCAGTCTGGCAGAGAGTGGGGGTAACATTTCTTGAAGGTTCCTCATGTCCAGGAATTATGCTGAACATTTTACATATATTACCATATTTAACTCTCACCACAACGCCTTTTTCTGAAGAAGAAATTTAGGGTCAAAGTTGAATAATTTACTCCAAGTAACACAAAGTGGCAAAATCAGGATTTTAACAATGACCTGTTCAACTCTAATTTTACTTTCCACTGCACCGTGGTAACTCTTGGGAATTTTCTCTGAAGAAGGAAGAAACTTTGAATAATGTATGTGGTACATAGGGTCACTATGAGTCGGAACCAACTCAACAGCACCTAACAACAACATATATTAGTTTCCTATTGCTGCTGTAACAAATTACCACAAATTTAATGGCTTAAAATAACAAAAAGTTGTTATCCTACAGTTCTATAGTTCAGAAGTCCTAAATAGGTCTCACTGGGCTAAAATCAATGTGTCAGCTGAGCTGTGTTCCTTTTGGAGGCTCCAGGGGAGAAATCTATTTCCTGCCTTTTCCAGCTTCTAGGGACCACCCATTTTTCTTTCCTCCTGACCCTTTCCTCCATCTTCAGAGCACATCACTCCAACCTCTGTTTCCATCATCACATCTTTTTTAGACTCTGGTCCTTTTGTCTTCCTCTCAGAAGGACCCTTGTGATTACATTGGGCCCACCCAGATAATCCAAAGTAATCTCCCCACCTCAAGGTCCTTGGTTTAATCCAATTTGTAGAATCTTTTTTTTTTTTTTTTTCTATGTAAAGTAACATAATCACAGGTCTGGAGGGTTAGGACATGAACACCTTTGGGGGCCATTAATCTGCCTACCACACATACATAATGGATCCTGTACTTACCTCCCTCTCATGTACCCCTACGTGGCTGACAAAAGGTTTTTATCTCTCCATCTGAATCACATTAAATTCCTTGAGGTCTTCTCCTATTGAAATCTGAAACTGAGTAATATTTCTTTGTATAAAAAGGTACATATCTATCACCTGAAATGCCAAAAACATAGTTGTAACATTTCAACAAGTCAACATATGACTACTTCCTGCAGTTTTAGTTGTTTTGCTATGGTGGATGGTGACATTTGGACCTAAGGAAGCTATTAATTTTTCTTAAGGATTAATTTTATGCTTGAATTTTTTTTCTGCCTCGAATGCCAAAAAGTTGGTAGAACATTTAAATCTTCAGGGTAACCAAGGACATCAACATAAATCAAGTACTCTCACACCCATACTAATCAGTTTTTTGCCTAAAAGCAAGCTGTAGTAAGAAGTTGAACTACATATTTTGATTAGAGTCCTTTCCTGTCTACTAAAAATTAGCACTTCACCTTGACACTAAGAATACAGACTTGTTTATACCCTGTTTATGCTTTGAAACTTGTCAGTTTATCTTTCTTTAAGGGGAATCAACACATATCAAATATTATATGGGTGTTTTGCTGTTGTTTTTTTTCTTCTAGGTGTTGTTTTGAAAATTTGTTTTTCTAGGTTGTAATAACAGGAAAATGAGCACAAACCATGTAAAAATAAGGAGAAACTTTGAGCTGTATCTAAATGGATGGAGAGTTTTGTTAATAGAACACTGTTACAGACTTGTGCTTCCTTAAGCACATCTAAAGATTTATCCTCATTTTAAGTCTGCAATGTTGTCCCACCTGAATGCTGGAGAGATTGGCCACATTCACAGTAATCAACCTTCTTTGCACCATTACATATACCAGGTATCATTCACACATATGATATATCTCCATAAGAGTACCTAAAGGGTGAGAAAAGTCAACCAAATTTTATGGGAAGTAAAGCAGTAGATTAATTTATAATCACTACAGTTATTAATGTCACATTAGAATCAGAATTCACTCATCTTTGGTGGAAATATTATAGGCTACAGGTTATATGCAATTCCAAAGTACAAACTACAACTTTATGTAATTCCAAAGTACCAACTACAACTTTATTCCTTTTTCTTTTTATTAAGAAATCATGTTGGGAAGAGAACTACATAAATGGAAAAACATACCATGCTTATGGATAGGTAGATTCAGTATTATGAAACTATCAATTCTACCCAAAACCCATTGCAAGCAGTCTACAAATACAATGAAATCCCAATCCAAATACCAACAGCATTCTTTAAAGAGAAGGAAAAACTAATCATTAACTTTATATGGAAATGGAAGAGGTCCCCAATAAGTAAAGCACTCCTGAAGAAGAACAAAGTAGAAGGACTTGCACCAGCAGACCTCAGAACCTGCTATACAGCTACAGTAGTCAAAACAGCCTGGTACTAGTACCACAACAGATGCATTGACCAGTGGAATAGAATTGAAAACCCAAGTGTAAATCCATCCACCTACAGTCATCTGATCTTTGACAAGGGCCCAAAGTCCAACAAATGGGGAAAAGACAGTCTTTTTAACAAACGATGCTGGCAAAACAGGATGTCCAACTGCAAAAAAATTAAACGACTTCACGCCATATACAAAAACCAATTCAAAATGGATCAAAGACCTAAATATAAAACCAAAAACTATAAAGATTATAGAAGAAAAAACAGGATCAATGCTAGAGGACCTAACACACAGCGTTAACAGGATAAAAATCATAACTAACAACATACAAACTCCACAAGATAAGCTAGATAACTTGGATCTTCTAAAAATTAAACACTTATGCCCATCAAAAGACTTCACCAAAAGTGTAAAAAGTGAACCTCCAGACTGGGAAAAAAATTGGCTATGACAAATCTGACAAAGGTCTAATCTCTAAAATCTACGGGAAAATCCAACACCTCTACAACAAAAAGACAAATAATCCAATTAAAAAATGGGCAAAGGATATGAACAGACATTTCACCAAAGAAGACATTCAAGTGGCTAACAGAATGAGGAAATTCTTGAGATCACTAGCCAATAGAAAAATGCAAATCAAAACTACAATGAGATATCATCTCACCCTGACATTACTGGCACGAGTCAAAAATCAGAAAATAAGAAATGCTGTAGAGGCTGCGAGGAGACTGGGACTCTTATGCACCGCTGGTGGAAATATGAAATGGCACAGCCATTTTGGGAAATGATATGGTGCTTCCTTAAAAAGTTAGAAATAGAAATACCATATGATCCAGCAATCCCACTCCTAGGAATGTATCCTAGACAAATAGGAGTCATCACACAAATAGACATATGCACACCCATGTTCATTCCACCATTGTTCACAATAGCAAAAAGATGGAAACAACCTAGGTGCCCATCAACAGATGAATGGATGAACAAACTATGGTACACAATGGCATACTATGCAACCATGAAGAACAATGGTGAACCTATGAAGCGTCTAACAACATGGATGAATCTGGAGGGCACTACGCTGAGGGAAATAAGCCAATCACAAAAGGGCAAATATTCTTATGAGACCGCTACTATAAAAACTCACAAAAAGGTTTACACACAAAAAGAAACAATCTTTGATGGTTATGAGGGAGGGGAGGGGTGGGGATGAAAAAACACTAAATAGACAATAGATAACTTTGGTGAAGGGTAAGACAGTACACAATACAGGGAAAGCCAGCACAACTTGTCCAAGGCAAGGTCGTGGAAACTCCATAGACACATCCCAACTCTCTGAGGGACTGAATTACTGGGCTGAGGGCTGTGGGCGCCATGGTCTCGGGGAACATGCAGCTCAACTGGCATAACACAGTTTATAAAGAAAATATTCTACATTCTGCTTTGGTGAGTAGCACCTGAGGTCTTAAAAGCTTGTGAGTGACCATCTAAGATACTCCACTGGTCTCACCCCTTTGGGAGCAAGGGAGGATGAAAAAAAATAAAGATACAAGGAAAAGATAAGTCCAAAGGAGTAATGGACCACAAGTACTACAGCCTACACCAGACTGAGTCCAGCCCAAATACATGGTGCCTGGCTACCATCACTGACTACTCTGATAGGAATAAAAGCTGGAGAAAAACATAGAACAAAATTCTAACTCGCACACACACAAAAAAGACCAGACTTACTGGTTTGACAGAGACTGGAGAAACCCTGAGAATATGGCCCCCGGACACCATTTTAGCTCAGCAGTGATGTCACCCCTGAGGTTCACCCTTCAGCCAAAGACTGGACAGGCCCATAAAACAAAGGAGACTAAAGGGGAACACCAGCCCAGGGGCAAGTACGAGAAGGCAGGAGGACACAGGAAAGCTGGTAATAGGGAAACCAAGGTTGAGAAGAGGAGAGTGTTAACATGTTGTGGGTTTGGCAACCAATGTCACAAAACAATATGTGTATTAATTGCTTAATGAGAAGCTAGTTTGTTCTGTACACCTTCATCTAAAGTACAATAAAAAAACGAGTAACTGAATCTATCAATATTAAAAAAAAAAAAAAACATGTTGTCATATTAAATATCCACAATAAGCAAATGCATAGAAAGTGAAGTTCAGTAGTGGTTACTAGGAGCTGGTAGAAGGGGGAAATGGGGAGCTATTGCTTAAGTGGCACTGAGTTTCTGTTAAGGGTGATGAAAAAATTAGGAAACAGATAATGGAGATGGTTGTACAACATGGGGAATGTAATTAATGTCCCTGAATTGTACTTGTAAACATGGTTCAAATGGCAAATATTTTATTATGTATATTTTACCACAATAAAAAATTTAAAAAGAAATCATGTTGGAACACAAGTTAGAAAGAATGAAGTCTTATTAAAAAAACCTTAAACCTAGATTTTTATTTAATTTACTATTTAAAATAAGATCATTACGAACATCGATTCCTTACTGTTAGAAAGGAATTGCTTAATAAGATCAGGATAGTTGACATAAAGCAGAAATGAGGAGACCTCGTCTGTCTTCTAAGACCTTTTAGTTTCTACCTGACATTGTCTCTTCTTATGTCTGTCCTGAACAGAATTGTGAGGTAGATATAATAATGCCTTTAGTGTCTCCTCCCACATAGTCTAGCCTTTTGGCACCCAGACCCCTGACTCCTACCTCCCAGGGCCTCCACAGTGCTATCCTCCAGCATTGCCCACTCTTAACGTCTTCTCTTTCCCCAATAAAATTTACTTGTCCAATGTTCTGTTTCCTAGAACTCTGTGTTCTGCTAATGTAAACATGATGAATAGTGAATCAATGTGTGATTTCTCCTCTGATCATATATTGTATTTTAGCAGGCGCCTCCCAGAACTTGTCCTAACCAAAGGGGTTCATAGCAGGCAGTAAATATCTTTGGGTGAGTGGAGTCTTTCAGCACCCTGCAATCATACTTTATAGCAGTAGTCCTATCAAGTAGAATTGGTTTTCAGCACTTCATCCCTTCCCTTATTATGCCTTTAATATCAGAATAGCAGAATGGCACCATCTAGTCCCTGAGAAAAAGTCACTTTCTACTGAATACACACAAATACAGAATCCATTAGAATATGCAGATGAGTTCTTTACTTCTGACTTAAGCCATCCATTGCAACCCAGGCAGAGTCTACCTAGCATTTGGAGTGGTTCCTCTACCTCACTCAGCTCATTCCACCAGCTGTTTAAACTTCTTTCACAACTTCGGGGGCAACCACTTTGTCACCATCTGCCTGTCTTTCAGAGAGCTTCTCTCTTCTGTGGAATCATCCCCCCACTGCCATGTGACAAACCTCCAATACTCTTTCCCCTTTTCCCTTCTGGGATTCCTTTCTTCTCTTTGATCCTCAGAATTATCTTCAGAAGACAGAATCTTCAGTCAGATATTTCCTTGCATCAAAATTTTTTTTTTTTTATTTCTAGATGGATCTGGATAAGACTTCTGATTCATGAAGATATTAGAGGAAATGGAAAATTAATCATATTAGAGTCAAATTATCTTCAAGACAATCACACTTTTACATTGCCAAGAATGACTCTAAGCATAATTCCCTTGTGTTTTTAGGCTAAAGAAAGGTCTTTGTCTTCCTTCTCCAGTAGGAGTTGCTCTATATTGATATATGCATAGCTTCAGTTTTCAGAAGGGGGAGAAACAAATCCCATGCTTTCTGTAAGAAGTGGGAATAAGAAAAACCAATACTGCTACAGTTTATTCTCTGATTTTGCAAACATTATTGGGCACTTATACCATGTCAAGCACTGGGGATACGGGGTAACAAAGTCAGATATGAGTTCCCTACCCTATTGGTGCTTCTAACCCAGGATCCTAGAGCTGGAACAAGCTTGAGAGAACTTTTAACTCAGTGGCACCCAAATTGTCTTACAAAGGTCACTAATATTCTATAGGACGTTAACTGGTGTTTCTTTGAAGGGGTGAGTAGATGGAGAAATTGTGTTCCATGGTTCAATTGAGTTTGAAATGTTAGTTTAAACAATGTTAAAACAGTTTTTTCACTCAAGGCTACTTAGAGACCTTAACAAGCTAACATACGTTGTGACTCTCCAGGAATAAAATAATTTTATTTCCCCCAACATATTTCACCACAAATCACCTTTGAGGAACACATATTAACATCAACTGTTGGCATAATATATTTCTGTTAATGCTTCCAAGACCAAGGCTCAGGTCCAAATGCTTCCTTTCGCGCCAGAGGAAACTGAGGTGGCTTAGAATGTTGAGGAACAGGGCTGAGCAAGAACCAGGTCTCCCCTTATTATCATTCACATGATCTTCTGACCATTCCATACTGTCTGTTTCTACTACTATCTCTCTTCCCCTGACAAAATATACAAAATCAGTGTTTCTCGACTACTCTCAACATTGTATTGGAAGTCCTAGCCAGAGCAATAAGACAAGACAAAGAAATAAAAGGTACCAAGATTGGAAAAGAAGTAAAATTATCTCTATTTATGGATGATATGATGTTATACATAAAATCCTAAAGATTCTACAGGAAAATTTTTAGAACTAATAGAAGAATTTAGCAAAATTGCAGGGTACAAGATCAACAAACAAAAATCAGTTAGGTTTCTATATACCAGTAATGAGAAATCTGAAAGGGAAATTGGGAAATCAGTTCCATTTACAGTAGCATCTAAGAGAATAAAATACCTAGAAATAAGTCTAACCAGGGATGTTAAGGATTTATACAATGAAAACTATAAAACACTACTGAAAGAGATTTAAAAAAGACTTAAATAAATGAAACTATGTTCCATGTTCATGGATTGGAAGACATAATACTTTTATGGTGTCAATACTACCCAAAGTGATGTATAGATTCAGTGCAATCCTGATCAAAATTCCAACAGCCTTCTTTACAGATATAGAAAAACCAATCCTCAACTTTATATGGAATGGCAAGAGGCCTCAAATAGCTAAAGCAATGTTGAAAAAGAAGAACAAAGTAGGAGGACTCACACTTCCTGATTTTAAAACATACAGCTATAGTAATCAAAACAGCCTGATACTGGTATAACACATAAATGAATGGAATAGAACTGAGAGTCCGGAAATAAACTCACACATCTATGGTCAGCGATTTCTGACAAGGGTGCTAAGTCAATTCGATGAGGAAAGAAGAGTCTCTTCGATAAATGGTGCTGGGAAAATTGGATTTCCACATGCAGAAAAGTGAAACAGGATCCATGCCTCACACCAGGCACAAAAACATATTCAAAATGGATTAAGAACCTAAATGTGCAAACTAAAACCATAAAATTCTTAGAAGAAAAAGCAGGGGCAATGCTGTCAGGCCTAGCTTTTTTTTTTTTTTTTTTTTTTTTTTTTTTTTTTATAATAACTTTTATTAAGCTTCAAGTGAACGTTTACAAATCCAATCAGTCTGTCACATATAAGTTTACATACATCTCACTCCCTACTCCCACTTACTCTCCCCGTCTTGAGTCAGCCCTTTCAGTCTCTCCTTTCTTGACAATTTTGCCGGCTTCCCTCTCTCTCTATCCTCCCATCCCCCCTCCAGACAAGAGTTGCCAACACAATCTCAAGTGTACACCTGATATAATTAGCTCACTCTACATCAGCGTCTCTCTCCCACCCGCTGACCAGTCCCTTTCATGTCTGATGAGTTGTCTTCAGGGATGGTTCCTGTCCTGTGTCAACAGGAGGTCTGGAGAGCATGACCGCCGGGATTCCTCCAGTCTCAGTCAGACCATTAAGTTTGGTCTTCTTATGAGAATTTGGGGTCTGCATCCCACTGCTCTCCTGCTCCCTCAGGGGTCCTCTGCTGAGCTCCCTGTCAGGGCAGTCATCGATTGTGGCCGGGCACCAACTAGTTCTTCTGGTCTCAGGATGATGTAGGTCTCTGGTTCATGTGGCCCTTTCTGTCTCTTGGGCTCTTAGTTGTCATGTGGACTTGGTGTTCTTCATTTTCCTTTGCTCCAGGTGGGTTGAGACCAATTGCTGCATCTTAGATGGCTGCTTGTTAGCATTTAAGACCCCAGACGCCACATTTCAAAGTGGGATGCAGAATGATTTCATAATAGAATTATTTTGCCAATTGACTTAGAAGTCCCCGCAAACCATGTTCCCCAGACCCCCGCGCTTGCTCCGCTGAGCTTTGAAGCATTCATTTTATCCCGGAAACTTCTTTGCTTTTGGTCCAGTCCAATTGAGCTGACCTTCCATGTATTGAGTGTTGTCTTTCCCTTCACCTAAAGCAGTTCTTATCTACTGATTAATCAATAAAAAACCCTCTCCCACCCTCCCTCCCTCCCCCCCTCGTAACCACAAAAGTATGTGTTCTTCTCAGGTTTACTATTTCTCAAGATCTTATAATAGTGGTCTTATACAGTATTTGTCCTTTTGCCTCTGACTCATTTCGCTCAGCATAATGCCTTCCAGGTTCCTCCATGTTATGAAATGTTTCAGAGATTCGTCACTGTTCTTTATCGATGCGTAGTATTCCATTGTGTGAATATACCACAATTTATTTACCCATTCATCCGTTGATGGACACCTTGGTTGCTTCCAACTTTTTGCTATTGTAAACAGAGCTGCAATAAACATGGGTGTGCATATATCTGTTTGTATGAAGGCTCTTGTATCTCTAGGGTATATTCCGAGGAGTGGGATTTCTGGGTTGTATGGTAGTTCTATTTCTAACTGTTTAAGATAACGCCAGATAGATTTCCAAAGTGGTTGTACCATTTTACATTCCCACCAGCAGTGTATGAGAGTTCCAATCTCTCCGCAGCCTCTCCAACATTTATTATTTTGTGTTTTTTGGATTAATGCCAGCCTTGCTGGTGTGAGATGGAATCTCATCGTAGTTTTAATTTGCATTTCTCTAATGGCTAATGATCGAGAGCATTTTCTCATGTATCTGTTGGCTGCCTGAATATCTTCTTTAGAGAAATGTGTGTTCATATCCTTTGCCCACTTCTTGATTGGGTTGTTTGTCTTTTTGTGGTTGAGTTTTGACAGAATCATGTAGATTTTAGAGATCAGGCGCTGGTCGGAGATGTCATAGCTGAAAATTCTTTCCCAATCTGTAGGTGGTCTTTTTACTCTTTTGGTGAAGTCTTTAGATGAGCATAGGTGTTTGATTTTTAGGAGCTCCCAGTTATCGGGTTTCTCTTCATCATTTTTGGTAATGTTTTGTATTCTGTTTATACCTTGTATTAGGGCTCCTAGGGTTGTCCCAATTTTTTCTTCCATGATCTTTATCGTTTTAGTCTTTATGTTTAGGTCTTTGATCCACTTGGAGTTAGTTTTTGTGCATGGTGTGAGGTATGGGTCCTGTTTCATTTTTTTGCAAATGGATATCCAGTTATGCCAGCACCATTTGTTAAAAAGGCTGTCTTTTCCCCAGTTAATTGACACTGGTCCTTTGTCAAATATCAGCTGCTCATACGTGGATGGATCTATGTCTGGGTTCTCAATTCTGTTCCATTGGTCTATGTGTCTGTTGTTGTACCAATACCAGGCTGTTTTGACTACTGTGGCTGTATAATAGGTTCTGAAGTCAGGTAAGGTGAGGCCTCCCACTTTCTTCTTCTTTTTCAGTAGTGCTTTGCTTATCCGGGGCTTTTTTCCCTTCCATATGAAATTGGTGATTTGTTTCTCTATCCCCTTAAAATATGACATTGGAATTTGGATCGGAAGTGCGTTAAATGTATAGATGGCTTTTGGTAGTATAGACATTTTTACTATGTTAAGTCTTCCTATCCATGAGCAAGGTATGTTCTTCCACTTAAGTATGTCCTTTTGAATTTCTTGTAGTAGAGCTTTGTAGTTTTCTTTGTATAGGTCTTTTACATCCTTGGTAAGATTTATTCCTAAGTATCTTATCTTCTTGGGGGCTACCGTGAATGGTATTGATTTGGTTATTTCCTCTTCGGTGTTCTTTTTGTTGATGTAGAGGAATCCAAGTGATTTTTGTATGTTTATTTTATAACCTGAGACTCTGCCAAACTCTTCTATTAGTTTCAGTAGTTTTCTGGAGGATTCCTTAGGGTTTTCTGTGTATATAATCATGTCATCTGCAAATAGTGATAACTTTACTTCTTCCTTGCCAATCCGGATACCTTTTATTTCTTTGTCTAGCCTGATTGCCCTGGCTAAGACTTCCAACACGATGTTGAATAAGAGCGGTGATAAAGGGCATCCTTGTCTGGTTCCCGTTCTCAAGGGAAATGCTTTCAGGTTCTCTCCATTTAGAGTGATATTGGCTGTTGGCTTTGCATAGATGCCCTTTATTATGTTGAGGAATTTTCCTTCAATTCCTATTTTGGTAAGAGTTTTTATCATAAATGGGTGTTGGACTTTGTCAAATGCCTTTTCTGCATCAATTGATAAGATCATGTGGTTTTTGTCTTTTGTTTTATTTATGTGATGGATTACATTAATGGTTTTTCTGATATTAAACCAGCCTTGCATACCTGGTATAAATCCCACTTGATCAGGGTGAATTATTTTTTTGATGTGTTGTTGGATTCTATTGGCTAGAATTTTGTTGAGGATTTTTGCATCAATGTTCATGAGGGATATAGGTCTATAATTTTCTTTTTTTGTAATGTCTTTACCTGGTTTTGGTATCAGGGAGATGGTGGCTTCATAGAATGAGTTGGGTAGTATTCCGTCATTTTCTATGCTTTGGAATACCTTTAGTAGTAGTGGTGTTAACTCTTCTCTGAAAATTTGGTAGAACTCTGCAGTGAAGCCGTCCGGGCCAGGACTTTTTTTTGTTGGGAGTTTTTTGATTACCGTTTCAATCTCTTTTTTTGTTATGGGTCTATTTAGTTGTTCTGCTTCTGAATGTGTTAGTTTAGGTAGGTAGTGTTTTTCAAGGAATTCATCCATTTCTTCTAGGTTTTCAAATTTGTTAGAGTACAATTTTTCATAATAATCTGAAATGATTCTTTTAATTTCATTTGGTTCTGTTGTGATGTGGTCCTTCTCATTTCTTATTCGGGTTATTTGTTTCCTTTCCTGTATTTCTTTAGTCAGTCTAGCCAATGGTTTATCAATTTTGTTAATTTTTTCAAAGAACCAGCTTTTGGCTTTGTTAATTCTTTCAATTGTTTTTCTGTTCTCTAATTCATTTAGTTCAGCTCTAATTTTTATTATTTGTTTTCTTCTGGTGCCTGATGGATTCTTTTGTTGCTCACTTTCTATTTGTTCAAGTTGTAGGGACAGTTCTCTGATTTTGGCTCTTTCTTCTTTTTGTATGTGTGCATTTATTGATATAAATTGACCTCTGAGCACTGCTTTTGCTGTGTCCCAGAGGTTTTGATAGGAAGTATTTTCATTCTCGTTGCTGTCTATGAATTTCCTTATTCCCTCCTTGATGTCTTCTATAACCCAGTCTTTTTTCAGGAGGGTATTGTTCATTTTCCAAGTATTTGATTTCTTTTCCCTCGTTCTTCTGTTATTGATCTCTAGTTTTATTGCCTTGTGGTCTGAGAAGATGCTTTGTAATATTTCGATGTTTTGGACTCTGCAAAGGTTTGTTTTATGACCTAATATGTGGTCTATTCTAGAGAATGTTCCATGTGCGCTAGAAAAAAAAGTATATTTTGCAGCAGTTGGGTGGAGAGTTCTGTATAAGTCAATGAGGTCAAGTTGGTTGATTGTTGTAATTAGATCTTCCGTGTCTCTGTTGAGCTTCTTACTGGATGTCCTGTCCTTCTCCGAAAGGGGTGTGTTGAAGTCTCCTACTATAATTGTGGAGGTATCTATCTCGCTTTTCAGTTCTGTTAAAATTTGATTTATATATCTTGCAGCCCTGTCATTGGGTGCGTAAATATTTAATATGGTTATGTCTTCCTGATCAATTGTCCCTTTTATCATTATATAGTGTCCTTCTTTATCCTTTGTGGTGGATTTAAGTCTAAAGTCTATTTTGTCAGAAATTAATATTGCTACTCCTCTTCTTTTTTGCTTATTGTTTGCTTGATATACTTTTTTCCATCCTTTGAGTTTTAGTTTGTTTGTGTCTCTAAGTCTAAGGTGTGTCTCTTGTAGGCAGCATATAGATGGATCATGTTTCTTTATCCAGTCTGTGACTCTCTGTCTCTTTATTGGTGCATTTAGTCCATTTACATTCAGGGTAATTATAGATAAATAAGTTTTTAGTGCTGTCATTTTGATGCCTTTTTATGTGTGTTGTTGACAATTTCATTTTTCCACATACTTTTTTGTGCTGAGGCGTTTTTCTTAGTAAATTGTGAGATCCTCACTTTCATAGTGTTTGACTTTATGTTAGTTGAGTCGTTACGTTTTTCTTGGTTTTTGTCTTGAGTTATAGAGTTGTTATACCTTTTTGTGGTTACCTCATTATATACCCCTATTTTTCTAAGTAAAAACCTAACTTGTATTGTTCTATATCGCCTTGTATCACTCTCCATATGGCAGTTCAATGCCTCCTGTATTTAGTCCCTCTTTTTGATTATTGTGATCTTTTACC
Organism: Elephas maximus indicus; assembly: GCF_024166365.1. Lineage (NCBI taxonomy): Eukaryota > Metazoa > Chordata > Mammalia > Proboscidea > Elephantidae > Elephas > Elephas maximus. The sequence goes on from NC_064829.1 coordinate 28,714,693, forward strand.
TATTGACTTCCATGATTCCCTGTTATGTGTATTTTTTTTTTTTAATTAATCTTAATTTGTTTGTTTTTGTGATTTCCCTATTTGAGTTGATATCAGGACGTTCTGTTTTGTGACCTTGTGTTGTGCTGATATCTGATATTATTGGTTCCCTGACCAAACAATATCCTTTAGTATTTCTTGTAGCTTTGGTTTGGTTTTTGCAAATTCTCTAAACTTGTGTTTGTCTGTAAATATCTTAATTTCGCCTTCATATTTCAGAGAGAGTTTTGCTGGATATATGATCCTTGGTTGGCAGTTCTTCTCCTTCAGTGTTCTGTATATGTCGTCCCATTCCCTTCTTGCCTGCATGGTTTCTGCTGAGTAGTCAGAACATATTCTTATTGATTCTCCCTTGAAGGAAACCTTTCTTTTCTCCCTGGCTGCTTTTAAAATTTTCTGTTTATCTTTGGTTTTGGTGAGTTTGATGATAATATGTCTTGGTGTTTTTCTTTTTGGATCAATCTTAAATGGGGTTCGATGAGCATCTTGGATAGATATCCTTTCGTCTTTCATGATGTCAGGGAAGTTTTCTGTCAGAAGTTCTTCAACTATTTTCTCTGTGTTTTCTGTCCCCCCTCCCTGTTCTGGGACTCCAATCACCCGCAGGTTATCCTTCTTGATAGAGTCCCACATAATTCTTAGGGTTTCTTCATTTTTTTTAATTCTTTTATCTGATTTTTTTTCAGCTATGTTGGTGTTGATTCCCTGGTCCTCCAGATGTCCCAGTCTGCATTCTAATTGCTCGAGTCTGCTCCTCTGACTTCCTAGTGTGTTGTCTAATTCTGTTATTTTATTGTTAATCTTTTGGATTTCTACATGTTGTCTCTCTATGGATTCTTGCAACTTATTAATTTTTCCAGTATGTTCTTGAATAATCTTTTTGAGTTCTTCAACAGTTTTATCAGTGTGTTCCTTGGCTTTTTCTGCAGATATCCTAATTTCATTTGTGATATCATTAAGCATTCTGTAAATTAGTTTTTTATATTCTGTATCTGATAATTCCAAAATTGTATCTTCATTTGGGAAAGATTTTGATTCTTTTGTTTGGGGAGTTGGAGAAGCTGTCACGGTCTGCTTCTTTAAGTGGTTTGATATGGATTGTTGTCTCCGAGCCATCACTGGGAAACTAGTTTTTCCAGAAAATCCGCTAAAAAAAAAACTGCAGTCAGATCCCTATCAGAGTTCTCCCTCTGGCTCAGGCTATTCAGATGTTAATGAAGCCGCCTGGGGAGGGTGGGGGAGGGAACAGAGAGATAGGAGAGTAGCACTTCAGAATATAGCCAGAGTTGCTTGTCTTGCTTGGAAAGACTATTATATCTGAGATTCCCGCGGGCGCGTCGCCTATGTGTGCTGTCTGTGTGGAGATTGCCCCCGGGGGGTCTGGCCCGCTGGAGTCACGGTCAGATCCTCCGCTTCCAGCCCCACGCCCAGCGTCAAGGCTCCCCTACTGGGACGGTGCACTCTCGACTCCAAAATCAGTCGCTGCCTCCCGGGGACTTCTCGTCCCTCCAGCCGCGTGGCCGTGCCGTCCCCGTGAACCAGGTGGGCCCCCTCCCGGGGTTAGTTCAGATGGGTGGAGTAGCTCCCCGTGCTTGTGCCGCGACCGAGTGTCCCGGCTGGAACGCTGTTCTCCCCGCTCCAATACCAGTCGCTGCCTCCCGGGGACTTCTCCTACCGGCTGCGTCCCACGCCGCCCGCGCGACCCGGATGGTCACCTTCCCGGGGTTAGTTCAGGGGGTGGAGCAACTCTCCGTGTTTATGGCGTACCTGCGTGCAGTCCAAATCCCTGTGGGACGGTTCCCCGGCTCGGGTGCTGCTCTTTCTGCTCCAAGATCAGTCACTGCCTCCCGGGGACTTCTCCTAACGGCTGCGTCCCACGCTGCCCGTGGAACCGGCTAGTCCCCCTCCCGGGGTTAGTTCAGGGGGGTGGAGCAGGTCTCTGTGCTTGTGCCGTACCTGACTGGTATGCTGGCTCCAGGCTCTGGAAACAATCGCTGCTTCCCCGTATTAGTTCGTTCTCCGTCTCTAAATCTGTGTTTGTTGTTCAGGGTTCGTAGATTGTTATGTATGTGATCGATTCACTTGTTTTTCCGTGTCTTTGTTGTAAGAGGGATCCGAGGTAGCGTCTGCCTAGTCCGCCATCTTGGCTCCGCCTCCCAGGCCTAGCTTTTAACAATGGATTGTCGAATATAACAACAAAAGCACAAACAGCAAAACACAAAATAGATAAATGGGGCCTCGTATGAATTGAAAATTTTATTACACAAAAGACTTTACCAAAAAAGTGAAAAGGCAAGCCACAAAATGGGAGTCTACCTTCAGAAACCATCTATCTGACGTGAAACTAATAACCAAAAATATATCAAAATATATAGATATATAAAACTTCAGCAACTTAACAACGAAAAAACAAATAACCTGATAATAAAAGGGGCAAAGAACTTAATAGACATTTCAAAGAGGATATTTAAATGGCCACCAAATGCATGAAAAGATGCTCAGCATCATTAGGCATCAAAGAGATGCAAACCAAAACCACAGTACCACCATCTCACTCCCACTAAGATGGCTAGGATAAAAATAAAATAAAAATAACAAATGTTGGTGAGGAGATGGGAAAATTGGAATATTTACCCATTGCTGGTCGGAATGCAAAATGGTACAGCCATTGTGGAAAACAGTGTGGCAGTTCCTCAAAAAGCTAAAAACAGAAATACCATATAACTCAGCAATTCCACTCCTAGGCATATACCCAAAATATTTGAAAGCAGAGACTCGAACAGAGACTAGTACACCAATGTTCAGCCAAAAGATGAAAACAACCTAAATGCCCATGAAGAAATGAATGGCTAAACAAAATGTGGGCCATACATACAACGGAATACGACTTAACCAGTAGCAGAAATGAAGTCTTGACACATGCTACAATATGGATGGAGCTGGAAGACATTATGCTGACATTATGCCTCTATGAACAACTGCCGCCTTTGCCATGAGACCAGAAGAATGGGATGTTGCCTGGCTACCATTACTGAACATTTTGATCAAAGAGTCTATAGAAGAATCCTGATCAAAAGGGGGAGAACTGCAGAACAGAATTTCAAATTCTAATGGACTCCACACACCCTGGAGCCATGAAGGTTGGATGAACTCCTGAAACTATTGCCCTGAGAGAATCTTTAAAACTTAAACCAAAAATATCCCCTGAAGTCTTCTTAAAACCAAACAATAGTTTAGCTTAACTAGTAAAAACTGTCTGCCTTAAGCCTTACGCTCTTTTAAGAGCTCTCTATATGGGATTGAAATGACAACAGCAACATGAAAGATTAGACAGGGACCTGAGGGGGCAGTGAATTTATGTTAATGAGACAGGAACAACTCAGAAAAGGAGGGTGAGAAAGGTTGCACAACTTGTCACTAATAGGTACATGTAGAAACTGTTGAATTGGTGTATGTTTTGCTGTTTATATTCTCAACAACAACAAAATAAATAACATTTAAAAAAACAAAAACCCTGTGGAGCACAGTTCTACCCTGACACACACGGGGTCTATGAAAACGTTCACACTATATCACTAAGTGAAAAAAACAAGTTATAAGTAATATCAACAATTCCATTTATGTAAGAAAATCTATGTTTTGCCTATAGAGAAAGGTCTGAAAAAATTTGCAGTAAGTGTTAATATTGGTTATCACTGGTGGTGTGATTATGGAAAATTTAATTTCTTTTTGCTTGTCTGTATTTTGAATTTTTTTTCTACAATAAATGTGAAGTCCTTGTATAATAAAAAAGGAAAAATTTTTTAAAAAACGTTTCTCCTTTCTTTACTTCCTTTCCTCCTCTCAGGTAATGACCGTTACACTTGTCTTTTAATATATCTGCTGATTTTTTTTTCTCTGTTATCTTTGGATCAGAAGCTCTGAAAAGGCAAAGACAAGCTTACAGACAATAAAAATAATGAACAATTTGTGCTCCGCAATGTTTATAGCCAAACAGGTGATGGTTGACAACTTTCCTACCCACTTTCCCTCTCCGCCTTACATAGACATTCCTTCTATGGACTGTCTCTCCCTATCCCACCCCAGAACTATTGAGAGACATTTTGCCTATAATAACAATAAAAAAAAAAATTTATTATTATTATAATGCCACCCCTAAAATAGGTTATTCTTTGTATACTGTCTTGAAAGTTGCATCAACATGTCTTTTGGTTGATTTCCACTATTTATACAAGAGATTGCTTGGTTATAAATACGTATGAATCACACGTGATTAAGTGCTAGACAGAATCTTAACCCTGTTGCACAGGACAGCTTGTATGTGGCAGTATTTGTGAGTTTAAGAGTATTTGGTCTTATGTTGGTATGTGTTTAATGACAAAATCATACCTAGCTACAAATTAGATCAGACTGACATATTTCAGACTTCGGAAACAGAGGGGGAAAGCATCTCTCCACTACCTCATCCTAAGAGATAGCTACGACCCGTCCGGAATAAGCAAGTAGAGACTGCTACACTGCCACCTTGTGGTAAGTACGCACAAGAGCCAATTAAGTAAATAACAGCTGACCCTTTTCTTTAGTATGTTATTACATAATGCCCACCGGGGGGAAATACTTTTAATAAAATATTATGCAGGAAATTTTTATTTCTTTTACTTAGATAAAAATAACTTAAAAAAAAATCTTACCATATGGATAATCAAATGACTGTCAAATACCATTTGGACCCTCAAACCAGGTTTTGCCTTAATAGTCCAAATAGCAAATGCGGTCACTGCCGAGAACTCACTTCACCTGTGACCTGCTCTTTGGAGAGATTTCAAAACTCGTGATGGGTAAAGACAGGAAACACCCCTAGTAAGATACAAAGCAAGCTCCGGTGGGTTGGATTAGGAGATGTTGCCTCAGACAATAACTATTTTTTTGGATCTCTGTTCTTCCCCTGTTGTCGATCTGGCCCATGGAGGGAGATTCGGTACATTGGGGTGGACCATCAAACATTCTAATTTCCTGAGGCCTCATAGGCCTCATGTGAGAGTTGATGCCTAAGCAGAATGACAAGGGGGCAAGATGCTCTGGCAAGGAGGACAAGTAAGGTCACTTATCTCCTGGCTTCTTGATAGCCAACCCTCTTCCCACAGAGCAAAGGATTCACCCAAGATAATATTCATTCACTCATTCTTTCATCCAACCAATAATTCCTACATATCTACCATGTGCTAGGCACTTGCTAAATAGAGGAAATACAAGGGTGAGCAAAATTAGACAAGTTCTCTGTTCTCATTAGTTTTTCGGGTCACTAATTAGACTTGGCCAAAGACAATGGCTAAGGATCAATAAGAAATGATCGCTTTACATGTATTGTCACTCTTGTCTTCCAACTGGCCACTGAGGAAACTTCTCACAAGTTCTGAGAGAGAAGAAAACAGTGACAAACCAAAAGAACTAGCCAAATACAAAAGTTTTAACAGTAGGAAGATTATAAGAAACTAAGAGAAGAGAATCTCCATGCTATAGGCCCATGAGATCATAGTTATACATGTAGCCCACTTAGCAGGTATTTACTGAAATCCTGGTATGAGCCTAGAACTGTGCTGAAGATTACAGATAACACAAAACCCAGCCAATGCTTCCAAGTAGCTGAACTGACATTGCAGAACAAGACACACATGACAAATTAATTAACACAGGAGATCAGAAAGCACTATAAAATAAAATGCTAAGTGAATGGTACAGGAAGTACAGGACTCAACAGAGAAAGCTCCATGAAGGAAGCAGCATCTCCTTCAGGAACTGGGCTTTTAGAAGGACAAGAGTTGGAGGAAAGGAGACGGCATCCTAGGTGCTGGAAATAGAGGAAACTAGGGAAATGTATACCAACAACCAGTAGGAGGTTCAGATTCTTGGTACCTACTAAGGAGTCCATTTTTCTGAGTATTAGTAGGAATTCACAATGTTCAAAGGGTGATTCTAGTCTGAGAGTTTCTCCTATTTTTCCTCCTAACCTTAGTGGCAGGGCTATCCAGCCAGGTGGGTAGGAAATGTGTCACCAAATAATAAGATCATTGGGCTAGAGCCAGAAATGGGTGGGCGAAGGCAAAGGCTTGTCCCTGTCAAGTCTCCAGCTCCTCTTCCCTTTCAGGGCTTCCTGTCCTGACCTTAGAGCAGAGCCTGCATTTTCTCTCCAGGAAGCAGGGTCCAGGAGAAGTGTGCAGAATAGAAAACGGAGGGCTTACAGCTCAGCCAAGGCATGACCACATCTCCAGTAAGGCGGAGAGCTAAGACAGAGCCTCGGGTCCCAGGGCAGTCACTGGAGAGGCATCTGGGAAAACTGACGGGTCAGATTCCTCCACTTCTCTTATCTGCTGCAGGTACCTCCTGAACTCCTGCTACCCCTGGCAATAATTAATCACATCTCCAGTAACACAGTTCACTCACATTGACTAACTTCCCTTGTGTTCTTTCCTTGTTATCTGAGTCACGTTAGGTTAGGCTGTGTTTCTTTATTTTTTTCACTTTATTTTTCAATATCTACATTTTGAAAATTCAAACTTAAGAAAAACTATTTAAGAGCCTGTGAATCCTTACACACTGTCATAAGGTCAATTACAGCTTTCTGGCATTGGACAGGGGTCCACAAAGGATGGCTCATAGGCCAAATGCAGCCCACACAATTGCCTATTTGTGTGAATAAGGCTTTATTGGCACACAGCATTCCCATTTGTTTATGTTTTGTCTATGGATGCTTTTGCAGTACAGTGGCAGAGTTGAGTGCTTGAGACAGAGCTTAAAATATTTATAATCTGGCCTTTAACAAAAGAATTTCCTGACCCCTGGCAGAGGATATATAGAAGACGATCACAAGACTTGGGCTCTTTTTCCAATTCAGACTTAGTGGCCTAGGTCATGTAATCTCTAAGAATGTGTTTTATTACTTCAACAATGGGAATAATAATGCCCGCTTTGTCTACCTCATGACACTGTGGTGAAGATCAAACAAAATAACAAGCTAATTGTTTATAAACTATAACCATAGGGCTTCAGTCCACTCCGTGGCAGCTCCCAAACACTGTGCTACACACGCAGGCAGAGTGAGCCCAATCTTCCAGTTCGTTGAATTCCTTGCCTTGGTTGGATTCTCAGCCCCTCTTCCACTGCTTCTACAATGGGGCCTCCAAACATGCTTCTGGTCTCTCTTGTGTGTTTTTTTAACCACCCACAACAAATTCAAAGAAAGGGAACTCAGTCTTTCCATCAATGGTGACAAAGCTTTAGAAGAGAGAAAGCCAGATGCAGATATCACAAGATGACCAGAGTGAATCAAAGCTGTGAGCAGATGTTTAAAGTGGAATGGGCTATAAGGAGACTTTGAAAACAATGGCCAGAAGTTTATATTTGATTGAAAGAATGATGGGAAATCCCTGGAGGACTGAGTAATAAGGCTGAAGAAGCAGGTGCAGAAAGGATTTCAGCTGGGGTGTGGGGCTCTGCGGAGCTACCATCTTGTAAGGGCTTCCTCCCAGCCTCCATTTCACACTGAGACCAAGCCTACAGTTACTGTCATGGCCTCCCCGCTCCTCACTCTCTGGTTTCTCAATGATTAAGAGCCTGGCTCTGGGCCTGACCATAAGCTGTAGCCTCCAACTCAAAGGAAGCTCAGCAGGAATGACCTTGTTACACTCACCCTGCAGAGCACCATGTATGTCAGCGAACATCTCTTGGAGATTTATCACCCTGAACCTAGTCTCCTGTTACTTGGTGATTCCACTGAATTTTCCATTGAGCAATAAGGGCAGGGAAACAGCAGAGCTGCTCAAGGTTAACAGCCTTCTGAAGCCCATCCACCTCCACAAAACTCCTTCCTAATGGTATACAGAGGAGATTTATTGGGATGTTTTTGCAGGCCAGGAAATTGCTACAAGATTTTGTCACTAACAAAGGAGCAGACGTCACTGCCCAGTTTCTGTTGGACTTTCTCCACCTCGTTAGCTCTCGAACTGGAAATGATGAAAATAGTCAGGCTGATTCCTTGTTCAGTTATCAGGTGGGAGGGCCGCCTAAACAATATTCTAATTTCATTGTTTTCAATTCAGGGATTATTGATGGCAGCTTTAGGGTACAGCTTATATTTGGATTTCCACTTTGTTTCCTGTTCTTGTGGGATTCATGTGAATTGCTCCTAGGTTGGGCATTAGATATTTCTCTTACTATGTTGGCTCTAAAACAGTGAGGGACAGCTAGAATGTCAGGAAGTAATTTTATTCCTACAATTTTTGCATGTTAGTCAAAGCTACTGATCAAAGCTCTTTTCTACCTAGAAGGAAAATCAGCAGATATGGCATCCAGGCTAATTTCCAAAGAGTATCTGTCATCTACTCTTCCTTATAATCAGGGAATTCCCAAGGCAATAGTATGTATGTCCGCCCTGACATAAATCAGTCTGAAAAGCATGAAGTAGTAACAGGACTAAAACACAGTGAGCACCAACTTAGGTATTGTTGAGCTGAATGCCCGCGACAGCATTTGAATATGCCACATTCCCTCCATGACAACAGCTAGGACCAGTGACATAGGGCAAAACAAAACTGGAAACTGGAGATCAGGAGAATAGAAGGGCTGCTCAAAATGGAAGATTGGGACATTGGAAAGGTACCATGTTTAGAGCTTTCCAGTTCTCTTTTTTCAGCCATCTTTCTTCAATGTCTTCTGAGAAATATTAATCCTTTACTACACTTGCATTTAGTGTGACCTTTTGGCACCCACTGGAGCCCAGGTGTGAGGAGGAGAGGAAGTGTTCCCAAATCTGTGAAAGAGCTCTGGGTCTTGGGAGGAAGGAATCCTAGGCTCCAGCAGCATTTCTGAGTCACTCTGAACTAATAGAAGCCCCTGACCCTTGTTCTTTAAGTCATATTTTTCATCCATATACATGTATATATATGAATAACAATACATATGTCACCTTGTTTTAAGAATTAGAAAAGATGTGGCTTCTGAAAGCCTTTTGGAAGCTCTACAGTGTAAAGATAACTCTCATCCCTCCTCATTCCACAGGAAGTGAAACAGAAACTCGACCTAGAATATTTTGCATAGAAAGGTGAAACGGCTATCAGTCAGTAAAGGGAGCAACCTGTCAAGCTCCCTCCCCACGCTCATCCCTCCTCAGGAAAGTAGCTTTGTAGGCCTCCAGTCGTCTTCCTGTGTCCTTCCCACTCCCTGGGGCTCCCATTCAGCACCACCGCCTCCCACCCTCACGCCCCCATCCCTGTGTTCACTGTGGTTGCGAGCTGTCTGTGAAGCTCCACTCCCTTCCTTTTCCCAAGTCACAGTTACAGGAATTGTTGCAAGATCAGCTCTCTCATATTATATTTCATTTGACAGGGCAGCAACTCAGGGGTTTTGGCTTCTGGAACAAGAATAGAAGATTTTCCACAAAATATTAAGTTCCTTGGAAAGAATCTTTTAAGGCAATTTAGTATTGGTGAAAAGTATCAGATCAGCAGCCACAAAGTCTGAGTTTATGTCTATTTATCTAGCAGGTAAAGATTCACAGTACAGTACAACCTGCGAGTCAATTTCAGATAACTTGGATAACATAAGTTCTGTGTAAAAATGTAGTTCCTTATTCATCATGTTGTAATCTATACACAATAATACGGTGCCTTCTAAGCACTTTCACATCAATTATGCCATTTAACTGTTCTTGTGAATTTCTCAAATAAGAATGGGGATGATAATGGATACACACACCACTTAACTTGCTTTTCCTAGAAATACTTATGTCTTTCTTGGAGTTTTTTTTTTTTTTTTTCTTAAAAACTAAGGTGTACTTTACGAAGATGAAAATAACATATTTTCCAGAGTGGGAGGCGAAGTTCAAGAGAATGAGCATGGACCCTGGAACCAGACCCTAGCTCCATTCTTTATCAGCTCTGTGATCTTTGGTAAGTGAAGTTCTTAGGCCCTCTAAGCTTCAGTTTTCTCATCTGTAAAGTGAGAAAAACAAGAATAATCATTAAACAACCTAACACAAAGGGAAAGAAGCACCCAGTGGTACAGGTTAAGCGCTCAGTTGCTAAACAAAAGGTCAGCAGTCCAAACTCACCAGCAGCTCTGCAGGAGAAAAGACCTGGGGACCTGCTCCCATAAAGATTACATTCTAGCAAAGAAGAAACTGGTCCATAGGACCAAGCTCACGTGAACCATGCATGCCCTCTTCTAACCTGAAACCAGAACTAGATGGTGCCTGACTACCAATAATGACCATTCTGACCAGGGAAACAATAGAGGTCCTGGATAGAATGGGAGAAAAAATGTAGAACAAAATTCAAATTCCTAAAAAAGGCCTGACCTACTGGACCAATAGAGACTAGAGGAACCCCTGAGACTATCGCCCTGAGATACCCTTTGAAGTTGGAACTGATGCTATTTCTGGAAGTCATCTTTCGTCCAAATAATACTGACTTATAAAATAAACAACATCACCCAAGAGTAATGTGCTCCCTTAAACAATCAACTATATGAGACCAAACGGTGAACATTTACCCAAAAGCAAAGATGAGAAGGCAAGGAGGGGACGGGAAGCTAGATCAATGGAAATAGAACAAACAGAATAGAAATAATGAAAATGCTGATTCATTATGAAAATTGTAACAAATGGCAATGGAGCAATTTGTATAAAAATTGTTAAATGGGAACCTAATTAGTTGTGTAAATATTCACCTAAAACACAATAAAATATTATTTTTAAAAAAGATTACAGCCTAGAAATCCCTATGGGACAGTTCTACTCAGTTGGGATGGACTTGATGGCAGTGGGTATGAAGAGATGGGATTACAGGGAAAAGAAAATTGGGAGACAGTTCCCCAGCCTGGGCAATGTTAACCCTGGCGTGAAAGAATGCTGAAGGAGACAGCAGAGCCCTGGAGGGAATCAGCTGAGATAGCAGGTGCCCATAGAGACCACTACAGAGGTCCAGAGGAGAGCTCCAGCTGGCACTGATGCAATCTGGTAAAACGCAAGCCTGCCCTGGGAGGTACCAGGGGTGCATAGGGGAGTTTTGTAGGCCACGATGGTCCAGCATGATGCAAGTGTAAAAAATTACAGGCAAAGAATTCATGTGCTAATTCTCTGTGCCCTCACTTGCACTCACAGGCAGTGGGACCTGAGGATATTTAGGCTGTGTCCTTACCCATGTCATGAGTCGGTGGCTGAAAATTAGGCAGCCCATTCTGAAAGTTTGTTCCACCCTTGATGGGGGAAAAAGAACAAGAACCTCGGAGGTGTGAGTGTGTATTGAAGGGGAAAGGGAGGATGGCAGCTAAGAACACAGAAAAGAAACAGAGAAAAAAGATTTATTTGCTTCCCAAGAGGGCATTTGCCAATAATTCCTTCACATCCCATCCAGAAGGATTTCGAGGCCAGGAAAGTAAAAGTACCTGTGGAGTGCCAACTGATTAAAGCTCCAAAGAAAACCAGCAAACATCTTAATTTTCTTATTCAAGACCTCTTTTTATAATCAAACACAAGAGGAGAAGGCTTTAAGTAGGTGCTTGAGTCATAAGACGTATGAAATGTTTGACATGTTGCTTAGTTCTACAAAGAGTACCTTCTAAATAATTTATAATACAGCTTTCTTCAGATTTCCAGTTTGGAAGAGTCTTGAAACTGCATAAACAGAAATATAAGGACTACTTTAAAAAAAAAATTAAGAAGTAAAGGCTTCACTATACACCAACAAATATGACTAAGTATCTGTGATTGCAGACTTAGAAAGAGACGGGCTTAACTTTAAGTGTCAACCATCATCAGGCCCCCAGTCTCCTTCCCTGCGAATAACACCTTTTTGAAGAAAACAGCCCTGTGTGAGTGATTAACAGTCTTCCACTACCTCTGCCTAGACAAGAAGCTCAGCAGTTGACTTACTTCTATTTCTTTCTCTGAGACAGCAGGTCCTGACACATCCTTTAAGGATGGTAGCACCAGTACCTTAGAATTTCTCCCAAATTTATCACATTTCATTAGATAAAAGAGCTGTGCCTGTACAGTTGCCCAGAAAAAAAAAAAAAAAAAAGCTAAAAGTTTGGTCGTAAACTCCCTCAAGAGAAAGACTTGATTGTCTTTGGAATTGACCATCTTCCATGTTCCTTTCTTTCATCAAGCCTTAATGTCAACCACATTAAAAAAGCTTTTATTCAATCTAGCTTGAAGTGATTTAACACAACAGTGTATACCAAGTCCCCCCAAAAGAAATAATAGACATCTCTGTAGGAAAAAGAGTAGGAGAAATCATACTTTTAAACATGAGTTTTCATCTTTAACCCTCTCCCCTTGTTAAAGGGCTTTTCTAACTTGACTCAAGGCTAGGAATGGTTTGGCAAGATCAGTCCATCATGCAGCCATAGCACTTAACCACCAGGCCACCAGGGCTCCTCAGTGTGAACAGTTCCCTTGAACTCTGAAGTGATTTTGTTAAAATCAAGCCTAGAGTTGAATCTTAATAAGGTTGCTAGATATTATACAGTTCATATACTTTTCTCTATATGTGGGGAAAAAAAATCCTTTGTAATTCTCCTAAGTAGAATAAGTGGCAAGGTTTGATTTTGGTAAATTCATTAAAGGGGCAAAATTAAAGATTAAAAATGCAGACAGAGTAATTAAAATACTTGACGACACTCTGAGCTAACCAAAGGCAAATTTACATTTAAATTTAGATTTCTTTTTGTCTACACCTGTTAAACCAAGTCCTCTGAGGCAAAAGGGGGAATATATTGTATTTTGCTAAGCTATATTCGTTTTGGTGTGGGATTTAGAGAGAAATGAGAAAACTCCATTTGACTGAATCATAAATAGAGCTAACCCATCATCATAAATTTCAACAGTTAATATAAAAATTCTGTAAAAAATATTCAGTTTAATAAAAGTTTAAAAAATGTCATGTAATATGAATCTGCAAGAACACTGTTCCAAAATACATTGAACTGAAATAATAATCAGTACAAGATGATGGGATGGAAATGCTTTTTCTTTCAATGATAATACCCCAGTTCTTGTCAGATGGTCAACTGGTATTTTGCAAACAAAAAGAAGGAACACTCAAGAATAGGTTCATGCTCTTGGGTTCCTGGGAGACCACTGAGTCATTGATATCTGTACAATGTGGCAGTAAGCAGCCTCTGTAGCCTTCACCCGCTCCCCATGCTTGACCTACCGTAAGCACATGTCACTCCATGTACCAGAAACAGTTATGTATGTGGGTAAAACACTACCAAGGACTCCCATTTTCCCCAACTAAAAGCCACTCTTCCATACTAATTCTCTCCTCAAGTATCCCTCTCCTTCTAGGTGTAAACTCTCTACTCTGCCCTGGATCTCATGATCGCCTACCTTCTTGGTAATCTCACTTCACCTCTTACTCCCTCTCTTCAGTAGTACCTTCTTTTGACCAACATTTTCATCATACTTCAGTGTTTTCCATCTACAAAACTCCATCCTTCAGCTACTACCCTATCTTCTACTCCCCTTCACAGCCAAACTTGGAAGGGTTACCTGTGCTCACTTCATCAATTTCTTAACCTTCCTCTTCTGTCATCTCCATCAGCACTCCATTGAAACTGCTTTTGCCAAGGTCATCAATGTTCCCCATGTCCTTTAATCACTGGACCCTTTTCAGTCCTTGTGTGACCTCTCCGTGTGTTTTGGGCACTGTTTACCCACCATCTGTCTCAGGGCTCTTCCCTCAACTTCCTGCCACCACTGTCTCCTGAGTTCCCCCCTACCATATGCCATCTCCTTTACTCCAACTCCTCCTCTCTCAGCTCCCTCAAGGCATCCTCCCAGGACCACTGTGCCATTTGCACTCTGTACACTCCTCCTGGATGGTCTCATAAGTTCCCATGGCTTCAGTTATCATCCTACTACTGAAGACCTCTCTGCTCCAGACCCATGTATTCAACTTCTTTAAAATAACCCAATTTGGATATTGTCTTAGGCTGGGTTCTCTAGAGAAGCAAAACCAGTAAAGCATATAAATGTATATAGAGAGAGATTTATATCAAGGAAATAGCTCACGCAGTTGTAGATGTTGGAATGTCCCAAGTTTGTGGATCAGGATAGAGGCCTATCCCAATTCACACAGCCATAGATGCTGGGGAGCCCAAGATCAGCAGGTCAGAGAGGAGGACTCCCGCTCACAGGCTGAGAAGGTCAAGGAATTCCAAGATCAACAGGTAAGCTGCTAGCTCAAGTCCCAAGATCTGGAGGTCAGACAAGAGGCAACTCCTGGATCCAGAACAAGCCAAAAACCTTGGCAAGGCGACCAGGAAGGAATGAGGTGGCAGAGGGCGGAGAGATGAAGGCTGAGGGGGCAGTGAGCCACCACAGGCCCCACCCCCACCGGTACCACTCAGCAGATTCCATCATGGGGGTGATCACATATGAAATTTCAACAGGGAAGTGATCACAACATTATACAACTGCCAAAACACTGAGAATCATGGCCTAGCCAAGTTGACACACAATCTTAACCATCACAGATGTCTCATAGGTTCTCAAACTCAACATGCTCAAAGCTGAACTTGGTCAGAGGAATGCTTTATGTTGTTGAGAATATTATACACAGCAAAACATACACCAATCCAACAATTTCTACATGTGCAATTCAGCGACGTTGATTACATTCTTTGAGATGTGCATTCATTCTCACCCTCCTTTTCTGAATTGTTCCTTCTGCATTAACATCAAATTAACATAAATTCACTGCTCCCTAAGTTTCCAATCTAATCTTTGAGTTCCTGTGGTCAGTTTGATTCCATATAGATAGTTCTTAAAAGAGCACAATGCTCAAGGCAGGCACTCTTTACTAGTTAAGCTAAACTATTTTGTTTTAAGAAGACTTCAGTGGATATTTTTAGTTTAAGATTTAAAGATTATCTCAGGGCAATAGTTTCAGGGGTTTATCCAGCCTCTGTGGCTCCAGAACGTATGGATTCCAGGAGAATCTGAGAGTGAGGAATAGGAGGAAGAAATTGAATGTGTGGCTAATTTCCTCCATGAACAACTAACTGCTGTGAGACCAGAAGAACTGGATGGTGCCCATTACTGAATATTTTGATCAAAGATTCTATAGAAGAATCCTAATTACAGTGATATTTTTAAAATACACCTCAGATGTCACCCTGCTGCACCAAAAAAAAAAAAAAAAAACCCTTCAATGTCTACCCATCCTGCTCTAAGTAAAAACCTAAGTCATTATGATAGTCTAATAGGCCCTGCGTGATCTGCCTCCACCTGTTCACTTCTCTGACCTTATCTCATACTATTCTCTCCCTTACTCAGACCACTATAGCCATACTAGCCAAAAATGCTCCCACCGCAGGACCTTTGCACTTGCATTTCCTCCGTGTGTTCTTCCCCCAGAGAGAAGCACTTGCTCTCACATATTCTTGAGGTCTTTAGTCAAATATCACCCCTTGGTAAGGTTTTCCCTGAAACCCTACGTAAAACTGTGGCCCATCCCCTGACCCAGCACTCCTTACCCTCTTTTCCTGATATCTTTGTCTTTATAACACTTATCAATATCCAGCATACTATATATTTTATCTGTTTATTTATTGTCTATGTCCCTCCCCTAGATTATAGGCTACGTCATGGCAGAAATTTTTGTCTCTCTTATTCATCATTGCATCCCCAATGCCTTGAACAGGACCTGGCACGTGGGATTTAATCAATAAATAACTGTAGAATAAATAAATGAATGACTCTCCAGCTTCTCCCTCCCCAAACCTGCTATTCATCATTTCAGTAAATGACAACCTCATCTGCCCAGCTCCCCAATACAGAAACCCAGGAGTTAGCTTCGACCAAGCTCCTTTGCTCTCACCCCATATTAACCTACCATTCATCTCTCCTACTATCTCCTAAAAATTGCCTTCCTCTCCTACTACCCATCACATAGTTATTTCCTATCCATCCTTCAGGTTCTAACTTAAACATCATTTTCACGGATATGTCCATTATCTACCAACCATTTTTGACTTTGTCATATTGTGGTGGTTTGCATGCTGCTATGATGCTGGAAACTATGCCAGCATAGTTTGAAATACCAGCTGGGACATCCATGGTAGACAGGTTTCAGCAGAGCTTTCAGACTAAGACAGACTAGGAAGAAAGGCCTGGTGATCTGCTTTCAAAAATTAGCCAGTGCAGACCTTGTGGATCACAACAGAATGTTGTCCAGGATAATGCTAGAAGATGAGCCCCCTTGGTTGGAAGGCACTAAAATATACAGTGACCACACAATAGACTCAAGCTAACAACAATCATGAAGACAGTGCAGGACCAGGCAATATTTCTTCCTGTTGTACAAGCGGTCACCATGAATTGGAGCTGCCTTGACAGTAGCTAACAACAACAACAACATGTCTGTTATGTTTTCTTTTAAATATCTAACTAGACCAAATACATCCCTGGCACATACTAAGTGTTCATCAAATATTTGTTGAATGGATAAATGGCATTTCTCACAAATGCCATATTAGGTCCACCTGCTGTAGCATCCTGTAAATTTCATACAACAATCATCTCATGTCACCATAATTACTTTATTTAATGTCCTTCTTCTCCACTAGACTAGACTATAAAAAAAAAAAAAAAAAGACTATAAGGTTCCTGAAAACAAACTTGACCACATGTTTCACACCTTTGCTCCCAGCACTTTGCCCAATGCCTGTTATATAATCAGTGTGCAATAAATGCTGGTTAAATGCGTGGAAAGGGTGAACAATTGAAAGCAGAAAGCAGAACAAGTTAATGTCTATGGCGTGATCCTATTCCAATTACAGTGGAAGGTTCAGAGAATTTGTCACAGAAGAAGAATAAGATGTTTTCTGTCCTCTGGCGGCTCGCTATGTAGTGGTGATGACACAAGCAGAAAGCTGTAGAGATAATATACAGTGAAGTGCTAAACTACAGGGACAGATTATATATGCCGGCAATTTAGCTGTGGAAATGGCTAGAATTAAAAGAGAGAGGAGAAAAGGGAAAACATTTGGGCAAGGAGGGAAACATGAGCAAAGGCATGAGGGTGGGAATGAGCAAGGGGAGGTCCTAAAACCCAAAGAGAACTGGCTTGACTATGGAATTTCCTGCTGGTAATACAGGGAAGTCAGTGAAATAGGTCGGGATGGGGCACCAATACAGAGGATCCAGAGAAAAGGACTTCATTCCATTTTCCGACACCAAAGGGAGAGAGAGAGAGTACAGCAAAGCTGATTTGGTCTCATGCTTCTGTACAGATCAGTTACAACACTGGTTAATTTCCAGTTTGGCCAAAATATTAAATCACTGAAATTTAGCCAACACATTATTATTCATTTTTTAAACTACCAATTTCAAAGATTTCTAACTTCAAGCTTGTATATTCTTATAGATACTGGACTAGGGCCTAATTGCCCTAATAATTTACTTGATTAATTTGTACACAGTTTACTTGCTAATTTAGAAGAATATCTATTTTAAAGATTATACTTACAATGTGTTTTTAAATGGCATGGGAGCATTCTTATTTTATTATGTTAAATAACAATAAAACTAATATTTACAAAATGTTATGAGTCAGCCATTCTTTTAAGAGCTTTGGATGCAAACCTACAAGGTAAGTACTATTATTGCCTCCATTTTATACATGAGAAAAGTTCAGCACAGAGAGGTAAAGAAACTTGGCCAAGATCCCCAATCCTGTTAAGTGGTAGAGTCAGGACGAAAACCCAGGTGGAATACTTCACCACACTGATAACAATTCATAAAGGAGGCAAAATTGTGTAGAGGCTATTATTAGAACTATGTAAATATATACACTTTTTGCATAGAAAGAAAAGACTGGCTGAAAATGTAATGAGTTATGTGGGAAATATTAAATTCTTCATATTTATTTTCCACAGTTTTTATAATGATCATGTTTTATGTTTATAATCAGAACAAAACAAGTGGTATTCCAAAAAAATTGAAAGAAGTTCATGTTTTAGACACATGCCTTGACTTAATTGAGTATGGTCTTCAAAATTCATATACTATATTCACAAATGGTCTGTTCTATTTGAATAAGGGCTATGGAAAGAGAGGAGCATTTTGATGATATAATCTATGTTTAGAACTATAACCAAAAAAGACCCGTTGCTGTCGAGTTGATTCCAACTCATAGTGACCCTATAGGACAGAGTACAGCTGCCCCATAGGGTTTCCAAGGAGCCGCTGGTGAATTCCAGCTGCCAACTCCTTTTGGTTAGCAGCCAAGCTCTTAACCACTACACCACCAGCGCTCCTAAAACTATTATGGGACCTTAGAATTCATCTAGGCCAGTGGTTCTCAATCTGTGGCTCCTGGACTAGCATCATCAGCATCACTTGGGAACTTACTAGAAATGCAAATTATTTGGTCACACCCAAGATTCATGAAGAAACTTTGGGGGTGGGGCCCAGTAATCTATAGTTTAACGATCCTTCCAGGTGATTCTGATGCAGACTGAAATTTAAGAATCACTGATCTAGGCTTACGGAACCCTGGTGGTGCAAGTGGTTAAATGCTCTACTGCTAACCAAAAGGTCAGTGATTCGAACCCACCAACCTTCCGAGGGAGAAAGATGTGGCAGTCTGCTTCTGTAAAGATTTACAGCCTTGGAAACCCTATGGGGCAGTTCAACTCTGTCCTATAGGGTCACTATGAGTTGTAATTTACTCAGTGGCAACAGGTTTGGTTTTAGATCTATACAGTTGCATATTAGAATCACCTGGAAGTTTATTAAACTCCCTATGCCTAGACCAAGGCCCCCTGGTGGAGCAGTGGTTAAGCACACAGCTGCTAAGCAAAAGGTTGGCAATTCAAACCCACCAGCTGCTTCACAGGAGAAAGATGGTGGCAGTCTGCTTCCATAAAGACTACAGCCTTGGAGACCCTTATGGGGCAGCTCTACTCTGTTCTATAAGGTTGCTGTGAGTGGGAATTGGCTGGACGGCAACAGGTATGGTATGCCTGGACCACACTACCAGAGATCCAGAGTTAAGTAGTTTTAGGTGAGGCCCAAGCATTGGTATTTTTAATTGGTCCTCATGTGATTTAATATACAGTCAGGACTGAGAACCACTGATTTAGGCTAGTGCTACTCAAAGTGTATGTCCCACTCCAGGCCTACTGAATCAAAATCTACAATTTTACAAGACCCTCAAGTGGTTCATATATACATTAAAGTTTGAGAAGCACTGACCATTCCCCTCATTTTACAGTAGAAGAAAACCAAGACCCTAAGATCCTTTCCCCAAGATCACACAGTTGGCAGGGGTCCGGGATAGAAGAACTGGATTCAAACCCAAGGATGCCCAAAGTCTAGGCGGGTGTTCTTTCTGTTAGATCATGTTGAAAAGCTTTGGATTTGCTGAATCATTCTTTTTATCCCCTCTCCCCCACCTCCAAATGGTTTTCACCCCCATAGAGTAACTAAAACTTGGTAATGCGCAAATGCTGTGTCATTCCCTAAGGAAGTTTAGAATTGGAAGAGGGAGGCTTAGAAATTAGAGTGCCTGAAAGCCCGTAACTGGCCCCAGAGATCTCCAAGGACTGCTGTCCAGTCCAAGATTCCATGACATCTGCACCACAGCCCTGAATAGAAACCAGAATGCTAGTATCCAATGCAGTGAGAATTTATTTCATAGTTATCAAAGCAAACCAAAGGTTATCAGTGGGTTGGACATTTAAAGATTAAGTACAGCTGATCACACTCAGCTCTTATGCAGGTAGCTTAACTTCAGTGGTTCTGGTCTCTCTCTAAAGGGAAAATGGAGGTGTTTATGATCCTGTATCATAATGGGTTCCAGGTGACCCAGGCTAGGCAGCTGAGCCAGGCCCTCTCTTCTTTGATTTACATGGCAGGATCCAGGCCATCTCTAAATTGAAAAGATATAGTAATGAGCAAATGCAGAAAGAGAAAAGAGAAAAAAAGAGCAGAGGGAAAACCTGGGGTGCTTTTCCAAGTCCAAAGTGAGCTATGGCTGCCCTCTCTGCCTCAGAAGGTATGATCATAAATTACCAGCTAATGCTTAGCACTGGGGCTCTGGCTCATGATATATTACAGAAGACAAGATGACTCCAAGCAGAAAACACTGTAATTGAGGAGCAATAACATCTGTGTCAGTCATAGGCCTGCAGTTTAAGTGACCTGAGGAGTTACAGGCTGGGCTGCAGATGCATACTAATAATATGCACATTTTTTTTTAGCCAAAAAGATACGTCATCAAGACATAGGCCTCTTTAAATTATTTGGTGTCATCACAGCCTGAAGAGTATCAGTAGGGCTCCTAGAATTCTGTTTTAACATTGCACTATGTTAAGCAAACACCTTAAGGGAATTATAGTTTATAAGGCAAAGAAGACTGAGGAAAATGGAGTATGGGGTTGATTTTCTGAGGCACAGGTTTTAAGTCATAGCAATGCTCTGAGCAGGTCACTTAATCTCTCTGAGCCTCCCAATATGGCAAGACCAAAGAATCCATACATGATAGAGCTGGGCTAAAACCAGATCTTCTGACTATAAATCCTGTTATCTTCTTACCAGTGCATTTCCGTTTGCTATGATGTTGATATTTAAGGAATTTTGATACAAAATAAGTAGTTATTCTGGGAATAAAAATGTATGAGAGGGACTTTTGTTCCTGGGTAGATCGAAATAAAAGAGAACTGCTCTCATGAACCTTCCACTTGAAAAATTCTCTAGTACCATGATAATTGCTAAAAATCCAAGCTATCTGGGAGGATTCAGGAAGAGGCTGATGGATCATGGCCAGTGGAGATAGTCTAGAGAGATCTAAAGTGAGTCAAAATTTTACCTAGCTGGACTCTGAATTCCCTTGCGACTCTGAGAATTGATCGTTCTTCACCGTATTTTTTCACCGTATAGGACTAAAACCAAAAAAAAAAAAAAAAAAATAGTTGCCATCGAGTCAATTCTGACATATAATGACCCTATAGGACAGGGTAGAACCGCCCCATGGGGTTTCCAAGGAGCAGCTGGTAGATTCAAACTGCTGACCTTTTGGTTTGCAACTGTAGCTCTTAATCACTGTACCACCAGGGTTCCAAAAACCAAACCTGTTGCTGTATAGGACTAATGGGCCCAAATTCTATCTGTGACTTCAAATACCCTCTTTCTTCATAACGTAACCAACTGCCCTGGTTGGCTCAGGACTTTCCCAGTTTTAACACTGAAAGTCCAACATTTTCTACTTTCATTCCAACCTCATGTTCAGGTACCTGGGCAAGTACCTGGGATTGTTTCTCTGGCCAGCCCTCTTCGAGCCATGGTTTGGTCACTGTGCCACCACACATTCAGGAGGGGTGTCACTGGGTTACTTTATGCCATTGCTGATGTATAGTCCTTTAACCAATATATAGTTTAATCCATAGTATAATCCATGATACAAAGTTACCCTGTGGATTCCTCACCCATACTACCATACCAGTTCTGTGTCTATTGCCAGAATCCTTTAAAAAGCTGATCGTTCGCAGGCTTGAGCCCTCCTAAGGCTCAAATGTGCCAATTTTCTAAGCATGTTTGATTTCTTGCTTGCTGACTAGTGTTGTCCTTAACCATACTGAATATCCTCCTCACACGGTATATAAAAATACTTTCACTTGCTAACAATAAATTAATTCTACCTATGGGGAAAAAAAAAATGCCTTTTAGCCTTAATTGACTTACCCCAAGAGCCAAAAGAATGATAGATTGGAAAAGCCTAAATTTCGCTTTTAGGATTGAAGACTGTTGATTTATTTTAAACTGTTGTAAAAGTTGTTGTTTGTTTTTGTTTTTACATTTACCTCAAGGGATGCCGTGAAGATGAAATATATAGAATGGATTCATATTTAGCACAAAGCCCAAAAACATATATCCAAAATACTCCCTCTTCACCCACCAAAGTTAGTGACATCTCTAGAACAATTCTTGATGTGTTTTCTTTTTCTAATTAATTATAATCTACATTAGGATCTGAGGTAGTTTTCCAGAAAGAGGGGCAATGACCTCAGGCTTTTACTTAAATAACACTGCTAACCTGGTAAGTGGAAAGACTGGAGGCAAGATTCTAGAATGTCCCCAATTAACAAAGATGTTAAAATTACTGAGATTCTGATCCCTATATTCCTCTACCTGACAAAAGCCCTGGAACAAATTTTCACCTGTAGCAGGAACTTCTGGTATCTTCCCAATATGCATTCTCTCCTCTTCTTTCCTAGCAGAATGTCAGTTTTATTCTAGTCATCCATTCATTCTGCCTGCAGGTGGGGAAGACCAATGAGATGTAAGTAGAAGTTTATAAAAAGGGCTTACTCAACTGGAAGGGTCAACCCTGGGACCTTGAGCCCTTCCTCTTTCCTCCTTCTCCCTGCTTAGAATGTATCGGGTTATCAGAGTCAGCAAATAAAAATACAGGATGCCAAGTAATACTTTAGTGTAAGTATGCCCTATGCAACATTTGAGATATACTTATATTAAAAATTACTTGTTGTTTATCTGAAATTCAAATTTAACTGGACATCTTCCATTTTATCTGACAACTGTAAGAAAGTAGAAATGAAGATTGAAGCTCCAGCCATCACGGACCATGAAAAGAACTTACAGCAAAAAGCCACACACCAAGGATGATGGAGAGGAAATATAAAATGGTCCAGGTCATGGATGACCAGGAAGTACCATACTAACTCTGGACTACCTTCCTCTAAACTTTTTTTACGTGAGGTAAATAAAATTTTATCTTGTTTAAGCCAATGTTATTAGGAATTTGTTACATGAAGCCAAACTCAGTCATGACTGATAAACTACCGTTTTCGCATTCCTTTCCTCTCAGCCCTCTTTCATGCTTCTTTTTCTCTCCCCAATGCCATTATGTGCATTATTGTAGCTGCCATTGAGTTGGCTTCAACTCTTGGTGGCCCCGTGTATAACAGAGGAAGATATTGCCTGATCCTGTGCCATCTTCATGACCATTGGTATGTTTGAATCCATCGTGCACTTTAGCCGTATTTTATTCACTTACAATGATGGATGCGGAGAGTAAATCCCACCCTCAGAAACAGCTTTAACTAAAGGAAAAAATACAGGAATATGATCCCAAGCCCTCTAGAAAAAGAGTGGCTATAGGGCTCCCAAAAGAGCACAAAGCAATGAAAAAATTTCCCTCTAAGGACCATCATGAACATATTGTGAGAGATCATATTTGGAGAAGCTTGTTTTTTGCAAGGTGTGTCTATAAATAGGTGTAAATGAAATTAGGCAGAAATAGGAAGCACCAGTGAGATTCTAAAGAGAAGGCATATGTTAGAAAAATGTCTCCAATTTTATTTTATCTCTGATTCTGTGGCACTGTGCATTGCATTAATAATAATTATTAGAATTAATATGGATTATATAATGATTACTATGTAATTATATGAACACTTAATGCATATCAGACCTGTACTAAGCATTTTACACATTTTTATATACATTACATTATTTAACCCTAATGCTGACACTATGAAGCTGATATGAGGTGACTTTACTTGGTATATAATGAAACCAAGGCTTAGAAAGGAAAAGGAATGCCTTAACGGGTACTTCCTAGTCCTTACAGCCAACAGCACTGGGCACCCAAAGTCTGGCTGCAAAACCCACCCACCTACACACTCTAGAAAACAGGCACACACCTTCCACCCAGGCACTCAGGCAGCCGTCAGCCCCCCTACCTTGCTCAGCACACAACCCTCTAGAGCAGCCAGATACCTGTGCCTACTCCAATCACCCCTATGTAGCCCTGCCTGTCTAGGACTGTAGGTGAGGGCCTGCACCATATAATCAGTGACCAACAATCTGGACACCTGAGCTGAATCCATACAAGAAAGGTAAACAGACTCGTGGGCTCACATACCTAGTAATAGCTCTAACCACCTGGTGACAGGCTGTGAGACCTTCAAAGACACCAATAATCAAACTAGCTCACACGACCAGCCTATTTGGGCATATCAAAACAAAACAAAACAAGAAGCTAGGACACAGCAAGCAAACATAAAATAAATAAATGTAATAACTTATTGATGGCTTGGAGACAACAGTCAACATCAAAGCACATAAAGAAGCCTTTTTTCTTTAAAGAAGCCAACAATGATAGCTTCAGCAAGCGACCAGAACAAAGAACCAAGAAACCTCCCAGAAGAAGATAAAGTCTTGGAATTACCAGAGGTAGAATTCAAAAGATTAATATATAGAGCTTTTCAAGAGATCAGGAAGGAGATCAGGCAAAACGTAGACCAAGCCAAGGAACATACAGACAAAGTAACAGAGGAACTTAAGAAGGTTATACAAGAGCATAATGACAAATTTAACAGGCTGCAAGAATCCACAGAGAGGCAGCAAACAGAAATCCAAAAGATTAACAATAAAATTTTGGAATTAAACAACTCAATAGAAAGTCATAGGAGCAGAATTGAGGCAATGAAAGTCAGAATTAGTGAAATTGAAGATAAAGCACTTGACACCAACTTATTTGAGGAAAGATCAGATTAAAAAATTTTTAAATATGAAGAAACCCTATGTGGGACTCTATCAAGAGGAATAACCCAAGAGCGATTGGAGTACCAGAATAGGAGGGGATAACAGAAAATACAGAAAGAATTGTTGAAGATTTCTTTGCAGAACACTTCCCTGATATCATGAAAGACAGAAGGATATCTATCCGAGAAGCTCATCGAACCCCACGCAGGGTAGCTCCCAAAAGAAAGTCAACAAGACATGCTATGATCAAACTTGCCAAAATCAAAGATAGAATTTTTAAGAGCAGCTAGGGATAAACGAAAAGTCATCTACAAAGGAGAGTCACTAAGAATTAAGCTAGGAATACTCAGCAAAAACCATGCAGGCAAGAAGGCAATGGGACGACATATATAAAGTCTTGAAGGAAAAAAGTTGCCAGCCAAGAATTATATATCCAGCAAAACTGTCTCTCAAATATGATGGTGAAATCAGGGCATTTCCAGATAAACAGAAGTTTAGGGAATTTGTAAAAACCAAACCAAAAGTACAGGAAATACTAAAGGGAGTCCTCTAGTTAGAAAATCAATAACTTCAGATAACAACCCAAGACTAGAACACAGGACAGAATAAACAGATATTAACCCAGGTAGGGAAGTCGCAAAAATAAATCAAAGCTAAAACACTGAAAATAGGGAACCAGAGACATCAATATGTAAAAGATGACAACATTAAAACAAAAAAAGAGGGATTAAATAATATAGTCACAGAACTTTCGTATGGAGAGAAAATCAAGACAATATCAAGAAATAAGATTAGCTTAAACTTAGAAAAATAGAGATAAATATTAAGGTAACCACAAAGGAGACTAACAATCCTACACATTAAAATAAAAAACAAGAAAAACATAAAGACTCAGCAAATACAAAATCAACAACAATGAAAAAGATGAAAAGAAAATACATAAGGAAAAACACCTCAGCACAGAAAATTAAGTGGAACAAAGAAACTGTCAACAAAAGAAAAAAAAATACATCGAAATGACAGCACTAAACTCATAACCAAAAAAAAAAACCAAACCCAGTGCCGTTGATTCCGACTCATAGCGACCCTATACTAAACTCATACCTATCAATAATTATGCTGAATGTAAATGGACTAAATGAAACAATAAGGAGACAAAAAGTGGCAGAGTGGATAAAAAAATATGATCCGTCTCTATGCTGCCTACAAGAGACACACCTTAGACTCAAAGAAACAAACTAAAACTCAAAGGGTGGAAAATGAACTCCTTCCAAATCAAAAAGCCTACAAGTTATGTACTAGGGGTTTGATTCCAGGTCTTTCTAACTCTCAAGCACTTATTCTAGGCTCTTTCCACCTGGTACTCCTTGGAAACTCTATGGGACAGTTCTACTCTGTCCTGTACGGTTGCCATGAGTCAGGATCAACTCGAGGGCAACAGGTTTTTGGTTTTTAATGACAATACTACACTGTTTCCATTTCATCTGGTGATTTGACAGTTCAAAAGGCATTTCAGAACTCAGGTCAGTTCTATCGTTTACACATACACACACACACACACACACACCCCATATATACATACGTATAATTCCTGAACTGGGAAATTCTAAAACTTCACAGGCAAAATTATCAAGCACATGTTAAATGAATTTGTGGGAGCCACACTTCCCAACATCCTGTACTTAGTTAGGCTTTGCAGATGAAAGGGTGCTCTGCCTAGATTCAGCTCCCTGTTAAAAATAGCTAAAAGCACATTACAAAATGATTCTTATCAGGTTGGTTGTTATTCTGAGCCTCACTTGATGAATGGGGAAATTGATGTCCAGAAAGGAGGGTAACGTAGGAAAGTGTTAGAACTAGAAGGGGGGAAAGAACACCTAGAGAAGAATTAAATTTCAACCTTTTAATTAATAATTAAAGTTTAATCATGTGTTTAACCTTCTCTACCAACTTACTCTTTCCATGAGAACATTTCAATTTTTAGGTCTTAAAACCATAGATTAATCAGACAAATCCTCAGCACAGATTCACTCAGCTGTGACTTTGGTTTTGTGTTCTCTGAAAACGTCCACCAAATTTGGACTGGTAGTAGCCTTCTTGGAAACCAGAGACACAAGCCACGATGGTGTAATATGATGAAGAGCTCCCCTCTGAAGATCACTGAATCACAGGAAAAGCCCAAACCAAGCAGGAAAAATGTGCCTTGCATTTTTCCACGTAATTCACCTACTGTAACTGGGGGTGGTTAGGTTTTCATGAATAGGGCACCCAAGGAGAATAGCTAATAACAGACTGATCCAGAATTGAGAAAGAATAGCATGGCATCTTGCCCCAGTCATGAATAGATGACATAACAAAGAAAGAGGAAAAAGAAACAAGGAATCCAGGAGTAATGGGGAGACCAGGGCTCACCAGCCAGGCGTCTGGTACACACAGAGTGTGGGAACTTTTACTTGACTCTGAGGCACATATTGTTGTCCAACAATGGCACAAGTGACTGACGTTGACAAGCCTGCGTTTCAGAGGAGAAGCCAGCAGAGGTGTTCTGCTCCTCTCCCCTTTGGGAAATCCTGGAAAGTGCCAGCCAGCCTGCATTATTGTTAAAGATGTGAAATAAAAATATGCACGCAAGCTCTGTATTTATAATGGGCACAGCATAGGATTAATGGCATTCTCAGGGTGGGATTAATGGCATTGCAGCAATGTCAGGTATTAAAATTTGCTCTGGGCTGGGAAGCTAGAGGATAGCAGTGGCGTCCCAGGTCAGACACCAACTTAATAAGAGGTTTTGTCAAGTGACCTTACCTCACTGATCCTCAACATCCTCACCTGTAAAGAAGATGTTTATATTGCTGGATTAATTCATTTCTTCATTAGACAATATTTATTGAGCTAGAGTTACAGAATGGATGGATCTTACATTCTAATGAATAAGATGGACAGTAAAGAAGCAAACATACTTTGGTGATAAGTGATATTAAGAAAAAAAAACCATAGTGAAAGAGGGTAATCAGTTAAGTTGGCATTTTAAAGTAAGCTTGTCAGGAAAAGATGCTCTGAAAAGCTGACATTTGAGTAGAAACTGGGATGACGAAAAGGAGCCAGCCAGGTGAAGATATATGAAAAGTATATCTCAGACAGAAGGAACAGGAATAGGAGTATAGGAATAACTCAGGCCCTGAAATAAGAGCATGCTTGGCATATCTGAAGTACATCAAGGGGGCCAATGTGTCTAAAGTAAAGGGAGAAGGGGAAAGGTGGTTGAAGATGAGTTTGGCAAGTAGGCAGGGGCCAGATCATGTAAGTCTTGGAATCAGATTTGAAGTTTAATGTGTGATACAAAACCAAGATACTGAGTTGTGTTGTGAGTTGATTTGAGTGCTCCAAAAGCTATGTTCAGGTCCTCCCCCCAGGTACCTGAGAATGTGACCTTATTTGGAAATACATCTTGGCAGATATAATTGGTTAAGATAAGGCCATACTGGAGTAGGGCAGGCCCTAATCCAATATGATTGACGTCCCTAAAAGAAGAGGAGACCGCCATGTGAAGAGACAGAGACAGACACAGAAGGAAGGCACCCATGTGAAGACAGAGTCAGAGACTGGAATTATGATGGCACCACCAGAAGCTAGGAGAGGCAAGGAAGGATTCCTCCCTAGAGACTTCAGAGAAAGCATGACCCTACTGACAACCTGATTTGGACTTCTGGCCTAGGGAAGTGTGAGAGAATAAGCTTCTTGTTTTAAACCACCCAGTTTGTAGCACTCTGCGATGGCAGCCCCAGGAAACTAATATAAGCAGGCTGGTGCCTTGACCTGATTTACCTTATTAAAAGATCACCCTGGCTGATGAAATTAGGGAGGCAATTTATTCATTCAACAATAATTTGCTAAGCACCAATATCCAGCAGGTTTTTTTTGCAGGTGCAGGGTGTACATCCGTGAATAAAACAGCATCCCTACACTCATACAGGTTACATTCTGGTGGGAGATCACTTGGAAAACTACAGCAGTAGTCCAACTGAAAGATGATGGTGACTTGGACAAGGGCAGTAGTAACAGAAGTAATGAGGACTGGTCACATTTTGAATTTGTTTTGAAGGTAGAGCCAAAATGATTTGTTGATAGATTGGATGTGGGGGGAGGGGGTGGTCAAGAAACAAAAAATAAAGAACAACTCCTAGATCTCTCTCTCTTTCTTTGCTGGCTTCTGGCTGGCTCCTTCTCATCATTCTAATTTCTGCTCAAATGTCACTTCTTCAGAGAAGCCTCCCTTGGGAAAACTTAAAGTGCCAACTTAACTCATTATTCACTATCCTTTTACTATGGCTATGCCATTTACCGAAATGAGGAAACTTGGAGAGGAGCATAGTCTGATTTAGAGTCTTGATCAGGAGATGTTAAGTTTAAGATGCCTGTTACGCATCCAAGAGAAGACGGCGAATACACTAGGTTGACAAATAGTTTGGAAGTCGGGGGGAGAGCTGGAGCAGAGCACAAAAATTTTGGGTGTCACCTAGAAAGGACATTACTTTCTGAAGAAGACAAAGGGCCTCCCAGAATATTCCAAAAATTAGAGATCAAGAAGGGATGGAGTAGCTGGTGAGATAGGAGAAGGTGAGTATGGTGTCCCAGAAATCAAGTAGGGGAAGTATTTCAGAAGGAGGAAACGATCAGCTTTCTCGACTGCCCAAGAAAAAAACTCCTGGACTTGATAATATAAAGGCCACTGGTGACCTTGAGTGGTTCCAGTGTAATGATGGGAATAAAATCCTGATCAGAGTGGGTTAAAGAGAAAATGAGAATTAGAGAGGAAATAGAGACAATGAGCTTAGACATATCCTTTAAGGAATTTTATGATCGAGGGGAGTAGGAAAATGGGGCAGCAACTTCCAAGACAGTGATGATTGCTTGTTTGGTTGTTTATGTGGCTGTTTGGTTATTTGTTTATTTTTCAGATGGGAGCTGTGATTTGAAAAACCAACTGTAAAAAATACTTTTTTGATGTAATCTTGGAACTTTGAACAAAGACTGATATAAAATGATATTAAGGAATTATTATTAATTTTGCTAAGAATGATAATGGCATTGAGATTTTTTAGATTTCAAAATCTTTAGAAATACATAATGAAGTGTATATTACTAAGTAAAATAATATCTAGGATCTGCTGTAAAATATACAAAAAGGAAAAGAAAGTTTAGAGATATGAAACCAGATTGGCAAAATAAAATTGTTGAAAATGGATGATGGGTATATGGAGGGTATATGGAGTTCATTATACTCTTCTCTACTTTTGTATATGTAAAAAAATGTTTTTTAAGTGTTAAAAAAGGATAGAAGTAGTTATATTATGGTAGTATGATAAATGATAAATAGACATCCGCCATTGAGTTGACTCCAACTCATGGCGACTTTATGTACAACAGAACAAAACATTGCCCAGTCCTGTGTCATCCTCACAATTGCCAGCATGCTCATTGTTTTAGCTACTGTGCCAATCCATCTCACTTAGGGTCTCCCTCACCCTCATAGGCCTTCTGCTTCACCAAACATAATATCCTCCTCTAGTAATTGATCTCTCTTGATAATGTGCTCAGAGCAAGCAAGTCAGACAATGTTCTGTTGTGATTCATAGGGTTTTCACTGACTAATTTTCAGAAGTATGTCACCAGGCCTTTCTTCCTAGTCTGACTTAGTCTGGAAGCTCCACTGAAACCTGTCCACCATGGGTGACCCTACTGGTATTTGAAATACAAGTGTCATTGCTTCTAACATCAGAGCAACCTGCAAGTCACCATATAGCACAACAAACAGGCAGGTTGTGGTATGGCATAATAGTCCAAGCATCCCATCCCTTCCCTGCCAGGGTGTTGTCAGAGAAGGCTGAGTGGGAGGCCAGCAATTTCATTACCTTTCATAGATAATGAGTTTTCTCTCCCCCATCAATGTCAGTGTCATGCAGGCCATGTAGAGAGCAGTAACAAGATGCCCCTCTCCCTCACAGCCAGGGTGGTGTTAGCAGAAGCCTAGTGGGGAGCCTAAACTCCCACCCACCACCAGCAGTAATAAGTGTCCCTCCCCCCAGAGTATCAGTGGAGACTGAGTGGGGAACCTGGACTTCTACCCCACTTGGCAGTAACAAGGCAAGGCAGCCCCCTCTTCCCACTGTGACATCAGAAGAGGCCTCCTAAAACAGAAAATTTAAATAAGATATAGACTTGAATAACAGAATACTCAACATGTTCAGGATACAAACAAAAACAACTCCTCATACCAAGAACCAGGAAAATCTCAACTTGGATGAGAAAAGACAATCAATAGATGCTAACACCAAGATGACACAGATGTTGGGATTATCTCATAAGAATTTTAAAGCAGCCGTTATAAAAATGCTTCATGAGCAATTACAAACATTCTTGAAACAAATGAAAAACTGAAAAATCTCAAACAGTACATACAAATACAGCAGGTTAGGAAAATGCGCTTGCAAAAAATTACTGTTTTCCACATTATTCATATTGAGAAACTGAGTCTCACCGAGTCATGAAACGAAAAATTCTTGGTCCACAGCTGGTCTTGTGCATCACCATCCCTGGGGTCTCAGTTATTTAACACATCACATACTTCCCAAAACTCAGGCAACATTTCAGCAACTCCACAGACTATTGCATCACTGAATGTTTTCCCAGCCTGCTCCCGGGAAAGGTTTAGTAATTCCCCATGTCACTTAAGTAAGAATGTTATATCAGAAATAATGCTAACTCCCAAAGACTAAGATTTCACAAATTTCAAGATTTCTTCTGAATTTTCATCCTTTGACTTCCTTCTCACAAATTGTAAACTTGAAAATATTTGTGGAAGGTAATCAGAAATGCATTGTTGGGCTAATGCTCCAACCATTTAGGAAAGTGTTTGCATGCTTCCTATCACTGCAACATCCATCAAAGTTGGGGGTGGAGGGGAGCAGGGGAGACAACATAAAAACAGAAAAAGTAAAGTATGAATATCCTCAGAGCCTGGTGTTTAAGTGTTATTTTGACTACTTTTCAGGCCTTGCCTCATAGTTGCCTATACCAGTGGATATGTCTTTTTGAACTCCAGGAGCAAAATAAGCTTATTTCTGAAAGAAAGGGAAAAGGAACTAACGTTTACTGGCTACCTAAAATACCCATTACATGCCAGACTCTACACTAGACACCTTTCATGTTATCTTTTTTATTCCTCAAAATAACTCCATGAAGTACATATTTATTATCACCATTGTATAATTGGGGAAACTGAAATTTAAATAATTAACTTACCTAAGGTCTCACATCAGTAAGTTATGAAACTGGACACTGAATCTAGATCTGACTTATCCCTAGGTCTCCACACTCCCACTACCATGAAGTTTACAAATAGATATTATTTCTCAGGAGGACATTGCACCAGAGGAAAACTACAAGCCTCTTTTTGCCTCTTCTACTTAGAGGATTTTTTTCCTTCTGTTTCCATTTAAACCCTAACTCTGATGATCCTACCTATAGAGAGGAAACCCTGGTGGCGTAGTGGTTCAGTGCTACAGCTGCTAACCCAGAGGTCAGCAGTTCGAACCGGCAGGCGCTCCTTGGAAACTCTATGGGGCAGTTCTACTCTGTCTTATAGGGTTGCTATGAGTCGCAATCAACTCGACGGCAGCAGGTTTGGTTTTTTGGGTTACATATAGAGAAAATGGGCTTGACTGCATGTTCAGTAGTTAGACTATTCTTACCTGGGTACTGGATCCTTGTTTTCAGATACTTCTAGACAGCTAGGTTCTTGAAGGAGAACAAAATGAAAACAGATGAAGGATTGTCTTTTAAGTAGCTGACAAAAATAAGTTACACAGCAAGAAAATGGCTATGCAAGAGCAGAAGACATATTTTGGGAGAACTAAGCCTAGTGTGCTCAAAGTACTATGCTAAGCACTATGAAAGAACTAAAATACAAGGCATAGTTCCTCCCTCCCAGGGACTGAGGAAGAAGGAATATCATATAGGAAGCCACAGACTTCTAAATGGTCCAGGCAATCCCCAACACTCAAATGAATGAGCATCCAAGCAGCCACTGACTTTACATAGGTGCTGCTACCACCAGGCTCTAGACTCTCCCTCCCCAAGTAGGGGCTGCCACTGTTGACCTCTCCTCACAGCTAAGGCTGCCCATTTCTACTTTGGGCAGGGCACCATAGGGCTATATCTTCCTGGGACCCTGTTAAAATTTCTAATAATAATAATAATGTCTCGTATTATTGTTAGGTCCCAGCCCTTAATCTCTACAGTTCAGCCTCAAAATCTGTGTACCATTTTGGCATTGCTTTCACCACCATGTGTAACAACACTCCTACGGCAAAATGCACTTGGAGGTCTGAACAAATCACTTCCAACCACACCAATGTAACACAGTATATTTGTAAATTAATGAGAGGGTGGACATTGTGAATGCTGCTAGGGATTAAGTGTCAAATGAGTCATCTGAGCAAGAGAGAGATGATTGTGAACTGGAATAGTCAGAAGAGTCTTCAGAAAAGGCTGGGAATTTTTCCTGGGCTTTCAAAAACAGGTTTCAAGTTGGCAAAAGTTAAGCAGCTTCGCAGTTAGGGGATGATGTAAGTATGCTTTCAAAATTGGGAAAGGGAAAGACCCACTTAGGGGTCCATGCAAAGAAGAGACTTTTCTTATTGGAGCAGACGATCTGGTTTGAGGAGTAAAGTTTAAACAGTTGTGGCAGTGGTTCATATCAGTGAGGGTCAAGTTAGGAGACAGAAATCATGCCAATTATTTAAACAGAGAGAATTTAATATAAAGAACTGTTAACGAAGCATAAATTTTAACAACTAAGTACCTGAAAGGGTAAAACAAAAACTGTAAGGTATTGTGGAGATAACACCAGAAGCAGCTATCACTGCTAGGGTTGAGGGACAAAGGGAAGTGGCTTTTTTAAATTTAGAAACTTATAAGACAGGATCCATGTGTCTAGGGCCCAAACCTTTGAGGAGGGGTACCGTATTGCTAGGGCTAGAGTCTCTGAGAGGACATGTTATGGATTGAATTGTGTCCCCCCAAAAGATATGTTGAAGTCCTAATCTCTGTGCTAGTAGGTGCAACCATGTTTGGGGATATAGGGTCTTTCTTCGGATATATTTGGAGCCCTGGTGGCACAGTGGTTAAGAGCTCAGCTGCTAACCAAAAGTTCAGCAGTTCAAATTCAGCAGCCACCCCTTGGAAACCCTGTGGGGCAGTCCTATAGGGTGACTATGAGTCGAAATCGACTAGACACCAATGGGTTTGGGGATTGTTTGGATGTATTATCAGTTGAATCATACCAGGGTTGGGCGGATCCTAATCCCAATCCTTAATTAGTGGTGTTTTATAAAAGAGAAGAAAAGACATAGAAACAGACACAAAAACACCATGTGAGGATCCATGTACAAGCCAAAGAATGCCAAGAAATGTGCGGGACTACCAGAAGCTGAAAGAGACAAGGAAGATCTTCCCCTGGATCCTACAGAGTGAGAGCATAGACCTGCCCATGCCCTGAAGTTAAACTTCTAGCATCAAGAACTATGCAAAAATAAATTTCTGTTCTTTTAAGCCATCTACTTTGTGGTATTTTGTTATGGTGGCCTTAGGAAATTGGACAGGGGTGAATATGTGAGGTGAAATGAACTGTGGATTTTGTATATGGGGCCTTCCCTGGGCAAAAGGCAAAGAACAAAAAGTTAAGGCCTCAGCATTATTTGTTCCCCTTTCACAAACTTTCTCTCCAATCTTATCCTCTTCCTCTTAACAAGATCCCTGCTAAGAGGTTATTTGGCTAATAAAAAGCTTTAACCATTATTACTTCTGGGGATGTTTATATTTTAATAGGGCAAGATTCAAAAGACCAAAGCATTAATGTTACATTTTCAGGCACCAAATCATGCTGTTGGGATCTATCCGGTGGAAGGGAACTTGCCTAGTGTCTAACTTATTCACTACATCAGCCCTGTCAAGACCTATCTCCCTACATGGGAACTACCATGCTATAATTTCGGTGTCCGGGTTTTGACCAGGCTTTTGACTCAAAATTTCTACCTTGGAAGATATCCCTTGGTGCTCATTTTACTAAGAGTCTCACAGACAGCATTTTGAGTTGTTTATTTTGAGATCATATGCAGACATGGTGACAGCACTTGGGGCATATATATCCATCTGTTTTATACCCAGTAAGTGTGAAATTACATTATTGCCAAATGACATTGTTTCCAATACTCAGCTTTTACCCTATTTGAAGCCAGAGTTTGCATATAAGCATGTGTTCTTTTTTGAGCTTAAAAATGTTTCACTGCTTTTAATGGCTAAATAGTTGGTGTTCCATTTAGGAGGGTGTAAAAAAAAAATTTTTTTTTAATGGATTCAATTCTGTACCCCAAAAATATGTAGCAATTTGGCTGGGCCATGATTCTCAGTATTCTGAGGTTGTCCTCCACTTTGTGATTCTAATTTTAGGTTAAAAAGGATTAGGGTGGAAGGCAGGGCCAGGATGGCTAACTAGACAGAAGCTTCCACTGAACCCTCTTGCAACAAAGACCCCCCCCAAAAAAAAAGTGAATCGATTACATGTATGACAATCTACAAACTCTGAGCATCAAACACACAACTAAGGAATCGACCTGAGTAACGGGAGTGAGAGAATCAGCGACGACTTGCTGAGTCCATGCTGCACCTCAGCTCCTATTCCTTGGTGCCACTCTTTAGCGTGAATGTGGGCGGGGCTGATGGTAGTTTCCTGAGACACACCAGATTCAGCAAAAGAAGACAAGCAAAGTGGCAGCCCCCTGACCCTGTGGCATGTCTAGAGTGGCTGGCCGTGGAGTTCAGGAAGTGGCTGCCTCAGTGAAAAAAGGCAAATGAAGTGCTGGCACCCTGATCCCCTGGTGTGACGGTGGCAGGTCTGGCTGCGGGGTTTAGGACAAAGCTGCTTCAGCTAAAGAAGGCAAGTGCGGGATGCAGCCCTAACCCCCTGGGGCAATCTTGGCAGGGGCCCAGCCAGTGCACACAGGCTACACATGCCTCTGGAATCTGAAATGAAACAGCACTCTCGACACAAGATAAGTGATTTTGTCTGACTTACCGAGCGGATCTAACAGCTCCTTCTTCTGAAAGTACTCTCTCCTATCTATCTGACCCCTCCCCCCTCTACACATAATAGCCAACTTCATTAGCAGTTGAATTCCCTGGGCCTGAGACAGAATGTCCTGCACCCTCTCTGACCCATTCTCCTGGCCTGGGAGAAGGAGCAAATTAATGAGCAGGGCAAAAATACTTTCCTGACTCCTCTAAACTGGCAGCTCAGAGCTGAAGTGGCTCCAGTCCAGGCATAAGTGATCCACAGACTTGAGCTTTCA
Source organism: Elephas maximus indicus (assembly GCF_024166365.1). Taxonomy (NCBI): domain Eukaryota; kingdom Metazoa; phylum Chordata; class Mammalia; order Proboscidea; family Elephantidae; genus Elephas; species Elephas maximus. The sequence goes on from NC_064829.1 coordinate 28,750,714, forward strand.
CCCCTACATGGAACCAGGTGGCTAGTATAATCCAAGGACAAACCTGTTAGAGGTCTAACTGAAATTGTTTCAGCAGTGTGGTGGAGAGGCAGGTTTTGGAGGTCTGATACCTTTCTACCTATTAAACAGAGCCCTCACATACCCACAGCAGGGACCTGAGGGCTGAGGCTCCATCCACCCCACATAGCTGCCTGTGAAAGGAGTCTGAGGATAGTGGTGCCTACCAGACTTTACAGGTATAAGCACTGGGTGCCTCAGGTACAGCTACAGAGCCCACCCACCAGAGCACTCTAGAGAACAGAAATGCTCCTTCTTCACTGACATTTGGGGGAAGGCTGTCAGCACCCTGCCCTCCTCAGACTGTGACCCCCTGCTGCTACCAGAAACCAGCACATACAAACATTAGCACTATTCCTTTAAGACAGTAGATGAGAGCCTACACCACAGAATAGGTAACAGACTATCAGGACACCTGAGCTGAATCTATGCAAGAATAGTGAATGGACTCATAGGCTCATATACCTGGTAACAGCTCTAACCATGTGGTAATAGGACATTAGTGTTTCGAAGGCTCCAATAATCAAGTTAGCACACTCTAGTAGCCTATTTGGGTATGTTAAAACAACACAAAGCAAGAAGATAGGACAGCGAGCAAACATAAAATAAATTATTACAATAACCTATAGATGGCTCGGAGACAGCTTTCCTAGCTCGGAGACAGCAGTCGATATCAAATCATATAAAGAAGCAGACCATGGTTGCTTCAACAAACTCCCAAAACAGAGAATCAAGGACTCTCCCAGATGAAGAGGTATTCCTGGAATTGCCTGATGCAGAATACAAAAGATTAATATAGAGAATGCTTCGAGACATCAGGAATGACATCAGAAACGAGATCGAACAATATAGAGAAAAAGCCAAGGAACACACAGATAAAGCAGTTGAAGAAATTAAAAAAGATTATTCAAGAACATAATAAAATTTAATAAGCTGCAAGAATCCATAAAGAGATAGCATTAAGAAACTCAGAAGATTAACAATAAAATTACAGAATTAGACAACTCAATAGGAAGTCAGAGGAGCAGAACTGAGGAACTGGAATGCAGAATTGGGGAGATGGAGGATAAGGCACTCGGCACCAATATATTTGAAGAAAAATCAGATAAAAGAATTTTAAAAAATGAAGAAACCTTAAGAATCATGTGGGACTTTATCAAGAAGAATAACTTGTGAGTGATTGGAATACCAGAACAGGGAGGGATAACAGAAAGTACAGAGAGAATACTTGAAGACTTGCTGGCAGAAAACTTCCCCAACATCATGAAAGATGAAAGGATATCTATCCAAGATACTTATCGAACCCCAAACAAGGGAGATCTCAAAAGAAAGTCACCAAGATATAGTATCATCAAACTTGACTAAACCAAAGATAAAGAGAAAATTTTAAGAGCAGCCAGGGATAAGCAAAAAGTCACCTTCAAAAAGAATCAATAACAATAAGTTTGGACTACTCAATAGAAACCATGCAGGCAAGAAGGCAATGGGATGATATATAAAGAGCGTTGAAAGAGAAAAATCGCCAGCCACAAATCATATATCCACCAAAACTGTCTCTCAAATATGAAGGTGAAATTAAGTCATTTACAGATAAACAAAAGCTTAGGGAATTTGCAAAAACCAAACCAAAACTACAAGAAATGCTAAAGGGAATGCTCTGATTAGAAAATCAATAATAACAGATGTCAACACAACACTAGGACACAGAAAAGAACATCCAGATATCAACTCAGACAGGGAAATCACAAAAATAAAATAAGATAAAAAAAAATGCTCAAAATAGGGAATCAGTGATGTCATCATGTAAAAGATGACAGTAATCAATAATGAGGGACTAAATAAATGGTCATGGATCATCCATATGGAGAGGAAATCAAAGTGATACAGGGAGATACAAGTCAGGATTATACTTAGAAAAATAGGGGTAAATATTAAAAAGGTCACCACAAAGAAGACTAACGACCTGTCACTTCAAAATAAAAACCGAGATAAACGTAAAGACTCAGCAAAAATAAATTCATCTATAATGAAAAAGAGGAACACAAATTTACAAAGAAAAACTTCTCAGCACAAAAAAAGCAAGTGGAAAAGTGAAACTGTCAACAACACACAAAAAAAAGGCATCAAAATGACAGCACTAAACTCATACCTAGCCATAATTATGCTGAATATAAATGGGGTAAATGCACCAATAAAGAGACAGAGAGTTGCAGAATGGATAAAAAAACATGATCCAACTATATGCTGCCTACATGAGACACACCTCAGACTTAGAGACACAAACAAACTGAAACTCAAAGGATGGAAAAAAATATGTTAAGCAAACAACAAAAAAGAGCAGGAGTGGCAATATTAATTTCTGACAAAATAGACTTCGAAGTTAAATCCACCATAAAGGGTAAGGAAGGACACTATGTAATGATTAAAGGGACAATTTACCAGGAGGATATAACCATATTAAATATTTATGCACCCAATGACAGGACTGCAAGATACATAAAACAAACTCTAACAACACTGAAAAGTGAGATAGACAGCTCCACAATTACAGTAGGAGACTTCAACACACCACTTTCAGTGAAGGACGGGACATCTAGTAAGAACCTCGATAAAGACATGGAAGATCTAAATGCCAAAATCAACCAACTTAACCTCATAGACATATACAGAACACTCCACCCAAATGCTGCAAAGTGTACTTTCTTTTCTAGTGAACATGGAAAATTCTCTAGAATAGACCACACATTAGGTCATAAAAGCAAGCCTTCACAGAATCCAAAACATCGAAATACTACAAAGCATCTTCTCTGACCAGAAAAACCAGGGAAAAGAATTCAAATACTTGGAAACTGAACAATACCCTGCTCAAAAAAGACTGGGTTATAGAAGACAATAAGTGTGGAATAAAGAAATTCTTAGAATCCAATGAGAATGAAAATGCTTCCTATCAGAACATTTGGGACACAGCGAAAGCAGTGCTCAGAGGTCAATTTATATCAATAAATCTACACATATAAAAAGAAGAAAGGGCCAAAATCAGAGAACTATCCCTACAACTTGAACAAATACAAAGAAAGCAACAAAAGAAACCCTCAGGCACCAGAAGAAAGCAAATAATAAAAATTAGAGCAGAATTAAATGAATTAGAGAACAGGAAAAAAACTGAAAGATATAACAAGACCAAAAGCTGGTTCTCTGAAAAAATTAACCAAATTGACAAACCATTGGCCAAGGTGACAAAAGAAAAACAGGAGAGGAAGCAAATAACCCAAATAAGAAATGAGATAGGCGATATCACAACTGAAACTAAAAGAATCATATAGATTACTGTGAAAAATTGTACTCTAATAAATTTGAAAACCTAGAAGAAATGGATGAGTTCTAAGGAACACACTACCTACCTAAACTAACACAAACAGAGGTAGAACAACTAAATAGAACCATAACTAAAGAAGAGATTGATAAGATAATCAAAAAACTCCGAACAAAAAAATAGTCCTGTCCTGGACGGCTTCACTGCAGAATTCTACCAAACTTTCAGAGAAAAGTTAACACCACTACTACTAAAGATATTTCAGAGCATAGAAAAGGACGGAATACTACCAAACTCATTCTATGAAGCCAGTATATCCCTGATACCAAAACCAGGTACAGACACCACAAAAAAAGAAAATTACAGACCTGTTGCAAAAATCCTCAACAAAGTTCTAGCCAATAAAATTCTAAAACGCATGAAAAAAATAATTCACCATGACCAAGTGGGATTCATACCAGGTATGCAGGAATGGTTCAACAACAGAAAAACAGTTAATGTAATCCATCATATAAATAAAACAAAAGACAAGAATCACATGATTTATAAATTGATGCAGAAAAGGCATTGGACAAAGTTCAACACTCATTCATGATAAAAACTCTCAGCAAAATGGGAATAGAAAGAAAATTCCTCAACATAATAAAGGGCACTTATACAAAGCCAGTAGCCAACATCACCCTAAATGGAGAGATTCTGAAAGCATTCTCCTTGAGAACGGGAACCAAACAAGGATGCCCTTTATCACCACTCTTATTCAACATTGAGCTGGAGGTCCTAGCCAGAGCAATTAGGCGAGATAAAGAAATAAAGGGCATCCAGACTGGTAAGGAAGAAGTAAAAGTATCTCTATTTGCGGATGACATGATCTTATACACAGAAAACCCTAAAGAATCCTCAAGGAAACTACTGAAACTAATAGAAGAGTTCAGCAGTGTATCAGGATACAAGATAAACATAAAAAAATCAGTTGGATTCTTCTACACCAAAAAAAAGATTCTCGAGGAGGAAATCACCAAATCAATACCATTTATAGTAGCCCCCAAGAAGATAAAATACTCAGGAATAAATCTTACAAGAGACGTAAAAGGCCTATACAAGGAAAACTACAAGACACTATTGCAAGAAACCAAAAGAGACCTACATAAGTGGAAAAACATACCTTGCTCACGGATAGGAAGACTTAATGTTATAAAAATGACTATCCTACAAAAGCCATCTATAGATACAATGCAATTCCGATCCAAATTCCAACATTTTTTAATGAGATGGAGAAACAAATCACCAACTTCATATGGAAGGGAAAGAGACCGCAGATAAATAAAGCATTACTGAAAAAGAAGATCAAAGCGGGAGGCCTCACTCTACCTGATTTTAGAACCTATTACACCACCACAGTAGTCAGTACAGCCTGGTACTTGTACGACAACAGATACATAGGCCAATGGAACAGAATTGAGAAGCCAGGCATAAATCCATACACATATGAGCAGCTGACATTTGACAAAGGCCCAAAGTCAGTTAATTGGGGAAAAGACAGTCTTTTTAACAAATGGTGCTGGCATAACTGGATATTCATCCACAAAAAAATGAAACAAGACCCACACCTCACACCATGCACAAAAACTAACTCAAAATAGATCAAAGGCCTAAATATAAAATCTAAAACAATAAAGATCATGGAATAAAAATAGGGACAACACCAGGAGCCCTAATACACGGCATAAATAGTATACAAAACATTACTAAAAATGCAGAAGAGAAACCAGATACCTGGGAGCTCCTAAAAATCAAACAAACACCTATGCTCATCCAAAGACTTCACCAAAAGAATAAAAAGACTACCTACAGACTGGGAAAAAGTTTCTAGCTACGACATTCCCAATCAGCGCCTGATCTCTAAAGTTTACATGATACTGCAAAAACTCAACTACAAAAGGACAAACAACCCAATTAAAAAATGGGCAAAGGATATGAACAGGCACTTCACTAAAGAAGACATTCAGGTGGCAAACAGATACATGAGGAAATGCTCACAATCATTAGCCATTAGAGAAATGCAAATCAAAACTACAATGAGATTTCATCTCACTCCTACAAGGCTGGCATTAATCCAAAAAACACAAAATAATAAATGTTGGAGAGGTTGTGGTGAGACTAGAACACTTCTACACTGTTGATGGGAATGTAAAATGGTACAACCACTTTGGAAATCAATTTGGCACTTCCTTAAAAGACTAGAAATAGAACTACCATACAATCCAGCAATCCCACTCCTTAGAATATATGCTAGAGAGATAAGGGCCTTTACACAAACAGATATATGCACCCATGTTCGTTGCAGCACTGTTTACAATAGCTAAGAAATTTGAAGACGGAAAGGACTCAAACTTTAAATGCTGTGTTGGATACAGGTGCAAAGATACCATCCAACCTGGTCCAGTGCAAGGAAGGTATGCTCAAATTCAACTCATAGGATTTGGGCAAGGTTTGCAGTGGGGAAAGGAAGCTAAAATGACCTTGTGGGCTGGGCCCTTTGGGTGGGTTCAGTGTGCTATTACTGTGGCTTTTACTGCTGAATATATGTATTCTTGATGCTTGTATATTAATGACTACAAAGTCTACAGGGGGGTCTCCCCATCAGGAAGAGCCCCGTGTACACAGTGTTAATGAGACATGTACATCCATCCCCAATCCATCACCCCCTCCCTTCCCAGTCAGTCCAACAGAAACAATACAGAATCCTAGAAGGAGAAAAGAGAAACCACAGCCTTAATTAAGGACTCAGAGGCAGCAGAGGTGGTAAGCGACGCAATATCTCAAAACACAACGGTCCTATACGTCCAGAAAGAAAGGCTAACAGGATCTAGAAGCTATATAATGAAACATCACCAACTGAATTCAGTTATTGCTCCTAAATCCCTGGCTGTTCCGAACATTGTGACCGTAACTGAATTCATTACACAGACTGATAGTACTTAGTACCTGGTCTTGGACAGTCCTAATACCTTCTTTTCCATCTCACTGTCACCTGAGGACCAAGATAAATTCATATTCATGTGACAAAGCCTCCAATATACATTTTCAGTACTGTCCCAGGAGTACCTAAACTTCCCTGTGATTTGCCACCAGTGGGTGGGTCAGGACTTGGCACAAATGCCCCTATCCTCTGAAGCCCAACACTTTCACTATATAGATGATGTTCTGTTGACTGGTGTTACGGATTGAATTGTGTCCCCTCAAAAATATGCATTGGAATCCTAACCCCTATACCTGTATATATAATCCTGTTTTGAAATAGAGTTTTCTTTTAATCTTAATGAGGTCATATCAGTGTAGGATGTGTCATAAACCTCAACACTTCTGAGCTATAAAAAGAGTAGATTAGTCACAGGGAGAAGACAGATGCTATTTGTCATAAACAGGTAGGTCGGTTCTAGGATGACCTCTTGATTGAATACACATACACCAAGGTGGAGGATACAATGGGTCTCTGTAAATGTTACAAAATGCCTTTTCTCTCTTGTACCTGAACGTTCCAAATGAAAAGTCTGGGTATTGGAAAAAAGGTGAAGTTATAGCTACTGGAATGGGACACACAGATTTTGTGGTGGTTCGCTGTAAAGAACTTTCAATCCCGGGAGGTACGGAGAAAGGAGATCATTAATGATCTTTTGGTCTTCAGAGCCCTTGGGCCTCTCTCACATATGAAAACCCTGGTGCTACTCTCCCAAACCAAAACAAGAGTCCATTGAAACTGTAGAGGGTATCCTCAGTTCCTGCACCTCTCACACAAAACACCCATCAACACTTTTGGACGCCTCCCCTCAGCCCCATTCCCACAGCTGTCACTCAGTCATTCAGTGGGATACTCGAGCATCACCCAGTTGCTGTTATGGACAAATAGGACAAGTTAGACTGATTGTCCTATAGCAATTCTCCCAAAGTCTACACTCAATTTTTTTGAACTCAGCTAAGTACTCTAATGCTTACTAGCTAGCTGGAACCAATGTTGGAGGCTTTGCCGGTCTTTCCCCCAACTGATATAGGTCCCATTTGGGAGAGTCCAACAATTAATTATAAACAATACTTTCTTTCCAGAGGCACCATGTGTGCCCCCAGGATTGTACTTGTGTGGAAGCCAGGAATTAACTTGCCTGCTCCCAGAGATCACAGCAACCTGCATTCTAGGGTGGGTCATAAGCATTTTTAAGTATTTAAGGATACATGATACTACATCATGTAGTTCTCAGGGGTCACCCTTAGTTACTTGGAGAAGCTCTCCAGTAGTATAACATTCATTACTTATCCACCTACTGCAGCATTTATCTTTTACATGGGACTCATTCAATTAGAAAAGGTGATAAGGAATTTGTCCCCAACTTTAGTTGACGGGATCAGTAATAAGACCTCAGCCCTAGAAGGGATTCAAGTTGGCATCAATTCACTAGCCAGAGTTGTTATTGATGATAGAATTATATTAGACTTTCTCCTTACAGGCCAAGGCAGAGTCTGTGCAATCACTAATATATTCTGTGGCACCTGGATTAATGCCTCAGGCAAAGTGGAAAGGTCAGTCAATACACACTTAAGAAGAAAGTCACCTGGCTTTCTAAAGTAGACCCTGATCATTTGTGGAACTTGTTTAACTGACTGAGTCCAGGGTCCTGGGGGCCATAGTTGAAGTCTATACTGTAGGCTGGCCCCATCCTGCTGCTTAAAGTCCTATTGATAGTAAAAAATAAATAAATAAATAAGTAGTCTTAATTCAATGTTGTATGAGAGTAATTGAATGGATTTGGTCCCAGCCTCTGTTAACCGGATAAACCATATCCAGTCTCAATAATCACCTCTTGTCTCCTACCCTGTGGCTTCCTGTTGACACTGATGGGGAGATTTCAAGAGTCCTGCTCGATGCCACATTCACCTAACTCGGGAGAGCAGAACATTAACATCCCATGGGGCAAACTTTGACCAATGGAAAATAGGAATTGGCAGATAAATTCTCACGTCCTCCCCCTAACACTTCCCCTTCCCTGGCACCAAACTGTCTAGACACAGTGGCTATATAGCCTCTTAGAAGATAGTCCTGAGTGATAGAGCAATCAGTTGTTCTTAATACCAAGGACAGCCAGCTTGGTAACATACCAACATATTGGCTCTCTCTTTCTCTGCCTGGCTCCCCTTTTGCTTCACTCCAGCTTCCATGGATTGCACTCCATAACAAAGTGGTAGCACATAAGCATTTGCCTCAGGCTAAAACACAAGCCTGAATGTTTAAAGGCATTTGACAACCTTTTTTGTGAAGCAGATATTATTAGGAGCCTAAACTCAGCAAAGCGACTCACCCAAAGCTACACAATAAGTAGCAGTCAGGTCAGATTGAGGCATAGCTGGATCTGGAACCCCAGTATCTTGACTCTAAATCTAGAATTATGTCCAAAGAAGGCCAAAGATAGATTCTCTTTTGTCTCTGAGAAGCTAGTCTTGACACCAAGCCAATGATCTCCAAAGTAGGGTGCACATATAACAGAGGTAAGCATAGCAATTCTTCATCATTTATGACTTTTATTCATTATTATATATATTCTTACTCCCTAAAAAAAGAAAGAAATTAAACTGATATTTTCTGTTTGGATTGACATTGGCCCCCTCCCTTACTCTGAATGTATGGCAGCTGGTCATGTGTCATATATATCACAGCAGGCATCCCAAAGAAAGAACAGGAGCTCCACGAACTAAAGAAGCTGAAATATGTGCATAGCCACAAATTTCCATTTATGTAGGCCTGGAGAAACAAGCTTAAAAAATCATACTATCTACTTTTATTTAAATTATTTCTCAAAAATGGATAAGTGACTTAAAAAGATTTCTGAATAGAAATATCAAATTGAAGATAATATTAATAACAAGTACAAATGCATAGGAAAGTGGCAGAGTAGACATTTCTCTTACTTGTGGTATAAAATCTTTGTCTACCACATTACAATGACAATCCAACCAGATATGGCAAGAAGTTGACCTCCTGGACAGTAGTCTCTCTGAAGGTCCAAAATGATTGGTGAGCAAGCTCCATCTGACCTTGGTGCTTACCTCAATTATCAGAACCACCACCACTGCCACCATCAACATTGCCCCCGCTGAGGCAAAGATATGGGAAGATGCCAAACAGATGTCACTGTCCTGACAAAGGAAGAAGAGGAGAACTATGCAGGACAGGGTAAAATTTTCCTCCCTGCAAAATGCTGAGAGGGCAGAAGTATTATCAGAAATTTCCCTTCTACAGAAACATGAAAAGGGCGTATAGTAAGCACCTCCTGCCCACCTCCCACTACCCCAATATAGCATTGTTGCTGTTATTGTTATTGTTAGCTGCTGTTGAGTTGGCCAGCTCCAGTTAAATGAATTTGATTTTCTAGGAGCTTAGACTCTAAGACAGAACAAAATTATAACAACACATAACTATGATATTAGAATGTGTTCCTTATATCAAATAACATATTCATGTCAATTGATGAGAATGTTCACTGCCAAGTGCATGAGGGTTGGGCAATGAGACAATGATGATATTTCCCTAGGAAAAGCAGGAAGATGACTGGATGGAAACCAACAGATAAGGAGCAGTTCAAAATGACCAGTGAAGGACTTTAGGCATAAGAATCCAGGCTCTGATTTAACGTTAAGTCTTTTTTAAGGCTTAAGTGTTAGAGTATTTCAGTGAAAGCAAGCAATGGACAAGTTATCTCAAAGAGCAGAATTATGATCCATGAATGTTAGAGGGTGGAAGTCATGAAAAAATATTTCGGGTAGGCTTCAGGCAAAGGGCAGGTTCAGGTCAGAGTGAAACAGCGAAGTATAGTCGAAAAAAAAAATAAAACAGGCTTTGGGTAGAACTGGATTCAAATCCCAGCTCTTCCACTTACTAGCTGTGTGACTTCAGACAAGATACTTAACCTCTCTGAGGCTCACTTTCTTCACTTATAAAATGGAGATGACTTTGCCTATCTCAGGGAGCTGCTGTGAGGGTAAGTAAGGTAATAACGTAAAACACTTTGTACAGTGCTTGACCCCACATGGGTCTTCAATAATGGTAGCTATTAGTGAAGAAAACATAAACATAGAATTACATAAGAAAATGGATATGAGCAGCATTAAACTTAACATGTGAAAAATGACTCCCGTGTTTGTTGCTTGGGAACCCATAGATAATGTATACATGGAATAAGGAATAAGGACATAAAAAATAATAATAATAATAATTTAAAAAAAAGACATAGAGGGGATAAAATGTGGACTTTTATCAGTTACCATATTTTCTTTGGAAAATTTTGCTATTTACAGTTTTCCCAGATGAGAATTCCCTATGTTGGCCACCTGCCTATCATTATTGCTCTTCTCAGACATAGGTTGGCAGGGACAAGAGGGCATTTCCTTCAGCTCACTTACCTGCAAGACAGACCTGCCAATGGACAAAGGCCTCCCGATGAAAGACGCAATCCCAGTCTCACTGCCCCGTGGGCTTTTCCAAGGGGATCACTAAGAATGTCCTAACTTATATGGGGCAGGTGTATTATGACTGCCACTTTGCTCATTTTGTTTTACTCCAGTGTAGGCTACATGGAATAAAGCAGATACAGAATATAGATACGGAATAAAGAAGACATCTCCAAGAGAACACCACACAGATGCTCACAGGACTAATTTCAATGGTCTAGAAAGTTTAAATATCATTCTTAGAATACTAATGGGCTCCCAGACACTCAGCCAAGAGACACTTAAAGACTACCAAGGAAATGAAATCTCACTGATGAGTGCATGCCAAAGGATGGACTGAGACCTGTTTTCTTTCTCTTCTCCTTGAAATAGTTTTTAAATGAATAGACACATCTATGACCTATATATATAACTAATTGGCATCTGGATCTTTCTTGGAAAAGCCTTGGGTTGAAGATCCAAAGCATGTGTTCTCTGAGGGCAAAGATCTCAGAACATTTGTACACACATTTTTGGCTACATTAAGCAAAAGGGGCAATGACCACTGGTAAAGGAAACAGGGTCCTTGTTCGGGATTCTCAAAATACCTCCTTAAACTAGTTCCACAAGTGTGTTCTGAACTCTGGAAAAAGAACCTGGGGGATCAAAGAACGGAGCCCTCCCTGTCTGAATCACAGAATAGCAGAGATGGAAGGAATTTTAGAAATGATATTTACTGACTACAAGCCCAATACGGCATTCTCATCCTCAACAACTCTGCAGGCACTCAGCTTCTTGTTTGTTTACATCAAAGAACTGTGAGCTCATTGCCACCTAGGGAAGCCATTTCCATATCTGAACAGTTAAAATTTTCAGGAAGCACTTTTGTAACTTGAGCTAAAGCTAGTACTCGACTATTATCCTAGCTTTCCAGGAAGCAAAGGTCTTCTTCATCTTGTGGGTACAGGGAAACACTCTGAAATTAGAGTGACCCATCGTTCAGTTTGCCTGGGACTGCTATGGTTTTAGCATTGAAAGTGCTGTGTCCCAGCAAACCTCACAGGTAACCTATGTGAAATATACCATAGGGCTAAAAATTGTAACTCTTTGCGTCAAAGGGGACCTGCATTAAAGCCCCAAATCCACCGCTTAACCTGTTTCACAGCTTTAGGAAAATCAATTCTTCACTCTAAGCCTCAGTTTCCTCATCTATAAAACTGGGATAATATTCAACTCCCAGAGTTGACACAAGGATTACATGAATAATATACGAACAGAGCTTAGAAGAGTGCCTAGCATACAGTGTGTATAAATGCTAATGAGTACATCTACACTGAGTATATATTGACATATCTTCACCAAATTTTCGTTCCTTATCGTTTCCAATCATAATCTTTCTTCCAGCCTTTGGAACAATGCAGTATAAGTCTGATTTCTCTTCTATATGCCTGCCTTCAAATATTTGAAGGCTGCTAGCATGCTCCATACCCACCCACTTCTCACCCCTACCCCTGCACCACTCCAGTTTCCTCTTTTCCAGACTAAACATCCCTGGTTCCTTTGACCATTGCTCATATTTCCAGAACTTTGACCTTCTTGTTAACCTTCTTCTAGATATATCTCTCTTAAAGTGCAGGCCAAGAACTGAGAACAACTCCCTTGATGTTGTCTGACTAGTACAAGGACACTTGAAATGATTATCTCGTTTCTTCTGGATACTCTGTTTCTATCACGTGGCCTCAGATCACATTAGCTATTTGGCAGCCTTAACCCAGTTGGCTTACGTTAAGCTGGCAGTCAGCTAACACCCCTGAGCCTTTCTCTTATAACTATTAGGCTAGGTCTTCCTTGTTCTGGTTTCAGTTGATTCTTTAAAAACAAAAACAAGAGTCTAAATTTATCCCTATTAATTTTATCATGTTGGTTTCAGGCTATCCTTCTAGGATGTTGAAATTTTTATGGCTCCTTAGCCTGTCAGCCAACATATTAGCTGTTTTTCTCAGTTTTATGTCATCTTTAGATTTGATAAGAATACTTCAAACTAATGATTAAAAATACTAAATGATTTAGGGTCAAAAATAGAACCATTCAAAAATTCCATAAAGGGTAAGTCTGGTTAATCTTAATGACTGCTGCCATTTATTCAGTAATTATTCAGAACCAGACACTGAACTAAACGCATTATGAACATTATCTCATTTAACCTCACACAATGTTTCAAGGTAAATATGACTGTCCCCATCTTACATGTGAGAAAACTGCAGCTTGGAAATGTCAAATGTCTTACTCAAAGTCAGACAGATGATAAGCTGCATTATGGAGCCAGGTTTGACTGATACCAAGGTAGAAACTCTTTCTACAGTGCCATTTGCTGCCTTTTGAAGGGGAGTTACAATGAAAATATCTTTTTCAGCCAAAGTTGGTTCAGTAAACTCCAGTCACTTCCATCCTGCCTACCACCTACTTCCCTGTGGCCCTCATGACAGTGATTCACAATCACACTTTAGGGCTCAAACCCTTCTCCCTACTTGTCTTTCACCAAGGCTTTGACCTTCCCTGCTTATCAATTCCCTTATCACAGTTAACCTTTTTGTCTTACTTTTTGTCTTAGTTACCCAGTGCTGCTATAACAGAAATACCACAAGTGGGTAACTTTAACGAACAGAAATTTATTTTCTTACAGTTCAGGGTGCTGCTCTAGGGAAACGCTTTCTCTCTTCAACTCTGAAAGAAGGTCTTTCTTGTCTCTTCTGATCTTTTGCTCCTGGGCAATCTTCATGTGGCTTGGTATCTTTCTCCCCCACCTCTGCTTGCCTAATCTGCTCTTTTTATCTCTTGTAAGAGGTTAACTCACGACATACCCTACACTAATCCTGCCTCTACACTAGGACTATCCTACACTAATCCTGACTAGGAAGAAGGACCGGGAGGTCTACTTCTGAAAAGAATTACCCAATGAAAACCTTATGAATAGCAGTGGAACACTGTCTGATATAGTGCCAGGTTGGGAGGCATTCAAAATACGACTGGTGAAGAGCTGTCTCCTCAAAGTGGAGTCAACTTTAATGACATGGATGGAGTCAAGCTTTGGGGACCTTCGTTTGCTGTTGTGGCATGATTCAAAATGAGAAGAAACAGCTGCAAATATCCATTAATAATCAGAACCTAGAATGTACAAAGTATGAATCTAGCAAATCTGGAAAACATCAAAAATGAAATGGAACACATAAAGATCAATATTCTAGGCATTAGTGAGCTGAAATGGACTGGTATTGGCCATTTTGAATTGGACAATCATAAGGTCTACTATGCTGGCGAGACAACTTGAAGAAGAATGGTAGTGCATTCATTGACAAAAAGAACATTTCAAGATCTATCCTGAAGTACAACACTGTCAGTGATAGGATAATATCCATACACCTACAAGAAAGACCAGTTAATACAACTATTATTCAAATTTACGCACCAACCGCTAAGGCCAAAGATGAAGAAATTGAAGATTTTTACCAAATTCTGCAGTCTGAAATTGATCGAACATGCAGTCAGGATGCACTGATAATTGCTGGTGATTGGAATGCAAAAGTTGGAAACAAAGATGAATCAGTAGTTGGAAAATATAGCCTTGGTGATAGAAACGATACCAGAGAGCTCATGATTGAATTTTGCAAGACCAACTACTTCTTCATTGCAAATACCTTTTTTTCACCAACATAAATGGTGACTATACACATGGACCTCACCAGATGGAATACAAAAGAATCAAATCTACTACATCTGTGGGAAGAGATGATGAAAAAGCTCAATATCATCAGTCAGAACAAGGCCAGGGGCCAGCTGCGGATCAGACCATCAATTGTTTATATGCAAATTCAAGTTGAAACTGAAGAAAATTAGAACAAGTTCACGAGAGCCAAAGTACGACCTTGAGTATACCCCGCGTGAATTTTAGAGACCATCTCAAGAATAAATTTGACATGTTGAACACAGATGACCAAAGACCAGATGAATTGTGGAATGATATCAAGGACATCACACATGAAGAAAGCAAGAGGTCATTAAGAAGAGAGGAGAGAAAGAAAAGAACTAAACGGACACCAGAAGAGACTCTGGAACTTGCTCTTGAACGTCGAGTAGCTAAAGCAAAAGTAAAAAATGATGAAGTAAATGAGCACAATATCATCAATGTCACATGCAAGCTAAATTTTGCTGAAGATCATTCAAAAGCAGGTGCAACAGTATATTGACAGGGAACTGCCAGAAATTCAAGCCGGATTTAGAAGAGGATAGGGAAACAGGGATATCATTGCTGATCTCAGATGGATCCTGGCTGAAAGCAGAGAATACCAGAAAGATGTTTACCTGTGTTTTATTGGTTTTTCTAAGGCATTCGACTGTGTGAATCATAACAAATTATGGATAACATTTCAGAGAATAAGAATTTTGGAACACTTAATTGTGCTCATGAGGAATCTGTACATGGATTGAGAGGCAGTCATTTGAACAGAACAAGGGGATACAGCATGGTTTAAAGTCAGGAAAGATGTTCATCATACCTATTCAATCTGTATGCTGAGCAAATAATCCAAGAAGCTGGCCTATATGAAGAAAAATGGGGCATCAGGATTGGAGGAAGACTCATTAACAACCTGCATTATGCAGATGTCACAACCTTGCTTCCTGAAAGTGAAGTGGACTTAAGCACTTATTGACGAAGATCAAAGACCACAGCTTTCAGTATGGATTACACCTCAACATAAACAAAACAAAAATCCTCACAGCTCGACAAATAAGCAACATCATGATAAAGGGAGAAAAGATTGAGGTTATCAAGGATTTCATTTTACTTGGATCCACAATCAACAGTCGTGGAAGCAGCAGTCAAGAAATCAAAAGATGTATTGCATTGGACAAATCAGGTGCAAAAGACCTCTTCAGAGTGTTGAAAAGCAGAGTTCACCTTGAGGACTAAGGTGCGCCTGACCCAAGCCATGGTGTTTTCAACTGCCTCCTATGCATGAAAAAGCTGGACAATGAATAAGGCAGACTGAAGAAGAGTTGGCACCTTTGAATTGTGGCCATTGGCAAAGAATATTGAATTTACCATGGACTGCCAAAAGAACAAACAAATCTGTCTTGGAAGAAATACAACCAGAATGCTCCTTAGAAGCAAGGATGGAGACACTGTGTCTTACATACTTTGGACATGTTGTCAGGAGGGATCAGTCCCTGGAGAAGGACATCACACTTGGTAGAGTGTCAGTGAAAAAGAGGAAGACCCTCAATGAGATGGATTGACACAGTGGCTGCAACAATGGGCTCAAGTATAGCAACAATTGTGAGGATGGCACAGGGCTGGGCAGTGTTTCGATCTGCTGCACGTAGCGTCTCTCTGAGTCGGAATTGATTTGATGGCACCTAACTTGGAAACCCTGGTGCTGTAGTGGTTAAAGTTGGCAGTTCAAATCCACCAGGCACTTCTTGGAAACTCTATGGGACAGTTCTACTCTGTCCTATAGGGTTGCTATGAGTCAGAATCAACTCAACAGGCAACAGGTTTGGTTTTTTTGGTTAACACCACAACAATCCTGCCTCATTAACATAACAGAAAACTCATTCCCAAATGGGATTATAACCACAGGCATAGAGGATAGGATTTAAGACACACATTCTGGGGGGACATGATTCAATTCATAACATTCCACCCTTTGGCCCTCCTAAATTCGTGTCCTTGCCACATGCAAAACACATTTACCCCAGCACATCTTCTCAAAAGTGTTAAGTCAACTCTAAGTCCAGAATTTCATCTTCTGAGACATCTAAATCAAATATGGGTGAGACATTAGGCATATTCCATCCTGGTGCAAAATTCCTCATCATCTGTGAACCTGTGAAATCTAGACTACAAGTTATCTGTTTCCAAAGTACAATGGTGGAACAGGCACAAAGTAGACATTTCCATTACTGTCATGGATTGAATTGTGTCACCCAAAAATATCTGTCAACTTGGCTAGGTCATGATTCCCTGTATTGTATTATTTATTGTCTACCATTTTGTCATCTGATGTGATTTCCCTATGTGTTGTAAATCCTATCACTATGATGTAATGAGATGGATTAGTGGCAGTTATATTGATGGGATCTACAAGATTAGATAGTGTCTTAAGCCAATTTCTTCTGAGACATAAAAGGGAGAAGCAAACAGTGACATGGAGACCTCATACCACCAAGAAAGCAGCGCCACGAGCAGAGCACGTCCTTTGGACCTGAGGTTCCTGCACTGAGATGCTCCCAGACCAAGGGAAGACTGATGACAAGGACCTTCCACCAGAGCTGACAGAGAGAGATAGCCTTCCCCTGGAGCCAGCGCCCTGAATTTGGACTTCTAGGCTACTGTGAGAGAATAAACTTCTCTTTGTTAAAGACACCCACTTATGGTATCTCTTTTACAGCAGCACTAGATAACTAAGACAATTACAAATGGGAGAATTTAGTGGGAAAGAAGGGATAGTGGCACCAAAGGAGTCCAAAACCCAGCAGAAAAATTTACATTAGCTCTCAAGGCTTGAAAATAGTCCTCCATTCTTTGGGATCATCTGAGCAAGGGCCTCACCCTCCACTCTATGTATTGGCCATGCTTTCTGGATTCTGGGTGGAGGGCCCTTGGCCCTGGGCTTCAGCTCTGCCTTCCAGGTCCACTGGGATGTTAACTCTACTCCTTTGGGTTTGGGTGGCCCCATTCTCTGAGTCCATTTGAATAGCAACCCCACCCTCTCAGCCCCGGCAAGCCTCAGTCTTCTGCCCCTTGGGCATGGCAGCCCCACACTCCTGAATGGAGCTGAAGATCTGACTCTTTGAAACCTAGGAGGCCATGGCTATACCCTTTGAGATCCCAGAGGCTGTGGCCCCACCCTTTCAGACCTAGGTAGCTCTGTTTTCCATGGTCCTTCCAACAGCTCTGATCTCTGAGTTGCTCCAGGGAAGGTCCTTTTCTTTTCTTGGAGGACAACAGATGTAGCTCCTTTGGCCTGTTTCCTGCCTGTAGAATTCCAAAAGGTGGACAGAGTTCTTTCCTTTCACTCCTTCTCTGTCCCCTTCAGTCTAAGCAGATGGGTTTTCCACTGTGGTAGTTGGTTGGATCCATCAGTCACAGGCTTAATCTCTTTAACAAAAGATTGTGTAGCCACATCCTTGGTGAAAATTCTAGGACATGTTTCCTTAGTCTGTACAAAGAATTTTCCAAATCTTTAAGATTTGTTTTCATGTTTCACAGCTTATTTTTAAGTCCATCTCTTTCCTCTTGCATTTTACTGTAAGCAGCAAGAAGAAATGATGAAGCCCCTTTAAGATTTTGCTCAGAAATCTCCTCAGCCAAATATTCAAGTTCATCCCTTACAAGTTTTACCTTCCACCAAACATTTGAACATAATTCAAATGAGTTCTCTGCCACTGCATAAAAAGCATCACCCTTCCTCCATTGTTCGATCACATGTTCGTCATTTCCTTTTAAAGCCTTGCCAGAAGCACATTTAATGTCCACATTTCTAGCAACATTCTGTTGCTGGTGCCATATGTACTAAGATGATAGAGATTTTCTCCATAGCTATCCTTAATTTCTTCTGAACCCTCACCACAAGTGCTTTTGATGGCCATGAATCAACCAACAGTCTCTTCAAGGCAATCTAGGCTTTACTATTAAAAAAAAAAAAGGCACCTTAAAACTCTTTCAGGCTGTATGCATTACCCAATTTCAAAACCACTTCCGTATTTTAGGTATTTGTTAGAGCAGCATCTCTACTTCTCGGTACCAAATTCTGTCTTAGTTATCTAGTGCTACTATAACAGAAATACCACAAGTGGATGGTTTAAACAAACAGAAATTTATTTTCTCACGGTTTAGGATATAAGCACCTATTCTAGTCTACAGAATAAGAAAGGCCCTGTACTTAAAAAAAAATGTATATCTATATATATTTCTTATATTTGTTGAGCACCTATTATATTTCAGATAGTAGTAGCACCAATTACATATCACATAGATGTACATATACAAAGTTGAATAAAGACATGTTGTTGTTGTTGTTAGCTGCCATCTAGTCAGCCCCTGAATCCTGGTGACCCCACGCACAAGGGATTAGACCATTGTGACCCATACAGTTTTCAATATGAGTCAAAAATGACTCCAAAGCTACAGGTTTGGTTTTTGGTTTTAATTGTTCAGAAGTAGATCACTGGGCCTTTCTTCCTAGGCTGCCTTAGTCTGGAAGCTCTACGGAAACCTGTTCAACATCATACCAACATGCAACCCTCCAGTGACAGACAACCAGTGGCTGCACTTGAGGTACATTGGCCAGGAATCAAAGCAAGGTCTCCCACACGGAAGGTGAGAATTCTACCACTGCACCACCACTGCCCCCAAATAAAGACACAGAATTACATTAACATGTACAGTGCAATGTCAAGGGTCAGCACAAGAGCATTTCATAAGAACTAGGAGTCAGAGAAGACTTCCTGCAAAGCACTTTAGCCACAGTTTGAAGGATGAGTAAGAATTACCAAAGAAAGGGAACATTCCAGTCAAAGGGAAGATCATATGCAAAGCTCCAAGGAGGACATATCATAACACATGTGGAAAACTGCTGCAGAGAGTTCACTATGGTAAAGCAGAAAGCTTCTGTAGAGGTATTATTAACTTTTATTGAACTTCAAGTGAACATTTACAAATCAAGTCAGACTGACACATATAAGTTTATATACACCTTACTCCGTACTCCCACTTGCTCTCCCCCTAATGAGTCAGCCCTTGCAGTCTCTCCTTTCGTGACAATTTTGCCAGCTTCCAACTCTCTCTATCCTCCCATCCCCCCTCCAGACAGGAGATGCTAACACAGTCTCAAGTGTCCACCTCATATAATTAGCTCACTCTTCATCAGCATCTCTCTCCTACCCACTGTCCAGTCCCTTTCATGTCTGATGAGTTGTCTTCGGGAATGGTTCCTGTCCTGGGCCAACAGAAGGTTTGGGGACCATGACCGCCGGGATTCCTCTAGTCTCAGTCAGACCATTAAGTATGGTCTTTTTGTCAGAATTTGGGGTCTGCATCCCACTGATCTCCTGCTCCCTCGGGAGTTCTCTGTTGTGCTCCCTGTGAGGGCAGTCATCGATTGTGGCCGGGCACCAACTAGTTCTTCTGGTCTCAGGATGATGTAGGTCTCTGGTTCATGTGGCCCTTTCTGTCTCTTGGGCTCATAGTTATCGTGTGACCTTGGTGTTCTTCATTCTCCTTTGATCCAGGTGGGTTGAGACCAATTGATGCATCTTAGATGGCCGCTTGCTAGCATTTAAGACCCCAGACGCCACATTTCAAAGTGGGATGCAGACTGTTTTCATAATAGAATTATTTTGCCAATTGACTTAGAAGTCCCCTTAAACCATGGTCCACAAACCCCCGCCCTTGCTCCGCTGACCTTTGAAGCATTCATTTTATCCCAGAAACTTCTTTGCTTTTGGTCCAGTCCAGTTGAGCTGACCTTTCACGTATTGAGTATTGTCCTTCCCTTCACCTAAAGCAGTTCTTATCTACTAGTTAATCAGTAAAAAACCCTCTCCCATCCTCCTTCCCTCCCCCCTCGTAACCACAAAAGTATGTGGTCTTCTCAGTTTATACTATTTCTCAAGATCTTATAATAGTGGTCTTATACAGTATTTGTCCTTTTGCCTCTGATTAATTTCGCTCAGCACAATGCCTTCCAGGTTCCTCCATGTTATGAAATGTTTCACAGATTCATCACTGTTCTTTATCGATGTGTAGTATTCCATTGTGTGAATATACCACAATTTATTTAACCATTCATCCGTTGATGGACACCTTGGTTGCTTCCAGCTTTTTGCTATTGTAAACAGAGCTGCAACAAACATGGGTGTGCATATATCTGTTTGTGTGAAGGCTCTTATTTATCTAGGGTATATTCCAAGGAGTGGGATTTCTGGGTTGTATGGTAGTTCTGTTTCTAACTGTTTAAGATAACGCCAGATAGTTTTCCAAAGTGGTTGTACCATTTTACATTCCCACCAGCAGTGTATAAGAGTTCTAATCTCTTCTCAGCCTCTCCAACATTTATTATTTTGTGTTTTTTGGATTAATGCCAGCCTTGTTGGAGTGAGATGGAATCTCATCGTAGTTTTAATTTCCATTTCTCTAATGGCTAATGATCGAGAGCATTTTCTCATGTATCTGTTAGCTGCCTGAATATCTTCTTTAGTGAAGTGTGTGTTCATATCCTTTGCCCACTTCTTGATTGGGTTGTTTGTCTTTTTGTGGTTGAGTTTTGACAGAATCATATAGATTTTAGAGATCAGGCGCTGGTCGGAGATGTCATAGCTGAAAATTCTTTCCCAGTCTGTAGGTGGTCTTTTTACTCTTTTGGTGAAGTCTTTGAATGAGCATAGGTGTTTGATTTTTTAGGAGCTCCCAGTTATCTGGTTTCTCTTCGTCATTTTTGGTAATGTTTTGTATTCTGTTTATGCCTTGTATTAGGGCTCCTAAGGTTGTCCCTATTTTTTCTTCCATGATCTTTATCATTTTAGTCTTTATGTTCAGGTCTTTGATCCACTTGGAGGTAGTTTTTGTGCATGGTGTGAGGTATGGGTCCTGTTTCATTTTTTGGCAAATGGATATCCAGTTATGCCAGCACCATTTGTTAAAAAGACTATCTTTTCCCCAATTAACTGACACTGGGCCTTTGTCAAATATCAGCTGCTCATATGTGGATGGATTTATATCTGGGTTCTCAATTCTGTTCCACTGGTCTATGTGTCTGTTGTTGTACCAGTACCAGCCTGTTTTGACTACTGTGGCTGTATAATAGGTTCTGAGATCAGGTAGAGTGAGGCCTCCCACTTTCTTCTTCTTTTTCAGTAATGCTTTGCTTATCCGAGGCTTCTTTCCCTTCCATATGAAGTTGGTGATTTGTTTCTCTATCACATTAAAAAATTACATTGGAATTTGGATCAAAAGTGCATTGTATGTATAGATGGCTTTTGGTAGAATAGACATTTTTCCTATGTTAAGTCTTCCTGTCCATGAGCAAGGTATGTTTTTCCACTTAAGTATGTCTTCCTTTTTAATTTCTTGTAGTAGTGCTTTGTAGTTTTCTTTGTATAGGTCTTTCACATCCTTGGTAAGATTTATTCCTAAGTATTTTATCTTCTTGGGGGCTACTGTGAATGGTATTGATTTGGTTATTTCCTCTTCGATGTTCTTTTTGTTGATGTAGAGGAATCCAAGTGATTTTTGTATGTTTCTCTTATAACCTGAGACTCTGCCAAACTCTTCCATTAGTTTCAGTAGTTTTCTGGAGGATTCCTTAGGGTTTCCTGTGTATAAGATCATGTCGTCTGCAAATAGAGATAATTTTACTTCCTCCTTGCCAATCCGGATGCCCTTTATTTCTTTGTCTAGCCTAACTGTTCTGGCTAGGACTTTTAGCACAATGTTGAATAGGAACGGTGATAAAGGGCATACTTGTCTGGTTCCCGTTCTCAAGGGAAATGCTTTCAGGCTCTCTCCATTTAGAGTGATGTTGGCTGTTGGCTTTGTATATATGCCCTTTATTATGTTGAGGAATTTTCCTTCAATTCCTATTTTGCTGAGAGTTTTTATCATAAATGGGTGTTGGACTTTGTCAAATGCCTTTTCTGCATCAATTGATAAGATCATGTGGTTTTTGTCTTTTGTTTTATTTATATGGTGGATTACATTAATGGTTTTTCTAATATTAAACCAGCCTTGCATACCTGGTATAAATCCCACTTGGTCGTGGTGGATTATTTTTTTGATATGTTCTTGAATTCTATTGGCTAGAATTTTGTTGAGGATTTTTGCATGTATGTTCATGAGGGATATAGGTCTGTAATTTTCTTTTTTTGTAATGTCTTTACCTGGTTTTGGTATCAGGGAGATGGTGGCTTCATAGAATGAGTTAGGTAGTATTCCGTAATTTTCTATGCTTTGAAATACCTTTAGTAGTAGTGGTATTAACTCTTCTCTGAAAGTTTGGTAGAACTCTGCAGTATAGCCATCCGGGCCAGGGCTTTTTTTTGTTGGGAGTTTTTTGACTACCGTTTCAATCTCTTTTTTTGTTATGGGTCTATTTAGTTCTTCTACTTCTGATTGTGTTAGTTTAGGTAGGTAGTGTTTTTCCAAGAATTCATCCATTTCTTCTAGGTTTGCAAATTTGTTGGAGTACAATTTTTCTTAATAATCTGATATGATTCTTTTAATTTCAGTTGGGTCTGTTGTGATGTGGCCCTTCTCGTTTCTTATTCGGGTTATTTGTTTCCTTTCCTGTATTTCTTTAGTCGGTCTAGCCAATGGTTTATCAATTTTGTTAATTTTTTCGAAGAACCACCTTTTGGCTTTGTTAATTCTTTCAATTGTTTTTCTGTTCTCTAATTCATTTAGTTCAGCTCTAATTTTTATTATTTGTTTTCTTCTGGTGCCTGATGGATTCTTTTGTTGCTCACTTTCTCTTTGTTCAAGTTGTAGGGACAGTTCTCTGATTTTGGCTCTTTCTTCTTTTTGTTTGTGTGCATTTATCGATATAAATTGGCCTCTGAGCACTGCTTTTGCTGTGTCCCAGAGGTTTTGATAGGAAGTATTTTTATTCTCGTTGCATTCTATGAATTTCCTTATTCCCTCCTTAATGTCTTCTATAACCCAGTCTTTTTTCAGGAGGGTATTGTTCAGTTTCCAAGTATTTGATTTCTTTTCCCTAATTTTTCTGTTATTGATTTCCACTTTTATGGCCTTGTGGTCTGAGAAGATGCTTTGTAATATTCCAATGTTTTGGATTCTGCAAAGGTTTGTTTTATGACCTAATATGTGGTCTATTCTAGAGAATGTTCCACGTGCGCTGGAAAAAAAAAGTATACTTTGCAGCCGTTGGGTGGAGAGTTCTGTATAAGTCAATGAGGTCAAGTTGGTTGATTGTTGTAAGTAGGTCTTCCGTGTCTCTATTGAGCTTCTTACTAGATGTCCTGTCCTTCTCCGAAAGTGGTGTGTTGAAGTCTCCTACTATAATTGTGGAGGTGTCTATCTCACTTTTCAGTTCTGTTAAAATTTGATTTATGTATCTTGCAGCCCTGTCATTGGGTGCATAAATATTTAATATGGTTATATCTTCCTGGTCAATTGTCTCTTTTATCATTATGTAGTGTCCTTCTTTATCCTTTGTGGTGGATTTAAGTTTAAAGTCTATTTTGTCAGAAATTAATATTGCCACTCCTCTTCCTTTTTGCTTATTGTTTGCTTGATATATTTTTTTCCACCCTTTGAGTTTTAGTTTGTTTGTGTCTCTAAGTCTAAGGTGTGTCTCTTGTAGGCAGCATATAGACGGATTGTGTTTCTTTATCCAGTCTGAGACTCTCTGTCTCTTTATTGATGCATTTAGTCCATTTACATTCAGCGTAATTATAGATAAATAAGTGTTTAGTGTTGTCATTTTGATGCCTTTTTATGTGTGTTGTTGACAATTTCATTTTTCCACTTACTGTTTTGTGCCGAGACGTTTTTCTTTGTAAATTGTGAGATCCTCATTTTCATAGTATTTGACTTTATGTTTGCTGAGTCGTTACGTTTTTCTTGGTTTTTATTTTGAGTTATGGAGTTGTTATACCTCTTTGTGGTTACCTTAATATTTACCCCTATTTTTCTAAGTAAAAACCTAACTTGTATTGTTCTATATTGCCTTGTATCCCTCTCCATATGGCAGTTCTATGCCACCTGTATTTAGTCCCTCTTTTTGATTATTGTGATCTTTTACATATTGACTTCAATGATTCCCCGTTTTGAGCTTTTTTTTTTAATTAATCTTAATTTGTTTTTGTGATTTTCCTATTTGAGTTGATATCAGGATGTTCTGTTCTGTGACCTTGTGTTGTGCTGGTATCTGATATTATTGGTTTTCTGACCAAACAATTTCCTTTAGTATTTCTTGTAGCTTTGGTTTGGTTTTTGCAAATTCTCCAAGCTTGTGTTTATCTGTAAATATCTTAATTTCGCCTTCATATTTCAGAGAGAGTTTTGCTGGATATATGATCCTTGGCTGGCAGTTTTTCTCCTTCAGTGCTCTGTATATGTCATCCCATTGCCTTCTTGCCTGCATGGTTTCTGCTGAGTAGTCTGAACTTATTCTTATTGATTCTCCCTTGAAGGAAACCTTTCTTTTCTCCCTGGCTGCTTTTAAAATTTTATCTTTGGTTTTGGCAAGTTTGATGATAATATGTCTTGGTGTTTTTCTTTTGGGATCAATCTTAAATGGGATTCGATGAGCATCTTGGATAGATATCCTTTCGTCTTTCATGATGTCAGGAAAGTTTTCTGTCAGCAGATCTTCAACTATTCTCTCTGTGTTTTCTGTCCTCCCTCCCTGTTCTGGGACTCCAATCACACGCAAGTTATTCTTCTTGAAAGAGTCCCACATGATTCTTAGGGTTTCTTCATTTTTTTTAATTCTTTTATCTGATTTTTTTTTCAGCTATGTTGGTTTTAATTCCCTGGTCCTCCAGATTTCCCACTCTGCATTCTAATTGCTTGAGTCTGCTCCTCTGACTTCCTATTGCGTTGTCTAATTCTGTAATTTTATTGTGAATCTTTTGGATTTCTGCATGCTGTCTCTCTATGGATTCTTGCAACTTATTAATTTTTCCACTATGTTCTTGAATAATCTTTTTGAGTTCTTCAACAGTTTTATCAGTGTGTTCCTTGGCTTTTTCTGCAGTTTGCCTTATTTCATTTCTGAGGTCATCCCTGATGTCTTGAAGCATTCTGTAAATTGGTTTTTTATATTCTGTATCTGATAATTCCAGGATTGTATCTTCATTTGGGAAAGATTTTGATTCTTTTGTTTGGGGGGCTGTAGAAGCTGTCATGGTCTGCTTCTTTATATGGTTTGATATTGACTGCTGTCTCCGAGCCATCACTAAGATATTGTAGTGGTTTATTCTATATTTGCTCACTGAGTCTTATCTTGTTTTGTTTTCTTTCAATATACGTGGATGGGCTACTAGATTGTGCTGTCTTGATTGTTGCAGCCCTTGACTTACTTATGACCTATTATCAGCTGGTTTGGGCTGCTGCCAGATATATATGCCTGAGTCTATTCACTATTCTCGTGTAGAATCTGATTTTGGGTCATCAAGTGTGTGCTGCACCCTAACACCTATCCACCTTGAGAAGTGGTGGTGATAGTTGTGTGCACCAGATTCTATTAGCAGCTGGGGTTCACACTTCAGCAGGGGCAGGATGCTGACAGGCTTCCCCCAAGTGTCAGTGAGGTAGGTGTGTCTCTATTCCTAAAGCACCTTGGTGGGAGGGCTCTGCAGCTGTACCTTAGGCCCCCAATGCAAGTACCTCTACAGATTGGTAGGTGTCACCCTCCTTAGACCCCTAAGACAAGAGGCTAGGTGGTCTAGGGGGGAGCTTCAGCCCTCAGTTCCCTGTTGTGGGTCAGTTAGGCCTCTGTTGAATAAGCAGAGATATCAGACCTGGGAAACTTGTTTTTCCAGTAAATCTGCTAAAAAAAAAAATGCAGTCAGATCCCTATCAGAAATGCCTTTGCATTATAATAGCCACCTTGTTCCCTGTAGGGTTGAAAGCCCGAGATATGGATCATATATGCTTGGCTGGAGCTGGTTCTGTGTTTTTAGTCCAATTAGGGAAGGATTTTTGGTCCCTGGGTTTTTTGTGGTTGCTTCTCTCAGGCCGGAAGAATGGGTTAGGAAAAGACCAAAAAAAAAAAAAAAAGGGAAAAGCAAAGCCACGGAGCCGGAGCCGTTCTCCCTCTGGCTCAGGAAATTCCAATGTTAATGAAGTCGCCTGGGAAGGGGAGGGGAGGGTTCAGAAAAACAGGAGAGAGTAGCACCCCGCAATATAGCCAAAGTTGCTTATCTTGCTTGGGATGACTATTTCATCTGAGATTCCCGAGGGGCGTGTCACCTATGTGTGCTGGCTGTGCAGAGATTGCCCCCGAGGGTCTGGCCCACAGAAGCTGCGGTCAGTTCCTCCGCTGCCAGTCCAAAGCCCTGTGTCAAGGTTCCCCGGCTGGGACGCTGCACTCCCGGCTCCAAAATCAGTTGCTGCCTCCCGGGGACTTCTCCTCCCGCAGCCTGCGTGGACTGGCTGAGCCCCCTCCTGGGGTCAGTTCAGGGGGGTAGGGCTGCACCCCGTGTTTGTGCCATGACAGGATGCTGTGTTCAGCTCCCCCGTGCCCAGTCCAAAGCCTGGCGCCAAGGCTCCCCGGCTGGGATGCTGCACTCCCAGCTCCAAAACCAGTCGCTGCCTCCCGGGAACTTCTCCTCCTGGCCGCCTCGTGGCACTGCCCCGCGCTGACGGGCTGGGCCCCCTCCTGAGGTCAGTTCAGGGGGGATAGGGCTGCGCCCCGTGTTTGCGCTGTCACAAGATGTTGTGTTCAGCTCTCCTGCGCCCAGTCCTAAGCCCGGCGCCAAGGTTACCTGACTGGGGCGCTGGCTCCGGGCTCCGAAAACAGCCGCTGCTTCCCCGTAGTTGTTCGTTCCGTCTCTGTTGCTCAGGTCAACTCTTTAAATCTGTGTTTGTTGTTCAGGGTTCGTAGATTGTCATATATGTGATCGATTCACTTGTTTTTCCGAGTCTTTGTTGCAATAGGGATCCGAGGTAGCATCTACCTAGTCAGCCATCTTGGCCTCAGTCCAGTAGGGATGATTTTGACCCATTTAATATCACACTGGAAACCCTGGTAACATAGTGGTTAAAAGCTACATATGCTAACCAAAAGGTCAGCAGTTCAAATCCACCAGGTGCTCCTTGGAAACCCTATGAGGCAGTTTTACTCTGTTCTTTACGGTTCCTATGAGCTGGAATCAACTCAATGGCAACAGGTTTTTTTTTTTTTTTTTGGTTTCAATATCACAATGACCATCCAAGCCTTAAAAGTAAAAAACCTTCAAGGATAAATGGTACATCACAAAAACAATGGTTACCTACAAATAAATTATAATTACAATATTTGTGCTAGACAAGGCTAATAAATATATTCTGTGACTACTTGAGAGAAATGGATGATGCATGTGTATATATACACATGTGTGCATACCTACATATGTATATTTCATTTCTTTAGTAGAGGACGGCCAAAATAAAAATAAAATACTCTCCAAAAATATTTTACAAACAACCCACAACAGTTTGACTAGAAATTTGTTTGCAGTCAAGGTCATAACATCATAAAACATAGCCAAAAATGTAACCATGACACTGCACAAACAAAATAAAAATAAAGTGCAATGATCCCATTACTGATCATGCATGCTGGCATGCATCTCATTAATTAGAGTAATTTAAAGTAGGTTTAAGTATCCAGCTGATGAAAGGAATTTTTTAAAATCAGAATGTAGTGCTGCAATTTGTCCGTCCTGGCAACATCATCTACGGACAGCCATTAATCAGAAAGGGAATTATTGCTTCCTTATGAAATTCAACTTCAGATTTTTTTTCCTTTTGAACATACCTGGAAATTTTTAATATTAGAGAGTTATGCTATAAAAGTTATACTATACCCATTCCTAATTGGAAAACTCAACTCATCCTTCAAATTTATCTCCTGAAGCTCACTCTTCTATTTCATCAGAATGTACCAACTGAAATTGAATTCCTTTCCATCTCTCACATACATGATTCCGTCACTGTTAAGAATTATGGCAATTAATTTTAAAGGGGAGGGTGGATTTGAAGACCTACATATGGGGTTGTTTAAACAAAATCACATCTTTAATCACCAATTAAGTGAACCAGATGATCTAGAAACTCAACTCCAAAAGGTTTACTCCCTCCTGCACTAGGCTTTTTGTTTTTTGTTTTAAATAAAAGAATGATGGAGGTTTGGGGATGCGACCAAAGTCTCAAACAAAATCTTGACTACCTTTTCAAAACTTTGCCTTAGTCACCTAGTGCTGTTATAACAGAAATACCACAAGTGGATGGCTTTAACAAAGAGAAATTTATTTTCTCACAGTCTAGTAGGCTAGAAGTCCAAATTCAGGGTGTTATCTCCAGGTAAGGCTTTCTTTCTCTCTGGCTCTGGAGGAAGGTGCTTCTCATCAATCTTCCCCTGGACTGGGAGCTTCTCCACACAGGAACCCCAGGTCCAAAGGACACACTCTGTTCCCGTCACTGCTTTCTTGGTGGTATGGGTTCCGCTCATTCTGCTCGATTCTCTTTCCTTTTATCTCTTATAAGATAAAAGGTGGTGCAGGCTACACCACAGGGAAAATCCCTTTACATTGGATCAGGGATGTGACCTTAATAAGGGTGTTACAATCTCACCCTAATCCTCTTTAACATAAAATTACAATCTCAAAATAGAGAGCAATCCCACAATACTGGGAATCACGGTCTAACCAAGCTGACACATATTTTGGGGGGAAACAATTCAATCCATGACAAATCTTTATAAATTAATGGATTTTTTTTTCTTTTTACATTTGCTTTAAAGGCTGCTTTTAGCTTCTTCCCTCTTTTTTAAATTACGAAGCAATATTATAGGGAATATAAATTACTTAGAAATTATAGGTCTCTTCCACCACACCAGGTTCACTATTCAAGGGCTTGTTCTACTAGTTAGACCTAGAACTTATTATTAGAGTATACAGTAAGGCTACTTCATTACTGGACTGTAATTTCCATTTCCACTCGACTTCTGTCTTTAGCTCTGTCCTTCTAACATCAATGAGTAAGAAGCAAACATAGAAGGTATGCTCATCAAATATGTAGATGGTAAAAAAGCCAGAAAGGACAGCTAACATTGTTGATAAAAGAATCAAGATTCAGAAATATCTTGAGAGTCTAGAGCCGGGGACAAAATCTAACAAAATTTTAATAAAACTAAGATTCTATTCACAGGTCTAAAATAACTATACAAGTTTGGTGGCATTGAGTATGTAGAAGACTTAAGGAATTTTAGTTAATAATAAGCTCACTATGTGTCAACAGTATGATGTGATTCCAAGAGAAATCTAATGACAGTTTACGCTGCTTTAATAAATACATAATTGAGGATTACATGTGGATAGCTCAGTTCTAGGATATGCTCAGAACCCACTGAGAAGGAGGTAGAAGAACCAAAATAATGTATTCAAGGCCTATGGTTATTTAATCTAAAGACAAGACTTGGGGAACAAACAGTAGCAATCTTCAAATAGTTAAAAAAGGGATTTGACTTACTTTGTATGGACTCATAGGAGAGAACTAGGAGTAATAAGTTTTAGGGAAACAGATTTCAGCTGGACAAAAGGAAGAACTTTTTGTTATCAGCCAAATAGTAAACCCGAGATGAAATGTGCTGCTTCAGAGTCTGTTGCCTTTCACTGGGGGTATTCAAGCCAAGCTGGGTGACCTCTGCAGGGAAACTTCAAGCAAACGTTGCAGGGAGGACTCAAGCATTACATGGATTATTGCACTGGATAGTCAATGATACAGTCTTTTTGGACAAACACCTATCACAAAAGGGCCTCTACCGAGACAGCTCATCTGGGCCCCCACAAAGCACAAGATCTCTTACAGCTGTCAGAAATTATAGCCTCGAGTGTGATAAAGCTGACAGGAAGCTAATATTTTAGTTGTTCTACATGGGATCTTAGCCAAAAGGTCAAGAAGCAATATATTTTTGCAGTGTGCAGTGGCCTGAGAGAGAGAAGGACCATTATTTTATTATGCGACCCTTCTTCCAGCAGAATGAGATCATCTTTGTGTTTCCACGAACATCACCCAGACCCTGTGGGGACTATAGGGTGAAGTAATGCCATACGTGGGCCTTGCAGAAGAATGAGGTGCTGAGAACAAACCCAACCCAGGATCCCAACGCACAAATCTAAGGACCCTTTTGCCAGAGTGAACTATAAAGGACCTGTAAAGACAAAAGCTTCAGAGATTAAACTGAATAGGGAATGTATTTGCTGAAAAGGTTTTCAAACCTTGTATCTTTAGTGCTTAGATTTCCATCTTGATGCATTAGGTAAAAGAAACAAACCCACCATGATGCCCTGCTTCAATTTCTGTCATACCTACCAGTGTAGAGGAGGGGGAGGGGGAGCGCAGTAAAACCCAGAGTCCTCCTCCTTTCCTCAGATTTTGTTCAAAGGTATTTTTCTGCTTCTGTGAGATACTTTCTTTTCTCTCTAGTAACGTATTACATTGTTCCCGATCTTTTCTCCCCACACTCCTGGCATCATGGCCCTTCTTAAAACTGCAGATCTAATAGCTAGAAGCATGAAAAATTATCTCTCTCAAATCACAAGGGAACAAGTAGAAGGAAAAGCAAAAGTTTGTATTTTAAATGGTCTCTTCTACCAGAGGTGAGACAGGAGGTTATTACTTACTTAACTCAATTAAGAAAGAATTTCCTTATAGTCAGCCATGCCCAAGAAGGAAATAGGCTAACTCAGAATTCTCAAGCATGTACTAATCTACACACCACAAAAGGAAGGTGGCTGGAGTCAAGAGCGAAGAAGCCTAGAGGGTATCCTGGCCCCATATTCCCTAAAAACTTATTTAAGAAGTCCCAGAAGCCATTTAACACCCCAGCCTGAATGAGTTTGCCAAGGAGCCACGGCACTTGTCTCCATGTTCCATGGTATCATTATTGCCACCAATAACTTTGCTCTTAAACACTAAGGGCATAAAACCTATACAGGCAGAGCTTTTGTAGTTGAATTGGGTGGGAGTGGGTTTAGATAAGTGAAAGGAAGAGGGCTTGCTTTCATTTGCTTTGACTCTACTATTCTAAGGAAAATTTATTTTGAAGAAAATTTTCTTCAGATAAATACACTTTGAAATCTACCAGCATAACTTGTTACTTCTCCCACAAGAATTTATATTATGTTGTAAGAGGGGGACTCAAAAGGGTAGAAAAAGAAAAGAGCAGTCCCAAACTTTGGGAACAGTCCCAAACTAATCCCTGGAGACCAGATACTCTGACACTTGAAATAGACAAAAGCACAGCTGTCTTCACCTACAAACCAACATTATGCTCTTCAAACTCTCTTTAGAAAGCCTTGCATAAAGACATGCTCCCTCATAAGCAGCCTCATTTCCCCTGGAGGAGCCTAGGGGTTTCTTTCACTGATTAAGTTGCAGGAGAATGGCTTTTCGTAGCTGGCTCCAGGGATATTACAACTGAAGATAAAATTTTAGCCCCATGGCTAAAAAATGCAATTGGCACTACATTGGACAACATGCTTTCATTGAGCAGACAGTGTTCAAACTAAACCAATAATAATCAATAATTGTTCATAAAGGACATAATAATGTCAAGTCACATTTTTACACATTTTATTCTTTACCAAGATATTTCATTAATATTACCTTATTTGTTCTTTATGAAAACCTAGTAGAATAAGTGGACCCTTGTGGTGCACTGGTTAAGAGCTCAGCTGCTAACCAAAACGTCAGCAGTTCAAATCTACCAGCTACTCCTTGAAAGCCCTATGGTGCAATTCTACTCTGTCCTATAGGGTCCCTATGAGTCAGAATTGACTCGACAGCAATGGGTACGGATAGTAGAATAAATACTATCCCCATTTGGTAGAAAATAAATTGAGACCCAAAGACTCCAACTTTCCCAAAGTCACGGAGCTAATAAATGGAGCTGCCTTTCGAGGTGCCTTTCGACGTGGGTTATCTGGCTTCAAATATAGCATTGCTCCCATCATGACTTGCTACTGAGCAATGTGAAGAAAGCAAAAATGTATGGCAGATATTCTCTCTGTCTGAGAAATTCACAGTCTAATTGAGAAATAAATGAAAAGTTAAATAATGATACATGTTTTTGATCACTTCCCTTTCACCCCGTTCCTAAGAGAGGAATTCCTGCCCTAGAGTTACAGGGATGGCCAAACACATGACACCTGACACTAGACAAATGAGACTGACCACAGTTTATTAATTACATATACTCACAGCTCAGGGGAGGAAGCCACACGAGGGATAGCACTCAGCAACAGAGTAAACAAGCTGGGGCTGTGAGAGGTAGGCTTTGTAGTAACAAGACTGTGGGGTGGCCCCTGGTTAGCTTGTTTGAGTAATTCCATGGGCTGGCAGGGAACCGAAGCACACCACTCAGGAATAAGTAGGATAAACAGTCTCATTTGGCAAGGGGCCTTATCTGTAGGAGCAGGGAAGATGCAGTGGGGAGAATTACAGTTAAGCCATCTGAGGCCCTCAGACATCCAGTTTTACCAGATGTCAAGGCAGCACTTAATATTGAATCTTAATTTCAGGCCTTATACCGTAATACAAGAAAACAATGCAGAGTTTTACTATGTGTGATTTTACAAATGTATTTATACATGGAGATGTCAAACTCTTAGCAGATCTCTGGATATAACCACCATCAATGGAGCATGGCATTGTTGCTTATACCATCTCTTCAGTTTCCTTAAAGTGCCCCATGCCCTGTTTCTGCCTACTAGATGCAAACCTGAGAAACTTGTTACTCCTGGCCTGTGACCAGGAGATGAAATATAGCTCCTTGTACGTATCTAGATAAGAAATCAGTAAACATTTACATAGCTCTTTCCATTACTGCTCAGTAATTCATCACATCATTCCACTTAAATAGAAAACATAATGTTTCATTCATTCAGTTGTGAATAAGACAGGGCTCCTACCCCCATGGAGCTTGCAATTTAGTGAGGAGACAGTTAATCATGGATATAAATAAATAAATAAATAAATATAGTGATAAGTGCTGTGAAAAATTAATAGCATACTTTGCTAGAAAACAACAGTGGATAATAATAATTTAGAAAGTATTTGTCTTTCCTCTGATCTTTACATGGTTGGATCCTGCCCATCTTAAGGTGACAAATGTTACCTCCTCCAACAGGTCTATTTAAATTAAGATTCCCCACTCTTATTCTCTAACAAAGCATTTTATTTATTTCTTGACAATCAAAGGAAGGAGGGACAGCAGGCATAAAGGTCATAAACAGTTACCATTGAGTCAATTCTGACTCAGGGCAACCCATGCAGAACTGTGTTCCATAGGGATTTCAGTGGCTGATTTTTTGGAAGTAGATCACCAAGACGTTCTTCAGAGGTGACTCTGGGTGTGCTAGAACATCCAGCCTTTCAGTTAGCAGTCAAGTGCATTAACAATTTGCAACACCCAGTGACCCCATAAAGGTCATAAGAGGGTTAAAAGTTTATTAATTAGTGGAACAGAGAGAAGGCCTCTGCAACTGAAGCTTGGAGCAGAATTACAAAAAATGATGAAGTTGGATAATTAAATAGAGGTCAGATCATCTTATGGGTCATGGTCAGGAGTTGTGCATTTCTATGGCCCCCAGACACTCTGCTAACTCAAAACTGAAACCATTCCCGAAGCCCTTTTCAGACAAAGATTAGGCAGGCCTACAAAACAAAACAGCACGTGTGAGGAGCACATTTCTTGCTTAGTTCAATCAAATATATGAGACCAAAGGGACAGTTCCTGCCAAAAGCAGGATGAGAAGGCAGGAAGGGACAGGAACTGGGCAAATGGGCACAGGGAACCTGGGGTGGAAAGGAGGAGCATGCTGTCATATTGTGGGGATTGCATCCAGTGTCACAAAACAATATGTATAAATTTTTGAATGGGAAATTAACTTGAGCTATAAACTTTCATCTAAAGCACAATTTAAAAAAAAAAGTCAATGAAGGGTTAGCAGGTGAGCAAAATGATCCAATTTACACTCTTTAAAATCACCCTAGTTCTATATGGAAACATTTTCTATTCATAAAAGGTCTTCTATCATCACAAATCACTGACAGACAATACCTACCGCTTTTCTTATGCCAACAAACTTTAAGATCTAAAGGAAATGGATGATGTTCTATCAAAATATAAATTATCAGAATTGACGCAGGGACCAGTAGAAACCTAAACAGATCAACATCTGAGGTAGAAATTGAAGAAAAGAAATACTTATTAAAGTTCAGGCCTTAAAAATGGCATCTGATTCAAGAGGTTTTACGTGAGTTGTCTCTAACCTTCAACACTCTATTTCAGAGTATAAAACCCAAAAACCAAATGCGCTGCCATCAAGTCAGTTCTGACTCATAGTGACCCTAGAGGACAGAGTAGAAGTGCCCCATAGAGTTTCAAAGGGGTGACTGGGGAATTTGAACCACCAACCTTTTGGTGAGCAGCCGAGCTCTTAACCACTATGCCACCAGGGCTCCATTTCAGAGTATAAAACCAAAACAAAAAAATCAAATCTGTTGCCATCGAGTGAATTCTGACTCATAGCGATCCTACAGGACAGAGCAGAACTGCCCCAGAGGGTTTCCAAGGAGCAGCTAGTGGATTTGAACTGCCAACCTTCTGGTTAGCAGCCAAATGCTTAGCCACTGGCACCACCAGGGCTCCATTTCAGAGTATAGGGGGGAAAAAACAGAAGGCTTCCCAGAGGCGTAGCAAGCCAGGGGGCAGGGGGGCACTTGTCCCCTGTTGCAAGTCCAAGGGGGCGCGAAACAAGGCATGGAATGACATTCCAAGGTGCTACAAATAGGAAAGGCAACTGACTGAGGCAGCCGGACAAGAGGGTAGGAGGTGTTTCTGTTGGTGGGTGGCTGCTGTCAAGGTCTATTCATCTTGAAATGCCCCTGAGCACTCGTTACCCTTGCTATGCCCTTGAGGCTTCCCAATTCATTTTACAAAACATAATAATGTTACCCCTGTTGCCATTGAGTTGATCATAATACTAATGCCAAAACATGATAAAGATATACCAATAAAGAAAAACTAAAATTTGAAACAAGATATTAACAAATCAAATTTAGCAATGTTTTGAAATATATTCTATGATTATACTAGGTAAATTCCAGAAAAGCAAATTTCTTGATTATTAGAAATCTATCGCTATAATTTATTACATTAAAAAAATTAAGGGGAAAATATGTGATTGTACAAACATGTGCCAAAAATTATTTGTGATATTGGAATAGATATTTCTGAGCTTTAAAAAAACCTCCAAGTAATAAGAATAGTTTCTAAACATGATTAAAATATTAAGCAAGATGTGCCAATAAATACTGGAAAAGAAGTTACAAAAATCATCATTTGCAGAGGATATGGTACATACCTAGAAAATAGAAAAGACTCAACTGAAAAACTATTGCTTCTAATTA
The DNA here is from genome assembly GCF_024166365.1 of Elephas maximus indicus. Taxonomy (NCBI): domain Eukaryota; kingdom Metazoa; phylum Chordata; class Mammalia; order Proboscidea; family Elephantidae; genus Elephas; species Elephas maximus. The sequence goes on from NC_064829.1 coordinate 28,786,758, forward strand.
TAGAATTTAGTAAGGTGGCTAGACAGAAGATAAATATATAAAAATGATTAAATCACTGCTATATTAGCAATGACCAGTTCAAAAAGAAGATGGAGGAATGGGGGTAGGAGAACCCATTTAGAATAGTGACAAACCTACAAGTATATTTAACAAGAAACTTATAATATCCATTGAAAATATAGAATAAATGAAGAAATATAATCCCGGAATGAGAAGATGGAAAGAAATGCATTAAAAATCATATCATCTTCAACTTTATGCATAAATTTAATGCAATGTCAGTTAGAATCACAAAATATGATCTTGCTTTTGGTATGAGGTAGAAGTTTGAACTAAATAAAATAATTCTCAAATTCACCAGGAAGAATAAATGTACAACAATTTTTCAAGAAACTTTTGCAAAAGAATAGTAATGGAGGAACTTTACCTGTCAGATTTTAAAATTTACCATAAAGCTTATGTAAACAAACAGTTATGACACTGGAACATCACTGAAAAGTCAATCAGTGGACCACACTACAGAACAAACCCAAGTATATTTAGAAATTTAATATTCAATAAACACAGTACTTCAATTCAGTGGGAAAAGATGACTTCTTCAAAAAATTGGAGTTGGGACAAGTGGCTCTTCATGTAGAAGAAAATAATGTTAAATCCCCCAATAAATTTCAGGCATAAAATTAAATGAGAAAAACCTATATAAATATTTTTAAACAGTAAAACATTTTCATAACCTAGACATATGGGAGACATTCCTAAGCAAAATAAAAAAAAAAAACTCAGAATCCATAAAAGGGAGAAATAGAGTACTGACTACATAAAAATCAAAAGTTTCTCTAAAGAAAATGAGACCATGAACAAAGTAAAAACACAATAAAAGAGGGAGACAAAGATTAATATTTCTAATATAGTCAGTCTGCTTCTAGGGTATTTGATGAATAGGGAAAGAGATAATAACTTATTTATTTATTTTTAAAGTGGTGAGATTATGGGTGGCTTTTATTTTGGGTTTTTGTTTCAGTAGTTTTCAAATGAGCATAATTGCAGAGGAGGTTGATGAAGGACTTAAGGAAGTAGAAGAGAGTGGTAACGGAATAGACTGAGACAGTCAAAGTGAGGAAAGTTATTTCTTAGGTAATGGGCATTTTTACATCCAGAGGAGAAAGAGCCACTAGAAGCAAGAAGAGAAAAATACCAAAAAAGGGAGGGAATGAGACCCAAGGTAGATGGGGCAGAATTACTTGACGGAGGGAGATGCCTCTCCCTATGAGATGGGCTAGGAGCTGCCATTATGCAGTTTTAAGGGAGATGGGAAGAGAACAGAGAGAATGCCCTCCTGGTGATCGTCCCTTTTTTCTCTCTGAAGAAGGAAAGACTATGAACATATGATTGGCTGAGAATGATAGTGATGAAAAAGGATAAAATTCCTAAAGACAGTAGTACATTTTAAAATAGCTGCTGTGGGGAGAAAAGAAAACAAGCAGATCAAGGACAAGCAAGGTTTCAGAGCTATGTGGAGCGCCTGGCTGGAGCTTGTATAAGTAGCAATCTGAATGTCATCTAGTTTTCTTTACCTATCTTTCTTAGACAGAGAGCAGAACACAAACATTGGCATACGATCTATCCAGAGTGAAGGACTGGTTGAGTAACTAAAAGTGCGAGGAGGGGAAGGAATCAAGTGCATTAGTATGATTATCCATGAGATTCAGGCCTGGTGAAGAATGGCACAAAGACAGGAGGACCAGGTAAACCAAGACAATGGTTCCCAAATTTTGTTATCAATAGGGATCCCATTAGAAAGAGTCCAAAGAACATACTCTGAGAAATGCTAGTCTAGAAGAACAGAGACAAAGAGATTTGAGGAGTCAAAGAGTCAAAATGCATGGTATAGGAAGTAAGAAAGTTCTGAAGAAGAACTGGGCACAGGGTGTGACTTAGACCTTGGCCCATTTTCAGCAGAGGAAGGGAGTCAGGAGTTTGAGTCTTCTTTGGATACTTCTACCACATCACTAGATATTTCTCTCTGCCTTAACTTCGCTAGTAAAAAATTAAGGTGTTATTTCCTTTCCTGTATTTATTTAGTGAAGATTCAAGTGTCACTAGTGAAAAATTCAAGATTTTTTGAGCCTCCAAAAAAATTTTAAGCCACACTCGCTTCAAGTTTTCCCTTTCTCCTGTCTGTGATTATCCACCCAGAGCCTCGCAGAAGATAAACTTAGTCAAAGTGGGTTAGCAAGGGAGCTTGGGAAATGCAGCTAGCAGAAAGGTGAGGAGTGAACCTGAGAACAAACAGTAAATTATTGGTATATGAAGCAATGGTAAGCCTAATCTGTATACACACATTAGAAATCCAGGCATACCAAACCAAGCTTCCAGCAGCCCTATTTGCAAGAGAACTCCATATTCACATATGCCTCCTAGAGATCAGATTGCCCCCATCCAGATTTGATTTTGCTTCTTCTAAGTATCCCATCAGCTAGTATAGACTCAGCATACACAGTTAACAACGCTTGGCACATGTTCAGTAGTGAGTTTTAGGACGCTAGAATATTTTTTGACTTCTCATGTACATCATAAGCCTTTCTCATAACAGCTAGTATTTCTGGCTGAGACCTGCATACATCTCCTACACCCTCACTGGATCCTCTAGCTCTTGGGTTTTTATGCAGAGTAGACAATCAATGTATTTAGAAATAATTTAAGTGTGTATTTTAGGAGACTAGCCTAAAGGAATGCTTCATGAAAAAAAAGAATTATATAGCCAAATCCGTTTGGGAAAGCTGAATATTGTTTTCCTCTTAGAGATTCTCAATCAAGGTTAGTTAAAGACTCAGAGAAGTCTTCCAAGTTTTCCCAAGCTAATTGAACACAGAACACTTCTGTTCATATAATGCCTACTAACACCCCGTAAAAACATTTTGTTAAACATTGCTTTAGATCATGTCACTACAATTTCAGTCTCAGCATCAGCAGCATTTATTGTTCGGGGCATTGTATGAAGTACTGCTAGAGTTATTGAACTGTAAGATACAATCTATTCCCACAAGACGATTATAATAAAGTTGAGTCAGAACATATAAATAAAGAGATAAATAATAATTTCAGGCAGCATGGCATATGTACCAAATGAGTGTTCCCGACAAAAAATGCAGCAAGTGTTCATGAGAGGCAGGATCATTGTAAGCTAAGTGATTAGAGAAGGCTTCTAGGTGAATATGAGACTTGAGTTTATCCTTGGGAGAAAAAAACACACAAATGCAAAAATGTGAATGGCATATTTGCAAGAAATAAAAGGACTGATTCGATTGGAGTTGTTCAAGCGGTAGGGTCAGTGTGCAAAGCTCCTTCTTTCTATTTCTATAACAAGGATCTGGGTCATTATTATATAGGCCATAGGGAGCCAATGCAGATCTTTGAATGAGGAAGGAGCATCTCAGAGTTAAGAGTGTTTATAGAAATTTGTGTTCCCCTTATCTAAACCCCTCAGCAGTTAGCACAAAAGTGTTTTAAAAGGCTTCTTCTTGACCTTCGTCTTTGCCTGGATTCCCCCCAAAAAGTAGAGCCCAAGATAAAGTCTGGTATACAGGTAGTTTATTTTGCAGCATAATTCCAAGGAACGAAGGGAGAGACGAGGAAGAAAACAAAAAGGAAGGGGGAAAGCCAATCCTATCAAGCTCCCCAACACTGTGGGCAAAGGAGGCTTGATCCCCTGGGGTCCTCTGGGGAACCAGGAAGATGCATCTCAGAAGTGTTCACACAAGGGGACTATTTATCTGAAAGAGGAGACTATTTATCTGCCAGCTCCCATCTGCCAATTATCAAGATTTGCCCTCACATGCTCCAGAATGCCCATTTAGTACAGGCAGAGAAGCCTTGGGCCAGAAAGTAAGAAATACACAGGTGAAGCTAAGTCACAGTGTTGTCAAGTTACACCTACATGCAGCTGGTGAGTAGCATAAATGGCTGGTGTAAAAAGGGTGTTTCAAGAAGATGTGTACACAAAAGGTGTCTGATGTAACTTCCAAAAGAAGATCAGTCTGGCCCCACCACCCTATTCCCAGGTTCCTACCTGATTTCTTTTCCTTTAGCCCTTCACATACATGGTCCTTAGCATGCGGTCACCAATAGAGTTTTTAGCATTTCCTTTTCCCTCCTTATATTTTCCCTTATTATTTTAAAATAAATAAATAAAAACAAATAGGAAAACAACCAAATCATTAAGAATATTTCTGCTTCAAATTTATACTAGAAAATCAACTTCCAGATTTGTTGAATAAGATAATTTTGATGCTAAAATGACTACTAGAAGAAGTTCCCAGGTAGGATGTACATATTCTGCAGGTAAAAACTAAGTGCCATGTCTATTTAAGAAAGTCTTCAATATACTTCCATATTTCTAAGACAGCTCTGCATCTCCAGTCAAAACACACCAAAGCATTCAAGTCATTACCTGGCTCATCACTCAAGTTACCAGGTCTTTGGAATAAGCCATACATGGAAACTCGGTTCTCCACAACTGCCACAAACCAGCATATTCATCATCCACTCACTCAACAAATATTTCCTGAAGACCCATTATGTTTTACAGGTAATGATTTAAGTCCTGGAGCTAAAGCTATGAACAAAATAGACCAAGTCTCTGCTCTTATGAAACTTACAATCTGATGGTAGGGGAAATATACACATCAACATGTGATATGTTGGGTGGTGATAAATGCTATAGAGAAAAATAACAGTCTAGTGGGGATAAGGAATTGTCAAATGAGGGGTGAAAGTGTGGGTATTATTATTTTATATAGTATGGTCATAAAATGTGATATTTGAACAGAGGCAAGGAGGAAGTGAGGGAGTGAGCCACGTGGATATGTGGGGAAGAAACACACCAGAAAGGGGGTAAAACAAGCGGCAGGACCCTGAAGCAAAAGTGTACTTGTCTTATTCAGGGAAGAGCAGAGTGAGCAAGGGGGCATGTGGAAGGAAACGGGGTCAGCGGGTCAGAGAGGTAACCTTGAGTGAGATGATAAAGGTCTTAAAGACCATTAGACTTTTGGTTTTTACTCTGAAACAGGCAGTTACTGAAGGATTTTGAGCAGAGGAGTTATAGGTTTGACTTATATTTCTAAAGGATTTTTCTGAGTGCTGTAGAGAGCAGAGTAGTAATGCTAGGGTAGCAGCAAGAAGGCCAGTTAAGAAGCCAGATGAGACATGACAATGGCCCAGATGAGAATGATATCAGGGAGTCTGGTGAGAAAGGTGGGATATCTAATTATATTTCGAACATTGAATTGACAAAATCAACTGATTAGTGCGGTATAACAGAAAGTGGGAAGTCAAGAATGATTCCAAGGTTTTAACCTGAACAACTAAAAGAATGGAGCTGCCATTTAACAAAACAAAGGTGATTGCAGGAGGAACACATTTGGGTTGGAGAAAATAAAAGTTGATATTAGAACATGTTAAGCATGAGATAGCCATTAAATATTCAAGTGGGGCGTTCAATCCAGGCAGTCCTCACTTTGCATGATTCTGATAGGCACCAATTTCAGTTACCACAGTTTAGTTGAATAACACCAGTCCCCCAACAGTATGGTTCAAATTTCAGTTACCACAGTAAATTAACTGCAAGTAATTGCAGTTAATTAATTTTTTTAAATTACATAAAGCACAAAGTTCATTGCTAGCTCTTCAGTTTAAAAATAACAGGTGCACATCACGATCAGTGACCAAACACATCACTTCTTTTGCAGTCTGTCTGTTATTGGTCACGGCATATCTGTTATTCAGTTCATAGAGACAGCAAAACGTGTAGTTGTGTTGCCTTCTTATCTCCTAGTGATAAAACTACAGGACATTTTGGTAAAAATAGATAATAGCAAGAAGAAATTGGCCAACGTGAATGTGAAAGTGCAGAGGAAAAGAATTGGCAACATTGGCAGTGAAGTTCCCATCAAACGTAAATGGAGTTACGGAAGAAACAGTTGACTGTGGGAATGTTGACAGTGTGGCTGTTCGGGAGACTCTAGATACCCAGCCAGGGGTGCCCAGTGAAGGTGAGCGTATCAACATAAATGAGGAAAGGGGCTGTGGTAAAAAGAATGAAGATATCCCAGAGGAGGTAACTCTGGCAGAAAGCTTTTACATTAAAGGAGCTCTCAGAGATATTTCGTGATAACAAAAGTACAAAGGATAAAACGTTGGAAGCCGATCCAAACTTAGAAAGGAGTATGACAATTCCCCAAAGAATAGAAAACGACTTACTCAGCATCATAAGTTATATGACAAGAAGAAAGTGGCAAGCACTGTTCAAAATTACTTTGACAAAGACACAAAACACTTTGTCAATCTTTCTAATGACAACATTTTACATTAGCGTGTTTAAAAAAATACTTCTTTTTTTTATTTTCCTATACATTTATAACTGACAGTAAGAGAGTTTTTAATATTTTGACAACAAATTTTAAAGGTCCCAGGACAATCATAACTTTTCCCATTGATTATTAAGCTCGCTTTGCATGGCTTCTGCCTACGTTGTCATTTTTACAGTCTTGTGCTACTGTGCAAACCAAAGACTGCCCGCCAAAAGACTGCCAAAAGATGCTCACTTGGAGTATAGAAGAGGTTGAGGCTGGAGACATAAATCTGGGAATTGTCAACATATAGACAATATCCTAGATTACATCACCTAGAGAATGGGTGTAGGTAAAGAAGAGGTCTAAGGACTGAGCCCAGGGCAGTGCCAACGGTAAAGTAAGAGGTAAGACTAAGGAGGAAGAATCAATGAAGAAGGCTGAGAAGCAGTAGCCAGTGAGCTACGAGAACTGAGAAGTGTCCCAGTGCCAACGAAGAAAATGTTTCAAGAAGGAAGCAGTAAACAACTGCACTGCAGGTAAGTCAAGCGAGACGAAACCTGAGAATTGCCCATTGTATTTGGCAATATGAAGGCCACTAGTGACCTTGACAAGAGCTGTTTCCATAAAATGATCAGAATGAAAGCCTGATTAAAGCGAGTTCAAGGAAGAATGGAAGAAGAAAAAAAAAATGACTATAGACAACCCTTGGAAGGAGTTTTTCTTTAGGGTGTCACTGGAATGGGAAGTGACTCCAGGGGATGGTCTTTTTAAGATGGACAATATCACAGCACATTTGTGGTGATTAACATACCTACTAGGGAGTTAATGCCAGAAGATACTGATGCCAGGAGAAGGGACAATTATTAAAACGATGTCCTTAAAGGGGATAATACCTTGTACTCAAGTGGCAGAGTTTACCCTGTATAGGAACGGAGACTATTCTCCCACTATGAGAGGGCCTGCCACTACTGCTTCAGGACTCAGTTGCCTCAACTGTAAGGTACAAATGACCTAGACCAGGGGCTGTCAAAGTGTGGTCCCCAGACCAGCAGCATCAGCATCACCTGGGAATCAGAAACTCCACAAGTGGGTCTAGCGATCTCTTTTAACAATTCTTTTAGGTGATACTGACTCACGCTAAAGTTCGCAAACCACTGGACTAGATAATCTTTAAAGCATCTTCTGACTTTAAAATCTGTGGTTCTATTTTCAGTAATTATTCCTTCCAATATCTATTAGTTTTCTTAATATCGAAGTGCCATTTCTAAGTAATAGCTTATGAGATCTAAGCTGTTTTGTAGTTTCTGTCAGTCCAAGAAGAAGCCAAATGTCTGTGTTCAGCCTCACAATCAATAATGATATTCATATGTCTTAGAATCACGTTCATCACCATTTCCAAAACTACTTTTTCACGGTGAAGTGTTCAGCTTAGCCATGTAGGCATCAGTAAAGTTCATATTTCTTCCTGTCATTTTTTATATACGTGTGCTTTTTAGTGGAAAATCTTTGGGAATCAAAAGCGATCGCCCTCAAGTTGTTTGGAATTGTGTGGTGTTGCCTAAAGTGTGTTATTCCCCAGGAGCAGGGCAGACAAGGAGAGACAGGTGACATCAATCCTGTCCCATAGTGTTGTTCTTTGTGGACTTGGGTCTCTGGAGCCACACACTTGGAGGAAATTCCATACAAACAGAGGAAGCCAGATTCTTTCTGGGAGAAATGAGTAGCTGACTTTCTACATTCGACATTGATGCCTGCTAAAGATAAAACCTGGGAAAAAGACCTCCAGGTCCTATTCTTCATTGTTGCTGCCTGGGTCCAGTGTGTGTGTCTGCACTGTGTACACATTTCCCTGGGTGGGGGCGCCACCAGTGTGCAGCTGTCTGTAACAGGACTGCTGATGTTTACAGTAGCAAGTTAGCTCTGCTGTCTGCCAAAGCATGTTTTTTGCTTTTTTTTTTTTTCCTCTTTATTTTAAAGATGAGAACAATTCCTTCTCTCCCCACTCCATTGTTACTTGGTTTACTAGATTTGTAGGAGAAGGAAGCAGTAAATTACTAAAGAAAAAAGTGCAGACCACACCAGGGTATGCTGCTTTGAATTTGGGCGAGGTTTAGCACACGGATCAGATGTGATGATACCGCAAGAACAGCTCATCTCTCTCTGCTTTGTGGTAAGTTGGTTTGGGGAAGTGAAATAAAGTTATTAGACGCTTTCCTATGCTGCTGTCCCACCTTTCCGAGAAGCTCCAAGGTCAGCCAGCTGTCCTGGTGCCCAGTGTGACGGCTCTGGAAAGCCAGCTTGTTAGCAAACGGGGACACCTCTGCAGGCAGACGAGAACACTGATGGTCAGCAAACCCTCACCCAATGGTTTCCTAGAGTCTTTCCTTTATTTAATTCTATCAGTGAACACTGCGTTCTCCCGTCAATGTCAGTTAATGTGATGTGTTTCAGGGAGGAGGAAACAGCTATTTCCTCAATTAAAAAAGAAAAAGAAAGGAAGATTTACCTTAAAGTACAGATTATTTTCAAACCACGCTTACAGAGGTCAGCAGCCTGCATAAGATCGAACCTATAACTTAAGCAATTTATATTTCTTTATTCAACAAACCTTTGCTGACCAGCTGTCAGTTCCTGCCTGGCTTAGCCACCTCCCTCTACAGTGGTGCTTCTCAACCTTAGCTGCACACTGGAGTCACCAAGAGACCTTCAAAATACTGAAGGCTGGGTCCCACCCCCAAGGGTTCTAAGGATGTTTAAAAGCTCCCCAGGCGGTTCTAAAATGCACCCAAGGTTGACTCACTGCTCTGCTGCCTCCCGTCTTTTCCCCTCACCTTCCCATCTGCCCTTAAAGACCAGCACATTATCCCACTCACCGCCGCCCCAAGATACTGACCCGGCAGTTCTTAGGAAACTGATTCCCAAAATTGCCTGATGTAAGAATCATTTAGGACACTTATTAAACATATGGAGCCCCCTGGGTGGTACCAATGGTTAATGACCTCAGCTGTTAACCGTCGGGTTGGAAGTTGGAGTCTACTTAAAGGTACCTCGGAAGAAAGGCCTGGTGATCTACTTTCAAAAAACCAGCCATTGAAAACCCTGTGGAGTGCAGTTCTGCTCTGACGTGCGTGGGATCACCATGAGTCAGAGTCAGCTTGATGGCAACGGGTTGGAGTATTAAACATATAGATCCCCAGGACACTCTCTTGGAAATTCCAATTTAGTGTTTCTGGACAAGGACCTGGAATCTACATTTGCCCCCATGAGATTCATACGGAGAGCAAGGTTGGGAAGCACCGCTTTAGGGCTTTTCTACTCCAGGTGAGCTCCGTGGAACAGCAGAATCGGCATGTCCTGGAGGCTTGCTAGGAGTGCGGAATCTTAGGCCCCATCGCAGACCTACTGCGGCAGAATCCACATTTTAACAAGGTCCCCAGTGATTCATATCACATTCAGCTTTCCTGGTTGCTTTCCCTAGCTTTGATCTCTAAAGCTTTGACTCTTGATTTTCCCCATCAGATTAATTCAGACTCACCCCTTTATTGCAATAAGTAATCACTCATAAGAATCAAGTTGATATTAACAAAACGCATTATTTGAATTATTATAAATGGACCAGTTACTTTAAAACATTTCCATGAATGGATGTTCCTGGCTTCTCAGATTGTGTTTTCAATAATAGTAAGATGAGCCTTAGATCGCGTCAGCATTGACTCAAGAGTTGAATCTTGCACTCAATTCCATTATCTATTTAAAAGCATTATAAACATGAATTAGAAGCTCGGAGTTGGAAGGAGCGTGAAGGTGACCTAGTCCTACCATTAATCTGAATCACTACAAACTCCCAGATCAAGTGGTCATTCAGTTTCTACATAAACACCTCCCAGCAGCAGGGAATTCATTCTCTCCCTCAACAGTCCATTTCATGTTTGGTCAGCTCTGACAAAAGAAATTTCATGCGTTGAAAAACTGTTTCCCTGTAGTTCTTTATTTCTTTTCATTAGGAAGCTTTTTTGTTTATGAAAAATTTGTATAATTTTAGAGATGATAGGACAGTTTATAGCAAAGATAAAATTTTTCTAGTTATTTAACTTACTGTCAATGCTAATGAGTACCAAACAGGGGACAGGCACCATGCTGGCAGTGTGTGTACACTGGTAAACAAGACTCCCCCGAGCCTGCACTCAAAGTACTTGCAGCCTAGTGGTATACAGAATAAATCAGGAGTTAAATATGTGCTAAAACAGGGGTAAATGTAGGACCTTAGGAGCACATCGGAGGGACACCTAATCTCGTGTAGAGAACAAATGAAAGTTCCAGAGAAGTGACATCTAAGGTAAGGCTAAAGCGTTAGTGGCTCTATGTTAGTGTTGCCAGCTTATTCTATTGTGTGAAATGGCTCTATCTCCAAATGCTATGTTGAATCTCCCTTCCTTGACCATAACTTTCTGTTCACTTTTAGGTTTCAAAGCTTAGAATAGGCCAGTGCAAACATCCAATCTCATACCTGATTTAAAGCTCCCACTTTTTTAAGGTTCTAACCTCCTCAGTGTATTAGAACTGGGAGGAGGAAGAAGGAAAGAGACAAGCATCTCTTTAAGTAATCAAACCTAGTAGTGGTATTCTCAGTGTGTCTCTGGTTAACATAGACTTCCCTTGATGCCTTCTCTTTGGCAGGCATCCAAACGTGGCACTCTATGGGACACACGTGTGAATTCCTCAGAGGGCCCTACAAGTCCTCCCAGTACGCAGTTCCCTGACTCTTCCCCTCTTCCACTCTCACCCATTGGCCCATCCCACAGACTCCAGGAGCTGGTGCCCCTTTGCCTGACAGGTATTGGCAAGTTATTGGCTAAGATATTGGTAAGATGTCTCAATTCAGTTACTTTTCATGGTGCCCATTGTCCAGGTTGCAGGATACATTCAAGGTGCATACACAAAAATGAATCATATCTCTAAATACTATGAATATTGGAAAACAAAATTTTAAAAACAATATTATTTACAAGTCCCTCTGGGCTGCTCAGCTACTAGCTGAAAGGTTGGCTGTTTGAACACACCCAGAGGCGCCTGGGGAAACCGGTGTGGCCTTCTGCTTGAAAACTCTCTGGAGCAGTTCTACCCCGCACACAGGGGGTCACCATGAGTCAGAATCGACTCAACAGCAACTAGCAGCAAAAACAATAATTATTTTAAATAGCTCCAGAAGGAATCAAATATTTAGGTATAAATCTAACAAAAATGTGCAGGATCTATGTGTTGAAAACTACAAAACACTGATGAAATGGGACCTAAATAAATGGAGACACATACCATTTTGACTAATTAGAAGACTGAATAGACTTAAAATGTTGATTCTCCATAATTTGATCTGTAGATTTAACACAATTCCAATCAAGATCCCAGCAAAATTTTTGTAGATAGAGTCAAGCTGATTCTACAGTTTCTATGGAGAGGCAAAACAATAACAATGACTAGAACAATTTTGAAAAAGAACAAAGTTGGATAACTCACACTTCTTAATTTTAAGAATTACTCTAAATGTGGTAATCCAAACAATGTGCTGTCAGAGAAGGGATAAAAAAAGCTATAAATTAACAGAAAAACAATTAAGACCCATAGAAATACGGTCAATTCGTTTTTTTAAAAGGCGCAAAGAGATTAAAATGGAAAAGGATAGTCTTCAACAGATGGTCTTGGGACAATTGGACACCCATATGCGAAAATATTAACCACAGCCTAAGCCTCATATTTTATCCAAAAATTAAATAAAAATGGATCATAAGTCTGAATGTAAAACTATGAAACTCTCATGAAGTTACTGTAAGTTATGAAGTAAAACAGGAGAAAATCGTCATGGCCTGGACTTAGGCATAGAGTTCTTAAACATGACCCAAAAACACGTCCGTAGAAGGAGAAAATCGATAAATTGAACTTCGTCAAAATTAAAACCATTTTCTCTGTGATAAACAATGTTAAAAGAATGAAAGGATGAGCTACAGACTTGTAAAAATATTTGTCAACTGCATATTAGTTAAAGGACATGTGCTATATAAAGAACTCTCAAAACTCAAGAGTAAGAAAACAATACAATAAAAAAAAAAAATTGGGCGAACGACTTGGACACTTCAGCAAAGAGGCCATGCAAATAAGTGATAAATCAGCACATGAAAAGATGCTCAGCATCATCAGCCACTGCTGTTACTGATAGCTGTTGTGGAGTCACCTCTGAGTCACAGTGGCCCCATCTGTGCAGAATGGAAATGCTCCACAGGGTTTCCAAGGCTATGACCTTTAGGAAGCAGATGGCCAAGGCTGTCTTCCAAGGTGCCTCACGATGGGTTTGAACCATCCATCTTTCGCCTAGTAGTTGAGCACTTAACCATTTGCACCACCCAAGGGCTCCTCATTAGCCGTTAAGGAAATGCAAATTAAAACCACAATGAGACACCAATACACACCTATCGTTGTTGTTGGGTAGCAACAAGTTGATTCTAACTCATAGCGACCCCATGTGGCAGAGTAGGATTGCACCAGGGTTTTCTTGGCTATAATCTTTACAAAAGCAGATCACTAGGTCTTTCTCCCACAGAGTCGCTGGATGGGTTCAAAACACCAACCTTTCAGTTAGCAGCCTAGCCCTTAACCTTTGCACCACCAGGGCTCCTTACACACCTATGACAATTACTAAAATAAAAAATCCTGATGATACCAACTGCTGAAGAGGATGCAGGACAAATGGAATTCTCACACGTTACTGGTAGAATTAAAAGGGCACAGTCACACTAGAAAACAGTCTGGTAGGTCTTATCGAGTTAAACATAAACTTATCATATGACCCGTCAATGTCACTCCTAGCAATTAACCCTAGAGAAATGAAAAGTATGTTCACTCAAAAATCCATACACAAATGTTTATTGCAGCTCTATTCATAATCACCAAATCTGGAACAACTCTCAAATGTCCTTCAGTGGGTAAATGGATAAACAAACTCTGGTACATCTATCCAGTGGAATACTACTCAGCAATAAAAAGGAATCAACTATCCGTGCATGCAACAACATGGATGAATCTCAAAGGCGTTGTGCTGAGTGAAAGAAGCCAGTCTCAAAGGGTTACATACACTCTGGCTGCTTCCATTCATATGACATTCTGGAAAACGCAAAGCTATTTAAAGTCTCAAGTCAATTTTGTTGTATGTTAATTTAAACATTAAGTTGAATTAATAGGTGGCGTCAGATTCTAGCCAGGGGGGTAAGTATCAGAAAAACCAAAGCCCGTTACTGTCAAGTTGATTCCAACTCATAGCAACCCTACAGGCCAAAGTAGAACTGCCCCATAGGATTTCCAAGGAGCAGCTGGTGGATTTGAACTGCCAACCTTTTGGTTAGCAGCTAAGCTCTTAACCACTACACCAAGTATCAGAAAAGAACGTTTATTTAAACCTAACAGGTGAGGTCATTACTAATGTATAACTAGGCTATGGAGAAGGTCTGTTTAAGGAAAAGGTTTTTTTATTTTTTTTTTTAATCAGTAATGGAATTACGGTTCACTGTACAGATGTCAAAGATCAAAGTATGTGGGGACGAACACTAGCCAGTGCATCCGGCAGTGGGAAGAAGGCTCACTGGGACAGAAGTAAAGGATGCTGCTCAAATACCAGCCTCCAGAGCACACCCAACGGAGCCTGAGAGAAGTTTAATCTAATGGCAGAGAAGCGTGAGCAACAGTCAGGCCTGAAGAAAGCGGAGCCGTTCTTTAGTGCCCCACTGTTGAAGGGAGCAGTGCGGAGGGCCGTAAATTGGCTATCTGAACCCAGGAAAAGTCTCCAAAGAGCTCGAAGGACCTAGGGCATAGGACCCTGAAGGAAGCCCCTCATATGTGCTCCCTGGGAGCCTCCCTGAGGAGAGTTGCCAAAACGAGTGCTAAAGCCCAGCTGAAGCCTCTTCTAGGTTAAAGGTTGGGTGAGAGAGCGAAGGCAAGGGAGCAAAATTTTCCAGTAGAATCCTACCCAGGAGGTAATTACAGCTTACGAAAATTAAACCCTCCTTGGTTTGGTCTTCTCTGTTAGAACAGAAATCAAGATGGAAAAACTGTGTACTTCTTTCATCTACTGACAGGGGTGGGGAGGGAGATTCTCTTTAGACTGTTTTGTTCCAAGGAGCTATGTATTTAGACTTTTAAAGTGAAGAAACATTCTTTGAGATAGAACAGAAAATTACAGAGATGAATATGGAATCTGGAATGTTAATGATCGTATGGGAAACATTAATACATATTGGTGGCATCTCAGAATATTTTTACTGTGTGTGCTATATGTTCTGTGTATATTTATTTCTGAAATTCATCCCTTAATCTGGCAAAGATCTGTGTGTGGACTAGTCTAAATGTCCACCAGAGGGAGACTCAAGACTGTATTTTCCCTCTTGGGGGCCCTTTAGGTTTAATTAGTACTTTGGCCAAAAACTTTACCACATGTGGGGAGTAGGAGACGAACAACTTGGTATAGAGTGAATCAATCCAAGATAGAGAAGAGGTTTATGGTACTGAAGTGAGATAAAAGAAAAAAAAAAAAAAAAGATGAAAGTGTGGTTCTGACCTTCTTAAACATCCTGGATTTCCTCTGGGGCCTGGGTAACTTTCTCCTCCTGGACAAATGGAACAGCAAAACCCTTTGTGGTTTGCAAAGCTGAGCTATTTGTCTGCTGGGGAAAGCAAAGCCTTTAGGATTCCTGGCAATGTCTGTGATTAACAAACTGTGTAGGAGTACTCCTAACCCAACCCACTCACTGCCAAAGGAATTTGTCATTCACATCCCAGAGAGGCATTTACTAAATTTCAAGAGATGCCCTAGGGATTACAGATGCCCTGACAGAATCTACGGCAATCCAGACCCAAGCCACACCGTGGAATTTGACGCAGGATGGTTTTAGTCTCCCTTGGAAGCCTTCATTTGTTAATGTTCAATAAAGACTTCACAGGGAGGCAGTTACAGTTTCACTTTAAGGTGTCTCTAAGGTCACGAGAGCCCTGAGGGTGAAAATGAGCCATCATTCCAAAACCTGCTGCTGTTGAGTCAGTTCTGACTCTTAGCAACCCTGTGGGACAGAGTAGAGCTGCCCCACTGAGTTTCCAAGGAGCGGCTGGTGGATTCGAACTGCTGGCCTTTTGTTTAGCAGCCAAGCTTTTAGCCACTGCGCCACCAGGGCTCCAAGACCATCGTTAGAAGCATCAAAGGCTGTTCTAAGAGGGTTTCTGCATGGAAGGTGTTGTCGCTGAAGATTCTAGATTCTAGAAAACATTTACATATCACCAATCAGATGCAAAGGGAGATTCAAACCTAGAAAAGGCTTCTTGACAAACAGATATTAGGTAATGTACTGATACAACCATAAAGTATTGCTGGGATTTCTCCTCTTTATAAAAAAAGCAAAAACACATTGCTGTCAAGCTGACTCCGACTCCTGGCGACCCCCTGTGTTACAGAACAAAACTGCTCCATAGGGTTTCCTTGGCTATAATCCAAACAGAAGCAGATTGCCAGGCCTTTCTTTCATGCTGCTGCCTGGAGGGTTTAAACTGCAACCTGTAGGTTAGCAGCCAATCACAAACTGCTTGCACCTCCCAGGGACGCTCCTCTTTATCAGGTATTCTTTTAAAATGGATCAAACGTATGTGGTTGTACAATTACTTGCTGTTCATGCTCACCTAGCTTCTCATATTAAGCCCCCAAACCAGATCTTAAAATTAAAATAAAATTAGATTTCAGCTTACCACACACTAGGAACAAACACCTCTGCGTGGCTTGGCTACAAACTCAAAAAAAGGTGGGGGGGCTTTAAGTCCCACTTTGTTTTTACATCTAGGATTTGGGAGGGGGCAGAAGTAGGGTCATAGCAACAAGTTGCCATGGAGCCTACTCCAACTCATGGTGATCCCATGTCTGTTAGAGTAGAACTGTGTTCCACAGGGTTTTCAATGACCAATTTTTCGGAAATAGACCTCCAGGCCTTTCTCCCGTTGCACCTCTGGTTCGACTCAAACTTCCAACTTTGGTTAGCAGCTCAGCCCATTAACCATTTGTACCTCCCAGTGACTCCAAGGCCACCTAGAACCAAAAATCAAACCCATTGTTGTTGAGTGAATACCAACTCACTGTGACCCTACAGGACAGAGTAGAATTGCCCCATAGGGTTCCCAAGGCTATAATCTTTACGGAAGCAGGCTGCCACATCTTTCTGTCACGGAACGGCTCAGGGGTTCAAACTTCCCCAACCTTTTGGTTAGCAGCCAAGCACTTTAATCCCTGGTGCCAAACAGGGCTCCTTGCAGGGTCATAGTACAGGGGTACTTTCCCCATACTACTAGTTAAACAGGCTGGTTTGGAAAAGTAGTGACTGGTGTTAAGGGTACAAGCTCACAGATCGACATTGTTGTTGTTGTTAGTTGCTGTCCAGTCGATTCCCACTCATGGTGGGGAAAAACAGCCTGGTTTGAGCATTATTTCCCTTGGGCTCTCATCAGCTGAGGGAACCAGTGAAAGGTGCCGTGTAAGGCAGGCTGTGTGAGTGAGATCCCCTGATGCGAAGTGCTCTCGCCAGCACCTAGAGTGCTGCTGCTGCAAACCTGGCGTGCTGGGACACGGCCTCAGGATTGCTGTGGCCTAGGCAGTGGAGCCCACGGGGCTCAGCGGACACAAGTCCACATGATGGCTGCCAGGAGTCACACGAGCAAGTGGGAATTCATCTTTAGTTCCAGAGGATATAAAATGACCTGTTTCTGCTAGCTACACAGTAAAATAGAAACTTAAGAAAGAGAAGTGAACCAGAACAGAATGAAAACTTAGCTGGGTCTGTTTTAGCCCTAGAGGAGCAGAGGTGATTGAAATGACTGCAGGGACTCCGACACCTCACGGCTTCCTTTTGTCCATGCACAGACTTGGAGTTGCAAGAACTTTCAGAGCCAAAGGTTAATCACAGAAAGGGATCGGTTTCCATCTCCCAGGGACAAATCTGTGCAAGAAATCCGATGACATGTTCCTGGACTGACCGTAAAAACCATTTTCCCAAATAACATCAGCTGACTCTCTGGATTCTATCTTTGGGACTATCCCAAAATTCATTGGGGAAATCATTGTATTAAGTCAGTTTAGTTTTTCCAGAGTATGGTACAACTTACAAAGCTATGTCATACAACCATATAGTTACAGTATATGAAAATGCTTTTAATTAGAGATAAGCATTTGTCCAAGAGCTTGTCATAACTGGATCTTGTGAGGATTTATCACATCTTGTGAGGATTATCTCAGTACTTGGCCAATCAGAAATCCAAAATAGATTTAGATGTGAAAACAGGTCTTCCATCTTACAGGAATAGGTCCTTGTGATTTTTTTCTTTCTAAGAAAAAATGTGATCGTCCCTGGACACCCTTTTAGCTCAGTAATGAAGTCACTCCTGAGGTTCACCCTTCAGCCAAAGATTAGACAGGCCCATAAAAGAAAATGAGACTAAATGGGCACACCAGCCCAGGGACAATGATGAGAAGGCAGGAGGGGGCAGGAAAGCTGGTAATGGAGAACGAAGGTTGAGAAGGGGAGAGTGTTGACACGTTGTGGGGTTGGCAACCAATGTCACAAAACATTACGTGTATTAATTGTTTAATGAAAAGCTAGTCCGCTCTTTAATCCTTCATCTAAAGTACAATAAAAAATAAAAAGAAGTACAGCAAGAATGCTCCTTAGAAGCCAAAATGGTGAGGCTTTGTTTTGCTTACTTTGGACATGGTATTAGGAAGGACCAATCCCTGGAGAAGGACATCATTCTTGGTAAAGTAAAGGGTCAGCAAAAGTGAGGAAGACCCTCAATAAGATGGATTGACACAGTGGCTGCAACGATGGGCTCAAACATAGCAATGATTGTGAGGGTGGTGCAGGACTGGGCAGTGTTTCATTGTGTTGTAAATAGGGTCACTATGTGTCAGCACCGATTTGACAGCACCTAACAACTGCTGCCTACAGAATGGCTTTCTGGCCATGGTGTCTGAACCAATCCTTGTACAGCAGTGGTTGATTCAAAGCATCTTTTGACACCTGATTCTAACTATAAGGCTAGCGGAATCCTGATGCTGGAATATTGATGCCGAAGCCTCTGAAGAACCCTTCATGGAAAGCGTTATCTCATCACCGAAAAAGACAGATACCTGAGACTTCATCAGTTATATAACTGTATGCCTGCTTGCTGGGAAACCCTGGTGATGTAGTGGTTAAGTGCTATGGCTGCTAACCAAAAGGTCGGCAGTTCGAATCCGCCAGGCACTCCTTGGAAACTCTATGGGGCAGTTCTACTCTGTCCTATAGGGTTGCTATGAGTTAGAATTGACTCGACGGCACTGGGTTTGGTTTTTTTGTCTTTATGCCTGCTTGCAAATAAATTATTTTAAATTAAAAAAGTGACAAAATTTCTAATATACAGAATTATTTTAGAAAATCTTTTAAAAATAAAGATGTAAAGCTCACTGCCCATTTCTTTATAAACAATGGAAAGTAAACATGATACGATGATCAAATTTTTTTACAATCAATCTTTTTAACAATAAAATATATTTATCTCAGAGCTTAATATATTTGTTTTTCTTAATGGCGATGTTGTAAGATAAAGTCCCACAAGAACGAGTTCTAGAAAGCTCCATAATTATACTTACAATTCATATGTATTAACTATACAGTTGAACATTATAGTTTGACAAATTGTGTTACACTCTGAACCTAATCTGAATTAATACAGTATATTTCCCCAATGTACCCTAGATAAAGCTCAGAGAAAACAAGTGACTTAGCTAAATGTACAGAGCCTTGGTGCCACATGAAGGGTTTTAGTCATTCGTCTTTAAAAGGGAGCAGCAGAGAGAAGCTACTGGAGGGTTTTAATTGGGGAAGAAATTTGCATTTTAGGAAAATCCCACTAATAGTGTGGAGAATGGGCTGGAGAAAAGCAGGATTAGAGACAGAGTGCTCAGCTAGGGTATTGTGGCCATAATCTAGGTGAGAAATGAGAGACTGAACAAGGTGGTGGCAATGGGGAAAGAGAATTAGAAAAGTCTGAGAGGTAGTAAAGATAGCACCAACAGATCTCAGTAACTACTAGAACGAGACAGGGTTGGGAATGGAGAGGGAGAAGCTGCTTCTGGTTTGGGCAGCTGGGTGGACGGAGATGCCTTTAACTGAGACAGGAGAAGGAGTGTCTATGTTGAATTTCAGGTGCTGGTGGAATTTCTAACTATCCAATGGGCAACTGGATATAGAGATCTGAAACTTTAGTGAGGCTTCAGGACTAAAGGTGTAGATTTGGTAGTTTTCAGTATATCGATAATCTTCATCAAAAAAAAATCTAGAAAAGTCAGTATTATTATTTCTGTTTCACATATTAAAAGCCCATAGTGCATATCTGCCCAGAACCCCCTCCACTCTTCATCCAGTAACAGCCTCCCCCTCCTTTGGGGGAACTGCTCTTCCCCCTCCAAGCATGTGGTTCAAGTACAACCAGTGTCATGCCCTGTCCCCCTAAGACCAACAATCCCAGCTGGGCCATGACAGTATCTGACACTTCTGGTCACAAAATCTTGCCTAGATTTGTCTGAATTTAACTGGGATGAAAGGCCCCTCCGTCTCATAGCACAGCTGTGCTCAGTACCCAGCTACTGGCAGAGAGAAGCAGAACTACAGCAGGAAGGGATCAAACCGGTGAGAAGCAGAGAGGATGAACAGAGAGAAGACCCCCAGATGCAATGAGTCCCTGTTTGCCATGGGGCTCTGCTACATCCCTGTCTTCCCAGTTCTATCAACTGGTGAATTCCTCCCACAGTCTAAGCTAGTTGAAGGTGGGTTTTAATCACAAATAGCCAAAAGCTCTGACTAAGACAGAAGCTGAGACTTGAATGGGCTAAGAGACTTGGCCAAGGTCATACCCAGGAATTAGTAGGCAGAACTTGCACTCAGGCCCAGGCATTCTGGCCTCTGTACCATGCGGGAGAGTGCAGGGCTCTGAGGTGATGCTCACTTCCTGGCTAGAGGAGAATCTCCAGAGTGTGTGCTTCAGTGAATTAAAAAAAAAAAAAAAAGTCAAGGACCAGGTTCAAAGTAGAAGCTCAATCACTGCCAACATTAGGCAAACCAATTAATCTCTTTGAGCCCCATTTATTAAATAAAATATCTGTCCTGCTCACCTTGCAGGTGCCTGGTTAGTTAAGGTGGCTAATACATGTGAGAGCATTTTGAAAACAGTAAAGAACTCCCCCCAAGGTAAGTGCCACTAATCTCTATCAGCAATGGAAATGTGTAGTCAATGCATTCTCTCTCTCATGCTTAAAACCCACAATCTTAGGAGTGGGAAACAGAAACCCAGAATGTTATCTCATCCATGTTAATTTCCATCTGAATAAACAGGCACTTCTGTGTTATTGTTGTTACCGAACATTTATTGAAAGCCAGATAGGGTCTGGGTCCCCTGGAAAATACAAAATCTAGAGAAGTGTCTGCGAAAGGCAGGAAACCCACCGTAATGGTTGGCGTGGTACTTGGGAACGAGAAACCAAAGGTGTGGTTCCCAAATCCCCTTCAGAGTTAACATGGCCCCTTGTCCACTTGCTAAGCCTTTTCTACACTGCATTTTTCCATTCCCTCCTCACGGTAAGATAATTCAGTGTATGTGTCTTGGGGACAGAGCACAATGTGCTGTAATTAGACCTGGTTCTGTTCATTGCAGACATCACTTCATTTTGAAAACAGAACTGTCTTTTCCTTTGGGGCATTTTTATGAAATCACAAGGATGTCAATTTTTGTTTTGCTGTACCATGCTTAAACAACAGGAGATCCTTTGTCCTGAAAAAGTCTGTGTAAATCACATTTCATCAAAATCAAATAATATCCAAAATGCAAGAGGGGAGCTCATTACTTCTAGGATCCCTGTGGAAAATCATCTGAAAAGCAGTGTTGTGTGTAGGAAAGGATGGAGGGTGGGAGTCAAAAAATCAGGATTGAAACCCCAGAACAATCATTACTACTTGTGTGATTCTTGGCAAATCATTTCACCCCTTTGCCCGATAGTTTTCACATGTGTAAAATGAGGATAACATGAGTTTATGACCTACCTTACGGATTTTTATGAGCACCCAGTGAAATGCTTTAGGGTTGGGTAAAGAAAGACTAGATCCATGTCGACTGAGATTTCAAGTCCTATTTACAGAAATACAATTATAAGACCAGGAAAAAATGCAGAAGGGAAGGCAAATGGTGTGGAAATAAAAACATCCTAAGCCATAGATACATCATTGCACAGAGTGAATGTATAACTAATTCAGCCACTGTTTACTACCCTGTATGTGGGGAAACCACAAGAAGCTCTACACGTTGGTGGCACTCACTTATTCTTACCACAAAGGTCACCAGCAACCTGATGAAAAGGGGCACACTCTTATCATCACAGCTGCACAGTTGCACAAATCACCTACACGTCTTAAGTCATTTAATCACCTGAGGGACCTTTGACGTCTCACGAAATACTTCTCTGAATGTGGTTCTCAAGACTTAGCATCAGAGCTCCCCAGAGACATTTTTAAATGTGGGATTCTAGATCCCGGCCCAGATTTGATAAATTAGGCTCTCTGGGGATGAGGCTGGGTCATTTTCGTTTTAAAAAGCACACACCCACATAACTAACTCACTCCTATGCTGTAATTCTAAAGCATGAGAGTAACTTTTAGCTCTCTAGGAGAGAGAACGAGCTCAGTAGAAGTGCCTGTTCTGTTTGTTTGTTTTTTTTTAATGTTAAACATAATAAACACTTCTAGTGAGTCCTGGAAATTCATCATGCTATGAACAGTTAACTAAAACAGTATTGTTGTCTTTGTTGTTAGGTGCCATTCAGTCAGTTCCGACTCGTAGAGACCCTATGTACAGCAGAAAGAAACAGTGCCTGGTACTGTACCATCCTCATGATCATTGTTATGCTTGAGCCCATTGTTGCAGCCAGTGTGTCAGTCTATCTCATCGAGGGTCCTCCTCTTTTTCACTGACCCTCCACTTTACCGAACATGATGTCCTTCTCCAGGGAAAACAGTATTAAAAAAAAAAAATTGTTATGCTTGAGCCCATTGTTGCAGCCAGTGTGTCAGTCTATCTCATCGAGGGTCCTCCTCTTTTTCACTGACCCTCCACTTTACCGAACATGATGTCCTTCTCCAGGGAAAACAGTATTAGTCCTATAAAAATCAGTACTCGAAATTCCAATTTTATGTACTTTGTAAGACAAAAGTTATGTATTGTGTGCCTACTTATCCACTGATTCCAGTTTTTAATATTTGGATTATTTTTAATATCTGGTTGTCTTAAAGGAGCCCTGGTAGCACAGTGGTTAAAGCAATCGGCTGCTAACTGAAAGGCCAGCAGTTCGAAACCACCAGCCGCTCAGGGGGAGGAAGATGTGGCAGTCTGCTTCACAGAGATTTACAGCCTTGAAAACCTGTGGGGTTGCTAATGGACTCAACAGCAGTAGGTTTTGGGTTTGGTTTTCTTTAAAAAGGAAAGGACTGTATTCCAAACAAAAGCATGGTGAACTGGGGTTCTCTCCCACCGGGAAGGGATGAGGAGTAGGGCAGGTACTACCTTACTGTAGAAACCAGGCATCTAACAAGTGGGCGGTCACTCAGGGTGGTGACTGTCAAGAACCATAAAGGGTCTGAGATTTTACCCTACTTGCATGCTAACAAGTTAGCCTGCTGTCGTTTCCTGGATGGGGCCAGAAGATACAGGATTCCTGGGTCAGAGAAAAGGACTTTACTAGATACAGCAAGCAGCGTGAGCCTCGGTGTTTCCATCATTCCCTTTGCCCCTCAAGTCCCCTCAGGTCCAGTCTTGAGATGCCCAGGTGGGCACTGTGTGCACAGTGAGTTGGCCTCACAGCCAAGTAACCCCAAGCTTATAAAGTCCAAGTTTTATAATGAGCTGCACCTAAACCTGCCCAACGTTGGCTCCAGAGGGAGACATCAGCTTGATTTTACTTGACAGAAAGCACGCCTCTGCTCTGGAGGAAGACACCATCTCTGCCTTCCAAGGCCATTCGCAATAAAACATCTTTGAAAAGATAGTCCAGAACAAAAGGCTGTCAGTGTCTCTACTCACATGGTATTCAGAAACACAAGCAGCCTGGGGAGAAATGTCTAGCAGGATCTAGAAATGACCCTGAGTCACATCTAGAATGGCATCATAACATCAGCCCAATGGATCGTTCATTTTTACCAATGCAGGCTTGGTGGGAAAGAAAAACCCCAACTCCGCTCTCTCTTCAAGAAAACACAAGCAGAGCGCACAGCCTTCCTACCCTATCCTTCCACACGGTCTCAGTGTGCATTTACTCTTTGCTTTGACACATCATCTTATTTTCCCAGATTTCATCTTTATAAAAAATATGGAAGCTGGAAGTGGAGTCACAAAGGAATTTGCCCCAGGCAGCCCTGCCTCTGATTTACCCAAAAGCAGGGGAGAATTAACCATTAAGCGAGTTAGGCATGGGCTTAATTGTGTTTACTTACTAATTTGTAGTGAACAATGTGGTGAAAAACAGGTGAAATTGAACACTACAGATTAGTAAGTAAGCACAAGTAAGCCCGTGCATACCTTGCTTGTTGGGTAATCCGTTCCTGCTCCAAAGGTGTAAAGAACTTTTTCAGATATATGTGCTGGAGTTCAGCTTGTGATACACTAGGTGGCACTAACGGCCTGCTCTGAACTGGGACGCACACCACCTCAAAAGGCTAGCCTCACTTTATATAGATGTTTTTGTACATGTAAATCAAAAGAAGCAAACATCAATTATTGACAACCATATTTCATGAAAATATAAAAGGAAAATACCGCTTTAAGTTACGAATGATCGTGGGCCTTTGCTGTCCCAAATTACTTACAATTAACTACTTTGCCCAAGGATGGAATTCAGCTATAATTCTGCACAAATTATCATGCAACTTTTATCTTCAAGAAAAGCTGCAGCCTGAGTGAAATCTTCCAAAATACAAAGATGCCAGTCCAGGAGGAACAACAATATGGAGAAGCACTCTGTAAAGCAAGGCAGACTTTTTCTTCCAGACCCAGGCATGCTCAGGCAAGAACCTAAGACTACAGCCAGCTGCAGGGGGAAAAACGGTGTCAACTCCTCTGCTGTTCCAGATCGACAGACAACCAAATCACTAACAAGCTCTTTCGCCAACCGGTCTAATACGGTCAGAAACTCAGCTCACTGAAGAAAGCCTGGTATGAGTTTATTGTTCACAGACTAGAAGCTCATCACCCACCATATAATCCAGGACCAATAAGGAAGGTAAAAGAAGATTCCTGTGACTCATCTTCCTCTGAATTGTTTGACTGGAGGAAAAAAGCTCTAGTTTTTATAAGTCAAAAGCATCTCTCACCCTTAAATAATTTCCTGATTTATAAAGCTAAACACCCAGGCCAGCTTGTACCGTCCTTGTCATTTCTGGATGTTGGTTCCGTGTCGGCAGCATCATTGCAATGCCGCTCTGATGTGCTTTTACAAAATGAGGCCAAAGTAACAACTCTTCCTGTCCTTAGCCACACCTCTCCCTGCTGGAATTTGCACACCAGGCCTTTGGTTCTCCTGATCTAACTCCTGAGACTGCCTTTGTGAATGCCTGCACCTGGAAGTCTGGCACCTGGAGGACTTTTTTTTTACCTGGATTATATTTAAGTAAAAATATCCGCTTCACCTCATAGCTGCCAAAGGACTAATTGTTATTAGTAAAAGGAGAAATAAAAATAAATGAAAAGAAAGTACACAGGTAAGACATAAGCGGGTAATAGATTTATTATCTATTTTATTATTAAAAGTATAAAGAAACAATTAAAATAAATACAAGAGGGCCATGCATGAAAAAACAGTGATAGTATTTTAGGAACCGAGGTCTATGATGAATCCTGTTCTGTTCACTAGAGGTTAAATAAATCAGTACCACAACACAGAGGTAGTGCAACTTATTCGCATCATTCTGACTCTAAGCCTTGCACTCTGCCCTGACAGCTGGTTAACTCAGTCCTGAATGATAACGTGGGCAAAGGTATTTATTTCAGAATCAGGCTGTCTGGTTCTTCTATTTTAATGGGAAGATGAGTGAAGGAAAGTCATACTGGCTGATCTTACAAGGCTCCCTGTCAGAGCAAGGGAACAGGTACTTCTTCTCGAGGAATGAAGGTATGCTTGGGGTCAGAAGAAACATTAAAAGTCATGTCTTGGGCTAGAAGGCAGGAGAGAACAGGAAAGCTGGTAAAAGGGAACCCAAGGTCAAGAAGGAAGAGTGTTGACATGTCATGGGGTTGTTAACCAATGTTAGTTAAACAGTATGTATACTAGCTGTTTAATGAGAAACTAGTTTGTTCTGTAAACCTTCATCTAAAGTACAATTAAAAAAAAATCATGTCCTGGGAGAATGCTGAGTCCAAATTTGGGAGCTTTCAAAGCCATGCATTAAGCAAGGGAGCTCGGCAAGAGTCAAGGAACCCAGCACAGGGTCAACAGGGAAAAGGACAGACACAGGGCGCCCATCCTGCCTGAGGCCCTTCTCTAGCCAGACCCAAGGAGTGCAATGGCAAAAACGTGGGACCAAGGGTAAAACTTTCATAAGCCATGAGAAAACACAGTTCAGAAGATGAAAAAAACTCCTCTGCTTTTGCTAAAGTTCAAAAGCAAATATTTTCTGCATCAATCCTTGATGTTAAAGGTCTTCTTAAAATTTAGAGCATACCTTAGTTCTTTTAGTTTAAAAAAAAAAAACCTGTTGCCATCAAGACGATTTTCACTCATAGCGACCCCTATAGGGCAGAGTAGAACTGCCCTAGAGGGTTTCCGAGGAGCGGCTGGTAGATTCAAACTGCTGACCTTTTGGTTAGCAGCCAAATGCTTAACCACAGCACCACCAGGGCTCTAGTTCTTTTAGTCAGTGCAGCACACTAAATACAATTTAGTGTCTTTGATTCATTATTCAGAGAATTTACCTATTTATTCACCAAGCATTTACTACTCTGCTCTTGGATTGTCCTAGGCCTCAATGTCACAGTAAGGAAAGCAGATGGAAACACAGAAGTTAAACAGCATTGGATCAAATGTGTTGTTACCACCAGAATGAACTCTGTGACTTTCATATCCCTGATAAGAGCCTTTCCAATTGACATTTTCCTCATTCTTGTTAATTTTAAGTATTTAAGATCAAGTCTATTAGAAAGTCTACTGAATTGGCAGCCCCAGTTAATTTAGGATCTAGTTCATTTGTTTTCTGTGCTGTACTTGTCCAAAATGTGAAAGCCTATAAACTCCTATCTTCATTACACAGTCCTCTTGCCAGCAGGGTACCTAAGCCCCTTCCCAGCACTCTGGAATGTCATAGATGTCACTGATACTGCCTTAGAGTCCAAAACAAATGCATTAGCAAGCCCCTGGAAGTGTGCAACCAAAGCCGGTAGGGACTTTCCATCCTGTCAAACAAATTTACCATAGACTTTAGACCAGTCACTTATCAGGTTAAGCATAATTCGTTGGTGAGATTCTTAAAGGGAAACAAGTCAATTGAAGGTTATACAAAGGCAGGGACTGTATTCTCAACTTCTCTGTAATTCCCCACAGTAACCTAGTACAATACTTGGTTGACAGTTGTTCCTCATTAACAGTTAGCTTTTGTTGATTTATTCCTTTTATGTACTTTTCAAACAAAGAATGGGGCAGTGTAATGGGGGTTACATGAGCAACAGGATATTCTTGACACACTTTCCTGGAACATTAAATTCACTCAAAGGTTTGGAGGCACAAGCTGTTACTTTTACATGAAGAAATCCAGTAGGATGCAAAAATCTGTATGCATTTTTAAGGCAACATGTGAAACGTCAAACAGGCCGCACAAGTGTGGTGGGCGTCTGAGAACATGCTCTCTGCGTCCAGGATATGCACATTTACTCCTTCTATTTAGTGGAAAAGTCTGTACAACACACTGCTTGATGCCTGATTACACACACAATTTGCCCCCTCCTACCCCCAAAAAACTCATAGAAATTCTACTTCTAGGGATATAAGAAATAAATGAAGTGTGCAAAAATATATGAGTGCACCTGTTCACCTACGAATGTTTTCATAATAGTGAAAAATATGAACATTCTAAATGCCTCCCTTTAGGAGACTGGGGAAATAAGTTACGGAAGAGCCATACGATGAAATTCTACTTAAAATAATGATGTGGATCTGCATTTATTGACATTAAAAGATGTTCCTAATATTCTAAATGAGCACTTTTTTTTAACTTTTTATTGTGCTTTAAGTGAAAGTTTACAAATCAAGTCAGTCTCTCTTACAAAAATTTATATACACCTTGCTATATACTCCTAATTGCTCTCCCCCCAATGAGACAGCACACTCCTTCCCTCTACTCTCTCTTTTTGTGTCCATTCAGCCAGATTCTGACCCCCTCAGCCCTCTCGTCTCCCATCCAAACAGAAGATGCCAACATAGTCTCATGTGTCTACTGGATCCAAGAAGCTCATTCCTCACCAGTATCATTTTCTATCCCATAGTCCAATCCAATCCCTGTCTAAAGAGTTAGATTTGGGAATGGTTCCTGTCTTGGGGTAACAGGAGGTCTAAGGACCATGACCACCGGCGTCCTTCTAGTCTCTTCAGACCATTAAGTCTGGTCTTTTTATGAGAATTTGGGGTCTGCATCCCACTGCTCTTCTGCTCCCTCAGGGGTTCTCTGTTGTGTTCCCTGTCAGGGTAGTCATCGGTTGTAGCCGGGCACCATCTAGTTCTTCAGGTCTCAGGCTGATGTAGCCTCTGGTTTATGTGGCCCTTTCTGTTTCTTGGGCTCATAATTACCCTGTGTCTTTGGTGTTCTTCATTCTCGCTCACTCCAGGTGGGTTGAGACCAACTGATGCATCTTAGGTGGCCGCTTGCTAGTGTTTAAGACCCCAGATGCCACTCTCCAAAATGGGATGCAGAATGTTTTCTTAATAGATTTTATTATGCCAATTGACTTTGACGTACCCTGAAACCATGATCCCCAAACCCCCGCCCCTGCTACGATAACCTTCAAAGCATTCAGTTTATTCAGGAAACTTCTTTGCTCTTGGTTTAGTCCAGTTGTGTTGACCTTTCCTATATTGTGTGTTGTCTTTCCCTTCACTAAAATAGTTCTTATCAACTATTTTAATTAGTAAATACCCCCACCTCCATCTGTCCCTCCCCTCTCCCATACCCATCAAAGAATATTTTCTTCTCTGTTTAAACTATTTCTCCAGGTATTATAATAGTGGTCTTACACGATATTTGCCCTTTTGCAACTGACTAATTTCACTTAGCATAATGTCTTCCAGATTCCACCACGTTATGAAATGTTTCACAGATTCATCACTGTTTTTTATCGATGCGTACTATTCCTTTTTGTAAATTTACCATAATTTATTTATCCATTCATGCATTGATGGGCACCTTGGTTGCTTCCATCTTTTTTGCTATTGTAAACAGTGCTGCAATGAACATGGATGTGCATATATCTGTTCATAGAAAGGCTCTTGTTTCTCTAGGATATATTTCCAGGAGCAGGATTGCTGGATCATATAGTAGTTCTATTCCTGGCTTTTTAAGGAAGCACCAAATCAATTTCCAAAGTGGTTGTACCATTTACATTACTACCACAGTGTGTAAGTGTTCCCGTCTCTCTACAACCTTTCCAACATTTATTATTTTGTTTTTTGGATTAATGCCAGCCTTTTTGGAGTGAGATGGAATCTCATTGTAGTTTTAATTTGCATTTCTATAATGGCTAATGACCGTGAGCATTTCCTCATGCATCTGTTAGCTACCTGAGTGTCTTCTTTAGTGAAGTACCTGTTCAATCTTTTGCCCATTTTTTAATTGGGTTATTTGTCTTTTTGTAGTTGAGTTTTTGCAGTATCATGTAGATTTTACAGATCAGATGCTGATCAGAAATGTCATAGCTAAAAACTTTTTCCCAGTCTCTAGGTAACCTTTTTACTGTTTTGGCGAAGCCTTTGGATGAGCCTAGGTGTTTGATTTTTAGGAGCTCCCACTTATCTGGTTTCTCTTCTGCATTGTTAGTAATGTTTTGTATACTATTTATGCCATGTATTAGGGCTCCTAACATTGTTCCTATTTTTTTCTTCCATGGTCTTTACTGTTTTAGTTTTTATATTTAGGTCTTTGATCCATTTTGAGTTAGGTTTTGTGCAGGGTGTGAGGTATGGGTCTTGTTTCATTTTTTTGTAGATGGATATCTAGTTATGCCAGCACCATTTGTTAAAAAGACTGTCTTTTCCCCCATTTAACTGACTTTGGGCCTTTGTCAAATATCACCTTCTCATATGTGGACGGATTTATGTCTGGATTCTCAATTCTGTTGCATTGGTCTATGTGTCTGTTGTTGTACCAGTATCAGGCTGTTTTGATTACTGTGACAGTATAATAGGTTCTAAAATCAAGTAGATTGAGGCCTCCCACTTTATTCTTCTTTTTCAGTAATGCCTTACTTATCTGGGGCCTCTTTCCCTTCCATATGAAGTTGGTGATTTGTTTCTTCATCTCATTAAAAAATGTCATTGGAATTTGGATCAGAATTGCATTGTATCTATAGATGGCTTTTGGTAGAATAGACATTTTTACAATGTTAAGTCTTCCTATCCATGAGTAAATGAGCACATTTTAAAATAATGATCTCAATCTGGTAAAAAATAAATAAATAAATAATGAAGTGTGTAGAATTGACACCAACTCTTCTCAAACTCTTGCAGAAAATATGAGAGCACTTCCTAACTCATTCTATGAGGCCAGCATTACCCCAATACCAAAACCAAAGAAAAACACCACAAGAAAACTACAAACTAATATCACTAATGAATATAGATGCAAAAATTCTGAATGAAATATTAGCAAACCATATCCAACAGCATCTTAAAAGGATTATACACCACAACCAAGTGGATTTATCCCAGGAATGCAAGGATGGTTCAACATAAGAAAACCAATTAATGTAATGTACTACATTAATAGGAAGAAAGGAACCACACTGTCATCTCAGTCGATGCAGAAAAAGGCATTTGACAAAATCCAACTTATTTTCATGATAAAATAGAACGGAAATTCCTCATCATGGTAAAGGGTATTAATAAAAAAAAAACCCACAGCTAACATCACACTCAATGGAGAAAGACTAAAAGCTTTCCACCTAATGTCGGGTACAAGACAAGAATGTCCTTTCACCACTGCATTACATTGTACTAGAAGTTCTATCAGAGTAATTAAGCAAGAAAAAGAACTGAAAGGAGGAAGTAAAACTATCTCTATTTGCAGATGACTAGATCCTATATATAGAAAACCCCAAGGAATACACAAGAAGTCTACTAGACAAATCAATGAATTCAACAACGTCACAGGCTACAAGATCAACACACAAAAATTAGTGTTTCTACACACCAACAATGAGCAACCTGAAAAGGAAATTAAGAAAACAATTCCACTTACAATAGCATGGAAAAGAATTAAATACCTCAGAATATGAGTAAACAACCAAGGAAATAAAACACTTGTACACATAAAAGTATAAAACAGTACTGAAAGAAATTAAGAAAGACTTAAATAAATGGAAAGACATCCATGTTCATGGCTTGGAAGATGTAATATTTGTTAAGATGTCACTACTTCTCAAAGTGATCTACAGATTCAATGAAATCCCTATCAAAATTCCAACAATCTTCTTTGCAGAAGTGGAAAAGCCAATATTCAGATTCATATGGAATTGCAAGGGACTCTGAATAGCCAAAACAATCTTGAAAAAAAAAAAAAGAAAAACAAAGTAGGAGGACTCACACTTCCTGATTTCAGATCGCACTGTAAAGCAACAGCAATCAAAACAATGTGGTGGTGGTGTAAAAATAGATACATAGACTATTGTGGTAAAATTGAGACTCCAGAAATAAACCCATACATCTATGTTGTTGTTGTTGTTAGGTGCCGTCGAGTGGGTTCCAACTCATGGCGACCCTATGCGCAACAGACGAAAACACTGCCCAGTCCTGCGCCATCCTCACAATCGTTGTTATGCTTCAGATACATCTATGGTCAAGTGGTTTTCAACAAGTATACCAAGTCCATTCAATGGGCAAAAAATAGGCTTTTCAATAAATGATGCTGGGTCCACTGAATCTTCACGTGCAAAGAATGAAAATGGACCCATACTTCACAACATACATAAGAAAATTAACTTAAAAATTGATCATGGATCTAAATAGAAGAACTAAAACCATAAAAATCTTAGAGGAAAACATAGGAGTAATGCCTTGGGACCTAGTTTTTTACAGTGAATTCTCAGACATGACACCAAATGCATGAACAAAAGACAAATCAGATAAAATGAGCTTCACCAAATGAAGAACTTTTGTACATCAAAGGACTTTACCAAAAAAGGGAAGAAACATTCTACAGAATGGGAGAAAATTTTTGCTAACCATATAAGGGTTTAATATCCAGAATATATAAAGAACTATGACTCAACAATAAAAAGACAAACAATCCAATTTTTAAAATGGGCAAAGGACTTCAATAGGCCTTCCTACAAAGAAGATATACGAATAGCCAATAAGCACGTGAGAGAATACTGAATGTCATTCCATAAAAAACCAAACCCATTGCCACTGAGTTGATTCCAACTCATAGTGACCCTATAGGACACAGTAGAACTGCCCTATAGAGTTTCCAAGGAGCACCTGGTGGATTCAAACTGCCGACCTTTTGGTTAGCAGCCATAGCTCTTAGCCACTGCACCACCAGGTTTCCAAAAAACCTGTTGCCATCGAGTCAATTCCAACTCACAGCAACCCTATTAGACAGAGTAGAACTGCCCCACAGGGTTTCCAAGGAGCCCATGGAGGGATTTGAACTGCCAACTCTTTGGTTTGCAGCCAAGCTCTTCACCATTGTGCCACCGGAGCTCCATTTATCATTAGTCATTAGGAAAATGAAAATCAAAACTATAATGAGATACCACTTCACCCCCACTAAGAAAGCTATTATCAGAAAAATGGAATATAATACGTATTGAAGAGGAAGTGGAGAAACTGGACCTCATCGATTGTTGGTAAAATTGTAACATAGTAGTACAGCCTCTGTGGAAAACAGTCTGGCAGTTCCTCAAAAAGTTGAACATAGAATTACCATGTGACCTAGCAGTACCACTCTTAGGTATATACCTAAAAAACTTGAAAGCAGGGATTCAGATACCTGTAACAACAGTGATAGCGGCATCATCCACAATAGCCAAAAGATAGAAAACAACCCGTGTCCATCAACAAATGAATGAATAAATAAAATGTGTACATATATCCATACAATGAAATATAAAAAGACTTTTAGCCATAAAAAGAAATGAAGTTCTGTTACATGCTATGACATGGATGAACCTTGAAAACATGCTGAGTGAAATAAGTCAAATACAAAAAGAGAAATATTTTATCATTCCAATTATCTGAAATATCTAGAATAGGCAAATGCATAGAGGCAAAATTTTATTAGTGCTTACCAGGGACTGGTGGCTGGGGGAGTTATTGCTTATGCGGTGCTGAGGCTCAGGGTGTTCATCTGTGCAGGGTGATGAAAAACATTTGGAAATGAATAGTGGTGGTGGTTGCACAACATAATGAATGTGATTGTCACTTAAATTAAAACTGTACACTTAAATTAAAAAAAAAGCATATGTGCATACAAAAAGAAGGGCCAAAATGAAAGAATTATCCCTACAACTTGAACAGAAAGAGAGCCAAAAAAAAAAAAAAAAACACCTTCCGGCACTAGAAGAAATGAAATAATAAAAATTACAGCAGAACTAAATGAAATAGAAAACAGAAAAGCAATTGAAAGAGTTAACAAGACCAAAAGCTGGTTCTTCGAAAAAATTAACAAAATTGATAAACCATTGGCCAAACTGACAACAGAAAAACAGGAAAGGAAGCAAATAACCTGAAATGAGATGGGCAATATTACAACAGACCTAACTGAAATTAAAGAATCATATCAGATTACTAGGAAAAATTGTACTCTGACAAATTTGAAAACCTAGAAGAAATGGATGAATTCCGAGAAACACACTACCTACACAAACTAACACAAAGAGAGGTAGAAGAACTAAATAGACCCATAACAAAGGAAGAGA
Source organism: Elephas maximus indicus (assembly GCF_024166365.1). Classification (NCBI taxonomy): domain Eukaryota; kingdom Metazoa; phylum Chordata; class Mammalia; order Proboscidea; family Elephantidae; genus Elephas; species Elephas maximus. Next base: position 28,820,375 of record NC_064829.1, read on the forward strand.
TTAAAAGGAACTCCCAACAAAAAAAAGCCCTGGCCCTGACAGCTTCACTGCAGAGTTCTACCAAACTTTCAGAGAAGAGTTAACACCACTACTACTAAAGGTATTTCAGAGCATAGAAAAGGACGGAATACTCCTAAACTCATTCTATGAAGCCAGCATACCCCTGATACCAAAACCAGGTAAAGACACCACGAAAAAAGAAAATTACGGACCTATATCCTTCATGAACTCAGATGCAAAAATCCTCAACAAAATTCTAGCCAACAGAATTCAACAACATATCAGAAAAATCATTCACCATGACCAAGTGGGATTCACAGCAGGTATGCAGGGGTGGTTCAACATTAGAAAACAATCAATGTACATCCATCATATAAATAAAAGATAAGAATCACATGATTTTATCAATTGATGCAGAAAAGGCATTTGACAAAGCTCAACACTCATTCACGATAAAAACTCTCAGCAAAATAGGAATAGAAGGAAAATTCTTCAACATAATAAAGGGCATTTATACAAAGCCAACAGTCGATATCATCCTAAATGGAAAGACTCTGAGAGCATTCCCCTTGAGATCAGGAACCAGACAAGGATGCCCTTTAACACCACTCTTATTCAACATTGTGCCGGAGGTCCTAGCCAGAGCAATTAGGCTAAAGACTGATCCCTCCCGATAACATGTCCAAAGTTTGTGAGATGTAGTCTCGCCATCTTTGCTTCTAAAGAGCATTTTGGTTGTACTTCTTCCAAGACAGATTTGTTCGTTCTTCTGGCAGTCCATGGCATATTCAATATTCTTCGCCAATGCTATAATTCAAAGGCATCAATTCTTCCTTGTTCTTCCTTATTCATTGTCCAGCTTTCTCATGCATATAAGGCAATTGAAAACCCCATAGCTTGGATCAGGCACACCTTAATCTTCCAGGTGCCGGCTTTGCTTTTCAACACTTTAAAGAGGTCTTTTGCAGCAGATTTGCCTAATGCGATGTGTCTTTTGATTTTCTTGACTGCTGCTTCCGTGGGTGTTGATTGTGAATCCAAGTAAAATGAAATCCTTGACAACTTGGATCTTTTCTATGTTTATCATGGTGTTGCTTACTGGTCCAGTTGTGAGGATTTTTTTTTATGTTGAGGTGTAATCCATACTGAATCCTGTGGTTTTTGATCTTCATCAGTAAGTGTTTCAAGTCCTCTTCACTTTGAACATAAATAAAATGTCAGCAGTAATTATTTCTGGGTGGCAGAATTATAGGTGTTTTTTCTTCTTTATGTTTTTTCTATAAATTCTTAATTTTTTAACTGAATATGTGGCAATTTTAAAAATAATGCTTACTAATACAAAAAATTCATATTATATATAACTATATATTATACAAAAAAGTTTAACATAGAAAAGCTATCCCAAAATCTTGTCACCTAAAAATAACCTTGCTACATTTTCATAAAAAGCATTAATTCAATTATCATTGATTTTAAGAGAAAAAGAAGCTGAAGTGCAGTAAAAGAATTGTTAAACTTTAGCTAAATATTTTTATCACCACAAAATATTTTATTTCCTGGACTATCTAAGGTTATCTAAGGTTATACCAAAAAATTATGAAAAGTTTAAAGATGGCTTAAGCCATTATTTAAATCAAATTTATTTATTTAAAAATATAATCATTTTTTATTCAAAAATTTAGTAATGTAATTTAAATTTTTAAAATATTTAAATCACATTATTTAAATTAAAAAATGCATTAAATTGTACTAAGTCATATTCATTATAGACTGTATCAGTTGACTCCTTCACAAGCAAGATAATGAAATTAGCAAGTGTTTGCTTCCTCTCAAATGTGATTTTTATTAGTTATTATTTTTATGTTTTCAGAGTTCATAACATTTACATTTGTTTCTAAAGCCATAACTCCTGTAGCCCTGGTGGCACAGTGGTTAAGAGCTCAGCTGCTAACCAAAAGGTCAGCAGTTCAAATCCACCAGATGCTCCTTGAAAACTCTATGGGACAATTCTACCCTGTCCTATAGGGCTGCTATGAGTCAGAATCAACTGGGTTAAATCTGAGATCTGTATTTAAATGGATCTGATAATCACGGCCTATTCTTTTATCATGTCTTTACCATTCCTGTGTTCTATATTTTTATTTCGTTTTGATTATCAGTATTTCATCACATGTACTGTGTTTTTACAGAAATAATGCATGCCTTCTATATTTGTTTGCCAACCACACCCTCCCCACATGAGGTATTTTCATAAGGGCACAATTCTAATTTTTTAAGCACACTTACAAAAATACCTCCAGGGAGGAGGGCACGGATGACAAGCAAACGTAGAAGGCGCGTGTTATTTGCATAAAATACAATTTTTTTTTCAATGAAAGTTTGTATGTGCCACATCCACTGAGTTCTTGATTGTTTAGGGATAATTTTCTGTTTCCTTTATACAGGAGTGAAACTAGGCTGTACATTACATTCTTGGGTTATGTTTTCTTCTTCCAATGTCTTTTGACTAGTCTGAATTTTTTCCCTTGTGGATGACTTGTGTTTTTGTCCAGAAGATTCTTTCTTTACCCTTGAAATTTAGTAACTTAGCCAAGCAAATGTCAAGGTTGATTCTTCTTTATTCATTTTTCTTAGAACACTGTGTGCCTTTTCAATCTAATGATTTAGTTCTTTCATTTCAGGGAAATTTTTCTATATTTATAAATTTTTTAATGCAGTCTCTTAGGTTTTCTACTTAAGGTGTACCAATTATATTTTTGCTGTGGCAGCTTTGTCTCCTCCATATTATCCCCTGTCTAATTATTTTAATTTATTTTTTTTAATTATTTTAATGTAGTTTTTGCACTGATTCTCTTAAATCTTTTTTCCATGTCGATAACTCAGTTTTAAGCCATGTAATCTGCCTGTTATTCTTTCTAACGCATTTATTAGTTCTGTAATGGAGTTGGTTCTGTGATTGTTTCTTTAACTCTGCAACCTCCCTTTTCATTTCATTCTTGCTATTTGAGAACTTGTTATATGTGTGTCATGTTCTTATTAAAAACCTCTATATACAATTTCGTGAGTCAGAGCCAACTCAGCATCAACTAACAATATACAGACCACTCATAGAGAATTTTCTTCTGTTCCTTATGATTACATTTTTTTCTAGACTAACTTTTCCTCAATCTTTGTTAACCTGTGTCTCTTATTATCTACTGATTTGGCATATTATCCTTACATAGCTGCCAAATTGTCTCTTTTCATGTTAATACGAGAGGTTTTATCTAGATCTTCTGTTATACTAGTGTTTACTCTCCATAAATATCAAAAACATATTTCATTGGTTTTTAAGATGCTTGTTTTACATGTTTTAGCATCTCTAAAACCGATGTGCATCTTTTAATTCAATTGGTAGCATTTTTTTATTATTTTATTTTTCCCTTCTGGGCTACAGTGTAAGAATGTCTATTACACATCTTTACTTTCCTCAAGCTTCCACTTTAAAACCACTTTCGCATGTTCAGTAGGTGACCACTTATCCTACTTCATAAACAAAATAAAATCCACTAGATAGTACACTGGGTTGAATGGGCCCTTATTTGGAAAAAAAAGGTCTTTATAAATGCAATTAAGTTAAGATGAGGTCATATTGGATTAGGGTGGGCTCTAAGGCAATCACAGGTGTCCTCAGGGACAGATTACTCAATAAGGTATGGACATGCTTACTTGTGCTTACTTACTAACCTGTAGTGCACAATTTCACCTGTTTTTCACCATGTCAGCGCAAGTAAACCCATGTGCACCTTGCTTACTGGTTAATCTGCCCTTGGGTGTCCTTATAAGAGGGAAATCTGTACACAGACACTCACAGTGGGAAGACGGCCATATGAAGATGGAGGCAGAGATTGGAGTCATGTGGTAATAAGCCAAGGAATGCCAAGGATTGCCAGCAACCAACAGAATTAGAAGGCAAGGAAGGATTCTGCCCTAGAGCCCTCAGAGTGAGCCTGGACCTGCCAACACATTGATTTCAGTCACCTAGCCTCCAGGACTGTAAGAGAATCAAATTCTGTTGTTTTAAGCCACCCAGTTCATGGTAATTTGTGTGGCAGCCCTAGGAAACTAAAAGAGATGGGAACTCCCTCAAGTTTCTGTGACAAAACTCAAACTTCAGAATTCTTCCCTCCAGCTACAATGGAAAAGGTGGCGTTTCTCCTGTCTAAGGCTGAGTTCTGCAGCCTCTTAGGAACCTCAACCTTTCTGCTCTCTCCTCTCACTGATGTATATTTCAACTTCTTCCCCTTCTACTAACTCTAATCAGGATTGCCATCGGGGAATTTAAGTCTATTAATTTCCATCAGGATTTAAGTCTGCTCAAGTTTAAGACTTCATTAAAGGAAAAAACAAAAAGTCCTTTGGTGTCACATTCCTTTTCCTCCTTCAAAGTCAAACTTCTTAAAGATCTGTCTAGATTCACAATCCCCATTTGCTCAACTCTGACTCACTCCCAAGTCACTTCAATTCCAGCAAATACTCCTCTCAGTGGGTCACCAAGGACTTCCTTGTTGCTAACTACAATGAAGACACTTCAGTCTTAGTTGAACTCCCCGCAGCACTGGTGGTAGCTAATCACCCCTTCCTCTGAGCACTCTTCTCTTGGCTTCCACTACAACATACTCTCCAGTTTTCCTCTTGCCTCTGACTACTTCTTCTCAGTATCATTTGTGGAGTTCTCTTCCTCTGCTTGTCCCTTAAATGTTCTTTCTATAAGGATCACCCTAGGCCCTAGAGCCATGAAGGTTGGATGAATCCCTGAAACTACTGCCCTGAGATAACTTTAAACCTTAACGCAAAAATACCCCCTGAAGTTTTCTTAAAACCAAACAATAGTTTAGCTTAATTAGTGAAAAATATCTACCTTGAGCATTATGCTCTTTTAAGATCTATCTATATAGGATCAAATTGACAATAGCAAAATTGAAAGATTAGATAGGAACCTTAGAGGGCAGGGAATTTATGTTAATGGGGGAGAAAAAAACTAAAAAAAAAGAGTGTGAGAATGGTGACACAATTTGAAGAATGTAATCAATGTCACTAAATGGTACATGTAGAAACTGTTGAATTGGTATACGTTTTGCTGTGAATATTCTCAACAATAACCACAAAATAAAATTGTATTTAAAAGAATTCAAATATGATCACAAAAACCAAAGCCACTGCCATCGAGTCAATTCCAACTCATAGGGACCCCCCTAAAATCTTTCAGTAACTGGCCATCACCCATGGAATAACCTCTAAACACCTTAACCTGGCATGAATGTCCTTCTATATATTTCCACAAACTCATCATGTGCTTCTCACATTATACACTCCAGTCAAGCTAAACTATTTATAGTACATGAAAACTAATGAAGTTCTATTTTAGCTTTGGATATGTTATTCCATCTCCTCAATCACTCTTGCCCCTCCCTTGGCCTGGTTACCTCCTAATCATCCTTCAGCTCTCAACTTAGAAGCTCCTCTTTCTAGGAAGCCTTCCTGAAAGCCAGTTTTAAGTTAGGTGTCTTCTTCTATGTATTCTCACAGTACCCTGAACGTCCATTAACACATTTTACTATAGCAGAACTGTCTTTTCTATAAGCTAGACTGTAAGCGCCATGACAGCAGGTACTGTATGTATCTGTACTTATTCTCAACTTCTAAAAAAACACTGCTAGGTCTGATAATTCATTGCAAAGGCCACACAGAACTCCCAGACCATACTCACAATTATGTGGTTTATTAGGAGAATAACAGGCTACAACTCAGGATCAGGATCAACTTGGAAGTAACAGGATACAACTCAGGAGACAGGACACAGTTCTTCAATCAAAGCAGCTTCCAATCAAAACAGCTCTCGGCTTCTTCTAGGCCATGACCACAGGTAGGCGGCCCTTCTCTTGGCCATGCCAGCAGATAGGCCCTTCTCTAGGCCTCTGGCCTGCTCAGGTAAGTGTTACAGCTCTTTAGCTCTGCCAACAAATGCCCAGAGGCACCCCACACAGCCAGCAAGCCTCCCACCTGAAGGCGCTCAGCTCTTTCTTGTTCCATGAGCCATCAAGCCCACTGCAGCCAACTTACTCCATGGGCTGGCAAGCACCACCACAGCCATCTGCCAGTTGCATGGTTCTCGCCACTTGTACTGCTGCCTCCATTTCTCCGCCTTTGGGTTCTGTCTGCTGTGATTACTATCATTTCTTGCCATTTTACAGCATCTTCAGCATTATAGTTCTCTCTCTCTCCTGGGTCTAGGAGATTCTCAATGCAGGGACCCTGAGTCCAAAGGATGTGCTACACCCTAGGCTCTCCTTGATGGTAGTGAAGTCTCCTTCAATCTCACTGGGATTGGCCCTTACATTCAATTTCAAGGCGTGGCCCTCCCAGCCAGACCACAAACTGACCAATCCCCTCAGTAGACCACAATCACTCAATGTGCATAGGAATCAATCAATTCTCACTTAATCCTAATGGGTGGTTTTACACACCTCATTTGCATAGCATACTGAACAATTCCTTGCAAGGCTGTGGCCCAGCCAATCATTTTTGGCAGAATTATAAACCCAAGGCCAAAAAGGCCATATATAAGAGAAATCCACTGCACCACAGTAAGAATGGCCTTTTATTTTGTTGACTGTTACATTTCCTGAAAAAAATCATGTTTCCAAGCCATAGATTTCTTGCACAGATAACACAACCTGATCAGTTCTCTGGAATTTCACTGTCTCTGTCACCAACAGTAAGTCTTTTTAGTTCAAGTAGAGCCTATCAATTAGGTGACAAGAAGAAACTCTTCAAGCACACCATTTTTTGTGACACTACAAGATTGTCCAAACCATTCCAGACTTAATTTGATTTACTAGGCATTATTTCTTAGACTAGGTTTAGGAGCCCTCCACATTGTTGATTACTTTTGTCAGTGAGAGCATTAACAAACTATAGTTGCTGTTCATCAAACTGAGGTATGGTAGACATGCTAACAGTAAATACCTCTCAATGGCAGCAAGTTACACTGACAAAATTTTGGCACATTGGCAAAAATTACATTTATAGTGATATTGCTAAAGTTTTTAACTTCATCTTTGGAGCCTAGCCAGTGGGACATATCCATCTTTTTAAGGATTTTACAGATGCCCCAGAAAAGTTAAACAATCCTCACCTTTTGGCAAAATCATATCCTCTTACCGATTTTGAAAGTCTGAAGCTATTAATGCTTTTTTAACAAAAGAGGTGTTGAGCAGAGGGTGAATACTGCTCTAGTGGGAAGCTTAAAAAGTAATTAAAGAATAATAGCCTTGTAGATTGACTAACCCACACCTTTTGTGAAAAGTATCACTTTCTTTAGAAGACATGTATCTCAATACACAAGTAAAACAGACAATTGAACACTTATTCTGGGTTAGTTAATTAACAGAACCTCCAAAACTGTTCATTTGTGGGGGCAGGGGTAATTCATGAAGGAAGAAAGTCATTCTGTTTTTCTCCTCAAAAAATTACCCAGAAGGGCCACAGCTCTGTATTAGCCATGCCAGCACCTGCTTGTGAGAGTCCTCCCTCCTACCCAGGGGGAAGTGCTAAGCATAGCAAGAAAGGTGTTACTTCAAATGCTGCCAAGGTTGAGAATCTGAAGACTGGTTCAAGTTGCACACCCAGCAAGGAATCGGGCTTGGGGCAAGTGTGAACATCTGAGGACAGCACAGGAAGGCTTTTTGACAGCCCCTAGTTGGGGATTTCTCAAAAAGATTTGCAAGATGCCAAGTTAATCTTGAGGCTTCTTGCCTCACCTCCTTTTATGTCCCTCCCTGAGCAATTCTTGTATGAACTTGTCCATGAGTTGTCTTTCCACCTCCTACAAACTCCCACTCCAGGTAGCATTGGCACCTCTGCCTTACCCTGAGGCCCCTGAATTACTTGCCCATTTCCACATTGCTATGCTTGAAAACCTCCCTTCAAGGCAAGGATGCAAGAAACACCACATTCTCCTTTCCAGGTCAGGCAGAGATAGCAGTCATTTCCAGGCCAAGTAGCCTTTCACTGAGGTTAAATCCCCTTTGTCCCAGATCTTCCTCCACTCTAGAAATGAGAAAATGGACTACCTTTAGAATTACCTAGCAAGGACCGAGTGAGAGACTCAATCTTTTGCATAGCCAGTTCGCAGATGATTTTGATTCACAGCAGAACTCTGAACAGAATCCAGAGAAGAAAACCCTGCCAACACTCCAAGCACCAAGTTGCACTTCTTCAGGTGCTAGTGATTGTGGGTCACAGGTGTGTTCTCTCCCACCAAGCAGAATCCTATCAGCTAGATTAGTATTTCAGACTTCTCTTGCTCCTCTTTCCATACCTCCGAAATTTACCACAGGAAATCACACTTGTCCTCCCCTATCCAACCTAAATACTCTTTTGCCCTTATCTTAATATTTCATCCTGTTGGAACCCTCGAGCTTGAAACTTGTGCTTTTCTTGGCCTCATGGCTTTGTCCTTTCCTTTCTCACTTTTGATTCTTGATCTTCCTTTCAGGCTCCTTTTTCTTGTTTGCCTATTAAATGTCTGTGAGCCCCATGCCTTCTTCCTTGACTTTTATCTTTTCACTCTAGGGACTAATGGTTCTGACTCTTCTGAGAGTTAAAAATAAGAAAAAAGCAATGGAATCCTCTTCAGGAGAAATAGATTTATTAAATATTTTTTAAGATTATATTGTCTACCAGGCACTCGTGTAGTTACTGAGGGTACCAGAAGAGAACAAAACAGACAAGATCCCTGTTCTCATGGAGAAGACAGACAGGGAATAAATAAACGTAAAGGTATATATGATTTCAAATAATGATAATGGCCAGGAAGAAAAAAAAAAGTAGGGTAGGAGGGTGATGGGAAAAGAAGTTCTCTCTGAGGTATGTGATTTGATCAGATGTTATTTAAAGCCATGACCTTCGATAAAATCATCAAGAGAGGACAGCAAATAGAAAAGAGAAAGCTGAGTACTCAGCTCTGGGGCTATCTTAGGCAGCGTTCTTAGAGAAGCAAAACTAGTGAAGTGTATACTTATAGGGAAAGAGAGCGAGACAGAGACAGAGAGATTTATCTCGTGGAAATGGCTCACAGTGTTGTAGAGATTGCAAAGTCCCAACTCCATGGGTTGGGCATTGGGCTGGAAGCTTCTCCTGACTCGCGTAGCTGCAGGGGCTTATGAACCCAAGACCCACGGGTCAGATGGTAGGCTGCTGGTTCACAGGATGTGGAGGGTGATGAATCCAAGACGGGCAGGTAAGATGGGCAGGCTGCTGGCACACAGGCTGCAGAGACCAATGAATTCCAAGAATCATCCGCTGGCTCAAATCCTGTGAATCAGAGGTCAGATGATGATGAGCCAGATGCAGGATCCAGAGTGAGCAAAAGTGTCATGGATTGAATTGTGTCCCCCCAAAAATACGTGTCAGCTTGGTTAGGCTATGATTCCCAGTATTGTGTGGTTGTCCTCCATTTTGTGATTGTAATTTTATGTTGAAAGGATTAGGGTGGGATTGTAATACCACCCTTACTCAGGTCACCTCCCTGATCTAGTGTAAAGGGAGTTTCCCTGAGGTGTGGCTTACACCACCTTTTATCTCTCAAGAGATAAAAGGGAAGGGAAGCAAGCACAGAGTAGGGGACTTCATACCACCAAGGAAGCAGCACCAGAAGCACAGCACATCCTTTGGACCTGGGGTCCCTGCACCTGAGAAGCTGTTCAACCAGGAGAGGTTTGAGGACAAGGAATCTTCTTCCAGAGCAGACAGAGAAAGCCATCCCCTGGAGCTGACCCCTTGAATTTGGACTTTTAGCCTACTTTACTCTGAGGAAATAAATTTCTCTTTGTTAAGAGAAATACCATCCACTTGTGGTATTTCTGATATGACAGCACTAGATGACTAACACAAAAAGCCAGAAAGCTTTGCCAGAATGTCCTTATGTATTGAATACATGCCAAACCCCCAGTGAAACTCCCCTTGCAATTGATTGGCTGATCACATCAGATTACATCATGGAGGTGATTATATTATATCATAAAATGGAGGATAACTTCATCGTTACATAACTGCTAAGTTACATCATCACATAATTGCCAAACTACATCATTACATAACTATCAAACCACTGAAAATCATGGCCAAGCCAAATTGACACCTTAACCATCACAGTCCACCTCCTTGTCAACTTGATACCTGTACACATCTCCTTAAACCGTACAAAATCTCTAAATAAATAAAATTACAAAGTCATATTTACACCTAATATGATACAACTAACACGTACAACCAAAAATGCACTAGCCCCATTTACATCTTATATTTCATAAATGAAGGAAACAAAAATATTTGGTGTACGCATACAAGGAAGGAATACATATAACAATTACAACTGCAACTGGTCACATGGTCATAAATGATATTTAGAACTACCTTCTTCTACCACCCATTCCATATTGCCTTTGCCCTCAGCAAGTACCTCAGCTGGTTGTGGCTCTTTGCCTGGCGAGGTGACCCAAACCTTCATTCCTGAAGGGTCTGGGCCATTAGTAGTCATGCCAGAATTGGGTTGCTGTAGTTCTCCATTGACTTTAACCACAGGGCATGGCATTACGAAGAGATGTCCTAAGGGATCTCTTGTATTCCTGACTTACTCTTCTTTACCTCCATTATGTAATATCAATTTGATTTCCTCTCAGTAATCCAGATCGATCACACCAGCCAATATAGTAACTCTGTTTTTTGCCTGTTCATCAAGAGGTATGAGGAGCCCAGAATGGTCAGGTGGCATTCTTAACTTCCAGCTCAATGGAATCGGTGTTGTGTCTCCTGGATGTGAGCATTCCTTCCTTTGGAACTAAGGCATCTAGAACCACAGAGCATAGGGTCATGGAGACAGGAAGCAAAAATTTTGTGAATGGGTCACTATGAGTAATAGTGAGTGGTGCCACTCCATTTCCTTCCCTTGATTCCTGGTCCCATGAATCCTGGCTATTGGAAAAATGGCACCATATGTTGGACACTGGTTTAGAGCATACACAGGCTCCTGGAGAACACTGCTCCAACCCTGCAAGGTATTGACACCTAGCTGGCACTGTAATTGTGTGTTTAGAAGGCCATTCCATCATTCTGTCAAGCCAGGTGTTTTAGGATGATGGGGAGCATGGTAAAACCAGTGAATTCCATGAGCACAAGCCCACTGCCACACTTCATTTGCTGTGAAGTTAATCCCTCATCTGAGATAATACTATATGGGATACCATGACAGTAGATAAAGCATTCTGTGAGTCCACTGATGTTAGTTTTGACAGAAGCATTGCATGCAGGGAAGGCAAATACGTATCCAGAGTGTCTATCCCTACTTACTTAAGGATAAGTAACACTGTCCTTCCCATGATGGAAGTGGTCCAATGTAATCAGCCTACCACCAGGTTGCTGGCTGATCATCTCAAGGAATGGTGCCATAACTGGGAGTCAGTGTTGGTCTCTGCTGCTGGAAGACTAGGCACTCAGCAGTGGTTGTAGCCAAGTCAGCCTTGGCGAGTGGACGTCCATGTTGCTGATAACCTCCATGCATAACCTCCATCCCTACTGCCATGACCACTTTGTTCATGAGATCATTGGGCAATGATAGGAGTGGCTACGGAAAGGCGATGCTTGGTTCACACAGAACACATGATCCTATCTACTTGATTGTTAAAATCTTCTTCTGCCAAGGTCACCCTTTGGTGGGCACTCACATGAGACATGAATATCTTCACTTCTTTGGCCCATTCAGAGAGGTCTATCTACATACCTCTTCCCCACACCTTCTTTCCTCCAATTTTCCAATCACATTCCTTCCAAGTTCCTGACCACCCAAACCATTGTCCACTGTCCATGAATCAGTATACAATAACACACCTGGCCATTTCTCCTTCCAAGCAAAGTGAACAACCAGGTGCACTGTTTGAAGTTCTGTCCACTGGGAAGACTATACTTCACGGGCCTTCAGAGAGGTCCCGCTCTTCACTTTGGAGTACTTCCTGCATATCAGGCAGAACCATCTGTAAACCAGGCATGTGTTTCCTCTTCCTCAGTCAAGTGATCATTAGGAACTCCCTGTGAGGCCTTAGGTGAAGACTGGGAGAGGCCAAGTAATATGACAGAAATGGAGACCACGGGCATTTGGGCCATTTCCTCATGTAACTTACTTGTGCCTTCAGGTCCTGTTCAGGCCCGATCTCATATATACTGCTTCCATTTAATGATGGAGTGCTGCTGTGCACATCCAACTTCATGGCTCTGCAGGTCAAACAACACCCAGTTCGTGATGGGCATCTCAGCCTGTGTGGTGACGTGGTATCCCATAGTTAAGCATTTGGTCTCTGTTAAGGCTCAGTAACAAGCAAAAAGGTGTTTCACAAAAGGAGAGTAGTTATCTGCAGAGGATGGCAGGGCTTTGCTAAAAAATCTGTGCTGTGATTCACCAATAGGGTGCCTGCCAAAGACTCCAAAGAGCATTTCTATCTGCCACTGACACTTCAGACATCATTGGATCAGCTGGATCATAAGGTCTAAGTGACAAAGTGGCTTGCATGCCAGCCTGAACCTGTTGCAGAGCCTTCTCTTGTTCTAGGCCCCACTCAAAACCAGCAGGTTTTCAAGTCACTTGGTATATAGGCCAAAGTAGCACACTCAAAGAGGGATATGTTGCCTCCAAAATCCAAAGAGGCCCAATAGGCGTTGTGTCTCCTTTTTAGTTGTAGGAGGGGCCAGATATAACAACTTATCCTTCACTTCAGAAGAAATATTTTGACATGCCCTACACCACTAAAAAAAAAAAAAAAAACCACTAGACTTCTAGAAATTTCACTGAGTTAGAAGGCACCTGAAGTTTTGTTGGATTAATTTCCTTCCCTCTAACTCACAAATGTTTTACCAATAAATCCAGAGTCATTGACATTTCTTCCTTACTAGGTCCAATTCAGCATAATGACATCAATGTAATGAACCAGTGTGATGTCTTGTGGAAGTGAAAGGCAATAAGGTCCCTGCAGACTAAATTATGACATAGAGCTGGAGAGTTGCTACGCCTTGAGGTAGGACAATGAAGGTGTATTGCTGGCCCTGCCAGATGAAGGTAAGCTGCTCCTGGTGTTCCTTCAAAACCAGAATTGAGAAAAAGGCATTGGTACCAGGAGATGCATTAATTTGCTCAAGCAATGAAACCACAAGTAGGACAGCGACTGCGATTGGAGTCACCACCTTGTTAAGTTTATGATAATCCTCCATCATTCTCCAAGATCCATCTGTTTTTTTTTTTTTTTTTGCACAGGCCAAATAGGCATATTGAATGGGGATGTGGTGGGAATCACCACCCCTGCATCCTTCAAGTCCTTGATAGTGGCAGCAATCTCTGCAATTCCTCCAGGAATGCGTTACTGCTTTCAGTTTACTATTTTCCTACGTAGGGGCAGTTCTAATGGATTACACTTGGCTTTTCCTACCATGATAGGCCTTACTCCATTTATCAAGGACCAATGTGGGGGTTCTGCCAGTTGCTGAGTATGTCTACTCTAAATATACATTCTGGAACTGGAGAAATCACTACAGGATGGGTTCAGGGACCCAGTATGAGATGAACATGGCTAAGACTGTACTAATAATCTGACCTCCATGTGCCCCCACTATGACTGGTGGGTCACAGTGACGTTTTGGGTCTCCTGGAATTAGTGTCAGTTCAGAGCCATTATCCAGTAATGCCCAAAAAGTCTGATTATTTGCTTTTCCCCAGTGAACAGCCACTCTTGTAAAAGGTCGTAGATCCCTTTGGGGAAGCCTGGGAGAAAGATTAACAGTATAAATTTTTGGCAGTGTAGGGGGGATCATTCCTCAAGGGGACCTGGCCTCCCCTTCATTCAAGGGCTTGTGGGTCTGTAAACTTGCTCAAGTCTGGGAATTGATTGAGGGGCTGTGACTCTCTATTCTGGTGGTTTGAGTTAGATTGCCATTCACTTGACTTAGAATTCTTTGGCTTATACAGATCAAGTAAACATTTAGTAGATTTCCCATCTATTTCACTCCTAGGGACACCATGACTAAGTGGCCAATGCCATAAATCCTTATATGTCAGACTATTCTGATTACTACTTTGACTGTGCTATCCATTATGATAACCATGCCCACCTTATTGTTATGCATTGAACTGCACCCCCCAAAATGTGTGTCAACTTGTCTAGGGCTTTATTCCCAGTATTGTGTGGTTGTCCACCATTTTGTGATATGATGTAATTATCCTATGTGCTGTAAATTCTAACCTCTGTGATGTTAATGAAGCAGAATTAGAGGCAGTTATGTTAATGAGGCAGAACTCAATCTACAGGATTATGTTGTATCTTTTGAAATATAAAGGAGAGAAGTGAGCAGAGAGGAGAGGGACCTCGTGCCACCAAGAAATAAGCACCAGGAGCAGAACACTTTCTTTGGACACTGGGTCCCTGTGTTGAGAAGTACCTAGACCAGGGAAAGATTAATGAGAAGGACTTTCCCCAGAGCTGACAGAGAGATAAAGCCTTTCCCTGGAGCTGGAACCCTGAATTCGGACTTCTAGCCTCCTAAACTGTAAGAGAATAAACTTCCATTTGGTAAAGGCATCCACTTCTGGTATTTCTGTTATAGTATCACTAGATAACTAAGACACTTGTCTTTGTCAATTGAGTGCCACCATTTGGCCCCTTCCACCACCAGGTCTAATCAGCCACATTGTCTTAATTCAGTTAGGCCAGCTTCCACTGTCAAATCTGACTTACATAAAATAGCAACCACAGCAGTCTGGACTTTTTAAGAATTTGAGCTTTGTTCCACATTTTTCTCCCATTCTATCAGGGTTCATCTATTGTGGCCCTGTTCAGAATGGTCAGTAGTTATAGCTGGGCACCATCTAGTTCTTCTGGTCTCGGTAGATGAGGCCATGGCTCATGTACATTATTAGCCCTATAGAATAGCTTCTTCTCTGAGGCTTTGGTTTCCTCCTTTCTTTCTCTTTTGCTCCTGACAAGTAGAGATCAATAGTTGTATCTCAGACAGCTCCTCGCAAGCTTTTAACACCCCAGACGCCACTTACCTCACTAGGATGCAGAACATGAATTTTGTGAACTATATTGTGCCAAATGACTGAGTTGTCCCGTGACACCAAGGTCCTAAGACTTCAAATCCAGAAAACTAATTTCCTAAGGTGTTGGTTATGTCTGAGAGGTCTCTATATTTGTGTCCTCTTTTTTATGAATATACATGCCTGCATACACATATCTTTATTTACATGTATATATAGTTATTTCTGGAAACCCTGGTAGCATAGTGGTTAAGAGCTATGGCTGCTAACCAAAAGGTCAGCAGTTCGAATCCACCAGGCGCTCCTTGGAAACTGTATGGGGCAGTTCTACTCTGTCCTATAGGGTCACTATGAGTCACTATGGCAATGGGAATGGGTTATAATTACTTATTTTTGTGCACACCTACGTATACACCTGTTCCTATCCATATACTTGTATACCTATACACATACATATGTGATCATATACTTGTTTTTTGGTCGTTGTTGGTAAAAAAAAAAAAAAAAAAAAAAAATTCTTTTTTTTAAATAGTATTAGGCAAGTTAAAAAAATCAATAGATTGGTTGGAGAGCCAGGCTGGAAGCTACATAGCCAGCAACAAAGCCCAAAATCATACTGCCAAACTCATCTAGTGAAGTAGTCACTGATACGGGCAAATAACCTTAAACATGATGGCTTACACAATTGCCCCAAGAACTCAATCTTGGGGTAACCATCATCACCTCTAGCAGTGCTGCCACTATACTCTGCAAACTTAATGTTTTTGCAACTCCCACTGCAAACCAGTCCACTACCGCTGCCAAGCCAAAGCTTGATTTTGCTACTACCGCTAATGCTACTAGAAAGGTAGAAAGATTTTCCCATGATCCCCTCTTTTTTGGATCACCAGCTCTCCCATACCCCTTCACCTTCCTCCCTGGCTACACCCCCCCCCCCAAAAAAAAAACCCACAGTGTGGAAACATCTAGCCTGGCAGAACCTTGGACAATTGTGTCTACCCAATGTCTTAGTAGAAGGCTGGAATTTTCAGCTTCTAGAAACGGAAACAGGCTCTGCCTCTCAACAAGACTCATTAGCTGGGGAAGTCAACATGCTTCCCACTTGAGAATGGTCCAAGAATTGAATTTGGAAACAACTAACGTGAAGTAGGATTAACCAAAAGAAGTCTGTTATTCTGCCAATGAGCAAGTTGTGGGCCTCATTCTTAGTTTGAGAGTCCAGAGTTTAATTTATGCCACTGGTATTATTTCCCTCTCCCTCATGTCAAAGGATATTATAAATATTCCTGCTTAGGCCAAGCATACCTGTTTCACCAAGCTGTTAGAACAATCCAAGCTGACAAATGATTTTAATAATTTTTTTCACAAAACTCCTCAGTGAATTTATAGTAAGTCCATAAGAACTTACTGATACAATGTATGCATGCTAAAGGTTAGAATCACCTGAAAAGAAATTATTTAGTCACACGTTCCAGGAATCTGACATAAAATATGGCATGCCTGAAACAGGCTGCTCAGCCATATCTTGAACAGTACCTGAGCCATCTTTTTCCTTCTTTCTTCTTTCTCTTCTTTCCCTCCCACAGCCCATCCCTGCCTCCAAGTAAGATCCTGATGTTAGCTTCCCAAATGGTTAAGTGTTAACCAATGTTTCCTCTAGGACTGTGGAAAACAAGTGATATTGATCTAAGCCTGTCAAATAAGACGAAGGATGGTGCCAGCTACCCTCTGAGCTGATGGGATAATGGCAGGAAAAGATCAACATGTTTGAGATACAACCACCGAAACCAAACAGAAGAAAGAGAGTACACATTCCACAAGTCCCAAAAGCTTATGGTCCCTTTTTCCCTTAAAAACCTGAGCTGACTGGTAGTCTAGCAGACAGGCGACTTTAGGAGGAGATCATTCCCCTCTGTCCCCATATACCGGTATATCTAATAAAGCTCTTGCTACCCACCTCACCCCTGTCTCAAGAATTGGCTATTTGCGGCAAGCGGCTCTAACACGAGAAATTGCGGTAAGGATTTGGTGGCCCTTACGGGGACTCCAGCCATTTGAGACGCAGAGGCCCCGTGGCGGGCCCGGGCCTGATGGACAGTTCTCCTTCCAAGTAGAAGCTGGGGACTCTGTTTGTCCCTGGAGGCTGTCCCGGACCCCGGCTTCCCTGCGGTGCCACCGGTCCCCAACCGCGCCAAAGAGGTGAATGAAAGCAAGACCTAACCAGGATCCTGAGGCGAGTCCGTGACCCTCTCCTTATAGCACTTAGGGCCGGGGCGATAGGGCGGACCAGCATGGCTTCCGGAACTGGACCCCGGCCCTTGGTTTCTAAGGTGAGTAGCGCCTTGGATGACTGTCCCCGTTAGTAGGATCACAAGGAGGGACTCTTGGTGACTCTAGAGCTGGGCAGGCATATGAGTGTGTATCGGCCGTGGGTTTTTGTGTTTGGATTGTTGTCCGTCTCTGGTTGGTGCACCCTGGTTTTGGGGAGTGGGTATAGACATCTCTATCGGTTTAGATTGGGAGATTCAAGCCCTCCCCCCCAATCTGGCACTGAGGTTAGGAGGTATCTGGAGGATTGAAGTGGAGATTCAGACATTCCTAGTAATGGGTTAAAAAAACAACCTTAGACGTCACTAAAATTATCCTCGTTCCCCCTTTCCTTTCTGGCTTTTCTAGTCTGAGGGTTTTTCTCTGTTTGTCAGGTTCGTCTTATGTACAACACGTCTGGCTGTCTGGGAGGTTAAGACTGCAAGGTTATCTCCCTTGCTTTTGTCAGTCTGTCTGTTTGTCTTATGTATGATACTTGTCCTCATGAGGTTTTTTTTTTTTTTTTCTTTTCGGTGTAGTCATCCCATAAACCCCTATTTGTACAAAACCCCTCACCTGGTTTAAGAACAGTTTTGACCTAAGTTTCTTGAGATTGACAATTAGTTTCATCGGTCTGAGAAAGCTCACCGTGTACAGACTATTTTAGAAGACTGTCCCCAAAGAAGTTAGGGTCCTAAGACAGGAACCCAAGAAATCCTGAAAGAGTTAAAGCTAATTAGAGAAGAGATAGATTAAGCATAGTGCTTGAGAGGCTCAAACTCTCCCTTTTGTCAAGCAAGGTTGATACTGCCTGAGGCAGGAAAAGGAGAGTTCGAACAAAAGAGGTATTAGCATGGGAGGAGGCCCATCTATTCCAGCCGAATCCCTGCTGGGCTGCATTTTGGCTGATTGGAAAAGGTATAGTTATGAGCCCATGACCAAAAAGCAGATGATTCACCTGTATAACAGCATTTGGCCCCAATACCAGTTGGGGGACCAAGAACAGTGGTCCCCAAGGTGGTCTTCATGTTATAATACAATACTCCAATTGGATTTGTCCTGCAGAAGAACTAAAAAGTGGGATGAAGTCCCTTATGTATAAGCCTTCATATCTCTGTACCAGACCTTGCACCCCCTTAATCAGGTTTTCTTCCAGGGAAAATCAAAGGCCAAAGTACTCCCTGAATCCTCATCAGAGGACCCCCTCCTAAAGGGATGGGCTCTGGCCACCATTTTGGCTCCCCTTCCCCCGTATAAGGGAGGTGCGGTAGAAGCCGAGGGGTCAGATCGTGAAACGACAGCCAGCTCTCCAAACAGAATGGTTGAGCCTGATTCTAGCTTGGCCAGCACACCAAAGGCAGATGGAGGAGGAGGATCAGACAGTGACGGTCCGATTACTTCAGGTATGGTCTCCCCTTGTCATACCCGTCAGGGTACCGTTTTCAGTGAGGGTGCCTCAGGAGTCCAGGCAGGGCAATACCCACCGAGAGAAGTTCCTGTTGGAGTGGATGATAAAGGGCAGCCATGGGGGACAATGCTGTACATACTCCATTTTCCACCTCTGATCTATATAACTGGAAGAGCCATAACCGCCCCCCCCCCCACCGCCGCCACCGGAGTGACCCAAACAGAACGACTGAACTGTTTCTATTTTCTCTACTCACTGCCCTACCTGCGCAGATATACAGGTGCTCCTCACTACTCTGTTAACTTCAGAAGAATGCCATATGGTGTTAGAGTAGGCTCGGAAAGAGGCCGATAGGCTCCATAACTTAGACCCTAGTAATGAAGCCCAATCCCTTGGGACAGAAGCCATCCCTACTAGAGATCCGGGTTGGAATCAAAATCATGAAGAAGGTGCAAGTAGACTATAGTTCTATTGGGACTGCCTAATCGTTGGATTGAGAAACGGGGCCCCCAAACCCAAGAGCTTACAAAAGGTTAGAGAAATTATCCAGGGAGAAAAGGAAGACCCATCCACTTTCTTAGAAAGGATGACAGACACGTTTCGTCAGTACACCGATACCAACCCCAAAGATCCCAACAACGTCCAGCTTATAAACATGACTTTTATTTTGCAGAGTGCCCCTGATATTCGAAAAAAATTACAAAAATTAGAAGGAGGACTTGGGATGCCAATAGGGCAGCTGCTTGAAGTAGCTTTTAAGGTGTTCAATAATCGGGACCAGGAAGCAGAACAAAAAGAAAAACAAAAGATGAAACAAAAGGCGGCCTTGCTAGCAGTGGCCTTAGCCCCCGCCCCCCCCCCCCAATGAAGAAGGGGGAAGGAAGATAAGAGCCATAAGAAGGACTACCCTGGGGCAAGGAGGGAGACCTTTAGAACCTGACCAGTGCGCCTTCTGTAAAAGATGGGGCCACTGGAAGCAGGAGTGCCCAGAGAAAAGGGAAAGGCGAGACAGACCAAAGCTTGCCACTCTCCAGGCTTCTCAGGAAGGGCCGCACAGTTGGATTATTCCAAATGACAGGGCCCAGGGCCTCAAACCTCGTTAGCTATCTCCCACCACAAGCCCCGGGTAACTCTAAAGGTGGGAGGATGCCCTATTGATTTTATTCTGGACACGGGTGCCACCTTTTCAGTTTCGAACACCGCAGAATCTCCCCTTAGTCCACTTAGTACTGCCCCAGTGGTAGGGTTTTCAGGAAAACTTTCAACCCGGCCTTTTCTCCAACTGGTGAATTGTGAAATTGGAAAAGACTTGTTATACCATGAGTTCCTTTATATGCTGGAATGCCCCGCCCCCCTCCTGGGGAGGGATCTATTGTCAAAACTTGGGGCACAAGTCACCTTTGGACCGTCTAGAATTTTGGTGCGAATTCCTCCTGAACAGGCATGCACTGTGCAAGCAGCCTTGTTGGTAGAGGAACCAGTGGCCCCTAGCGGCATCCCTGTCCACATACAACAAGAAGTGAACTCGGAAGTCTGGGCATCAGGGAGGCCAGGAAGGGCCAGGTTCACTGAGCCAGTCAAAATTGCCCTAAAGCCTGGAGCACCTGTTGTAAATCAGAAACAATACCCGCTCCCTAGAGAAGCTCTGGAAGGGATTGCTCCACTGGCCCAATGATATATAGAGACTGGACTTTTAAGACTATGCCTGTCCCCATATAACACCCCCATTCTGCCAGTGTTAAAGCCCGGACAGGAGAATATCGGTTTGTGCAAGACTTAAGAAAGATTAATCAAATAATAGAAGATATTCACCCAGTTGTGCCCAACCTGTATACTCTCCTAGTAACCATACCCAGCAAATATGCTTGGTTTTCAGTATTAGATCTGAAAGATGCTTTCTTTTGCATTCCATTGCATCCTGAGTCTCAACTTTTGTTTACATTTGAATGGACTAATTTAGAAATGGGCAAAAAGACACCTTACATGGCAGGTACTGGTCCAAGGGTTCAAAAACTCCCCCACAATTTTTGGAGAGACATTGGCTAAAGACTTGAGGGCCTTGCAACTAGAAAAGGGGATGGTCTTACAGTATGTGGACAATATTTTAGTGGCAAGTGAAACTCAAGAAGACTCAGATTGAAATACCATCCTACTCTTAAACCATCTGGCTAGGTATGAGTACTGAGTTTCCAAAAAGAAGGCCCAAATATCACAACAAGTAAGATATCTGGGGTTCCAAATGTCACAGGGGCAGCGGAGCCTTCTCCAGGACAGGTGAGACTTTATTATGCGGGTAGCGCCCCCTACCTCTAAGCGACGACTTAGAGGTTTTCTCAGGATGGCAGGTTTTTGTCGAATCTGGATACCAGGGTTTGGCCTCATGGCAAAACCCTTGTATGAAGCCCTGAAGGGAGAGGATTAAAAAAACCCTGTTTTGGACTGCTGAATGTCAACAAGCCTTTGAAAAAATTAAATGGAAATTAATGAAGGCCCCAGCAATTAGGGTTACCAGATCTCCAGAAACCACTCACACTGTTTGTACATGAGAGACAGGGAGTTGCTCTGGGAGTGTTGACCCAGACTTTGGGACCATCCAAGAGGCCAGTAGCCTATTTTTGCAAACAGCTAGACAACGTGGCTCGAGGATGGCCCCCTTGCCTCCAGGCTGTGGCTGCAACATGTGACTTACTGCAAGAAGCTGAAAATTTTACCCTAGGACAAAAAGTGATGGTTAACACTCTTCACACTGTCCTTCCCCTCTTAGAACAAAAAGGGGGGGGGGTTGGCTTACAGCAGGACACATGGGGAAATATCAAGCAATCCTATTAGACAACCCAAATGTAATCTTAAAGGCTGTCTCTGCTCTCAACCCAGCCACCCTACTACCTATCTCAGAAGAAGGGCCAATACATGACTGTTTAGGGGTTTATTCCAGCAGGTCCGATCTGTCAGACACCCCTTTAACTGACTCCAAGCTAGAAATGTACACTGATGGTAGCAGCTTCATGTATAAAGGACATCGAAGGACAGGCTATGCAGTGGTGACTCGGGTTGAAATTTTAGAGGCTGCTCCGCTTCCTGCTGGCACCTCAGCACAAAAAACTGAGTTAATAGCCCTTGGACGGGCCCTACGGCTGGGAGCAGGAAGGCGTATAACAGTGTACACTGACAGCAGATAAGCCCATCTTGTGGTCCACTCCCACGGGGCATTGAGGAAGGAGAGGTGTCTCCTTACGTCTGCTAGCAAAGAGATAAAGCATGTACCAGAAATTCTTGAGCTCCTAGAAGCAGTCAGCAATCCTCTCCAGGTGGCAGTGGTGTATTGCCCCGGGCACCAGAAGGAAAAATCCCCTGAAGCTGTAGGGAACCGGAAAGCAGATGCAGGGGCCAAAAGGGCTGCCATGGGAGGAGATGAGATAGAGAAAGAAATGGCCCTGATCCCTCACCTGGACCCTGCTGACCTTCCTGCACCTACCTACACCACTCAAGACTTAAAAAGGGCTGAAGAATGGGGTTGTCACCCGGCTCCCCATTCCAACTGCTTAGTGAGCCCTGAAGGGAAAGTACTGTTACCAGAAGCCCAAGTATATGGTGTAGTATCAACTTTACGTGAAGGAACTCATTATGGGAGAGATGCCAGCCCTGAGTGGATCTAACAGGTGGTCACAGGACCAAGCCTCCTAAGGCCATTCAAGAAGTCACAAGAAGATGCCTCCTTTGTGCAAAGAACAACCCAAAGACTGTGCCCCATCCAACAGAACCGGGAGTCCAACATCGAGGAACTAACATGGGAGAAGATTGGCAGATAGATTTTACAGTGATGCTCTGGGTACCTGGATACTTCAGGTATCTGTTGGTCTTTGTGGATACCTACTCAGGGTGGGTAGAGGCTTTCCCTTGTCGAACCGAACAAGCTAGAGAAGTAACCAAGGGACTACTCAAAGAGATTATCTCTTGGTTCAGATTGCCAATTTCAATTCAAAGTGACAATGGAGGAGCTTTCATGGCACAAATAACCCAAGAAGTCAGCAAAGCCCTGGATATAAACTGGAGGCTACATTCTGCCTGGAGGCCACAGTTGACAGGAAAGACTGAGAAGATGAATCATACCCTAAAAAAGGCTCTGGCAAAAATATGTCAGAAGACTAACTTAACATGGTTACAAGTCCTGCCTATTGCACTGCTTAGAATCTGAGTGGCCCCTGGAAGTGGGCTTAAGTTAAGCCCTTATGAATTAGTATATGGGAAACCATTCCTGAGAAAGTCCACCTTCCCCACCTTGGCAATTACAGAGGTGGAAAAGAGAGATGGGATCCATTCTCTGGGAGCTGTTGTAAACATTATTAACCAATATGCCTCTCTCCATCTGTCTTTTCCCTCTGATACCCCTCTTCACAGATTCTGGCCAGGGGATCCGGTATTACTAAAGACTTGGAGACACCAGCACCCTGAAGACCAGCTGGCTCCCAAATGGGAGGGGCCTTTTGAAGTCCTCCTGACTACTCGCTCATCTTTAAAGTTGGTGGGAGTGACTGCATGGGTGCATCATTCCAGAGTAAAAACAACTCCACTTGAAAAAGAAGGAACTGAAGAGTCACCTTATTCCTGCACACTGGTTCAAGGTTTAAAGTACAGGTTTTAAAAAATTACAAAATGATAGTTTTAACCTTTGTTCTCATTTCCTTCCAAGGCACACACCACACTGTGACAACGAATCAGGCCCCTGTGATTCTGCAAACCAGAGGGACCCTGACCTTACAAGTAGGAGATGCCCTGACTCTTCTGTGTGTCATATCGTCTCTGATTCCAGTTGGCCCCATTAAATGGATAGTGGTAACCCCAGAGAAAGAACAGATGGTTGTCTGGGACTTTAAAACTGCTGGCTCCTCCTGAGTGACCCCCATGGCTGACACCACTCCCTCATACAATTGAGACTTTTTGATCATTATTTCAGATATAACCTTGTCTGATGCAGGGTTTTATTACTGTGTGAAGTTTAAAAAAGGGTCACCAAAAGATATTGAAATCAGTAGGGGGGAAGGAATCCAGGTAGTTGTTGTAGGATATCAAGAGCCTGCCCACCTCCCAGATGAGTGGGACTGGTCATCCAATGGCCTAGACACCATGTCCCAAGCAGTGGCCGGGGGTGGGGGGGGTGGGAAATCTCAGCAACTGCTGGATATGCCATCATCTTCCTCAGTCAGGAGCACCTTTGAGCCCCATGGCAGCCCCAACTTTTGACTATCAGAAAGATGTCCCTAACTGTACCTTGACTCACCATGCCCCCAAGGCCCCAGTCCAAGCTTGGCTAGTACAGGACCCATTTTCCATACCTTATTTTCTCCTCACCAATCTTCATAATCATACCTTGGGAACTGGATAGGAAACAAAATCACAAAGCCCCCCGAGCTAAAGTCACACAGCAGGTTTTCCGAGACTACCAGCTTCTTTCGTCCTGTAACAAATCTTTGACCATACTCCAGTTGATTCACATCAGTTCTAGTATTCCCAGTGGCCCCAGTAAGAATCTATCCTGTGTGCTCCACCAGGAAACACCTTCCTATGTGGAGGGAGACCCTACCCCACCAGTGAAGTCCCCGTCCCTAGGCCATCACCTTACACCTGGGCCATTCAATGCTTAACAGGAGTTCACTTTGTGGGACAGTGTACTCTGGGGTTACTGACTTTCCCAACCCAAGTTCATCCACCATCTGCCCAACACACCATGAAGATCCCCCGAAAGAAAAGGGATGTGTTTTCAGTAGATCCTACATCCCTAGAAGTGACAGGGATGGAAAGTAACCCTGTTCTAGAGGAAAATGGGTTTGGGTGGTGGTTCTTGAGAACAATTATTCCAGGTTTAGGAATGTACCACATGGAGGCGACCATTAGAAACTTTTTGGACACTATCCACCTGCTAGCCCTAGGAACTGAAAAGGCGCTTAGGGCACAACAAACCTCTTTAAACTCCTTAGTAGAGGTGGTCCTAGATAATAAAATAGCCCTAGACTTCTTATTAGCCAAATCGGGAGGAGTGTGTGCTGTGATTAACAAAACCTGTTGTGCCTGGATAAACACCACCGGAGAGGTAGGGGTAGGACTAGATGCTATCCACAAGGTAACCAAATGGACTGCCCCAACACCTAGGCAAGAGAGAGCATGTGGGATTGGTTCACTCACCTTTTCCCCACCCTGGGGTCCTGGTTGACCCCTTTAATAACTTCGGGAGTAATAGTCACTTTGGTCTGCATTTGCGCTCCCTGCCTAATAGAAGTGTTTACCAGTGACACCACCAACACATTCAAGGCTGGAGAGGTCTTTGCCCTGGTAGACCAAATTACTCCTTTCCCAGACTCCGGGGATGTGCGTCACTTAATCCAATGAGATGTTACTGAATTTCATCTTTCCAAGCCACAGCCTGTATATGACCCCTAGTAGATGTCAGGTTTCTCTCCCCAGCCAACATCCCCATCCAGCAGGAAGTAGCTAGAGAGAGACTCTGTGCCCTGTTTCCCAAGACTGAGAAACCTACAACAAAAGGGGGGATTGAAACAGGCTGCTAAGCCATATCTTGAACAGTACCTGAGCCATCTTTTTCCTTCTTTCTTCTTTCTCTTCTTTCCCTCCCACAGCCCATCCCTGCCTCCAAGTAAGATCCTGATGTTAGCTTCCCAAATGGTTAAGTGTTAACCAATGTTTCCTCTAGGACTGTGGAAAACAAGTGATATTGATCTAAGCCTGTCAAATAAGATGAAGGATGGTGCCAGCTACCCTCTGAGCTGATGGGATAATGGCAGGAAAAGATCAACATGTTTGAGATACAACCACCGAAACCAAACAGAAGAAAGAGAGTACACATTCCACAAGTCCCAAAAGCTTATGGTCCCTTTTTCCCTTAAAAACCTGAGCAGATTGGTAGTCTAGGAGACAGACAACTTTAAGAGGAGATCATTCCCCTCTGTCCCCATATACCGGTATATTTAATAAAGCTCTTGCTACCCACCTCACCCCTGTCTCAAGAATTGGCTATTTGCAGCAGGCGGCCCTAACTCGCGAAATTGCGGTAACATGCCTACTAAAAATCTGTTGAGAATTTTTTAGAATCTTACAGGAGAATTAAACATCAAAGACTTTGTCTGTAACCCCTTCTCTCTTTATCATGGGGCATGGAAAGTTCTCCTCACGCTCCGTATAGACATTTGTCCTTAACCTTGCTGTTCAAATTATTCCAGCCAAACAGTTGATCCTATCTCTAATGATCCATTGATTTACCCTGCTCTCTGTCTGTGCTCCATCATGGTCTCTGGAAAAATCAGTTTAACCTCTTCATTAAACTCAGTATAAAGCGTGACTGGCATGCTCCCTATTCCTTTCAATGGACAACATGTTACCCACTACCTACTCTAAGCCAAAGACATGGTGGCCAGCCAGATCAAGAATGAAGACTTTTCTGCCCTTCTTGCCACAACAAAATCTGTTTTTCAGTGTGGAGCCTGGTCAGCCAATAAAGTCCTAGCAGAGAATTAATCTTTTCCCACTCCTTTTCAGGCACACAAAATCAAAGGCTGATTAGTAACCTGCAGGCACTTCCTTGATCACTGGCAAGACCTCTGCCTCCACCCTATACATAATTTGTAAACTGCCACAGTAGCATTGGTGGAAACTGTTGCAATCCACCTTTCCTCTTTGACAGTTTATTTCAGTGGCTCCCACACACAGCTAACGACTCTGAGTCACTGTCTGTCTGTTTTTCCATTGCATATCCTCAGGGAAGGGCTTTGCAATGTTGGATGATGGGGCTTGTACCCATGCCTTGGTTAGATATCCCTGGAACACTGCTAGAAGGTATACCTCCTGAGTACTGGGCCTGTGCCAGCCCTCTAGCCCTTTCTTCATCTTTGCTCTTTGACTTCTGGGCTTTCCCCCAAGTAGCCTCTTTTGTTCTATCTTGGTTATATTATTTCACATGTAATTAGATTTGCATAGTTCTTTTCAGGTCGCAAAACCGGATGGTAGTCTCCTTTGTCCAAAGACCTAAACCTCAGTATTTATATTAGGCTCTGGGTCATAAGCCTTAAATCTCCTCTACAATGAGCACACTCCATATCCTGCTTTAATTCAGCTGCAGGATACGTTAGAATTATCAAATTGTAAAGGCAGAAGGATCTAAGAGACTTCCTAGTTATTTTCCCTTAAAAGAAAGCAGATTCAGAGAGAGAAATTATTTTCTTAAAGTTAAACAGCTATTGACAAGCAGATCTGGGACTAGAACTCAAGTCTAAGGTTCTTTCTTCTGTACTACTCTGCCTTTTCTTCTAATTTTTTTTTCCTTTTTCATCCATGTGCAGCCATTCTGTTAAAGATAATACCAAAGCAAACCAAACTCAGTACCATCAAGTCCATACCGACTCATAGTGACCCTATAGGACAGAGTAGAACTGCCCTGTAGAGTTTCCAAGGAGCACCTGGTGAATTTGAACTGCCGGCCTTTGGTTAGCAGCCATAGCACTTAACCACTACACCACCAGGGTTTCTGTTAAAGATAATATTTGCATGTAATTACTTAATGAGTAACTTAATGGGAGGAAAGAAAGAAAGGAAATATCTAACAATGCTTTATACAACCCAAATGTCTGTCGACTAAAGAGAGGATAAACAAACTGTGGCATGTCCATACAATAGAATTTTTTCAGTCATAAAAGAGGAATGACATATTGATACATGCTACATGGGTGAATCTTGAGAACATTATGTTGAGAGAAGTCATTCACGAAAGACCGTACATTGTATGATTTCATTTATACAAAATGTCCATAATAGGCAAATCCATAGAGACAGAAAGTAGACTAATGGTTGCCAAGGGCTAGGGGGTGGGATAATGGGGAATACCTTCTTGGGCACAGGGTTTCTTGAAAAAGATGAAAATGTTCTGAACTTAAATGGTGGTAATGGTTCCCCAACTCTGTGAATATGCTAAAAACCACTGAATTGTTCACTTCAAAAGAGTAAATTTTATGGTATGTGAGTTATATCTCACTGAAACTATTATTATCTCACTAAAGCTATTACTGCATTGGGCAATCTGCTGTAAAAGACCTCTTTAAAGTGTTAAAAAAAAAAAAAAAAAGATGTCACTTTAAGGGCTAAGGTGCGCCTGATCCAAGCCATGGTATTTTCAATTACCTTAAATGCATGCAAAAGCTGGACGATGAATATGGAAGATGGAAGAAGAATTGATGTTGGTGAAGAATACTGAATATACCATGAACTACCAGAAGAACAAACATATCTGTCTTGGAAGAAGTACAGCTAGAATGTTCCTTGGAAGCGAGGATGGCGAGACTTTGTCTCATATACTTTGGACATGTTATCAGGAGGGACCAGTTCCTGAAAAAGCACACCTTGCTTGGTGAAGTAGAAGGTCAGCAAAAAAGAAGACCCTTGACAAGATTGACACAGTGACTGCAACAATGGGCTCAAATATAACAATGACTATGAGTATGGTGCTTGACTGGGCGGTGTTTCATTCTGTTGTACATAGGATCACTGTGAGTTCACTGTGAGTCGGAACTGAATGGACAGTATCTAACAATGACAAAGCTTTTATGGAGGCTTGGTAGTGAGGTGGTTAAGAGCTTGGCTGCTAATTAAAAGTTCGGCAGTTGGAATCCACCAGCCACTCCTTGGAAACCCTATGGGGCAGTTTTACTCTATCCTATAGGGTTACTATGAGTCAGAATTGATGAAACAGGTTTGGGTTTTGGCTTGCAGAGACATCCATTAGGAAAAGAAAATATTTCCTAAATAAGGTTGCTGTGATATTAAGTGGGTGGGGAAGTAGGGGGAAGAAGGGAAAAAGAAAAATTATAAATAGGTCCATTTAGAGCAATGGGGATCAAAATAACTCTTTAAGTATAAAGAACTCCTAAATCAAAGCTCCTTCCTTCAAGAACATCACAGTTCTTACATTCTTAACTGCTGACCACCTGACCTCTTTCCACATCTGTTATACCTACTAGGGATAACTACTTCCCTGAAACAGGAAAGATGTATAATTGTTCTTTCTGTTCCAAAAGCATGAAGATGTCCACATAGAATTTGTGTGTGTGTGATTATGAGGTGTTTTGATTAGATCTATATTTTGGTGGGGGAGGGAGAAAAAAGGAAAAGTAGAATAGGGAGGCTCATAACATGAAATAGTCTGAGAGCCAGAACCCTCCTAGAAAGCTTAAGGTGGTTACTTCTTTATTGCAGACTTCTCAACCTCTTTTGACTTGGTTTCTTCAGTTCACCTCCCTGCTTACATCATTTAGGATATGTAATTGAGAAAAAGAAATATGGAAGAAAGTGCTTTCAAAACGTTTTATGATGTGCTGTCAGACCAGAGGAAGGGCAGGAAAGTCTTAGGTATGCCATAAAAGATAAATAAGCTTCAAAAACCACATGTATTCTATAGGTCCATCTATTACAGTTTGAGAACTCAAACTGAATATTGCTTATCAGTTTACTGACTCCTGCATATCCCAACTGCTGACCCAAGTACATTTAGACTTAGGGAACTCCTACATCCCTGAACAGAAGTCACTGAAGTTGTAATCCCTCCTTTCTCTGCCTTATCTCCATTATAAATTCAAGGTGTCTTTGGAGATGGATGAGTACCAAGTTATCTGACATAACTTGGCCATTTGGGCACCTGGGGAATTTCTCCTGGTAATGCAATAAGAACAAAGATTTATCTTGGACAGATGCAAAGTTATGCTCCTCCATTCTTATTTTCCATCCAGTATTTATCACTACTCCCAAATTACCAAAAGAAGGATAAAACAGAGACACCAACAGAGGGAATAAACTTGGAGAGACATTAGAAGAATAATGATTCATTGAGATAACAAGTTTAAAAAAGTACATACACCAGCAACACAAAGATTCTCCCTAACACTAAGATATCCAACAGCAGCTAAGGAAATCTCCTGGACTGTCAAATAACATCATTATTATCAATCTTATTGATTATTACCAAACTTTTTCATATGGTGTCTGTCATGGATTGAATTATGTCCCCCAAATGTGCTAGTTTTTTTTTTTTTTTTTTTAAATGTGCTTATCAACGTGGTTAGGCCATGATTTCCAGTATTGTGGTTGTTCTCCATTTTGTGATTGTAATTTTATGTTAAGAGGATTAGGGTCAGATTGTAACACCACCCTTACTCAGAGTCATACCACCAATAAAGCAGTCTGGGGAGCAGAGCACATCCTTTGGACCTGAGGTTCCTGCACTGATATGTTCCCAGACCAAGGGAAGACTGATGACAAGGGCCTTCCTCCAGAGCCAACAGAGACAGAAAGACTTCCCCTGGAGCTGACACACTGAATTTGGACTTGTAGCCTACTAGACAGTGAAAGAATACATTTCTCTTCGTTAAAGCCATCCACTTGTGGTATTTCTGTTATAGCAGCACTAGATGACTAAGACAATTTATCTGACAATTTATACTCTAATAATACCACTGAGGTGGAGAAAGAGAAAAAAAATATAGGCAAGAGAAAAAACAGGGCAAATAGTTATTTAGAGGATAAAAATACTTACATGATACAGGTGTCACAAAGTCCTTCACCTCAAGCAATTGCACGGCACCACAGCCCAGGAAGCATGATTTTGTCTCTGAAAGTCTAATCTGTAGGTCTCAAATTCCACAGTGATATTGGTAGTATGGCCTTCTGGATTCGCTGAACCATTCAGTTATGCCTTGGCACACCTATCCATAAAATGACACCCCAGATAAATCAGGTCCCAGAGCCCTATGGAACCAGAGAGAATAAAAATTTTTTATCTGCATTGTCTAACATGGGCCAGATTTGTTATTTCACTTAAATATGATATAAACTGCTTAGATATGTTCACTTGGTTTGCCTTCTTCCTTAAAATTAAAAACACAAAGCAGTAATCCAAATAAGGGTAAAATAACTACCCCCAAAAGTACCTATGTAGCCTATTTCCTCTCAGCTATTTTCAACTGTAAAACACAAAGCTGTCTGACCCAGTGTTAGAGACTGAATTGCTACTCCCCAAAAGATATGTTGAAGTCCTAACTCCTGTACATGTGAATGGAACCTTGTTTGGAAACAGCATCTTTGAAGATGTTATCAGTTAACATGAGGTCACACTGGAGTAGGGTGGGTATCCTTATAAAAAAGAAGAGACACTGAGGGAAGATGGCCATGTGAATGAAGATGGAACCAGAAATTGAGTTATGCTATAACTCCAGAAATGGAGCTGCAAGCCAAGGAATCCCTGAGGCTACCAGAAGCTAGGAGAGACAAGAAGGGCTCTTCCTCTAGAGACTTAACAGAGAGCATGGCCCTGTCAACACCCTGCATTCAGACTTGGAGCCACCAGAACCGTGAGACAATAAATTTTTGTTCTTATGAGCCATCTGCTTTACGGTACTTTGCTAAGGCAGTCCTAGGAAGCTAACACACCCAGTGAAGACTATAAATTATTAGCAGTTGGCTTGCTGTGCGTGGCAGTCATAAAATGCTCCTTTTAGATCTTCTGTTATGGAGAACACAACTGACTGACAGCCTGAAATCCTGTCCCTCTGGACCCACCACTACATTCACTGTGAGGCCAAAATTTCCCATGGGCTGCTGTCAGCCAATGACTGAGCACAAGAGAGGTACTCAGGCAGACACATTCTGGCAATACACAGGACTCCTCATCATCCTGGCCAAACCTTTCTTGGCACTACACTGCAGTCTTAGAATCCCCCAGCCTAATCCTCATCCCTCCTTTCCTCTTCTATAGGTGTCAGTCTAAAGGCTCTTCCCACCCCTTAATAATCCCTCCCCCAATAAATTTCTTTCATGTCTAGTCTCACCTTGGCATTTGTTCTTTGATCCAAACTAATTTTAACACAAGTGGTACCGAGAGTGGTCTGAAAAAACAGGCAGTAATTCGGGGATTTAGGACTGGCTCACTCACCAAACAAAAGATTAGAGGGTGCCATATCCTGTGAGGCAGGTAGGATCAGATAGTCCCTGGCACAAGGTGTGGGCCCAGTAGCTAAAAATTTCACTGGAGATGATCTAGGAAAATGTCCAAGTGGACAAGAACATCCCTACAGGTCCGATCACTCAGGCATTTGAGATATGGGAGGAATAATGCCTACAAAGACAACAGAGTTGACTGGTTACTGCTAAGTTGTATCGAACGCCCTGCAGAGAGATAATGAAACACTAAGGCTACTGACAAACAGCTAAAGACTAAGTATGAGAACGAGGGAACATCTTTGGCAGCTTTTATAAGGAAGTTATTATCTCCTTCAGTGGAAAATAAGAAACTGGGGAGCAGCAGGCTGCAAATCTGGTAGTTAAAGCTCCAGAGGTGTTTGAATGATTGGCCAAGGAAGTT
Source organism: Elephas maximus indicus (assembly GCF_024166365.1). NCBI lineage: Eukaryota > Metazoa > Chordata > Mammalia > Proboscidea > Elephantidae > Elephas > Elephas maximus. The sequence continues at coordinate 28,852,619 of NC_064829.1, forward strand.
CTGTTACACTAAGTGATGTTATCCCTAGTTGGGAAAACCTGGGACCCAGAAAACCTGGGATGGGGATATCTGGTGGATACTTCCTGAATATTTTGTCTATGCAGGTCTTCCTACACCCTCAGATCTTATAGATGTAGCCTACTCAACCCTATTAATACCTAACACCTCTACTGTGCTTTAAAATACTGAATAGACTTGTCCCTTACAAGGGAACAGAACCCTTCTCAGCAGCTACTTTTACTCCTTTCTTGGCTGTCCAGTTGAAGTCCTCCTGGACCTGATAAGAGAAGAAAGAAACTTTACACCAAAGATATTGCAAGAATTAGCTAGCATGTACCAGCAAAACTCAGGGAAGTAACCCTGGGATTGGATTTTAAGGGTGCTTGGTCAAAGCAGCCAGAAAGTATCACTGCATTGGGTAAGCAAGAATTCATTGAATTGAAGGTGCTTCCTTGAGACACAGGACTTAAAACTCCAGAGGATGGGGCAAGTTCATTGCTAGGATGGCTCTCAGAAGCCTGATGAAAGCAATGATCAATACTCAGTAAAGGAGAAATGTCTTGAGTTTTTCTGACAGGTGACAGAGGGAAGAAGAAAAAGGCTGAAGGAAGCGGACAACAATGAAATTAAGGTGAGGCAAGGGAGGTTCCCAGGGGAAAATCTTAAGTAGGCACTCGCTCTCAGGGTATTGGAAGAGCAAAGTCTCACGTCTCATGCTAGTCCTGAGCCTGGAAACGGGCATGCTAGAATTCAAACACTACACAAGGCCTGAAGACCGATCAGAGCAGAGAATGTTCCACAGGGGAACACACCTTTCACCAAGTTCATTGGAACGCGCTAATGAAAGGGACATCAGCACCACTAAGAAGTCTTTCTCTGCAGGCTAGAAATGATGGCAAGAGAGGTGGACACAGAGCTGAGCTGATTAATATTCATAGAGATGATTGAGTTCTCAGAGTAATACAGGCCAGGTGACAGACAGCGCTTAACTGCCAGAAACCAGGAGGTTGCAATTACCATGTGACCTTAAGATCAGAGCAGCCAAGAGTGTTTGACCCACGGGCAGTTGTGGAGATGGCTGATAGAGCACAGTTTCCCTAGGAGCAAAATAGAAAGGCAGCCGGCAAGAGTACTATTTAACATCTTTAAAAAAAATTTTTTAAAGGCAAGAATGAGAGCAAGAGGCTGAGAGCAGTCATACCTACAAAAAGTCACAATTCTTTGCTCAGTCCCTGGACCTGAGAAAATTTTCACATCCAGGACCCACTGACTACATACCACAGAAAGTTTATACAGCAATCATTCCCCCAGCCTTGCCCCAAAATATCCTATGATCATTTACTTAAGTTACTGTACACTGTAGACATCTGAACAACTATTGTACGTACGGTCTGAGTTGACACTGAAACCTAGAGACACAAAGTGACATCATGGCCCCTGTTAGAGTGGGGATTTAGAGGGACTAGATGGTAAGTGGAGTCCTACCTATAGTCCAGCTCACAATTAACCACTGGTTCCATGGACTCACCCAGTAGTAATTTCCCCAGGTCCTGAGTGTATCATTGAAATTGACATATTTGGCAGTTTGAATAACTCACATCGGGTCCATGGCTAATGGGGCAGGAGCTATCATAGTGGGGAAAACAAAGTAGAATTTTTTTTTTAACTGTTTCTTCTCCCAGTCAAGATAATAAGTCAAAATGTTGTTGTACCCCAGAGATGATGGAAGAGATTGGTACTGTCATTAAAGATCTAAAGGAGGCAAGGATAGAGGCTTCCATCATAACTTCATTTAATTCACTAATCTGCCCCTAAAAAAACTGTATTGGAAAATGACTATAAACCATCACAAGCTCAACCAAGTCGTTGAATTGACCATGGCTGTTGTGATAGACATAATATTGCTAGAGCAAAGTAATAAATCCTCGCATATATTGTATGCAACCATTGATTTGGCAAATTCATTCTTTCCCATTCCAGTTAGAAGAAAAGGATCAAGAATAGTCCATATTCACATGGGGAAAACAATATTCATTTGCAATTTTGCTCCCAACTATGTTGTCTCCCACTCTCTATTATAATATCTCTAAAGATATGTAGACTGCCTGGTCATCCCACAGAGCATCACAGATCCATTATTTCAATGACAAGCTGATTGAGCAAGATGAATAAGTGGCTAGTACACTGGTGAGACACAGGTGCTACAGAAGGTGAGAGATAAACCCAATAAAGATTCATAGACCTGCCACTTCATTGAAATTTTTAGGGATTCAGCTGTCAGGGATGTGCAAAATATTCCCTCCAAAATATAGACAAATTGCTACAATTTGCATGCTCTACCACAAAGAAAGAAGCAGTGCCTGGGAGATCTCTTTGAGTTTTGGAGGCAACACATTTCACATCTGGGAATACTGATCCAGCTCACATACTGTATGTTACCGGTTGAATTGTGTCCCCTAAAAAGATATGTTGAAGTTCTAACCCCCTATACCTGTGAATTTGACCTTATTTGGAAATAGGGTCTTTGCAGATTGGGTCTTAATCCAATATGACTGATGTCCTCATAAGAAGAGGAGAAAAGGACACAGACACATATGGGGAGAACACCATGTAATGATGAAAGCAGAAATTGGAGTTATATAGCTGCAAGCCAAGGAATGCCAAGGATTGCCAGCAATGCCAGAAGCTGGAAGTAGCAAGGAAAGATTCTTCCCTAGAGCATTCAGAGGAAACATGGCCTTGTCAACACCTTGGTTTCAGACTTCTATCTTCCAGAGCTGTGAAAGAATAAATTTCTGTTTTTTTAAGAACCCAGTTTGTGGGACTTGGTTATGGCAGCCCTAAGAAATTAATACACTGGATGACCTAGAAGCTTTGAGTGGGCTTACAGCATGAAAGCGCTCTTCAGTAGATTCAGCCTGGCACAAACAGCCCTGATGGTTGAGCCATATGATCCAGCGGACTGTATGGTGTTGGAGGTGACAGTGATGGGAAACGAGGAAGTGTAGAGCTTATGGCAAGCCCCAGTGAGAGAATCACAAAGCAGGACTCTGGGATTCTGGAGTACGGTCCTGGAGGTAAAGCAGAAAATGATACACCTTATGAGAGACAGCTCCTAAAATGTTACTGGGCCCAGGCAGAGATATAATGCTTGACCATGAGAAGCCAAGTGACTATGCACCCAGAACTACCCATTATAACTGAGTTCTGCTGGACTTACTACATCATGAAGTTGGATGTGTCCAACAAAAACCCACTGTAAGATGCAAATGGTATGCTGGGATCGAGCCCAAGCAAGACCAGAGAACATGAGTAAACTGGATGATCAGATAACTCAAATCCCCATATCACTCACCACAGCTGGACCGGCGCCTCTCCCACAGCTTGCAGCTGTGGCTGTGTAGGAGTAAATGGGTGCTACACAACCAGCTGAAGAAGAAGGAAAAGACTCAAGTTTGTTTACAGGTGAATCAGCTTGTTATACAGGTACTAGATGAAAACAGGTAGTGTCTACATTATACACATATTCTGGAGTGGCCTTTAAAGATAACAGAGAGGGTAAAGCTTCTCACAAGCAAAGCTGCAAGTAATGCACCTGGTCATCTATTTTGTGTGGAAGGAGAAGTGGCCTGAGGTGAGAATGTACACAGATTTCTAAGAAATCATCAATGCCATATGGTCAAGGCACTGAGGAAAACAGATTGGAAAATCAAGACAAGGTGTTCTGGGGTAAAAGCACATGAGTAAACATATGGGAGTGAGAACAAAGTAAGAAGATTTTTGTATCATCCATCAAAAGCCCACCAGAACATTCAGTATGGAAAAGGCTGGACAACCAAGAAAACAAAATGACTTCCACATTTGACATTAGCTAGCCTTTGTCACTGGCCACTTTGGAAATGGCATAAGGGGGACATAAATGGAGTGGCCATGGTGGCAGAGATAGGGGTCAGGTATGGGCAAACAGCATGGATACTCCCACAGCAGATCTAGGTACTGCTGCCTCTGAGTGTTCAACTTGTCAACAACAGACCAACAATGAGCCCCGAAATGGCACTGTAGTCCCTGGAAATACATTGACTACATTTAGCTTCCTTCTGTTAACATGAACAGCCAGCAGTTTGTGCTCAGATGGATGAATTCCAATTCCAGGTATGGGTTTGTATTTCCTGTCTATAGAACTTCAGTAAGCACCATTATCCAGGGTCTTTAAAAAAGGAATGCCTAATTCACAGGGACAGAATTGCACACGTATAGCATCCTACCAGGGGACCATTTCACAATGAAGATGTGTGAGTTAGCCCGTAATCATGAGATTCATTGGTTGAATCATGTCATGGATTTGTGTCCCCCAAAAGTATCTGTCAACTTGGCTAGGTCATGATTCCCTTGTGTGATTGTATGATTGTCTACCATTTTATCTTCTGATGTGATTTCCCTAATAATGTTGTAAATCCTACCGCTATGATGTAATAAGATGGATTAGCAGCAATTGTATTGATCAGGTCTACAAGATTATATAGTGTCTTAAGCCAATCTCTTTTGATATATAGAAGAGAGAGGCAAGCAGAGACATGGCAACCTCATACCACCAAGAATGCAGCACCAGGAGCAGAGTGTGTCCTTTGGACCTGAGGTTCCTGCACTGAAATGCTCCCAGACCAAGGGAAGACTGATGACAAGGACCTTCCACCAGAGCCAACAGAGACAGAAAAGTTCCCCTGGAGCTGACATGAGGAATTTGGACTTGTAGCCTACTAGACAGTGAAAGAATAAATCTCTCTTTGTTAAAGCCATCCACTTGTGGTATTTCTGTTATAGCAGCACTAGATGACTCTGACAAATAGCATACTATACAATTAAAAAGCAGTCAGTCTCAGAGTGCTGAAATGGCCTTCTAAGAACACAGTTGAAGCTCAAGCTCTGAGGCAACACTCTAAAAACAAAGGGGTGTCATCATTTAGCACATAGCATATACGTTAAATCAGAGATCTCTATATTCTACTATGTTCACACAGTAATAATTACATGGATTTGGGAACCAAAGGGTCAAAGCAGGAGTTTTCCCACTTTCCATTGATCCCAACAGCTTCTGGAATATTTTGGGCTTCTCATCCCGTCAACTCTGGCCTCAGTGGGGCCGGAGGCCTGGTTCCTAAAAGGTGCACACTCTTGCCAGGAGACACAGCAAGTGTTCATTGAACTAAAAGCCATGGCTGCCACCAGGGCACTTCAAAATCCTTGCGTCCAGGGACCAGCAGGCAAGAAAAGGAGTCCCCGTTGAGGTAGGGGTAATCCACATTGATCAGCAGGAGGAGGCTGAATGGCATTTACACAATGTAGGTGTGGGGCAAAGGACCTAGTTTTACCCCAAGTAAGGTGGCCTTTGTCCTCGGCTCTAGAGAAATAATCTTTGGAGAAATTAGGGTGCCTTGCTCTGGGACTTCCAGGACACACCCGAGAATTTGTGCTGGTGAGTGGGGGCTGGCCAGAGCAGAAAAGACTCACCTGGGAGGCTGATACCAGCTAGCCTCAGAAGGCATGACTTAGCTATCATGCAGGACTGGCCAATAAATGCCCAGAACATTAAGGCTCAGAGAGCCTCTTGTTTGGTGAAAACATCTGCTCTTGGGAGGGTAGTGCAACCCTTGGGACGTGGAAGCTCTATGTTTGTCGGAAACCTTCCCAGACCTTTCCCTATGTGTCTGTTTATTTTTCTCCTTTTTGCTATAATAAATCTGTAGCTATAAGTATGATATATTCTCCATGAATTCTGTGAGTCGTTCCAGCAAGTTATCAAACCCAAAATGGCAGTAGGAGCCAGCAGGTCCGAAAGTAGTGGTGTTGTGTAGACTCCTGAGCTTGTGGCTAGCATTCTGCAGGGGTAGTAGGAAGCTAGCCCTGAATCTGTGGCCAATAGGTTAGAAGGTTGGAGTGTCGTATGTAATCCCCGAACTTGCAGCTGGCATCTTCCTATCCGGCAGTCTGAAGGACAGTATCCTTGTAACTTGTGAGCTCTGACCAAGCTCTGGTTGGCTAGGATCAGAAAGAGAGTGCTGCAGGGGCGGCTGGAGATGAAGATGGAGAAGTGGGAATGGTTGGACTGGGTCAATCTCTACGTTTTGGAGATTGGATTCATACTGATTCTTACCACAAAGTGGGCAAGAAGGAATATGTGTGGAACTCAGGAAATCTCCGTGGGTGCCTCTGTGTCCTCTCTTGCCTCACTGTAACCAAGAACAAACATGTGCAGCAATCCTGGACTGAGAAAGATGTGGTTGCCAGGGCTCAGACTACTCAGGAATGAAGTTTGGGTCACAATACCAGGTAAGCCACCTGTCAAATTGACAGCTGAGGGACAGGATGATTTAGACTGCATAATTGAAGATGGCCAGGATGAGTGGAAGTTGTGGCCCTGCAACCAACTGAAGGAACAGGGGCTGTAGCTCAACCACTAACTTTCTTCTTCTCAGTTTCCCCTCAGAAAGAGAGGCTCAGGGAATTACTGAGGTGTTGCTTCCCAAACCTATGTGAAGAAGTAGATCTGTGTGTCACAAGGGTTGGTCTGCGATGAGATGAAAATGCTCCTTTCTGATCACCTGCTTCAAGAAGCATAACTGAATGGCAGTCTCAGCTGCTGCCCCTCTGGATCCCCTATGGTGTTTGCCCTGAGACCACACTTCCAAGGCTGCTCCCAGTCAGGAATGAGCACAGCAAATCTCTTAGTTGTGGTGGAGGTGAGCTAGTGCGTTGTGGAAACCCGAAGGATTACAGAGAAAGGATCTGCTTTTCTGCTGGCAATCAGAATGTTTTTTTAAGACAGGAACCTACACAAATCAATCAGAGACTTAGTTACTCCTTTATTTTTATTACAATGAAGGTATAACCTGTTAAAGGAAAGAGAGTCTAATGAGGATTAAGAAAATAATCTAAAAGTTTATATAAAACATAGCCAGGGCACAAAGGAGCTGACCCAGCCTCAGTACCAAGGTAAATGAGAGCACACTGTACATTATCTTCTGTGTCAGTGCCAATCATACAAATGGGATCTGCCCAGAGCTGCTCTTGTGTTCCTAATGTGTCTGAAAGGGTTTAGAGATTGTCATTCCTGGATCAGCATTTTCGGTTTGGGTCATGGGGCTAGCAACATTTTTTAATTTTGTGGTTTCCATTCATCTGCTGTTCACTTGGCTATCAATACATACAACCTCACCCACAGAATAATAAGTTGTTTCCCAGTTCTAGTGGAGTAAACCTAGGTTAGAAGCCATAGTGTGGTGGGCTTTTCTCAGATGAGTCAGGTTCAGCCAGGTTTGTGGTTGATAGAGTGCAACCATCCATTCACTTTCTGGACGTGTCCAGAATTCCAGGAGCAGTCCACTCATAACTAAGGCATTCTGGAGTTATTATTGGTGACTAATGGACAAACCAGTTAACATCTCTGTGCCTTTATTTTTTAATGGATATCTAATCCTTCCCTTGGAGAAGGTTGTGATGTTTTATGTATTCGTATGGAATGCCTCGAAATCCTGAACTGTAATAAAGAAAAACAAGTCCTTATATACACCATTTTTAGTTTGAGGCCAATAAATTTGATCAAGCCTGTCAATTCATTGGGCTTTCTCAACTTAGTTGATCTTATCAAGCTAAAGTCTCTGCTGTGCGCATTTTATAGGCATATTTTATTTTTCAAGGGTGTGGGCTGTGCTAGTATATCTTTGGCAGCAGTACCTAGCACAGTGATGGATATGTAATACATACATATCAAGTTGCAGGAAGTAATGTGGTAGAGTGAATGGAGTCATTGAGAATCCAGAGACCAGGGTTCTAGTTCCAGTTTTGCTAATGCATTATAAAATCTTCTACAATTCACTTGGCTTTCTCCACTGCAAATGAGAATATTGGCTTTAATAATCTCTAAAATAACGTTCATATTTATAAAAAAAAAAAACTACCATAATTTGTGAAGTTGTTGCTCTTTTATAGATAAACCACTTTAAAAAAAAATAGAAATAGGGAGGTATTTATAAGTAAATATTTCTATTTTATTTTTCTCAAAAAATATGTATTGCTTTTTAAAAGGCATAGTTTGAAGAGTAGTAGACCTGGGTTCTAAAAAAGGATTTGCCACCAACTACTTTGGGGTTTTGGGTAACTCATTTTATGTTTGTAGTTCTCAGGTTTCTTATCTGTAAAATTAGGGTATTAGATTAATTCTAAAGACTTCTACTCAATCCAAGTTTCGTCCAGGTCCTAATAGAATATTTTTCCAGGTGACATTTTTTAATGATTTTTTTTTTTTTCTGATTACATAGGTAATGCTTTCTCATTTAAAAATGTTCAAAGAATACAGAAATGTATTAAGTAAAAAGTAAGAGTCCATCATAAAGTTACTCCTTAGAGATTAGTGTTTACAGCTTGGTAAGTAATTTTTCAAAATTTTCTATGACATGATAGCATAGGTATATTATTATTTTACAAAAATGAGAACATGTCATATATACTTTCACGCAATTTGTTTTTTCATTTAATAAAATATCATGAATATTTTTCAATTGGATACATGTAGTTCTATCTCATTCTTTGTCATGACCCTTCCATCAAACAGATTTATCTAATTTATTTACCTATCTCCAGTTGATGAACACTTAAATTGTTTTAAAACTTTTATAAGGAGCGTCCTGGATCACCTTTGTTCATTTACTTTTGTACAACTTTGCAAGTATTTCTTTTTTGTGTATGTGCTTTAGGTGAAAGTTTACAGAGCAAATTAGTTCCTTATCCAAAAATTTATGGCAAATTATTTTGTGACGTTGGCTGCAATCCCCAAAATGTGTCAGCACTCTCCCTACTTCTACCCCAGGTTCCTCGTTTCCATTTGTCCAGTTTTCCTGTCCCTTTCTGCCTTCTCATCTTTGCTTTGGGGCAGATGTTGCCCATTTGGTCTCGTATACTTTATTGAACTAAGAAGCACGTTCCTCACATGTGTTATTGTTTGTTTTATGGGCCTGACTAATCTTTGACTGAAAGATGAACTTCAGAAGTGGCTTTGGTTACGAGTTAGCAGGGTGTCCGAGGGCCAGAGTCTTGGGGGCTCCTCTAGCTCCCGTCAGATCAGTAAGTCTGGTCTTTTTTGTGAATATGAATTTTGTTCTACATTTTTCTCCCACTGTCTGGGACCCTCTACTGTGATTCCTGTCAGAGCGGTCAGTGGTGGTAGTCTGGCACCGTCTAGCTCTTTTGGTTTCAGGCTGGTGGAGGCTGTGGTTTATGTGGTCCATTAGTCCTTTTGACTAATATTTTCCTTGTGTCTTTGGTTTTCTTCATTTTCCTTTGCTCTAGACAGGATGGGACCAATAGATGTATCTTAGATGGATACTTGCAAGCTTTTAAGACCCCAGGTGCTACTCACCAAAGTAGGATCTAGAACATTTTCTTTATGAACTATGTTATGCCAATTGACCAAGATATCCCCCAAGACCATGGTCCCCAGACCTCAGCCCCAGTAACTCTGTCCCTCAAGGTGTTTGAATGTGTCTAGGAAACTTCTGTGGCTGTGTCTCCTTTGCATTCTATTACATATATGAATATATATGCTATATGTACAAATATATAAGTAAAAACATACACAGCCTAACCTATATATGTATGTGGGTATATATGCCCTCCTTCCCCTACTCAGCATACATATCTGCCTACTGTATTTGCTTTTAAGTTATTTGTTTTTATTGTTGTTGTAGGGTTGTAAATGCTATAGTATTTACTGTGGTTGCCCCCCTCCTCCCTTTTTTTTCCCTTTTGCTCTTCTAAGTGTCTTCCTTTGCCTTGATCAAGTGGTGCTAACTTCCCCATATGGTGTATTGTCTTTCCCTTCACCAAAGCCACACCTGTCTGCTATCTAGTTAGTGATTGCTCCTCTCTACTCCTCATCTCTCTCTTAACCATCAAAGATTGTTTCACTCTGGGAGTATTTTTTTAAGGTAAATTTCCTGAAAAAGATATTTCTGGACAAAAAGATACAATTTCAAATACAGTGCTAAATTGCTCTAAAGTATTATCAATTTACATTCCTACAAACAATGTATGAGATAAGAACACTAGGTGGTGCTAAGCATGCCAAGTCTGGCTTATTGTGTGGCAACAATTTGGGAGACTTATCTAGTTTTTTTTTTTTTTTTTTATCTAGTTTGGGTTTGGGTAGTGCTGACATTTTGGTGTAATTCCCCTTCAGACATATTACATGCCATCCCAGAAAGCAGAACAACTGCCAACGTACGGAAATGACAGGCAGATAAGTTCTGGCTCAACAAAAGAAAAGAACTATCAGAATTTTCTCATAATAAAAGAATACATTGCCAATTAATTAAGATCAGCAGTTTGAATCTACCAGCCTTTCCTTGGAAACCCTATGTGGCAATTCTACTCTGTCCTGTAGGGTTGCTTTGAGTAGGAATTGACTCAGGCCAATAGGTTTGGTCAGGTACCTGGTCACTAACTGGTGATCAATAGAAGGCTGGATGGCCTATTGTCATCCAATCCTGGATAACTTCTAAAGTTTCCTTCAGATTCTAAGGCTCAAGGACACCCAGATTTGAAGGGCAGGAGTTGGGGCCAATTCCTCCCATAAGCACTGCCTCCCTATACACTGTTTCATGTCAGAATAACAATTTTTATGTCTTCTCTTCTTCAGTTTCAGCTTGAACTTGCATATGAGCACTTGATGGCCTGTTCCACAGTCGGTCCCTGGCCTTGTTCTGAGTGGTGATATTGAGCTTTTCCATCGTCACTTTCCAAAGATGTAGTCAAGTTGATTTCTGTGTGTCCCATCTGGTGAGGTCCATGTGTGTAGTCGCCATTTATGTTGGTGAAAGAGGGTATTTGCAATGAGGAAGTCATTGGTCTTGCAAAATTCTATCATTTGATCTCCAGCGTTGTTTCTATCACCAAGGCCATATTTTCCAACTACTGGTCCTTCTTCTTTGTTCGCAACTTTCGCATTCCAATTGCCAGTAATTATCAATGCATCTTGATTGTATGTTCGATCAATTTCAGACTGCAGCAGCTGATAAAAATCTTCTATTTCTTCATCTTTGGCCCTAGTGATTGGTGCGTAAATTTGGAGAATAGTTGTATTAACTGGTCTTCCTTGTAGTCGCATGGATATTATCCTATCACTGACAGCGTTGTACTTCAGGATAGATCTTGAAAAGTTCTTTTTGACGATGAATGCAACACCATTCCTCTTCGAGTTGTCATTCCCAGCATAGTAGACAATATGATTGTCTGATTCAAAATGGCCAATACCAGTCCATTTCAGTTCACAAATGCCTAGGATATCGATGTTTATGAGTTGCATTTCATTTTTGACGATTTCCAGTTTTTCCTAGATTCATACATCATACATTCCAGGTTCCGATTATTACTGTATATTTGCAGCTGTTTCTTCTCATTTTTAGTAGTGCCACATCAGCAAATGAAGGTCCCAAAAGTTTTATTCCATCCATGTTATTAAGGTTAACTCTACTTTCAGGAGGCAGCTCTTCCCCAGTCATCTTTTGAGTGCCTTCCAACCTGGGGGGTTCATCTTCCAGCACTATATCAGACAATGTTGTGCTGCTATCCATAAGGTTTTCACTGGCTAATGCTTTTCAGAAGTAGATTGCCAGGTCCTTCTTCCTAGTCTGTCTTAGTCTGGAAGCTCAGCTGAAACCTGTCCTCCATGGGTGACCCTGCTGGTATCTGAATACCAGTGGCATAGCTTCCAGCAGCACAGCAACACGCAAGCCCCCACAGTACGACACACTGACAGACACGTGGGGGAGTTCAAGTTGAAACTGAAGAAAATCAGAGCAAGTCCACAAGAACCAAAATATGACCTTGAGTATATCCCACCTGAATTTAGAGACCATCTCAAAAATAGATTTGACACATTGAACACTAGTGACCAAAGACCAGACGAGTTGTGGAATGACATCAAGGACATCATCCATGAAGAAAGCAAGAGGTCACTGAAAAGACAGGAAAGAAAGAAAAGACCAAGATGGATGTCAGAGGAGACTCTGAAACTCGCTCTCTAATGTCAAGCAGCCAAAGCAAAAGGAAGAATTGATGAAGTGAAAGAACTGAACAGAAGATTTCAAAGGGCCTCTCGAGAAGACAAAATAAAGTATTATAATGGCATGTGCAAAGAGCTGGAGATGGAAAACCAAAAGGGAAGAACACGCTCAGCGTTTTTCAAGCTGAAAGAACTGAAGAAAAAATTCAAGCCTCGAGTTGCAATAGTGAAGGATTCTATGGGGAAAATATTAAACGACGCAGGAAACATCAAAAGAAGATGGAAGGAATACACAGAGTCATTATACTGGAAAGAATTAGTTGATATTCAACCATTTCAAGAGATGGCATATAATCAGGAACCGATGGTGCTGAAGGAAGAAGTCCAAACTGCTCTGGAGGCATTGGCAAAAAACTAGGCTCCAGGAATTGATGGAATATCAATTGAGATATTTCAACAAACAGATGCAGCACTGGAGGTGCTCACTCGTCTATGCCAAGAAATATGGAAGACAGCTTCCTGGCCAACTGACTGGAAGAGAGCCATATTTATGCCTATTCCCAAGAAATGTGATCCAACCGAATGTGGAAATTATAGAACAATATCATTAATACCACACGCAAGCACAATTTTGCTGAAGATCATTCAAAAATGGCTGCAGCAGTATATCAACACGGAACTGCCAGAAATTCAGGCCGGTTTCAGAAGAGTATGTGGAACCAGGGATATCATTGCTGATGTCAGATGGATCCTGGCTGAAAGCAGAGAATACCAGAAGGATGTTTACCTGTGTTTTATTGACTATGCAAAGCCATTCGACTGTGTGGATCATAATAAATTATGGATAACACTGCAAAGAATGGGAATTCCAGAACACTTAATTGTGCTCATGAGGAACCTTTACATAGATCAAGAGGCAGTCGTTCGGACAGAACAAGGAGATACTGATTGGTTTAAAGTCAGGAAAGGTGTGCATCAGGGTTGTATTCTTTTACCACACCTATTTAATCTGTATACCAAACAAACGAAAAGAGAAGCTGGACTATATGAAGAAGAACAGGGCATCAGGATTGGAGAAAGACTCATTATCAACCTGCGTTATGCAGATGACACAACCTTGCTTGCTGAAAGTGAAGAGGACTTAAAACACAAACGAAGATGAAAGATCACAGCCTTCAGTATGGATTACACCTCAACATAAAGAAAACAAAAATCCTTACAACTGGACCAGTGAGCGACATCATGATAAACAGAGAAAAGACTGAAGTTGTCAAGGATTTCATTTTACTTGGATCCACAATCAACAGCCATGGAATCAGCAGTCAAGAAATCAAAAGATGCATTGCACTGGGCAAATCTGCTGCAAAGGACCTCTTCGAAGTGTTGGAGAGCAAAGATGTCACCCTGAAGACTAAGGTATGCCTGATCTAAGCCATGGTATTTTCAATCACATCATAAGCATGTGAAAGCTGGACAATGAATAAGGAAGACGGAAGAAGAGTTGACGCCTTTGAATTGTGGTGTTGGCAAAGAATATTGAATATACCATGGACTGCCAAAAGAACAAACAAATCTCTCTTGGAAGAAGTGTGGCCAGAAAGCTCCTTAGAGGCAAGGATGGCGAGACTGCGTCTTACATACTTTGGGCATGTTGTCAGGAGGGATCAGTCCCTGGAGAAGGACATCATACTTGGCAGAGTACAGAGTCAGCTGAAAAGAGGAAGACCCTCTGGGAGGTGGCTCGACACAGTGGCTTCAACAATGAGCTCAAGCATAACAACAACTGTAAGGATGGCGCAGGACTGGGCAGTGTTTCGTTCTGTTGTGCATAGGGTCACTATGAGTTGGAACCGACTCGACAGTGCCTAACAACAACAACGACATGTCTTCTCTACCCTCCATTTAGGAATATTTCATTAGGTTAGTTTTTGTAAGTCTAGATAACTACCTCTTTCAGGGCTAAAGGTTAATATTTTGATTCCCATTCACTTATTCAACAAATATTTATTGAACCCTTATGTGTCAGGCAGAGTACTAGATGCTAAGGGTCTGTCAGTGAACAATGCAGACCATTCCTGCCCTCACAGAATTTACAGATTGTGTTTGTACACATGGCTAGATTTGCAGGCAGCCATTGAATCCATTGTTTCCTTCTCCAAAACATTTATGATAACTGTCTATAAAATTAATCAGATAGGCTGTTCAGTAAATCTGAAAGTGTACATTAAGAAAATCAGAAATATCAGACTAGGCTTTTTAAACCATTTCTTGCTGCTGATTTTTTCAGTAGTCAAGCAAAACAGAGAGTGGAAATAATTACCTAAGCATTCATGGCAAAGGTAAGAGCAGAGTAATTCTCTAATCAACAAGTAAAGTGAACAAAAACACATTTACTCTGATAGTCTAGGAAATTGTATCCATGTTCCATTTCACATATGGGTCTTCACAGGCCCAAGTTCTAAGATTAGAAACCTCTGAATACTCTAAGAACATGATAACTTTTGTGGCCCCAAGCTTAATTCTCTACATTTCCTCTGACAGAAAAAACTACAGAAACAAGAGAAAACAAAGGGAGGAAAGATCCACAGGATGGCTTGGGTTGAATTGTACATTTATAAAGAAAAGTACCAACTGGGCCACATGTATCGAGATGAAGAATACCATAAAGAGGTTTCTGGAAGAAATCCTGAGCCAAAACCCCTTCTTAGGTAAAAACATCATCATCTCAGGGCACATTCCACCTCCTGCCACGCATGCCTGAGCAGACTGCTTCCTGTTAAAAGCTCATTCTGAAAATGAAATGCCATCTCCACGGTAAACCTAGAATCCCTTGAAGGCACAGGACAGAGTAAACAAAATAATCCTCACCTTCAATGACATTTATTTTAGGTAGGATGTAGAATGTTCAGGGAACAGGAATTCCTTGAGAAACTGTCCTTTAAAATATACCCACACCAGTTAAACTTGACCGAAAATTTTAAAATCAAGTGTTTTTAAAACCCGATGAGGAAAAGTTTATAACTCAGGACTTTTAAAAAAAATCAGTTATTTCTTTACAAGGCTCCCAACTTGGCATTCAGTGCAAACCACTGCCTTTTACCTTATGATCAAAATGTGTCGAGTATAACTGGTAGAGCTACATGAGCTGGGGTATGCATGATCCCCTCTCCTACAATTTGGGGGCTAGCTGACTTGATGTTTAATTTTTACTTTAGACGTTAATTGCTTTTGTCTTATTACCCTCAGGGAGAGTGATATAACCTGAAAGGGAATGTAGACTTAGACTTTTTTGGGGTTGCAATAAGTGAAATTTTAATTTGGGACCTACAAAAACAGCAATTTCATCTGTAACTTAGGGGTGTTTAACAATATGAACACGAAGGCTCTCAGTGTAATATTCTGTGACTCTAAGAGTTATAGGGCCATGTTCATGCAAGACACACAGTGAAACATATGCCTACTTGCAATTAAAAAAAAAAACTCTAGATAGAAAAAATTTTTTATTAATTTAACAAGTATTTCTGAGCATGTGCTTTAAGCAAGGCCCTATTAAAAACCAAACCAACTGCCCAGAGTTGATTCTACCTCATGGCAACCCCATGTGTTTCAGAGTAGAGCAGCAGGCTTCATAGGGATTTCAATGGCCGTGATCTTTCAGAAGTAGGTTGTCAGCCCTTTCTTCCAAAGCGCCTCTGGGTGGATTTAGCCTGCAACCTTTCTCTTAGTAGCCAAGCACTTGACTGTTTGTGCCACTCGGGGACTCCCAAGACCCTATTAAACAGGTACTTTTGGGTGGTGCGAACAGTTAGCCTGCTCGGCTGCTAACCGAAACGTTGGAGGCTCAAAGTCTACCTAGAAGTGCCTCAGAAGAAAGGCCTGACAATCTACCTCCAAAAAATCAGCCATTGAAAACCCTATGAGGCACAGGTCTATTGTGACACACATTGGGGTACCATGAGTCAGAATCAACTCATGACAACTCGATTTTGCTTTTTTTTTTCTTTTTTAATGACACAGAAATGCCAGAGGTTGTTAGGCTACTTATGGAGAGAAAAATCTAAAATATTTTGGGGGCTTGAATTCCTTGAGCTTTGAACCAAATTTAACTTTGTGTGTCAAATATTTGGTCAAGCTTAGGAATTCCAAGTGGAATGCTTAATAACTGCAGTCATATCTTTCTTCCAAAGTCCTCTGGAGCCCTGGGCTGAGTCTATGAATGAGAAAGCAACAAGCTGCACGACTGGAGTTTTGCAACTTCTTTCACGCACCACTTCATTATAGAAAGTAATTTATGAAATTATAAACCAGCCAGTCTCCTAGGGTAGATGCTCACCCCATGAGTAAGCGATAAACCACTAAAACTGCATTAGCTCTTTTAGGCAACCAATCATCCGTTCCACAAATATTGCCTGGGTGTTTATTATGTCAGGCACTGGGCTAGGCTTGAGATATGGGAATAAATAGTTTTTTATATTCAAGGAGCTCACAGTCTATTGGATGAAATAGATTAGTAAACAAATGCTTGCACTACCTTGTGACAGTTGTGTGCATAATACTATGATATAAGCAGCAGGGGAGAGGCGTTGGAAGGCTTATTTCACAAAGAAGGTGATTATCTAATTGGAATTTGAAGGATGAGAGGTTCACTATGCAGGAGGATGGGGGGAAATGGATACTACAGGCTAACTGAACAGAGTGTACAAAATAGGAAGTCCTAAAAGAATATTCTATGTTCTGCAAAAGGTGCAAGCACCTTTAGAGTACAGAGTGTGGAGGAAAGATGTTACAGAAAGGGTAGATTGGGACCAGCTTTAGAAGTCCTAAAGGCCATACTAAAGAATGTGAACTTTGTTTTGTACGTAATAGGGTTCTTGGGGACAGTGGCATCACTAGGGTTGGTGTCACCCAGTGTACTAACTCATGGTGTCCCCCCACCCTGGTGGGCAGGCTGGCTGGCACCCCCCCTCGCACTCCCCACAAGGCTATGCACTGCCCCTCCTGGCTCTGTTGCCCCTCCACCATGGCTCCCCTCAGCTCTTCCCCTCTCCCACTGGCCAAGGCAGAGACCATCCTCTCTGCCCGATGGCAGGCGCCATGGCCCCACTGCCCACAGCCTGGCTGGAGGGTGACATGGGGGAGAGGGAATTGAGGGGTGTGTGACAAGTTACCACACTGGATGACACCAACCCTAGTGATGCCACTGCCTTGGTGGCCCCTGCACAAGAGTGCTAGCCTGCCCCACTGCCACCACAGCAGACCCTAGGGTCATTTTGGTATCACTTCCTGGGGCAGTGTCAGAGGGTACAGTCTGTGCCCCCACACCCCTAAGTGATGTCACTGCCCTGGGGACTTTTTAAGCAGAGGAGAAAAACCAGAAAACTAAACCCATTGCCGTGGAGCCGATTCTGACTCATAGCAATCCTATAGGACAGAGTAGAACTGCCCCATAGAGTTTCCAAGAAGCAGCTGATGGATTCAAACTGCCAACCTTCTGGTTAGCAGCCAAAGTCTTAACCACAGTGCCACCAGGGCTCCAGCAGAGGAGTAGCATAATCAAATTTGAAAATTTTGAAAGATTATCCAAGGAATGACAGTGTGGATGATAGCTTGAAAGAGGACAAGTTGCAATCATCCAAATGACTTGAGAGGCCACTCCAACTGATGGAAAAGAGATGAGGGAGGGCTCAGTTTAATATGCTACCACCCACTAACACCGAGAAACTTAAAAGCAGTCATGTGTATCATTTCAATCCCAAGATCCACCTGTTCACTAATTAATCAACCTCAAAGTATGCAAAGCCAAAACAATTGGTTTATAACTTTCTTTTTCAACAAATTGGCCAGGTTTTCTGGCATAGCATAGAGATAATTATAAATTGCCATCAAATCATTTTAAGCTTGGGAGATGAAAAGTAACTTCTTTAGCTTATCAAAGAGTTTTATGATAAAATAAATGCCCAAAGGGTATTTGTTACAGGTGAGAAAAAAAAAATCTACTATCTCAGTTAAACCCTCCTGTTTGAGTGTCACATTAAGTCAATATATTAGCTGTTAATTTTCTGTGTAGAGAGGAAACCGTTTGTAGGTATATAAAATAAAAAATTCAGAGTTTACTGGGAATCTTTCAGGTAAGTCTTTGCAGCAACAGGACCATCTTCCTGTTTTGCTTAGATTAGTTTTAAGATTTATTTTCCTTATTTGGAACACACCAGGCCTGAGAGAGTACATGGCAGTTGGAAGGATTCTTAGATACTGCCAAGAAAAAACTAGGATGCCCAGGAGATGAGAAAAGACAGGTCCTTAGGTTACAGGACTAAATTCTAGAACAGTAGAATAAAAAGGGGGGAGAAAAAAAAAAGAAATGAGGAGCTACATAAGAGGATCAGCAGGTTTTTAATAATGTTAAGATCTTATCTTTTCATTCTCTTAACAGTGCCCTTTGCGGATTGAAAGTTTTAAATTTTGTTGAAGTCCAATTTATCAGTTGCTTCTTTTACGGATCATTCTTTCAGTGTCATGTCTAAGAATTCTCTGCCTAACCCCCGGTCATGAACATTCTTTCCTATGGTTTCCTTTAAAAGTTTTATGGTTTTACACCTTACATTTAAATATATAATCCATTTTGACTTAATTTTTATATAAGGTATGAGATTTAGGTCAAGTTTAATTTTTTACATACGGATATCCAACACCATTTGTTGAAAAGAAAATCATTTCTCTATTGAATTGTTTTTGCAGCTTCATTGAAAATCTATTGGTCATATTTGTGTCCATTTTCTATACTCCATTCTATACCTCTGAGCTATGTGTCTATTCCTTCACCAATACCACACTGTCTTGGCTACTGTACCTTTTTAGTGAGTCTTAGCATCAGATAGCGTGGGTCCTCCATCTTTATTTTTCTTTTTCAAAATTGTTTTGGCCTTTTTTTTTTTTTTGTCTTCCCATATAAATTTTAGAACGAGCGTAGAGATAGGATAGATAGATGGGTGGGCAGACCAACTGGCGGATGGGTTGGTGGACAGAGGGGTGGGTAGATAAACCAAAACCAAACCTCTTGCCGTCAAATTGATTCCAATTCATAGCGACTCTATAGGACCGAGTAGAACTCCCCCACCGGGTTTCCAAGGCTGTAACCCTAACATTGGAGCCCTGGTGGTGCAGTGGTTAAGAGAAACACTGTGGGAGCAGTTCTACTCGGTCCTGTAGAGTCGCTATAAGTTGGGACTGACAGCGGGTGTTTGTTTGTTTGTTTGTTTTTTAACCTAGATGGAAGCAGACTGCCACATCTTTCCCCTGCGGAGAGGCTGGTGGGTTCAAACCACGGATCTTTCCGTTAGCAGTCGAGCGCTTTAACCACCGTGACACCAGGGCTCCTAGATAGATAGAGAGATAAAAACCAAATCCATTGCCTGGAGTTGATTCCGACTCACAACAACCCATCCGACAGAGTAGAACTGCCCGGTAGGGTTTCCAAGCCTATAACCCTGGTGGCGAAGTGGCTAAGAGCTATGGCTGCTAACCAAAAGGTCGGCAGTTTGAATCCACCAGCAGTTCCTTTGGGGCAGTTCTACTCTGTCCTATAGGGTTGCTACGAGTCAAAATGGACTTGACAGTAATGGATTTTAATCTTTACTGAAGCAGATTACCAGGTCCATCTCCTCCAGAACAGCTGGTGGATTTGAACCCCTAACCTTTCAGTTAGTAGCCAAGTACTTAGTCACGCATCACCAGGGCTCCTTTGATAAAGAGATAGATATATATTTATATGGATAAATATAATACATATTTAATTCTAAAATTATATGTGTAATATAGTTTTTATATAGTATAGACATAGATACAGATATAGGTATCTGGGATTGAAATAGAAATTGCTTTAAATATATAAATCAATTTAGGGAAAATTGACATGTTTACTGTCCTCCAAACCATAAACATCATGTCTCTCTATTTTGATTTCTTTTATAAATGTTTTAAAGTTTTCAGTGTTCAAATCCTGTATCTACTTATATGTATTTTCTTTTATTCAGCTATTGTAATTTTTTTATTTCAATTTCCAATTGTTTATTTCTAGTATATAGAAATATAATTGAGTTTTATGTTGACCTTGTATTCTGTGACCTTTCTAAACTCATGTATTAGATTCTCAGAGGTTTTTGTTCTTTTGTTTTTATAAATTCCTTTGTATTCCTAAATAAGCAACCATGTTTTCTGGGAATATGGGCAGTTTCATTTCTTGTCTTACATTTAGTACACTTTTTACAACTTTTTCTTGCCTTATCTAGGCTTCCAGTACGATGCAGAATAAGAATAGTGAGAGTGGACATCTCAATCTTAAGGGTAAAATACTCAGTCTTTCACCATTAAGTATGATGTTAGCTGTAGGTTTTTTGTACGTTCCCCTTATCAGGTTGAGAAAGTTCCCGTCTATTCTTAATTTGCTGAGAATTTTTATAACGAATGGATGTTGAATTTTGTCAAATGATTTTTCCACATCCATTGATATTATCAAGTGTTTTTTCTTCTTTAGAGTGTTAATATAATGGACTATATTGATTGATTTTCAAATGATGACCCAGCCTTACATTCCTGGGATAAAACCCACTTGATCACAGTGTCCTATTCTTTATACATATTGCTGAATTTGATTTATTAATATTTTGTTGAGGATTTTTGTCTCTGTGCTCACGGTAGGTATTTTCCTGTAGTGTGTCTTTTTTCTGGGGGAGGGGGGGTTCTTTTGGTATGAAGGTAATACTGGCCTCATGAAATGAGTTAGGAAGTTTTCCCTCTTCTTCCATTTTCTGGAAGAAATTGTGGGGAATTTGTGTTAATTCTTCTTTAACTGTTTGGTAGAATTTGCCAGTAAAAGCATTTGAACCTGGAGATTTCTTTTGAGAAGCTATTTAACTACAAATTCAATTTCTTTATTAAAAATTCAAGTTATCTATTTCATCTTTTTTTTTTTTCATCTTGGGGAAACTCTGGTGGCATAGTGGTTAAGTGCTACAGCTCCTAACCTAAAGGTTGGCAGTTCAAATCCACCAGGCGCTCCTTGGAAACTCTATGGGGCAGTTCTACTTTCTCCTATAGGCTTGCTATGAGTCAGAATTGACTTGACGGCAATGGGTTTGGTTTTTTGGTTTATTTCATCTTAGGTAAGTTCCAGTACTTTGTAGTTTTTGAGATATAGGGCCATTTCATTTAACTTGACAAATGTGTATGCACAGAGCTGTTCACAGCACCCCGTTACTATCCTCTTAATGTATATTTAAAAAACAAAAAACAACAACAACAACAAAAAAAACCTGTTGCTGTTGAGTCCATTCTGACTCATAGTGACCCGATAGGACAGAGTGGAACTGCCCCACAGGGCTTCCGAGGCTGTAAATCTTCACAGAAGCAGTCTGCTACATCCTTTCAGTTAGCAGCCAAGCACTCAACCGCTGCACCACCTGGGCTTCCTTCTCAATGTATACAGGGTCTTTAACAATATTCTCTCTTTCAAAAACTTGTGTCTTTTCTCTTTTTTCCTTTGTAAGTCTGACTATAGGCTTATTCTTTTCATTTTCAGAGAACAAGCTTTTGATTTCATTAATTTTCTCTACTGTTTTTCTGTTTTCAATTTCATGAGTTTTTCTCTTTTTTTTAATTCCTTCTGCTCGTTTTGGGTTTATTTTGCTCTTTCTAGTTTCTTGAGTAGAAGCTTAGGTTATTGACATGAGACCTTTCTTCTTTTCTAACATAAACATTTAATAGAAAGAATTAAAATTGCAGTATGGCTTCTATTAAGTTGATATTTGTTTTATTCATTTGCCTAACTATAAGTAGCCCAGTTTTACTGCAGGAGAAGTTTGTTATCCATTGGCCCACCAGAGATACTGTTTTGTTTTCAGAAATAAGAAGTATACTTGTTAATAATTTCAAAAAACAATCATTTGGCCAATATTATCTGTTTCCTTCTAATGTTTTCTGTTGGACTAGGCTGAGAGATTACAGTACATTCAATTATATAAAGCATAATTTGTTTTTAAGAGAAGAAAGAGTACTGCATTGCTTGGCTTAACAGCACTTTGAATCTCTGCATGGCTGGGCCATTTGATTATGCCATTTAAAGCAACTAATAACAACAGAAAATCCCAATGTATCAAATACTAACAATTGAATTGCCAGTGACATAAAGCACATATTTTAAAATAAATTTGTGCCACTGTCTAATATTTTGAAGTACTCCACAACACTTGAATCATTGAAAGGAAAGACTTTCTTTATGTGCCTAATTGTCTGATGTCACTTACACATGTTAAATCTAAAGACCCATTATCTTTCATAGAATAAAAATTTCATGAAAGGCATATATCTTGTCTACCCAAATAGAGTGTTAGTTCTATAATAGAACTATAATACCCAAAAACCCAGTGCCGTCAAGTCGATTCCGACTCATAGCGACCCTATAGGACAGAGTAGAACTGCCCCATAGAGTTTCCTTAGCAGAAATCACATTTTTATTGACGAATGCTATAGGATTAAGCACCCAAAAAACCAAAACAAACCCTTCGTCATCAAGTCGATTTCAACTCATAGAGACCGTATAAGACAGAGTAGAACTGCCCCATAGAGTTTCCAAGGAGTGGCTGGTGGATTCGAACTGCTGACCTTTTGGTTAACATTTGTAGCTCTTAACTACTATGCCATCAGGCTTGCAGTGTTAAGTACAGTACCCGGCCAATGGAATTACCAAAAATAGGAAGGAATATGGATTAAGCCTGGAAATTAAAGACGACACATAAAAGCAGACAATGTAGAAAGGACTATGTGTGAGGCATGGTAAAATTGGCTAGAAGTGGAGAGGAGCAGCTGAATGAAATTTACCTGTTGTCTTAAGGATAAGGTAAGAAAAGACTAGTGGCTGAAAATGAATATAACTGGCTTTTCAGACAACTAAGAGAATGAAATTTATGATTCTGTCTTAGCATATCAACCTAATGATAGAAGTTTAAGAAAATTCCCATTTGCTCATAGACTTATAAAAGTTAGAAATACATTTTTACTGTCTATTCCATATCCAATAAAGCTTTGACGAATAACACAGACTTTTGTTTTTTAATTGTACTTTATTTGAAGTTTTATAGAACAAACTAGCTTCTCATTAAACAATTAGTACACATATTGTTTTGTGACATTGGTTACCAACCCCACAACGTGGCAACGCTCTCATTTCTCAACCTTGGGTTCCCTATTACCAGCTTTCCTGTCCCCTCCTGCCTTCTAGCCCTTGCCCCTAGGCTGGTGTGCCCCTTTAGTTTCGTTTTGTTTTATAGGCCTATCTAATCTTTGGCTGAAGGGTGAACCTCAGCAATGAAATAATACAGATTTTTAATAAGAGTTGGTACAAACTTTTCTCAAGGTTTCCTCTCACTACATATGTGAAAGATAAATATGGTTTTAAATGGTTATACCAAATATACATTGCTTATCCCAATAGATCCTTATAGAAATATAATCTAAAAAAAATTCTGAAAAAGGGAAAATGAGTGTCTTAGTCATCTAGTGCTGCTATAACAGAAATACCATAAATGGGTGGCTTTAACAATGAGGAATTTATTTCTTCACAGTAAAGTAGGCTAAAAGTCCAAATACAGAACGTCAGCTCTAAGGGAAGGCTTTCTGTCTCTGTTGGCCTTCTCATCCATCTTCCCCTGGACTAGGAGCTTCTCCACTCAGGGAACCCAGGTCCAAAGGACATGCTCTGCTCCCAGCACTGCTTTCTTGGTGGTATGGGGTCCCCCTCTCTGCTCACTTCTCAGTTTCTTTGTATCTCTTGAGAGATAAAAGGTGGCACAGACCACACCCCAGGGAAACTCCCTTTACATTGGATCAGGGCTGTGACCCCAGGGTAAGGGTGTTACAATCCCACCGTAATAATCCTCTTTAACATAAAATTACAATCACAAAAATGGAGGACAACAACAATACTGGGAATCTTGGCCTAACCAAGTTGACACATATTTTTGGGGAACACAATTCAATCCATGACAATGGGTTTCCACCAGTCATTCAAACTGAAGGGATAGAAGTGGTCACAGCAAGAGTGTGTGTGGAAAACATATAAATAACTAAAATTTGAGATCACAACTTGCCAATAAATTTTAAAATGAGATTGCTACCTGATACACAGGTAGGAAGCTAAGACATTAAATGGGCCACAAGTTTATAAGCAGAGTGGGTTTCCTAGGGAAAGATAAATTTCTCTTTGTGAAGCTGATGAAAATGTCTCCTTCCATACCAACCTAATTGTCATAATCCAACCACTTTCTTTTAGGATTTTCTCAATACCTAGAATGGTGTTCTGTACATAGTAAGTTCTCAATATAAGAGAAACAAGTTCATGATTTTGTAGTCCTTATGTTTATGTGTTGATTTGTTTCAGTTTAAAGTATCCCAGTTGATTTTCTCCAAAGTGCACATAGAATATGACATTTATAATCTACTGTCAGTCCTAAATATACTGTTTCACCTGTTTTAATCACCAACATGATGCCTTTGCCTATAGTAAGCATCGAGTGTCTCAAAAATGAGAGTAATAATGAATGAATGAACTGGAACATAACACCTGATGAAGGAAAGGAAGTTACCTGATTCTCAAATTGGCCCATTCTTTCTTGTGGCTACCTGCACCAAACTTTCAGAGCCAGCACGCCCACAATGAAAGCACACAATCTGAATGAAGCTTCACAATTGCTCTCTCATTACCACTGGGCTTCTTGGCATCCAGCGCATCTTGGAGCCCTAGTGTTAAGGAATGCATTCTGAGCCTCTGCCGGCACAGACATGTCACAGTGATGCTTCTAAAACAAAATGGAGCTCAGGTTTGTTTCAAGTCTTCACTTGCTTTTGATGGAAGCTACGCTGGCAGCTGTTGTCATCATTAGCCTTGTGGCAACGTTTTTTTTCCTCTTAAGTGTCTTATGTCTCGTATGAAAGCTTAAAGCTCATTAAATAGGGAGGGACTTTGGAATATGTGCCAATATCAAACAGTAAAGTTTTTCTTTTCTTCTGTTGTAACAGCTTTAAAGGTCTGAATTTCCAAATCCTAGTCCGTAGCACCACTTGGGATTTTAAATTAGACAATGGGGTGAGAACAGGGGGATCACAGTTCCTTCACCTCCCTTTATAATCATTACCAGAGAACTAGCAAATGAAAGATTTAAAGGCTGCTAGGCACTTGGGACAGAATCTCCTATAATCCTGGCATTTAAGGGATGAGTGAGCTGTCCATCCATGGGTCTGTGACTTAGAGAGTTGGAGTACCTGAGTCTACAGTCTTCAGTGGCATTAACATTTCCTTAGAGCTCACTCAAGTGGTATATTTAGAAACCAATAATAATGTTCATTGAGCACTTACTATGTGCCAGACAATATCTTAAGTGCTTTACATCATCAAATTTTCACAACATACTCTGAGATAGATATTTATCTTCATTTTACAGACAAGAAAATTGAGGATTAAAGGGATTAGTAACTTCCTGCTCAGATTTTTACCTACTGTAAGGAAGACTTTTGTAAAAGGGTAATTAGCCTAATACTATAAAAACATCTACCCTACTAGCCTGTACATTCTTTTAAGGCAAGAACTGTGTCTAGTTCATCTTTGTACCCTCTACAACATCTAGAATAACGCCCCAAACCTACAAAATTCTTAATAAAAGCTTACTGAACAAATGAAAGGTCTCATAGTTCTGGAATGACTGTGTATTTATCTTTCTCTCTCTCACTGTTTCTAATAACTTCACATTAGAGAATAAATTTTAGTTCCAGAACCCTCAAAGTCATTCATACCCACATACACACACTTGTTTACCAAGTATAAGCCAGGGTCCCATTTTCTAAAACCCAAAGGCACAACCCTCTGGGGCCAAAAGCAGCAGCTGCTTAATAGGTGAACAACACCAACCAACAGGTCAGGGCAGGTAAGTAAGGATACTGAATACATTTGAAATTGCAGGGAAAATTTAGGGAAGTGAATGTATTTACCAGAGTTGGAATATGGCCAGGATTCTAAGTAAAACACCAATTACCCTTTGATTATATAAAGTAGCATAAACACTGTTTAACTGAACTTCTGTCTTAGGTAAGAATTTCAGAGACCCACAGAAGGGACATTTCAGCCCCTAACTGACAAATTCTTCCACTGAGAGGGGTTCTTTGTACTTTCATGGTAACCCCTCTCATCCAGCAAACAAATCCTCTTGGTGTCTGGTTAGAAGAAAACATGAATCCGAGATTAGAGTTAAAGCAAGTAAGGGGTCTTTCCAGCAGTACAATCTATCATACTCCAAGAATTTATAGCCTAATTTGAAATGAGATTTACACAGGAAATAATTAGAGTGTAATAAAAGTCTGAATATGCGACAAATTAATGTATACTGCTAATCAAACCTATATTTTGTATTTTAAAAAAAGATCTCCAAATAAAGCTGAACTCAATTGATTTATCATTTAGTCCAAATTCCTGCATTGATTTACCTCATATATGATTATTGTTATTTTATTACTGCTTTGATTTTTTTTTTTTTTTAAACAGTCTGTTGCTGCTCTAAGTTCTCTAAGCGTGTGTAACAGACTGACTGTAGGTGGACCCCACAGGACCCACACCTCCTAGTGTTCATGCCTCTGGGTGATCCCCTCCCCTTGAGTGTAGGCTTCTAACGAATAGATATGACAGAGATGTTGGGCTGTCCTGTCGCTTCCGTGTTTATGCTGTTATATACCACTCTGTCTTGCTACCAGACTCAATCAAGAGACTCTTTTTATTGGCTTCATTAAGAAACCATATTGGGAGAAGTCACATGGCAAGGAACTGCAGGCAGTCTCAAGAAACATCAGGCAGCTGTTGGAGCTGGAGGCAGCTTCTTAAGACAGCCAGCACGAAGCCAGGGCCATCAGTCCCACACTCTCACGCGTGCAATATAATTCAGCCAACAACTTGAGTGAGCTTGAAAGCAGGTTCCTCTCCCAGTCAGACCTCCAGATGAGACAGCCAATACCTTGCCTGTAGCTTTGGGAAACCCAAAGCAAAGGGACTCAGATAAACCATGCCCACTAAAACTGAGAGATGATAAATACATGTTGTTTTAAGCCACTAAGTTTGTGGTAATTTGTTACACAGCAATAGAAAACTGTTGTTGCTGTGTGCCAACGAGTTGATTCTGACTCATAGAGATCCTACATGACAGAGTAGAACTTCCCCCATAGGGTCTCCTTGGCTGTAGTTTTTAAGAAAGCAAATCACCAGGTCTTTTCTCCCGTGGAGCCACTGATGGGTTCAAACTGTTGACCTTTCGGTTAGCAGCTGAGTGCCTAATTGTTGCACCACCAGGGCTCCTTAATAGAAAACTAATACAGAATAAATTTTAAAAATTGTTAATGTGTAAGAATGAATACTGCAAAAGTGTGATGCCTTATTTAAAAAAAAAAAAAAAGTAAAGCCAGAAAATTTTGCCTGACTAAAGTCTATTCCAGTCTGGAAGAAGAATTTTTCAAATTTAGTCAGATTTTTAGGAGGACACAGTAATTACAAAGGAACGAATCTAAGAAAATTGGTCTGTGCTATATCTGAGTTAGACAGAAGAATGGACAGTATATCCACTGATCTTCAAGTTTGAAAACAAGTTTTCATTCCTGAGATAAACCCTACTTGGTCACTATGTATCATCCTTTTTACATATTGTTGTATTCAATTTGCTAAAACTTTTTTAGGAATTTTTTAATCTATGTCCATGAGGGACATTGATCTATAGTGTTTTTGGTTTTGTTTTGTTTGTTTTGATAACATTTTTGTGTGGTTTTGGTAACGCTGTCCTCATAGGCTGAGTTATAAAATATTTCCCCTCTTCAGTTTTCCTGGAAAAGTGTGTGTAAAATTGATCTTTCTTTCTTAAATGTCTCATGAAATTCACCAGGGAAGCCATCTGGTCCTAGAGTTTTCTTTCTGGGAAGTCTTTTAACTACAAATTCAATTGCCTTAATATCTATTCTGTAGATTCTATAGATAGTCTACAGATTCTATCGATTTTAAAAGTAATATAAACAAAAAAGGAAATATTATGAACTTTTTGAGATAATATAAGCATTTAATGCTATGAATTTCCCTCTAAGCATTGCTTTAGTTGCATTCCACAAATTTTGATATGTTGTATTTTTATTTTCATTCAGTTCAAAATACTTTTTTTCTTTCCTTTTTTTTTTTCTTTCTTTCTTTCTTTGGCCCATGGGTTCTTTAGAAGTGTGTTATTTCATTTCCAAATACGTGGAATTTCCCAGGTAGCTTTGTTACTGGTTTCTAACTTAATTACATTGTGGTCTGAGAACACAGACTTCATGATTTGAATATTTTTAAATTTATTGAGACTTGCTTTCAGGCCCAGAATATGGTCAAAGTATTTAAATATTCTGTGTCTACATGGAGAGAATGTGTATCCTGCTGTTGGGTGGAACATTCTGTAAACATCAGGTAAGTCATTATTTGATAGTATTGTTAAAGTTTTGAATATTCTTACTGAGTTTTTCTACTTATTCTAGTAGTATGGAGAGAGTGTTGGAATCACTCACTAAAATTGTGGACTTATTTTTCCTTTCAGTTCTATCAGTTTTTGCTTCATATATTTTGAAGTACGTGATTAGGCATATAAGCACTTAGGATTGATATATCCCATTGATTAATTGACCCCTTTATTATTA
Source organism: Elephas maximus indicus (assembly GCF_024166365.1). Taxonomy (NCBI): domain Eukaryota; kingdom Metazoa; phylum Chordata; class Mammalia; order Proboscidea; family Elephantidae; genus Elephas; species Elephas maximus. Next base: position 28,881,417 of record NC_064829.1, read on the forward strand.
AGAAGTGACCCTCTTTCTCCCTGCTAATATCCTTTGCTCTGAAATCCACTTTGTTTGATATCATTATAGCTATTCCAGGAGTCCCTTCATGGTCCAAATGGAGTCCCTTCGTGGTACAAATGGTTAAGGGCTTGGCTACTAACTGAAAGTTTGGTGGTTCAAATCCACCCAGAGGCACCTCAGAAGAAAGGCCTGGAGATATACTTCTGAAAGGTCACAGCTATGGAAAACCCTATGGGGTGCAGTTCTGTTCTGAAAACATATGGTTATCTTGACTCACGATCAACTGAATGGCAACTGGTTGGTTATAGCTGCTCCATTTTACTTTTTTTTTTTCTTTTTTTGAAATTGTGCTTTAGGTGAAAGTTTACAGAGCAAATTAGTTTCCCATTCAAAAATTTATACATAAAATGTTCTGCGACATTGGTTGCAATCCCCACAATGTGTCAGTACTCTCCCCATTTCCACCCTGATTTTCCCATTCCAGTTCGTCCAGTTTTTCTGCCCCTTCCAGCCTTCTCATCTTTGGTTTTGGGCAAATGTTGCCCTTTTAGTGTCATGTAGTTTATTGTTCTAAGGAGCATTTTCCTCGCGGGTGTTACTGTTTATTTCCTGTCTATTTTTTGGCTGAAAGGTGATCTCTGGGAGTGGCTTCAGATCCAAGTTAGAATGGTGACTATGGCCCATAGTCTCAGGGCTTCCTCCAGTCTCTATCAGACCACTAAGCCTGGATTTTCTTTTATGAATTTGGATATTGTTCTACATTTTTCTCCTGTTCTGTCTGTGACCCTCTTTTGTGTCCCTGGTCAGAATGGTCAATAGTGGTAGCTAGGCACCATCTAGTTCTTCTGGTCTCTGGCCAGTGGAGGCTATGACTTGTGGGGGCCATTAGTTCTTTGGACTAATTGCTTCCTTGGGTCTTTGGTTTTCTACACTCTTCTTTGCTCCGGACAGAAAGAGACCAATAGTTGTATGTTAGATGGCTGCTCGCAAGCTTTTAAGAGCCCAGATGCTACTCATCAAAGTAGAATGTTGAACATTGACTTTATGAGCTATGTTATGCCAGTTGAACTAGATGACTGTGATCATCTGCCCTCTAGCCCAGTAACAGTCCTGCAAATTGTTTGCTTATGTCTGAGAAGTTACTCTGTGTTCCTCGTGTGCTCCATTGTATATATAACTATACATGCAGCACATACAATAATGTATGTAGAAATAGCCACAATTTAATTTATATATGCACATGGGTGTACTCCCATACACCCTCCCCTACCTATTCAGCATATCTGCTTATGTATCCACTCATAAATTACTGTTTTTTATTACTGTTGTTGCAGGGTTGTATATATTGCAGCATTTAGCGTTATTGGTGTTAGGTGCCATCTCATAGTCGCTTCCAATTCATAGCAACACTATGTACCACAGAATGAAACACTGCCTGGTCCTGTGCCATCCTTACAATTGTTGTTATGCTTGAGACCATTGTTGCAGCCACTGTGTCAATCCATCTCATTGAGGGTCTTCCTCTTTCTACTGACGCTGTACCTTACCAAGCATGATGTCCTTCTCCAGGGACTGATCCCTCCTAATAACATGTCCAAAGCATGTAAGATGCAGTCTCGCCACGGTTGTACTTCTTCCAGGACAGGTTTGTTCATTCCATTGGCAGTCCATGGTACATTCAATATTCTTCGCCAACACCACAATTCAAAGGTGTCGATTCTTCTTCGGTTTTCCTTATTCATTGTCCAGCTTTCACATGCATATGATACATCTGAATATACCCATGGCTTGGGTCAGGGGCACCTTAGTCTTCAAGGTAACATCTTTGCTTTTCAACACTTTAAAGAGGTCCTTTGCAGCAGATTTGCCCAATGCAATGTGTCTTTTGATTTCTTGACTGCTGCTTCCATGAATGTTGATTGTGGATCCAAGTAAAATGAAATCCTTGACAACTTCAATCTTTTCTCTCTTTACCATCATGTAGCTTATTGGTCCAGTTGTAAGGATTTTTGTTTTCTTTATGTTGAGGTGTAATCCATACTGAAGGCTGTGGTCTTTGATGCTCATCAGTAAGTGCTCCAAGTCCTTTTCACTTTCAGCAAGCAAGGTTGTGTCATCTGCATAATGAAGGTTGTTAATGAGTCTTCCTTCAAACCTGGTGCCCTCTTCTTCTTCATATAGTCCAGCTTCCTGGATTATTTGCTCAGCATACAGTTTGAATAGGTATGGTGAAAGGATACAACCCTGACGCACACCTTCCCTGACTTTAAACCACTCTGTCCGAACCTCTGCCTCTTGATTTCCATACAGATTCCTCATGAGCACAATTAAGTGTTCTGAATTCCATTCTTCACAACGTTATCCATAATTTGTTGTGATCCACACAGTTGAATGCCTTTGCATAGTGAATAAAACACAGGTAAACATCCTTCTGTTATTCTCTGGTTTCAGCCAGGAACCATCTGACATCAGCAATGATATCCCTGGTTCCACGTCCCCTTCTGAATCCGGCCTGAATTTCTGGCAGTTTCCTGTCAATATACTGCTGCAGCCATTTTTGAATAATCTTCAGCAAAATTTTGCTTGCGTGTGGTATTAAAGATATTGTTTGATAATTCCAAATTTGTTTGGATCACCTTTCTTGGGAATAGGCGTAAATATGGATCTCTTCTAATCGGTTGGCCAGGTAGCTGTCTTTCAAATTTCTTGGCATAGATGAGTGACCACTTCCAGTGCTGCACCTGTTTGCTAAAACATCTCAATTGATATTCCGTCAATTCCTGGAGCCTTGTTTTTTTGCCAATGCCTTCAGTGCAGCTTGGGCTTCTTTGTTCAGTACCGTTGGTTCCTGATCACGTGCTACCTCTTGAAATGGTTGAACATTGACTAATCCGTTTTGGTACAGTGACTCTGTGTATTCCTTCCATTTTCTTTTGATGCTTTCTGCATCGTTCACTATTGCAACTCGAGGATTGAAATTTCTTCAGTTCTTTCAGTATGAGAAACGCGAAGCGTGTTCTTCCCTTTTGGTTTTCTATCCTTCAGCTCTTTGCTCACGTCATTATAATATTTTACTTTGTCTTCTAGAGCCACCCTTGGAAATTTCTGTTCAGTTCTTTTACTTCATCATTTCTTCCTTTTGCTTTAGCTGATCGATGTTCGAGAGCAAGTTTCAGAGTCTCCTCTGACATCCATCTTGGTCTTTTCTTTCTTTCCTACGCATTTAGTGTAGCTGCCTTTTATTCTTGTGTACTTCTCCATGTCTTTCTTTGCCTTGCTCATGTTGAGCTGATGTCCCTCATATTGTGCGTTACCTTTCCCTTCACCAAAGTTAACATGTCTATACTATCTGTTGTTATTGTTAGGTGCCATCAAGTCGGTTCTGACTCATAGTGACCCTATAGGACAGAGTACAGCTCCCCCATAGGGTTTCCAAGGAGTGGCTGATGAATTTGAACTGCCAACCTTTCAGTTAGCACCCGAGCTCTTAACCACTTTGCCACCAGGGCTCCATCTCCTATCTAGTAGGTGGTTTTCCCTCTTTCTCCCTCCCTCCCCTCTCTGGAAACCATCAATGAATATTACTTTCTGCGTGTAAGCCTTTTTTTTTTTTTTTAACTTTTTATAAAAGTGATCGCATACAATATTTATTCTTTTGTGATTGACTTATTTCACTCAGCATAATGTCCTCTATATCCATCCATGTTGAGATGTTTTGCAGATTCGTCATTATTCTTTGTCATTGCATAGTATCCCATTGTGTGTATGTACCACATTTTTTAAATCCATTCATCCATTTAGGTTGTTTCTATCTTTTTGTTAATTGTGAATAATGCTATAATGAACATGGGTGTACATATGTCTATTCCTATCACAGCTCTTATTTCTCTCGGATATATACCAAGTAGTGGGATTGCTAAATCATACAGTATTTCTATTTCTAGCTTTTTAAGGAAGCATTATATGATTTTCCATAGTGGTTGTACCATTTTACATTCCTACCAGCAGTATATAAGAGTTCCACTCTCCCCACAATTTTGCCAGCTTTTGTTGTTTTCTGATTTTTGGATCAGTGCCATTCTTGCAGGAGTGAGATTGTCTTCCTTACTTTTGATTAGTGTTAGTATGGTATATTTCTTTAAATCCTTTCATTTTTAACCTGTGTCTTTACTTTTGAAGGGGGTTTCTTGTAGACAAATCAAGAATATTTACATTAATGTGACTATTGATTTGATTGGGCTTAATTACATTACCTTGCTATTTTATTTCTATTTGCCCCGATTGTTCTTTGTACCCTTTTTCTACCTTTTATTATTATTAGTTTGGATTGGGTAATTTTTATGATTCTATTTTATCCCCTTGCTGGCATACTAGCTATAATTCATCATTCCAGTTGTGTGTGTGCATGTGTGTAAAGTGTGTGTGCATAGGTACTTATTTTAGGGTTTACTTATCACAGGCTACTATCAAATATATATACTACTTCATATGTAGTATAAAACTATTACAGAATATACTTCTATTTCTTCCATCCTGGCATTTGTGTTATTGTTTTCATACATTTTGTTTCTGCATATGTTATTATGCTTGCTTTAAACAGTTATCTTTTAAAGATATTCTTTAAAATAAGAAAAAAAAAGTCTTTTCTGTTTACCCACATATTTACCAGTTCCAGTATTCTTCATTCCTTTGTACAGATCCAGATTTCCATTTGATATCATTATCCTTCTGTCTGAAGAACATTCTTTAACATTTGTTGTAGTATAGGTCTGTTAGTAATGAATTATTTCAGCTTTAATATGTCTAAAAAGGCATAATTTCAGAAAAATGTTTCCACTTGGTAGAGAATTATAAGTTGACAGTTTTTGTTTTTTTGTTTTTTCCTTTCAGCACTTAAAAGATGCTATTCTACTGTGATCTGGCTGGCATTGTTTCCAATGAGAAGTTTGCTGTCATTCTTACCTTTATTCCTCTGGAAATAACACCTTTTTTTTTTTTTAAACTGGCTGCTTTTAATATTTTCTCTTTACCACTGGTTTTTAATATTTTCTCTTTATCACTGGTTTGTTATGGTGTGCATTGGTGTATTTTTCTTTGTGAGTCTTGTGATTAGAGTTTGTTGAGCTTTTTGGATCTATGGATTTTTTTTTCAGTAATTACTTCTTCAGATACTTTTTCTATTTCTCCCTCTTACTCCTCTCCTTTGGGGATTCCAAATACATATATATTAGATTGCTTGAAGTTGTCCCGCAGTTCACTGATGCACAGTTTTTTTGTCTTTGTGTTTGTTTTTCCCCCAGGCTTTTTCTGTTTTGTTTTGGATAGTTTCTATGTTTACGTCTTATGTTCACTAATCTTTTCTACTGTTGTGTCTAATCTGCTATTACTCCCATCCAGGTAATTTTTCATTTCATAAACTGTTTTATTCTTTTCCTCTAGAAATCAAATTCAGGATTTTTTATATCTTCCATGTCTCTACTTAAAATGCTCCTCTATTTTCTCGAACATATGAGTGTACTTATAATAACTGTTTTGATGTCTTTTTCAACTAATTCTATCATTTGTATAATTTTTCAGTCTGTTTCTATTAATTGCTTTTTCTCTTCATTATGAGTCATATTTTCCTGCTTCTTTGCGTAGTTGGTAATTTTGGGGGGGTGCCATACATTGGGATTTATCTTGTTGGATTCCTGATATGTTTGTACTCTTATCCTGCACCTTGTTCTAGGATTCAGTTTACTTTCTTGGAAATAATTTGATCCTTTCAAGGCTCATTTTTAAGCTTTGTTAGGGGGAACTAGAGCATCATTTAGACTAGGGCTAATTTGCCTCACTACTGTAATAATATCTACTAGATACCCCATGACTTATAAGGTTTTTCTACTCTGGCTTCTGGGAAACAAACTATTCCCAGCCCTGTGCAAGCTGTGAGGGCTTTTCCTTCTGCTCCTTTTGGGTAGTTCATTCCCCAGCCTTGGGTAGCTTACTCTCATGCATATGCAGATCAGTGCTTAGCTGAAAACTTAAGGGAAATTCTTTACGGATCTCTAGAACTTTCTTTCTGTGCACCTATTTCCTCTGTAGTAGTTTTCCCTATGAACTCTAATCACCTTGACTTTCCCTAACATTCAGCTCTGTCTCCTCAACTCAGGGACACCATTGTGTTCCACATAGAGGTCATCTTCTCCACACTGCACTGTGAAAATTCTCTCCAGGCACTACACTGGAGCAATGTGGGGCTTTCCTCATTTGTTGTTTCATATAATTATTCTTGTTGATTTTTAGCTGTTTTAGCCAGGAGAGAAAATACAATCTCTGTTCTTCACCTTGGCCAGAGGCAGAAGTCTCCCACTAATCTCAAATAGTGCACAAAACCAAACAAACAAACTTAGTGCTGTTGAGTCAATTCTGACTCATAGCAACCCTATAGGATGGAGTAGAGCTGCCCCATAGAGTTTCCAAGGAGGGCCTGGTGGATTAGAACTGCCAACCCTTTGGTTAGCAGCTGTAGCACTTAACCACTATGCCATCAGGGTTTCCAAATAGTGCACAATTGGTGTAAATACTCTCTCCATGAAATTTGGTGTTTCTCATCCTGAAAATCACTTATATGTTTCACACAGTACAATATCGCACAGACATACAAATCACTAAGAAAAATCCAGGGTTGTTTATTATGATAAATAATTTGCACAATTATAGATTGTCTTAGTTATCTAAAAAGAAAAACAAACCCATCGCCATTGAGTCAATTCCATCTCATAGCCACCCTATAGGTCAGAGTAGAACTGTCCCACACAGTTTCCCAGGAGTGCCTGGTAGATTCAAACTGCTGACCTTTTGCTTCAAAGCCATAGCGCTTAACCACTATACTACCAGGGTTTCTTTTTAGTTATCTAGTGCTGCTATAACAGAAATACCACAGGTGGGTGGCATTAACAAACAGAAAATTATTTTTTCATGGTCTGGGAGGCTAAAAGTCTGAATTCAGAGTGCTGGCTCTAAGGGAAGGCTTTCTCTCTCTGTCGGATCTGAAGAAAAGTCCTTATTTCTTTTAGGCTTCTCCTACTGGGTGATCTTCATGTGGCTTGGCATCTCTCTTCCCCCATCTCTGGTTTTCTGCTTGTCTGTTTAATCTCTTTCATATCTTTTATGTTAATGAAGCATTAACAAAACAAAGACAACCCATTTTCAAATGGGATTATAATTACAGGCATTGAGGTTAGAATTTACTACACATACTTTGGGAGACACAATTCAATCCATAATATTCCACCCTGCCCCCCCTCCGCAAAATTTGTGTTCTTGCCTATGCAAAACACATTCACCCCATCATATCGTTTCAAAATTCTTAAATAAACTCCAAGTACAAAATATCATCTTCTGAAGCATTTAAATTAAATATGAGTGAGAATTTAGGCACATTCTATCCTGGGGCACACTTCTTCTTCACCTGTGAACCTGTGAAATCTAGAATACAAGTTATCTGCTTCCAAGGTACAATGGTAGAACAGGCACTAGGTAGATATTTCCATTACAAATGGGAGAAATTGGAGGGCAAGAAGGGGTAACAGCACCAAGCACATCCAAAACTCAGCAGAACAAATTACTTTAACCTTCAAGGCTTGAAAATAATACCCCTGTTCTCTGAGACCATCTAGGCAATGGCTCCACCCTCCAGATTCTGGGTCCTGGCCACACCCTCTAGATTCTGTGTGGAGATCCCTCAGCCCTGAGCTTCAGCTCTGCCCTCTGGGATGGCAATTCTGCTCCCTCAGCTTTAGGCCAACTGAATGGCAACCCCACCCCCTCCATCGCAGCAGGCCCCGTTCTTCAGCTTTGGGTGGTGGCCCCATCCGCCTAGCACACCTTAACAGCAGCCTCACACTCTAGAAGTGAGTTGGGGAAGATCCAATTCTTTGAAACCTAGGAGGCTGTGACCCACCCTTTGAGATTCAGGATGCCATGGCCCCACCCTTTTATGCCAAGAAGGCCCTGCTTCCCATGCTCCTTCCAACATGTCTGCTGATTTCTGAGCTGCTCTAGGGATGGTCCTTTTTTTTTTCTTGGAGGACAACAGATGTAACTCCTTTGGTCTGTTTCCTGCCTGTAGAATTCCAAGAGGCAGACAGAATTCTTTCCTTCTGTTCTTTTCCTGTCCGCTTCAGTCTAAGCTTATGAATTTTTCTGCTGTGGTAGTTGGTTAGATCCATCAATCACAGGTTTAATATCTTTAACAAAAGATCGTATAGTCATGTCCTTAGTGAACATTCTAAGACTCATGTCCTTAGTTTGTACAACAGAATTTTCCAAATCTTTATGTTCTGTTTTCATTTCGCACAGTTAATTTTTAAGTCCATCTCTTTCTTTTTGTGTTTTACTATAAGTGACAAGGAGAAACCATGTGGCCCCTTTAAGATCTTGCTTAGAAATCTCATCAACCAGATATCCAAGTTCATTACTTACAAGTTCTACCTTCCACCAAACATTTGAACATAATTCAGATAAATTCTTTGCCACTACATAAAAAGCATCACCCTTCTTCCATTGTCCAATTACGTCTTCATCATTTTCTTTTAAAGCCTCACCAGAAGCACATTTTAATGTTCACATTTCTAGCAACATTCTGTTGCTGGTGCTGTGGGTATTCTTTAAGATGATAGAGATTTTCTCTACAGCTCTCTTCACTTCCTTCTGAGCCCTCATCAGAAACACTTTTGACTTCCACAATTCTACCAACAGTCTCTTCAAGACATCTAGTCTTTTAGTATTAGGCAGCTTAAAACTTTTCCAGCCTCTACCCGTTACCCAATTCTAAAACTGCTTCTACATTTTATTAATCTGTTAGAGCAGCATCCCACTCTTCTGGTACCAAATGTCTTAGGCTGTGTTCTCAATAGAAGCAAAACCAGTGAAGCATATAGATAGAGGTAAATACATACATAGAAAGATTTATTTCAAGAAAATGGTTCACCCAGTTGTGGAAGCTGGCAAGTCCCAAATCCATGGGTCAGACATCAAGCTGGAGGCTTCTCCTGACTCACATGGTACAGGGGCTGATGAACCCAAAATCAACAGGTCATATGGCACGCTGCTGGCTAACGGGGCTGTGGGAGCTGGTGAATCCCAAAATCTGCAGGTCAGATGGCAGGCTGCTGGCTTACATCTCAAGAAGCAGAGGTCAGTAGATGACAGGTTGGATGCAAGATCCAGAGAGAGTGAGCTTTGTCAGAACATCCTTATGTATCGGATGCGGGCCGCACCCCCAAGGAAACTCCCTTTTCAACTGATTGGCTGCTCACATCAGATCACAAAATGAAGGATGATTACACAGTATCTGCCAAACTACTGAGAACCATGGCATAGCCAAGTGAACACATAACCTTATTAACCATCACAAAGATTTATTCCTAATTTGAAGTAATGAAGGTTCAAGTCACTGAGTTGTACACATCAGAGTGGTTGGAAAAGCACACCACCAACTTTTAGGAATAGATACCTTTGTTTGTATAATACAATATATGTAACTTTTCATGACCTTTTAAAGAGGGGAGAAATTGAATTAAAACAATTAAGAGTACTCTATCTTTAAATTTCTCCTTTTTAGAGAAACTTCATTAGTGGTTTTGCTTAGTTTCCCAAAGGCTTTTGTGCCAGAAGAACATGAATTCGGATACTATTAAACTTTATAAAGTAGACAGGAATTGCTGCTAAGGTACATCGATAGCTGCCTCCAAGAAGAGCTTTAAAAGTATGGTAAATGGTAGTAAATCTTCTATTTAAGGTATGCCTTAACCCCATTTCACCACAGACTGTATACTCTCAAAGGGTCCTCTTTAGTGATTTATAAGGAAGGAATGGTATATCATTCACTAGTTTTGATTTTTTCTGTTTCTTCAAAACACCCATTGGATGGTTTACCCAATGAGAAAATGAATAATAAGTTTGAATGTTATAAATTTCCTCTAGTGGAGTCCAGTCAAGGAGTACAAGGGAAAAAGTTCTCAGTGATAAGGAAGCATTGATTTGATTCTAAATGATGAAACCAAGCACCAGTATAAGAGGCCTCACAACTCAGCTTACATATTGTAAGCCCTCCAATATATCTGTCCCTGCAAGCCCTGACATTCTTTTAGCCTACGGCTGCTTTGGGCAGTGAGGCTCTTTGACTTGCCATGGCAAGGTTCCGTGTATTATGAAGATACAGTTAGGGATAGTAATTGAATGAATACAATTGTACATTATGCTGTGTTCCAATAGGACTAGTCAGAGTAAAGGTAGTGACAGAGCCTGCTGTGCAACCCATAATTAAATAGATAGTTTCTGCACCTTATTGGGAAAAGCCTGAATTAATTGGCATATTTAGCCTTTTCTAAGATATGTGCTTTGGGTGCCAAAAATGGAAAAAGTGACATTCTGAGTCACCTCATGTCAGGCATTAGATATTCCTTCAGGAAATGAATTTTTAACGAGAGTTACTTCCATTTTCATAGCCAAGTCTCAACCCTGTAGAAAAAGTTTCTCTTCAAACCCAAGGTATTTCTATTTCCATCATGATACATGATATTTACCTGTTGCTGAGCTACAAAAGATAAATCCTACAAAAGATATATCCCGTATGTCTTACTTTCCTTTCAAAGAAAAACTTAACCATGTTTCACTTATGTCCCTGGCTTTGAGTACGAGTCTTCATAGTCTGGTTGTCGGACGTACAGAACAATAATCCCTTTTAAAATCTGAAGTCAGACGCCCAAGTGTTTTCAAGATAATCTTAAAACCTTGGTGTACTAAGTCTCATTGGTTTCCTCATCTGTTTCATTTGATTAGAAACAGTGATACAGCTGATAGTATTTTTCAGTCTTTGAGAAGGAGGTATTTGTTTAGTACTGTGAGAACTGGTCTTAGCACCTTTCATATAGAGACCAATATGAATAAAGCAATTAATAGGTATAAGAATATGAATAATCAGACTTTATTTTTGATAATGTTCATTCTTACTTGTTCATCTTGAACAAATATGAACATGGCAGAGAAAGACCCAGCTACATAGCTTGTGGAATACAGTACAAAATGAAAATGTGGGGACCCTTGTTAAAATATTAGGAATTATAAAACAGAACATTAAACCAAGCATGGCCTTTCATAAGTGTAGGACCCTACATGACTGCACTATCAAAAATAAGATCTGATTGTTCATATTATTATACCTACTAATTGCTTTATTCACATTGGTCTCTATATGAAAAAAAAAATCCAGCTCTCACAGTACGAAACATATATTCCATTGTAGTATATACCACATTACCCATTCATCCATTGAAAGGTTCTTAGGCTATTTCCACTTTTTTGCTATGGTGAATAATGCTGTAATGAACATAGGTGTGCAAATGTCTATCCATGTCTCTTTTATTAGATCTCTAGACTATGTACCTAGGAGTGGGATTGCTGGATCATAGGCATTTCTATTTCTAGGTTTTTAAGGAAGCGACATATCTTTTCCATAGTGAATACTGGGTATTTTTTTAAAATAAAGTAAGTCACTTAAGTGAATTCACACACATACACACAAAATGGCATTGTATATAAAAAAAAAAAAAAAAACCTGTGTTGAATTCGTAATGTGTAACTAAGAAAATAATAAAACAACATTAAATTAAAAAAAGAAAAGCATTGTATCAGTCACAGTTCAGGCACACTCAAACGGTAATTGAGAAAAGTTTATTAAAGGGACTACTTATAAAAATGTAGGCATATTTTAGAGAAGTTAATAAGGGATACTGTGTTACCCTGTGAGCCTGGTAACAGCAGGAGCCCCAAGTAGAGGAGAGGTGACTATTACCTGCAAAGACTAACAGTGTGCAGAAGGCTTCCTGACAGGAGCTGTGACCTTCATCAGAAGAACACAGCCAGCCAGTGGCGGCCTCCCAGGAAGAGAGCTGGGAAAAGAAATGCCCAGACCTCGCACTCCCCTTTCCTCTCCCAGATTTCCTGCTGGTGCTCCCCAATGACTAAACCCAACCGAAAGCCACAAGATAAGAAAGCTTAATGATGTAATCTGGCAGTTCTCAGATATTAGCATGCAACTGAATCACCTGGAGAGTTGACTTACTAAAACACAGATTGCTGGGCCCCACCCTCAGAGATTCAGATTTGGTAGCTCTGGCCAGGGGGTGATATTCTGGATTTCTAAGAAGTCTCCAGATGTTGCTGATGCTGATCTGGGGGCCACACTTGGAAAACCACTAGTCTATACAGGTCAGCCTCTAGGCATAGAGCCAGGTAGAGAAGGGTGGAGTGTGCCAGTGGAAGACATACAGCACAGGAACAATGGAAGTTAGTTTGAGGAAAATAGGCTTGTTTATCATCAAGAAAACAACTACCTCTGACGGCTGTTCTTTTGATTTGTTCTGTTTTTTTTTTCCTCCATTAATGCTAAAAGGTTTATTTTATTTCCTTGGTTCAAGCAAAGAGACGCTTGAAGCATTTACAGCGTAGTGCCTAAATAGATTTTTTTTCATAAATTTTATTTAGTTTCCTGTTGAGAATATACACAGCAAAACACACACCAATTGAACAGTTCCTACATGTACAATTTAGTGACACTGATTATATTCTTCAAGTTGTGCAACATTCTCACCATCCTGTTCTGAGTTGTTCTTCCTCATTACTAAAAACTTGCTGACCCCCAAGGTTCCTATCTGATCTTTCCAGTTGCTTTAGTCAATTTGATCCCATATAGATAGTTCTTAAAATAGCAGAATGCTCAAGGCAAGCCTTTTTTACTAGTTAAGCTAAACTATTGTTCAATTTTAAGATGACATCAGGGGATACGTTGATTTAAGGTTTAAAGATTATCTCAGGGCAATAGTTTCAGGGGTCCCTCCACCCTCCATGGCTCCAGAAAGTCTAGAGTTCATGAGAATTTGAAATTCTGCTCCACATTTTCCCCCTTTTGATCAGGATTCTGCTATGCAATCTTTGATCAAAATGGTCTGTAATGGTATCCAGGCACCATCCAGTTCTTCTGGTCTCGTGGCAAAAGAGATATATATGGAGACAATTAGCCACACATTCCATATCCTCCTCCTATTCCTGACTCTACTTCCTCGTCTGTTGCTCCAGGTGAATAGTGACCAATTGTTGAGCCTTGGATGGCCACTTGGAAGCTTTTAAGACTCTAGGCACTATGCAACGGACTAGGAGGCACAACAGAAGCACTAAACACTATACTAGTCCAATTAACTGGGATGTTTCTTGAAACCATGACCCTAAACCTCCAAACCAAGGAACCAAACCCCATGAGGTATTTGGTTGTACATAGGCAACCTTAGCTACTCTTTTTTATTTTTTTTTCTGTCATTTTAGTAAACATATCTATCAACACCTTTTGCCAATTCAACTTTTTACAGGTGTACAACCTACTGACAGCAATTAAAATAATCAGCTGTGTAACCCTACCCTTAATAGATGCAATTTTTCCATCACCATTAACCCCCCTTTTCCCCCTCCCTCCTACCCCTGGTAACCACTAATAAACTTTGGTCTCTATACGTTTGCCTTTTCTTGTCTTTTTATATAAGTGAGGTCATACAATATTTGTCCTTTTGTGATTGGCTTATTTTGCTCAGCATAACGTCTTCAAGTTCCATCCATACTGTAGCATGTATCAAGGCTTTATTTCTCTTACCGGCTGAGTATTATTCCATTGAATGTATGTACCACATTTTGTTTATCCATTCATCTCTTCACGGGCATTTAGCTTTTTTCCACCTTTTGGCTATTGTGAAGAGTGCTGCAATGAACATTGGTATACAGGTCTCTTTTTGAGTCCCGCTTTCAAGTCTTTTGAGTATATACCTAGGAACGGAATTGCTGGATTATATGGCAGTTCTATTTTTAGCTTTTTGAGGAAGCGCCACACTATTTTCCACAACTACTCTACCGTTTTGCATTCCCATCAGCAATGGATAAGGGCTCCAATTTCCCCACATCTTTGGCAACATCTGTTATTTTGTCTTTCTTATCTTAGCTGGATGGGAGTGAAATAGCACTTCATTGTGGTTTTGATCTGCACCTCTCTGATGGCTAATGACATTGAGCATCTTTTCACGTGTCTGGTGGCCAATAAATAGGTCCTTTTAAAACCCCAAACTTCAGACAAATATTGTATGACTTAGCTTATATGAAATACCTAGAACAGGCAAATTTATAGAGACAGAAAATAATTTAGAGGTTACTACAGGCTTTTTTTTTTAGAGGCTAGGCGGAGGGTAAAAGTGGGAGTTATTGCTTAATGGGTACAGAGCTTCCATTTGGGGTCATGAAAAAGTTTTGGAAGTAGATGGTGGTGACAGTTGCACAACATCATGAATATAATTAATGTCCCTAAAAATTGTACAGTAAAAATGGCTAAAACAGCAACATTTACATTACGTATCGTCGGAGGACAGCCCCAGCAAGGAAAGACCCTCGCTGTGCATCCTGGCAGATAATCCAAAGAACTGACACGTAGCCCTTTCCAGATTCATGAGTTTATTCAGGGAAACTTACTTACACGGGCAAGCAGCTGCTCTCTCTAGTGGTGGCCAGCTGGAGTATTTTCCGCAACCACCTGGCTTATATACCATTCCAGTTGGGACCAAGGCTCATTGTTTTTCTCCCAAGTCCTTGGGCAGTCAGTGTTCCCAGGGACTTCACATCCAGGCCCAGATGTTTTTCTTCTTGTTGCTGAGGCATTCTTCGCATTGGCCGCTGGCCCAGTCTTGCCCCTCCCGGCCTTGTACCTTAGCCCAAGTCCATCCCGAATTCATCCCCAGCGTGCTTTGGGAAAGAGCAAAGCTGACTCCATTAGGGAGGGGATGCATATGGCTGAATACGCTACCCTACATGTATATTTTGTTTTTGTTAGCTGCAGTCAAGTCAGCCCCCAACTCACGATGACATAAGACCATTGTGATCCATAGGGTTTTCATTGGCTGATTTTCAAAGCAGATCACCAAGCCTTTCTTCCTATTATGTCTTAGTCTGGAAGCTCAGCTGAAACTTGTTCAACATCATAGCAAAACACAAGCCTCCGCTGACAGACATGCGGTGGCTACACTTGAGGTGTGTTAGCCAGGAATTGAACCTGGGTCTCCCATATGGAAGGTGAGAATTCTACCACTGAACAACCACTGCCCTCCATATATATTTTACCACAATAACTTGTAAAAAAACCAAAGAATTTCAGAGTACAGTAAGTCCCCAGGTTATGAATGTCTTCTCACTTAAGGACAACTCGTACTTGCCCAAATTAATGTTATGTAAATTTGCCCTCACTCTGAAAAGACTGAACCAATCCCTACTCACAACAAATTCTTCATCACAACCATCTTCACTTGCTGCATGTGTGACTTTTAAATCATTGGAAAAGCTTTTCTTGCACTAAACCAAAAAAAAACTCGTTGCTATCAAATCAATTTCGACCCATAGCCACCCTGTAGGACAGAGTAGAACCGCCCCATAGGGTTTCCAAGGAGTGGCTGGTGGATTCAAACTGCCGACCCTTTTGGTTAGCAGCCGAACTCTTAACCACTGTGCCACCAGGGCTCCTTTCTTGCACTAAAGTAAGGTTAAATAAGAGCTGTATGCACCTATCCCAACTTATCTACAAATTTGACTTAAAGGAAGTCAGGAATGGACCTTGTTTGTAACCCAGGTGCCTGAATCTAGTCTAGACTACCTTTCACCAGCCAGAACTGGTACCTGCAGAAAGGAGGGTGGTGACATTAAAGAGCGTTGACTTTTCCTTACACCACTGAGATGAGTTGAAGAGTCTAGGGTGCTCTCAGTAAAGGAAGATCTAGAAAATTGGCAGTCTGAATGCTAAATCAGATGCTTATTAATTTCCTGAGTATAAGAATACAGTAAGTTTTTGGTGGGTGAGATAATCAATCAAGACTTGTAGTAACTAAAATATAAGGATGACCTACTATTGGTTTTCACTGAAGGCCAAAAATGAGGTTATGCTAAAGACAATGGAATCCTTTCAAGCCAAGCAGAAAAACAATGTAAAACTAAAAGCTAAAATTTTACCCTGCACTGTGTAAACAAAGTACAGCATGTCAGATTAATGAATGGCCTACTTGAGAAAACTTGTAGACAAGGGTTTAATCTATGTTTGATAGTGGGAAGGTTGTATGCATTTCCTGGCAGAGATCTCAGAACACCTAATATATATGAAAAATGAAAAGTGCTCAAGAAACATGCCAAGCCATAATGAACTTATATATCCCCTCAGATGCTTAACATAAGCTTTTAGTTGTCTACACAATATACGCAGTATCTTTGGTTGTTTTGTGGGATTTTTTTAGTTTACATTTTGGAAAGTATGCATATTTTCTTCTGCTTTATGTAGGATAAAAGCTGGTAAGATGGCAAAAATAAATAAAGTTTAAATGTTATTTAAGTCAGGATTCTAGCTGCCACATTACTGGAGGAGAGGAGGTGGTGGCTATTAACTTACACATTAGCCAATTATTTACTGCCTTACAGGAAAATTGATAAGGCTATAATCACCTTAGCATTTTAACCACAGATACCAATTTAAGAACCAAAACAAATAATTATTTCACCTAAAATTAAGTTCTATTAGCCTTTTTCGTTGGAAGTATTTATCTATAAACTTGAAATTGACAGTGTGTTCTTCAAAAGGTGGGTTATGATAAAAAAAAAAAAAGGATGCCTTATCAAATATAAAAGAGTGGAGGTACATACATCAACTGAAGAACAGAGTGAGTTAACTTATTTGGCAATAACAGAAATTAAGTCATTCCAAAGATGTATAATTGCAAACCACTCTGCCCACAGTTTCATTCACCTGTTCCTCTGAAAACACCTGCCTTGTTCTAATTGCAAAAAACAGCAACATTCTAGCCACTGTTTGGGCCACCATGATCTCTAGACAGAAGGGGTGGAGGCCCAGAGAGAACTGAGGATAAGTGGATACCGTGAGTTTGGTCAGCAGTCCAAACCACAGTTCCCGGGGCAAGGGGACTAACTCTGAACTGTTGTCCTTAGGCAAGAGGGTTGATTGAGTGGATGGCAGAAAGATGATCATCAGTTGATTGGATAGCAATTATCATTTTAAAAATTAAAATATGATCAATACTATTCATTGTAAGTATTTCCAAACAGTACAGAAGGGCACAGAGTGAAAAGTAAAAGTACCATTAGCACTCTGCAGTGTCTAATCACATTTCCAAGAATAGTTTTTCTTTTGTAGTCTCCCAGGCATTTTCCATGCAAATACAAACATGTACAAATAAATGTGCTTTGTTTATACAAAAATGAGGTGATACACTATACATTGATCCGCAAATTATTTTTTTCATTTAATGTATGTTAGAGGGTTTTCTATAGTGGTACATATACACCCAACTCATTATTTTGAACTACCGCATAGAATGTTGCTGTTGTTGTTAGGTGCCATCTAGTTGGTTCTAACTCATAGCGACCCCATGTACAACAGAAGGAAACACTGCCCAGTCCTGTGCCATCCTCACAATCATTGCTATGTTTGAGCACATTGCTGCAGCCACCATGCCAATCCGTCTTGTAAAGGGTCTTCCTCTTTTTCACTGACCCCCAATTTTACCAAGCATGATGTCTTTCTCCAGGGATTGGTCCCTCCTGATAACAAATCCAAAGTACGTGAGACGAAGTCTTGCCATCCCCCCTTCTAAGGAGCATTCTGGCTGTACTTCTTCCAAGACAGATTTGTTCATCTTCTCGCCGTCCATGGTATATTCAATATTCTTCACCAACATCATAATTTAAAGATATCAATTCTTCTTCAGTCTTCCTTATTCATTGTCCAGCTTTCATATGCATATAAGGCTATTGAAAACACCATGGCTTGGGTCAGGCACAGCTTAGTCCTCAAAGTAACTTTTTTGCTTTTTAACACTTTAAAGAGGCCCTTGCAGCAGATTTGCCCAATGTAATGCATCTTTTGATTTCTTGACTGCTGCTTCCATGGGTGTTGATATGGATCCAAGTAAAATGAAATCCTTGACGACCTCAATCTTTTCTCCATTTATCATGATGTTGCTTATTGGTCCAGTTTTGAGGAGTTTTGTTCTCTTTATGTTGAGGTGTAATCCATACCAAAGCCTGTAGTCTTTGTTCTCTGCCAGTAAGTGCTTCAAGTCCTCTTTACTTTCAGCAAGCAAGGTTGTGTCATCTGCATAACGCAGGTTGTTAATAAATCTTCTTCCAATCGTGATGTTCCATTCTTTTTCATCTAGTCTAGCTTCTCAGATTATTTGCTCAGCACATAGAACGTATGCACCATAATTTAATTAACCCATCTCCTATTGATGGACTTTTAGGTTATTTCTAGGTTTCTGCTATTAAAAGCAATTTGTAATTAAAACTACATTGGAATACCATTTATCACCTATCAGATTGTAATCCAAAAGTTTGAAAGCATATTCTACTGGCAAGGCACTGGGGAAACAGGCATCTTTATACATTGTTGGTAGGAATGTAAAATAATACAATTCCCCATGGAGAAGAATCTGTTAGTATCTAGGAAAATTACGTATACATTTACCCCTTGATCCAGCAATTCCATTTCTAGGAATTTATTGCAAAAGTACACATGCAAAAGAACTGCAGTAAATGCTGTGATGGTTTACCCAGGCCCTTTCTTTATGATGTAGGGTCTGGGTGACCTCACTGCTCTTAGTGTTGGCAGCTGGTGGTTCTCAGCTGAGATCCTTTCCAGGAATTTCCTTTGGATAAAGAGAGCTGCCTCCCAATCCACATCCAATGACCGTTACATGCAGGGGTATAAAGACCCTGTCCCCTTGCCTCAAGAAAGGGCAACTTTGAAGAGCCATCCTAGCTGCAGAACTCCCCACAGGATTAGCTGAAGCGTTTGGTACAACTATATTGCAGTTCAACCCTTCCCAATGTACAAACCAACTTCCTTCACTCCTTTAAAGATATTGATCCCAAAAGCAGTGTCCAATAACTTCCTGCATATATATCTCTGCTCAGAATCTGTTTCTCAGAGAACGCAATCGTTTGGTGCTAGGTGTAGTCCAAGAAAGCCGACTCTAACATGAGATTTCAGAGCTGGATCACCTGCCAGCTGGCTGACAGTGAGGACCACACTACTGCTGACTGGTGGAGCACTTATATGTCTGGCATGCTATAGCAGTACAATTGTTAAGACTTTTACATGTGGTGAACTGGGATGGGACACCAGAGAAAGGGGATATACTGGTAGTTGTAATGTCTCAGGCCTTTATCAAAGAATTCATTATGAGGACAAAGGAATCAAATAGCTGTTGCTGAGTGCCATTGACGCACTGGAAAAACAATCAAAGGCTGAAGATAATTATCGATTTAAAAGGAAGTGCAAAACTTAGAGATCCTTCTTGGCAGTAGATAAAGAGATTCTGATCTCCTGTACCCAGATGACAGAAAAATCTGAGGATCAGGCTCAGGATTTAATTACAGGAGTAGCAGAATTCCAGAGAAAAGTGAATTGTCAGTCCTGGAAAGCCTGCTATGTCAACGTTAGGGCCCTGGTGGGAATGGGGTATTTGGGTTGATTCACTCAAATACTTTGAAGCCCCAGATCCCCCTTAGGCTTTGGGCCTAGGAAATGGCCTACTCCACTCTATTAAAAGCTAGCTTTCCACCCCACCAACCTTAACTGAGGAAAATGCATATGCCTCCCCTTACCCCATTCCACCCCCAAAATCTAATCCCTCTTCTCCTCATGATCATCAGACCAATACCTAGGGTCGAGTCGCCATATAACCCAGAAGAGGAATTCCTGGGCCTGCTAAAGGAGGAAAGGGGCTATATATCAATGGAGCTGCAGAATCTAGCCTCTATGTACCAGCAGGAGCTGGGAACATATGCATGAGATTGGATTTTGAGGGTGCTGGATCAATGGAAATGGAACATAAGGAAGCAAATATCGATATGGGAGTACTATCCCGAAATAATAGGATTTGACAGCCTAGCAAGGACCCCAGGAGACAGTGCTACAATGTTGATAGTATGACTCTTAGACACAGAGAAATCAAGGAATTACACTTACTGAAGTAGAAATGATAGAACTGTCTTGGAAGATGGTGTAAGTAGTGATCAAAAGACTCAGAAAAATAGACTGGCTAGAATGGGTATACTGTATAAAGTCAGAAACTCAAGCTGAATATATTCCATGGGAGAGCCTGGAGGAGATCCTATTTTCCAATATCATAAAGAATGAGCCAATGAAAGGAGCACCAGTATCATTGAGAAGCTAAGTGATGGCTGTCCTCTATAGGCCAGATATATGTATCATAAGAAACAGAAATATGAGAGTGAAAATTGGGTGGCAGAAGTCTTGAATGACAGAAAGATATGGAGATTTTTTGATAGAGCACAGGAACTTTGGGGCAAGACAGATGGGCAGCCACCTATATGCGAGAAAGTTCTTCTTTATAGAACTCCAGCTAATATGTCGCCATTTTGTCACCCTTATGAAATAATAATGAATATAAACAACAATCACCAATGGGCACTAAAAACCCTAGGTAGGTTGATGGGAAGCTTGCTAATGCACGGATATATCTAGAAGCACCAACAATGGAATAACCAGGTATTATGTGTCTCCTGAAATGATGTAATAGAAAGCACAAGGCACCATTTATGTAATATTTCACTTACCTTCCCTGCAAAAAAAAAAAAAAAAAAAAGGACTTGATTATGAAAAAGGCTTTATAACTTAATACCAATTTTCAGTAAATACAGGGGCTAAAGATGGTACAATGGTCAAGCACTCAACTGCTAACCAAAAGGTTGGTGGTTCAAACTCACCCTGTGACTCCACAGGAGAAAGACCCTGTAAAGACAACAGCCTAGAAAACCCTATGGGGGAGTTCTACTCTGTCATATTGGGTGGCTATGAGTCAAAATCAACTTGATACCACCCAACAAAAACAAAGAGGAACAAGTTAAATGACACCATGAGGTAGAAATAAGCAAATCCAAAATGCAGAACGTTCTATAGGTGAATTACCCAGTTTCTTCGACAAATAATCAGAGAAAATGAGGTAAGACTATTACAACCCAAAACCCAGTGCCCTCAAGTCGATTCCATCTCTTAACTTTCCTTTAACCTGTAATAGTCTAATAAAGACTATTACAGGTTAAAATAAAGTTAAGAGATATTAACAACCTAATAAAGTATGTAGACTTTGCTTGGATCTTGTATTTTCCTATTGTTGCTGTAACGAATTACCACACACTTAGTAGCTTAAAACCACAAATTTACTATCATACAGTTCTGGAGGTCAGAAGTCTGAAAATAGGTTTTTCTGAGCTAAAAGCAATGTATTGGTCTTCCTTCTGAAAGCTCTCGGGAAGACTCTGTTCCCTGCCCTTTCTAGCATTTGGAGGTTGTCCACATTCCTTAGCTTGTGGCTCCCTTCTAGCAATGGCATCAGAATGACTTCTGTTTCCAGTCATCTCTTGCTGCTGCCCTCTTCTAAGGACCCTTGTGATTACACTGAGCCCACCCAGATAATTGAAGATAATCTTCCCATCTTAAGATCCTTGATTTAATCACACCTACAAAGTCCCTTTTGCCATGTAAGGTAATATATTCATGGGCTCCAGGGATTAGGATGTGGACGTCTTTGTGGGGGGCTATTATTCTGTCTACCACAGATTCTGATTAGAAAAAACCAACTCTAAAAAGATGGTTTTCACACAGGAAAATTTAACCATAGATTGGCTTATAAACCAAATTATAAAATAAGAGTCCATACTAATATATAAAAGTAATGATTGAAGAGGAAAAGAAGAAACAAGGAAGGAAGAAGGAAGGGAAGGAGGCAGATGACAGATGTTCATTACAGAAGAATTTCAAATAATATATGTTAATATTCCAGCAGGAAGTGAAGCCTAATCATCCCACACCCACCATTTCCCCTTCAGCATGGACTGGACTTGGTGACTCCCTTCCAAAGCATAGAGTATGGAATGGAACAACAGTAAATCTACAATGGAGAACCCTGCTTAAACACTACCTTAACCAAATAACCAAGATTAATATCACCAATGATGTCATGCAAATATCATCATCAATGCGGTCGTCACCCTCATTAGCTACAGGGTATGGCAGCATCAGTAGCCAGTAGACCACTCTTTTTCCCAACAGACTACACATAATACCCAAAAAAGTAGGTGTGAAAATACTTTCATTAAGTCAAAAATAATCCTTGGAGCCATAAGTGCTAATGTAAAGCAGAAAGATTTTTCTTTAAGTTTCATTTGTAGGCACTTAAATCTCAATACTCTTCACTCATGCAGATATCTGCAGGGATCACTTCTTTCAGGTCTTTATACAAAGGTCACGTTGTCAGTAAAGCCTTCCCTGACCACCCTATATAAAATACAATCTGCCAGCAACCCCTGGACTTCCTTTCTTATCTTTCTTTATTTTTCTCCCTAGCACTTATCATCACCAGGCATATTATATAATATGTTTTTTTATATAACATTCTCTATCTCTTCCCAGTAAACTTCATTTGGGCCAGGACTTGGTCTATTCTATTCCTTGTGGTCTCCCCCCCTCCTTTTTTTTTTTTTAGAACAGTGCCTGGACAGTAATACATGCTTAATAAGTATGTGTTGAATGAGCCAAAAACTGGAAACCATCCAATGTCCACTAACAGGTGAGTGCAAAAACAAGATATGGTATAGCCATACAATGGACCACTACTCAGCAAACTGAAGGAAGAAAATACTGGTATACAGAAACCCTGATGGCATCGTGGTTAAGAGCTGTGGCTGCTAACCAAATGGATGGCAGCTCGACTCCACCAGGCGCTCCTTGGAAACCTTATGGGGCAGTTCTACTCTGTCCTATAGGGTTGCTATGAGTGGGAAATTACTCAACACAACGGTCTTTTTTTTTTTTTTTTAATGCAGCAACACCTGCATGAGTCTTAAAATCATTACATTGAGTCAAAGAAGCCTGACACAAAAGAGTAAATATTATATGATTCCATTTGTATAAAATGCAAACAAAACGCAGCTCAGTGGTAGCCTGGGACCAGGGATAGGGTGAGGCATGGACTGCAAAGAGCACAAGGAATCTTTTGGGGTGACTGACATGCTCTGTACTCTAATTGTGATGATGGTTTCACAGATGCCTATAACTGTCAAAAGTCATCAAATTGCTTACTTTAAATGGATGCAGGCTATTGTGCATAAATTATTCACCAATACAGCTAAAAAGGAAAAAAAAATGTTTAATCAGTTTACAGTGGTGTTTACGGTTTAAGTAAAACTCTTTAGAAAATGTGGGTAAGTTGTGTTTAAAAATTTTTAACTCCAAGTTTCTGGGAAAATAGAGATTTTTCCGTCCTCCATTTCAGGTAAGGGGTTTCAAAGTGCCATGTCCCACATATGTAGTAGGTAGACCTTTCTTCAGTTGTTCTAAAAAACCCATTGCCATCGAGTTGGTTCGGACACATAGCAACCCTATAGGATAGCATAGAACTGCCCCATAGGGTTTCCAAGGAGGGGCTGGTAGATTTGAACTGCCCACCTTTTGGTTAGCAGCTGAGTTCTCAACCCCAGGGGATATGAAACAGGAGTTTTCGAAATCAGGTAGTTTAAGCATA
Organism: Elephas maximus indicus; assembly: GCF_024166365.1. NCBI lineage: Eukaryota > Metazoa > Chordata > Mammalia > Proboscidea > Elephantidae > Elephas > Elephas maximus. Next base: position 28,905,098 of record NC_064829.1, read on the forward strand.
AATAAGGGACCCATAGATAGAAAGGAGAGATCATGCTTCAATGTAGGTTCCATATAATATTTATGTTTTGCAAATTTACTTCAGCCATAGATATCAAACTTTCTAAACACTGAAGTGTCTTAACGCTTTCCTTAACACCAGGGGCATGGCATGTCCTTGTAAGTAAAAACTCCTTAATATCTTCACATAATACTAACTTCCATTCTATTCTCTATATGAACTGTAGTCCATAGTGTTACAGAGAAGTGCCAGTATTCCAAACTCTGCTTTAAAGCCTTCTATATAATTATTGGAAACCCTGGTGGCGTAGTGGTTAAGTGCTACAGCTGCTCACCAAGAGGTCAGCAGTTCAAATCCACCAGGTGCTCTTTGGAAACTCTATGGGGCAGTTCTACTCTGTCCTGTAGAGTCACTATGAGTCAGAATTGACTCAACGGCAGTGGGTGGTGGTGGTGGATATAATTATCAATCCTAACGTCTAAAGTAAAATCGATTTTTAAATCGATTGCTAATTTCTTGATTGCAACAAAATGGTTTTTAAAAACACGTGAAGAAATGTGCGCTTGTTTATAGAATGAAGTTGCAAGGTTGTACAGGAGCTCTACAGCCACTCAGGACAGAATAGTGCATTTCACAATTAAATTCAAATTAGTTACATGGTCAGTTGACCAATGAGGCAGTAATACACACTATGAATACATTCTTCCTCTGCTCAACAAAGCATTGAGCACAGTGTTGTGTCAGGCACAACAATGCAATTAGAAAAAGCAAAGAAACTAGAGTCTTTACTGATCATTCACTGACTATTTTCACATAAACTGTCTTACATTTATAACAGAAGATGAAATTTTTACAAATTCTTAGCCAAGAAAGCAATAGGAATTAATGAAAATCTAAAATATGCACCCGATTTTACGGAAGCACACTTCGTTTATAATCAGTGAGAGAAAATGAGGATTGTACAAAAGGCTTACAGACAATAATAAATTGTTTGGAACTAAAAGTTGCACAGCTAGAAAAGAGATACTTTGACAAGTAGTATCGGTTACTATCTTTTGCACTGAAGAGCTGAAGTTTTTAAGTAACCCTGTCCCCTTTTCTTCCTTCTCTGTTATAGCTTACCCAATGATCTGAGATTCATGCCCTCCTTATTCTCTGGGGAATAACATGAAAGTGATTGTTTGAAAATAAAATGAGGGGTTGAAATCCTATCCTTCAGAAGACAGAATCAGTTACCTGACACTCAATACCAACCCTTGCTGTGTTAAGAATGTCAGTGTTTCACATGCCCCACTCAGGAAGAGAGTTGTTTCAATACACGCTACTGTGGCTTTACTCAGTTTGGTTACACCCCAGGGAATTTAATTTCACGCAAGGCTTTCAGGTAGTGCTTTCCAGTGACAGGAGCAAATCTGGGCACCTAAAGCAGCCGTTGGAAATTCAGGAAAAAGGAAAGTAGCCTGGACTGCTGTGCTGGAGCAGAACCTGGGCTTTGCTGTGGAAGTCAGCCTTAGAGAACCGAGCCAGAAGCAGAGCGTTGGCACCTCCTAAGATATTCATACAAAATGTAAACATAATAGGATGAAAGATGATATGGTTGCATTTGGAGCTTACATTATGGACGTAAAGGGAAGTGGCAACAAGACGTGGATGGCAGAGATTTAACTAAACTGATTTCATGAAAGGCTTAAGAATCAGCCTGACTGGGAAAACGGAGGTAAAACGCCTGCGCTACTAGTCCACACATGAACAACGCATTTATTTTCAAACAAAGAGTAGATAATGCTCAAGCTGTGGAAGGGGAGATCTATTTTTTAGAGAAAGTACGGACACCTGAAAGAAACACAAGGGGCATTGTGTTTAGGAATGAAACATGTGATCTAGGGAAATGCCAGTTTATCCAAGTTTGGCTGGGTTACTTCTTTGTTAAGGAAAGGGACATATTTTTGAAACAACTGTGATTAACTGAGGTTTAATGTACCTTCTTGTAATTACCCATAATTTTAAAAGATTACATTTTAACTTGTAAGCCTGGTTAAAGAACAAATCAGGTGATCTTTTTAAATAATACAACATCACATGTATTTTACTACTTAGAACTTATCCCCCGATACAGAGAACTGTTAGTTTTGCTATTTACTAAGAGTAGTTTTGTTGATTCAATTTGGCCACTCTCTCAGCCTTTGGTCCCTTATCATGGACACATCACCATCAGTTACTTGCTATTTTTCAAAGTTTAATCATGCTAGTGACTGAAAAACCACTCTGCACAATTGGGGGTTCAAATAGGGTCACTTATCAAAATTTATCTTTAGTGCGTTTTCTTGATCCACGTTCTCCCTAATTGAAATGATCATATCTGAGTGAATTTTTCTTATATGTTCTAAATCTCACAGAACTCACAGACGCGAGAACTTTCTGAGTCACAAGCTAGCTTAAAGAATGAACACAGGTTGCTAGTATTACTTTTGATTCTCATGCCATTTCTGAACAAGAGGGCATTCTTTTAGCTTTACTCTTCTCTAGCTGTGGTGACTCTGCATAGGTTTGACAATTAGCTTCTCCAAGTTACATGTCTCTGTCTGGAAAAACGGGGAGCTATCTCACAGGATTGTTTTAGTATTACTTTTTTATAGTTAGTGCTTCTAAAAATTGGCCAGTCTCTTTGATCAACATAGTGTATTACATACCACTCCTTTCTTTTGATTGACTCGACGGCAACAGGTTTTTTTCTTTTGTATTTAGTTTTCTTCTGACTGAAGTATATCATTTAGTGTTCTTTTGGCAAAGATCTGTACGTTTTGCTTTTGAATAAAAATTTTGGTTGGTTACTGGCTTTTAAGTAGAAAGTTAATTTACCTCAGCTCTTAGACGACATTTCGTTGTTGTATTCTATTGATGCTGATGAGAAGTCTGTAATCAAACGGCCATTCATTTATAAGCAATCAATCTTTTCTCTAAGATTGGAGGGAATGACTGAACATAAAGTATATTAAGATTCCTGTCTTGTTTACATGAAGGATAGAGATATTGAAGAACTCTAGATTTGTTAAGAACTTATATGTATTTTAAGAAAACTGCAGAAATTATAGAAATAGAATATATAACTATCAAACAAGTAGGGGGGAGAAAAGAAGCAAATTCAATTGATCAAACCAGCTGAAGGAAGGAAAGAAGAGGGAAAGCAGATCAAAAAGCACAGTAAGTTGAAGCACAAAATAAGATGATGAAAATAATACTAAGCAAAAAAAAAAAAAAGAGGGTGAGAATGGTTGCACAGCTCGAAGAATGTAATCAATGTCACTGAATTCATACATGTAGAAATTGTTGAACTGGTGTATGTTCTGCTCTGTGTATTCTCAACAACAACAAAAATAAAATAAAATAAAAAAGTAAATAATTATTCTAAGTATATCACTAAGTGGGGTAAACTCACCAAATATAAGGCAGGGGCTCTAAAAAAAAAAAAATTTTTTTTTTTAATTCAAGTATATGCTCTTAACAAAAGACATTTAAGACCTGAGAGCACAGAAGGTTTGGAAGCAATATTATAGAAAAAGTTATACCAGGCAATTATTAACAAAATTTAAAGCTGTTATACCTATACTAATTGAGGTAAACAGAATTCTAAGGTGGCTGAGGATTCCCAGTTTCTGTTATACATACATCTTTTCCCAGATATTCAACCAAACACTAATCTAGGTACTGCTGTGAAGGTATTTTGCAGATGTCTTAAATTAGTTGACCTTAAAATAAGGAGATTACCCAGGTGGGCCTCAGCGAGTCACAGAACCATTTAAGCGTAAATCTAGCAATCAAAGACAGAAGAAGTCAGAGACTCAACTCATGAGGAGAATTCAATAATGAGAGGTACTCCATTGCCAACTTGAAGATGAAGGACATCCTGTGGCAAGGAATGTGGGTGGCCTCTAGGAGCTGAGAGTGACCCACAGCTGACAGCCAGCAAGGAAACAGGAACATTGGTCCTATAGCAACAAGGAACTGAATTCTAACACAAACACAGGAGTTTGGAATACGTTTGAGCTCAATATGAGAACACAGCCAAGCCAATACTTCAAATTTTAACCTTGTGAAAAGTTGAGCAGAGAACCCAGTTATGGCATGCTTAGACTTCTGACCTACAGAACTGTGAGCTAGCTAATAAATGAATGTTATTCTAAGCTGCTACATGTGTGAGAATTTGTTACATAGAATAGAAAACTAATACAGAATTTGGTACCAGAAGTGAGGTGCTGCTATAACAAGTACCTAAATGGTGGGAGTGACTTTGGAAACAGGCAGTGATGTATTTCACAGAACTTGACAGGATGATTCTAAAATGTGGGAGAATAACTAACACAATTTGGAAAAGAAAACAGTGGATGAGATAACATTATTAGGTATTAAGATTTGTTATAAAGTCTCCATAATTGAAACAGCAAAGTTTTGGCACAGAGAAAGACAAACAGATTATTGAAAAAAATTTAAAGATCTTAAATAGATGAAGCATATATGGAAATTTGATCTATGACAATTCATATTACAATTCAGTGAGAAAAGTGCAGCATATTTAATCAATAGAACTGGGAAAAGTGATAATTAACATGCAAAAAAGAAGCTTATCCCTACCTTACACCATACAAAAAGTAATATCCAGGTAGATTAAAAACCTAAGAGTAAAGGCAAAACTTTAAACAGAGAGAGGAAAATATAGAATATCTTTACAGCCTCAGGTTAGGTGAAAAATCTTAAACATGACCCAAAAAGGAAAACAACGATGTAAACTATTGATAATTTTAACTAGACTAAATTTTAAAACTTTGGAGATGCTGCTTTTAGCTATGATAGGGTGACTTGTACTGACTCATCCTGCCACCATAAACTACCACAGAACTAGATCAAATATATAAGGCAATTACTATTAAGCATTGTACAACAGGTATACGAGTGCAATCCCTAATGGAAGGAGAATTCAGGAAGTGAACTCCACAAATGCCTCAGTTCTGTGCCTGGAGAAAAATTTTCAGTCCAGATATAGCACGCTACAGTCCAAGCAAAGTACAGTGACCTCACTAAACTGAGGATGCAGAGCAGAGTTCAGGACTCCTGAAGCAATTAGAATCTGTAGAATAGGGCATCAGAGAGAAAGTAGCTATATAGACAAGGCTTCCCAGAAATACATGTGAGTGTCTCCTATGAGTCCTTCATCAGAGGCTGTATTATGAATACACAGGATGAAACTGAACAAGGCTTAGCAGGGAGTGGCTGCTAAGAAGTTAAGAATAAAACAGAGATACTAGATGACAAAAAGTGCTAGAGGTCAGCAAAATTCTTCCATAAAGGGACAGAGGGTAAATATTTTAGGCTTTCTGTGCCAGATGATCTCTGTCGCCACTACACAACTTTGCTGTTTTAGAGCGAAAGCAGCCACAGAGAACAGGTAGAAGAATTGATCATGGCTGAGTTCCAATTAAACTTTATTCCAAAAATAGTCAGCAGACTGGATTTCGCCACTAGCCAGAATTTACTGACCCATCCAGAGTGATATGTCCTTAATATACTTAATACTCTTAGCCTATTAATACCTCCTTAATACCTGTGGAACCCAAGAAGGCCATGCTTTAAGAGTAAGGACTGAAAAAAAAAGAGTAAGGACTACATGTAAGAATAATAACATCTGCTCTAATAAAGCCTAAAACTAAACCTTGACAAAAGCCTTGGAAAGACAGAGTTTGAAGGCTGAGCACGGACAGGTTACATAGCATTGGAAAAAATACTTTGGATTTTTTCAAAGATTTTCTCTAACAAAGCATAAAACCAAGTCAACAAAAGTTTAAGCTATTTAATCAAGCTTCCTATACTAGAAAAAAAAATCAGTATTATTCAGAAGAAGATAAAGAATCCAGAGTCACTGCAACACATCATTGATAAGGCCTAGTATGAACCAAAAATAACTGGACGTGTAAAAATAAAAAAATAGAGCCACGCATCACAGGAGACCCAAAAAACCCAGTGCAGTCGAGTCGGAAGGAGACAAACCCCTGAAATACAGGGTTTTGCCATGAATAATTGAGGAGTATATCTGATGACATACAAGCCCAGGATCAGCACACACACACACATACACACACAAAATCAGAAATAAATTTAACATCCCCACCATCAGGAGGTTAAAAAACAAATAACAAGAGAATATGGCCTATAAGTCAAGGGGAAAAAAACCAACTCTGCGTTAGCCAAGGTGTTGAACTTAGCAAAGACTTTAAGAAGCTATTATAAACATGCTCAATGATCTAGAGGAAGATATATTCAAATGAAATGTGGTCTTAATAAATTAAACGATAACAAATATCAGCAGAGAAATATACACTATAATAAATAAAATCCGTTGCCTTGGAGTAGGCAATGGATACTTAAAGAAAAAAAAAAAATGACTTTAAAAACATGGGCAATAAAAGAAAAAAAAAAAAGATGAGACTTCAGCAAAGTTAAAAACTTTTGTGTTTCAAAGGACACTATCAAGAAAATGAAAAGATGACCCACGTATAAAAAAAAAAAAATGGGAGATATTATTTGCAAATCATATATCTGATAAGGGATTTGTATGTAGAATATGTAAAGAACTCTAATGACTCAATAAAAAAGGACAAATAGCCCAATTAAAACATGGGCAAAGGATTAAAATAGGCAGTCTTCAAAGAAGATATACAAATAGCCGATAAACACATGAAAGATGTTCAACATCATTAGTCATCAGGGAAATGCAAAACAAAACCACAATGAGATACCACGTCCCACACACTAGGATGTCTATAATCAAAGTCATGTAAGAGCAAGTGCTAGCAAGGATGTGGAAACGCCAGAACACTCATACACTGTCAGTGGGAATGTAAAACGGAGCAGCGACTTTGGAAAACTGTCTGGAAATTCCACAAATGGTTAAATACAGAGGTACAATATGACTCAGCAATTTCACTCCAAGGTATATACCCGAGAGAAATAAAAACATATGTCCATACAAAAACTTGTACACAAATGTCCATAAGACATTATTCATCACAGCCAAAAGGTGGAAACAATCCAAATGTTCATTAACTGATGAATGGGTAAATGAAATTCAGTATATCCATACAATGGAATATCATTCAGCCATAAGAAGGAATTAAGAACCGATACACACTATGTTATGGATTGAATTGTGTTCCCCCAAAATATGTGTTCCCCCAAAATATGTGTTGTAAATCCTAACCCCTATATCTATGGTTATAATTCCATTTGGGAATGGGTTTTCTTTGTTATGTTAATGAGACATTATTAGTGTAGGGTGTATTTTAAGTCACTCTCTTTCGAGATATAAAAGAGATTAAACAAGCAACGAGCAAGCAGAGATAGGGGCAGATAGGTACCACACCATATGAACCAAGGAACCGAGGAATAAGGACCTTCTCCCAGAGCTGACAGACAATGTCTTCTTCTAGAGCTGGCACCCTGAATTTCTAACTTTTACCCTTCTAAACTGTGAAAAAATTAATTTCTGTTTGTGAAAGGCACCCATCAGTGGTATTTCCATTATAGTATCATTAGAAAACTAAGACACACTACAACATGGATGAACTTGAAAACATTATGCTAAGTGAGAGAAGCCAGTCACACAAGACCATGTATTGTATGATTCCGTTTATTTGAAATATCAAGAATAAGTAAATCTATAGAGATACAAAGTAGAATAGTGGTTGCCTGGGGCTGGGAGAAATAGGAGGGACCGCTAATGGGTATGGAGTTTCTTCATCAAGTGATGAAAATGTTCTAAAATCAATTGTGATGATGATTGTACAACAATGTGACTACAGTAAAAATCAATGCACTGTACACTTTAAATGGTGAATTTATGGTATGTGAATTATGTCTCACTAAAGTTATTTTTTTAAAAAAAGAAATAAATAGAAATCCTAAACTGAAAAGTACAAAAACTGAACTGAAAAATTCAGTAGATGAGTTTAGCAGCAAATTTGAAACGACGATAGGAAGAGACAGTGAATGTGAAGACAGGTCAATATAAATTATACGATGTGAACAACATAGAGAAAAAAGATACAAAGAGGTTGAAAGAAAAAGAATGGGAAAATATATAAACAGAAAATATAAGAATGCTGATGAGGTTATATTAATATCAGACAAAGTAAAACTCAAGATAAAGAGTATTACAAGGAACAATGAGGGAAATTTTCATAATCATAAAAAAGGGCAAATCATCAGGAAGACTTAATCTAAATACGTATGTACCTAATAAGAGTTTCAAAATTCATTAAGCAAAACTTGACAGAGATAAAGAAATCGATAAACCCACAAATAATACTGGAGATTTTAATATTCCTCTCTCAGTAACTGATAAAACAAGCAAACAACAACAACAACAAAAAAATCATCAAGGAAATAGGTCAACCACCTTGACCTAATTAATAATTATAAAACACTCCAGCCAAATGCTGCAGAACGCACATTTACAAAAGTGTACGCGGAAACTTCACTAAGGTAGAACATATAAAAAAAAAAAAAAAAGAACATATAGTAGGCTATAAATTCTCAATAAATTTCAAAAGATTAAAAATCTTACAGAGTATATATTCTGACAAGAATGGAATTAAATTAGAAATTAATTACAATAAGACATCTAGAAAATCCACCGATATCTGGAAATTAAATAATATGCATCTACTTAATATTAAAGAAAAATATCACTAGAGAAAATATAAAATATTCCTGGTGCATGCCAACCATGCCCCTCTGCTGCTTTTTCCAGTGACAGAGAAGGAGCAGAGACATAGGCTGATGAAAGCCTAATCTAAAATTTAGTCTCCTGCATTTTTTTAACTTTTTGTTTTGAAGTAATTATAGATTCATAGCAAGTTGCAAAAATAGTACAAAGATGTCCCATGTACCCATCACCCAGTTTCCCTCAATAGTTACATCTTACAACAGCAGCACAATATTGTTATGGATTGGATTGTGTCCCCAAAAATATGTATTAAGGTCCTGGCCTCTGTACTTGTTTGGAAATAGGGTTTTTTTTCTTTTGTTAGTGAGGTCATACCAGAGTAGGGTAGGTCCTAAACCTAATTACTTCTGAATTATAAAAAGGGCGGAATAGACACAGAGACACAACAAGAGGAAGACAGATGCTAAGAGTCATGGATTGAATTATGTTTCCCTAAAAAGTGTGTATTAACTTGGTTAGGCCATGATTCCCAATATTATGTGATTTTCCTCCATTTTGTGATTCTAATTTTATGTTAAAGAGGATTAGGGTGGGATTGTAACAAGACCCTTACCAGGTCACATCGTTGATCCAATATAATGGGAGTTTCCCTGCGGTGTAGTCTGGGCTACCTTTTATCTCTCAAGAGATAAAAGGAAAGCAAAGCTCACGGGGGCGGGGTGAGGGGGCACCTCATATCACCAAGAAAGCAGTGCTGGGAGCAGAGCGTGTCTACTGGACCTGTGCAGAGAAGCTCCTAGTCTGGGGGAGGAGACTGATGAGAAGGCTGACAGAGACAGAAAGCCTTCGCCTGAAGCTGACGCCCTGAATCTGGACTTCCAGCCTGCTTTACTGTGAGGAAATAAACTTCTCTTTGTTAAAGACATCCACTTGTGGTATTTCTGTTGTAGCAGCACTAGATGACTAAGACACTAAGGAACACCAAGGAATGCCAAGGAACTCCCAGTGTTACTGACAAGGAAGGACCCTACCCTAGAGCTAATGCCCTGATTTAGACTTCTAGCCTCCAAAACTCTGAGAAAATAAATTCCTGTTCTTTAAAGCCACCAACGTGTGGTACATTTTGGTACAGCAGTACTAGGTAATTAAAACAAATATTAAAACCAGGAAATTGACATGTATCATTTCCTGTGCCATTTTATCACATTTACACATTAGTGTAACCACCACCACAATTAAGATACAGAACGATCACCACAAAGGTCTCCCTTGTGCTACCCCATTATAGTCACACACTCACAATCCCTAAACCCTGGGAACCACTAATTTGTTCTCCATCTCCATATCTACCGTCATTTCCAGAATGGTATATAAATGGTAATATACAGTGTGTGATTTGAGATTAGAATTTTTCGCTCATCATAATGCTGTTTAAAAACTACAAAAAAAAAAAAAATCCATTGCTGTCGAGTCCATTCTGACTCACAGTGACCCTAAAGGACCGAGTAGAACTGCCCCATAGGGTTTCCAAGGATTGGCTGGTGGATTCGAACTGCCAACCTTTGGATTAGCAGCGGAGCTTTTACCCACTGCGCCACCGGGGCTCCATAATGCTCTTTAGATTCGTCCAAATTGTTACATGTAAGAATAGTTCATTTCTTTCTATTGCTGAGTATGTTCCATGGTACGGAAGTGCCACAGCTTGTTTAAATAGTCACCCATTGTAGGACATTTTGTTTGTTTACGCTTTGGGAATCTTACAAATAAAGCTGCTATGAACATTCATGTAAAGGTTTTTTACATTTTCATTTCTCTGGGATAAATGCCAGAGGTGCAATTGCTAGGTTGTATATTAAGTATATACTTAGTTTTTTTTTTAAGAAACAGCCAAACAATTTTCCAGAGTGGTTGTACCATTTTACATTCCCTCTGGTTTCTGGGTATCATTATCAACATTTGGTATTGTCACTATTTTTTTTTCTTTTTTTTCAGTTGTTCTACTAGATATGTAGAAACATCTTATTATGGCCTTAATTTGCATTTCCCTAATGGCTGGTGATGCTAAGTGTCTTTTCACGTGCTTACATGCCATCTGTACAGCACATCTTCAGTGATGGGAAGAGTGTCCAGGTCACATTGTAAGAAAAGCAGGCAGGATGGGAGACACTGTTGTAGCCATTTACAGAAAATATAATCCACTAACGGCAGTGGGTGGTAGAAGGGCCACTGGAAAACGTGGATCTTGAGCTGGGCAGGATTTGGATAAACAGGTAATAAGGAAAAGCACTTTGGGTGTATACTGTTGTATATACCCTGTCAATTGAAAAATTTTAAAGAATGCAACATTTTTATGTACTCAAAAATGTGTAACCAGAATAAAAGGTATGAAGATATTGATGACAGGGTGCAGCAATTTCACATAGTAAGATTCCTTAAAATACCCTTTCTTCATCTCCCTCTCCCGAAACTCACTCCCTCTGGTAATTTATCACATCTCTTTTCAGGCTTTACTCTTTCTCCTCTTCTTCTCTGCAGCCCTATATATACATCAATCTGTCTGTCCTCTCCTTCTTTATTATAAAAAGCAAAGTATTATCTCCTTAACTTTTCCCACTCTCTTCCAGCATCTGTTCAGAAGAAAACAAAAGGTTTATATCGTGACTGTTCATCCTTTGAATGTTAAGGAAGGACATATGTTTCATAGGACATGCATGGTAACCTAAGGGAGGAACAGGAGTTTTACGAATAGAGAAATAAACAGGGTACCCTATTGTTTCATTGGTTTTCAATATATAGTAATGTATTTCTGTCTATGCTTGCCCATTAAGTGCATTTATGGATTACTAAACTAACCCTCACACAATAGACACATGGCTGAAAAAGGACAAAGTAAAGACAAAATGAAGATAATCTTAACACTGTAAGCACGATGCCAAACAGGAAGAAAACAGTACAATCTTTTCTTCATCAACCCCACCTTCATTTAAAAGCAGTACCAATATAATCAAATCTGGAAAGAAGCTGGCCAAAATCATTTAAAATTACTTTTTTAACTATTTTAAATCATTGCCATTACCATTAGCAACAAACTTTATTGTGCACTGAGGTGTTAACCAATAATAGAGGTGCATGTCTATGCTTTATGAATTAATATATGTAATAAAATCAATAGTCAAAAAGTTTAGAGACCACTGAGCTAAAGCATCGGCAATGCTGTTCTATCTCTCACCCTACCCTACCCTACCCCTAGGTTAGAGTGCTCTTGCAAAGGTTGGGATGCTGGCTTGAGCTCCCACAGATCTCTTGAGTTCCTGGAGTCCCTCTGTTCCCTCTTCTTCAGGGTAGAGGTGCCTGCAGGGAGTCTGGCCTTGTGTACCAACTGAATGACTTGAGCCTCTTTTTCTTTGTCTCAATTCTAGATAGATGTCTTGAGTTTGCATCTAACACTCCAGCACCTTCTCTCACCCTCTAAAGCTGTGACCAGAGCCAATCTCCTAAATTGTATGTGCTCCATTAATTGGATCTTGATGTCTACCTAGCTGTCCCCTCCCTAGGAAAGAGCCTGGCAGTACATTTGGCTGGGAGAAAACTAGGAACAGGACGGAGAATGCCAGCACCCACAGTTCCAATGAGTCATTTATAATAACTTGCTCTGAGTGTAAAGTTCTTAAAATTCAAAGTTAAGAATAAACTTTATTTACAGGTATTCTTAAAAACATAACACAGGACTTAATGGAAATACCAAGAACTATGTTTCTAGTGCCTTCCCAATATCAAAGTACATTTATCTCAAACACTGATGCTTGTTGAGTCCACACTCTGTTGGTCTGTCAGTTACTTGAAGACAAGGGCCATGTCTCATGTACCTTTGTTTCCCCAAGATCTGGTATGGTGCCTGGCATTGAAAACAATGATTAGTACTATTAACTATTGTTACTTTTTAAACATTTACTATGTGTCAGGGTCTTGCTAAGCACATTTGCAAATATTATCCCATCTAATCTTTATAATAACCTTCTCTCTTTTTTGATGAAGAAACTAAGCTCAGAATTTAAGTAACTTACCCAAGATCTTACAACTAGTACCTGGTTGAACTGGAATTTGAGTGTAGGCCCAATAATTCTGCAGGGGAAAGATTTGCAGAGGTAGGGAGAGATGAAAGCTTACCTCAGCCTTCAAAGCCAGAACTAGTGGCATGTTGCTACTTAGCAAGAGTGACCTCCAGTCATGTTTTCCGCTAATCATGACTTCTCTGGCTTTAAAGACACTGGTCACAGCATTTTCAGACATAGAAAAAAATCTCTCTCTAACATCTGTTAGAGAAAAAAAAAGTTGTAGCAACATAAGGATAAAATAAGAAAGACATATGAAATATTAACTTTTGTAAAGGTAGCTAAGGCTACTTTTCCTTGGTGAGTCTAGTTATTATCACTGGCACATAAAATGAATTTCTTTGAAAATTCATATCTCTTAATTTGGTACAAGGCGGCAATTTAAAGGAAAAACTATGGGTGGAAAAAAAAATCACTGCTTACGGCAGCACATAGAATAAAAAAGTGATGCAATTTTCATTACATGTCTTCTCAAGTTGGAGAATTCATTAGCACCTATATAGCACTTAAGTAATTTCAGACAAAGCAGGTTTCAGTATTTAGCCGTAAATTCATGTTGCGTTATAGTTCTATGACTTCACATTAGAAGTTTAAGTACATCAATTACTTCAACATTAAATGCAGATATAAAATACTCATTTCAAGTTGTTTTTAAGTCTTGGTTGACCATAAAATTTTCTAAGAAATAAATTCTCAAGGATATATATATATATATATATTTTTTTTTTAATTGAAGTTTCTTTTAGCCCTAAAAAAAAAAATGGAAAATATCCCACTGGAAACTGCCCCTAGTCAACAAGGATGGGCCCCATCAGCCTTGTATGTGCTAAATAACCTGATCTCTGGCCCAAACTGAGTAATCTGGGGTGGACATCTAATCTAACCTCAGCCAATCTGATTTCTGCCTCGGCGGGATTTGAATTTGAAACCCAATTTTAGTCAGCTCAGGCTGCTTACTTAAACTGAGTTGCTGCAGGAAGATGTTTTCTCCCCTCACTGAACACTGAGAAGCAAAAGTAACAAAAGTAAAAATTATATCATCTTAACGGCAAATACTAGGAAGGGTTGTGTCCTTGTTTGAGTGGCTTAGATTGGAATGTAATACCCTGAGAGCATAGGTGTCAGAAGCCACAGAAACAAAGGAGATGGTAAAACTACTCCGCAGGGCTCCTATATATGTATATACATCTCCTGGAATACCTAGAACCTTAAAATAAGCCCTCCACCTTTTTGACTCTAAGTAGCTCAAGTTTGTTGCTTTGTGACCAAGGATAATTTAACTAAAACGGTATGAAAAACATGCAGCAAAGCCAGGTTATTGGGATTTTAATCACACTTGCTGCAGTTCCTGGGAGGACATTTGATACCACAAGAATAAAGTGAGTAATGTTACTGTTTCATTTTTCCCAAACTAGTGTCCTGCAGAATACTTCACACAGTATTGGGTAGGAGTGGATGGGTGTGCACTAAAAAAAAAAGCATGTTCTGAGGTCAAATACGTTCAGTAAATACCACATGGAATAAATGACTTCTGAGCAGTAGACAAGACTTTTTTTTTTTTTTTTTTGAAGGCAGAAGAAGGTATTTTATTGAAGGAAACTTAAAAGGTAATAATTATCTCCTTAAAAATAATAAATATAAACAAAAGTTGCTAAAATAATAGAAATAATAGCAATTTGAGGATCAAAACCTAATTCATCTCTAAGGCAATATAGTGTAATCATTAAACACTGACCACAAAAATCTTTACTGGAGCAGATCGCCAGGTCTTTCTCTTGCCACTGAGTGGGTTCCGCTGACCTTTCAGTTAGCAGCCAAGTGCTTTACCATTAGGCAACCAGGTGTTGGGTGCCATCGAGTTGATTCTGAATCATAGCGATCCTATAGGACAGAGGAGAACTGCCCCGTAGGGTTTCTTAGGAGCCCTGGTAGCACAGTGGTTAAATCAGTGGGCCACTAGCTGAAGGATTTGCAGTTCGAATCCACGAGCCCCTCTGCGGGAGAAAGATGTGGCAATCTGATTCCTAAAGATCTACAGCCTCAGAAACCCTATGGAGCAGTTCTACTCTATTCCCTAGAGTCAACTTGGAATTGACTCGACAACGGGTAATCTTTAGGAGAGCAGATCGTCAGGTGCTTTCTCCTAAGGAACCGCTGGTAGGTTCGAACCACCGATCTTCCCGTTAGCACCCAAGCACTTAACCATTATGCCACCAGTGTCCCTTGAACTCCCAGGAACTATTGTAAATTATTTTAACGAATACAAAATTTCCCAAACCTCGATAAACTGAATGCTTCAAAAGTCAGCGGAGCAAGGGCAGGGGTTTGGGGACTATGGCTTAAGGGGACTTCTAAGTCAATTGGCAAAATAATTCTATTATGAAAACATTCTGCATCCCACTTTGAAATGTGGCGTCTGAGGTCTTAAATGCTAACAAGCGGCTGTCTAAGATGCATCAATTGGTTTCAACCCACCTGGATCGAAGGAGAATGAAGAACACCAAGGTCACACGATAACTATGAGCCCAAAAGACAGAAAGGGCCACATGAACCAGAGACTTACATCATCCTGAGACCAGAAGAACTAGATGGTGCCTGGCCACAACCGATGACTGCCCTGACAGGGAGCACAACAGAGAACACCTGAGGGAGCAGGAGAACAGTGGGATGCAGACCCCAAATTCTCATAAAAAGACCAGACTTTACGGTATGACTGAGACTAGAGGAATCCCGGCGGTCATGGTCCCCAAACCTTCTGTTGGCCCAGGACAGGAACCATTCCCGAAGACAACTCATCAGACGTGGAAGGGACTGGACAATGGGTTGGAGAGAGATGCTGATGAAGAGTGAGCTACTTGTATCAGGTGGACACTTGAGACTGTGTTCATATCTCCTGTCTGGACGGGAGATAGGAAGGTAGAAAGGGTTAGAAACTGGCAAAATGGTCACAAAAGGAGAGACTGGAAGGAGGGAGCAGGCTGACTCATTAGGGGGAGAGTAAGTGGGTGTATGGAGTAAGGTGTATATAAGCTTATATGTGACGGACTGACTTGATTTGTAAAGTTTCACTTAAAGCACAATAAAAATTATTAAAAAAAAAATTTCCCAGACCTCAAAAACCTGATGTAGTTATATACAGAAAATTAGCCAGCTGTGCTTTTCATCATATATGGTCAAAGTAGATTTCAAAATAATTGTTAGTCTATTTTAGATGTTTCAAAAATATGAAACAAAATTATGTGATCAGCAATGAGTTTGCCTCATTTGTGTGTGTGTGCAAAAACTAAGTTGAGTTTATCTAAAACCATAAAGTTACAGTTACTATGTTGCATAAGTCTATGGCTTATATTTTCATTTTCTTAACAGCGTCTTTTGAAGATCAGAAGTTCTTTATTTCGATAAAGTCAAATTCGTGGATTTTTTTCTTTTTTTGGATCATGCTTTTGGTGTCATATCTAGAAAATCTTCGTGTAATCCAAGGTCACAAAGATTTTCTCCTGTTTTCTTTGAGAAATTTTAATTAAACTTTGATTATTGTAGCTTTGTACTAAATCTTAAACTCAGGAAGTATAAGCAGTGGTGTACTGAAGCTGACTTGCACCCACTCACAAGAGTTGATCGTGTCCTTTTCTTCTCAATTCTGTTTAGTAATGTCATGTTAGTAGCTCAAAATCAGTCACAGGGTATTTACACTGTGAAAATATTTTTAGAGAGCTATTTGCTAAATATTTATCAGCACCGTTGAGTGTAACTTTTCCAACCTGGTTCTTTTTTAAAGTTGTTCTAGCTGTCTGAGGTCCTTGGCATTTGCACGTAAATTTTAGAATCCAACTGTAAATTTCTGCGAAACTGCTGAGGTGTTTATTGGAATTGCATTAAATACACAGATCAATTTGGGGAGAAATGACATGTTAACAATATTAACTCTTTCAATCCATGAACCCAGTATATCTCTCAATCTGATTAGCTCATTGCCGTCGAGCTGATTTTGGCTTACAGCAACCCTGTAGGACAAAGTACAACTGCTCCATATGGTTTCCAAGGAGCGGCTGGAGGATTCGAACTTCTGACCTTTCAGTTAGCAGCTGAACTCTTAACCACTGCACTACAAGGGCTCCAAATTAGGTCTTCTTTAATTTTCATTAGCAATATTTTATAGATTTGAGTTACAGTTCTTATATAGTTTTGTGAGATTTGTGCCAAAATAGTTATTTTTGGTACTATCGTAAATGATACTGTTTTCTGAATTTTAACTTTAGATTACTCATTGCTATTATTTGTTGATTATGGCTTTAGTATATTGACCTTATATACTACAAACTTTCTAAACTCATTTATACTAGTATTTTTTTTGAAGATTCCATAGAATTTTCTACACAGATGAGTATGTCTGCAAATATAGTTTTACTTCTTCTTTTCCAGTCTGAATGGCATTTATTATTTTTTCTTGTCTTATTTCATTGGCTGGAACCTCTAGTACACACTGAATATACGTGGATATCTTTGCCTTATTTCTAAACTTAGGAGAAAATCTTCCATTCTTTTACCATTACTTATGATGTTAGCTGTAGGTTTTTACAAATACCTTTATCAGAATGAGGAAGTCTCTCCCATTTGTAGTTCTCTGATTTTTTTTTTTTTTTTTGTATGTATCTAGATAGTCACATTGTTTTTCTTTTTTCAGCCTGGTGCAAATGGTTCATGTGCTCAGTCGCTAATCAAAAGGTTGAAGGTTTGCGTCCACCCAGAGGCACCTTGGAAAAAAGTCCTGGTGATCTACTTCTGAAAAGTCAGCCGTTGAAAACCCTGTGGAGCACAGTTCTACCCTGACACACACAGGGTCGCCATGAGTCAGAAATGACTTGATAGCAACTGGGACTGGAACTGAAAAATATTATAAATTGCATTGATTTTTTTAGTGTTAAACTTTACGTTTCCAGGATAATACCCCACTTGGTCATGACGTAAGATCTCTATTACGTGTTGCTGAACTCAATTTGCTAAAATTTTATTAAGAAATTTACACCAGTGTTAATGAAGCATATTAATTTGTAGTTTTCTTTTCTTGTAGTGTCCTTGTTTGGTGTTGGTAGCAGAATAATGCTGACCTTATAAAATGAGTTGGGAAGTATTTCCTCCTCTGATTTGCTGGAAAAGTTTGTGTAAAATTGGTATTATTCCTTTCTGAGAAGTTTGTAAGAACTCACCAATAAAATCATCTGGACCTGGAGTTTTCTTTGTAGTTAGGTTTTTAATTAGAAATTAAGTTTCTTCAATCGATACAGGGCTATTTTATCTTGAGTGAGTTTGGTAGTTTGTGTCTTTCAAGTAATTTGTCCATTTCATCTAAGAGGTTGACTTTGCTGACTGGAAGTTGTTTATAATACTCCCTTATTATACTTTTAATGTCTGTTGCATCTGTAGTGGGATCCCTTCTCTCATTCCTGATACTGATAATCTGTGTTTTCTCCTTTTTGTTCCTGATCAATGTAGCTAGAGATTTATCAATTTTATTGGTTTGGTTAAAAACCCAGCTTTTAGTTGCATTAATTTTCTGTACCATTTTTCTGTCTTCAGATTCACTGATTTCTGCTCTGATCTTTATTGTTCCTTTTCTGTTATTTTTCTAGTTTCTTAAAGTAGAAGCTGAAGTCATTGACTTGAAGCTTCTTTTGTTTTTCTTCAACATGGACGTTTAGTGTTATAAATTTCCTTCTAAGTACTGCCTTAGCAACATCTCACAAATTTTAATATACTGTATTTTTTTAATTGTTAAAAAATATGTTAATTACCTTTTAAAGAAAGTTTAATAAAAATATAACTTTATGTTAACCAACATAGCTACCATATATGGCTCTTTGCTTTGTGTAGATGCAGAGTTCCATCTCATGTCATTTTCTTTCTACCCGAAGGACTTCAACATTTCTTATATGTCTGCTGGTGATGAATTCTTTTAATTTTTATATGTCTTCAAAAACAAGTCTTTATTTCAATTTTTTTTCCGAAAGATCATTTTGTGGCTATAAAATTCTGGTTTTATGCTTTTTTTCTTTCAGTACTTAAGAGATGTTGTTCTGTCTTCTGGATTGTATTGTTTCTAATGAGAACTTTGCTGTCATTCTTATCTTTGTTCCTCAGTATGTATATCAATCAGGGTTTTCCAGAAAAAAAAAACCAGAAACAACAGGAGATCTTATATAAATAAATAGATTTTAAGGAATTGACTCATGGGGGCTGGCAAATCTGAAGCCACAGGGAAGGCCAGTGGGCTGGAAACTCAGGCAGGATTTCTGTGTTATAGTCTTGAAGCAGAACTCCTTCTCCAGGAAACCTCAGTTTTCTGTGTTAAGGCCTTCAAATCACTCACATTATTCGAAGTAATTTCCTTTACTTAAAGTCCATTGGTTGTAAATATTCATTACATCTATAAAATACCTTCACAGCAACATCTGGACACCATAGCCTAACCAAACTGATGCATTAAATTAACTACCAAAATGTGTTTTGTTTTTTGGCTGCTTTTAAGATTTTCTTTTTATCACTGCTTTTACGTGATTTGATTATGATGTGTCTTAATGTAGTTTTCTTCAGTGTTTCCTGTGCTTCTAGCTCGTAGAACTTCTTAGATCTATGGGGTTTTAGTTTTCTTCAAGTTTGGAAATATTTGGGCCATTACCTCTTTAAATATTTTTTCTTTCTCCCCTCCCCCTCTTTTGTGGACTTCATTTAGATGTATTTTAGGTTACCTGAAGTTCAGTGATGCTTCGTTAATTTTTTTCCCTGGTCTTTTTTCTCTCTCTGCTTCATTTTAGATAGTTTGTAATATTATATCTCCATATTCACTAATCTTTTCTATTGTAGTGTCTAATCTACTGTTAATCCCACTCAGCGTATTTTTTATCACAGACATAGTATTCACGTCTGGAAGTTTGATTTTTTATGTCTTTCATCTCTACGCTTTTCATGCTCAATCTTTCCTCTATCTTCTAAAAAATATAGAATATAGTTATAATAAATGTGTCAATGTCTTTGTCTACTAATTTTATCATCTCTGTCATCTTGAGTCTTTTTTTAAAATAATATTTTATTGTGTTTTCACTGAAAATTTACACAGCAAATTAGTTTCCTATTTAACGATTACTACACAAATTGTTCAGTGACATTGGCTACATTTTTCACAACATGTCAACTATTAATTACATTTTGGATGTTTCCTTTCCAGTAATCTGGATTTCCTGTCCCCATATCCTTCCATCTTTGCTTTAAAGTAATGGTTGACCGCCAGGCTTCTCCCCACCGGTGTTTTCTGAAGGGCGAGGGAAAGTGGCCTGGCGGCCACCGCAAAACCCATGGCTGCCGCCAGGAAACTCAGCACCTTCCACCTCCCACCGTTGCCCACGATTGGAGAAATCATTAAGTTGTTCAAAATGCAAGCATCGAAGCAGCTGTCCCAGAACTTTCTCCTGGACTTGAGGCTAGCGGATAAAATTGTAAGGAAAGCTCGCAATCTTAGAAATGCTTATGTTTATGAAGTAGGCCCCAGGCTGGAGGCAATCACAAGATCTATTCTCAACGCCAGTGTTGCTGAACTCCTGGTGGTTGAAAAGAACCCTCAATTCATTCCTGGATTACAGACGCTTTCTGATGCAGCACCTGGAAAACTGAGAATTGTCCATGGAGATGTGTCGACCTTTAAGATAGAAAAAGCTTTTCCAGGAAGTCTTAAAAGACAGTGGGAGGATGATCCACCAACTATCCATATTATTGGAAATCTGCCTTTTAGTGTATCAACTCCACTGATTATCAAGTGGCTTAAAGATGTTTCCTGTTGAGATGGGCTTTTTGCTTATGGCAGAACCCAAATGACTCTGGCTTTTCAAAAGGAAGTGGCAGAGAGACTTACAGCCAGCACAGGAAGCATACAGCATAGTCAGCTCTCTATTATGGCCCAGTACCTCTGCAGCATTCAGAACGTCTTTACGATTCCAGGTCAAGCGTTTATCCCCAAACCAGAGGTGGACGTGGGAGTGTGCATTTCACTCCCCTGATAGAGTCCATGATAGAGCAGCCATTTAAGTTGGTGGAAAAGCTTGCCCAGAACACATTTTAGTTCAGAAGGAAATACTGCTACTGAGGGCTGGGAATGTTATTCCCTGAAGCTCAGTGCTTAGAAAGCACTGGAAAACTGCTGCAGTTGGCAGAAGCGGACCCCACTCTCTGGCCCTGTCAGCTCTCTCTCACACTTTAAAAGCCTCTGTGGTGTTTACTGGAAAATGTGTGACAGAAACCCTCACCTCTTTGCATATAACTTCTGAGAAGAACTCAAGCAGAGTAACAGCAAAAATCAGAACAAGGAGGTGCATCAGTAGAGTTACAGACTTTAGCTGTTACTTTAGACACTAACATTTCTTCTGTGTGTACTCTTTTGTCTTGCACAGGATGACATTAAAAATGCCAATGACCAGAAAAAAATAAAATAATTGTTGACCATTTGGTTTCATAGCTGTGTTGGTTCTGACTGACTGATTTTTCTCTTCATTATGGGTCTTATTTTCCAGTTTCTTCATATGTTTTTTAATTTTTCATTGTAAGCCAGACACTCTAATTTTACCTTATGAGATGTTGGACATTTTTTATTCTTATTAATGCTCTTGGAAACCCTGGTGGCATAGTGGTTAAGTGCTATAGCTGCTAACCAAAGGGTCAGCAGTTCGAATCCGCCAGGTGCTCCTTGGAAACTCTACAGGGCAGTTCTACTCTGTCCTATAGAGTTGCTATGAGTCAGAATTGACTTGACGGCAGTGGGTTTGGTTTGGTTTGGTTTTTGGTTATTAAGAGCTTTGCTCTTGGATGCAGTTGTTTGGAAACAGTCTGTCCTTTTTAGGTTTTGCTTTTAAGCTTTATTAGGCAAGACCAGAGCAGCTTTTAGTTTAAGGCTTGCACTACTATTGAGGCAAAAACTTTCTGGGTGCTTGACCCAATGTCCAGTGAATGCTGAGGTTTTCCACTATAGCTAGTGGGAACAGGAATAGTTCTGGCCCAATATGAGTAGGTATTTTCCCCTCTAATTCTTTCAGGTAGTTTTCTCCCTGGCCTCCACTATTTATCTCACATGGTTGCTCTCATCAGAACTCAGCTTAAGACTCAAAGGAGACCCTCTGCAGACTTCTGGAGCACTTTCTCTCTCTTTTTTAATTTTATTGTGGTAAAATATATAGCGTGAAATTAACCATTTTTAAGTGCAAAATTCAGTGACATTAATTAAATTCACAATGTTGTGCAACTATCACCACTGTCTGTTTCCAAATTTTTTCGTCACCACCCCAAAAAGCTCAGTACCCATTAAGCAACAGCTTTCCATTTCATCCTTCCCCAGAGCCTGGTTACCAGTAATCTACCTTGGTCTGTATACATTTGCCCATTCTAGATATCTCATATAGGTAGGATCCTACAATATTTGTCCTTTTGTGTCTGACTTATTTCACACAGCATACATAATGTCTTCAAAGTTCGTCTGTACTGTGGCATGTATCAGAACCTTTTTATGGCCAAATAATGTTCCATTGCATATATACATAACGTTTTGTTTACCCATTCTGTTGATAGACACTTGGGTTATTTCTACCTGTTGTCTCTTATGAATAATGCTGCAATGAATATTGATGTACAAATATCTGTTCGAGTCCCTGCTTTCAATTCTTTTGTGTATATATCCAGGGGTGGAATTGCTGGGTCATATGGTAATTCTATACTTAACTTTTTGGGGAACCGCAAAACTGTTTTCCACAGTAGCTGCATCGTTTTACATTCCCATCAGCAATGAATGAGGGTTCCAATTTCTCCTCACCCTTGTCAACACTTGTTATTCTCTGTTTTGTTTTGTTTTTTAAATAATAACCATCCTAGTGGGTATGAAGTGGTACTTCACTGTGGTTTTAAGCTAAAGATTGGCAGTGCCATGGAATAAAGGCCTAGCAATCTGCTTCCATAAAGATTACAGCCAAGAAAACCTCATGGAGCAGTTCTACTCTGTAACACATGGGGTTGCCATGAGCTGGAATCGACTGAACAGCAACAGATTAATGAGGTTAATGAGTAATGACATTGAGTATCTTTTCATGTGCTTATTGGCCATTTATATATTTTCTTTGAAGAACTTGGGATTCCTGGTGGCGTAGTGGTTATAGTGTTCAGCTGTTAACCAAAAGATTGGTGGTTTGAGCCCACCAGCCACTTCATGGGAGGAAGGCGTGTCAGTCTGCTTCCATGAAGATTTACAGCCTTGAAAACTGTATGGGGCAGTTCTACTCTGTCCTACAGGGTCGCTATGAGTTGGAGTCAAGTCAACAGCAGTGGGTTTTGAAGAACTATCTATTCAGGTCCTTTGCCCATTTTTTGATTGGGGTTTTTGTCTTTTTGTTGTTGAGTTCTAGAAGTTTTAGATAGGTAGATGATAGATAGATAGATAGATAGATAGATAGATAGATAGATAGATAGATAGATAGATAGATAGATAGATAGGTAGATAGGTAGATGATAGATAGGTAGGTAGATAGACAGACAGATAGATAGATAGACAGATAGATTAGATAGATGATAGATACAGATGCAGATATAGATATAATCTGGATATTAAACCTTTATTGGTTATATAAACTCTAAATATTTTCTTCTATTCTGTAGGTTGTCTTTTCATTTTCTTAATAATGTCCTTTGATGTGCAGAAGTTTTAATTTTGGTGAAATCCAATTACCTATTTTTTCTTTTGTTGCTTGTGCTTTTGGTGTTGTATCTAAAAATCCATTGCCAAATACAAGGTTTTGAAGATTTACCCCTAAGTTTTCTTCTAAAGGTTTTATGATTTTGGTGGAGATCTCTTTTTGTGCTGCTCTCTCCTCTCTGGTACTCTGCCCTATGAACTCTGGACACCTTACCTTCCCCAGATTTCCTGCTCCATCTCCTCAACTTTGTGAGACCACTAAACTGTAACTGGGTCGTCCCTGTCTTTGCCAGGGCCTGGAAACTCTCTCCAGGCCTTATGCTAAAGTAATTGCAGGGCTCACCTTTTTGTTTCTTCTCTCTTAGGGATCACCATTCTTTGTTGGCTGATGTGCACTGTCTTAAAAGGATTATTTTACACAGTTTTGTCCTGTTATTGGTGTTTTAGATTGGACGGTAGATCCGATTCCTATAACTCTATCTCGGTTGGAAGCAGAAGTCTTAGTGTTTCACTCTTAATGTTGTAGTACTTGTGGCCTTCTTCAGAGGACTGCTCTTGGGTTACCAGAGCCACTTCTGTGGAGATGCTGAGAGCCAGAAGAGCCTGGAAGTTTACATCCCCCTGGGGTAGCCAGAACCCAGTGAATGGTACTGGAATATGAAAGGCCAGTTCCTTTGCCTCCAAGTGGGATACATTTTTTGGGTATATTTTATATCCTGGAGCTCCCTGGGATCAGGCTTATGCCGAAACCATACCCTTGTTTTTCTTTTTTTTCTTTCTGGTCCTACATCCCTGACTGTCTTACTGGCTTCATAGGGTAACACATTTCTAATAAGTCAGTCACTTGTACCTGAATCCATTTCTCAGTGTTAGCTTTTGGTGAACCCAAACTAATATTAGCTTGCATTTTAGAATTTCTCTTCTGTAAAATGTCCCCTTGACTGGTCTAGTTTGCTTTGGCTTCTACATTTTTAAAATTGTTCACTTGTCCAAAAGAACCTCAGAATAAAAATTTTGAGCTGAATAAATATTTAAAAATTATCCAAACACCCTCATTTAATAAACAAAGCAACTGAAGCACAGAATATTAAATAAATAACCCATGACTAACCCAACCCAGTGCCATCGAGTTGATTCCAACTACATAACCTACATAACCTAAAAGTAACTGAGGCAAGCTAAGAATCATGTTTCCTGATTTAGGCTTATTGAGGTAAAACATGCTCCTAATTTCCTAATAATCAGGTTTTACTAGCTATTAGGGCATATGTTGAAACCCTTGCTATGAATATTGGCAGATAAAAATGTTTGTGCATACTTTTCCTGCAGACGCCAAGTTTGTACTTGTACCATTTTAATTGTCTTCCCCATTTCATGATCTTCAGATATTAACCCTTGGTGATGATTTTCTATCAACGTTGCATCAATTAGGAAACACTTTCAAATCACTGGGATAGCTCAACTTAACTACACTGTAGACAATAACTGATGTTTTTAGGTTTGACCTGTAAAGTAGAAATATAATTCTGGTTCAAAGTAGGCTACGTTTTTTCTCGTCATTGTGACAAATTCAATATTGCTATATGAGGCTGTCAAAATTATATCAGAAAAAGAATTGTACTTGAAGACATGCAAGTTAAAAGAAAGTGGTGAACATTTGCATTTAAGAAAATCCTTCAAATTTTAATTTACTATTATTTCTTACAATTTGTATAAGTATGAAAAGAACACAGTATTTAAAGTACAAGAGGTACTGTGTATTTTTCCATTAATTTAAAAAATATTAACTATGCCAAATCACATTCTCTCCCCTGGAGATGATTCTTTTTAAAACTGAGCCTTAATGGATAAAAAGTTGCATATGGGAGAAAGGAATGGCTATTAGATGACCACATGCTGATATAAATGTCATTTCCAGGTAAGAGGCATGGAAGGAATTACAACAAAAGAACACCTGTATGTCCTAGACAAACTCCACCTACTAAGCTTTCTTTGGGTAATAAGCTACTCTTTTGGTTTTTAAATACCCTCATAAATGATTAAATCAACCGATCAATCACACAATCACTTTAATGAATGTAATACCTAAATGAAATCAACCTCCATAGAAAAAGTTTGCATGGGGAAAGAGAAAAGACCAAAGATAGCTCTTGGCCTGTAATTACATATGCAGAGTGAATCTATCCCTTTCCCACAGATAGGTTTAAAGCTTCAAGATAAAGGTTAATACACAAGGCTTGGGAGTCAGGCTGCCTGGGTTTAGAAAAATGGCTCTACCTCCTAACAGTTATTTTGCCTCCAGAAAGTTAAAAAAAAAAAAAAAAAGTCTTATTTTCCTCCTCTGTAAGAATATACAATAAATAGCAATGTTTATCTACTGGGAACATTTAAAAATTCAATGAGATGACATAGAAAATATAATAGCAATGTTTGTCTACTAGAAACATTGTAAGAATTCAATGAGATGATATATGAAAAGTACTTAGAACAATGCCTGCCGTTGACCCAGTGTCCAGTGCTGTCAAGTCGATTCCGACTCATAGCGACCTTATAGGACAGAGTAGAACTGCCCCATAGAGTTTCCAATGAGTGCCTGGCGGATTCAAACTGCTGACCATTTGGTTAGCAGCCGTAGCACTTAACTACTACACCACCAGGGTTTCCGCCTGGCATTGACCAACAAATGATAGCTGTTATCGTTACTGTTATTAGTTGCGCTAGTCAAAGTACTTACAAGCCCTTTCAAGACTCAAACAATGTCAGAGAGCTGGACAAAAAAAAAAAAATAAATTGAGTAGAATATGAAAAACAGGGCAACTATATGTTTAATGGAGCCCGATGGTGCGATGGCTAAGAGCTCAGCTGCAACCAAAATGCCAGCAGTTCGAATCCACCAGCCACTCATTAGAAACCCTATGGGGCAATTCTATCCTATAGGGTTGCTATGAGGTTGGAATTGACTCGATGGCAATGGGTTTGGTTCTGGGTTTTTATACAGTTAATAAGAGCCCTGGTGGCATGCTGGTTAAGGGCTCAGCTGCTAACTGATAGGTTGGTGATTCGAACCCACCAGGAGCTCCTCAGGAGAAAAGACCTGATCTGTTCCTGTAAAGTGTAGCCCGGAAAACCCTATGTGGCAGTTCTACTCTGTCATATAGGGTTGTTAGGAGTCAAAATTGTGTGTATGTGCCACATTTTGTTTATCCATTCACCCGTTGATGAACACTTAGGTTGTTTCCATCATTTTGCTATTGTGTCTAAGTTCTTTTTATCTGTTGGTTTCTTTCGGTCTCTTTCGTGTTAGATGATCTTTGTGTCTGAGAATGAGGCACATATATGCTGATTTTCAGTTCTGTGGACCTGGGTGGGACTGACTGGTTGATTTCTACTAGTAATAGTTGATTTCTACTATTAATAGGCTTAATATTAGGATAGGGTTTCTTAATCTTGGCACTACTGACATATTGGGAAGGATAATTATTTGTCAAGTTGGGTGAGAATGTTGTCCTGTGCATTATAGGATGTTTAGCAGCATCCCTGATCCCTTCCCCCTAAATACCAATATGATTTCCCAGTTGTGACAATGAAAAAATTTCCCCAAACATTGCCAAATATTTCCTAGGGGGCAAAATCGCCCATAGTTAAGAACTGCTGTATTAGGGTGATTGGGGTCTTGAGAGTTTCTCAGAGAGAAATTCTCCAGTATTCTGCTTTGGGAGTAGAGTGTGTGAACTTTGTTACCAGCATTTGGGAACCAAGCAGAGGAACGGACCTGGGTATCTCACCATTCAATGTGAAGACTTTGACTTACTCTCTGTGATTGGCAGAATAACGGCCTCTCAAAGATGTTCACATCCTAATCCCAAGAACTTGTTAATATGTTAAGTTACATGGCAAAGGAGAATTAAGATGGCAGATAGAATTCCGGTTGCTAATCAGCTGACCTTAAAATAAAGAGATTATCCTGAATTATCCAGGTGGGCTAAATGTAATCACAGAGGTTCTTTAATGTGGAAGAGAGAGGTAGAAAAGTCAATGTCAAAGTGATACAATGTGAGAAAGACCCATCCAGCCTTTGAAGATGGAGGAAGGTAATCAACTATGAGCCAAGGAAAAGGCTGGAAAAAGCAAGAAAAGTCTTCCCTAGAACCACCAGAAAGGAACGCAGCCCTGCTGATATATTTATTTTAATCCAGTGAGCCCCATTTTGGACTTCTGATTTACAGAACTGTAAGATAATAAATTTGTACTGTTTTACGCCATTAATTTTATGGTGATTCATTACAGCAGCAATAGGAAACTAATACAATCTCTGTGTTTTCAGTATGGTACTTTACCATCTGTTGGGGGACAGCTCTAGCAAGGAAAGACTCGCACTGTGTGTCCTGGCAGATAATCTGAAGAACTGACACATAGCCCTTTCCAGATTCATGAGTTTATTCAGGGAAACTTACTGACACCGGCAAGCAGCTGCTCTCCAGTGGTGGCTGGCTGGAGTATTTTCTACAAGCACCTAGAAAGGGACCCAAGCCTAATACCATTCCAGCCGGGACCAAGGCTCACTGTTTTTCTCCCACGTCCTTGGGCAGTCGGTGCTCCCAGGGACTTCACTTCCAGGCCCAGATGTTTTCCTTCTTGTTGCTAAGGCATTCTTTGGCCTTGGCCACTGGCCCAGTCATGCCACTCCTGGCCTTGTACCTTAGCCTGAGACCATCCTGAATTCATCTCCAGCTTCAGAGAACAGCAAAGTTGATTCTATTAGGGAGGCGATGCATATACTTGAATAGCATTACCTTACACCATCCACTCTTAGCTCTGCCTGATATTCCCAAATCCAAAACCAATCTGGGACAATCTCTCCAAGAGTGAATGAATTGACAAGTCCTACCTATCTTCAATCAAGGTTGAAGGAGGAACAATCTCCAGGCTTCTGGATTGGGGAAGGGTTCTAGGGAGCAACTGTTCCTTTAAACAGACTTTTAACCAATCCTCTTATTTCAAGACCACCCCACTCCCCAAGGCTATTTAGAGGTGCCTTGCGCCTCCAATTCCTGAACTTTCCCAGGATTCTGCACCAGAAATAGGCTTGCTTTTATTATTGCAATTAGTTAGACTTCATCTTTCTCTATTCTGCTAACTCAGTCACCACTCATCTTTTCCTTCTTCAAAAAATTTGTAGACATCTTTTATTTGCTACCTCTCTCATTTTCTTTGATCCTTAAGGGTTTGTGCTGTTTTATTTCTTTACTGTCATTTTAGTGGTACTTTTAGAGATAACAGAAATAAATATCCATATTCAACTACGTGTTAAAACGGTTTTCTTTTTAGCTGACATATTATTGAACCCTTACTGTGTACTAGATTTTCAGGTAAACCTGTATGAGAATTATATTATTTGAATCTTATAATAACTCTATGGGGTAGGTATTATTATTTTTACATCATTTCATAAATAAAACTGATGCTTGATTCAGGTGACAAAGTTAATATGGAGCAGAACTGGGATGGAACCCAAGACTTCCAGGCTCTAAAGCAATTTTCTTAACTAATTATACAATCCTGTTAATTTTTACAACTTTCCCTATTGAACAGGGGTCAGAAAACTATGGCCCACTGGCCAAATCTGGCCTGCTGCCTGTTTTTGTAAATAAAGGTTTATTAGAACACAGCTACCCCCATTCATTGACAATTATCTACAGCTGCTTTTGTGGTACAAGGTTAGAGTTGAACTGTTGAAAACAGACAATCTGGCTCACAAAGCCTAAGATATTTATGCTCTGATCCTTTATGAATAAAGCTTCCTGACCCCTGCTCTAGAGAGTAATCTTATTACTAAGTTTTGAAGTCATTGTGTCCTCAGGTTCTTAAAACTTTTGTTGGTGAATCAAATCAAAGGGATTCTTTTTATTGTTCCCTCATCTTTTTGTTATCCCACAGATAGCAATTTTGGTCATAGTTAAAAAAACCAAAAGTCTCTAAACCAATCTCCTTTGTGAAATCTTCCCCATACTCAGTCATCATGATTCTTTTTCTGTGCTCCTACCTCAATTATAACATTTAACACAGTTTGAGTCTCTAACAGTTACATGCATGTGTTTCTCATACTAGTTGTGATTCCCCTAGGGTCTAGTGAGTACTGGAACTGAGTAGGTATTTACTTAATAAGCTTCTATTGAATATTTTCTAAGTGCCAGTCAGTATCGTAGACAATAGAAATACAAAAATGAATATGGCAAACTAGATGGTGCCCGGCTACAACCGATGACTGCCCTGACAGGGAACAACACAACAGAGAACCCCTGAGAGAGCAGGAGAGCAGTGGGATGCAGACCCCAAATTCTCATAAGACCAGACTTAATGGTCTGACTGAGACTAGAAGGACCCCAGTGGTCCTGGCCCCCAGGCCTTCTGTTGGTCCAGGACAGGAACCATTCCCGAAGCCAACTCTTCAGACATGGATTGGACTGGACAATGGGTTGGAGAGGGATGCTGGTGAGGAGTGAGCTTCTTGGATCAGGTGGACACTTGAGACTATGTTGGTATCTCCTGCCTGGAGGGGAGATGAGAGGTTGGAGGGGGTTAGAAGCTGGTGAAATGGACACAAAAAGAGAGAGTGGAAGGAGAGAGCAGGCTGTCTCATTAGGGGGAGAGTAATTGGGAGTGTCTAGCAATGTGTATATGGATTTTTGTGTGAGAGACTGACTTGATTTGTAAACTATCACTTAAAGCACAATAAAAATTATTAAAAAAATAAATAAATAAACACATGCATATGCACACAAAAAAAAATGAATATGGCATCTTTCGATTAATGTGTATTCTATTTAATTAGGTACCGAAGTAGGAAAAGAAGCTCAACATGGCGTCTGGGCCTATGGTCCCAGAAACAACTGCATCAGAATCACCAGAAGAAGTTGGGCATCATCTGTTTGTACTGAATCAGAATCTCTGCTCATGACATCCGTAATTTGTAGTCTTAATCAGCACATCAGATAACACTAAAGCAGGAAAGTTTGAGAATCACTGCATCAGTAGATATGAAAGACTGTTTCTAAATGTGTAAGTATTATGAGAGAGCAAGAACAAATCCCACATGATCTTTCTTAAAAGAAACTAATTTCTGTCAAAATGTGACCTTGCTGAGCTCAATGTTGCTCACTTCTTCCTTCCAAGTTTACTGGACGGCGTGCTTAAATGGGACTTTCAACATTACTCCCATCTCTTACTAAGCTGTAGGTTCCTTATCTTTTTCGCCATTGTGAGTCCTGTGCCTGGCAACAGTAGGTATCAACAACAACAACAACAACAAAAGGAAACCCTGGTGGCGTAGTTACGTTGGTCAAATTGGTGAATATCCATGGTAACTCTCCAAGTTGTCCCTACTGTATATGAATAATAATTTTTCCAATTTTAGACTAGGATAATACAAGGATCATCTGAGAAGAAGGAAGATATCATATCCAGGCATATGTTTAGTCAACCTATACCTTATTTCCCTACATCTAGACATATTTCCTCCTAGTTCTCAAGGCTATTACCATTGTATAGATACCAACCTCTCCCCTCAAAGCTAGACAAAGCAAGGCCAAGAGGACTAGGGGAAGCTGTTGGGCATTATGGGATTCTTCTTAATTGTAGATAATCTACCGCTAGAGGCTTTGGTCTGCAGAGAGTCCTAGAGAGAATTTTAAAAAGGATAACCTACCTCTGTGGATAATACGCCACTTACAAGTATCTACAATGAGAGTGTTATAACAATGGTCTCTTACTAAACCTGAAAGATTTACCCCTCCCACTAGAACTCTGAATTTTTTTGCTGGAGGCTACAATATTCTGAGTAGTCTGTTGGGAGTTGAAGGGAGGTGGGGATAATTCACCCTATACAAGCTTAGCAGAGCTGAGCCGCTGCAGCATGTTGGGCTAGCCTTTGATGCGGACTGGTTGGACGGGTTCTGGATCTACAGAAGAACCGGTTTGACTGGCCTGTTATGCCAACATATTCTGGTTTGATTCCATGTTCCACAGACTGTAGAAACCTGCCCAGCCAGTTAAATGAAAGGCATATTAGGTTATCCACTGCACACAGTATATAGCTTAGATGCAGCAGAATTTGTCCACATAGCAGTAGTGTCTAGCAAACTCTACTGTGGTCCAGAGAGGTGGCTTCCACTGATTTCATGTTTAAAGTTCATAGCTTCCGGAAAAGTCAGCGGTAAAACACCTTCTGCTTTTGACCAAGAGCAAAGGTTTTCTAAATAAACTGAAGGGTAAGTTAATGTATTTTTTATATTCCTCAATTTCTATGTATTTTTGGTAGGTTGAATTAAGAGATGAAGTTTAAGAAAACTATTTTTAATATAATAATACTTGCATTACACCTTTTCTGTAAAGTTGGCTACATATCATTTTATGACACTTGTATGTATGCTCTTTGATATGTTTGGATAAAGGTTATCTGGTACATAATATACTTTTATTATATGAGTTATTATATATATATTTTATTGGGCATGGCTACAGTAATTTTAAAAGCTGGGCTGAATAGTTTTGCTAAATATATTTCACATATTAATGACTCAGCTTATCATGTACCTCTGGTAACATACTATTATGTTTCACAGGCTGTTGCTATATGGATAAATTATATAAGGTAAAGCTAATTTTAGGTAGAAATAAAAATTGTCTTTTTAAGGAAAAAAAAGTGTTGACCTGCTTGGTGATCCTAAGTACATTAGAGGAACAATTCACAGCAAGAACTGAGGAGTGTGAAAAATAAAGATTGTGGAATCTGGTAACTGATTAACTATCGGAGCTCAAAAGCACTTGCTGAGCTGAATAGAAAGGAATGAAGACAGGTTTTGTCATGCCTACTAGGTCTTAAAAATTTTTTAGGTTAAAAAAATTTTGGATCTTTCTGTCATTTGCATTATATTTTTCTATTATTCTTTTACCTCTCAATTTCATTAGTCCAATTAATTTATTTTACTAGTGTGTGCCATTTAGAATGAAAGTTACCAATCCCTTTTTATTAATCTTGACATACCCAACTACCCCCTTAGTAGTATTAGATTAAAGAGAACGCACACATCTTCTTTGGCATTCAGTTTAACAAAACAGCTGACCTATGAATTTATCTGGGAATTTTTTTTTTAATTTAACAGATTTATACTGTTTTTTTTTATACTGAGTACTTTCTTGTCAAGAGCTATTATATCTATAGGTCACTGTAGTAAGACTTAGCCTTGAATCGAGTAAGACTGATGCACCCTTTTCATTGTCCCCAATGTCCCCACTGTGCCATTATGTTCAAACTCAAAAGCTATAATAGCTTCTTTAGGATGTTAATAAAGAATAAAGAAAAAAAGTGATAATTAATGTTTAGATGAGATTTCATTTCTTGCAGAGAAATCCTTTGGATGCCTTTTATTTCTGCTCCAAGGTAATTCTGCATAAAAAAAGCTTCTGATAATTCAGCTAAACTACTGAAGAACTATATAATGTACGTGCAAAAAGAATGTGCTGACTCAGCAAACCAAAATTAATTTCACTCAGTATAAATTTTTTTTTTACTGAAGAACTATATAATGTACGTGCAAAAAGAATGTGCTGACTCAGCAAACCAAAATTAATTTCACTCAGTATAAATTTTATTTTTAATAATACAGATCAAAACTTTCAGTTTGTTGAATTTTTCTCTTTTCAATTACTTTCCAGGCAAGATACATATATCAATAGAGTATACTTCTTTACACCACTACAGTGTTTCTAGTGAATATATTACAGAGAATAATTTTGGAATTTTAAAACACACTGTGTTTAAAATACAGAGCATACAGTTTAATGAAAATCTTAATTTGGGATTCTAATTTATTTATTGAAATTCTTTTTGTTTCTAGTTTTGAGGAAAACTATTTAGGAACTAGATATATATTTAATGTAAAATTCCTAGCTAAAATCTCAAGCCTAACTCTGCATTTGGGAGGGGGATTCTACATTTCTCATTTAAGAGGATTTCATTTTCAAATATATTAAGATCCTGTTAAATGTAACTTTATTTTTCAAAAATTGATTCTTTTAAAATATCGATACATTGTGATGTTTTTAATTAAAATTAAGGATATATGGAATTTATTGATCAAATTAGGTGTAAGTATGTGTGTGTATTTTATACAACCCAACATCATCTCAGGATCCAGTTCAAAAGTGTTCTACTCATTTAACAATCTTTTTATTCTTTAAGTTTAGCCAGAGATGCATTCCTTTTTCTTAATTTCTAGCCACAGCATTTCACACAATGAATCCTTTTGTCAGCAATATTAGCTTCTTGACAATAGTAGCTTCTGAACAACTGTTACCTCTTTTCTTCCTGAATAACTTCATGTGTTTCCTACTAGCAGCACTTAGAATCATGAGCTTCTCAAGGTAGAGGGAATCTCAAAGAGTAAATACTGAATCCATCTCCTCATTTTTTAGTTGAGGAATGAAAAGCCCAGAACTGTAGCTCAATCACTACTATACAACGTAGGGTAGAGTAGAACCTGAACATCCTGGTTTCCTGAATACCAGCCTAGACTAGTAGTTTTCTCACTATCCTACACTGACTCTTTTAAATACATGAAATCTATGTTCTATAAGGTATTTGCAAAGAACTCAAATTGTACTGTATAGTTATGTTAATGAGTCTTTGCTGAACTAAGAAATTGTTGCCTTTATATTGTAGTTTATATCATTATTGCCCCCAAACATTTTTGGCACAATGGCTCAATTTATGGGATTGCCACTAGTAATGAAAGTGGACTACCACTTCAAACCCTAATCTCTTTATGCCATCGTAAAATTTTGCTTCATACTGATAAAAGTACATCACATTCTTTCTTGTTTGCCCAGATTATCCACTGATCCTGTTGTTTTTTCTGACTTAATAAATTTTTTTAATGCTTTAAATTGTCTCAACTATTTATTCTCTTAGTTTTTATGAACATATGTATGTATTTTTTAAGTGATTTTTACATGGATATTTTTAAGATTTGTTTAAGAATTTACTACTCCTAAAACTTGGTTGGAGCCCTGGTGGCACAGTGGTTAAGAGCTACGGCTGCTAACCAAGAGGTCAACAGTTTGAATCCACCAGCTGTTCCTTGGAAACCCTATGGGGCTGTTCTATTCTGTCAGGGAAATGTCACTAAGGTTATGAGGAACACAATTGCAGGATTTGAATCCATTTTAGAAGTGATCTAAACAAAAATCCATTGCTGTGAAGTCGATTCCAACTTACAGCACCCTACAGGACTGAGCAGAATGGCCCCATAGGGTTTCTAAGGCTATAAATCTTACAGAAGCAGACTGCCACATCTTTCTCCCACAGAGGAGCCAATCTTTCGGTTAGCAGCTAAGTACTTAACCACAGTAACACCAGGGCTCCTTTAGAGATGATCATCTCCTTTAGAGATGACCCCATGGCCATTGAGTCAATGCCGGCTCATAATGACCCTACAGGACAGAGCAGAACTGCCCCATAGGGCTTTCAAGGCTGTAATCTTTATGGAAGCAGATTGACATATCTTTCTCCCTCAGAGTGGCTGGTGTGTTCGAACCATCGACCTTCTGGTGAACAGTTGAGTGCTTAACCACTGCACCACCAGGGCTCCCTCATTAGAGGTGATAGTACCTGTTGTTTAAGTAGTGAATTCTTAAGACAGTGTTTTGCATCCAAATGCTCAAAAAATGCTTTTAAGCATTTTGTTTTTTTTTTTTTTTTAACTTAGAGAATTTCTAGGAAATGGGACCACAGAAAACCTGAGAACCAAAGTCTAGAAAATGTTAGTTTTCCCTAATGTCATTTCTTATTCCAGGTATTAAATGTTAATTACTCCAATCTCCTTATCTTTTCACAGATAGAGTCCTACCTTAGGATAATTCTAAATTTAGTAATTTCAGTTCAATTCAAATGTACCCTTTGGAAAATAACAATCATTTGTTTCTTACCTTTACAATCAAGAGAAACGGTACTATACTGAAAAGCATATGGGTTTTTGAGCCAAAGGGACATGGGTTTGAATATTGACTCTACTACAAACTAGTTTACCCTTAGGAATTATTTAACTCTCTAAACTATCTCCATTTGTAAATTAAGGAAAGTAAAACACCTAGCACAGTTTCTAGAGCATAGGAGGTGCTCAGCAAATGTTAGTACCTCTCCTAGCCCTTTAATAGAACACGGAACAAATTTCAATAAATATAAGCTTGGCTAAGAGGAGTCAAAACTTAACTTAGAATACACATTTTGTTTTTGTCAGAGATAAATATTGAATCAGCAATCTCAGTAAGCATTAAGATTTAATATTGGAAAACATTCCAATCTTGTTAAATTAAAAAAAATTAGAAGCTTATACAATCCAATTAAAGACTCACTTCAAAGAAGCCTTTGTTAAACATATTTTTGAGCATATACCACCACAATTAAAGGTTTAAATAATGTTTAAAAATTCATGTTTCAAAAAAAAATTCCCGTTTTGATCATCTAGAAATAGAAGAAAGTGTGACAATGGATAATCCAAATTATAACACTTGTGCCTAGTTCTGAGTTTTTTCAAAGGCATTTTATATCTATTTATATCTACTATCTCATATGACATTTAATTCCTTGGTCAAGAATTTCCATATGCTCTTAGGATTGTGCTCTTTACACTATCAGTTGAATTATTTCTTCAGGACTCTAAAATATATTTTTTGTTCCTTTGAAAGATTCCCTTCCAAATTAAATTTATTGGGTTAGTATTAAATTATATTATATTCTCTTGATAGTAAATAATGATGGAGAGAGCGTGTCCAAAATGCATTGGGTTATAAGAAGTAAGATAACATTTTCTAAAGATAATATTTGGAGTCCCTGAGTAGTGTGAACAGTTACCTCGCTTGAATGCTAACCTAAAGGCTGAGGCTGGGGCTCACCCAGAGGAATCTCAGAAGAAAGGGCTGGTGATCTCCTTCCAAAACAGTCAGCTACTGAAAATCCTGTGGAGCGTAGTTGTACTCTGACATATATGGGGCTGCCGTGAATCAGCCCCATCTGAGTCGACTCCACGGCAACTGGGAAAAGATAATAATTTAATTAGCCATGAAATCACTAGGGGATGAAGTCAATGAACAAAGTTCACACATAAGCGTATTTATGAAATCTATGTCACTGATCAGAAAAGAGTTCAGAATAGCGTGACATTTTAAGAGCCTGCCTAACCAAAGCTAGGTCAATCGATGCATCTTCCAATGTACGAACAAAAAAGTGGAAAGACGGTAGGACTTGATATTAGAACTAACAAATAGATCCAATTATAACACAAGCTGATCTTATTGAGCTTTTGCAACCAATTTAATTGCTATATAAAATAACTTATACCAATAAGTTTTTTTCTGATGCTATAATTTTAATTTATATCCATAATAAAAGAATTTTTTTCTTAAATTTTACAGATATGTATATAGATCGTACACCTAAAGACAGAAATACAGCTTTACCAATTTAGTTCACGAATTACATATTCTTATGAAAGCTATTTTATTAGATTCATAAGCAATTTATCCTTGTGTGACTATTCATTAAATTAGTATTTAATTTGTGATTTATTTTTGTACACTTAGAGTGGATATTACTATCAACAATTGAAAAAAAGGCAGGAGAGGTAAAAAAATTTTAAAATATGTATTTTTTATGTTTCTATATAAGTAGCTAATTTGGATAATTGAGGACTAACAACCAAACTTGCTATGAATCAAAAACTAACTGGGAAATACAGAGCATTACAGCTCATTGTGTTAGAAACATACAGCCTTAAAAATAACCAGATAAAATAAAACCATTGTCTTAGAAGTCATGTATTACTGACAAAGTAAAAATAGAACTTGGATAGTAAATTTTAGTTTCAAAGTTATATCTGAAGATTTCCTATCATATCTACAATGATTTAGATTAGGAGTGAGAAACATTTCCTTCCAACATGAAAACATTTTCAATCTAATGGATTTCTGAATGAATCCTGAAACATTGAGAAACACAAAATAGATGATTCTTTATGTGGCTTGCAGAACAATATTTATGGATAGGGAATAATATTACAGTACTGCTCTGTGATGAAATTTCTGTTTAAAGAATTACATTTACCATAAACAAAAACCCACCGCCATAGAATCGATTCTGACTCATGGCGACCCTATAGGACAGAGTAGAACTGCCCCACAGAGTTTCCAAGGAGCTCCTGGTAGATTCCAATCGCCAAGCTTTTTGTTAGCAGCTGTAGTAGCTCTTAACCACTACACTACCAGGGTTTCCGTACAGTTAACATATACAGGTCTAATTGGGAAGGCAGGGGTCCCCTAACTGAAAGTTGATGAAATACAGTCTGAGATGGTAAGATCATTCACTTTTCTGAGAATAAGTAATCAAAACCAAAAAACAAGCTCGTTGCTGTCGAGTTGATTCCAACTCATAGCAACCCTACAGGACAGAGTAGAACTGCCCCATAGGGTTTCCAAGGAGCAGCTGGTAGATTCAAACTGCTGACTTTTTGGTTAGCAGCCTAGCTCCTCGTCAGTGCGCCACCAGGGCCAATACTGTAATCAGTATTGCAATAATATAATAAGCAATAAACGTTAAATAGCATTTACACAGCATTTTAGTGAGCTGCTGAATTCTTCTCTACTCACTTTCCAGGCAATTGTTCAACAAAATTTAAAAACAAATACATGTTGCTCAGGAACAAGCATACTGTTTATTAGCTACAATATAGGACCCTCCCTGCCATAAAAGAAAGGAAAGCAACCAATTTTAGCAAGGATACAAATTAGTATTAAATCATAATTTTGCCTCTCAACTAGACAACAAATTTTCTAAGTTGTTTTGTGTCCCATTTGGTACTTTTTGTCATATGAAGGGTTATTCTGGAGCCTGGCTACAGGCTACTCAGTAAGACAAGTTCTTCAGTTTGTTCCGAAACAACAATACCACTGTCTCTTTTCCCACAGTTTTACTTTTTCAGATGTGTTTACTTCTTTGAGATGAATGACATGTCATTCGAGTTCCACCAGTAACCCTA
Source organism: Elephas maximus indicus (assembly GCF_024166365.1). Lineage (NCBI taxonomy): Eukaryota > Metazoa > Chordata > Mammalia > Proboscidea > Elephantidae > Elephas > Elephas maximus. The sequence continues at coordinate 28,943,735 of NC_064829.1, forward strand.
AACATCTAGCATAAATTAAGTTCTCAGCAGTTCCTTGGTACTATAACAAACCACACTTTAACAGTAAGGTTAGAGCCAAGTGAGTAATCCCAAATCAAATTTCCACAAAGGAAGAACACAGTGACTTTAAAAATTGGGTTACCTTTTTAATCTGATTTTCCATTCTGTGGTTTGTTAGTTGGGTTTATTAGAACATTTGATTAATGATGCCTTGATACCATTTCAGTCCCTATGGGGCCAGTTAGCTTTAATTTATTCCATAGTCACAGATTATACTAAGCAGTGTAACTAGCGTAATAACCTAGCAAAGTTTCTCAAAGTGTAGTCCATGAACCATTTCAATCACCTGGTGGACACCTATTAAAAATGCAGATACCAAACCCCATTCCAGACATATTTTTTTAATTGTACTTTAGATGAAGGTTTGCAGAACTAGCTTCTCATTAAACAATTAGTACACATATTGTTTTGTGACATTGGTTGCCAACACCATGACACGTAAACACTCTCCCTTCTCAACCTTGGGTTCCCTAGTACCAGCTTTCCTGTCCCCTCTTGCCTTCTCATCCTGGCCTCTGGGTTGTTGTGCCCATTTAGTCTGGTTTTGTTTTATGGTCCTGTCCAATCTTTGGCTGTAGGGTGAACCTCAGGAGTGACTTCATTTCTGAGCTAAAGGGGTGTCCGGGGGCTATACTCTCAGGGTTTCTCCAATCTGTCAGATCAGTTAGTATTTGTGTGTGTGTGTGTGAGTTAGAATTTTGTTCCACATTTTTCTCTAGCTCTGTCTGGGACCCTCTATTGTGATCCCTGTCAGAGCAATCTGTGGTGGTAGCTGGACACCATCTAGTTGTGCAGGACCTAGTCCCATTCCAGACATATTGCATTAGAATCTCTAGTGGGTAAGTTCTAGGAATCTACATATTAATATATTCCCTAGGTTATTCTAATGCCCACAAAAGTTTCAGAAACAGCAAACGATTCCCTTATTTACAAGAGAGACCGAGCAAGAGTATATGAGTCCCTCCAAATCCAACCCATCATCACTCTCAGAAAAATAATGTCAAATGCACATGCTCAGCCAATCTTGGTTCGGCATTAACATCCTTACAGATAACAGTATACAATTAATCTGACTGTCCCATCCATGCACGCAAACTTTCAAAAGTTAAATTTACCATTAATAACCCATTAATTAAAAATGGTGAAATGGAAAACTCTTACTTCCCCTTTTTCACTTTGTGTGGTTTCTCTGTGGAAAGTAGAGCCTATGACCTTGGTTTATGTGCAAATTCTTATTTGGGAAGTCATCCGATGGGACAAGAGTGGGAGATTAGGAAAAGGAAGCAGGGAAAGCCAATGTAACAGTGCATTTTTTAGTTCCTTTCCCACTATAGACAAATGGGGCCCAATCCTGGTGTCTTCTTAGGAGCCATGAAGCTATTTCAGAATTGCCTATCTGAGGACACAAGAGAGAAACATTTATCCACCAGTTCTGACTTGCACTGGTAAAGGTTGCCTTGCGGGTTGTTAATTTCCTGACACTTCTAGGTTGTGCATGTGTTTCCAGTGGCTTCAGAGAGAACCCCAGGGCAGAAAGTCAGGTGAGGAGCTGTCAGGTTTCACCTGCATGAATCTGGCTGCCACCACGGTGGCTGAAGCAGTAGGACCCAAGAGGTGTCCAATATGCCACAACTACATACGGGACAAATTCAAGCTCCCTTTTCCTTAGTTCTACCAATACGGTTTTAACTAATACACAATACAACTAAAATGGACTTTCTGGGAAATGAGTAAAGCAATTTCAAATGGAGAGTGAAGAACTTTAGCTTACTTTTGTCTGCTGTATTTGATCCATTCCCACAAAACCTGAGATGCACTGAAACTTGATCTTCTGTGAGAAAGGTATTTTCTAATAAACTACAATTCATTTCCTGAATTTGGTTGCCAATTTTTAAAGGGGCGAACAGCAGCAAAATGAACAATTAGTATGTGTTCTGCAAATACTTCTATGTTCAACATTGATCCTAAGATTTCATTGTTTAAGTTTATATTGGTAAAATTATAGTAAAAACAGATTGACTACACTGGACCCATAAGTAAGATCTCTCATTATCGTGAAACACAGAATTTTGAATAGTACAAGTTTGTCTTGGACTCTGTCCAAGAGGGTTTAGTTACAAGAATTAATTCATTATAACCTATATTGTGATCCTGGAGCATGGCTCTGAAGAATACATTATATGAAGGCTCCAGTCAAGTAGGTTAAACATAGACAAACCAAACATCCAGTCATGTGCTTTAATTAAGTAAATGCCATATTTGTTGGAAACCCTGGTGGCATAGTGGTTAAGTGCTATGGCTGCTAACCAAAAGGTCCACAGTTCAAATCCACTAGGCGCTCCTTGTAAATTCTATGGCGCAGTTCTACTCTGTTCTGTAGGGTTGACATTTGTTCGCATATTGGTAGAAATTTAGTTTAGAGTGAGGTAGAAATAAGTGCAAAAAAAATTAGATTAAAAGCATATGATCTTGTCATTTAACTTAAATTATGTTAAAATAGAATAATTAAGTACATGAGTTTTTTAAATAACAATCTCTCTTAAAGGGTGGTTAAAGCAGCAAACGAATTGATAAGGCTGAAATAGACGGGACTGAAGAGCGCACGTTAAATAAGAAAAAGCGGGGACACATACTGCTGAACAAGCCCAATAATAAGATACTTGAACCCTATTTTCAAAAAGAAGAAATCAAATACACTCAGTTCTTCACTAAATAGCTGAAGAAATCATAAACAATTCAGTAATGATTTCTTATAACCATTAATTCCTGAAATAATTTTTGCAGTTGGGCTAGATGATTTCTAAAATCCCTTGGAATATAATGGAAATAATAACCAAAAAAAAGGTCAAACCAATTGCCATCAAGTCAATTCTGATTCATAGTGGCCCCATGTGTTACAGAGAAGAACTGAGTCCATAGGATTTTCTCGGTTGAAATCTTTACAGAAGCAGATGGTCAGGCCTTTCTTCCATGGCACTGCTGGGTGGGTTAGAACCATCAACCATTCAGTTAGTAGTTGAGTCCAAACCGTCTGCACCACCCAGGGACCTGAAATAACAACACACTATAATACTTTCTTTCACAGTAATTATGTCAATCAAGTAAGATGATATACTTAAAATCCTTTAAAATGTAATTTGATCCATTCTATAATTATAAATCTCTCACAATTTGCATAGCAATTCAACAATTTTACTACAATTCTATAACTTCAGCAATTAGAGATATCTCTGATTAGCTACGGATATTAAACCTATCCTGAGTGGCACAAATAGTTAAGTGCTCAACTACTAGCCAAGAGGTAGGCAGTTCAAACCCACCCAGAGGTGCCTCAGCAGACCAGCTGGCGATCTGCTTCTGAAAGTTCACAGCCTTGAAAACCCTACAGAGCAGTTCTACTCTGCACACCTGTGGTCTCCGTAAGTCATAATCAACTCAATGGCAACAGCTATTAACAGTTTCTGATGTTGTTTGGATACATATGTACATCTCATTCAATCCTATCAACTATCCTCTGAAATACTCAAGGTATATATTACTTTTTTCTTTTTTTATTGTACTTTAAAATGAAGGTTTATAGATCAGACTAGCTTCTCATTAAACAGTAACATATTGTTTAATGACATTAGTTAACTACCCTATGACATGTTAACACTCTCCCTTCTTGGTCTCCGGTTCCCCATTACCAGCTTTCTCAAGGTATATGTTATTATCTCCATTTTACTGATAAATAAACTGAAGCACAGAGAAGTTTAATTATGTGTTCAGTAAGATTAAAATTCATTCAACAAAATAGGTGAAACTGCTGCTGCTTTCCCAGTATCAACCTATACAAACACATTACTAGATACTTGAAGTTACCAGAACTCACAATGATTTCCCACAGTAGGTAGGCCCCTGCACATGCCTTCTGCCATAGAAGCCTTCCAACACTCTGCTCCCAGTACACAAGCTGCTTCAAACTTCTCTGAAGTCTTCTTTAACAAATTTCACATACATTATTTCATTCTTACAGCAACCTCTTTGGGCACAGTCAGTGGGGAAATAAGACTTGTCTAGGAAATATGAGGAAACCCTGGTAGCGTAGTGGTTAAGTGCTACAGCTGCTAAGCAAAAGGTCAGCAGTTCAAATCCACCAGGTGCTCCTTGGAAACTCTATGGGGCAGTTCTACTCTATACTATAGGGTCACTATGAGTCCGAATCGACTCTATGGCAGTGGGTTTGGTTTGTTTTGGGTTTAGGAAACATGCAAATAATCAGAGATAGGGTCAGAGCTTAAACACCATCCTATCTCCCAAGCTTAGGGCTCTTTCCACAGTACCATGAGGCTGCGAATTGGGCTATCAGCTTTCATTGATTACACGCAAGATCTTTTTTTTTTTTTTTTTTTTAGCATTTTCTGCTCTAGTCCCTTTTAAGATTACAATCTAATTTAAGGATTTTCAATCTATTTTTAAATTTACCATATGAAAGAATCCACAATTTGAGTCTGGGAAAACTAGTATAATTTCATCAGAAGTCAATTTATATTACTCTCTCAAACGTCCATACCTATTGCAAGGCAAGTAAAAGAGCACGTGTGCTGTAACGACAAAGAAATCCAAGAAAAGTATCTAAACAATGGCCCGAGAGCGAGCCATATAACAGGTGCTTCATTCCAACCTTGACTGAAAGACCCCAGCTTATTTTCATCTTCTTGATGATAAGACTCAAATTAAATTGCTATCTCATTTAAAAGGCTTTTAGTAACCTATTGAGAAGTCCCGGTGGTGCAGTGGTGAAAGTGTTTGGCTGCTAACCAGAAAGTCAACGCTTGGAACCCATCAGCTGCTCCATGGGAGAAAGATGTGACAGTCTACGTCCATAAAGATTTACAGCCTTGGAAACCCTATGGGGCGGTTCTACTCTGTCCTATAGGGTCGCTATGAGTCAGAATCGATGCGACGGCAACGGATCTGGTTTTGGTTTTACTAACCTATTACAATGTGAAGTTTTCTGAAGTAAACAGAAAAATGTACTGGGTTTGCAAATTTGCCTTTAGGTAGTAATAATTTTTTGTCAAAATTCAGAAACTCTATTTGGTTATTTTCTCAAAAACATTTTCTAAATTAAAAAATAGAAAAACAGAGTAAGCCTTCTATAGACTTTATTACTCAAAAACAGCACACATGTAGAGCTTATAGCCAGAACACTGGGGATGGAGTCTTGGGTCTACGTACCTAGCAGTTTGTACATACATAGAAAGGCCAGTCAAACCACCGAATTTCTCAGCCTCAGTTTCATCTGTGAAAAGATGAAAACAGTACCTGTTCTACGTTTATGACACAGTATTTTTAGGTTCAAAAGAGAAAATTTGTAGAAAAAGTATTTTGTAATGTATCATAGTCAATCTTTCTTGGATCCATTTCCTGTAAGTCTTAAACCACTTCCAACTCAAAGAAATTTCAGAGTACTACCAATAAGTTTAAAAAGTACAATTTCTATATGACTTGTATTATCTATGCCATTGTATTCTTTAAAAAGAGTTTAGATAAGTCTATACACAGTTGAAAAGGAAATACTGCTGATTTTTTTTTTTACTGCTTTTATACACAATTGAAAAGGAAATACTGCTGACTATAATAGTTTATTTAAATCTCGCTTTTTTTTTCAAATTCCTTAAAGCTTCTGACCATATAGTTTATCACTCAAACCAGGACATTTTTTAAAGTAAAGGGGGAGGGAGAACTATCAATAATTAAGCCAGAACAACTAGCATTATTGTGTAAACTAAGCACTAACTAGGACTGTTACTAGTAAGCCAGCAACAGCAGAATTGGGAAGATGAAGCTTATCTGTTTTAGCCTTAGTACCTTAAGTAGTAAAGGAGCCTTGGTGATGTGGTGGTTAAAGCACTCGGCTGCTAAACAAAAGGTCTGCCGTTCAAACCCACCAGCCACTGCACCGGAGAAGGATGTGGCAGTTTGCTTCCGTAAATATTTACAGCCTTGGAAACCCTATGGGGCAGTTCTACTCTGTCCTATAAAGTCACTATGAGTTGGGATCAACTCAACATCAATGGGGTTTTATTTTTTTTTAATCCTAAGTAGTTAAAAAAAAAATTGTTACTAAGAGTGTGAAGTGAATTGAACCATAATTTACTTTCAGTATAAATTTCTAGTACTTTCTCTTTATATATGGATTAAGAAAAACAAAAAAGTCAATATTTTAAACAGTCTATTTTTTCTCAAGCATAGTTAGAATAAACTGAATAAGTCAGCCAGTGTATTTAAAGATATATCTGTAGACTTGTGAGGCATGAGTACATTAAAGATCATACCTATTTGCCAGCATTGAATAAATTTATCAATTCAGAGATGGAAACATTACTATTTAAGACGTGAATCATTATATTTTAAGTGGACAAAGTAATGAATATTAAACATGTATGCTCTTGTGAATCTATCAAGGAATGCTTTAATTACAAGGCTCCAAGTGTCCATGACTTGTTCCTACAGTTAACCCTTCATAATTTTTTCCATTTACATTACTGTAAATATTGTTCCCACAGCTTCCATCATGATAGTATTATATGTATGGTCGCAGGACAATGCAGTATAATACTATATATTTATTTATTGGGTGAAAGGTAAGGTAAAGTTTAGTTTTTCAAGCTTTCCAAAACAAAATCAACTTTTCTACTCTACGGTCTTAGTGATCACACTTAAGTTCTTTTTATCACCTCTACCGCAGTTAAGTTCTCGTTGTTGTTAGATGACCTTGAATCAGTTTTGACTCATAGTGAACCCATGTGACACAGTACAACTGCCCATGGGATTTTTTCAGGATTTTTTATGGAAGCAGAATGCCAGGTCTTTCTCTGGCAGAGTTGTTGGGTGGGTTCAAACCACCAACCTTTTGATTAACAGCCGAGCACTTAACCATTGTACCACCAGGGCTGAATTGCCCAATAGAGTTTCCAAGGAGTGGCTGGTGGATTTGAACTAGCAACTTCTGGTTAGCAGAAATATTTGTTTAGAATTTTGGCAGCTTCTTTTTTTTTCAGGAAGAGGTGTTGGACTTTACCAAATGCCTTTCCCAACAAAAAAAGCCCCAGCCTAGATGGCTTCACTGGAGAAATTCTACCAAACATTCAGAGAAGAGTTGTCAACAATCCCACTCAGACTATTCCAGTACATAGAAAAGGAAAGAATACTCCCTAACTCATTGTACAAAGCCAGCATAACCCTGATACCAAAGCCTGCCAAAGATACCACAAAAGCAAAAAAGAAAGAAAATTACAGACCAATATCCCTCACGAATACAGACACAAAAATTCTCAACAAAAATCTAGCCAAAAGAATACAATAGCATATCAAAAAATAATACATCATGATCAGGTGGGATTCATATCATGGATGCAAGGGTTCAACATTAGAAAATCAATCAACATAATTCGCCACATAAATAAAACAAAGGAAAAGAATCACACGTTTATATCAATTGACATAGAAAAGGCACTTGGTAAAGTCCAACACCTCTTCCTGAAAAAAAAAAAAAAAAAGGACTCTCAGTAGAATAGGAATAAAACCCACTGCCGTTGAGTCGAAATCCGACTCATAGCGACCCACAGAACAGAGTAGAACTGCCCCTTAGAGCTTCCAAGGAGCACCTGGTGGATTCGAACTGCTGATCTCTTGGTTAGCAGCCATAGCACTTAACCACTACGCCACCAGGGTTTCCAGAATAGGAGTAGAAGGATAAATTCCTCAACATAATTGGGCATAAAGGCATACATGCAAGACCAACAGCCAACAGTATTCTCAATGGACAGAGATTGAAAGCATTCTCCTTGAGGACAGGAACAAGATAACCTGCTGCCATCAAGTCAATCCTGACTCATAGCGACCCTACAGGACAGAGTAGAACTGCCCCATAGAGTAGCCAAGGAGTGCCTGGTGGATTCAAACTGCTGACCTTTTGGTTAGCAGCTGTAGCTCTTAATCACTATGCCACCAGGGTTTCCAAGTTGAGAAAGGGAAAGGGAAGCTTAGGAGAATAACACCTGTTGAGCCCAATTGTCTTTTTTAATGAGGAGGCTAGGTGGTCTGCAGAGAAAGCTATAGAGGCTTGAAGACAATAATGAAGTTTTGGAAGAGGCGAAAGGAAATAGGAGAAGGAGCTGAACAAAGACAATTTTAAGGATTAACGGATGCCTTACATTAGGTCTGACACCATGTAATTTTAGTCATATCAGTCTAACCTGCTATGTGATTTTTCCCCTCACAACACTAAGCTGCTCAGTTGTAGGAATTAAGCATAGGTTGTAGAATCAACAATTTCATTTTTAAAACAGCTTGAGTTAGATGATTTTAAAATCTACATGAATTCCAAAACTCTACAGTTTTAAGAATCTTACAGTTTTACTGCTACCAGATAATTTTTAAATCCAACATTCTAACCAGGATTTCAAATGGGTTACCCATGTGCTAAGACTTAAAATCCCAAGCACTGGGCGTGAGGTGGTTGGAGCTGGAAGCGGCCTGTCCTTTTATCACAAGCCATGATATTCATGTTCTAAGTATGCCATGATTGAAAAAGTTTGGGAAGCATTATTTTAAGTTATAAAATATGGGAATACAAGTATCACAAAGAGTGATGCTTCTCTGTGAAAAGAAGTTTCCTCAGCAGATCCTTGGAGACTGGGTCTCAAAGCTACATTTGGGGGCAAATATCTATTAGTATGTCTACCATTTCTACTGTTAAGGTGACCATTATAAAACCTCATAAAGATGATCTAAGAATTTTTAATATACCCAAAGGCTTCCACTAACATAAAATACAGGAATCCAGTGAGAGATGCTTCATTCAGTCATTTATCCAGACTACTGACTCTGTGGCAGGCACTAAGTTAAGTTTCTGGAGATAAAATGATGAAGAAGACATGGCTTTTTACTTCAAGAAACTAATGGGGAGACAAATCAAGAATTAAAACTGTGATCAGTATAAGATGGGGAGGTATACGGTACTATAAGATCATCTAACAAAAGAGATCATAAAAGCAAGATAAAAGGATGATTAATAATTAGCTAGGCAAAGGGCAAGAAGCCCTGGTGGTGCAGTGGTTAAAGCGCTCAACTGTGAACCAAAAGGTCAGCAGTTTGAAACCACCAGCAGCTTTGAAGGAGAAAGATGTGGAACTCTGCTTCTGCAGAAACTGACGACCTCGGAAACACCACGAGGTCACTATAAATAGGAATCGACTGGACGCCAGTGGGTTTGACAGCAGTGGGTTAGGCAAAGAGTGGCAATGGGTTTGGTCAAGAATTCCAGGAAGAGGAAACAGCATATAAAGGCCCTTTCGGCTGGGAGATTGTAACTCTCAAGACACTAAAAAAAAAAAAAAGCCAGAAAGGCCAGAGGGTAGAGTATGGTTGAAAATGAAGCTGGAGAGGTAGTAGAGGAGTTCAAAGAGGCTTTCTTTAAAGCCACTGAAAGGTTTTACGCAGCAGAGTGACCTTATCAGACTTACTTTCAAGATTACAGAAGCTACCGTGTAGAGAAATTTTCTCAAAGTGGGCACAATTTAATGTGGGAGGAGAAGATATTAGATTTCTATTCTTTTTTCTCATCCTTTAAAAATGTGTTACAATGTTCATAGTCTACTAGTTCAGTAGTAATAACAAATGGCATTTATTGAACACGTACCATGCATCTGACCACTATGCTGAGCAGTTAACATGTATTAACTCATTTGATCTTCATAACCGTGTGAGATTTATACTATTATTATCCTTATTTTACAGGTAGGAAAATGAGTAACTAGCCCAGGTCTCTTAATTGGGAAATACTAGAGTCTGGCTCAAAAGCCTATAACTTACTCATTAGATTATATACCATCTTTCAGCAATATATGCATACAACTTAAATATATACATGAATTAGAATTTTTTTTCTGAACATAGTGAAAAGAAAGGCTTAGGTGGCACGGTTGGTTGGGTGAATATGAAAAATAAACTAGCAGTACAGTCAGAACTGACTTGATGGCAATGGGTTTGGCTTGGTTTTTAAACTAGGTAAGAGATAATGGTATCTTGGATTATGGTGGTGATGGAGAGAAAGGGATGGATCTGGGAGATATTTGGTAATTAAAATTGACATGACTTCTGATGAACTGAAGAAGCCCTTGTAGCACAGTGTTAAAGCACTCAGTGGCTAACCTAAAGGTCAGTGGTTTGAATCCACCAGCAAAAGATGTGGCAGTCTGCTTCCGTGAAGATTTACAGCCTTGGAAACCCTACGGGGCAGTTCTACTCTGTCCTATAAGGTCACTATGAGTCGGAATCGACTCAACAGCTACAGGTTTGGTTTGGTTTGATGGATTGGAATATGGAGGTTAAGAGACAAGGCGTCAAGGATAATTCTTTTGATCTGACTTGCAAAAAGGGATTGGACAGTGGAGCTGCTGGCAGAAGCCAGAGGAACAGGTTAGGTCATTGGGCTACAACAGTTTTTCTTTACACCACAAACACACTGTTCTGTCAATGTGCTGTTACATGGCAACTGGTTATGTCTGGGTTCTTTCCATTTATAAGAAAGCTCTCCTCTTCCATTAAAAAACTTACAAAAAGTTTCATTCTGCCAATTATAACTCCTATGTTGTATTAAAAATGGCAAAGACGGCTTTTCATCCATTTTCTTTAAAAAGTTTTATGAAGTCTTATCAAATTTAGATGTGAATGATAGTTACTCTAACAGGATAATGAAGGTTCAAAACTCCTCTATAAAGATACCAACTAAGGTCCTGTTAAGTCCAAGATCAAGGAGTAAATACAATACTCATCCACCAACGTATGCAACGAATGGAAAAACTACCTTTACGCTTCGTATTTATTATTTGCTAAATACTACCTAATTTCTAAAAGTTTATAGTATTTCCTGTTCTCTTCCCAAGATTTTGAAGTATTATACAAAAATTCTGGACTTGTTTAAAAGATATTGCGATACTAGTCTACTTTATTTTCTTCAACTTCATTGGTAAAATTCCCATGATCCAAAAATGCTTCCTTTAGAAATTAAGATAAATAGGAAAACATACTATCAGTTTGAAAATCATGAACAGCTACAGGAAACGCCGGTTTAAAAAAAAAAAAATGACCTAATAGCATGCTGTCCGATAAACAATGCTGGTCACTTCTGATTCCTTCTCCTTTCAGGTTCACGAGAAACAGTCAATTTAACGTCAGCAAAGATATGCATCCTTTTGCTATACCACCCGGTCTTGTCAGGTCACATCACTGAACTGTAGGTAATAACTACAAGGCAGAACACTACTTCAGACGATCCGTGTACAATCTCACATCAGTTAATTTTAACTTTCCATGTGGAAGATGTCACGCATACACGCTCTGCCTGTTCGGCTAACTTTCGCACACACGGAGGACTTGAAGATCTCCGGACACAACGGCTTTGAGTTTTCCCCAGGGCATCTCAAACACGCTCTGGCGATGGCCGGGGCGTCCCACCACTCCCAGTCTTCGCCCTCTCCACAGCGCGGGGGTCTTGAGGGGCGCTGCCTCGCTAGGCTGCAGGAGGAAGGGGCGTGACGTGGCGGGAACTCCCGCGTGACGTCACGCGGGCTCCCGGCGGGGCGGGCCAGGCCGCCTGACCTTCCCCCTCCCCCGGAAAAGCGCGGGCTGCCCTGAGGGGCCGGTTTCCCGCCCGGCGATTGGCTGTGTGGTGGAGGAAAGGGGTGAAAGAGAAGCGAGCAGCTGTGAGTTCACAGTCTGGAGGGTGTCCGCTTCCTCGTCGGGGCTTTTGGGAATCTCCAGGCAATCTTGGAAGCTGTGAGTAGGAGAACCTCCTTCCCCCAGCCCGAAGCGCTAGATCGTGGCGCTGCTTCCGGTTGGGACTGAAGAGCGCGCGCTAAGCGACCAGGTTTCGCTCCCGGGGTGGCGGTGGCCGCAGGGTTCCCGGGCTGCGTCTGAGGAAGTAGGCTGGGGCCAGGCTGTACTAATACAATGGGCCAGAGGGAGGACGAGCTCGCTTTCCATTCTGCTCCCTTCGTCTCCCGCGCGGCTTGAAGAGCCTCCCAGCGCCGAGCCTGCCTCGCGCATGCGCCGACCCCGCCCGCGTCAGTCACGCTTTTCCCTGCCGAGCGTTTTCGTGAGGTTCAGCCGCGAAACCTGCCGGCGCTGGTGAGAGGTGATGGATGAGGGTCCTGCGACCAGGGCTTCCACATTCACTCCCCCAGCAGTTTGTCTTGGACCCTTGTGTGACCTCGACTTGTGCTGTGACTGGCAACAGATCTTTCATTTGTTTTCACTGAAGTACCTTTCGTGTCAGTTTACTTGTAAACACCTCAGCATTATAGCTCTTTTATAGATAGGACTTTTTTAAAATTTTAACTTAACCATACCATTATCATAACCAAGAAAATTAACGGCTGTTCCCTGATATTATCTAAAATTCAGTGCATGTTCCGTTTTCATTGCCTGGAGAAGTACCTGATCTAAATATTTGAAAAGCTTAATAAGAATGTATTTTTAATATTTCTGTAATGCTTTGCAGTTTACCAGGTAGCTTCACCAAAAGGTCAGCAGTTCGAATCCACTAGCAGCTATGGGGCAATCTTACTCTGTCCTGTAGGGTCTCCATGAGTCAAAATTGACTGGATGGTAGGTTTTCACACATAATCGTGCTGTCTTTAGAAATGTCATTGCTTATTTTAGTCTTCCTCAGGGACCTCAAGAAATCGATATCGAGAAACAAGTCAGTTTGGGCACTTGTTAGTAGTGGTAAGGCATTGACTAATAAACCAGGTGCGAAGTTTAAGTAGACTTGTTAATCATTTTACTTTTTTAGTGGTAGCATGGCCTGTAGTTAATGGCTTCAGTTCAAGAACACATTTAAATATTTACTACTCCATTTGCACTTAATAGCCTGTTGCTACCTTCAGTGGCTGCAGGAGTAATAATAACTTAATCATTTACCTTTACTCTGAGACAAAGTAGCTTTACCCTAATGGCCTTATTCCTGTAAATATTAAATGTTTTATATTCATAAATCTTACCTGTATCTGTATCTTGCTCACCAACTTCCCTTCTTATGAGAAAGCTATACAGCTTCTCACGTGTGCTGATACTTAAATGATCTGCCTTACTCTCTTATAATTTATGTGTCTTTATGTTTGTGAGTACTTGTTTAAAAAAAAAAAACAGAAAACCAAACCCACTGCTGTTGAGTCGATTTTGACCCATAGCGACCCCAGAAGATTTCTGTCATGGATTGAATTATGACCCCCCAAAAATGTGTGTATCAGTTGGGCTGGGCCATGATTCCTGGTATTGTATTATTTTCCTATACGTTGTAAATCCTGCGTCTGTGACGTTAATGAGGGAGGATGGGAGGCAGTTGTGTTAGTGAGGCAGGACTGAACCTACAGGATTGGATTGTGTCTTGATGCAGTCTCTTCAGATAGAAAAGAGAGAAGTAAGCAGAGAGACAGGGGACCTCATACCACCAAGAAAGCAGTGCCAGGAGCAGAGTGCATCCTTTGGACCTGGGGTCCCTGCACACAGAAGCTCCAAGTCTGGGGGAAGATTGATGAGAAGGCAGACAGAGAAGGCCTTCCCCTGGAACTGACACCCTCCATTTGAACTTTTAGTCTGCTTTACTGGGAGAAACTAAACTTATCTTTGCTAAAGCCATCCACTTGTGGTGTTTCTGTTATAGCAGCCCTACATAACTAACACAATTTCCAAGGCTGTAAATCTCAACAAAAAGCAGACTGCCACATCCTTCACCTGAGGAGCAGCTGGTGGTTTCGAATTGCTGACCTTTCAGTTAGAAGTGGATTCTTTAGCCACTGTGCCACCAGGGCTCCTGAGTACTTTTTAAGTCAGGAATATTTCAGGGTGTTTTTCTGGTTTGGGGTTTGATATGTTGTTGCACCCTACATCAATCCAAAAATAAAACAATACATTTTTTATAATGTGAAATGAATACTGACCATGGATGATTAAGAACCATTCATTAATAGAATCCTTCAATTTAACAAGAACCCTGATGGCTCAATGGGTAATCCCTCGGCTGGTAACCAAAAGGTTGGTGGTTCGAACCCACCAAGTGCTTCGTGGGAGAAAGATGTAGCAGTCTGCTTCCATAATGATTTACAGCCTTGGAATCCCTATGGGGCAGCTCTACTCTGTCCTATAGGGTCACTGTAAGTTAAATCGACCCCATGGCAAAGGTTTTTCGATTTAGCATCATTTTAGGTAATGGCTTCTTTCTAGAAGGAATAAGATAAAATTTACCCGAAAATTTAGTTTAACTAAAGACCAAATAAGGAGCCCTGGTGGCTCAACGGTTAAGCCCTAGGCTGATAACCAAAAGGTTGGCGGTTTGAACCCACCCCACAGGGCTGTTCTGTCTCGTCTGTCACATGGGGTAGCTATGAGTTGATGGCACCTAGCAACAACAAAGGCCAAATTACTGAAATCAGGGCTTTTCTCATCTTAATCATCTTCTTTCCTCACCCCCCCCACACATTTTCAGTTTCAAGTGGACGTGTGTTTCTTCTATGACTGTAAATCACATAAAAATAAATGCAAAATTTATTTGTGTTGTGATCTGTTGTTTCAGGCATTTCAGCTGTCTCCAAAGACAACTTCATGCTTACATAATGTAACAGAAAGAGTCATAAATCATTAGGCAAAGAGAAGCGTGAAGCATATTCAGCAAGATGAACATCTCTGGAAGCAGTTGTGGAAGCCCTAATTCTGCAGATATATCTAATGACTTTAAGGAACTTTGGGCAAAACTAAAGGAGTACCATGATAAAGAGGTTCAAGGTAAAAACTTTTCTCAAATACTGATTTGAGAAGTATTCATACTATATTTTTTTGAGACTTGTAGTAATAACTATAGTAATAACTAACTTTGTGCAGTAGTTTTATGTCTTTATAGAAGTGAGAAATGACTAAGTTCAAAGAGCTGATCATTGTGTGACCTTGATTACTGTAATTTTTTTGTGTTTCATTTTTACGGTTGAGTTGTTATTTTTCAGCTGTTGGCAATTACTACAGCACATAGTTCTTGCACAATTTGTAGTTACTTACTTGTGGTAATATGTATAAAAAAAAAAAGTGTAGTGGAAAAGGTATAAAAATTGGTGTCCGAAGACCTGGATTTTAGTTCTGATTTTATTCACCTACTTGCTCTGTGATCTCAGCCAAGTCACTTAACCTCTAAACTTAATTTTCTTCAGAAAAATGGGCGTTTATTCACAGGATTATTTATAGACGTACTCTACTTAAGTCATTTAACAACCCATTGGAATACTGTTTGCTGTTAAGCATTGAAATACAAAGGTGAATGACAGTTTACCTTCAAAGAGCCTGCAGTCTAACAGAGATAGAGTCATGTAAATATAATTACAGTACAATAAAATAAGAGCTAAAAGGTTTGTATAAAGTGCTTTGGGTAGAAAGAGGATTGAGCAGTTGTGCTTGGGAGGAGTATATATTGTGTTAAAATATACTCCATATAAAGAAGCTTTCTATTAAAGCTAAGCTCAAGGTTTGATACTAAGTTTTAATATGCTTTATCTAATTCTGTGATATTAACATAACATAGTTTTTCCATGTGTGGGGAATGCTTCATGTTATATTTGTTTTCTTGGTTACCTGTTGCAACCATAGGTTTAATAGTAAAGTGCTTTATAGCTTTAACGTTACACCGGAGTGCCGTTAAAACATGATCTACCTGAGTCCAAGGTATAGTATGTGGGTCTGTGTTGGAGCTTTCCCATGGAAAATTTAGTTTCTGGCAAAACGTCATGATAATAGCCTCATCATTAATTAATGAGTTCTGAAACGTGAACCCCAGAAGTAATTTTCTTACAAGCCCCAGTTTACGCAGAGGCACTAGTTTAAGAAATGTTTTTTGGGCAATTAGGTGCTTGGGTGGTACAAACAGTTTGTACTGGACTACTAACCAAAAAGTTGGCAGTTCAAACCCAGAGGCTCCTTGGAGGACAGGCCTGGTGATCTGCTTCTGAAAGATCACAGCCTTGACAACCCTACGGAGCAGTTGTGCTCTGTAACACATGGGGTTGCCATGAGTTGGAATCAACTCGACAACAACTAACAACAAAAACAACTATGTGTCAAACCTTGTGCATAAGAATAAATCATATATAATCTTATTTTTAAGAGAATTTCTAGTCTAGAATTGTAATGCAGTGTATTACCTAGAAACATGAAGGAAGAACCAGGTGTGTGTGTCTCTGTGGCTTGCTGTCAGGCCAGGCTTTACAATTCTATTAAGTCTCATTAGCCAGACAAATAATATGGTGGGTGGGAAGAGAGGGAATATTCTGAGTAAAGAGAATAAACAACATGTGCATAGGTTTGGAGATAAGAACTTGGTATAGCTTTAATAGAGGGATTGGGGTGGGTAATGGGAGCTTGTGGTGGCAGGGGTGGCTAGGAGATGGTGTCAGAAAGATAGACCTGTCCAGACTGTATAAGTTAGTAAGTGCTACGCTAAGGACATTGTCGTCATGTCTGGTCTTTAAGTCTAAAATTTTTGCATTGGCTGCTTACTTCCAGTGATTAGGAATTGATGTAAGCAGTGCTGTATTGAGAAAGAGGCCATGTGTTGTAGTGGTTAAGGTCGTGAGCTCTGGATCTAGATTACCGGTATTTGAAAGCCATTTCTGCAACTTGAATACAGGTGGTGACCTTGTTACTTAACTTTACAGTGTCTCAGTGTCCTCATTTATAAAATGGAGAAGCTAATAATACCAATCTCATATTGTACTAAATAGGTTAACATGGAAAACATTTGGAATAGTGTCTTGACACGTAGTAAGCAATATATGTGTGTTAGTTCTAACTCGTTCTAAGCATCAACTTAATGTATTATCGTTGCCTGCCGTGGAGCAACTCAGCTATATACAATGGGATACTATAGAAAAGTTTTAACAGAGGCTTTACATAGTGGCTACTTTTTATTATTCCTTTTAGTTTTTTTTTTTTTTTACTGCTAATTTCTATTAGGCAACAGAAAGGGGATGGCCAAAATGACAAATATGAGAAAATTTAATTGGTTAAGAAATCTTAAAATTTCTTACTCTCCACCTTGTAGTTTTTGAATCACTAGCTGAGGTAAACATTCAAAACTGTCTTTAATTTTTTCATTCTGAAAGGTTGGAGTTTAACTACTCCTTTACCTGGACCCTTTTACTGCTCTACTATGCTCATTCTTAATAGATTATACTGGTCCGTGCTTCCATTAAAGTCCTTTTCCAGCATAAAAGGCCTGCTGATGCATCACATAGCCATCAGCTGGTTGTACTGTGGTGCTCGTATATTGCTGTGATCCTGGAAGCAGGGTCACCCTTGGTGAACAGGTTTCAGCGGAGCTTCCAGTCCAAGACAGACTAGGAAGGAGAACCTGGCAGTCTACTTCTGAAAAAAAATTAGCCAGTGAAACCGTATGAATAACAGCGGAACAACGTCTGATATAGTGCCAAAAGGTGAGCCCCTCAGGTTGGAAGGCACTCAAAATACAGTTGGGAAAGAGCTGCCTTCTCAAAGTAGAGTCGACCTTAATGACGTGGATGGAGTTAAGCTTTTGGGACATTCATTTGCTGATGTGGCATGATTCAAAATGAGAAGAAACAGCTGCAAACATCCATTAATAATTAGATAATGGAATGTACGAAGTATGAATGTAGGAAAGTTGGAAGTCATCAGAAATGAAATGGAATGCATGAAGATTGATGTCCTAGGCATTAGTGAGCTGGAATGGACTGGTATTGGCCATTTTGAATCAGACAGTCATATGGTCTGCTGTGCCAGGAATGACACATTGAAGAGGAATGAGATCACATTCATTGTCAAAAAGAATATTTCAAGGTCTGTTCTGAAGTACAACTCTGTAAGTGATAGGATATTATCCATACGCCTACACAGGAGACCCGTTGATGGGACTATTGTTCAAATTTACACACCAGCTACTAAGGCCAAAGATGAAGAAATTGAAGATTTTTACCAACTTCTGCAGTCTGAAATTGATCAAACATGCAGTCAAGATGTGTTGATAATTACTGGTGCAGTCAGAGTGCAGTAGTATTAGGAATCCAGATATCGATGGGGTTATTATTGTTTTATTCATTGTTTTTTTTTTTTAACTTAATGGTTTTTTCTAGAAAAGTCAAAACAAAGTAAACAGTGAAAAGTTATCATTTATAAGCAAACAGGTAACCACTTTTAAAAAAATAATTTAATATTGTTGAGAATATGCATAGCAAGACATGGACCATTTCAAGTTTCTACAGTGATACTGATTGCATTCTTCCAGTTGTGCACGCATTCTCACCTTCCTTTTCTGAGTGGTTCCTCCCCCATTAACGTAAACTCACTACCCCTAAGGTTCCCATCTAATCTTTTGAGTTGCTGTTGTCATTTTGATACCACACAGGTAGATCTTAAAAGAGCGTAATGATCAACCCAGACATTCGTTACTACTTAAGCTAAGCTATTGTCCATTTTTTTATTCCCATTCTTTTTTTTTCTTTGTAAGCTTTACTTATTTTGTGGTTGTTGTTGAGAATATATACTGCCAAACATACACGAATTCAGTAGTTTCTGCATGTACAATTTAGTGGCATTGATTACATTCAAGTTGTACAACTGTTATTACCTTTTTTTCTGAGTTGTTCCTCCCGCATTGACAGGAACTCAATGTCCCCTAAGGTTCCAATCATATATTCCAGTTGCTGTTGTCAATTTGATCCCATATACGTAGTTCTCAAAAAGAGCATAATGATCAAGACAGATATTTTTTACTAGTTAAACTATTGTTCAGCTTTAAGATGACATCAGGAAATATTTTTGGTTTAAGGTTTAAAGATTATCTCAGGGCAGTAGTTTCAGGGGTTCATCCAGCCTCCATGGCTTTAGCAAGTCTAGACTCCATGAGAATTAGAAATTCTGTTCTGGCAGGGCCAAGGTGGCAGAGCAGTCAGATGCTTCCGGTGATCCCTCTTACAACAAAGACCCCAAAAAACAAGGGAATAAATCATATATGACATTCTAGGAGCTCTGAACATCAAAGACAAAGTTTAGGAATTGGACTGAATAGCAGGGGGAAGGAGAGATGGTTCAGAAGCAGCAAGGGGTTGCCAGATCTGTCCCAGTGGGAACCAGCACCCTGCAGGCCGGATTGCCTGGCATGCCCAGTGAGGCAACCAGTGGCATTTGGGACGAGTTTTCCACATTGGGAGAGACCGAGCAACAGAGAGTCTACTCAAGCCTCCAGAACCAGTGAAGAAGAACCAGTGAAAAGCAGTGCTCAATTGTAAAAAGATAAGTATATCCATCTAATCTACTGCAAAGATTGGAAAAACACCCCATTTGGGAAGAACCTCTCTCCCATCACCTGCTCCCTCCCTGCCCTGCACTGGGTCCGGGCTTTTTCCATCTGTTGCCACTTCCCCTGGGCCAGAAGTAGGAGTTGTCACGCACCATGAGCTATTCTCCCAGCCTTGGAGAGGGAACGAATTAACAGACAGGAAAAGATAATCTGCCAGCTCCCCTAAGCTGGGAACTCAGGGCAGGCACAGCTTCTTAACTAGGCACAGACATAAGGGGCCCATGGCCTTTGAATGCCTTTCACCCCTGCATAGACATGTGTGGGCCCATTTGAACAGTGTATGCCCTCATTAGCACAGTATAACAGGGTATATACTTAGTACCTAGCTTCACTGTATCAGCTGTATGGTGGAGTGGTAGGTTCGTGACATTCGACGTCTCTCTGCCTATTAAGCAGGGTCCTCACCTATCCACATCAGGGACCTGAGTACTGGTGGCTGCACCCACACCACCTACCACCTGTGGAAGGGGTCCAAGAATAAGTACTTCCTCCTAGTCCTTACAACAGCATTGGATGCCCATAATCTGGCTGCAAAACTCACCCACCTGCGCGCTCTAGGGAACAGGGACACACTCTCCTCCCAGACACTTGGGTAGCCGTCAGCCCCCTGCCTTGCTCTGCATGTGACCCCTTACTGCAGCCAGATACTTATACCTATTCCAGTCACCCTTGCCCATCTAGGAATGTAGGTGAAAGGCTGAACCACACACTTGGTGACGACTACCTGGACACATGAGCTGATCCATACAAAAAAAGTAAACGGATTCCTGGGCTCATAATACCTAGTTACAGATCTAACCACCTGGTGACAGAACGTTAGAGCTTCAAAGGCACCGATAACCAAATTAGTTCACATGAGCAGACCATTTGGGCAATTCAAAACGAAACAAAACAAGAAGCTAGGACACAGTAAGCAGACATAAAATAAATAAATGTGATAACTTCTTGATGGTTTTGAGGCAACAGTCAACATCAAATCACATAAAGAGGCAAACCATGATGGCATCAGCAAGCTCCTGAAACAGATCTTTTGGAGGAAGAGAAATTCTTGGAATTGCTGGAGGTAGAATGCAAAAGATTAATATACAGAACACTGCAAGAGATTAGAAAGGAGATCAGGCAAAATGGAGAACAAGCCAAGGAACACACAGATAAAGCAACACAGGAACTTAAGAAGATTATGGAAGAGCAGAATGACAAGCATTCATAGAGAGAAAGCAAACAGAAATCCAGAAGATTAACAGTAACATTTCAGAATTAGACAACACAGTAGCAAATCACAGAGCAGAAATGAGGCAGTGGAAGTCAGAATTAGTGAGATTGAAGATAAAGCATTTGACACCAATTCATTTGAGGAAAAGTCAGATAAAAAAAATTAAAAAAATGAAGAAACCTTAAGAATTATGTGGGACTCAATAAAGAGGAATAACCTGTAAGTGATTGGAGTACCAAAACAGAAGGGAAAACAGAAAATACAGAGAGAATTGTTGAAGATTTGTTGGCAAAAAACTTCCCTGGTGTCATGAAAGATGAGAGGATATCTATCCAGGATGCTCATCAAAACCCACACAAGGTAGATCCTGAAAGAAAGTCACCAAGACATATTATAATGAAACTTGTCAAACCAAAGATAAAGAGAGAATTTTAAGAGCAGCTAAGGATAAACAAAAAGTCATCTACAAAGGAGAGTCAGTAAGACTAAGCTTAGACTACTCAGCAGAAACTGTGCAGGCAAAAAGGAAGTGGGATGACGTATATAAAGCCATGAAAGAAAAAAATTGCCAGCCAAGAATTATATATCCAGCCAAACTGTCTCTCAGATATGATGGTGAAATTAGGGCATTTCCAGATAAACAAAAATTTAGGGAATTTGCAAAAACCAAACCAAAATTACAGGAAATACTAAAGGGAGTCCTCTGGTTAGAAAATCAGCAACATCAGGTAACAACCCCAGACTAGAACACAGGACAGAGCAACCAGATATAAACTCAGAGAAGTCACAAAAAGAAATCAAAGCTAAAACACAGGAAATAGGGAAACAGACATCAATATGTAAAAAGATGACAACATTAAAACAAAAAAGAAGGACTAAAAAATGTCATAGATCTCAAAATGGACCAAAGACCGAAATATAAAATCTAAATCGATAAAGATCACAGAAGAGAAAATAGGGACAATGCTAGAGCCCAAATACATGGCATAAACAGTATACAAAACATTACTAAAAATGCAGAAGACAAACCAGGTAACTGGGAGCTCCTAAAAATCAAACACCTATGCTCATCCAAAGACTTCACTAAAAGAGTAAAAAGGCTACCTACAGACTGGGAAAAAGTTTTTAGCTATGACATTTCTGATCAGCGCCTGATCTCTAAAATCTACATGATACTGCAAAAACTCAACTGCAAAAAGATAACCCAATTAAAAAATGGACAAAGGATATGAACAGGCACTTCACTAAAGAAGACATTCACGCTGCTAACAAATACGTGAGGAAGTGCTCACGATCATTAGCCATTAGAGAAATGCAAATCAAAACTACAATGAGATTCCATGTAGCTCCAGCAAAGCTGGCGTTAATCAAAACAATACAAAATAATAAATGATGGAGAGGTTGTGGAGAGATTGGAACACTTATACACTGCTGGCAGGAATGTAAAATGGTAAAACCACTTTGGATATTGATTTGGCACTTACTTAAAAGACTAGAAATAGAACTTCCATACGATCTAGCAATCCCACTCCTTGGACTATATCCTAGAGAAATAAGAGCCTTTACACGAACAGATATGTGCACACCAACAGTCACTGCCGCAGTGTTCACAATAGCAGAAAGTTGGAAGCAACCAAGGTGCCCATCAACAGATGAATGGGTAAATAAATTATGGTATATTCACACAATGGAATACTACACATCGATGAAGAACGATGGTGAACCGTGAAACATTTCATAACGTGGAGAAATCTGGAAGGCATTATGCTGAGTGAAATTAGTTGCAAAAGGACAAATATTATATAAGACCACTATTATAAGAACTGGAGAAATAGTTTAAACAGAGAAGAAAATATTTTTTGATGGTTATGAGAGCAGAGAGGGAAGAAGGGAGAGAGAGGGGTTTTCACTAGATAGTAGATAAGAACGATTTTAGGTCAAGGGAAAGGCAACACAGTACGGGAGAGGTCAACACAACTGGACTAAACTAAAAGCAAAGAAGTTTCCTGAATAAACTGAATGCTTTGGAGGCCAGCAAAGCAGGGGCTGGGGTTTAGGGACCATGGCTTCAGGGGACATCTAAGTCAATTGGCATAATAAAAGCTATTAAGAAAACATTCCTCATCCCGTTTTGGAGAGTGGTGTCTGGGGTCTTAAATGCTAGAAAGCAGCCATCGAAGATGCATCGACTGGTCTCAACCCACTTGGAGCAAGGAAGAACACCAAAGACACAAGGTAACTATGAGCCTAAGAGACATAAACCAGAGGCTATATCAGCCTGAGACCAGAAGAACTAAATGGTGCCTGGCCATAACCGATGACTGCCCTGACAGGGAGCACAACGGAGAGCCCCTGAGGGCACAGGAGAGCGATGGGATTCAGGCCCCAAATTCTCATAAAAAGACCAGACTTAATGGTCAGACTGGGACTAGAAGGACCCCAGAGGTCATGGTTCCCAGACCTTCTGTTAGCCCAAGACAGGAACCATTCCCGGGGCCAGCTCTTCAGACAGGGATTGGACTGGAATATGGGATGGAAAATGTTACTGGTGAAGAATGGGCTTCTTGGATCAAGTAGACACATTTGACTGTGTTGGCATCTCCTGTCTGGATGGGAGATGAGAGGGCAGAGGGGGCCAGAGGCTGCCTGAATGGACATGAGGAGAGAGTAGAGGGAAGGAGGGAGTGTGCTGCCTCATTAGGGGGAGAGCAATTAGGAGTGTATAGCAAGGTTTATATTAATTTTTGTATGAGAGACTGACTTAATTTGTAAACTTTCATTTGAAGCACAATAAAAATTAATTAAAAAAAAATTGAGTCAAAAAATAAAGTCCTGGGTGAAATAGTTAACAGTTACCTTAGAACAAAAATAAGGAGGTAAGAGGGCAGGGAAACTAGATTACTGGAAACAGAACAACCAGAGTGGAAATAATGAGACTATTCATGCGTTGTGAAGAATGCAACCAGTGTCACTGAACAATTTGTATAAAAATTGTTGAATGGGAACCCAGTATCCTGATCTGCTGTGTAAACTTTTATTAAAAAGACAATAAAGTATTATTTAAAAAAAATGAAAAAGAGGGATTAAAAAGTGTCATAGATCTCAAAATGGATCAAAGGCCTACATATAAAATCTAAAATGATGATGATCATGGAAGAAAAAATAGGAACAACGCTAGGAGCCCTAATACATGGCAGAAACAGTTTACAAAGCATTACTAACAATGCACAAACACCACAAGTGAAACCAGATAACTGGGTGCTCCTAACAGTCAAACACTTATGCTCATCCAAAGACTTTACCAAAAGAGTAAAAAGATTACCTACAGACTGGGAAAAAATTTTTGGCTACAACAAATCCAATCAGTGTCTAATTTCTGAAATCTGCAGGATATTGCAAAACCTCAACAACAAAAAGAGAATTAATTAAAAAATGGCAAAGGATATGAACAGGCACTTCATCAAAGGAGACATTCAGGAAATGCTCATGATCATTAACCATTAGAGAAATGCAAATCAAAACTACAGTAAGATAACATCACACCCCAACAGGGCTAGCATTAATTCAAAAAACACAAAATAATACATGTTGGAGAGGTTGTAGAGAGACTGGAACACTTACAGCTGGTGGGAATGTAAAATGATACAACCACTTTGGAAATCAATTTGGTGCTTCCTTAAAAAGCTAGAAATAAAAGTACCATACGATCTGTCAATTCCACTTCTTGGAATATATCCTAGAGAAATAAGAGCCATCACACAAGTAGATAATGCACATCCGTGTTCATTGCAGCACTGTTCACAATAGCAAAAAGATGAAAACAACCTAGGTGCCCATCAAGGGACGGATGGATAAACAAATTATGGTATAGTCACACAATTGAATACTACATAGCGATAAAGAATCACGATGAATCCGTGAAACATCTCATAACATGGATGAATCTGGAAGGCATTATACTGAGTAAAATTAGTCACAGATGGGCAAATCTCCTGAGACTGCTATTATTAGAACTCAAGAAAAGATTTAAGCACAGAAGAAAACATTCTTTGATGGTTACGAAGGTGGGAAGGGAGAAGGGTATTCACTAACTAGATAGTAGATAAAAATTACCTTGGGTGAAGGGCAGGACAGCACACAGCACAGGGGAAGCAAGCACAACTGGACTAAACCAAAAGCTCGGAAGTTTCCTGAATACAAGCAAACAGTTTGAAAGACAGAGTAGCAGGGGTGACAGTCGGGACCATGGTTTCAGGGACATCTAGGTAAATTGGCATAACGTTTGTTAAGAAAATGTCTGTGGGGACCATGGTCTCAGGGAACATCTAGCTCAATTGGGGTAACATAGTTTATAAAGAAGATGTTCTACATTTTACTTTGGTGAGTAGCGTCTGGGGTCTTAAAAGCCTGTGAGTGTCCATGCAGGATGCTCCACTGGTCTCACCCTTTCAGGAGCTAGGAGGAATGAAGAAAACTAAAGATACAAGGGAGAGATTATTCCAGAGGACTAATGGACCTCATCTACCATGGCCTCAACCAGACTGAGTCCAGTACAACTAGATGGTGCCCAGCTACCAAGACTGACTGCTCTGACAGGGATCACAATTAAGGGTCCCTGACAGAGCTGGAGAAAAATATAGAACAAATTCTAACTCAAAAAGAAAGACCAGATTTGCTGACCTGACAGAGACTGGAGAAACCCTGAGAGTATTGCTCACGGACACCCTTTCAGCTCAGTAATGAAGTTACTCCTGAGGTTCACCCTTCAGCCAAAGATTGGACAGGCCATAAAACAAAACGAGACTAAAGGGGCACATTAGCCCAGGGAAGAGAACTAGAAGGCAGGAGGGAACTGGTAATAGGGAATACAAGGTTGAGAAGGGAGAGTGTTGACATGTCATAGGGTTGTTAACCAATGTAATAAAGAATATGCATACTGTTCAATGAGAAACTAGTTTGTTTTGTAAACCATCTAATACAATAATAAAAAAAAAAGTATGGATGGTACAAAAAAATTTAAGAAAAAGAATGTTCTGCATCCCATTTTTGTGAGTGGTCTAAAAAGCTAGCGAGCTGCCATCTGAGATACATCAATTGGTCCCAACCCACCTGGAGCAGAGGAGAATGAAGAACACCAAAGACACAAGGAAAATACGAACCCAAGAGACAGAAAGGGCCACATAAACAAGAGACTCCATCAACCTGAGACCAGAAGAACTAGATGATGCTGGCTACCACCAGCGACCATCCTGACAGGGAACACACAGAGAGTCCCTGACAGAGCAGAAGAAAAGTGGGGTGCAGAAATGAAATTCTAGTAAAAAAAACCAGAGTTAATGGTCTGACTGAGACTGGAGGGACTCTGGAAGACATGGCCGCCAGACTCTTTGTTAGCCCAGAACGGAAACTGTTCCCAACCCAACTCTTGCGACAAAGACTAGACTGGAGTATAAGACATAAAAATGGTACTCATGAAGAGAGTTCTTCTTAGCTCAAGTAGATAAGTGACACTAAATGGGCACCTTGTGTCAGGAGGTAGATGAGAAGGCAAAATAGGACAGCAGCTGCTTGAATGAACACGGGAAGTCTGAGGTGGAAAGGAGGAGTGTGCTGTCACATTATAGGGAGAGCAACTACGATTACATTACAATGTGTGTATAAATCCTTGTATGAGGGACTAATTTGAACTGTAAACTTGTTGTCAGGTGCCGTCGAGTCAGCTCCAACTCATAGCAACCCTATGTACAACAGAACGAAACGCTGCCCGGTCCTGTGCCATCCTTACAATCGTTGTTATGCTTGAGCTCATTGTTGCAGCTACTGTGTCAATCCACCTCGTTGAGGGTCTTGTCTTCCTCTTTTCTGCTGGCCCTGTACTCTGCCAAGCATGATGTCCTTCTCCAGGGACTGATCCCTCCTGACAACATGTCTGAAGTATGTAAGACGCAGTCTTGCCGTCCTTGTTTCTAAGGAGCGTTCTGGTTGTACTTCTTCTAAGACAGATTTGTTCGTTCTTTCGCAGTCCGTGGTATATTCAATATTCTCCGCCAACACCGCAATTCAAAGGCGTCAGCTCTTCTTCGGTCTTCGTATTCATTGTCCAGCTTTCACATGCATATGATGCAATTGAAAATACCATGGCTTGGGTCAGGCGCACCTTAGTCTTCAAGGTGACATCTTTGCTCTTCAACACTTTGAAGAGGTCCTTTGCAGCAGATTTGCCCAATGCAACGTGTCTTTTGATTTCTCAACCGCTGCTTCCATGGCTGTTGATTGTGGATCCAAGTAAAATGAAATCCTTGACAACTTCAGTCTTTTCTCTGTTTGTCATGATGTTGCTCCTTGGTCCAGTTATGAGGATTTTTGTTTTCTTTATGTTGAGGTGTAATCCATACTAAAGGCTGTGGTCTTTGATCTTCATTAGTAAGTGCTTCAAGTCCTCTTCACTTTCAGCAAGCAAGGTTGTGTCATCTGCATAACACAGGTTGTTAATGAGTCTTCCTCCAATCCTGATGCCCCGTTCTTCTTCATATAGTCCAGCTTCTTGTATTATTTGTTCAGCATATAGATTAAATAGGTATGGTGAAAGAATACAACCCTGCCGCACACCTTTCCTGACTTTAAACCAATCAGTATCCCCTTGTTGTGTCCGAACAACTGCCTCTTGATCTGTGTAAAGGTTCCTCATGAGCACAATTACATGCTCTGGAATTCCCATTCTTCCCAGTGTTATCCATAGTTTGTTATGATCCACACAGTCAAATGCCTTTGCATAGTCAATAAAACACAGGTAAACATCCTTCTGGTATTCTCTGCTTTCAGCCAGGACCCATCTGACATCAGCAATGATATCCCTGGTTCCACGTCCTCTTCTGAAACCAGCCTGAATTTCTGGCGTTTCCCTGTTGATACACTGCTGCAGCTGTTTTTGGGTGATCTTCAGCAGAATTTTGCTTGTGTATGATATTGTTCTATAATTTCCACATTCAGATAGATCAACTTTCTTGGGAATAGGCATAAATATGGATCTCTTCCAGTCAGTTGGCCAGGAAGCTGTCTTCCATATTTTTTGGCATAGGCGAGTGAGCACCTCCAGCGCTGCATCTGTTTGTTGAAACATCTCAGTTGATATTCCATCAATTCCTGGAGGCTTGTTTTTCGCCAATGCCTTCAGAGCAGCTTGGACTTCTTCCTTCAGTACCATCGGTTCCTGATCATATGCCGCCTCTTGAAATGGTTGAATATCGACTAATTCTTTTTGGTATAATGACTGTATATTCCTTCCATCTTCTTTTGATGCTTCCTGCTTCTTTTAATATTTTTGCCACAGAATCCTTCACTATTGCAACTCGAGGCTTGAATTTTTTCTTCAGCTCTTTCAGCTAGAGAAACGCTGGGCGTGTTCTTCCCATTTGGTTTTCCATCTCCAGCTTTTTGCACATGTCATTATAATACTTTATTTTGTCTTCTCGAGAGGCCCTTTGAAATCTTCTGTTCAGTTCTTTTACTTCATCAATTCTTCCTTTTGCCTTAGCTGCTCGACTCTCAAGAGCAAGTTTCAGAGTCTCCTCTGACACCCACCTTGGTCTTTTCTTTCTTTCCTGTCTTTTCTGTGACCTCTTGCTTTCTTCATGGATGATGTCCTTGATGTCATTCCACAACTCGTCTGGTCTTTGGTCACTAGTGTTCAATGTGTCAAATCTATTTTTGAGATGGTCTCTAAATTCAGGTGGGATATATTCAAGATCATATTTTGGCTCTCATGGACTTGCTCTGATTTTCTTCAGTTTCAGCTTGAAGTTGCATATGAGCAATTGATGGTCTGTTCCACAGTTAGCCCCTGACCTTGTTCTGACTGATGATATTGAGCTTTGCCATTGTCTCTTTCCATAGATGTAGTCAATTTGATTTCTGTGTGTTCCATCTGGTGAGGTCCATGTGTATAGTTGCCGTTTATGTTGGTGAAAGAAGGTATTTGCAATGAAGAAATCGTTGGTCTTGCAAAAATTTTTCATTCGATCTCCGGCATTGTTACTATCACTAAGGCCATATTTTCCAACAACTGGTCCTTCTTCTTTGTTTCCAACTTTGGCGTTCCAATCGCCAGTAATTATCAATGCATCTTGATAGCATGTTCAATCAATTTCAGACTGCAGCAGCTGATAAAAATCTTCTATTTCTTCATCTTTGGCCCTATTGGTTGGTGTGTAAATTTGAATAATAGTCATATTAACTGGTCTTCCTTGTAGTCGTATGGATATTATCCTATCACTGATAGTGTTGTACTTCAGGATAGATCTTGAAATGTTCTTTTTGATGATGAATGCAACACCTTCCTCTTCGAGTTGTCGTTCCAAACATAGTAGACTAAATGATTGTCCGATTCAGAATGGCCAATACCAGTCCATTTCAGGTCACTAATGCCTAGGATATCGATGTTTATGAGTTCCATTTCATTTTTGACGATTTCCAATTTTCCTAGATTCATACTTCGTACATTCCAGGTTCCAATTATTAATGGATGTCTGCAACTGTTTTTCTCATTTTGAGTCGTGCCACATCAGCAAATGAAGGTTCCGAAAGCTTTACTCCATCCACGTCATTAAAGCCAACTCTACTTTGAGGAGGCAGCTCTTCTCCAGTCATCTTTTGAGTGCCTTCCAACCTGGGGGGCTCATTTTCCAGTACTGTATCAGACAGTGTTCTGCTGCTATTCATAAGGTTTTCACTGGCTAATGCTTTTCAGAAGTGGACTTCCAGGTCCTTCTTCCTAGCCTGTCTTAGTCGGGAAGCTCAGCTGAAACTTGTCCTCCATGGGTGACCCTGCTGGTATCTGAATACCGGTGGCATAGCTTCCAGCATCACAGCAACACAGAAGCCTCCACAGGACGACAAACTGACAGACACATGGGGGAAACTTTCACTTAAAGCACGATAAAAAAGAAAGACCTACGGAACGCAGTTCTACTCTGACGCACATGGGGTTGCCATGAGTCAAACTGGTGGTGTTGTGGCAGAGCTGGGGTGGCTATGTGGCCCGTTTTTGCCAGGTGAGATGTAAGAAATGGGAATGGCTAGAAGGGCTTCTGGCAATGGGTTTTCTCCTTCATAAGAGGAGGCTCTTGAGGATAGCCCCTTTGGCCTCTTCCTTTACTTCCTCCTGTTGAATACAGTGTATAAGGCCTAAAGGGCAGGAGTGGTGACAGCCATTTTCCTTCCCTGATACTCAAGCTGGAGGCTGAAAATCAACAGCTAAGATTGGTGCAGAGGAAAGATGGAAATACCCTAGGTTCTTGAGGGCAACACTGAGCAGCAGAAGGCCCAACCTTTAAACTTTTTATTAAGTTAACAATAAATGTCATGGTTTAAAAACTTCTCTATTGGCAGCAACTACAGTAATCATCTATGCAACCCAACCCTTAGTCAATGTGATTTTTTCCATCACCATAACAAACTCAGTACTCCATAAGCAAGAACCTCCCTTCTTCCTCCCTCTTGCCCGTGGTAAACTTAGGTCTCTATATGCCTCTTTTTGCCTTTTTATGTAGGTGAGGCCATATAATTTTTGAATTGGTAAAAGTTGTGTGACAGATATATTTACAACAACAGCAAAAAAAAAAAAAAAAATTAAGTAGCTGTGGAAGCTGCTTAAGTACAGCCAAACACCTCATGGGATTTGGTTTCTTGGTTTTGAGGCTTAGGGCCATGGTTGCCTAGGACATTCCAGTTAATTGGCCTAACAACATGTTTAGTGCTTCTGTTCTACCTCCTAGCTCTTTGCATAGTGCCTGGGGTCTTAAAAGTTTGCAGGCATCCACCCAAAGCTCAACAATTGGTCTCTATTCACCTGGAGCAGCAGAGGAAGAAGGAGAGTCAGGAATAGGAGGAAGATATGGAAAGTGTGGCTAATTGCCTCCGTGAGCAACTGCCTCCTTTGCCATGAGACCTGAAGAACTAGATGTAGCCCAGCTACCATTACTAAACATTTTAATCAAATATTCCATAGAAGAATCCTAATCAAAAAGCAGAAAATGCAAAACAGAATTTCTTTATTTGTCCTTTTCTGATTGCCTTATTTCACTCAGCATAATGTCCTCCAGCTCCATCAACACTGTAGCATGTATCAAGACTTCATTTCTCTTGCCAGCTGAGTAGTATCCATTGTATGTATGTATCACATTTTGTTTATCCAGTCATCTGTTGGTGGACATTTAGGTTGTTTCCATCTTTTGGCTATAATGTATTGTGCTGCAGTGAACATTGGTGTATAGTTCTTTTTGAGTCTCTGCTTTTAGGTCTTCTGGGTGTATACCTAGGAGTGAAATTGCTGGGTCATGTGGAGTTCTGTTTTTAGTTTTTGAGGAACCACCACACTGTTTTCAACAACATCTGTACCATTGTGTATTCTAGTCGGCAGTGGATAAAGTTTCCAGTTTTCCCACATCCTTGCCAATATTTGTTGTATTCTTGGGGTTTTTGTTTTGTTTTATCTTAGCCATCCTAAAGAAAACAAAACAGAAAACCACTGGTGTCAAGTGGATTTCAACTCATAGATTAGAACTGACCCATAGGGTTTCTGAGTCTGTAATCTTTATGGAAGCTGGCTGCCACATCTTTCTCCCATGGAGCAACTGGTAGATTTGAACCACCAGCCTTTCAGTTAGCAGCCACAGCACCACCAGCCTCCTTTTAGCCATCCTAGCGTAAGTGAATGGTATCTTATCGTGGGCTTGATTTTTATCTCTCTGATGGCTAATGACATTGAGCATCTTTTCGTGTGATTGGTGGCCATTTGAATGTCCTCTTTGGTGAAATGTCTATTGATGTCCTTTGCCCATTTTATGATTGGGTTATTTGTCTTTTTGTTGTTAAGTTGTCAAAGTTTTGTGCATATTTTGGTTATTAGATTCTTATTAGATGTATGGCTTTGGAAAATACTTTCCCGGTCGGTAGCCTGTCTTTCCACTTTTTTTGTAAAGGCTCTTGATGACTAAAAGTTTTTAATTTTTGTCAGGTCCAATTTATCTATTTTGCTTTTGCCATTTGTGCTTTTGTTATTATATTAGATTATCTAAGCCTTACAGCACTGCCACTGTGTTTTTTCCTAAGAATTTTATGGTTTTAGTTTCCACATTTAGGTCCTGAATAAAATTTTGAATTTGTTTTTCTGTGTGGTGTGAGGCATGGATCCTATTTCATTTTTCTAAATGTAGAAATCCGGTCTTTCCAGGCATTGTTTGAAGATGCTCTTCTTTCCCCATCAAACAGACTTAACATCCTTGTCAAAAATCAGTTGATTATAGATGTGTGTGTTTCTTTCTGCACTCTCAGTTCTGTTCCATTGGATTTATGTGTTTATTGTCATACCACTGCCAGGCTGTTTTGATTAATATAGCTGTGTAACATGTTTTAAAATCAGGAATTGTGAGTCTTTCAAACAGATAACTACTTTTATTATTTTTGTGTGTACATATTCTTCCAGACTTGTTTTCTGAAGCATGAATATACATTATTTTTAGGTAAGCTTTATGATTTTAATCTTAGAAAATTTTACGTATATACAAAAGTAAAAAAAAAAAAGTGAAGGAAAGGAACTCCTATATTACCCATTGCTCAACTTCAGCTATTGTCAGCACATGGTCAGTGTTGTTTTACCTATATTCCACATTCTGTATTCCTACTCCTCTCAGTTACATTGAAGTCCTTAACATAATTTCATCTATAAATGCTTCAATATGTGTCTTAGTCGTCTAGTGCTGCTATAACAGAAATACCACAAGTAGATATCTTTAACAAAGAGAAGTTTATTCTCTCACAATCCAGTAGGCCACAGGTCCGAATTCAGGGTATCAGCTCCAGCTTCTTCTCTCTGTCGACTCTGAAGGAAGGTCCTTGTCATCAGTCTTCCTCTGTCTGGGAGCGTCTCAGCACAGGAACCTCAGGTCCAAAGGACGCACCCTGCTCCCGGCACTGCTTGCTTGGTGCTATGCGGTCCCCAACTCTTTGCTTGCTTTACTTTCATCTCTTGAGAGATAGGTGATGCAGGCCAAACCCCAGGGAAACTCCCTTTTCGTTGGAGCGGGGAGATGACCTGAGTAAGGGTGGTGGTAACAATCCCTCCTAATCCTCTTAACATTAGAATCACAACATGGAGGACAGCCACACAATAGTGGTAATTATGGCCTAACCAAGTTGATACACACATTTTTTGGGGGGACACAATTCAATCCGTGATAGTGTGTATCTTCTTTTTTCAATAAAAAATGCTGTCACCAGGGAGGCGGGGCCAAGATGGCGGACTAGGTGGATGCTACCGCGATCCCTCTTGCAACAAAGACTCGGAAAAACAAGTGAATCGATCACATATATAACAATCTACAAACTCTGAACAACAAACACAGACTTAGAGACGGAGAAAGAACAAATACGGGCAGACAGCGATCGTTTTCAGAACTAAGAGCCAGCGTACCAGGCAGGTGACCTTCGGAGCCCAGGCTGGGGCAGAGCCCAGGGGGGCAGACGGCACAGACAAGGGGCCCAGCCCTACCTCCCCCAACCCATCCCGGGAGGAAGTCTAGCTGGTTGGCACAGGCGGCGTAGCGGCGCAGCCGGTGGGAGAAACACCCGGGAGGCAGTTGCTGATCTTGGAGCAGGGAGAGGAGCGTCCCAGCCGGGGAGCTGTCCCGCTGGGAGTTCGGCGGGAGGCGGGCGAGGCGCGAGCGTGGGGATCACCTATATTTCCCTAAAGCGACCCCGGGGGGGGCCCCCCAGACGTTCATGAGGGCCACGTCCACCCAGTTCGCGCGGGCGGTGTGGCGCACTGGAGGGAGAAATCCCTGGGAGGAAGTGACCGGTCTTGGAGCGGAGAGAGCAGCGTCCCAGCCAGGGAGCCGTCCTGCTGGGATCTTGGCGAGAGCACGCGGGGCGTGAGCGCATTCCCCTGAATAGACCCCGGGGGCGAGCCCTGCTGTTCGTGAGGGCCACGCCCACCCAGTTCACGCGAGCGGTGCGGTACACCTGAGGGAGAAATCCCCGGGAGGAAGTGACTGGTCTTGGAGCGGGGAGAGCAGCGTCCCAGCCGGGGAGCCGTCCCGCTGGGATCTTGGCGAGAGCACGCAGGGCGTGAGCGCATTCCCCTGAATAGACCCCGGGGGCGAGCCCTGCTGTCCGTGAGGGCCATGCCCAACCAGTTTGCGGGAGCGGTGTGGCGCACCGGAGGGAGAAATCCCCGGGAGGAAGTGACTGGTCTCGGAGCGGGGAGAGCAGCGTTCCAGCTGGGGAGCCATCCCGCTGGGATCTTGGCGAGAGTGGGCGGGGTGTGAGCGCATTCCCCTGAATAGACCCCGGGGGCAGGCCCAGCTGTCTGTGAGGGCCAAGCCCACCCAGTTCGCACGAGCCGTGCGGCGCACCGGAGGGAGAAACCCCCGGGAGGAAGTGACTGGTCTTGGAGTGGGGAGAGCAGCGTCCCAGCCGGGGAGCCGTCCCGCTGGGATCTTGGCTAGAGCGGGCGGGGTGTGAGCGCATTCCCCTGAAGAGACCCCGGGGGTGGACCCAGCTGTTCGTGAGGGCCACGCCCACTCAGTTCTTGCGAGCAGTGCGGCGCACCGGAGGGAGAAATCCCCGGGAGGAAGTGACTGATCTTGGAGCGGGGAGAGTAGCGTCCCAGCCGGGGAGCCGTCCTGCCGGGATTCTGGCGGACAGGGGCGGAGCGTGAACGCGGGGATCAGCTCTATATTCTGTGGTGCTACATGCCTAGCTCTCTTATCCCTCCCCCACCCTCCCCAGGCGGCTCCATTAACATCCGAATACCCTGAGCCAGAAGGAGAATTCAGATAGGGATCTGACTGCATTTTTTTTTAGGTGATTACCTGGAAAATCTAGTTTCCCAGTGATGGCTCGGAGACAGCAGTCCATATCAAACCACATAAAGAAACAGACCATGACAGCTTCTCCAACCCCCCAAACAAAAGAATCAAAATCTTTCCCAAATGAAGATACAATCCTGGAATTATCAGATACAGAATATAAAAAACTAATTTACAGAATGCTTCAAGACATCACGAACAAAAGGCAGACTGCAGAAAAAGCCAAGGAACACACTGATAAAACTGTTGAAGAACTCAAAAAGGTTATTCAAGAACATAGTGGAAAAATTAATAAGTTGCAAGAATCCATAGAGAGACAGCATGTAGAAATCCAAAAGATTTAACAATAAAATTACAGAATTAGACAACGCAATAGAAAGTCAGAGGAGCAGACTCGAGCAATTAGAATGTAGACTGGGACTTCTGGAGGACCAGGGAATCAACACCAACATAGCTGAAAAAAAATCAGATAAAAGAATTTAAAAAAATGAAGAAACCCTAAGAATCATGTGGGACTCTATCAAGAAGGATAACTTGCGAGTGATTGGAGTCCCAGAACAGGGAGGGGTGACAGAAAACACAGAGAAAATATTTGAAGAACTCCTGACACAAAACTTCCCTGACATCCTGAAAGACGAAAGGATATCTATCCAAGATCCTCATCGAACCCCATTTAAGATTGATCCCAAAAGAAAAACACCAAGACATATTATCATCAAACTTGCCAAAACCAAAGACAAACAGAAAATTTTAAAAGCAGCCAGGGAGAAAAGAAAGGTTTCCTTCAAGGGAGAATCAATAAGAATAAGTTCAGACTACTCAGCAGAAACCATGCAAGCAAGAAGGGAATGGGACGACGTATACAGAACACTGAAGGAGAAAAACTGCCAACCAAGGATCGTATATCCAGCAAAACTCTCTCTGAAATATGAAGGAGAAATTAAGATATTTACAGATAAACACAAGTTTAGAGAATTTGCAAAAACTAAACCAAGACTGCAAGAAATGCTTAAGGAGATTGTTTGGCCTGATGACCAATAATATCAGGTACCAGCACAATACAAGGTCACAAAACAGAACGTCCTGATATCAACGCAACTCAAATAGGGAAAGCACAAAAACAAACAAATTAAGATTAATTCTAAAAAATAAATAAATAAACAAAATAATACACATAACAGGAAATCATGGAAATCAATAGATAAACGATCACAATAATCAAAAAGAGGGACTAAATATAGGAGGCATTGAACTGCCAGATGGAGAGTGATACAAGGCGATATAGAACGATACAAGTTAGGTTTTTACTTAGAAAAATAGGGGTAAATAATAAGGCAACCACAAAAAGGAATATGAATTCCATAACTCAAGAAAAACGTAACGACTCAACAAACACAAAGTTAAACATTATGAAAATGAGGATCTCACAATCTGCTAAGAAAAACGTCTCAGCACAAAAAAGTATGTGGAAAAATGAAAAGGCCAACAACACACATGAAAAGGCATCAAAATGACAGCACTAAAAACTTATTTATCTATAATTACACTGAATGTAAATGGACTACATGCACCAATAAAGAGACAGAGAGTCACGGACTGGATAAAGAAACACGATCCATCTATATGCTGCCTACAAGAGACACACCTTAGACTTAGAGACACAAACAAACTAAAACTCAAAGGATGGAAAAAAATATATCAAGCAAATAATAAGCAAAAAAGAAGAGGAGTAGCAATATTAATTTCTGACAAAATAGACTTTAGACTTAAATCCGCCACAAAGGATAAAGAAGGACACTATATAATGATAAAAGGGACAATTGATCAGGAAGATATAACCATATTAAATATTTATGCACCCAATGACAGGGCTGCAAGATACATAAATCAAATTTTAACAGAATTGAAAAGCGAGATAGACACCTCCACATTTATAGTAGGGGACTTCAACACACCACTTTCGGAGGACAGGACATCCAGAAAGAAGCTCAATAGAGACACGGAAGACCTACTTACAACAATCAACCAACTTGACCTCATTGACTTATACAGAACTCTCCACCCAACGGCTGCAAAATATACTTTTTTTTCTAGTGCACATGGAACATTCTCTAGAATAGACCACATATTAGGTCACAAAACAAATCTTGGTAGAATCCAAAACATCGAAATATTACAAAGCATCTTCTCAGACCACAAGGCAATGAAGCTAGAAATCAATAACAGAAAAACTAGGGAAAAGAAATCAAATACTTGGAAAATGAACAATACCTTCCTGAAAAAAGACTGGGTTATAGAAGACATCAAGGAGGGAATAAGGAAATTCTTAGAAAGCAACGAGAATGAAAATACTTCCTATCAAAACCTCTGGGACACAGCAAAAGCAGTGCTCAGAGGCCAATTTATATCGATAAATGCACACATACAAAAAGAAGAAAGCCAAAATCAGAGAACTGTCCCGACAACTTGAACAGATAGAAAGTGAGCAACAAAAGAACCCATCAGCCACCAGAAGAAAACAAATAATAAAAATCAGAGCTGAACTAAATGAAATAGAGAACAGAAAAACAATTGAAAAAATTAACAAAGCCAAAAGCTGGTTCTTTGAAAAAATTAACAAAATTGATAAACCATTGGCCAGACTGACTAAAGAAAAACAGGAAAGGAAACAAATAACCCGAATAAGAAACGAGAAGGACCACATCACAACAGAGCCAAATGAAATTAAAAGAATCATTTCAGATTACTACGTAAAATTGTACTCTAACAAATTTGAAAACCTAGAAGAAATGGATAAATTCTTAGAAAAATACTACCTACCTAAACTAACACATTCAGAAGTAGAACAACTAAATAGACCCATAACACAAAAAGAGATTTAAACGGTAATCAAAAGACTCCCAACAAAAAAAAGTCCTGGCCCAGACGGCTTCACTGCAGAGTTCTACCAAACCTTCAGAGAAGACTTAACACCACTACTACTGAAGGTATTTCAAAGCATAGAACAAGACGGAATACTACCCAACTCATTCTATGAAGCTACCATCTCCCTGATACCAAAACCAGGTAAAGACATTACAAAAAAAGAAAATTTTAGACCTATATCCCTCATGAACATAGATGCAAAAATCCTCAACAAAATTCTAGCCAATAGAATCCAACAACACATCAAAAAAATAATTCACCCTGATCAAGTGGGATTTATACCAGGTATGCAAGGCGGTTTAATATCAGAAAAACCATATAATGTAATCCATCACATAAATAAAACAAAAGATAAAAACCACATGATCTTATCAATAGATGCAGAAAAGGCATTTGACAAAGTTCAACACCCATTTATGATAAAAACTCTTACCAAAATAGGAATTGAAGGAAAATTCCTCAACATAATAAAGGGCATCTATGCAAAGCCAACAGCCAATATCACTCTAAATGAAGAGAACCTGAAAGCATTTCCCCTGAGAACGGGAACCAGACAAGGATGCCCTTTATCACCGCTCTTATTCAACATCATACTTGAAGTCCTAGCCAGGGCAATTAGGCTAGACAAAGAAATAAAGGGTATCCAGATTGGCAAGGAGAAAGTAAAGCTATCACTATTTGCAGATGACATGATCGTATACATGGAAAACCCTAAGGAATCCTCCAGAAAACTACTGAAACTAATAGAAGAGTTTGGAAGGGTCTCAGGTTATAAAATAAACATACAAAAATCACTTGGATTCTTCTACATCAACAAAAAGAACACCGAAGAGGAAATAACCAAATCAATACCATTCACAGTAGCCCCCAAGAAGATAAAATACTTAGGAATAAATCTTACCAAGGATGTAAAAGACCTATACAAAGAAAACTATAAAACTCTACTACAAGAAATTCAAAAGGACATACCTAAGTGGAAGAACATACCCTGCTCATGGATAGGAAGACTTAACATAGTAAAAATGTCTATTCTACCAAAAGCCATCTATACATATAACGCACTTCCAATCCAAATACCAATGTCATATTTTAAGGGGATAGAGAAACAAATCACTAATTTCATATGGAAGGGAAAGAACCCCCGGATAAGCAAAGCATTATTGAAAAAGAAGAAGAAAGTGGGAGGCCTCACTCTACCTGATTTCAGAACCTATTATACAGCTACAGTAGTCAAAACAGCCTGGTACTGGTACAACAACAGGCACAGAGACCAATGGAACAGAATTGAGAACCCAGATATAAATTCATCCACATATGAGCAGCTATTTGACAAAGGACCAGTGTCAGTCAATCGGGGAAATGATAGTCTTTTTAACAAATGGTGCTGGCATAACTGGATATCCATTTGCAAAAAAATGAAACAGGACCCATACCTCACACCATGCACAAAAACTAACTCCAAGTGGATCAAAGACCTAAACATAAAGACTAAAACGATAAAGATCATGGAAGAAAAAATAGGGACAACCCTAGGAGCCCTAATACAGGGCATAAACAGAATACAAAACATTACCAAAAATGATGAAGAGAAACCAGATAACTGGGAGCTCCTAAAAATCAAACACCTATGCTCATCTAAAGACTTCACCAAAAGAGTAAAAAGACCACCTACAGACTGGGAAAGAATTTTCAGCTATGACATCTCAGACCAGCACCTGATCTCTAAAATCTACATGATTCTGTCAAAACTCAACCACAAAAAGACAAGCAACCCAATCAAGAAGTGGGCAAAGGATATGAACACACATTTCACTAAAGAAGATATTCAGGCAGCCAACAGATACATGAGAAAATGCTCCCGATCATTAGCCATTAATGAAATGCAAATTAAAACTATGATGAGATTCCATCTCACACCAACTAGACTGGCATTAATCCAAAAAACACAAAATAATAAATGTTGGAGAGGCTGCGGAGAGATTGGAACTCTCATACACTGCTGGTGGGATTGTAAAATGGTACAACCACTTTGGAAATCCATCTGGCGTTATCTTAAACAGTTAGAAATAGAACTACCATACAACCCAGAAATCCCACTCCTCGGAATATACCCTAGAGATACAAGAGCCTTCACACAAACAGACATATGCACACCCATGTTTATTGCAGCTCTGTTTACAATAGCAAAAAGCTGGAAGCAACCAAGATGTCCGTCAACGGATGAATGGGTAAATAAATTGTGGTATATTCACACAATGGAATACTACGCATCGATAAAGAACAGTGACGAATCTCTGAAACATTTCATAACATGGAGGAATCTGGAAGACATTATGCTGAGCGAAATGAGTCAGAGGCAAAAGGACAAATATTGTATAAGACCACTATTATAAGATCTTGAGAAATAGAAAAAACGGAGAAGAACACATACTTTTGTGGTTACAAAGGGGGGAGGGAGGGAGGGAGAGGGTTTTTTATTGATCAATCAGTAGATAAGAACTGCTTTGGGTGAAGGGAAAGACAACACACAATACAAGGAAGGTCAGCCTAATTGGACTGGACTAAAAGCAAAGAGGTTTCCGGGATAAAATGAAAGCTTCAAAGGTCAGCGGAGCAGGGGCTGGGGTCTGGGGAACATGGTTTGAGGAGACTTCTAAGTCAACGGGCAAAATAATTCTATTATGAAAACATTCTGCATCCCACTTTGAATTGTGGCGCCTGGGCTTTTAAATGCCAACAAGCGGCCATCTAAGATACATCAATTGGTCTCAACCCACCTGGAGCAAAGGCAAAGGAAGAACACCAAGGCCACACGACAACTAAGAACCCAAGAGACAGAAAGGGCCACATGAACCAGAGACCTACATTATCCTGAGACCAGAAGAGCTAGTTGGTGCCCGGCCACAATCGATGTCTGCCCTGCTAGGGAGCACAACAGACAACTCCTGAGGGAGCAGGAGGCCAATGGGATACAGACCCCAAATTCTCGTAAAAAGACCATACCTAATGATATGACTGCGACTAGAGGAATCCCAGAGACAATGCTCCCCAGACCTTCTGATGGCACAGGACAGGAACCATCCCCGAAGACAACTCATCAGACATGAGAGGGACTGGTCAGCGGGGGGGAGAGGGATGCTGATGAAGAGTGAGCTAACTAAATCAGGTGGACACTGGAGAGTGTGTTGGCAACTCTTGACTGGAGGGGGGATGGGAAGATAGAGAGAGAGGGAAGATGGCAAAATTGGCACGAAACGAGAGACTGAAAGGGCTGACTCAATAGGGGGAGAGCAAGTGGGAGAAGGGAGTATGATGTATGTAAACCTACATGTGACAGACTGATTGGAATGGTAAATGTTCACTTGAAGCTTAATAAAAATTAATTAAAAAAAAATGCTGTCATCACACTAACAAAACAAATTCTTTAATATCATCTAAGCAATATATAGTTTTTAAGTTTCCCCAGTCATCTCAATGTGAGATTTTCACAGTTGGTTTGTTCAAATCCTGTCTAAAAGAGGTCTCCACATTGCATTTGATTAATATTTTTATTGAAATTTTTCAGTGTAGTT
Source organism: Elephas maximus indicus (assembly GCF_024166365.1). NCBI lineage: Eukaryota > Metazoa > Chordata > Mammalia > Proboscidea > Elephantidae > Elephas > Elephas maximus. Next base: position 28,984,793 of record NC_064829.1, read on the forward strand.
TTAATTTGAATTTCTGTTATGAGCAAGATTAAGCATCTCTGATTATGTTTAAGGGTGATTTGTGTTTCTTTTTCTATGGACTATCTGTTTCTATACTTTTTTTGGCTCTTGGCCTTTTTCCTGTCAAATTCTAGGAGCTTTTTATATATGAGGCAGATATGCTGGTTTTTAATATTTAAAAAATTTAGAACTTTGAGTTTGTGATAAAGGTCTAATTTTTAAAGTTAACTATGCTCGTGGCTGTATGTCCATGGACAAATATGAATATTTTACATTAATTCTGCCCTTCATTCGACTGTACTATTTTTTCCCCAGAAAGTCCAGTGTAAAACACTGAGGGAGGATTCCGAGTTGTCCTGACTTGGCAGTCATTCAGTGAATAGGTATTAAATGACTATACGTTAGAGGTAGTACCAGTTGCTGGTGATAGAACAGTGAAGAATAGACAGTGGAGTTTTTTGGCAGTTATATTCATTTTCTTCAGAAAATATTTGTATAATATGATTAAATAATGAAATGATAGCAAAAATAAGCCTCACACAAGACAGTATACACACAGATCACAACTACAAGCTCCGTGTGTTTCTTTTAAAATCAGGGAAAGAATAAAGAGTCTTTCAGCGTCTGTCGAAGAGCAGCAGTATCTTCCTTTTGGTTTGTATTGCCGTGAGTCTAGCATAGAGGTTTACTAATAGGAGCAACTTCAAGTTTAAAACTATTAGAGGTCTGTTACTGCTACATAGTATAAATTTTTGTATTCTTTTGTGACCTGGAAATGAAGCAAATACAATATCTTGAAATATTTTAAATAGGACCAGATGTACTTGAGGTTTTGTTAAAGGTTAGATAGAGAGGAATTAACATCCTGCCATCTAGGAGCAGAATTCATTCTTATCCTTCAAATACTTTGTGTTATTATTTTATAACTGGTTATAAGATAGTTAAATTTTTATTATGCAGACTCCCTGACTTACCTTTACATTGCCGTAGGTAAAAGTACTTGGCCACATACTAGGAGATCAATAAATGGTGTCTGAATGGGTTACGTAGCTTAGAGCTGGGTCAGTGGAACGTTTTCTTGAACTTCATTTTTAAAAACCTGTAATACATGGAAATATCAAAATTCTATGCCTGTCTCAAGCCTTGAAATACTTTACCACCCATTTACTTTAAATTTTTTTTGTTTTTTAAAAAGTAGAAAGTTAGGAAAGAAAAAAATACATCACTATCCTACAAGAAGGACATTTGTGCTTTTTGTTTATTCTTTCCTCATATTCAAAGAAATGCATGTAGTTTATTGTGTAGTTCTAATCAGTGTACATGCTGTCTTGTATCTGGCATATTTTTGCTATCATTTCATTATTTATACTTCTGCATATTGTAGATAACCATCATTTTAGAATTTTTAAAACACATACCTTTCTAAAACTGGGCCAATTCTATTTTTAGACTGTTAACAGGAATAAAATATTTATGACAGATTTCTTACTCATATTCTTTGGTCTTGCAGGGTTTTCAGGAGACCCCATTTTATGATGATAAAATCTCTGAAAGTAAACAATATACTGTATTAAAAACAGTGTCCCGTATTCATCAGATTATAGAATATATAAAACTTAGAAATATTACATAGTGGATAGTTCTTTTAAATTGTGTACTCACTTGTGGCTGTGCTCTAATATTCGTTACACTCTCAGGAGAGTTAGTTTGTATACTGTGAAAAACTAAGGGAGGAACACAGCAACTGTTGACACGTATGATCTGTATCCACATACTCTATGAATGTAGATATTGGATATATTTTTGAGCTGATTGAGAGAAGATAACCTTTGCTACATTCTAATATATAGATCAGGTCACTTTTTCCAATTGCAGAATTACTGTGGATTCTTCAAGGTGTTGAATAAGCTCTATTTTTTAAAAATTAATATGTCATTTAAAAACTTATTTTGGTTGGGGCCAGGTAAGGCTTTTTTTTGACATTAGTCCTTTGTTAATGTGGTCCACATAGTCCCATATAAAATGAGACTGTATGATAACATCAAAGACATGCCTAAAGCATACTTAATTTTTTTTAGAAGGTAGGGGATCTGCTTTGAGAAACCAGTATAAGAGGCTATTTGAAAGACATCAAACGTGGACTTGTCCAGGCTTTGCAGGTTTTGAAGTACATATAGGAATCAGAATTGACTCATCACTTTGAAACTTTAATGTCAGAAAAAAAAACAAAAAAAAAACCAAGAGAAATCTTATGAATGGTAGTACTTGAGAGAGATAATTTTTGCTTAAATATCCAAGGAAATCTACCCATGGTAAGCTGCATTCCTCTGAACACCCTGATATATGTACTTAAAGCTTTTTTTTTGGGGGGGGGGCTCATTTGACCAAGAATAAATGCTATAAAAAATAAACCACATACAAAGATCACAACAATGCAATGAGCCACATTCATTTCTTTTAAAACTAGAAGAGAATAAATTTCAAGTTTCTGTTGAAGAGCAGTAATTTACAAACTAGACCATTTTTGTTAAATTCTGGAGATATTTGTGGCTGAGTTTTTATATGTTATCTTTAGGATAATTGTATCCTTTCATAATTTTTCCTTCTAGAGTCTTATATGCCTTTGTGACAGATTGTTACTGATAATATACAGTCATTATGCTTTGAATTCAGAATTAATAGATTGTTGTATAGAATTTAACAGAAGTTTTAAGATTCCTTAAATTTCAGAGCTGCTAAGAAAGTATATTATTCATTTGGTACAAATTTCTTTTTCCTTTTTTAATCTTTCAGTATCAGGTTTATTATTAAAAGCACAGGTAATAAAATGAAATTCAAAATATTTTTCAGAACACTACCATCTTAATAAATACTCTTGTACATGCCAAGTTCTGCTGTCAGCATCTTAAAAAAAAAAAAACCTATGGCCATCGAGTCGATTCCAACTCATAGCGACCCTATAGGACAGAGTAGAACTGCCCCATAGAGTTTCCAAGGAATGCCTGGTGGATTTGAACTGCCGACCTTTTGGTTAGCAGCCGTAGCACTTAACCCCTGCGCCACCAGAGTTTAGCTGATATATTTTCTATATCTTATAAACCTGATAATCAATTTCAGAGAAAACTAGACAGTTTTGGGGGGCAAAACTTGAAACTCTCTGAAGGAATGGGAAAGCATAGAGGCCCTAATAAAAACCAAAAACCCATTGCCGTCAAGTCGATTCGGACTCATAGCGACCCTATAGGACAGAGTAGAACTGCCCCATAGAGTTTCTGAGGAGCACCTGGCGGATTTGAACTGCTGACCTTTTGGTTAGCAGCCGTAGCGCTTAACCACTATGCCACCAGGGTTTCCAAGAGGCTCTAATATGACGAGGTAAATATTTGTTGATTCAGTTTTGAATTATTCCATTTATTTTTTCAGGCGTTTCATCAAAAATTCCAAAGAAGGAACATTCATAAGACTACACAAATTAATAACAGGAATTGCATGTAATTTTGGCCCATAACATCAGTGCCCTACTCGTCATTAAGAACGCTGTCAGTAACTCTTACAATCTGTTATTTTTTCATTTGTATTAACATCAGTGAATTCAGCAAAGTCCACAAAAATTAACTTAACCCTTTTGATATAATTAATCTTAAGAGCAAACTAAACATGCCTTAAATATAGCTGCATCTCATAAAGATAAAAGTTTTCACTTTGGAATTGAAATAATTTATAGATAATTACAGGAATACTAGTAGTAACACTTCTGAGAAGTTAATTACTATATATTATATATATAAAATACATGTTATATGTATATATGCATATCTCCACTAATTTGTCAAGAAAGCTGATGGTAGGCTTATAATTTATGGTTTGGAACCATAAATAACTTGTTTTAAAGTTAGGGTATATACATTACGTATGGTTTATTGTCAGCCCACTGCGTTTGGTGTGCTTTATTCTGGGGTAGTGTTTCCTGAAGTAGGGGGAGGGGTAGAGAACTAAAATAACTGATAATTAACATAGCAGTGATTTTTGTTTTGTTTATGTATAACAAATTGAATTTTTGCCACATTTCTGAATTACTTAAATTTGTTCGGTATATTATAATGACACATATGTGCACTTGTTTTGTTTCTTCCAGAATTTGTATAAGTGGGTGCAGGATTAATTGTAGTATAGTGCTTGGTCGTTTGAATGCCATTTCCTCATTAGGTGTCTCAGGTTGCCAGTGTTACAATTGCAGATACTTCGTTGAACGGACTGCCTGTTCATACAGGAGCTGCATTGTTGTATAGCCTCATTCCTTCCGATGGGTGTGGAGCAGGATTAAAGCTCACTTTATAGGGGTTCTAATTGTAGATGCCTAATTGACTTGATGAATAGTAAATGCTTGAAATTTAAACACACACACACACACACACACACAAACCTGTTTCAGAGCTGATCTGCGTGACAGAACAAATGCCTCACAGGTGTTGAATGCTTAAAGATAAAAGAGTAGTCTTTGTATATTTCCTAAGAATTTTCTTTTGAAGTTTATATGGATTTTCAATCTCATTGTTTCTTTTCTTAAAATGGTTCCTGGCAAAAATCCATTTCATCTTTGGCTGCACTTTTCACTTCTGAAGACAGACCTGAGTTTTAGAAGTTAACCAAAATATAAAAGCAAGAAAATCTGCAAGTAAATTTTTACACACTTTTGGGAAAGAAAAAACTGTTGACTCCAGGCTGTGGGCTAATAGGGTCACAAATTCTTCTTTTCATAATTCTTCAAGAATGAGTTAATGCATTACTAAGTACTTTCAAGGTCTCATCATCACCTGAAGAAGAAGGAAACTTCTCAGGCTAGGAAATTGACAAATGGAAATAATTTTTTTAAAAAATCAAAAATTCTACCTGTTTTACATGTATTCATTTATGTGTATGTGTACTTAGTTCCATGCAGTTTTATTGTGTATAGGTTCTTATGACCACCACCAAGGGCCCTATGTGCTACCCTTTTAAATCCCCAGCCACTTTGCTCCCACTCTACCCTTCCAACCTCTGGCAACCAATAATCTGTACTCTATCCCTGTAATTTTGTCATTTCAAGAATGTTATGTAAGTGGAATCTGTAGTATGCAATCTTTTGAGACTGGCATTTTTCACTCAGCATGATTAAATTCCCTTGAGATCCATCTAAGTTGTTATGTATATCAGTAGTTGGTTCCTTTTTGTTGCTGAGTAGTATGCCATAGCATGAACATACCATAGTTTAACAGTTCATGCGTTGAAGGACTTTGGGTTTTTTCTAGTGTTTGGCTGTTAGGAATAGAGTTGCTATGAATGTTTGTTTACATTTACAGGTCTATTTATAAATTTTATTTACTCAAATTGTAGGCCATACAAATAAGGGTAAAATATGCTGCATCATTTGGGCATTTTCTAGATGTGAACGTGCTAGCATCCAGAAGATTCTCCGGGGCCTTTATTTTCCACAATATCTGAGTTTCCTGGCATTAAATCATTATCACCCAGGGACAGTAAAGAGAGGTGACTTTCCCCATCAGTATCTATGTAACTTTTAACCTTATTCCTACTGAGCACTGTGGAGGGTGGTGGTGCAATGATAGATTTATTTTTTAAAATTCTTATTTGTATAGTAGTTATGTTGTTCAAAAGATTGTCCTAAATAAAGCAGATAGTGAAAAATCCTCTTCTTAGAAATGATAAATTTAGTAATGTTTCTGTACATACCACATGGAAAGCTTTTCTAAATTTATAACTTAGAGTAGAATCCATAGATAAGCTACCAAAGACAGATAGAAAATAATCTTAGACTTTTTTTTTTTTAAATCAGTCAGCTAGTAACTATTTATTGGAAACTAACTCTGCCCCAAATAAGAGAAATTCTTAGGTAGGTATAAAAAATCCTTGGGTAGGTATAGAACTTTTAAACTTTCTAGGAAATTTTTTTTTATGGTAAAAAATATATATAATATAAAATTTGCCATTTTAACAGTTTTTTTGTATACAATTCAGTGGCATTAATTATCAGTGTTGTGTAGCCATTTCCACTCTTTATTTTCTAAACTTTTTCATCACCCCAAAGTGAAGCCCAAACCAAAAAAAAAAAAACCCACTGTTGTTGAGACGATGCCCAGTACCTATTAATAATAGCTTCCCATTGTCCTTGTCCCCTCAGGCCCTGGTAACCACTAACCCAGGTGCCTCTGGGTGGACTGGAGCCTCCAGACTTTTCTGGTTAGCAGCCAAGCATGTTAACCATTTGTACCACTCAGGGAGTCCATAATACATACATATGGCAAAATGGCTTTCCAAAACAGTTGTAGCAATACTCCAGCAAAGTATGGGAATATAGTTTTAAAACACTTTTTTTCAACACTGGGGATTATGATTTTTAATATTTTGCTAGTTGTTGTGGTTTGTGTTTGTTTAGTTGCTAATGATATTGTCTATTTTTTCGTATTTGTTTAATGACAGAAGTGTCACCCTTTTTTGTCCATATTCTTCCTTGTAGTTTCAATGCCCATCACCCTGCTTTCTTTACAATAACTACCTGAGCCCCTAGGTAGTGCTTCTCTTAATGGTTTTTGGTTTGTTCTCTTAATGTTTCTGCTTCAGATTCAATTGTTGTTAGCTGTTGTCAAGTCAGCCCCTGACTCAGCAACTCCGTGCACAGTGGCATGAAACCCTGCCCGGTCCTATACTATCTCCATGATTGGTTGGGGATTGGGCTTTTGTGACCCATAGGGTTTTCACTGGCTAATTTTCAGAAGTAGATTGCCAGGCCTTTCTTCTTAGTCTGGAAGCTCTACTGACACCTGTTTAGCATCATAGCAATACACAAACCACCACTTACAGACTGTGCATGAGGTACATAGGCTGGGAATCAAACCCAGGTCTCCTGCATGGAAGGTGAGAATCTACCACTGAGCCACCACTGCCTTCATTAGACTCAGTTAAAATAAAACAAATACATGTAACAGATATCTTAAGACTGACTGCTAGTACCCTTGTTAAGTACTTTTCTGTAAGCAATTTTGATCCTGGTCAAGGACTTCCTGTCACGTTTTAGTTTAATCCCAGAAGATTTGAGCCTAAATAAGCACTGTTGCTATTAGCAAATACATAGGCTATGTTAGGACATAGACCTTTATTTATAGTATACTGTAATTACGTACTGACTCCTGCTATTAGAAGGGAAATAACTTATGGTAGGTGGGTTAGTACTTGGTTGTCGTGTAATAGATTAACAGCCATAATGTTGCAGATATACTTTTAAGACCTGAGGGTAACAAGTAAAGGGAAATACACTTTCTTCAAACTAATAGGGCCAGGTTCATTAATCAGACAGTAGACTGAAGTGACTTAATAGTGTAGCATTAGATTCACAAAAGAACTTAAATCCACTGCTTCAGAAATAGTAAAATGTATAAATAAAATACTCTGATTTTTTTTCTCTTTATTTTCAGGTTTACAAGTAAAAGTAACCAAACTGAAAAAGGAACGAATTTTGTAAGTATCAGTATATAACAGTGATATTTATAAGGTAATTGACACATTCGAACTCAATGTCTTATTTATAAGGAAATTAGCTTTACTTAGTTTTTAGTGTGAGTCTTATATAATTGACTGTGATTTTTAAAAAATTTCTAAAGTAAAATGCATAACTTCATAATTATAAGACTATCCTTAGTTAATATTTGAGTATGTGTTTATATTTTAATATAATTTATACATACACATAAAAATATTTTTCCGTATTTACTGAGACTAAAACTGATTTATAAACTCATTTTGATCCGTCTGTCAACAGCATTCTTTTCTCAGCTAAGATTGATACCTAGAATTCAAGATGCTACAAGAAGGGGAATTCAGTAATTCTGGGATTCTAAATTCATTTAAGCAGGAATTAGATGGGTATTCTGAGACTCCTTGTAAGTAGTTTGAAATTACCAGAGAACACCTTGAATTGTTTTAGTTCTTAAGCCCATGATCAGATCTGATTTTCTAAGTTAGACCAGATTTTATTCACAATCTTTAGAGCTTTCTTACTCAGGAATCTGAAATCAGTTTTCATAGTAAAACGTAAGTACCCATAACAAAAATCATTATAATTGTGACTAGTAATAATTGGATTTGCATTATGGTATGTACCCATGGGCCTCAGTTACTCTATGTTTATAAAGCTTCCAAGGCTGTAACAGAAAGCTAGTTACTGATCCCTCAGCAGAATACACCCAATTGTTTTCTTCATTATAATCTGAAAATTGGGAAGTTTTTCTTCACACCTGGAAAGTCATGTTTGGAAATAGACTTAGATTCAGAAATATGAAATCATAATTTTTTAAAACAGTTTTGTTTAAAAATAACTATTTTGTGAGTCTTCTTAATTAGGAACACTTAAATGCTTTGCAATACTGAAAGTAGACATGTTCTTACCTTAAAGATGTTATTTTAAACATCCTTAAGCATAGAATAACCCACTTCCATGTTTCTGTGATAGAGCTGTGTTTAGTTTCCACAATTAAAAGATGTTTCTTTACTTCTAGAGGAAATTTAATAAACCATTTTTGAGTAGTGTATTTAAATTGTATATTTTATTCGTTAGAATATTTTCTGAAAAATAACCAAAAGTGGCGTTTACAGCAAGGAAAATATATCTTTTCAAGTAGAAGGCCTAAAGTAGAGAGAGTCTGTTACTGTGTGCTATCAAGTCAATCCTGATTCATAGTGACCCTATACGACAGAGTAGAACTACCGCATAGGGTTTTCTAGGCTGAAACCTTTATGGGAGTGGATCATCAGGTCTTTTTTTCCCATGGAGCAGCTGTTGAGTTCAAACCATTGACCTTTCGGTTAGCAGCTGAGTGCTTTAACAATTGGACTGGCTAATTCAGTGACTCAGCAACCTCATCAAAGAGCCAGGTTATTTCTGTGTGTCTTCCTTGACATCCTTAATGTTCTGGCTTACTCTCTTAGTCTTGACTCACAGCAGAATAGCAAGATGACCACCATCATTATAGCCGTTACGTGCAGAACATCCAAAGGCAGAAAAGAGGATATCCCTTCCTTGTATCCTTTTCTATGAATGTATATAAAGTTTGCCAGAAGCGGTCTACAGCAGGCTTCCCCAACTCATAATTGTTGTGTGCTCATTCCTAAACAATGATGGGCAAAGGGCACTGAATTTTTTTTTTATTAATTTTTATTGTGCTTTAAGTGAAAGTTTACAAATCATGTCAGTCTCTCATACAAAAATTTATATACACCTTGCCATATACTCCTAGTTGCTCTCCTGCTAATGAGACAGCACACTCCTTCCCTCCAGTCTCTGTTTTCATGTCCATTCGGCCAGCTTCTGACCTCCTTTGCCCTCTCATCTTCCCTCCAGACAGGAACTGCCCATATAGGCTCGTGAGTCTACTTGATCCAAGAAGCTCATTCTTCACCAGTATCATTTTCTACTGCATAGTCCAGTCCAATCCCTGTCTGAAGAGTTGGCTTTGGGAGTGGTTCCTGTCTTGGGCTAACAGAAGGTCTGGGGACCATGACCTCTGGGGTCCTTCTAGTCTCAGTCAGACCATTAAGTCTGGTCTTTTTACAAGAATTTGAGGTCTGCATCCCACTGCTCTCCTGCTTCCTCAGGAGTTCTCAGCTGTGTTGCCTGTGAGGGCAGTCATCGGTTATAGCCAGGCACCATCTAGTTCTTCTGGTCTCAGGCTGATGTAGTCTCTGGGTTATGTGCCCCTTTCTGTCTGTTGGGCTCATAATTACCTTGTATCTTTGTTGGTCTTCATTTTTCTTTGCTCCAGGTAGGTTGAGACCAATTGATGCATCTCAGATGGCCGCTTGCTAGCATTTAAGAGCCCAGATGCCACTCTCCAAAGAGGGATGCAGAATGTTTTCTTAATAGATTTTATTATGCCTATTGACTTAAATGTCCCCTGAAACCATTGTCCCCAGCCTTCCCCTCCCTCCCCCGGCTGCCCCGGCTACACTGGCCTTCAAAGCGTTCAGTTTATTCAGGAAACTTTTGGTTTAGTCCATTTGTGCTGACCTCTCCTGTATTGTGTGTTGTCTTTCCCTTGACCTAAAATAGTTCTTATCTACTATCTAATTAGTAAAAACTCCTCTCCCTCCCTCCCCACTCTCGTAACCATCAAAGAATATTTTCTTCTCTGTTTAAACTGTTTTTTGAGCTCTTATAATAGTGGTCTCATACAATATTTGTCCTTTTGCAACTGACTAATTTCACTCAGCATAATGCCTTCCAGATTCCTCCATGTTATAAAATGTTTCACGGAGTCATCATTGTTCTTTATCAATGCATCAAAGGGCATTGAATTATTATAATTGGCTTCCCAGAACACCCAGTGCCGTCGAGTCGATTCCGACTCATAGCAACCCTATAGAACAGAGTAGAACTGCCCCATACAGTTTCCAAGGAGCACCTGGCGGATTCGAACTGCTGACCCTTTGGTTAGCAGCCGTAGCACTTAACCACTGCGCCACCAGGGTTTCCATAATTGGCTTAGGCTGATAAATATTCTGAAACTATTTTGTGTGTGTTCTAGGACTGAGCAAATAATTATAGCTAGTGACAGCCGGGTTTCTCACTGTCAGCAGAGGTACAAATGGGAAAGGCAGAAGGCTAGAATGAATCCTGTGCTGCTGGATAGGAATTTGAGTTCTAGTATTAAGTCATCGTTTTTAATATATAGATAGGTAAGTAGATGTAGATATGTGTTAATGTGTGTGAGGACACAGATATGTTTCCTAAACTTGGTCCTTTGAGGACCTGGAAGCGATTATACCTCAGTAGCAGTAAGCATATCTAGAGTCCAGATCTTGATTTGTAAATACTGTTCCCCAATAAGAATCAAGACTCCTTGGAGAAATGGCTGATTCAAAAGTTGTGTTTCAGAAGGTACAAGATGGCATCTTGTGGTGCCAGAAAATAAGGAGGTGCTCAAAAAATAATGTAGGCTTATTGAAAAGATAGAGAAGACAACTTAAAATATTCCCAATTGCAAAATCTAGGACAACTTGAGCAATGAAATAATTGTAATGAATTATGACCCAGAGAATGAAATAAACATAAGTCTTCACTGATAAATACATAAATAAAAGAGAAGGGACAGCTCTTTCTTAGTGTTATTCCAATTAGTAAATGTAGAAAGAATGATGAAATGTAGGAAGAAAAAATAATTGTTGCAGGCAAGAATCATCCATGGTGGCTGAAATTGGTGGATGAAAGTAAAATGAGAACCAGAGTGTTCGCTTAGCCATAAAGTCTCTCCCCGTGAGATCTTACAAATTATAAAGGGAAAAATAATAACATCACAGTAGAGAAAATTGACAAACTCTACCTCAATCAAAGGATCGAAATTAACATCATTAGTAATGAGCTATGTCAACCTCATGTGCCTCCTGATATGATGGACTAAGAACGGCACAACGTCACTTCTGTGATATTTTTCACCAAAATACATAACTCAAATAACGAGGAAACATCAGACAAACCCAAATTCAGGGAGAGTCTACAAAATACTGGCAGTGCTTTTCAAAGGTGTCAAGGTCATGAAAGACAAAGAAAGATGGAGAAACTGTCCCAGATTTAAGGAGACTCAACCGTTAAATGCAGTGTAGGATCCTGGGTGCTCCTGGACCAGAAAAATAATATTACAGGGACAATTGGTGAACTTTGAATTAGGTCTGTAGAGTAGTTAATAGCACTGTGTCAGTATTGATCTCCTGGTTTTGATCATTGTACTATGATAATGCAAGATTCTAGGAAGCTGAATGATAGGTATACAGGTACTCTTTGTTCCATGTTTATAACTTATTTGTAAGTCTGAAATTAATTCAAAATGAAATGTTAAAAAATGAGAAAAAGAGTTTTATTTTTTTAAAGATTCAGCCCCTGGGTTTAGAGAGAGACTCATATTCTCTCCAAGTAGTTGTTGGATATTGAGCAATCCTTAAAAATGATTCTTTTGGCAAGGAGTAAGAAGGAAATGACTGTTGAGTAGGCAACCAAGAATGTCTGCTACAGTTAGACTAGCCTGTGGCTCAGAGAGTAGTAGCCAGGGCAGCTCCTGGGCCATGGTTTCCTCCTGTGGCACCGAACAGACTTCAGAGTTTGTTTCTGTGGGCAGTGGGAACTTTAAGAACTTTGCAGGCTTTTAAGGTACTTTAATTCATATTGGTGGTATTACGTTATGTCCATGTATCTTAGAATTACCTGAACGGTTCCAGAAGAAAACCCTTTATATATATAAAAAAAAAAAAAATGTTTTTTTTTTTTTATATAGATTCCGCCTAATGTAAAAATCACTCCAAAAATAACTATAATGAAATTGTATCAGCTGGGTGAGGAAAATAGAACCATTTTCTTGGTTAGTAAATAAAATTTCTCCTTTTCTATGCCCTTAAAGTCAAAAAAGGAAAATATTTTTGCTTTACTTAGTAATAAGTAGGGGTTTCTTCAGTGGTAAAATTGTTTTATTAGAGTGGTTTGAGGTTTAAAATCATGAAATACACTTATTCTTTTATTTTCATTTTTGTTTATAGCCCAGCTAGCTAGTGATGATTACTGTTAAAAAAAAAAAAACCTTTGCTGTCAAGTCGTCTCTGACTCATAGCAACCCTAGGACAGAGTAGAACTGCCCCATAGGGTCCCCAAGGCTGTGAATCCCACAGAAGCAGTCTGCCCCATCCTTCTCCCACGGAGCAGCTGGTGAGTTTGAACCGCCAGCCTTTCGGTTAGTAGCCAGAGCGGTTAACCACTGCACCAGAAGGGCTTCCTGATGGTTGCTGCAAGCGTTAATTAGAAGATGAGTGCTATCAGTGACTGGGGATGATGATTAAACTAGATAGCTGTATTACTCTTTGTTGGAGATGTTCTACAAGTCTCTTCTTTTGTGTATAATAACACTATATAGGAGTTCTTGTTCCCTCTGACCTTTCCTAATACCAAAGGTTTAGTGTTTCAGACTTAATGAGTAGACATTGAGCTCTTTATACTGTGCTTTGGCTCAGTATTGAAGTTAATGATCTTATCAGTGCTAAATTAACAACCATTGATCAGAATGACTCCTTTAGAGCCAAAATGTTGGTTACTTTAAAGAAACAATACTAAAACCCACAAATTATTGTTTGCTATTTGATGATACATTTTAAGCTACATTCACTAAATGTTTTTAAAGGAATCCTTCACATAGGTCTAGTAATAGCTTTATTTTCTAAAATTTTAAATGACAGATTTATAGTTATAAAATAGTATTTTCTCTTAGCTTATTTCAGAATAATTTCTTTTACTGTAGATTGAATAAGATATAATTAGAAATTACCTAGATTTACTTATTAAAAACATACATTTATAACTTGAGACTTTTAATACAAAGTGTATTTCTCCATATAGTCATATGTAAAAACTTCTTAAATTTGTAGTTGTCTGTTGAACGTTACATCTTTAGAAATTACCTAAAACATCTATGAATACTAAAGAAAAATTTTTTTTAAAAACTAGACTAGAAGAACACCTACCTGGTTAATCAGTAAAAAAAAAATAATAATGCCATACTTCACTGTATTGTTTTACAGTCATTTGATCCTCTTAGCAACCTTTTAGTACATATTTTAATTACTCTGTAGCTTTGTACCTTAGGTACATTTTGGAATATAGGTAACTAAATTCCCTGAGTAATCAGAGAATTAAAGGGGTACTTTATGTTACCATCCCCAGAGTAAATTAGGTCTTTGCATTGTGGGACCAGGAACTGGGTTCTCTTATTTTACCATGACCCTCCCCTGCAGTATACTTTATAATTATGTAGTCAGGGCACAGTAACTGTCAGGATGTCTTCTCTCTAAATTGTTAGAATAACTATGTTTGAAAGATATCCCAGTCCTTAGGGATTCCCAGCTGGAAGAAGCAGATAAAAAAGGAATCAATATACTATATTTGTCCATCATATAATTGGTTCAGACTTGTGTTTGGATAACAGTTGTCTCTGCTGATGTTTTCATGGCTAATGTTTTCCTCTTACACAAATTCATTTATAAAACTGAGCGTGTAGAAAGGTCAACAGTTGAATATTGTGAGCATATTTGAAAAATTATACTTAAGCCTGGTTGATTCTTTTAACCTGGTTATAGACATGGACTCTGTCTGTTTTTACCAGTGAATACCGAGAACTTACCAACTGACTGTCTTAATGGTCAGTGAATGATTGTCCTGTTTACCTGCTGTCTTAGTTTCCTAGTGCATCTGTAACACAGATACCATAAGTGGGTGGCTTTAAAGAACAGAAATTTATTTTCTCACAGTTCTGGAGGCTAAACTTCACAACCAGGATCTTGGCAGTGTCAATTCCTTCCTTGTCTGTTGCCCCAGGCTTTCCTTGGTTCCTTGACTTGTAGAGGATCCTCACATGTTGTCTTGTCTTCTCCCATTAAACACACATCTGCCTGCATCTGATCTCCTTTCATAATTCAGAAGTGGTTTATGTTTAGGACACACCCTACACTGATAGGGCCTCATTAGCAAAACAGAAAACCCTGTTTCCAAACAGGATTACATTCACAGTTATAGGGGTTGGTTTCCAAACACGTATTTTGGGGGAACATAATTCAGTCTCTGTACCTGCCATTGTTTTCTAGTGCTAAATAAAAACAGTAACTGCTTTATTTTCCAGTTAGGAAACACGAAGATGACATTTACTCTAATTTACTCATCCAGCTTTATAGTACTTAAGAAAATTCCATTTTTGGCTGCTGAGAAATATTAAAATTCTGAACTACCTACCTACAAATAAGCCCTTGTTTTATTTTAAATTATTTTTTAAAGAATTCCAAAGGAAAAAAAGTATCCTGCAGAATATACAGGACTATGTTCATTTTTTTTTTTTTTATGTTCATAGTCTTGGTTTCTTATCACAGGTAAGTTTCTTTATAAAGAGTTTAGCTTGAACATACATTGTTCTCTCCATATCTTTAGTCGTGGTTGTCAAAAACCTAAATGCACAGAAAAACACCAGAAATTCACGTAACAGAATATATTTATTGTGAATAGATACGATGCGAATCAGGCAGTATCAACCTAGAGAGTATCAGGAAGGTGCTCTGAAGAGCGGACAGTGAAAACAGGTTATATAAGTCATTGTCATGTTAATTTCTCGGGAAATAGCATCAGAACACCTGCAGGGTTCCAGGAGGTTGTAGAAACAGTCACTTAAGGACAGGCGTACATTTTCCATCAGACCCAGGGGTTAAGTTTTTTTTCCAGGGGTTCCTGCTCCTCAAAACTGGTTGCAAGTAGATAGTTCTCTAAAAGTGCCCAATGCTCAAGGCCGATTGGTCTCTGCTAAGCTGCGAACTAGGCCATGGTTAGACTTGAAGGTGACTTTAGGAAAACGGCTCAAGGTTCAGAAGGTTACCTAAGGGCAGATGGCCTGAGTGGGTCACCCCAACTCCATAGACCCAGAAATCTGGATTCCAGGAGAAGTAAAACAGTTTCTCATGGTAATTCCTATTTATCTTCCTATACTTCTCCCCCTGCCCAAATATATGTGATTTTAAATATGAGAAGCCCAGAATATATGGCATATGGGTGTGTCAATGACAGAGAATTGAGGGTCGGTGGATTCTGTCTCATTACGGTTACATTTTCATATATAAGATCTATCTGATTTTTACATGCTGGTTATATTTAAAATGCTTTGTTACCTCAGAAAGACAGGAGGCCATCTACTAGAGAGATGATATCGAAGCTCTTGTAAAGTGCTACCAGTGGGATAGGTGCACTGAGATTACCTTAGAGGTGAAGTTGGAGATTGGTGTATTACTAACTTGAGCAAGGTCCAGGGTAGACCTGTCTTATATATTCCACTCACACCTATGTTTTAAATTTCATGACTGTTCTTTGCATCGTTTGGAATTCATCAGTTTGCTTTCTTAAGGAGTTTGTTAGATTATTCCTACATTTAGTAGAAGCTGATTATGTTTACTACTGAGTTAGCATGAATAAACAAATATTGTGATGTTATGAATCATTCTAAGCAGAACATTGATAGAATATATATGAATATGGGGAAATCAGACATCTCATTACTATTATAAAGTTCTGTCTATACTTTTGTTCATGATTTTTTTAAAACCCTTTGCTATGAACTTTTCATCTCAAATGTGTGTATAGTTCTTCAATATGTGAATCTGAAATTTAATATTGCTGTGTTTTTATGATATAAATTATTTAGATTAAATGCTAAATTTTAATTGGTATTGGCATCTGACAAACTGGTTTTTTTTTTTTTTTTTTAATACAACTTTAATTGTGTCCCCAGACAAGTTACTGATCTTGGTAATATTTGTTGAATACTCTCAAAATAGGATCAGTGGAAAGCTGATGCTCCTTCTGAATTAAATGCTTTTTTCAGAGGTATTAGAAAATTATTATTATTTTTTTTATTAAATGAGAAACAGATTAGCAAGCTTCAGCTATGTCTTGCTGTGTATAATTTCTGAATTTTCAGATGTCTTCATATTCTCCCATGACTATATTTGTTGTAGAGGAGGAGGCTATTGCTCTAAGATGATATTTTCTTCCTGTTAGTATCAACTGTTCAACAAGTACTTAATACGTATGAGTCAGAATCGAGTCAGTAGCAACAGGTTTTGTTTTTTGGTTTTACATGGTAAGGAGCCCTGGTGGTGCAGTGGTTAAGAGATCGGCTGCTAACCAAAAGGTCAACATTTCGAATCCACCAGCTGCTCCTTGGAAACCCTGTGGCGTGGTTCTGCTGTGTCCTATAGGGTCACTATGAATTGGAGTCGACTCAACAGCAACTTGTTTGGTTATAATGGTAAGGAGCCCTGGTGGTGCAGTAGTTAAAGCACCTGGCTGCTAAACAAAAGGGTGGTGGTTCGAACCTACCACTCGCTCTATGGGAGAAAGATGTGGCAATCTGTTTCTGTAAAGATTTACAGCCTTGCAAACCCTGTGGGGCAGTTCTGCTCTGTCCTGTAGGGGTCACTATGAGTGGAATTGACAAGATGGCAGTGGATTTTGTTTATGGTACCTGACTGTGTGGAAACTCAAATCCTACTTCTTTAACAACAAACTGTAAGGATCAATCAAATCTAAATCTGTTCACATCTTTTCTTCTTCCTCTGACCCTAACCTCTGGAGTGAGGTCAGACTTCACGAGTTAAAGGGCATAATCCTCCAGATGGTCAAACCTGCTCAAGACTTCAGATGCCAGCTGTAAGATCAGGAGTCCCCAGGACCCCACTCACTTCTGACTTGCTAGCTACAAATTCGAGGGTTCCCTCTACCCCTTCCAGGATACCGCAGTAAGGTTGGCTGCTCTCACTTCTGACCTATCAGCTCCCACTGCTCTCTTGGGTTTGATAATTTGCTCAAACGACTCACAGAACTCACAGAAAGCTCTATACTTAAAATTACAGTTGTGTTATAGCAAAAAAGGAATCAAATGACGAGATGCAAAGGGCAAGGTCCAGCAGGGTTCCCAACATAGAACTTCCGTGTCCCAAAAAGGGACGTGTTATCCTCCCACAGGCATAGTCTTTCACCAACCCTGAAGCCCATGGAGCTTCCTTGTCCGGAGCCTGTATTAAGGCCTCATTATTAGTTTTTTTTTTTTTTTTTTTAGTCATGATTGATTGTACTGTGCCCCTTCCACGGAAGTCTGCTGATGCCATAGGTGGGTCTTTCTGGCATGGTCAGCCCCACCTTAGCTACCTCATTAGCATAGCCTGTCATGTGTGGGGCCTTCTTAGATAACAAAGACACATCAGTCACTGGGGAAATTCCAAGATTTTAGAGGTTATCTCAGGAATCAAGGACAAAAACCAAATCCTTTGGGGAAAGTTGACCCCTCACTGACATTTTGACTTAGTTGTTTTACTCATCTATTTTCCTGCCAGTGGTAGTCTACATTGTGGCCACTTTGACACAATCATTTTGATACCTACTTTTTGTGACATAATGGTTTGCCACCCTTATTTGATCTGATATTTTAGACCCTTGAAGGGAGCAGGGGAAGATGTTTGAACCACAGTTTTGGCCTATGTGTTCAGCTTCAAGACAGCACAGAAAACCCCAGTTAAATTTCTAATGAATGGGTTTTCTTAGAATTAAAATATATGCATATTGTATATAACGTGAATTTTTAAAAATGATGATAGGGTAAAATCTGCTATAAACTTGGAAAGTAATCAGATTCTACTAGAAGAAAAATTTAGATGTCTTTATTTTTTTCCTGATTATAAAATCATAATGGTAAACACTTAAGGAACTTTCTGTGTGCCAGCACTGTTTTGCGTTCTGTATATACATTAATACCCAGTGTTTTCAAATGCCTTATCGGTAGAAAAGCAGAAAATCTCATACTCTGTTAGGAGTGAAAAAAAAGGAGTTTTATTGAGGAATAGTAACAGCTGTAGTTGGGCGGCACTAAGTAAGGATACAAAATGCTCTGCAATTCAAGTGGAGAGAGAGTTCTTTATACACAGAGGACAAAAGACAGGTAGAGGGCTGATGATTGACTGTAGATAAGATCAGCTTCAGCTTGAGGCCCTTTGAAATGGAAATGTTGGCCACCTGGCTAGGAAGGTGTAAGTCACCACCAGCTGGTTCAGACATACTTGATTGATTAAGGGGAGCAACATTCTTAGATCTTGACACATTCTTCTTAAATGGTTTACACCTTGACCTTTTTTTTTCCTGAGAATGTGTGTTGGCCCCATCATTCTTAGTGTGACACTGAATGCCTCCGGTTTGAAACTTTTCTGTATTCATGAGGTAGGTACTATTGTATCCACATTTTTTGAGACAGAGAGAGTATAGATTGCTTGAGCCAGGTCACATAGCTGGTGAATGACAGAGCTGAGATTTAAACCGAGGCATCTGGGTTTAGGATTTGTGTTCTTCCACTTCACTGTAAGTAATGCCAGGTAAAAAGTTTCAGCAAAACAAAATAAATTACAAAGTACAGATCTCCCATAATTGGAATAGGGATGGCCTAAGAGTAGAGATGCCTGTTGTTTACATTAACAAACATAGACAAAATTTTAAAAAGTGTGCATTTTTATAGCCATTTTCATAAAGTTGAGCCAATGGTGGCATCAAAATCCACTCGTTCATCTGTGTTCCAGCATTGTGTAATGAATGCCGGGTACTTAGGATAATACTTCTCTATACAAAACCCATCGTATTCAAGTTGATCCCAACTCATAGCGATCCTATTCGACAGAGTAGAACTGTCCCATAGGGTTTCCAAGGCTGTAATCTTCACAGAAGCAGACTTCCATATCTTTCTCCCTCGGAGCAGCTGGTGGGTTCGAACTTCCAGCCTTTTGGTTAGCAGCCAAGCACTTATCCACTGCCCCATCAGTGCATAAAAATACCTCAGAGCAAATCCTAGTATAATTTGAACTCTGGTTAACAAGATACGCAAGCTCTTTGTTTTGATACAAGAAATTCATGATCTGTAAGTGATAAGACAGTACTTTGGAGTTCTTTTAACAGAATTATCCTGTTAAAGTATTATCTTTTTCTAAAAAACTTATTTATTTCTTCACTTTTAGAGATGCACAAAGGCTAGAGGAATTTTTCACCAAAAACCAACAACTGAGAGAGCAACAGAAAGTCCTTCATGAAACCATTAAAGTTTTAGAAGATCGGTGAGTCTGGTACTTGAATCTTTTTTAACAAGAGGTGATTTTTCTCTTAACATTAGCATTGGTTTTAATTTGTAATCAGTTTTGGGATTGAAAGTGTTTTTTTTCCCAACCCTCTATCACCTTTGAATGAGTACCTTATGAAATTAAGTATATATTGGTCTTTTCATTAATTACAGTGATCACATAGTTTTACTCTTTAAATATCTTTACCTGATGTTTGACGTATGAGATTAAGGGTAGCAATGTTCTAGTTCTTTTGATGATTTAATTCCATTTTTACTTCTTTAAATAGGTAGAAACTGCTTCAGAGTTTTATTCTTTTCTCATTCCAAGGAGCCCTGGTGGCACAGTCGTTAAGCGCTCAGCTGCTGCCCGAAAGTTTGGTGGTTTGAACCCACCAGCCATTCTGCAGGAGAAAGATGTGGCAGTCAGCTTCCATATTTAAAAAAAAAAATTTTTACAGCCTTGGAAATGCTAAGGAACAGTTCTACCCTGTCCTATAGGGTAGCTGCGAGTCAGAATCGACTCCACGGCAGTGGGGTTTCTTATTCTTATCATTCTCTTTTCTCCCCAACATACTTCTCCACTTCCAGGCAGTCTAGGGATTCTTCTGAATATTCCTGAGATGATGCCTATCAGTTACTTTACCTCCACATGCAGACTTCTTGCTTTCACACTCCTGTGAAGGTAACACCCAGGAACAGAGACGGCTTCCAGAATTTGCTGTATTGCCTTCTCTGAACTATCAGTGCTAGTTAGGACCTTGAACTAGCTACTGTAGCAAACCATGTTCCTTGATTTCTTTACAGTGAACATTTTTCCTTTACTGTTATTTTTGTATATGTTACAGAAGGGCGGGAGGGTTGAAATTTGCCTCTGTCCCTTTAGTGATGGGATAATCTAATATTCTGCATGTATGCAAATCAAAGTTGCATACCCGCCTTCTGTAAATGCTGACTCAGTGTACGCACATTTACCGAAATAGGCAACCTACTGTGGAATAAAAATCCATGTGCTTTAGATCTCCGATATGAATTTGAATTCCAGTTTCACACTATATCCTTAATTCAGATTCAACAACAAATGTTTAAGTTCTTAAAAGTGTTTTAGGTGTAGCTCTGGAAGCTCAGAATAATTCATGCTCTTATGGAGCTTATATTTAATTTTAAAAGGTTTAGAATGAGCCATACAAACAAATAAATGAGATTTTATGTTACAGTCCTATGAAGTAATTAAAATTGAACGATGTAATTGAGTGACCGCAGGCATTGGGACGTGGAGATATACTGATGGCTATTCAGGGATGGTCTTTATGAGGAGGTGCCATTTGAACTGAAACCTATATTATGCAAAAGAAGAACCAGTCATTTAATGAATTAGAGGCAGAAAGATATAGAACAGACAGATGGAAAAGCCTAAAGTGGAAATAAGTTTGAAATGTTTCAGGAACAAGAAGTCCACTGTGATTCTAGCTTAACAAGTGAGGGAATGAGTATTAGGAGATGAGATTGGAAAAGTGGGCAGTAACTGGGTTATGTGGGGACGCAGGCAAACAATTTGGATTTTTAATTATCATGGTTTAAGTAGGGGAATGTGAAGGGCTATGGGTGGGTGCTGAGAGCATCTGCTAGTAATATCCAAATGGAGGTGTCAAGTAGGCACTTGTATATCTGAGTCTAGAACTAAATGGAGAGGTTAGAGCTAGAGAAATAAATTTGAGAGTCTTCATCAGCATGTAAATGGCATTTAAAGCCTCAGGACTAAACAGGATTTCCTAAGGACACCTTAAACAGTATAGGAAGAGAATAGAAGGGTTCTCACTCAGTGCTGAGTCCTGGGACATACTAATTAAGGTTTAATAAAGGATAAGGACCTAGCCAGCAAAAGAGATCAAGAAAGAGAGGCTATTGTAGTGGGAGAAAAGCCAGGAACGTAGGGTATAGCACTAACAATACCATCTTCACAGGGCTAATTTGAAGATTAAATGAGATAATGCAAGTTAAAAGCATACAGTAGAAGCTTAATAAGTTTTATGATCTTCCTCTTAATTGATACATACGAGTGCAACCTTTAACACGCCAGTCTGCTGTTTACCATTTCCAGGTCCAGTCTCTCTCCTGCTGAGATATCAGGAAGCTAGAGAGCCATTTGTCCTTCCCACCCTTCCCCAGTCCAACATGAAAAAGGAAATCATCCATTATTCTTTAGTGTGTTGAGAGGCCTTTCCTTCTGCTTTCTCTGGGTATGTAGTATGGAGAGAAGATAGGCAGCATATCTTTCTCAGCCTTTAATAACTCTCCAGCAGTTGAAGCACTTTCTTCTCTTACTTCACCATGTTTTTTCTTTCATCCCTACCACTTAGCACAGGCAGTTACCTTCTTCCTTCCCTGTAATGAGGGTAGAACCAGTAAGAGATTATGAACTCTTTCTCTTCTGTGGTTCCTATGTAAAGGGAAATTCAAGGTTGGCGTTAGTAACTAAATGTATTAGTCTGTGAGAAGCAAACACCGTGATGAGGTTAGGCATGGAAGATGTTCATTCGGAGAAACACATGTGAAGGAAAATGGGGAGGGAGCTAGGGGAGGCTGGGAGAGCAGTCAGATCTCCATGCGTCCACCCCCTGTGAAGGAGAGATGGAAAGAAGTTTTGGCAAGGTTGATGGAGAGTCCTGGGGTGATAGTGTTCCTGCACTGTTCATTCATGGAATGCTTGGTGTTCACTGTGTGAATAGGTGAAGCGTTTAGAGGATGGTAGCTGGGACCAGTGATTTTCCTCACTATGGTAGGAGATGGGTGGTGTCTTCATGGCTGCCGTAAAATACAATCAGAAGTGATTGTATTTATTTCTAGCACCCTTCCTTCTTAGTTGATCATTAGCAAGTTGTTTAGGGCCCAAGGTTAATATGCTGGGGAGAGTGGGGAGAGGATCAAAAGATAAAGTTTTTCATTGTTTTGCACAAGGCTTAGTACTATCAGCTCTCCATTTCATCCCCAAGATAGTGTGCTTCATCTTAGCTCTTGAAATGCACCTTTATAGTGTCTTCAGAGCACTTTACTTTATGACCTAACGCCTTGGTTTAAAGTTTAGGCTTCCAGTTCTGCTGTCCTTTGCATCTTGCCCTCCCCTTCTTCAGTGAGTTTTCCTTCTCCAAGTCCTTTCTGAGAGGAAATGTCAATGGATGAATACCTCCACTCTTCCCGCTGAAATCTTTTCTAAATTACTCTCCTCTGTTCAGTTAATGGGGCTCTGGTGGCGCAGTGGTTAAGAGTTCGGCTGCTACCCAAAAGGTCAGCAGTGTGAATCCACCACCTGCTGCTTGGAAATCCTATCGGACAGTTCTACTCTGTCCTGTAGGGTTGCTATGAGTTGGAATCAACTGGACATCAATAGATTTGGGTTTTGTTGTGGGTTTTTTTTTTTTTTTTCTTTTATTCAGCTGATATATTAATTTTTTAAATTTTTATTCTGCTCCTTCTTAAAACTAGTATCTTCTTATGATCTAGTCTGCCGGTGGTTACTAATTTCATATGGATTTCATTCTTCTTTGCTATTTCTTATCCTAAATGTTCTCGTACCTTTCAGTTCATTCTAATGGAGATTTTTTCCAAGTATTGTTTCACCTTTGACAACCTTTACATCCTTATTGGGCCTGTAATTCATTACATGGTATTAATTTGGTAGAGGGTGACGGGGAGTTTATAGCTCAGTGCTTTATACACATGCTTTTTCCCTCCTTCAAATACAAATCTGAAATTTCTTCTGGACACACTTTACAATGTATTCTTCATTTTATGAAGCCTCATTTGCTTAAACCCAAGATCATTATTATTTTTTTTAATTTGGGAGCTGATACGTATTCAGAGCTCACTATGTACCCACGCATTGCTCTAGCACTTAGTCTTCATATTAACACTATCAGGGAGATGATAGGCCCAGTCTACAGAGGCAACAGCTAGCAAAGAATAAGAAACCTTCCCAAAGTCACATACTTAATCAAATCTGACCCCAGAGTCCCCAGTTTCTCCTGTTTTGTGCTACCTTGTCTATATGTTGTCTTCATTTTATGAATGTTATATAAATGAATTACATCTTAAATGGTCATCTCAGAATATTTGTGCTTGATCTGAAGTTACCAAAATGGATACTTTGAAAATAAAGTTTTTGACATTGCCTATTATCTAGTATATTTTCTTGGTAGTTCTTTTTTTTTTTTTTTTTTTTGTTATTTAGCTTTTAAATTGCTGCTAAGTACTATCTGCAAATGGTCTAAGTAAGTAGTGTTTGGTAAAGTTCTGCCTTATATAATATTTCATTTTCATTTTATGTCATATGTAAGAATGATACCTAAAGTAAGCTGTAAAAATTACTGTTGCCAAGACTTTTAAAAGGCAGCATGCATTTTGTCAACATTTCTAAAAAGCAGTTCTGGAACTTGCAATGTACTCTTCATGAGATGAAACAGTTCTTATTTCTTAAGTTAATGTTTTAAAAACATTGTGAGATGTTTAGATGAAAGGAACTACGCAATAAAGATAAATTAGATAATTAAAAAGTTCTAATTTTATTAGGTTCATTTATATTTTACTACTATTATTATTACATTTACGTACTTTCCTTCAGGGAACCTAAAGTATTTCATTAAATCTAAGAATCAGTCACTGTGCTAGAGGAGTAGACAGTACATTTTCTACAAAAATCTGAACAAAGTAGTTAAATCATAGCTGTCTAATAGATTTTAATATTATTAAAAGCATTTTTAGTAGAAAACATCTTAAATTTCAGTTGTCATTAACAGGAAAAATAAGTACACATAATCTGGATTTATGATTCTGCAACTATTTTTCAAATATTGGACCAAATGTCTTTTGTCTTCCTAACTCTTACCCATTGGCGTCAATTTAAACATCATATTCTTCAGAAGACCTTCTCTGACTTCCTAGATTAGGTTAAGTAGCCTGGATTCCACTATCAAAACGTGAGCCATACATCATTGTGACAGATTTTTGTTGTCTGACTTTCTCTAGTAGACTGAAAGCTCTTTAAAATAAGTGATGCTATCGTGGTCACTGTGGCATTGAGGTATACGTTGAATACACTGCCGTACGGGGTTGTTCTTAGGTGCCGTCCAGTTGGTTCTGACTCATAGCGACCCTATACACAACAGAACGAAACACTGCCAGGTCCTGTGCCATCCTTAAAACTATTGTTATGCTTGAGCTTATTGTTGCAGCCACCGTGTCAATCCACCTCATTCAGGGTCTTCCTCTTTTCTGCTGACCCTGTACTTTGCTAAGCATGATGTCCTTCTCCAGGGACTGATCCCTCCTGACAACATGTCCAAAGTATGTAAGATGCAGTCTCGCCATCCTTGCTTCCAAGGAGCATTCTGGCCATACTTCTTCCAAGACAGATTTCTTCATTCTTTTGGCAGTCCATGGTATATTCAATATTCCTCACCAACACCATAATTCAAAGGTGTCAATTCTGTGGTCTTCCTTATTCATTGTCCAGCTTTCACATGCATATAATGTGATTGAAAATACTATGGCTTGGGCCATGTTCACCTTTAGTCTTCAAGGTGACATCTTTGCTCTTCAGCACTTTAAAGAGGTCCTTTGCAGCAGATTTACCCAGTGCAATGCATCTCTTGATTTCTTGACTGCCGCTTCCATGGATACTGATGTGGATCTGAGTAAAATGAAATCCTTGACAACTCCAGTTCTTTCTCTGTTTGTCATGATGTGGCTTATTGGTCCAATTGTGAGGATTTTTGTTTTCTTTATGTTGAGGTGCAATCCATACTGAAGGCTTTGGACTTTGATCTTCATCAGTAAGTGCTTCAAATCCTTTTCAGTTTCAGCAAGCAAGGTTGTGTCATCTGCGTAACACAGGTTGTTAATGAATCTTCCTCCAATCTGATGCCCCATTCTTCTTCATAGAGTCCAGCTTCTCATATTATTTGTTCAGCATACAGATTAAATAGGTATGGTGAAAGAATACAACCCTGATGCACACCTTTCCTGACTTTAAACCAATCACTATCCCCTTGTTCTGTCCGAACAACTGCCTCTTGATCTATGTAAAGGTTCTTCATGAGGACAGTTAAGTGTTCTGGAATTCCCATTCTTCGCAGTGTTACCCATAATTTGTTATGATCCACACAGTCGAATGCCTTTGCATAGTCAATAAAACACAGGTAAACATCCTTCTGGTATTCTCTGCTTTCAGCCAGGATCCATCTGACATCAGCAATGATGTTCCTGGTTCCACATCCTCTTCTGAAACCGGCCTGAATTTCTGGCAGTTCCCTGTCGATATACTGCTACAGCCGTTTTTGAATGATCTTCTGCAAAATTTTGCTTGCATGTGATATTAATGATACTGTTCTATAATTTCCACATTCGGCTGGATCACCTTTCTTGGGAATAGGCATAAATATGGCTCTCTTCCAGTCAGTTGGCCAGGAAGCTGTCTTCCATATTTCTTGGCATAGACAAGTGAGCACCTCCAGTGCTACATCTGTTTATTGAAACATCTCAGTTGATGATCCGTCAGTTCCTGGAGCCTTGTTTTTCGCCAGTGCTTTCAGAGCGGCTTGGATTTCTTCCTTCAGTACAATTGGTTCCTGATCATATGCTTCCTCTTGAAATGGTTGAACGTTGACTAATTCTGTTTGGTATAATGACTCTGTGTGTTCCTTCCATCTTCTTTTGATGCTTCCTGCGTCGTTTAATATTTTCCCCCTAGAATCCTTCACTATTGCAACTCGAGGCTTGAATTTTTTTTTCAGTTCTTTCAGCCTGAGAAACTCCGAGCGTGTTCTTCCCTTTTGGTTTTCCATCTCCAGCTCTTTGCACATGTCATTATAATACTTTGTGTTCTCAAGCTGCCCTTTGAAATCTTCTGTCCAGTTCTTTTACTTCATCAATTCTTCCTTTTGCTTTAGCTGCTCAACGTTAGAGAGCAAGTTTCAGAGTCTCCTCTGACATCCATCTTGGTCTTTTCTTTCTTTCCTGTCTTTTCAATGACCTCTTGGTTTCTTCATGTATGATGTCCTCGATGTCATTCCACAACTCGACTGGTCTTTTGTCACTAGTGTTCAGTGTGTCAAATCTGTTTTTCAGATGGTCTCTAAATTCAGGTGGGATATACTCAAGGTCATATTTTGGCTCTTGTGGACTTGCTCTGATTTTCTTCAGTTTCAGCTTGAGCTTGCATATGAACAGTTGATGGTCTGCTCCACAGCCAGCCCCTGGCCCTCTGACTGAGGATATTGAGCTTTTCCATTGTCTCTTTCCACAGATGTAGTCAATTTTAATGAGTACAGTGTACTAGGTACATCATAGGTATTCACCGAATCCCTATTGAATGAAAATGAATAAATTTGAGGAACTCTTTTTTGGTTAGAGCAAACAATTGAGGATACTTGTTAACCTGGTAAGTTTTAATAGCAAAATTAGTCTTTCATTTCATCATCTCTGTAAACAAACTGGAGTAAAATTCAGAATGGATGTTGCTTTCTGCTCTTACGAGTGGAATTACACTTTCTTCCCTTTTACTGCTTCATAGCTATGAAACTGTATTCTGCTATGAAGTTGGGCCTGTTTTTTCTTTCTCTGAGAGCAGCAGGGAAAGATAGGCGATGGAACCCTGCTGATGGAAACAGAAGCAAGCATATTTTCTCACATCCATTTAAATTTAAACTAGCAATCAAGAGTTGACCCTCTTTGACAAATATTGTAATCAAGGGTGGCAACTAACCAAGGGAAAACTGGAAGTAATAAACAGGCTAGGGAATATTGCTTCCTTTTTTAGCTGTTCAAACAAGTGGAAGTTTTAAACTTGGAAACCCAGGGTTCCAAGATATTTTTTTCCGTGATACCTCATGGGATTTTAGTTTTGATTTCTTGGAAACAATAAGGTATTCAGTTTTAATAACAAATAAACTGACTAATGAATGACATTTAAATAATACATTAAAATTGTTTAATGCTATTTAAGTCCTTCAGAGTTTTTCAGCGGCCTTTCAATGCCAAAAGCTGTTTGGTTTCTTGCGATAGCTCAGTAATTTACTTCTGTGTGTAAACTATTTACCAAGATCAAGCCAACTATTATAATCTTTATTACCTGGACCCCAAGCTGTTAATTTGAACAAATTTTAAAATGAGAACTATAAGTATGAAATGTCAAGTATTTTAAGCAAATAGTTAAAAATGAGTGTTCTTAATAGGTTAATAGTGTTTTGGTTTTGGAATAGTTTAGAGAGAATCTATTCATACTTTCTTTGAAATGTTAAAGGCGTTAAGTAGACTTTACCGTTAGCTTTAGAAATGGTTGATAGGTCTGAATACATAAATATTATACCAGAAAGATAAGAAATTGTGTGTCCTTTTTAGTACCTTAATTCTCAAAAAGATTTCATGCAAAGTTTGCTAAAATATAATATTAAATTAAAGTGCTATAATGAAAGGGAGTATATAATGTACTCCCTTTGGCTTATTTTGTCTGGGTTTTGTTTTGCTCTTTTTTTTTTTACCTCTTGAATTTTTGTTCAAGTAATGTGTGCACATACAAAAAATAAAATTTTATAAAAAGGCTTATAATTAAATAGTAATTTTATGTTCCGTTCTTTCCCACCCCTCCCCATTCCAGGTTTTAGTTCTCCAAAGTTGTGAATGATGTATTTTCACTTTAATACTTGGCTTATCAATTTGAGACTGTATCTGTTGACTTCTTGCTGTGAAGATGAGGATACTACTTTTCCCAGCTTTCCTAATTTCGAATAGTTTTTATTTTAGTTCTGTTTTACCTTTGAGCCTTTGTTGTGGTTAGCTGCCATCAAGTCAGCTCTGATTCATGGTGATCCCATATATAAACAGAACAAAACAGTTCCTGGTCTTGCACCATTTTCATGATCGTTGGCATGTTCAAGGCCATTGTTAACGGCCATTGCACATTTTTGGTTTCTTTATTGCTGCTATTGTTGAGAAATACGCACAGCAAAACACACCAATTCAGCAGTATCTGCATGTGAAATTCATTGACGTTGATTACATTCTTCCAATTGTACAGCCATTCTCACCCTCCTTTTCTGAGTTGTTCCTCCCCTATTAACATAAACTCATTGCCCCGTGAGATTCCTACCTAATCTTTTGAGTTGCTGTTGTCACTTTGATCCCTTATAGATAGTTCCTGAAAGCAGACATTTTTTACTAGTTAAGACTGCTGTTTGGTTTTCAGACTTCAGGGATATTTTTGGTTGAAGGTTTAAAGATTATCTCAGGGCAGTAGTTTCAGGGGTTCATCCACCCTCTGTGGCTCCAGAAAGTCTGGATTCCATGAGAATTTGAAATTCTCTTCTGCATTTTCTCCATTTTGATCAGGATTCTTCTGTAGAATCTTTGGTCAAATGTTCGCCACTGTACATTTTGAATGCTTTCCAACCCAGGGAGCCTTATCGTCCAGCACTGTATCAGACAGTATTCTGTTGTGATTCATAAAGTTTTCATTGGCTAATTTTCAGAAATAGATTGCCAGACTTTTCTTCTTAGTCTGTCTTAGTCTGCAAGCTCTACTGAAACCTTTCCACCACGATGACCCTACTGGTATTTGAAATACAGATGGCAAAGCTTCCAACATAATAGCAACATGCATGCCACCACAATACAGCAAACTGACAGGCGAGTGGTAGTTTGGGCCTTAATACACGTATTTAGATCTTTTTTTTATATTCCTTCACCTCTCAGCAGTCGCCTGGACTTGCCACAATATTAAAGGAGGGTATGGGTGCTTTTACCCTTTCCTCCATCACTCTCTTTCTTTCTTCCTCCTGCCTTCTGTCGGCTGAGCCACGAGTCGGGGGCCGACTGGACAGTAGATAACAACAAGGATGGTAATAGTTACGTTCTTTCCTGTTGCCAGATTTTAGTCATTTGTATTTCGTTTATAATTTGGTTGTGGAAGTTGAAAAATAATAAACAGCGTTTATTTATTGGTTATATAAATATTCACCACAGACGTAGGATTATATTTCATTTTCTAGGGGTCCAATGTCATGACCTCTGTGCCCATCAAGGAAAACGTTTCCAACCAGTTGCACAAAGCAGTTCACAATTATATTATGACATTGACTTTTTAAAAGTCATTTTTTAATGTTTGTTTTGTTTTTCCTAGAATTTCTAACTACCTTTTTTTATATTGAGACAAGAAACATGTTTTCTTTACCATGTTGTTTTGTCTGTCAGTGTCTGTCAGTTTGTCGTACTGTGGGGGCTTGCGTGTTGCTGTGACACTGGAAGCTATGTCACCAGTATTCAGAAACCAGCAGGATCAGGTGGACAGGTTCCAGCTGAGCTTCCAGACGAAGACTAGGAAGAAGGGCCGGCAGTGTACTTCTGAGAAGAATTAGCCAGTGAAAACCTCATGAATAGCAACTAAACACGGTCTGATGTAGTGCCAGGAGATGAGCCCCCCAGCTTGGAAGGCACTCAAAAGACAACTAGAACTTAAAGCTCAATAAAAATTATTAAAAAAAAAAAAAAAAAAAGACAACTATGGAAGAGCTGCCTCCTCAAAGTAGAGACGACTTCAATGGAGTCAAGCTTTCAGGACCTTCATTTGCTGATGTGGCACAACTCAAAATGAAAAGAAACAGCTGCAAACATCCATTAATAATTGGGACCTGGGTATGAATCTAGGAAAATTGGGAATTGTCAGAAATGAGATGGAGCACATAAACATCAATATCCTAGGCGTTAGTGAGCTGAAATGGACTGGTATTGGCTATTTTGAATCGGACAATCATATGGTCTACTATGCCAGGACTGACAACTTGAAGACAAATAGCATTGCATTCATCGTCATCCTGAAGTACAACACTGTAAGTGATAGGATAATATCCATATGCCTACAAGGAAGACCAGTTAATAAGGCTGTTTACTCGGATTTACACACCAAACACTAAGGCCAAAGATGAAGAAATAATTGAAGATTTTTATCAGCTTCCGCAGTCTGAAATTGATCAAACGTGCAGTCAGGTCGCGTTGAAATTATTGGTGATTGGAATGTGAAAGTTGGAAGCAAAGAGGAAGGATCGGAAGGTGGAAAATGTGGCCTTGGTGATAGAAATGATGCTATAGATCGCATGATGGAATTTTGCAAGACCAATGACTTCTTTTATCGCAAATACCTTTTTTCACCAACAAAAACAGCAACTATCCACATGGACCTCTCCAGATGAAATAAACAGGAATTAAATCAACCGCATCTGTGGAAACAGATGATGGAAAAGCTCAATATCATCAGTCAGAATAAGGCCAGGGATTGACTGTGGAACAGACCATAATTGCTCATATGCAATTTCAAGTTGAAACTGAAGACAATTAGAACAAGTCGATGAGAGCCAAAGTATGACTGTGAGTACATCTCACCTGAATTAAAGGGATCATCTCAAGAATAGATTTGACGCATTGAACACTAGTGACCGAAGACCGGGCGAGTTATGTAATGACATCAAGAACATCATATGTGAAGAAAGCAAGATGTTATTAAAAAGACAGGAAAGAAAGAAAAGACCAAAGTAGATGTCAGAAGACTTTGAAACTTGCTCTTGAACATCGAGCAGCTAAAGCAAAAGGAAGAAATGATGAAGTAAAAGAACTAAACAGAAGATTTCAAAGGGCGGCCTGAGGAGACAAAGTATTATAATGACATGTGCAAAGAGCTGGAGATAGAAAACCAAAAGGGAAGAACATGCTCGGCATTTCTCAAGCTGAAAGAACTGAAGAAAACATTCAAACCTTGAGTTGCAATAATGAAGGATTCTGTGGGAAAAATATTAAACAACACAGGAAGTATCAAAAGAAGATGGAAGGAATATTCAGCGTCATTATACTGGAAAGAATTGTTTGACGTTCAGCCATTTCAAGAGGTAGCATATGATGAGGAACTGATGGTGCTAAAGGAAGAAGTCCAAGCTGCAATGAAGGCATTGGTGAAAAACAAGGCTTCAGGAATTGATGGAATATCAACTGAGATGTTTCAACAAACAGATGCAGTGCTGGAGGTGCTCACTCGTCTATGCCAAGAAATTTGGTAGACAGCTACCGGGCCAACCGACTGGAAGAGAGCCATCTTTAAGCCTATTCCCAAAAAAGGTAATCCAGCTGAATGTGGAAATTATCAAACAATATCATTAATATCACGTTCAAGCAAAATTTTGCCGAAGATCATTCAAAAACATCTGCAGCAGTATATCGACAGGAAACTGCCAGAAATTCAGGCCGGATTCAGAAGAAGATATAGAACCAGGGATATCATTGCTGATGTTAGACGGATCCTGGCTGAAAGCAGAGAATACCAGAAGGATGTTTATCTGTGTTTTATTGACTATGCAAAGGCATTCGACTATGTGGATCATAACAAATTATGGATAACATTGTGAAGAATGGGGATTCCAGAACACTTCATTGTGCTCAGGAGGAACCTGTACATAGCTCAAGAAGCAGTTCAGATAGGACAAGGGGATACTTCGTGTTTTAAAGTCAGGAAAGGTGTACATCAGGGTTGTATCCTTTCACCATACTTAATCTGTATGCTGAGCAAATAATCCAAGAAGCTGGACTATATGAAGAAGAACAGGGCATCAGGATTGGAGGAAGACTCATTAACAACCTGCGTTATGCAGATGACACAACCTTGCTTGCTGAAAGTGAAGAGGACTTGAAGCACTTACTGATGAAGATCAAAGTCCAAAGCCTTCAGTACAGATTACACCTCAACATAAAGAAAACAAAAATCCTCACATCTGGACCAATAAGCAACATCATGATAAACGAAAGAAAGATTGAAGTTGTCAAGGATTTCATTTTACTTGGATCCACAATCAACACCCATGGAAGCTGCACTCAGGAAATCAAAAGATACATTGCATTGGGGAAATCCACTGCAAAGGACCTCTTTAAAGTGTTGAAAAGTAAAAATGTCACCTTGAAGACTAAGATGTGCATGACCCAAGCCATGGTTTTTTCAGTTGCATCATATGCATGCAAAAGCTGGACAGTGAATAAGGAAGACCAGAGAAGAATTGATGGCTGTGAATTGTGTTGTTGGCAAAGAATATTGAATATACCATGGACTGCCAAAAGAACGAACAAATCTGCCTTGGAAGAAGTACGGCCAGAATGCTGCTTAGAAGCAAGGATAACGAGACTGCATGTTATGTACTTTGGACATGTTGTCAGAAGGGATCAGTCCCTGGAGAAGGACATCATGCTTGGTAAAGCACCAGGTTAGCAGAAAAGAGAAAGACCCTCAGTGAAATGGGATTGACACAGTGGGTGCAACAGTGGGCTCAGGCATAACAATGATTGACTGGGCAGTGTTTCGTTCTGTTGTACATAGGTTTGCTATGAGTCGAAACCAATTGGATGGCACCTAACAACAACAACGCCTTAGTTACTCTATGTATTTCTTATGATCTTTTCTGTTCTTTTTCTTGAAGACATACTTGTGGGAGCTGAAAAACTTTCTGTACTGACTTGGTCCAGTTACTTTTTTTTTTTTAATTGTGTTTTAGGTGAAAGTTTAAACAGCAAATTAGATTCTCATTCATAACACAAATTGTTTTGTGACGTTGGTTACAATCCCCCATAGTCTGTTAGCACTGGTAACATTTCCACTCCACCTGCCCCATTTCCCTCTATCCAGTTTCCCTGCGCCTCCTTGCCTTCTCATCTTTGCTTTTGTGTAAATGTCAGCCGTTTGGTCTTATATAGTTGATTGTTTAAAGGAACACCTACATTCCTCCTGGTGTTACTGTTTATTTCACTCTATTTTTTGGCTGAAAGGTGACCTCTGGGAGTCGCTTTAGTTCCAGATTAAAAGAGTATCTTAGGGTGACAGCCATACTTTGGTCCCCAGGCAGGCAGGGCAGAAGGATTCGGGGGGACTCAAACTCAAGAGGGCGGAGGTTAGGGAGAACATGCTCCGCTGATTACCAGGTGTGGGTGTTGGGGTACTCTCCAAAGGCTGCAGCCAACAATCAGGACCTGGACCCAACCAAATGCTGGGAGTGGGGGGTGCTGCCCAGAGTCTAGTCCAGTGGAGGACCTCCTGCTGAGAGCCTGTGGACCTACTACTGCATGTGCGCCATCCACCCTGATGGTTAGGGACTGCTACTGGTGAGTGGTCCTGTCTCTGGTTCCTGGCTTCTCTGTTCTGTGGTCGCCAGGATTCTTGGAGCTCTCACCTGCCTTCCTGTACTTTCCCTTCTTAGATCCAGTTCATTTCCTGCTGACCTTCAATCCGTGTTTGTCTACACAGTTTCTCTGTCTCCAATTGGGAATCCATGAAGTTGCCTTCCTGTGCTCCTCACCTGGTGTCGCTGCTCACTTTTTCTCAAGATGGCCATGCTGCACCGGGCCAGCTGGCAGGGCATATCTGATCTGTAACTCTTCCTCGTTCACTGTTTTCATTCAGTTTCTCCTTCCAGTCAGTGTTCAGTCTAATTCTTCATCCTTCCTTTTGATGCTCAGGGTTCCAGGATTGTCACCTGTATCTGTTTCACATGGTTTCTTGGGTCTTCGGTGGAAGGGGAAGGCACAGTGTATCTGACTAAGTTGCCATTTTGGGCTGTCTCCTGGACCACTTTTTAGTCTACAGCTATCATTCTGGAATTTCTTTTCATTAGTTACTTGCATTAATTCAATCATTTCTTTTAACTCACGTTAAGACAGTCAACAAATATTTATAGAGCACCTACTTTGTGCCAGGCATTGCTTAGACCTTGGAGATACACCATTGAACGTAGCTGATAAAATATGAGCCTGTTATTCCTTTTTATTAATTTTTCCTGCGCATTCTGTTATAGTTCATACTCAAGTAACTTCTGAAAAAAGAATGCACAGGAAATAAATTTTCAAGGAATCCTTGCATGTCTGAAAGTGTTTTTTTTTTTTTTTTTTTTGCACTTAGTTGCTATTTTGACTAGATGTAAAATTCTAGGTTCAAAATAATTTTCCCTCAAAACTTTGATGGCATTGCTCCATTGACTGTTAGCGTCCATTGCTGATAAGAACTCTGATATCATTCTTATTTTCATTCCTTTGTAGATAACAGATTTTTTTTCTTTCAGGAATTTAAGGTCTTTTTATCCTTGGTGTTCTGAAATTTTATAATGATTTTTCTGTGTGAGTGTGTGTATGTGTGTTTCCTTCATTGGGCTAGATACTCAGTTTATTAACCTGAACATTAGTATCCCTTGTGCTCTGGCAAAAATTTTTTTTTTACATAAATTTTTAAAAATTTATTTGTTGTGCTTTGGGTGAAAGTTTACAAATCAAGTCAGTCTCTCATACAAAAAGCCATACATGTCCCACTGTGCACTCCCAGCTGCTCCCCCCCGAATGAGACAGCACACTCCTTCTCTCCATCCTGTATTCCCTGTGTCCATTCTGCCAGCTTCTGTCCCCCTCTTCTCATCTATCTGGCAAATTTTTTTTTATTATTTTCTTCAATTATTTCTGTTCTAGAGTTCTCCTTAGTCAGATATTGGACGTTATGAACTGATCCTCTGTCATCTTTTTGCTTATTTACTGTTACTTGGTTTTTGTTCCATGTTCTGGGAGATTTCTTCTATTTTATTCTTCAAACCTACTGTCATGGATTGAGTTGTGTCCCCCCAAAATATCTTGTCAACTTGGTTAGGTCATAATTCTCTTGTATGATTCTACGATTGTCTACCATTTTATCATCTGATGTGATTTCCCTATGTGTTATAAATCCTATCACTGTGATGTAATAAGATGGATTAGCAGCAGCTATATTGATGAGATCTACAAGATTAGTGTCTTAAGCCAATCTCTTTTGAGATATAAAAGAGAGAAGTGAGCAGAGAGATATGGGGACCTTGTACCACCAGGAAAGTAGCACCAGAAGCAGAGCGTGTCCTTTGGACCTGAAGTTCCTGTGCTAAGTTGCTCCCAGACCGAGGGAACGTTGATGACAAGGACCTTCCTCCAGAGCCAACAGAGAGAGAAAGCCTTCCTCTGGAGCTGATGACCTTAATTTGGACTTGTAGCCTACTAGACAGTGAGAGAATAAATTTCTCTTTGTTAAAGCCGTACCACTATGGTGGTATCTCTATTATAGCAGCACTAGATGACTAAGACATCTACTATTGAAGTTATTTTTATAGTCACATGTTTAATATCCAAGAACTTTTTGTTTGTTGATCACTGCTTGATATATACATATGAGTGTGTGCGCATTTTTTTGTTTAATGGCATCATCTCTTAGATTTTGCTAGGGATGCTCAAAAGCTTTTTTTTTTCCCCCTTCAGCATTTTGACTCTCATCCTACTGCTGTCTGGCCTTCATTGTTTATGATGAGAAGCCAGCTGTTTGGGGTTCCTTGCACAAGTTGTTTTTCTCTTGTAACTTTCAAGATTTTGTTTTTGGCTTTCAGCATTTTGACCCTAATGTGTCTAGGTGTGGAGCTCTTTGTGTTTATCCTATTTGGAGTTGAGCTTCATGGATGTGTAGATTAACACTTTTAATCAAATTTGGGAAAATTTCAGCTATTCTTCAAATGTTTTTTTCTGCTTCTTTGTCTCCCTGCTCTCCTGCTGTTCCCATTACATGTATGTTGGTATGCTTAATGGTGCCCCACAGGTCTCTAAGTCTTTGTTTTTCTTCATCCTTTTTTTTTTTTTTTTTTATTCTTTGTATTGATATACCTTCAAGTTCACTGATTTTTTTTTTTTTTTTGGCAGCTCACATCTACTGTGGAGCCCCTCTAGTGAATTTTTCATTTTAGTTATTATAGTTTTCAGCTCCAGAATTTCCATTTGGTTCTTTCTTACAATTTCTATTTCTTTATGAGTCATTTAAACATAGTTTCCTTCAGTTCTTTGAACATATTGTATTTATAATAGCTGATTTGAAGTCCAACATCTGGACCCCCTCAAAGAGTTTCTGTAGTCTGCATTTTTTTTTTTTTTTCTTGTGTGCAGATCACCCTTCCCTGCTGTTGGATCTGTATGTGGCTCGGAGACTTTTTTTTCAAAGTTCAAGGAATTTACAAGCCTGCCACATGTGCAGCAAGGGAGTAGTAGTTTGCAAGTACTCCCTAGTTACTTCTTAGTGGATACAACCTTGCACATGCATACAGCCTTCTAGACTGGCAGAGATGAGTATGATCTCAGTAGATCCCTTTTTAGGCATCTCTTTCCCCAGATCTCTCTAATAAATTTCTGGTTAGTTTGCTATTTTATTTGCCTATACTAGTATCACTTGGAGACTTAGACTTCTTTGGAAATACTTAACCTTCCCTGATTGCTCTCCACCATGATCACTATTGTTTTTGACAACACTTTGGGCATGAATTGTTCCGCTCTCTGCTCCAAATAGCCCTCTGAGGTGGGGCCATTGAGCCCTCAGCTCACACAGTTTGCCATACCCATCCTGGGCATACTCTCTGCAGCATGGAGCCAGAGCCACGGGAGGGGCTAGGAGCTGTCGGTCCTCACAGGCTGCACTGCCAACCTAGCATAGACTTTTTCCAACACTGAGTTGCAAAAATACTATAGACTTCCACTGTTCTTAGCAAGATTCAGTGGATTTTCTTGAATAAGTGCTTCTCAACTGTCGTATGGCCATTGCTGAATTTCTAGAGACTTTAAATGATTGTTTTTACTGTTTTGTTCAGTTTTATCACTGTTTATTGAGAAGATTGGCTGAGGTCCTCATGCAGCCATTCTGCCTGTGGCACTATTTTTTTCCTTCGGAATAAGGTAGACGACATGGGAGCTAGCTGATGGAATCAAGAGACTTCAGCTGCTTCTCACTCCTGCTCTCTGTTGTATTTGATAGCTCTGACACTAGACTACCTCTGGAATTCTTCTGGGCAAATCGCTTACCCAACTGTCCCAGCCTGCTATTTCCTCATCATTTTCTCTCTAAACAGGCTCCTTTTTTTTTTTAATAACTTTTTCTGCACCTTTTTTAAATTGTACATCAGCATATATAGATCTAATTCATTTTTTACAGCTCCATTGTGTTCCAATTTAATGTATTTTACTTCTTATCATGGAAAATGTTTAACATACCCAAATGTAAAATGTATAATGAACTCCATGTACCCATCACTCAGCTTCATCAGGTACCCACTTGTGTCCAGTCTTGTTTATCTCTACCCTCACTCACTTCCCTCCTTCCTATATGGGATTTGCTTCAAAGTAGTACCTATACCATTTTGGGCGGGGCTCTTTTAAGTAGCAGTCATAACCATAACCCACCATCATCAAGTCAATTCTGACTCGTAACAACCCTATAGGACAGAGCAGAACTGCCCCATAGGGTTTAAACAGGCTTCTTTCTGTCTAACAGGAATCTGTTGCAGTATCTTGAGGGCTGATGATCTCCACTCTAGTCTTCTTTCTGTTTCAGGTTTATTTCTCTATTATGACTCTCTTGCATGTAGAAAATGCACAAGCATTTCTCCTCAAGCTGTGTCTTACTTTTATCCATTTCCTGCTTCACTGCTTGTTTCACTTATTACCTGGCTGAGCCTCTGATGTCGTTTGAATTTACTACTCTTGGTTTGAGTGAACATATGTGTATTGATCAGTGATGTTTAGGATTGACACTTTCTTGGGTAAGTCCTTACTGTTTACCTTCTCTAGCCAGTTGATGAAAAATTTTTATTTGAATTTTTTGTTTCCTGAAATGTCTAAAAGAACTTACCTTCATTCTCATTCCTTATACTTGCTTATAACAGTCCTCCTCCCAAATTACTTCTGATTTTTCACTTGCCCCTTGTTAACTGTTTACTTGTTCACTGTTTCCCATAGTCATTAATTTTAAAATTATAAAAGTACTTTGAAGGTTAATTTAATCCCTTGGCCCTTGCATGTGTGTGACCATCAGAATTTTCTGAAGAGTTGTTTTTTTTTTTTTTTTTTTTACCACATATTCTTCTAGTTGTAAACCTCACGTTAATAAATTTTGATGGATTTTAACAAAGCTACAATTCAGGCTCTACCTATCACCAATAGATGGCACTAGGAGTGAAGCAGAGTCATTTTTTGTTACTACCGTTAAGTCAGCCCCCAACTTACGCCTACCATACATACACAATGAGGTCTGACTGTTGTGATCCATACTATTTTCACTGGCTCATTTTTAGAAGTAGCT
The DNA here is from genome assembly GCF_024166365.1 of Elephas maximus indicus. Classification (NCBI taxonomy): domain Eukaryota; kingdom Metazoa; phylum Chordata; class Mammalia; order Proboscidea; family Elephantidae; genus Elephas; species Elephas maximus. Next base: position 29,023,694 of record NC_064829.1, read on the forward strand.
TGCCATGCCTTTCTTCCTAGTATGTCTTAGTTTGGAAGTTCCACTGAAACCTGTTTAGCATCATAACAACATGCAAACCTTCACCAGCAAGGCCATGGTGGTTGTGCTCAAGGTGTATTGGCCAAGAATTGAACCTGGGACCCCCACAGGGAAGGCAAGAATTCTAACACTGGTTTAACTCTTCTCTTAGCCACGAGATTATTTAAACTAGAATTAAAAGCAAAGCATGGCGGGGGAGGGGTTAATCTTTTCTATTGATTAAGCATCCCTATATCCTTTGATCATTTTTTGTTTAATCAAAGTTGCAAAGCTCACAGCTTAAAGATCTAAATAGTTTTTTTCAAGGTTAAGAAGACCGTATCTACTATTCTTCTTCTCACCAATTCCCTCTTTCTTCATAATCGGTCACTTTCAATTCTGCATATTATTTTGATATTTACCTTAAGATCTCTATGCAAAAAATGCTTACATTGGTATTTTAAAATTTGTTTTGACTTCACGTAGTTTTTTCCCTCCCTTTTCCTACCCTCTGTATACATACCCTTCTTGTTTCCTTCAAGGAGGTATCTTTTAGTAGATGAAAAAATATTTTGTTTTTGTTTCATAGGTTAAGAGCAGGATTATGTGATCGATGTGCAGTAACTGAAGAACATATGCGGAAAAAACAGCAAGAGTTTGAAAATATCCGGCAGCAGAATCTTAAACTTATCACAGAGCTTAGTGAGTTTCCTTTCTTCATTTATTAAGTCTTTAAAGCATAATGTCCTTTTGTTAAAACCTTTTAGTAAATTGGTTGCAGTCAAGTGGATTGTTAACATATTTTTTGTCATTTCGGTAAAAGCTCTTATGTCCTTTTTTCCTTTTTGTGGATTTAATCTCATGCTCATTTTAGTAAGAAACAAAGATAAAAAAAAGGTTATGCAGATACTGTCGACATCGGCCTTAAAGCTGGTCTCACAGTTAGGAAACAAGAAGCAAATAAATTTCCTTTGGATATGTCCATATTGACTTCTTTGGTTTTATCTTTATTGCATGTAAGTTTATTACCTAAACCCAGTAAAGTTAAATACACAGCAGATAATTTAATTATAGTGTTCTACAAAGATTTATACTATTTTAAGTTTATTCTTATCCTTCATTCACAGTAGGGTTTTCTTACGTTCTGCTTCGCTTTCTCCCCTTCACCTTCTTCATCTAATTATTCATGTGTCTTGGTGACCTTTACCTGGATTCCGCATAAGCAACCCAAAATAAGCACGTCCAAGTGTAGTTAAGATCTTTTCCAAATTAATTCTGTCTTCTGACTTTTTTTTTTTTCTCTATTAAGCTGTCATTCTGGTTACTCAAGCAAGAAAAACTATATTCTATCATTTTTTTTTTATTTTAAAAATAGATAGAATATAGTTTTATTCTGCTCCCAAAAGTAACTACTATTAACAGCCTGATGGTATGTATCATTCCAGTTACAGTTTTGTCTATCTTTTTGTCTGTCTGTGTCTCCTTCCCTACCTCCTTTCTCTTCACTTTTAAATTTTGATGGGATCATGCAATACTTCCTATTCTGACGCTTGCTTTTGCCTTTAGACTCTGTCTTAGGAGTCTTTACATGTTAACGTATTTAGGACTATAGCGTTTATGGTGTGTATGTGTCCATGTATACATGTGTAAATTTAGGAATATAAATATATTACCAATGAGTAGAAAATTGCCACATCCCAATAAATACAGTCGAGATTTACAATCATGTTATCATTAGTACTAGAAATAATCTACAGTAATGTCTGCATATGTAATAAATTTCTAGCAACTTAAACTGTCTTAAAAATAGCTGAAAACCCCAAAACAAGCAAAAATCTTTCACTAGGTGTTAAGAATTAGGACGGTGCTCTTTTTAATGGCTGCATTATACACCTTAGTATAGTTTATTTAACTTTTCCCGTTTTGATGGACAGCTTAGTTTTTTTGTTTATTTGAGTGCTTGAGAATGCTTGTTTCCCTACAGCCTCTTCAGCTTTGTGCATAGTGTATTAATTGATAATATCCAATTTAGTGAGTGAAGAATGATACCTTTTTAAAATTTACAATCTCCTTATTACTTTTTCATATTATTTTTTTTTCTGGTACCCTTTTTTTATGCTTTAGTTAAAAATTTACAGCTCAAGTTAATTTATCATTCAAAAATTTATACACATACTGTTCTGTGACATTGGTTGGAATCCCCACAGTGTGACAGTACACTCCCCTTTCCACCCCAGGTTCCCTTTGGACATTCACCCAGTTCCTGTCCCTTCCTTCTCATCTTGCTTTTGGACAGGAATTGCCCGTTTGGGTCTCATATATTTGATTGAACAAAGAAGCATGTTCCTCACATGTGTTATTTTTTGTTTTATAGGCCTATCTAATGTTTGTCTGGAAAGTGGGCTTCGGTAATGGTTTCAGTTCTGGATTAGCAGAATGTCCAGGGGCCATACTTTCAGAGGTTGCTCCAACCTCTGTCAGACCGATAAGTCTGGTCTTTTTTTTGTGAATTCTGTTCTATATTTTTCTCCCGCTCTGTCTTGGACTGTCTGTTGTGATCCCTGTGAGAGCAATCATTGGTGGTAGTTGGGCACCATCTAGTTCTTCTGGCCTTAGGCTGGTGGAGTTTCTGGATCATGTGGTCCTTTAGTCCTTTGAGTTAAGATTTTCCTTTTGTCTTTGGTTTTCTTCATTCTCCTTTGCTCCAGAAAGGATGAGATCAATAGATGTATCTTAGATGGCCACTCATAAGCTTTTAAGACCCCAGATGCTACTCAGCAAAGTGGGATGTAGAACATTTTCTTTATGAACTATGCTATGCCAGTTGACCTAGATGTCCCCTGAAACTATGGTCCCCAGGCCCCAGACCCAGCTACTTGGCCCCTCAAAGTATTTAGTTATGTCTAGGAAACTTCTGTGCTTTTGCTTTGCTCCAGTTGTGCTAACTTCCCTTATATTGTATGTTGTCCTTCCCTTCACTGAAGTTGACGCCTGTCTACTATCTAGTTAGTGATTTCCCCTCCTACTCCCTCCCTATCCTCATAACTATCAAAGAATGCTTTTTTCTGTGTAAACCTTTTCCTGAGTTCTTATAATAGTGGTCTGTTAATGTTTGTTGTTTTGTGACAGACTTACACAGAGAAATAAGTCAGTGACAAAAGGACAAATATTGTATGAGACTACTGTGATAAAAGTTTCCATGATCTTCGAGTTTGCATTTCTTCTTGAGTGAATGGCTTGTGTTGTTTGCCCTTTTTTTCAATTGCCCTATTTGCCCTTCATATTTTTTAATTAAGAGCCTTTTGTATATTACCAAACACATTACCATCAAGTCAGTTCCGACTCATAGCAACCCTGTAGGACAGAATAGAACTGCCCCCATAGGGTTTCTAAGGCTGTAAATCTTCAGAGAAGCAGACTGCCACATCTTTTTCCCACAGAGCCCTGGGGGCACAGTTGCTAACCGATAGGTTGGCAGTTTGAACCCACCCACCCATTCCTAGGGAGAAAGACCTGGCGACCTGCTTCGGTAAAGATTACAGTCAAGAAAACCCTATGAGACCGTTCTACTCTGTCACATGGTGTCGCTATGAGTCAGAGTCAACTTGATGACACCCAGCAACAACAATGATAATACCACTAGTGTGATTACTCAGAAGTTCTAGAAACCCAATTTCACATAAAAATGAGCAACAGAAAAATTATCAAGACCAAATTCTATACAAAATTATTATAAGGATAAAAGTATTAAGGGCTTCATGTTGCTTGGACATTTTTGGTGTTTCTATCTAGTTGCTCTGTTTTTGCCTGACGATTTACAGAAATTGCAAAACACTACTTCGTTTTTTTTTTTGTTTAGTATACTAATTATTTCTTCAGCAGTTTCTGTTAACGCTCTGTTAACTTAATGTCAATAACCATAATTTTTTATTTCTGGAAATTCTATTTGGTACTTTTCCAGTCTGCCTATTTTTTTATTTTCTAATACTATATGTGTTTCAACTTTTTTCCAAACTGAAATATTTTAATGTAAGTTATATACATTTCTCCTCTAATTACTTGAATAATTACTACCTAAGTTTTTTTCTTTTTAAGCATGCCATTACCATACCTATTGAAAATTGCCCATAATTTGCTGGTATTCTCTAATAGCCAGTCCATATTCATACAGACAATCCAAAATTGTCCTTAAAAGTCTTTTTCAACAGTTTTGTTCAAACTTGGTCCAATTACAGACCACACATTGCATTTGATTGCTTTGTCTTTTTTTAATCTAGAAGAGCTTCTTCCCCTACTTCTCTCCCCCACCTTTTTTTCTTTTATAACATTAACTAGTTGAAGAAGTAGGGCCATTTTTCTTAAGGAATATGGCACCTTCTGGATTTTTCTCATTGTTTTCTTTATCTTGTTCCTTTATTTTTTTTGTAAAGTAGAACTTGGATCTGAAGGCTTACTTAGGTTCAAATTAAACATTATTGTTGCAAGAATACTTCATAGGTGATTCTACTTCATGTTGCTTCGTCAATAGTCAGATACTGTCAGATTGTTCCAGTCTTAAGGATTCTGAGCTTGATTCCTGGATTAAGATGGCAGCCACATTTCTCTGTTATAGAGTTACGTTTTTCCCCACACACCACAAGTAACCTGAGTGGGGGAAGAGGTATGTGATACTGTGAAACCTTGGAAATATGCAATTCTTCCTTGATCTTTAATGGTTTCAGAGCCATTGGTGATCCTCATCTGAATCAATTAGAGATTGCAAAATGATAATTTTCTAATTCTTTTATTCTTTCTACACTTAACAGCTGACATCCTGTAAACAAGAATTCAACCTCATTTCCTGAGGCTTTAGGTTATCCTGCAGTGTAGTTTCTACTAAAAAGGCATGGTACGTCTTATTTTTTTCCTTTCTATTGCTCATTTTCCGAATAAGTTCTTGGTATAATAGTCACCTGCATTGTGGCAAATGAGGTTTTGTTTGTATTTTGTTTCATTTTGGTTTTGGTGAGAGTAAGGCTTTCTCTTTTGTGAGTGTCATGGACAGATGGATTTTTATGTATTCACTGTGTTTCAATCAGTTATTTTCATTATTCTTTATGATGCTAAATTGTCGTAATTTTGCCTGCTTAAAAAACTCATTTTTTTGTAATCACTTGTACATTTATTTTGGGATTCCGTCTTTTAAATATTTAAATTTTTCATTACTGCATCAGATAATTTTATTATCTGAAATATTTAGGGATATGTATATGAGTGGCTTTTGCCGACTGTCATGGTAAGTGAATTAGGATCATTTTAGGGGTTCTGGCTTACCCTAGAGATCCCAGGTTCAGACCTTTCACCTTACTGCAGTGCTGATACCAACATCTGCTTACTTACGCTGCTCACAGTTTTTGTTGATGATTGGTGGTGGTGTAGAACTCCCTTGGATACTTCTTCCTGTGAGCTTAGCAGTTGAATAGAGGTTAGCAGTTTAGCAAAAATTATGTTTTTATTTTTATGCAGGATCTAATTGTCTGGTGGTAAGAACACTGTTAGAGTATGTAATCTGCTCTTCTACCTTCAAGTGTTTGCTTAGCCCAAGGGAGATTTTTTTGTTATTTTTTTGAGTATTTCCTCCTCTATATATTCTGTCTGTTTTTTCTTCTGGAACTCGTATTAGACAGATGTTAGATGCATTTCTTTTACACTTTGTAGCTTTGTTCTTTAGTGCTGAATTCTGGAAGAATTACTCAGGTAGGTATTAATTCTATCTTCAATCACATTTTTCCTGCTTTCGTCCTATTAAATTTTTAATATTTATGATCTTTGTTTCTTTTTCATGGTAGCCTGTTGCTTGTTTTTTGGTTTTTTTTTTGTAATAGCTCCATCAGCCTTTGAAACCTTTCTCAAGATGTCAGTTGTACTTAATAAAAGATATCTTTTGTTTCCTATATTAAAACTATTTATCCAGGGGTTAATTATTCAGTTTAACTTTTAAATGTTTTTAATTTTTTTCAAGTGTTTGTTGAATATTGTCTGTAATTGTAGATGAGTTTTTAAATTGGTTGCTTTTGTTAAGTGCAGTCTTAGTTTATCAGCTCAGCCCATCATCCCTAGTTTGCTGATAATGAACGCAGTTTCAGGTTTACAAGAGCCCTACTTCAGTGGCCAGAGGGGGCAAGGGGAGAACATTTCACCAGAGAGCTTCCCTATAGGGTTTATGGATAATTTATCTTCTCAGTGTAGGGGTATCTTCTCCAGTGGTTGCAGCAAGTTTTTTGGTAGCGCTGACCTAGTTGCCTTCATGGAATCTCCTGTGTCAGGATTTCCACTTTAGAGATTTGTCCGCATGGCGTTAGCCTAAGATCTGTCCTCATGTTTTTAGCCATCCTTTCTTTATACATTCAGCAATTTTTCGGGCCCTGCTGTCTCTGATATTGGGGTTAATGTGAGGTTTCCTGGCAGAATTTAATTTTCCTTAAGGCCCTTTCTTTGTTGGATTTTATCATCAGTCTGAGCCTATCTATTTTTAAACTATTCAGGAATTTTTCATAATTCTGATTTGCTTGTTGGTACCCTTCCTGGCTTTTCAGTCTTGCAGTGGACTTATTTTTAGAGTTCTTTTGTCATTCCATTTGGATTTGAAGAGAGAGAATCAAGTAAACCTTCTTAATCAGAAATCCAAAGTCATCTTTGACTTCTCTTACCTCTACCTAGGATGAGTTGCCAACTACTACTACTGCCTCTGCCTGTGTAACAGCTCTTCTACTTGGCCGCACTCCCTATTTCTACATCTCCTATGTTAGTCCAGACACTTATTTATTTTATTGTGCTTTAAGTGAAAGTTTACATTTCAGTTAGCTTTGCATACAAAAATTTATACACACGTTGTTATGTGACCCTAGTTGCTCTCCCTATAATGTGACAGCAGACTCCTCCTTTCCACCCCAGGTTTCCCATGTCCGTTCAACCAGCTCCTGTCCCTTTTTGCCTTCTCAAAGAAGCTGCCCATTTAGTCTCATGTATCTACTTGCGCTAAGAAGCACTCACTTCACGAGTATCATTTTATGTCTTATATATAGTCCAGTCTAATCTTTGTCTGAAGATTTGGCTCCTGGAATGGTTTCAGTCCTGGGCTAACAGAGCGTCTGGGGGCCATGTTTTCCAGGGTCCGTCCAGTCTCAGTCAGACCATTAAATCTGGGCTTTTTTACTGCAGCTTGAATTCTGCACCCCACTTTTCTCCTGCTGTGTCAGGAACTCTCTGTTGTATTCCCTGTCAGGGCAGTCATTAGTGGTAGCCGGGTACCATCTAGTTCTTCTAGTCTCAGGCTGATGGAGCCTCTGGTTTATGTGGCCCTTTCTGTCTCTTGGGCTTGTATTTTCCTTGTGTCTTTGGTGTTTTTCATTTTCTCTTGCTCCAGGTGGGTTGAGACCAATTGATGCATCTTAGATGGCCGCTTGCTAACTTTTAAGACCCCAGACGCCACTCACCAAAATGGGATGCAGAACATTTTCTTCATAAACTTTGTTATGCCAATTGACCTCGATGTCCCCTGAAACCATGGCCCCCAGACCCCTGCCCCTGCTACTCTGTCCCTTGAACTGTTTGGTTATATTCAGGAAACTTCTTAGCTTTTGGTTTATTCCAGTTGTGCCGACTTCCCCTGTATCCTGTGTTGTCCTTCCCTTCACCTAAGATAATTCTTATCTCCTATCTAGTTAGTGAATAGCCCTGCCCCTCTCCCCCTCACCCTAATAACCATAAAAGAATGCTTACTTCTGAATTTAAACCTTTTCTTGAGTTCTTATAATTGTGGTCTCATACAATATTTGTCCTTTTGTGACTAATTTCACTCTGCATAATGCCTTCTAGATTCATTCACATTGTGAGATATTTCACAGATTCATTGTTGTTCTATATCATTGCGTAGTATTCCATTGTGTGAATATACCGTAATTTCTGTATCCATTTGTTCATTGATGCGCACCTGGGTTGTTTCCATCTTTTTGCTACTGTGAACAGTGCTGCAGTGAACATGGGTGTGCATATATCTATTTGTGTGAAGGCTCTTATTTCTCTAGGATATATTCCAAGGAGTGGGATTACTGGATCCTATGGTACTTCTATTTCTAGCTTTTTAAGGAAGTGCCAAATCGATTTCCAAAGCAGTTTTACCAGTTTACATTCCCACCAGCACTGTGTAAGTGTTCCAGTCTCTGTATAACGTCTTCAACATTTATTATTTTGTATTTTCTGGATTAATGCTAGCCTTGCCATTTCTTAATTGGGTGATTTGTCTGTCTGTTGCTGAGGTTTTGCAGTATCTTATAGATTTTAGAGGTTAGATGCTGATCGGATTTCTCGTAGCCAAGAATTTTCCCCACTGTGTAGGTTGTCTTTTTACTCTTTTGGTGAAGTCTTTTGATGAGCATAGGTGTTTGATTTTTAGGAGCTTCCAGTTACCTAGTTTTTCTTCTGGTGTTTATGCATTGTTAGTAATGTTTTGTTTTCTATTCATGCCATGTATTAGGGTTCCTAACGTTATCCCTATTTTTTCTTCCATGATCTTTATCATTTCAGATTTTATGTTTAGGTCTTTGATCTATTTTGAGTTAGTTATGTGCAAATACAGATATTTTTACTTCTTCTTCACCAGTTGGATGCCCTTTATTTCTTTTTCTAGCCTAATTACTCTGGCTAGGAAAATGCTGAACGAAAGTGGTGATAAACAGCATCCTTGCCTGGTTTCCATGCTCAAGGGAATGCTTTCAGACTCTCTCCATTAAGGTGATGTTGGCTGTTGGCTTTGTATAAATGCCCTCTTTTTTGGGGGGGGGGGGGGGGAATTTCCCTTCTAGTCCTATTTTGCTAAGAGTTTTTATCATGAATGAGTTTTAAACTTTTGTCAAATGCCTTTACTGCATCAATTGATAAGTTCATGTGGTTCTTGTCCTTTGTTTTATTTATGTGTGGATTACATTGCTTGTTTTTCTGATGTTGAACCATCCCTGCATACCTGGTATGAATCCCACTTGGTCGTGGTGAATTATTTTTTTGATATGTTATTGAATTATATTGGCTAGAATTTTGATGAGGATTTTTGCATCAGTGTTCATGATGGACATTGGTCTGTAGTTTTGTTTTTTTGTAGTGTCCTTTACCGGGTTTCGGGAAACCCTGGTGGTGTAGTGATTAAGTGCTGTGGCTGCTAACCAAGAGGTGGGCAGTTCGAATCTGCCAAGTGCTCCTTGAAAACTCTGTGGGGCAGTTCTGCTCCATCCTATAGGGCTGCTGTGAGTCAGAATCAACTCAGCAGCAGTGGCGGGTTACCAGGTTTTGGTGTCAGGGTTGCGCTGGCTTCATAGAATGAGTTTGGTAGTATTCCATCCTTTTCTATGCTCTGAAATACATTTAGTAGTAGTGGTGTTAACTCTTCTCTGAAAGTTTGGTAGAAATCTCCAGTGAAGCTGTCAGGGCCAGGGCTTTTTTTTGGTTGGGAGTTTTTTAATTACCTTTTCAATCTCTTCTTTTGTTATAGGTTTATTTAGTTGTTCTACCTCTGTTTGTGTTATTTTAGGTAGGTAGTATGTTTCTAGAAATTCATCCATTTCTTCTAGGTTTTCAAATTTGTTAGAGAACAATTTTTCATAGTAATCTGATATGATTCTTTTAATTTCAGTTCGGCCTGTTGTGATATTGCCCATCTCATATCTTATTTGGGTATTTGCTTCCTCTCCTGTTTTTCTTTTGTCAATTTAGCCAATGGTTTATCAATTTTGTTGATCTTTTCAAAGAACCAGCTATTTATCTTGTTAATTCTTTCTGTTGTTTTTCTATTTTCTGTTTCATTTAAGTCTGCTCTAATTTTTATTACTTGCTTTCTTCTGGTGCTCAAGGGCTTCTTTTGCTGCTCTCTTTCTATTCGTTCAAGTTGTAGTGTTCTTTGATTTGGGCCCTTTCTTCTATTTGGATGTTTGCATTTATTGCTGTAAATTAACCTCTGAGCACTGCTTTTGCTGTGTCCTAAAGGTTCTGGAAGGGTGTGTCTTCATTCTCATTTGATTCTGTGAATTTCTTTATTCTGTCCTTAATTTCTTCTATAACCCAGTAGTTTCTGAGCAAGGTGTTGTTCAGTTTCCATGTGTTTGATTTTTTTTCCTTGCTTTTCCTGTTATTGATTTCTACTTTTTATGGCTTTAGGGTCAGAAAAAATGCTTTGTAGTATTTCAGTACTTTGGATTCTGTTAACGCTTGCATTATGACCTAATATGTGGTCTATTCTGGAGAATGTTCCATGTACGCTGGAAAAGAAAGTATACTTGGTTGCTGTTGGGTGGAGTGTTCTGTGTATGTCTGTGAGGTCAAGTTGGTTAATTGTGGCGTTTAGATCTTCCTTGTCTTTATTGAGCATCTTTCTGAATGTTCTGTCCTTTACCAAAAGTGGCACATTGAAGTCTCCTACTAATATTGTGGAGCTGTCTGTTTCTCTTTTCATTGCTGTTAGAATTTGTTTTATGTATTTTGGAGCCCTGTCATTGGGTGCGTAAATATTTATTATGGGTATGTCCTCCTGGTATGTTGACCCTTTAATAATTATGTAGTGTCCTTCTTGTCCTTTGCGGTGGATTTGACTTTAACATCTGTTTTTTCAGAGATTAATAATGCCTCTCCTGCTCTTTTTTGATTGTTGTTTGCTTGGTATATTTTTTCCCATCCTTTGAGTTTTAGTCTGTTTGTGTCTTTAAGTGTAAGGTGTGTCTCTTAAAGGCAGCATATAGACAATTCGTGTTCTTTAATCCATTCTGCCACTCTCTGTCTCTTTATTGGTGCATTTAGTCCATTTACATTTGGCATAATTTTTGGTAGGTATGAGTTTTGTACTGTCATTTTAATGTCTTTTTTGTATGTTGCTCACAGTTTCTTTGTTCCATTTAATTTTCTGTGCTGAGTTGTTTTTCTTTAAGTATTTTCATCTTTTTTATTGTTGTTGATTTCATATTTGTTGAGTCTTTATGTTTTTCTGGAAACCCTGGTGACATAATGATTAAGTGCTGTGGCTGCTAACTAAAAGTCAGCAGTTCAAATTGACCAGGCGCTCCTTGGACACTCTGTGGGGCAGTTCTTCCCTGTCCTATAGGGTCGCAATGAGCCAGGATCGACTTGATGGCAATGGGTTTAGTTTTTTTTGGTTTTTATGTTTTCCTTGTTTTTTGTTTTGATGTGTAAGATGGTTAGTTTCCTTTGTGGTTATTTTAATATTTACCCTATTTTTCTAAGTTTAAACCAATCTTTTATTTCTTTATATCGCCTTGACTTCCTCTCCATATGAAAGATCTATGACTACATTTTTAGTCCCTCTTTTTTATTTTAATGTTGTCATCTTCTCCTTAATGACTTCTCTGTTGCCCTATTTTCAGTGTTTTACCTTTGCTTTATTTTTGTGACTTCCCTAACTTGATTGATAACCTGGCTGTCCTGTCCTGTGTTCTAGTTTTGGGTTGTTATCAGATGTTACTGATTTTCTAACCAAAGGACTCTAGTATTTCTTGTAATTTCGGTTTAGTTTTTACGAAGTCCCTAAACTTCTGTTTATCTGTGAATGCCCTAATTTTACCATTGTATTTGAGAGACCGTTTTGCTGGATATATGCTTCTTGACTGGCAATTTTTTTCCTTCAAGGCTTTATACATGTCATGGCTTCTTGCCTGCATGGTTTCTGCTGAGTAGTCTGAGCTTAGTCTCATTGACTCTCCTTTGTAGATGACTTTTCGTTTATCCCTAGCCACTCTTAAAATTCTCTCTTTATCTTTGGTTTCGACAAGTTTGATTATTACATGTGTTGGCGACTTTCTTTTGGGATCTACTTTGTGTGGTGTTCGATGAGCGTCTTGGCTAGGTAAGGACACTACAAAAAAAAACTACAGACCAATGTCCATCATGAACACTGATGCAAAAATCCTCATCAAAATGCTAGCCAATACAATTCAATAACATATCAAAAAAATAATTCACCATGACCAAGTGGGATTCATACCAGGTATGCAGGGATGGTTCAACATTAGATGAATCTTTTACGATATCAGGGTTGTTTTCTCCCAATAAACATTCAACAGTTCTCTCTGTTGTTTCTGGTATTCCAGTCACTCGTAGGTTATTCCACTTGATAGGAAAAAAAAAAAAAAAAACTTGATAGAGACCCACATAATTCTTAGGATTTCTTCATTGTTTTAAATTCTTTTATCTGATTTTTCTTCAAATGAGTTGGTGTCTAGTGCTTCATCTTCCCTCTTGCTAATTCTGTCTTCTATTACCTCTATTCTGCTCCTATGACTTTCTATTGAGTTTTCTAATTCTGAAATGTTATTGTTAATCTTCTGGATTTCTGTGTGCTGTCTCTCTGTGGATTCTTGCAGCCTGTTAAATTTGTCCTTGTGCTGTTCTGTATCTTCTTAAGTTCCTCTGTTGCTTTGTCTGTGTGTTCCTTGGGTTGTTTTGCATCTTGCCTCATCTCCTTCCTGATAGCTTGAAGAGTTCTGTTTATTAATCTTTTCGGTTTTACCTCCAGTTATTCAAGAAGTCCTCTTCCTCTGGAGGATTTTTTGATTCTTTGTTTTGGGAGCTTGCCAAAACCATCCTGGTCTGCCTCTTTATGTGATTTGATATTGACTGTTGTCTCCGAGCCATCAATAAGTTATATTTATTTATTTTATGTTTGCTTAGTGTGTCCTAGCTTCTTGTTTTGTTTTGTTTTGATATGCCCAAATAGGCTGTTTGTGTGAGCTAGTTTGATTATTGGCACCTTTGAAGCTCTAACGTCCTGTCACCAGGTAGTTAGACCTGTAACTGCACGTGTGAGCCTAGGCGTCTGTTTACTTTTCTTATATGGATTCAGCTCAGGTATCCACATAGTCGGTCACCAAGTGTGTGGTGCAGGTTCTTACCTGCAGACCTAGAGAGGCAGGGGTGATTGGAGTAGGCATAGGTATCTGGCTGCATTAGGGGTTCATGAGCTGAGCAAGGCAGGGGGCTGACAGCTGCGCCTGAGCATATGGGAGGAAAGCGTGTCCCTGTTCCCACAAGTTCATAGGTGGGTGGGTTTTACAGCTGGACTGTGGGCACCCAATGCTGTTGGCTGTAAGGACTGGGAGGCACCACTTATTTTTGAACCCCTCTCGCAGGTGGCTAGGAGCCACCAGTCCTCAGGCCCCTGATGTGGATAAATGAGGACCCTGCTTCATGGGCAGAGCAATGGCAGATGTCATGAACCTACCACTCCACCATATAACTGATACAGTTGAAGTTAGGCTTCAGGTATATACCCTGTTGTCCTGTGCTAATGAGGGCGTATGCTGTTCAAAAGGGCCCACACAGGTCTATGCAGGGGTGAAAGGTATTCAAAGTCTGCGGACCCCTTATGCTTGTGCCTAGGCAAAAGAGCTGTACCTGCCCCTGAGTTCCTGTTTTAGGGGAGCTGGCAGATTATTTTTTCCCATTTGTTAATTTTTTCTGTTTCCAAGGCTGGGAGAATGGCTTATGGCATGTGACAGGTCCTACTTCCAGCCCAGGGGAAGCAGCGGTTGGCGGTCACTGAAGCTGGCCCAGGACCCAGTGCGCAGTGGGGAGGGGGCAGGTAAATGAGAAAGAGGTTATTCCCAAATGAGATGTTTTTTGGTCCGCATGGTAGGTTAGACGTATGTATTTATCTTTTGCCGATTGAGTGCCGCTTTTCACTGGTTCTGGAGGCTTGAGTAGACTCTCTGCCACTTGGTCCCTCCTGATGTGGAAAACACATCCCGAACGCCACTGCTTGCCTCACCGCACGTGCCAAATGATCTGGCCTGTAGGGTGCAGATTCCTGCTGGGTCAAGTCTGGCAACTCCTTGCTGCTTCTGAACCGTCTGTCCCTTCCCCTGCCACTCAGTCTGATTCCTCAGCTTTGCCTTTGATATTCAGGGCTCCTAGATTGCCATATATAATCGATTCACTTGTTTTTTTGGGTCTTGTTGTAAGAGGAACCACAGGAAGCGTCTGACTACTCCACTACCTTGGCCCTGCCTTCTCAGACACTTACTTATTTTAATGATCTCCTGACCTGTCTTCTTTTCAGTACTTCTCACTTTAGTCTATGCTATACATACTCACAAATCAGTCTTCCCAAGCTGAAACTTTGAATATATGTCATTCATCTACAGAAAATGACAACTGGTAATCTTTAATATAAAATTCCAATGTCTTAGCTTCATATTGAAGACTTTCTACCATTCATTATAGCCAACCTTCCTAACTGTGTTCCACTAATTCTCTGCATAGAATAGTCTCTTATCCAGCTCAATTGTCCTGTCCTGGTAAATTCTTTTCAGATCTTCTTAAGGGCTCAAAGTAACCTATTCCTCCTTGAAACTTCCTTTAGTACTTTATTTATACATCTCTAGTGACCATTTTCACTTTGAGTTGTGTAAAACGTGTTTATGTAGTATCTTATGTCTCACTAAACTATACTCTCCTTTAGGTAACTGTCCATATCTTAAGACTTTTTTTAGATCCTCCAAAGGAGGTGGTTCAGTAGCCTCACATTTTATAGATACTGAAAAAAAATTTAATTTGACCAATGCAAGAAAATATGTTCGGATTTATAAACCACTGACTTATTAACAAATTTTTAGAAAATGAATACCCTTCTTTGGTAGAAGTTAATTGTCTTTACTGTAATTTGGATTTTTTTGGATCTACTCCTGTTAGAAAAATACATGCTTGCCCAGTGACATTATACTGAGTATTAGAAAGAGTGTTGTGCTGGCTGCTGTGGAAATTAGAGCCCAAAATTGGGTTTCTGCTTTATAAATTAAATAAGAATGGATAGGAAAATTTAGTGGCAGGATTCATGCAAACAGATAATGCTTCAATGGATATTTTAAAATTACTTACAGCATAGTTATTCATGAAGCAAACAGTATGACTAAAGAAGAAAATATGACTTAAAAGAAGAAAATATGACTTAGATTTGTTTATATTATAAAAATTACACTGATAATCAGTATCTTATTGCTTTTAATGTTCAGATTTATTTCAAGGTAAGTGACTCTCACTAAATTGGTATTTGAAGTTAGAAGGGCTGAGTAACCAAATGGAATGCTTTCTCATCCTCAGTATAAATAGACTGTGCTCCCCAGTACTATTCTTTTGTTGTTCTCCACAGGCATTACATAAAATTGTCAGTCATTTACATAGAACTAGTACAATTTGAGATACAGTAATCACTACTTGGGAGTCCTTGGATAGTGCAACTGGTTAAACACTGGACTACTAACCAAAAAGTTGGTAGTTCAAACCCACCCAGAGTCCCGATGGCGTTTAGGCCTGGCAGTCTGCTTCCAGAAGGTCACAGCCTTGAAAACCCTGTGGAGCAGTTCTACTTGGCACGTAAGGGTGTTACCATGAGTTGGAATTGACGCGACAGCAGCTAACAACAACAGTCACTAAGAACAAATTAGTTTTGCCACACTAGCATTAACCCTGACTAGTATTATAACTTAGACTTGAAAATCCTAATTTCTCCATAATAGTTCAATATTTTACTAAAAAAATGCCTGACATAGATGTTAATGTAACTGTGTTATGTGCCTTCTTACTCACATTAGATTTAACATGTCCCTTCTTGTTCACGTTGTATTTAAGTGAATGAAAAGAATACTCTACAGGAAGAAAATAAAAAGCTTTCTGAACAACTGCAGCAGAAAATTGAGTAAGTATTTTCCCCAAATTGCTTCAGAAAATTGAGTATTTTTTCTAGCTTTTCTGTCTTCTTTTTATTTAGCTATACAGACTGTGGAAATCCTGGTGGCATAGTGGTTAAGTGTTACGGCTGCTAACCAGAAGGTCTGCAGTTCAGATCCACCAGGTGCTCTTTGGAAACTGTGTGGGGCAGTTCTACTCTGTCCTATAGGGTTGCTATGAATTGGAATCAACTTTATAGCCATGGGTTTGGGTTTTTTTTTGTTTGTTTTTTTTTTTTTGTTATGTGACTATAAAGATATATACCAACTCTCACTTATTGACATGGTTAGGTTCCAAAGACCAGGTGGTTATACAAAAATCTGCATTATGCGAGAGTCGGGCTATGTCTCTTCTTCAGCTCTGGTGCCCCCAGCACATTTCAGGATGCGCATGACATGGCGATTCTCCCTTCTCCACCATGCCTTCCCCACCACCTCAGAGTGTGCTATTGGGAGTGGTGCAGGGGTTGGGAGTGGTGGTGGTGGTCAAGCGTACCTGCCGCCTCTGGAGCAACAGGGGCCCACCATCACCTGGCTGAGCTCCAGGCCTCCATGCAGACCCCTGTGCCTCGCCTCTCCACCTTCCCACCTGGCCCCAAAGTCAGGCCTTGGTGGCAGGCAGCTCCTGGGCCTGTGGACAGGTGAGGCCCAGCCATTTGGGCCTGGCAGAGGCTCCAGAGGTGGCAGAGAGGCCTCTTTGGAGGAAGAGACTTCTAAGCCTCCTGCCCAACTGTGGCGGTCCTGGCTCCCACCACCTCCTTGCAGCCCGGCCACCCCTGCCTACTGCATACTGCCCACCACAGGCCTAGTCAGGCACCTCTGCCCAACCCAGGTAATAGAACTGCACAGCCTCACTCCCTCTCACAAACCTTGCTCTCCTCTTCCTCTTCCCCCTCTCAACTTGGCTCCTTGTTAATGTGCAAAATAGTAGGTTTTTTACTATTGTGGGAAAGGCAAAATGAGTTTTGTTACCTCCCTTCCAACCCTGTCCTAGAAGCTTCATAGAAGCAAACTGAAGAAACATTTCCTGCTATGTAGATCTCAGGCTGGAGAACTTCCTCTGTTCTCACCTCCCTCCCGCCTTTCTTTTTTTTTTTTTTTCAGTCTTTGCTTTTAATTTATTTTATAACAGATGAATTCTTCTTGTAAATCTTGTGTACCAATATAGTCATAAAGCAATAGGTCTGGCATGAGAAGGGTAAGTTATTAATAATAAGCAATCTTTTCCTTAAAGAAAGGTATCTTTCAAATGACATCAATAGGTATCTTGTTTGGTTTTGCTTCACTTTTTTTTTTTTTTAATTGTGGTAAATATATAGGTAACAGAACATTGTACATTTCAACAATCTTCGCATATACAGTTCAGTGACAGCAATGATGTTTATCATGTTGTTCAACCATCACCCTTACATGTTCCCGATTTTTTCTACCACTTTTAAGAAAAGCTTGGCGTTGGGACATTTTTAAAATTCCATCCCAGGCTGAGCCTCTCAGTGTGGGATCCCAGATTCAGGATTTTGGAAGCTCCCCAAGTGGTTTCATTGTGTGATTGAAGAACCGCTACAGCCTGGGAAGAGAGTGGGGAACTCTTAGGTTATGCACGAGTCGCAGTTAGGGAGGAAGAACATGCTGGTGAAGTTGCGTGGGGATGACATCATCAGGATCCATGGGTTCGTCAGATGGCATGTGGGTTTTTCAAGTTATTGGGGTCTTTCAGTTCCCAGGCCAGTGAGTTAGGGCAAATCACAGCAGCAGTCCAGAAAGAGGAAGTCATGAGGCAATAAACTGCCTTTCTCTTAAAGAATAAAAATACTACCTTGTTTCCTGTGTGCCACTTGCTCTTCTATGTGTTTTATGTTTTTTATTTCTAAACTTCACTGTGATTCTACAAAGTAGCTTTATTATCCCTACTTTACAGATGGGAAAGCTACAGCTCACAAAAAGTCAAATAAGTTACTTATGGTCTCACAGTTAGTAGGTAAGGAGACCATCACTCAGACCCTATCTTCTGCTTTAAAAGGCTTTATTCTATGCAGTGCTGTCTAAAACAAACAAACAAACAAATGTTTTTCTGGGTATGGTGTAACTAATGCCGAGCAGAGATATGGCTAACTCTTAGTTGCCATATAATTAAAGTATATGTAATATTTTTTAAGAGTTAGGATTCAGGATCATTTTAATGCTTTTGGGGGCATTCTTAAAGATTCTGTTGAATTTGAGTGGAGACATACAAAAACTTTGATAAACTGTAAATGTGTATTATTTTGGCTTAGAATAGCTGTTTTCTCTTTAAACAGGTCTCACAGGTGGAATTAACATTCTTATCAGTATACTTTTAGGTAATGGGTGTCCAATAGAATTTTTATATTCCTTCCATGTGATCAGTCCACTGAATATTGGTAGCTAAAGGGAGTTTTGAGGAGGGATCATTGTCAGGTGAGAAAAGGAGGCTATGGGATCAAACAGACTATTGAACGTATATACGGAAATATCAACACTTTGAAATTTTCCTCGTGTTGTATAATGAAGTGAGGCTAGAACATAGATCCTCACTCTCTCATAGATGATTACACAACCCAAAAGGTTTTTTTAGTTGTCATTCACAGCCTAACCTTATCTCAGTAGACAGGATGCTATTTATACTCTTTTATTTAATTCTACTTCCTGTGACTATTCAGTTGTTTTACTGTGGAAATATCAATGTTTGATTACAGGATGATGCCTCAGACCCCACAGGAGGTGTCACGTAATAACCTGTATGTGTTCCTTATTACCTTTCATTAAAAACTTTTCTTTGAATTCCCAGTCACATCTGGTTCCAAGAATTTCAGATAAGTGATGATTGACCTACATTAATTTATGTTGTATGAAGTAATTTAGCACATATAGCTTATGGTATTTTTAACACATCAGCTTTGACGTTTGTGAATACCAACGACAGATAGTATACAAAGCGTAGAGGCAGATAAAATAATGAAAGTTAATACAGATTAGATGTGCGATTTCCTCAGAAACCAAGGTGTACGTCAGAACTGGATAATGGCATTTGCTTGGTAGAAATATGAATTCTAATTAGTCTGGAATTCATTTATTTTTAGTGTTCTCAAGCTCACAAATTTTTCTTGTTGCAGCTCATTGGTGTTTTAGAAAAGAAGTGAAGGCTGAAGTTTGAAATTACAACAAAGACTAATAATCATATAGAGTTCTGGGCATGTATGTTTTATTTAGATCGTGCCTTGGAACAGTGTAGGAGCTAATCTATTCTTTAATTTCTCCCCTGAAGTTTAAGATAGTAATGATTCTCATGGGCCAGCTTCTTTTGTAACTTGTTCTGCACACACACACACACAGTTTCTTTTGGTAGTTTAAAAAGTAGCAAGTATCATCTTGTTTCCTCTGACTACCTAAACCACTGTAACAGTATGCTATTAGTGCCTGAAATTCCCACTGAAGTTTAGAAAAAAATATCATTTGACTTATACTTCTGCTTGTTAAATGCTGTGTTTCTAATTTACCTGAGCTGATTTTGAAGTCATGTCTTATATGGTAGGGCATTTATTTAGTGACACTAGAGTAAGAATCTTCTGGACCAGTGAAAGAAAGTCAAAGGAGTCTGTAATCTTAATATTTCAAAGAACTTTAGGATTCGTTTCATTCAGCCCTCTCTTCTAAACAGAATTCTTTGTACAACTTCTTTAATAGAACAAATAGCATCGTTTTAATACCTCGGTCATAATTTAATTTTAGTCACCTGAAATTAGAAAATTTCCCTACGCTTGAGTAGAGTTCACCTTACTTACAAGTTATGTTTGTTGATCCTAGTTTTGCTTCCTGGGACCATTTAGAACCTTCTTCCATTTCATGGCCCTTTATGTACATGAAAATAGCTATCCTGGTCCTTCTGAGTCTTTCTTGTCTTCTCTAGAGTAAATGTCCTCTGCTGCATTAACTGTTCCTCATATAGCATTACCTAGAGACTCCTCAGAGTGCCATTTCTGTATAATGTTTGGTTAGTTGATATCTTAATTAAGAAATCAATATTCTAGGTATAATCTGGCCAGTAGAACAATACTTTCACCTCCCTTTTTCTGTATCATTTTACTTATTGTAGTCAAAATATATGTGTATTACATCACTGGTGGTCCATTACAGCTAAGTAAAACCTTTAAATCAATGTCTAAGCCCTGTCTCCATCCTCTACTTGTATTTGGTGTTTTTGATGTAAATACAGGACTTCAGAGTCAGGGCTTCGTAGTAGGTTGCTGAAGAAACCGTATCTCATGTAGTCTACTTCATTTTAAGATTATAGCACTGTTGATTAGATACCTACTTATTTTATGAGCATTGGGCTATCTTTGTACAGT
Organism: Elephas maximus indicus; assembly: GCF_024166365.1. Classification (NCBI taxonomy): domain Eukaryota; kingdom Metazoa; phylum Chordata; class Mammalia; order Proboscidea; family Elephantidae; genus Elephas; species Elephas maximus. The sequence goes on from NC_064829.1 coordinate 29,043,834, forward strand.
CTACATGTATTTACATATGTTATTTCATTTTCACAAGTTTCCTACAAAAAGGAAGTAGGAAAGTACCTACTTTTATAGATGAGGAAACTGAGGCTTAGAAAAGTTTAAAAACGTAGCCAGTGTGACTAGTAGGTGTCAGACTCAGAATTTGAACCCAGGTCTACCACACTTCAGAGTTTGCATAAACCCTTTTATAAAACCAAAACCAAACTCATTGCCATTGAGTTGATTCCAACTCACAGTGACCCGATAGGACAGAGTAATGAACTGCCCCATAGGGTTTCTAAGGCTACAGTCTTTACAGAAGCAGACTGCCACATCTTTCTCCCACGGAACAACTGGTCAGTTCAAACTGTCAACCTTTTGGTTAGCAGCCGAGTCTTTAACCACTGTGCCACCAGGACTTCTCACCCTGTTATGGTCTTGTGCTAAAATACACTCCAAAGGTTATCTACGTGGTATCACTGTGTAGGTGACAGAGCCAGGATCCTATCTCTTCTGACTCAGTTCAGTTATTCCAGCTTCTGGGGATCCTTCATGTGCTGATTTTTTTCTGCCATATATTAGGTTAGCTTTATTCTCAGCTTTGTGTCTTTCACAAATTTGATGAATATTCCATTGGTGTTCTGCATCAAGACCATTAATAAATTGTTGAAAAAAACCTAATGATAGACTTCTGAGGTATACTGCTACAGATTGCTTCATTAATTGTAATTCTTTGTCTGAGTGATATTGTTCAGTTAGAAGTCAGTCTTATTGGTGTCAAGGTTATATTTCTTCTTTTTGTTGACAACGAGAGAATATCAGTAGAATCTTTATCCAGTTGCTCCTTGAGAGCTAGATATACAGTAAAGCAGTCCTTGGGGCAGCTGGTTTAATAACCTTTTTTTTTTCTTTTTTAGTCTTATTTGAATTGTTCCTATAATAAACATACTGGTTCCAAGAGATTGGGGATTCTTCTCCTTAAGAGCTAGCTAATAAGCTCTCTTAAAATAATTTCTATAATTTTGCTGAAATCTGGTATCAGACTCAGTAGTTTATATTTTAGGAATCAAAACATGCTTCATTAAGTTTAAATTATGTTTTAATTGAAAACGTTTAAGTTCTTTAAAGTAGAGGAGGAGAAAAGCTGAATGTTAAAAGCTTTTTTACAGATTCCTTATGAAGACAAACCCTAGATCTTTAGGTCTTTGGGAAGGTGAACAACTAAAACAGTTTTGACGGGAATCTGAAGAGAGGCCTGCAAACAAAACGACCAACCGAAGGAATGTACTCTCAGGCCATTAGAAGGAAAAGTAAAATGAGAACAATGTGTATAAATAATTTCACCAAAAAGTGTGGTGTGAACTTTTCTCGGAAAATCAGAGTGAGACCTGATGCTTAAAGAAGAAACTTGATTAAAACATGGAATTTTTTTTTTTTTCTTTTATGACGGAGAAGGACAGAGGAGGACAAAGCCAGCATTTGTTTACTTAGTTTGGGTACTTAGAGCTAGTTTTTCTTTTTTTTCCCCCTCTTCTGTGATCCCACTATTCTAGTTGGGAAATCAGTTTCTTCTTGTGACTCATTCATGTTTCAGGTTGATTTTAAGAGTAATAAGTAGATAGACTATGATATGATTAGTTAAAGCTCGGTCAGATAGATTTCACACTCCATTAATTTATGAGACTTTCTCATATGACTCTGGCTTACTCTCTTTTTCCAGAAGCAAGATGGTGTAATCATAGGGAGATTAAAATTTAGATATTCACTCTAAAGATTGGTCCTCCATCTAGAATTATACACCACAAGTAATATTCATATTATGTAGGAAATTAAGGTATAGATCTTTCTTAGGAAAAATTGATCTTTGTCTTCTAATGTCTTAAATATATCTCTGTCAGTTATAGTTTATAAAATTCTCATTATGTTATAACTTGGTCGTAAGTAGTATTACAAATTGATAAGAGTCTACTAGAATAGACTGGCTTTGTCACTTGGAGCCTAAATACCTAACTGGTAAGGATCGTTTGGCATGTAGGTCAGTCATGACCTGACATGGGAAAGCTAGGTAGCTTTATTTTACTCGGTAACCACAGTTAATTCCAAACCCAATCATTAGGTGTCGTTAGTCCTGAACCGAGTTGGTTAAGAGACTATGCCTAGATTAGTTCAAATCTGTTTCTTTAGTGGAACCTGGGACTCTGTCATGCATTGATTCAGCAAATATTTTTGAGCACCTACTGAGTGCCAGGCACTATTGGAGGTACTTGGGATACAAAGGTTTTTGTCCTTTTTGAGCTTTCATTCTGTCAGGTAAGCAATTAAAAAAAAAAAAACCAAACTTGTTGCTGTCGAGCCGATTCATAGTAGGTTGCTGAAGAAACCTTATCTCATGTAGTCTAGTTCATTTTAAGATAATAGCACTATTGATTAAATACCTACTTATATTCTGAGCATTGGTCTACCTTTATACAGTCTACATATTTTACATACGTTATTTCATTTTCACAAGTTTCCTACAAAAAGCAAGTAGGAAAGTACGTTTATAGGTGAGGAAGCTATAGAACTGCCCCATAGGGTTTCCAAGGAGCGGGTGGTGAATTAGAACTGCTAACCTTTTGGTAGCAGCTGAGCTCTTAACCACTTCGCCTCCAGAGCTCCATCAGTTAAGGAATAGACATAATAAATAATCAAATTGTATAATACATTAGAAAGCATTAAATGCTATGGATAAAGAAAATAGAGCAGAATAAAAAGGAATAAGAGTACTAGGGTATGGTGGGGAGTCACAATTTTAAATAGTGTGGTCAAGGTAGGTTTTGATGAGAAAGTAAAATTTCAGCAAAGACTTGAAGGAGATGAGGTAATTAACCATGTAGCTATCTAGGGGAAAAGCATTCTAAGCAGATGTAAGAACAAAGGACTAAGGTAGGAGTGTGCTTGGTGTGTTTGAGGAACATCAAGGAAACAAGTGTGGCTGGAGTAGAGTACAATAGGAAAAGAGGTCAGAGGTATTAGGGAGGGGTGGCGGTCAGATTATATGGGACCTCAAGGGTCATTAAAAGGACTTAGCCTTGTATTCTCAATGAAATGGGCGAGATGTGGCAGGGTTTTTTTTTTTTTAATTAAAGTTTAGATGAAGGTTTACAGAACAAAATAGTTTCTCATCAAACAGTACACACATTGTTGTGTGACATTGGTTAACAACCCCACAGCATGTCAACACTCTCCCTTCTCAACCCTGGGTTCCCTATTACCAGCTTTCCCGTTCCCCTTCTGCCTTCCAGTCCCCACCCCAGGGATGGTGCACCCCTTTAGTCTTGTTTTGTTCCATGGGCCTGCTCAGTCTTTGGCTGAAGGGCGAACCTCAGGAGTGACCTCATTACTGAGCCGAAAGCATGTCCAGGGGCCATACTCTCAGGGTTTCTCCAGTCTCTGTCAGGCCAGCAAGTCTGGTCTTTATTTTTGAGTTAGAATTTTGTTCTACATTTTTCTCCAGCTCTGTCCGAGACCCTCTGTTGTGATCCCTGTCAGACCAGTCAGTGGTGGTAGCCGGGCACCATCTAGTTGTGCTGGACTCAGTCTGGTTGAGGCCATGGTAGATGTGGTCCATTAGTCCTATGGACTAATATTTCCCTTGTACCCTTGGTTTTCTTCATTCTTCCTTGCTCCTGAAGGTGTGAGACAAGTGGAGTATCCTTGATGGCCATTCATAGGCTTTTAAAACCCCAGACACTACTCACCAAAGTAGAACATAGAACATTTTCTTTATAAACTCTGTTACCCAATTGAGCTAGATGTTCACTGAGACTGTGGTCCTGTGGCAGGGTTTTAAGCAGAGGAGTGACATGATATGACTTAAGTTTTAAAATAATTAAAATAATTAAAAAAAATAAAAGACTGTAAGGGGACATGGATAGAAGTGTGGTAGAAATTCAAAAGTTTGAAACCCGCTTGTAGTCAGTCATTAAGGTTATGGTCTATACACTAGGGATACCACGTTCAGTGGATACCAGTATGGTTTCTAAAGTGTGACTGCCTAGATTTAAATCCTCGCTCTGTTGCTTACTGTTTTAGTACCTGACTTAAATTTTGTACCCTTACTGCCTCATTTGTAAAGTGAAAGTAATATTGCTTCACAGAGTTGTGATACATGTAGCGTTTCAGACAGTGCCTGGCAGTGTAAACTCTCAACAGATGTTAACTATCAATGTTAGTATTAATTATCACAATTTATTTGTCATTTGCCGAGCCATGTTGATTTTCTATGACCACAGTGTTTAACGTTGGTCTCTTCCTTTCCATACTTACTTTCAATGTTCTAGTTCAAACCCACAGAAGCTTTTGCCTGGATTATTACAGCCACTGTCTAATTGATTTCCTTGTCTCCTTACCTTCTGTCCTATTTAGTCTCCCAGACAGTGCTACTAGATTGCCACATTTCTTTCATGCTCTAAAACCGTAATTCCTTTTCTCTTGCCTTCCAAGCTATGTGCACACTTATCAGGGCTGTCCTTCAGGTGGTTTTAGCTTGTCCTCCAACACAAGTATGGAGTACTGCATGCTTTTACTGAAATTGCTGGGTCCTCTGCTGATCTTCTCTGCCGTTTGAAATTCTTCTAATTGCACCTCAAGTGCCATCAGCTACACTTTGTACATCACTTATTATAGTAATGTTTACCGTCTCGTACTATGATCATCTGAGTACCTCTCTAATTTTCATGTTTAGGAATGTAACATTAGATGTCAGAGATTACACTGTAGCTCTGTACTGTATAGTAGTTCTTACGTTTGTTTTTGTGGTAAATACACAGGTAACAAAGCATTTGCCATTTCAACAGTCTTCAACTGCCCCACAGGGTTTCCAAGGAACACCTGGTAGATTCAAACTGCTGACCTTTTGGTTAGCAACCATAGCTCTTAACTGCTATGCCACCAGAGTTCCCCATGTACAGTTTAGTGACATTAAATATGTTTATCATGTTGTCCAACTGTCACCATTAACTATTCTCATATTTTTCCATCACTCCTAACAGAAGCTCAGTGTTCCTTCAGCATTATGTCTTCCTTTCCCCCTCCCTCCTACCTCCTCCTGGTATTCACTTGCTATTCTAGATATTTCATATAAATAGGATAATACATATTTGTCTATTTGTGACTTATTTCACTCAGCATAATGTTGTCAAGATGCATCTATGTCGTAGCATGTATCAGGACTTCATTTCTCTTTATGGCTGAATAATATTCCATTGCATGTATGTACCATTTTTGTTTGTTTTGTTTTGTTTTTGTTTTTTTGTTTATCTGTTCATCTGCTGATGTACCTTTAGACTGTTTCCAACTTTTGGCTATTGTGAGTAGTGCTGCAGTGGACATGGGTATGCAAATACTCGTTTGCGTTCCTGCTTTTAATTCTTTGGGTGTATACCTAAGAGTGGAATTGCTGGATCATATGATAATTCTGTTTAACTTTTTGAGAAACTACCAAACTATTTGCCATAGCGGCTATACAATTTTACAATCCCACCAGCAATGGGTGAGGGTTCCAGTTTCTCTACATCTTTGCCAACACCTGTTGTTTCCCTTTTTTAATCACAATCTGTCCTATAAGGTTGCTATGAGTCAGAATCAACTCGACAGCAGTGGGTTTGGTTTTTGGTTTTTTAATGACCAGTGGAGGCCCTGGTGGCTCAGTGGTTAAGAGCTATGGCTGCAAACCAAAAGACCGGCAGTTTGAATACACCAGCCGCTCCTTGGAACCCTATGGGGTTGTTCTGCTCTGTCCTGTAGGGTCACTGTGAGTCAGAATCACCTCCACAGCAACAGGTTGAATGACCACTGACGTTGGGCACCTTTTCATGTGCCAATAAGGCCATCTGAATTTTTTCTTTGATGAAATGTCTAAGTCTTTTGCCCATTTTTTAAATTAGATTGTCTTTTTGTTGTTAAATGATAAGAGTTCTTCATGTATTCTGGATATTAAACCCTTATCCGATATATGGCTTCCCATAATTTTCTCCCAATTTGTAGGTTTTCTCTTCACTTTCTTAATAAAGTCCTTTGATAAACAAAAATTTTGCTTTTTTGTTTTTGTTGTGTTTTGATGCGGTCCTACTTACTTTGTCTTTTGTTGTTCATGCCTTCAGTGTCATATCTAAGAATCCATTTTTAAAAATTAAATTCCAAAGCATTACCTGTGCATTTTCTAAGAGTTTTATGGTTTCAGCTCCTGCATTTAGGTCTTCGATCCATTTTGAGTTAGTTTTCGTACATGGTGTGGAGGTATAGGTCTAGGCTCGTTCTTCTGCTCGTGGATATCCAGTTTTCCCAGCACCATTTTTTAAACAGGCTGTTCTTTCGCCATTGGGTGGACTTAGCACCTTTGTTGAAAATCAGTTGACAATAGATGTGTGGGGTTATTTCTGGATTCTTAATTCTATTCCATTGGCTTATATGTCTAGCGTTACACCAGTACTAGAGTGTTTTGATTACTGTAGGTTTATAATATGTGGTAAATATACAGGTCGAGGAGTATGAGTCCTAAACTACTATCTCTACCAGGCAACCAGAAGAAATGGATGGTGTGTGGCTACCATTACTGAACGTTTCAATCCAGGACCCAATAGATGGATTCTGATCTAAAAGAAGAGTAGTGTGGACCAGAGCTTCAAACTCACATGGAAACCAGACTTATTGAATTCATTGAGACTGGGGGAACCACCAAATTTAATGCCTGGACATAATCTTTAAACTTTGAACTGAAACCATCCCATGGAGTCATCGTTAAACTAAACAACAGTTTAGCCCAATTAATAAAGAATGTTTGCCTCGAGCATAGCACTCTTATAAAGAATTACCTGTGAGCATAAACTGACAACACTTAATCTCAAGCACAGATGAGAATTTTAAGGGTCCAGACCAAACCAAACCCAGTGCCGTCGAGTCGATTCCGACTGATAGCGACCCTACAGGACAGAGTAGAACTGCCCCATAGAGTTTCCAAGGGGCGCCTGGTGGATTCGAACTGCCGACCCTTTGATTGGCAGCCATAGCACTTAACCACTACGCCATCAGGGTTTCCCTTAAAGGGGCAGAGAGCCTAAAATAATGGCGATGAAACAATAGGTAGAGTTGGAACGATGACACAATGTGAAGTATGTAACCAGTGTTATGGACCTGTTCATGGAGCAGTTGTGAATGGAAGTATGTTTGGTTGAGTATATTGCCACCACGAATAACATATTTCTTATATATATAAAAAAAAAGTAGTATGAGTCCTCCTACTTTGTTCTTCTTTTTCAAGATCACTTTGGCTTTTTGGAACCTCTTATGGTTCCAAATAAATTTGGGGATTGGCTTTTCCATTTATGCAAAGAAGGCTGTTGGAATTTTGCTGGGTATTGTGTTCAACAATAGATTTAGATAATACTGACATCTTAACAATATTAAGTCTTTCAACCAAGGAGCATAGAATCCTTATTTAAGTCTTAATTCCTTTCAGTAATGCTTTATAGTTTTCAGTGTACAAGTCTTTGATCTCTGGTTAAATTTATTCCTAGGTGTTTTCTTTTAGTCAGTATTGTAAATGGAATTGTTTTCTTAGTTTCCTTTTCAGTTTGCTCATTGCTGATGTATAAAAACACAACTGATTTTTGTGTATTGACCTTGTACTCTGCCACTTTGCTGAATTTATTTATTAGCTCTTGTAGCTTCTTGTGAATTCTTTGGGGTCTTCTGTTATTTAGGATCATGTCATCGGTGAAAAGGGATAGTTTTACTTCTCTCTTCCCAATTTGAATACCTTCTATTTCTTTTCTTGCCTAATTTCCCTGGGTAGAACTTCCAGTACAATTTTAAATAACAGGGTGAGAGTGGGCATCCTGATCTTGAGGAGAAAGCTTTTAAGTCTTTCTCTGCTGAGTATGAGTTAGCTATGGGTTCTTCATAAATGCTTTTATCATTTTTAGGAGTTTCCCTTCTATTCCTAGCTTGAGTGTTTTTTATTATGAAAGCGTGTTGGATTTTGTCAGATGCCTTCTCTGCATTGATGGAGATGATCAAGTTTTTCTTTTCCTTTATTCTATTAACGTGTAGAGTATTAACACTGATTTTCTAGTGTTGAATCACCCTTGAATTCCTGGCATAAATTCCACTTGGTCATGGTATATGATCCTTTTAATATGCTTTTGGATTTGGTTTGCTAGTATTTTGTTGAGGATTCTTGCATCTTTTTTTTTTTTAATAGAGTTTATTTTATTTTTGTTGTTGAGGATATACACAGCAAAACATACATCAGTCCAACAGTTTATACTTGGTCAATTCGGTGACATTGATTACATTCTTCGAGTTGTGCAGTCTTCCTCACCTTCCTTTTTTGAGTTGTTCCACCCTCGTTAACATAAACTCATTGCCCCCTAAGGCTCCTGTTGTATCTATCTATATTCTTAAGGGATATTGGTGTGTAATTTTCTTTTCTTGAGGTGTCTTTGTCTGGCTTTGCTATCAAAGTAATGCTAGCTTCATAGAATGAGTTAGGAAGTATTCTGTACTCTTCTGTTTTGGGAAAAGTTTTTAAAAAGGATTGGGGTCACTTCTGTATAGTAGATGTTTTAATAAATATTTGTTGAATTACGTTTTATTTTGATTGCCATTATTTTTTCTAGGAATAATCAACAGCATCAAGCAACTGAACCTGAATCTGAGGAAGATATTATTCCAGATTCACCGATAACAGCCTTTTCCTTTTCTGGAGTTAACCGGCTACGAAGAAAGGAGAACCTGCATGTCCGATACATAGAACAGACACACACTAAATTGGAGCACTCTGTGTGTACAGGTGGTAAGGACTGATTGTATTTCAGTTCTCTGGGTTTGTGAAAAACTTGTCTATTTTTGTATTGTTCAATCTAGTGGAAGATAACCTTTGTTTAGGTAATTTATGTTACAGCTGTGAATTTGACATTAAAGTTCTTGGTTCCATTAGTGAAATGACTGGGAAGGCATTTTCTGCCTGTATTATGTGTGGACATGTGTTGTTCGTGTAAATCGGTAAGCACCCACACCCAAAATTTTATCAATGCAGTGAGTAGCTTCTTTTTCTCTTTTATTTTAAAAATATTCTTAGGTGTATATAACTGAGTGGAATTACAGGAAAGAGTACAGAAACTTAACATTAGCTTCTACCTACAATATGCTAGGTTTTATGCTGAGTGCTTTATATACATTATTGATGTATTTTAATCCTCATAACAGTCTTATGAGGTAGCTGTTCCCACCTTTGTTTTTCAGGTGAGGAGAAGGTAGGCTTAAGAGAGGTTAAATAACCCACCTAAGGTCAATTATCAAGCATGTAAATGAGTCAAAAGTGAAATATAGGTCTTCCTGGCTCTAAACTTTTGTGTTTTCAAGTTCTCACCACACCTTCCCCACCATTGGAGCTATCTTTAACTGGTTATTTTAATTTGTAGCGGTTAGTGGTAATCAAAAAATGTCTGTAATTTATCTACTTTGTAGCTTATCGGTGGCATATTTCTAATTCCAGACCAGTTTACCATTTCTGCTAAATGCTTTGGAACAGTTTTCTCATGTAGCCCTGGTATTATCACATGATATAATTATTCCTTTTAATATTAATCTAAAGTAATTTGTAAAGGACTATAAAACAAAAAATAATACATGTGAGGAATGTGCTTCTTAGCTCAATCAGATATACAAGACCAAATGGGCAGCACCTGTCCAAAAGCAGGATGAGACAGCAGGAACAGACAGGAACTGGTCGAATGGACACAGGGACCTGGGGGTGGAAAGGGGGAGTGTGCTGTCCCATTGTGAGGATTGCAGCTAATGTCACAAAATAATATGTGTGTAGATTTTTGTATGAGAAGTTAACCTGACCTATAAACTTTCACCTAAAGCACAACAAAAAAGAAAAAAAAAATCGTAAAGACTTTTAGGCTAAACTATCACAAAGAAAGTATTTGGGGGCAGGGGGTTGCATAGTTACAGGCATGTTTATATAATGCAAATGAATTGTTGTCAGTAAGCTAGGCCTTTTAAAAAATAAGTAGACTTTGTTCTTTGATTTTGGAAAATTGACACAATTCACCAAGCTTTCTGTGCCATTTTATTATAAGCAGGCATCATGATTCTTTTTTATGAATGGGTAGAAGAGCCAAAACCAAACCAAACCTGTTGCCGTCAAATTGATTTCGACTCATAGCAACTCTGTAGGAAAGAGTAGAACTGCCCCATAGGGTTTCCAAGGAGTGGCTGATGGATTTGAACTGCTGACCTCTTGGTTAGCAGCCAAGGTCTTAACCATTGCACCACCAAGTCCCCTGAGAGACTAGAGAGGAGGACATTTTTGAAGAGACTGGAATTTTTTCCTCTCTTTTATTTGAGCTTGTATCACCACCTAGTGGAAAGTAAAAGAACTGTTAAAAACCCTGCTCATAATTAGGAGCTAAATTAAAATATAAAACTGTGGATCTAGGGTGAACATTCACTGACCTTTTAGTCTACTGTCAGACAGGACAAGAACATCTTTATAATTTTGATTGTGTTGAAGTCCGTGTATAGAAATATTCAGGAAACAAATCACAGCAGTTTTCTTTATTAGGAAATCCTTCTTTTGTATTCAGTATAAATATTTTTGGAGTCCTGGTGGTGCAGTTGTTCAGAGTGCACTGCTACCCAGAAGGTCAAGAGTTTGAATCCACTAGCCACTCCTTGGAAACCGTATGGGACAGTTCTACTCTGTCCTGTAGGCTCGCTGTGAGTCGGAATCAACTCCAAGGCAATGGGCTTGGTTTTGGTGTAAATACTTTTGATTTATTTTTTCATTGTATAAAAACAGAATATAGCTATTTAAAAAACTTTGTCTGTTTTAGCCTTATTCTGATATTTTTACTTGGAGTCTGAAATTTTGGTTTTAAAATACAGGATAACTTTTGAGCCATGGACAGTATTATAAAATTGTCTTATAGGGTGGCTCTAAGTCAGAATCAACTTGATGGCAGAGGGTTTATCAAAATTTTGATAGTATTTTTCTTCATTCTTTGTTTATATATATAAGTTCTCTCCTTTTTTCCCCTTAGAACTGAGAAAAGATCCAAAGTCCTCAACTCATCCACAACACAGCCCCAGGGGAAGTGAAATTCTAGTGGCTGACACTTGCAATCAAAGTCAATCTCCAATGGCTAGTAAGAAAAATACTGAGATTACAAGTTTAAAGTTTATGCTAAATGGTGGGCAGTAGTGGCCAACACTCTGAACTAGACGGTTTTGAAAAATATTTTCCATATAATTTTGTTTATATTATTAGTAGTTTAGTAGACTTTTGCATATTGGAAAGTAATGTTATCCTATTATTAATACATTTTAAGATTCCTATCCATATTTTTTATGCATATTAATGTACATTGCTAATACTTTTAAGTAAAGAAGGCATTATCGTGGTTTACTTACTCATTCCACAAATATTTGAGTATCCACTATGTACTGGGCACTGAGCAAAACAAAGCTCTTGCCCCCTTGGAACTTACAGTCTAGATGGGGACGAAGGAAAGTAAAAATATATATGGCAGGTGGAGGCAAGTGTTCTGAAGAAAGGTAAAGCAAGGTATAAGGGTATTTGGACAGCCTCTCATAAGCTGACATTTGAGCATAGATTGAGAGAAGCAAGTGAGACATGTGGGTGTCTGGAGGTAGGTCATCCCAGGCAGAGAGATCAGCAGGCACAAAGACCTTGAGATGAGAGTGTTGTTGGGCTTGTTTAAGGAGCAGTGAGTAAAGGGAACAGCAGGAAGAACAGAGTTGCTGTTTACTAAGGTGGAAGAGACTTGGGAGGTGGGGAGAGAAAGAGAACGCATATTTGCACACTTTTCTTTGTCTCACTCACACTACAGCTGCTCTGGCAAACGTTGCCAGTGGCTTGATTGCTAAATCAAATGACTACTTCCCAGTCCTTATCATACTCGATCTTTCTGTGACACACATTATTATTAATTGCTGTTTCTTGAAGTGTATCAGTCTCCTGGTTCTCTTGTTTTGTTTTTTTACTTTTATTGGCTCTTCTTTATCTGCCTCTTAAATGTTGCTGTTTTCCAATATGTGGTCCTTGGCATAGTCTTCGCGCAGTGGTTAAGTGCTATGGCTGCTAACCAAAAGGGTCAGCAGTTTGAATCCACCAGGCACTCCTTGGAAACTCTGTGGGGCAGTTCTACTCCGTCCTATAGGGTCGCTATGAGTCGGAATCCACTCAACGGCAATGGATTTGGGTTTTTTTGCATAGCCTTGTCTCACTCTCTGTTTCTCTGTGGAGAGATAATAAATCCTAATCCATATCTTTGTCTGAGTTTTCTCCTGAATTCCAGACCACTGTATCTGCCTGCTGTTGGACTTGTCCACCTGGCTATCCTTCAACTTCCACATGTCCAGAATTGAAACTTTCCTGCCAGACCTGCTCCTCGTCCTTGTATTTACAATCTCAGTGAATGACACTATACTTACCTCTTTAAAGTACCTAAATCAGAAAACTTTCAATCATCCTAGACTCCTGCTTCTTCATTTCTTATATCTAAACAGTTTCCAAGTCTTAATGAGTGTACCTGTTACATATCTGTTATGCATATTTTTTGTACTCCATTGTGCTAGCATAGGCCCTTAGCGCCTCATCAAGACTGTTTCAGTAATGTTATTATTCCCCTTATGTGTTAGTGACTGCTTCTTGCCCTATCAGCATATCATGGCCAGTATTGTCTTTGTAATGCAAATATCGCATCTGTCCTCCATTGAAAACAATTGGGTATATGTTCACTGCCTGCAGGATAAATTCCAAACCCCTCAACATCGTCTGATCCCTAGCCTACCTGTATGGGCTCATCTCGTACTACTACTATCTTTCGTACTTTGATTTCTAGCAATTGAACCACATGTAGTTTCCTGAACATGCAATTTTGTCTGGACCTATATGTGGATCCTAAAACATGCCTAGAATCCTTCTCTCTATCCCCAACCTAGATGACTCATTAAATTCCTCTTTCTCTCAAGAGTCAGCTTAGGCATTGCATTGTATAACTTTTCTTGATTATTTAAGGGACATTTAGGAGTTCTTCTACGTTTAAATTGCCCTTTAGTTGTACATTTATTGAAAGCCCTGGTGGTGTAGTGGTTAAGAGCTACAGCTGCTAACCAAAAGGTTGGCAGTTTGAATCCACCAGGCGCTCTTTAGACACTCTGTGGGGGAGTTCTACTGTGTCCTATAGGGTCGTTTAAGGTTGGAATCAACTCGACCACAGAGGGTTTGGTTTTGGGGTTTTTTGTACATTTATTATAATGCTTATCTCATTTTCTTATAACTTTCTTTTTACCTTCCTTTTTTAACTATAGCTCATAAGCTACTTGAGGATAAGAACCTTTTCATCTAGTGTCTAGCATGGTGCCTGTAACATAGTAACATAGTAGGTACTCCATAAATACTTGTGGAGTTACTGAAATTCTGCATGCATAACGCTTTATAAAATACTTGAACGTAGGTGATTCCCGTATGAGCAAGTGTTAGCTTTAAATTTGAAAATTATGCACTGCTAAAAAATTTCCCCACTACGCATGTTTTCATGAAAAGCACTATAATTATAGTTTGCCATTCATGCCGTATCTTAAGAAAAAAAAAAATCTTAGGTCACAGTAAATCCATTGTAGATATGAATTCTTTTATGATATTTTTCAGTGGCAATAAGAAAGATAATCTACCTGTTGCATTTCAATCGTTTAGGAAAAATAGAAAACTTAACAGCTAAAAAAGTATAGCAAGTGTGGATTCTAGATACCTACAGTTTATTACCATTTTATAGTGGCTATTTTGGACTTTTTTGCCCAGAATTTAAAAATATGTCCAGTGCCATCTTGTAAAGTGGTTCTTTGAGCCTCTTTCTTTCATTTTCATTTTCTGATATTTTTCTCTGTATCTAGTTGCTATAATAGTATAATTGGTAGAGTTCTTTATTTTGTTTTTTGTCTATTTGTATAATTGGTAGAGTTCTTTATTTTTTGCCTATTTAGAAACACATGGAACAAGCAGTTACTCCAGTGAAAAGTCATCTTTTAATTTAGCTACAGTTGTTGCTGAAACACTTGGAATTCATGTTCAGGAAGAATCTGTAAGTAATTGTCTAGTTGATGATGATATGTGAATTATTGATAGGTCCTTTTAAGTAGTTTTTAGAGAACTGGGCAAGAAAATTTTTTTATCCAAATATCATTGGATGCTATGAACTTTTGTGATAGATATATTTACAACAACAAAAAATAATAAAAAGAGTAGCTGCCGAGGCTGCTTATATATAACCAGACACCTCATGGGATTTGGTTCCTTGGTGTGGAGATTCAGGGTCATGGTTTCATGGAACGTCCCAGTTAATTGGCCTAATAATGTGTTTAGTGCTTCTTTTCTACCTCCTAGTTCGTTGCATGGTGCCTAGGGTCTTAAAAGCTTGCAAGCACCCATCCAAGGTATAATAATTGGAATGGATTTGCCTGGAGCTACAGAGGAAGAAGGAGACCCAGGAATAGGAGGAAGATATGGAATATGTGGCTAATTGCCTCCATGAACAACTGCTTCCTTTGTCATGAGACCAGAAGAACTGAATGGTACCCAGCTACCATTACTGAACATTTTGATCAAAGATTCCATAGAAGAATCCTAATCAAAAGGGGAAATGTAGAACAGAATTTAAAATTCTCATGGACTCCAGACTTTCTGGAGCCATGGAGGGTGGATGAACCCCTGAAATTATTGCCCTGAGATAATATTTAAACCTCAAACCAAAAACATCCCCTGAAGTTTTCTGAAAACCAAACGGTAGTTTAGCTTAACTACTTACTGTCTTGAGCATTGAGCTCTTTTAAGATCTATCTATATAGGATCAAATTGACAGTGGCAACTCAAAAGATGGGAAACTTAGGGGGCAGTGAGTTTATGTTAATGAGGGAGGAACAACTGAGAAAAAAGGGTGAGAATGGTTGCACAACTTGAAGAATGTAATCAGTGTCATTGAATTGTACATGTAGAAATGGTTGAATTGGTGTATGTTTACTGTGTCTCTTCTCAACCTCAAAAATAAAATCAGTTATTAAAAAAATTTAGGGTGGTAATGACGGCTTATAGGATTTGGCCAATGCTCCTCCCCACCTCATTAAATCTCTGGGTTCCTCTCCACCTCATTAAATCTAAGAGAAGGCCTAAATCTTTAGGTTGATCTCAAAATTTATTAGATTTTTTAAAAATCCTTTAAACTAGAGTTTGCTTTGGAAAACATGCTGAATCCTTGGGCCTACTATAGCTACTTTAGTCCTCCTCTGTCCTTACAAGTGCCAATCCAATTAGACCTAATTCTTAGGGATCGAGTCAGAAATTGACTCTATGTTTTGTTTTCATTATTTTAAATACTTCTTACATTGGATACATTTCCTTTTTCCCATAATTAATCCCTAGGAAATAGAAGACTTGAATTCTTCAATTTTAAGAATAAGTGCTTTCATCATACAGTTTAAAAACAGTGTTACTTTGCTTTAGTCAGTAAATATATATATGCTCTTGTGAAATTGTCTTGCTGTTGAATTTTTAAAAATTGAATTGGTTGTTCATTACATTTGAAGTTTTGTCCTTTCTAGTTTCAAATCCATCATCAAGTGATAGTAGTTTTTAACCTTGAACTTTAAATGTGTTTAAATTATTTCTGATTCCCTCCTTCCTGTAAGCCTGCAAGTTGGTAGTTTATTATCTGTTAAACACCAAATGTATTAAGGGAACTATGTAATACCTAAACACTTGGTGCTCAAAGTGTCATCCACAGGCCAACAGCATCTGCATTGCCTTGAAGGTTCTTAGAGAGAAAGAATCTCAGACCCCACCACAGACCTAGTGAAAGAGACTTGCGTTTTAACAAGATCTCCAGTTGACATGTATGCATGTTAAAGTTTGAGAAGCACTGATCTCTAAAGGACCTGTTTAAATTCATCTCCTGTCAGTGTAAATGTATCTGTTTCCTTCCCCTCATCTTAATAATGCTGATTTGGGGTATTAAGAGTTTTATATACCAATAGTAGAATGTACTTATGTGAAAAACTAAAATAGTGGTGCTTTTTTTTTTTTTCCTTAAAACTTCAAATGTGCTTCATTTTTTTATTGTGGTGAAATCACATAACAAAGTTAAACATTTTATGTACAGTTAAGTGATATTTAATCCATTCACAATGTTTTATAACTGCTTAGTTACAAATCATTTTCATTACCCCTAAAGAAAACTCCTGGAACCCTAGTGGCACAGTGGTTAAGAGCTCAGCCGCTAACCAAAAGGTTGATAGTTCAAATTCACCAGCCACCCTCTGGAAACCTTATGGGGCAGTTCTGCTCTGTCCTGTAGGGTCACTATGAGTTGGAGTCAACTTGACGGCAATGGGCTAAAGAAAACTCCATATCCATTAAGTCATAAGCCCTGATCCTCCCAGCCCCTGGTAATCACCAGTCTGCTTTCTGTCTCTATGGATTTACCTATTCTGGATATTTCATATAAATGGGATCATACAATATGTGATATTTGTATCTGGCTTCTTCACTTACCATAACGTTTTCAAGGCTTATCCACATCATAGCACGTATCAGTATTTCATTCGTTTTTATAATTAAGTAATATCCCATTATATATGTGCTTCATATTTTTCTGCCTAAGGAATCTCCAGGTCCCATGAGCCCTCTAGGTCATGAGCTCTACCATTGTCTGGAAGGAGAGCACAAGAAACAACCTTTTGAGGAATCCACAGGAAATAGTGGAAATGGTTTAAGGTAATTTGGTAATTTTTTTTTTTTTTAATAAGCTGTTGGTGAGGTTCCATTACAGTGAGTTCCATATGATTCAACCATTTATGTCTTTTGATGTACAGTTTGTTATTCTGAGTATATTTTTATTAAAAAAAAAAAAAAATGCTTTCCCCAGCATATGACCAGTTGGGGGCTTTTTCGCATTACGGTAGTATTAACGGATATTACTTTAGATACTTTTTGTACTTCTATCAGGCAATACTTAAGAGTTCCCAGCCTTGTTACTCTGCCCCTTTAAAAACCAAGTCATCCCTTCTGGGTTTGTATTTCTAAAATATTTACAAAAACCGAATGTTGTACAAAATGTGTCTATAAGCTTAGGTGAATTTCCAGCATTGTGTAACCTCTCGTTTTTACTAATTTCAAAACATCCGTTAACTAATTATACCTATATAAATGTAACGTTTTGCCGTTGAAAAGAGCATTTGTTTTTAATACGTGTACTTAATTTGTCATCATAGTAACTCACCGAGGTAGGTTTTATTGCTCCCGTTCCTTTTTTTTTTGGAAACCCTGGTGGCATACTGGTTAACTGCTATGGCCGCTAACCAAAAAGGTTGGCAGTTCAAATCCACCAGGCGCTCCTTGGAAACTCTACAGGGCAGTTCTACCCTGTCCTATAGGGTCGCTGTCAGTCGGAATCGATGGCAGTGGGTTTGGTTTTGTTTTTTTTTTTACAGATGACAAATGTAGCTTCAGAGAGGTTAAAAGGCTTGTGTAAGACTGACCACACAGCTCTTAAGTGCCAGAGCCAGAGCTCTTACCCAGCCCCCGTCTTCCAGCTTAAACCCAGTGCTCTTCACACCTATCTTCTTTGCTAGAAACAGGCTGGGTCTTCATTTAGCTTCAGTTCTGTAGTGTAAGAATTTTGTTTTTAGGACAAAGATTTCATAGCAACAAAGAAATTCGGTTCCCCAGTAGAATTTATTATACTATAATTTTTTTATATAGAAATTATTTTAATTACCTAGGAAAAATTCTTATAAAACAGGAATATCCCGGTATTTACACATAGGTTTCCTTATCATTTTCCTGTTTTTTGATATCCTGCCTTAAATTTTGGTTAACCTTCTGCCTCTAGTCAGTAGATAAGCCCTCACTGTTAATAATCCTGTATTAACAAAGGTTTCTGACTATGTCTTTTAATTTTTACCCTGTTTCTTTAGTATGAAGTAAGTTTTATCACTCTTGTGTATTTAGATTTTCAGATTCTACGTCAAAGACTCCTCCCAAAGAAGAATTGACTACTCGGGTGTCATCTCCTGTATTTGGAACCACCTCTAATGTGAAAAATAGTTTAGCTTTGAATACAAGTTTGTCCCCTTCTCTTCTGGAGACTGGGAAAAAAAAACATCTGAAAATAGCCCCTTTCAGCAACACTTCTAATTCTAGACCAGAGAAAATGCGATCAAAATCTGAAGATAGTGGCCTTGTCACACAGCATAATCTTGGGTCTAAAGGGAACATGATCGCTAGCCAGTCATGTTCTAATAAACAGATGCTTGCAAGTCAGAGTACAAGTGAACCCACAGGCGCGCAGGATGGCGCCGGCCACGTTAAAGATGCCGTCACGGATAAACATTCAGTGCCCCTGAAACCACTGGGAAGCAGAACATCCAAGAGAAGGAAAACTGAGGAGGAAAGTGATCATGAAGTAAGCTGCCCCCAGGCTGCTTTTGATAAAGAAAACGCTTCTCCTTTTCCAGCCCATGGTGATTTTTCCATCAGTGGGGACTTTGCGGTGGATAAACCTCTGGATCTTTCGGATCGGTTTTCAGCTGGTCAACGTCTGGAGAAAAGCCAAGGAGGTAGTGAGACCCCTAAAAACAGATTTAGGCAAGTGACTCTTTATGAGGCTTTGAAACCCATTCCAAAGGGTTCTTCCTCAAGTCGTAAGGCCTTGAATGGGAGTTGCGTGCTAGCCAAAGATTCCACAGAGGATCCCTATGTACAGGAATGCATCCTCCAGTCCTTGAGTAAATTTTCTCCAGATAATAAAACACCGTTACAAATAAAAGAAGAAAACCCTGTCTTCAAAATCCCTCTACGTCCATGTGAAAGTTTGGAGACAGAGAATCTTTTTGGTGACATGAAGGTTTGTGTTAAACGTTCAAGGATTTTTTGATTAAAATAGCTGTTTGTGATTTCATCTAGATGCCAATAATTATTTCTGTTTTAGGGCGCTACTTCTCATGAGCCAGTAAAAATGAAAACCAGGTCAGCCCATGGAGCGTGTGAACTTACATCAGTTCTTCAGTTAAATCCATGCAGAATTGCCAAAACAAAGTCTCTACAAAACAACCAAGGCATGTACACTGTGCATGTGATTTTCCTTGCTTTTTAATGACTTTAAATTGAGTATTGTAATATATTGTTTACAGCCCCTGGAGCCCTGGTAGCACAGTGGTTAAGAGCTACAAGTTAGCAGGTTAGCAGTTTGAATTCACCAGTCGCTCCTTGGAAATCTGTGGGGCAGTTCTACTTTATTCTATAGGGTTTCTATGAGTCAGAATTGACTCCACAGCAATGGATTTGCTTTTGTTTTGTTTTTTAATAGTCCCTAGCCAGGTTGAATAGTTTTGGGCAAGGAAGAATCTTCTTTCTTCCTCCATGTTTCTGTGTTTATGGGATGATTTTCATTGATTTCATTTTACCTGTGTGTGATTTTCCTGCTCTTAGGCTTTTTGAAAAATGAATTGAGATCTTTTAATTCTTACCTTTATAGGTGATTATGTACGTTTATTTTATATAACTATTTCCTATTATCTTTACCAAAGCTTTAAAAAAATTTTGACTATACAGAATTTTAAAGAGTAAAAAGTAGAACATCACTGAAACATTGTTCCTCACCCCATAGATACCTGTTCTTTTTCTTTGCATTTACATGTAAACACATGTGTATATATATATTTATGTAGGTTTTTAAACTTTTGGTTTGAAACATTGTTTGCTCTAATACATGCATGAGTCTCTTCGTAATGTTGCTGTGTTTGAAAGGGGCCCTTTTTTCAGCCACCAAATATTTCTCTGCTTCATATATAGTATTTTTTCTTTTATTCTCCATTGGAAATTTATTCCTTTGTTCTGCATTTGTTTTCCTTTTTTCCTAAAGCACATTCTTTAGTTGTTCTTCCAGCAAGGATTTTACTCTTTGTGTGGAAACATCCTTTCACTGTGACTTCTGAATTATTTTTAGCTTTTTTCCCTCCATTATTACTGTAGGGATTACAGTATACCTTCTTAACCTTTCGTAATCTACCTAGAGTTAATATCGTAGCACTTTATGTTCTGTGACTACAGTTCATATAGTTTTTATGTATTATATCTATATACATTATGAACTCCTCCAGACACTGTTACACTTTTAACTTTTTTAAAAACATTTTTATGGAAATATAATTCACATACCATACAATTCACCCATTAAAGTATATAGTTCGGTCATTTTAGCATACTCACAAAGTTGTACATTACTAGAGTCTTAAGTTTAGAACGTTTTCATCACCCCAAAAAGAAACCCTGTGCCCATCAGCAGTTACTCCATTCTCCTCTCCCCACTCCCAGCCATTGGTAACCACTAATCTACTTTTGGTCTCTATAGATTTGCCTAATCAGGACTTTTCATATAAGGGGAATCTTAAACAATATATGATTGTCTTAGTTATCTAGTGCTGCTACAACAGAAATATCACAGGTGGGTGGCTTTAACGAACAGAAGCA
Source organism: Elephas maximus indicus (assembly GCF_024166365.1). Lineage (NCBI taxonomy): Eukaryota > Metazoa > Chordata > Mammalia > Proboscidea > Elephantidae > Elephas > Elephas maximus. The sequence continues at coordinate 29,064,415 of NC_064829.1, forward strand.
TATGTTCTTTCTGTTTAGGAGGCACGCTCCAAGAGAAGGCTCTTTCTTTGTCTGTCTGCTCTAGTAGAGTCCTTGTCTCTTTTCAGCTTCTATTCCTAGGTTCCTTGGCTGTCATGTATTTTCCCCTTCATTTGTGCTGCTTGTTTGATTGCTTGCTTAATCTGTTCCTGTATCTCAAAAGAGATTGATTTAAGACACATTCTGTACTAATACTGCCTTATTAACATAACAAAGAAAACCCATTCCCAAATGGGATTATAACTACAGGTATTAAAAAAAAATACTCAAACCCATTGCCGTAGAGTCAATTCTGACTCATAGCGACCCTATATAGGGGTCAGGATTTACACCACGTATTTTTGGGGGACACAGTTCAATCCATAACAGTGATCTTCGGTGACTGCTTTTACTTAGCATAATGTTTTTAGTTTTCATCCATGTTGTATTACTGAATAGCATTGCATTGAATAGATATACCACGTTTTCTTTGTTCATTCATCAGATGATGGACATTTAAGGTGCTTCCACTTTTTGGTTATGAATAATGCTGCCATGAACATTCATGTACAGATTTTTGTGTGGATGTATGTTTTCATTTTTCTTGGGTTATACTTAAAGAGTGGGATTTCTGGACTGTATGCTAACTCTTTGTTTAACGTTTTGAGGAACTGCCAAAGTGTTTTCCAAGGCAGCTACACCCTTTTCATTTCTACCAGTGGAAAGAAATCACCACACTGGTGAGGGTTCCTGTTTCTCAGCATCCTCACCAACACTTCTTATTATCTTTTTGGTTATAGCCATGCTAGTGGATGTAAACTGGTATCTCATTGTGGTTTTGACGACTTATGACATATTGTCTATCTTCTTTGAAGAACTTTTATTCAGATCCTTTCCCTATTTTTAATAGGGATATTTGTCTTTTTAATTCTTGAGTTGTAAGAGTTTTATATATTCTAGATGCAAGTCCCTTATCAGACATGATTTGCATAAATTTTCTCCCATCTGTGGGTCCTATAGTGTTTTAAAGTGATAAGAATTTTATAAATCAATTTTTAATTGTGCATTTTTTTTCTCCTTATCTAAGATGTATCTTTTGAAAATCTCCAGTGGAGTGTAGATCCAGGAGCAGACCTTTCTCAGTATAAAATGGATATTACCGTAATAGATGCAAAGGTAAGTTAAAAAGTAAAACTAAAGCTCATTTGGTTCTTAACTCTAGTGAGTTGTTAATCAGTCTCCTGTCCTGATCAGCTCTCTCAGATAATCACATACCCTGTTAACCTCTGTTTTATCTCTTTAGAAAACTAAGAAATAAAAATGCTTACTCTTCCAACTTTATGGTATTTTTTGAAATGGTTAGTACCACTTTCTGACTTTAAATTGACTGAAACTTTCATTAATTTCAAAATAATACAGAATGCTACTAGAAGTTTTAAATAATTTTATGTATTATCAAAATAATCCATCATATGTCTTGATTAGCTTTTAAAATAATGTGCCATCAAGAAAAAAATTCATTTTCCCAGTTGGCTATTTTTAAAAATACTATATATTTTTTAAAAATTAAAACTCATTGTAGAAACATTTTAGCTTATATTTAGGTTCTATATAGTTTGAGAAGTTCTCCTTCACTTGATAGCTTATTAATAACAGTATTTAAGAGTTGTTAGAATAATATATACCCGTCAAGAAATCAAGTTTAACGTATAAAATTATGGTTCTTCAGTGCCTTGATGTTTGTTACTGTGAGGCAGATTGGAGAAGAGGGGAGTCTGGTCGTAGGTGACCCCCCCTTCCTTGGGAGCAGCTTTTTTCCTAGGCTGGAGTGGGGATGTTGTATATTGAAGCCAGAATGTTTTACAGACAATAGGACCTAAATTTATTTCTATTCCTGAAATGTGAAAAGCGAATATAGACTTAAAATTTGGATTTTTTTGTTTTCTTTGTTCAGGATGGTGGTCAGTCAAGATTAGGAGGAGGAGAGACAGTGGACATGGACTGTACACTGGTTAGTGAAACTGTGCTTTTAAAAATGAAGAAGCAAGAGCAAAAGAAAGAAAAAAGTCCAAGTAAGAAATGCATTGTTGTTTTTTTAATTTTAATAAAAATGTAGAGGGAAATTTATAGTGATACCATTGTATTAATGTAACCTCTTCACCATAAACCAGTTTTTTCTCCTGTTCTGTTAATTTTTAGTTTCTCTTAGTAAAGCTCAATTTTAATATTTTAGGAAAAAGTTATTAACTGAAAATAATTTTTGTTTCAGAAGTAATGCAAATAAATTTTTACTGGAACACAGCCTCACTCATTTGTATGTATTATCTATGGCTGCTTATACAGTAAAATGACATAGTTACATAGTTGCTGCAGAGACCTTCTGACCCCACAAACCTAAAATATCTTCTCTCTGGCCATTTAAGAAAAAGCCTGCCAATCCCTGGTTTAAACATTTTTTTACAAAGGGGATAAAAGGGACTCTTAAAAGTCCTGTGTCAGAAATATGATATACCAAAGCATTTTGATAGGGATTCTACTGGGAAGTATTAGTATAGATTTATAAGTTAGTAGTAAACTAAGCATGATGGTGTATATGCCGAGTTACTTTGTCATAGTCTGTCTCTACTGAAAAGGGGATATGGCCAAATGAGAGTTCTGCTGTCCTTTGTAGTGAGAAAATGTTAGTTCTTTACCTATAGCCTTGATTTTCCAAAAGAGATGTGAACAAGGGAAGGATTTTGGCTGGTACTACCTTAGCAACATTCCTTACTGTGGAAGCCCACGGCATGAAAACAACTAAACTGGAAACAGTTGTCATTTACCACTTACATATGGAAGGGCTAAGACCCGCACGTGGAGGTGCAGTGCTAAAAGCAGAGACATTTTCCAGTGGTCATCTGTTAGTAACTGAGGCTGTTTGCACTGTGTGCATTCCTACATTCTGCGGAATATCCTGTAGTGTACCTTCTCAGGGCGTAATAATAATGCCTCCAGTCTTTACCTGGCTTCTTTTGGAACACCTCATCACTTGCTGCCCTAAATGAAGTAGGGCCGCTGTGAGTCAGAATTGACTTGACAGCAACGGGTTTTTTTGTTTCATCTCTAGCTGCCCTAAATGCATTAAGTGAGAGAAAAATTTAATAGTCCTTACCTTTAATTTTTGTTCTTTAGTAAAGAATAACTAACCATATGATCATGCAGCTGGCTGCCTAAGTTGAGAGGCTGGTGCCTATTAAAAGAAAAAACCTTTACAGTGATTTATTGTTAGTTTATACTGTGAAACTTAACTTTAAAAGTATTCTTCTTAAGAGAGTACTTTGCTTTTAAGATTATTTTTTTCCTGGCATCAGCTCCTGATAATGTTTTTCTCATTTTTATAGAAAAAGAAGAAAGTATTAAAGTATGTCTGTTTTGCTTTTGAGTGTATCTAGTTGATTCAGAGAAGACAAGAGTTTCCCAAATATTTGAAGCAGGCATCGTGTGGAAGTGAGATTAGAACTTTGACTAATGAGTAGAGGGTATAGAGATAATTTTGGCTAAATAAGGTGTTCTGGCTATTACTGCTGCATAACAAATCATCCAATAACTTGGAGGATTAAAACAACAAGAATCATTTTTTATCTGACATAGTTTCGGTGGCTCAGGAATTCGGGAAGGGCTTGACTGGGCAGCCATGTCTCAGGGTCTTATGTGTAATTGTGGGCAAATGGTGACTGAAGCTGGAAGAGCTAGAGAGCTGGGCAGCTGAGGATTGGCATTTCCCCGTCCTCATTTAGTCTCAGGGCTTCTCCTCTGGTCTTTCCGCATGGGCTGATTTGTGTTTCCTCATCACATGGAGGCTGGGTTCCAAAGTGAACAACCCGGGAGAGCAGGGCATTTTTATAATCTGGCTTCAGACGTTGCGTAGTGTCTCGAAGATCTGCCCAAGTTCAGAGTGAGTGAGTATTGACCTTAACAAGTGGACAAGTGTGAAGATCACATTGTAAGACAACACATAGATAGGAGATACCGTTGAGGCCATATTTGGAAAAAAAGCAGCCTTCCCGATTAGGTAAATCCTTTTTTTAACACTTAAAATTGGTTAAAAATGAGGTATGCAAATGAAAATTCCCAATTATTGCTAATATTTCAAATCAAAGCAAGGTTTTTTGAACCCTTCTTCTGTGTTAGACTTACTAAGTGCTGTGATAGAGATACAAGGATATAGCCTCTGTCCTCAAGTATTTCTATGATCAGAAGTCATCCCCACAAAAAAATAAGTCAGTGGTTTGCTTAGTACAGTGCCTGGCACTTACAAACCAAAAACCCATTGCCATTAAGTCAGTTCCAACACATGGCGACCCCATGTATCACAGAACTGCTCCATAGGGTTTTCTTGAATGTAATCTTTTACAGAAGCAGATTACCAGGCCTTTCTTCCATAGCACCATTGGGTGGGCTCATACCACCAACTTTTAGGTTAGTAGTCGGGTGCAAACTGCTTGTGCCATGTTGACCATCAGAGTGAAAAATAAATAAATGTTCAATTGTTCACTAAACATTGAGCAGTAGTTCTGTGCCTGGAAGTGTCCTAGGAACTGGAGATAATTCCTAAACAGAAAAAAGTACCTGTCCTTATAGAGCTAACGTTCTAATGGGGGAGAAACACAATAAAGAAGCAAGTATATGCTGTGGTTTATGATGGTAAGTGCCGGAGAAAGATACAGCAGGGTACGAGTGACAGAGCACTGTGAATTGGGGCAGGTAGTAGTTATTTTATGTAGAGTCGTCTTGTCAGGCCTCTGTTACACCACATTTGTTATTTTCTTAAACTCTGGTGTTTTGAAAATTACAATTATATAATTGGAAGCGTAGTTAGACATCTGAAGATGAATTTAGCACTTTTGCATATCACATATGGAACTGACCTCATTATTTCTGTTGACACTAAACTAGCAAGTGCTAATAATGATGCAAGAAAATACTTTTTGCTACATCTCTAGAAAAATCAACAGGTAAGCAAAATTCTATGGAGATCATAATATCAGCAATTTCTTTACTTTTTATTTAAACTCAGTATTTTTCATCATTCATTATGATTTCTTTTCTATTCCTAACACTTTTTTGATAGGACTTCTTTTGGTTTAGTGTGATTTATACATGAATTTATAGGGAGAAAAAAATATTTAAATGTTTGTAGAGATGTGGTTGTATGACAGTAACAAAAACATCAGCATTCTCTTCACGAGTAAAGGACATTTAGTGCCATAACACAAAGCCTTTGTAAATAGACAGTAACTGCTCAGACGTGGGGGTTTATTCTTGCCTCATGCACATCTGAATTATTTTGTGGCAAAAACTGTGAGTTTCACTTTGGTCTGTATAGAAAGCAAAAGCTTGTTTGTCCTTAAGTCAATGCTCTTTTACATAGATGGAGAAAGAAAAATGAATGATAGCTTGGAAGATATGTTTGATCAGACAACACACGAAGAATATGAATCCTGTTTGGCAGATAATTTCTCCCAGGCAGCAGATGAAGAGGAGCAATTGTCAGCTACCACAAAGAAGCCAAACAGTAAGGCTATTTTTTCTTTGAATACAGCTTCTTGGTTATACTGAGTTCGGTAAATTAAGTCATTAAGCTAATTAACAGAGGCTTGATGAGGCACATTAACAATTAAAGTTTCTTGCTTCTTGTATAAATTTATTTTTCATAGTTATTTTTTCTTTTTTTGAGATAATTTCACTTATAGAAGCTCAAATGCAAAAAATAGTTGAAAGAGTTTTCCTTTACCTTCCACTCACCTTCCCCATATGTTAACATGGTATATAAGTCATAGAACATTTATCAAAACTAAGAAATTAATCTTAGTTCAGTGATGTAAATTTCTTTTTAATAATGTAGGGTAGCAATCAATAGGAGAATACTTTAATTGAAACAGTAAGTAGATGATCTGTATTGAAAGTTTAGTTAAAATTCTTACTAAATATCTCATTTTCATACTATGAGCAAAGTGGTCGGAATTTTCAGTCTAGTGCGAAGGTGGTTTTATACTAGTCTGAATGAATGGACTTTCTGCAAAGGTGAAGCGCAGCTGGAACTCTCATACATTGCTGGTAGGAGTATAAATTGTACAACCACTTTGGAAAACAGCTTGGCAGGATTTTTTAAACAGCTTGACTGAGGTGTACTTTACTTTGTGGTGTTTTCGTAAAGCTATGCATAGATCTACCCTATAACCCAACAGTTCCACTCTAGGTTTATACCCAAGCAAAATGAAAACTTGTTCACAAAAAGACATATTCAAGAATATTCATAGTAGTACTATTTGTAATAGCTCAAAACTGGAAACAATCCAAATATCCATCAACAAATGAGTAAATTGTGGTCTATTCATATAATGGAATACTAAACAAAAAAGGAGAGAACTAATGGATGCAACAACAAAACTTCTTGAGCTAGATACCTCCCTAGTTCATTGTGTAATGCCGGGAGGTCTTTAAAAGCTTGCAAGCAGCCATCCAAGGTACAGTAATTAGAATCTGTTCTTTTGGAGCAACAGAGGAAGGAGAGTCAGGAATAGTAGGAGAAAATGGAATGGGTAGCTAATTGCCTTCATAAAAAAACTACCTCCTTTGCCATGAGACCAGAACTGGATGGTGCCCAGCTGCCATTATTAAACATTTTGATTAAATATTCCAAAGAAGAATCCTGATGAAAAGGGGGTGGGAAATGGAGAGTAGAATTTCAAATTCTCATGGAATCCAGATTTTCTAGACTTATTGAAGCTGGGTGAACCCCCAAACTATTACTCTGAGATCACCTTTAAACCTTAAACCAAAAATACTCCCTGAAGTCTTCTTAAAACCAAACGTTAGTTTAGCTTAATTAGTAGAGAATGTCTGCCTTTTAAAGAACTGTCTATATACGATCAAATTGACAACAGCACCTTGAAAGATTAGATAGGAGATTTAGGGAGCAGTTAGTTTATGTTAATGGTGGAAGAACAATTCAGAAAAAGAGGTGAGAATCCTTGCACAACTTGAAGAATGTAATCATTGTCACTGCGTTGTATGTGTAGACTCTGTGTGTGTGTTCTGCTATACATATTTTCAACAACAAAATAATTTATTTTAAAAAATCTTGTTGCACTCGAAAAATACAAAAGATGAAAAGAAAACACATACTCTATAATTCCACTAATGTCGTGTGCCATTGAGCTGAATCTGACTCTCAGCGACCCTTCAGATCAAAGTAGAACTGCTGCCCCATAGGGTTTCCAAGGCTGTACTTTTTACAGGAGCAGATTGTCAGGCCTTTTCTCCCTTGAAGCCACTGGCAGGCTTGAGCCATTGACCTTCCAGTTAGCACCCAAGCACTTACTGCACCACCAGGGCTCCTTAAATTCTACTAATAGGAAATTCTAAAACAGGCATAACTCAGCTGTGGTGATGAAAATCAAGTCAGTGATTGTGGTGGGGGAGGAAGCAGGAGAGAGACATGAGAGAACGTTCTTATACACGAGAAACAAAGGACCCTGAGGAAACTTTAACAGGTGATAGAAATGTTCTCTGTCTTGATTTGAATATCGGTTACATTGGAGTATACATTTCTCAAAAGTCATCAAATAGTAGGAGCCCTGGTGGCGCAGTGGTTAAAATGATCGACTGCTAACCAAAAGGTCATTGGTCTGAAATCAGCAGAGGCTCCTCTGGAGAAAGATGTGGCAGTTTGCTTCTACAGAGATTTATAGCCTTAGAAACCGTATGGAATCATTGTGACTCAGATCCAACGGTACGGCAGTGGGTTTGGTTTGGTTTAGCATGCTTTCTAAAAATCAGTGTGAATTATATGCAGATTATGCCTCAGTAAAATTGATTCTTTTAAGAAGTCTTCAGTGGCTACAGTAAAAGTCAGACTCCTCTTCCTTTTGGCCTACAAGGCCCATCGTGATCTGGTACCTGCCCTCCTTTTCAACCTCATCTTCCCTAACACTTCCCTTTCTTCACTAAATCTCAGCCACACTGATTGTTTGGATGGATGAAAGCAGTTGGTTGGTTGAGTCTTGACAATCTGGAATTCAGGTCCATGAGGTCTAGTTCTTATTTTGTTACCAGTTTTCTGGTTAAATTCTTTAATCTCTTTTATTCATAGTTATAACCTACCTTAAAGACCCATTATAAAAATCAGTTAGACTGTTAAGTAAGTGGTCTGGACCTAAGAAAAGCTGGTCTTTTTTTATGTTTGGTGCCAAACAATAATAGGTATTTGAGTGGTTCTTTTCAAGTTCCAGAATTCTTTCTGAGATATGATTTTTAGCTCTACAATAATTCTAAATTAAGTGAGATAGTCAGCACCCCTCCTCATTTTGAAGATAGGAAAAATGTAGAAAATTTAAATTATTTTTCCCAGGGTCCTAAAGTATGAAACCCAATAAAAATGGAAGTTTTGGTACATGTCAGTTTTGTCAAACAAGCCAATTATCTCCCAGTAAGTTGTGCATTCAGTTTGTGGTATACTTGTTTTGTTTACAGGTAATGGTGATAAACATGATAAAATCAAACAGAAAGCGTTTGTGGAGCCATATTTTAAGGATGACGAAAGGTAAGTTGGTTTTAATACCAGCAGCGTGATTGGAAGAACAACAGAGCTGTCGTTGTCAGTCAGAGTATCTCTAAAGCTGTTAATTCACTTCAGTTACAATAGAATGAGTGTCATTTATGATCATAACAACAGAGGACTCAGGCATAAATATGAAAAATTTCACATTTTTATCACGTCGCTCCTTTTTTTGACAGTGGTAATAGTTATTTTCTCTATTTTATTATAACTGTTTTACTTTTATTCAATTTTATTTCGTACTGTATTTGAACTTTGGGGATTTATTAAACTGTGTGCTATAACATTTATATAGTACAAGTGCTAAGTCTTAGATTGTGCTTCAGGTTTATTTTGTAAGGATTTTCAAACCTTTAAAACAAACTTTAAGCATCTCAATTTTGAACCATAATGCTGCTTCCTGCTTTTTGTTCAGAGAATGCAAATTCTATTACTTTCAGTCATATACAGTTCGTTCATGAAGTGAATTAAGGCATAGTCATAAATTCAAAAAAATTTAGTGCCTTTTTTCTTTAAGTTACGATGTTAGCTAATTACTTAATAAGCAAAGTTATTCCTTAAGTATTTTTTTAAATGTTTTATTGTGTTTTAAGTGGAAGTTTACACAGCAGGTTAGGTTTCCATTAACCCAAACCCATTGCCGTCAAGTCAGTTCCAACTCATAGTGACCCTATAGGGTTTCCAAGACTGTAAATCTTTATGGAAGCAGACTGCCACATCTTTCTCCTGTGGAGCCACTGGTGGTTTCGAATCACAGACCTTCTGGTTAGCAGTCAATTGCTTTACCCACTGTGCCACCAGGGTTCCTAGGTTCCCATTAAGTGTCATTATAAACTCATGAATTTAAATATATTGGCTATGTTTCAGTTCATCGCCATTATTATCCTTATTGATGCTCAAATTATCCCATCTTTACCCAATGGAAGCCTCTTTGAATTGACAGTACCCTAGAAGTCTTTCATAGTTTCCTTTTTTTGTGGTAGGATAAGATGTTCTAGGCTCTTTTATAAACTTCTTACCATTGGCCTGAAATCTGCCATTTCCCTTAAGAGCCCTTGTTTATTTTAGGCCACAGTCTAGGCTCTAGGGTTGATCGTTGCTGTGGTTAGTCATTGTTTCTAGACCTTTTAGGTGAACAGAGTGGAATAAGGTTTTTGTGTATTTTGTTTTTAAAAATAAACTATACTTGTTCATACTGATAACTCCAATTAAAATTTAGGACTACAGGCAGTCCCTGGGTTACGAGCGAGGTCCTTTCCTAACTGTGTCTTTAAGTCGAATTTGTAGGTAAGTCTGAACAGGTTCATGTGGTTCTTTTTTAGCCTTACTTTAGTGCAAGGGAAGGGTGAAAGCCTTTTCAGTGATTTAAAAGTTGTATGTGCAGCCAGTAAAGGGGATTATGATGAAGAATTTGTTGGAATAGGGGTTGGTTCAGTCGTCTCAATGTGAGGGCAGTTTTACGTAACGTTAAAGAACAAGTACAAGTTGTCGGTAGGTCAGAAGCTCGCTCCTAACCTGGGGGCTGCCTGTACAGGGTTTTTACTTACCCTCCCCTGTCTTATATCTGCATCGCCTTTGCTTCCTGCTAAAAATCTCACGTCTAAATGCCACCAGTATAATTCCTCATTTTACTTTATTCCACAGTACTCGCAGGGTAGTCTCAGAATATTACAAATACCACCAATAATATGATTAATGAAAAGGTTTTAAGGCTTTTTTTTTTGTGCGTTCTTTTTGTCCTTATCTTAGTCATCTAGTGCTGCTATAACAAATACCATAAGTGGATGGCTTTAACAAACAGAAGTTTATTCTCTCATGGTCTAGTAGGCTGCAAGTCCAAATTCAGGGTGTCAGCTCCAGGGAAGGCTTTCTCTCTCTGTCAGCTCTGGAGGAAGGTCATTGTCATTAATCTTTCCCTGGTCAAGTTACTTCTCAGTGCAGGAACCCCAGGTCCAAAGGACACGCTCTGCTTCTGGCTCTTGCTTTTTGGTGGTATGCAGTCCCTATGTCTCTCTGCTCGCTTCTCTCTTTTATATCTCAAAAGAGATTGCCTCAAGACACCATCCAGTCTTATAGATTGAGTCCTGCCTCATTAACATAGCTGCCACTAATCCTATCTCATCACATCATGGAGATAGGATTTATAACACAGGAAAACCACATCAGATAACAAAATGGTGGACGATCACACAATACTGGGAATCATGGCCTAGCCAAATTTATACACATATTTTGGGAGGACGTGATTCAATCCATGACAGCCCTTAAGTTATCCTACCAACTCAGTACCCAGGTTTGTTTCATTAAAAAGTAGGTAAAGCATGTACATGGTACCAAAACCAAAATCCCTTTGCCGTCGAGTCAATTTCTACTCACAGCAGCCTTTTAGGACAGAGTAGAACTGCCCCACAGGGTTTCCAAGGAGTGGGTTAGATTTAAACTGCTGACCTTTTGGTTTGCAGCTGGGCTCTTAACCACTGTACCACCAGGGTTCCGTACATGGTACCAGAAGCTCCAAAACAAGATATTTTCGGTTAAGTCTGGCTTCTGTCCTTGTCCACTTCAGCCTGTTAGCTCTCTATCCTCACAGGTAACCATTTGTTAAAAATTTTGTAATTTCTTTCCATTATAAAAAAGAAAAGCAAATACATACATACATACATATATATATATATATATATATAAATATTCTCGTCCCCTTACTAAGTAGGAACTATGCCAGATAGATAGACCAACCGACAACCTTTCTCCACATTGTTTTTTTCACTTAACTGTATATTCTGGAAATCACTAATAGCAGTATATAGTGATATTGCTTATTTCATTTCTTAGCTGCAGAGTACTGCATTGTATAACTCTACCATAGTGTATTCCCTGTCACTGGCCATTTGGATGTTTACAGTTATGCTAGCACACTTAGTGTTACAGTGAATAGCCTTGTACATTCTCTTTTCATATTTTTGTCTCTGCATCTGTCTTAGTTATCTAGTGCTGCCATGACAGAAATACCACAAATAGATGGCTCTAACAAAAGAGAAATTTATTTTCTCACAGTGTAGTAGGTTACAAGTCCAAATTCAGGGCGTCGGCTCCAGGGGAAGATTTTCTCTTTCGGCTCTGGAGGAAGGTCCTTGTCCTCAGCCTTCCCCTGGTCAAGGAGCTTCTCAGGCATAGGGACCTCATGTCCGAAGGACACACTCTGCTCCTGGTGCTGCTTTCTTGGTGGTATGAGGTCCCCAAATCTCTGCTTGCTTCCCTTTCCTTTTATCTCTTGAGCGATAAAAGGTGATACAGGCCACACCCCAGGGAAACTCCCTTTTCCTTGGATCAGGGAGGTGACCTGAGTGAGGGTGGTGTTACAATCCCACCGTAATCCTCTCAACATAAAATTACAATCACAAAATAGAGGACAACCACACGTGGCCTAACCAAGTTGATACACACATTTTTGGGGAGACATAATTCAATCCGTGACAGCATCTTTGAGATAGATTCCTAGAAGTAGTATTTAAGAGTAAGAACTGCCGTTTTAAATGTCTCCTATTTGAAGTTCACTAACTTTTTTTTTTAATGTGAGTAGTTTTATTTGTTCTAAAGTCATTGGAAACTGGAGACGCAGGAGGTGGATAAAGGTATAGGGATGGTAAAAGTCTCAGGGTTAGCGTGGTTCCTTTCCCAACTGAGAATGCTAGCAAACCCTGGGAAGGTAGGCTGTGTTACCTCAGTGACAAGAAGCTTATTTAGTAATCTCTTAGCTGAGGCTTTGAACTGGCTACTACAGATGCCAGTCTACTAGTAGACTCTCTGTTGTCTTGTAGTACACTGCAGAAACTGAATAGATAATATTCAGTGAAAGGTTATGGCCAAATTGTATTCTACGTAAGCTTAGGATTCCATAAACTATTTGAAAGAAAATATAGTTATGCACCATTTTTTTAGTTCTTTTTTTTTTTATTATTGTGCTTTAAGTGGAAGTTTACGATTCAAGTCAGTTTCTCTTACAAAAACTTACACACGCATTTTTATGTGACCCTAGTTGCTCTCCCTACGATGTGATAGCACACTCCTTCTCTCCACCCTGTATTTCCTGTGTCCATTCAGCCAGCTGCTGTCCTTCTCTGCCTTCTCATCTCACCTCCAGACAGGAGCTGCCTACATAGTCTTAAGTGTCTACTTAAGCTAAGAAGCACACTCCTCCCCAGTATCGTTTTATATCTTATAGTTCAGTCTAATCTTTGCCTGCAGAGTTGGCTTCAAGAATGGTTTTAGTTTTGAGCTAACAGAGAGTTTGGGGTCCATGACCTCTGGAGTCCCTCCAGTTTCAGTCAGATCATTAAGTCTGGTCTTTTTTCTAGAATTTGAGGTCCGCATCCCACTTTTCTCCTGCTCCATCAGGGATTCCCTGTTGTGTTCTCTGTCAGGGCAGTCATTGATGGTAGCCAGGCACCATCTAGTTCTTGCTGGTCTCAGGCTGATGGAGTCTCTGGTTTATGTGGCCCTTTCTTTCTCTTGGGCTCATGTTTTCCTGTGTCTTTGATATTCTTCATTCTCCTTTGCTCCAGGTGGGTTAGGACCAAATTGATGCATCTTAGATGGCCTCTTGCTAGCTTTTAAGACTCTAGACACCACTCAACCAAAGTGGGGTGCAGAACGTTTTTGTAATACACTTTGTTATGCCAGTTGACCTAGATGTCCTCTGAAACCATGGTCATCAGACCCGTGCCCCTGCAACTGTGTCCCTCGAAGTGTTTGGTTGTATTCAGGAAACTTCTTAGGTTTGGGGTAGTCCAGTTGTGGCACCATTTTTTAATCTGTCATTTCTTAGTCTCCCGTTTTAATCAGAAGTTAAGGGCTCTGGGAGTTAAACACAACAAGGTCCTATAACCTTAAACCAAAAAAACCAAACCTACTGCTGTCAAGTCGATTCCGACTCATAGGAACCCCGTAGGGTTTCCAAGGGTGTAAATCTTCACGGAAGCAGACTGCCACATCTTTCTCTTGCAGAGCCACTGATGGTTTCAAACTGCTGACCTTCAGTTAGCAGTCGAGCACTTTATTCACTTTAATTGAAATAGAGCAGTTAAAGCTTTCTTCTGAAGGAAAAAAAGTTTTTGCCAACTACAGGGACGTATTAGCCTAACTGGATCAAGATACCTCAAAGGAACAGATGTGTTACTAACAAGTCATTTTAAAAACCAGTTTTTCTGAGCTAGACTGTTTAACCTCACTGGGCATTTTTAATCTATTGTAAACAAAATACGTATGCCATCACCTAACCATTTACCTATTTTGTAAGTTTGGATTTATCTATGTTGGGCTTTTTTTTTTTTTTTAATTTGGTGAAAATATACATGGCAAAACATGCATCAGTTCAACAACTTCTACATGTATAATTCAGTGATATTGATTACAGTCTTCACATTGTGCCACCGTTCTTGCTATCCTTTTCCAAATTATTCTACTCAATGCCCACAAAGCTTCTCATAGAACCTTTTAAGTTGCTGTTATCAATTTGATGACACAGGTAATTCTTTAAAACAACACAATGCTCAAGGCAGACATTCCTTACTTACTAAGCTGAACTATTGTTTGGTTTATGGTGGGCTTTTTAAAGCAGAGTATAATAAGTATGTTAATAAAAAGAAGTTTTGTGGTTCTTGATTGCATTTTCTTCCTAAAGTACTCCATAGTGTGTTAACACAAACCTCAATGGCTTTGACCCCTCTTAGGTTTCACCTGGTTCATGATAGGATCTGATCCATTTAAATACAAGCACAAATGATAATTGTACCTAGTATTTTTGAAGAGCTCAGGGTGGGTGGAGGCAGCAGAAATTAATGTTTCTTTTAGAGAAGATGGCAAATGGCTAAGCAGACAAGTCTGTACTTTGGGGAAGAGTAGGTTAGCCCTGAAATCGGGGTTGTTAGTACTAAATAACTGAGTTAACAGAGGGAGTATTCTCTTTCTTGGTTATGTTATAGAATACCAATTCCTGAGTTTAATAATACATTATGCCTTTTAAAATGGGTTATTTTATTTTACCTCCTAATCTAATTTTTTTATATTTTATTGTGGTGAAAATATATGTAACAAAACATACACCTCTCAACAGTTTTTACACGTACAATTTAGTAACACTGATTACATTCTTCAGGTTGCACAACCATCTTAACTATCCTTTTCAAAATCATTCCACCACCAATAAACTCAATGTCCCCTAAACAGAAACTACCCCTTCCCCCCCACACCTGGTAACCACTAATAATCTGTGGTTTCTGTATATTTGCTTATTTTATATAAGTGAGACCATACAACATTTGTCCTTTTGCAACTGATTTATTTTCCTCAGTGTGGTGTTTTCATGGTTCATCCATGTTGTAGCATTCATCAGGACTTCATTTCCCTTAATGGCTGAGTAGTATGCCATTGTGTGTATATACCACATTTCGTTTATCCATTCATCTGTTGATGGACATTTGAGTTGTTTATACCTTTTGACTATTGTGAAAAGTGCTGCAGTGAACATTGGTGTATAGGTTTCTGTTTCACTTCTGGGTGTATACCTAGGAGTGGAATTTCTGAATCTTGTGGTAGTTCTGCGTCCAACTTTTTAAAGAACCGCCCTGTTTTTCATAGTGGATGTACCATTTTACATTCCCACCAGTAGTGGATGAGGGGGGTTCCAGTTTCTCCACAACCTCACCAACACCTGTTGTTTTCCTTTTTTTTTTTTTTTAATCATTGTCATTCCAATAGGGGTGAGGTGGTATCTCACTGTAGTTTTTATTTGCAATCCTGGTGGCATAGTGGCTAAGAGCTACATCTGCTAACCAAAAGGTCAGCAGTTCTTATCCACCAGGCCCTCCTTGGAAACTCAATGGGGCAGCTCTGCTCTGTCCTATAGGGTCGCTCTGAGTTGGAATCGACTCCACGGCGGTGGGTTTGGTTTTTTTTTTTTTTTTGGTTTAATGGCTGATGACATTGAACATCTTTTCATGTGCTTATTGGCCATTTGAATATCCTGTTTGGTTAAATGTTTGTTAAAATCCTCTGCCCTTTTTTTTATTGGGTTTTTTGTCTTGTTATTAAGTTGTACAAGGTACACAGTAGAACTTGTGAAAGCCAGAACCTATGTAAAGTGGAAACCTGTCAGAGAAGGAAAATGCAAATATTTTCCACTAAAGCAAGCAATAGAAAAGTGGTAACACTGCACCTTGTCAAAGGCAGAAAACTTGGCAAAACCTAGAAAAAGAAGGCGGCGCCATTGAGTTCCAGCTCTCACAGGTTTCGCTGTATATTTTGGATATTAGACTTTTATTGAATATATGATTCCCCAAACTTTCTTCCAATCTTTAGGTTGTCTTTTCACTCTGTTGTTAAAATTCTTTGATAAACAAAAGTATTTAATTTTTATGAGGTCCCATTCGTCTGTTTTGTCTTTTGCCATCATATCTGATAGTGCATCATTAAAAACTAGGTCCCACAATCTTTCTCCTACATTTTCTTCTAAGAATTCAATGGCTTTCGTGTTCACATTTAGGTCCTTGATCCATTCCCCCCCGCCCATAGTACATGAAGAAATCCCATTTTTCCAACACCATTTGTTAAAGAGACTCTTCTTTCTGCATTGAATGACTTAACACCCTTTTCAAAAATCAGTTGACCACAGATGTATATTCCTAACCTAATCATAGTTTTCAGCTAGTGTCATGGATTGAATTATGTCCCCCAAAAATATGTCAACTTGGCTAGGTCATGATTCCCAGTATGGTGTGATTGTCTGCCATTTTGTCATCTGATGTGATTTCCCTATGTGTTGTAAATCCCTTCACTGTGATGTAATGAGATGGATTAGTGGCAGTTACATTGATGAAATCTACAAGATTAGGTAGTGTCTTAAGCCAGTGTCTTTTGAGATACAAAAGAGAGAAGTAAGCAGAGAGACATGGGGGCCTCACACCACCAAGAAAGCAGTGCCAGGAGTAGAACGCATCCTTTGGACCCGGGGTTCCTGCACAGAGAAGTTCCTATTCCAGGGAAAGATTGATGAGAAGGACCTTCCTCCAGAGCCAACAGAGAGAGAAAGCCTTCCCCTGGAGCTGACACCCTGAGTTTGGACTTGTAGCCTCTAAACTGTGAGAGAATAAATTTCTCTTTGTTAAAACCATCCACTTGTGGTATTTCTGTTAAAGCAGTACTAGATGACCAAGACAGCCATTCAGAGGCAGAAATAGGAAATAATAGTTACCTTTTTTAGTTTTAGAGAAAAATACCCCTTAAAAATATCTGGCATATCGTTGTTGTATGCTGTTGAGTCGATTCTGACCCATAGCAACCCTATAGGACAGAGTAGAACTGCCCTGTAGGGTTTTCTAGGCTGTAATCATTATAGGAGCAGATCGCCAGGTCTTTCTCCCATGGAGTAGGTTTGAGCCCCACCAACCCTTTGGTTGGCAGCTGAGCCCTTAACCATTGCAATACTGGGGCTCCTTTGGCATATAATAAGCACTCAATAAATATTTGATGTAGAATGGATGAAAAAATATTTGTTTTTCTAACAAACTGAATAAGCATTTCAAGTAAAATGAATGAATGTTTTGGAATTATTTCTCCTCTTGTCTCTGACTTTTGTTAATTTGAATCCTAAACCAAATAAATGGATTAATTTTAAATTTAATTCATTTTTTGCCCCCAGGGAGACTGGCTTACAAAATTTTCCTCATATTGAGGTGGTTCGGAAAAAAGAAGAGAGAAGAAAATTGCTTGGACACACATGTAAGGAATGTGAAATTGTAAGTACTAATGTGAATACTGCCCAGTTGTTTTTTTAATTATGGCTTTATAAATCATAAATGCATGGTTTAAAAAGTCACAGATACAAATTATATTTGCATCTAGAAACCTAGCTTGGGCCAGGAATAATAGGAGGAATAAGTGAATAGTATACAGGCTGTGACCTGGGAAATAAAAACAGATGAAAGCTCTCAATTTCTCTTAAATTTTCATTAAGTGAATCTGGAGCCTAAGGTCTAGTTTTTATTACCAGATTAAGACATTTATGCCATTTTTCTTTTTTCTGTATTTATTTATATTTGTTTAATTTTCCCCCCTTATGGCAAACGCTCTTAGACATAAACCATTTGGGGAATAGTTTGATATTTCAGTAGTAAACTTTAACATTTATTACTTACATAAGCACTCTGAGGAAATGAGGCATACTCATAATTGGTTTTTTTTTCCCTCCCTAAATAACTGGTACCACCATAAGCTCTGGTTTTTTAGTATTTTTCTTCTGAAACAAGATGTGATAAATAGGCTCTAGTTCATCCATAGACCACAATTTTTTTTTTTTTAAATAATAGAATTTTTAATTCTAGGGGCTGCGTTGGACTATTGAAGTAGATATTGCTAATTATCCTATTATTCTTAGTGGTTACGTGCTACAGCTGCTAACCAAGAGGTCGGCAGTTCGAATCCACCAGGCGCTTCTTGGAAACTCTATGGGGCAGTTCTACTCTGTCCTATAGGGTCGCTATGAGTCGGAATTGACTCGATGGCAGCGGGGCTTTTTTTTTGGGGGGGGTAGTTCCAGACAGGTTCTGTGTTTTCTTGAAATATGCTGTTTTTATTTCTTCCATTGCTCTCCATTAGCTGTCATGTGAGTGCCTCCAGCAATTTTACTTCCCCTTTTAAATTTCCTATTTAAAAACTATGGCCTAGAAAATTTGATAACCAAGCACATTAAAGTTATGTGTGAAAATATGATTAGATTTCAATGCAAGTAAAGCGTTTGGTAAGAAATATGCTCTGATATACCAACAATGGTATGACTCTTTTGGAAAGCAGTTTGATAAACAAGCAAAACTTCCTCTATCAAGACTTTTCCTAACACAAATCAAATTTATCATGATTTTGTAACTAAGGAACATGGAGCAAACTTCCAGTTATTAGTTATAACCATCACTCCTTACAATCTGCAGCTGATAACTACCAGTTAGGAAGAAGCTCTTGTGCTAGCAACACTGCTGATTGCATCTTTCTCTCAGGAATCTTTTCATGTCCTATCTGTTGTTCAATGTCTGAGAACTATTGTTTCATGCATTTTACTCATTTTTTTAGTTGTTTAACCTAGGGAAGTAAATCTGGTCCCTGTTCTCCATCCTGACCATTCAGTGGAATAAACTTATTCCATTGTCTGTTCTACTTGTCTTCGTGGATGTGTAATCGTCACCCCTGAGTCTTACATCTGTCACTAATGGCAGTTCTACTCTTTAGTTAGCCTTGTAGTTAGCTCTTCTTTTCTCTTTGACATCCCGTAATCGATCTGTCAGTAAATCCCGTTGGTTGTGCTTTCAAAACATATCCCATTTCCAACCACTTATTATTGTACTACTAACCCCCTGAACCAAGGCACCATTTTATCATCCCTGGGCTATTGAAATAGCTTCTGACTGCTCTCTTTATCTTTTCATTTTTGTCTCTTTACAGTGTACTCAACATACCAATGAATGAATTTTTTTTCCAATCTTTTTGAAATAAAAGTTAAATCATGTATTCCTTCACCCAGAACTCTTCAATGTCTTCGTATTCAAAGTCCTTATCGGAGACCACAAACCCTGGCACCTCGCTTTCTCTCTGACTTCATATTCTACCACTCTCCCACTTGCAGGCTGTGTTACAGCTGCAGTAGCCTACTGTTGTCTTTTGAATATGTTTTAATTTGGTAACATTGTTTTTTTTCCAATAAAGCATGGTTCTCTAAGGCCCTATCCCAAAGCCCAGGGTAAGGTAATGAAGGCTTGTATGCATGGCAGTAATGGTGAAAAAGATAGTCACCCAAAAAAAAGTTGTTTCAGAGATTAATCTATGTAAAAGAAAAACATGTTAAAAACCTTTGCTTCAGGCTTAAAAGTTCTAGTCCTAAATCTGTCTTTTCATTTGTAATATCCTGTATAAATTATCACTTCTTTGATTTTCAGTTTCTCAAATGTAAAACGAAGGAATTTGCTGGATTCTATGATCCCACCATCCATGTTCTATTACATAAACATTAAATTACCGTTTTGTATCCTTTAGGTCTTGAGCTTGAAGACCTCTACAGTTTTTACATATAAGTTCTATCCTTGTATGATCGTAGTGCCAAAAATAGTATGCATTTGATCCTAATTGAAAAATACAACTTAAAGGGGAAGCCATGAAGCCTGCAACATTCAAATTGAAAATTTATTTTAAAAATCCGTAGAGTTATGACAATTACTTTGAAACACACGTGTTATATCCAGATAACAATTGAGAGCAGTGCTATGCAAAGTGCAGGTCTCTGGATTTTGTTTTTGGTCTGACAGAGATGAGTTTGCACTAATACATAAATCAGCTGTATCACTAAATCACACCGTAAAGTTCAACTGGCGTTTTTTTTTCATTGCAAGATTTTATTGACAAAGGAAGCAGTGTGTTAGTTTACATTGTGATACAAGCTCCTTTTCTTATCTGTGAAACCAACATTTCACAGATCAGCACCAGCACTGGTTACCGTCAGTAAGTAATTAATAGTGATGTAAGTATTAATTACTAGTAGTTTTTCTTTTTTTATCATCAAAAGGAGCTCTGGTGGCTCAGTAGTTAAACCACTTGGCTGCTAACCAAAAGGTCAGCAGTTTGAACCCACTGGCCGCTCCATGGGGGGAAGATGTGGCAGTCTGCTTCCGTGAAGATAATACCCTTGGGAACCCTGTGGGGCACTTCCACTCTGTCCTATAGGGTTGCTGCTGTGAGTCGGCATCGACTTGAACGCAGTGGGTTTTTCTGCATTGTCATCAATGAGTATTAAGTTTCCTTAGAATGCTGAATACTTTATTAAATGTCTTCTTTAGCTTCTAGTTAATAATCCATAAGCATAAGTGAAAAAAACTTACCCATTTTTATTATTAGTATTATGCAGATATCCCAGCAGAAGAAAGAGAAAAGAAGCTGGCTTCCTGCTCAAGACACCGATTTCGCTACATTCCACCCAGCACACCAGAGAATTTCTGGGAAGTTGGTTTTCCTTCTACTCAGACTTGTATGGAGAGAGGTGAGAACATAGATATTTGGGAATTGATACGTATTTTTAAATACCATATATACCCAAGTCTGAGCAATAGACTTTTTCTCCATGGTTCTCTTTACCTTCTGCTGCAAATTGAGTCATAGTTTTGTGACATAGACACAAGTTCCTAGAGATTAAAGGCTTACCTTCAACTCTTCAAGTAATTTAATTGGGATCAGAGATCGTTTATAATCACTTTAATGTGATTATATAATTTTATTCTGTTTTTTGGTTCCATTTCTCTTTCATTTTAATAAAATAAATTACAGATGTTACCAGCAGAGTTATTGTTAAGAAGAGAACATTTTTTTAAAGATACTACCCTGAATTTTGGATTCAGAAACCTCATTTGTCAAGAATGCTAGATGTTTATAAACCATATTTGCGTAAAAAGGACCTTGTTTGTTTGAAGATTGCTGACACTCAGCTCCTTCAGATATGGCACTTACATTTAATATAATCTGAGAATGTATGCAGCTTTAAAGCATTTTAACATCACTAGTTGTGATTTTTCTTCTCACTATCTTATCAGTGTAATCACTGGCCAGCAGGCGTATTGCTAAAAAATGTGTAGACATGCTTTCCTGGTTTTATATGAATTTGCTCCTGGTGTCCTCGTGTTGCAGCATACTTCCCTTTCTGTGCTCAGGCTAACGCTACCAATCTGGACATTCCCAGCAGTTGGGCAGTATAATCAGTTGTAGCCATTAGGTCTGAACTTTATTGCAACCGTTGGTTTAAATGAAATGTTCTAGAATCCTTAGTCTTTAAGAGCTATTCAGTTAAGTAGTATCCATTTCACAAACCCTTTATTATGAAAATATCATTCCCAGGGAGCTTGTAGAAGCACATAATAGCTTGTCTTTGTGAAGGAACCTCTTTTAGTTCAAGATTTTACTCTCTACGTTACTGTATTTGTAGACTTTGTTTTTGGCATGTTTAGATTAAAACTCATTTGTTATTAAAGGAATGTTGCCACAGATTTCTTTTTAATTAGAGAATGCACTCATGTTTTATGGAGAACTTTATTTCAAAATGAACCTAAAGCATAAGGAATAAATATTCACATGAAATATGTACAGTTTATTGTATGCCAACTATACTTCAATAATAGCTGTTGGGGGAAAAAAAAAAAAACCATAAAGGAGGGAGGATATTAGCTAAGCAGAGACTTGTTCTGAGCTCTTTAGTATCTTTTGCTATTTTCTCCATGGTCTGCAGAGCACTCGATTATAGGCTATGTCTTATCTTGTGGTTTAAATACTGAGTTTTATGAAAATGTGTTGTATCTTCTGAGATGTGACTGGAAAATACAGTAATGTTCAGAATATTTATAATTTGAATTTTAGGTTTATGACAAGTTTAATTAGTTTTCGAATCTGTGTTTGTAGTTACAGATAAACATTTAAAATTTTACACACAAGAAGGTATGTCATTATTAGTTGCCATCAATTCTGACTCATTGGTGACCCCATGTGTGCAGAGTACAACTTCTCCATAGGGTTTTCAAAGCTGCGGCTTTTTGGAAGCATATCACCAGGCCTGTCTTTCGAGGCGCCTCTGTGTTTTTTCAAACCTCCAACCTTTGGGCTAGTAGTTGAGGGCTGCCCAGGGACTCCATTCAAGAAAGTATAGTAGCATTGAATAAATACCAGATGATAAAGATTACCATGTAGAATTTCAGTTCAGCCTTGCTGTCTTACAGTGAGTATTCTCAGGTAAGCGTCCTGATGGTTCGGCTGTATGACTGACAATGGGGAGAAAGCTTCTTCACTTTTGGAGAAGTTCCAGATATTTAGTTATAAGATAGTATCTCCAAAAAATGCAAAGTTTCTGACAGCTATTGTCAGATGTCCACTTTCCCCGCTAACAAGCTAGATGAAGTCTTGATATGGTGTCTCTGCCTGGTCACCAAACAGAATCAGTCTGGATGAGCCTGTGTTAGCTATGGCCTAGGGCTATGGCAGAGCACGTTCCTGTCCTGCAGATTACATGATTGGAGACACCCTGGGAGATAGCTACCCTGAAGAGTCTTTTTGATATGCACCTGGAATTTATCATAAAGGTAAAGAGTTCCTCTTTAGCAGTTTGTCCACATGTACATACTATGGGAAACAGAACAGGAAAGTGCGTAAGAGTTCGGGTTCTGGTATTAGATCTTGGGCAAAGTCCCAGCTCATCCACTTCCTAGCCTTATGACCATGAGCAAATCATTTAACTTTCCTGGGCATAGTGGAAGTTACTTCAAAGGACTGTTAGAGTTCTTTCTCTGAGATAATGTGTATGAAGCATTTGCCAAATGCATGTGCTCTGTTATTGTTACTATAAACGAGGAAACTGATGCAAAGTAGTGAAATCATTTGTCAGCATCACACGGTAATAATCAGAAGACTCATGTAAACTTATAGGAGGCGTTAAATGAGACAAATGTTTACTAGATATATGCTGAAAGAAATGTATGTTGTAAAGAAATGTATGTTGTAAATACAGTCTTCTAAATTTGATTTTTTATTTTAAGGTTACATTAAGGAAGATCTTGATCCCTGTCCTCGTCCAAAAAGACGGCAGCCTTACAATGCAATGTTTTCTCCAAAAGGCAAGGAGCAGAAGACATAGATGTCGAAGCAAAAACAGGAGAGAGGAGAATTTTTTCCTTTTAGTTATTTATAGTTAAAGTTTGGTATTAAACACTGATTTTTTTTTTTTTTTTTAGTCTTCTGTAAACTGATTTATAAATCAATTTTCTATTGAAAATGTTTTTAAATGGCCTTTACCCACCACACAAGGAACTATTTAAAATGTGGATGAGTTTATGTTGTATTTTCTTGCTTTTGCACCTTTAAAACAATAAGGTGCTTTCATTTTGCACTCTAACTTAAGAGGAGTTTATTTACTTTATTTGGTAAGACCCAATTACAATTTTGAAAATAAGAGTTTTTGTCTGTGATTTATTGCCTTCTGATCTTTTCTTTCCGTCTTCCCTTGATACTTATATTTAGCGGCAGTGTCATAGTAATCATCAGATCTTCATTCCCTTCATCAGTTGCTCTTCTCTAGGTCATATCTGTGTCTGGCACTTAGATCTAAAAAAAGGCTAAGTTTGAATAGTCCAGCAGCTTTTTTGTTGAAATGAGGGATACTTCTCTGTAGTAAATTCCTTCTGCGGTGATCACGAATATCCACCTTTTTTTTTTTGCAATGTAATACAAATTAATGTAATTCTCTGATCTGATCATAATACTTACATATTTACATCATACTTTTTTTCCTGGTCCAGTTTTCAAGCTAAATTTGTTGCATTCTCTGCCCATTGTGTTCAATTGTATTCTTTATCTTGCTTGACTGATGTTACGAACTTCCAGTTTGGCATCAAAATAGATTTCTCTATTTAGCAACTTTCTCTCCCTCTAGAGCCTAGTGTCTGAGTCATAAGATGACTGACCACACCTATGTCATCATTTCTAGTAGCATTTGTCAACATCTGTTTTGTGTATTCCTTTAATTCATGTCTTGACAGTATTATTAAACGGGAGCAAATGAGACTCTGAATGGACTGCCTCACTAAAATCTAAATAACCTTATGCTGTTGTTAAGTGTCCTCAGACAGTTCCAGCTCACAGCAGCCCTGTGTAGGAAAGAACAAAACACTGCCCACTTCCACACCATCTTCACAATTGTTACTGTGCTTGAGCCAATTGTTGGAACTACTGTGTTAATCCATCTCATTAAGGGTCTTCTTCACTTTTGCTGACCCTCTACTTCACCAAGTATGATGTCCTTACACCGTAGTTTTACGCAAATAACACATGCCTTCCACATTTGTTTGCCAACTGTACGCCCCCCCCCCCCAGGTATTTTTATAAGCACCACTCTGCCAATTTTTTTTACATGTTGCTGTAAAAAAAAAAAAAAAACATAGCAGTTAAACAAAAATAACTTGTGGGGGGAGGGGTGCGGTTGGCAGACATAGAAGGTGCATGTTATTTGTGTAAAAATATGGTAATCTTAGAATTTCTAAAATCTCTTTGCTTAGAGTCTAATTTTCCTCATTGATCATAGTTCCCATGAGAATGAATGGCATCAGTTTGTGTCTCCTATAGGAAAGGAAAGAAAATTATATTTTTTTTACTATATGGCAGGCACCTAGGTACATCATTTGGTTCTGAGTGTTACTATGAATTTCGTTAAACACTATCATAGCTCCTATTCAGCATTTTTCTTCCCTTCCCAAATTGTTTGCCCTCTGTCTGGTTTTTGTTCTCTGTTGGCAGTCTACTAATCTCCCAAAAATGATAGCAGCCATTATTGGTCACTTACTATATGCCAGGAACTGAGTTATACTCTTCACGCAGACATTTCTTTCTTAATCCTCAGATAATCCTGTATATTCTTATATTGCTCAGTAATGATGTTAGAAAAAAAAAACTAAACCCATTGCCGTTGAGTCAATTCCAACTCATAGCCACCATAAAGGACAGAGTAGAACTGCCCCATAGGGTTTCCAAGGAGCGCCTGCTGTATTTGAACTGCCAACCTTTTGGTTAGCAACTGTTGGTATTAACAGCAACGCCACCAGGGTTTCCAGTAATTATGTTAAGCTACAAAAAATGAATCTAAAAAACAGCAGGGTAAACAACAGAAGACTGGTTTTGTTTTTCTGCCTTTAAAAAGTCTGGAGGTCAGTGGTTCAAGGCTGGTAATCAGCTCCATGATGCCATCAGGGGTCCATCATGCCCATGTTCTAGACAGGAAGAAGGGAGGGGAAAGAAGTACATGGCATTTGTTCCTGTCCCCTTTTTAAAAGATTTCCAGAAAGCCACTCCCCTCATTTCTCAATGGCCAAAATTGTCACATGGCTACCTCTAATAACTGGTAGAGATGAGATTGGAGCCCAGGATTGCCTAAGTCCAGAATCAGAACTCTTATCCACTACAGGATAAACCAAAAACCCATTGCCATCAAGTGGATTCTGTTAGCAACCCTATAGGACAGCGTAGAACTGCCCCCATAGGGTTCCCACAGCTGTAAATCTTTATGAAAGCAGACTGCAAAATCTTTTTCCCAAGGAGCAGCTGGTAGGCTCCAATGGCGACCTTTTGGTTAACCGCCAGTTGCTTTAACCACTGCACCACCAGGCTTCTCCACTAGAGGACAGTATTTCTAAAGGCCAGGAGTCTGAGGGCCCGTCTGGATTTGAACAGGGCACCACAGGGTGTGCAGTTAGAACTGTCACCTCCAGTGGATTTTGCTTTTTAAACTAAGGCCAAAGCAGAGACAGGAAGTAAGAGATTGTCTCCCTGGTAGTATCTTGGCAACTATCCAGCCCATTAGTAACTAGCTTTTTTTATTATACACTCAGCCACCCTGTGAGGTTGGGTGAACTGAGGTTTCTTTTATCTGCTATTGACCAGCTGTACCATTAAATAGACTAATACACACTTTAAAAAAATACTTGCATTAGAAGGATGAGTTTAAATGCAAAACTGTACTTCATGATGCTTCATATACAGGCTTTTCTTTAAAAAGGTAATGTATATAAATAATCATTTGTATAAAGCTACCTAAGGAGCCCTAGTGGCACAGACGGTAAGCACTTAGTTGTTAACCAAAAGGTTGGCAGTTCGAACCCACCAGTGGCTCCACAGGAGAAAGATGTGGCAGTCCGTTTCTATAAAGATCACAGCCTTGGAAACCGTATGAGGCAGTTCTACTCTGTCCTACAGGGTCGCTGAGTCAGAATCGACTCAGTAGAACAGGTTTGGTTTTTGTTTTGTTTGGGGGGATTCACATTTTGTAAAGCATTATACATGTGAGATAGTATTTTCACACAAATATGTCATTCGCTGGTTATATATACTTTAAAAGTCTGCAACCTTTTTAAAGTTGAGAACCTCTGATTTGAACTTTGGAAATATGCAGAACCTATTTTTATATGTCAGTACTTAACATTTGAGTAACTAACACCTGTCTTGCCTTTGACAAACCTTCTGAAAACTACGGTTGTCAAAAGTAACAAATTAAATGAGTTAATCATGG
Organism: Elephas maximus indicus; assembly: GCF_024166365.1. Taxonomy (NCBI): domain Eukaryota; kingdom Metazoa; phylum Chordata; class Mammalia; order Proboscidea; family Elephantidae; genus Elephas; species Elephas maximus. The sequence continues at coordinate 29,091,135 of NC_064829.1, forward strand.
AAGAAGGCATAGTATGTTACCTTGAGAGAAAAGCCAAATGAAATAGGTACGTCCTAACCCCTTTTGTGTAGTGAAAAATGTTCCCAAAGTCACACTGGAATGGCATCTTTTGTTAGGTTCAGTATGTTAGTGTAAACTGCACCTAGCACATGTATTTAATATCTCATAGAGGGCTTTCTTAGGCTCTCTAAAAATATACAAGAAATAATTCTGAAAGACTTTAGAAACTCCTCCAAGATTGTCTTCAATTCATAATTCAGTTACAAAAGGGAATAATGTTCCATAAAGCAAATAATACTAATTCATTTATTTAACAAATATTTATGAAGCACTTTTTCTTTACTGAGGACAATACTAGCTGCAGTGTCAGGATCAGGTAAAACTGGACAGATTTTCTCCAAAGGAGCAAGCTCTTAAACATACACCTAAGAATTATCTGTCCTAACAAACATGAATTTAATTTTGAAAAATGCATTTCAGAATAAGCATTTGAAATAGATCTTGGATTTTACCATCCACTTTCTATCCTCAAGAAGCTTAGCAGTTTGAGACATCTCAGAATCTTTCTCTTTGCTAAGTGAATGCTGTTAGAATGGTTCCTTAGACAACAAGCATCCTTACCTTCAGCACGCACTTAAAGAATTGTGGAACAGTTGTCTGCTATCACACCAACAGAGGCCAGAAGAGAGCTATTTTTGGAAAAATAATCAGTGGAAACGGCTGAGTAGGATAATCATAAAGAAAATTTCTAGATAAATGCATAGGAGCTGGGAACCTTTGGTACAGTAATGAAGACTCATTGGGCAAAAACAGCTTTCAGGGTAGCTGTTGTTGGAATAAAACAAGTGGCAGAGGAAGAATTCATACCCTTGAGAGAAAAAAATAACACTGTGTACCTACCATGTATTGGGCATTCAAGGATTCAAAGAGATCTGTGAGATCCAGTTATTACCCAGTGGGAGACCATAAAAAGATGCCTAAGAGGTCAAAGCAGCTTAGGCTGAGTGCCAAAGACATACTGAAAATAGAGTGTGAACTGTGCCTTGAGGGTGAGTTGGACCTAGAGCAGCAGAGAGGAAGAGAGTACAGTGTAGATGGGAGCTAACCTGAATGTTGAATTGCTGGGATACTAAGAGTCAGAAGGAGCCCTAGAGATCATTTGGTTTTAGTGTTTCTGTGGCTTTTAAACCATTAGTAGCAGACACCTTTATTCAAATTAAATCTTACAGAGTCTCAATAAAAACATTGTGATATTTTAATGGCATGTTTATTTTAAGCATTCAAGTTGATCACCTTATAAATATAATCAGGCTAGTAATAAGGCTACAAGAGTGAAGTGAGTTATAGATGGCAAGTGATACCCTAGACAAGTATTTGCTGCACCCCAGACCAATTCAATCAGAATACCTGGGGCTGAGGACAAGGCATCAGTATATTTTTTTTTTTTTTTTAAGCTTTCTAGGTGATTCTAGCTTGCAGCCAAGATTGAGAACCATTGCCTTAAATCATTGTTACAGGCTAGCGAGCGCAATCATAGTCAAACTTGAGTCTACATCGGAGTCACTTGGAAGGCTTGTTAAAACACAGATTGCTGGGATCCACCCCAAGGTTTCTGACTCAGTGGATCAGGTGGGGCCTAAAAATTTACGTTTCTAACATGTCAGTCCTTGGTGGTATTAATGCTGCTGTTCAAGGACTAGAAAGACCTAGTCATAAAAATTCCCTCGGAGGCTTGGTAAACAGAGATTCCCAGACTACTCACCTGGGGCTTTTCATTCACTGTACTGAGGAGACCTGAGCATTTATATTTTTAGCCTCAAAAAACCCAGATAACCTCAAAATCTGATATATATCTTGAGGCCCTTCAAGTCTCTATCATTCCAGCCTTGTGAGACTACCAGGAATTTTCTGTTGAGTTCTCTGCTTCCTAGTAGTGACTCTCTGGCTTGGATTTCTCAGCCTTCTGCCTCCAGAGAAAAACTATTAATAGAATTAAGTTCACCTGCTCAGGCCCAATCTTGTATATACCACTTCCATTTAATGATGGATTACTGCTGTGCATGTCCAACTTTATGACTCTGTGGGTCAGACAAACCCAGTTCATGATGGGCAGCTCAGGCTGCATGGTGACTTGGTTAAACGTTCAGTCTCTACTAAGGCTCAATAACAAGCCAAAAGCTGGTACTCAAAAGGAGAGTAGTTATCTGCAGAGGATGGCAGGGCTCTGCTCCAAAATCCTAAGGATCTGCGCTGTGATTCACCAATAGGGGCCTGCCAAAGACTCCAAACAGCATCTCTATCTGCCACAGACACTTCGAGCACAATTGGATCAGCTGAATCATATGGCCCAAAGGGCAGAGCAGCTTGCCCAGCAGCCTGTACCTGTTGCAGAGTTTCTCTTATTCTGGGCCCCGCTGAAAAGTAGCAGCTTTTTGAGTCACTTGAAATAGGCCAGAGTAGCACACCCAAATGCGGAATATGTTGCCTCCAAAAACCAGAGAGACCCACTAGGCGTTGTGCTTCCTTTTTAGTTGTGGGAGCAGCCAGATGAAATAACTTATCCTTCACTTTAGAAGGAATATCTCAACGTGCACCACACCACTGGACCCCTAGAAATTTCACTGAGGTAGGAAGTGCCTGAATTTTTGTGGGATTAATTTCCCACCCTCTAGCACACAGGGTGTGTGTAGCACACAAATGTCTTACCAATAAGTCCAGAGTCATTGACACTTCTTCCTTACTAGGTCCAGTCAGCATCATGTCATCAGTGTAATGGACCAGTGTGACATCTTAGGGAAAGACAATCAAGGTCCCTATGGGGTAAATTATGACATAGGGCTGGAGAGTTGTTGTAGCTCTGAGGTAGACAACTGATGCTGTATTGCTGGCCTTGCCAGCTGAAGGCAAACTGCTTCTGATGGTCCTTCAAAGCAGGTATGGAGAAAAAGGCATTAGCCAGATCATTAGCTGCATACCAGGTACCAGGAGACGTGTTAATTTGCTCAAGCAATGAAATCACAAGTGGAACAGCAGCTGCAATTGGGTTCATCACCTTGTTAGGTTTAGGATAATCCACCATCATTCTCCAAGATCCAACTGTTTTTTGCACAGGCCAGATAGGCGCGTTGAATGGGAACGTGGTGGGAATCACCACCTCTGCATCCTTCAAGTCCTTGATGGTGGCAGTAATCTCTGCAGTTCCTCCAGGAATGTGGTATTGCTTTTGATTTACTATTTTCCTAGGTAGGGGTAGTTTAATGGCTTTCACTTGGCTTTCCTACCATAATAGCCCTTACTGCGTTTGTCAAGGATCCAATGTGGGGGTTCTGCCAGTTGGTGAATATATCTATTCCAATTATGCATTCTGGTACTGGGGGAATCACTACAGAATAGGTTCGGGGACCCACTGGACATCCCGTGAGACTGACATGAGCTAAGACTCCATTAATAACCTGACCTGCATATGCCCTCACTCTGGTGGGCCATAGTGATGTTTTGGGTATCCTGGAATTAGTGTCAGTTCAGAGTCAGTATCCAGTAATCCCGGAAAAGTCTGATTATTTCCTTTTCCCCAATGAAAAGTCACTCGTAAAAGGCCATAGATCCCTTTGGGGACGACTGGGAGAAAGAGTAACAGTGTAAATTTTCGGCAGTGTATTGGAACCTTTCCTCAAGGGACCCAGCCACCCCTTCAATCAAGGGGTTGTGGGTCTATAAACTCACTCCAGTCTGGGAATTGATTGAGGGACCATGACTCTCTATTCGGGCAATTGAAGTTAGACTGCTGTTCACTTGACCTAGAATTCATCCACTTGTACAGATCAAGTAAACATTTAGTAGATTTCCTATCTATTTCACTCCTAGGACACCATGACGAAGTAGCCAATGCCGTAAGTCCGTAAGAGTCAAACTATTCTGATTACTGCTTTGACTCTGCTGTCCATTACAGTAACCCTGTCCACCTTGTCTTTGCTGATTGAGGGCCACCACGTGCCCCTACCACCACAGACTCCAATCAACCCCATTGTATTCAGGTGTCTTCATTCAGTTAGGGCAGTTTCCACTGTCAAATCTGACTTACGTAAAATAACAATCACAGTAATCTTCAAGGATGTTGGGGCTCCCTTCACAAATTTGCTCTTCACCGTTGTGGTAAAAGGTGTGTCTTCTGGGCACTCCATGTATGGGTCTGTGGGTCTAACCTGATAAATCCACTCTAGCGTGCCAGTTTCCCTAAGGCTTTGGATACCTTCTATGGTATACCAAGGCAGGTCTGGTACTTCAACTTGATTTAGTGTAGGCCATCACATAATAGATCCTTTAGCAACCCAACCAAATAAACTATTAGATCTTTTCCTAACTTCTCGAGCTGAAACATTAAATGAAGAATTCGTGCTTATGAGCCATATCGATAGACTGATCCATCTTTTTGTTCCTTATACCATTATCCCACACCCTTAATAGCCATTCCCACACATGTTCCCCAAGTTTCTGTTGTACATATTAAAAAAGTCAAGCAGTTCTTTCAGAGTGTAGCGTACCTCCTTGTGGGTTACACTTCGTACTTTACCTCTGGGGGCTCACTGGAACTTTAGGTCTTGAAGCCAAAATAGGTGGAGAAATGGTTTGAGAATGTTCAGCATTGTCTTGTAAAGCATCTGCCTCAGGCAATGTCTCAGACTATGAGTCAGACAGAGGGTCTTTAGATGCAGTTGGGTTAATCTCATTAGACGGGAGTGGAGTGGCTAATGGTTCTGTTGGAAGAAGTGATTCAACGGAATTTAGGGACTCTGTGTCTTCAGCTTCCTGATTATCTGCCCGTATGTCCCCATTCCAGGTTTCGGGATCCCATTTCTTCCCAATCAATGCCCTCACTTTAACTTCAGACACCTCTCGAGATTGGCAGTTGAATTGGCATTGTAATTCAGCCACTCTTACAATAAGACTCTGGGTTTGGTTTTCAGCCATATCAGCGCTGTTACTACAAGAAATAAGGCTTTCTTTCAAGGCACAAGTGGAAACTTTGAGGTCATTTATGCTGCACTTGAGCTTTGACTCTGAACCCCTGAGCTCATCTCTTTCACGAGTTTGTCTAGCAAAAGTAGGACCACGCAATCAGCTTCCTTACACTTCTCATTCTGACAAAATTGTAGTAAGGCATGCAATCACCCAGAGCCTCACCTTTCATCAATACCTGATTTATTGGTGGTGATATTTTTCATATTTGAATTGCCACCTCTCACCATGGACTAGCAGTGCCCTGTTTACTACTGGAAGCAGTGTCATCAACATCTTTAAGACTAATCAGACTTGAGAACCATCTTAGAAAATTCATCCTTACAATTTTGTTCCTCTAGAACCACTCTCGGTACTAAATGTGTTAGGCTGCGTTCTCTAGAGAAGCCAAACCAGTAAAGTGTATAAATATATATATAGAGAGAGGTTTATATCAAGGAGATGGCTCACATGGTCATAGAGGCTGTAACATCCCAAGTCCATGGGTCAGGATAGAGGCCTCTGATTCACGAAACCGCAGGGGCTGGTGAACCCAAGATTGGCAGGTCGGAGAGCGGGGCTATTGCTCACAGGCTGTGAAGATCGATGGATCCCAAAACTAGCAGGCAAGACCGCAGGCAAGCTGCCAGCTCAAGTAAGTCCTAAGAACTGGAGGTCAGACAAATAGGAGCAGGTTGCAGGATCCAGAACAAGAAAAGCTCCCAAGACCTGCCAGAAAGTCCACCCACATTCAGTGCAGGCCACACACCCAAAGAAACTCCTTTTTAACCAATTGACAGTTGAATCATTTACAATACCTAAAAAGGGCTTGCATCTCTTATTGTAAATAGAACAAGTCATACAAGAAGTAGCTGAAACTTTCAAAAGCTCTATGTATTATACATTCACTTGTCCAATGATAGCAAATGCAACTGAGCGTGCTTGCTGTTTCAATATGCATTGTACACTTGTGATGTGGTAGTGTATTAACCCGTTGCCATCAAGTCAATTCTGACTCATAGCGACCCTAAGGGCAGAGTAGATCTGCCCCCATAGGGTTTCCAAGGAGCAGCTGGTGGATTCAAACTGCCAGCTTTTGGTTAGCAACTGAGCTCTTAACCACTGTGCCAGCAAGGCTCCGGTGGTGTATAGTTGCAATTTTCTGTGAGCAGACATAACTAGGCCAAAATATGTATAGGCCAAAATTTTTAAAAGTCTTGTGCAGAGATACAAACTTTCTAATTGATTCCACATTTATAAAAACTTTAATATATGCCCAGAGATAGTGGGGAAACCTTTATTCTGAGTTGCCACAAAATTTGAGTTAATCTGGCAGCACAAGTTAACTCCATGCTGTCCAATTTTTCAGAATTTTATATACAGCATGTTTGCATGGGCATGTTTTTCTAATTGCAGTCTTTTAAAGAGTTTAAAATAATAACTATTTCACTTTAATAATTCTTTATTGTGCTTTAGGTGAACATTTACAAAGTGAATTAGTTTCTCATTAAACAGTTAATACACAAATTGTTTTGTCTAGTTTTCCTGTCCCTTCCAGCCTTCTCATCTTTGCTTTTGGGCTGGTGTGCCCATTTAGTCTCATACACGTGATTGAAATACAAAACATGTTTCTCATGTGTGTTATTGTTTGCTTTATAGACCTGTTTGATCATTGGCTGAAGGATGGTTACGTTGAAGGTAAAGAGCATCGGTAGGATTTGCTAGGGGACTTAAAAGGGTATAAAGGAAAATGAAGAGTCAAGGATCACGCCAAACGGGAACGACTTAAGCACTGAGTTAAAAGGGTTTTCAGGGGCCATACTCTTGGGGTTTCTCCAGTCTCTGTCAGACCAGTAAGTCTGGTCTTTTTATTGTGAATTTGAATTTCGTTCTACATTTCTCTCCCACTCTGTCCTGGACCCTCTATCATGAGCCGTGTCACAACAGCCAGTAGCCAGGCACCATCTATTTGTTCCGGGCTCAGTCTGGTGGAAGTTGTGGTAGTTGTAGTCCATTAGTCCTTGGGATAATACTTTTAAAAACATTAAATACAATAACAACATCCAAAAGTGGAAATTCACACTAAAGAGCTTACTCCCCAGGAAGTGAGTACAATCACCAAGGATCATCTTTTCTCTTTGAAGTCTGGGTTTCATTTCAAGCCTTGCTGGTACCCTGGAGAGGCGTTCATTTATTCATTAACAAATATTTATTTAGTGCTTCCTAGGTGCTGGGAACCTAGGGGAACAAAAAGGGATAAATCCCTGCTCTTATGGAATTACATTCTCAAAGGTGGCAGAGGGTGCACGGACTATTGTTGATGGGAGAGAGGTGTCAGGGAAGACCTCTCTATGGAGGTGGTCAAAATGAAGTGAGGAACTGAGCCACTGGTTGACAGGAATATCTAGGGAAGAGTTTCCAGACAGAGACCAGCAATATAAAGGCCTTAGGTAGAACCATGCTTAGTAGGTTGAGTCCACATTATCTGGAGCAGAGAATAGTGGAATCAGGTCAGAGATGTCAGAAAGCTTGTAATGCCCCATGTGTGGAAAGGACTGGATTTTAGCCTAAGTTAAGATGGGGAATCATTAGAGGTGGGATGTGTGGGGGAGGGACCTGACCTGACCTGACCCATCTTAGAAGGATCCTTCAAGCTGACATGTGGAGAGAATGAGATAACGGGCAAAGGCGAGAGAGAGCAGGAGTCTGAGGTGATTGCCTTTGTCCTGGAAAAAGATGGTGGTTTAAGATGGCAGCAGTGGAGGTGGTCATTTTGAAGGTAAGTAGCATCAGTAGCATTTGCTGGGGGACTTAAAACAGTGTAAGGGAAAATGAAGAGACAAGGATCACTCCAAAGTGTTTGATTTGAGGAGCTAGAATGTAGAAGAAGCAGATTTGGGGTGGAGCAAAAGGAATTAATTTGGACTGGGTAGGACCGAGATGCTGTCAGACTTCCAAGTACAGATGTTAGATGTACAACTGAACATATGAGTTTGAAGTTCAGGGGAGAGGCCAAGGCAGGAGATATAAACATGGGAGTCATCAACCCCTAGGTGCTATTGAAAGCAATGGGCCTGGATGAGATCACCAAGATTTGACTGTAGACGGAAAAGAGATGAGGCCTGGGAAATTTGAGTTAGATTAAAACCAGTTGCCAATGAATTGACCCTGACTCATGGCGATTCCATGTTGTCAGAGTGGAACTGTGCTCCAGAGGATTTTCAATGGTTGATTTTTTTCAGAAGTTGATCACCAGGCCTTTCTTTCAAGGCATCTCTGGATGAATTTGAACCTCCAACCTTTTGGATAGCATCCAAAGGTGTTAGCTGTTTACACCACCCAAGAACTCCTGAGTTAGATCAGGGATGTTTAAAACTGTATGCTAGGATTACCTACAGCTTGGGCTTCTTGTAGTGACAAAAGTACAGGGTTACAGGGCAGTTGGCATTGGTTTTCTATAAACTTGGAGTTGGCAGGGGCAGGCCCACAGATCCCTAGGCCTTGGTGGGGGCTAGGAGATGGGAGTGTTGGTGTTGAGAGTACTCAGCTGAGTCCCTCTCTAGGGAGACTTCAGCTTGAGACAGCCACTCAGCCCAAGGTCACAGTCCCTCCACGGACAGCCTGTGTCTATGAATGTTCTTTGGGGGTGAGAGGGGGTAGGGAAGGCCCAGTGCCCTTGTCTCAGAGCAGGACACCTCTGGAGGCCATCCCAGCTCCAGAGGTCCTGAAGGACCAGTCAAGGCCTTTATTGTAACTGCCTTCAGTTCAGTTCCTCCCTCTTGTTGATTGATTCCTAGAACATTCCCAATGAACTTCTTGCATGTAAGTCTTGACTAAGATCTGTTGCCTGGGACCCTCAACCTAATACAGGTTGTGGACCATTTGTTTTACCATTATGGGTAGTCCTGCTGTCAGCATGCTATTACATGTCTCCTTCTCCATATGTGCAAGTTTCTCCAACTTAAAAAATGGATTATTTGAATCATAAAGTATGTTCATATTCAACTTTACACAATCAATATCAAATGGTTTTCTAAAGTATACTCTCCCCAACAGTGTCTAAGATTCCCATTGTTCCATTAGCTTTATTGCATATTAGTTTGTAGGAAGAAATAAAACTGGCCCAGGGATTGGAATAATTGCATGGCAAGAAGTAAGAGCTAACTTGTCCTGGACTGCATCCTTGTAGACTGGTCTCTGGGGAAGGAGGTGACCTTCTGCAGAGATCCATGGAAACAGGTCAGTCAACCCCGGTAGAATGCTAAGGTGAGAGTTCGATCCTCTGGTCCTCCATGTCCTCCAGCTGTAATAGCCAGGCTGGGCCCATTCTTCTAATCACACCAGGGGAAGGGCTGATGCTGTTCCAGCTGATGAGGGCTGAGATGACAGAATCAGACCTGTGACCAACTTTCTGTCACATTGCTGTGGGATCCCAGCCTGAACCACATCAAAGGAGGGCCTACTACTTCCCATCCATGGAATATAGAAGCCTCACAGCCCAAGGGCCAGGACCTCTCCTGAAGGCTGACATCTGGCCTTTCTGGATCAAAATAGGCTACACCGGATGTGATGGACAACAGGGCACCTGCACACCAGCTACTGCTTCCATGCCTGTGAGCTCCCCACTAGACACACTATTCCATGTGGCCGGTTTATGTGCTGCCTGGTCAGTCACCCTTGTTTCAGTGACATGTGGCATGATAAGCTGCAGTCAAATGCTGCTGATCTGGTAGCCATTCTTTCTCCATTGCACACATGTGCATGCATACTTCTACTTGGATCCAGTGTGCGTGTTGATATTACTGTTTAACTCTCAACTACTGAATTTTCTTTTCCTTCCAAGTTCTCAAATAAGACCTTATTGTGGCCCCCAAGTCCTGTCAGCTCACTTGAGAGGGTTTGTTGGGCATCTCCAGGGATTCTCAGATAAATTTGCCTATGAAATAAATAATAAATCCAGGCAGTGGTGCCAGGATGGAAGACACCTAAGAGGACAAGCTTAGTAACTTCCGCATCCCTACACACTCTACAGCAAAGGAAGGACAGAGTCTTTTGGAATTGGATCCCTGGTGGCACAGTGGTTAAGAGATGGGCTGCTAACCAAAAGGTCAGCAGTTTGAATCCACCAGCCACTCTTTGGAAACCCTGTAAGGCAGTTCTACTCTGTTCTATAGGGTTGCTATGAGTTGGAATCGACTCCACGGCAATGGGTTTGGTTTTTGGTTTAGACTTAGCTGGCAAAACTAGGAGTCACGCTTCCTGTTTTCTAATGCTTGTACTTGAAACGTCAGTAGTTGCTTGAGCAGCGTTGAACCATCTTCATAAACAGGGCCTTTCCTGCATTTTCCACATACCCCTGAAAAGGAATAAACAGCTGTAATCAAACACCCTCTCCCCCGGTGTCCAACACACCCTCCCCTGTGGAACTGCAACTGCTTCTGAGCTTGAGTTGGTCCATGTGCCTAAGCCCCCGAGGACAAGTGAGCCACACTAGGAAGAGGCGGAGGTTTACTCGATCCCCCGTTTTAACGCAGTTCTGTGTGTGAATTCATTAAACTTGCAAAACGAGCACCCAGAGAGATGCAGTGGGAAAGATACTCAGGGCAGCAGAGCGACTTAAACATAGCAAGCTTGAGTAAATGTTTGTCAGACGAATAAATGATGAACGAGTGTGAGAACCAGGGAAGCTGGTACTTGTCTGGACTCTGCTGAAACTTCACTGTGTTACCTGGGTCCAGTCTCTGCCTTTTGGGGCTGTAGGGTCCTCATCTATAAAAGAAGAAGACTGGGCAGTATGGCCTTGGAGGTCCCATCCAGCTTTATCAGCTTCTCAAGATTAGGTAATTAGCATCTTCCAGGAGGGCAAACTGAGATCAGTTAAAAGCATGGCCTTTGGAACGAGGCAAACCAGAGCTGGCGTTCCCGCTCCATCACTTAGCGTATGGCACGGCAGTGCACTCAAATTCTCTGTAAATAACAAGATTATTATGACGAGCAAATGAGATTATATAAGAGCTTACGACAGTGTCTGGAGTCCCTAGGTGGTACAAACGGTAAAGAAGCTCGGCTGCTAACCAAAAGGTTGGAAGTTCGAGTCCACCCAGAGGTGCCTTGGAAGAAAGGTCTAAAAATCTACTTCTGAAAAATCAGCCATTGAAAACCCTATGGAGCACTCACTTCGGCAGCATGTGTATTAAAATTGGAACGATGCAGAGAAGATTAGCCTGGCTCACGCATAAGGATAGCACACAAATTCATGAAGCGTTCCATATTAAAAAACGTTTTTTTAAAAACATGGAACACAGTTCTATTCTGACACACATGGGATTGCCAAGAGTCAGAGCCGACTTGACAGCCTCTGGTTGGTTGGTAACTATTCAGTCACTGATCATCGTCATCATTATTGTCAATATTGCAGAGATGATGATGAATCAGAAATGAAAGCCTCTTGAAGAAGTCAGAATCTGAGTTGGGCTTTGACATCTAGGTCAGATTTAAAGAGGCTGGGGCACAAGGTGGGATGGATTTCATAAAGCGAGAGGGAGTCATATGAACAAAAGCAGGAGGCAGCCCGGTAAGAAAGGTGCTGCAGACTGTGGTGGGGGCTGCAGGTTGTGGTGGGGGCTGCGGGTTGTGGTGGGGGCTGCGGGTTGTGGTTGGGGGCTGCGGGTTGTGGTGGGGGCTGCGGTTAGGGTGGGGCTGCAGGTCACAGTGGGGGCTGCCAGGAGAAGACAACTGGCCTGGGCGGGAGGGTCCAGCAGGACAGTCACACTCATTAGGGCACACGGGATGTTTAAGTGAGGATTTCTAAGTAAAGTTGCACAAACTATGCTCCATGGCGCCAACACCTATGCTAAGCTCTGGGTCCTTCCTGCTTTATAAGTGTTCAAACTCTGGAGTGGGAGTATAGACCAAGTGTCCCTGCTGGGCCACAGAGTCATTTAAAGTGCTGTTATCTTTAAAGGGTGAATTTTATTCCATAAATACTAACTGACCACTTCTTATTTGCTCACCATGGATTCAGCAGAGACTAGAAATAGAAGTGTGAACAGTCTTCCCAGGACCAGATGAAAACCAAAAGGCTAAATTAGTACTTCTAAAAGGGTGTCTTAGAGGAACACCCACAAAGGGACTTTCCAGAATGTACCCAAAGTTATTTCATAATTCAGGGTTTGAAAGAAAAGCCAGGTGACCTCTTCTGCAGATGCAACACATAGAGTGCTGATAGCTCACCTGGTAGGTGTGCATTTCAGGTGCAAGTTGTCTGCTTGGCAGCACTGCCTGTCCCCCAAATCTACTTTCCCGGGCACCCCATTTGTTTCAGACAAAGGAGGTAGCCAGAGCTAACCTGACACAACTGCTGAATTATGCAAAAACGTTCCCCGTCACAGCCCTCCTCTCTCTGCAGAGAAAACAAGCTGGCAGCCTCCTTAGTCAGAACAACAGAGTGGGCAAGGATGGGGCATAGACTTGGCCCCCAAAATATCGAAGAACGACCTACCCAAGTAACATCCAAACATCCGCACAGGGGGCAGGGTGGAAATGCTGGAGATCAGCCATGTAAACTGAGACACGTGCCTTGGTTCTATTTAATGTCCTTTGATAGTGTAAGCATTGCACATTTTTCACTCCTTAGGAACTGAAACAAAAAGTTATATGGCCTTCATCTTATGAGGAGGCAAACCTCTGTTCATGGATTTCATCTCCTAGCTCTCATCGGTCAATCATCAGTTCCTCTGACTTTGTTTCAGCAGAGTCTCAGCCCTTAATGTGATTTCAGAGGCTTCCAAATCACCTCCGTTTGCCTGAAATGCTCCCCACTGAAGAACTATTTCCTTACGTTAAGGCATAATGCCTCCAACAGCCTCCTGTTAAAATATAAACACCGCTGCTTAACACACTGAACACGTTAGTGGTCATTCTTATCTTGGCAGTGATTCACTTCTCAGCTAACCAGATGCTGTATTGAAAAAGGACAGCAGAGTTTTAGGGAAGGCTTTGGAAAATGAGGAAACCCTGGTGGCTTAGTGGTTAAGTGCTACGGGTGCTAACCAAGAGGTCGGCAGTTTGAATCCACCAGGTGCTCCTTGGAAACTCAATTGGGCAGCTCTACCCTGCCCTATAGGGTCACTATGAATCGGAATCGCTGTGAGTTGGAATCGACTCAAGGGCAGTGGGTGTTTTTTGGTTTTGGAAAGCGAAAGGTTGAAGAAAGGAGAGAAAAGTCTGAGGTGAAAGGACTCCCTGTGAGCAGAGAGCTGGGGCATTGTCCAGGACAGGCAGGACAGGGCAGGGCTCCGGTAGCTGTACCTGTGGGGAGCATAGTCATGAGCAGGGCACCTGCTCATTGAAGCTACTCTTCACACAGGGCCCCTCTTGTGTGGCCTTGGGCAGCAGGAAACCCAGGGCCCCTGGGATGCTGGGAAGAAGGCGCTGAAGAGAAGGTTCCTGGGAAGAGAGGCAGGAGGTGACACGGCTGTTCCTGTCGGCTCCTGTCTTCGTAATCCATCTGAATGGCAATTGTGCATATCTCCAGGGAGCTGGAAGAGTTGGGCCCCAGTTGCCAGTGTTGCTGCAGCAAGCTTCGCAGGTTTGATGTAAAAAACAAAATCTGAGTAGTTCTACCTCTACCAAGAGCTTTCAAGTTATGGTCCATACCTCCATGGGAGTCCCCAAGGCTCTTCCAGAAGGCCCATGGGGCCATTTCCATAACAGTACTAAGACAGTATTTGCCTTTTCCACTGTGACGATATTTTCACTGATGGTGCAAATGCGACAATAGGTAAAACGGGTGCCTAACGAACACAGCAAGGCAGCAGTCGTATTCGGCGCCTGACACGGCAAGGCGGCAGTCGTGTTCGGCGCCTGACACGGCAAGGCGGCAGTCGTGTTCGGCGCCTGACACGGCAAGGCGGCAGTCATATTCTTCACTGGCAGGAAAAAAAAATGCCACTTTCGCTTAAGAATGTCTATGCAGAAGCACTAACAGAGCGTTCATTTGATTACATTTTAACTTTTTAAAAAAATATTTATGTTGGGAGGGTTGTCTTGAGGACAAGTACTCGTCTGATTGAGTTACAAGCTGAGTTAGCCACTCTGCATGGACTGCCTTTTCAAAGGAAGACTTTTTTGGCAAGAAGGACATATTATGGTGATTCAGACTTGCATATTTGGCAGACATGTCCTCAAAAATGTATGAAGTGAGGCTGTGATTTCACAGGAAACAACTGACAGTATTTGTTCCCAATGATAAAATTTAAGTTTTCAAGCAAAAATTAGATTTTGAGCAAAGTTGTCTCTGCTACCCTGAGCTTGACAGCTTCCTAATACTTAAAGATTTTGCTGAGATTGGTGATGCTACTTAAGGAAGGTGATTTTTTTATCACATAATGAAATGTGTCAACATTTAATATTTTCCAAATGACCAACACAAGTTGTCACAAATCACACCTGGGTTAGCATCCACTCACAGCGCAAGCCAGGCCCGTGGACTTTAAAGTAACAGGGAACGAAAGTTCACTGATATGCTTTCAGATTCCACAATACAACTATCCTTTAAGAAACAGCCACTTATCAGTATTGGTACAGTATCCAAGTATCCAAAACTGTCTAAGAAATCTGTTGAAGACGGATTTTCTTCAACCAAAACAATATATCACAACAGATTGAATGCAGAAGTAGACATGAAAATCCCACAGTCCTCTGTTAAGCCAGATAGAGATTTGAAACAGCTCTTCTCAGTAATTTTTTGTTGTTGTTTGGAACAGTTGTTTTTCATAAACATGTTATATTTTCCTTAAAATTTTTGTTTTTATTTTTTATGTTTAATATAAAAATTTTTTCATGATAAATTTTTCTCATTTTTAATTTCTGATATGGTAAATAGCAATCAATACAACCCACATTAACCAAAGCTTCTCCTTCAAGGTCTTCAGTAAGTTTTAAGGCTAAAGGTGTTCTGACACCACAAAGTTGGGGGACTACAAGTATGGTGGGCAGAGAATGCTCCCTGGGTCAAATTTACACAGTATGCTATTTTATATACATATAAATATTTAACATTTTATAATATATATATAAAAAAAAAAAAATCCATTGCCTTCGAGTCGATTCTGACTCATAGCAACCCTACAGGACAGAGGAGAACTGCCCCATCAGGTTTCCAAGGCTGTAAACCTTTAGCAGACTGCCACAACTTTCTCCCAAAGAGCAGCTGTTGGGTTTAAACCACTGACCTTTTGGCTAATAGCTGAGAGCTTTAGCTACTACACCACCAGAGTTCCTTGTCTGGCACATCATAGGGACTGAAAAAAAAGACGACGATGAAAATTTCATTTCCAGGATATAAGAATTCCGTATTAGGAGAGCTACAGGCATGATCTTTTCAATGCTGTGAGGATCCTCCCTTCAACATGCTCAAGTCCTCTTAGAAAGGGAACCCCCTCGTATGAGACTTCAGGAACTAGTGGACAGTTGAGGGACATGAGGCCCAGAAATACTCAGGGCCACACAAGCGACAGATTAACTCATCAACATGCAAAATGTCTAATGTTTACTCAGTAGATTAGTGGAGTGTTTTGGGTTTGTTTGTGAGGTTAAAAAAAAAACTTCTGGGGGAAAAACATGAGAATGAGTGCGTCTGAGCAGATGCATATCTAGGAGGGCGATCTGAAGCAAGATGAAGTTCTGAGAAAGACGTGTGGCATGCCATATTAGAACCAAAAGTTTGAAATAGAGTTTTCCTGAACTCAGGCTTTTTTAAGAAAATGTTTTCCTCATGGCTGGTTTTTTTAACTGAAAATTTTACGGAGATAATTGTAGACTCACATGCAGAGATCCCCTGTACCCTTCACCCAGTTTCCCCCAGTGTTAACATTTTGCAAAACTGTAGTACAATATCACAACCAGGATATTCACATTCATACAATCTACCCATTTTATTCAGATTTTCCCAGTTTCACTTGTATACCTTTGTGTGTGTGTGTACTTAGTGCTATGCAATTTTATCACGAGTGCAGGTTCACTATCACAGTTAAGATGCAGAACGGTTCCATCATTACGAGATCCCTCATGTAGTCCTTTTATAACTACGCTCTCTCCTCTAACACCTGGCAACCACTAATCTGTTTTCCATTTCTAAAATTTTGTCGTTTCAAGAATGTCATATATAAATGGGATCGTACAGTACGTAATCTTTTGAGATTGACTTTTTTCACTCAGCATAATTCTCTGGAGGTTTATCCAAATTGTTGTACGTATCAATAGTTCATCCTTTTTGTTACTGAATAGTATTCCATGGTGGGAGTGCACCACAGTTTGCTTAACAATTCACCTGTTAAGGATATCTGGGCTGTTTCTAGTATTGGCTATCATGAATAAAGTTTTTATGAATATTCATGTTCAGGTTTTTGTGTAAACGCAAATTTTCATTTCTTTGGGAAAAATGCCCAAGAGTACAATTATTGGGCCATATGGTAATTATATATTTAGTTTCATAAGAAAGTTCCAAACTGTTTCCAGAGTGGTTGTATCATTTTACATTCCCACCTGCAATGTATAAGTGATCACTTTCTCCACATCCTTGCCAGTATTTGGTGATGTCATTATTTTTATTCTAGTCATTCTGGTATCTAATATCTCATATCTGGTTATAATTTGCATTTGTCCGATGGCTAAGGATGTTAAACAGCTTTTCATGTGCACGGACATCATACATGAAGGAAGCAAAAGGTCATTAACAAGATGGGAAAGAAAGAAAAGACCAAAATGGATGTCTGGAGAGACTCTGCAACTTGCTCTTGAATGTAGAGCAGCTAAAGAAAATAGAAGAAATGATGAAGTAAAAGAGCTGAAAAGAAGATTTCAAAGGGCAACACAAGAAGATAATGTAAAGTATTATAATGACATGTGCAAAGAGCTGGAGATAGAGAACCAAAAGGGAAGAACATGTTCAGCATTTCTCAAGCCGAAAGAGCGGAAGAAAAAATTCAAGCCTCGAACTGCAGTTTTGAAGGGTTCTATCAGAAACCCTGCGTAGTGGTTAAGAACTACGGCTGCTAACCAAAAGGTCGGCAGTTTGAATCCACCAGGCACTCCTTGGAAACTCTATGGGGCAGTTCCATTCTGTCCTATACGGTCCCTATGAGTTCGGAATCGACTCGATGGCGACGGGTTTGGTTTTTTGGTTTATGGGTAAAATCTGGGGCCCTGGAGGTGCAGTGGTTAAGAGTTATGGCTGCTAACCAAAAGGTCAGCAGTTCAAATCTACCAGCCACTCCTTGGAAACCCTATGGGGCAGTTCTACTCACTCTTATAGGGTCACTGTGAGTTGAAATTGACTAGATGGCAATAGGTTTTTTTGGTATAGGGAAAATACTGAATGACACAGGAAGAATAAAAAGAAGGAATAGAAAGTCACTGTACCAAAAAGAATTGGTTGACGCTCAACCATTTCAGGAGGTAACATATGATCAAGAACTGATGGTACTGAAGGAAGAAGTCCTAGCTGCACTAAAGGCATTAGCAAAAAACAAGGGTCCAGGAATTGAAGGAATACCAATTGAGATGTTTCAACAAACGGATGCAGTGCTGGAGGTGCTCACTTGTCTATGCCAAGAAATTTGGAAGACAGTTACCTGGCTAACCGACTGGAAGAAAATCCATATTTGTGCCCATTCCAAAGAAAAGTGATCCAAGAGAATGAAGAAATTATTGAACAATATCATTAATATTACACGCAAATAAAATTTTGCTGAAGGTAATTCAAAAACAGCTGCAGTAGTACATCGACAGGGAACTGTCAGAAATTCCAGCCAGATTCAGAAGAGGATTTGGAATTAGGGATATCATTTCTGATGTCAGATGGATCCTGGCTGAAAGCAGAGAATGCCAGAAAGATGCGTACCTGTGTTTTATTGACTATGCAAAGGCATTCGACTGTGTGGATCACAATGAATTATGGATAACAATGCCAAAAGTGAGAATTCCAGAACACTTAATTGTGCTCGTGTGGAACCTGTACATAGACCAAAAGGCAGTCATTCAAACAGAACAAGGGGATACTGCTTGGTTTAAAGTCAAGAAAGGTGTGTGTCAGGGTTGTATCCTTTCACCATACTTATTCAATCTGTATGCTGAGCAAATAATCCGAGAAGTTAGACTATATGAAGAAGAACAGGGCATCAGGATTGGAGGAAGACTCATTAACAACCTGCATTATGCAGATGACACAATCTTGCTTGCTGGAGGTGGAGAGGACTTGAAGCACTTACCAATGAGAATCAAAGACTACAGCCTTCAGTATGGATAAAGAAAACAAAAATCCTCACAACTGGACCAGTAAGCAATATCATGAAAAATGGGGAAAAGATTGAAGTTGTCAAGGATTTCATTTTACTTAGATCCACAATCAACACCCACGGAAGCAGCAGCCAAGAAATCAAATGACACGTTGCACTGTGTCAATCTGCCATAAAAACCTTTCCAATGTGCTGAAAAGCAAAAATGTCACTTTAAGGACCAAGGTGCACCTGACCCAAGCCATGATATTTTTAGTCCCCTCATATGCATGTGAAAGCTGGACAATGAATAAAGAAGACCAAAGAAGAATTGATGCCTTTGAATTATGGTGTTGGTGAAGAATATTGTATATACCATGGACTGCTGGACAAAGGAACAAGTCTGTCTTGGAAGAAGTACAGCCAGAGTGTTCCTTAGAAACGACAATGGTGAGACTTTGTCTCACATACTTTGGACATATTATCAGGAGGGACCAGTCCCTGGAGAAGGACATCATGCTTGGTAAGGCAGACAGTCAGTGAAAAAGAGGAAGACCCCCAACGAGATGGATCAACACCGTGGCTGCAACAATGAGCTCAAACATAACAATTATCGTGAGGATGGTGCAGGACCGGGCAGTGTTTCATTCTGTTGTACACAGGGTTGCTATGAATTGGAACCAACTTGATGGCACCTAAAAACAACAACAACATAGCCCCTTTGTTTATGTCTTTTGCTCATTTTCTAAATGGATTGTTTTACTGTTAAAAATGGTTTATTTTTAAATGGCAATCTGCTCACTTTGTCAATAGGAAGCCCATCTGTATTCTTGCAAAATTATTTTAAATTGAAGTCAGCTGTATCCCATAGCAATTTTCAGAGGCTCTAAGGGTGGTGGCTCAGTGGTAGAATTCTCAACTTCCACACAGGAGACCAGGGTTCGATTCCCAGCCAACGCACCTTGTGCACAGCCACCACCTGTAGAGGCTTGCGTGCTGCTATGATGCTGAATAGGTTTCAGCAGACCTTCCAGACCAAGACAAACTAGGGAGAAAGGCCTGGCAATCTACTTCTGAAAATCAGGCAATGAAAAACCCTATGATCACAATGGTCTGATCTGCAACCCATCATGGGAATGGCACAGGGCTAAGCTGTGTTTCATTCCATTGTGTGTGGGGAACAACAAAGGGTGTTTATGGCCATCTGGTGAGTGCCAATTTTCTGACAAGGCCAGAAAAAAATAAAGACAAGAAAGCAAGTTGATTCCCTAAATCCTTAGGACTTCTTCCTTCCAGAGGTAGTGTTTCACCACCAGCTCTGTTGATTCACACCCACCCCACTGAGTAAGGGTGAAGTCCAGTAGGAGCCGGCTTGGGTGAAGACATGGACTAACGTTCAGTCCAGAGCACCTGTCCCTGTTTCCAGTAATTATCTCGAGGATTACCTGGGCACAATAAAGAGGTTTATTCCATGTTGGTTACTGGCTCACTCTGTAGTGAGTGTGCCCACAGAATGCTCAGCTTTGGGCAGTTCGAGAGGTTACGCGGCCAGGAAGTGTGGGCAAGAGGTAAGCAGTGAAACTTGAAATGCCTCTAAACTGGGACCTTAGCCAGTCAGTCAGCCATGACCCCACATTAGCTGCAACCCCATACGTTGGGGTTAACCCAACTCCTGTGGAACTGTGCTCAGTAGGGCTTTCAGGGGCTGACTTTTCAGAAGCAGATCACCAGGTCTTTCTTCTGCAGTACCTTTGGGTGGACTTGAACCTCTAACCCTTGGGTTAGCAGCCGAGCATGTGAACTCTTTACGCCACCCGGGGACTCCTAAACTTGGATCTTGGTGGACGGGAAGTACAGAGCACCAACAGTGTGGAGGCGGCTGCTGGAAAAGTACAATTTGGCCACACTCAGCGCTCACAACGTGTCAATCCTCTATGCCTACCTTATCCAGGTTTTTAACTTATCAGCTCAGACCAGCACTCCAAACTAGCATGCTTTCTAAGCCCAATAAAAGATTTTTTAAATATAGCTGAAACCACTCTTCACTTCGAGTTCTGATTCCACTCTCTGCACATCCTTTGATGTCATGTAAAAATGTGAGTCACCTTGTCCTGCTGAATGCGGCTCTGCCGTTGGCTCAGAGGACCTGAAGATGCCTGCTTTCTCCTTCAGGAAAAAAGAAAACTTTTCCCGTTTCATTTTCTCTTCAGCTCCTTTTTCGGAGAAGATAAGCTGATGCTGCGACACACTGATTAGCCATGTTATTTTTAAATGTATTTTTAATGGCAAATAATTTGTTCCATCTGGAAAAAGACTGATTGCATTTTCTGCAACTAGGCACGAATCAGGAGGGATTCTTTCTAGCGCTTAAAAAAAAAAAGGGTGTCCTTAGATCCCCATCACACCGGGCGCTCAGCATCAGTGGCGTTTTTGACCCTGAAGAGGGGCTGAACTCTTGGTTGCTTCTCCATCCCTTGAGACCACCCACCTCTCACACTATCAAAGAGTTTTGCTCACCAGGCACCCTGGTGGTTTTTGTCACCCAGTTTCAGGGGTGGGAGGGTGGACTCTTGTGGTTTCACACTGAGGTAGTTCACACCGTACCTCACCTCAGCCATTTGGCTAGCTCATCAGGTGGCGTCAAGTATCAGCCACTGAGCTTGGCTTGGCTTCTCTGGGTGCTGTTCACAAAGCACATGGCCTTCTGGTTGAGAAAAGGGAGCAGAAACAGTCAGAGAGCATTAGGACTGCAAGGGTTGGGGTACCCCAGCCCCGTTTTGATCCATCCAGCTCCAGAATTAACGACATTCATAAAAAGGAAGAAAAATACGATTGTGCTTGCCACTGTTCCCAGGTCCTTTTCTAAAAGAAGGCTTCTGAGCTCCATCATTGCCAAGTGAGGCGATGGTTAATGACTGAACTACTCATTGGTGTGCTGGTAAATGTTTAACAACTGGCTTGCCGACAAAAATATATTTGTACGTACATTTATTATAAATTTTACTGATACAAAGGATGTGTGTTGCATAACTAACAAATAATAATAAAATATACAATACTTATTGTAAATTCCATATAGCTGACTGATTTCACAGCATGTTCTCATTGATACCCCCCCCATGGCAGATTTTTCAAAAGCTGATCACCAGGCCTTTCTTCTGAGGTGCCTCTGGGGTTTTAATTGATTTTTGCCAAACTCTTGTGTCCACAGCCAACAATGTTTGCAATTGATGAACAAATGTAGTTCTGACATGAATGCTAGTTAGATGTCTAAGATGAAATGAGTAAGATGAAAGTGAAATAAAGGCACAGGTCAAATGTCACTCATTTGTCAATGATGTAAGCAATTTCTTTGATGAATTGGAGAGTAATTTTGAATGTTGTTGCTGTTGTTAGCTGCCATCCAGTTGGCTCCCAACTCATGGAGGCCCCATGCACCATGGGATCAGATGGTTGTGTTCCATAGGGTTTTCACTGGATGCTTTTTGGAAGTAGATCACCAGGCCTTTCTTCCTAGCCTGTCTTAGTCTAGAAGTGCCATGAATCCTGGAAGGCTGTGGAATTTCTGTGCCCAGAGCCCTACTTGGGGCCCGTCACACCCCACGGAACCGGGAGTGGCTCTGAGGGGCACAGGTCAGATTTCAAGAACAGTAGAAAAAATCAGATTGATCAGACAAGGCTCTATTAGAGAACTTACATACAGAAATCGGTGCCAAGATTCTGGGGACAGTCATCCGAGAGTCATCCGAGTAGAGGTCACACATGGCAGAGTAGGGTGTGGGTTAGCACTTACATGGAAGGATACATGCAGTGGAACCAGGAAAAAACATGTTTAATCTAAGATAGATAGAGTTGTTTTTGTACTAGTTAATGGGTTCCAACTGAAGCTACCATGAGTCAGGTGTTTACTGTGTTTTTTTCCTGGCCCAGGTCACTGTTTGGTTAGGTGCTTTGGTTCTTTCCCATGGTCCTTTGCAGGGAGGACCCATCTTGTATTGTTCACGGCCCTCACAGGGCCTCATTGTATAGGCATGATCAGAGCCTCATTTCATAGGCACAATTGATTCAGTCATGCTCCAACCACCCACTTCGTGAGGTCAGCTGATATCAAGCCACACAGTGGTCTGTCTGGCTTGGCCAGTGTCTTAGTTATCTAGTGCTGCTATAACAGAAATACCACAAGTGGATTACTTTAACAAACATAAGTTTATTCTCTCACGGGCTAGTAGGCTAGAAGTCTGAATTCAGGGCATCAGCTCCAGGGGAAATCTTTCTCTGTCTGTTGGCTCTGGGGGAACCAACCTTCCCTTCATCTGGGAGCGTCTAAGCACAAGAACCCTGGGTCCAAAGGACGCGCTATTCTCCTGGCACTACTTTCTCGGTATGAGGTCCCCATGTCTCTCTGCTCGCTTCTCTTTTATAGCCAAGAGATTGACTCAAGACACAACCTAATCTTGTATATTCAATCTTGCCTCATTAATGTAACTGCTGCTAATCCCACCTCATTAACATAATTGAGGTAGGATTTACAACATACAGGAAAATCATATCAGATAACGAAATGGTGGACAATCACACAACATGGGGAATCATGGCCTAGCCAAGTTGATACACATTTTTGGGGGACACAATTCCTGCCTCATTAGCATAAACCCTCAAGTGGAGTCTGAAGACTTAGATAACAAAAGCCACCTCAGTTACTCAGGGAATTCCTACGGTTTTATCTCAGGAACCAAGGACAAAGGCCAAATTATTTGAGGTAAAGTAATTCTTTTTTTTTTTTTTTTAACTTCACAGTAAAATTTTTTTTAATTTAAGTTTTTAAATGACTGTGTTTAACAAATGGCACCCAAAATTCCTGAAAATCTAACAATTGGCTTCCGTAGGCCAGCACAGACCAGGCCTGGCACACCACTGAGGCTCCATTTCTCCAAGGGCATTACGGAGCCAGGGAACAGCTCCCTGCCTGGTATGGACTGATTTGGGTCCCCCCCAAAATATGTGTTGGAACCCTAACCCGTATATCTGTGGATATCATCTCATTTGAAAATTGAGTCTTCTTTGTTACATTAAAGAGACCACATCAGTGGTCTTGAACTTTTGAGATTTAAAAGAGCAGATTTGGCACAGAGAAGTAAGCACAAATGGAAGGAAGATGCCACATGGAGAGCTCCAACCTGGAGAAGCTGAGACAAGGATTTTCCCCAGAGCAGACAGAGCCTTCCACTAGAGCTGGTGCCCTGAATTTGGACTTTCAGCCTTCTAAACTCTGAGAAAAAAGAGCCCTAGTGGTGCAATAGTTAAGCACTCAGCTTCTAGCTGAGAGGTCAGTAGTTTGAACCCACCAGCTGAGCCATAGGAGAAAAGACTTGGCAATCTGCTCCCTTAAAGATTGAAAAAAAACATTGCTATTGAGTTGATTCTGACTCATAGTGACCCTATAGGACAGGGGAACTGCCCGATAGGGTTTCCAAGGAGCAGCGGGTAGATTCTAACCTTTTGGTTAGCAGCCAGTCACTTAACCACTGCACCATCAAGGCTCCCCTTAAGGATTATAGCCTAGGAAACCCTATGGGGCAGTTCTACGCTGTCCTATAGGGTTGCTATATGATGGAATTAACTAGATGGCACACAACAACAAACTGAGAAAATTAATTCCTCCTTTCTAAAACTACCCACTGAAGGTGTTTCTGTTCAGTAGCACTAAGAAACTAATGTACTACCTCTGAAGTAATCCCAGGAAGCACAGGAATTGGAGACACCTGTAACCCTGGCCTCACAACAGCTCTCTAGATTTTTCTTCTCTCTCCATTTTCTTCATGCTTCCATGGATCTGGTATTTTCTAGGGCAGCATTCTCCATGTAGTATTTCCCACATATCCCACTCTTCTCAATGCTTCCTCTGTGGCTCTCTTTGGTATTGCTGTTATTTGTTCGTTTTTATTTCTGTTTCTTTATTCCCATTGCAGTCTTGGCTCTTCCTCCCCTTATTCCCCTTCCCCTTCTTCCATCTTTCAGTGTACCACTTTTCAGTCGCCATTTCCATGGTTTTCTCCAATCCCTCCCTCTTTTCTCTTCTCTTTTCTGGCAGAGCTGGAGCTTAAATTTAAGAGGAGGCTGCAGGACTCCATGTCTATCAGAGGACTCGGAGGAAATCTACTGCAGGCTCGCCTTCTTGGGCATTTTCTTTTTAGTCTTCTGATGCTCAGTGCAGCATTTAATGAATTCAATAATCAGAGGGGTGCACACTCTGGGATGTATCTGAAGTTGGACCCCTAGAGTGGCTGCCCACTGAGTAGGTTTTCATTAGAGAAAAGAGCACAGCACAGACGGAACTGATGGGAAAAGCCAATAAGCCCTATAATAAAACAAGGCAATGAAATGGTGCAAATTTCTAGAGGACTAAATACTCAGTGACATCCAGTCATCAAATATTGAGTAATTCACAGAGCCCTTTAAAGAGAAAAAATTTAAAACCAAAACCAAACCCACTGCCATCAAGTCGATTCTGACTCATAGCAACCCTACAGGACAGAGTAGAACAGCCTTATAGGGTTTCCTAGGGTAATCTTTATGGGAACAGACTGCCACTGTTTCTCCCATGGAGCCTCTGGCTGGGTTCAAACTGCTGGTCTTTCAGTTAGCAACTGCGTGCTTAACCACTGTGCCACCAGGTTTCAATAAAATTGATACAGATCCTCTTAAAGGAAAAAGAATTCTTACAAACTCTAAGTATTGCCTTATTTTTATTTTGCCATTTAAAGTGTACAAACTAGGCATAAAGCCCCTATCCTTATGTTGTCATTGTTGTTAGGTGCTGTCGGGTCGGTTCCGACTCATAGCAATCCTATGTACAACAGAACCAAACACTGCCTGATCCTGCACCATGCTCACAATCACTGCTATGTTTGAGCCCATTGTTGCAGCTAGTGTGTCAATCTATCTTGTTGAGGGTCTTCCTCTTTTTCATTGACCCTCTACTTTACCAAGCATTACGTCCTTCTCCAGGGACTGGTCCCTCCTGATAACCCCAAAACAAATGTACTAAAATGCAAACAAAAACATAAAAATCAATGCCATTTTAATGAACAACATTAATATGATGAATGATGGTCTTAAAAGTCAGTTGCCAAAGAGTTGGCTTGTTGAAAAAAAAAATGAATGAATGAATCAATAAATTATTAAATCTTGACTTTGTTCATAGGTGGCAGTAAATGGGAATTTATGGCAACACTGATCCCCTAACCAGGCCCCACCAACTCTTCACTGCCACACAAACATCAGCCAGTGAAAAGCACTAGCCATCTTCTCTTTTACATTCTCCTACATCTGTCACTATTAATAAACAATCAAAAGAAAGAAAAACCAAGGAAAGCATATTTACCAGCTCATAAATGTATTTGATATTTAATTTTACAGTCTTAAAAATTGGCTGAGAAAAAATTTTAACTTTATTTTTCTATAATTGATTTTCTCTCTTGAACTCTCATTTCTGCCAGGCAACAGGAAATGTCATCTTGCCAGTTTAAGGTGAACTCAGCCCTACCTGGAGAAAATAATCAATTCTTGAATCTCTTCCTCACTTTCCTCCTAGAAAGTGACCTAAGTTGCAGGGGGCCTAGTCTAGAAGGAGAGGAATCCTGGTCCATGCCCATTGGTGTCCACCATGTTGGCTTCTTCTGAGATACGCCATCCCCACTGGTCTTTACAATGAGCACTTACCCTGCTTGCCTTCATGACGGAAGGTCAGTGATCTCACTGGCCTGTCCACTCCATGTCTCTGAGCCAGTTCCTGCCCCCATCCTGGTGGTAGACAGGAAATTTCTAAATGTTCCTTGGCTTCATCGGGAATTAAGGGAGACACGGCAGTGGGTGGGCATGGCAGGGAAGCCAATGCTACGCAGCACTCTGTGTAGCTGCCATCTTCTCAATCCACACAAACCACTCTTCTCCATATCTCCAGGCTTATGTGGGGGTTTTACTGCACCTACTTCCCTTACCCCCTTGGGTTCCTCCCAGGAAGGGTCTACTCTAGCAGTTCACCCATGCTCTTTTCTCTTAATTCTCCCTCTTTCCTCAATCTGTGGGATCTTTATCTAGATAGGGGCAGGAAACTACTCTTACATCGTCATTCATTCTTTTGAGTCAATTATTCATGGAATAAAACAGTGGTAGTGGTATGTTGGTAAATGTGTAACAACTGACTCTCCAGGGGAAAAAACGTCCTGGTTTGCAGTGTTTGCCAATTTTCTTTATGTAAACACTTCCATTATGGCTGATTTCGAGCAACCAATGTGATGTTGCTGAACGTGGAGCTGGCAAAATTGGTTCTCATGAGCCCAGCCAGCACTGGCACACCAGTGGATGTTGAAGACACTGGTTATTAATAGTCAAAGATGATCTTTTTTAGAATTACAAACATTCTTTTCTCTCTCAAAAACCCGTATCTTACAAGGGAAAGTCTTGACTTTCAAGACTTTCCTCCTTGCTGTAACTCTAAAGACCCTATTTTAGAACTCAAAGCCAAGAACTTGTATCTGTCAGTTCTCTTCTGAGGGCAGTGCCTTTAGAATCCTGTCCGTATGTCCCCAGTGGTCAGAGAAGGCTAATGGGTAAAAGAGAGCCTGGAAAAAAAGAAACCTCAATTAATATCACTTTCCACTTACTACCTTTCTGGATGGTTTGAAATAGCAACTCTACTGCCAAAAGAGGCTCCACGAAGAAACTTCTATCAAACTAAACTTGGTATTAAGTTAAAGAATGGGTCAGTTACTGGGACCTCTCAGCGGCGGAGAGAGAGAAGGATGGGAGAGCTAGAAGGAGAGTCATTAAAGCAGAACTACCAAAAATGTGATATACATGTGTTTTGTTGACTTTCAACAAATCAGTGGTTTCAGCACATGTACTCACCAAGTATAACTGTATGCCTAATCCCATTTGGAGATGTCATAAGACTAATTCTGACATCCTGAAGAACAGGAGGCCCTCCTGGTGCCTCTACCTCTACCATGGGTGCTGTAGCTACTGTCCCCTCAGGCGAAGAGGGGGGAGACAGGAAGTCTAGTTACTGCTCGTTCCTTATCCCCCACACCCCTTCCCTCCTCTGTACCTCTCCTGAGACTAGCAGGGCAGAGTTTTGCACCCCCTCTTTAGTTTCCAATCTAGTGGGAGCCCCTGGCAGTATAAGAACTGGAGGTACACATGCTGGTGATGCTCTGGCCCCTGGATCTGGGATGCCTATGACCCAGACTGAAAAGGGAAAGTAAAAAACCCATTGCCTTTCAGTCAATTCCAACTCACAGTGACCCTAAATGACAGAGTAGAACTGTCCTATAGGGTTTCCAAGGAGTGCCTGGTGGAGTCAGACTGCCAACCTTTTGGTTAGCAGCCATAGCTTTTAACCACTACACCACCATATTGACTAATTATATAAATTTTTGTTTGTTTTCTTGTGTGTGTGTGTGCTTTAGATGAAGGTTTATAGAGCAAACTAGTATCTCATTAAACAATTAATATAAATATTGTTTTGTGGCATTGGTTGCCAACCCCATGACATGTCAACACTCTCTCCTTCTCGACCTTGGTTTCCCCATTACCAGCTTTCCTGTTCTCTCCCGTATTCTCATCCTTGCCCCTGGGTTGGTGTGCCCATTTAGTCTCATTTTGTTTTATGGGCCTGTCAAGACTATATTTTGATCGTTTGTAAATGGTCTCCTTTCCCCCTTCCCATTTACTCTGGCCTGCAGTAGACAGGTACCTCAAAGTCTTATTCAACATGAGAAGCGGCAAAGGCACCAGATTCCAATTAGTCTAACCCCTGAGTACTTTAAAAGTCTGGGAAAGTGTACTGTGAAGCCCAAGAACTTCTGCTATTTACTTCTTGGGTGACTTTGCAAAAGTTACTTAGCATCTCTTAGCTGCAATTCCCTCATCTGTTAGTGGAAATAATTCTTACATTATAAGGCCAGTGTAAGCATTAAGTGAAATTTTATGTAAAAGGGTGATAGGCAAGCTAAAATTCTATATAGATGTTTGCTCTTGGTATTCCTCATTGATTTCCTCAGTGGCAGAGACCACGTTTTATTTATCTTTGTAACCACAGCACTAGCACAGATCCGCCCTCAGTAGATGTTAATGAATCAAATTATGGAAAGGGCTGCTTGTATTAGTCAGGGTCTAGTCAAGAAAACAGTCATACTAGTTATTTAGTCATACTAGTTATCTTTCCAGAGGTCATTTCAAATAGCATTTGATTAAACAGGTTTTGGCATACTGGAAAGGAAAAGAGAGGAGCTGAGGTAACAGAGACAGTGACTGCAGGAAGCAGCTACCACCCGTGGAGTGGGGTGAACACAGAAAGAGGCTGAGATCATTAGGACCCAGACCTCAGAGGAGGGCCCAGCTGGTGCTGGTGCATCTGAGGGGTTCCCAATGTAGGAAAAACTGGAATTTCTTGGGGCTGGAATCGACTGTTGCTGCCAAGGTGAAGAATCATTGCTGGGGCGACAATAGCAGGAACAGCAAGCATATCCAGCGCACCCACTCTCCCTCTAGCGCCCCCTACCTGCACAAGCAGAAGGGATCCAACTAGCAGAGATGTGAGTATCCCAGTCTCACCCCTAGGGCGGAGTCTAAAAGGGTGGCATATTAGCCAGACAGCATTCTTGAAATAAAAATTTTCATCATTCGCGGTAGTTCTGCCATAGAGTCCCCACGTAGGCAAATCAGCGACTTCCGAATCAGCCGGGCTGGCCCTCCGCAGGGACGTTTCGGCCACTCTGCGCATGCGCATGTCTGCGATGTCCCCAAGGACGAGATGCGAGCATCTTTAGCCGATAGACAGGTCCTAGAATACAGAACTCGCGAATAATGAGACTCGCAGTAAGGGCATGTGGGACTTTTACCTGTGGGCGAAAATGCCAAGGGCTATGCTCTGAATGATTTCCTCGCTCTTTTTACGTTACTTCAGAATGATCAGCTGGGATATGACAGTGGCACCATGAGAATCAGAAGGATCCCAGCCCTCCGTGCCCTGCCCTCGCTGACTCTTACCTCCCTGGGGAGCACAGCCTGACCTACACCATCCAGGTGGGCGCGGAAGGCCCTAT
This sequence comes from Elephas maximus indicus, assembly GCF_024166365.1. NCBI lineage: Eukaryota > Metazoa > Chordata > Mammalia > Proboscidea > Elephantidae > Elephas > Elephas maximus. Next base: position 29,120,515 of record NC_064829.1, read on the forward strand.
TGCTACCGCCCGTCACGTTGGGCAGTGGCTCCCAATGCGCACAAGCAGAGAATAGTGTTCTTACTTCCTAGGGCCACCGTAGAGGTAATCAGGAGAGCAAGGTGGTCTTGTCTCGGGCGACACACCTGGAGATGCTGGAGAGGAGATGCAGAGAGGGTCCTTTGCTGTCCGGCGCAGGTACCTCGGGCAAGTTTTACAGCTGCAAGAGACAGGAGTCTGTCCCTGAGGCCCCCTCATCTGGGCACAGTCTGATTGGTGATTTGACCTGGCTTCCTGGGGCAAGCGCCCAACTGGCCTCGGTGGGTTTAATCACAAGGAGAAACCCAAGAGCTTCAGTGATTTCTTACCTTCCTTCCCACCCCCCACGCCCACCCCCTTTCTCCTAAGGAACACTGATTACACTGAGGGCTATGAGAAGACTGCAAGGTTGATAGGACTGATTAACTCCCTGGCTCAACCCTAAAAAGATTTGCGTTTTTCTTTCTAAGTCAGAATCTAAATGAAACTGTTATTTCTTGGATGTCTCTTGAGATGATGTTTGAGAGTTATGACCCATCCTTCCTGTTTCAGCAGACTGCTAGATCACGATAGATTGCAGCGTGGCTCAGGAGAATAGGTTTCTCTTAGTCGGTGAAGGCTTACACTGCTCCAATTCTCTCATTAGGAAGGCAAGAATACATGGAGTTGGAGTTGCACTTGCTTCTAATCTTAGCTGGAATTTTCTTCCAAGTGAAATTCATCTCTCCTCTCACTCCAGGACAGGGAATTTTCCAAGTTAGCATTTTCCACGGGCAGAATCAGCACCGGGGCCATAGGGGACAGAAACGCAGGTTTGACTTCAGCTCCCATCATCCACTTTCTCCTTCTTTTGAACAGGCCTGTTTCCCCTCCGCCTGCTTCCCTTGGGGTATTACCTGTGTTCCTGCTGACCCCTGGCTGCCCCGGCACCCCACCCTGCCCCACTTTGAAGTCAGGCACTCTCTTTGAGGGCAGATCTTTCCCTCACTCCATATCCCTGCCAAAACATAACCAGCTTCATATCTCAGTCTATTAAGGCTCTGTTCTGTTTTCCAAGGATATGGTTAGTTACCTAGATGCGCAGGGGGTGGGAGGGTGGCTGCAATTCAATTCACAGTATAAATTGTGTTATTAAGCTAACAAAATGTATGTAATTATTCTCTAGGTTGATATTGCCTCTGACATGTTGTGTCACGGAGAATAGACTTGGAAGCTGAGACTGAACGATGCAGTCCGGTTTAATGCTACCATAAATGTTCAATGTTTTCTTTATCAAGATGATTATTTTTATAATAGCAGATGAGAGTTCATCCATAGATTTCCAGAAATCACAGCTAGTCCATGTAGTTACTCTTATCCCCTTCTGAAGAGGGACCCACACACAGACCGATAGTGTAAAATGTAGACAGGCATGCCTGGGTGGTACAACCGGTTAACACAACTGGCTGCTAACTGAAAGGTTGGATGTTCAAATCTACCCAGAGATGCCTTGGAAGAAAGGTCTGACAATCTACTTAAAAAAAAAAAAAAAAAAAAAACAGCCATTGAAAACCTTATGGAGCACAGTTCTACTCTGCTGACATGCATGGGGTTGCCATAAATCAGAATTGACTAGATGGCAACTGGAAAAAAAAATTGTAGACACTCCCATACCAGTTTTACTAAGCCGCCACATTATTTCAGCTATGCTGTATTTCAAGTATTTGTTTATTTCCCCAGAAAATACTGGTGTGTTTTGGAAATATTGACGATGCCCAGAATTAGAGTAACCCCCATATAAGGCATAGAACAGCAGTACGCTTGGTACTCAGACAGCTCAGGTTAGATCTTCTGGTGGGCTCTGGTTGAACCTGACGCTTCTCTGGGTCTCCTGTTCCTCACTTGTAAAATGGTGATAATAATGACAACCACAAAGGATTGTTAAGTGGATTAAATGAAAAGAGATGAAGGATGAAAGGGGGTGGCTTAGTACTTTGAACTCCATTTGTGGAGTCAGGCAGGTCTGGATTTGAATCCTGAGTTTGTTTCTTAAAACCTGTGTAAACTTGGACAATTCATTCAGTTCTCTGCATCTCAGCAGCAAGAGATATAAGGCATGTAAAGCACAGCACCTGGCACGTAGTAGGCACTCAAGAAATATTTCCTAGCCCTGTTAAATTATAAAACGTGCTGCAGATGTTAACTTTATTAGATGAGCTGATAATCATAGTCCTATCTCTGAGCATGGATGGTTTTTCTGAACCTATTCTAACATGAGATCAAGAGAGTCTAGTGGCACTTAGATTGGTATTTTGTTGATTTATAACCTACCAACTTTATGAGGGCATGAGTGTATTTGTAGGTTTAGGCTGAAAGTGTGATGGCATGCATTTGTCTTAAAGACACCTGAACTCATTTAGCTTGTCCACATTTCAGAATCCTTGTGTGGTAAATGTGAGGGTTGAACAGCATTCGTATGGTTGCAGCTTCTCTGTACTACGTTTCCCTGTGTTGGTAATTTTAATAACCACTGCTTTGAGAGTAAGAATGAATTTGATGTTTCAGCTAAAAAGTAGACTTTTGCAGAAAAGGTCTATTGCATTGATTAATATCTGAAGTCTGAAGAAAAATGTTCCCCTGTCTTTCCTTAGCCAACTGCTTGTCAACTTTGTCTCCAAAATTTCTCAAGTATTTTCCCTTCTTTCCATGGTTCTACTTCTGTGCCTTCTGATGGATTTTTCCTCTTTTGGGATCTTTCCTCTTTAACCCAGTTTGTACATCTTGTCAGAGTCATTTACCTGTTCATTTCACTACCGGGGCTCAGTGGTTCCTCATCCTGACCTAGGATGTCTGTCCCCAAAATAACATATTTCCACTACTCTTTTACGCATGTCCTGGAAACCCTGGTGGCATAGTGGTTGGGAGCTATGGCTGCTAACCAAAAGGTCGGCAGTTCAAATCCACCAGGCATTCCTTGGAAACTCTATGGGGCAGTTTTACTCTGCCCTATAGAGTGACTAGGAGTCAAAATTAACTCGAAGGCAATGGGTTTGGTTTCTGGGTTTTGTCCCATTAAATGATGCTATTCCATCATATAGCATAACTTTTAGATATTACATATTTATAGTCATTTCTAAGCCATTTTTTTGCAGGAAATGTCTGATCTTTTATACAGTATTTGATACATGATTTCAAACTCTAGTGATAAATACCATTTCAACAATTTCTACCTGTACAATTCAGTGACATTGATTACATTTTTCAAGTTCTACAACCATTCTCACTATTCTTTTCCAAATTACTCCACCACCATTAACATAAACTCACTACCCGCTAAGCCTCACATCTAATCTTTGATCCCACACAGATAATTCTTTAAAAGAGCAGAATGCTCAAGACAGACATACTTTACTAATTAAACTAAACTATTGTTTTTTATTGTTTGATTCAAAGAAAATGTCAGGGGATAGTTTTGATTTAAGGTTTAAAGATTAGGGCAATAGATTTGGGGGTTCATCTAGTCTCAATGGCTCCAGAAATCTGGATTCCATTGATAAACTGAAATTCTGCTCCATCCACATTTTCCCCCCTTTTGATCAGGATTCAGCTGTCAAATCTTTGATCACAACAGAACTTTGTTTTTTTTAAGTGACCTATTTAATGATGTTATGACTGACTGCCTGATAGAAGGACAATATTCTATATGGATTCTAGAACCTAGAGGAGACAAAAAGTAAATATTTGTTAGTGTTTATCCTCTGCTGCCCAATGGAGCAAACAGTATGTTTGACAGGTCACTGGATAAAATAAACCCAACATTTACAGAACACTTACTATATGTGTAAGGACAGAGTTAAATAAGTTTTATGTCAGCTTTCTCATTTAATCTTCACAAGCACATTATGAGGTACGTTTATCCATCAGCCTTTTGTGAGTTTAATTACTGGGGATCAGCCACCCAAAGCCTGGTTATCTGAACTTGCAAAGCTAAGAGTTTGGAACACGGTGACCTGCCAACATACAGCCACCCTGAGAGTGCCAGGCTAAAACAGATGGTTAGACTCTCTTACACAATCTTGATTGCAAAAGAGATCATCCATTCTAGCCCTTGGATGACCTGGATAGCTTATCAAGCTGCTTTCATTTCAAGATGAGAGATTCCAAATACGCAAACCCAGATCTGAACAGAGGCATAACATGGAGTTCAGATGGGCCAGCCTCTGTGGACACTGTTTCCATCACATGTGCTTTGCTCTCAAGGACTCTTAAAGTGAAACAAGAATGCATCCTACCAGAGAAGACAAGTGACATGTCTCAAATAGCTTGTAGGAGGGTAAAAGTGGATCGTGGTAGGGAATGTGTTTACAAGGGTTCTCCTTGCCCCGGAGAGGAGAGGAACCCCCTTTGACCAAAAAAGATTTGAAACTTGAACCATTGACATAAGAACCTTACCACAAAGTGTAAATATCTAAAAGGAGAGGATTATAATGATTCTGACATTATGCAGCTTCCAGCCTAATTTCACTCTGAGACAACTGATTGTTCTGGGGTTTGTGGAACACCCATCGCCTCCCTAAGATAATCTAAAACAGCAGGGGTGTGGAGGGGCTGATGTGATGTTATTGCACCCAGAAGAAAGTGGCTCCCTAAGCGGGTCTGGTTTAGTAATTAGACTCTTTACTCTCAAAAGTAAAGCCTGCCCCAGCAACTTTCTTTGATAGTAAAATATTCCAATTCTCTTCCAGACTCTGGTAATGATCTAAGAGGTATATGTTTATAGTAACAAAATTATAAAAATATGGGTATTTGAGGTCAGAGAAAATTTGCAAAACAGTACATACCTATGACCTGAAGGACAATGAGACCATTAGCCTTCAAATACACATATATCATTTTAAACACTTCTTTTCCTTCCTATCCATGTCTCATTCAAGTCCATGTTGATGCAGTATCTTGGGGTCCCCATTCATTCATCCTTTCATTACCCCAGCACTGTGATAGAAGGACAAAGTAGAAGGACCCTCTTCCCCTATCCTTCTACCACCAAATAAGAGAGATAAGATTGTGAACAATGAGCCTTGTATTTGTGGTGTTCTAGTTTAACAATGCGGGGAGTGTTATGAAAGGGCAACTATTTCTAAGAGTGTGTCTCCATACAGGGACAGAACAGTCCCAAGAGCAATTCCAACTGTCTCTTTCAATCAAACTAATCACTGATGTGTCTGCACCACAGTATAATCGGAACATCTAATCCTTCGAGCTCTCCCTGGCTATGTGGACAGAGAACATTGATCAGCTTCAGCAAAAGCTACAGCCAGAATAATTCTTGGATTTCTCCTATTGAAATTATTCTAAGAAGCAGTTTCACATAGTGGTGATGGTTGCACAACATGAACATAATAAATGTCACTAAATTGTACAGGAGCCCTGGTGGCGCAATGGTTAAGAGCTTGGCTGCTAACCAAAAGGTTGGCAGTTGGTTCAAATCCACCAGCTGCTCCTTGGAAACTGTATGAGACAGTTCTACTCTGTCCTATAGGGTCGCTATGAGTCAGAAGTGACTCAACAACAAATTGTACATGTAAAAAATGTTAAAAAAAAATTTTTTTTTTTAAGAAGTTGTTTCAGAAGGGTGGCAGTGACAAACTGAAAGTGTCAATGAGTCTGTGGGACAGTGAAAATAATTTGTAGACAGATGCTTTTTTTTAATTTTACTATTCTAGATATTTTTACTGGTTATTAAAATAATTCAACTCACTGCAGAAAATACAGCAAAGCATAAAGAAGAAAATAAGTCACCAGTAACCTTCCTCCCAGCCTAAATGAAGGACCGTGAACAACTTTTTCAACCTACCTAAAAGGTGGAGCCCTGGTGGCGCAGTGGTTAGCAGCTTGGCTGCTAACCAAAAGCTGGACAGTTGGAATCCACCAGCCACTCCCTGGAAATCTTATGGGGCAATTCTACTCTGTCCTGTAGGGTCACTATGAGTCAGGACCGTGGCAACAGCAATGGGTAAAATGTGGAACTAGGACAGTACATCACCATTCCAGTGGTGGAACAGGCAGCTGCAAACCCTGTCATCCCACAGAAACATCAAAAAACAAGCAGAAACTCCCAGAACAAACTTTGCTAGAACTCCGGAAAACAGTCAATGGTTTACAGCAACCAAGTGAAAGTTAAACCAAGAAAAAAAAAAAAAAACCCGTGGCCTGGAGTCAATTCTGATTCATGGTACCCTATCGGACAGAGTAGAACTGCCCCACAGGGTTTCCAAGGAGCAGCTGGTCAATTGGAACTGCCAACCTTTTGGTTAGCAGCTGAATGCTTAACCACTGCATCACCAGGGGACCAAGAAAAAGGAAATTAAAAAAATGATAGGAGAAAAGCTTATGGCTTTTTCCCTTGTCCCATATACTTTCTGGCTCCGTGGCTGACTTGAAAGGATCAGTCCATGTTCCCATTGTGGGACCCTGGTCTTTGGTTCTGGAGGGAGCAGAGCAGACGTAATTTGCAAATCCCTGTGTTTGTTCTCATCTGTCTGGAGGCTACCTGAAGGACTGACATAGGCGCTTGTATCTGTTTTGCCTACTTTGGAGCCCACTCAGGGCAGAAAATTGATGGCATTGATTGAAAACATAGTAAGGCTAATGAAAAAACCTGCAGCTGTCTGGGGCAAAAGATTATGGTTAGACCCCCTAAGGCCTGGGAGGAAAAGCCAGAGAGAGAGAGAGTTTCTTTGGGAAATTAAAACAATCAAAATTGTCCATGTCTACTGGGGAATTTAGAAAGCAACATACATGCCCAGGACAGAACACATGTTCAGAAAAGACCTGAGACGACCCTAAGATTTCATCACTGGCTGAGATCTAGGCTCCCTGCAAGCAGGGAGTGAAGACTGAGGCAGAGTGTAAACAGCCTGGCTTAGTGTTAAAGGAGAACCTCAGCAAAGAGCCACTTCTCACATACTGAGAGAGGTTTTTTTTGGTTTAGGGGGTTATTTGTTTTGTTTTTAAGCTCCGGGCATTCAAGGAAGTCTCTGCCAAAAGACTAGCTGAACACAACCTAAAAGAACAGAAACTTCAGTGACCACGTTCAACAAAGAATACAGTCTTTGAGAAAATAGTATGTAAAACACACTAAATAAATGAACTACTACAACCTTCAGCAATAAAAAAAAAAAAAACACAGTATGGTGATCTTTCAAAAAACTAGAAATAGAACTACCATAAAAAAAAAAAAAAACTATATCTGTTCATGTTGCTACTTTTATGAATAGTTCTACCATATGACCTAGCAATTCCACTCCTAGGTATATACCCTAGGGACCTAAAAGTAGCAACATGAACAGATACATGTACACCTATGTTCAGTGCAGCACTATTCACAATGGTGAAAACAACCCAAGTGAACATCAACAGATGAACGGATAGATAAAATATGGTACCTATATACAATGGAATACTACTCAGCCTTAAAGAAAAATGAAGTCCTGAAACACGCTACAATATGGATAAAACTTGAAGGCACTATGAGTGAAATAAGTAAATTACAAAAGGACAAATAATATTGTATGGTCTCACTTATATGAAATGACAAGAATAGGTAAATATATAGAGACCAATGGTTTCTAGTGGTTACCAAGGGGAAGAAGGAGACGACAGAGGGGAGAGTCATTCCCTGCAAAGTAGTGAATTTTTATCTACGGTGATGAGAAAATTGACATTGACTAAGGATAATGGTTACACAACTTAACTAATGTAACTTATATAACTAAGCTGTACACCAGAAAAAAGGACAAAATGGCAAATATAGTGTTATACATAATTTTAAAACAACAGCAGCCAAAAAAAGAAGAAGAAAAGAAAGTTTGCACTTGTTGATACTACTTAGGTACAACTAAACACCTCATAGGATTAGATTTCTTGTTTCAAAGGTTTAGGGTCATGGATTTCTGGGTCTACCCAGTCGATTGGCCTAACATTGTTTTTAGAGCCTCTGTTCTACCTTCTAGTTCAGTGAGTACTGCCCATGGTCTCAAAAGCTTACAAGCGGCCACTCAAGATACGATCGTTGGTCTCTATTTGCCTGGAGTAGTAGAAGGAGACCCAGGAACTGGAGAAGGAAATGGATTGTAGGTCTCATTGCCTTCATGACCTACCTCCTTTGCATGAGATCAGAAGAAATGGTTGGTGCCTAGCTACCATTACTGAATATTTCGATGAAGGACCTACTAGATGGATCCTGATCAAAAGGAGAATAAATGTGGAACAGAATGTCAAATTCTTATGGAAATCAGACTTACTGGATCCACTGAGATTGGAAGAACTCCCAAATCTATTGTCCTGACATAATCTTTGAACCTTGTACCAAAACTATCCCATGAAGTCATCTTTAAACTAAAGAACAGCTTAGCTTAATTCATAAAGAATGTCAGCCTTGAACATTGTGCTCTTTTAAAGAATTATCTTAGTGAGATCAAACTGACAACAGTAACTCAAAAACTCAGATGAGAACTTTAAGGGGCACAGAGGGTGACTTAACTGTGGTGAAACAATATGGGTAGGGATAATGAGAATGCTGACACAATGTGAATAATTTGTACATGTACAAATGTTGAATGGGTGTATGTTTCCTTGTGTATATCGTCACCAAAAATAAAATTACAAAAGAAAAGAAAACAACAAACCCAGAAGAAAGGGGAGAATCTGGTTTCCAGAGCTACCACATTATAATATTCAAAGAATCAGTTTCCAACAACAGCAACAACAAAATCACAAGGCATACAAAGAAACAGGAAAGGATGATCCATTTAAAAAACAACAACAACAACAATTAAGAGAAACCATCCCCCCAGATGTACTAGACAAAGACTTTAAAACAACGGTCTTATGTATGCTCAAAAAGCTAAAGGGGAGAGGGGTAGGCCAACATGGCGGAATAGCCAGACAATTCCAGTGATCCCACTTACAACAAAGACCACAAAAAACAAGTGAAACAATTATATTTATGACAAGCTAGGAGCCCTGAACATCAAAGGCAAAGTTAGAAAACAAACTGAGTGGCAGGGGGTGGCAGAATCGGTTCAGAAGCAGAGAGGAGTTGCCGGACCTGAATCTCCAGGATCCCTGAGGCATTATTCCTGGGAGCAGCTCTGGTGGGCTAGTGGTAGTGATCAGCCGCAGTTTCCTCAGGGAGAAGCAGCCAGCTGCACAGCCTACTCACACCTCTGGAACCAGAGAAGAACGGCGCTCTTGGCAAAAGCTAAGTATGTGTGTATATTTTACCACAGCCCACACCCTGAAGCTGGCTTCAGAGGCTGTTGATTTCCCTGGGCCTGAGATATGCCCTGTTGAGTACCTGGAGCCATTCTTCCAGCCTTGGAGAAGGAAAAATTCATAATTGGGGGAAAAGATAATTTGCCAGCTCCACTGGCCTGGGAGCTCCACACAGAAGTGGCTCCAGTCCAGGCATAAATGGTCCATGGACTTTGAATAACTTTTGCCCCCGCATGGACCTGTGTGGGCCTATTTCATGAGAATAGGCCCTTGTTGGCAGGCTGCAACAGTTTCAGCCGTGCAACGGAGAGGTGGGTATTTGGTGATTGATACCACTTTGCCTATTAAACAGGGTCCTCACCTACAGGCATCAGGGACCTAAGGACTGGTGGCTCCACTCAGGTCACCAAACCACCCATGACGGGTCCAAGGATAACTGGTACCTCCCAGTCCTTACCATCAAAAGCCTTGGGTACCCATGGTCCGTCTGCAGAACCCACCCACCTGTATGCTCTAGGGAAGAGGGACGCGCTTTCCTCAAAGTCACTTGGACGATTCTAAGACCCTTTCCTTAATCAGAGCATGACCGCCTGCTGCAATCAGATACTGGTACCTACACCAATCACCCCTGCCCCTCTAAGACTTTAGGATAGAGCCTGGACCACACACTTGATGACCAGCTACCTGGACACCTGAGCTGAATCCATACAAGAAATCTGAATGGAATCCTAGACTGATATACCTGATAACAGCTCTAACCATCTGGTGACAGGAAGTCAGAGCTTCAAAGGCAAAATAATCAAGCTAGCTCACCCAAGCAACCCATTTGGGCATATCAAAATGAAACAAAGAAAGAAGCTAGGATATAGTAAACTAACATAAAATAAATTGATACAATAACTTATAGATGGCTCGGAGACAACAGTCAATATCAATTCACATAAAGAAACAGACCACGATCACTTCAACAAGTTCTCAAAACAAAGACTCAAGCGATCTTCTAGATGAAAGTGCCTTCCTGGAATTACCAGGTGCACAAAAGATTAATACACAGAACTCTTCAAGACATCAGGAACGAGATTAGGCAATACGCAGAACAAGCCAAGGAACACACAGATAAAACAGATGAAGAAATTAAAAAGCTTATTCCAGAACATAACAAAAAGTTTAATAAGCTTATTCCAGAACATAATGAAAAATTTAATAAGCTGCACAAATCCATAGAGAGAAAGCAATCAGAAATTCAAATTAGCAATAAAATTACAGAATTAGACAACTCAGTAGAAAGTCAGAGGAGCAGAACTGAGGTAGTGGAAGGAAGAATTGGTGAGCGTGAAGATAAAGCACTTGGCACCAATATATTTGAAAAAAATCAGATAAAAGAGTTTTTAAAAATGAAGAAACTTTAAGAATCACGTGGTACTCTATCAAAAGAAATAACCTGCGAGTGATTAGAGTACCAGGACAGGGAGGCATAACAGAAAATACAGACAGAATTGTTGAACATTTGTTGGCAGAAAACTTCCCTACATAGTGAAAGATGAGAAGGTATCTATCCCAGATGTTCACTGAACTCCACACAAAGTAGATTCTAAAAAAAAGTCACCAAGATATATTATAATCAAACTTGCTAAAACGAAAGATAAAGAGAGAATTTTAAGAGCAGCTAGGGATAAACAAAAAGTCACCTACAAAGCAGAGTAAATAAAAATAAATTCAGACTACTTGGCAGAAACCATGTAGGCAAGAAGGCAATGGAAAGACTTATATAAAGCATTGAGGAAAAAAAAAAATTGCCAGCCAAGAATCATATATCCAGCAAAACAGTCTCTCGAATATGAAGGTGAAATTAGGACATTTCCAGGTAAACAGAAGCTTGGAGAATTCATAAAAACCAAACCAATAATATCAGGTATTAACCCAAGGCTAGAACACTGGAAAGAGCAATCAGAGGTCAACCCAGATAGGGAAATCACAAAAACAAATCAAGAAAAAAAAAAGACACTGAAAACAGGCAAACAGTGACATTATTACATAAAAGAAGACAACATTAAAACAAGAAAGAGGGACTAAGAAATGTAGTCATAGATCTTTCATATGGAGAGGAAGACAAGGTGATATAAAGAAATAAAAGATAGGTTTAAACTTAGAAAAGTGGGGGTAAATATTAAGGTAACCACAAAAGAGACTAACTATCCTACTCATCAAAATGAAACACAAGAAAAAAAGAGACTCACCAGAAACAAAATCAACAAAAACGAATAAAAGGAACAGACAATATATAAAGATGAACTACTCAGCACAAAAAATTAAGTCAGGAAAAGAAGCTGTCAACAACACATAAAAAAAGACATTAATAACAGCACTAAACTCATAAACCCAGGAACCCAGTGCCGTCGAGTGAATTCCGACTCAACTCATACATATCCATAATTACGCTGATTGTAAATGGACTAAATGCACCAATAAAGAGACAGAAAGTGGCAGAATGGATTAAAAAACAAGATCGGTCTATATGCTGCCTACAAGAGACAAACCTTAGACTTAGAGACACAAACAGACTAAAACTGAAAAGACACAAATAAGTGTATCAAGCAAACAACTGTCAAAAAACAGCAGGTGTGGCAGTATAAATTTCCAACAAAATAGACTTTAAAGTTAAATCCACCACAAAGGACAAGGAAGGGCACTATATAATGATTAAAGGAACAATATACCAGGAGGATATAACCATATTAAATATTTACGCACCCAATGACAGGGCTGCAAGATACATAAAACAAACTCTAACAGCATTGAAAAATGGAATAGGCAGCTCCACAATTATAGCAGGAGACTTCAACATGACACTTTCGGTGAAAGATAGGACATCCAGAAAGAAGCTCAATAAAGACACGGAAGATCTAAATGCCACAATCAACCAACTTGACCTTATAAATGTATACAGAACACTCCACCCAACAGCAGCAAAGTATACTTTCTTTTCTAGCGCCCGTGGAATATTCTCTAGAACAGACCACATATTAGGTCATAAAGCAAGCCTTAGCAGAATCCAAAACATCAAAATATTACAAAGCATCTTCTCTGAGCTTAAGGCCATAAAAGTAGAAATCAGTAACAAGGAAAAGAAATCAAACACTTAGAAACTGAACAATGCCCTGCTCAGAAAAGCCTAGGTTATAGAAGACATTAAGGATGGAATAAAGAAATTCAGAGACGCCAATGAGAATGAAAACACTTCCTATCAGAGCCTTTGGGACACAGCGAAAGCAGTGCTCAGAGGTCAATTTATATCAGTAAATGCACACACACAAAAAGAAGAAAGGGTCAAAATCAAAGAACTATCCCTACAACTTGAACAAACAGAAAGAGAGCAACGAAAGAAACCCTCAGGAACCAGAAGAAAACAAATAATTAAAATTAGACAGAACTAAATGAAACAGAAAAACAACTGAAAGAATTAACAAGACCAAAGCTGGCTTTTTGAAAAAATCAACAAAAATGATAAGCCACTGGCCAAACTGACAAAAGAAAAACAGGACAAGAAGCAAATAACCCGAATAAGAAATGAGATGAACGACATTACAACAGACCCAACTGAAATTAAAAGAATCATATCAGATTACTATGAAAAACTGTACTCTAACAAATTTGAAAACCTAGAAGAAATGGATGAATTCCTAGAAGCACACCACCTACCTAAACTAACACAGAGGTAAAACAACTAAATAGACCCATAACAAAAGAAGAGATTGAAAGGGTAATCAAAAAACTCCCAACAACAACAAAAAAAGCCCTGGCCCAGACGGCTTCACTGCAGAGTTCTACCAAACGTTCAGAGAAGAGTTAACATCACTACTACTAAAGGTATTTCAGAGCATAGAAAAGGACGGAATACTCCCAAACTCATTCTATGAAGCCAGCATATCCCTGATATCAAAACCAGGTAAAGACATTATAAAAAAAGAATATTACAAACCTATATCCCTCATGAACTTTAGATGCAGAAATACTCAACAAAATTCTAGCCAATAGACTTCAGCAACATATCAAAAAAATAATTCACCATGACCAAGTGGGATTCATACCAGGTAGGCAGGGATGGTTCAACGTTAGAAAAACAATTAATGTAATCCATCATATAAATAAAATAAAAGACAAGAATCACATGATTTTATCAATTGATGCAGAAAAGGCATTTGACAAAGTTCAACACCCATTCATGATAAAAACTTCCAGCAAAATAGGAATAGAAGGAAAATTCCTCAACATAATAAAGGGCATTTATACCAAGCCAACAGCCAACATCATACTAAATGGAGAAAGCCTAAAAGCATTCCCCTTGAGATCAGGAAACAAACAAGAATGCCTTTATCACCACTCTTATTCCACATTGTGCTGGAGGTCCTAGCCAGAGCAATGAGGCTAGATAAAGAAATAAAGGGCATTCAGATTGGTAAGGAAGAAGTAAAAGTGTCTCTATTTGCAGATGACATGATATTATATACAGAAAACGCTAAAGAATCCTCAAGAACACTACTGCAACTAATAGTAGAGTTCAGCAAAGTATCCGGATACAAGATAAACATACAAAAATCAGTTGGATTCCCCTACACCAACAAAAAGAACATCAGAGAGGAAATCACCAAATCAATACTATTTACGGTAGCCCCAAAGAAGATAAAATACTTAAGAATAAATCTTACCAGAGATGTAAAAGACCTATAGACCTATACAAAGGAAACTACAAGGCACTACTGCAAGAAACCAAAAGAGGCCTACATAAGTGGAAAAACATACCTTGCTCATGGATAGGAAGATTTAACATTGTAAAAACATCTATTCTACCAAAACCCATCTACAGATACAATGCAATTCCGATCCAAATTCCAATGACATTTTTTAATGAGATGGAGAAACAAATCACCAACTTCATACGGAAAGGCAAGAGACCCCGGATAAATAATGCATTACTGAAAAAGAAGAACAAAGTGAGAGGCCTCATGCTACCTGATTTTAAAACCTGTTATACCACCGCAGTAGTCAAAACAGCCAGGTACTGGTACAATGACAGATACATAGACCAATATAACAGAATTGAGAATCCAGACATAAATCCATTCACATATGAGCAGTTGATATTTGACAAAGGTCCCAAACAGTAAAATGCTGGCATAACTGGATATCCATCTGCAAAAAAATGAAACAAGACCCATACCTCACACCATGCATAAAAACTAACACAAAATGGATCAAAGACCTAAATATAAAATCTAAAACGATAAAGATCACAGAAGAAAAAATAGTGACAATGTTAGGAGCCATAATACATGGCATAAACAGTATACAAAACATTACTAACAACGCAGAAGAGAAACTAGATAACTGGGAGCTCCTACAAATCAAACAAGTATGCTCATCCAAAGATTTCACCAAAAGAGTAAAAAGATTACTTACAGACTGGGAAAAAGTTTTTAGCTATGACATTTCTGATCAGCGCCTGATCTCTAAAATCTACATGATACTGCAAAAACTCAACTACAAAAAGACTAAATAAACTAAATAAAAAATGAGCAAAAGATATGAACAGGCACTTCACTGAAGAAGACGTTCATGCAGAAAACAATACATGAGGAAATGCTCATGAGCATTAGCCATTAGAGAAATGCAGATCAAAACCACAATGAGATTCCATCTCCAACAAGGCTGGCATTAATCCAAAAAACACAAAATAATAAATGTTGGAGAGGCTGTGGAGAGACTGGAACATTTATACACTGCTGGTGGGAATGTAAAATGGTACAACCACTTTGGAAATAGATCTGGCGCTTCCTTAAAAAGCTAGAAATAGAACTACCATACAATACAGCAATCCCACTCCTTGGAGTATATCCTAGAGAAATAAGAGCCTTTACATGAACAGATATATGCACACCCATGTTCATTGCAGCACTGTTTACAATAGCAAAAAGATGGAAGCAACCAAGGTGCCCATCAACGGATGAATGGATAAATAAATTATGGTATATTCACACAATAGAATACTACACATCGATAAAGAACAATGATGAATCCGTGAAACACTGCATAACACGGAGAAATCTGGAAGACATTATGCTGAGTGAAAATAGTCAGCTGCGAAAAAACAAATATTGTATAAGACCACCATTATAAGAACCGGAGAAATAGTTTAAACAGAGAAGAAAATATTCTTTGATAGTTACGAGAGGGGGTAGGGAGGGACGGAGGGAGAGAGGTTTTCACTAATTAGATAGCAGATACATTTTATTCTAGGTGAAGGGAAAGACAATACACAATAAAGAAGAGGTCAACACAACTGGACTAAACCAAAAGCAAAGAAGTTTCCTGAATAAACTGAATGCTTCAAAGGCCAGTGCAGCAGGGGAGGGGGTTTGATGACCATGGTTTCAGGAGACATCTAAGTCAACTGGCTTAAGAAAATCTGTTACAAAAACATTCTGCATCCCACTTTGGAGAGTGGCATCTGGGGTCTTAAATACTAGCAAGTGGTCATCTAAGATTCATCAAGTGGTCTCGACCCACCTGGAGCAAGGAAGAATGAAGAACACCAAAGAGACAAGGTAATTATGAGCCTAAGAAACAGAAAGGACCACATAAACCAGAGACTACATCAGCCTGAGACCAGAAGAACTAGATGGTGCCCGGCCACAACCGACAACTGCCCTAACAGGGAACACAACAGAGAACCCCTGAGGGAGCAGGAGAGCAGTGGGATGCAGACTGCAAATTCTCATAAAAAGACCAGACTTAAGGGTTAGACTGGGACTAGAAGGACCCCGGAGGCCATGGTCCCCAGACCTTCTGTTAGCCCAAGACAAGAACCATTCCCAAAGCCAACTCTTCAGACAGGGATTGGACTGGACAATGGGATAGAAAATGTACTAGTGAAGAGTGGTCTTCTTGGATCAAGTAGGCACATGAGACTATGTTGGCATCTCCTGTCTGGAGGGGAGATGAGAGGGCAGAGGGGGTCAGAAGCTGGCCAAATGGACGTGAAAACAGAGAGTGGAGGGAAGCAGTGTGCTGTCTCATTAGGGGGAGAGCAATTAGGAGTATATAGCAAGGCATGTATAAATTTTTATATGAGAGTCCGACGATTTGTAAACTTTCACTTCAAGCACAATAAAAATTTTAAAAAATGCTAAAGGGAACCATAGATAAAAAAACTAAAGGAATAAGAAAAAGTATGTATGAACAAAATGAGAATATTAATAAAGCGAAATTATAAAAAAGGAACATATTCAATGGTGAAAGACTGAAATTTTTCCCGCTGATATTTTTTTTTTTTTTTATGATAAAGAACAAGATAAGGTTGCCTGCTGTCACCATTGCTATTCAACACAGTACTAAAAGTTCTAGCCAGAACAATTAGGCAAGAAAAAGATAAAGAGGCATTCCAGATTGGAAAGGAAGAAGTAAGACTATCCCTGTTTGCCGATCCTATATATAGGAAGGAAACCCTGGTGGCATAGTGATTAAGAGCTACGGCTGTTATTCAGAACTTCAGTGATTTGAATCTACCAGGCGCTCCTTGGAAACTCTATGGGGCAGTTCTACTCTGTCCTATAGGGTCGCTATGAGTTCAGAATCATCACTATGAGTCAGAATCAACTCAATGGGAACAGGTTTGGGTTTTTTGGGTATATATAGGAAATCCACAAAAAAAGCTACTACAGCTAATAAATGAATTCAGCAAAGTGACAGGGTACAAGATCAACTTAAATATAAGAGTTAAAACCACAAAACTCATAAAAGAAATACAGAATTAAATCTTTAGGGCCTTTTATTTGACAATGGATTCTCAGATACGACACCAAGAGCACAAATTGGATTTCATCAAACTTAAAAACTTTTGTGTATCAAAGGACATTATCAAGAAAGTGTGAAGAGAATCTACACACAGAATGGGGGAAAATATTTGGGAACCATATCTATGATAAGGGTTTAATACTCAGAATATATAAAGAACTACAACTCAACGCCAAAAAGACTAACAGCTCAATTTAAAAATAGACAAAGAACTTAATACACAAATGGCCAATAAGCACATGAAAATGTTAGCATTTTTAGTCATTAAGGAAATGCAAGTTAAAACTACAATTAGATATCACTTCTCACCCACCAGGATTGTTGGTGAGGATGTGGAGAAATTGGAACACTTCTTCATTGCAGGTGGGAATGTAAGATGATGCAGCCTCTGTGGAAAACCGTTTGGCAGTTTCTCAAAAAGATAAACATAAGATTATCATAACCAAACCAAACCTGCTGCCATCGAGTCAATTCCAACTCATAGCGATCCCCGAGGATTTCCAAGGCTGTCAATCTCTATGGAAGCAGACTGCCACATCTTTCTTCCGAAGAGCCACTGGTGGTTTCAAACCAGCAACCTTTCGTTTAGCAGTCAAATGCTTTAACCACTGTGCCACCCAAACCAGCAACTCCCCTCCTAGGTATATATGCCAAAAAAATGGAAAGCAGGGACTCAAACAGATACTTGCACACCAATGTTCACTGTAGCATTATTCACAATAGCCAAAAAGTTAGAAACAACCCATGTGCCCATCAACAGATGAATGGATAAACAAAATGTGATATATACGTATAATGGAATATTATTCAGCTATAAAAAGGAATGAAGTTCTGAGACATGCTACAACATGGATGAACCTTGAAAACATGCTAAGTGACATAAGCCAGATGCAAAAGGACAAATATTATATGATCCCACTTATATGAAATAGCATAAAACCCTGGTGGCGTAGTGGTTAAGTGTTACGGCTGCTAACCAAAAGGTCAGCAGTTCGAATCCACCAGGCGCTCCTTGGAAAGTCTATGGGGCAGTTCTACTCCGTCCTCTAGGGTCGCTATGAGTCAGAATCAACTTGATGGCAATGGATTTGGTTTTTTATATGAAATATCTAGATTAAGCAAATTCATAGAGGCAGAAAGTAGGTTAGAGGTAACCAGGGCTGTGGGGAGGGGAATGGGAGTTATTGCTCAACGGGTACAGAGTTTCTGCTTGGGGTGATGAAAACGTTTTGGGAACTAATAGCAGTGATGGTTGGACAATATCGGGAATGTGATTAATGCCGCTTGAATTGTACACTTTAAAATGGTGAATTTTATGTTATGTATATTTTACCACAATTTAAAAAACAGTGCACTAAATGAATCTGCCACAATGAGCAAATATCCTAAAGTTCTATGGTGCCTGTGCCCTTTACTCCAAGAGTTTCACATCCACAGTGCCAAAACCCATGCTTACTCTTCATAGGTCAGTTTAGCCTTGGGCAAATTGGTAATCCCCCATAAAGTGAATGGTCAGTGTCCCCAAGGAGGCTTTGGCCCAGAAATACTCTTTTCCATTCTGCTCCCTGGAAACAGAATTCAGGACACAACACTCGTTATTTCACAATTAAGTTTGGCTAAACATAAATATCCGTTGTCATAAGCATGTTGATAACAAAATGTAAATATTACTGTTGTTGTTAGTTGCCACTGAATCAGCTCTGACTCATGGTGACCCCATGTGCAACAGAAGGAAACACTGTGGGGTCTTGTGCCATCTTCATGATCACTGGCACATTTGAGGCCATTGCTGTGGCCATTGTGTATTCTGAGTGCCTTCCAACCTAGGGAACTCACCTTTCAGCACTGTATCAGAAAATACTCCGTTGTGATTGATAGGGTTTTCACTGGCTGATTTTCAGAAGTAGATCACAAGGGCTTTCCCCCGTGTTCGCCTTAGTCTGGAAATTCCACTGAAACCTGTCCACCATGAGTAATCCTGCTGGTATTTGAAATACCTACTTAGCTTCCAGCATCATAGCAACAAGTTTTTACAAGGAGATGAGGGAACACTCCAGAATGCTAGGCATCTGAGTTAGGAAGCAGTATGCCACGGAAGACAATCCTAATTCACGAAACGGCCGTTCTAATGTCAGGCCGCCCTAATTGTTAGTGATTCTTTTAAACCCAATGTGCCTTCTGGTAACATAGAACATGGGTATTCTTTGAACCAAAGCCATTAAGGGCTACTTGTCCAGTGAAATGGCACTGTGGCATCTGTATCACCTGGGAAAGCCAGCCTGGGATACAAAAGTCAAATCACAGAAATTGTCTTAGTCATCTAGTGCTGCTATAAGTGGATGACTTTAACAAAGAGAAATTTATTCTCTCATAGTCCAGTAGGCTAGAAGTTTGAATTCAGGGCACTCGCTCCAGAGGAAAGCTTTCTCTCTCTGTGAAGGTCCTTGCTATCAGTCTTCCCTTGGTCTAGGAGCAACTCAGCACAGGAACCTCAGGTCCAAAGGACGTGCTGTGCTCCCTGCACTGCTCTCTTGGTGGCATGAGGTCCCCAACTCTCTGCTTGCTTCTCTTTCCTTTTTATCTCTTGAGAGATAAAAGGTGGTGCAGGCCACACCCCAGGGAAACCCCCTTTATACTGGCTCAGGAATGTGACCTCAGTAAGAGTCTTACAATCCCACCCTAATCCTCTTTAACTTAAAATTACAATCACAAAATGGAGGACAACCACACAATACTGGAAATCATGGCCCAGCCAAATTGATACACACATTTTTGGAGGGACATAATTCAATTCATGACAGACATTATTTCTTTTCTACCATCTTCTCTTTTGAAAACAGCCACTTTCTCTCATGCTTCTTTACTGTTAAATTAATTAAAAATAACAGTAAGCCTTAGGCCAAGAGTCCAATTTCACATGAGAATTTCTCATCTTTTGATAAGCATGCAGTCTTCTCACAGTTTGTTTCTATATTTGAATTAGACATGGCTTTGAGGTCACTGAACCCCAAACTGATTAAATCCCTTGAATTATCTTTGAGAAAGAGTCACTCTGGGTGTTTATTAAACAAAATTATCTAGTCTCTTCAGATTCCCTTACAACAAACTAATTCCCTTGTTGTTTCTTTGGAATTCTTTGATGTCCCAAGAGCTTCTGGAACATCTTACATGAGACTTTTCTAGGTTATTCTTCCTTAGAAACAGGAAGTTGACAAAAAACTCCAAACATTTATTTTATTTCCCAAAAGCGGAATAGGAAATGGCTAGTGAGCTCTAAAAATAGTAAAAGCCTTCAACACTGAATTTGGTCTTTAGAACGAAGATTTAAATTGAGTCTGAAATTTGTCAGAAACTCACCTGGTTAGTTTTGGAGGCACCTTCTACACTCGTTAATATTCTTGGTTTTGCTAATACTACCCTTGGAAAATTGCCCTTATTCTGTTCCTTGTCAGGATAAATGATTATAATAATAAATATCTCTGACAATAAAATACTGAACCATTCCAATCTCTCTTTTAGAAAAGGAATTGGCAAATTACGTGGACCAAAACCACCTCGTGGCCTGTTTTTTGTAAATAAAGTTTTGTTAGAACACAGCCATGTCCATTTGTTCACACATTGTCTATGGCTGTTTTTGCTACAATGGCAGAGACTATATGGCCCATAAACTGAAAATATTTACTATCTGGCCCTTTAAGAAAATATTTGCCAAATTCTGTTTTAGAAGATTATTAGCCCTTCCTTTGTCATTTCAGTCCACAGCTCCCCAGAATAAAACCAAATAATATCATGAGGCCTTGGGTGACTCAGTTTATTTTTAGTCTTAAATGTCCTTGTCTATAAAAAGACAGGGTAGGACTAGTAATTTTCCAAGTTCTCTTTCAGCTGTAATCTATAAATCTGTGATGTTTCCAAACAGGTAATTCATTTTCTGCTTATACTTTCTTGTATAGTCTGTAACTTACTCAGCTTTCTCCCGGCTCAAAGTAATGATTTCCTCCATAGTTCTCCTTGACTTACTCATCTTACCAGCCGAGAACAGTAGCCAGTTCCTAGTTTAGGCTGTTCTTTCTCCATACCAAGTCGGAGTGATTTGGTAGGATTGTCCTAGGAAGGTATGAACAAACTAATCAAAACCAAACCCACTGCTGTTGAGTTGGTGCCGACCCATAGCGACCCTACAGGACAGAGTAGAACTGCCCCACAGAGTTCCCAAGGAGCGCCTGGCAGATTCGAACTGCCGACCTTTTGGTTAGCAGCCGTAGCACTTAACCACTATGCCGCCAGGGCTTCCATGATGCCAGCAGGGTTTCCGTGAACAAACTATCAAGTGAAAATTCCTGGGTCCTTTAGGAAAAAGGAATTCTGTGAAACCAAATGCATCATCGATGGCTTTTTAACCACAGAGACGTGCCCAGCTGAAGACCAATTTTTCTTCCTGCAGCTCCTCAACCTGGGGAGGAGGGGGCCGGGGGAAAACGAAGGGGGGAGAGAGAAACAGGCAGGGAGACAGGGAACACGAGATTATATAAGAGTACCTCATAAAAGAAATTGCCAAAGTTAGATCCCTTTTATTAATAACCCATTCCTCACATTATAAAATTGTGAAAATGAACAACGTAGTAAGAAACCTTGATCTGAACATCTTTGCCAAGTGTTCAAAACGAAAAAACAGAAGCTAAGCGACTTGCCCATATTCGCCAGGTAGATAGTTGCGGAACAAGGGTGAGGCCCAGGTGTGCTAACTCCAAGCCAATGAAAAGAGGTACCAGGGTAGCGTCTGTTCCGGAGAGCCGAAGCAAGGGTCTTGACTGACTAGCTGGAGGGAGTAGTAACTAGTTAAGGGGAAATGCACAGGCCAGCCAGGGGGACCTTCTGCTGGTTTACCCATTCTGACTCAGAATACTGCCCAGGGGCAGATTATACAATAGGCAAGGTAAGCACCGTGTTTACCTTATCAGATCACCCGTAGTGAACAATTCACATGGGTTTCACATTGATTCTGTAGGAAGGTGCTTTGGCGTCAGGCAAGAGATAGATGCCGGCCATACCTAGAAGCAGAATCTTCGATGTGGTGAAAAAATTCTTCACTACAAATGGTCTGTAGCACCTGGGCAGTATTCTGGACTGTTTTAGTCTGGAAGCCATGCTGAAACCTGCCCACCATGGGTGACCTTGTTGGTATCTGAAATACCAGTAGCACAGCTTCTAGCCTCCTAGCTACATGCAAGCCACCACAGTGGAACAAACTGACAGGTAGGTGGGGGTATGGCCTATTGAAAAAAGCCAAACCCGTTGCTGTCGAGTCGATTTCGATTCCTAGTGACCTTATAGGACAGAGTAAAACTGCCCCATAGGGTTTCCAACCTAGGGATTCAAACATCTGACCTTTTGGTTAGCAGCTATAGCTCTTAACCATTGCGGTATGGCCTATGTGTAACTGCAAACAATACCTGGGCATGTCTGAACCTTGTGTCTCTAAGATGGATTGAATAAGCCGCCTCATGAATTGAGCAGGACTTACAGTTTATTCAGCAAGTGGCTGAAACCTAATTAGTCAACAAACTACAAACCCTCTGGTGAGAAGTTAGGAGGTTA
Organism: Elephas maximus indicus; assembly: GCF_024166365.1. Classification (NCBI taxonomy): domain Eukaryota; kingdom Metazoa; phylum Chordata; class Mammalia; order Proboscidea; family Elephantidae; genus Elephas; species Elephas maximus. Next base: position 29,143,237 of record NC_064829.1, read on the forward strand.
GTGTTCAATTCCCCCACAACAAGGAGCTCATAGGGGTTCTCAGTCAAGCAAGGAGCACCCACCTCTCCCAGGCTTGACCTAGCTTAGTCACTTTCAGTCCCTTCCCTGTATCCCTCCCACCCCCAGGTCCCTTGGGTGCTGCTCACAGCTGGGCTGACTGCTCCCTGCTGTGAGGGCTCTTGTTATTATTTGTGAAAAATTCTCAACCTCTTGTTCTGAAAGCACTCAAAGTTTATGCTGAAAATCCAAGGTCACCTGCCCCCTTATTCCTTACACCTGAATGTAGCAGTCTCTGAGCCCACCCTGCCTCTTCCCTGAACCTTTGCCCAGGTTATTTCCTCTGCTGGCCAGATTCTACAGATCTCTCAAAACTCAAGTCGGGTACCTACCTCCTCCCCCAGGAAGCCTTCCTTGACCCCATCCTTTTCCTACCATACTTTTACCAGAGCCTTTATCACGCTCCACCTCACTTTTCCACTCACTGGCCTTTCTTCATAGGTGGCCTGTGAGTCTCTGGCAGACAGGGGCTGGGCTCTTTCACCTCTGCCTCCCTCACATTTATCTATCTTTGTGCCGGCTAGGAGCAGGCACGGGGTGAATGTTTGCTGACTCCGTGAGAGAGGTGCCTTCTTCCAGAGCTCTCTGCAGAGTGCCGGCCAGTTCCTCAGAGATCCCTTCCCTTGTGTTGGGGCATCACCTCCCTCTCAGAGCTCGCGCCTGAGGCCCTGCCTGCTGGGTCCTGGAGGGGACTGCCCTGGTGGGCATTTTTGGGAACACAGTAAAGTGCATGCCCCCCTTCTACTGCTGGGGTGTGAGCTATTACTGTTCCCAGCTTTCGCAGCTGGAATGGGGGCTGGGGGGTGATGGACCATGACATGCTCTATTCCAAAAGGCCTGGACTACTGGCCCCCAACAGTGCCATAAAGACTTAGTTTAATTAATACCAATCTGAAATGCATTCTTTGTTTTTGCAATGTTGTTTGAATTTCTACCCCCACAAATATTTTCACTGTCGTCTCGTTTCAATTAGCTTCTGGTGTTTTCCTTGGACGGGTTTTTGTGATGGGATTGGGGTGGAGTATTTACAGTCTGACATGTCATCTGTGAAGCTCTGCACCCAAAACCACCATAGCCACAGTTCAGAGATCACATGGGTGTACAGTCAAAACAAGCCCAAGGGGTGCTCTGCGACCTCAACAGTGCTGTGTCTGAGCTGTAGGGTGACCCTGAAGTATAGGATGCCCAGAGGCAGCCATCACGTGGAAGAACACCACAAACGACCCCTCCACAAATCTTCCAGGACTCTGCCCTTGAACTGACACAAGATCACCACAATCCAGAACCTAACTTCTGGGAAGAATGCTTTCTTGGGTCAAGAGGGCAGTTCAGCCCAGAGGAGGTAAAAGAGTCAGTAAGTGTCATTGAGAAATTGGTGCCTACATTTATAGTGGATAGCATAGGAGATACGTAGTCCCTGGGTGTTGTGAACTGTTAACATACTCAGCTGCTATCAGAAAGGTTGGAGATTCGAGTTCAACCAGAGGTACCTTAAAAGAAAGGCCTGGTGAGGTACTTCCAAAAAACCACCCATGGAAAACCTTACGGACCACAGCTCTACTCTGACACACAGGAGGTCGCCATGAGTCAGTCAGCTCAGTGGCTACTGGTTTTGGTAGGAGGTATGTGGGACGTTGTACGAAGACTACTTGCAGAAAGGATGTCCAAGCCCTTCTGTAGGAGTCAGTGAACTCTGAGTTTTGATTTCTCCATCTGTAAAATGGGAAAATAATACTCATCTTGCTGATCACCCAGAGGTCAAATGAGAAAATTACGTAAATGAGGTCAATTTGAAAACTGTAAAGTGCTCTAGAAATACGGTTGATTACTGCTATTCTGTCATGTACACACAAAGCAAGTGGAATTTCACAGGCAAATAATGTCTCACAGTGATGTCCACTAAAATGTACCAGGAAGAATGGGGCAACTCATTGTGAGATTTCAAGTTATTTCAGGTTTGATTTCACGTGCACTTTTAAACCTGGGGAAGGGGAAAAGAGACAGCTTTGTAAATACAATGAAATAACAAAAACACAGCAAGGTAGTATTAGAAAGGGACTTTGCATTGGCATTGAGTATTCCAGACAACAACAAGGCCGACCAAAAGGATAAATACTGTATGATCCACTTAGAACAGGCAAATGCATAGAAACAAAAATTTATTAGTGGTTACCAGGGCTGCGAGGATAGGGAGTGATTTCTTAACAGGTACTGAGTTTTTCATTGCGGTCATGGAAAACATTCGGAAATAGTGCTGATGGTTGCACAACACGGTGAATGTAATTAACATCACTTAAATAATTTTAATTTTTTAAATAAATATATTCTTTGTTATATATGCATATCCTACCACAATAAGATTTTAAAGACAAACAAAATGAAGCTGATAAAAAAGGTGAAATTTGCAGCCTGGAGGAGCTGACTCTCCCAGACACGCTGCACACAAGGTGGGTAATGGGTGGCTCCAAGCTTAAGGAGAACTTGATGCTAAGGGTTAGCGTTAGAGTCAATATATTCAGTTTTCTTTTACAACTAAAAATAAAATCAAGTTTCCTTTGAAATAATGTTAATCTCTGTAACATCTACTCATGTGCCCAATGAAAATGAGAAAAATTATATTCCAACTGAAAAGTTTTTATTAAGTTCCTTTTTGTCTCAAGATGGTAGCCTGAAGAAAAAGTGGAATTAAGAGTGACATTTCACAGTAGTCCATCAAATTTCATTAGAATCAATCTGTTGCTTAAAAAATTTCACAAAATTGACAGGAACCATTCCCAAAGCCAATTCTTCAGACAGGGATTGGACTGGACAATGGGTTGGAGAGGGATGCTGGTGAGGAGTGAGTTTCTTGCATCAGGTGGACACTTGAGACTATGTTGGCATCTCCTCCCTGGAGGAGAGATGAGAGGGTGGAGGGGGTTAGAAGCTGGCAAAATGGACACAAAAAGAGAGTGGAGAGAGGGGGCAGGCTGTCTCATTAGGAGGAGAGCAATTGGGAGTGTGTAGCAAGGTGTATATAAGTTTTTGTGTGAGAGACTGACTTAATTTGTAAACTTTCACTTAAAGCACAATAAAAAATTTTTTTTTAAATATTCACAAAATCATAGAATGTCAAGGTTGTAAGAGATCTTAGTTGTTATCAGTCTAGCCATTCATCAAAGCTTCAATTTTTTTCCTAGAGTGTGCTGTTGTTAGGTGCCATCAGGTCGGTTCCAACCCACAGCAACCCTATGTACAACAGAATGAAACACTGCCTGGTCCTGAGCCATCCTCACCATCATAGCTACGTTTGAGTCCATTGTTGCAGCCACTGTGTCCATCCATCTCATTGAGGGTCTTCCTCATTTTCTGCTCTCTGCTTTACCAAGCATGATATCTATCTCCAGGGACTGGTCCCTCTGATAACATGTCCAGAGCATGTGAGATGAAGACTCACCATTCTCACTTCTAAGGAATATTCTGTCTATACTTCTTCCAAGACAGATTAAGACAGGGAGCAAAGGCCCTGAGATGGGAGGGTGCCTGTTTGAGGAACAGCAAAGAGACTGGTGTGGTTAGAGGAAAAGCAAGTAAAAAGAAATAACTATCAGGGAGGTAATAGAGGGTTGGGTGTGGAAGCTAGGGACTTATTAAGACAAGGAACAGAGGGGCCCCCAAATCTGCAAACAAAGTAACAAGAAATGGGCCAGGGCACAGAAACAAAGCCATTCCCCAGAACAATGGGGCAGGGTATCTAAAAACAGCCTGCAAACTTCTTTAAAGTTGCCTTAAAAAAAAAAAAAATTTTTTTTTTTTTTCAGAAGCAGCTAGAGAAAACCAGCCCCAGGGACATGCACAGAACATCCACCCACCTGTGACCGCTGTGTGACCTTCCACCAGGGGCAGTGAGGGGCTGCGGCCCCAGCCAGGGAATCAAACCCCGGGAGCGAGAGACTGCTATGAATCCCAGAGGCCTCCAGGACAGGAGGCATCTTGGAAAACTGCCACAGGAGAACCTTAGTAAACATATCCCGGCCTGTGTCTGTGAATAAACATATATCTTTTCCCGCCCCAAAACTTTTAAAAACCCAGGCCTGTCTTTTGTTCTGTCAGACGGGGGTATGCGTTGCTCTAGGCTGTCCTTGTCTCCCTTTGCAAGCCTCTTCAATAAAGCTTTGCTTGTGTGAAAAACTCTACGCGCCTTACCTGCTCATTCTTGACCAGTGAGAGGCAAGAACCTTATTCCGGTAACAAGATCTGTTTGTTCTTCTGGCAGTCCACGGTATATTCGATATTCTTTGCCCACACCATAATTCAAAGCCTCCAATTCTTCTTCAGTCTTCCTTATTCATTGCCCAGCTTTCACATGCATATGAGGCAATTGAAAACACCATGGTTTGGGTCAGGTGCGTCTTAATCCTTAAAGTGACATCTTTGTTTTTCAACAGTTTAAAGAGAGCTTTTGCAGCAGATTTGTCCAATGCAATGTGTCTTTTGATTTCCCTTGACTGCTGCTTCCGTGGGCATTGATTGTGGATCCAAGTAGAATGAAATCCTTGACAACTTCAATCTTTTCTCCCTTTATCATGATGTTGCTTATTGGTCCAGTTGTGAGGATGTTTGTTTTCTTTATGTTGAGGTGCAATCCATACTGAAGACTGTGGCCTTGGATCTTAATTAGTAAGTGCTTCAAGTCCACTTCACTTTCAGCAAGCAACATTGTGTCATCTGTATAACATAGGTTGGTAATGAGTCTTCCTCGAATCCTGATGCCCCGTTCTTCATATAATCCATCCAGCTTCTCGGATTATTTGCTCAGCATACAGACTGAATAAGTATGGTGAAAGCATACAACCCTGACGCACACCGTTCCTGACTTTAAACCATGCAATATCCCCTTGTTCTGTTTGAACAACTGCCTTTTGGTTCATGCACAGGTTCGTCATGAGCACAATTAAGTATTCTGGAATTCCCATTTTTCACAATGTTATCCATAGTTTATTATGATCCACACAGTCAAATGTCTTTGCATAGTTAATAAAACATAGGTAAAAAATATCTTTCTGGTAGTCTCTGCTTTCAGCCAAGATCTGTCTGACATGGTCAGTGATATGCCTCATTCCATGTCCTCTTCTGAATCCGGCTTGAATTTCTGGCAGTTCCCTGTTGATGTACTGCTACAATCGCTTTTAAATGATCTTCAGCAGAATTTTATTTGCGTGTGATATCAATGATACTGCTCACTAATTTCCGCGTTCTGTTGAATCACCTTTCTTTAGAATGGGCACAAATGTGGATCTCTTCCAGTTGGTTGGCCAGGTAGCTGTCTTCCAAATTACTTGGCATAGGCAAGTGAGCACCTCCAGTGCTACACCCATTTCTTGAAAAATCTCAATTGATATTCCATCAGTTCCTGGAGCCTTGTTTTTGGCCAGTGCTTTCAGCGCAGCACTCCTACAGTGTTATTGTTGTTGTTAGGTGCCGTCGAATCGATTCCGGCTCACAGTGACCCTACAATACAGAGTAGAACTACCCCATAGGGCTTATAAGGAGCAGCTGGTGAATTTGAACTGCCAACCTTTTGGTTAGCAGCCAAGCTCTTAACCACTTATGCCTCCAGGGCTCCTTACTACAGTGTAAGAAGAGGCTAAAAAGAGAGGTGTTAGAATTTGACCACCTGAGATCATACTCTGGCTTGATCATTTCTTAGCTGTGGGACTCTGTGAAATTTTTAAAATATCTCCTAATCCCAGTTAAATGGGAATAATAATAACAGTACCTACCTTGGGCTTCTTATAAAGCTACATGGAATAATGTGCTTCAGTGTAGTGTCTGCACCTAGCAAGTGCCCAGTTAATGTTAACTATTACTATTAATAAGGACCCTGGGTGGGGCAGTGGTTAAGTGCTTGGCTGTTAACCTAAAGGTCGGTGGTTCAAACCCACCAGCCACTTCTCAGGCGAATGATGTGGCAGTCTAATTCCATAAAGATTATAGCCTTGGAAACTGTATGGGCCAGTAAGTACTACTCTGTCCTATAGAGTGGTTATGAGTTGGAATTGTCTTGATGGCAATGGGTTTATTTTATTATTACTATTAATCTCAGTAAAGTCAGATACCAATTACAAAATACCCTGCAATCGAGGTAAAGCTAGACCTCTAGTGAGTCAACTCTGGCACTCTATGTCTGCCAATTAGGTATCTGTTGATCTGCAATGCCAATTAACCGATTATTTATTAGTTAGAGTGAGGGGAGGGAAAGGTATTAGATCGGAATGACAATAAAATTCATTTGAATAAATCCAATTCAGTAAATCCTTTTACTAAAGAGGAGCGAACCACTGTTCACCTAATACAAAAAAATGTTATTAGTCTCCGACTTACCACAGGGTTCCACTCCCATGACTACTCCACTGTAAGACAGTTCTTACTTAAGGTGAGTACTTCATTATTTTTACACAAATAATGGGCATCTTCTACATTTGTTTGCCAACCACACTCTCCCCCTGCGAGGTATTTTCATAAACACCTTATGCCAACTTTTTTTTATTTGTTGCTGTAAAAAAACTAGCATAGTGTGCTTACAAAAATATCTCATGAGGGAAGGCACAGTTGTCAAACAGGACACACCCATTATTTGTGTGAAAATACGGTATTGCCATTTATTATCAGGATCTTCACAAATCCAACCCTTATCTGTCTTTGGGGGTTGGAAATATTACATCTGAGAATGATAACATCAGCAAGTTACGCTCTGCAACATCGTATGTAGCCCGTAGGACTAACGACAAGATGGACACACACACACAAAAGTATACTCGTTAACTCTGCTATTTTTAAGTCAGGGACTACCTGTGTTTGTGCCAGTGTGCTTACAGTCCCAAATGAGCCTGGCACCCTTTTTCGAAGTGTGTGAAGGGTGTGTCAACAAGAGAGGCAGGGTGGCGGGGATAGAGCCCCTTCCTAAAATGCACTGTGTGTAACCCAAGAGGGTTCCAGGGGCACTGGAGGCCACAAGAAGGAAATATGGCCCAGCTTTCTGGAGCACCTGTTTTAAGACATTTGCATGAATTTTTTTTTTTTTTTAAATATGATACTCCAAAGAACTTTCTGGCTTGCCATGTTCATTTCCAGCTGTGCCTCCAGTTCCGCAGGACCTGTGTACTCTGCCAAGGAAGGGTCTGGTGGAAAAGTCAGTGACCCGCTGGGGTGAGGGAAAGAGCACTGGGCCAGGAGTCAGTGATGGCAATGGCGTCAAGTTCTATCTCCCACTCACTTGCATCCCTACCCTGCTGATTGCCTCTAGAGACAACCCCTTAGTTCCTGGGTTACCTCAACAGCTCCCTCATGCTTCCTTCCATCTTTCCCATACCCTTCTCCTCGATGCTTCTGCAGGGCAGCCTTTCTAAAACAGAGGGCTCAGCCCTTTCTCCTCGACAGAAAACATTCAGCACTGTTCCCGGGCAGCATACGGAGTAACATCCAAATACTTTGAAGCCTCTGACCTCCCGGCTCCTCTGAACACCCCACTTCCCTCCACACAGCAGCAGCCTCTCCAGCCTCCATCCTTTTCCATATGCAGCTCTCTGCCTTGTATGCTCTCCCCAGGTGCTCTGCTGGAAAACCTCTCTCTAATTTTATTGTGGTAAAATATATCACAAAAAATTGCCATTTTATCCATTTTAAAGTGTACAATTCAGCAACGTTAATTATATTCGCCATGTTCTAGAACCATTGCCACTATCATTTCCTAAGGTTTCTCATCACCCTCAGATAGAAACCCAGGGCCCCTTAAACAATAACACCCCACTTGGCTCATCTCTGAGATCTAATTCAAAGTGCCCTCCAGTGGGACACCTTCCCCGTCTCCCCCTGGCTGCTGTTAGCAAGAGCAGAGCAAGGTTTACAATGCTAAATGGTGTCACCTGGCTCGGAAGGCACTGAGACAATTCTGTTCTCATTGGCTTGTCCAGTTTGCAGAGCAAACTGCTTCATGAAGTTGAGCTGCTCTTTTGAAACAAAATCTCAGCAGATTTTCTTATTTCCACACAGAACTAAAACAGGAAGCGAGAATCAAAAGTATGCTCAACTGTGACAAAAGTCACATTACGAAACCAAATTATCCTCATCTCTTAGGAGACTCTCAAGTCTCCTCAGGGACAGAATGACACTTCAGAGCTTCCATCTGAGACCTCATTAAAATTCATGTCTAGGGGTTCTCCTTGCTGGCGTTTGATTTCACTCCAACGCAGGGTAAAAGGTCTTAGAGTTCTGAACGCCAAAGAAAGCCTCTGTAGAACCTAAGTTAAATTGTGAAAAGAAAGTGGCTGCAGAGAGCCAGGCTGGGGGCCAGCTGGAGCTTAGAAGAGACAGAAGTGTTTCCTTCATTTGAAAAAAAACAAAAACAAAAAACTTGCAGAGGAAGTCCTGGGTCCCCAAGCAAGTTCTAATGTCACTAAGAGACAGAGAGAGCAAGCTAAGCTCTGCCAACCATTTCAGTCTCTTCCAGAGAGAGAGAAGAGAGGTGCCTATGTCCTCTCAACACCAGGACGGGGTGAGGTAATAATGAATTCTGCTGTCTTATAAATAACAAACCGTACTTTACTCAGTTTTACCCCAATTTATTGGTCAAAACCAAAATTGGCTGTCACTGAATTGTTGTCGTTAGGTGCCATTCTGACTCATAGTGACCCTATTATGTACCACAAAACGGAAACACTGCCCACTCCTGCACCATCCTCACAATCGTTGCTATGTTTGACCTCATTGTTGCAGCCACTGTGTCAATCCTTCTCATTGAGGGTCTTCCTCTATTTCACTGACCCTCTCTACTTCACCAAGCGTGATGTCCGTCTCCAGGGACTGGTCCCTCCTGATAACATACCCAAAGTACATGAGAAAAAGTCTCACCATCCTCCCTTCTAAGGAGCATACTGGCTATACTTCTTCTAAGACAGATTTGTTCGTTCTTCTGGCAGCCCATGTTATATTCAATATTCCTCACCAACACCATAATTCAAAGGCATCAATTCTTCTTCAGTGTTCTTTAGTCATTGTCCAGCTTTTGCATGCATAAGAGGCAAATGGAAATACCATGGCTTGGATCAGGCACACCTTAGTCCTCAAAGTGACGTCTTTCCTTTTCAACACTTTAAAGAGGTCTTTTGCAGCAGATTTTGTCACTTTATTACTAAGACAGTAAACAAAGGCTCTGAGATCAAAGGGTGCCTGTTTGAGAAATAGCAAAGAGACTGGTGTGGCTAGAGGAAAAGCAAGTAAAAGAAAGATAGGCTATACTATCAGGGAGGTAATAGGGGGTTGGGTATGGAACCTAGGGACTTAGTGAGTCAGGGAACAGAGGGGCCCCCAAATCTGCAAACGAAGTAACAAGAAACGGGCCAGGGCGCAGAAACAGAGCCATTCCCCAGAACGATGGGGCAGGGTATCTAAAAATAGCCTGCAAACTTCTTTAAAGTTGCCTTTCAGAAGCAGCTAGAGAAAACCAGCCCCAGGGACATGCACAGAACATCCACCCACCTGTGACCGCTGTGTGACCTTCCACCAGGGGCAGTGAGGGGCTGTGGCCCCAGCCAGGGAATCAAACCTGGGGAGCGAGAGACTGCAGGCATGACACCCCATAATAAGTCCTGCTATGAATCCCAGAGGCCTCCAGGACAGGAGGCATCTTGGAAAACTGCCACAGGAGAACCTTAGTAAACATATCCCCGCCTGTGCCTGTGAATAAACATATATCTTTTCCTGCCCAAGAACTTTTAAAAACCCAGGCCCGTCTTTTGTTCTGTAAGACGGGGGTATGCGTTGCTCTAGGCTGTCCTTGTCTCCCCTTGCAAGCCTCTTCAATAAAGCTTTGCTTGTGTGGAAAGCTCTACGTGTCTTACCTGCTCATTCTTGACCATTGAGAGGTAAGAACCTTATTCCAGTAACATTACCAATTCCTATAGGGTCACTATGAGTTGGAATCGACTCAATGGCAATGGGTTTGGTGTTTTGTGGGGGAGGGGGGCATCGTTGTTGTTGCTGCCTTTAACGTTGTTTATGTTGTTATTAGGAGCCCGTAGGTGGCACAATCACAGTGACCCTATAGGACAGTTTCCAACAAGTAGCTGGTGGATTCGAACTGCCATCCTTTTGGTTAGCAGCCATAGCTCTTAACCACTGCACCACCAGGCCTCCATACCAAAAAAAAAAAAAAACAAACAAAAAACCCAAATCTATTGCCATCTAGTCGATTCCAACTCATAGCAACCCTCCATATCTGCCACCAAATCCCTAGGCCTCCTTGAACTTAGAAGATGCTCAATAAATATTCATTAAACTGAATTCAGCAGATTTGAGAAAATCCTGAACTCCCTGAGATAACACATTAGCTTGTGCAAATGTTTACACTTTTCTCAAATGAAACAGAAACTTCATTGTGTGAAGACAACTTTAAAGAGCAGGGCATTCTCATTTATGGAATGAACAATAGGTGGAGAACAGAGTATTTTGCAGCTAACTTATTTGGCCAGCTGACATGGGAGTGGACATCTTGGGGATTATTAAGAAAAACAGGAAAATAACTTTATCATCTCTGCTACCTGCCTCTGCAGCCGGCTCTCCCTTCTCCCCCACCTGCCCCCCTTTTCCCCCATCTCCACAAGGCTATCAGATAATATTTGTAAAAACTCTTTGAGTTCTTGGGAGGGAAAAGCAGCAATGTTGCCAAATAATTTCTTTCTGTTCTTTAAGAAGGTAAACAGGGCAATATCATCACACCCCACCCCACCCCCCCAAAAAAAATCCTACTTGCCTTTCTTTATAACATCCTGTTTCTCAAACATCAGGGCAAACAAGAAACTTCATTTTTATGACCTCAAGGTCCATAGTTTAAGGCTATTTTTGGAGTGGGCCTGTCAGTGGATATTTTAAATAATACTTTTAAACTTACAACAATGGCTTCTTTTCTATAAATAGTACCCTATTGAAGGTCCTTTTGTTTCCATTGGTTTCTCTCACTACTGCCAAATGATTTTATTGCTACTTACCAAGTGGCAAACCTGGGGAAACAAAAATGATGTGGGTTTATAATTTAGTTTTTGCTCCCTTTTGGTTATCTTGCAAAGAGAGAAAAATAACTTTATAATTCTTGCAACTTTAAAAATACACAGGAAACCATTAACCCTTTAAGGTTTTCATTCCCGGTAGTAATTTAATGTACCTTTTTGTGCACTGTGTCTCTCATATGTCAATTCCGGTTGTCTTTTTAGTACTGTGGTAACCTTTGGAAAGTTTTCTTTTAATGATTTTTAGAATATAAACAATATGAGCATAATGGGTGGCGGGGGGGGGGGAGAGCAATAAAGTCATCTAACAACACAGGCAATAGCAGATTTTGAAATACACCTCTGCATCAGAATCACAAATAGCATTTTTAACTACGGAAATTTTAAATTTTAACCTGAGTTTTGGCCTAACATAAAAAAAAAAACATAAGGAGAGGTCAAAAACATAGATTGAAACTCTTGTGTCTCTTATCAGAGAGCACAGATAATCTAAGAGGTGACCCTCAACTCCAGGGAGATTTAATTGAAAAGATGCAGGAACTAGACCCACCGAACTTCCCAATATACAAAATCCAAACCAGAAACAAAATGGTGCATAAGGACGCTACAACATATTACCAGCTTCAGCATTCCTATGGAGCCCTGCTGGCAGAGCGGTTAAGAGCTCAGCTGCTAACCAAAAGGTTGGCAGTTCGAATCTACCAGGCGCTCCTTGGAAACCCAATAGGGCAGTTCTATGCTGTTCTATAGAGTTCCTTGCTGGGGGAGGGCATGGCCGGCAAACAAACACAAAAGGCTTGTTATCTGCATAAAAATATGATAGATGGGAGGATGCAAGGAAGGAGAGATAGAAAGCATTTTTTGACTGATTGCTAGATCTATCATATTACTTTTTTTTTTTTTTTTTGAGCAGCTCCCCGTGGCTGTTTTTCGTTGGTTTCTTTTACTCTTTTTTTATTGTAGTGAAAACAAATACACCAAAACATCCACTAACACAACAGCTTCCACGTTCGCAACTCAGTCACCTCAACGACATTGTATCATACTAGTTTTTTATTGAGATATAATTCATATTTTATTATGTTCACCCCTTTCAAGTGTACCGTTCAGTGGGTTTGAGCATATTCACAAAGTTGTGAAACCATCACCACTTGTTTCAGAACACCATCATCACCCCAAAAAGAAACCCTGTACCATTAGCAGTCACCAGACAGGAAGCATTTGAAGGTCCATTTCCTGTCTAACTAGGCGAAGACAATTTTAATCTCTCAGCAGTGGAATAAGAATGCCTTGCAAGAAGAAGCTGTATTTTGCTGAGGAGATGGTTTAATAAGTCCAAACTGCAGAGGAAAAGCAAGGCTACTCTGCAATAATAAAGAGGGAGACTCTGGGGCCATCTGGGAAGATGCTGTGATGAAGGCTGCAAGCTGGGGAAGTAGGCTAAAGGGCAGGCATAAAGGACCCCGTTTAAGTAGAGATCTTGTTTTGTTCACTCATGTATCCCAAATGTGCCTGGTATATAGTATGTCCTCATTAAATACACGTTGAATGATTTAATTCTGTATTTGTTAGATGCAGGTATTTATATCTAAATCTATGAGATCAGGTTTTTCAATCTCCTTGTTTGAATTTTACATATTGTCATTGATATTTTGTCTCCCTGGAGCCCTGGTGGCACAGTGGTTAAGAGCTCCGCTGCTAATCAAAAAATCAGTAGTTCCAATCCACCAGCCACAACTTGAAAACCCTATGAGCTAGTTCTTCTCTGTCCTGTAGGGTCACTATGAGTTGGAATCGACTCTACAGCAATGGGATTTTTTTTTTTTTTTTTTTGGTAGTCGTACCAATTTACACTCTCACCAGTAGTAGGTGCAAGTTCGTTTTCATTGCAACATGTCGCCCCAGCATTTATAACTGTCAGAGGTTTTTTTTTCCGCAGACTGATGAGCGTGAATGTCATCTAGCTGTGGTTTAATTTGCATTTCTCTGGTTACTGGTGGAGTTGATCATCTTTGCACATATTTATTTGTCATTCTGAGTTTCTCTTTTCTACATTGCCCATTTATGTCATTAGCCATGTTTCTACTGGGTAGTGTACGTTTTTTAATTGATTTTTAGAAATTCTGTATATATTTCTATACTAATCGTTTGTTGGTCATAGGCACTGTAAAGAGATTCTCCTAGTCTATAACTAATTGTTTTGCTTTATTTATAGTGTATTTTGATGGAGAAAAGTTAAGGTAAGGAAATTTAGAATAAACAAATATTACTGGGTATTTCTAATGGAAAATCACGCATTATTTATTATAACATGCCCTTTCAGATTACTGGATGTTAGTCATTCATTGTGTTTGAGCTATTTTACAACTTTTAAGTTGTAGATACTGAGAGCAATGCAAAATAATTCTTGTGTCTAGACATGAAAATAAATTCTGCTGGCAGTTCTATTGACTTCCTCAGCCCTTCCTGCACCCCCAACCGCCTAAGGATAAAGCCAGTTTCACATCATTTGTAAATTTATTTCAATATTTCTTTCTTTTTTTTTTTTTTTCCTGTCATACAAACAAACCTATATTAGATAAGATTTTATCAGCAAATAGGCATAAAAACAGTCATATAAGCTTTAGGCTCAATGAAGTCTCAGCTCTGTGTCCTTCTATGTAATGCAACCATTTTCTTCCTTGACACATTCTCTTTTTTTTTCCACCTAATTTTATGTATCTTATTGATGTTGTGTAGAATATACAATGCAAAAAATATATCAATTCAAACATCTGGGATCTTAAAAGCTTGACAGCAGCCATCTAAGATATTCCACTGGTCTTATCTTTTCTGGAGCAAGGGAGAATAAAGAAAACCAAAGAGACAAGGGAAAGTTTAGTCCAAAGGACTAATGGACCACAAGTACCACAGCCTCCAGCAGACTAAGTCCAGCACTACCAGATGGCGCCTGGCTACCACCACCAACTGCTCTGATAGGGATCACATTAGAGGGTCCCAGACAGAGCTGGAAAAAAATGTAGAACAAAATTCAAACTCACAAAAAAAACAGACCAGACTTACTGGTCTGACAGAGACTGGAGAAACCCCCAGAGTATGGCCCCTGGACACCATTATAACTCAGTAATGAAGTCTCTCCTGAGGTTCACTCCTCAGCCAAAGATTAGACAGTCCCGTAAAACAAAATGAAACTAAATGGACGCACCAGCCCAGGGGTAAGGATGAGGAGGCAGGAGGGGACAGGAAATCTGGTAATGGGGAAACCAAAGTCGAGAAGGGGAGAGTGTTGACATATCATGGGGTTGGCAGCCAAGTCACAAAGCAGTGTGTGTATTAATTGTTTAATGTGAAACTAGCTTGCTTTGTAAACCTTCCTCTAAAGTATAATTTAAAAAATTAAAATTAATTAATTAAACTAAATACCCTTTGCCGACTAGTTGATTCCGACTCATAGCAACCCTATAGGACAGAGTAGAACTGCCCCATAGAGTTTCCAAGGAGCACCTGGTGGATTTGAACTGCCGACCTTTTGGTTAGCAGCTGTAGCACTTAACCACTACACAACCAGGGTTTCCAATTAAACTAAATATATGTATGTATATACCAATTCAACAGTTTCTACATGTACTGTTTAGTGACACTGATTACATTCTTCAAGCGCTGCAACCACTCTCGCCCTCCTTTTCAGAGTTGTTCCTCCCACATTAACATAAACACTACTGTCCCCTAAGGTTCCTATCTAATCTTTCTAGTTCCTTTGTCAATTTGATGCCATATAGATAGTTCTTAAAAGAGCATAATGTTCAAGGCAGACATTTTTTACTAGTTAAGCTAAATTATTGTTCATTTTTAAGATGACTTCAGGGGATATTTTTAGTTTAAGTTTTAAAGATTATCTCAGGGCAATAGTTTCAGGAGTTTATCTACCCTCCATGGCTCCAGAAAGTCTAGAGTCCATGAGAATTTGAAATTCTGTTCCACGTTTTCACCATTTTGATCAAGATTCTGATATGTATCTTTGATCAAAACGTTCAGTAATGGTAGGTGGGTGCCATCCAGTTCTTCTGGCTTCATGACAAAGGAAGCAGTTGTTCTTGGAGGCAGTTAGCCACACATTCCATATCTTCCTACTATTCCTGACTCTCTCTCTTCCTCTGTTGCTCCAGGTAAATAGAGACCAATTGTTGTGCCTTGGATGGCCAGTTGCAAGCTTTTAAGACCTGAAAACTACCAAAAGAACTAGGCAGTAGAACAGAAGCACTAAACATGTTATTGGACCAACTAACTGAAATGTTCCATGAAACCATGACCCTAAGCCTCCAAACCAAGGAACCAAATCCCGTGAGATGTTCAATTGTACAAACGCAGCCTCAGCAGCTACTCTTTTTTTGTTGTTGTTGTAAATACAACTTTCGCCAATTCAACTTTTTACAGGTGTATAACTTGTTGACAGCAATTGCAATAATCGGTTGTGCAATCCTACCCTTCATCAATGTGATGTTTCCATCACCATTGAAGGCCCTTTTCCCCCCTCTTTCCCACCCGGGGAACCACTAATAAACTTTGATTTCTATACATTTGCCTTTTCTGGTCTTTTTATATAAGTGAGGTCATACAATATTTGTCTTTTTTGATTGGCTTATTTCTCTCTGCATAATGTCTTCAAGCTCCATCCATACTGTAGCATGTAACAAGACTTCATTTCTCCCACTGGTTGAGTAGTATTCCATTGTATATATGTATCATATTTTGTTTATCCATTCATCTCTTCATGGGCATTTAGGTTATTTCTACCTTTTGGCTATTGTGAATAGTGCTGCAACAAACGTTGGTGTACAAGTCTCTTTTGAGTCTCTGCTTTCAAGTCTTTTGGGTATATTCCTAGGAGTAGAATTGCTGGATCATTTCTATTTTTAGTTTGTTGAGAAACCACAGCACTGTTTTCCACAACAGCTGCACCATTTTGCATTCTCATCAGTAATGGATAAGAGTTTCAATTTCCCCACGTCCTCACCAACTTTTGTTATTTTCTCTTTTTTCTTAACCATTCTTGTGGGAATGAAATCGTCTTTCATTGTGGTTTTGATTTGCATCTCTCTGATGGCTAATAACACTGAGCATCTTTTCATGTATTCGGTGGCCATTTGAATATCCTCTCTGGTGAAATATATATTCAAGTCCTTCGCCCATTTTATGACTCGCATATTTGTCTTTTTGTTGTTAAGTTGTCAAGTTTTATATATATTTTTGGTTACTAGATTCTTGTCAGATATATGGTTTCTGAAGATACTCTCCAACTCGGTAGCTTGTCTTTTCATTTTTTTGGTAAAGTCTTTTGATGAACAAAATTTATTAATTTTAATGAGGTCCCATTTATTTTATCTTTTGCCATTTGTGCTTTTGTTATTATATTAGATGATCCATTACTAAAAGCTAGGCCTAACACTGTTGCCTCTGCTTTTATCTTCTAAGATATTTATGGTTTTAGTTTGTACATTTAGTTCCTTAATGCCTTTTCAATTTGTTTTTGGATATGGTGTGAGGCATGGATCCTCCACATTTATTCTTTCTGGTTTTGTTTAACCCATCCTTTTTTCTTTTTTTCTTTAGTTTTTCTTTCTTTTTTTTAATTTTTATTGTGCTTTAAGTGAAAGTTTATGAATCAAGTCAGTCTCTCATACAAAAATTTATATACACCTTGCTTTTTTTTTTCTATAGGGTTGCTATGAGTCAGAATCAACGCGACGGCACTGAGTTATACACTCCTAGTTGCTCTCCCCCTAATGAGACAGCACACTCCTTCTCTCCACCCTCTATTTCTGTGTTCATTCTGCCAGCTTCTGTCCCCTCGACCTTCTCATCTCCCCTTTAGACAGGAGCTGCCCACACAGTCTCATGCGTATACCTGATCTGAGAAGCTCACTCCTCACCAGTATCATTTTCTATCCCCTAGTCCACTCCAATCCCTGTCTGAAGAGTTGCCTTTGGGAATGGTTCCTGTGGTGGTCTAAGAGAAGGTCTGGGGGCCATGACCACCGGGATCCTTCTACTCTCAGTCAGACCATTAAGTCTGGTCTTTTTATGAGAATTTGGGGTCTGCATCCCACTGCTGTCTTGCTCCCTCAGGGCTTCTTTGTTGTGTTCCCTGTCATGGCAGTCATCGGTTGTAGCCAGGCACCATCTAGTTCTTCCAGTCTCAAGCTGATGTAGTCTCTGGTTTATGTGGCCCTTTCTGCCTCTTGGGCTCCTAATTACCTTGTGTCTTTCTTTGGTGTTCTTCATTCTCCTTTGGCCACATTTATTCTTAAAGTTAGAATTTTAATGTGTGGTCCCTCCACTCAAGTCTTAGTTTTTAGACAAAATGGACTTATTTCTGTTTTCAAATCTACCTACTCATGGAAGCAAATTCTTCAGCTCAATACCTTGCGGAGTGTCAAACACATCGCACACATTCAGTAAATATTTGTTAAATGAATAATGGCTCGATGAAGGCATCTGCTTCAGTATTCTGAATTGTGCATTTTTCTATGATCTGTAAATTCCATATTCAGCTATGTAAGCCTAAGGATATGATAAACACATTCTCTACCATCCAATTTTTTATAGTTAAAATAAATATTGAGAGCAGGCCTAGCAGGAGGCGGGGGAGGAAGGGAAGATCACAAATTGATATCTAGGGGGAGGTAAAGAGAGGGCTTTGTTGCTAGGCAAGCAACTTCATTCCAAGGATTGTTGACCCCAGTTCTATAAAGGTCTCCTTTTCTGCCCTTCCTTCCTCATTCGCCTCCTTTTCTCATCTGATGGAATCAAGAAAAAGTACCCCCAGGATACTGAGAGTTGAGGGTGGGGAGTGTGGTGTTTTCTGACCAAATCTCATGCCTGCGGCAAAGCTAGGATTCAGTTCATAAAATGTGCATTACTGGTTGAGATTTATTTCTCCCCTCTGGAGAGGCCAGGCTTGCATTAAGTTCATGTCGGAATATAATGCTTGTTCTGCGATCATAGACTTATACTTTTGAGATCTGGAAGGAAGATATAGTGAGCATGTTTCTGAAAATAAATTGCCCTCTTATGAGAAAATCTTAACAGAATTTTGAATCACATTGAGTGGGAGAGTGTTCAGGGTGGAAATGATGTGTTGTCTTTGGTATTTGAAATGTTTGTGGGGTATCCACATTAAAATCTAAGCAGTATGAGCCTGGGGAGCAGCTGAACTTCTGAAGTGGGGACTTAGAATTAAGAGTCATCAGCATGTCTTAGTTATCTAGTGCTGCTATAGCAGGAATACCACAAGTTGGTGGCTTTTTCAAACAGAATTTTATTTTTTCACAGTTTAGGAGGCTGAACATCCAGATTCAGGGTGCCAGTTCTAGGGGGAAGGCTTTCTCTCTGTGTTGGCTCTGGTGGAAGGTCCTGTTTCTTCTGCTACTGTGCCTGGGTGATCTTCATGTGTCTTAGCATCTCTCCTTCCCTATCTGTTTCTCTCCCTTGCTTGTTTAATCTCCTTTATGTAAGAGATTGACTCAAAATACACCCTCCACTAACCCTGCCTTGTCAACATAACAAAGACAACCCATTCCCAAATAGGATTATAACCACAGGTATAGAGGTTTTTTGTTTTTTTTTTTATAGAGGTTAGGATTTACAACACATATTTTGGGGAGACACAATTCAATCCATAGCAGCATGAGTGATGGTTGAGGCAACGGAAGTCAATGAACTCACCACAGAGGGTTTGTAATGTAAGAAAGGAGAAAGGCCCAGGGCACTCAAATTTTGTTGTATGTTAGCATCACTCAAACTTTGTTGTATGTTAGGGTCACTCAAACTGTGTTGTACATTAGAATCACATTAGAATTAACACTCTTAAAGCATTTTTTTTTTTTTAAACCCTAGGCCAATTAGAGTTGGAATCTGGAGCTGGACCTAGGCATTATTATTTTTAAAGACTACCCAGATGATTCCAAAGTGTAGCCACATTTAAGAACTACCGCTCTAGACTAAAAAAACCAAACCAAACACATTACCGTCAAGTCAATTCTGACTCATAGTGACCCTATAGGACAGGGTAGAACTGCCCCATAAGGGTTTCCAAGGCTGTAGTCTTTATGGAAGCAGACTGCCACATCTTTCTCCCACAGAGCAGCTAGTGGGTTCAAATCCTTTTGGTTGGTAGCTGAGCACTTAACCACTGTGCCACCAGGGCTCCTTGTGCTCTAGACAGTGGCTCTCAAAATTAGGTCTGTATTGGAATCACTTGAAGGACTTGTTAGACACAAATTTCTGGGCCCACTAATTTGCATGTCTGACATGTTCCCAGGGGATGCTGATGCTGCTGGTTTGGGGCCTACACTTTAAGAACCTCTAGTCTAGGACAGTGCTTCTCAAACTTTAAAATGCATACAAATTGCCTGGGAGGTCTTGCTAAAATGCAGATTCTGAAACGGTAGGTCTTGGTCAGACGTGAGATTCTGCTCCTCTAATGAGGTCTCAGGTGATGCTTACTCTTCCCTTTGCTCACATTCACTTACACATTAGAATCTGAGAAATATGGGACTGGGAGAAGCTGAACTGTCTGCAGTAGAAACTCAGCATGTACGTGGTGGTTGAAGTCAGAGCAGTGGATGAGGTCACCACAGAGGGCTTGTGGCAAGAGAAGAGAAGAGGGCTGAGGACTAGCTGGGGGGAGTACCACCTCTTAAAGGGAAGGGATAGTGCCAAGGATGCCTACAGGGAGCAACCAGGGAGTGAGGAGTTGATTGGGGGGAAAGCGGGGAAAGAAACCACTATATATTGAGAAGGAAGTGGGAAAGGGTCAAATGCCAAAGAGGGGTCAGGAAGGTCAGCAGAGAGTGTGCACTGGATTGAATGCAAGTTGGCCACGGGTGATCTTGACCCTGGTGAGTCAATGAGTTCTTCTGTGCTGTGTCCTGTGACCCTGGAGTGATAAGGCCCAGGTCTGACTAGCTTGGTCGAGTCAGTTAACTTCTGTGGGTCTCTGTTTGCTCTTTTATAAATTAGGGTTGATAACAGCAACTTCTTTAAAGGGCTACTCTGAAAATTACTGAAGGAGCTACTCAGTGGGTGGCACAAACCATTGAGTTAGCCTGCTCATCTAAAGGTTGATGGTTCCAACCAACCTAGCAGCACTGCAGAAGAAAGGCCTGGTGATCTGCTTTCCTAAAGCTTACAGCCAAGAAAAACTCACTGCCATCTAGTCAATTCCAAATCATAGTGACCCTGGTGGCGTAGTGGTTAAGTGCTACAGCTGCTAACCAAAAGGTCGGCAGTTCGAATCTGCCAGGTGCTCCTTGGAAACTCTATGGGGCAGTTCTACCTTGTCCTATAGGGTCACTATGAGTTGGAATTGACTTGAAGGCAGTGGTTTACAGCCAAGAAAACCCTATGGAGCAGTTCTACTTTGTAATACCTGGGATCATCACAAGTGAGAGTTGACTCGATGACAATGGATTTGGTTTGGTTTGATCTTGATGATGTTTCTGCCTCTTGGCTTTTTTCTTCCATCTTCTTCCTCCCCCAGATCTCACCCTAGGAGCTCAGCTGTCTGTCTCCTACCTCACAGATAATCTGGGCCCTTTTCTGTAAATTCCCTTGTTTCTAAGTTTCCTGCAAAGACCTTATTTTGATGCAGAACGTACATCATAGGAGAGCATCAGGCTGTGTCTCCCATCCGGTAACCCCCAGACTTCTCTGCAGAACACAATCCCACCACACCCCAAACCTCAACAATTCCTTTGACTGTGACTTGTATTCTCTGGAAGCTGAGGAAACAAATTAGATAAGTGTCTTTTGCGTCCTTTGGGTGATTCTGAAGTGGAGATGTTCAAGCAACCCTCCCCATTTCTCCACAGAAAATATTCTTGGTTGCTAGAGAACCACCAATAAGTGTCAGCCACACCTAGCAGGAAAATGCTCCCAACTAAAAGCACTGCAATTATATTCAAAAGAATTTTTGGCTGCTATTCAATTATCATCTTTCAAAAATTCAATTTGTAAAAAAAATGAAGAAACCTTAAGAATCAAGTGGGACTCTATCAAGAGAAATAACCTACAAGTGATGGAGTACCAGAACAGGGAGGGATAACAGAAAATATAGAGAAAATTGTTGAGGATTTGTTGGCAGAAAACTTCCCCGATATTGTGAAAGATGAGAAGATACCTATCCAAGACGCTCATCGAACTCCACATAAGGTAGATCTTAAAAGAAAGTCACCAAGACATATTATAATCAAGCTTGCCAAAACCAAAGATAAGGAGACAATTATAAGAGCAGCGAGGGATAAAAGAAAAGTCACCTACAAAGGAAAGCCAATAAGAATAAGCTCGAACTACTCGGCAGAAACCATGCAGGCAAGAAGGCAATGGGATCACATACTTAAAAAATTGAAGGAAAAAAACTACCTGCCAAGAATCATATATCCACCAAAACTGTCTCTTAAATATGAAGGTGAAATTAAGACATTTCCAGATAAACACAAGTTGAGGGAATTCGTAAAAACCAAACCAAAACTACAAGAAATACTAAAGGGAGTTCATTGGTTAGAAAATCAATAATATCAGGTATCAACCCAAGACTGGGCAGAGCAACCAGAAGTCAACCCAGACAGGAAAATCCAATAAAAAAAAAAAAAAGCCCAACACAGGGAAACAGCAATGTTATTACATAAAAGAAGACAACATTAAAATAATAAGAGGGACTAAGAAATGTAATCATACACCTTCCATAGGGAGAGGAAGATATGGTGATACAAAGAAATAAAAGTTAGTTATAAATTTAGAAAAATAAGGGTAAATAATAAGGTAACCACAAAGGAGACAAACTACCCTACTCATCAAAATAAAATACAAGAGAAAAATACAGACTCAGCAGAAACAAAATCAACAACAACAAATATGAGGAAAGGACAATATATAAAGAAAATCTACTCAGCACATAAAATCAAGTGGGAAAAAGAAACTGTCATCAACACACAAAAAAAGACATCAAAATGATAGCACTAAATTCATAAAAAAAAAAAAAAAAATACCTATCCATAATTACCTTGAATGTAAATAGACTAAGTACACCAATAAAGAGACAGAGAGTGGCACAAAGGATTAAAAAACAAGATCCATCTATATGCTGCCTACAAGAGACACGCCTTAGACTTAGAGACACAAACAAACTAAAACTCAAAGGATGGAAAAAAATACATCAAGCAAACAACAATCAAAAAAGAGCAAGAGTGGCAATATTAATTTCTGACAAAATACAGACTTTAAAGTTAAATCCATCAGAAAGGATAAGGAAGGGCGCTATCTAATCATTAAAGGGAAAATACACCAAGAAGATATAACCATATTAAATATTTATGCACCCAATGACAGGGCTGCAAGATACATAAAACAAACTCTATCAGCATTGAAAAGTGAGACAGCTCCACAATAATAGTAGGAGACTTCAACACACCACTTTCGGTGAAGGACAAGACATCCAGAAAGAAGCTCAGCAAAGACACGGAAGATCTAAATGCCAACCAACATGACCTCGTAGACATATACAGAACACTCCACCCAACAGCAACCAATCATACTTTCTTTTCTAGTGCACATGGAATATTCTCTAGAATAGACCACATATTAGGTCAAAAGCAGAATCCAAAACATTGAAATATTACAAAGCATCTTCTCTGACCATAAGGCCATAAAAGTGGAAATCAATAACAGGAAAAGCAGGGAAAAGAAATCAAACACTTGGAAACTGAACAATACCCTGCTCAAAAAAGACTGGATTATAGAAGACATTAAGGATGGAATAAAGAAATTCATAGAATTCAATGAGAATGAAAACACTTCCTTTCAGAACCTTTGGGACACAGCAAAAGTGGTGCTCAGAGGCCAATTTATATCAATAAATGCACACATTCAAAAAGCAGAAAGGGCCAAAATCAAAGAACTATCCCTACAACTTGAACAAATAGAAAGAGAGCAACAAAAGAAACCCACAGGCACCAGAAGAAAACAAATAATTAAAATTAGAGCTGAACTAAAGGAAATAGAAAACAGAAAAACAATTGAAAGAATTAACAAGACCAAAAGCTGGCTTTTTGAAAAAATCAACAAAATTGATAAACCATTGGCCAAACTGACAAACAAAAACAGGAGAGGAAGCAAATAACCCGAATAAGAAATGAGAGGGGTGATATTACAATAGACCCAACTGAAATTAAAAGAATCATATCAGATTACTATGAAAAACTATACTCAAACAAATTTGAAAACCTAGAAGAAATGGATGAATTCCTAGAAACACACTACCTACCTAAAATAACACAAACAGAGGTAGAACAACTAAATAGACACGTAACAAAAGAAGAGATTGAAAAGGTAATCAAAAAACTCCCAACAAAAAAAAGCCCTGCTCTGGACGGCTTCACTGCAGAGGTCTACCAAACCTTAAGAGTTAACACCACTACTACTAAAGGTATTTCAGAGCATAGCAAAGGATGGAATACTACCAAATTCATTGTATGAAGCCACCATATCCCTGATACCAAAACCAGGTAAAGACACCACAAGAAAAGAAAATTATAGACTTACATCCCTCATGAATGTAGATGCAAAAATCCTCAACAAAATTCTAGCCAATAGAATTCAACAACATATCAAAAAAATAATTCACCATGACCAAGTGGGATTCATACCAGGTAGGCAGGGATGGTTCAACATTAGAAAAACAATTAATATAATCCACCACATAAATAAAACAAAAGACAAGAATCACATGATTTTATCAATTCATGCAAAAAGGCATTTGACAAAATTCAACACTCATTCATAATAAAAAAAAACTCTCAGCAAAATAGGAATAGAAGGAAAATTCCTCAACATAATAAAGGGCATTTATACAAAGCCAACAGCCAACATCACCCTAAATGGAGAGAGCCTGAAAACATTCCCATTGAGATCGGGAACCAGACAAGGATGCCCTTTATCACTGCTCTTATTCAACATTGTGCTGGAAGTCCTAGCCAAAGAAATTAGGCTAGATAAAGAAAGGGCATCTAGATTGGCAAGGAAGAAGTAAAAGTATCTCTATTTGCAGATGACATGATCTTATACACAGAAAACCCTAAGGAATGCTCCAGAAAACTACTGAAACTAATAGAAGAGTTCAACAGAGTATCGGGAGACAAGATAAACATAAAAAAATCAGTTGGATTCCTCTACACCAACAAAAAGAACATTGCAGAGGAAATCACCAAATCAATGCCATTTACGGTAGCCCCCAAGAAGATAAAATACTTAGGAATAAATCTTACCAGAGATGGGAAAGACTTATACAAAGAAAACTACAGTACACTTCTGCAAGAAACAAAAGAGACATAAGTGGAAGAACATACCTTGCTCATGGATAGGAAGACTTAACATTATAAAAATGTCTATTCTACCAAAAGCGATCTATACATTTAATGGAGTTCCAATCCAAATCCCAACGACATTCTTTAATGAGATGGAGAAACAAATCCCCAATGTCATATGGAAGGGAAAGAAGCCCCGGATAAATAAGGCATTACTGAAAAAGAAGAAAAGTAGGAGGCCTTACTTTGCCTGATTTTAGAACCTATTATACCGCCACAGTAGTCAAAACAGCCTAGTACTGGTACAACAACAGACTCATGGACCAATGGAACAGAATTGAGAATCCAGACATAAATCCATCCACATATGAGCAGCTGATATTTGACAAAGACCCCAAAAGAGTTAAATGGGGAAAAGACAGTCTTTTTAACAAACAGTGCTGGCATACCTGGATACCCATCTGCAAAAAAATGAAACAAGACTCATACTTCACTCCATGCACAAAAACGAGCTCAAAATGGATAAAAGACCTAAATATAAAATCTAGAATGATGAAGATCATGGAAGAAAAAATAGGGACAACATTAGGAGCCCTAATACATGGCATAAACAGTATACAAAACGTTATAAAGAACGTAGAAGAAAAACTAGATAACTGGGAGCTCCTAAAAATCAAACACCTATACTTATCCAAAGACTTCACCAAAAGAGTAAAAAGACTACCTACAGACTGGGAAAAAGTTTTTAGCTAGGACATTTCTGATCAGCACCTGATCTCTAAAATCTACATAATACTGCAAAAACTCAACTGCAAAAAGACAAATAACCCCATTAAAAAATGGGCAAAAGATATGAATAGACACATCACTAAAGAAGACATTCAGGTAGCTAACAGATATATGAGGAAATGTTCACAATCACTAGCAATTAGAGAAATGCATATCAAAACTACAATGAGATTTCATCTCACTCCAGCAAGGCTGGCATTAATCCAAAAAACACAAAATAATAAATGTTGGAGAGGTTGTGGAAAGATTGGAACACTTCTACACTGCTGGTACAACCACTTTGGAAATTGATTTGGTGCTTCCTTAAAAAGCTAGAAATAGAACTACCATACGATCCAGGAATCTCACTCCCTGGAATATATCCTAGAGGAGTAAGAGCCTTTACACAAACAGATATATGCATACCCTTGTTTATTGCAGCACCATTTACAGTAGCAGAAAGATAGAAACAACCAAGGTGCCCATCAACGGATGAATGGATAAATTAATTATGGTATATTCACACAATGGAATACTACGCATCAATAAAGAACAGTGAGGAATCTGTGAAACATTTCATAACATGGAGGAACCTGGAAGGCATTATGCTGAGTGAAATTAGTCAGTTGCAAAAGGACAAATATTGTATGAAATCACTATTATAAGAACTTGAGAAATAGTTTAAACTGAAAAGAAAACATTCTTTTGTGGTTATGTGAAGGGGGAGGGAGGAAGGGTGGGAGGGTGCCTTCACTAATTAGACAGTAGATAAGAACTACTTTACGTTAAGGGAAAGACAGCACACAGTACAGGGGAGGTCAGCACAATTGCACTAAAACAAAAGCAAAGAAGTTTCCTGAATAAACTGAATGCTTCGAAGGCCAGCACAGCAGGGGCAGGGGTATGGGGACCATGGTTTCAGGGGGCATCTGAGTCAATTGGCATAATAAAATCTATTAACAAAACATTCTGCATCCCACTTTGAACAGTGGTGTCTGGGGTCTTAAATGCTAGCAAGCAGCCATCTAAGATGCATCAATTGGTCTCAACCCACCTGGATCAAAGGAGAATGAAGAACACCAAGGACACAAGGTGATTACGAACCCAAGAGACAGAAAGGGCCACATGAACCAGGGACTACATTATCCTGAGACCAGAAGAACTAGATGGTGCCCAGCTACAACGGATGACTGCCCTGACAGGGAACACAACAGAGAACCCCTGAGGGAGCAGGAGAGCAGTGGGATGCAGATCGCAAATTCTCCTAAGACCAGACTTTATGGTCTGACTGAGACTAGAAGGACCCCGGTGGTCATGGCCCCCAGTCCTTCTGTTGGCCCAGGACAGGAACCATTCCCGAAGCCAACTCTTCAGACATGGATTGGACTGGACAATGGGTTGGAGAGGGATGCTGGTGAGGAGTGAGCTTCTTGGATCAGGTGGACACCTGAGACCATGTTGGCATCTCCTGCCTGGAGGGGAGATGAGAGGGTGGAGGGGGTTAGAAGCTGGCGAAAAGGACACGAAAAGAGAGAGTGGAGGGAGAGAGCGGGTGTCTCATTCGGGGGAGAGTAATTGGGAGTGTGTAGCAAGGTGTATATGGGTTTTTGTGTGAGAGACGGACTTGATTTGTAAACTTTCACTTAAAGCACAATAAAAATTATTTTTAAAAAATTCATTTAGACAAATATTTATTGAGCTTGTATGTGCAAAGAACTTACAAAGTACAGATCCAATCATGTCATTCCTCAGCTTAAAAGCCTTTCTATGTCCTTCTCCCCTCCCCCCAAAAAAAATACAGAAAATGAAGTCAAACCTCCTTAATCTAACCCACAAAACCACCAGTTGACGTCAAGTCTGTTCCGAGCCAGGGGCAGATTTATCCAATAGGCGAGGAAAGCATGGTGCTTACTTTGCTTACCAGATCATCTGTAGTGAACAATTTCACATGGGTAAAACCCATCAAAGATGTGGTGAAACCCATGTGAAATTGTTCACTACAGTTTAGTAAGTAAGCACAAGTAAGCCCATGCTTACCTTGCTTACTGGGTCATCTGCCCCTGTCAGGGATTGTAAATTTGAAAAGAGGCTTTGATTCTGTAGGAAAATCCTATGGGGTTGGGAGAGAGACAGATGCCCACCATACCTAGAAGCAGAGTCTTTGATGTGGTGAAAAAATATGAAATTGTTCACTACAGATCATCTGGTAAGCAAGGTAAGCACCATGCTTACCTTGCCTATTGAATAATCCACCCCTGCTTCTGATTTATGGTGGCCTCATGTGTCAGAGTACAACTGTGCACCATGGGGTTTGCAGTGGCTAATTTTTTGGAAGTAGATTAGCAGGACTTTCTTCTGAGGTGCCTCTGGGTGGACTCGAACCTCTAAGCTTTCAGTTAGCTTAACTTTTTGCACTGCCTGGGAGGCAGCGCCCTGGCCCATAAAGCCAGCCTCATTTCACAACACCCCCTACTCCAGCCGTACCTGGCTACACTCACTATTCCCACTTCACACTATTGGGTTGTCCTGAAATCCCATCCTGCTGTTGCCTGGACAATGGTTTGCCACACTTCAAAGCCCGGCTTAAAAGATGCCATTAATTCCAGGCAGAATAAATTGCTCATTCCTGTTCATTGATGATTCAAGGTTTGCAGGCATTCAACCCACAAAGGTTTTATGTCTCCTATGGCACAGTGGGAAACACTGGCGAAATAATGGTTAGTAGAAAAAAGGTCAACAGTTCAAATCCACCAGGCTCTCCTTGGAAACCCTATGGGGCACTTCTACTCTGTCCTTTAGGGTCGCTATAAGTCGGAATCGACTCGATGGCAGTGGGTTTGATTTTTTGGTTATGGTGCAGTGGTTAAAGCAATCAACTACAAACCAAAATGTTGGTGGTTCGAAACTACAGTGGCTCCAGAGGAGAAAGATGTCACAGTCTGCTTCTGTAGAGTTTACAGCCTTGGAAACCCTGGGGGCCGCTATGAGTCGGAATCAACTTGATGGTAGCGGGCTTATGTACTGAGCACTTTTTTTTTTCTTTCTTTGAAGGGCACAGTCGTTCTATGTCTGCCTCTATAACATGGATTTCCTGCTGGTGACAAAACTGTAGCAGCTGGTAATTCTTTTATTCTGCAAATTATAGTCCTGACTTGATAAATACAGAGTTAAGAATTTTTAAAGTTAAAAAGCAGCTAGTAATTTTCCCAGAGTAGTTTTTAAAAAATTATATACGCTCTGTTACCCAAACACGCTTAACACAGCAACAAGAGCTGTCCTCCTCTGTCCAGGCTTGGTGTAAGTTATAATAAACCTGGACGCTCCCACAAGGCCTCGACTCAGGAAAACAAGTGAAGTAGAGAAAACACATTTTCTCTAGTGTTTTAATATCAGAGGGAATTAATATTCTCGTTTGTTTTAGTATAGCTGTGTAAGCTGTGATTAATCTCTAGTCTTCGGAAAATGGTGCAGGTTCTGTTCCAGATATAGCTGAGCAGCCAGTTCCACTCTTAACATAACAAACATCCTAATATCTTACAACATGTTTTCTCCTGTTCACAATGGGTGCCTGAGAGCTTGACATAACTAACACCATAATGATGCTCTAAGTAATCTCTAGGCATTTTTTTATTGCACTAGCTACACCGGTCTCTTCCAAAGGGGTGTGGAGCTCTCTCAGTTCATGTGGCCTTGGTCTCTCTTCTTCTCTTTTTTGTTCTCTTGAGAGATGGCCTTCAGCCTGCAAAACAGCAGAAAGGCTGCCTGAGATTTTTAATCTGCAACTTTCTTTCTTGCTCCCTATCTCAGCCAGAGTGGACTTGGTAGAACAGTTCCACTAGCCGAGAGATTCTCATATGAGTTTTTCCAGCCTGTTACAAACATACAGATTAGAGTCCAGATGTTTGACATACATATCTTTAGTTCAATAAAGAGTTTCTTGTAGTTGTTTTGTGATGTGTAAGACCATCCGTGGGCTACGTGCTTAAAAACATTAGATAACCCTAACCTTCCCCCTATAAAGTCCTCCAGCTACCTCTTTAGAATTAGACACAATTTGGGAGAAATTTAGCCCCCTGCTTGTTGTCTCTTGAATACCGGTATTCAATAAAGCCCCCTTGCTGCTTACCTCCTCCTGTCTCAGTATTGGCTTTCCAGCAGGCAGCTCAGATCCGTGATTTGCAGTAACACAAGCATCGTTTGAAGCTCAATGTATGAAAAAGCTTGTTCGTAAGGAAATGAGTGCCTCTCCACATGACACGTAAATGACTATCAGCCACCAAACCTGATTAGTAAGACAGTCAGCTTGTTTTTATTTTGACACATATTTAAAATTCTCTCGAAATCTCTGTGCTTTTAACGGGCCCCAGTTCACGTAGTCTCTGAATTTTACCACCGTAATTGCAAAAAAAAAAAAAAATTTTTTTTTTTTTTAATTGCAGCAAACGTTTCTGATGGTGCAATCGATCTTTGAAATATCTTCACTTGCCTCTCTCATGTATGTTTCCCTGAGCTGGAGTACATACCTCAGCACGATCCTAAGTTATAACCAGTTGCATAGTCAGTGTCCCCTCAGAAAAGCAGAAACCAACTTGAGTATTTCAGAGGGAATTTAATATAGGGGATTCATTACATAAGTCATGAAAGAGTGGAGAAGCCAAATAGGGAATAGTAAAGCAACCCATCAAAGGCATCAATTCTTCTTTGTCCTTCCTTATTCATTGTCCAGCTTTCACAGACATATGAGGGTGATTGAAAATACCATGGCTTGGGTCAGGCACACTTTAGTCCTCAAGGTGACATCTTTGCTTTTTAACACTTTAAAGAGGTCTTTTGCAGCAGATTTGCCCAATGCAATACGTCATTTGACTTTTTGACTGCTGTTTCCATGAGTATTGATTGTGGATCCAAGTCAGAAGAATGAACAAATCTGCCTTGGAAGAAGTACAATCAGAATGCTCCTTAAAAGTGAGGATGCCAAGACTTCATCTCATGTACTTTGGGCATATTGTCAGGAGGGACCAGTCGCTGGAGAAGGACATCATGCTCAGTAAGGTAGAGGGTCAGAAAAAAAGAGGAAGACCCTCAACAAGATGGATTCACACAGTGGCTGCAAGAACAGGCTCAAACATAGCAACGATTATGAGGATGGTGCAGGACGGGGCAGTGTTTTGTTCTGTTGTACATAGGGTTACTATGAGTTGGAACTAACTCAATAGCAAGTAACAACAACACAGACAACCCAGAGATTAGCAACAGTGGGAAGCTACTAAGGCTGGAAGGACAAAGGGAAGAGAGGGAGTTAACGGAGCCTAGAACATCACCTGGAAGAAGCTGGGACCAAAGAGGGGAAAAAGCTGTTACCAGAGATACAACCTGTCTTAGAACATCTAGTGCTTCTATAACAGAAATACCACAAGTGGATGGCTTTAACAAGGAGAAAATTTGTTAAATCTTCCCCGGTAGAAAATCTCAGCACAGGGATCCTGGGTCCAAAAAAAAAAAAAAACTTTTTTTTTTTTTGGACGTGCTATTCTCGTGGCTCTTGTTTTTTGCCAGTATGAACTTCTCTCTGCTTGCTTCTCTCTTTTATATATCAAAAGAGATTGACTTAAGACAAAACCTAATCTTTCAGATTGAGTTCTGCCTCATTAACATCATGTTGTTGTTGTTGGGTGCCATCAGAGTACCACTATAGCGATTCTACAGGACAGAGTAGAACTGCCCCATAGGGTTTCCAAGGAGAGGCTAGTGGATTTGAACTGCCGACCTTTTGGTTAGCAGCCAAGCTCTTAACCACTATGCCACCAGGGCTCCCATTAACATCATAGAGGTAGGATTTACAACACATAGGAAAATCACATCACTTGACAAAATGGTCGACAATCACACAATACTGAGAATCTTGGCCTAACCAAGTTGACAGATATTTTGCGGGAGGATACGATTCAATCCATAACAAAATCCAAGGTAGAGAGAAAGGGAGAAAAATACCATGGCTTCTCACCCTGGCCTGGACCAATCTTCTAGCAGCTTCTATCGGCCAAACGTACATGGAGCCAGAGGGCAAAGGAAACTGAGAAGTGAAATTCCCTGAGATAACGGATGAGAGCAGGGTGACAGAGGACAGGACACTAACTGGAACATGTTATGGAGGCAAGCATAGAACAATTGTGCCCTTTAAAGAAAGGAAGAAAGATGTGCTCAGTATACAGTCTCTGCCTTCGAGCCCTGGAGGTGAACCTTTGTCACACCAAGCCTATACTTCTAAACCCACCAATTATTGACCTTAGCTAAACGACTCGACAGCACTGGGTTGGGTTTTTTTTTGGTAATTGGTTATTGGGAAAGATGTCCCTCTCTTCACCAGGAGAGCTGATCAATGTTTGGGAAATACCATTCTAATTTAGTTCTAAAAACGATTTTCTACAGGAAAAATTAATACACCTGTATTATGACTGTGCCCTACATTTACATTTCAAGGTTTTTTTTTTTTTTTTAAGGGTCCCTGGGTGGCACAAGAGGAGCCCTGGTGGCACAGTGGTTAAGCACTCAGCTGCTAACAGAAAGGTTAGTGGTTCAAACCCACCAGCTACTCCTCAGGAGAAAGATGTGACAATCTGCTTCCGTAAAGATTCACAGCTTTGGAAACCCTATGGAGGCAGTTCTACTCTGTCCTGTAGTGTCACTATGAGTTGGAATATACTCGAAGGCAACAGGTTTTATTTGTTCTGTTTTGTTTTGGGTGGAACAAATGGTTTGCCCTCAACTACTAACCTAAATGTTGGTGGTTCGAACCTACCCAGCAGCCCCAAGGAAAAAAGGACTGATGATCTACTTCCGTAAAGATTACAGCCAAGAACCCTATGGAGCAGTACTCCTAACACCTGGGGTCACCATGAGTCAGAATCGACTCAACAGGACTGAGTTTGGTTTTGGGTTTTTTTTTTTTTTTTGGTGGTATTATGAACATGCCCCACATTTAAATTTCAAGTGGTTTTTAGACTTTTACCTCCAATTGATAAATGTCTTTATTTTCAACATTTAATATGCAAATACAAAAAAAAAAAAAGAAAAGGCATTTTAGCCCTGTCTTTGCAAAAAAAAAAAAATTTTTTTTTTTTTGCCACATTTATTCCCTGGGGTTTTTCTTGGGTTGTTTTTATTTTTAGCAGATATTTCAAGTAACAGCTGGTGAACTTTAGGCAAATTTAAGTAATCTCCTTTAAATTAGAGGCGCCTCTGTACTGCAGGGTTCCTTTCTCAGCAGTCTGGAAGTCATTTGCCCAAAATATTTACCATGTACTCCTGAGAAATGCTGCACATTCTGGGAATAGCCAAACTATTCAGTGCTATAGGGATCTGCTAAAAAGCACTGAGTATAAGGGAAAGCGACAGAGAAAAATCATATTCCTATTCACAGACAGGACTTTTAAAACCACACATTTGTTTTCAGAAAACATAACCTTCAGAAACTCTTATCTATGTTGAAATGATAATATACAACCTCTTTACTACCTTGCATCCATCTTTTTATTATAAAAATAATAAAGGCTCATTACAGAATATTTGGAAAATACACTAAGGCGTAACAATTACATTTTTCTTTAAAACTTTTAACTCCAACATCCAAAGACTACATTTCAACGCATATCTTTTGTGTGTGTGTGCGCGTGCGTGTGTGTGTGTAAAACAACCTTATGGTCATACCACACATACTGTTTTATACTCTGATTTTTATCATTTACCGTTTTATTTTGACGATTAAAACCTGTTGCCGTCGAGTTGATTCCAATTCATAGAAACCCTATAGGGAAGAGTAGAATGGCCTCCATAGGGTTTCCAAGGCTGTAATCTTTATGCAAGCTGACTGCGGTATCTTTCTCCCACGGAGCGCCAGTGAGTTCTAACCAACGACCTTCCTTCGGTTAGCAGCTGAGTGCTTAACCACTGTGCCACAAGGGCTTCTTATTTTGAGGAATGCCCCATATTTAAATTTTCCCCATCCAAAAAAAGAAGAAAATTCATTGGCTCCTAATATCCCGTTGTATGACTGTACTATAATTTATTAATTTATTTTCCTCTTGTTAGACATTTAGGAACCACATTGCTATATTTGCCTTGACAAGCCAATACAAAAAATTTTGACTGGTTTTTAGTCTTTAAAAAGGAAGTAACATCATCATGAAAGAAGCTGGTTATTTCCTCTTCTCAGCCTCTGGTTTTCTTTTTTACTTGTCTTTGGCTTCAAATTAACTTCACTTGAAGTCTTCTTCTGTTGCATTAAAGAACAGGAGTGATCAAAGTGGCCACTTACTAGAGGAACACTGACCAAAGGAGTAGCAATGGATGATTGATTATTAAAACAACCATTTTGAAGAAGATAAGCCTATTGTTCTTTATAAACTTCATGTCATATAATAATTTTTAAGGGTGTGTGTGTGTGTACATATATATATTTAGCTATTTTCCCCCATGTTTAGAAACACCTGCAATGAATTATGTATGCCAGCAGAGGCTGTGGTGAGCTGCTTATTTTGATTTATTTGGGGTACCCATTAGATTTTCTTCCTTCTTTTGTGTTTTTCTAGTAGGCATCAATGATTTGGAGAGGGTTGGCCTACAGTAGGCTTTACAGAACCAAAAGTTGCTTTATCAAACACGTTTATACTCTTGCTATATTTCTACTTACCATATGTTATGTTGGAGTCCTGGTGGCGAAGTGGTTAAGAGGTCGGCTGCTAGCCAAAAGGTCAGCAGTTCAAATCCATCAGCCACTCCCTGGAAGCCCTATGGGGCAGTTCTACTCTGCACTATAGGGTCATTATGGGTTGGAATTGACTCAACGACAACAGGATATGATATGTTTATATTATACTATATTATAATTTATTATACTGTAGTATAACATTGAAAGTATTTACACCATATTCTTTATACTATGTACTATATACCAGCAGTCCTCTAACTTTTTGGCCTCAAGACCCCTTTAAAACCAAAACAAAAATAAAACACACCCATGGCCCTGGAGTCAATTCCAACTATAACGACCTTATAGGACAGAGTAGAACTGCCTCTACAGGGTTTCCAAGGCTGTAAATCTCTACAGAATCAGACTGCCACATCTTTCTCTCATGGAGCTGCAGGGGGTTCAAACTGCCGACCTTTTGGCTAGCTGCTGAGCACTTAACCACTGTGCTACCAGACCTATCTCAGGACTCCTTAACAACTATTAAAAATTGTTGAGGACCCCAAAGAACTTTTGTTTATGTGAATCTTATCTATTAATTCTAATACTGTAAACTGTATTAGAAATTAAAATTGAGAAGATTTAAAAAATTTTATTGATTCATTTAAAAACAGCAATGCATCTATTACATGTTAACATAAGTAATATATTTTTATGAAAAATAACTAATTTTCTAGAACAAATTTAAAAAAGTGAAAAGAATGGCATTATGTTTACATTTTTGCAAGTTGCTAGTGTCTGCCTTAGTAAAATACAGCTAAATTCTCCCATCTGCTTCTGCAGTTTCTTATGATATCCTGTTTTGATTCAAATATATGAAGAAAATCTGGCCTCACACAGGTATGTAATGGGAAAAGGGAGGAAGGCATATTTAGTAGGCTCTCCAAATAACTGTGAATGTTTTCCTTTGATACCACATCAAAATTCACCAAATTCTTAAAGTTTCATTATAAAGTGGAATCTGAAACCATACTGTTACATTAAAATCCATTGGTTTTCTAGATATTTGAATGGATCTTGTATCCACGCCCATGTATGGTTTTATAACACCATGCTTTGGTCTTCCGGAATATCATGGTTGATTTGAATTACATAGATCTTCCAGACACTGGCACATTTCTTATATCAAAACAAATTACATTCATTTAATATCACTACAAGTCTCATCAGAAAAGTCCACTGGGAAGCTGTCAAGCTCATGGTGACAAATACAAGTTTTCTGAAATCCCTCTTTTTACTTGAAAGCTCTAAATGTATCATTGGGAATGAATAGTGAGTTATTTTCTGCAAAGTGACAAGCTTTCTTCATTCATTTTTGAGAAAATGTTGGCCACATATCCAAGTCTGAGTAACCATTCTTTCAAGAAAAAATAATATTTCATAGAAGAACTGTTTCATTCAACTCACGACTCAATTGCACGAGCGCTTTTCCTCAAGACAACCCCTGTACTTCAGGACGCGCCTGTAAGGGATTGAATTGCGTCCCCCCAAAATATGTGTCAACTGGCTTAGGCCATGTGTGGTTGTCCTCCATTTTGTGGTTATAATTTTATGTTGAGAGAATTAGGGTGAGATTGTAACACCACCCTTACTCAGGTCACCTCTTTGATCCATCCAAGGTAAAGGGAGTTTCCCTGGGGTGTGGCCTGTACCAGCTTTTATCTTTCAAGAGATAAAAGGAAAGGGAAACAGGCAGAGAGTTGGGGACCTCATACCACCAAGAAAGCAGCACCAGGAGCAGAGCTCATCCTTTGGACATGGGTTCCCTGCACCTGAGAAGCTCCTCGGCCAGGGGAAGATTGAGGGCAAAGACCTTCCTCCAGAGCTGACAGACAGAGAAACCCTTCCCCTGGAGCTGACGCCCTGAATTTGGACTTGTAACCTACTACACTATGAAAAAATTAATTTCTCTTCCTTAAAGCCATCCACTTGTGGTATTTCTGTTATAGCAGCACTAGATAACCTAAGATAGCACCAGAAATGTTTTATTCGTATTTTGCATTTCGTCCCACAGAGTATTAAAAAGACATACTCCAGGGTTGAGGTTTATTAAAATTAATAATTCTTACTGCTTCATCAAGAACATTCTTAATAAAAAATAATAAAAAGAACATTCTTAAAATATGAGACCAAAAGGATAAAATCTGCCCAAAAGCAAAAAAGAGAAGGCAGGAACAGATAGGAAAACTAGACAAAAGGTAATGGGGAATTCAGGGGGGAAATGCAGGCACATTGAGGGGACTGTGACCAAAGTCTTGGAACATTCTGTGCACAAATTATTGAATAGGAAACTATTTTGCTCTGTAAACGTTCACCTAAAGCACAACACTTTTTTGAAAAAGAACACTCTTATGTAAGACCAATATTTTTTAAACAAAATTAAAAAATTTTTTAATCGCGAGTACGTCATAGTGAAGAATTCAATGACTACTAGTACAGTTTGAGGCGCAGTGGTGGTTCAGTGGTAGAATCCTGGTGGTGCAGTGGTTACAAGCTACGGTTGCTAACCAAAAGGTTGGCAGTTCGAATCCACCAGGCTCTCCTTGGAAACCCTGTGGGGCAGTTCTACTCTGTCTGATAGGGTCTCTGTGAGTAGGAATCAACTCCATGGCAATGGATTTGGGCTTTTTTTTTTTTTAATCCAGGAGCCCGGGGTTTGATTCCTGGCCAGTGCACCTCATGGGCAGCCAGTGGAGGCTTGTGTGTCCCTATGATGCTGAATAGGTTTCAGCAGAGCTTTCAGACTAAGACAGATTAGGAAGAAAGGCCTAGGGGTCTACTTCCGAAATTCAGCAAATGAAACCCCTATGGATCATGAGATCACCTTTCATCGAAATAGCAGAGTGGTACACAAAATAAAGGATATTACCTATGAGAATGGAGCTCTACTAAAAAACCCACCTGGATGAGACCAACAGGTCAGCATTTACTTTACAGCGACGATGAGAAGACAAGGGGGCAGGGAAATGAGAGAACTGGAAATGGAAGAACCAGAACACAATTAAAGAGAATGCTGACACATTGTGAAAAATGTAATAAATGTCACTGAACAATTTGTGTGGAAATTGTCAAATAGGAACCTAACTTGCTGTGTAATTTTTCACCAAAAGCACAATATTAAAAAAAAAAAAACCTGTGGATCACAACAGTCCAAGTGCCAACTGACCATGGGGATGGCACAGGGCCAGGCAACATTTCGTTCCATTGTGCATGGGGTCGGCATGAATTGGGGGCCAAATCAACTCAATAACCGCGTCTTAGTCATCTAGTGCTGCTATAACACAAATACAAGTGGATGGCTTTAACAAAGAAAAGTTTATTTTCTTATAGTAAAGTAGGCTAAAAGTCCAAATTCAGGGCATCAGCTCCAGCGGAAAGGTTTCTCTCTCTGTCGGCCTTCTCATCAACGTTCCCCTGGACTAGGAGCTTCTTTATGCAGGGACCCTGGGTCCAAAGGACACGCTCTGCTCCCAGCACTGCTTTCTTGGTGGTATGAGTTCCCCCTGTTGATTTTTTCTTTTATATCTCAAGAGATTGCCCCAAGACACAATCCAATCTTGTAGGTTGAGTCCTGCATCACTAACACAACTGCTGCCAGTTCTCCCTCATTAACATCGCAAAAGCAGGATTTACAACATATAGGAAAATCATACAATACTGGGAATCATGGCCCAACCAAACTGATACACACATTTTTGGGGGGACATAATTCAATCCATGACAAGCAACTAACAACACCCTAATCTAGGTTTTTTTTAATCTAGGTTTAACATTACAAACACAGAGGAGGACAAGGCAGCCAAAATTAAGTCTCCTTTTAGGAATAGAACTTGGATAGAAAAGGATTCTGACAAGACTTGGCAAAACTACAAATCACTTACTAATTGAACATAACAATCTAAGGATTTCTTTCTGGTGTTTGATATGAGTGTTTAACAACCCCTTCCTTCAGCCGGGGCTGTTTGGGACTTGGGTGTATAGAATTGTTCAGGCTGTTCCTAACAGAGATCAAACCCCTTTAATTAAACACCCACCTAGAGGTTAGGAGTTGGAGGGGAGTTAAGTTACAGGAAAATTTTTTCCAAAGAATGACTGTGATTCAGTGAAAGGACTGGCCAATAAACTGCATTCTAAGTCAAGGTCATGGCTCCCAGCATAAACTGAAGAGCCCAGGGGCCTCACAGTCAATGGCTGGGCACTTATGAGTGCTCCAGGTCAAGCTTAGTGTCTACACGGCAGCCATCAATTTGTTTTCAAAGAGCTGCTCCAAAGTCAGCAGGGTTAATCAATTCTAACCACTAGGCAATCAAATAGCAAGCAAAGGTATCCCAAGAGGGGGAAGAAGGAAGAAAGCAGAACACACCATTTGACGACCTAATCATTCAAGTACAATTCATGACAGAACCATCATTTCAATCTTCTGTTGCGTATTAGCACTCATCCATTAACTGACAACATATTCTCCCTCCCCCCCACCCCCATTTTCAAACTATTCTTATAGACACAACTACAGAACAATCTGTTTGGCTTCATTCAGTGCTGGGAAAGGAATTGTGGCTTGAGTACATCGGCAGAAGGACATACTTTGTTCAAAAGTGGCAGAACAGGCAAAGAATAAAACATGAGGGTTTGTTAAATCATGGACTCAGAGTTCCCCGCCTGGTGGAGAGCTTCTCAGGGAACAAAAGGAGAGGCAGAAACGGAAGTGAAGACAGAAGAATGACTTAAAGAGATGACAAGCTTTCAAAACAGAGAGAGTCCATGGATAGAGGCACAAACAATCCCAGTTAGGGAGAAAGGGTATGTATTTTGGGGTGTGTGTGGGGGAAGGCAGCACCTAAAAGAGTTTTTGACTGGACTTGGTGTGGTATTATTTCCCTAGGGGCCATGTGGAAATGCATAGGGATACTTTTGCTGGTTGTAACCACTGGTGGCAATGCTGGTTCTCATGGGGTGGAGGGCCAGGGATACTAAAAGTCATCACACAGAACTGCCCTTCTCAATGTCAATAGTACTCCCACTGAACAGCATTGATCTGAGGAAGCCAAAGTGCCAAACTGGCCACTGGGGGAGCTCCTCTATTAATCAGATCTTAAAAGCATATGGCCCAAAGAATGTCATCAATGTCACTGAACTGTACACGTAGGAACAATTGAATTGGCGTATGTTTTGCTGTATATATTCTTAACAACAACAACAAAACAATTTTTTAAAAGGATACCAAGATCCCAGGAAATATGGATGAGGCACTGACCATGTACGGCAGCCACGGTAGATCAGTGTTGTTGTAATTATTCTACTTTTGTAAAAACAAACCAATAAATCCTGTGTAATGATAGGGGAAAAAAAGAACGTAACGTCACTGAACAGTATGTGTAGAAACTGTAGAATGGGAACCTAGTATTCTGTATATATTTTCACCAAAAATATGATATTTAAAAAAAAAAAAAAAAAGCACATGGCTCACGAAGGATAAATAGTAAAGGATGAATCATAGAGACCTGCAAGGAATTGTAAGAAGTACAACAGGAAGGCTAAAGACCCAAGGATTAGAGGCTTGTCAAGATTCAAAAGTCAACACAAATACTTTTTGAGATACAGCAAGAATATTGCAAGTTGCAGAAAGAGGGGAGAATTTCCTATCATTTAGAAAAGGTAGGGAAACATGGTTAAAAGAGAATCGGAGAGCAAAATGGAAAGAGGATTAACAATTAGAAATCCCCACAAGGGACTTATGCCCTTACAGGGCTGGGCTAGGACCACTTACCCCTCTGACGAAAAGACTCAACCTTTGCCTCAGGCTCTGGAAGCAGTCTGTCCCCATTCAGAAGAACTGAATAAAAGAGCAAGCCTGACCTCTGGATATATCATTCCCACTGGGGTAAGTGGCCTCCCTCACTCTTGATCAGATCTTAACCTCAAGGAGCTGGTAGTCTGGTTTGAGGGAAGCAAGACAAGCTAAAATAACAACTCCAAAGATGTCAAAAGACACCATAAGATTAAGCCCTAGATAAGTTGTACAGATGTCAAATAGTATAAATAAATAAGCAAAAAAGAATAACTGTGGCTTAGAGCAGGTGGGAAGCCCTTTGTGAAAGATATAGAATTAGGGAGAGGAAATAAAATGAACATAGACCTCATTCCTTGACTCCTGTCTCGGCTTAGTACTTCAACTGTCACCAGCTTTCCCAGCTGGCTCTGTGCTTGGACTTCCACCTCTTGTCTTGCTCAGCCCTTTGGCATCTCCGGGTTTATCTGCTCTCTTGGCCAGATGCCACCAGTGCCTTGGCTTGATACAAGGAAATGTCACTGGTCACCAACTGTAGGCAAGCAGCCCAGACGTACTCATAAGAAAGGGAATGAGCATCCCCATTTTGTATAGAGTGGGGACCAGCCTCACCAGCTTCGATGCTTTCACAAAATCAAGCCCAAGGGAAAAAATTGTCAAAAAAATCTCTCTTTCAGCAAATATATAGAGATCAAAGCTTATTAGTGGTTACCAAAGGTGGGAGGGTCGGGAAGAAGGGGAGTCATTGCTTAGGGGACACTGAGTTTCTGTTAACGGTGCAAATGGAAAATGGCAGTGGTAATGGCTGCACAACGTGGTGGACCTAATCATCACTGAATTATCCATGTGAAAATGGTTGAATTGGGAAATGTTTTGTTATATATAGCTTTACTGCAATAAAAAAAAAAAAATAAGTGAATAAAATGTCTTTTTCTCTCTATGCTTTGATCGCTTCCTTTTTGTTTTCCTTTTCTAAAAATTGGTCCCAAGTATAATAGGGAAATTCCCCGGTATCTATCATGAATGATAGACTGGAATGCTTTTGAATAACATTTACTAAAATCTTGGTAACCAAATCGGTAGCAATATGGTGTCTGGAATCAATTTAAAAAGTGTTGATCCATTAGCTCCACAGAGAGTCGATAAATCTATGAGCCATAATATAAACTGTGATACAAATA
Source organism: Elephas maximus indicus (assembly GCF_024166365.1). Lineage (NCBI taxonomy): Eukaryota > Metazoa > Chordata > Mammalia > Proboscidea > Elephantidae > Elephas > Elephas maximus. The sequence continues at coordinate 29,184,180 of NC_064829.1, forward strand.
AACCTGCTGTGTAAGCCATGTGCATGTTGGGGCCGTAATCTTTATGACAGACTGGAATAAATCATTATGTTTATTCTCAATGCGGTTTTTTTAAAACTACATGTTATGCATCTTTTATACTTTAATTAAGTTACTGCCACTCAAAGTCTGGTGAGCTAAGAAAAAAATTTTTTCCTTCTAAAAATTAAAAACTTATTTCCTAGCATGACACCCAAGTAGACACAAATTAGGACAATGGTTGGCTATATCATAAAAATGCCTTAAAATGCAGCCCACATGGGGGCAGATGAAGTAAGGGGGGCAGCAGAAGACGAGTTTTTTTCTTTGTTGGTAGGCTCTGCCAATGCCATGTTTGGGTTCTGGGTTTGTGCTTATCTGACATCATGTTGACACAGGCATGAATGTTCTGAATTTTTGAAGGACTTGTGTGTGAGTCTGAGGCTGTTGTTGCTATGCTTGCTGGCATGCATTTCTCTTAATGAAGAGTTTTTGATAAGCTGTAAAAATTTCACAACATGTAGCCACTTGATAACAGCAACATGTTTTCCTTGGGAAAAACAACCGGAGACTCAAAACCGTTGACACTGCAGTATGCACTATTGTGCAGGGAGAGTTCCTATGAGGACAGGATTTTCTAGAGAGTTTTTAGGAAGACCACAGTTTTGACTCACTGTATTATAATACTGATCACTGAGCATTTAGGAAGGTTGTACTTAGCTCCTTACCCTCAGGTTTCAATCTTCTTGTGTTTCCCAATTCAATAGGCTCTAGCTTGCTAATAACCAATATACACTGATGAAGGTCTTTCTTCTGAACTCTAAACTAAAAACGATGTTTTACTTTTCCCCAGTCATGAGATAATTAATCCAGCACATCAAACTTTCTTTAAGTAGCCACTCTAAGGTCTGTTGATTGATTATTAGGCTAAAAGCAGATCAAAGTTGAGTATTAAAACTGAGTTATGAAATTTAGGTCTATTCAAGCCCAAAGCACACGGAGTTTCTTTCTAAGATCTTTAATTCTGTTGTTCTTTTTTTTAAAATCCTTCAGCTATGTTTAGAAAGTTAACTCAACTTTGCATGATATAGACATTGAAATTCTAATAAACATGAATTATAACATTAAATTTATATAGCATAAAAATATACAAATAACTTTGAATACATATGTACATATAACTGACTTGTAACATCAGTCCTTGCTGGATGCATCTACTAGGTCAGCTGCAAAGAGCAGATCAGCAAGCCATGGACATACACACACCCCTCCCCGGGCAGGATGGGAAAACACTCCTCAAGTATGTGCTGTCTATGGCCAAGTTGTGTGTGCGCAGCAATGACACAGGCAGCAGGTCCCTCTGCCTCCCAGCCTGCCGAGTCTTCCCCACTGTGTCCAGAGTCAGTCCCAATACTCCAAGTACATCCTCTGACTTAGTTTCCTAGTGCTGCTGTAATGTAAAATAGCAAAACTGGGTGGCTTGGAAGAACAGAAATTTATTCTCCCACAGTTCAGGAGGCTAAAGGTCAGAACTCAGGGTGAGGCTCCAGGTCGTTTTTTGTCTCAGCTTCTAGTAACTACCTGCAATCCTTGGCGCTCCTGGGCTTAGACGTGCAGCTGTCTCCACTGTGGCATGGTGTCTGTCTTCCCCCGTGTGTGTGCCTCTGTGCTATTCTGCTTTTTTTATAAGACACCACTCAGAAGTGATTAGGTTTAGGACCCACCTTACCCCAGTAGGACCTCGTTAACATAAAAAAGAAACCCCGTATTTCCAAATTTAACCCATAACACCCCCAAAACTGCACATCAGTTAACTTTCATTCGATTTAAAAAAAAACTTCAAATAAAGTTTTATCAAATAGGCAGTGTAAAACTATTTTCCTTCATCAGCTTGTCCAAAAGTGAAATAAGAACAGAAACACTCAGAAACCTATTAAATATCCTCCTGCCTTAGTTCCATTCTTATCTCTCCCCCACTAATTTTTTCATCCCTCCAGACTTCTCAGCACTCAAAAAAGAATACTTGCAGCAGAGTCTGTTACTTTCATTGATCCAGAATAGAGAGGGGAAACCCCCACAATGTCCTTCTTTGCACGTTGATACTCCTAACCCCACCAAAGAAGCTTGCTGGCAGGCGATACCTTGGCCAAACCAAACCAAACCCACTGCCTTCGAGTTGATTCTGACTCATAGTGACCCTACAGGACAGAGTAGAACTGCCCCATAGAGTTTCCAAGGAGCGCCTGGCGGATTCAAGCTGCTGACCTCTTGGTTAGCAGCCGTAGCACTTAACCACTACGCCACCAGGGTTTCCGATACCTTGGCAGCTATGAGAAATCGTTTTGTTTCAGGTAGCATTGCTTTCTAGAAGCCTCCTCCAGCCTTACCTTCCATTTGGCTCTTGTGAGTTAGTTGTCTATTGATTGACCATTCCCTAAAAGCAGACCAAAGATGAAGACTAATAATGAATTAAGAGGCTCAGGCTTATCGAAGCCACAAGAACAAGGAGTTTCACTCATTTACCCCACCCTTGGAGCCCTGGTGGCACAGTGGTTAAGATCTTGGGTGCTAGTCAAAAGGTCAGCAGTTCGAATCCACCAGCTGCTCCTTGGAAAGCCTAAGGGCAGCTCTATGCTGTCCTATAGGATCCCTTTGAGTCAGAATCAACTCAATGGCAAACGGTTTGGTTTTATCAACAAATTAAGACTACTCTTCTCACTATAGTTGGTCTTTGCGTTTGCCACCAGCGTCCAGGTGGGCAGGCTAGGACACCACAGTGGATCTGCAGCCAGGCAAAAGTAGAGCTGTGACACTGCCACTAAGAACCGAACCCATTTCCATCCAGTTGATCCCGACTCATAGCGACCCTATAGGATAGAGGAGGACTGCCCCATAGGGTTTCCAAGGCTCTAGGCTTTACAGAAGCCGACTACCACATTTTTTCACCTGTAGAGGGGCTGGTGAGTTCAAACCAGCAAACTTTCAGTTAGCAGCTGAGTGATTTAACCACCGTGCCACCAGGGCTCCTTTCTGATGCTGCAGGACCCAGGAAAATCGGGGACACCTAACTACCAGAATAGTAGTTTCTGCAGAAACCTTGGAGTCCTCTTCCTTTGAGCTCTTCTCTTCCCACCCACCAAAATGCCTCATAGATTCTTACCTAAAAGTGGTTGTTCTTCTAAATTTCATATAACAATAGCTTCTAGAGAGGATGGTCATATATTTACATGTACATTTTGGGATACCCTTTTCTCACAGCCTTTGGGATACTTTCAACTGCAGAGCAATTGACACTTATAGATTTAGAACATAGGCTAAGTTTTAAGCTTATGTTACTGGTCTCTGCCTGGAGTGTCAACAAGAGCTGGCAGGAGGATCTGGAAGCTAAAGGCCCTGGAACAAATAAGGGCTTTGCCCTTAGCCAGGCTGGGAAACAGTCCAAGAGCAGATGCCATGGTTCTTTCTCTGAAAGCCTCCAAAAAGCACCATGAGATCTAAAGGAACTATGCAGCTAGGGCCCAAGCCCCTCACAACTCCAGGGGGCGCTATTCATAGGAAACCAGTGGGAAGTGCTCCCTGGGGGCTGTGCTGTGTGCAGCTGCAGGCCTCTGAGAACAAGAATGCTTTTCTTCCCCGTATGCCCTTGATTCTCCTGAGAGACACACCACAGGGAGTCTCTTGAGTCAAGGGATGTTTCCTGTCCTGGGCATGGATACAGATCCATCCAAGAATGTGACAGTAAGTGGCAGTCTGTAAATATTGCTTAATGCTGTGTCTTGTCTACCCAGAGGCCCTCCCAGAGGGTTTCCCCTTGTATTTTGGGAACAGCTCAGACTTTGGAGTCAGGAAGGTAGAAAACTGGTTCCGCTACTTACAGGTTGTACGGCCTTGGGTAAGTTACTTATCCTAGTTCTTGGTTTTCTCATTTGTCAGAATGAGTTAACTGTTTTTAACACTCAGAGTTATGACACCTAATGGGGAGAATTCCTCCTTTCCTGGTAGACTCTGGGCCTTTCTGTGTGAGGTTAGGGTTTTGTGTAAGGGAGAAATGAGAGGGGCCAAGGTTGGCTTGGTTTAATTTATAGTGGAAAGAACCGATGTTACTAGAGGAAGAAGGGAAAATCCATTGGAAAAAGGTGAGAAAAAGGAGAGAGAAAGAGGGTAGGCTGGGCTAGGGGAAAAATTGGGAGCTTGTAGAGGAAAGGAGGAGAGATTTGTGGGTCAGCTGTAGAACATGTGACCAATATCTAGAGAGGGGGAGTTGAGGACATTTGTGTGACCCTTAATGGAATTTTCCTTTGGCATTTTTAGGTGTTATATTGCTTTGCAACTACCTTTTTGCTTGTTAGACCTTTTAATGTTACACTGTGTTGTATTTTGACCATGAGGAAACATTTTTTGGTTACTCTTAAATGAGATTATTTGCTACGTGAACCACCCAGCCTTGCATTGAAATCCTATTTTCATTTTCTCCTTGGTATTTAGGGGGTAAAAAAAAAAAAAAACTAGTGCCATCGTAGGAGTCATAAAATCTGCCTCTGTCGCTTACTAATTGTGTGACTGTGGTCAAGCCATGTGCAAATGACTCCAATTATACATGTTATTGAGTTTGTTTTCTATGATGTTTCCAGGTTTCAGGTGTCTACGATATTCCTGGAGAATGAAAAACCAAAACCCACTGCCATCAAGTTGATTCTGACTCATAGAGACCCTATAGGACATGGCAAAACTGCCCCATAGAGTTTTCAAGGCTGTAAAATCTTTACAGAAGTAGATTGTCACATCTGTCTCCCACAGAGTGGCTGGTAGGTGTAAATCGCCAACCTTTTGGTGAGCAGTTGAGTGCTTTAAGCACTGTGCCAAGTGGGCTCCTTTCCTGGAGAATATTGAGATAGAATTACAGCTTTCTTTGACTTCATCTTCATGGGTCCTGGTCCCCATGACGTGTGATGTGGACTTGACTGCTCGCTGGGAAAGTGGGAGATGAGCTCACATAAACTTTCTAGAAGCATCTTTACAGAACTCATTTATGTCATTCAAAACTCCCTGAATCCAAAAAATATCTCACAAAAAGCCAGCTAAACAACTCATGCATTTAAAAACATGTTCTGATGTTTTGACACTTGCAAATAATACAGTGGAAAAAATACCTTGGGACCAAAGGAAAATGTCTTTGTACCTCTGGGCAGGTAGTATTCTGCATTGTGGACAGTCAGGGTTTAACGTTTGATGCAAGCATCTGAACGCAAATATTTTTAAAACTTCTCTCCTCCTTCTGCCCTCTGATATTCAGTTGTTTTAGCGGTCCCCAAAGAGCAGCAGGGTAGCTTATATGGGAATTATATGAACCATTGCTTTATTTTATGTTTTAGTTTTAAAGACTATTCCCATCGGGCTTCTTTAGCTTGATTTTTGTGAATCCTCATAAAACTGAGAACTAAATGAAGGTGAACAGAAGTAAACTTTGTTTCCCTCTTACAATCCAATTTCTCACCCCCATATTATTTTCACTTTCCTGCAGAATGCTGTAATTCACTTATCCTCCACTCCCATGTCCAGTGCAAAACCCAATTGTATCATCCCTTCATTTCTGTTGGGAGAAAATAAACCAAATCAGTCAGAGCACTTGCCCGTGAAACAGGCAACCTCCTGATGGGGTTAGAGTGGCATTTAGATGAACCAAGTTCTCCCATCCTAGGTCTTTCCATAGAATGTAGACAAAAGGACAGGAAATGACACACATTCTCCAACTCCAGGGAACAAAGAGCACCTATTCCCACCAACACATTGCCATAGAGTCCATTCGGACTCATAGCGACCCTATAGGACAGAGTAGAACTGTCCCATGGAGTTTCCAAGGAGTGCCTGGTGGATTTGAACTGCGGACCTTTTGTTTAGCAGCCGTAGCTCTTAACCACTGCACCATCAGGGTTTCCCTATTCCCATAGTCACACAGATTTACTGCAGGACAAGCTGCAAGTACATTGCCCCAAACGCCTCCCCACCCACTCTATTCCCAGCAGAGAATGGGCTGTTGCAAATGTGTGTCCATGGGTCCTAGTAGATGTTTTCAAAGGGAACAGCCAGAACTGGCATTCCCATCTATATTTAAGGAGCAATTTCCATGCCACTTAAAAGAAATTATGGTATTTTTTTCCTGAATAGAAGAGTAATGTAAGTCAGTTTAAAAACAGGAAAAAATAAGAATTCTAAAATTCTGGTGTAAATCTTTCTAGATTTTTCTATACATATATATGTTTACAGAGTATGTATATGTTAGATGATAAAAAGTGAATGATACTACATTTGCATAATACAGATTTTTTAAATTAACTATATTGCCTGAATATTTTCTCATTTCATTAAATATTATTTCCTACCAGCATTTGAAATGGCTAATGTTCATATTTATTTAGCTAAGCCCCAATTAGTGGACCATTTAATCCCAATTTTCTGCTATTAAAAATAATACTTCAAGGAATGTCTTTGTGTACAGATCTTGGCAAACCTCAGCCATAAATTCTTTGGCATAAATCTGGAAAAGCTGAAATGCCGGTAACAAAGTATGACCATTTTAAAGGTTTTTGATGTGCAACTTTAAACATCAATTTTCAGTCTCCCCTGTCTTGCCAACATTGCATATTATCTTAACAAAAAGTATTTTGCCAACTTGATAAAAGAAAAATCTTATTTCAGTGTGCTTTTAATACGAATGTCTATGGTTGCTTATGAAATTGAAGGTGTTTTTTCATATGTTTATTAGCCGTTTATATTTTTCTTTTGACTGTGTATATCCCTTCCTTAATTTTTTGGAGTATCTTTTTCTTACTGATATAAGACCTCTTCAAGTAGTCAGGATACTAACCTATTGTTAATATGCTGGCAAAATGATCTCTAGCTTGCCATTTGTCTTAGTTTTATTTACAATGTTTTTGATACACGGAAGGGTTTCATTTTTATGCAGTTGAAACCACTGCGTCCTTCTTTATGTTTCTGACTTGTGTGCATGCTTCTTCCAAGTCCCACAGACTTTTGCCAATAAGTCATAACCATGTATTGCCTTGTATTAGCTCTTTCACTGTTGTTCAAGATTTAAATAGTAATCGAGGGCGAGGACAAGCTTTTACACTGCTCTTGTTAGTTGCTGTTGAGTTGTCTCCAACTCAAGGCAACCCCATGTATAACAGAACAAAATGTTGCCAATTCCTGTGGGTTTTCTTACCCATGAAACTAAATATCACAGTCATTGGTAATCACACAGTGGTCTGTTGTGATCTACAGGGTTTTCACTGGCTGATTTTCAGAAGTAGATCACCAGGCCTTTCTTTCTAGTTTTAGTCTGGAAGCTCTGCTGAAACCCGTCCACCATGTGTGACCCTGCTGGTATTTGAAATATTGGTGGCATAAGCTTCCAGCATAATCGCAAGTCACCACAGTCTGACAAACTGACAATGTCCTGTATTCAGTAGACTGCAATCTATTCCATTAATTTATTTTTTAATTGAGCACCTATTATTAAGTAGCACCTAGGCACTGGGTTTTTTTAATATTATACCAGGGTTATTAAGTAGAGATGAGATAGACCGTGGTACACAGCTGCTTCTTCATGAATTCCATCAGCACGTATTGGTAATTTCCTCGTGAACAGTGCAGAGGCCAGGGCGGGAAGGGAATAGTGGCGAATCAGACAAAGACCCTGCCCCTTGAAACATTTATAGTTCAATAAACTCTTGAGGGATTAAAGAGAGATAAAATTTGAAAGAGACAGATGAATAACTGTAATACAAGAAAGAGAGGAGGGGTTAAGTGCCTTATGAAGGATAAAAACCCTCTACACCCTGTAGCGCAATAAAAAGATGCTACCTGCTAAATATGCTTGTAATCAACTCACAGTGCCCAGAGGAGAGCTCAGTGAAGGGCTATGGAAAAGGGGCTAGCATTTCTTTATGCTGCATCAACTGTCTTTTGCATTTAGGTTTTGCTCATAGCACTTTTCGGTGTACATACGTTTTCCTTTCTTACGTTGTTAAATCTTCTTGGATGGTGTGGCAGGCTGAATTTTCCAAAGATAGTTGCACCAGTATATATGCTGTCCTTAGAATGTGATATTAACAAGCCTCATTGAGAGGTACGGTCTACATTCCTTCCCCTTGAACCTGGATGGATCTGTGTAACTGTCTCGACCAACAGAATGTGGCAGAAGTGATGCTGCGTGACATCCGAGATGAGATCCTAAAAGGCAATATGGCTCCTGGCTGGCTCTCCTCTCTCTCAAGAAGCTTCTCAGAACCCAGCCTCCATGTTGTGAGGATGTCCAGGCCACAAGGAGGCGCTAGGCGTGGGTATCTAGCCTCTCCAGCTGGGCTTCCGGGCATTTAAGTGAACAAGCCTTCAGGTGATTCCAGACCCCAGACGTCAAGTCTTCCAGCTGAAGCCCCAGACATCATGGAGCAGGGATAAGTCATCCCTGCTGTGCCCACCAGGAATTTCTGACCTAGAGACAGCGCTGGCTTCATGGACATGGTGTGCAGCCTTGCAGTAGCAGCATCATTTCCACTGCATTCTATTGGTTACAAAAGAGCCACAAGCCTGCCCAGATTCAAGGCAGGGTGGGGTAATGGCGGACACTGACTCCCTCCTCTCGATGGAAGGAGTGCGAAGGTCACTTATAGAAGAGCATGTAGGATGTAAGATATCGTAGCTGACTCTGGAAAATGATACCTGCTCCAGGTGGTATTTAGAGCTTTGTAATTGGATGAGAGCACTCAGGAACAGAGTGTAGACAGAGAAGGCTTGTTCTGGACTAAGCACTGGGCCGCTTCATATTTAGAGATTAGGAGGAGGAAGCCTGGAGTAAAGGCCATTTCTTGCAGTAGCTGCCACTTCCTGCTGAAGTTCCTTAGAGTGTGGGGTCATGGCAGGTTCTGGCATCAGCTGCAAGCCAAGGCCAGAGCCAGCCCTTCCACAGTGGGTGCTGCCTGGGGGCTCAACTGAGCACTACTCCACCAAGACAATCAAACAGTCTTCAGCGCCTCTCAGTCCCTGGTGCGCAATCTTCAATAACACAAGGATGTGGGTAGGGGATTGCCACAGACCAGTGTCAAAACCAGAAATTGATAGCAAATATCTTGCTTTGATTTTGGGATTTACTTACCCACGAAACTAAATATTTACTGTAAAGAAGTTCCTGACTAGGATTGATCCTAGCAGCAGCTTTTCTTTCACCCAAAGTTGCTAGTCTTTTACTTCCTGTTTGAAACTGGCTTGCTTAATTTGAATTTCAAAGGATATGGCTGAGAGGAGGGGCAGAGACTCTCTTGTAACCTGATATCAGTTGATCTCAGTGAAAGGGGGCAAGTAGGGTTCAACCAATCATGTTAAGATTAGCCAACGGGTTGATCTATATTTCTCCCTCTTCTCTTTATGGAAACCCTGGTGGTGCAGTGGCTAAGAGCTACAGCTGCTACTCAAAAGGTCAGCAGTTCAAATCTAACAGGTGCTCCTTAGAAACCTTATGGGGCAATTCTACTCTGTCCTATACAGTCGCTATGAGCCGGAATTGACTCAAGGGCAACCGGTTTGGTTTTCTGGTCTTCTCTGTATGGGATCTCTGGTGGTGCAGTGGTTAAACTCTTGGCTGCTAACCAAAAGGTCAGCAGTTTGAACCCACCAGGTGCTCTGCAAGAGAAAGATGTGGCATTCCGCTTCTGTAAAGATTCACAACCTTCAGAGGATCCCTGATGGCACAGGAGAACAGTGGGATAAATGCAGACCTCAAATTCTCATAAAAAGACCAGACTTAACGGTCTCGCTGAGACTAGAGGGACGCTGGTGGTCATGGTCCCCGGATCCTCTGTTGGCCCAAGACTGGAACCATTCCCGAAGCCAACTCTTCAGACAAGGATTGGACTGGACTATAAGACAGAAAATGATACTCGTGAGGAGTGAGCTTCTTGGCTCCAGTAGACACATGAGACTATGTGGGCAGCTCCCGTCTGGAGGTGAGATGAGAAGGCACAGGGGGACAGGAGCTGGCTGAATGGACACAGGGAATACAGAGTGGAGAGGAGCGTGCTGTCTCATTAAGGGGAGAGCAACCAGGAGTTTTTGTATGAGAGACTGATTTGATTTGTAAACTTTCACTTAAAGCACAATTAAAAAAAAAAAAGATTCACAACCTTGTAAAGCCTATGGAGTAGTTCTACTCTGTCCCATAGGGTTGCTATGAGTCAGAATCAACTTGAGGCAACAGGTTTGGTTCGACTTTTTGGTCTGCTCTTTATAAGCCTCATTGTACCTAATGTCATCCAGCCATTTGTTTTTTCTAGAATCAGAACGGCTTCCCTATATACGTACAGAATAACTGCTCAGAATAAACCTTATGTCTTAGGCTGAGTTCTCTAGAGAGGCAAAACCAGTAAAGCATATAAATATATATGGAGAGAGATTTATGTCAAGGAAACAGCTCACGCAATTGTAGAGGCTGGAACATCCCAAGTCCATGGGTCAGGATAGAGGCTCCTCCTGATTCATGCAGCCACAGGGGCTGGGGAACCCAAGGTCAGCAGGTCAGAGAGCAGGGCTCTTATTCACAGGCTGTGAAGATCGATGAATCCCAAGATCGGCAGAGAAGACCACAAGGGTTCTCCTGATTCACTTAGCTGTAGGGGCTGGCGAACCCAAATTTGGCAGATCAGTGAGGGCTCTTGCTCACAGGCTGTGAAGATTGACGAATCCCAAGATCAGCAGGTAAGCTGCTAGCTCAAGTCCCAAGAACTGGAGGTCAGATGAACAAGAGGCAGCTGCAGGATCCAGAAAGGGCAAAAGCCAGAATGTCCACTTGTCTTTAGATGCAGGCCACGTGCCCAAGGAAACTCCCTTTCAACTGATTGGCTACTCACAGTAGATCCCATCATGGGGCTGATCACATGTAAACACTGAGAATCACAGCCCAGCCAAGTTGACACACAGTCTTAACCATCACATGTTCTATTCAATTTTTTTTTTGAGTTTTGATTATTTCTAAAACTAGTCAAAATCCATCTTTTTAGAAACCATAGTTGCCCCTTCTTCAAAAGCTAAAGAATCCTTCAATTTGCTCAACTCTAAAGGTACCTTAACATGCCAAATAGTAGCATCTGGATTTAGATTTAACTTGACTCCTGAGCTTTCTCTAAGAATAGTTGGTGAACTATTATATTTTGGAGACGTTCCTAAACTAATAGAGTTCAAAGGTAACTTTTTTCTTTTTTCACCTCTAGGGACCAAAAAGCCTGATGACAATGGAAAAAAAAAAAAATTAAGTTCCCCTTCACAAAGACCCTGCTATAAGAGTTGAACAGCCCATATTTCAGAATGGGAAATTGTGTTATCATATAGATGACTTGTTAAAATGGTTTTGACCTCTACAGACAGTTATAAAAATCAAGACATGCGCTGCTGTTCCTTTAATACCGTTTTTGCTCATGCAGTCAATGCCCTATTACATTCAGTAATGCTTAACTCCTGAGTTAAAAAACAACTACGTAGCAATTTGGACCACTCTGGAGTCCCCTTACTGTTTTGCGGTTTTATGCAATTCATACTTTGTATACAAGAGTGCGGCACCTGGAGCAGGCAGCAAGAAACGTGGAATTAGAAACACTTCCCAATGAAATTACGGTGACAACCGAAGGCTTGAGATTTCTGTGTGAGCCTGGAGCTGCAGATATTCATTATAGGTACTTGGAAGGCACAGCTGCCCCTGCGGAAAACCACATCTAATCATTGTGCTGCTGGGGGCAGGCGTGGAGGACAGCCCAGGGCCACCCAGAGCCAGGAACTGTGTCCATGGCAACACACAGCTCCATTTTTAAACTTTTCTTTGCATAAAAAGAAATTGCTTAGGCTTTTTTCTTTTTTTCTTCCTACCAATTTTGGAATTTGTGACAACAGTGAATACGCTGTAGGTCTAACACTTCCTGGTGGTTAATAAGTAACTGGGTTAAGTGCCCTTGGCTTTACCTCCGGCTTTGGCAGTGCCAGCCAGTCATTAATTACTGCACCAGGAAGCACTTTCCAATCAAATTATTGTTTAGTAAAAACAAAAGAAAATGGAACTATTATTGCTGTCATCAACAATTATCAATTCTCCCTATGAGTCTAAGTAGGAATATTGGAGGTTTTTAGGGAAAAGTGTTCCTCTGTGAGTTGGTTGTCATCCCTGGGTGGTGCAAACAGTTAGCATACTCAACCGCTAACCAAAAGGTAGGAGGTTTGAGTCTACCCACAGGCACCTTGGAAGAGAGTCCTGGTGATCAACTTCTGAAAAATCGGCCATGGAAAATTCTATTGAGCACAGTTCTACTCTGACAAACATGGGGTCGCCGTGAGTTGGAGTCCAATTTAGGGCAACTGGTAGTGGGTGGTGGATAGGTTAAGAAGGGCTTGATACTATGAAGTTACATCTAATATTGCAGGGATGGTTGAATGTGGATGGGAGGAGGCTGACACGCAGCAGGAAGACCCATGAAGGCTACACACACTTGCTCTAGAATTTTCACAGCATTTACAGATTGGTCCTGGAGCCCTCAATCATTCTTCTTTGCCAGTGGCCTCATAACCCTGCCATTAAACCAAGTGTCCCAAATGCTTCTTGGGCAATAAAAAAAAAAAAAAACCGTGCCGTAAAAGGCGGAAAAGAACCACTAAGCAGAGTGAACATGCATGCCCCAAAGTCATGTTTCCTGAGTACTGACAATGTGCCAAGCAGGTACTGTGCGGCGTGCCGTGTGGTTTATACACACCACCTTGAGCAAACCCCCTAATCCCACCACGAGGAGAGTACAGTTATTATTTCTGTTTCACAGAGAAACTGAGGTCACTTTGGACTAAATTGACCACACCGTGGTTAAATAGCAGAGCCAGAACTTGATTCCTAGTCTTTCCATCAGAGCCTCTTAACCACTAAGAGGCTTGGAGGCATGATTATTATAGGAAGGCATCATCAGGTCGCGGCTGTCTCAGTTCACTGCCTGTCCATACCATGGACACCCCAAAATTGTGCAGTTCGGCAGAGCACCACGTGCCCGTCAGCTGGTTCAGAGGGCACCCCCTAACTGTAGCGGAGAGAGGTGCCTGTGGCCAGAGACCTCATGCAGACTGGCCAACAGCGGTGCCTCAGTCCCACGCTGGAACGCTTGACGTGGAATTCTACCTGTTCAATTCCAAACTGTTTCCCAGAGCCCTAGGTGCTGGAGAAAAACAGGTCCTTCCTGGCTGGGTTCCCTAAATTCAGACTCTCCTCTGGGTTCAGGTGAACATGATCTAGTTATCCTCTTTCCTGCCTGTCTGCCTCTGGGTCTTTACAATTTAATTTTGTCATGTAAGCACCATCCCATGCAATCCCTACAAGGTAAGTGACTATATCTAATTGATGAAGGGCCATCCCTGCCTGGTCCAAGCGGAACAAATAGCTTTTGACCTAAGCATGACTGACCCTCCAATCTCCTCTCTCACCACTCTCATGCCCACAGATAAGCCCTTTTCTTTGCCTGAAATGCCCACTCTATCCCTTTTGTCCTGTATGTGAGAGATTCCTTCTTAACATCCCAGATTAAATGTCACCTACTTGTAAAACTTTCCCAAAGTTTCATTCCCTCAGGTGGGATCCCATAGCTCTTGGTAAACTCATTTTTTTGAATACCTGCTAAATGCCAAGCTGTTTCAGGTCTAAATTGTGGATCAAAGGGCAAAGGGAGTATGTGATTATAGCCAGTACAAGGGGCTTCATAGGCCAGCTAAGAATTCAAACATGAATAAGACAGGGTCCTTGTCCTCAAGGAATCCCCAGTCTAGATAAAACAAAAAAGCCCAAACCATTGCCATCAAGTCAATTCCTACTCATAGTGGCCCTACAGGACACAGAACTGCCCCATAGGGTTTCCAAAGAGCAGCAGGTGGATTTGAACTGCCGATCTTCCAGTTAACAGCCAAGCTCTTAACCAGTCTGCCACCAGGGCTCCAATCTAGATACTTAAAAAAAAACTCAAACCCATTGCCATCCAGTGGATTCCAACCCTATAGGACAGAGTAGAACTGGCCCACAGGGTTTCCAAGGAGGGGCTGGTGGATTGAACGGCCAACCTTTTGGTTAGTAGCCGAGCTCTTAGCCACTGTGGCACTGAGGCCCCAGGCCAGCCTGGGAAGAGACAGACAAATTGTCACTATGCAGTGCACCATGCGCTATAGTGGAGCGGGAGACAGCCCAGCAGGAGTCAGGAAAGAGCCACTAACCTGTAGTCTTGAGAGACTTCATTGAGAAGAGGTTGTTTCAACTAAGTTTTGAAGGGTTGAAAAGGAGAATCAGGCAGACAAAGGAGTGTCCATGACACAAAACGAGATAATTCTGCTTGAGTACAATGTAAGGTGTCTCTGGTGGTGCAGATGGTTAACAGGTAAGGGGCTCAGCCTAAAGAGCTACTTCCAAAATCTCTGCCATTGAAATCCCAACAGAGCACAGTTCTACTCTGACACACACGGGGTCACCATGAGTCAGATTTTTCTGGACATGTAAGAGGCCAGTCCAGGAAGGCAGGCAGAGCTACGTCCTGAAGCATATCAGTGTCGTGATGAAGAACGTGGATCATACATAATGTTCGACTTCATGGGTAATGTCTACCAGGGCCTTGCTTGCGGGGGTAAGACACGCACCAGCCTCCTGACCTTGCCAACGGGCAGAGGGATTCCCTCCAAGTCTTCTCCCAGGAACAGTTCCGTTCCCACGGAGGACAAGAACTCACATTTGTGGAGCGGCTACTTAACGTGCCAAGTGCTTTGCAAAGTTCTGTTCTTTTCAGAAAGGAGATGCCCGCTGGTGTGCCCAGGAGACCCAATCAGGATAATGTGGGTGTCTTTCTTGAATGTTAATTTCAGTCAATGATTTCAGAAGGAAAATTAAATTGTAGTAATTTAAACATTTTTCCATTAAATCAGTAACAGGTATATTCTAGAGCAGAATGCTCAATTTACACACATATTTCTTAATTTAGTTTATTATTTGAAGAGGTAATACACCTTCAACACACCTCATGATATAAAATTCAGAAGGTAAAAAAGAATGAAAAATTACAACTCTATTCTCCAACCACCCAGCTTCACTCCCAGAAGGCAATCACTAGTCCTAGCTTCTTGGGAGGCATTCTATACACAGTACAAGAAGATACCTACGGATGTGGTTTTAGAAAAAAAAAATATGTATATATAAACACACACACACCAATGATGATATATTCTGCTGCATGCTTTTTTTCAGTTTACAATACAGGTTGAGGCTCCTTCCATAACACGTCCATAAAGAGCTGCTTCATTCTTTTTAACGGCTGCACAAGGTTTCATTGCATGGATGTGTCAGAATTTGTTAACCAGCTCGAAGATGAATAGTTATGTTATTTCCAATATTTTCCTGTTATAAACAACACTACAGAGGTTCCTGGACAATCCTGAATGTTCTTCATTTGTACCTGTGCTAGTATGTCTGTAGGACAAATTTTTAGAAGCGGATCACAGGTTACGCTGAATTGTCCAATTGTCCTCTGAAGAGATCTCTCGAATTTACACTGTATCAGAGTGTCTGTGTTAGCCAATACACAATAGGCAAGAGTGTGTTCTCAAACTTTCTGTCCTTTGCCAATCTGATAGATGAAAACTTGTATCTCATTAGAGTTTTTATTTGCTTTTTTTATATTATGAAGGAGGTTGAGTTTGTTTTTTTATGTTTAAGAGCTATTTGTACTTCTTACTCTAGGAACTGTTTCTTCATATCATTTGCCCATTGGATCGTTGACCTTTTTCTTATGGACATTTAGGATTTAAGTATTAGGAGCCCTGGTGGCGTAGTGGTTAAGCACTTGGCTGCTAACCAAAAGGTCGGCAGTTCAAATCTATCAGCTGTTCCTTGGAAACCCTATGGGGCAGTTCTACTCTGTCCTATAGGACCTGTATGAGTTGGAATTGACTCAACAACAATGGGTTTTAAGTATTAAGGAAAGGTACCTTTTGTGATATGAATTGCAAACATTTATTTCCCTCTAGTACGTCTGTCTTCGTTTTCCTCCGTACAGTAATTTGTAACTTATATTTATGACTGAATTTACTTTTTCTTTTATAGCTTCTAGGTTTTGTGTCATACTTAGAAAAGCTTCTCCCCTAACTGAGATGATTTTTAAAAATCTCTCTCATTAGTTTCATTCCACCGAAAAACGTACTAAGCCCCCACTCTGTGCCAAGCACTGTTTTAGATGCTGGGGTTACAGCTCTGAACACAACAGGCAGTGGAGTACATATTCTGAGCTCTTTTGCTAAGGTCTTTTTCGTAGCACATTTTCTAGTACCTTTATGGTTGCATTTCATCCACCGGGGATTTAATTTGCTGTAAACAATGAGGAATCTATTTTTTTCCCCAGCTGGCAATCCAGTTGTCTGTCCCAAGATCACTGACTACATAATCTGTCTTGTATTTATTGGTTGTTGTTGTTAGCTGCTGGTGAGTCGATTTTCGACTCATGGCGACCCCATGTGACAGAGTAGAACTGCCCCATAGGGTTTCCAAGGAGCTGCTGGTGGATTCGAACTGCCGACCTTTTAGTTAGCAGCTGAAAGCTTAACCACTACACCACCAAGGCTCCCTTTACCGATTAGAGATGTCAATTTTATCACTATGTTAAATACCCATAGTCCATAAATTTTTAAGCTAAAAAGAAGACCTCAAAGAAATTGGCTGTTTGAAGCCTCACCCAGAGATCCTTAAGGGCTGCTAGTATTCTCTCTCTACTTCTAGGAGTACTTAGTGGGAAGTATCACCAGCAGGCATGTTATCCTCATTAATCTTCATGACAAGAACCTCTGAGGTAGATAGCATATCTCCACTTTTTAAGTGAGGAAATTAGGCCTAGAGAAGTTAAGAAAGTGCTCCAGGTCTTGGCGGTAGCCCTCTGTTGCTTTATTGCTATGAGTCGGAACCGACTTGATGGCACCTAAGGACAACAACATGGTTCTTCTGGGAACTGCCCATCCCCACACACCCTCTGCCCATCCCTCTCACACCCTCTACCTGGTTACGGCAGTGAATGCAGGTTAGAGTGAGATCCAGCCAAGCTGACTGGTCCAGGGCAGGCTCCTTCTGCAAGCTTTGCCACACACAGTTTTCCTTTGTAAATTTGGAATGGAAAGATAGAAAGGTAGGAATCTGTCAGGGGCCATGTTTCTTCCCATGGACCAAAGAAGCAGAGGAACCTAACCCACAGGTGTGATAGAAAAGCCTGAATCAGGCAGATGGAGAAAGTTGGGAGACCAGAAAAGTAGAGTCCCAAAGTGGTCATATCCGGGATCTCGGGTGTGCTGGGAGCTCAGCTGCATTCCTTAGTATCCTTAGAACACATTCTCCTTTTTAGTGTAAGCTGGTTTGACTTTGGTTTCTGTCACCTGTTGTTATCAAAGGGGCCCTAGACAGTGGCCAAGTTGGGTGTGATCCTGGAATGCTTGGTTTCCAACGCCCTCTCTCAGGTGTATCACAAAGCAGGGTGAGAAGGCTGTTAGGGCTCTGAATTGTGTATCAAAGGGCAAATGGAGTCTGTGATTGTGGCCAGGGCGGGGGGCTCCTGAGGCCAAAGCCTCAGCCGCCCACCAGTTCAGACCATCTGAAACCAAATTGGAGGGTTGTGCTGGTACTAACTCAAAGCCTACTTATCTTTCAATCTAGTAACAACCAGTTCAGTTGTGATTTTGAAAAACCTTAGTCTCCTCACAAGGCCACCGTGTGAAGGTGTAGAATAGGAACTCTTGCCAAAATTCAGCCAGTGTCTCACCCTCTCATCTGTCCTCCCCTCCCAGGGTGCTTTTGGTTCTTCTAGGAATCACAGCTACCCCCAGGCTGGAAATCTGGAAGCCGTTTTCTCCTTGTAATGTCTCTCTCTTGACCCTTCTTTTCAATTCTCACTGCCAAGCCCAAGTTTTATTACCTCAAGCCTGAATTGTTTTAATAGATTTCTAACATTACTGCCCCTGTGTCCTTGCACAGCCTGAAATGCCCTGTCTTGCATGTAAACTAGAGTCGAAGTTCACACAGCACCCTGCTCTGACCCCTTCTACACCAGGAACAGTATCTAACACAAACCTCCACACTCAGACATCATATAGATGGTCACCATCCCAACCCCGGCTCCTCCAGAGATAAGCTGTGTGACCTGAGGGATGTCACCATGCCTAACTTTGTTAAGCCTCAGTTTCTTCATCTGTCATATAGGATAGATAGCAGGGTTGTGGTGAGGCATCAGTGAAACTATGGACGTACAAGTGACTATTTCAGGGTTTGTATGTACGTGGTAGCACACACTTGTGTCCTTTGTGCCCTTTCCCCAATTTTCTGAGCAGGCAGTTAGCTCTCTGAAGCCTGGGCCTTGCCTTACTCTGAAGGCCTAGCAGAGAGCGTGGCATAGAGTGGGAGTTCAATGAATGTTGCATGAAAAAATACAGGAATGGAAGAGCGAATCTGAAAAGCTCTCTCTGCTCCTGGAGACTCTCTTTTCAATCCCTTATCCACATTTGCCAAACTAATGTGCCCTCAGTTTGGCCCTCAACACACGTGCCATTTCTCGTTTAAAAATCATCTTCGCCTCTCTAAGCCTAGAAATTGAAATTCCTTATCTTGGACCCAAAGCCCTTGTGATCTGGCCCCATATACAGTTTCTGAACTTCATCCCCCAGTATTCACTGCTACAGCCATTTCCATCTAGCTGCTCTGGCAGGTCCGTTCATTGCCAGGCACCTCTAAAAAGTCCCCTTCCTTTCTCATCCCTGTCTTTGCACATTCGTTCATACCTGGTTCCCTCACTGAAAGGCATTGCCTTCTCCTCTGTGCCTAACTGCATCCTATTCATCTGTGGAAAGACAGCTAATTGTCTCCTAATATCCCTAAAGAAATTGAAAAAATGCCACCATTATTAACATTTTGGCATATTACCTTCCAAGATTTATTTCCATGCATTAAAAAACTTTTTTTTAATTGTCGAGAGGCAGTTTCTATAATGACCATAAAACCAGTTGTTGAGGAGTCAGCTCTGACTCATGGCGACCCCACGTGTGTCAGAGTAGAACTGTGCTTCATGGCTAACTTTTCAGAAGTAGATTGCCAGACGTTTCTTCTGAGGTGCCTCTGGATACACACATACCTCCAACTGAGCGTGTTAACTATTTGCACCACCCAGGGACTCCACGTTGTTGTTGTTGTCAGGTGCCTCTAGTCAGTTCCGACTCACAGTGACCCTATGTACAAAAGAATGAAACACAGCACAGTCCTGCATCATCCTCACAATCATTGTTGTATTTTAGACCATTGTTGCAGCCGCTGTGTCAATCCATCTTATTGAGGGTCTTCCTCTTTTTCACTGACCCTCTACTTTACGATGCATGTCCTTCTCCGGGGACTGGTCCCTTCTGATAACATGCCGAAAGTACGTGAGACCAAGTCTCACCACCCTTGCTTCTAAGGAGCACTCTGGCTGTATTTCTTCCAGGACAGATCTGTTTATTCTTCTAGCAGTCCATGGTACATTCAATATTCTTCACCAACACCTTATTTCATAGGCATTAATTCTTCGGTCTCCCTTATTCATTGTCCACCTTTCGCACGCATGTGATGTGATTGAAAATACCATGGCTTGGGTCAGGTACACCTTGGGTCAGTCCTCAAAGTGACACCATTACTTTTTAACACTCCATAATAACCATAAAACCAAAAAAAGAAAAAAAAAACCTGCTGTGGGCGAGTTCCATTCAGTTTTTACAATGTTGAGATCTATGATCTGCCTAACTGCTATTATGCTTTATTTGGTTAGCATTGTTTTAAAAATATTTTTCACATAATTAAGAAAGCTTGGTAAAAACGATGTTTTAAAATCAAAGCACAATATCCCATTGTTTGAGTAAACTATAATTTACTTATTTTCTCTATTGCTCCATACTTAGAACTTCTTTTTTCAAGTTTTCTTTATTTTAAACAGTGCTGCAGTGAATAATTTTGTGTATAAACCTTTGACCTTGTTTCTCAATATCTCCTTATACTTTTTACAGTCATTAAATTTCTTGAGTGCTTACCACAAACCAAGGATTTATTTTTTATTGTACTGCACTGAATTTTCTTACTAATGAATGCTGTAAGCCTAGTAGTATTATTTCTGTTTCACAGATGACAAAATTAAAGCACAAATAAATAAATGTGCTCTATGTACTCAAAGCCAGTTGTTAGGTGCTGTTAATTCGGACTCATATCAACCCTATAAAAAAAAAATAGGACAGAGTAAAACTGCCCCGCAGGGTTTCCAAGGAGCGGCTGGTGGATTTGAACTGCCGACCTTTTGGTTAGCAGCCAAGCTCTTAACCACTATGCAACCAGGCTCCTAAAGCCATGATAAACCCAAAACCTGTTGTGTGGAGTTGATTCCGACTCGTAGTGGGGCCAAAATTTAACCCAATTCAGTCTGACTCCAAAGCCCATGCTCTCAATCATGAACTTTTTAAGGCTCTTGATACAAATTGCCAAGTTACTTTCCAGAAAATTTGTGCCAATTCACACCCCACTGGCAGTATAGGAGTGTCCCTCTCACTTCTCCTTCTTCCAAGTGATTGCTAGGCATTTTTTTTTTAATTGTGGTAAAATATATATAACAAAAAGTGCCCTTTTAACCATTTTAAGTGTACAATTCAGTAGTATTAATTACATTCACCAGGTCATGCAACCATCACCACCATTTCCAGAAGTTTTTCATCACCTCAAAAGAAACTCAGCACCCCTTAACAACTCCCCATTCCCTCCTCCTCCCCAGCCCAGGGTAACCATTAATAAACTTTTGCCTCTATGCATTTGCCTATTCTAGATAGTTTGTAGAATTGGGATCATACAATATTTGTGCTTTTGTGTCTGACTTAATTCACTCAGCACAATGTTTTCAAGGTTCATCCATGTCATGGCATATATCAGAACTTCCTCTCTCTTTATGGCCAAATAAAGTCCATCGCATGTATGTAGCACATTTTGATTACCCATTCATTTACTGATGGACACTTGGGTTGTTTCCACCTTTTGGCTACTGTGAACAGTGCTGCAAAGACCATTGGTGTAGAAGACTCTGTTTGAGTCCGTGCTTTCAAGGACTGCTAGGCATTTGTATTTGACTTTCTGTTTGTGGTCTCTTCCTGTCCATTGTCTAAAAGCAAAGTATGCCATCAACCACCAATAAGTCTAGCTGAACCTCTAGTGGCAGACAAAGTGGTGATGTTTCCCCAGAATCCGTCCACATGCATCCCACCCTGATGGATGTGAGAATGTTCTGAACAAATGCCAACTCTATAAAATGATCTTGTTATTATTTATTTAAATAAAAAACAAAACAGGAGTAGCTGCTGAGGCTGCTTCCATCCAAAAAAAAAAAACCCCAAACCCAGTGCCGTTGAGTCGATTCTGACTCATAGTGACCCTATAGGACAGAGTAGAACTGCCCTGTAGAGTTTCCAAGGAGCACCTGGCAGATTTGAACTGCCGACCCTTTGGTTAGCAGCCATAGCACTTAACCACTACGCCACCAGGGTTTCCTGAGGCTGCTTATATACAATCAAATACTTCATGGGGATTTCGTTCCTTGGTTTGGAGGTTTAGGGTTATGGTTTCATGGGATATCCCAGTTAATTGGCCTAATAACATGCTTAGTGCTTCTGTTCTACCTCCTAGTTTGCTGTATAGTGCCTGGGGTCTTAAGAGCTTGCACGTGGCCATCCAAAACACAACAATTGGTCTCTATTCACCTGGAGCAATAGAGAAAGAAGGAGAGCCAGGAATAAGAGGAGGATATAGGATGTGTGGCTAACTGTATCCATGAACAACTGCTTCCTCTGCCATGAGATCAAGAGAACTGTATGGTGCCTGGCTACCATTACTAAACATTTTAATCAAAGATTCTGTAAAAGAATCCTAATCAAAAGGGGAAAAATACAGAATTTCAAATTCTCATGGATTATGGTGTTGGCAAAGAATATTGAATATACCATGGGCTACCAGAAGAAGGAACAAACACCTTGAAAGAAGTACAGCCAAAATGTTCCTTAGAAGCAGGGATGGCGAGACTTTGTCTCACATACTTTGGACATGTTATCAGGGGGGACCAATCACTGGAGAAGGACATAATGCTTCGTAAAGTAGAAAAAAAAAGAGGAAGACCCTCAATGAGATGGACTGATGCCGTGAATGCAACAATGGGCTCAAACATAGCAATGACTGTGAGGATGGCACAGGAATATGCAGTGTTTTGTTCTGTTGTGCATAGGGTCACTATGAGCCGGAACCAACGCAACAGCACCTAACAACAACATGGACTCTTGGAGCCATGAAGGTTGGATGAACCCCTGAAACTAGTGCCCTGAGATAATCTTTAAACCTTAAACCAAAAATATTCCCTGATGTCTTCTTAAAACCAAACAAGAGTCTAGCTTAACTAGTAAAAATGTCTGCCTTGAGTATTATGCTCTTTTAAGAAATATCTATATGGGATCATATTGATAATAGCAACTGGAAAGATTAGATGGGAACTTTAAGGGGCAGCGTGTTTATGTCAGTAGGGGAAGAACAACTCGGGATAGAGGCTGAGAATGGTCGCACAACTTGAAGAATGTAATCAATGTCACTAAATGGCACGTGTAGAAACTGTTTTCAAATAGTGATCTTGTTTTATTGGAGACACAGAGCCCTCTAGGCTGGGACCTACTTCTGCTCTGCCTGTTTGCGCACTGCAGTCTACAGGAGCCTTCTTTGGAGGCCTGTGTACGCAGGTCACATGTAAGTTATATGTTCACAAGCTGTAATGACATGAGAAGAGCTTTCTCCATTGTTTACTTCATGTTCCAGCAGCACAAACTAGTTTTTCACAGAGGCCAGGATGTTTTCAAAACCAAGTTCATTTCAAAGAAAATAAAACCAGCAGTGTGATATAAGTATAAAGGTAGCACAACAAAGAACATATACTGATTTTCATTAAAATGCCAATATATAAAAACTCTGCAGTTGGATTATGGGTGGAGTTGTGGGCATACACAATCCCTTTTGGGAGACTGTGGATGTCTCGTGGAAGCATCTGAAGTGTATTTTCCGAACAGTTTTTTTTTTCTTATAGAAGCTTCTACCTCTTACTTTTTTTTTCTTTCTTTTTTTTTTTAATTGTGCTTTAGGTGAAGGTTTACAGAACAAATTAGTTTCTCATTAAATAATTAATATACATATTATTTTGCAACATTGGTTGCTGTCATAGATTGAATTGTATTCCCCAAAAATATATGTATCATTTTGGCTAGGCCATGATTCCCAGTGTTGTGTGACTGTCTACCATTTTGTCATCTGATGTGAATTTTCCTGTGTTGTAAATCCTACCTCTATGATGTTAATAAGATGGGACAGACAGCAGTTACGTTAATGAGGCATGACTCAGTCTGTAAGGTTGGATTGTATCTTAAGCCAATCTCTTTCCAGATATAAGAGAGAGAAGCGAGAAGAGAGAGTGGGGGTGGGGGGGGAGGTACAGGGGGACACCTCCTACCACCAAGAAAGCAGCACTGGGAGCAGAACACATCCTTTGGACCCAGGGTTCCTGCGAGGAGAAGCTCCTAGTCCAGGGGAAGATTGATGGCAAGGATCTTACTCCAGAGCCGACTGAGAAAGCCTTCTCCTGGAGCTGATGCCCTGAATTTGGACTTCTAGCCTACTAGACTGTAAGAAAATAAAAAACTTATGTTCGTTAAAGCCATCCGCTTGTGATATTTCTGTTATTACAGCACTAGATGACTAAAACAGTTGCCAACCCCTTTGATGTGTCAACATTCTCCCTTTCTAGTTCTTGGGTTCCCCATTTCATTTTGCCCAGCTTTTCTGTCCCCTCCTGCCTTCTCATCCTTGCCCTGGGCTGGTGTGCCTATTTAGTCTCCTATACATGATTGAGCTGCATGTATTATTGTTTTATAGGCCTGTCTAATCTTTGGCTGAAGGGTGAACTTTAGGAGTTGACTTCAGTACTCGGTTAAAAGGGTGTCCAGGGGCCATACTGTCAGGGTTTCTCTAGTCTCTGTCAGACCAGTAAGCCTGGTGTTTTTTTTTTGAGTTGAAATTTTGTTCTACATTTTTCTCCAGCTCTGTCCAGGACCCTCTACTTTAATCCTTGTCAGAGCAGTCAGGATGGTAGCTGGACACCACCTAGTTGTGCTGGACTCAGTCTGGTGGAGACTGTGGTAGTTGTGATCCATTAGTCCTTTGGACTAATCTTTCCCTTGTGTCTTTGGTTTTCTTCATTCTCCCTTGCTCCAGGTGGTGTGGGACCAGTAGACCTATCTTAGATGACCACTCACAAGCTTTTAAGACCCCAGACACTACTCACCAAAGTAGGTTGTAGAACATTTTCTTTATGAACTATGTTATGCCAATTGAGCTAGATGTCCCGAGGCCATGGTCCCCAGCCCTCAGCCCAGTAAATCAGTCCCTAAGGAAGTGTAGATGTGTCTATAAAGCTTCTTTGACTTTGCCTTGGTCAAGTTGTGCTAGCTTTACCAGTATTGTGTACTGTCTTACCCTGTTTTTCCCTCCCCACCCCCTCCTCCCTCGTAACCATCAGAAATTGTTTCTTTTTGGGTGTAAGCCTTTTCATAAGTTTTCATAATAGTGGTCTCAAACAATATTTGTCCTTTTGTGATTAACTTATTTCACTCAACATAATGCTCTCGAGATTCACCCATGTTGTAAGATGTTTCACAAATTCATCATTGTTCTTTATCATTGCATAGTATTCCATCGTGTATGTACCACAGTTTGTTTATCTATTCATCTGTTGGTGGGCACTTAGGTTGTTTCCATCTTTTTGCTATTGTGATGAATGCTGCAATGAACAAGGGTGTCCATATGTCTATTCGTGTGATGGCTCTTATTTCTCTAGGATATATTCCTAGGAGTGGGATAGCTGGATTCTATGGTGTTTCTATTTCTAGCTTTTTAAGGAAGTGCCATATCGTTACCCAAAATGGTTGTAACATTTTGTATTCCCACCAGCTGTGCATAAAAGTACCAATCTCCCCACAGCTTCTTCAACATTTATTTTGTTTTTTTGATTAGTGCCAGTAATGTCAGGGTGAAGAGGTATCTCACTGTGGTTTTGATTTCCATTTTTCTAGTGGCTAGTGATCGTGAGCATTTCCTCATGTGTCTGTTAGCTGCCTGAATGTCTTCTTTGACGAAGTGTCTGTTCATATCCTTTGCCCATTTCTTAACTGGATAGTCTTTTTGTTGCAGAAGTATTGAATTTTCCTATAGATTTTAGAGATTAGACCTTGGTCGGGTATATCATAGCCAAAGTTTTTTTTCCCAGTCAGTAGGTTCTCTTTTTGCTCTTTTGGTGACGTTTTTTATAACCCTAAGTGTTTACTTTTTAGAAGATCCCCGTTATTTAACTTATCTTCTGGTGTTTGTGTATTGATAGTTATGGTTTGGATTCTATTTATGCTGTATATTAGGACCCCTAGCATTGACCATATTTTTTCTTCCATGATCTTTATAGTTTTTGGTTTTATATTTAGGTCTTTGATCCATGTTGAATTAGTTTTTGTGTATGGTGTGAGGTATGGATCCTGTTTCATTTTTTACAGATGGACATCCAGTTTTGCCAGCACCATTTGTTAAAAAGACTGTCTTTTCCCCATTTGATGGACTTTGAGCCTTTGCTGAAGATCAGTTGACCTGTAGGTGGATGGATTTACATCTGGGTTTTGAATTCTGTTCCAGTACCAGGCTGTTCTGACTACCATAGCTTTATAGTAGGTCCTGAGGTTCCTAACTGTTTTGAAGCCAGGTTTCTTCCATGGGCAGCTAAGGCTTTTGATGGTAAAACAGGACAGTTATTGCTCACTTGTTCACACCATGCTTCTCTGGGTTCCATGTTTTATAGCAGGACCCTGAATAATGATAGTAGCCACCACTCAAAAGCACCCACTATGCGCTCAATACCTGGGAGGGTTTTGCACACGCCTTGTTGCTAATCTCCAAAAGAGCCACAGGGAGATAGGATCTGCTCCAGCCTCGAGATGTGGAAGCTGCAGCCCAGATTTCCTGCAGCATTTCAGAGCACTACAAACCAAAGCCTGGGCCCTTGTAACCCCCACCACCCTATTGCCCCCTCAGTGAGTGCCTGTTGAGTGTGATACTTCTACCACTGTGTTTCCTCCTTCATAATTAGCTGTGCAGCATCCAAAGGGCAATTTTGATGAATCAGAGGAAATCTGAAGAGCAAATACATTGCACCATCATCTCTGGTTACCTACTCTAAAGGGACCGTGGAGGTGAGGAAGGACTGCCTGGAACATTGACATTTCTCCCCAAATTGACCAGGTACCTAAAGCCATTCTGGGTTGAACTATTCTCCTTGATAAATGGTAACACATGCTTGTAGGACCATGCATACAGTCCAATGGGTACACTCCATCACCTATTTTTCTCAGGTTATCATGAAAGTAATAAAAGCCTGAAGGACCAAATATTCCTAAGCAGATACTGTGGCAAAATATAGTTCTCCCTCTTTCTTCAATATTGCATGTGGGGTCCCGAGATGATGATAATCCTGTTTGGACCCAGGGGTGGGCAGAGGCTTCTCTGACAGTGTCAGGGGCTTGTGGTGCCAATCACCGAGGAAAGGGCAGGTTCTCAGGTAGGAATGGGAAACTCGGGCAGTGGGACAGAGACAGGAAGTAGAGCAAATGTCATCTCCCCTTGGCATTCTTCTCCTCTGCAGAGAGAAGAGGATATTCTAGACGGGTGATCTTATGACGAAGGTTGAAATAGCCTCCGCTCTAAAAGGTATGCTGGAAGTAGGTTGAACCCTGCGAATATAGCTTTTTTTTTCCTTAACACTTAATGAATTATGGTGAAACACATTAAGTAGTTTGAATGCTTCCAGAATAACCAGAACCTATTCTCCTTGGTGGAGCCAATGGGTAGTGTAAATGGTTAATGTGCATGGCTCCTAAGCAAAAGGCTGAAGGTTCAAATCCACCCAGAGCTGCCTTGGAAGAAAGACCTGGCAATCTAATTCTGAAAGATCACAGTCACAGCCACAGCCACCACAGGTCTACTGATACGCATGAAGTTACCATTATTTGGAGTGCATTCTGCAGCAACCAGACTGGATTTTCCTTGGTACCCACAGAACCTAAAATGGAACCTGGCATGGGGTTGGCATTTAGTAATTATTGGGATGAGGCCCTCACAGACGCTTTTAACTCAGTACTGAAGTCACTCCTTAGGTTCACCCTTCAGCCAAAGATTAGACAGGCCCATGAACTATACAATAATACGTGTATCTCAACCATGTATATGAGACTAAATGGGCACACCAGCCCAGGGGCAAGGATGAGAAGGCAGAAGGGGACAGGGAAGCTGGATGAGTGGAAATGGGGAACCCAAGGTCAAGAACAGGAGAGTGTTGATATGTCATGGGAATGGCAACAAATGTCACAAAACAATATGTGTACTAACTGTTTAACGAGAAACCAATGTGTTCTGTAAACCTTCATCTAAAGCAAGCACAATAAAAAAAAATTGGGATGAGGGCTACAAGTCACACTTTGTGGATGCTATACATGGCTATACAGTAGTCTCCCTTTATCTGTGGGGGATACGTTCCAAGACCTCCCGTGGATGCCCGAAACTGCAAATAATACTAAACTCTAAACATACTGTGATTTGTCCTATACGTACATACCTACCATAAACTTTAATTTATAAATTAGGCACAATAAGAGATTAGGAACAATAACTAATAATAAAATACAATTATAACAATATACTGTAAGAAAAGTTATGTTGATGATGGTGTGGGACAGTGTCAGATTTCATCATGCTACCTACTCATTTAGCATTTTCGAACCACGGTTGACCTCGGGTAACTGAAACCATGGAAAGTGAAACCGCAGATAAGTGGGGGCTACTTGTATGTTATTCACTGAGTTCATTTCTTTATGTAATATCCCTGAGCTTTTAGTCAAGTCTTATTTAAATGTTGTATCTGATCTCAGATGTCCTGGGGAAATTAAGGAAGGAAATTAAAGTATCTATGCTTGGGCCCTGGATGGTGCAAGCAGTTCACAATTGGCTGTTAACCTAAGGGATAGCAGTTCAAACCTACACAGTGGCACTACAGAAGGAAGGCCTGGAAATCTGCTTCTGTAAAGATCACAGCCAAGAAAACTCTACGGAACAGTTCTACCCTGTAACACATGGGGTCAGTCGATGGCAATGGGTATGATTGGGCCCAACTGTAAAAGGAGGCAACAATGACCTCCCCTTATCCTTTCCTGCCTGCCAATAGAAATGATCAAAAGTCCTCATGTGGAAGGTGAATTTCAGCTAGAAGAGTGGGAGCTTTGAGGACCACCTCTTGGATATTCCCTTGCCGTTCCTAGTCTTGGAGGATGTAAGCTTCATTTGATTAAGGAAAGCAGCAAATTTCTCACAGGTGCTATGTCTAAATCTTAGATCTACTAGTCTGGTATGTGCTCCAGCAGTGAATAGCAGTCTGTACTCTTACACAACACACAACAAAATAATCTGATCTGAACTGGAGGTGGCAGCTGGAGTTTCTCATGGTCTGTGGTACAGTGAATTACTTAATATGGCCCTTCTACCCACAGGTTTTGTAACTCCCACCAAATGACTGGGTGGGACTATGCAAATGAGATGCTTCTATCCCACGGAGGGGATAACTTACTAATAATGTAAATAAGGTGCATGGTACCCTTGTGGGAGTGGCACCATGCAAATAAGGTGTATGGAACCCTAACAAGGGGATTGGTCAGTTTTGCCACCCCACTAGGCTTAAAATGAGCCATCCTAGAGGCAGGAACGGAGGATCTCAACACCACGAAGAAAGAAGAGCCAGGAGTGGAGTGCATCCTTTGGACCCAGAATCCCTGTGCTGAGAAGCTCCTGGAACAGGAGGCTGAGCAAGAGAGCTGTAACACTGAAGATGGAGAGACACAGCGGTATAGAAACGGTAACAGCAGAGGTAGGAGACCACCAGAGACTGGCAGGAGACAGCACAGTGGGCTTCCTAGCCCACAGATTGAGAAAACTGAGCGCATTTAGGTAAGAGGCCTGCTGGTGGAGTAAGGTGCCTCAGGACACTCGGTGGAGCTAGGTGTGCTGACCCACAGGCTTATTGGCCTTGGGGCATTTACTGGCAGAGCTAAGAGAGCTTTGTAACACTTGCCAGAGCAGGTCAGAGGCTGAGGGCCAGAGAGGGGTGTGCCTACGGGCACAGCCAAGAAGAGGCTGTCTTGATTGAAGAGCTGTATCCTGAGCATTCCTGAACCTGAATTGTAACCTATTATTTCCCTAATAAACCTCATAACTTTGAGTATGGCCTCTGAGTCCTGTGCAGCCATTGCAAGGAATTATTGAGCCCCGCAGAGAAGGCAAGAGTGCCACGGAGGGAGGTCTGGTGTCAGAATCGGTAAAAGGGTTGGAGAAAGGAGGTATGTCTGACCTCTGCCTCATAGGAATCAGCCTTGGGCTGTTGTTGATCTTGATTCTCCTTGCCCCTTATGAAGTTAAACTAGTAAGCCAGATGCCTCTGCCCCACCATTTTTATGTGGTTCTGTCTCGCAGGGCCAGTGAAAACTACAACCTAGAACCTAAAACATCCTGTCCTTTGTTATATGCCTCTTCAATAATTTGCATTTTTCTAATAATAGCTACTTACCAAACACCAGATACCCTGCTAGTTACATAATTTGTTATTGCTAACGCTCACAACTCTGCAAGGTAAAATACCTACCTTTATGGATGAGGCAACCAAGGCACGTTAAGTTTGTAACCCAAAGGTCACAAGCTTGGAAGGGCCTGAGCTGGTATTTGAACCCCATTATGTCTGACACTTGTTATTTCCACTATATCAGACCCCTTGTGTTATGAGTGATATTCACTGTCATCTATGAGCTAATTTTCAGACTTCTTGTTCGGTTAAAATTTTTTTTTTTTAAAGGGTGCGTGATTACTTGTAGGTTCTTCTTCTTCCTTTAGTTTTTAAGTGACAATCCAGTATGTTTCAATCAAAACAGTCCATGCATTTTGGGTTCATGCATGCAAAAAATGTCCTCAGAATGGGTGCTTGGGTGAGGTGATATGAAAATGAAGGAAAAGCTTGGTAAAGGAGGAATTACATTTTAAATTCTACTTCTCTGCCTGCAATTTGCAAGAAATTTTTATGCAAAAAACTCCCTGTTCTGGAAATGTCCTCCTCCCTCCCCGCTTCAACTCTCAGGTCTGCTCAAGTCCTGGCTCTGGCCAGAAGCCTCCCCCCACAGGCCTCACTGCAAATAAAAGACTCCTTTTTCAAAGCTGACAACATTTACAGTCTGACTGCTCATTTCAGCCCTTAACCTTGCTCTGCCTTGCATTTTTATTTAAACTATTTAAATGTATCGTGAGTTTTGTTTTCCACTTCTTTTTGAGTATCAAGGGCACACAGGCTTTTTACCCCTTTTGTAGCAAGGGGTGCTATGTACATAAAAGAGGCTAAGTTATACTTGAGCAATGAATGACTAGATGGAAAGTAAGTGAATTTGGACTACTCCATGAAATAGGTTAAAAAAAAAAAACCCAGTGCCGTCGAGTTGATTCCGACTCATAGCGACCCTATAGGACAGAGCAGAATTGCCCCATAGAGTTTCCAAGGAGCGCCTGGTGGATTTGAACATGTAGAATGGTATAAATGACAACTGACTTTTTTAAAGCACTTTAAGGTTTATAAAATGCTTCTTGTGCAGTCCCTTTTGTACCTCATAATAACCCATAGAGGAAATTGGCTTGGAGAAATTATGTGACTTACTTTTGAAGGCCAGATCCTCTTATTCCAAAGTTTCTATTATTTCCCTTATTATTTAATATTAATAACGAACACAAGATTAAATCTGGAGACCACCACCCGCCCATAAAACATCCTCACCAGCAGGGGGCGTGAGAGCATACATGGGTCTTGGAGTCAGTTGTAGGTTTGCAAACTGGCGCAGCCACATAAGAGCTTTCTTAACTTGGGCAAATTATTTTATTTTCCTGAGGCTTATCTGTAAAATATTGATGCGAATGTCTGCCCTGCAGGATGGTCATAAGGATTAGAAATATTTATGTGGCTGGCTTACAGTAATTAAATCCTATCTTTTATGATTCCCATAAAGGTGCAGTTCGGAGGATAAATAGATCTTGATTCTTGTATCATGCTTTGATACATATTTGAAATTAGTTTGTATACCTGAGCCTTAGAATAGGCAAAGGGTTATATCAAATGGGCAAAGAAGTGGATATTGATGAAAAAAAGTTGTGCTGGCAAGAATGTGAAGAAGCAGATTTCAGACTTGGCTGGTTGGGAATGTAAATTGGGACAATTTTTTTGATGGAATGTCTTAAAAACACGATATACTATTTGCCCTAGCATCTAACTATCTAACCCAAGAAAATAATATTGAATGGTAGCTAAGATTTAGAAAAACAAAGGATGTCATCACCACTGTGTTTTATAACAGTAAAGTGAAAACAACCTAAATGTTCAATAACAAAGCGTAAGTGTAATAAATTATAGTATCTTCACCAAACTGATTACTATGCAGTCATCAAAATGATGCTAGAGAAGAATATTCTAAAGGGAAAGACGATCACAAAAAAATAAACAAAAATCACAAGATACGAACAGCACGATTACACTTTTGTTTAACAAGACACAAAGGACAGAAACCGAAACGTCAACAGTTATTTCAATAGAAGATGAGATTTTCAGTGATGCTTACTTTCTTCTCTTTATCTTATTCTCTAAATGTTCTGTATTTAATATTTATCGCTTTCATAATAGGAAAATAAAATCCAAATGTCTTTTTCTTGTAAATAAGCAGAGTCTTGTAGTCTTCCACTTAACACTGCCTTCCAGCACAACCTTTCAGGGCCAGTGGTCATGTAAATTAACTCAATTGTAATAAAGTAGCTCGGGCGTTTCAAGGTAGTTAGTTAAACGAAGTAATTAAAATCCTGATCAAATTTCACAGAGCTAGTAAAGCTTTGACTAAACTGCTGTAAGGCTGCTGTAAATAGATACCAGGCTCCACTTTTTCAAAAGGCCTACAAGTGGCATAAAATAAAATACGAACATCAATTGTTCATTTGAGCAGCCGTGGGCCATGTTTGTCCTGCCCAAATGTAACCCGAAACCATTCCTACCTCAACCAGCGAGTTGGCCGCACATCTTAGCACTGGGTTTATTTGCTCTCCATTTCTCGGTTTACTTTCCCGAACTTGAAACGGAGTGGAATTTCCAAGTTGACTTACCTATTAGCTCCAGGGCTAAATTTAAACCTTTAATTAAATTAATCCGTTGATCTTAACCACATTGCTTTTTCCTCAGAAAAGTGTGGCGGGGTTTCTCATGTGTCACAGAGCTTAATTCAACGTGCCAACTGTTGCTTATTGCATTTGGTAAGTCACACAAACGCACGCATGTAAAACGCAGCACATGTTTTCTTATGCCCCTTGTGAACGCCTTCCCCAGGCAGGACAGGCACTAGTTAGGGTGGGGCTGCGGGGGCGGGCGGGTAGTGCACTCCTAGACCCCTCCCTGATCCAGAGTCGAAGTTTTGGAAGGGTCTTAGCGTCCTTGGGCAGGAACTCAACTTCATGAAAGGCATGGTTGGTGCCAAAGAGATGTTTATGAAATCAATGACATACAGTATTGGCCATGATGGCCCAAGTTTACGGCGGGGGAGAAAAAAGATCATAACCCCCAAAACGCAAAGTGGCAAGGGGGAAGGGTGTGAGGTCGTCTTAGCCCACTTTGGTCTTCATAGAAAACGAAGCACAATTCAGCGCCAAAGTAAAAATTTATGTTGCCCTTTGATAGAGAAAAATGAAAAGGGACAGTACCGTCGATGTGTAAACTCGTCCGGCCACACCGCTCACGCACCTGGGCACCGATGCACCGCGAGCTTGCCTTTATTTCACGGGCTGCATCCTCGGCCTGCGAATGAATGAGACCCAACGTCGAACGTTAGCGCTAACTTTGAGGTGGGGCTGTCCACGAAGAGGCTGTGAACCAACTCGTGAAACTATTAATAAGGACCTATGTTTCTCGCGGTCCAGTTAATCGCTCTACGGTCGAATTTCTGAATCGCCCCAAAAAACTGGCCTGCAGACCCACAACGCTCCCAGGAACACACCCCACTCCGTGACTCACGGGGTTCTCCTCACACCCCCAATTATCGGCCGGAGTGCGCAGGGGAAACACGCTCGCCTCCCGCACCTGGCCCCCGCGCGCCCCGGACGCCACCAACTCTCCTGGAGGTAGACGCCCGACTGATTCCCCGCCCCGCTTTCCCTTCCTCCTCCGCGGGTCCCTTCGCCTCCAGCTGCCTGCTTCCGCGGCCGCCGCCTGCGGCTTTGTTTTCCTCCCAGGTTTCGTGCCCCACACGTGATACCGTGTTATTGCAAAGAGCGCTTCGGAGCGCGAGCGCGGGGCGCGCGCACCTATAAATACAGACACCCGGGCCCGGGAGCCAGAGTCCGCGGGGGCGGGTAGGGCCCAGGACCGACCCAGCGACCCGAGGGCGGACGGACGACCAGCCAGCCCAGCAGACGCGCGCGGCCCAGCGGCAGCGCCCCCAGCCCGAGCCCGCGAGGGGCGAGCATGGCCGGCCCGCGGGGGGGCCAGGCCGCCGCGCACTCCGCCCGCGCTCCGCGCCCTGCCCAGCCCGGGTCGTCGCCGCTCGCGCCCGCCGCTTAGCACTCCGGCGCCGCTCGCTTCTGGGGCACCGCCGAAATATCGCCGCAGATGGACACAATGGCGGCTGCTGCAGCCACCGCGGCCGCCACCGCCGGCACGGCCGCCTGCAGCGGCAGCAACAGCAGCGGCGCCGGCACCGACGCCGCCGGCAGCAGCGGATTGCAGCAGCCGCCGCCACAGCCCCAGCCCGCGGCCGCGGCGCCGGCCCAGCCGCCGCCACCCGAGCCCCCCAGGAAGCCACGCATGGACCCGCGGCGGCGCCAGGCTGCTCTCTCCTTCCTCACCAACATCTCGCTGGACGGACGGCCGCCGCTGCAGGAAGAGGAGTGGGGCGGCGGCGAGGAGAGCGGCGCGGTCAAGGCGGGCGGCGGCAGTGCCTGCGGCGCGAGGACCCGCCTCAGCCTGCTCCCGTCCGCCGAACGCGCCGGCTGCACCGCGCTTGCGGCAGCGGCGTTTGCGGCTGGACCCGGCCTCTGCGCCCCGCAGTCCTCGCCACTGCCGCTTCTGCCCCCGGGAGGCCACGCGATCGTGCCCGGCCCTACGGCGGTCCGGGGGTTCGCCGGCCCCTTCGGCGCGGGCCGGGCGTCAGGGGAGCAGCTGCAGCTGCCCGACGGGTCCGGGGGCGCGGTTCAGGAGGAGTTGGAGGAGGACGATGCTTTTACAAGCGTGCAGGTGCCGGCGGCCGCCTTCTTGAGCTGCGGGACCCCCGGGACTGGGAGCGGCAGTCGGGGCCGCCTCAATTCGTTTACTCAGGGAATTCTGCCCATCGCCTTCTCCAGGCCCACCTCTCAGAACTACTGCGCCCTGGAGCAGCCGGGCCAGGGGGGCAGCACCAGCGCCTTCGAGCAGCTGCAGAGGTCCCGGTGAGTATCTAGGACCGGACGCGCGCCGAGCCTCCTGCCGGGTCCTTTTGCTGCGGGACATAGGTCCCTCCCAGTTATCCGCGCCCTCGCGGTTGCCTGGGCTTCTGGCCGGGATTCCAAACCACGACGGCACGCGAAAGAGGGGAAGTCCGTAGAGAATGTGTGATTACATGTGTGTGCAGACCCCGCACACGTAGGGAGCACGAGCCCGGCGCTCGCACAACAGGAGCGCCACGCTCCTGCAGTGTGAGTCGGGACCTGGAAGTGCGGGAGCCCATGAAAAAGCGGCACTCAAACCTCCCATTGCCAGGAGGAGATCACGAACCTCCTGGAACCCGGGGCAGACCCGGAGATGCGCCATGTCCAACGGCGTGCGACACTTCGCAGGCTTAAGTGCGGGCAGATTTGGCTTGTGGAGCCTCCGCCTCGGGTCCGGCCTGCAGCTGTGCGCGCGCGTGAGCCTAAACTTGTAGCTGATGCGCTCCGAACCCCTCCTGAGAAGTTCCTGCCCGCGCTAAAAGCATCCTGGGGCCCAGGACCATTTGGCGTTTTCTTTTTGCTGTTCTAAGAAGTGGCCCTTCTTGCAT
This sequence comes from Elephas maximus indicus, assembly GCF_024166365.1. Lineage (NCBI taxonomy): Eukaryota > Metazoa > Chordata > Mammalia > Proboscidea > Elephantidae > Elephas > Elephas maximus. Next base: position 29,219,496 of record NC_064829.1, read on the forward strand.
TCCCATGAACCCGGCCCTGGGAGTGGGGGACAGGGAGGAAGTAGGGCTTGAGGATTCTTTTCTCCATTCCAAGATGCATCTTCTAGAGTTAGGTAAAAGATTGTACTTGCTAGTTTAGGTTGCCTGCAGGTATTAGGTTTTTAGCAAAGTCAGGAAATGTTGGGTATTTGCTTAAAAATTGTTGGGAAAATAGCTAGAGCTTGTCACCGTATGTTCAAGGCTCTTGGGGTTAGGTCTGTGTAGGGCAGTGGGACTGGAGATGGGGCAGACCCTAGTGGGGAGAAGAAGCAGGCAGGCACTTTACCTGGGAGTGCCTTCCCTTGATAAGGCCTCCTAGGAAGTTAGTTATAGCATGGACTCCACCCTGGCTCAGTTATTTTAACCCCTTGGAGCATCAGTTTCCCTTTCTATCATGGGACAGTGCCAAAACTTTGCAGGCATCAGGTGGGAGGAAACAACGTTTTCTGTTACAGTTTCTCTCAGCTCAGGCTTACTCTGGCCTAAGTGGCCTACAGGAAAACGTAAGTTCCTCCACCGAGGTATAAAGGGGGAACAAGCCAGGCTGGCCTAGAAGTTTGCTCTTGGTCTAATTTCTTCCCAAATGGATGAAATCATGCTGTGTAGCATTGCAGCCTGAGTGCACGTGGGCCACAGGCGGGTGTGGAGCGGGGAGGCAGCCTATGACCACATGAGTGAATTATCCATGCTGGACATAGGTGACAGTTGGCTCTGGCATTTGTTGCCAAAGCACGTGTTTCCCCAGTAGTCTCCCCTTTAGCGGGCGTGTGGACAGGAGGGGAATCCCTTCCATCCTGGGCAGGTGGCGCACACACAGCAGTTTCTGGGCAGCTTGATGTTATACTCAACATCACAGGCTGGCCGATAATGACTCTAGTTTGAGCCTAAGCCCAGTTAGTCAAGAGGGTCACGACAGGAATTGTAATAAACATACATGTTATTCTAAACCAGTGTGGAAGGCTGGCCCGCGTCTGGTGATGGACAGATATGCTCCCGTTGCTAAAAGCAGCTGGAAATCAGATTGCCTCACACCACTCCAAGAAACTCAATTCAGGGGATGGTGGGGATTTTGTGTGTTGGTATTTCTGATCCAGAGAATATCCAGGATGTAATCTCTAGTCCTATAAATGTGAACCTCTTAGATTTTTGTTGACTCCCCCTCAACACACACACAGTTAGCCAATACGAGATGCCTCCTTACCTGACAGTCACATTAATCTCACTGCTTCTGAATAATCTGTATCTGGCAACTTGATAGGTTTTATTGTTATTATTAGTACAGCTGTCACTGGAAACAGCACCAACTTCAATGTAGATAGAGGGGGTAAAACGGGTTTAAGAAAGCCTTGAGGAATGAGCTTGGCTGTGAGAGGCTGGCTTCAGATTTGTGGAGGCGATGAACTTAAAATATCCTAGGATCCTTTGTTTTCTATACTGTTGTTGCCCCCAAGAAGTTTGTCAGAAGTGTGCTACTCTTCTGATCACTGAAGAGCATCCTTGCTTGCCTAGATCAAGTGTGATTTGGAATATAAACTTATTTGAACTAGGCCCAGACAAGTTTAAAGAGTGTGATTAGACTTCTTGGTGTGCTTGCCTTCAAGAAAGCCTGGCAGCCTTGTGTAGCTTCATAGGCTCCTTAATGGGTGGGCTCCTGGGAAGTTGTTTTTAAATCAAAATATACTTCCCTGGGGTTAAACCATCGGAAACCCTGGTGGTGTAGTAGTTAAGAGCTACGGCTGTTAACCAAAAGGTCGGCAGTTTGAATCCACCAGGCGCTCCTTGGAAACTCTATGGGGGAGTTCTACTCTGTCCTATAGGGTCGCACTGAGTCATAATTGACTCGATGGCAGTGGGTTTTTGGGTGGGGTTAAACAAAAAAAACAAACCTATTGCCGTTGAGTCTATTGAGGTTCATAGTGATCCTGTAGGACAGAGTAGAACTGCCTCATAGAGCTTCCAATTCTGTAATTTTTACAGGAGCAGACTGCCACATCTTTCTCCCCCTGGAGCAGCTGGCGGTGGGTTCAAACCCCTGACCTGCAGTTGAGAGCTTAACTATTATGCCACCAGGGCCCTTTTTCCTGGGATTAGTTTTCTGGTATTTAAAGAATTCGATAGAACCTTGCCACTCAAAAGCATGGTGTCTGGACCATCAGCTTCACCGCTGTTAGCTCCTTAGAAATACAGAATCTTGGGTACCTCCGCTTTAAACAGCTTGAGCCCCCGTCTGCTGTTTAACGAGCCCCCTTCCATCCCTGTGATTTGTATACAGATTAAAGTTTGAGAAGCACTGTTTCAGTGACCCTGAATCTACCTTTTTTTATGAACTTGTGATCTCATATTTTAGGTTTGTTATGGGTATGTGGGGCCCCTGGGTGGCACAAACAGTTTGTGCGTGACTACTGACTGAAAGGTTGGTGGTTCATACCCACCCAGAGGCACCTCGGAAGAAAAGCCTGGCGATCTGCTTCCATAAAGGTTATAGCCAAGAAAACTTGATAGAGCAGTTCTATCCTGTAACACACCAGGCCATCATGAGTTGGAGCCAGCACTACAGCAGTGGGTTTGGTTTGGTTTTATGGGTATGGAAAGATCACAGTTTCCAGGTCTGCACCCTTGAAGCCCTTTCTTTTCTGTTTCTCTCATCAGGGCACTCGTAAAACAAGCCATAATTATTGCTTGAACTTCAGACTTTGAAATCCCACAGGGAGGAATATTTCCGCACCCAGGCTTTGGCACAGGGTAGAATGGTTAGTCGATTTAGTGATTACACCATGTCTGTGCACTGGGGTGGATACTTGACATCTATTTCATTTAATCCTTACTCTCTGTGTCTGAGTACAGCTGTGCTCCATGGGGTTTTCAGTGGTTGATTTTTCGGAAGTAGGTCTCCAGGCATTTTTTTTCCCGAGGTGCTTCTGGGTGGCCTAAACTGCCTCCCTTTTGGTTAGCAGCTGAGTGCGTTAACTGTTGCACCACCCAGGGACTACTGCTGCTTACCAGTCTCATTCTGTTAGAATATCTGGGGAACCCAGGCCTGTGGACCTAGTGGTCCTCCTAGCCTCATGGACAGGCCCCAGCACTGGGAAGCAAATTCGCTGGGATTTGATCTTAGACTGAGGTGATATATGGAGACGGGAAACCAAAAAGATGCCTTCTACCTTGATGCCCTGTGGTGATTCTCTGTGTGGGCAGCAAGCCTGCTTCAGGGAGGTGTTAATAAGTGAAGGGGGTTGTAAATTTATGAGGTGTGTTTTAGGCTTCCTTTTGCTTTAAAAATTTCATCTCGGGCAGCAGCCGGCAGCACCCCTGGGTAACTCCACTTCCTAGAGCTGGTGAGTGGCAGACAGCCACCAAGAAGCCAGGTGGAAGCTCAGGTGAACGAAAAGATGTGTGTTCTCAGGCCTGACAGGAGGAGTCACGGGGAGGGGGCTGGCATGCTCGTAGCCCCCAGGTTATTATTTGAAAATAGCTTGTTTGTTTTGCCTCTTAGAGTACCTGACTTGGTGTGGCGTCTCGAGTAGTTAGACCTTAAAAGGAAGGAAACTTGTGGTGCAGAATGCTGAATCAGGAGTCTGAAGTCTTGGGTTCAAATCTTGGTGCCATCACAGACAGCTGTATGCCCCTGGGCAAACAACTCAGTGTTTTGAGTCTGTGTCCTCTGAGAGCCTTGGCCTGAGGCTTGGCCCCTTTCAGGCGCTAACGTGGCTGTGATGTGAATTCTAATAACAGGAACAACTGGATTGCCCATCCTGAGGGCTGAGAGAGTATACTAGGCAAGTGATAAATGCTGTATATCAGGGCTTCTCAAATTTAAATGTTCTTGGAATCACCTGGGATCTTGTTAAAACAGAGATTCATATTTGGTAAGTATAGGGGGTAAGAGTCTACATTTCTCACAAGTTCCCAGGGAAGCAAATAGACCATACTTTGGGTAGTGAGGCATTATGGGGTACTATTATTGTTCCTATTTTAAGGTCGAGGAAGCTAGGGCTGAGTGTTAAGTAACCTGCTCGAGGTCACTTGGCCAGTAAGCCATGGAAGTGGCAGAGCTTAAACACCGCCCCCCGCCCGCCACCGCCTTGCCCGCAGGGTAAAAGCTGGCTTGTGCCATGACTGCCGTATCATTCTTTCCTTACAATGAAAGACGTGGGTGGACTAGGAGGTGGACAGCCATAGTAGGGGAGGGGAGATTAGCGTTCTTTCTTAACGTTGTCACTGCCTTGCTTTGTGATGTCAGTGAGCTCATCGCTCTCTTGTGTTCATGCTGTAACCTCCTGACCCTTCCGGATTTGAGAAGTCCTGAAGGACTTTGATCTCCTCAGCAGTAAGCAAATACAAGTCTTTGTGGAGCATTTTTAACAGTAACATAAATTGCAGAAGGGAAAGCTGAAGCCCCAGGCCCTCACAAGCCCTGGTAAGGCCTAGGCCCTACCCTTCCCAGGGATGGAGGCCAGTGGCCCTTGCCCAAGATTCTCCCACCACCCTCCCCGCAGTCACAAAGCCTGTCATGTTGAGAGCCAGCTCAGAAGGGGAAATAAGTCGGAAGTCTGCTCATTGCTGGTAGATTCCCAGTGGGGGCAGCGAGTTCAAGTGTGACCTTTTACTCTCCAGGAAGGATGGGGAAGCCAGCACATGGCTCTGCATTGTGTCCCCAGCAGCTGTCAGAGGGAGCTGTGCATGGTGGATCTTTTCCCTGGTAGGAGGGAGAGTTACCAGATGGGGTGGGGGCCGTGGGTGGGAGGCCTTTGGAGCAGAGTGGGAAGGAATGGTAGGGGAGCCCAGGTGATGTGATGTGATGTGGGATAGGGAATGCCAGCCTCGTACTTGGAAATCTTGGCGTCCAGCCGTGCCCTCACCACGGCGGGTAGCCTGGATGGGTCCCTTCACCCCCGGGCCTGTTTCCTTATGGAATTGAAGGGTTGGGACAGGTGAGTGCTGCCGCCTCTTCAGGTGTAGCATTCTAGTGTCTTCTGAGGGGGCCTGGGGCACGTTTAGATGGGGAAGTTGGGTAATCGCACCCTTCAGAGGTAGACATGGAAGTGGGCTAAGCTTGTTCTGTCTGGCTGCAGTTGGCAGAATGTGGATGAAGCAATGAAGGGTTCCCTTGGTGTAAGGGAGAACTTGAAAATTACCTCAGTGGTGCTCTTTTTGGCAGCAAAGGTGTCACAACTGCACTGACAGCTCTAGGAGGCCATTCAAGCTGGGAGCAGTCCTCCACCACCACTGCCACTGCTGGCATGACCTGCAGTAATCCGTTTCAAAAGAACCTTAGCGTTTACAAAGTACTTGTGATTTCAGCCGTCTACCAACACAGATTGGCAGTTCAAATCCATCAGCCGCTCCACAGGAGAAAGATGTGGCAGTCTGCTTCTGTAAAGATTTACAGCCTTGGAAACTCTGTGGGGCACTTCTACTCTGTCCTGTAGGGTTGTTATGAGTCAGAATTCTACCGAACCGCAGTGGGTTTGGTTTATGGAATAACACAGAGGGGCAGGAATTCTAGTCACGGAGCTGGCTTGGAGTGACCTTAGGTGCTTTGTTATTTGTCAGGTACGTAGTAAGTTCTAGTATTGGGACTTAATGCCTCATATCATTTATTCGTTCAACAAACATTGAACATGTGTTGGGAGACATAAGTAACAGGTAACGAATTACAGCATGGTGCAGGCTGTGTTGGAGGTGAGCTCGTTTTCTGAGCTCCCACCAGGGCAGGGACACTTCATACCACCCATCACAGGGCCTGGCGTAATGCCATGGACATAGTAGTTTTTATTTAACAAACACTTACGCCCACTGTGTGCCAGGAATTATTCTAAGCACTTTATGCGGCATTGAGTGAGTTCATATTTATAATAATCCTGAGACAAGGATGAGGCATTCCTGGTTCAGTGGTAGGATTCTCACTTTCCACGTGTGAGACCAGGTTCGATTCCTGGTCAGTATGCCTCACGCATAGCCACCGCCTGTCTGTCAGTGGAGGAGGCTTGTGCATTGCTATGATGCCAGACTAGTTTCAGTGAAACATCTGGACTAAAACAGACTAGGAAGAAAGGCCTGGTGATCTGCTTCTGAAAATCAGCCACTGAAAACCCTATGAATCACAGCTGCCTGATCCACAGTGGATCATGAGGATGGCACAGGACCAGGCAGTGTTTTGTTCTTTTATTCATGGGGTTGCCATGAGTCGGGCCGACTAGATGGCAGCTAGCAACAACAGCATGAGACAGGTACTCCTACCATTATCCCTGAAGGGTTATGTAACTTGCCCAGAGTACTTGGCTGGGAAGTGGGAGCTGAGATTGAACCCTGGCAGTCTGGCTCTTATATACCTTGCCTTGCTGGGCTGTGTTTTAGGAGCTGGGCTCGTAAGTGCTTATTAAATTGGCTTCAGCTGAATGGGCAGAATTTGGTCTAAATGACCTCTAAGGCCACTGCTAATTGCGATATTCTTTATTTTGGTTTCTGCCCTTCCGTTGTTGGGGGAGGACCTGTGTGAGTGAGGAACCTGAGCACAGTCCAGGCCATCCGGGATTCATATGGCTCTGTAATTAAGTCCTCCCGGTCCCTCTTTGCATCCACTTCTAAATTCCTGTAAACTTAATGCCTCTTTTATTTATCTGGTACTTTCTGTGCCTGGTGACGTTTAGAGCATTATGGAATAGGAGCATGAGCCTGGCATCCCAAAGAGTTGGGTTTGTAGCCCTGGTTCTGCCACTTACTTTTTAACTAGGTTCTCATCCATTAAATGGGAGTAATAATGATACCTATTCTTGGGCATTCTTCCTTTGTAGACAGTGTCCCAGGACCATCTGTGTAACTTCTCAGCTTCACCCTTTCCCCCAGCCCAGGGGTCAGCAAACTATGGCCTGCGGGCCAAATATGGCCCACTGGTTGTTTTTATCAATAAAACTTTATTGGAACACAGCCACTCCCACTCATTTGTGTGTTGTCTTTGGTTGTGTTCTGACAGGCAGAGTTGAGTCATTGCAGCAGAGACCACACAATCTGCAAAGCCTGAATGATTTATTTACTCTCTGGATCTTTACAGAAAAAGTGTGCTGACCCCTGCCCTAGCCCAGTGCTTTATACCCAGGAGGTATACCTAAGTCTCCTTGAGCCCTTCCCACCAGTCCTTACTGTTCATGCCTTGGTATCTGCCCTGGATGATGCAGTGGTCTTCCGAGAAGCCACTGGCTTCTGTTTGGTTCCCTGCTAATCCCTTCCCCCCAAGAGGGACCTTTGAGAGCCCCACATCTGACCCTGTCAGTCTTAAAATTCCTGTCATCTCATGCCAGGTGGCCCTTGGCCTGACGCCCAGCCATCACTGCAGCCTTACTTCCTGTTCCCCTTCTTCACCACCTCCTTCCTCACCATCGTCACCATCGCAGCCAAACAGCCTTGGACTTGAATACTGCTGTCCCTGTTGTGGGTAAAGTGAGGCAGGTTGTGTAGGTGCACCCCTCACCACACCCCACCCATGCCTACTTCTCTGCAGGGGTGGGGGTGGGGAGGTGACATCTGTGGAGTTCTGAGTACCTGGACTTTATGAGCATTACTTTGTTTAATTTGCACAGCAATCCTGTGAAATGGGGATTACATTCATGTTAGAGCTGAGGAGACTGAGACTCCAAGAGGTTAAGAAACTTGCCATGTTGCTGGAAGCAGGAGGTAGAAGTGGGGCCTTGACTTCTGGGTTCTGAGCTGGGTTTGTGCTAGACCCAGCAGTGTGCTATAGCTGGCTCCTAAGGCCTTAAACAGGCAGGCGCCTGTGAGCTGCTCGGTTACCTGAAATGGCAATGGTGGTCATATTTACATCAGGGAAATCAGCCAGAGCTACAAGTTGGGGCCTTTTCTTTCTTACTTTTTTCCAGAGAGCTGGCTTATGAGCACACCACTGTCTCCACCACACCTCTTTCTGTTCCATTTTCCCCTTGGGGCTGTGCAGAAAAGTCACTATCACAGGGAGAGTTTTGAAAACCAGACGTTTTATAAGAATCTGTTACTTGGCATAAAACTCGTTGCCATCCAGTCAGTTCTGACTCATAACCACCCTATAGGACAGAGTAGAACTGCCCCATAGGGTTTCCAAGGAGCAGCTGGTGGATTCAAACTGCTGACCTTGTGGTTAGCAGCCATAACACTTAACTACTACGCCGCTAGGGCTCCTGTTGCTTAGCATAGTGGTATGAATTTCCCTGAAGATCATCACCGTCCATTTTCTACCTCAAAAAATATCTGACCCCCTCAAGCTTCAACCTGCGTGTAATCTAAAAACCAGACTTTTCAAGGACACTGTGGGGCTCAAACAGACGGTTTAGCTTTATGTGTAGGAATCATAAAACCATTAGCTAGCACTCTCTTTTACAAGCTGTGCAAGGTTGTATTTTTATTTTTATTTGGTTTTTAAAAGCCTCCAAGAACATATAATCAATCACGGTTTCCTGGTTTTTTTCCCTGTCTTTGTTTGTGTTAGCAGTTTGGATAATTGCACACCAGTTTATATTTAACAAGGTTATCATTAATGTGGTTTGGGGTTTATTGCTGCACATTTAGTCACAAAGACAAAAACTTATAAGGTAGAACATGCAAATGTTAGCAGTTTAAGGCTTGGAATATTGTAATGATGTATGCATGAAATGGTTCAATCTTGTCCCTGGTTTAAAAGCCAGAGTATAGTTAAATCTAAATTAAGTTCCACGGTAAATAGATGACAAATTACTTAACAAGACACCAATAAAATATTTGAGAATGCCAAAGATGTCTTCATGCCTGGCACACTGATTTTTATTTTAAAGCACTTTACTCACTGATCCAGTTATTTATAAAACAAAATGTCTGCTTTGACAGTTTTAAGAAAAGAAGGAGGGAGAAAGAATACAAGGGAGTAGAGGTCAATGTCTGTTCAGTTTTTTGCTTAAGAAGAAAAATTGGCAAGTTAGGGGACACATGGCTGGTTTGATGTTGGTAGGTGGTTCTCAATGAGTTGTCATGCTGTATTGAATTGAATAAAGTTAGTTTTGTGATGGATAAATTATCATGTTATACTGTTCATATCAATTGTACTATTATCATAGTATACTAGTTGCCGTAGTATCTACCTTGATTCGTGGTGACCCCAGGTGTGTCAGAGTAGAACTATGCCCTATAAAGTTTTCAATGGCTGAATTTTCAAATGTAGATTGCCAGGCCTTTCTTCCGAGGCACCTCTGGGTCGACTCGAACCTCCAACCTTTCAGTTAGCATCTGAGCATGTAAACTGTACCACCCGGGGACTCCATTAACATTATAGGCTCTACCTATTTGTTTAGCACTTGACAGTTTACAAAGTTCTTCACATAATTTTATCAAAGCATTTCAGAAAGGTGGTGTGGTGGCTGTTTTATAGATCACAAAGTCCAAACCATGAAGTGACTCATCCAGAGTCATGTACTATGTATGTGGTGGCAGAGCTGGGATTTTGAAACCCACATTTTCTAATTCTATACTGAAGGTTTTAAGACAAACAAACACACACAAATTCTACCGTTATTATTCAAGAAAAACAAAGAGCTCTATTCTGCTGTTAAAAACATTGAATATATTTTTTTCTCTGAGGTCGAAAGGAAAATGCGTTCTCTTTTCATGGCAGGTGCTCCGAAAAGTGCTGCAAACTTTTATTCTCCTTCCCACCCCAAATCTTCCACTTGGTGTATTCCTAACCTCAAAAGAACAGAAATCTTGGGGCTTGTCCATTTCAGACCTATGGGCTGGAGTCAGTCAAGGTCAGTATTTAAAAATACAGAGAAATATTGTGCTATAGTTTTGGCGAGCCAATGACTTCTCATCCAGCAGGGATGCTGATATTCACATAATAACCTCTGGTGCAGGCCAGCAGAGCCCTGGTTTGGGGCCCTAGTCATGGAAAATTTTCTCAGTAACGATGACTCCCTCCAAATAATAATTTGGTGTCAGTACTTGCTGCATGGAATGGGCCCTTCCGCCTTTCCCACACTCCAGATTCCAGAATGGAAAGACTGGCTTTGAGTCAGACAGCTCTGCCACTTGGTGCTACCTTTTGGGCCACTTGCTTAACCCATCTGAGTCCCAGTTTCCTCAACTGTAGAATGGGGGTATAAGTCCCTTGCCTTTTGGGGGTGTTGCAAAATAAAAATGCAGCATTAAGCACCTAGCAGATTGTTGGGCCCTGACTTACTCATCTAGTGCTGCTATAACAGAAATACCACGAGTGGATGGCTTTAACAAAGAGAAATTTATTCTCTCACAGTCTGGTAGGCTATAAGTCCACACTCAGGGCATCAGCTCCAGGGGGAGGATTTCTCTCTCTGTCAGCTCTGGAGGAAGGTTCTTGCCGTCAGTCTTTCCCTGCTCGAGGAGCTTCTCAGCACAGGGATCCCGGGTCCAAAGGACACACTGTTCTCCTCGCTCTTGTTTCTTGGTGGTATGAGGTCCCCGTGTCTCTCTGCTCACTTCTGTCTTATATATCTCAAAAGAGATTGGCTTAATACGCAACCTGATCTTATAGATAGAGGCCTGCCTCGTTAACATAACTGCCTCTAATCTTGCCTCATTAACACCATAGAGGTAGGGTGGTCACGTCAGATGACAAAATGGGGGACAATCACACAATACTGGGAATCATGGCCTAGCCAAATTGATATGCATATTTTGGGGGGACACAATTCAGTCCATGACAGGCCCTTAGGGGTGCAGCCTGATGAATCCAAGATTGGCAGGTAAGACGACGGGCTGTGGAGGCTGACGAATCCTGAGATCAGATGATGATGAGCTGGATGCAGGATTCAGAGCAAGCTTTGCCAGAGCATCCATATGTAAATTGGATGCAAGCCACACCCCTGAAGAAACTCCCTTTACAACTGATGGAATGATTACGTCAGATCACGTCATGGACGATTACTACATGATTACATAACTGCCAAATTACATCATTACATAACTGCCAAATCACTGAGAATCATGGCCCAGCCAAGCTGACACAAAACCTTAACTATCACAACAGGTTACATACAGTTCAGGATCAGGAATGACTCAGGATACAGTTCTTAGTTCAGGACATCTCCTTGGCAGTGCTCACAGTTAGGCCTCTCTCCCAGCTCCTTGGCCTTCAGCCTCGCCTCTGCCCTGGTTGGGCGAGTGTTACAAAGCTCTTTAGCTCTGCCAATAAGTGCCCAGAGGTACCCCACTCCGCCAGTAACCCTTGGCCTGAAAGTGCTTAGCGCTCTCGCTCTGTGGGTCAGCGAACCTAGCTCTGCCAAGTGCCTGGATTAACCCCATTCTGACAGCAAGCCTCCTGCCTGAAGGCACTCAACTCTCTCGCTCAGTGGGTCAGCACACCCACTGTAGCTGCCTCGCTCTCTGGACCAGGAAGCCCACCACACCATCTTGTGCCAGTCTCCTGGTTCTTCTGCTGCCATTTCTCTGCCACCGTTTCTCGCCATCTCTGGTATTACAGCACTCTGTCTCCAAAGGACGCGCTCAGTTCCCATTTCTTCTTGGTGGCAGTGAGGCCCTGTTTCTGCCTCTGGGATGGCTCATTTTAAGCCTAGTGGGGTGGCAAACTGACCAGTCCCCTCATTAGGGTTCCATATACCTTAATTGCATGGTCCCATTCCCGCAAGATTTCCATGCACCTTATTTGCATTATTAGCAGGCTGTCCAGTCCTCTTGGTGGGCTATAAGCACCTTATCTGCCTAGTCCCATCCAATCATTTTGTGGGCATCACAAGATCATGAACTGCAAGGGGGTTCATAGGCTCCTGGAAATTCCTTCCTAAGGGAGGGAGATTAGCAAGGAAGCTGGTGCAAGAGTCCCAGGGAAAACTGAGGGCTGAATTAAGTGCCTAAGACTATTACTAGCCTGTGACACGTTACCTTTTCACTTGAAGCAGGAGGAGCTCGGCAGCCTTATGGAAGCAGGACACGCTCTCCTGCAGCATCACTGCCTGTAGCCCCTGAAGTCTTTTGTTTGGGTCATGACCTCTGCAGCTCTTGGCTTTTGTCCTGCAGGTGATGGCTCGGAGTTATAGCTAGGATCTAGTTCTCTGCCCAGATGTGCCCAGTCCTCCTCTTCGTGGCCGCTGGGAATGAACAGAAACCCAATGCAGAGTCTAAACAGGCGTGGGGAGGGCGGCGTGTAGGTGGATGAGGCACCATGGAATTTGGGGGGAAAAAAATCTAAATTCTGTGTTCAGTAATTCTGTTTTTGTTCAGTTCACCTGGCAGCTTGTTAGGAGTACAAATTGTCAGGCCCCACCCCAGACCTACTGAGTCAAAAACCCTGGAGGTGGGGCCCAGCCCTTCAGGTAAGTCTGATGCAGGCTCAAATTGGGGAACAAGCTACGTAGACAGAGCCTCCTGTGTTTTGAGCTTTATTGTATCTTCTGAACGCTCTAAACAGTGGTTAGCGTTCAAGGAAATATTTTTATTTGGCTTCAAAATATTTACTCTAGCGCAGGTCAGTGGGTGCTGTCCCTTGACTCTGCCAAAAGCCCAGGTAATTCAGGTTTGAGACACCATACATAACCATTTTTGGTTTGAATTAGCCAGCTTCACTCTTCTTTCCCCCATGGCCACGCTGACTATACGGTGAACTTGTTCTGGAGTCACTGGGTGGTACAAACAGCTAACATGCTAGGCTGCTAACCAAAAGGTTGGCTGTTTGAGCCCACTCAGAGATGCCTCAGAAGAAAGGCCTGGTGATCTACTTCTAAAAAATCAGCCATTGAAAACCCTGTGGAGCACAGTTCTGCCCTGAGACACATGGGGTGTAGCCACGAGTCAGAATCGACTCCATGGCAACCAAGAGCCTCCTTGTTCTAGACTCAGCTTCCATGAGTTTCTTTCACACAGCTTTCCCAGATTCCTGCCTCCTCTGTCAGGCATATCTGTTCCCTCATCTGTGCCTCAAACATTGTACATCTCCTCCTGTTTGAAAGTCTCAGCACACTGTATTGCAGCCTTTTCAGGTTTTCACACTGACTTGTCAAAAGCTTTCTGTTTGTGCCAGCTCTGCAGGTTTGGGGAGAAACTGAGATGAGATCCCTGCCTGTTGTCTACCTGAGTGTTTAGTGCTAGAGACAGGCCAGACAAACAAAAAAGGCAACAACAACAAAAACAGCCTACAAATAAAATAAAATGCTGAAATGTACTGTTGGAGGGAATCATTGGGGTCTATGGACGTCTGTAAGGGTGGTCGGGTAGGGGCTTTCTGAAGAGGAGGAGGAAAGAATTAACCACGTAACGGTGGGACATGTGATTCAGGCATTGGAAACTGGGTGTTCGAGGGCTCTGAGATGGGAGAGAGCTTCCCATTTTTATGGAAGGAAAAGATGGCCACGGTAGCGGGTACCTAGGGATATGGGGAGGCGAGGAAGCAAAGCTGGAGAATTGGTAGGGACCATATAATGCAAGGAGCCCTGGTGGCACAGTGCTTAAGAGCTCGGCTGTTAACCAAAAGGTTGGCACTTCAAATCTACCAGCTGCTCCTTGGAAACTCTATGGGGCAGGTCTGTTCTGTCCTGTAGGGTCGCTATGAGTCAGAATCAACTTGACGGCAACAGGTTCAGTGTTTTTTGGTTATGTAATGCAAAGCCTTGTGGAATCCGCTGACAAGCTGGTGCCTTGTTGTAACTGCAGCTGGAAGCCATTGAAGTGTGTGAAGCTGGAAGCAGTGTGCTCTGACTGCTGTGTGGTGAGTGGATGGAAGGAGGCGGGGTGGGTGTAGGGGACGTTTGGGAGGCTGTTGTCACCACTTGAGAGTAGTCTGGACTTAGAGTGGAAATGGAGAGGTGTTGGCGTATTGAAGCTGCATCTTGGAAATAGAATTGATAGAACTTGTAGGTAACTTGGGTGGTCCTGCCATCGTGAACTTGTGTCTAGTTGGAGGGAGGCTCAACAAACGGAAGACTCGGCCCATGAGTGCCACAAGGGGGAGGGCCACACTCCTGTGAGAAGCGCTGTGGTGGATTTGACCAGTGTGTTTGGAATGGCGGGTAGGGGAGGCTTCATCCTGGAGTGACTACTGAGCTAAGGTCTGAAGGATGAATGGGCATTGAGTGGTTAAAGAGGGCTGGGAAGACAGGTGCAGGCAGGAGGAACAGCATGTGCAAAGTCCCCCTAGTGGGAAGGAGCACGGGACCCTGGGGGAAGCAGAAGCAGGTCAGTGTGGCCAGAGCACAGAGAACAGGGAAGAGAGCCGGCTACAGTAAGGGCCACATAGAAGATCTTGGAGGGGTTTTTAGACAGGCGGAATCATAGTGAGACTTGGGTTTAAAAGTGATTGCCCTGGCTGCAGTATGTAAGATGGATGAGACCAGGGGAAGCAACAGTGGTGAGGAGGCCAGAGAGAGTACTGCAGTGGTCCAGGCATGAGCTGGTGGCATCGAGGATGAGAGTGGGGCCCTGGTGGCGCAGTGGTTAAGAGCTCAGCTGCTCACCAAACGGTTGGCAGTTCAAATCTGCCAGTACTAGAGTGGTAGTGATAGGTGTGTGGAGAAGTGGGCGGATGCGAGCAAGATTTAGGAATCAAGGAATGGATTTGGGATGGATTGAATATTGGGGTGGGGAGGCATCAAGGGAGGCCCGCGGGTTTCTGGTCTGTGGGCTGATTACAGTCACGAGCTGCCATCTAGTTGATTCTAACTCATGGTGACCCCATGTTTGTCAGAGTAGAACTGCATGCTCCGTGGGGTTTTCAGTGGCTCATTTTTCAGAAGTAGATTTCCAGGCCTTTTTTCCAAGGCACTGCTGGATGGACTTGAGCCTCTAGCCTTCCAGTTAGCAGCTCAAAGGGTTAACTACTTGCACTATCCAGGGACTCGTGATTAGATGGTAGTGCCTGTTTAAAAAATGCTACCAAGAAGAAAAATGGTAGACCTAAGCATGGCCCTGTTTCTTTTTGTTGTCTTTTCTTCTTCTTTTTTTAAATCTTGTGCTTTTACTCCTGGTGGCTCAAGGTGATACGTCCGTCAGGTAATAACTTTTTGATTGGACATGTGTATATGAACATTTTTCTTTTCCTCCCAAAGTGGAGGTGAATATTTATCCTTAAAGATCATCCTAAGTTTTATGTTCATGTCTAACTTATCTGGCCTAAAAACTCTAATATTTCCTTTTAAGGTAAATGCTGAACATATCAATTTCAAAAAACCCCAAACTGGATTTCCTTCATTTATTTTTAAAGAGTTACAATTTCTTTTATTATTGTAAAAATATGTATAACAAAGTTTGCCATTTTAACCATACCATACAATATCTTTTTATTAACAAAAATAAGCTTTTGAACTAGATTATTAGGTTTTTCAAACAATTCCTAGTTCATTTTGCACGTATTTGCAACTTACAACCAGGCGCAGAAGTATGAGTTGTCCTGAATGTGGAGCAGAAAGATATATTCTTGAAGAGGAACACAGATGCCTTAGGGAAACCGCTTAATTGCTGCACTAACTAAATGCCAAGTACCTTGTGTCCGAGTTATTTTGTGCTTGTTCTGTGATTCAGAGAAAGGCCGGGGTGCATTCTCAGTACTGCAGCAGCAACCGCGTCTCTCTTGTTTCATTGGTGGTTTTTAGTGGTCATGACTGGCATGTTGAATGCTAACTTTATGTGAAGGTGAAGAGTATGAGCCATGGAGCCATATGGAAATCGGCTCACACCCCAAATCTGCCGTTCACTGTGTGTGACCTTGGGCAACTTCCTTAATCCTCTGGAGCCTTGGTGATCATCTGTAAAGAGGGGAAATAATATTAAATAGTCAGATACCTCAGGGGGTGGCTGTGAGGACTATGTACTATTCTTTCTGTACAGCACTTTGCACAATGCCTGGCACATAGTAAGTTCTCATTAAATATCTAATATTGTTGTATCTCTGGTACTATGCTGGAGCTTTACATATGTCATGGGGCTAATACCACCATCCACCACCTGTGTGTCAGTTTGTCATACTGTGGTGGCTTGTGTGTTGCTTTGATGCTAGAAGCTATGCCACTGATACTTCAAATACCAGCAGGGTTCCCTATGGTGGACACGTTTCAGCAGAGCTTCCAGACTAAGACAGGCTAGGAAGAAAGGTCTGGCAATCCATTTCAGAAAATTAGTGAAAACCCTATGGTCACAACAGAATATTGTTTAATATAGTGCTGGTTGATGAGTCTCCTAGGTTGGAAGGCGCTCAAAATACACAGTGGCCTCAACAACGGACTCAAGCATATTAACGATCATGAAGATGGCACAGAACCAGGCAACATTTTGTTCTCTTGTACATGGGGGTCTCCATAAGTCAGAGCCAACTCGAAGGCAACTAACAAGAATGTAAATGAGAACTTTGAGCTTTAGGGAGTTTAATTTTCTTGCCAAGTCACACAGAGCCTGTGGGAACAGAGTTCTGTCTAACGCTGAAGATCTTGCTCTCACTATTTGCTTTATTGCCGTTTGCCACGTGTAACGTTTTATCTAAATAAGTTTGTGACCCTCCTGAGCAAAATAGGTTCTTTTCATTAAGATCTGGTGGCATTTCTTGACACTTTCCTCCTCCCATTATGTTCATGTCACTTACCTATCCTGTTTGACAACGGGTGTGTCAGTGAGAGACTGCTGGGTGTGTATGGAGTGACTAAGCCAGGTTTTGTATTTGACTCCGTCTGCTGTAAACGCTGGTGAATAATTGGGGCTAGGCAGAATGAAACAAATGTGAACGTTATATTTCAATCCAGTTATCCGATTGAGATACACCCTCCCTGCAAGCTGGAAAGGAGCTTGACTCCGGGGCTTATTAAGAGGTGTGGTATTTCTTTTGTGTGACTTAAGTTCTTTTGGAGCAGGAAAATGAAGTTGAGACTGAAATATAAGGAAATGAATAAGATATGTGCAGGCTGGTGAAATCTGGAATAAAAAAATATATATATATTTACATGGGAGTTCAGCTTTGATTTTATATTGTCACAAATTGGTACCAGATGCCGGTATTTCAGACAGATACCCAAGCTGATCAGAGAGTGTGAGTTGGAAAACAAACCACTTTGCCATTTGGAATGCTGATTGATATTTTTAGAAGTTCCCTTTTGTTTTCTGAGGGAAAATTATGCCTCTTACAGACCTAGAAAAC
Organism: Elephas maximus indicus; assembly: GCF_024166365.1. Classification (NCBI taxonomy): domain Eukaryota; kingdom Metazoa; phylum Chordata; class Mammalia; order Proboscidea; family Elephantidae; genus Elephas; species Elephas maximus. The sequence goes on from NC_064829.1 coordinate 29,236,636, forward strand.
AGAACTTTTCTAAGTAGCAATTCACAGAAGATGCCCAAGGGAGGAAGTCTCCAGTTTCTTTTTACAACCCTGGCAGAAGTAATGGAGGTGACATTTTATTAGCATTGGCATCTCCTACTCTCCCTGGGAGTTAGTTCAGCCTTGTGGAGCCATGTCAAGAGCTCATGGCTTCATTTCTATTTTCCATCAACCTCTAGTCAGAGCAGAAATACTGGACTCCTATGTGGACAGCCGTGCTTCATGTGGTCCCCAGGGGGCAGGGTCCCAGAGTCTTGGGGCTGCTGTCTACAGTCTCCCCCTGTGGTTTTTTCCTTTTTTTAAGTTCTGAGTCTTCAGTTTGCACTCTACTGTTTCCTGGTCTGGTCTCTGGCTGACATTTGAATGAAGCGTTGCGTGAGTTTTGAATTGGATGGCACCTCTGGCAATTCCTTGAAGGCTTTCTGAATGGTGCTGCTGTGTAAGAATGTACACTGATCTTGTGGAGTCGCCTTGTGACCGGGAGAGCTCAACCTCGGCTCGGGCTCGGCTCCTTGGAAAGAGCAGACTTGGTGAGAAACGCTCTCTGAGGCTCAGATGCTAGGAGTATCAGTGTGGACATGCACCAGTGGGGTGGCTGGAGGATCCAGGGAGTGTTGTGTGGTGAGGATGCCCAGAACAGAGAAGGGGTACCCTGGAGGGTCACCAACCACCCACACCAGCCTTTTATCGCCTACAGGGTCTCAGAGGAGAAGGAATCCCGAAGAGGTCCCAAGAGGTGAGGCAGCCATGTGTTCTGAGCTCCCTCCCTGTACATTGAAACGAATGGATGGGTGCTCTCCTGCACTCTGGGGTTCACACTGGCCAAAGGCTTTTCAGCTGTGAACAGGAGACCCAGAGGGCCAGAGGGCACCGAGACTCTGTGTTCCAAGTGCAGTCAGCCCTCATTATCCGTGAATTCCGTATTTGCAAATTCAGCTACTCAACTGGAATTCATTTGTAACCTCAGATCAGTGCTCATGGCATTTACACATCATTCAGATACGGTGCAGAGCCCCCCCCAAATTTTAGTTCCCTGAGACTCACGTTGCCTCGTGCCCTGATGTTTAACAAGGGCTGCACTCTGCCTTCTTGTCCCAGCTCTCATGCTTTAGACAAGTGTCCTTTCTGTGGTCTATTTAATACCACGTTTTCCACATTTTGTGGTTTTCATTGGTAACTTCGCAGTTTGAAATGGCCCCTGTAGTGTTTAAGTGCTGTCTAGTGTTTGTCAGCACAGGAAGGCTGTGGCGAGCCTTATGGAGGAAATAAGTGTGTTAGATAAGCTTCATTCAGGCATGTATCATAGTGCTGCTGACCATGAGTTCAGTGCTGATGAATCAATAATGTATATTAAATCAGGTGTCTTTAAACAGAAACATATTAACTGTTGACGAAAACATTGTGCCCAGAGGCTCTCAGGAGCCTAACCCTGTATCTGCCCTCAAGCATGGTTCAGTATTCGCTATTCTGTGTTCACAGTGACTTTGTAGAATGTAAAACCTTCAAATAATAAGAATTGATGTAATTATACATTTTCTCATTAGAGCCAGGATGCTTTTTTTTAAATCACTTTATTTTTCTTGTATAAAAACCACTTTGTGGTGGCCACAGCTGAAGGCTGGGTCCTCTGCGTGAACACGCTCATGTGGGTCTTTAGGAGATGGTCAGTGAGTTCCTGAGCGGAGACTTGGTGGACACAGTCTCTTTCCAGAGGTCAGGGGTGAGAGAGCTGTAGATCTCGGAAATGGCATCAGAGGTGGCTTTGGTGAAGTTACCCAGGTGGCAGTGCAGCCCATGGCCAAGATGTGCCAGTCGTCAGTGCCAGCCTCGGCAGCAGCTTCCTGGGCACGGGGGCCAAGACGATTCCAGTGCCTCTGGGGGCCGGGATGAGGCACACCGACCAGTACAGAGCCAGGATTCTTGATGTCCAGAGTCTGAGCTTTTTCCTTCTGTGCTAGCTTTACTCTAAGGTAGTGATATTTAAGTATTTATTAAGTGCCTACTGTGTGCCTGGGAAGGAGGCCTGGCGGTACAGTGGTTAAGTGCTCCGCTGCCAACCAAAAGGTTGGCAGTTTGAGCCTACTAGCTGCTCCAGGGGAGTTGGCTCAATGGCAACAGGTTTGTTTGTTTTTCTGTATGTGCCTGGGTAGTTTCTCTAGATTGTCATGGTGTCATGGGAAGGCCCTTTCTGTTACAAAGACCTGCCTCATTACTTCGTATTTACGCCTCAAAACACCCCTGAGGTGGGGAGAGCTGGCTTTATGTCTTCACTTGATTGATGAGGAGATTTGATGTGTTGCAGTCACGGTAGAAACAGATCTGATGCTCCATCCCATTTCCTTGCTCTACACTAGGCTGGACAGGCGTAGATACAAGATAGCATGGGTGCCATTTAAAAGGTGACCTGCTTTCTAATAATTTCTTAGACTTAATTAGATGAAAGCTGGAACAGCACTGTGTTAAGAGTGTATGTTCTAGACTCAGACTTCTATTTCTGAATTCTGCCTCTGCTACTCTCTGCTGTGTGACTTTGGGTAATTTATAAAGTAAAACCTTTCTGATCCTTGCTTTCCTCATCTATAAAATACAGGTAGTAGTAACACCTAGCTAGCATGGGGTTAATGTGAAGATTAAATGAACCAGTGTACAGCACTTAGATCTGTGCCTGGCACATAATAGGTCCTCTGTGCCTGTGAACTATGATTATCACTTAGCGTGGTAGGTCCTCAGGAAAGACCTGTTGAGTCAACCAGCAGTGACTCTAGAAGTTAGGGAAATGGTAAAGTGTAATTGTAATTTTCTGGTCCAAAGCTGAGAGAAGATTTAGCAATTTTCCAGTCATTTTGATCCACTTGGGTTACATAGTTCAGACCTAGAGAAGCTGCTTTGGAGCTTTATTTATCCAGTGTGACTGTCATCAGTCTCCAGATGAGCAGACTGTTGTCAAGTCTGTGTCATTTTTAATGAATGGGCCACTGATCAGATGAGCTGAGATTTTAGTGGTACTGCTCGGTACCAGGCAGACTGCTGGGTTTGATGGTCCCTGCCTGGAAGGTGTAAAAATTTAAGTAATAGAACATGGGATGTCACAAGGCAGGGCATAGTTAGTCATGTGAATAGTAAATTTCCATTAAAAAAAAAAAATACCACCCCCAAAACCCATCTTTACAGTTACTAAAATGCATTCTAGCTGTTTTCCTTCCCTTTCTTCTGTTAGAAGGGTCAGGCAGAAAGCAGTGCCCCATAGGGGTGGGAGAGGATGTAGGTGGACTCCAAACCAAAGCCATCCCCAGACCCATCAAACATGATCTTTCTAAACAGACCTCAGGTAACCTGCCCATCTACCAGCAGCAGATAATTATAAAGGATGTAGAGCTACTTTTCACAACTGTGTAAGTGTGTGATAGTAGTTTGAGAAACTGATGTTGCTTCCTTCTCCCTGGGAGCCTTACTACTGGGCAAAGTTACTTTCTTCATTCCTCCCTCCTTCTATTGACCCTAGTCTCACAACCGAGTGGTGCAATATTAAATTAATCTTTGGAGGAGGGGCAGGGGAGGGGTGTTTCAGCTATGAGTAAGCAAACAGGGCAGTAGAACAACCTAGGAAATTTCTGTTTGCTTTTGTAGAGACAGTCTCTTTTGCTTACAAAAAAAAAAAAAATCCAGACCCTAAACTCATATTTGCTCAATTACCTAATATTAAACTATGGCTTAATCTGCTTGTGTTAATAATATAAGCCCACTAAAGTTCTGTTGTTAGAAAACTCATATTTCTTTGAGAGAACAGGGCACCTTCCCTGTGAGCGAGTAATTTGTGACACGTTTTAAAAAGACCTTCTACCCTCGATAGTTTTTTGTACGGTATAAACCTTTGACTAGTGAACAAGTGATACATGTTTCTTCTGGGCCTGTGTTTGTTCCACCTGAGACGACAGTGCGAGATATGCTACTAAATAGATTCGCCGGATGATCTAGAGTGTGTGATCTTACAAGAGACATCTGTTTAAGTTTAAAAATAAATAATTAAGGTACACACACACAGACAAAAGGTTGTTGCTTCTAGCGAGATAAAATGAGTCTGTTCTGCTGTTACCAAGCCTTTTTATACTTTTCTCAAAAATTTTTGTTTTTTCTTTTTCATTTACTCTGAAGGTAAAAATCTAGGTAGAGAAAGTAATAACTTTTTTTTCTTTAAACTTTTTGGTAAGTTACACAGTTAGAATATCCTTACATGGTGCTAAGAATCTTTCTGGAGAATCATAGGGTAACTCTTGTTTATGACTACTTTGAAATACCTAATTATGATTACCCCCCACCACCCATCTGTCAGTTTGTCCTACTGTGATGGCTTTCGCGTTGCTATGATGTTGGAATCTAGACCACCGGTATGTCTAATACCAGCATGATCACCCATGGTGGACAGGTTTCCGTGGAGTTTCCAGACTAATAAAAGAGTAGGAAGAAAGGCCTGGTGACCTGCTTCCTTAAATCAGCCAGTGAAAACCTCATGGATCACGAGAGAACATTGTTTGACGCACTTGCTTGGGCCACGTCATAGGGAAAGACCAGTTGCTGGAGAAGGTTATCGTGTTTGGTGAAGTAGAGGGCCAACAGGGGTGAGGGAGACCCTTGGTGACATGGATTGCAACGATGGACTCCAACATGCCTGCAGCTGTGAGGATGGTGCAGACTGGGTAATGTTCTGTTGCAGATAAAGTTGCCATGGGTTGCAGTCCGCTCGGTGGCAGTTAGCAGCAAAATTACCCCAGGCAAGAACTTTCAAAAAGACTTACTGATTTAAAATAGCTGTTTTTATAGATGATGGTTTGGTAAAGTCTGGGATTTAGAAAGGGGAAAAAACACAGGCAAAGTCATCTTCCAGTTTTCTTTTTGCAAGACCCTCCGCCCCAGGCACAGTGCTGAGCACGTAGTGTGAGAGCTGCAGACAGCTGTAGTGGGATGCTGCAGCAGAGACACAGGTCAGCTGGTAGCTCTGAAAGAGGCAAGGTGCCAGAAGGCTCTCCTTTTAAAGGTTCAGCATAGAAATTACTGTTCTCACAGCAGCCCCTCATAGGAAGTTAAGGTGCTCTCCAGGTCTGTGTTGTATATAATTTCTCTGCTGAGTATCTTAGTAGAGGCATTCCCCCGTTTTATAGCAGAGAAAACAGGGAGTAGAAGCTGCCTCCAAATGACTTAACCAGGATGGGGAAACTGGAAAGAGAAACCAGATCCCTCCCTCACTGCCTTGTACTTGATCCACTTGATAAAACTAATCTCAAGATCACTAGCAGTAGAAATTATTTCCTCTAATCTCCTGGGAGTGTGCTTTTTATGCTTGCTTAATGATAATTTCAATACTGCACCTTTTTTTTTTTTTATCTATTTAAAATATGAAAACTTTTCATGTTTCTTTGGGAGACTTCTAGATCTTTACTCTTGTATGGCTGGAAACTTCGGCAGACATACAACAAATGAGCCAGGGACACCCTGGAGGGCCTGGCCTCCCCAGGCTGTCTGCAGCCTTCTTGGAGACTCATCAGACTCCATATGAGCCAGCTGTAGCCCGCTTTTTTCAAAAACTGTTTGGAAATTCAGGGCCTGTTTTATTTATCAGATGACTCCTTTTTGCAGTTTTATTAGCTCATTCAAAATATAGTTTAAAGGGCCAACAAGATGCTATCCTTAATGGAAGTCGTGGTGGTTGGATGCTGTCAGTTATAATTCTTTCAGTGTTAATTTGGTGCTAGTTATTTTGAGTTCCTTGGGTGGCGATTATTTTGGTTTGTTCCGTCATTCCACAGATACTCATCGTTGTTGTTAAGTGTCGTCGGGTCAGTTCTGACTTATAGTGACCCTCTGTACAGCAGAATGAAACACTACCTGGTCCCGTACCATCCTCATAATTGTTATGCTTGAGCCCATTGTTGTATCCACTGTGTCAATCCCTCTCATTGAGTGTTTTCCTCTTTTTTACTGACCCTCTACAAGGTCTGATGTCCTTCTCCAGGGACTGGTCGCTGCTGATAACATGTCCAAAGTACATCATACGAAGTCTGGCTATCCTCATTTCTAAGGAGCATTCTGGCTGTACTTCTTCCAAGACAGATTTGGAAGGCGGTGGCAGGGAGAGACAGAGGGGCTATTCCAAGTGGCATGCCCTTAGGGAGCTGCTGTGCCCTTAGAGGGAAAGGTGTGTTTGGGGGCCTGGCCCAAAGCCAGCATGGAAGGAGTATGTGGGGCTGTGCCTATCGGTCCCACTCCACGGTGGAAGGCGGCAAGCAGATCCCAGCACACCGTGGGACTGACAGTGAGCAGGGTGACGGCTGAGGCCGTGCGGGCAGGAGTGACTGATGGCAGTTCCTGGGGCTGCCTCTGTCTGTTCACATCCGAGGTCCCTCAGGCACTGCAAACAGTGCATGGTGCAAAGCTGGGCTCCAGAGTAGGGCTGCCACTGAGCCTGGAACAAGAGTCCCTCAGCAACTCTACCTGATTCCGTCAGCAAGGCACTCCAGCCCCATTCACTCCCTCTGTGTGTCTTCTTATGGAGGAAGCCCTGCATTTAAAGATCCATGTATGGGACCATTCATACTGACCGGTCCCGCAAAATTCTTCCGTCAGTATCCATGGGGCGTTATCTCCACTAGGCCCCGATCACCCAAAGACCTGATTTAATTGTCATTGTTGTTAGCTCCTGTAGAGTCAGCCCCCAACTCGTGGCAAACTCACGCGCAACAGGACGACCCTGCCCAGCCCCGCGCCATCCCCCCGATCAGTTGTGGCTCAGACCTTCATGATCCATAGGGTTCTCATTGGCTGATTTTCAGAAATAGGTCACCAGGCCTTTCTTCCTAGTCTGCCTTAGTCTGGGAGCTCTGCCGAAACCTGCGCAGCATCATAGCAGCCCACAAGCCTCCCCTGACAGACGAGTAGTGACTGTGCCTGAGGCATTTTGGGCACCACAGTAGGTGAGAATTCTGCTGTAGCTTTAGCCATTTTATAAAGAATTCTGCCGGACGTGCAAAGTTTTTTCTAATGTTGATGGAGTCAGTGACAGAGTGAAGACTCTCTCCTAGCTCAATTCAGGTTTCCAAAGCTAATTAAAAAAAAATATATCCAGTCGTTCCTCCCCAGTTGGATCAAACTTTCTTCTTTCTGTGGTAAAATAACTTTCATTTGTTTAAAACTAAAAGAGCTTTTTTTCAAACACCTCAGAAACAGAAAGAGGTTCACTTCTTTTGAAACATGCTTCTGGAGAACTCATCAGAATTTGAAGGCTCGTGGGAGCCTGCACCCTGTTGCTGGGAGGAGTACGTGAGGGGTTTGAAGTGGTGTGTGATCTTCAGAGCTCCCCTGAGATGCCTTTGAAGACCTGTTGGTATCCCCTAATTAGAGCCAGCCACCGTGGGGTCGTGCCTGGCCGGCTGCCGTGAGCTGCTCATGCCTGGACTTGGCCTTGGCCGTGGGCTGCAGGTCTGGTGTGGGCACTACAGTTGAAAGCCCTCAGCAGAGGGGCACTGTGGTTTTGTAGGACTCCTGTACCTGAACCTTTCCTCCACTCGCTCCCCGCTCACATCTCCCTCTGAGATGGTTCCATCTCCTCTTCACTTGGAAGCTGGTAGGTCTGGAAGAGGCCAGATGCTAGAATGTTCTCCTTTTAAAGGTGTGACCTCAAACTGTTCAGCATTGCAGTTGCCGTCCTAGCTTCGACCACCTGGCTGGGTGACCTCGGGTCGGTTGCATACCACGGCTGAATCTCAGCTTCCCCATTTATAAACGGGAATTAGAAAAACCAGGTAACCAGTTACCGTTCAGTTGACTCTGACTCATGGTGACTTCATGTAGAACTGCTCCAGAGAGTTTTCAGTGGCTGCTTTTGCAGAAGTAGAGTGCCAGGCCTTTCTTCCAAGGAGCCTCTGGGTGGACTGGAACTTTCAGCCTTTCGCTTAGCAGCTGAGCTCATTAACTCAGAGATAGGAATCAAGAATAGTACCTACCTTGTAGGGGGTAGTATGAAGACAAAATGCAAAGATGTGCATAAAACCCATAGCAGAGTGCTTGGTACATGAGGTTCAGAAGATGAAATGTGAACATGTGAGTGGGGCCTGCTGCGTTTTCACCTAGACTGGTGTGCTTCCCAAGAACCTGCATCCTGCCTGAAGGAACACGTCTGGCCGTGCACAGAACGGGCGTCCCCTCTCCTCCCGCCTTGGCCCTGGCCCCTGGAGGTGGGCCACTTGGCCCCTGGAGGTGGGCCAGCAGAAGAGCTTCACACAGGGTTTCTAGGTCCCAAGACCACCCCCTAGGCTTCTCAGGCAGCATATAGGTGGGCCTCAGGCACGTTTGTGCCCCTCATTCTTTTTTAAAAATAATTTTATTTATTTTGTTGTTGTTGAGAATATACACAGCAATTGTTTATACACCAGTTCAGCGGTTTCTGCGTGTACCATTTAGTGACATTAATTACGTTCTTCGAGTTGCGGAACCATTCTCACCCTCCTTTTCTAAGCTGTTCCTCCCCAGTTACATGGCCCCTTAGAGTTCCTGTCTAATCTTTCCAATTGCCATTGTCAATTTGATCCCATATAGATAGTTCTTAAAAGAGTACAGTGCTCAAACCCACTGTCATTGAGATGATTCTGACTCATAGTGATCCCATAGGACAGAGTACAAGTGCTTCCGAAGGGTTTCCAAGCCTGTAAATCTTTTTTTTTTTTTAATTTATTTACTGTGCTTTAGGTGAAGGTTTACGAATAAGTCAGTCTCTCATACAAAAAGCCATACACACACGACCCTGCACTCCCAGCTGCTCTCCCCTTAATGACCCAGCACATTCTTCCTCTGCACTGTGTATTCCCTGTGTTCATTCAACCAGCTCCTGTCCCCCTCTTCCTTCTCCTCTTGCCATCAGACAGGGGTCACCCACACCGTCTCATGTGTCTACTTGAGCCACGAAGTTCACTCCTCACCAGCGTCATTGTCTATCTTATAGTCCAGGCCAATCCCTGTCTGTAGAATTGGTTTCAGGAGTGGTTCCAATCTTGGGCTATCAAGGGGTCCAGGGACCATGACCTTCAGGATCCTTCCAGTCTCAGTCAGACCATTAAGCCTGGTCTTTGTACAAGAATTTAAGACCTGTATCCCACTGTTCTCCTGAACCATCAAGTATTCTCTGTTGTGTTCCCTGTCAGGGCAGTGATCAGTGGTAGCCGGGTACCATCTAGTTCTTTGGGTCTCAGGCTGATGGAGTCTCTGGTTTATGTGGCCCTTTCTGTCTCTTGGGCTTTTGTTTACCTTGTGTCTTTGGTGTTCTTCATTCACCTTTGCTTCAGGTGGATTGAGACCAATTTATGCATCTTAGATTGCCACTTGCTAGCATTTAAGACCCCAGATGCAGGGCTGTAAATCTTTACAGGAGCAGACTGGCACATCTTTCTCCCACAGAGCAGTAGTGGATTCAAACCACCAACATTTTGGTTAGCAGCCGAGTGCTTTAAACACTGCATCACCAGAGCTTAGTATAGTGTTCAAGGCAGACATTTTTTACTAGTTAAGCTAAATTATTCTTTGGTTTTAAGAAGACTTAAGGTTTTTTTTTTTTTTAATAATTTTTATGATGCTTTAAGTGAAAGTTTACAAATCAAGTCAGTCTCTCACATATAAACTTGTATACACCTTACTACATACTCCCATTTACTCTCCCCTTAATGAGTCAGCCCGCTCCCTCCTTCCAGTCTCTCCTTTCATGACCGTTTTGCCAGTTTCTAACCCTCTCTACCCTCCTATCTCCCCTCCAGACAGGAGATGCCAATGCAGTCTCAAGTGTCCACCTGATACAAGTAGCTCACTCTTCATCAGTATCTCTCTCCAACCCATGGTCCAGTCCATTCCATGTCTGATGAGTTGTCTTCGGGAATGGTTCCTGTCCTGGGCCAACAGAAGGTTAGGGGACCGTGACCACCAGGATTCTTCTAGTCTCAGTCAGACCATTAAGTCTGGTCTTTTTATGAGAATTTGGGGTCTGCATCCCACTGTTCTCCTGCTCCCTCGGGGGTTCTCTGTTGTGCTCCCTGTCAGGGCAGTCATCGGTTGTGGCCGGGCACCATCTAGTTCTTCTGATCTCAGGATGATGTAAGTCTCTAGTTCATGTGGCCCTTTCTGTCTCTTGGGCTCGTAATTATCTTGTGCCCTTGGTGTTCTTCATTTAAGGGGATATTTTTGGTTTAAGGTTTAAAGATTATCTCAGGTCAGTAGTTTTAGGGGTTCATCCAACCGTCATGGCACCAGGAAGTCTGGAGTCCATAAGAATTTGAAATTCTGTATTTTTCTCCTTTTGATCAGGATTATTCTGTGGAATCTTTGATCAAAATGTTCAGGAATGTCAGCCGAGCACCATCCAGTCTGGTTTCATGGCAAAGAAGGCAGTTGTTCATGGAGGCAGTTAGCCACGCATTCCATATCCTCCTCCTATTCCTGACTCTCCTTCCTCTGTTGCTCCAGGTGAATAGAGACCAATTGTTGTGCCCTGAATGGCCGCTTGCAAGCTTTTAAGACCTCAGGCACTATATATCAAACTAGGAGGTAGGAACAGAGGCACTAAACATGTTTTTAAGACAGTTAACTGAAGTGTCCCGTGAAATCATGACTCTAAACCACGGAACCAAGAAACTAAATCCCATGAGGTGTTTGGTTGTACATAAGCAGGCTTAGCAGCTACTCTTTTTTTTTTTTTTGGCATTGTTGTAAATATATCTGTCACACAACTTTTGCAAGTTCAACATTTTACAGGTATACAACTTATTGACAGCAATTACAATAATCAGCTGTGCATCCCTACCCTTAATCGATGCGATTTTTCCTTCACCGTTTCACTTAGCATGTCTTCCAGCTCCATCCATACTGTAGCATGTATCAAGTCTTCATTTCTTCTACTGACTGAGTGTGACTCCATTGTATGTATGTTGTACCACATTTTGTTTATCCGTTCATCTGTGGACGGGCATTTAGTTTCCACCTTTTAGCTGTTGTGAATAGTGCTGCAATGGACATTGGTGTACAAGTCTCTGAGTCTCTGCTTTCAAGTCTTTTGGGTATATACCTAGGAGTGGAATTCCTGGGTCGTATGGAAACCCTGGTAGCGTAGTGGTTAAGTGCTATGGCTGTTAACCAAGAGGTCGGCCGTTCAGATCTGCTAGGCGCTCCTTGGAAACTCTATCGGGCAGTTCTGCCCTGTCCTATAGGGTCGCTATGAGTCAGAATGGACTCGATGGCAGTGGGTTTTGGGTTTTTTTGTGGGTGTGGTAGTTCTATTTTTAGTTTTTTGAGGAATTGCCACAGTTTTCCACAATGGCCGTGCTATTTTGCATTACCATCAGCAATGGGCCAGGGTTCCAGTTTCCTCACATCCTCACGAAAATTTGTTGTTATTATTATTTTTTAATCTTAGCCATCCTAGTGGGAGTGAAGTGGTATCTCCTTGTGGTTTTGATCTGTGTCGCTCTGATGGCTAGTGATGCTGAGCATCTTTTCATGGGTTTGGTGAAATGTCTATTCAAGTCCTTTGTCCATTTTATGATTGGATTATTTGTCTTTTTTTTTGTTGTCAAAGTTTTACATCATTTTGCTATTAGGTTCTTGTCCGACATATGGTATCTGAAGATATCGTCCCGGTCTGTAACTTGTCTTTCGCTTTTTTGGTAAGATCTTTTGGCGAACCCGTAACCTGTTGCTGTTGAGTTGATTCTGACTCATAGTGACCTATAGGACAGAGTAGAACTGCCCCATAGGATTTCCAGGGAGTAGCTGGTGGATTCAAACTGCTGACCTTTTGGTGAGCGGCCTGAGCCCTTAACCACTGTGCCACCAGGACCCCTTTGATGAACAAAAGCTGTTTATTTTTATGAGGCCCCATTTATTTATTTTATCTTTTGCTGTTTGTGTATCTGTAATTATATTAGATAATCCATTGTTAAAGCTAGGCCTAATAGCGTTGCCCCCGGTTTTTTTTTTCCTAAGAATTTTATGATTTTAGTTTGCATATTTAGGTCCTTAATCCATTTTGAATTTGTTTTTGTGTATGGTGTGAGGCATCGATCCTATTTCATTTTTCTGCTTGTGGAAATCCTGTTTTCCCTGCACCATTTATTGAAGAGACTCTTCTTTCCCCATCAAATGGACTTAGCACCCTTGCCAAAAATCAGTTGACCGTAGATATGGGTTTATTTCTGGACTCTCAATTCCGCTGGACTATGTGCCTGTTATACTAGTACCAGTCTGTTTTGATTATTGTAGCTGTACAGTATGTCTTAAAATCAGGAAGTGTGAGTCCTCCCCTCATGCTTTTTATTAATCTTAAAGCCAGAGCCAGACAGCTGGGTTTTTATGAACCCAGGAAAATGGGCTCATAGGCATTAAGTCTCAGAGCCAATTTATTTAATTTATTTTTTGAGGGCCCAAATCAATACTTTTTATTAAGTATACAAACTGCAGCTTTAGATATTTTTATCACCCCCCCCCCAAAAAAAATTCCTTGTGTCCCAGCCCCAGGCCACCACTAATCTGCTTTTTTTTTTTTTTTTTAATTTATTGTGCTTTAAGTGGAAGTTCACAAATCAGGTCAGTCTCTTGTACAAAAATTTACATACACCTTGCTATATAGTCCTGATTGCTCTCCCTCTAATGAGATAGCACAGTTCTTCCCTCCACTCTGTCCCCTCGTGTCCATTTGGGTAGCTTCTGGCCCCCTCTGCCCTCTCATCTCCCCTCCAGACAGGAGATGCCAACATAGTCTCATGTGTCTACTGGATCCAAGAAGGTCGTTCTTCACCAGTATCATTTTTTATCCCATATTCCAGTCCAATCCCTGTCTGAAGAGTTGGCTTTTGGATGGTTCCTGTCCTGGGCTAACAGAAGGTCTGGGAACCATGGCCTCCGGGGTCCCTCTAGTCCCAGTCTGACTGACCATTAAGTCTGGTCTTTTTATAAGAATTTGGGGTCTTCATCCCACTGCTCTCTTGCCCCCTCAGGGGTTCTCTGTTATGTTCCCTGTCAGGGCAGTCATCAGTTGTGACTGGGCACCATCTAGTTCTTCTGGTCTCAGGCTGATGTAGTCTCTGGTTTATGTGGTCCTTTATGTCTCTTAGGCTCATAATTACCTTGTGTCTTTGGTGTTCTTCATTCTTCCTCTCTCCAGCTGGATTAAGACCACTTGATGCATCTTAGATGGCCACTTGCTAGCATTTAAGACCCCGGATGCCACTCTCCAAAGTGAGATGCAGAATGTTTTCTTCATAGATTTTATTATGCCAATTGACTTATATGTCCCCTGAAACCATGGTCCTCAAACCCCCACCCCTGCTATGCTGGCCTTTGAAGCATTCAGTTTATTCAGGAAACTGCTTTGCTTTTGGTTCAGTCCAGCTATTCTGACCTCTCCTGTATTGTGTGTTGTCTTTCCCTTCACCTAAAATAAAACTTACCTACTACCAGAACCAATTTAAAAGGCACAATTTTGCGTCAGAGTGAGCCTCACATATCTTGACGCTTGACAGCTTCCGTTTCTGATGATGTGTATGAAAGCCCGGGAACAGAACTCTCCCAGACCCAGCAGGATCCACTGTTTAACTTGTTGGAGGATAGGTTAGGACCACCTTTCCTCACACCTGTGATTGCAGAGAAGGGACAGTTGCTCTTCCCTTTAGAGGATGGTATGTATTGTGCTAAATTACTGGGATGCTGGTGGGTTTTGTTAATACGGGACCTGTACAGCAGGGCCCTGGTCTCCTCACCTGGGTGTCTGATCTCCAGGGTCCGTCCCAGCACTATCACCCAGGAAGCTTTCTCTGACTCGTCCCTGCCCCAAGTTGGGCTGGGCTGGGGCCCTCCCTTCTCTTCGCTCCCAGAACGCTTCCAGCACATCTGTCAACACACTCTCTATTTTTATAATTTCCTCTTAATGTGCCTCCCCTACCAGATTGTTCTTGAAGGCAGAGGCTGTGTTCTCGTCATCCTTGATCCCCTAGCAACTTGTTAGTTGCCATCGAGTTGATTCCAACTCATGGCAACCCCAAGTATGTAGAGTAGAGCTGCTCCATAAGGTTTTCAAGGCTGTGACCTTTCAGAAATAGGTCACCAGACCTGTCTGTCTTTCCAGATGCCTCTGTCTGGGTTTGAGCTGTCAACCATTGGTTAATAGTCAAGCGCTTAAGTGTTTGTACCACCCAGGGGCTCAGTAAACCTTCCCCGAAAAAAACCAAACCCATTGCTGTCAAGTCAATTCCGTATAGGACAGGGTAGAACTGACCCATAGGGTTCCCAAGGAGCGGCTGGCTGATGGATTCGAACTACTGACCTTTTGGTTAGCAGCCTCAGCTCTTAACCACTGTGAGTGCTTAATTAGGGATGGATCATAGTTTATAATGCCGGTGAGTTTTGTCTCAGACAGCAGCGGGTAAGGAGGGGTCATGTGTGTCGAATCTTTCCATCGTCCATACTGTTCTCACCAGCCCTGCGTATCTTTATTCATGCCTCAGTTTTGTGGTCAAGCTTTAAAAAGTCTTTCTGTTTTGCCATCCCTCCTTTTCCCTTTGCTAATCAAAGTGGTTGTTATGGATTGAATTGTGTACCTCTCAAATGTGTGTTGGAATTCTAACCCCTATACCTGTAAACCAAAACCAAATCCATTGCTGTCAAGTTGATTCCAACTCATAGTGACCTATAGGACAGAGTAGAACTGCCCCGTAGGGTTTCCAAGGAGCACCTTGGTGGATTCAAACTGCAGACCTACCCCTGTGGAGGTACTCTGATGTAATGTAATGTAATGTAATGTAATCACTTTCCATAATGCAATCTAACGTAATATCAGTCAGTTGAAGTCATATCAGTGAAGGGTGGATTATAAACCTGTTCACTTCTGAGTAATAAGAAAGCAGATTAGACACAGAGACACAAACAGACACAGGGGGAGGACAGACGCTATCTGACCACAATAGAGGTAAGTGCATCAACAAGCCTAGGAACCCCGAGAATTACCAGCTACTAGAAGCTGAAATAGGCAAAGAAAGGCATCCCCTAGAGCTGCACCCTGAATTCAGACTTCTAGCCTCCTGAACTGTGAGATAATAGATTTCTGGGTTTTTTTAAGCCCACCCTCTTGTGGTGTTTCTGTTACAGCAGCGCTAGGTAACTAAGACAGTGGTACTATTTCTGCCTGTGATCTTTGGGAATCTACCCATTCCTCAGAGAGGCTCCTCATCTTTAACTTGGTGTTGCTTTGACTGTCATTGCTTAGCTTTCCCCAAGAGTCCCACCATGCACTGTAGCCCTGGCAGCCTGGCCTTGGGCTCCATGGGTGCCCACTGAGCCCCTGTCTACTACACACACCCTCACTGGTACTTGGGTTCCCTGTGACCCCATCAGCTTGCATCCTAGCGGAATCAGAGCACAGCTCAGAGCTGGTCCTGCCTTCCTAGCACTGGCCTCTGAGGATTTGATCCTAGTCTCAAAGTTTTAGAGCTGTTTGCCCTATCTCTGTATTAGGTCACAGCCAACTAGGACAGGGACCACTCACATTTTTTATACTTTTTTATGTCCTCAACACCTAAAACCAAAACCAAAAACCAAACCTGTTGCTGTCAAGTCAATTCTGACTCACAGAGACCCTATAGTACAGAGTAGAACTGCCGCACAGAGTTTCCAAAGAGCACCGGGTGGATTTGAACTGCCAGCCTTTTGGTTAGCAGCCATAGCTCTTAACCACTACACCACCAGGGTTTCTGCCCAACACCTTGGGCCGTGAATATTTGTGTGTATGCGGTGATGGTAGTTAATAACAATGACAATGACAACTTGCTTAAAATCACACAGTAGGTAGGATTGGATCTAGAATCCTGCCCTTCCCAACCCTTTTGCTACCCCTGTTAGCACCATCCCTTTGCATTGTCATTTGTTGTTCTTAGCTGCTGTGGAGTTGGCCCCGGTTCATGGAGATCGCATGCACAATGAGATTGAACTGTTGTATCCATAAGGTTTTCATTGGCTGATTTTTTGGAAGTAGATCACCAGGCCTTTCTTCCAAGGTGCATCTGGGTAGACTCAAACCGCTAACTTTTGGTTAGCAGCTGCGTTACTTAACTGTTTGCACCGCCTACCAAAAAAAAAAAAAAACCCCAAACCTGTTGCTGTTGAGTCGATTCTGACTCATAGTGACACCACCTAGGTTGCCATCGAGTCAATTCCAACTCCTAGCGACCTTATAATAGTGGTTTCTGATTTTTTCTGGGGATCATAGACTCTCTTTGAGAAAAGAGGGGGAAATGCATGTAGGTACTCACACATTAACACTTTGCATACAATTTGAGAAGGTTCAGAGAACCCCTAGGAGGTCCAGGGACCCCAGTTTAAGACTCCTTGCCCCAAAGAATGATACCATTGAACATTCTTAGGAAAATAACAATGGCAATTAATTGCATTTATTCTAGCCAGTTGCTTTCTAAAAACTTTGGTTGAGAACAGTGTTCCCCTCACCCTCCCAAGTTGTTAAGAATATATTCTTTTCCACAATAACCATGTGGCATCACACCAAAGCCCTGGCATAAAGGGTCCATTCAGATCTCTGAGACAGGCTTTTGCCAAAGAGCCCAATAAGTGTCGACTCCACATAACACCTAGCTAATATCCATGTGGTTTTAGGCACAGCTCTCATGCTACAAATCCACGCTGAAAACCTTTCCTGAATAGCCTGTAATTAGAACTGGGGTTGCTGATTATGTATACGGTGAGGCAGATGTACTAATAATATATTTTCCAAAGACTCCGAATGAGCTGTTAAAAAATTAGACAGTTTCTGCAGACGCTGACAGAAGCATGTGATGGTGTGTTGTCTTCTCTCGGGGGTGATCGAAGGTGCTGTGGGTTCTGCCGTCTGAGAACAGTGTCAGCCTTTAAAAGAGTCATTTGCAAGGATTTCTCAAACCAGAGGCCAGGAAATGGTACCAGGCAAAGGATGGTTGGTGTGTACCATAATTAGGCTCCTTCTTCCCCATGGGGCTGCAGAGAGGAAGGGTGTGGAACTGTGGGCTTGTCAACAGGTGTTTGGGATGCAGTGCTTGAGGCAAAGTGGCCCATTGTTTTACAAACAGTTACCATTGAAAAATGAGGCAGTGCTGGTTCAGTGGTAGAATTCTCGCCTTCTAAGCGGGACACATGGGGTTGATTCCCACCCAGGGCACCTCATTTACAGCCATCACCCATCTGTCAGTAGAGGCTTGCATGTTGCCGTGATGCTGAAGAGGTTTCAGTAGAGCTCCCAGATGAAGACAGATGAGAAGGAAAGGCCTGGTGATCTACTTCTGAAAATCAGACAGTGAAAACCATGTCGATCACAGTGGTCCTGTCTACAGCTGATCATGGGGACAGCACAGGACTGGACAGCATTTCGTTCTGTTGTGCACGGGGTCTGTGTGAGTCGGGGCCAACTCAGTGGCAGATGACGACAAAGACGATATTGATAAAGGGGTGCTGGAGAGCTGAGGGAGATGTGGGAGACTCTGAAACCCCAGGTGGAAGCGATGAGCTGAACGTTTTCTCTTGGGGGTTCGCCCACTTCCACCATGTTTGATTCTAACCTGGTGACTGACGCCCAGGGCTGGTCACAGCCACAGAAAGGACCGGCTTTACCTACATTAGAAAGGAAAGAGAATGCTCTGAAATTAGATAGTCTGGTTCTTAACCCTTGTTCTCCCACCATCTAGCTCTGGCCTCTTAGTTCCCATAACCCTAGTAGAAGTGTTATTGAGGTCTCAGGTCCTTACTCGGTGCGACTAAAGAGACATGGAATGGGTAAGAGCAAAAGAAGAAGCTTTATTTGGTTGACCACGCAAAGGACCACACCTGGACTTGTGTTGCCAAGATGGCTTCCTGAATAGTGGCTGAAACAGTATTTATCAGGGGAAGGATCCTGGTGAGAAGGAGCAAGGTTGTTGATTGGTCTGGCCCAAAAAATGTGTTCCTGGGGTGGTTCTGTCGTCTGCGCTTGCTCAGTCCAAAAGGCGGGGGATGCGTCTTTTAAACCAGATGTTAGGCTTGGATCCTTCGCTTCTGAAACTCTCACCCCAGTCTTGGGCCGCCAAAGTATGGTTCCATCCAGTGGGAGAAAAGTTCCAGGGTCACCCAGAGGACAGGTTGATGGTTCTGTGCATGTCAGGTGACCCAGATTTTGTCTTAACTGGTTCTGTGGTACGCAGACCCCAGCCTCTTGTTTTTCTTTTCTTGGACAGGAAGTTGGCCAGTTACCTAAAAAACATCTGGAGAAACCAGTTAGAAGGGGAGGTGGCTCATGCTACTCTACTTACAAGTTGGGGGTTGGTAACGGTGCCCGGAAGCTGTCGGCCGCTAAAGAAATTGAACCAGATCAGTGGTTTTCAAATTATGGTATCTGGGGTGCATAGTGTCTCAGCAAGGGCTTTAGGGGTTCCACAACGGTTGATTCATTTTCACGATGTGTTTTTTTCCAATATGTAGATTTTTTTATATCATACATATATACTTAACAGCTTTGTTGAGATATAATTTACATACCATACAGTTCATCTATTTAAAGTGTACAATTCAGTGGTTTTTCTTATGTTCACAAAATTGTGGAACTATCACTACAATCTAATTTTAGAACATTTTCGTTACCCCAAAAAGAAATCCGTGGACGTTAGCAGTCATTCCCCCTTCCTCCCACCCTTGACCTGTGGCCCTGAACCACTAAACATACTGCTAATCTATTTTCTGTCTCTATGGATTTGCTTATTCTGGTCATTTCGTATAAAAAGTGTCATATACAATGAAAGGTCTTATGATTGGCTTCTTCCACTTACCATATGTTTTCAAGGTTCATGTCGTAGCATGTACCAGTACTTCATTCCTTTTTATGGCTGAATAGTATTCCACTGTGTGGATATAGCACATTTCATTCATCCATTTATCAATTAATAGACATTTGGGTGGCTTCCACTTTTTGACTGTTGTAAATAATGTTGCTATGAACATTCGCGTACAAGTTTTTGCGTGGACATACGTTTTCATTTCTCTTGGATGATGTACATAGAGGTGGAATTGCTGGGCAAATGGTAACACTGTGTTCAACATTTGAGGTATAATTTATATATTATAGTTATGTATGTTTAATAAAAAAAAAGAAATTCATACAATAAATTATATATACATATAACTCACAGGTTCCTGGGTGGCACAAATGGTTTGTGCTTGACCATTAACCTTGGGGTTGGCCTTTCAAACTCACCCAGCAGTACCATGGAAAATAGGCCTGGTGATCTGCTTCGGTTAAGATTGCAGCCAAGAAAACCCTATGGAGCAGCTCTGCTTTGTAACACATGGGGTCACCATGAATCCGAATCAACTCAATGACAACCATAGCGACAACAAAATGATTTATACAAAAACAATGAAGTACTAACACATACTACAACATGAACCTTGAAAAACACTTTCTAAATGAAAGAAGCCAGCCCCAAAAGACCACGTTGTATGTATATGCATATATATGTATATAAATATATGTCATGTGCCTTCAAAACTGCTGTAAAATACAAACAGAAGAGTGGTCCCTAGCAAACCCTGACACAGCTGGGACTGTCTCTACATTAACTATGCAGTCATTAGCTCGTGCTGTCAGAGCGAGTTGATAATGCGTAGACTGTGAACTAAGCTTCACCTGCTATATCTGTTTAATTGGATTGTGTCCTGAGATTGGAAGACAAGATGCTTAAAAATGGTTGCTAGTGACACCTACTTGTCTATGTCAATTGAGTATCCATATGGCACCACCAAGAGACCAAAAGAAACAAATTGGATGCTGAGATTGACCTTAGACTAAAATTGGTATCAACAACTCCTGGTCTCAGATTGGTTTGTACGCTAGAATAGCTTCACTGGTCTCATAATGATTGAGTTTCAAGTAAATAGTTCACATTTAAACTTATAACGTTTATAATTGTTCTAATCTGTTCTACATTTTGGGGTTTGATGTGAGATTTAGTTTGGAAAAAAGCATCCTGCTGCTCAAAAGAAGTTTGATCTAGAGCAGCAGTGATCTAGGTGATTTCTAAGGTTCCAGCCTTGGTTTTCAACCTCACTCCTGACTTGGCTTGGTCTTCCGTTGGTTTACTGAGGGCCTCATCAGAGCTCCTAAAAGAAATGTTATTCTGACTCCCGAAGCTGCTGGGGAAACCCTGGTAGCATAGCAGTTAAGAGCTCTGGCTGCTAACCAAAAGGTCAGCAGTTCAAATCCACCAGGCACATCTTGAAAACCCTATGGGGCAGTTCTGCTCTGTCCTATAGAGTCACTATAAGTCAGAATCGACTCGATGGCAACGGGTTTGGTTTTGGTTTGGAGCTGTTAGAATCTGTTCTCACCCTTCCTGTGCCAGCTGTGGCCGTGGACCACCATGCTATACTGAAATATTCCTTGAACACCTACTATGTACAAGGTAACGCGCTAGTCGTTAAAGGGGTTTCAGAGACAGAAAGGCATTGCTCTCCATCCCCAGGATACTTCAGTCAGGTTGGAAATATGCCTGTCTGGATTTGCCCAAAATAATAAGACAAATAAGGCAATGATTTGTCTAAATAATAAGGGTGTCAAATGGCAACCAGTATGTTTTTGCTGTGTGTCTTTCTCAACAACAGGACAAGAATAAGTAAAAAATTTTAAAAAGGAATAAAGACAACCAGTCTATCAGTATTTAGATACGAATATTTCCAAAAGGGGTGGTAAAGATACCAAATGCTGTAGGAATTTAGAAAATGTCGGGATCGGCTTTGTGGAGCAGCCAACTTTACTGTCACTCAGGAGAAAGCCAGAATTTGGGCAGGTGAGGAGAGGGTGGCTCAGATTCTCATTTTTCTTTTGAACTAAGATTTGCTCACTCTTGAGACATCCCTAACCCTACAGACCCCTTATGATGAGACCACCAGTTCAGCTGCGACCCCTTATGTGACCACCAATTCATCTTTCATTAAAAAAGAATAAACACAGGTGGCCAAGGAGAAACAAGGCATTTTTTAAAAGGCTTCCAGAAAGGAATGTGAGATGGTGGTAGGAAACAGGATTCTATTGCTTGAACTGGATAGACAAGGAAGGCATCAATCTTTATTTCTATAAGCCACTGTTGAGCACAGGCCACAGCTAATCTGAAAAACACCGAGAAAATGAAGATTTATAAAGCCCCGTTAATCTCAAATTTGCTATTAAGTAATTGCGTGTGGCTTCTGAGCCATGGAAACCCATTTCTGCTGAAGGCCCTTCAGAACAGAGAAAGGTCAAGCTGGAGGCCAAGGGGGAACCTCAGGGGAGCGTTTATGATGGGGTCAGGACTGGGAAAGCAGCCTCAGTACTGTTAAACACCGATGTGGAAGTTAACTAACCCGCCTGACTCCCTGCTGGTTCTAATTAAATTAGCTTGCGTTGGCATCTGGGGTTTCCAGGACTGCAGTCAAGGATAGGGTTCGTGTCTGGCAGGATTTGACTTTCTCCTTCCGTATTCATTCTTCACTGCAAGCCCCATAGCTGGACAAAGAAGAGGCTCCGTTTTGCTTTCTAATTAAAAAAAAAAATTCTCTCTTAGAAAATCTGCAGCATGAGGAAGTCATTCTCCCAAGGAGCAGTGTTGTTATAAGCCACCGTGGAGTTGGCCCCCTACTCACAGTGACCCTATGCGCAGTGGAACAAAACACTGCCCAGTCCTGTGCCATCCCCGTGGTTGGTTGTGGTTCAGACTGTTGTGATCCATGTGATTTTCACTGGCTGATTTTCAGAAGTAGATCGTCAGGGCTTTCTTCCCAGTCCATCTTAGACTGGAAGCTCCACTGGAACCCGCTCAGGATCATAGCGACACGCAAGCCTTCACCAGCAGACGAGCGTTGGCTCCACATGAGGTGCATCGGTCAGGAATCGAAGCTGGGTCTCCCTCAGGGAAGACAGTTCTACCACTGAGCCATCACTGCCCTCTACAAGTACTTACTAATGAATGAAGGGCAGGTCACTGATGCTTAGGGCATTGGAGTGCTAGAGAGCAGACGGCATCCCGAGTAAAGAGAGAAGGGGCTCCAGGATGAAACACACCTGAACGGTCAGAAATAAGTGGAGGCCGGGGGTCCGTCAGACAGTGTGGCTGGAGTGTCGAGCCTTCAAAAGGCTCAGTAACACATTGCAGTCGGCCTCTGTCCAAGGAAGTACCTCTGGCCTTTTGTGCCCACTCCCCCAGGTAAGCCCTGCAGGTGTTCCTGGCACCTTCTGCACCTCCTTTGTTCTTCTGGTGTCTGTATGTACACATGCTTGTGCAGCACGATTTGTCCCATCCCATCTCTGCATGGAGACAGTCGGTTCACATGGCCCTTGGAGTCTCAAGAGCCCAGCGTCTTTGTCACTTTCCTCCCGGCATCAGCCCAAGCCATCTGATTGGGATCCTGTCTGTCTCCTGGCTCCTTCTCTGGTGCTAACTTTGCTCCAAGGGATTCCTCCTATGCTGTTCCATCCTCTTCAGCTCTGTTAAAGCAAAATGTGTAAGAAGTCTGTCCTGACTGTACCCCTTGAGCCCCCCACACAGTCTGGTTGCTCCCTCTCTGGGAGGCCCTCCACCTCCCAGTTAAGAGCTTGGCTTCCCTTTGAGGTGCCAACCTCACACTGGCCTCTTCTCACACGCTCCTTGCCTGCACTGTCTTGGCCTTAAAGACTGGGCTCAGGTGCTGGATTCCCAGGCTCTCACCCCCAACCTGGCTCAGGGAGCCTCTTTCACAGAGAACACCAGTATGCGATTCCTTGAATTCTGGATCCGCCCAGATTGTACATGGGTTGGTCCCCACACTCCCTGGACTTGCTACATGAGATTTTCTCTGCAAGATGAGGCCGACCCTTTATTTTGAGTGGTTTTCTTTTGCTAGTCCCCCTTCTGCCCTCACCCTGTCCTGACTTGACCCCTCTTGCACTCTCCTGTGCACGCCCAGCACACTCTATAGCAAGGACCAAAAAAAACCAAAAACCAAACCCATTACCGTCAAGTCAATCTGACTTATAACAACCCTGTAGGACAGAGTAGTACTGCCCCATAGGCTTTCCAAGGAGCGCCTGGTGGATTTGAACTGCTGACCTTTTGGTTAGCAGCCATAGCTTTTAACCACTACGCCACCAGGGTTTCCATAGCAAGGATAGTGCCTTTATCTCATCAGCCTCACAAAAACTTTCTGGATCCTGATTTTTGTTTTCACCAATATACCTGCTCCTCCTGTGTGCTTCTGCACATTTGTTCAGCGTGCCCTCGCCAGCCACAAGCAGGGCTCCTCCCTTCAGGATGAGGCTGAGCCAAGAATCAGAACCAGCAGCAGCACCTCCTCCAGCCGGTGGCCCCGGGCTCTGCCTCTCTCTACCTGTGATACCCAGAGGATGCCCTCAGGATGTCCAGAGGTGCTGTGCTGACTTCTGACCACCAGTCCCTTTGTCAGAGAAGGAGTTTGAACTTGCTTCCAGAGGGAATCATTGTGGATTTTCAAATTGGGGACTGACATGGCGAAGGAGTGTTTTTGCAAGATTAGCCGAGCAGCAGTGGGCAGGATGGGCCTGGGGTTCCTGGGGTGAGTGCCTGACCAGTTATTAAACCCTGGTAACAAGTCTGTTTGCTGCAAACAGCCCTCAACACTGAAATGACCTCACACCTTGGTCTGTCAGGATTTGGCAACTGATGAGAACCCTTGAAACAAAAGTAAACTCACTCAAGTCGAGTGCTTTTGTAGTCTATGTAAACGTTTAGCCAGTCGCTTTCTTGACCCGCATATAAAAATACAGAAACATCTTATTTAAACAAGCCATTTCACAGCTCTCGTTGTAAAGGTTTTCATTTGATTTTTGCCTGGTTCGTTATCTCTGGAAACGTTAAAATGTCACCAGATTCAAAATCAGTTTCATAGCATTTTGTCTGTTTCTTGATCTACGTAAAGCTCTTTTTCTTTAAAGATAACCTGATTTTCCTTTATTTACAATGAAGACACCAGTGAACCTCTGGGCATTTTAATTGCTTGGCTCCGTATTCTGGGTGTGGATCTTGCTTTAGGCATGTAGGCTGTCTCTGGTGGGGAAGGGTTTTATTGCAGGAGGCAAGGCAGCTGTGTGTCCTTTGCTCTGTGGCATCAATGGGGGCAAGGCGGTGCTGACTTCCGGGTGGGTTGCCCTGCAGCTCTGCCGCTTTCTGTGGCCAGCGATGCAGCTGGCCTATTGTGCCATTCTAATGTCGAAAAGAACAAATCTGTCTTGAAAGAAGTACAGCCAGAGTGCTCCTAGGAAGTGAGGATGCTGAGACTTCATCTCACATGATTTGGACATGTCATCAAGAGGTACCAGTCCCTAGAAAAGGACATCATGCTTGGTAAAGTAGGGAGTCAGTGAAAAAGAGGAAAACCCTCAACGATATGGATTGAGACAGTTGCTGCAAGAGTGGGCTCAGATACAGCAAAGATGGTGAGGATGGCGCAGGACTGGGCAGTGTTTCATTCTGTTGTACATAGGGTCGCCGTGAGTCAGAACCAACTTGATGGCACCTAACATCAGATTCCACAGTGCTCCTCTGGGACTTCCTTCTCAGCCTACCCAGCAGCTGTTGCCAGTGGGCCAGTAAGGATGACACTTAATTTCGTCAGCGCCTTTGCTCCTGCACAAAGCTTTGTTGTTATAGTTGCATGCCATCGAGTCAGCTCTGACTAATAGTGACTCCACGTGACAGAGTAGGACTGGCTCATAGGGTTTTCTAGGCTGTAATCTTTACGGGAGCAGACTACCAGGTCTTTTGCCCATGGAGCCACTGGGTGAGTTCGAACCGCCAACCTTTTGGTTAGCAGCTGAGCACTTATCCATTGCACCACCAGCGTTCCTCACAGCTTTAGAGCAGTGGAAACCAAAACTAGTACAAATCTAACGAATATGTGTTCACAGTGAAGGGCGAGGCTGTTTTGCTTTAAGACTAGTGCAGCTTTTATTAAGAGGTAACAGCTGACTAATTTTTTCATCTGTGAACACATATGTATTGGTACAAAAATAGTTTGTTCCTTCAGCGAGTGCAATCTGATTTGACTTCTGCTCTAGCTCCTTTAGGAGCACCTGGGATCTTCGCTTAGCCAAGTATTACCATGACACATTTGTTGAGTATGGAGATCCAGCTAATAGTGCTGTGGCCCTTGAGAAACTAAGGAAGTAACAGTGGCATGTTAGAGGTACGTTTTGTTTTAAGAGAGCCCAGTATTTGAAAGGAGCCCTGGTGGCACATTTTCTAAGAGCTTGGCTGCTAACCAAAAGGTCAGCAGTTCAAATCTACCAGCTGCTCCTTGGAAACCCTGTGGGGCAGTTCTACTCTGTCCTATAGGGTCACTGTGAGTCAGAATCTATTCAACAGCAGTGGGTTTGGTTTTGGGGTTTCGTATCTGAAAACCAGCATTTTCACAAAAAATACATAAATGAAGGTATAATTTTTAGATTTCTACATAGGTTCTTCACTTTAGGATTCTTTTAAATAGCAGGCTTCCATAGTAAATCAGTTTACAAATTACAGGTTTATACCCAACTTTTTAGGACCACCATATTTCCAGAGTAAAAGAATATGTCTGTGATGTGTAGATATAAGAACTGGGGTTGGACACTCTGCTCAGAGAGAATGGCACGATGGTTAAGGTTGTGTGGCACCTTGGCTAAGCCATGATTTTCAGTGGTTTTGCTTCTCTAGAGAACCCAGCCTAAGACAAACGGGATATAAAGGGATTTTCTAGTGGCCAAAAAAGTGCTGGTGACCCCAGGCCTTTTCTTGCTGAGTTTTGATTTGGCACCAGTGAGACTTTTGACTTTAGTCAGAAAAGGAGGCTAAGGCATAATAGGTCCCCGTAAGAGGGACTCCTCATGGTTCGGAGCCCCTGGATGGTGGAAACAGTTACACACCCAACTGCTAACCAATAGGTCGGAGGTTCAGGTCCACTCAGAGGCATCTTGGAAGAAACGCGTGGTGATCTACTTCCAAAAAATCAGCCATTGAAAATCCTGTGGAGCACAGTTCTACTTACACATGTGACGTTGCCAGGAGTCGACTTGATGCACCTGGTTACTCATGGCCCAGCCTTGCCTCTGTCTTCACAACCCTGAAGCACTGGCTTTTCCTGGACAGGTCTGTGGTCTGAACAGACCCTCAGGGTCACTGCCCTCTGGTAGCCCTTAAGCCCCCTCAGAAGGGAATCAGGCCACCACTTCCACACCTGCGGCTTGACTTGGTGAAGGTGGCTGGTACCTCAGGCATGAGGATCAGGCTTTGAAGTGTGAGGCTGAGGCCTTTGATCCTACTGAGAGTCCTCAGCCTTCCTTGTCCCTAGCTGGTATTGTAGGTACTAAAGCCTGGCTCGTCTGTGCTGACTACTTTCCTCACTTGTTCTCCATAACCAGAACTTGTGGAGACAACAGGTTTACCAGCCCCAGTGTTGCTCCCCAACGTGGGAGAGCAACCGTGGGTTCCGTCTTGGCTGGTGTCTAGCTGAGATCGTTCTTATATCTTGCTTAGAGACTGTGAGTGTCAGCAACAGTAGAACCAGAATCCAGCTTCCTTCCCATGGTGATGCTCTTCCCATCTGCCTTTGTTTATAAGGAGGCAAACCTTGCTTTTTCCTTCACACTTTTAATCACAGACAAGTGTGCATATTTATGTTTACAGGTGATCGTGTAACTAGGAAAGAGTTTGAGAGTATATAACTGTCACGGATTAAATTGTGTCCCCCCAAAATATGTGTCAGCTTGGCTAGGCCATGTGTGATCGTCCACCATTTTGTCATCTGATATAATTTTCCCATGTGTTGTAAATCCTATCTCTATGATGTTAATGAGGTAGGTTTAGCGGCAGTTATGTTAATGAGGCAGAACTCAATCTATAAGATTAGATTCTGTCTTGAGTCAATCTCTTTTGAGATATAACAGAGACAAGTGAGCAGAAAGACCAGGGGGACCGCACAGCACCAAGAATCAAGAACCAGGAGTATAGCGTGTCCTTTGGACCTATGGCCCTGAGCTGAGAAACTACTCAACTGGGGAAGATTGATGACAAGGACCTTCCCCCAGAGCCGACCGAAGAGAGAGAAGGCCTTCCCCTGGAGCTGGCACTGTGGGTTTGGACTTATAGCCTCCTAGACTGTGAGAGAATAAATTCCTCTTTGTTAAAACCACCCAGTTGTGGTCTTTCTGTTATAACATCACTAGATGACTAAGACAGTAACCAGACAGTAATGCCGTGGGCGCTGGGATTTGCAGGTCCTTTTTTCAGTTTCTGCTATGTTTCTGGGTTTGAAACTTTTACAATGAGATGTCTTACTTACTTTTATAGTCATCAAAACAACAGTAATTCCATTTGAAAAAGTGAATGTTTAAGTAGGTGCAAACAGAGGAAACCCATTTTAAACAGATTATGCCTTGTGTTTATGAATTGCTCACCTGTGCTTGGGAATGGACTGTTCCCTTCTCCCCTCCCCCCCCCCACTTCTGCTAGATGAGGGTCTTTTACCTCCCTCACCTCCTTGATGTGAGAGGCTCAGGAGCTTAACTCTTTCTTAAGATGATTTCTGGACTTCTATTGACTAGACTAGGTATTCCTATATTGAATGGGGGGAAAAAAACCACTTTACTATTCAATCAGTTCCAACTCATGGTGACACCGTGTGTGTTTTTAATGGCTGTGACCTTTTGGAAGTAGATGGCCAGGCCTTTCTTCTGAGGCACCTCTGGGTGGATTCAAACCTCCAACCTTTCAGTTAGTAGCTGAGCGCTTAACCATTTGTGCTACTCAGGGTCTCCTTATATTGAGTAGAGAGGGTTCCGTAATAACTGTGTGTAGAAAAGCATGGAGTGGAGGGTCAGACGATCTCTGAGGACAGTTCAAGAATCCCCACCCCCTGATGAGGGAGTTAATTAGTTTAGTCAGTCAGCCTTGATTGAGTACCTACTGTTTGGTAAGCATGGCCTGTCCCTTGGGGTACACAGAAGAGCAAGGCATGTCCCTCCCCTTAAGCAGCTCACTGCTGAGTGTGGCTCCATTTTGTTTGGTCAGTGGGAGAAAGACACAAGTGACAAAGCAAATAAATTACAAGTTTGTGTGTGTCTTGTGACTATATTAACTCATTTTTATTTATGCATTTTTTTTAAGTAATGCCCGTCTGCACAGATCTGTAGTAATCATGATCTCAGGCCTCCCCTCCCACCATCTATCCTTATAGGCTGTGGTAACTTCGGCCACTGAGCTGTCAGTGTGTTCTGATGTCCTGTATGCCTGCAGAGAGGTGACTGGGCCATCCAGTGGTCTGTCTTCCTACCTGGGGAACACCAGAGCCACATTGTAAATTGCATTGCCTTTTTGTGTGTCACTGTGAGTTGGAATCAACTCCACAGCAACGAGTTTTTTTTTTTTGGTGAGTGCGCAGATGATAGGCTTAGGTTCACCAAGGCCCCTTCCTGCTCTCAAAGCTTATGTTTTGCCCCCGGAGAAAACAGGACTAGTTCTTCACTCATCTGGTTCTGCATATATGTAACATGTATATGTCATATACATCGGCTGCCTGTTTATACTTGAAAATCTTGTGGCTTTTCTCTGACTTCATTTTCCCAGCTAAATAGCCCCCTTTACTTTTGCTCGTTGAACCAAAGAAGATCCTCATTGAAGGATAAAGGAGACAACTTATTATTTGAGGGTTAGTTATGGTCATTATCATCCCTGCGTGACTGATGCAGGATGGTAAGGTGAGTAATTGGAATGTTAGGGCTCGATCTTCACCTATCTGGACCTGGGCAGGACCTTGGAGATGATTGATTCATTGGTACTCAGCCTTCCTGCAGACTATAATCACCTGGGCGCTTTGACAAATCCCCTTGCCCAGCCACACCCAGACCATTCAGGCAGAATCCTGGAGGGGGGCCCAGGCCTCAGCAAGTTTCAGCACTCCCTGGGGATTCCAGCGTGCAGCCAGGTTGAGAACCCCTGATCTAACCTAACTTCCTCGCTTTATGCCCAGGAAGCCAGGTGAGGAACGGGTAACCATTCATGTCTCATGCAGGCCCTAACTCCCAGGCAGAGCTTCCCCTGTAGTGCTCACTGCCATGCTGACCTCAGGCTGAGCTGTGGCCCCAGGTGACTCGGGATTGGCCTTAACCATCTTGCCTGTCTGGATCCCAGGATGATGCTGTCCCAGCTTCAGCGATCAGCAAGGACATCAGTGAGCCCCAGAGGTGGACGCTGATGAGGTGTCACTGAGCCTTTTCTGCCATTTGTCCCACTCTCGTGCCTGGGCCTGGCTTCCCACTGAGGTGCTTACTTACCAGTCTTAGAAGAAACTGGCCATCTCCCAAGAGAGCCGATGACCACAGCTCCCCCTCCCCCTCACTGTCCTGGGCTGTCAGAGTTGCTGCTGACTGGGACAGACAACAGCAGAGCTTTTAGCAAGAGGGCCTTTCTGGAGGGTCGGGCCATTGGCCCGTCCCCCACCCCCCCATCAGTTAGTTTGGATAGCTGGTCACTGTTCCTGCCCTGAAAATAGGGCCAGTGACACTTTTGCGCCTAAAAGAGACTTTAGAAATCCTGGTTCTGGGTCCTGCCTCTTCCTGTGTCTGTCACCCCATTCACGTTTTTCTTGTGTGTAATTTTTATCTCTTCTTCCCATGATCTTTCCTTAAGCTTTCTATGTAAGTAGATTTATTATAACTGTGCCACCAAGATCAGGCCTGGGTCCCAGGCTCATACAGAGACTTGCACTGCAGGCGAATCATTAGCCCTTAATAAGTGGATTAATTGGCTCAAGTAGGTATATCCAGATACATAATCTCATTTTCATGGATTATGACTTCTTTGCTGGGGCGGAGTCGAGCGCTCAAGGGATATTGTTCTAAAATGAGTCTGTGGTTATTGAGCGAACTTCTTCGGCCTTAAAAGCACATGTGGCCCGTGTGGCTGGGCCCAGACTGCAGTTGTCAGACGAGATGGGGAACACGAGTGTGCATTCTGCCTGGGGACTAGACACAGACACTTCCGTCTGGTGATGTCAGCACATAATCCTTTGCTTTGAGCTTTGCCGACCTCTTACTGAATGTCTGCATGCGTAAGAAAGTGGCATGCTGTTTTGGTCCCAGGCTAAGTAGCCTTCGTCAGTTACTAAAATATGCAGGGACCTCTGCTTGTTAACTTTGTCCCTTGATAAGGAGTTTACACAGTGATAGACTTAGTGTATGAGGCAAATTGCAGGGTGAAAAATGACTAGTTAATGTTGGCCACCAGTCTTTGGCAGACTTTCTGAGGACAGAAGGCAAGGGGAGGAGATTATTACATACCTGGGAAGGATCGAACAAGGTGGCAGGGGGCAGAGAGATGCATGAACACACATAAAACGAGGTTGTGTATTATCAGAAGGAAGGATGAAAGGAAAGAAAGAAGGTGTCAATATCTCGTATTCATGGTGACAATAATGGTTTCTTTATGATGATGGTAGTAGTCCTGTCTAAGCTCTGGACTCCCACCTTAAAGAATGTCCTGCTTGGTTGCATTCATGGCCTCTGTTGAATTTAAAGGAACAGGTGGGCATTTGGGTTTTGGATTTTTTTTTTTGTTGTTGCCTTAAGGAATCCTGACCTTAAGTGCCTGTGTATGTTAATCCCATCTCTTCAGCTCATGTGGAGAATACTTCTTCCTTCCTTTCCACTTTCAACCTATTTGTGTCCATGGATTCAAGGTTTATCTCTTGTAAACAGCATATAGTTGGATCATGTTTATCCATTCTGCCACTCTCTGCCTTTTGATTGGAGCATTTAGTTCATTTACATTCACTATAACTACTGATAAGAAGTGACTTACTTCTGCCATTTTGTTATTTGTTTTTTGTGTCTTAAGCCTTGTCTTTGACTTTTGGTACTGCTTGTTTTTGTGTTTTATTAGTTTGTTGTAGTGATCCTTTTCGGTTCCCTTCTCTCCTTTTCCATGTATTTTTTATGTATTTTCTTAGCAGTTACCATGAATATTACATTTAAGAGCTTGTATTTATAATATTGTAGTGTTAGTTGGTACCACCTTAATTTCAGTAACATGCCAGAAATTCTGTATGTTTACCATCCCTCCTCCCCCTTTGTTGTCATTGTCACTAATTATATCTTTATATTTCATTTGCGCTGTAACATAATTTTATTTTTGCCTTTTATATATTTGTTATTAAAAAACGTGAAGGACAAGACACTTAGAGTTATAAAGAATGAATACCTGATTACTAGCTCTTATACTTGTCCATGTTTTTCCCTTTATTAGGGATCTTTCTTTTATGGAAAACTTTCAATCACTTCGTAGTGTCTTTTCCCTTTCATCTACAGAACTCCCATTAGTATTTTTTGTAGGGCTTGTCTAGTGGATGTGAACTCTCTCTGCTTCTGTTGGTTTGAGAGTGTTTTAATTTTACCTGCATTCTTTTCCTTTTTTATTGTACTTTAGATGAAGGCATACAGAACAAACTAGCTTCTCATTAAACATGTAGTATACATATTGTTTCGTGACATTGATTGCCAACCCCATGACATTTTTTTTTTTTATTTATTCTTTCGTGACATTGATTACCAATCCCATGACATGTCAACACTATATCTTCTTGACATTGGGCTCCCTATTACCAGCTTCCCTTTCCCCTCCTGCCTTTTTGTCCTTGTCCCTGGGCTGGTGGGCCCGTTTAGTCTCATTTTGTTCTATGGGCCTGTCTAATCTTTGGCTGATGGGTGAACCTCAGGAGTGACTTCATTACTGAGATATAAAGGTATGAGGGGACCATACTCTCAGGGTTGCTCTAGTCTCTGTCAGACCAGTAAGTCTGGACTTTTTTTTTTATATAAGTTAGAATTTTGTTCTACATTTTTCTCCAGCTCTGTCTGGGACCCTCTATTGTGATCCCTGTCAGAGCAGTCTGTGGTGGTAGCCAGGCACCATCTAGTTGTACTGGACTCAGTCTGGTGGAGGCCATGGTAAATGTGGTCCATTAGTCCTTTGGACTAATCATTCCCTCATGTCTTTGGTTTTCTTTATTCTCCCTTGCTTCAGATGGAATAAGACCAGTGGAGTATCTTAAATGGCCACTCAGAAGCTTTTAAGACCCCAGATGCTACTAACCAAAGTAGAATGTAGAACATTTTCTTTATAAGCTTTGTTATGCCAATTGAGCTAGATGTTCCTTGAGACCAAGAAATTTTACCCTCATTCTTGAAGGATACTTTCACTGAGTATAGTGTACTTGGTTGACAGTTTTTTTTCTTTGAATACTTTAAATAGATCATTGTATTGCTTTCTGGCCTCTAATGTTTCTGAGGAAAAATTGGCACTGTCTTATTGGAGATCCTTTGTATGTGACCATTTGCTTCTCTCTCATTGCTTTAAGGATTCTGTCTTTATCTTTAATTTTTGAGAGACTAACTATGATATGTCTTGGTGTGTATCTCTTTGGGTTTATCCTGCTTGGTGTTCTGTAAGCTTCTTGGATTTGTAGATTCATGTCTTTCTTAAATTAGGGAAAATTTCTGTCATTATTTCTTCAAATATTCCTCCCCTCCCTTCCTCTCATCTTATTCTGGAATCCCCATGATGCATATATTAGGTCTCTTGTTGCCCCTTAATTCCCTTAAACCGTGTTCAGCCTTTTTGAGCCTCCTTTCTTGTTGCTCTTTAGCTTTGTAATTTTAACTGTTTTGCCCTCTAATTTGCTAATTCTTTCTTCTGCCTGATTAAATCTGTTGCTAAGTCCTTCTATTATGTTTTTTTATTTTATTTTTCAGTTATTGTCTCTTCAGTTGCAATCTCTTTTTTTAGATCCTCGTTTTCTTATTACATTGTTTTTCTTATTTCTTTTAGCTGTTTATCTGTTTTTCCCTTTAGTTCTTCAATTATGTTTAATGTCGTTATACTATAGTCTTCCGTTTTTTTCATTATTTGGCCATTCCTAGATGTACTTTTACTTCCTTTTTCATGTTCATTTGGAAGGGTCATTATTTCTCTTTTTTGTGTGTGTATCTTGTAATTTTTTTGTTGGCATTAGGATTTTCAAGGGTGTTAACTTTCTCAGTGTTCCCCAGTATTTGGTTTTTTTTTTCCCATGCCTCTGCCTGCAAGAATCTCTTAAGTGGGCAGATCCTTCAGCCTTTGCTTACCATTTTCTCTCCCTCTTTGTGATAGCTCCTTTTCCCTCCCTGGTTTAATTGGGATTCAGAAATTCCAGATTTCGTTTTTCAGCTTGCAGTCTCTCCCAAATGCAGGTGATAACATGCTGTGGTCAGTCTGTCCACCAGAAGGCACTGCCACTCAGGTGAGATATCATGTACTAATCAATATGTTCACCAGGGTGCACAGTCCCCTCTTTCTAGTTATTGCTCCCTTCCCTTCTCTGTTTCCACAATCACATTTTTAGTTGGAAAACCTATGCCCAGCAAGTCTCTTACAGGGCTGGATGTTACCCTTTGGTTTTGCCTGAGATTTCCTTCCCTTCTCTGTGGGGGCTGCTTATATCTGACCTGGCATTCAGGGGATACACAGACCAACTTTCCTCTGTTTCTGGAGGAGGAGGGACTGGTACTCCCCAGAAGGACCTCTGAGAAATCTGTCTTGTTGATGTTAGAGCCCCAGTGGTCTCTGGTGGTTGAGGGAGCAGCCTCTACTTAGGTGACCCACCTCCTAACTCCACTGTAGGGTACTGTGTTAGCAATCTAGGGCTGCTATAACAGAAACATCACTAGTGGATGGCTTTAACAAAGAGAAGTTTATTCTCTCACAGTCCAGTAGGCTCTAAGTTCGAATTCAGGGCACTTTCTCCAGGGGAAAGCTTTCTTTCTCCATCGGCTCTG
Source organism: Elephas maximus indicus (assembly GCF_024166365.1). Lineage (NCBI taxonomy): Eukaryota > Metazoa > Chordata > Mammalia > Proboscidea > Elephantidae > Elephas > Elephas maximus. The sequence continues at coordinate 29,270,570 of NC_064829.1, forward strand.
GAGGAAGGTCCTTGTGATGCATCAGTCTTCCCTTGGTCTGCGAGCATCTCAGCACAGGAACCTCAGGTCCAAAGGATGCACTCTGCTTCCAGTGCTGCTTTCTTGGTGGTATGGGGTCCCTATGTCTCTCTGCTCGATTCTCTCTTTTATATCTCAAAAGAGATTGGCTTAAGACACTATATAATCTTGCAGATCTCATCAGTATAAATGCCACTAATCCATCTTATTACATCATAGTGATAGGATTTACAACACATAAGGAAATCACATCAGAAGATAGAATGGTAGTCGTACAAGGGAATCATGACCTAGCCAAGCTGGCAGATATTTTGGAGGGACGCAATTCAATCTATGACAGGTAGCTTTTGTAGGAGTTCTTATCAGTCCAGCAGCTGACGGTTACTGGTCAGGGCAGGGGTAGTCATACTTCTGGGGAGGTTTGCCTTGTTGTTATCAAATCCCATTCTATGGTACGTTCACTGTGGGTATAGCCTCCACTCAAAATACTTGTTTCCTAGCACACAGCAGCCTTAATGCTGACTCTAAGGGGGAGCAGAGAGACCCAAATTGATCCCCAGGGACATCTGTCCTGTTGGTTTCAGAGGCCTGAGCTATGAGGTGCACAGGGAGGCAGGTAGAGTGCTGACCATGGAAGCAGACTCCGCTGTGATGACCTTCTGTAGCATTTTGCAACAGCCTGGCAACCAAAAATTACCAGGAGGTGAAGAGGTTATTACGCTCTGGTCAGATTCCCATAGAAATCTGCCTTGTTGTTATCAGAGTCCCCCTGGTAGATTTTTGGCTATGAGTGCAGCCTCCACTCCATACTGCTGCTTCCTAACACACATCAGCCTCAGCCAGCAACCCTCAGTGTCAACTGTAAGTGTGGGCAGCCTAACCCTAATTGACTCCCAGGGTGGTTTTCCCTGTTGGGTTCAGAGTCTAGAGCTATGGAGCATGCAGGGATCCAGGTAGAGTGCTGATATGGGAGCCAACTCCACTGCAGGGTATTTCTGTAGTAACTAATAGCCAGCTTGCAAGTGACAGTGTCTAGGTCGGGGAGGACCCGTCATGCACCAAATGGATCTCCAGGGAGGTCTGCCATATTGCTGTCTGAACCTGCCCTGTAATATGTTGGCTGTGGGTATAGCTGCCACTAAAGATGCTTGCTTTTTAGCACACAGCACCCTCAGTCAGGAGTCCTCAGCAATGACCAAAAGTGGGAGCAGACAGACCTGAACTGATTCCTATTGATTTCAGAGGCCTGAGCTATGAGGTGTGCAGGAAGGTAGATGGAGTGTTTACTATGAGACTCCACTGCACATTTCTTCTGTAGCATTTCATGGTAGGCTTGCAGCCAAGGGTGTCTGGGTGGGGAAGGTGCCAGCATACTTCAAATGGATTCCCGGGGAGGTCTGCCTTGTTGCTGTCAGAGTCCCCCCCGGAGTATGTTGGCTGTGGGTGTAGCTTCCACTAAAGACACCTGCTTCTTAGCACACAGAAGCCTCAGTCAGCAGTCCATAGCACTGATTGAAAGGGGGAGCAGACAGACCAGAACTGACTCCCCAGGAGGTCTGTCCTGTTGGTTTCAGAGATCTGAGCTCTTTAGTGCTCAGGGGGCAGGTAGAGTGTTGACTATGAGAGTAGACTCCGCTGCATGGGCCTTCTTTTGCAATTCACAGTAAGCTTACAACAGTGTCAGAGTGAGGAATGTATTGGTACACTCCAGACAGACCCCCGGTGTGGTCTGCCTTCTTGATTTTAGGGCAGAAGTTTGGAGTCCTGTCACTTTGTACAGGCAGGGGCTGTGGTGGTTAGGGAGTCAGGCTATTTTTCTGGGGCCGCTATCCCAGTTCACAGCAGCTAGCAGCCCACATGGTTGAGGGAGTGGTAGCGATTTTCCTTTCATATGCGCCTCGTTGATTTGTTGGTTGTTGCCCATCTGCAGTTCTCTACTTCTTTCCTTTGCTCCCCAATTCAGATTCCAAGTCCCTCAAATGTGAGCACCATTTCCTTTTTGTATTTCTTGTCATATTTGTGGGGGAGGATCAGAATGATAGTTTTTTTACTCTGCCATCTTACCAGAATTCCACAATGAGCATTTGAAAAAGAATTTGAATATCAGAAGACTAAGAAAGCCTCTTTGAAAATTGTTGATGAAAACCTTGAATAGTTTACAGAAGTGACCTTTCTGCTTGTCTTATAAAAATAAAACATGGAGCAACAGGTGTCAGGGTAAGTTGGTCGGAAAAAGTACACCGAAAACAAAAAAAACAGACGTTTTATTATTCTGAGAATTAAAACATAGTTATAATTGCATATTCTTCATCTAAATTTTGTCAAGTGTAATACAAAATAGACTTATCTTCATAATTTTAATCTTTTTTTTTTTCAAGTTAAAGACCCAGTGAAGTTATTTCTAAATACCCCTCCCCCCACCAAATGATGTACTATGAAATGACGGTCCTTGTTTCAAGTGGATTTACCTTAAAGTTAACATCACTCCCACTTGCAGCCTGTACCAGGTATTTTCTCAGTTAACTAGAACCTGTTCTTATTTCAAGGAGCCCTCGTGGTACAACGCTTAAGCACTCTGCTGCTAACCAAAAGGTTGGCCGATTGAACTCACCCAGTGGTACCACAGGAAAATGACCTGGCAATCTGCTACCATGAAGATTACAGCCTAGAAAATCCTATAGGGCACTTCTACTCTGTCACATGGGATCATTATGAGTCGAAAATCTACTTGATGGCACCCTACAAGAAAATTCTTATTTCAGTCTAGCAAAAGAAACGAAATTGAAGAGGTTTTGGCCCGTGAAAGAATTAATGTTTTGCCTATCATGTCTCAGTATTTATTCTTACTGGTCACCAAGAGACTCTCCCAAAGGAATAATTTCTCCCTTATTTCTAGTCGCTTTTGAAATCATGCAGATTCCAAAAAGGACAATAACAACACCAAGAGGAGATATCATATAACTTTACTTTTTATTGCATCCTAGTGATTTTGAGGATGTTATTGAACATGGTTTTAAAATTTAGCATTTCTTTTATCAGTTACCTTGTTCAGATCACTATATTTAAATACCCAACAGTATTGTCTAATGCTTTAAGGAAAACTGCACACAGCGCCTGAGTTACTCTACATGTTACAAGAGACGCCTTGACTTTTTTTGTCTTTGGGGGAGATTGCAGCATAAAAAGCGTCAGTAACTTCCCTAGTCACAACAAAGAGGTCCTATGCCAGGGTGGATGCTCAGTTTCGGCCTGACGGTAACTGCAGGGTGGGGCCGTGGCCTCCTCTTAAAGACAGCTTCTGTCTGCTCATTTGTTTTAGTGGACTTTACTTTTTAGAACAGCTTTAGGTTTGCAGAAATGTGTGATTTTTAAACGCACTTTTAACTCCAAGTTCTTTTCCTTTCCCTACAGACGTCGCCTCATCTCCCAGAGGTCTTCCTTGGAGACACTGGAAGACATTGAAGAGAACGCACCTCTACGGAGGTAATTTTTCAGTGTTGCACTTATGTATGCATAGACAGTTTGTAGTACAAGGTGGTAGCAAAAGTCTGATTTTTTTAAGAAAAAGCTTTTCAATGTACAGAATTAAATTTAAAAATGACAGTCTGATCCCCAGACTATGGAACATATTCCTAGTTTGAAACCCCAACTCCGAGGCCCATTAGGAATAGAAAACTATTCAATCCCAATTATTTATTGCTGTTGTTTGCCACCGTCAAGTCAGACCCCGACTCATGGCCACCCCATGCACAATGAAGCTAAACACTGCCTGGTCCTATGCCATCCCCACCATCGGTTGTTAATTGGACCGTGGTGATCCATAGGATTTTCACTAGCTGATTATCAGAGTTAGATGGCCAGGCCCAATTTGTGTTTATTTGGCTCGTCTTCCCCTTGGTAGTTTCCTTCATGTGCTTTCTTGTTTTGAAAGTTGCTACTTAATGGAAGAAGAGCCGCTCCTTTTCTCGGCTCTTTCCCCAGAAACAACACTGTAGTTCCTTATACTAGACTTCATTTTCAGCAACAGGGACACCAGTACTTATGAGATGGCCACGGTGTCACTTCACAGGTAGCCACAGAGGAAACTTGACTAGAATAGTTGTGAGCACTCTGCTCAGTTGGGCCTGAGAGTGCTCCAGTTCTCCCTCAGGACTGGAAAGTGCTGGCTGGGCATCTTTCTGGTGACAGCCATTGCAGAGCTGTCCTGTTCCTCCACCTGGCAGATGTTCCTCCTCTACCTTGGGCCTCTCCACCCTGCCCCTTGTCTGCACCACCAGCCAGCCAGGCTCTCCCCAAGTGGAGGGGAAAATGCTCACATAGTTGATCTCCTTGAATCCTCACTGTAGCCCTGGGCTAGGCAGTGTGGGGGGCTTCCTGCTGCAGAAGGGGCGGAGGAGGGCTGCTGTGGCTTTCCTGGGTATGCGGGCAGGCAGCTGGGGAGGAGGGCCCTCCAGAGGGTTTGTGCACCCAATCCAGTTGCATCAGCTCTTCAGCTTTGGCTGCCAGTGGGGACTCGGGCTTGGCTCTGCCTTTGAGCCTGGGAGGTGCTGATGTGGAGGGCAGCATTTGTCCAGAAATGGTGTGCTCTGCCTGGAGCCTAATCCTAGGTTGTAGGTGTCGACCTCAGGCTCTGCCTGTGGGAATGAAGAGGAGAGTGAGCACAGAGGGGCCCAGTGTCTCAATGCAGGAATCTCATCACTGACATGATTCCAAAGAGAAAGACTGTGCTGAACAGCTGCTTTCCACTGTTGAAGTCTTCTGTATTTTTGAAAACATGTGCATCCTGTAAATGGGGCAGCGGTGATTCAGTATTAGCATTCTTGTTTTACATGCAGGAGACCCAGGCTTGATTCCTGGCCAACGCACCTCTTGCGCAGCCACCACCCATCTGTCAGCGGAGGCCTGTATGTTTCTTTGATGCTGCCCAGGTTTCAGCGGAGCTGCCAGACTAATACAGGCTAGGAAGAAAGGCTTGGCAATCCACTTCCAAAAATCAGCCAATAAAAACCCTATGGATCACAATGGTCTGAGCCTCAGCTGATCATGGGGATGGTGCAGGACCGGGCAGCGTTTCATTCCCTTGGTGCATGGGGTCACCATGAGTCAGGCAGACTCAACAGCGGATAACAACAGCATGTATCCCCTGGGACCATCTCAGGAGGAGTGGCATGTAGCTGCATGAAGAGCGTGGCTTGGGTACAGTGTTCTTCCATTAGTCACTGTTCAGTGTTGGGAGAAGGCTTTCTCCCTGCTCTGCCAGTCAGCTGGCAGGAGTCATACAAAAAGCTACGTTAAAGTCAAATTAGAGAGCTGGCTTGGGTCCAAAGCAACCAGTTAGGGTGGAAGAGAAACCTTCTCAGCCCAGACCGTGTGGCTCTGGTATTAGAGCAGGTAAGGTCATGTTCTGACTAATTCTCTCCCTTATCCCTGCCGCAAACAGGAAAATTAATAAATAAAACTCAAAAGCCCCTGGTGTTTCAAGAGGCTGCTCGAAGCCAGTCATATGAGCAGTGCCCTGACAGTGAGCCCAAGGAAACCAGGCAATTCAGGGTGCAGGCTAAAAAAGGTTATTCCCACCCCAGGGATTCCAGGACACGGCTGTTACACCTCAGAACGCGCGTATTATATTTTGAGACAGTTAAGGAGAGGTCCTTGTCAAGGATTTCATTTTACTTGGATCCACAATCAACATCCATGGAAGCAGCAGTCAAGGAATCAAAAGACGCATTTCATTGGGCAAATTGGCTGCAAAAGACCTCTTTAAAGTGTTGAAAAGCAAAGATGTCACCTTGAAGGCTAAGGTGTACCTAACCCCAGCCATGGTCTTTTCAGTCACCTCCTATGCATGGGAAAGCTGGACAGTGAATAAGGAAGACTGAAGAATTGACACCTTTGAATTGTGGTGTTGGAGAAAAATATTGAATATACCATGGACTGCCAAAAGAATGAACAAATCTAAATCTGTCCTGGGAAAAATACAACCAGAATGCTCCTTAGAAGCAAGGATGGCAAGACTACGTCTCACATACTTTGGACATGTTGTCAGAAAGGATCAGTCCCTGGAGAAGGACATCATTCTTGGTAAAGTAGAGGGTCAGCGAAAAAGAAGACCCTCAACGAGATTGACACAGTGACTGCAACAATGGGCTCAAGCATAACAGCAGTTGGGGAGATGGTGCAGGACCAGGCAGTGTTTTATTTTGTTGTACATGAGGGCTCTGTGAATCAGAACTGACCCAATTGCACCTAACAACAGGAACAACAACAAGGAGAGGCCCAAGCAGCACCTAGAGCTGTGTTCCTGGTCAGTGCCCTGTCACCCTTGTGCCCCTCTCCATCTTAGAATCAGCCCAGACTGCCCTCTGTCCCTCTACTTCTCAACTCTGTGATAGTACAAGTGAATAGAGTAAGAAAGTCCTATCTGTCTTAACGATGCGTTCTTCTAAGTCATATTTACCCCGGTTGCTATCAAGTCGACTCTGACTCATAGCATAGCAACCCTATAGGACAGACTAGAACTGCCTGTGATAGGGTTTCCAAGGAGCACCTGGTGGATTCAAACTTATGACCTTTTGGTTAGCAGCCGCAACTCTTAACCAGTACCCCACCAGCATTTCCAAGTCATATTTACAGGATACTGTAATTCATTTGGAAACCCTGGTGGCATAGTGGTTAAGTGCTAAAGCTGCTAACCAAAGGATCAGCAGTTCATATCCACCAGCCGCTCCTTGGAAACCCTATGGGGCACTTCTACTCTGTCCTATAGGGTCGCTACGAGTTGGAAATCGACTCAACTGCAACGGGTTTGGGTTTTTTTTTTTTTTTTTTTTGTATACTTCATTTAAAGTGAATCTTCTTTAAATATGGAATTAAAAAATAAGTCAAAGAAAGGGAGTTGGGGCAGTTTTAGAAGTCTTTATCTCCCCAAATAGGTTTTTTTTTTTTTTTTTAAATCATTCGGATATTTACTTAGAAACTTACTTGTTCCTAGGAAATGCACTTAGCATGTTGTAGAGGGAAGGATATTAGTTTGGGAGTCCTTGGCCTGAGTCTTTTACCAACTAGTTATGTGGCCTTGGAATGTTCCCTTAGCCTCTCTGATGCCTCAGTTTTTCCATCTGTAGAAGAGGAGAGCCAAATTGTCTGATCTCTGGGGTCCTTTCCAGCTCTGTGATTCTGCAAAATGAATGCACCAATAAGCTCTGGGAACTGTGGGGGTGGAAGGCTATCAGCCTTACTTGCTTTTAAAGTTAGCACTTTGAAGGAATGGCTCCGAGGCATCTATTAAAAACCTTTTGCATAATTAAAGCATATCTCATAATCAGCGCTAACAAGAAAAAAGATAATCTTTCGCTGAGTTAGTTTTTAATTTGATTCTGTCCTAATTAAATTTTGCATCACTTAAAATGTATGTTTTTAAACACATGTTGTTATTGTTAGGTGTGGTCGAGTCGGTTCCAACTCATAGCAATCCTATGCACAACAGAACAAAACACTGCCCGGTCCTGCGCCATCCTTACAATCATTGTTATGCTTGAGCTCATTGTTGCAGCCACTGTGTCAGTCCACCTCGTTGAGGGTCTTCCTCTTTTCCGCTGACCCTGTGCTTTGCCAAGCATGATGTCCTTCTCCAGGGACTGATCCCTCCTGACAACATGTCCAAAGCATGTAAGACACAGTCTCACTTCCCTTGCTTCTAAGGAGCATTCTGGTTGTACTTCTTCCAAGACAGAGTTGTTCGTCCTTTTGGCAGTCCATGGTATGTATTCAGTATTCTTAGCTAATACCACAATTCAAAGGCCTCAAATCTTCGGTCTTCCTTATTCATTGTCCAACTTTCACATGCATATGATGCGATTGAAAATACTATGGCTTGGGTCAGGTGCACCTTTGTCTTCAGGGTGACATCTTTGCTCTTCAACACTTTGAAGAGGTCCTTTGCAGCAGATTTGCCCAATGCAACGCGTCTTTTGATTTCTTGACTGCTGCTTCCATGGGTGTTGATTGTGGATTCAAGTAAAATGAAATCCTTGACAACTTCAATCTTTTCTCTGTTTATCATGATGTTGCTTATTGGTCCAGTTGTGAGGATTTTTGTTTTCTTTATGTTGGGGTGCAATCCATACTGAAGGCTGTGGCCTTTGATCTTCATTAGTAAGTGCTTCAAGTCCCTTTCTTTTTCATCAAGCAAGGTTGTGTCATCTGCATAACACAGGTTGTTAATGAGTCTTCCTCCAAACCTGATGCCCTGTTCTTCTTCATATAGACCAGCTTCTCATTATTTGCTCAGCATACAGATTGAATAGGTACGGTGAAAGGATACAAACCTGACACACACCTTTCCTGACTTTAAACCAATCAGTTTCCCCTTGATCTATGTAAAAGTTCCCCATGAGTACAATTAAGTGCTCTGGAATTCCCATTCTTTGCAGTGTTATCCATAGTTTGTTATGATCCACATAGTCAAAAGTCAAATGCCTTTGCATAGTCAATGAAACAGAAGCAAACATCCTTCTGGTATTCTCTGCTTTCAGCCAGGATCCATCTGACATCAGCAATGATATCTCTGGTTCCATGTCCTCTTCTGAAACCAGCCTGAATTTCTGGCAGTTCCCTGTCAATACACTGCTGCAGCCGTTTTTGAAAGGTCATCAGCAAAATTTTGCTTGCGTGTGATATTAATGATATTGTTCTATGATTTCCACATTTGGTTGGATCACCTTTCTTGGGAATAGGCATAAATATGAATCTCTTCCAGTCAGTTGGCGAGGAATCTGTCTCCCGTATTTCTTGGCATAGATGAGCGAGCACCTCCAGTGCTGCACCTGTTCGTTGAAGCATCTCGTCTGATATCCCGTCAATTCCTGAAGCCTTGTTTTTGGCCAGTGCCTTCAGTGCAGCTTGGACATCTTCCTTCAGTACCATTGGTTCCTGATCATATGCTACCTCTTGAAATGGTTGAACATCAACTAATTCTTTTTGGTGTAATGACTCTGTGTATTCCTTCCATCTTCTTTTGATAGTTCCTGTGTCGTTTAATAGTTTCCCCATAGAATCCTTCACTATTGCAACTCGAGGCTTGAATTTTTTATTTAGTTCTTTCAGCTTGAGAAACGCCGAGCATGTTCTTCCCTTTTGGTTTTCCATCTCCAGTTCTTTGCAAATGTCATTATAATACTTTACTTTGTCTTTTCGAGCCACCCTTTGAAATCTTCTCTTTAGTTCTTTTACTTCATCATTTCTTCCTTTTGCTTTAGCTGCTTGACCTTTGTGAGCAAGTTTCGGAGTCTACCCTGATGTCCATCTTGGTCTTTTCTTTCTTTCCTGTCTTTTTGATGATCTCTTGCTTCATGTATCATGTCCTTGATGTCATTCCACAATTCATCTGGTCTTTGGTCACTAGTGTTCAATGCATCAAGTCTATTTTTGACATGGTTTCTAAACTCAGGTGGGATATACTCAAGGTCATTTTTTGGGTATCATGGACTTGCTCTGATTTTTTTCAGTTCCAGCCAGAACTTGCACATGAGCGATTGATGGTCACTTCCACAGTTGGCCCCTGGTTATGTTCTGACTGAAGATACTGAGCTTTTCTATCATCTCTTTCCACAGATGTAGTCAGTTTGATTCCTGTGTGTTCCATCTGGCAAGGTCCATGTTGTAGAGTTGCCATTTATATTGGTGAAAGAAGGTATTTGCAATGAAGAAGTCATTGGTCTTGCAAAATTCTATCATTTGATGTCTGGCATTGTTTCTATCACCAAGGCCATATTTTCCAACTACTGATCCTTCTTCTTTGTTTCCAGCTTTTGCATTCCAATCACCAGTAATTATCCATGCATCCTGATTGCATGTTCGATCAATTTCAGACTGCAGCAGCTGATAAAAATCTTCTATTTCATCATCTTTGGCCTTAGTGGTTGGTGCATAAATTTGAATAATAGTCTTATTAATTGGTCTTCCTTGTAGGCATATGGATATTACCGTATCACTGACAGCATTGTACTTCAGGGTAGATCTTGAAATGTTCCTTTTGACAATGAATGCAACACTGTTCCTCTTCAAGTTGTCATTCCCAGCATGGTAGACTTTATGATAGTCCAGTTCAGAATGGCCAACACCACTCCATTTCAGCTCAGTAATGCCTAGGATATCAATGTTTATGTGTTCCATTTCATTTTTGACGATTTCCAATTTTCCTAGATTCATACTTTGTACCTTCCACGGTCCAATTTTTAATGGATGTTTGCAGCTGTTTCTTCTCATTTTGAGTCGTGCCACATCAGCAAATGAAGGTGTCAAAAGCTTTACTCCATCCACATCATTAAGGTCGACTCTACTTTTAGGAGGCAGCTCTTCCCCAGTCATCTTTTGAGTGCCTTCCAACCTGGGGGGCTCATCTTCCGGAACTATATCAGTGTTCCGCTGCTATTCATAAGGTTTTCACTGGCTAATGCTTTTCAGAAGTAGACTGCTGGGTCCTTCTTCCTAGCCTGTCTTAGTCTGGAAGCTCAGCTGAAACCTGTCCTCCATGGGTGACCCTGCTGGTATCTGAATACTGGTGGCATAGCTTCCAGCATCACAGCAACACGCAAGCCCCCACAGTACGACAAACTGACAGATACGTTGGTGGCTTTGAAATTAATGTGTTCTCTGCTTACCCAGCCCTAACCTGAGCACCCAGTATTCTGGTTTCCTTAGCAATTGTTGCTAACCCTGTAGTGTTTTTAATACATTTCTTAGATTCCCTGGTGGTTTAGTTCAATGCTAAAAAAGAAAACACAAAACAACAAAACAGCTTGCTGAATGAAGGGCTGGGTTAGCAGTGTGTACAGTCAGAATTGAGAGCCGATATGGAAATAAAGACCTTTGTTAAGATTCCTTTTTAAAGTATTGCTTTATACTCTTGCACTTTGTGGTTTGTTGGTTGGTTGGCTTTTCTGTATTCACCCAGAACTTCAATAATTGAGCGTTTACAGTGGAGGACTTACTTAGACTGAGGAGTTCTCTTGCCTGGATATAAGGAATTAGGACATCTCAGCTAGGTGCCCACAAAACCCTCAGTTTGTCTGCGGCAAAGGTGGTTGCCGTCACCACCTGCCCCAAGTTCTCCAGACTGTCTGGGTTAATGGGTGCTGGTGGATGCAGCTGTTAAAGTGATTACTGTGGCTGCCTCCTTCCCCCAGTGGCATGGACGGCCACCTCCGGCACTTTAGCCAACTTCCAGTTCCAGCAGAGGCATTCAGCATTCAGAGCTGAGAGCAGCAGCAACAGCAGCTCTTTCTGAAGGTACAGGAGGCATGGAGAGTTTAGGGGCCATCCCTCCTCTGTGTTGGAATCAATACCAGCATCTAATTGCTGAGGGGAAGCTGCCAGAGTTTGCCAGGGTGGCAGCATCCATGAGCCCTGACCAAGCTCACAGCCTAGCCCTTGGCACACTGCCCTCAGGTGGGCTCACTCAGGACACTCTGGTGTTTGGAAAGAGGTGAGGGTGAGGGTCTGAGGAGACTCCTAAAACCTTAGTCCGATCCAGAAACCACACAGACATACCTTTGTGTTCTCAGAGAGTCTTCTCTCTTCACTGTAGCCAAATGTGGAATAGTCAGTGGTTTTGCAGCGCACTTGGCAGTGATGAGGTGGTGTGTGCGCAGTAGGGCCTGAGGCTGGAGGTGACAGTGAAAGCTTCTTGAGATGGAGTCTCCTCAGAAATGCCCATATACCAACAGCTTTTCTTATGTTCCTCAAAAAAATTGGGAAGATCCTGTTCTAAGATCCCAGAGAGGCTTTGAGTTTGAGGGTTTCTCAGCCCAGTGGCTTCACTTTGGGTAACTCCTTCTGTGAAGGTCATCCCTCCCCCTTTGTGGGACTGCAGGCATGGGGTGGGGTGACTGTCCTGCCCCTGTGGGGGTCAGGAAACACTGAGCAGGAGAAGAGCTTCTCTGCCCCCTCCACTGGCCCTGCCTCTGAAAGTTCTGGGAGTCTTGACCTTAGGTTTTATAAAGTTGACAGATAACGGCACCATCAGGGGTGGGGCTAGGGAATGTACAAGGCCTGACCTCCCTGAGATGAGCCATTGTGGGCCAGTAGAGATTGGAGTTACTGTGCTCATTCCCAATCCTGTTCCCAAACGTGTCCCCACACCCCCCACTTCCCTTCCCGATGCCTCCTCATTGAATCATTATGTTGCTCATTTAGCTGAAGCCGGTAAGTTCAGAACTGGCCCTGGGTGCTCAGGGCTGACACCCCAGCCCAAACCTCAGTGTCAGCTTTGGGATGGATGCCAGGCACTGCTCTCAGGGATTCACGTTCTGAAGTGTCAGGTCATGGGTACCCACGGCGGAGGGCAAGAGCCAGCTCTTGGGACCCATGGTCAGAAAGGTTTAACTAAAAAAATTTAGGTAGCAAAAAATCAAAGTGGAAAAGGCACAGCTCCCTGTCTCAAAAAAAAAACCAAACTTCGGCTCTTCTTTTAGGGTAGCTAGCCCTTTTTAAAAAAAAAAAAGAAAAAAAAAATAGCTTCGTAGCTTAGAATTTATCAGGTAACTTTGAAAATAATGTACGCAAATAAGATCCAGTCAGCTGTGGTCTGGTCTCTCAGTCCTGTAGTGCAAGGAAATATATATTCCAGGGTGGGAAGAGTACTTTGGATTCAAGTCACTTATTTCAACAAATATTTATTTAAAATATATCTTTAAAAAAAACAACCAACTGAAAAAGAAGAAGAAAGTGGGAGGCCTCACCTTACCTGACTTCAGAACCTATTATACAGCCACAGTAGTCAAAACAGCCTGGTATTGGTACAACAACAGACACATAGACCAATGGAACAGAATTGAGAACCCAGACATAGATCCATCCACGTATGAGCAGCTGATATTTGACAAAGGACCAGTGTCAATTAACTGGGGAAAAGACAGCCTTTTTAACAAATGGTGCTGGCATAACTGGATATCCATTTGCAAAAAAATGAAACAGGACCCATACCTCACACCATGCACAAAAACTAACTCCAAGTGGATCAAAGACCTAAACATAAAGACTAAAACGATAAAGATCATGGAAGAAAAAATTGGGACAACCCTAGGAGCCCTAATACAAGGTATAAACAGAATACAAAACATTACCAAAAATGATGAAGAGAAACCCGATAACTGGGAGCTCCTAAAAATCAAACACCTATGCTCATCTAAAGACTTCACCAAAAGAGTAAAAAGACCACCTACAGATTGGGAAAGAATTTTCAGCTATGACATCTCCGACCAGCGCCTGATCTCTAAAATCTACATGATTCTGTCAAAACTCAACCACAAAAAGACAAACAACCCAATCAAGAAGTGGGCAAAGGATATGAACACACATTTCTCTAAAGAAGATATTCAGGCAGCCAACAGATACATGAGAAAATGCTCTCGATCATTAGCCATTAGAGAAATGCAAATTAAAACTACGATGAGATTCCATCTCACACCAGCAAGGCTGGCATTAATCCAAAAAACACAAAATAATAAATGTTGGAGAGGCTGCGGAGAGATTGGAACTCTCATACACTGCTGGTGGGAATGTAAAATGGTACAACCACTTTGGAAATCTATCTGGCGTTATCTTAAACAGTTAGAAATAGAACTACCATACAACCCAGAAATCCCACTCCTCGGAATATACCCTAGAGATACAAGAGCCTTCATACAAACAGATATATGCACACCCATGTTTATTGCAGCTCTGTTTACAATAGCAAAAAGTTGGAAGCAACCAAGGTGTCCATCAACGGATGAATGGGTAAATAAATTGTGGTATATTCACACAATGGAATACTACGCAGCGATAAAGAACAGTGACGAATCTCTGAAACATTTCATAACGTGGAGGAACCTGGAAGGCATTATGCTGAGCGAAATGAGTCAGAGGCAAAAGGACAAATATTGTATAAGACCACTATTATAAGATCTTGAGAAATAGTAAACCTGAGAAGAACACATACTTTTGTGGTTACGAGGGGGGGAGGGAGGGAGGGTGGGAGAGGGTTTTTTTATTGATTAATCAGTAGATAAGAACTGCTTTAGGTGAAGGGAAAGACAACACTCAATACATGGAAGGTCAGCTCAATTGGACTGGACCAAAAGCAAAGAAGTTTCCGGGATAAAATGAATGCTTCAAAGCTCAGCGGAGCAAGCGCGGGGGTCTGGGGAACATGGTTTGCGGGGACTTCTAAGTCAATTGGCAAAATAATTCTATTATGAAATCATTCTGCATCCCACTTTGAAATGTGGCGTCTGGGGTCTTAAATGCTAACAAGCAGCCATCTAAGATGCAGCAATTGGTCTCAACCCACCTGGAGCAAAGGAAAATGAAGAACACCAAGCCCACATGACAACTAAGAGCCCAAGAGACAGAAAGGGCCACATGAACCAGAGACCTACATCATCCTGAGACCAGAAGAACTAGTTGGTGCCCGGCCACAATAGATGACTGCCCTGACAGGGAGCTCAGCAGAGGACCCCTGAGGGAGCAGGAGAGCAGTGGGATGCAGACCCCAAATTCTCATAAGAAGACCAAACTTAATGGTCTGACTGAGACTGGAGGAATCCCGGCGGTCATGCTCTCCAGACCTTCTGTTGACACAGGACAGGAACCATCCCTGAAGACAACTCATCAGACATGAAAGGGACTGGTCAGCGGGTGGGAGAGAGACGCTGATGAAGAGTGAGCTAATTATATCAGGTGTACACTTGAGATTGTGTTGGCAACTCTTGTCTGGAGGGGGGATGGGAGGATAGAGAGAGAGGGAAGCCGGCAAAATTGTCAAGAAAGGAGAGACTGAAAGGGCTCACTCAAGACGGGGAGAGTAAGTGGGAGTAGGGAGTGAGATGTATGTAAACTTATATGTGACAGACTGATTGGATTTGTAAACGTTCACTTGAAGCTTAATAAAAGTTATTATAAAAAAAAAAAAAAAAAAAAAAACAACCAGCCAGGTCTCTGATTCTCATTCAGATCAGAACTGTGACTATCCAGGCATACTCATGCAGAGAGTCAAGGCAAATGTCCAGGTAATTCAGGCCAAAATCTTGCTACTGAAGAAAAATGATTCAGGGTTGTTTTTAAAACTGAATTTTCCAGTGGGTTTCCCGCCCCCCCAGTCCTTTAAATTTATAGTTTTCAGTTCCATTTGCTGTTGTTGATCCAGGATGGTTCTTTTTAAGATGACAATAAAGAATAACATATTTGGAACCTGTGTAGGTTATGTTATTGTACGTGGGGACCATAGTTTTCATTAGCTGGCTTTTCAAGACCCATATAAAATATCTCAGTATTATCAAGGAAGTTGTCTGTCGTCGGGCTTTTTTTAAGCCTTCCTTGCTCCCCGCCGTATTGTCTTATTATTCCTGCTGACTCCTGCTTGCCTTGGGGTGACTCAAACCATTTGTCTGGTCTTTCCTTCCTGCCTTTGTGTGGAGATGTCTCAGCTGTCCAACGGGCAACTGACTGGTTTTTAAACGGCTCTATTTTTCAGATGTCGAACTCTCTCAGGTTCGCCCAGACCAAAGAATTTTAAGAAGATTCATTTTATCAAGAATATGCGGCAACATGACACCAGGAACGGCAGGTACAACACAAACAGAAGTGGCCCTGCCAGCTCTCCTGCCGAGGAGGCGGGTGGACTGGGGTGGGGAAGGGGGGAGAGAGAGGAAAGAGGGGGTGCCGTTTTGATTGCCAGGCCTCAACAGAGGTTTTAACTCACACTTTATTTTTTTAATAATTTGTTTTTTGTTTTTGTTGAAAATATGTGCAGCAAAAAATACACCAATTCAATGCTGTGATATTGATTGCCTTCTTCAAGTTGTGCAACCATTCTCACCCTCCTTTTCCAAATTATTCCTCTACCATTAACATAAACTCACTGCCCACTAAGCTTCTTATTTAAACCTACACTTTTAATATGAACAGGATCTCCTATAACTTTCCCAAGCAAAATATTTCCACCCCGCCCCCACCGGTATTGCCAAAAGGAGTGCATATGAAATCATGCTCCCTATTGGAACCCTGGTGGCTCAGTGGTTAAGTGTTTGGCTGTTAGCCAAAAGGTCAACAGTTCAAATCCACCAGCAGCTCCTTGGAAACCCTAAGGGGTAGTTCTACTCTGTCCTATAAGGTTGCTATCAGTTGGAATTGACTTGATGGCAACAGGTTTGGTTTAGTTAATGGCAACTCATGGCTTGGTGGGACTTTTAGATCCCCAACAAACTGAATTTTTAATGGTATATTTTTATGGAAAACTTTGACCAGGAACACAGGGGTTTTTGTTTATTTTTTTCCCCTTTGTTTTGCTTTGTTGGTTTTTTATTTTTTCACCAGGGTTGTATGCTCTGGTAAATAACCACCCCGCCAGGCCTGTGCCTGGCCTTGGTTTTGATGACTGTCTAGGAGAGTAGAATCACAGCTTTACCACCCCTTTCTTCCTCTGCACTGATTCCAGGCCTGGGTCAGCTAACATTGGGACCACGTGCTTCTCCAGTGCTTTAGTGGCTCTTGGGGACGGCTAGTGAATGAAAAGTATTATGGTTGAAATTTACATTACAGTTATCTGAAAACAAATAGATTGGAATCACTGTCGCCCACATGCGTAGATGGAGTGACAGAGTCCGTTCATCTCAGCCTGGCTGTGCTGAGGACAGAGCTCCAAAAACTCTGGGTCCCCAGACGCTCCCAAATTCTGCGGCTCTTTGACCCTTTCAAACAGCCCCTCTGCACTAGCCTGTGATCTGGGTTGTGGTTTCACTCAAACTGGTGAGTCAGAGATGCCGCCTTGGAAAGGAGGGCTGCTACAAAGACCGTTTTGTTTGATCTCCTCCTGATTCACAGGGGGCCATCTGGTCCCCACTAATACTCTCTAATCCATGCAAAATGAAAATGGCCAGAAAGCCTTTTAGTTAGACTCCTGGAATGATTCAGGCTCACAATTACTGCAATTTGATGGTGCAAAATACACTCTACCACCTGTGTAACATTAACGGTTATAGTTTTGAAAGGCTTGTTTTCTTGACGTTCATATCGTTTAAAACTAAAAAAAAAAAAAAATCTGCCATGGTGGGGGAACCTAATTTTTATAGCTATTGCAATGGTTCTAGAATAGCAAAACTGAGCTCTCTTCGAATAATTGTTACACTGTAAGGAGCCCTGGTGGTGCAGTGATTAAGAGCTACAACTGCTAACGAGAAGTTCGAATCCACCAGCCAGTCCTTGGAAACCCTATGGGGCAGTTCTTCTCTGTCCTATAGAGTCGCTATGAGTCAGACTCGACTCAACGGCAACAAGTTTTAGTCACTGTACATTCATATTTTAAGGATAGAGTGTTTAGTTAAATTTTATATAACTTTTATCTACTGAACAGAATGTTCTGAATTTCTCTATCTCACCCTTTCTGTCACTTAGAATGATTGTGCATTATTCACTTAATCACAGTTTTTTCTTTTCTTTTGAGGCTCGCTGTTATTGAATCCAAACCCTACCTATGCCATTTTCAGTATAACTCTTCATCATTTATTTACATTTGTGCTTTTGTCTTTAATCTCTCTGACCTTAAAATAAACATAGAAAGCCTTTCATTCCTAAATAAAATCATGACAAAGTCAAAGGAATGAGCCAAATTGCTAGGATTCCACCAACCCTCCTTGGTGCTATCAAGGACGCAAAGTCAGATCATTACCTGGCACGGTTGGGTAGTGAGAGTACGTAGTTAATAAGATACTTGGATTAATGGGATTACTCAAGTACATTGCAAAGCCGCCTTCCCAGGCACGCCCTGGGCCCATAAACAGTCAGGAAAGCGTGCGGTTGCTTGCTGTTTTCCTGGGGAGTCCTCAGAGGGAGCCAAGAGGGACTGTTAGCTTATCGGCAGATCTGAGAACTGGGATTTGGGGCAGGAAGGAGATCTGAGAGCTGTGTGGGAACAACGGGCCATGCGCCTGAGGTAGTGGCCAGTTTTCTCTGCCTCAGGTGAAAGCTGGTTTTCCTGTGTGAAAGGAAGATGAAAGGCTAGAGGCACCCCCCTTCCTCCCTCTGGTTTATTGGCCAGGCTAGACTGTCCTTAGGCAGGTGAAAGAACCCGTAGGAAACCAGAAATAAAGACAATCACTTCTGAGGTGACAGAAGGAAATTGTGGTTGAGAGCCTGATGAAGGGGAGGATGTGGCCCAGCCCTTCCAGAGAGGAGAGAAGAATTGCCCCCACCACACACAGCAGCAGGAGCCAGTTCTCCTGATGGAGGATCACCTGGCATGTTTGGATGCATCATCAGCTGTTGCTGCCCTCTCAGCAGCCAGCAGAAAAGATCCTGGGCACCTTCAGAGGGAGAGACGGTGTGATGACTGAGGATCTCTGATTCCCACCTCAGGTGCATAGAGACACCTGTGCAACACTGATGGGAGAGGGATGCATCCCTGCAGCCAGTATTTGAGCCTCTCCGCTCAGGTTTCCCTTCCCACATAGCAGATGAGTTTACAGGGAAGTATGGAAGAACTCATTGGAGAGGTTGAAATTCTGGGCTGAAAATGGAATGGCCTGAGCGTATAGCTGATATATCTGCCTCTTCTTGTCCCCCGAGGAAAAGAGACTGGAAAGGAGCCATGGAGGTGAGTGTGTGGAGCCTTTACACATATACCCCCCTCACCCACCAGGCTCACAGTGGACGCCCTCCCAGCCTGGAGTCTCAGTCACTGACTACCCCACAACGGCCGTATCAGGTCCTGAGTCTCCTTGTGACCTCTGGCTATCACAGGCCAGCCTGGGCCCCCTGGCTGTTCTGTCCGAAGGCCCTGGCATTGAGGCTTCTCCATCCCCAGGCCTGATGAGTGGTGATAGAAGCACCTCAGCAGGGATGAGGGTGCCACTCTTGAAACAAGTAGGGAGCATCTGTCATGAGGCTCAAGGCCTGACCTGACCGTGAGTTTTAAGCACAATTTTGAAATACCAAAAAAAAAAAAAAAACCCAAATCCATTGCCATCAAGTTGATTCCAACTCGTAGCGACCCTATAGGACAGAGTAGAACTGCCCCAAGGAGCAGCTGATGGATTCACACTGCTGACCTTTTGGTTAATAGCCATAGCTCTTAACCACTGAGCCACCAGGGTTGCTAGGAGTCAGAATCGACTTGATGGTAACGGATTTTAATTTTGAAATAAAACCAAAAAAACCCGTTGCTGTCGAGTCAGTTCTGACTCATAGCGACCCTATAGGACAGAGTAGAACTGCCCTGTACAGGTTCTAAGGAGCGCCTGGTGGATTTGAACTGCCAACCTTGTGGTTAGCAGCTGTAGCATTTAACCAGTACACCACGAGGATTTCCATTTTGAAATAGGAAGAAAAAAATCTTAAAACTGAGAAGTGCATACAGTAAAAGACAATACTTGACACAAAACAAAAGACATTATAACCAGTAATAATCAGGGTAGCTGCTTGGAAGTAAACCTTGGGGACAGGTGGCTCTGTGTTTACCTGTTGACTACTGCCACTTGACTCTGGTATTAGAGGAACCTCCACTGGCCTGTTAAAATGGAAATGAGCACCTTCAGCAGAAGCATCTGGTTCCAGTGGAGGTTGGAGAGTCCACTTGAATAAAAGCCGTATTCGAGTCTCTGGAGTCATTGGGTTCTGTGAGCTGGCATTGGAGCCATGCAGGAAGGCTTCCATGTGCGAATGGAAGTGTAGAGAACGGAGCTGAGAGTGTTTGGGAGTCATGCTAGCCAGGGGGGCCAGGGCCCAGGCTGGAGGGGTGGGAGCTAGAGAGCTCCAATTAGAGCCAGGCATGCCATGAGCTCTTTCTTGGCCCTGCTGCCTGTTTTGTCTCCTAGAAGATAAGGGGACAGTGAGGGGACTGCTGCTCTCCACTCTAATTCTGCCTTAACAAGGAAGATAGTTAGTGATGCGGAAGTTTAGGGACCTTGCGAGAAGTCTTACATAGTTGGAAAAGAAAGCAGTGCTTGGCTAGATTTTAGGAACAGAGGATCTCAGGAAGTTCAGACTACGAAGTGAATTCTTGTGGCTGGGACCAAATTGGCAGAAAAGATTATAAAATTAGTAGTGTCACAAGATGAAAATGGGTACCAGGCACTAAAGCAGTTTATGTTTTGCTTCATTCAATCTTTGAAACAACCTTACGAGGTAGGTATTATTACCATTGTGGTGGGCAGAATAATGCCCCCCCAGAAGATGTCCATGTCCTATCCCCAAACCTGTGACTATGTTATGTTAGATGGCAAGGGGGAAAGGTTGCTAATCAGCTGACCTTAAGATATAGGGAGATTATCTGTGTGGGTCCAGTGTAATCAAACAAAAAACCAAATGGTTTGCCATCTAGTTGATTCAGGATCTTTGAAAATGGAAGCGAGAGGCAGAAAAGTATATGTAAGACTGATGCAATGTGAGAAAGATTCGACTGCCTGTTGTGGTTTTGAAGATGGAAGGGAGCCATGAGCCAAGGAATACAGGCAACGTCTAGAATCTGGAAAAGGACAGAGACGAATTCTTCCAGAAAAGAACACAGCCTTCCCAACACCTGGATTTTAGCCCAGTGAGACCCATTTCGGACTTCTGACCTCCAGAACTGCAAGATCATAAATTTGTGTTGTTTTAAGCCACTAACGTTTTGGTAATTTGTTACAGGAGCCACAGGAA
Organism: Elephas maximus indicus; assembly: GCF_024166365.1. NCBI lineage: Eukaryota > Metazoa > Chordata > Mammalia > Proboscidea > Elephantidae > Elephas > Elephas maximus. Next base: position 29,291,261 of record NC_064829.1, read on the forward strand.
ATGAAAACAATCATCATCTCATTTTGCAGAGGAGGAAATTGGAATAAGCAGATAGTTAAAAAGTATTCAGATCCAGGCATCTGACACCAAAGCCCATTCTCTTAATTGAAGGGGGAAGGAGTGGGAGTTAAAAATCCATATATTGCAAGACAGCGTGTCATGGCGGGTTTTGAGATAACTCTGGGTCGAATTCTGATTTTTAAAAATTATTCTAGCACAGAGTTTCTCTTTGCGGGGATGAAGAAGTTTTGGAAATAGGCCTGATGGTTGCACAACATTGTGAAAGCAGTCAATGCTCTTGAATTATACATGTAAAAAATGGTTAAAATGGCAGTTTTTATGTTACATGTATGTTTTGTTGTTGTTGGATGCCACCGAGTCAATTTTGACTCATAGCGAACCCGTGTGACAGAGTAGAACTGCCCCGTAGGATTTTCTAGGAGAAGATCACAAGGTCTTTTCCTCAGAGCCGCTGGCTGGGTTCAAACTGCCAACCTTTCAGTTAGCAGCTGAGTGCGTAACCTTTGCACCAGCAGAGCACCTCTCCATGTATGTTTTACCACAATACAGTTTTTTTTTAAATGTTAAGAAATGCAAAGAAAAACAAAAAACAAAATCATTAGCCAAAGACCAAGGACTAATAGAAGAAGAATGGTTTAAGCAGACTTGTGAGAGTGGTGTGAGGGAGACTGAAATCTGGAGCGAACCAAAGCTTGTTAAACAGAAGAGAAAGGCCAGTGATAGCCACAGGGCTTTTAAAACTCTTCAGAAGAGGAAGGGAAGGGGTGGTGAACTTCTTGGCGTTGATAACACAAGGTCAGCAGATGTCAGCTGCTGCTCTTTAGCTTTTAGCTGTGTCAGCAACTATTACTGGGCAGTGCAGAATCATTAAAGAGAGGAAACAAAGCCATGTGCCAGCTACAGTAGGCATTCAGTAAATATCTGTTCACTAAATGAAGGGAGAAGTCTTTTAAAATTCTTTCTACCTTCAGGACTCGAGCCCAGGGAATGGAAAGAATTCAGAAATGCAAATAATCTTTAAAATGCCATGGACAAATGCACAGAGACAGAAGTGGGCTAGTGGTTATGAGGGACTAGGGAGGATGGGGAATGGGGATGTATTGCTTAAGGGGTACCGAGTTTCTGTTTGGGGATGAAAAACATTTGAAAACAGTGGTAGCAGTTCTACAATATGGGGAATGTAATTAATGTCACTGAATTGTGCCCTCAAAAATTCTTAAATGGCAAATGTTTCATTATATGTATATTTTACCACCAAAAAAAAAAAAAAAAACCACCTTGGAAAATACAAGACATTCTAAATTTAATACCAGGGAAATGCTGCCTTAAAAAGGTGAGAAGAGGACTAAGTTGGTGGCAGATGGCAAGTCGTAATATTCGTAGACTTAGCAAGCCTAGAGCTGATTGCTGGCAGGATTTTGAATAGATGATTAAGCAGGTAGTTTGTGTGCTTTTAGAAGAGAGTGTGGTCGTGGCTAGCAGTCAACATGAGTTCACTCAGAAAAAATCGTGTTAAATTAGCTTCATTTCCTTAGCGATGGAATAACTAGGTTAGCAAATTAAAGGAATGCCATAGACATTACATTTCTAGATTTCAGCAAAATGTTAGACTGTTCCTCATTGCAGCATGTCCCCGTGGATAGCATGGTGGAAAGTGGGCTGGGTGATTGTGAAGCTGGGGGTCAGCTGACATTTGTGAGCTGACCATCACCCTGAAGGGAAGTTTAGGTAGAACAGCGCATGGTATTTATTCTCTTGGGCATTATCTCCTTTGCCATGTACGCCAGTGATTAGAGTTAAGGCCCGTAAGCATCATTGCCCACCATATGGAAGGCCAGAAGAAGGGAGAGAAGGAGAGGGAATGAGTGCTATAGAGGACAACCAAGACTCAGTTACTTCAGCAGCTGGAAGTGCTAGACCCAGTTCACTGAGATTAAATGTAGACAGTCAGTTACAGGACAGGATAGGGACTTTACAGAAGTTCATATCAAAAACATCTTGGCATTTAGATGGATGGGGTGCTCCATAAAAGATAACATGTGGTATAAATATGGAGAGAGCTAATTTAACTTTTCCCAAACAAAAATATAGTATTACAGAAATGCATCCTCTTTGCACCCAGCCAGGGACAGCCCCATCTATAGTACTGCAACCAGTGTGAGTGTCATTTTAAGGCACTGGATTTGTTTTAGGACGGCCCCATTTGGGTGGACTCTAATTTTCCATGTCCCTTTCACATGAAGGGCCGGAGAGATAACAGGTTGTCAGTGGTGACTACCAGATCTTCTTCTGTCTGATCTCATGGAACCGCTTGTGTATGAACAGCCATTTTTCTAGAAAGAGCTGTGTGCATCCAGATGGGAGATGGTCTAGTAAAGCAGTTTCTTAACTACACGTAGAATGCATGATACATGTGTTGAGTGTTCAGCAAATACTTACTGGACATCTGCTTTGTGCCAGGACTGTTTTTAGCGCTAGTGGCATATCAGTGAAATAACAGACAAAGACCCAGCTTCAAGGCGTACAGTCTAGTTGGGGGAGATAGACAATAAACAAATGAATGTATACTATGAGTGAGGGCATAAATGTGCTATGGAGCGAAGCTGAGGCAGCTGAGGGTTTGGGAGTGCAGAGGCAGGGGTTGCTGGCGGCCATAGTCTTCCCTGATAGGGGCACTTTGAGCAGGGTTTGAAGAAGGTGAGGGAGTCAGCCTTGTGGCTATTCCTGTGAGGAGGAGCATTCAGGGTAGAAGGAACAGCAATTGCAGAGACCCTGAGGCCGAGTGTGGTTGGGGTGTTTGAGGAACCATAGGAAAGTTCTTGTGGGTGGAGAGAGGGAGAAAGTAGGAGAGATGAGACCCAGGAAGTCAGGGAAATGGTGTGTGAGGACATCTACTTTTATTGTAAACAGGACAGCTGTGGAGGGTGCTGGACAGGGAAGGGACAGGGTCTGGCTTGCATTTGAACAGGATCACTCTGATCAAAAATCAACCTCATCCAGCCCTAATACATGGCATTAACAGGATACAAACCATAATTAACAATACACAAACACCAAAAGATAAGCTAGATAACAGGGATCTTCTAAAAATTAAACACTTAATGCTCATCAAAAGACTTCACCAGAGTAAAAAAGAACCAACAGATTGGGAAAAAAAATTTGTATGACAAATCCGACAAAGGTCCAGTCGTTAAAATCTACAGGAAAATCCAACAGCTCTACAACAAAAAGACAAATAATCCAATTAAAAAATGGACAAAGGATATGAATAGGCACTTCACCAAAGAAGACATTCAGGCAGATACAAGAGGATACATGAGGAAATGCTCGAGATCACTAGCCATTAGAGAAATACAAATCAAAACCACAGTGAGATGCCATTCCTACCACTACTGGCAGGAATCAAAAAAAAAGACAAAATAACAAATGTTGGAGAGGCTGCAGGGAAATTGGAACTCTTATGTACTGCTGTTGGGAATGCAAAATAGTACAACCATTTTGGAAAACAACGTGGCTCTTCCTTTAAAAGCTAGAAATAGAAATACCATATGATCCAGCAATCCCACTTCTAGGAATATATCCTGGAGAAATAAGAGCTGTCATACAAATAGACATGCACACCCATGTTCATTGCAGCATTGTTCACAATAGCAAAAAGATGGAAACAACCTAGGTGCCCATCAACAGATGAATGGATAAACAAACCATGATACATAACACACAGTGGAATACTACACAATGATAAAAGAACAACGATGAATCTTCGAAGCATCTCACAACATGGATGAATCTGGAGGCCAGTATGCTGAGTGAAATAAGTCAATCACAAAGGGACAAATACTGTATGAGACCACTACTGTAAAAACTCATGATAAGGTTTACACACAAAAAGAAGCAAACTTTGATGGTTACAAGGAAGGGAAGGGGTGGGAGGGAAGAACACTAATTACACAATAGATAAGTGGTAACTTTGGTGAAAGGTAAGACAGTACATACACTGGGGAAGGCAGCACAACTCATTCAAGGCAAGGTCATGGAAGCGCCACAGACACATCCAAATTCCCTCAGGGACCAAATTACTGGGCTGAGGGCTGTGGGGACCATGGTCTCAGGGGACATCTAGCTCAATTGGCAGAACATAGTTTATAAAGAAAATGTTCTACATTCTACTTTGGTGAGTAGCATCTGGGATCTTAAAAGCTTGTGAGCAACCAACTAAGATACTCCGCTGGTCTCACTCTGTCTGGAGCAAGGGAGAATGAAGAAAACCAAAGACAAGGGAAAGATTAGTCCAAAGGACTAATGGACCACAAGTACCACAGCTTCCACCAGACTGAGTCCAGAGCAAGTAGGTGGTGCCTGGCTACCACCACCAACTGCCCTGACAGGAATCAACAATAGAGGGTCCTAGACAGGGCTGGAGAAAAATGTAGAACAAAATTCTAACAAAAAAAAAAAAAAAAAACATACTTACTGGTCTGACAAAGACTGGAGAAACCCGGGGAGTATATCCCCCGGACACCCTTTTAGCTCAGTCCTGAGGTTCACCCTTCAGCCAAAGATTAGACAGGCCCATAAAACAAAATGAGACTAAATGAGCACACAAGCCCAGGGGCAAAGATGAGAAGGCAGGAGGGGACAGGAAAGCTGGTAATGGGGAACCCAAGGTTGAGAAGGGAAGAGTGTTAGTATGTCGTCAGGGTGGCAGCCAATGTCACAAAACAATATGTGTGTTGCTTGTTTAATGAGAAACTAGTTAGCTCTGTAAACCTCACGTAAAGCACAAATTTTAAAAAGTTAAAGAGCATGAAATGGCAAATCTGTGGATAAATATAGAAGACTTTTTTATTGTTTAAAAAGATAATTGACTCTTAAAACAAAAAAAGTATCAATATATTATGGAATATAATATATATACAAGTGAAATGTGTGACAACAGTACCAAAAACGAAGGGAGAAAGGAGATGGAAGTTTACTTTGTAAAGTTCTTATATTACTCATGAAGTGGTGTCATACTATTTAAAGGTAAACTGTAATAAGCTAAAAGTACATAAGATAAAAAATGCACATAATAAACGCTAGAGCAACTACTGGAAAATAAAGTCAAAGAAATAAGAGGAGAAAAATGAAATACTAAAGCTATTTAACCAAAAGATGGCAGGAAAAGAGAAAAAAAGGAACAAAAATAGAAGGGACAAATAGGAAGCAAATAAACAGCATGACAGTAAATTTAAACCCAACCATATCCATCTGTTCAGGTACTTTGGCTATTTATTTTTCTATTGGAATGGCTGTCTTTTCTTGTTCTGTAAAAACTCTTTATACAAAATATAAATTCTTTGTCATAAAAGAAAAATCAGCTTCATCCTTCATATAGAAAATTGAGGGGTGTGTGTTTATCGTCTTCTGAAAGAGGACATATATTTCCCTATTTCCACAGTTAATTGTATAGTGAATTTATTTTGATACGAATTTTAAAAATGACGCAAGGTCTTTAAAACACTGTTCACAAATGTATGAGCCAGCCCTTTGTCAAGGCAGAGGTGACAAGCAGCCCCAAGCCACACCATCTGGAATGGGCCCTTGGAAGGGTGTGAACTTCTCAAGTGGAAGCTGCTGCTCAATGAGAACCAGTCACAATGAGCTCCAACCTGTGTCTTCGTGCCGGGAAGAGGAGGTTAAATGAAAGCAAAGATAGATCCACTCCTTGGGAATAGGATACGCCCTTGAAAATGACAAACATTTAGAGCCTTACGTGACTGAAGCCTGTTAGCACCAACTGCAAGTTGAAAGCTGGCTGGTAGAACAGATTCATCAGAATGGACAGTGAGTTCTGAGCATGAAGACTGAAATTAGCCTCTCATGACATCTAGTGACTCTCATGGTCCTGTTGGAAAAGGACTTTTCCCCGTGGTGCTTCCAGTTGTTGACATTCATCAACATTTGGGAGGAATAGGGGACAAGAGGCCTCATTTAAAATGGGTGTCCTCCTCCCTCAGGCACGCAGCTCGTGTGGACGTTACGGATATCCTTTTCTGAAAATCTGCAGTGTACATAAGTGGTGGCTGTCATGTGCCCTGGAAGTGCCCCACTCCTGGGGCCTGTTTGAGATTTATTTCCTTCTGAACAGGCAGAGGACTTTGCAGTGAGTGGACTGGGCTGTCGTGTCCCTTGGGAGGAATTGCCAAAGAGATTTAACAGGATTTGAAATGGGAGTGGACAAAGAGGTGAGCTAGAGTGCTTTCTCTTTAAAATGTGAACTGAGTAGAAAAACATAAAAAAACATGTATGTGTGTGTATGTGTGTATATATATGTATATATAAGAGATTTTGGCACCCTTTATCTGCTTTTTAAAGTAAAATAGTAAAAGTACAGTAAACACAAGTCAGCTTTTAGCATTTCCTTTTTATGCTAAAAATTTTGGAGGGAAAGTGGGGGATGGGTAAGAATTAAATTGAAACTTTATCTGTGATCTCATTAGTTCCAATCCATCAGCCTAATTTAGTTTGAAAAATGAGTTGGAGGAAATGGCACATTTTAAAATTCAAGTAGCTAGTTAGCAACTCTGGACTGGCCTTCTTGAAGGAAGAAAAACACCTTTCATTTTACCCTTGAACTGAATCCATCTGACATGTGACAGATATTGAGCGTCTTCTGTGAGGCACTGTCCAACATCAGCCCCTTGCCAAGCACGCTTTTCCCCTGTTAGGGCTTGTGTTTCTCATTGAAGGACTTAAACCCACCGTCCCCACAGCAGTAGGAGGCTGACAGGGGAAGCATCTTCACCCATGTCATCGGCAGTGCTTATAACTAATTGTCAGTGATACCTCAGTCTGAGGGACAGTGATCAGACAGTCCGAGAAACATTTTCCAACCGTCATTTATGCTCCCTGTTTTAGTCACCAGAGTTCTGTAGAAAAATAGAACCAGTGACAGAGAGAGAGAATATGTGTGTGTATGTATAGATATATAGAGAGAGAGACATTGATAGTTACTTCAGGGGATTGGTTTATTCCGTTATGGGGGCTGGAAAGTCCAAGCTCCATAGGTCAGACAACAGAAAGAGTGAAGGGGCAATCTTGGAGGCAGAACACTTCCTAAGGAACTCCCCTTCCAACTGGTCGATTACATTACATTAGATAACATTGTGGAAAGTGATTGCATTACATTAGACTACACTGTGGAAGATGATTGCATTACATTAGATAACATTGTAGAAGGTGATTGCAATACCTTGGGTTACATCATGGAAGATGATTGTATTACATTAGATTACATTGTGGAAAGTGATAGCATTACATTAGATTACATTGTGGAAGGTGATTGCATTACATTGGATTACATTGTGGAGTGTGACTGTATTACTAGATTACATGTGGAATAGCAACTAGTCTAGTGTTTGGCCAAACCACTGGGAACCATAGCCTAGCCAAGTTAACATATAAAACTAACTGATACGGGCAGACCAGCCTCTTCTTCCACTGAAATGCCCCCTTGAGGTACTTACAAGTAAGACTGATTCCCTGAATTGCCTTGCTTTACCTCCCCTGGTGCTAATGAGTGATGGGAGGAAGGGAGAAGCTGAGGCAAAGTGAGCCCCACAGGAGACCAGCTGCTCAGAGCTAAGGGTGCTTCTGCCCTTGGTGTCCTTCCTTGGGGCTGGGTGCTGGGTCAGCACAACACTTCGAAGGTATTCATTCCAGTCTCTTTAAAAAGCACAGAGGTTATCCCAGCTTCTTTGTGCCTGCAGAAGGCTTTTTAGAGAAATTATTTTCAGTTGTTAAGCAGCTGCTCAGTGCCTCCTGTGTGTAGACTGGCACTGCTGGAGAGCTCAAGGCCTATAAGTTCTCATTGCTTCTTTTCAACCAGTTGGATTTATAGGAAATAAAACACGTCACGAAGGAAGGGGTTAGGAGTTGAAAACAGTTTTAGATTGGACAGAACTTGACCTTGGTGGTTCTGTTTCACTGTCTGCAGAGAAGGCCTGGAAGCCGGGGCAGACCAGTCTGTGGTTCCCGCAGCACTCCTAGAAGGAAGTGGGAAGTCACAGCGTAGCAGACAGCTCAGGCCATGAGGTTGCAGCTACCGGTGTTGCCCTGGAAGAGAGTGGCAGGGCTCAAGAGGTGACTTCCCAACCCACGACGCCACACTTGCCCTGTTTTCCTCCTCCTTCCTTGAGTCTCTGCCCTTGGCCTTTGTGAGCAATCCTGCTTATGCCCGCCCTGTCATGCTGGCTTTCCTCTCAGCTCTATCCAGCCCCTTCTCTCTTGTCAGGCCATATTTGCCATCACTACCTGAAGCTGGGGACTGCCCAACAAGCTCCCAGGCTCCCGTGCTCCAGGACTGAGTTCCTCTCGGACCAGGATGTCGTCCACGAGCTGGCCTACAAGCCCACAGGCTCTGCCACTTCTCCACCCCCATGCTACCCTCCTGCCACACTGAATTCTTTATATAAATGCTTGGTTTAGGGAAAAGGTTAGTAAATGCTAGAAGAAACACCTACAAAAATCACATATATAGCGTAAGCACTGTGCTTTAATTTAAGGCATATTAGTGACTATCCATTCAACAGCTTTTTTTGATGCCAGGCCTTTTCTTTGCATATGGGTACACTAGTTGGAGCCTGTCTGTGCCCTTACATTCTCATAATTCAAACGTATGGGCTGTCAGGTACAGATTTGACGTCTTTAAAGTGTCCCGAGGATCTAAGTACGAAGCCTTTTGGATTTTTGCAACTTTTTCTTGGTCTTTTATCCTTGTCTTGCCCAGGGCGACTTGCCTTTATTGAATATTTGTTAGAGCATTCAGCGTTGTTCTTACAGAAACTGCGTTCTTCTGTTTTTCACATTTTACTCACTTGTGTAGTCTTTAATGAACCAAGTACCAGTATAACAAGTAAATCTGGCGTAACAGGATTGGAACATACACAACTGGTCCTCAGTAAAGTGTACCCCTCAGGGAGGGTATACCAGAGAGCAGCCTCCCGGCCCTGAGCGCTGAGTGCTGTACAGAGTGGAGTGGGGAGCCTGGCAGAGGTCAGTGCAAAGAGTTTTACTACATACTTGCTCGGGCCCTTCAATAGGCCTTTTACTCTTTCCCTCCCAGCCATCATTCCCTTCTGCTAGGACACTCTTCTCACTGTTGCCGAGTTATCCCTCGGGTCTCAGCTTAGCTGTCCCTTCCTGCAGGAAGCCCACCCTGCCCCCTTCAGGCGAAGCCAGAGGTCACTCTTGTGTGCTTTCATAGTGCCCCCTACTTTCCCATCAGGGAACTTACACCCCTATGTACACATACCTCTTACAGAACGATAACCCTGGCTTGTAGAGATTTGTCTGCGTCGTTCATCAGTGGGTTCCTAGCACCTAGGACATGACTGGCATAGAGTAAGTGCTCCAAGATACTTGTGGAAGGAAGGGAGGAGGAGGGAAAGATGGCATAGAACTTACTTCTCAGAAATCTTCCAACACTCGCTAGGCTGTAGGATAAGGTAGAACCCCTTAGCATGCAGTGAAGACCCAAATGGTGGTAGTAGTAGTAACACTAGTGGTAATAGAAGTGGGAGTGGAGATGGCAGTGGTCGTAATGGTTATAAGAAGACTAACACCTCCACCAATAACAATACTACCGTCTGGTATTTGTGAGCTACTTAGCATTTTTGAAGATCTTCAGAGCCAGCTCCATGTTTCCCCAGCATCCCTTCTTGCCCTGTGCTCAGTCACTCGTGCTGCTGACCACACTCTGATGCCCTGTGCAACTTCACTCATCCCTGCCTTGGGTCTTGTTACCCTTCATTCTGGTCTACACATTTCCCTGTTCTCGCCTGTTATCCCACTCTGCCCCCAGAGTCGGACCCAGATTACCAACTGTCTGTCCTGGGCCCAGCCCTACCACTTCTTCCACCTCCTTGTTCCAGGTCCTTCTCCATGCCTTCATTCCCTCATCCTAGCTCTCTGTGCTGGAATCTTATCTCCATCTCACTCCAGGACATAGGGGAGCTTCACAAAGATCGTCTTGGAACCCCTGCAGATTCTCTGCTTTTGCCTTTGTACCCACATAAGGCTCATCCAGCAGTGAGGGGGGTATTTCCTAAGGAAAGAAAACATCCCCCCAGTGACTAATGAGTTTTAGTGTTAGAGAAAACATGACCATTTTATTTTTTTTCTTTTCGACACTCAGCATGTAACTGCCAGGCCTTCAGAAAGCGAGAGAAAGGGGTCAAATCTTCCTCCTTCCAGCTTTTAACAGAGCATCGTAGAGGAGGAAAGAGCGGCTGTGAGTCAAGTGCTTGGGGAAGACATGGCAGGCGTGTGGATCTGGCGGATATTAGATTTTCCAGATTTCATAATTTTCATTTGTCTCCTGTTGTTAGTCTTAGCAGCTTTAATTTCTCTGCGCATAGCAATCATAGCATGTGTGCACAGAGACCCTTCTGAGCTGGTGACTGGGGCACTGAGAAATGCAGGGAGGAAGGTAACCAAATGCCAGATTGTAGGGAATCAAGTCCAGAATTTGGGAAGTGTGTTTCTGCATAAGCGCCTGATCCCCTGCGTAGACCCCAGGACTGTGGATACTCCTGTCTATGTACCTGCAATGCTGGACTCACCCATTGTGGTTGTGAATGTGATTTTCTTTCCTCTGCCTTTTGAAGTTGGTTGCTTGTTTTCACATACTTAAGATAATATTCTGCTATAATGGAGTATTCTACCTGGAAGAGATCGAACATTCTCACGGCCAACAGAGACTCCTCAGGGCTCTGAAACAGAACGAGAAGCCGCCAGTTTTTGGCAGAAGAGGCAACACGTAAGGATCCTGGATAATGTTAGACGTTGCCTGCTTAGACACTGTCAGCGCTGGACTGAAAGCGGATTTGATGAAAGTGGTCCATGGTGTTCAGCCAACATTGGGGCCCTTTGTGCATCTCCTGGTTCTCTGGGTAGTGCAGTGGTTAACACACTCAACTACTAACCAAAAGGTTGGCAATTAGAACTCACCCAGAGGCTCCTTGGAAGAAGGACCTGGTCCGTTTCTGAAAGATCACAACCTTGAAAACCCTGTGGAGCCATTCTACTCAGCTCACACGGAGTTGCCATGAGTCAGAGCCGACTTGACAGCAAATGATGCATTTCCTGGCTATTCTGAACACTCCAGTATGTCATGGCAGAGTGTGGCTATGGAAACGTAGTGGTCTGAAGCCTTAAGACTCCACATTCCAGAAACGCTTTGCTAAGCCCAGGAGATGGAAGCTCTGTAAAGAAGAAAGCCAGACAGTGTTGCAGCTGCAGAGTGCTCTCAGTGCTTCCCGGACGGGTTTGGAAAACACTGTGTACCCAGAGGCTCTGCCCATGTGGACTGTAGCCCTATGGTGCTTTTTCCTTTGCTGTTTTTTTCTTCCTGGGACAGATGTTTACATGGAAATGTGATCTTTAATTCCTTAGAGATCCATCTGCCTGCTGTTAATTCCTCTTTTGAAGTCGTAATCTTTTATATAATGCTTTCCAGTTAGCTGGACTCTGAGTTCGGTGTTATATGTCACAGATGGGAAAATTCGGTGGACTTGCGGAGTGCCATTTGGACATAAAAGAATCAGCTACAGTGGTTGGAGGCAAAGACCTGGAAGTCGTCAATCTCCAAAGCCCGGTGGAAATGAAGTTTGGTTGTCTGTCATTCTTGACCCCCCGTATCTGACTTAATTCTTTCACAGATACAGAAGCATGCAAAGGGGTAAACAAGCCTGATTTTTTCCTGGGCATCTCTGTTATGATGGAAGTTTCCCCGTGCTTATAAAGAACAAAGCTGCAAATTCACAGACCAACATAACAGTTGGTCACAGGAGACCTGTGTTGTTGTTGTTGTTGCTCTTGCATGCCATCCAGTTAATTCTGACTCATAGCAACCCTACAGAACAGAGTAGAACTGCCCCATAAGGCTCCCTAGGCTGTGATATTTACAGGAGCACATCACCGGGTCTTCTCCCACGGAGCCACTGATGGATTTAAACTGCTGACCTTTCGCTTAGCCAGGTGCTTAACCAGTGCACCACCAGGGCTCTTCTGCCTTTAGATCCAAATCTGCTCAAAGTTGCCAGTGTAGGAAACAGGAAGACGAGAGTTTGCCATTTATTGATATTCACCTGCTCTGGCTAAGGCCTGAAATCGCTCCCACACTCCCAGACTACTTCAGGAAACACTTACAGTATGCTCTTGGGAGCTCCTTGGCTACCACCAGCTACCCGGAGCCCAAACAGCTGCATACGTGTGACAGAGCTGCTGTGGCGGACTCTGCTCTGGATTCCTGCTCTGGCGCCTGCAGAAAGTGGGAGTCTGTGAGATCGTTGGACCTGAGAACAGAAGCCAAGTGCCCAAAGGGGCCAGGCTCCTTACTTACTCCCTCTCCCTCCAGCTGCTTGAGAATAGCCAACCAGAGAGGTACCAACTGTCCGGGAATTGTTGGGAAACAGTCCGTGTTTGGGGTTACTCAATTTCACGTGTGCATTAGAATAACCTGACACAGGTTTGTCAGCCTGCTCTGGACCTGATTGATGAGCACCCCACAGAGTGAGCCCTCATTTAACAGAAGGGTAGAGCCCATTGGCTAATAGGCATATTGGGGTTGGAACTTTAGAAAGAATACTTACATTTCACTTGTATTTATATTTTCTCGTTCTGTTAAACAACTTTGGTGTGTGGGAAGGAGGGGCACATTAGCACTGAGTAACGAAGAAAAGGCTGTCACGCTAAGCCAGTTGAGGTTGTACAACACGTTCCTTTCTCTGTGTTGCAGAAGATACTGATGTGGAATGACATGAGGAATGAGTAGTTACAGGCTTTTCTCCTGGCTAGACGTGTGGGATGAGGGGGGTGACGAACCTCTGTCTTTCTGTGTAGAAGGGCCCAGGCTGAGCTGTAGCGGGAGTATGGAGCTGCACGTGGCCTTTAGCAGGTCTGATGTGGGGGCTTTCATGAACCATCACCCTCGGGCCCCACCCAGTGCTCTACCTAGAGACCTGCAGGCCAGGTTGGAAAGCCACCCTAGCAAACCTGGGTGAAGGAAGACTTCAGTGGTAGGGAATGCAGGGTGTTGTTTACCCTTCTGTGTGCATAAGTCATGGGTGCACAGTCACGCCCATAGGAACAGATTTCTACTAAGTCCTCAAAGAAGCACAAAGCAGGGGTAGAGAGCACCATTCAAATCCCACTAGGGACCACCGGAGCACGTTGCTGACACTCTCATGCCTCATCAGTCAAAGCATTTAGAATCTGGTGCATAATCTAGTCCTTGGCTTAAGTAAATTAATGTGGGCATTGGTGTATTAAGAAGTTCTCTTGCTGGTCTCAGGTGTGAGAACCCAAGGAACCTAGCTAGTGTTCAGGAGGTTATTATCCTGATTCATGTCAACCCTTGGCCCTTGGGTCTTGGTGGGCCACTTGGCCCACTCTGGACATGATGCTTCTGCCCCTGCAACAGTAGACAGGTACAGTTGTCCCCCTTTATCCACAGGGGATACATTCCAAGACCCCCAGTGGATGCCTGAAACCACGATTAGTAGTGAACCCTGTATATGCTGTGTTTTTTCCTATACGTATACACCTATGATGAAGTCTAATTTATAAATTATGCACAGTAAGAGGTCAACAATGATAATTAATGATAAATTAGAACAATTATAACAGAATACTGCAATAAAAGTTATGTCAGTGTGGTCTCTTTGGCATATCCAAATTGCCAGCATCACTACTCTCGTGCTTTGGGGCCGTTATTAAAATAAGAGCTACTTAAACACAAGCACTGCGAGACTCCTACAGTCAATAAGATGGCTGCCAAGTGACTAAATGACTAACAGGTGGGTAGCCTATACAGCGTGGATACACTGGACAAAGGGGTGATTCATGTCCCAGGCTGGACAGAGCAGGACAGTACAAGATTTCATCATGCTACTCAAAACAGCGTGCAACCTAAAACTTAAGAATAGTTCATTTCTGAAATTTTCTAATATTTTTGGACTGTGGTTACCTGCGGGTAACTGAAACTGAGGATAAGGGAGGACTGCTGTATATTGGCCATGCTTCTCCAGAGAAACAGAACCAATAGGAGATACAGATTTTATATATTTATATATGGAAATCCTGGTGGCGTAGTGGTTAAGTGCTGCGGCCGCTAACCAAGGGGCCGGCAGTTCCAATCTGCTAGGCGCTCCTTGGAAACTCTATGGGGCCGTTCTACTCTGTCCTATAGGGTCGCTATGAGTCGGAATCAACTCGACGGCACTGGGTTTCTGGGTTTTATATATATATATATATATATATATATATATATATATATATATATATATATATATATAAACTATGGAGCCCTGGTGGTGCAGTGGTTAATAGCTCAGCTGCTAATGAAAAGGTCGGTTATTTGAATCCACCAGCCCCTCCATGGAGACTCTCTGGGTTGTACTCTGTCCTATAGGGTCGCCATTAGTCAGAATCAGCTCAGCGGCAGTGGGTTTTGTAGTGGCCCCATGTGACAGAGTAGAACTTCCCCGTAGGGTTTTCTAGGCTGAAATCTTTACAGGAGCAGATCGCCAGGTCTTTCTCCCCTGGAGCCACTGGGTGGGCTTGAACCACCAACCTTTTGGTTAGCAGCTGAGTGCTTAACCATTGCGCTGTCAGGGCTCCTATACAGAGAGACAGAGAGATTGATTTGCTTTAAAGAGTTGGCTTACGAGATTGTGGGAGCTGTTAAGCCAGAAATCGGTAGATCAGGTGGCAGGCTGGAAGCTGGCAATCTTGAGTCCGAAATCCATAGGCCAAACAGACTGGAAACTCTGGCAAGATGTTTATGTTACAGTCTTGAGGCAGGATCCTCCTTTATTCAGGAAACCCGTTTTTGCTCTTAAAGCCTTCACCCGATTGGATGAGACTCATCTAGTTTGGAGAGTAGGCTATTTAATGTCATAGTCTAAAAAATTATGGAGGGTAATGTGTTTTGCTTAAGGTCATCTGATTATAAATGTTAATCATTTTTAAATCCCTTCCCAATGACATCTAGGCTAGTATTTGATCAAACAATTGGGTACCATAGCCTAGCCAAGTTGACCTATAGAATTAACTATCACACCAGAGGTACATCTCTGTGTGTTGTTAGCATCTCTGTAGACAGGCCACATATATAGTTCTTCAGCCACCCTTATAGCGAGGTCTGTCATGTCTTAGCAGACCTGTGTATTTTAGCACAGAAGTCAGAAGAGTTTCCAAATCCAAATTCTAGGCTGGTAAAACTTAACGAAGAAGATGGTTCCCAGTAAAGATACCAGCCAACGAACCAGTTGCCATCAAGTCAGTTCTGTCTTTCGGCAGTCCCCTGTGTGTCGGGGTAGAACTATGCTCTGTAGGGTTTTCAGTGGCTGGTTTTTCAGATATAGATCACCAGGCCTTTCTTCCAAGGTGCCTCTGGGTGGATTCGAGCCACCAACCTTTCAGTTAGTAGTAGCCCAGCGCTTAATCCTTTAAGCCACGAGAGACCCCTCCAGTCAAGATTGTTCATATTTATTGTGTTAACTATTTACCAAGCAGTGTTCTGAGGGCTTGCCCAGTAGAAACTCATTTAATCTTTAGAGTATTCTGCTAAGATAGTTACTAATTTAGATGAGGAAACTGAGGCCCAGAAGAGTTAAGAAACCTGCCCGAGGTCATAAAAAAGTGGCAAAGCTGGTATTTGAACCTGGGGATGTTGCTTCAGTTTGTGGTGTTAACCACTAGAATGAACTGCTAGCTACAGGATGCAGAGACTCCAGCAGGTGCAGCCCCGAAGCACAGCATTGCAGACTGCATCTCTGTGAAGTCTTGCTGGTCTTGATTGAGGAGCTTCCATGTGCTAAACCCTTGGACTCACAGTCTAAAGAAGGAGTCAGGCAGGCAACTGATGAGCGGCACCTGGTGAACAGTGCCTTTCTGGAAGTGTAAATAAGATGTGGAAGCAGCACAGAAGAGGGAATGAGGAACTCAGTGGAGAAGGAGGAAAGTGGGAGAAAATGCTGCCAGAGGGGATTACCTTCTGAGCTAGGTTTTGCAGAATGAGTAAGAGTTCACCAAATGCACTCAGGTAGGCATAACAGGCTGGAACAATAGCATGCAGAGGACAGAGGTATGAGACCAAAAACCAAGACCTGCTGCCACCGAGTCTATTCTGACTCATAGCGACCCAATAGGACAGAGTAGAACTGCCCCATAGGGTTTCCAAAGAGTGGCTGGTGGATTTGGACTGCCGACCTTTTGGTTAGCTGCTGAGCTCTTAACCAAGGTATGAGACAGCAGGGAATTTTTTTAAGGAGGAAGTACAAGTCCGTTAGCGTGGATGGGTGATGCAGCCCAAGGGGGGAGATCAGGAGTGTTCTAACGGGAGAGGCAGAAAGAGCCTGGTTTTCCATGCCCGAAACCTGACTTTCCTTGTAGGCAATTTATCATCATCTCAAAACAAGATCCAGAACCGCAAACCTTGATGCATTCAGTTGTAGTGTTCTTTTTCCTCTAGTTTTATTATTACAATTATGGACAGAAAAGACGACAAAAGTGAATAAGCTCCATAAATGATGTATATTGACATTGTGCTAAAAAGAATGTTGTTTTCTGATTCCCTCCATGCGCTTATTTCTCTGTTTTTTCATCAGCAGTTCCCCTTGGGGAACTGGTTATTCTCAGATACCAAGATAAGTACTTTTGAGGCTTTTTTTTTTTTTTTTTTAAGTGCCCTTTGATTGCATAAAAGCATTGCATAGAACTATTGCCAGGAGTATCTTTATAGCAGAAATGGAGGCTAAGGCAGATTATGTAATTGTGTCCTTAATGTGTTCTCTGAACCTAACACGCTGCTAGCATAAAAAAAAACCTAATCATCATAATGGCGTGAGTGTCTTTCTTGCTCACCAGCCTGTGGCACGATTGCGCTGGCGTTGTTTACTACAGAACAGAAATCGATGGTTTAAATGTGGTATGAGTGTGAACCAGCTCTGGCCACCCTGACTCTCCGCTCCACTCCAGCCGGCCTGTGCAGCCCCTTGCAGCTCCTCTACAGAGCGGGGCTCATGTGTACGCATGGTCTCGCCTGTGAATGTTTGGATGAGGGGAGGCAGCACTTCCCCTCCATGGAGGAAGCCTGGTTGCATTTTGCGAGGCGAGCAGAACACCATCTGGCAGAGGAGGTGACGGGAGAGTGCAAACACTGCTGTGAAGTCGATGAATGCTTAATGGCTACAGAATTTTTTTTTTTTAATTTGAACCTTTGTATTTAGTTTGTTTGTTTGTTCTTTTTTGTTTGTTTGTTTTTTAGAATAGTCCTTATCAGTGGCAGAAGATCCTTCTGTAGTATCTTTTCAGTGCTGCCGTACCGTGACAGTACCCAGGCCGGGTATGTATATACGTGCATGCTTTGTCGTTCTCTGGGTGAACTGATGTACGTGATGTGGCCACCCTCTCCACTTTCAAGAACACACCTTGCTTTGACGCTGCAAATTCAGTGTTCATAAATTTGAAAGAAAAAAAGTTCCACGTTCTTTTCAGCCAGAAAGCTCCCTTGTTGTTGGTGTGCATGCGCGCACGTGTGTGTGTGTGTGTGTGTGTGTCTCCACTCCATAGTGTCTTTTGTTTCTGAATGTGCATTTTGTCACCCGTTTCCAAATTGTGAAACAAAAGCAATATAGGTGTGCCACCTCCCTTATGGCCACTTTGACTTTTGGAGAAAGGTAGGTCAGAAAATGAATCGGACCAAGCCATGTGGCTACCCTACCTCCTTGCATCTTGGGCTTGGGGTTGAGAACCTGACCAGCAAGCTGGAGCTGCCACTGCTGGGCAAAATTTTAAAGCAAAGTGGTACCAGGACCAGATGTGTGTGATTAGTTACAGACCAGAAGGCCACACGCAACTCTGTAGTAAGCCCCCATTTCATTTCAAAAACAGTAGATAAGTGAGGGTCTGCCCTTGCACAGCCTCTTCTCCTCATCACCAGCCCTGAACCCTGTGCCAGTTTCATTATCTGAGTTTTGGCTCACTTGCCCTTTTTATGTTTTCCCTGTGTCCAATGCTTGTCCTCATGGCAACTTCAGGTGTGTCAGAGTAGATCTGTGCTCCATAGGGTTTTCATTGGCTGATTTTTTTTGGAAGTAGATCACCAGACCTTTCAGTTAGCAGCCAAGCATGTTAACTCTTTGCATCACCCAGGACAGTTCACCGTGTGGGATGTTGGTAGCATTGTAGGATGCTATCCCTGCCCTCTGCTCACTAAAAGCTAAATTGCCTTCTAGTCATTGTGTCAACCAAGGTACTACCCATATATTGCCACTGCCCTTTCAGAGGACAGTAGGGCCCAGTCCTGATTCATAATTTATTCATCTTTCACCATCTTCCATGAGTTGTATCCCTGTGGTTCCTACTCACCAACATCTTCCCTTTCCGTTTAGACCTGTCAGATTTTGGCCTGTTCAGTTCATCATGGTTCTTACCTGTATCCTAGATCATAAGCTCCATGGAACAGAAAGTAGTAGATGGAGTCCTGACTCAGTCATTTATTCAATGTGTGCCTTAAAGAGCAATAATAATCTTATTATTTATTGAGCACTTACTTCGTGCTGGTCCTTTTCATTATCTGCATCCTTAAAACAACCTTGCAAAGTAGGTGTGCTAGAAAAAGTAGCAGCAAGTCCTGCAGATCAAAGGTTTAAGGACCAGCTTGGGGTGGCTAGCTGGGAGGATTTCTTTACCTTATCAACCTTTCATGGTCCTGGGTCTGGCTGCCCTTGAGGAGTGGGCTTGTTTCCTGGGGAAACTAGCTGGTACCAGCTCACAGACCTGGTGCGTGAACCCATTTGGCCAAATAAACCAAACCCAAACCCACTGCCGTTGAGTCGGTTCTGACTCATAGCGACCCTATAGGACAGAGTAGAACTGCCCCATAGAGTTTCCAGGGAGTGCCTGGCAGATTTGAACTGCTGACCTTTTCCTTAGCAGCTGTAGCACTTAACCACTATGCCACCAGGGTTTCCCCCATTTGGCCAGTTAATTAATATAATTACAGATAATGTCCCAGGGCCAAGAATATTTGATTGAGAAGCCAACTCTTCAGACAGGGATTGGTTTGGACTATGGGATAGAAAGTGATACTGGTATAGAGTGAGCTTCTTGGATCAAGTAGACACATGAGACTACATGGGCAGCTGCTGTCTGGAGGGGAGATGAGAGGGCAGAGGGGGTCAGAAGCTGGCCGAATGGACACGAAAGTAGAGAGTGGAGAGAAGGAGTGTGCTGTCTCATTAGGGGGAGAGCAGCTAGAAGTATATAGCAATTTTTGTATGAGAGACTGACTTGATTTGTAAACTTTTGCTTAAAGCACAATAAAAATTAAAAAAAAAAAAAAAGAATATTTCGTTGTAACCAGCCAATAAGCACACCTCCAGCAGGATCTGAGTCATCAGTGGAAGGCTGCTTAACTAGAGCAGGAATCAGAACAAGCAGAATTAGCCAAGTGGGTATGCAAAGGCACCAGGAAAAATAGGCTCATGCTAAAGGAAGGGACACTTCTGAATTCATTCTATGAAGCTAACATAACCCTGATATGAAAACCAGGCAAAGACACCACAAACAAAAATTACGGACCAATATCTCTCATGAATATTGATGTAAAAATTCTCAACAAAATTCTAGCGAATAGAATTCAGCATCATATCAAAAAAATAATACACCACAACCAAGTGGGATTCATACCAGGTTGCAAGGATGATTCAACGTTAGAAAATCAATGAACATAATCCAGCACATAAATAAAATGAAAGAATCACATGATCATCTTAATCAACACAGAAAAGGCATTCAACAAAGTCCAACACCCATTCCTGATAAAAACTCTCAATAAAATAGGCATAGAAGGGAAATTCCTCAACACAATAAAGGGCATCTATACAAAACCAACAGCCAACATTATTCTTAAAGGAGAGAGATTGAAAACATTCCCCTTGATAACAGGAACAAGGTAAGGATGCCCTTTATCACTACTCCTATTTAACATTGTGCTGGAAGTCCTAGCTAGAGCAATAAGGCAAGAAAACAAACACACACACATCCAAATTGGTGATGAAGAAGTAAAACTGTCTCTGTTTGTGCTACTGTACATAGAAAACCCCAAAGACTCCATGAGAAAACTACTGGAACTAATAAAAGGACTCAGCAGAGTAACAGGATATAAGATAAACATACAAAAATCAGTTGACTTCCTATACACCAGTAAAGCGCAGGAAACCCTGGCGGCATAGTGGTTAAGTGCTATGGCTGCTAACAAAAAGGTTGGCAGTTGGTATCCACCAGGTGCTCCTTGGAAACTCTATGGGGCAGTTCTACTCTGTCCTATAGGGTCCCTATGAGTCAAAATTGACGGCAATGGGTTTTTTTTTAATAAAAAGAACAATGAAAAAGAAATCAGGAAAGCAATATCATTTGTAATAGCCCCTAAAAAAAAAAAAAATACTTCAGAATAAATCTAACCAGGATGTAAAAGACCTATACAAAGAAAATTACTTTTTTTTTCACTGCAAGAAACCAAAAGAGACCTACATAAATGGAAAAACATACCATGCTCATGTATGGGTAGACTTAACATTGTGAAAATGTCAATTTTACCCAAAGCAATCTACAAATACAATGCAATCCTGACCTAAATACCAACAGCATTCTTTAACAAGATGCAAAAACTAAACATTAAGTTTATATGGAAAGGGAAGAGGCCCCAGATAAGTAAAGCAGTATTGAAGAAGAAAAATAAAGTAGGAGGACTCGCACTACCTGACCTCAGAACCTACTATACAGCTATGGTAGTCAAAACAGCCTGGTACTGGTATAATGACAGATGCATTGACCAATGGAACGGAATTGAGAACCCAGATATAAATCCATCCACCTACAGTCACCTGATCTTTGACAAAGACCCAAAGTCCATCAGGTGGGGGAAAAGACAGTCTTTTTAAAAAACAGTGCTGGCAAAACTGGATGTACATGTGCAGAAAAAAGAAACAGGACCCATACCTCACATCATATACAAAAACTAATTCAAAATGGATCAAAGACCTAGATGTAAAACCAAAAGCTATAAAGAGCATAGAAGAAAAAATAAGGGCAATGTTAGAGACCCTAATATATGGCATTAGCAGGATACAAACCATAGCTAATAATATGCAAACTCACAGAAGAAGATAAGCCAGATAACTGGGATCTTCTAAAACTTAAACACTCATGCTCATCAAAAGACTTGACCAAAAGAGTAAAAAGAGATCCTACAAAGATTCTGTATCTGTCATTATACCAACACCAGGCAGTTTTGACTACTGTAGCTGTATAGTATGTTCTGAGCCAAATTTTTGGCTATGACATATCAGACAAAAATCTGTAAAATCTACAGGAGAATCCAACACCTCTACCACAAAAAAAGACAATCCAATTTAAAAATGGGCAAAAAATATGAACAGACATGTCACCAAAGAAGACATTCAGGCAGCTAACAGACACATTAGGTAATGCTCGCGATCACTAGCCATTGGAGAAATGCAAATCAGAACTACAATGAGATACTATTTCACCCCTACATTACTGGCAAAAAAACAGAAAATAACAAATGTTGGAGAGGCTGCAGGGAGATTGGAATTCTTATGCACTGCTGGTGGGAATGCAAAATGATACAACCATTTAGAAAATGATACAGCTGTTCCTTAAAAAGCTACAAATAGAAATACCATATGATCTAGCAGTCACACTCCTAGGAATATATCCTAGAGAAATAAGAGCCATCACTCAAATAGACATATGCATACCCATGTTTACTGCATTATTGTTCACAATAGTAAAAAGATGGAAACAACCTAGGTGCCCATCAACAGATGAATGGATAAACTATGGAACATACACGCAATGGAATACTACTCAACAATAAAGAACAATGATGAATCTGTGAAGCCTCTCACAACATGAATGAATCTGGAGGGCAGTGTACTGAGTGCAATAAATCAATCACAAGAGGACAAATATTGTATGAGACCACAACTATAAAAACCCATAAAAAGATTTACACACAAAAAGAAACAATCTCTGATGGTTATGAGGGAAGGGAGAAGTGGGGAGGGAAAAACACTAACTAGACAATAGATAAGTGGTAACTTTGGTGGAGGGTAAGACAGTATACAATACTGGGGAAGCCTCCAGCACAACTTGTACTACCAAGGTCATGGAAGCTCCATAGGCATATCCAGATTCCCTGAGGGACCAAATTACTGGGCTTAGGGCTGTGGGGACCGTGGTTTCAGGGGACATCTAGCTCAACTGGTATAACATAGTTTATAGAGAAAATGTTCTACATTCTACTTTGGTGAGTTGCGTCTGGGGTCTTAAAAGCTTATGAGCGGCCATCTAAGGTACTGCATTGGTCTCACCCCATCTGGAGCAAGTGAGAATGAACAAAACCAAGAACACAAGGGAAAGATTAGTCCAAAGGACTAATGGACCACAAGTACCACACCCTCCACCAGACTGAGTCCAGCACAAGTAGATGGTACCTGGCTACCACCATCGACTGCTCTGACAGGGATCACAATAGAAGGTCCTGGACAGAGCTGGAGAAAAATGTAGACAAAAATTCTAACTCAGGAAAAAAAAAAAAAGACCAAGTTTACTGGTCTGACAGAGACTGGAGAAAACCCGAGAGTATGGTTCCCAGACACCCTTTTAGCTTAGTAATAAAGTCACTCTGAGGTTCACCCGTCAGCCAAAGATTAGATAGGCCCATGAAACAGAACGAGACTAAAGGGGCACAACAACCCAGGGGTAAGGATGAGAAGACAGGTGAGGACAAGAAAACTGGTAATGGGGAACCTAAGGTCGAGAAGGGGAGAGTGTTGACATGTCGCGGGATTGACAACCAATGTCACAAAACAGTATGTATTATTAATTATTTTATGAGAAGCTAGTTTTCTCTGTAAACCTTCATCTAAAGTACAATAAAAAAAAATTTTTTTTAATGCAAATCCAGAAAAAAAAAAGTAGGCTGATGCCTTAACTTCTTGAGAGGGTTGGTTTTATTAGTGAGACTGAACAATTCATTTTGTTTGCCAGGACGTCTTCTCTCCTGGACAAGGCTCAGGTGGGCACTGCCCATGTTTGCCTCTTTTTTTGGACTTCCCTTGCTCACCAGCACCCTTTCTTATTGATGTATTCTTTACTTAGACACGTTCCGTTTATTCTTCTGAGTGTTTACTATGTGACTAGATATTAGGAATGGAGGTGGTGAAATTGGAGCTGGTTCCTGCCTTCCTGGAACTTAACTAGCCAGAGAGGAACGACATTAAAATTACCTCTATGATTAAATACAATTTTTAACAAAGATATTCAGGCAGGTTTGTCAAGGTTTCCTGACCTAGGTCTCATTCTGTTTCTTTAAGAGAGTTTGGCTTTTCCATGCTTTAATCTCATTTCCAAGTTTTGGGGTCCCTTCACTATGGTACCAAGTACTTATCTCCATTTATAGATAAGACCACTGATGCTCAAGAACTGAGGTCTCAAACATCAACTTTGTACCAGAGCAGGAATTTGAGTCCAAGACGGCGCACCCGTCTGTTTTTCCGTGGCCCACAGTGGCAGACAGGCGAGGCAAGTTCTGTATTCACTGAAACCCTTCTGTGAAATGGAGCTTTTATGATCTCCACCTCACAGAGGTTAACAGGATTCCAGGAGTGACTATGTACAAGGTTCCCAGTGAAGGACCTGGCTCCTGGACAGGTTGGTGGGCTCACTCCTAAAGGACCCTGTGTATCTTACAGAAAAAGACAGGTGGGGTCAGCGTGGAGAACTTCAGGGACATACAGATTTCTGCTTAGGCAAATCATTTACCTTCTGTGAGCCTCCGTTTCCTCCTCTGTAGAATGGGGATGCTAAGTTACTACCTTGCACAGTGAATTTGGAAATTACAGCATTTTTTGCAAAGCCAGTTGTTTTTGCTCTTAGGTTCCATCGAGTTGGTTTCAATTTATAGCAACCCTGTGTACCTCAGAACGAAACACTGCCTGATCCCACACCATGCGCACAATTGTCATGCTTGAGCCCATTGTTGCAGCCACTGTGTCAGTCCATCTCATTGAGCATCTTCCTCTTTCCTGCTAACCCTCTACTTTACCAAGCATGAGGGACTGATCCCTCTTGACAACATATCCAAAGTATGTAGGACGCAACCTCATCATCCTTGCTTCTGAGGAGCATTCTGGTTGTATTTCTTCCAAGACAGATCTGTTCGTTCTTTTGGCGGTCATGGTATAGTCAATATTCTCTGCCAACACCATAATTCAAAGGCGTCAGCTCTTCTTCAGTCTTCCTTATTCATTGTCCAGCTTTGGCACGCATATGATGCAATTGAAAATACCACGGCTTGGGTCAGGCGCACCTTAGTCTCCAAGGTGTCATCTTTGCTTTTCGACACTTTAAAGAGGTCCTCTGTAGCAGATTTGCCCAATGCAATGCGTCTTTTGATTTCCTAACTACTGCTTCCATGGGTATTGATTGTGGATCCAAGTGAAATGAAATCTTTGACAACTTCAGTCAAAGCCAGTAGGGATCCAAAAAGTTAAATTACCCAGGACAAGATCACCAAAACCATCTACATTCAGCATCCTTACAGATCTCTGTGGCTCTCTTGTATTTTTAAACACCTCAGAGAAATTCTAGCTGGAAGCTAGCTGGTGCTAGGGTCCTGGTTAATGTCTATCAGTTCCTGGGTCTCCTTCCCCACTGCTGTGAAGGCCTCATGGTGTCAGGGTCATCTCATAGGATCCTCAGTACACTCAGCTATTCTGTCTGTTGGCCCTGAATGGAAAGAAAGAAAACGAGTGTGTGGGGCTACAGGACAGAACCTTTTACAGCTGAAAGGTATTTTAGAGAGGAACGAGTTCAAACCCACTGAAACCCAAACCAAACCCAACCCATTGCCGTCAAGTCAGTGCTGACTCATAGCGACCCTGTAGGGCAGAGTAGAGCTGCCCCATAGGATTTCCAAGGCCATAATCTTTACGGAAGCAGACTGTCACATCTTTCTCCCACGGGAGCCACTGGTGAGCTCAGACCACTGACCTTTCAGTTAACAGCTGAGCGCTTCATCACTGTGCCACCAGGGCTCTTACTCAGACCCACTACTCCTCTAAATTTTATAGATGAGGAAACCAAGGTGCAGAAAGGTTAATTTTCTATAAAAATAACAGTTGGCTTCTTTGTTAGACTTAACAGAAGAAAGAACGTGCCCATTTCTACAGCAGATTCTACTGCAGTCCTCACATAGGAAACTGGGAATGCATTTCAGAGCGTCGTAATTTAGCAGCAGGATTAAGAAGCATTCTCCTTTATTTTAATTTTTTAATAAGCAGACATCCTATTTATGAATAATTTGTATCTACCATAGTTAGGAATTTTGTTTTTACTAACTATATAAAAACATTTATTCTAATAAGTTATGTACATACATATATTGAGCTACTTTAATTCATGTACGTATTAACTAATACCTTTCCACTGTAGAAGATTCCTTTTAAGCTGAAACTGTTCCTGGGACTAATCCAAACCAGACCCATTGCTGTGTCGAGTTGATTCCAACTCCCAGTGACCCTACAGGACAGAGTAGAGTTGCCCCATGGGGTTTCCAAGGCTGTAAATCTTTATGGAAGCAGACTGCCACATATTTCTCCTGCAGAGCAGCTGGTGGGTTGGAACCGCCAAACTTTTGGTTAGCAGCCCAGCGCTTAATCACGGTGCCACCAGGGCTCATTTATCTGAGACTAAGACTTAGATGGTAGAATTTCAGGGATGGGAGGACTTTAGAGATCATGTGGTGTAACCTTCCTGCTTCACAAAGAAGACACAGGGAGGTGAAGCCTTCCACCTTTACACATGACGCCAGCAGAGTCAGCGCTAGAACTGGCTCTCCCGGCCACTCCTGCTTCTGGCTTCATGTTTCCGACTCCAGTGTTTCCATTGCACTTATGCATGCGGATTAGTCCACATGTGCCTGTTTATTCAGAACAAGCACAGCTTCCCCTGAAGGGGATAGTGTACAGCTTCAACTTTATCACAAGAAAGCTCTAAAAACAGGAAACACAAAAGTTCATCCAGCATGTACTTGAACCTCCTTTGCATGGGAAGCATCTATCAGGATGGCCTTATCTTTCCGTTTTTTGTTTTCTGGCTTCTCATTCTGCGCTGGTGCTTCCCAAGTCCGGTGCTCACGTCTTGGCTTGGTCTGCTTTCTACCCTGACCCTGATGTTTTGCTCTTTGTTTTGCAGTGAAGCTGAACACTTACTTTGACTCTTGACATCACTTGTCGAAAGTAGATCAATCTTGGGAGAGGTTTTACCATCTGTACTGGGTTGAATAGTGTCCCCCCAAAATCTGTTTCCTTCCTGGAACCTCAGAATGTGACCTTATTTGAAAATAGGGTCATTTCAGTTGTAATTATTTAAGGCGGGGTGAACCCTAATCCAATGTGATGGTGTCCTTGTGAGAAGAGAGAGACATAGGGAGAAGGCCACGGAGGCAGAGGTTGGAGTGATGTGTCTGTAAGCCAAGGACTGGCAGTAACACCAGAAGCTAAGAGAAGGGCACAAAACAGATTCTCCACTAGAGCCTTCAGAGCAAACATAGCCCTGCTGATTACCTTGATTTTTTGGACTTCTGGCCTCCAGAACTGTGAGATAATAAACTCCTGTTGTTTTAAGGCCCCCAGTTTGTGCTAATTTGTTACAGAAGCCCTAGAAAACCAGAACACCATGCACTCATGCATTATCTGGGTATTCAGTCATTTGTTCGGCCCCAGGGAGTACAAGGCTTGATGGACGTGGAGAGGTTTGAGTTTAAAACTCTGCTCTGCAGGAGCTTCACATTGAGTGATAAAGCCCAACACGTGAACAATCAATCCAAGACAACTGGGGAGGTCCCAGGGAGGCATTGGAGAGTGCTTCACCCCCAAATCCTTATCAATGCCCACATTTAAAATAAATCTACATCTTAAGTAAAAACAAAGTGTTTGCTATGTAAAGTTTCTTTATGCCCATCCATCCTGTCCCTGCACTCCTATGTAGAAATTCAAGTGCTGCCACTGCACGGTGTAATCCATTTGTTCACTCAGCAAAATGTGTTGAGTACCTGTGATATGCCAGGCACTGGTCTAGGCGGTGCAGATGCCGTGATGAACAAGAAAGCGCCTCTTCCGTCACAGAGCTTACCTTCTGACAGCAGGGGACAGAAATAAGCTAGTAAACAAGTAAATCATCAGACAAAATAGCAAACGATAGGATGTGTGCCCTAAGCGACGTGTGGCTGGAGCCCAGGGGAAGAAACTCAGAGAATTCAGACAGAGCGGTTGGGGGTGCTCCCCAGGGCAGATGGCTGAAACTGAGCCACTGTGCGGAGACTGCTGCTGGTTATTTTGAATGTGGATCGTGTACCTCCTGAAAAGGGGTGCCTCCTTTTGTGATGATACACCCCTCATGAATTCACGGGGGGCCTCCACAGTACCTGGCATATTGAGAGGATTTGATAAAGCACCATTCAAGCTGCAATCCCATTGATGGAGCGACGGACTCTGCAGCGCCCAGTCCTAGTGACGACAGAAGGCAGGTGAGGACCAAAAGACAAAAAAAGAAGCTATGTGGGAAGACGAAGCCCTGGGATGTTTGTTGACTACATGGCCACAGCCCCATCACTCAGCCTTCCTGGATCTCAGTTCTATCATCTGTAAAATGGGGAGGTTTTCAAAGAATTATCACTACAACTTGAACAAATAGAAAGAGAGCAACAAAGGAAACCCATAGGCACCAGAAGAAAACAAATAATAAAAATTAGAGCTAAACTAAATGAAATAGAAAACAGAAAAACAATTGAAAGAATTAACAAGACCAAAAGCTGGCTTTTTGAAAAAATTAACAAAATTGATAAACCACTGGCCAAACTGACGAAAGACAGGAGAGGAAGCAAATAACCCGAATAAGAAATGAGAGGGGCGATATTACAACAGACCCAACTGAAATTAAAAGAATCATATCAGATTACTATGAAAAACTATACTCAAACAAATTTGAAAACCTAGAAGAAATGCATGAATTTCTAGAAAGACACTACCTACCTAAACTAACACAAACAGAGGTAGAACAACTAAATAGACCCATAACAAAAGAAGAGATTGAAAAGGTAATCAAAAAACTCCCCACCAAAAAAAGCCCTGGTCCGGACAGCTTCACTGCAGATTTCTACCAAACATTCAGAGAAGAGTTTACACCACTACTACTAAAGGTGTTTCAGAGCATAGAAAAGGATGGAATACTACCAAACTCATTCTATGAAGCCACCATATCCCTGATACCAAAACCAGGTGAAGATACCACAAGAAAAGAAAATTGTAGACCTATATCCCTCATGAATGTAGATGCAGAAATCCTCAACAAAATTCTAGCCAATAGAATTCAACAACATATCAAAAAAATAATTCACCATGACCAAGTGGGATTCATACCGGGTATGCAGGGATGGTTCAACATTAGAAAAACAATATAATTCACCACATAAATAAAACAAAAGACAAGAATCACATGATTTTATCGATTGATACAGAAAAGGCATTTGACAAAGTTCAACACTCATTCATGATAAAAACTCTCAGCAAAATAGGAGTAGAAGGAAAATTTCTCAACATAATAAAGGGCATTTATACAAAGCCAACAGCCAACATCACCCTAAATGGAGAATGCCTGAAAACATTCCCACTGAGATCAGGAACCAGACAAGGATGCCCTTTATCACCACTTTTATTCAACATTGTACTTGAAGCCCTAGCCAGAGCAATTAGGCTACATAAAGAAATAAAGGGCATCCAGATTGGCAAGGAAGAAGTAAAAGTATCTCTATTTGCAGATGACATGATCTTATACACAGAAAACCCTAAGGAGTCCTCCAGAAAACTACTGAAACTAACAGAAGAGTTCAGCAGAGAATCGGGATACAAGATAAATGTACAAAAATCAGTTGGATTCCTCTACACCAACAAAAAGAACATCGAAGAGGAAGTCACCAAATCAATGCCATTTACAGTAGCCCCCAAGAAGATAAAATACTTAGGAATAAATCTTACCAGAGATGTAAAAGACTTATACAAAGTACACTTCTGCAAGAAACCAAAAGAGACTTACATAAGTGGGAGAACATACCTTGCTCGTGGATTGGAAGACTTAACATTATAAAAATGTCTATTCTACCAAAAGTACGTTTAATGTACTTCCGATCCAAATCCCAATGACATTCTTTAATGAGATGGAGAAACGAATCACCAACTTCATATGGAAGGGAAAGAGGCCCCGGATAAATAAGGCATTACTGAAAAAGAAGAACAAAGTGGGAGGCCTTACTTTACCTGATTTTAGAACCTATTATACCACCACAGTAGTCAAAACAGCCTGGTACTGGTACAACAACAGATACGTGGACCAATGGAACAGAAATGAGAATCCAGACATAAATCCATCCACATATGAGCAGTTGATGTTTGACAAAGGCCCCAAAACAGTTAAATGGGGAAAAGACAGTCTTTTTAACAAATGGTGCTGGCATAACTAGATATCTATCTGCAAAAAAATGAAACAAGACCCATACCTCACCATGCACAAAAACTAACTCAAAATGGATCAAAGACCTAAATATAAAATATAAAACAATAAAGATCATGGGAGAAAAAATAGGGACGTTAGGAGCCCTAATACATGGCATAAACAGTATACAAAACATAAAGAATGTAGAAGAAAAACTAGATAACAAAAACAGGGAGCTCCTAAAAATCAAACACCTATGCTCATCCAAAGACTTCACCAAAAGAGTAAAAAGACAACCTACAGACTGGGAAAAAGTTTTTAGCTATGACATTTCCGATGAGCGCCTGATCTCTAAAATCTACATGATACTGCAAAAACTCAACTGCAAAAAGACAAATAACCCAATTAAAAAATGGGCAAACGATATGAATAGACACTTCACTAAAGAAAACATTCAGGTAGCTAACAGAAACATGAGGAAATGTTCGCTGTCATTAGCCATTAGAGAAATGCAGATCAAAACTACAATGAGATTTCATCTCACTCCAACAAGGCTGGCATTAATCCAAAAACCACAAAATAATAAATTTTGGAGAGGTTGTGGAGAGACTGGAACACTTCTACACTGCTGGTGAGAATGTCAAATGGTGCAACCACTTTGGAAATTGATTTGGTGCTTCCTTAAAAAGCTAGAAATAGAACTACCATACGATCCAGCAATCTCACTCCCCGGAATATATCCTAGATATAAGATGTAAGAGCCTTTACACAAACAGATATATGCATACCCTTGTTTATTGCAGCACTGTTTACAGTAGCAGAAAGATAGAAGCCCTTCAACGGATGAATGGATAAATAAATTATGGTATATTCACACAATGGAATACTACGCATCGATAAAGAACGGTGAGGAATCTGTGAAACATTTCATAACATGGAGGGACCTGGAAGGCATTGTGCTGAGTGGATTAGTCAGTTGCAAAAGGACGACTGTTGTATAAGACTGCTATTATGAGAACCTGAGAAGTAGTTTAAACTGAGAAGAAATTCTTTTGTGGTTATTCGAGGGGGGCGGGAGGGGCATTCACTAATTGGATAGTAGATAAGAACTACTTTAGGTGAAGGGGAAGACAGCACCCAATACAGGGGAGGTCAGCACAATTGGACTAAACCAAAAGCAAAGAAGTTTTCTGAATAAACTGAATGCCTCGAAGGCCAACGTAGCAGGGGCAGGGGTCTGGGGACCATGGTTTCAGGGGACATCTAAGTCAATTGGCAAATAAAATCTGTTAAGAAAACATTCTGCATCCCACTTTGAAGAGTGGTGTCTGGGGTCTTAAATGCTAGCAAGCAGCCCTCTAAGATGCATCAATTGGTCTCAACTCACCTGGATCAAAGGAGAATGAAGAACATCAAGGACACAAGGCGATTACGAGCCCAAGAGACAGAAAGGGCCACATGAACCAGCGACTACATCATCCTGAGACTGGAAGAACTAGATGGTGCCCGGCTACAACAGATGACTGCCCTGACAGGGAACACAACAGAGAACCCCTGAGGGAGCAGGAGAGCAGTGGGATGCAGACCCTAAATTCTTATAAGACCAGACTTAATGGTCTGACTGAGACTAGAAGGACCCCGGTGGTCATGGCCCCCAGACCTTCTGTTGGCCCAGGACAGGAACTATTTCCGAAGCCAACTCTTCAGACATGGATTGGACTGGACAATGGGTTGGAGAGGGATGCTGGTGAGGAGTGAGCTTCTTGGATCTGGTGGACACTTGAGACTATGTTGGCATCTCCTGTCTGGAGGGGAGATGAGAGGTTAGAGGGGGTTACAAGCTGGCGAAATGGACACGAAAAGAGAGTGGAGGGAGAGAGCGGGCTGTCTCATTAGGGGGGAGAGTAACTGGGAGTGTGTAGCAAGGTGTATATGGGTTTTTGTGTGAGAAATGGACTTGATTTGTAAACTTTCACTTAAAGCATAATAAAAAGTATTAGAAAAAAAGTTTTTTAAGTTAAAAAAAAAGGGGGGGAGGTTTGACTAGACACTCCAAAGGTCCTGTGAGCTCAAATAGTTTGTCCCATGTCCTCATCCGTGTCAACACCGCTTTGCTGATGTGGAAGCCACTGGTTTTGTCCAACAAGGAGTTTCTGAATGAGACACGCTGTTCACATTTCCCACCTATCAACGATCTCCTGCTTCTGGAGCTTCTAGAACTCATATTTGACTAATCTTCATCCAATTATTTAAAATTTGAGAATTTTAAAAAATGCAGATCTGGTGACTTTTGGAAATTTTACAGTAAGCTGATGATGTGATCATTCACAAAGTGGTTTCTGAAGCATCTGATTAACAACTGCCACAGACGGTACTTCCCTGCCTTGATTGGTAGATACAGATGTTTGAGAGATCCTGTTTCCTTTGTATTAACTGACAGCATGTTCAGCTGTTTATGTGGATATGATAAGTAGAGGTGGTAATAGAAACTGAAACCTAAGTAATACTTAGAGAATACCAGACGTATACATTCACTCATTTAATCTTCGCAATAACCTCCTGAGGGCAGAGAGAGTTTTAACAATTTTCTCAAATGGAAGAGGTGGGATTTGAACTAAGGCAGTCTGGTTCCAGACTCTGGTATTCGGCCTTCTGCTCTGGGCCAGCAGAACCTCTGAAGGCAGTCCTGGAAGCACACTAAGGTAAGCTTGAGAACCGCATGTATTTTCCTCAATGGTCACCCCTGGCGGGCTGAGCGCTGGCTCAGACCCATGATGCACACTGCTGATGGGTGTGCATCTGTGTAGCTTGAGGCCCGGGAATGGGGGCTTCCCTTTTTCCTGTCCCACTTGAGGGGTGCCTCCTGGGGACATGGCAGCCAGGGGTTGGTAGCTTTAGGCTCTGGAGGTTACTGGCTCCCCCTGCAGCCTTGGATCCCCTGAGGGGAAGCCTAGGCATCCCTGTGGTTATTTTTCCATCTGGGTAATTATCATCTCTGGAATAGAAAAGGTGTGTGGGGAGTGGGGAGGTGGTAAGATTGCTGGGTGTCAGCAGACCTCAGGTTACTGGTGTGTGACCCTGCTGTGCTGCTCACACCAGTCTCTGCAGCACCAGCCCAGTGCACCCAGGTCACCCCGTAAGTGCTACATCTGCCACCAGGAGCAATTGGCGAGGGTCTTCTTTCTGTCTTAATACTGTGCCTGAAAAATGCTTTTCTTTGAGAGAGCGTGTAAATCAGTCAAATTTTTAGAGGATTGTTATTCACGTTGCTAAACATGTCCTCGCTGCACAGAAGGATTGTGACAGGGCTTCTTAGAGAGCTTTCTTAGCACTCATGAAATATTGTTGGATATACAGAGTTTGCTTGCATACAACAGTTCAGGAAATCATCTTCTAGATAAAATGAGAGGTTTCCAATAGCCTCCCTTTTTTCTGTTCTTTTACTTTATGAATTCCAGATCTTGCCTGTAACAGATGAACCCGTAGTGGCTCTGATGAACAAAGGCTCCTGGAGTACAGGGTAGTGTCTTGTTCAGTGCCCTAAGTTACAGACAACAGAGTCCACTCAGGCTGCTGGGAACAGGAGTCAGGCAGAGGTTTTTAGATAGCTCACAGAACTGTCAGGAAGGAAGGAGAAACGACCATAGGCCCCCAGGAACAACACAGTGGGAGACAGCGCAGCCAGGAAAAATATATAGCCACACCTGGGGGCTTCTCCATGGAGACATTACCATTGATGCTGTCATTTGGGACCTGAGCTGCTAGGAGCTGGACACTAGGAATTCAACCCCTGTTGCTTCAAAAGGAACAGACCGCTCCACCCCATGCTTGCTGGAAGTTCTGATCTTCCTTGTGTGTTGCTCACTCTGCCTCCAGGTTTCTTGTGAGCATCTCATGCAGAGTGTCCACCTGGCAGAGCTCGGCTCACCCCTGGCAGCCTGGGAAATGTACTTTTTAGCCTTCTGGGTTTACATTTCAGGAAAGCAAGCCGCGGAGGGGCTGGCATGGGATTGTGAGCCAGTCTGCGGTCTCTGCCACAGTGATTCACTAACCCAAGAATGGCAAGGGCCTTTTGTGACAGTTGCAGCTGGCTGCTGCAGGCTTTACCCAAGCCCCATCCGAGCTCCCTGGCTTTCAGCAGACTGGCTGACCTAGTCTTCTATGTACTCAAGTTGTCAGAACATCTCCAAACCAGCGTCACGTGATCAAAATGTAACATACAGCCCTAGTTTGGGGAGACCAACACATGATTTTCCTTTCATATATACTGGCTTTGCTGAAAGCAAGGCGCCTATCGGGATTGACTCTAGCACAGAGGCTCAGTGCTGTGGGGGGTGCTGAGTATCATCCTCTCAAAGGAGCGCATCTTGGTGGCTGGGCTGCATCAAAGCCCCCTCTGTGGTCCTGCTCGCCACCTCCCACACACTCAGCTTATTCACACAACCTAGGCCTGTGGCCTGGCCCTACTGGAGCCCAGCACAGCCGTCTCTGATCAGGTGCACATGTTAGGAAGGTGGTGGGCTTTGTTGGCATGTTTAGATTGAAAACTGGCTATGGGCTTTGCTCACTCCCTTCAAATAACAACTGCTGAGCCCAGGATCCCCCTAATTGTTACCAAGATGGACCATACTTCTTAACATCAGGCCTATTGGCTGAGCACAAAGAGCAAAAAATACTGTGAGGACGTGTAAGTCCATCCTGGAAACAAGGGCATCCCCACTTCTCTTTGGGTCGTCCTTGGGCTGATTCAGAAAAGGATATTCAAATTGAATATGCACCAGGTAATGCAGCTCCAAATGAGTCCAATGATGGGGAGTATCTGCAGTCCAAATGACGGATTTTAGAGCTGAAGAGCGCTTGGAGCCTACCTAGTCCTATGGTTCTTAAAAAAACAAACAAACAAAAAAAGGATCTTAGGTGTTTTTTTTTTTTTTTTTAGCCCAAGAAACCTTTCTTCCAACACAAGTCTAGTTTACACAGCATTCCAGTAAATCAAACAGCTAACCACAGAGCTGTTCTGGAGAAGTGGGAGTAGGGACAAGAACCCTACTCCTCCCCCACCATCTCTCATGGCCCTATTAGGAAAACCATAGTTCTCATCCAGCTGCCATCGGTGCAGATGGACCCCAGAGGCCAAGAGGCAGGATGGTTCATAAGAAAGGGCTGGTTAGGCAGAACTCCCAGTGATGGCAAGTTAACTAACCTTGCTGACCCCAGTTTACTCATCTGTAAAGTTATAATCTCGACCTCAAAAGGTTGAGAGCAATAAATGAAATACTAGTTATAAAAGCTCTGAGTACCAGCCAGGCTGTGGTAGATACTCAATAAGTGTTATGTTTCATTTCCATTTTTCCCCAGTCATAGAGCTATTCCATTGCTCACTCTGTGTGTGTGTGTGCGCGCGCGTGCACTTTAAGTGAAAGTTCATAGCTCAAGTTAGTTTTTCATGTAAAAATTTATACACATATTGTTATGTGACCCTAGTTGCCCTCCCTATAATGTGACAGCACGCTCCTCCTTTCCATCCCAGATTTCCCATGTCCATTCATTCAGCTCCTATCCCTTTTTGTCTTCTCATCTCGCCTCTAGACAGTAGTTCCCCATTTAGTCTCACGTATCTACTTGAGCTAAGAAGCACACTCCTCATGCCTATCGTTTTATGTCTTATACTCCAGTCTAATCTTTGAAGAGGTGGCTTCGGGAATGGTTTCAGTTCTGGACTAACAGAGAGTCCAGGGGCCATATCTTCCAGGGTCCCTCTAGTCTCAATCAGGCCATTAAGTCTGGTCTTTTTACTAGAATTTGAGGTCTGCACCACACCTTCACCTGCTCCGTCAGGGACTCTCGGTTGTGTTCCCTGTCAGGGCAGTCATTGGTGGTAGCCAGGCACCATCTAGTTCTTTTGGTCTCAGGCTGATGAAGTCTCTGGTTTATGTGGTCCTTTCTGTCTCTTGGGCTAATATTTTCCTTGTATCTGATGTTCTTCATTCTCCTGTGCTCCAGGGGGGTTGGGACAAATTGATGCATCTTAGATGGCTGCTTGCTAGCTTTTAAGACCCCAGACACCACACACCAAAGTGGGATGCAGAACATTTTCTTAATAAATTGTTATGCCAGCTGATGTAGATGTCCCCCGAAACCATGGTCCCCAGACCCCCACCCCTGCTACTCTGTCTCTTGAAGTATTTGGTTGTATTCAGGAAACTTCTTAGCTTTTGGTTTAGTCCAGTTGTGCTGACTTCCTCTGTATTGTGTGTTGTTCTTCCCTTCACCTAAGATAATTCTTGTCTACTATCTAGTTAGTGAATACCATTCTCCCTCCCTCCCCACCCTCGTAATCATCAAAGAATGTTTTCTTCTGTGTTTAAACCGTTTGAGTTATTATAATAGTAGTGTCATGCAACATTTGTCTTTTTGTGACTAATTTCACTCAGCATAATGCCTTCCCAATTCATCCCTGTTATGAGATGTTTCACGGATTCATCATGGTTCTTGATCGTTATGTAGTATTCCATTGTGTGAATATACCATAATTTGTTTATCCATTCATCCATTGATGGGCACCTAGGTTGTTTCCATCTTTTTGCTATTGCGAACACTGCTGCAGTGAACATGGGTGTGCATATATCTTTTCGTCTGAGGCCTCTTATTTCTCTAGGATGTATTCCAAGGAGTGGGATTGCTAGATCGTATGGTAGTTCTATTTCTAGCTTTTTAAGGAAGTGCCAAATCGATCTCCATCATGGTTGTACCACTTTACATTCTCACCAGCAGTGTATAAGTGTTCCAGTCTCTCCACAACCTCTCCAGCATTTATTATTTTGTGCTTTTTGTATTAATGCTAGCCTTGTTGGGGTGAGATTAGGTGCTGATTGGATTTGTCATAGCCAAAAAAAATTTTCCCACTGTGTAGGTTGTCATTTTACTCTTTTGATGAAGTCTTTTGATGAGCATAAGTGTTTGGTTTTTAGGAGCTCCCAGTTGTCTGATTTCTGTTCTGGTGTTTGTGCATTGTTACGTTTTATATTCTGTTTATGCCTCATATTAGGGCTCCTAGCATTGTCTCTATTTTTTCTTCCATGATCTTTATCGTTTTAGATTTTATATTTAGGTCTTTGATCCATTTTGAGTTAGTTTTTGTGCACGGTGTGAGATATGGGTCTTGTTTCATTTTTTGCAGGTGGATATCCAGTTATGTCAGCATCATTTGTTAAAGAGACTTGTCTTTTCCCCAGTTAATGGACTGTGGGCCTTTGTCAAGTATCAGCTGCTCGTAGGTAGATAAATTTACCTCTGAATTTTTAATTCTGCTCCATGGATCTATGTATCTGTTGTTGTACCAGTGCCAGGCTGTTTTGACTACCATGGCAGTATAATCTGTTCTAAATTCAGGTAGTATGAGGCCTCCCACTTTGTTCTTCTTCAGTAATACTTTACTTATCCGAGGCCTCTTCCCTTTCCATATAAAGTTGGTGGTTTGTTTCTCTATCTCATTAAAAAATGCCATTGGAATTTGGATGGGGATTGTATTGTATCTGTAGATTGCTTTGGGTAGAATGGTCATTTTCATGATGTTGAGTCTTCCTATCCATGAGCAAGGTATGTTTTTCCGCTTACGTAGGTCTCTTTTCGTTTATTGCAGTAGCATCTTCTAGTTTTCTTTGTATAGGTCGTTTATATCTCTGGGTAGATTTATTCCTAAGTATTTTATCTTCTTGGGGGCTATTATAAATGGTATTGATTTGGTGATCTCCTCTTCAAAGTTCTCTTTGTTGGTGCAGAGGAATCTAACTGATTTTTGTATGTTTATCTTGTATCCTGATACTTTGCTGAAATCTTCTATTAGTTCCAGTAGTTTTCTTGTGTATTCTTTGGGGTTTTCTGTATAAATAAGATCGTATCACCTGCAAGTAGAAATACTTTCACTTCTTTCTTACCAATTTAGATGCCCTTTATTTCTTTTTCTGGCCTAATTGCTCTGGCTAGGACCTCTAGTACAGTGTTGAATAAGAGTGGTGATAAAGGGCATCCTTGTCTGGCTCCCCTTCTTAAGGGGAATGCTTTCAGACTCTCCCCATTTAGGATGATGTTGGTTGTTGGCTTTGTATAAATTGTAAGAGGGACCACTGGAAGTGTCTGACTACTCTGCCATTTTTGCCCCACCTCTTGCGTTGCTCTTTCTAGATCTGTTCCAACACAGCAAATCTCCGACTGGCTCACAGTGAATTAGCCAACTGTGTGGTTCTACAAACATGATGGCTTCTTCTTCAGATCTGCTTTTACTTGGTCTTTAAAATTTTCTCAGTAGTACATACTCATTAAAGAAAATTTGGAAAGTACATAAACATTAGAGGAAGAGAAAAATTACCCAGAGGCTCACCTCCTGAACAAAACTACCATTAACAAGTTGGTCTATTTCCTTCTAGTCTTTTTTATTTTTCCCCTAGTAGAGATAGGTGTGTACCCTTTGAAGAGATGATTGTTTTGTTTTGATCTTTCTTGCTACCAAATCCCACCTTTGAAAACAAGCTGTTGGAAGCCTGTTACAAGTGAAGAGGAACAGATGTTGCCCTTCTTTTTCACTACC
This sequence comes from Elephas maximus indicus, assembly GCF_024166365.1. Taxonomy (NCBI): domain Eukaryota; kingdom Metazoa; phylum Chordata; class Mammalia; order Proboscidea; family Elephantidae; genus Elephas; species Elephas maximus. Next base: position 29,329,497 of record NC_064829.1, read on the forward strand.
ACTGTAACAGCAAATCTTTCCATAGCTGTAAACACTCTTCTCATATTAAGCTTTTAAATTATACTGTTTTCTGGGAGGAGTCCCAGCCTTTAAACCAGCTCCTCTTCTCTCAACTAGCAGTTGCCAAAGCCAGACTGAAGCATTTTGCCTTTTGTCCACATTAGTCACTGCCTTCTCTTTCCTAGCCTAGATTTGTGGTTTGGCTTGGTGACACTCCGGTTACAAAATGAGTTGCAAACACCTTTTTGAACTCTCCTAATTAGGCTAACCCGACTTTTTAAGCAGCCAGCTTGTCTAACACCTGTACCTGAGAGTTTCAGAAACGGATTAACCAGTAGGCACGGTACATACTGGCCTACAACAAGCAAGGTATGCACGGGCTTACTTGTGCTTACTTACTAATCTGTAGTACGCAGTTTCACACAGGTTTCATCACATCTTTGATCAAAGATGTGGTGACAATGTGGTGAAACCCGTGTGAAATTGTGCACTTCAGATTAGTAAGTAAACACAATTAAGCCTGTGCTTACCTTGCTTGTTGGGTAATCCGTCCCTGCATGAGAGCACTGCCTCTCCTCTGGTTCCCAGAGTCCCACACCCACCTTGTCCTCCTGGACCACTGCCATGGGACCAGGAGTGGAAAATCTGGGAGATTGAAAAGAATGCATGGGTTCAGAAGTAGAGGGAAGAAATTGTGCAAAACAGGAACAGCTCAAGGGAAAGGACCCTGGCCTTCTGAGAAGTGAAAGGAGGTTCTGAGAGGTGGGCATAATGCAAACCTGACCTGTTTTGAAATGTTACTGAGGGTCAGTCCCAAACCAGGAAACCAAGACAGAGACTCAGTTTCCTCCTATTTTTTTTACCCTCTTACCCCTTCTGACCTTTTACCCTTGCTTATACAATTGGCCTGGTTCAGTTATTTTAAAGGCTCAAAGGGCATTTGTGGATCAGTCTCCATTTACAACATTGTATCAGTGGGAAAATACATTCTGAGTTCCAGACAACCAACTCATAAACTTTTGGAACACAACCCACTCCTGAGTGAGAGACTGCAGGCATTGTACTGAGGGCTAGTCCAGGATTGTCCCTGTGCAGAGGGCCCGCCCTTCTCGCCAGTGAACTGGCATCAGCACCCAAATGCTCCTTATTTTCTGAAACACATGGGCCGCATTGGTATTTCTGTATAAGTGGATCGGACCAGAAGGAAGTTGTAGTGAACCTAGCTTACTTATGATTGGTTTTATGTAAAGTGACTTTGCTAGATGATTTCAGCAAAAACGGTTTCTGTAATGTGTCTGTAGGTGCAGACCCATTCTGATAACCATGCTTTATTGAATTAGCATAGCTAGGTTAGCTTACAGATGCCGTAGGGACCGTGTGATGAAGAAGATGGCTTCCTAATTAATGGAGTACAAGGTGTCTCTGGGAGCATGTTGTGAAGTTGCCAGCAGCTTCCACATGGTGTTTATGGTATGTCCTTAGCTTTTGGCATTCAGGACATTCAGTGAGATCATCCGCTTGGGTCCATTTCCTGAGTGTTGATCACTGTGTGACAGAGAACAGCTTCTTCTTCTATTCTTAGAGAGAATCTCCAAGCCTGAATGCTCCCTGACTGGCTCTGGGCCCATTCCCCCTTCCTTCCCACCCACTTTCCCCAGAAATATGGCTTTTCGTTGTGGAAAATTACACATTCACAAATTGTGTTTCTTTCCTCACACCAAACCTATTCCCACACAGAGACAGATTCTAGAATGATCTCATGGATGAATCATGCCCTTATCCGGCTGTTTATGGGAGCTGCCTTTAGACAAAGATTTTGGTGTAAGTTACATTAAGACCCTTCCAGTGTGTGCCAGTTGCCCTTTGGGGGGGCTTATTAATGAAGTACTGAGTGTGAGAGGGGAAGGACTGCTAGACTAAAAACTGCTTTGATTTCACTTTTTTTCCTGTCAGCCCTGGGCCTTGTTCCATTTACTCTGAACTGTGGTGGTGTAACGTTCTGCACATTACAAATAAGCAGACCCAGCCCAAGATGGCAGGTGCACTGACTCTGAAAAGGAATAAATGGGATGTCTTAAACAGAATATCACAAATACATACTTGAGGTCCAGTGGAGATGTAATCTCTTAATTAAAATTAGCTCACAAGTGTATTTCCTTTCCTAATCAGCTTTCAAGCTTTGCTTTCTGTACAGCAAATTTATTTATTTTTTGAAGAGTCTGGATATCCTGTTAATATTTAATTGGCTTTTAAATTATTTACACGTGAAAGCGTCAACCTATTGTTGTCCTTTAAAGAGCAAGTGCCCAGCAGAGCTCCTGGCTGGCCTTCCAAGGTCTGGTATTTAGGGCACCATTAGAGAAATTACCCCTGACTGGAAGTCAGGCCATCCCCATTGTGGGCTCAGGAAGCCTGGGGAACTAGTTAATTGAATCATGCGCACTTTTTCCATCAGCTTCCCAGGGGTTAAGTATTTAAATCTTATATCTTTTTTTATTAAGAGTAATATTGGCTCATTAATCACGTGCACCCCTAAGGGAAGGGACGTAGCTTCAACTTCTTGTAATCTAATACAGAATCTTGTTTTCCCGTCAAGATCAAGTGCATGCATTGTGCTGCACAGAGCAGCTGGCTGGGGCTTTTCCAGTGAGCCATGGAAGAGGAAACTAAGAGTCATTTTGCCTTTTACACAAGATGAAGCCAGGAGTTGGCTATTTTATGGTTAATAGCAACCTAGCTAATCCCCTTTGGGCACAGAGAGACCTAGATTGGCCATCTACTCTAATGAGATGACTCCAAAACAAATCATACATTTTTGCTTTTTGCCGAGGAAGCCAAAACTGGGCCCAGGTTTCAGAGGATTCCCAACGCATGAGATTACAGGCTTCCAAGGAGCATAAAACCCAAAACCTGTGGCCGTCAAGTTCATTCCAATTCATAGTAACCCTATAGGACACAGTAGAACTGCCCCATAGGGTTTCCAGGGCTGTAATCTTTACAGAAGCTGACTGCCACATCTTTCTACCAATGAACAGCTGATGGGTTGAAACCGCCAACATTTCACGTAACAGCCAAGCACTTAACCACTGAACCACCAGAGCTCTCTTTGAAGGACAGCCGCTTTAAATATTGTGTTCTCTGTATTTTTACAACAATAATAAAAGGAAAAGGTTTTTTAAAAAATACTGTGGGACCATCGTCTGAAGGAAGAACCCACCTGGTTTTCTGCCCCTTGCCTAAGCATGCAAACTGCTGCTTGGCTATCACCCCAGACGTACTTCCACCTACGGTTGTGGTTCCCTCCCACCAGTGTTCTATGAGCCCCTCCCCTGTTCTCACTCTCAACCACCACCCCCGGTCTACCAGTGTCAAAACTCAGCCTTTGTAAAAAAAATTTGCTTGTGCTGGGTTTTCAGAGTGTTTGTTGCCTTGCAGTCTGTGGAGACGTTAGCAAACTTGAATGAGCAATGAGCTCTTGTAGCTAAATACTGGGCTGAGACAGTACCCGGTACCCAGAGCTGGAAAATAGAAGGAATCAGACCCTTATGTTGTCTGTATTTCCTAATCTGTATAAACACATCTGCCAAAACGAGATCTTTTCCAATAACCTGACGAACCATGTTCACCTCTGAGTGCGGGCTATAGCATGTTAAACCTTTGCTCACACACTTGGACAAGGTCCACATGTAGTATTTAACTTACCTCAGTTCCAGTTCTAGAAGGAGGTAGAATATAAACTAATTAATATTTGGACTTTAGATGTATGCAGAAAAAAAAAAAAATCTTCCAGGGCATTTCAAATAAATGGAAAAAAGTCCCACTGCAGATGGATTGTCCGAGTTTGCTTTTAATTAATGTCAGCTGCTGTCCACGTTGTCCGGCTTTATCTCCTGACACCACCACTTATTTCCTGACACTGGAGAGTTAATGCTGGCTTTTTTGAGCCAAACGGACATTTCTATTTTCATACAGATTTAAATGAGAACCCAGAACAATGATCTGAGAAAGAAAACATCAAGATGTTATCACTATACCCCTGGGATTTCTGCATACTTTTCTTTCACTGGAGTTTTTTTTTTTTCCCCCCCTTCAGGATTCTTTTTGAGTGACCCAACTACACCGTTTGGAGTCCCTTTCTGAAGGCAACTCCAGTGGAACATCAAGGGCCATAGGTCTCTTGCTTCACACTCACACATAAGGCCTGAGCAGTTACCTTGTCAGTAGTAGGTGACACCATGTGAAATTGCTAGTTATGTAGGTCAAAAACCATCAAATAACAGCAATTTTATATGGTTCGTGCTAATATAAGCTTTCAGTGACATAGAGCAATTAGCTAAGAAAATTCAGCCTAGAGAAGTTTGTCAGCCTCTTTGTAAAAGACAGTTTTTCAGATCCTGGGAGTCAACTAATATATTCAATTTGAGCAGCTATTAAAAGAAACCCACATTATTAGAAGCAGCTTAAATGAGACCTGTTTGATCTTCCATGGAAATGGGACTGCAAGTACGTGTGTGCGCGTGTGCACTCTTTCACTTAAACCTCCCAAAATGGCCGCCCTGGAGCTGGCGACAACCTCTCTCTGAGTCTAGGGGAGGAAAAACAAGGAGCAGCCATTTTTGGGTAATAATAATATTACCATATCAATATAGTTTTATATTTTTTAAGTAATATTGTGTTTTCAGTGAAGGTTTACCCAGCAGTTTAGGTTCCCATTTAACGATTTCTATGCAGGTTGTTCAGTGACCTTGGTTACATTCTTCACAGTGTGCGAACATTCCATTATTTCCATTCTGGTTGTTCTGTTTTCATTAATGTAGTTTCAGTGTAGTTTTTATATAAATATGCGAATGTAGCAGATATGAGTGTACCAGCTTAGTGTACAAGAACTATCTCATCTTTTTTTTTTAATAATTTTTATTGAGCTTTAAGTGAGCGTTTACAAATCAAGTCCGTCTGTCACATATAAGCTTATATACACCTTACTCCATACTCCCACTTACTCTCCCCCTAATGAGTCAGCCCTTCCAGTCTCTCCTTTCGTGACAATTTTGCCAGTTTCTAACCCTCTCTATCCTCCCATCTCCCCTCCAGACAGGAGGTGCCAACACAGTCTCAAGTGTCCACCTGATACAAGTAGCTCACTCCTCACCAGCATCTCTTGCCTACCCATCGTCCTGTCCCTTCCATGTCTGATAAGTTGTCTTCGGGAATGGTTCCTGTCCTGGGCCAACAGAAGGTTTGGGGACCATGACGGCCAGGATTCCTCTAGTCTCAGTCAGACCATTAAGTCTGGTCTTTTTATGAGAATTTGGGGTCTGCATCCCACTGATCTCCTGCTTCCTCAGGGGTTCTCCATTGTGCTCCCTGTCAGGGCAGTCATCGGTTGTGGCCGGGCACCATTTAGTTCTTCTGGTCTCAGGATGATGTAAGTCTCTGGTTCCTGTGGCCCTTTCTGTCTCTTGGGCTCATAGTTATCGTGTCATCTTCTTTTAAAAAAACTGTTTAATTCGAACCATTAGCCCCTCCTTCTACAAGGCCGGAGTATAGTTCAAACTCGGTTATCTCTAGAGCATTCCCTCCCCACCCCCAGGGTTGTACATAGGTCATGGAGCTGCCTGGAATCCCTCGGGTTTGGGGAGCACAGCCTGGTCATTTGGTCATTGACATGCTGTGGCCCTGCTGAAATCCCCATCATCCTGCTCCTGTGGTCCCTGTAGGCCAAAGATTTGCTGGTTCTGTGTCACATGTGGGATGTGGGTTTTCATCAAGGCTGGAACCCTGTTCCTGGGGCACTGATGGGACACAGTGTGGATCCACTTTGGTCGAACCCCACAGTCATTTCCCTGCCCACTCTGTGTTCACTACATCCGTAGGGTCCTGCCCCTCCCACCTTGTCTGGGGCACCAACATAGTCTCTTCATCAAGCTGAGCCCCATAGTAGAAACATCCCCTATGGCAGCCAACAGAAAGTGACCCTCCAGGGGACCAAACACAAGTCAACACATATATTATCTTTCCACAGGAAGTTAGGAATTAATGTTAGCCAAAGTCTTAACAAGTAAGCACCAGGACTTAGTCCAGTATGGCAGCCACCAGCCACATCTGGCTATTTACATTGAAATTAATTAAAATGAAATAAAAATTCCACTCCTCAGTCAAGAAGTCACACTTCAAAGTGCCCAAGAGCCACATGAAGCTAGTGGCTACCATTATTGGACAGTGCAGATGGAGAACATTTCCATCATCGCAGAAAGTCCAGACGGCACTGGTCTAGAACGAGCAATATCTGTTTTTCCACTAGCAGTAGAGCGTAGGCCCCTTGCTCTTCTAGCTCATTTTCTTATTCAGCTGGGCCTTGGCAATTAAGAAAGTATAAGGATACAAGTGAAAAGCCAACGGGAAATGGTGAGTCCAGTAAGCATCCAAAACAGTAATCCTCCAGAGGTTGGTTGGTTCATGTATGTAGGAGTGTGGAGCTTCGCTCTCGCTGTTTCATGCAGTGCAAAGCATCCACTGGGTCAGAGAATCCTTTTTTTTCAGCAGGGTTTATCTCATGGAGAGGAGTCTTGGGTTTTATGTGCGCACATAAAGCATATTTCTCGTTAGGGCTCCATTTCCCTTGGGGGAAGTGCCAAAGAGGCATGTGGGATGTACCAGGGCTAGTTTGGTCCTGTAGAGTGTTGTGTGTACATTTAGCAGTGAGGGGGCATCTGGCAAGGGGCAAGGCTGCCCCAGGGCAGCAGCAAGCCCATGAAGAGATCGAAGGCAGATGAAAGGGGGCAAGATGGAAAAGTACCCCGGTCCCGAGTCATCTTTATAAACCAATGCCAGTGAAACAGCAAAGATCCAGGCCACCTTAGCTCAGTTTGTTTTTCTTTAAGTGTCTACAGATGAGAAATAAAGTAGACAGGATACTGTTCCTGCCTGCAGTCAGCACTCCATCCAGGAGCACTCTCAATATGGGCTTATTTTAATACTCCTCGTTTCTCTCAGCCATCTGTATAAAGATATACCCTGCGCATACATTAATTTTCAGCCCTAAATAACATTTGCTGCCTGGCAGATGGAAACAAGGAGAAAATCGTTTGGGAGTTGGGTATTTGAGGAACATGCTTTCTGGGTTTGGCTTTGGGAAAGCAGGAAGTCCATGAAATGGTGCCGTAGGTCCTTTAATGGAGTTTGTAACAGTGCACCTCCAGTTGTCCCTGTGGTCCCCTGCCCCTCACCACCAAGGATATTTTTGCATGGTTGCTTTGTTCAGGTTTTTGCTTTGGAGGCATTTCGCTTTGTTAAAGCTCCAATGCATTCATGATCTCCGTCCCTGTCTGCTTTAGGAAGCCTTTTGAGAACCAGCCAGTATTTCTCATTTAGAAGGTGGAACAGCACAGCGTGTGGCCTTGTGGGTGTGTGCACTCCTGAGATCCTGAGACTGCCTGCTTGGCCTTGATGAGTGCTGCTCGGCTCTAGCACTTGGTCTTCCCAGCACTGGATTTGAGGTCACTAAACTGAAGACAGGTTTCTTGGTTGGTAGAGTGTGTATTATAAAGTTAAAACCAAAATGAAACAAAGACCAAACCAGTTGTCATCATGTCGATTCTGACTCATGTTGACACCATGTATGCAGAGTAGAACTGTGCTCAATAGGGTTTTCAAGGTTGTAACCTTTTGGAAGCAGATCACCAGGCCTGTCTTCCGAGGTACCTCTGGGTGGATTAGAACATCCAACTTTTTTGGTTAGTAGCCGAGCACTTTAGCCGTTCATGCCACCGGGGACGGCCATGTTTATAAAGTAATAGGACTTAAGTAATCCTGGACTTGAGAGTGAGTGAGTGAGCGAGCGACCGAGCGAGCGAGCGTGGTCCTTTCAGAGAAGGCTCCTGAGGGAGAGGTCAGACACATCCCTGCAGCACTGCCAGTGCTCAGGGCATTTATGGAACTCTCACCTGGAGGATTTACGAAGTTACTGTCCTGTTCTGTCCCAGCCTTAAGGGGTAAGTTGGATGTTTGAAATAACCCGAAGTTATTTACAGTTAAATCTGGTGAGTAGGGTATAGGTGTGGGGATGGGGAGCAGTGATTAAACAAAGTAAGAGTGTTTAGAGTAAATGTATGTATGTTATACATGTATATAAAGTTTTCAGAGCGTGGGCTGGCTGGGCTGGTTGCTTTTTTTCAGTGTGACTTTGGTGTCGATTCTGAAAGGGGCTTCAGAGACGTTCTGGGCACGGCAGCACCAGAGCCTTCCATGGCAACTACTTTAAAAGCGCAGGACTTACTGGGTGCAGATGGTCATGGCATTTATTTTGAAGACTGTCGTTGATCACACCCCACATTGCAGGTAGAATAAGGGAGCCACTTTGTCTGTGGAATACCCGTAGACCAGGATGATTGCACAACAAATCAAAGAATCCTTTTCCATGCGCAGAGTGGCCTTCTTTTTGCTCTTCTTTCCACCTACCTGGCTCCCTTTCTTTCTTTTTTCCTTGGGCCCAGAGACACCTGCCTTTGCATTTTATTTGTTCTTGCTGAGGTTGTAGAAGGGGGCCCTGAATATGGTGCCTCCCTCAGGCCACACAGCAGGAACACTGGTGGTCTAAAGGGGCTGTGACTAGCCGAGCACTGTGTGTGAGAGATACTGAAGCTGGCAAATAGGCATTCCCAAACTAGGCTGCAATTTAGAGTCACCTGGGGGGATTTTAGATCCCTGGTGGCATAGTGGTTAAGAGCTCAGCTACTAACCCAAAGGTCAGCAGTTTGAATCCACCAGCCACTCTTCGGAAATCCTATGGGGCAGTTCTACTATATCCTATAGAGTCGCTATGAATCAGAGTCAACTTGATGGCAACAGGTTTGTTTTTTTTGGTTTGCAGGGTTTTTAAAACTCCTGATGCCCAGACCACACCCCAGAACCCCTAACTAGAGCGTTTGGGGGTGGGAGCCAGACAGCAGTAGCTTGTCAAAGAGGCCCAGGTGATTCCAAACAAACAAACAAAAAAAAACCCACTGCCATCGAGTCAATTCTGACTCATAGCAACCGTATAGGACAGAGTAGAATTGCCCCCAGGGTTTCCAAGGAGCGCCTGGGGTATTTGAACTGCTAGCCTTTTGCTTAGCAGCTATAGCTCTTAACCACTGCACCATCAGGGTTTCCCAGGTGATTCCAGTGTGCAGCGAAGTTTGAGAACTACTGTTAAGGGAGGAGGGACTGGCCTTTGAAAATCCGAGCTGTTACATGGGAGTTCGGCCACAGCGAGTGCACCTTGCATCTCAGAGGCGACGTGTTAGAAAGAGCATTGGGTATAAGAGCAGTCTCTGCATCTTACCGTCCCTGACCTTGGGCAAGCCATTTACTGACTCAGGGTCTCGGTTTCCTCATCCCTAAAATAGGATCGTAACAATAGTTCTGTCTCATAGGGTCATCCTAAAGAAGGAAAGAGATGACATGTGACAGTCTTTGTAAAGTGTAAAGTGCTATCTGAATGCCAACTGTTAATCCTGTCGATTATTCTTTTATAGATAGGAAGATAGTCATTTTCTGGGTAGCCTTGCAAGGTGGCTGGGGCCATTACTGTGGCATTAATTCTTTTGTTGCCAGGCATAAACCAGAGAGCTGTTTAGGACAGGAGTTTATTTCTCTCACCTAATTAAGGGAGTGGCAAGGAAAAATGAGCACCAGAGAGAACCACCTTGCCCCTGACCATCTCCAGGAGTGCAGGGGCCGGGCAGAGGTGGAATGCTGGCAGCCCATTGTTTCTGAGGGGGCTTCACCTTCGGGCTCTCTGTTCCAGTCAATTTCTTTTACTTTAAAGTAGATGGGACAGGCAGAGTATCGCTGAGACACCCCAAAGGAGGGACAATCACACCCTTCAGCCCACCAGGACCAATTGGTCATTTTTACCAGTGTGACTATGGTGTCTTGTGCAGTAAACATCCTCGTGGCTCTTTCAGCAGGGAACAAAAGCATTTTCTTGGCTTGTCCTCTCCAGGGATTTGAAGTTGGATGGAGGGAGACAGTCAGCAGGCGCCATGAGCTTGAAAGAGATCATCGGTCTGGAGGGCGTGGAGCTGGGCGCTGACGGGAAGGTAAGGGTACCAGGCTTCCCACGCAGGTGTTCATGCAGTGCCACATGTGTCAGGAAGCAGCACCGGATGCTGGACCAGCCTCACTCTCTCAGTGGGAGAGGCTGGGCCTGCGGGCAGGGAAGGCAAGGGCAGATTCCCAGACTGTCATGCCAGTTCCCCTGGTTCCCCCAGCACGTACACAATTTCCCTCCCAGCCAGTGGTTTAGCAGCAGCATGGTTAGAGCCCCCACAGAACATTCGTTTCTCTGCCAACGCTGTTCACAACCGAGTGTGGAATACTTGGAGCTCTGGTGGCTCAGTGGTTGAGAGCTTGGCAGCTAACCCAAAGGTCAGCAGCTCGAATCTACCAGCTGTTCCTTGGAAACCCTATGGGGCAGTTCTACTCCATCCGCCCTGTAGGGTCACTGTGAGCTGGAGTCAACTCAACGGCAGTGGGTGTGGTTTTTGGTTTTGATGCAGTACTTTCTGGTATCTCACGCACACACAAACACATGCACACACACACACCGTGGTTTGACATGCTGCGCTCCAGGATGGTAGCTGGTGGTTTGAACGTTCATTCAGTGGTGGGGTCAGCAAGCAGCGTTCCTGCTAGTAGAAAGCTTTCTAGAGTCCCATAGCCCATGGCTTTAAAAAACTCAAGAGTCCCTCCAGCTTCACTCTGGGACTCCTGAGTAGCAGGCTGTCAGATTCCTCTCTCAGCCACATTCCAATGGGCTGCTGGGTTGATGTCTGAGGAGTGAAAGGTTGAAAGATGAACTTTAACCTTTTTGTTCTGGGTCTCGAGCAGTCCTCATAAACCCTCCCCAAGCCTGTTTATGGAGATGATGCAAGTAGGTGATCAAAAGTAATATGGTGTTTGTCTCACATACTACAGAGCACCTTTAACAGTTTCTGAGATAGTACCTTGTCATCTGTAGCCACGTTCCTGTGTCTGCAGCAGAACAGGAAGAGTGGCACCAAGTGGGAGCAATTAAAACTGTCCATCGCCTCAAGCCAGTTCAGGTTAGGCTTGGGCACAAATTTGACACACATGAACATCAAAATAAAAGTCACTTTTTGCATCTTATTGGAATAGAGAATTGCAAATGTGAGAATGTGGCGTGAACTTGGGGTGGTAATAACACAGCTTAGTCAGAATGCAGACCCTGCATTGCCTGGGAATAATCGCATGCCCACTTGTGTCTTCTCCTTTTAGACTGTTTCTTATACCCAATTTCTGTTACCCACAAATGCCTTCGGGGCCAGGAGAAACACCATAGACTCCACCTCGTCCTTTTCCCAGTTCCGGAACCTGAGCCACCGCAGTCTTTCCATCGGACGAGCAAGCAGCACCCAGGGGAGCCTCGACACAGGTGACCTGGGGCCCTGGCTGGGCCTGGGGAGCTCACAGGTGTGTGTGTGGTGGTGTGGGCTGGAGACCAGGTGCCAGTCGAGCATGAGCTCATCCTGAGTTCAGGCCAGGCCAACTCACAGTCAACGCACAGGGTGACCTCACTCTAATTAGTCTCCTCGGTGGCCGCCCCGCAAGGGCCCGCCAGGAGAAATGCCAAGGACACCTGCCCCAGGCTGCCCTGCAGAGATGGCTGAATGTCCAGCTTCTCAGCTGCACAGCTCTTTGACTCAAGGATGACTTGGTTCTCTCCTGCGTATTCACAGTGCTCAGTTTGGCTTGCTTTCACATAATTGGGCCTGTAGCGTGGGCTCAAGGGTGAGAATTTCCTATGGTTATCACACTAGGTGGTGAATTGACTACATCCAGCTTTGCCTGCACAAACCTTTGTAAAAATTGGAGGGGAGAAACCCCTTTATGGAGCAATGTTGTTTGCACTCTCAGAGAAGCCCCAGGTGAATATGAAGTTGCCCAGGTGGGGTCCAAGTACTGAGTTCTGGAGTGCTCGTCCTCCTGATCTCAGCCTCCTGGTATCATTGCTGCTGTGTGTGCTCTGATGTGTGTCCCCACCATACAGATGAGTCACTGTGACCACTAGCCAGCCCAGAAGCAGTCACACCAAGTCATGCTTCTCAGAAGGCACAGCTGAGTTCCCTGATGTGATCTGCAAGTTTAGAAAGTGGCCTTTTGATGGTTTGCTCTGTGATCCAGGAGGGCTGCCTGAGCTTTTGCACTTTGTGAAGTTTTAGTGCTCTCCTGGGTCACTGAGATGAATACATCATTTTCTAAAATGGAAAAAAATGCCAGAATGTTAAGAATTTGGTGAAACCTTTTACAAGGGCTACACCTAATTGCCTGCTAAAGGTCAGGGTGACACAGTAACTCAGAGCTACAGATCTGCAACCAGCCTTTCCTCCATCTAACCATGCACTTCTCCCCACTGCTCCTGGTCCTTGGTGTCCCGGACCCCTCATTACGACTTTGTGACCTTCAGGTAGTGACCTGGGAGACTTCATGGACTATGATCCCAATCTCCTGGATGACCCGCAGTGGCCTTGTGGCAAGCACAAGCGAGTTCTGATCTTCCCATCGTACATGGTGAGTAATGTTGGATAGTGGGTGGCTTGCTCCTCCCTGCAGCCTCTCAGAGTGGCTCTGGATAGAGCTGCATTAACAGGGACCTGAGTACGTAGGGTAGGGGGCTGGTTTACAGCCTGTGATGCCTGGGGACCTGCTTGAGAAGCCCTGCTCTATGGGCTGCTTGAGGAAGGACCAGTTCCTGCTGAGAATACAGGACTCAGCAGGTACCCTGGCCTGTACATGCTTTTTGGTGAGGAGGAGGGGGTAGTGTCAGCTCAGGTCAGGGACCCTTGCTTCTTCTGAGGGCATGCATGCATCTTAATACCCACAGACCCCACTGGGGACCATGCCAGTCACTGGGGGTGCCAAGTTCAAGTTCGGCTCTGCTTCAAGTGCTGCGGTCACTGTGGGCCTCTTTGTGCTCTGAGCAAACATTTGGCACCCGGGTTCTGGATGACAGAATTGTCTCTTGGGAAAGTGAAAGTAGGACAATGTGGGTGTTAAATGCAAAACCTTTCCTTGCTGTTTTTATTATATGGACTCTTACTGTTTTTCCTTTTGGTAATTTTGGTTTCAGCTTTTGGCTGACCACCGTTTCCCACAACCCAGGCCCGCCACTATTCCTGACACCAGTGGAGCCTGCCAGGGCTCTGTGGGCTTTCTCTGGGCCATCCTGCCCAGAGCAGGGGCCAGCCAAGCCCTGGCTGGGTGGGCAAAGGGCAGAGCTGGGCTTGCAGGGGAAGCCAAGTGACCAGGCCTGCTCCACTCAGGTGGGCAAGCTCAGACCCAGATGCCCCCGGTGCCTGCCCACAACCTGGCCTACAAGCCCTGCCACAAGGGGCAGGCAGAGCCGAGTGCTCGCCCGTAGGCTCCCGACTCCCCAGCCTTGCTGTTCTCAGAAGCCCCATCCCAGGAGTGAGACACACGGGTCCTTCTGCTGTTCCAGGCTCTTATGTTGCAGAAGCCAGGGTGGGAGCTAACCCGTTGTACTCTGAGGGCACCTGAATCCTGGCTCTCGACCCTGGAGGTCCCCCCCTCCTCCAGCCTTGCACCACACTGAACATTTGGCAAGTAGCTGACATCAGAGAAGCACCAGGCAGAACTCAGGCCCTTGCTGACTCCTTTCAGCATAGACTCTCCTCTTGAACTTTGGCAGATAGTTCAGAGGCCACTCTAATATGCTACCTTACATCAGAATTGATTTTCAAAGGCCTTTAGCTTCAAATTTCCCCTACTCCTCAGCCTCCCATACTTATTCTCCAACTCCTAGCGTAGAAAGCAAATCCATATCTTTTTTCTCTACTCTATGATCTGCTAGATTATATAATTTTTTAAAAAACCATGGCATATTGTTCGTGGCGTCCCCAAAGGCTGGCACATAATAAACATCCAGTAAGTGACCAAAATCCTTGTCTAGTGTCGAGGAGGGCGCAACTAAAAGGTCATGACTGGTGTAAGAATAAGGATCTTTGTGTTCGGTCCTTCATTTTATTATGTAAGTTGGGCAGGAAGCACAGTGGCTAGGGGAGTCACGTGAGCCCTGTGGACAGACAGGAAGTGGAGGCTGAGAGACCGCCTGGCTTGGGCTCTGCCGCTCTACCTGTGGGCTCTGAACCCTTCGTCCTTAGCAGTCCAGGGCAGAACTGCCGGCCACAGGACAGGACACAAAAGTGCTTCCTGAGGCCAAGCGTTTAACAGATCTATCTGTAGCCACAAAATCAGCGAGTACGATGTTTTTGATTGTCATTGGGGTATGCGGGGTTGTTACATCTGGTGATAACATGGCCTCCCCTTTTATAGGCCTTGTCTGGCTCCAGCCAGATCTGAGTGCTTTTTCTTTAAATGATTTCATTGTCATCTCTGAGGTGCCAGGCTTCGGCGTGTGCGTGTGCGCATGCGTGCACGTGTGTGTGTGTGTGTGTGAGAGAGAGCGGGGTGTGTGTGCACGTGCACACGTGTAATTTTTTCTCCTTGGACAGTGTGCTGGATGACTTGCCGGGTCAGCACATATGGCCTTCCCTCCAAGTTTCATGTTCCCAGGTGGGCCGTTTTTCATTTCAGCGTGTTGAATCCACAGTCCCTGCTTCCTGTAATAGTCCATTTTCTAGAGAATGAAATTGCTCTTGAGCAGCGTTTGCCTGGTCAGCTCCGTAACATCTATATCTCCTCCTCGTCTGGCCACACAGGTACTTTGATAAAATGTGGAAAATCGGCTTTTCAGCATCCTTTTCTAAGCCATTTACTTGTGTGCTGTGTGCTACAAAGAGCCAGTTGCGCTTGTTGTGCAGTGGGCACGAAGCAGCCGTGACCCTCCTCCTCAGGCTTGTTAACCTAGTGCGGGGTGGGGGGAGTATACACATCGCTGCCCGAACGTTGTTCTCGTTATCAGCTGCCCTGGAGTCCGCCCCAGGCATGACGAAACCAAACAGCACTGCGTCCTGTGACATCCCCATGATTGGTTGTAGACTGGACCATTGTGATCCATAGGGTTTTCATAGGCTGATTTTTGGAAGTGATCACCAGGCCTTTCCTCCTAGTCTGTCTTAGTCTGGGAGCTCGTCTGAAACCTGTTCAGCATCATAGCAACACACAAGCCTCCACTGAGAGATGGGTGGTGGCTGCGCATGAGTTGTGTTGGCCAGGAATCAGAAAGTGGTAGGAGGTGATAGGGAGGGCTGAAGGTGGGGCATTGATTGGTAGGCTTCAAGGAGGCTTCCCTGGGACACGGCCCTTCAAGGTGAGTGCTGAACGGTGAGGTGGAGAAGACCCTGAAGTGTGAAAATTTTTTATAAAATTGATATTTTTAACAGCAAAAGTAACTGCCCTTCCTACACACACGCACACACACACACTCCTGCGGGAGATCACACCTATAGAAAGGTGATCCTGACAAATTCCTCCTCCCCACTCACGTGACACCAGGCGCAGAGAACTACACTTGTAACTGGCTGAAGACAAGCAAGTTGTCCCAAGAGAAATGTGGTGTTTCTCTGCAGGGTGGGGGCACCAAGCAGGGTGAGCAGGAGGGAATTTTCTGGGGGCATAAAAGTGTTCTGGGCTTATTGGCCATAGGTGGTAGAAGGCCCTCTTTGTTTGAGGGTTGGGGTTGTGCCTTGGCCCCTGGTGAGAGTGGACAGCTGTGCCCAGGCCCAGAACCGGCTTCAGTCTTCTCATTCCTGCTGCAGTGTGACCGTCATGGTCAGCAGCGTGCCCACAAGTGGGCTCAGGCCTGGGTAGAACCTGTGCAGCCCAGCGCCTCCTCCATTCCCTCCAGCTGCCTGCTGGGTGATGGGAAAGGCCTGCAGGCCCATCACAGGCTGGCTGGCTGTCTGTGCAGAGCCACCCCCTCCCTAACTACCTACACCCATGGTCCTGCAGCCTCTTGAAATGCCTGGGTGCCCCAGTGTGCAGTGTTCTAGGGACAACTCAGCCTCTGCAGTCCTGCCGCCTCGTGCTTGTCTTTCAGGGCATCCAAGTTAGGCCAGCCCAGCTGAGGCCCCAAGGCTGGGAACCGGGACTGTTGTCTGGAGTTTTAGGTGTCCTGTTCTAGATGAATTTGGGTATCTGAGATGTCCACATGGCCTCAGTCAAGCAACATGCAAAGCGATAAGTTAATCCTTTTATCATGTCCAGTCCTGCTACAGACATTTATTTCCTTCTCTTTATTTTTTTCATGTTAAGGCATAATTTACATTTGCTAAGTTGCACCTATTTTATAAATGTACAGTTCCATGAGTTCTGTAACCACCACTCTGATCACGCTATAGAGCATTTCTGTCTCCCTGGAAAATCCCCTCCTGCCTACCCTGCTCCATCGCCACGGAGTAGTTTGCCTGTTCTAAAACTTCATATAGATGGAATCATACAATCTGCACTCTGTTTTTGACTGTCATCTTTTTTTGTTGTTGCATGTATCAGTAGTTTTTTGTTTTTGCTGAGTAGTATTCCATTTGAGCCCCTGGGTGGTACAAACAGATAACATGCTCGGCTACTGACTTAAAGATTGGGGGTTCAGGTCTACCCAGAGGCACTTCAGAAGAAAGGCTTGGCCATCTACTTCCAAAAAATCAGCTATTGAAAACCCTGTGGGTGTCTCTGGCAGCATGCTTGTCCATTCCCCACTTTTGCCTCTTGGAACATATGCCAAGTAGAATCTTTCTCACTTAACAAAACAAAACTCTACGGAGCACAGTTTTACTGTGACGCACATGGGGTCAGCATGAGTCAGAATTGACTCACGGGCAACTGGTAAGTATCCCATTGTATGGCTTTACTGCCGTTTATGTGTCTGCCCTCCTCTTGGTGGACACCTGGGTTGGCTCCAGCTTGGAGAAGTTATGAATATGGCCGTTACGAACAATTTGGTACCTGCCTTGGTATGGACATATATTTTCATTTCTCTTGGGTAAACACCTCCAAGTAGAATTTCTGAGTCACGGGGTAGGCGATGTTAGCCAGCGGGATGTAGCTGGACATACGTCTTCATTGGTATCTATTCTCCAAGTGTCATATAACAAGGCTATCCAGTGCTGCAGACACTGCCACAGTCAGGACAGGCTTTCAAGTCGAAGGGCTCCAGAGGCCAACGTTTTTCCGAGACTCAGAAGCCTGTTATTTGCAAAGGTTAAGTGGCCTCCTTTGAAAATTCACCTAGCCATTGTAGTTAACACACGTTTTTTAACTTTCATCCAGGCTGGTCATTTCCACTATTATCCGTTGTTTAAGAGCAAAAGTGAGATTTTGAACCCCCCCCCCCAAAATCAGTGGGGCACATGTGGAAATCAAATTGCAGCCACCCCTATGGTTTGGGCCCTAAAGTTGCTGCAGGCTGACCATGGAGCCTGAAAGAATGTTCCGCATCCAGCCAGGCTGGTGCACGTTCCTCCGGTTCTTGCTAATGACTGGGTTTCTCCAGGCAAGGGAGGGGTGTGAGGCCACTTGCCGGAACTGGTGCTTCACTTGGCTTATAATTCAAGTTTCACTAGAAAGTGGTTATTTATCATTAGGATCTGGCATCTGGTTTTCTTTTTTCCCATCGTTATGGGTGTGGTGAGCAATTAAGAAGAGAAAGTAAGTGAGAGTTGAGATAATGCCAACAAAATTAACATTACTCGGATGGATTTTTAGATCCTTTCCTTTCTCAGGACATTAGAAACAAAACCAACTACCGTCCTTTCTAATATCTGGGGGTATATAAATCTCAAGAGAACATCTCTTGAATTGATCTTCCACGATATGGTGCCCATTCTTTTGTTTACTTAATCCTGTTGCCGTCGATTCGATTCCGATTCCAACATCTAAATACTCAGAAGCCCCACCTCCACCCCACCTCCCCCTAGTGTGGGAATATATCTCAGATTTTCAGTGCAGTGGAAGATGCTGAGCAGTGGGAACTAGATGACCCACTCGTTAAAAGGAACCCTAATTCAGTCTTCTGTGCAATAGGCAGTTGGCCTCAGAGCTCCGTGTTTGTTTTTAATTGAAAGTTGTCTTGATGGCTTAGGCGTTTCTTTACTTGCTTGCAGGGGTGGGTGGGTTGTGAAATAAAGCGGCTGGAGCTCCAGGACCCCTCACTTGCACAGGCCCCCTTCCAAGACCCTGGGAGGGGCCGGGGCAGATCCAGGGGCCTGAAGCTGATTCAATTCCAGTTGGCATCTTTAAGAAAAATAATGCAACCTTCTAAAAGCACAGTTGTGAGGGGCCTCCCTGAGACTTGAAAGGGGCTGGCAGGTGAGGGCCCTGGAGCGGAGCTTCACCCACTTCAAGGAAAATCTGCCCCCACCTACCTAGAGGCAGGAGCTGGAGTGGTGAGATCTTCGTGGTCCGCCTGGCCTTGGTGTGCATGCCCAAATGCCTTACTGTATTGTGCCAAAATGCCTTCTTGGATTGTGGTAGCTTTTTTTTTTTTTTGTCAACAACTTTATTAGGTATACTTCATATACAATATAGTTCACCCTTTTTACAGTGTACAATTCAGTGGTATTTAGTGTGTTCAGAGTTGTGCAACCATCACCACAATCAATTCCAGAACATTTTCTTCCCCCCAAAAAGAAACCCCGTACCCTTTAGCTACTACCCCTCTAAACCCTAGGAGTCATGAATCTACTTTCTGTCTCTATCGATGTGCCTATTCTGGACATTTCGCATAAATCATACAATATGTGGCCTTTTGTGACTGTGTTCTTTCACTTAGCATTATATTTTCAAAGTTCATCCATGTTGTAGCATGTATTGGCATTGTGGTGTTTTTTAAATCCTTTTTTGTTGTTGTTGTTCCTTGTAAAAATAACAAAAATGAAGTACTGGCTTTACATTTACCCAAGATGCTACAGCTTCTTCCCCCTTTCTATTTGTCTCATACTGTTTTGATAATTGCTTGATGATTTTTAACAATATTCTATACACAGTTCATCGACTCATCGTCTAAAAACCAAACCCGTTGGTGTCAAGTTGATTTCGACTCATAGCGACCATATAGGACAGAGTAGAATGGCCTCATAGAGTTTCCAAGGAGCACCTGGTGGACCTTTTGGTTAGCAGCCATAGCTCTTAACCACCACGTCACCAGGGTTTCCCATCCTCTAAAGCCACTGTTTTAAAAGCATTCATTTAAAAGGACGTCCAGATATGATCTGGGTGTGTGCTAACTTGGTGCCACATCCACCCAGTGTCCTTTCAAGTGGATAGAGACACCACTCCAGAAGCTTCTGTAATACCAGATAAATATTGGACATATACCTGAAAATGTGAACATGCTTGCACTACCTGGTAAATCGATGTGTGGTGAAGCAAAGGCAACTCTTCATTTTTTCCTCCCCTCAATTTGCAGACCATTTCATTTCAAGGAGAGAAACTGAAGAGCTGCTCCCTGGAGGGGAAGGGAGGGAGAGTAAATCCAGGATATGTATTTGGAATTCAATGAATACAAATAGAAACAAGTGTGACCCAAAGCTGCATAGGTTCATTCCGACGGTTTCCCTGTGATTTACTGTCCTCTTAGGGAAACGGATTAAATGCATAGAACGGCTGAAATGCCCATCTGTTCATGGTTAGAGAGCTTTAGTCGAGGGTTGCTGCTCTGCTTAATTACCTCAGCGAGCATGTATCATCTGCTTTCCCAGTGCCCGGCTGAGCTGGGGACTCTGACGGATATCAGACAAGTGCAGCTGAAGCAGAATTCTCTCGTTTTGCAGTGGATGTTGGTGCGGGAAGAAGTTGCAGAGATCACTGTGTTACTTCACCCGTTCCTCTCGTAGGCGTGGAGTCCCTGAGTGGTGCAAATGGTTAACCCGCTCAGCTGCTAACTGAAACGTTGGTGGTTTAAGTTCACCCAGAGGTTCCTTGGAAGAAAGGCCTGCAACCTACTTCTGAAAAATTCAGCCATTAAAAACCCTATGGAGCACAGTTCTACTTTGTCCCACATGGGGTCACCACGAGTTGGTTGGCATTGGCTTGATGGCAACTGGTTACTGGTTTCACAGGCAGGAAACCGAGGCTTGGAGAGACTGCATACCTGCCGAGGTCTCACAGCTAGCTCATAGGCTACAGGTAGCACTGGGACTGGAATTCAGCTTCCTTGGAATGTTCTTGCTCCCAGGGGGTTCTTGACCTAGAGGAGGACATACAGAGTCAATGGCAAGCTCACGTGCTTGTTGAGAGCTGCTCACAGGAATTTCTAGGGGGATTTGGAGGACAGGGGAGGTGGCCAGTGACCGAGGCCAGGGCCATCCTAGGCCCTTGTAGTGGAAGGAAACATCTACGCCGCTGTTTCTTTTGGAACTGGACCAGCAGCCGTCAGCTCTGAGCCCCTAGATGTTCTCCAGAATTGTTATCAGGGCATACATGCCCCCTGCATGCTGCTTCACTCCCCTTCACCTGTCCAGCCCTTGCCTATTGCACCCCCAAACCCAACCTGCGTGGTCTTCACATTACAGCACTGGGCCTGGTGCCCTGGGCCGTGATGGGGTCAAGGTTCAGTTCCATGGAGGCCCTCTTGTTGTGATGAGTCAAGCGTTTGTTTTTATAAAAGGCACAGGGTGTCTCAGTGACTCCACAAAAATGTGGTAGGGTCTCCCAGTGAGATAACTATGGTATGATCTTGCCATCTCTTCCTGTCATCTCAGAAGGGACTTAGGGTGTTAGCCCCACACTAGCCCTTCCTGACTACACCTCCCATCTCCGAAGGGGCAGGCAGGGCAGGGCTCCATTTGGAATTTCATCTCTGGACGTTGTGTGTTTGGATGGTCTCCTCCTCCCAGCCAACCGTCCCCTCTTCCCGTCTGCAGCTATGTACACACGGCCTCCCTGTGTCCAGACAGCTGCGAGTAAGTGCATTCAAGCAACCTCTCACCCCAAGAGCAGAATTGCCACCTCTGCAAAATCGCCAGCACCTTGGAGCCAGGCCTGCCATCAGTCACATAGCCCAGCTGTCAGCCACTGTGGGCAGTGAGGAGCCTTCATTTGGGAAACTAGGTACCAGCGTACAGTGGTCACTGTGGCCCCAGACCAGGAAGGACCCACAGTCTGCTTAGTTTGCACTGAGTTATGGTAACATGCAGTAGCAAACCCAGGCATTGAGAGTTTTTATAAACCATAAAATTTGACTGATAGGTGTGACAGAACAAAGCATTAACCTAACTTTTCATTTATTCTCTCTTGAGCCATTAAGACCTGCTCTGTTCCCAAGAGAGGATAGTGGAGACACCATCTCCTCAGCGATCTGCCTGAGAGGCCTAGCCCTGGCTCAAGGCTGGTTCATCCCATTACCGAGTCTAGCATGTGCTGAGCAAGGGTCAGGGATACACTGTCACTTCAGGGGCCACCTCCTCAGCCATCCTGATGGTGTGTCCCATGTAGCTGAGTGTGAGGAGAGTGTGGAGCAGCCCCACAGGTCTCCCAGTGCCCACGGCCATCAGCGTAAAGGAAAAGCTAGATGAAGAAACTGAGGCTGAGAGGGGCTAAGAAATTGGCGCAAGGTTGCCCATCTGTCGAGTGCAGAGCTGGGATCTCAGCCCAGGGGGTCTGCTCTAGGTCTATTGTTCTTTATCACTGAGCATAGCACAGAGAATGGGGAAGAAAGCAAGACTGAGGAGAGTGCTGTCCTAGTAAGCAAAAGAGGAAGGAAAAGCAGAGACATGGCTACGCAGGGCACCGGAGACTTTCCCTCCAAGACCAAGGCCAAGCCTGCTGTGGGACAGAGCTGGGCCCCAGGTGGTGGCTCAGGACGTGCAGGCGAGGGCAGCTGGGAGCACAGCAAGGCCATGGGAGCATTCTTACTAGCGAGCACCACTTTTATGCCTCAGCCAACCTGAGGGACTCAGAGACCTACATACACAGTTTACTGCCATTATCCTCTGGTCTTGAGTTTTGGGGTATAGTATTGCACCAGTAAGGCCAGTTGCCATCTAGCTGATTCCAACTCATAGCAATCCATGTATAGAAGCATAGAAATGACGTATTGCTGGGAACTTGCCTCAGGTGTGGGCAGCTAGCAAGCTGTCAGCATCCACCGGGCGTCTTTCCCCAGGTGTCATTGGATTTTCCAGAGGGCCCAGTCTGACCCCCTCTGGGGCTGCAGGGCCTGGCTGGCCTCTGACCGTCCTGGGGGAACACTGTACTCTGGACTTGCATCCTCGTCTGCTCTGGACCTCTTGGGGTTGGGGGCGGGGGCTGCTAGCCAGTAGGTGGTCAGAAGATAGGGCCGTGCAAAGAGACCAACAGTCCAGGGGGACACAGCTACTGCTGCCTGCCTGAGAATAAAGTCAAGGGCTTCTGGCCCAAAGACTAGCTATCCCTGGACCTTGATGGAACAATGGAGATTTTTAGAGACCCCCGAGCCAAAGTTGATTGTATCTAGTTGCTGTGAGTCAAAATCAGCTCAAATGGCAATGAGTTTGATTTGGTTTTGGTCTAGTTTAGGAAAGACAAAGTGTGGTCAGTTGAAGGCTGAGTAGGTGTGTACATGTAAGGCCAGGTAGGCACCAGGCCTCCTGTGAGGTGCTGGGAGCACTTACTGGGGCCCGGCACCTGCAGCTAGAAACTTTCTTGTAGTAGGTGACAAGGAGGGGTGCAGAAGGCCACTTCCTACCTCCCGTGCCAGAGCTGGGGTCTGGAAAGATTTAGTCACTTAGAAGATAGACTTCGAGGGCCATGCTAGCTTGCTGACTGCCGTGTTTGCTACTCGCTGAGGCCAGGACCCTGCCAGGTGTCCTACTACACAGCTCACCAACCCTTTGTCCCCCCCTCTCCAGGGACCAGCCACTCCTGTCACTCT
The DNA here is from genome assembly GCF_024166365.1 of Elephas maximus indicus. Lineage (NCBI taxonomy): Eukaryota > Metazoa > Chordata > Mammalia > Proboscidea > Elephantidae > Elephas > Elephas maximus. The sequence goes on from NC_064829.1 coordinate 29,352,325, forward strand.
CAGGAGAAGTAGGCCCTGGCACTATACCCCAAGAGCTAGAACAGGCTGCTGATAAACACAGCCTCTCCTGCAAGGCCCGGGGCCCCCAGCCCCTCATTGTCCACCCCTAAAGGCTGCAGACTGAACTGAGTTTTGGGCACTGGCAGGGTCTTTCTAAAGCTAGGTTGGTCAAGAAATGTGTAAGGTCTCCAGGGAAGTGGGCTTTAAGGGCCCCAGGGAAGTGGGGTGTCATGGCCTGGAGACAAGCCCTAGTGCTCCAGGGAACTCATGCCTTTGGGTGGAATCAGAAGCTCTTCCCTGATCCCGCACTCTTCCAGCCCAGGTTCGGTTCACTAGTGGGAAATGCTGTAAACAAAAACGCAGTGTGCATCAGGTACAATTCATTTGCAAAGTATATAACCCACTCGCATTTGAAAGGCTAGAGAAACAGGTGAAGGTGAGATTTCAGAATGACTTCCAAAGCCACACCGTAGAACCAGGCTGTCTGGGAGGCTGCTGCTATAGCCTCTGTGCTCAGGACTTGGGCTGCTGAGTTGGGAAGCTGGCACTAGCTACCAGTTCTAGAAGTAAGTGGCTACTGCCACAATCAGGAAGTCACTGCTGCCATGGTCAGGAAGTCACCACCACAGTCAGGAAGTCACCACCACCAAGGTAAGGAAGTCACCGCATGATCAGGATGTCGCCCTCAAGGTCAGGATGTCACTGCCACAGTCAGAATGTCACCGCCATGGTCAGGAAATCACCCCCAAGGCCAGGACGTTGCCACCAGCACAATCAGGAAGCCACTGCTCCTGCTGCTGCTCCAGATCCACACTGCACCCGCTGCGACACTGGCAAAATGGACACCCAGAAGCTAGTGGCTGGATGCTGGGACTCTGGCCACAGCTTTGCTACCGGTGGAAACAGCAGAAGGGAAGTCTGTGCTTCAGTTCTGCCCTCTCACATGTGCTTTTGACAGGAAGAACCAAAACTGTATTTGGGATCCTAGCTGAAAAGGAGCCTGGGGAAGGTCACTGTTAGCTCTCCAGCCTCTTGGTACAGCAGGGCATCGAGAGGAGGCTGGTTCTCCAGACAACAGTGTGTGGTGAAAGTAGGTAACCAGGAGCAGCTGAGCACCACGGGGTTGGGGAAGTCGATGCTACAAAAGTGGTGGTTGTTGTTGTTAGGTGCCATCAAGTCGGTTCCGACTCATAGCGACCCCATGCACAACAGAACGAAACACTGCCCGGTCCTGCGCCATCCTCACAATCATTATGCTTGAGCCCATCATTGCAGCCACTGTGTCAGTCCACCTCGTTGAGGGTCTTCCTGTTTTCTGCTGACCCTGTACTCTGCCAAGCATGATGTGCTTCTCCAGGGACTGGTCCCTCCTGACAACATGTCCAAAGTATGTAAGACGCAGTCTCGCCATCCTTGCCTCTAAGGAGCATTCTGGCCACACTTCTTCCAAGACAGATTTGTTTGTTCTTTTGGTATATTCAATATTCTTCGCCAGCACCACAGTTCAAAGGCGTCAACTCTTCTCCAGCCTTCCTTATTCATTGTCCAGCTTTCACATGCATATGATGCGACTGAAAATACCATGGCTTGGGTCAGGCGCACCTTAGTCTTCAGGGTGACATCTTTGCTCTTCAACACTTTGAAGAGGTCCTTTGCAGCAGATTTGCCCAATGCAATGTGTCTTTTGATATCTTGACTGCTGCTTCCATGGCTGTTGATTGTGGATCCAAGTAAAATGAAATCCTTGACAACTTAAGTCTTTTCTCCGTTTATCATGATGTTGCTCATTGGTCCAGTTGTGAGGATTTTTGTTCTCTTTATGTTGGGTGTAATCCATACTGAAGGCTGTGGTCTTTGATCTTCATTAGTAAGCGCTTCAAGTCCTTTTACTTCTAGCAAGCAAGGTTGTGTCATCTGCATAACGCAGGTTGTTAATGAGTCTTCCTCCAATCCTGATGCCCCGTTCTTCTTCATATAATCCAGCTTCTCGTATTATTTGTTCAGCATACAGCAAGCAAGGTTGTGTCATCTGCATAACGCAGGTTGTTAATGAGTCTTCCTCCAATCCTGATGCCCCGTTCTTCTTCATATAATCCAGCTTCTCGTATTATTTGTTCAGCATACAGATTAAATAGGTATGGTGAAAGAATACAACCCTGACGCACACCTTTCCTGACTTTAAACCAATCAGTATCCCCTTGTTCTGTCCAAACAACTGCCTCTTGATCTATGTAAAGGTTCTTCATGAGCACAGTTAAGTGTTCTGACTGATGATGTTGAGCTTTTCTATCGTCTCTTTCCACAGATGTAGTCAGTTTGATTTCTGTGTGTTCCATCTGGCGAGGTCCATTTATGCTGGTGAAAGAAGGTATTTGCAATGAAGAAGTCGTTAGTCTTGCAAAATTCTATCATTTGATCTCTGGCATTGTTTCTGTCACCAAGGCCATATTTTCCAACTACTGATCCTTCTTTGTTTCCAACTTTCACATTCCAATCACCAGTAATTATCAATGCATCTTGATTGCATGTTCGATCAATTTCAGACTGCAGTAGCTGATAAAAATCTATTTCTTCATCTTTGGCCCTAGTGGTTGGTGCATAAATTTGAATAATAGTCATATTAACTGGTCTTCCTTGTAGGCGTATGGATATTATCCTATCACTAACAGCATTGTACTTCAGGATAGATCTTGAAACGTTCTTTTTGATGATGAATACAACACCATTCCTCTTCGAGTTGTCATTCCCAGCATAGTAGACTATATGATTGTCTGATTCAAAATGGCCAATACCAGTTCATTTCAGCTCACTAATGCCTAGGATATCGATGTTTATGCGTTCCATTTCATTCTTGACGATTTCCAATTTTCCTAGATTCATACTTCGTACATTCCAGGTTCTGGTTATTAATGGATGTTTGCAGCTGTTTCTTCTCATTTTGAATTGTGCCACATCAGCAGATGAAGGTCCCAAAAGCTTTACTCCATCCATGTCATTAAGGCCGACTCTACTTTGAGGAGGCAGCTCTTCCCACCACCTGAGCCCTAGGCCCCGCCCACCACCTAAACCCCAGGCCTGTTCCAGGGCGCATGCATGCGTGCTGCGTGCCCTCCGTCCAGGATCCGTTTGATGCCCCTGAGTAGAGTGCTACAGCCCACTGCTCTTCTAGGTCAGGGGACGGGAAGAAAAGCACAAGGGGAGTGTGTGGATGACCTGGAAGCAGCCAGGGCTGCCACTTTACCTCTCTGAGCCTGTTTCCACCTCTGTGAAGCGAGGGGTGGGACCTGGTTTACAAACCTCAACTGTGGCAGAGAAGCCTTCTTTCCAGAGCAGTGTTATGCAGGACTGTGGATCACCAGATCAAAGCAGGGCTGCTGTGGTTGCCTCAGCGGAGGGACCCAGGAGCCTCTCTGCCCTCTCCATGCCCTCAGGCACTTTGACAGAACCCAGTTTGAAAACCTGAAACATTGCTAAACCCTTGCTAAGGAGTCTATTCTGACTCACAGTGACCCTATAGAACAGACTAGAACTGCCCCATAGGGTTTCCAAGGAGTGGCTGGTGGATTCAAACTGCCAACCTTTTAGTTAGCAGCCGAGCTCGTAACCATTGCGCCACCAGGGCTCCTAATGATTGCTAAGTAGCAGAATATTCCTTGTTTGAGGCTCACAGGGCTTCTACCCCCAGCAGGCAGGTGACATTTTGCTTGAGCCAGCTCACATCACCGTAAGCGGTGGTTTTTGTCTGGAGAGGGAGAGTGGGAGGCGCTGTCTCTGGGAGTTCAGGGTGCCTGAGGGTAGGAGGGTGAAAGAAAGAGGGGAGGGCAGTGCTGGGCATTTAGGAAATAAAAGAATTGGCTGCCAGCCCTAGCTTGAAGTAAGCATATTCAATGTGAATCCCATTCTACTGCCTGTTTCCTACATGAAAAATCTTACATCCTGTTCAGCCCAGAGGAGACATTTGTTTGAGATGAACTAGAGCCATTCTTAAAAGTAGAAAGGGAAACAAAGCACCCGGGAGGGCTGCCTGCCCCAGGGAGGGTGCACTCTGCTGGGCCTCCGAGTATCAAGAGTGGCTTCCATAAAAATCCCACGCACACACAGCCCAAGCCCCAGTAGAGCAGCACTGCACACGCGTGTGTACACGTGCAAACGCTTGTGTTCACACACTGGTGCCTCGTGCCTGGGTGGCCACTGGTACGTCGCTGACAGGTACCAGAATGGGCACATCGTTGATCAGCTTGGAGGAAACCTGTCTTGGCTGGGCCCAGAAGGAGACGTGGCATTACATCCACTGAGGCCTCTTCCACCTAGAATTCTAGAAAACACTGAGTGGCTTAGGTGGAATGGTTTGCGCTGATTCTGCTGCGCTTTGCTTTTGTTCACCAGAGAGCGAAGACGGTACCGTTAAGATCCATTTGAATTGGGTGTGCCACCTGTTACCTCCTCTTGGTTGTTAACAGCCAAAGGTGCCTGCTCTACAGTTACCTCAAACCAAGTGTCTTATCAACAGAGGTGAACAGGAAAAGCTACCAACTGTTCAGAGCAGGAAGGACACCTTGGATGCGCCTTGTCCAAGCAGAGGTTTGCAGTGGCCAGTTCGTGTGAATGGGCCCACCTGTCAGAATCAGGAGTTTCTTTTTCTCTGGCTTTGCCAGATTAAGGCCATTGCCTGTAGCTAGCGAGAAGCATCACACTTTGTCCCAGCCCTTTGGAAGGCGTTCTCTGGAGGGGGAGGGATGAGACCAGCCCAGGTGAAACCCAGCAAAAGCCTGTGTGTGATTCAGAGGTTGGCAACTCAGGACGAAGAGGAGCAGCGAAGACCAAAGGTTCAGACAGGGCTTCTGGAAGGAGCCAGTCTGTTGAGATTGATAGAAATGAGCAAGGAGGCAGAACTCAAAGTTCAAGGGTCTGTTAGTAATAAAAAATGCTAATGTTTATTGAGCATTTGCTGTATGCCAGGTACTGTACAGAGCATGTTATTTGTCATATGCTTCTCAAAATAGCCATAGCAGGTAGGTGCTGTTGTTTTTACTCTACAAATGTGGAATCTGAGGCTTGGGGTCATAAGTCTCCCAAAGCCACACAGTTTGTAAATGATACAGTGTGGTTGAAGCCAGATCTGTCTGAGGCCAAATCCCTTGAACACCACACTGTGGAGCAATGGGCTGAAATACATAAACTCAAAGAGTGACCCCCTCCCCATTGTGGACTGGCTGCTGACGGTCTAAAAACCAACCAGTTGCTATTAAGTTGACTCCAACTCTTGGCAACCCATGTGTGTCCGAGTAGAACTGTGCTCCCTAGAGTTTTCAGTGGCTAATTTTTTAATTTTTCAGAAGTAGATCACCAGGCCTTTCTTCTGAGGCATCTCTGGCTGGACTCAAACCTCCAACCTCTCGATTAGCAGCTGAGCGTGTTACCCATTTAGACTACCCATTGGAAACACTGGTGGCATAGTGGCTAAGTGCTCTGGGTGCTAACCAAAGGGTCCCACCCAGACCCAGTGCCCTCGAGTCGATTCCAACTCATAGTGTCCCTATAGGACAGAGTAGAACTGCTCCATAGAGTTTCCAAGGAGCGCCTGGTGGATTCAAACTGCTGACCCTTTGGTTAGTAGCCGTAGCACTTAACCACTTCGCCACCAGGGTTTCCAAAAGTTAGGCAGTTCAAATCCACCAGGTACCTCTTGGAAACTATTGGGTGGGCAGTTCTACTGTGTCCCATAGGGTCGCTATGAGTTAGAATCAACTCGACAGCAGTGGGTTTGGTTTTTTCTGGGAAGGACTCCACTGATGGTCTAGGAGCCAGTTTTTCTAAATGTTGCTGTATGTTCATCACTGCAATTCATTTTCCATCTGCCCTCCTCAAATGCCAGTGCCACTTCAGGCTCCTGGAGTCAGTAGAGCCCTTGCTGTGGCTGTAATCTGAGTTTTTCCTTGGCATAATGGTTTGGGGAGTTGTCAGCTGGTCATAATTCACATGTGATTCTTACATAAAGATACTTATTTTAAGGAGTGACCTGTGTTAACCCATCTGTTACAGACCACAGTCATTGACTATGTGAAGCCCTCAGATCTCAAGAAGGACATGAACGAGACCTTCAAGGAGAAGTTTCCGCACATTAAGTTAACACTCAGCAAAATAAGGAGGTACGAGAGGATTGGCCTCCACTTGAACTCTCCCTTCAGACCCCTCCCCAGCATGCATTCAAAGCTCATGCTGTGTATGATGGTTCTTCCTTTTGTTCCGGGGACATGAAACCTGGTCCTGTGTGATAAAAAGAGGCTGCTCCGATGCTGGCTGACCTGTGTCTGGGTGTGGCAGGAGAGCCAAGGGAAGTAGACAGGAGGTCAAGCTCTCAACATGGACTTGGCCTGGATTTGGGGGGGATGTTCCTTTGGTGAAAGACTCATTTCATTCTATTGCTGACTCACCAGTTCATTGAGATTTATGTTGTTGAAAACTCAGAATAGGAGAAGCCATAAGGTCACTGCTCTCTCAAATGTAGGCAAAGCAAAAGAGAAAAGAGTTGGTGTAGCAGGGTTTGAAATAACCCTTCACCCTCAATAGTCTGTCCAGAGATGACAGTCAAGCCGCATCTTTATGCAGTCACTGATACAGCCCAAAGTCAGGCCCATACTTCCCTTACAACTGATCGGGTCAGTAGTCAGACTGAGGGGCAGAGAGGACCTGATTTGTGTCTGTGTGCCACAACAGCACAATTTATATCTCTGTGTGTGTGTGTGGGTAGTAACGGAAGCTAAACTGTACACCAACATGATGCCGAAATATGTGCCAGAGTTTATGCAAGTGTGTGTCCTGCTTCTGATTTGGTTTTGGTATATCCCAAGCCATAAAGGTGAGAAAAATAAGGTCTTCACACTTGGTTCATTGCTAGGTAGCTGTCATTAAGTACACTAGGTGTTACACTCTTAGCCCTTTTGGCCCTAGTTAATGAACACAACCAATATTTGGCAGAGCTTATGCCAAGTACCTAATTTATTTCTGTAATTTTTTTTTCCTGGAATGATTGAAATCCCCCAAATGGTTTCCCTCCTAACTTTGGAAGCTCTACTCTAGTTCCCGGTCACTCTTGGGCACTCACTTGTGTTGTTATATTCCTTAGGGCCCTGACTGGTCCGAATCCCTACGTTGTCTGCTGTTTCTTCCGGCACCACTTCTGGTGGTAGAGATGGCAGTAGCACTGGGCTGCTAGCACTAGGGCAAGAAGAAGAGTAAATGTGGTCCATATAACTTGGATGACAGAGTAGAGTCAAAAGCCCCAGCCCATAATGCAACTTTGACACTCATTCCACCTCACCCTTCTGGGAATGGAAAAGAGAAAGTGCTTTCCAGCTTGGACAGTCTGTTTCTCGTGTGTCCCCTGAAATTCCAAGCTCTAACAAGATTTATTTCCCCTCCCTATCTTTCTCTAGTCTGAAGCGAGAGATGCGGAAGCTGGCTCAGGAGGACTGCGGCTTTGAGGAGCCCACTGTGGCCATGGCCTTTGTCTACTTTGAGAAGCTGGCCCTCAAGGGAAAGCTAAACAAACAGAACCGGAAGCTTTGTGCTGGAGCATGTGTGCTGTTAGCAGCCAAAATTGGAAGTGACCTCAAAAAGCATGAGGTCAAGCATCTAATTGATGTAAGTGGCCCTATGTGCTAACGGCTGGGCGAGCACACGTTACAACCCAGGTTGTCTCTCAGTGCAGCATGGCCTTGTGACCCTGCTGCAAGGGGCGCTGAGACTTAGCGGGTGATAGGGGTGAGGGCTGTGAAGTCATTCTTTTATGGTAGATCCAGATGCCATGTCTCGGGTTGTCTTAGAATGGAGAGACAAGACTGAAGATCTCCAGCATAGAATCTGGCCTTAAAACTCCATTTTCAGAAGCCATGAGGGGTGAATTAGCTCCCTCACAGCTGCAGACATCACTGTAATTCCCAGGGAGCTGTGGGCAGTGCAGCCCATAGAACGTCTGTTGGACACACTGGCTTAGCAGACCTTGATGTCCCTGCTGCCCTGGCTGCCACCTCCTTGGGGAAGGGTGTGGGTTTGGCTTGTGGTCGTCCTTTGAAAGGAGAGCCCCCATCAAAGCAAGGAAACACTGATCTCCTTGGACTGATACATGGAAGCCTCTGCATCCATGTGTCTACCGGTCTTCATTGGCAAAAGAGAAGAGGCAGAAAGGGAGCTAATGCCAGTGCTACATACACACACAGACCACACACATCACAAACACACCACACACACACACACAACCCACAGACACACACAGAGTGTGCTGTAAGTCAGTGCTTTCCTGATTTTAAGCAGAAATGATACAATATCTAGCTTATACAATAGTTTCAGGAACATGGAGGTGATCACTGAACACCCGTCTGTTGAGACTCTATAGGCGTTTGTGGAGAGTTGCTGAACTAGAGGATCTTTAGCAACACCAAATAGTAATACAAATTATAACTGGTATCATGCACATTTAATCATATTTGAGTACCATACCCCACAGCAAATAATCGTATTGACCAAGAATATAATGGTGATCGTTGACAAGCTCTTTGCAGTAGCAGTTAACCTAGTGCGAGAGCCGAGTTAAAGTCTGAATGTAGTCACCAGTTATTCAGTTGGCTAGATTTTTTTTTTATTATTACTAAGCTAAAAGCTGAGTTGAAGCGAAAGCGGAATGTACCCTAGCAAAAACTAGGCCTTCCCTCCGCATGCCTGGCCTGTTAGCTGTCCATTTCTGACTCCAGCAGCCCCTGCACTGAGGTAGACTGAAGAGGCAGCCGGGTGGTGGGGCCGCACACCTGGGCTTTCAGCCCCGCTTAGATGCCCAGTTGCCCTGTGCCACCCTGAAATGAGGACTTGAGTCCCTGCCTGTAAAATGAGAAGATTGAACAGTGCAGTCAGTTCACCCAGTTCTGAACTTAACGTGTGGCTATCTGTAGATCATTTGCGATGTTAACAGTAAACGTGAAGAGCGTCATTGTAACACGGTACAGCTTTGAATCCAATTAGATTTGAATCTCAGCTTTGCAACTTTTCCTGTCCACATGACCTTGGGCAAGTTGGCGAACCTCTTGGAACCTCTTTTCTTATCTGTAAAATGGAGATAAATCTAACATTAGCCTTGTAATGTTAACTGAGTGAGACTTAAATGGCATCATGTGATATACGCGATGTTACCGCCGACCGTGGGCTCTGGGGAAGGTTCTGTCTCTTCATCTGCAGGACTGAGGGCAGGGAGCACACCTCGTATCACCCTTTCTTCCTCTATAAGGTCTTGCCCGTAGTGGGTTTCTCTGTAAACACTCACTGGCTGATGGATAGAATGTTAAACCAAAGCCAGACCCACAGCCATTGAATCGATTCCAACTCATAGCAACCCTGTAGGACAGAGTAGAACTGCCCTGTAGGGTTTCAAAGGCTGTAATCTTTATGGAAGCTGACTGCCCCATCTTTCTTCCTCGGAGCAGCCGGTGGGTTCAGATAGCCAACCTTTGGTTGGCAGCCAAGAGCTTTAACCTCTGTGCCACCAGCGCTCCTTGATAAAACTGTTACACACTGAGAAAGCCTAGAGTTTTCATTTCAAAGCTAAAATGCTTTTGGTTTTCTATAACTTTTGTTGCAGAAACTGGAAGAGAAGTTCCGGCTGAACAGACGAGAGCTGATTGCCTTTGAATTCCCAGTGTTAGTGGCCTTAGAGTTCGCGCTTCATCTGCCAGAGCACGAAGTCATGCCCCACTACAGACGCCTGGTCCAGAGCTCCTAGCACAGGCCCCATGGGGGGGCGCCTGCCTGGGAGGCGAGGGCTGCTTCCTCCAAGCCTGTGGAGCTGCACTCACTACTGGAAATGCAAAAACAGAACTTAGAACGCCACACTTTGCTTGTCTTCTCAACGTGTTTTTGTGGAAACAGCACCAGAAGCTTTTCAGGGAGCCTTCAGTCTGGCTAGCTGAGAGGACTGTAAGCTGTTTACCGCTCAGAGCGAGGGAAGGAGGAAACCATGCTGAAGACAGCAGGCCAGTGCTGAAGCTGGGGCGGCCCAAGACCCAGCGCAAACCCTCCGTGAGCAAGAATTCTTAGTTGTCCCATCCCAGTTCTCCTTCCAGGCACACACACACCTCACAAGTATGGTCCAGGGCCTTCTCTCCAGACCTGTTCCAACTCCAAGTGTGTGGCATTAAAGAGCATAGGGGAAGAGAATTTGCAGAAGTTGGGGGAAAGCTTTGAAATATCCCCTCACTGTGTCAAAAGAGGAAGCCTTGGTGGTGTAGTGGTTAAGTGCTACGGCTGCTAACCAAAGGGTTAGCAGTTCGAATCCGCCAGGCGCTCCTTGGAAACTCTGTGGGGCAGTTCTACTCTGTCCTATAGGGTCAGTATGAGTCGGAATTGACTCACCGGCACTGGGTTTGGTTTGGGGTTTTGGTGCCAAAAGAGCGTGACAACCTATTTTTGTATCTGCTATTGGAAGTGCACTTTCCCCGGGGTGTGGGAATGAGTGAGTGTGTGTGCGCACGTGTGTTTGTGTGTGTGAGTGATTGAGGGTACTGCATCAGCCCTAGTTCCCCAAAGGCAGGCCCCCTGTTCATAGTGCAGACCTCAGCCTGCAGTCGGGAACCAGGCTGACCTTCAGCAATTACTTCTTGACTATTTCTGGTTAGGGATCACTCTGTCAATTCCAGACTGCTTGACACCCTCAGCCGCTTACAAAATGACACTATTTCTGTTACTGCTACTACAACCCACAGGACAGAGAAAATAAGTTTTCATATCGGACCCAGCTGTATGGAACAGGTGTTGCATTTGGGTATGGGTAACATTTCTGTTGTCTGGCCGTCGTGACACCATGGGCAAGTCTTCAGCCATCGCACTTTGCCACTGTGGGGGCAGCGGGAGTGGCACCCCACGGGGTTCCTGTGCTCTATGTTAGAGCGCTTAATGAGCACATTGACTGTGCTATATGTAAAAAAAAAAAAAAAAAAGAAGTGTTTTATAAAAATCCAGAGTAGGGGCAAGACCATGACTGGTGATTTGATACTTTTGACAGCTGAGAGAAACTGCGTTTTGAGCTGAAGCTGAGTCAAGGAGGCAGTGGCTCGTAACAGGACCACCATGTTCCCAGAGCTCAGCACAGCATTTCAGTCAGCTGGTTCCAGCAGTAATGGTGACTCGCGCCGACTCGCTAAGAGAACCTGTACCTGAAACAGGTCACCACGCGGTCACCTCCCAGCATGAGAGAGGTGCCAGCCAGGGATTTATCTGACTGAAGAAAGCCTTCTGTGGCCATGTAAACAGAGAATTAAAATATTTTCTTGTTTTATATCTACATGTATGTGTATACACATGTATCCTACCAGCATCCCTTTGCCCTGCGGTGCTCATACTTCTGCCACCGCTGGCAACTCTGACTTGTCACAGAACCAGAGTTTTTCACATCACCCCAGAGAAAGGGAAATGGGGGAATAAGTGTAGTTAGCAGAACTTGAAAGAACCAGATTGTCACATAAAACAACAAAAAACAAACCCATTGCTGTCCAGTCGATGCCAACTCATAGTGACCCTATACTACAGCGTAGAAGTGCCCCGCGGGGCTTCAAGGGGCACATGGTGGATTCGAACTGCTGACCTTTTGGTTAGCAGCCAAGCTCTTAACCACTGCGCCACCAGGGCTTCGATCATCATATAGTATGGAAAAATTCAAGCAGCAGCTGTTGAAAGAGAAAACAATACTTGGCTTCTTGGAGTCTTAGATTTAACTGAGGATAGTCCTCAATATTTTGCTAATAAATTCTCTTGTCGGAATCAATTGTGAGACAACAGTTTGGGTTGAAAGGATATATGATCTCTCTGGCTGACCTAAAGCTAACCAGTTGTCAAGTCAACCCCGAATGTGGCGACCCCATGCGTGTCAGAGTAGAACTGTGCTCCTGAGGATTTTCAGTGTCTGATTTTTCGGAAGTAGATTACCAGGCCTTTCTTTCAAGGTGCCTCTGGGTGGATTTAAACCTCCAGCTTTTAGGTTAGCAGGCAAGGACCTAACCACTTGCACCACCCAGTGACTCCAAGGTAGGCTAACTAGTGTTTAAGGGGAACCTACTGTTGGAGCCCTGGTGGGACAGTGGTTAAGAGCTTGGCTGCTAACCAAAAAGGTTGGTAGTTCAAATCCACCAGCCATTCCTTGGAAACCCTGTGCTATAGGGTTGCTATAAGTCGGAATCAGCTCGAAGGCAACAGGTTTACAGGTAACAGGTAAGGCAGACTGGGAAGCACAGAGTGTTCAAAGCATCCCCGTCACCCATGCTCTCGGGCTCAGGTAAAGTGGGTGGTGTCTGTCACCTGCATCCTCTGATGAACCACCCTGGCTGAGCAGCCCCTCGGCGCCCTCGTGAGTGCCCAGCAGGAGCCTTTCCAAGAAGCAGGGCTGCTGGCATCTGGAAGCTTCCTGCAGAGCTCTCCACCGTCCATTCGCCTGAGTCTCCTGCCAAGAACAGGGGGCACCAGTCCAGGACACAGGCCACCAGCCCAGATGTGGGGAATGAAGCCTGCACCCTTCCTGTGTCTTCAAACCAGCCTAATATCCTTGGGTTTGGGGGGATTTTTTGTTTCATTTTTAAGAAGCCCTGGTGGTGCAGTGCTTGAAGTGCTTGCCTGCTAACTGAAAGGTCAGCTGTTCAAACCCACCAGGTGCTCCATGGGAAAAAGAAGGGGAAGTCTGCTTCCATAAAGATTACAGCCTTGGAAACTCTGTGGGACAGTTCTGCTCTGTCCTGTAGGATTGCTAAGAGTTGGAATAGACTCTGTAGCAGTGAGTTTTTGGTTTTTTTTATTTGTTTGTTTTTTGGCATTTATGAGATGGACTCAAGAGTAACTGGTTATATTAGTTATCTAGTGCTGCCATAACAGAAATACCACAAGTGGATGGCTTTAACAAAGAGAAATTTATCGTCTCACAGTCTGGTAGGTTACAAGTCCAAATTCAGGGGAAGGCTTTCTCTCTCTGTCAGCTCTGGAGGAAGCTCTTTGTCCTCAATCTTCCTCTGGTCAAGGAGCTTCTCAGGCAGGCGCAGGGACTCCGTGTTCAAAGGACGCGCTCTGCTCCTGGTGCTGCTTTCTTGGTGGTATGAGGTCCCCAACTCTGCTTGCTTCCCTTTCCTTTTATTTCTTGAGAGAGAAAAGGTGGTGCGGGCCACACCCCAGGGAAACTCCTGTTACCTTGGATCAGGGTGGTGTTAGAATCCCAACCTAATCCTCAACATAAAATTACAATCACAAAATGGAGGACCACCACACATGCCCTAACCAAGTTGGTACATTTTTGGGGGGACATAATCCATGACACCGGTCCCTTTTTTTTTTTTTTAAGACTCAATTTTAAACTGTATTTTGGCATGTGAGTTTCACTGGTTTCAATTTAGTTGCAGGGGTGCTGGGAATGAAGATGTTCTGCTAAGAGATCTTTTGTCCATAACACGAGCTCTCTAGTAGCAGAAGAGAATGTGAAGGAGGATGGTGAGGGACACAGGTTGCTACCAGAGCTGCCTCTGTGATGTGCATTCTAGAAAATTCCCCCAGCCTTGGGCTTCTGGGAGCCTGGTGGTGAGGACTCAAGGAGGCAGCCTGAGGCACTGAGCAGGCTGATTCAAGAAGACTGTGAGGCCAGGCCCTTGCACTCTCCACTAGAGGGCAGTTCCAGCCCCCTGCCAAGCCCCACTCCCACCCTGGCTGCCCTGAAGCCTACCAGTTCTCTCCTAGCACAGGGAAGAAGCTCTGCCATATGCTCCTAGCGACAGCACGGCTTGTTCTGCCTGAAATAGTTTCTCCAGAGCTGGCCTGGGAGGGCAGGGGACAGGGGCAGGTCGCCAATCCTCGGAGCAACCCTGACTGTTGTCAATAACAGCTGGGAACCAGCCTATAGAAAGGCTGGGGGTGCTGCCCTTGGAAGGAAGCAGGACAGCAGCAAGGGACGCCATTCAGCAGGGGTGGGCCCATCGTGTGCCCCTGCCTGTGCTGGGCTCTGGCCCCCTCCTCTCTTCCTGCAGGCCTGCTGGGTGCTTCAGCACCCATGGACTGCAGACAGCTCCAGTGTCCCTGCCCTTGTGGACTGAGCCGTAGCCAGCCTGGAGACACTTGGGTTGAAGTCATTACTTTTCCTTCTTTTTCCACCCTAATAAATCCTATATTGAAATGGGAAGTCCACACACGGCTCAGCTTGGGTCGGTCACTTACTCGGCATAGATCACTGGAATACATGCCCTGCCTTGCTGATCTTGGAGCAGGGAGGTTTGAAGTTGCATCCACTCCTCCTCCTTCCTGTCCCCTCCATCCCCCAACAGCAAATAAAGCCATTCAGTGCACTTGCTGCCACATTCTTTCTCCAGGCGCCTCTGGTTCTGTGCTAACGAGCCCCTTCGCTGGCCCTGGCCACCTCAGATAACTCGTTACATATACCCCGCAATTTGTAAACGAGGCAAGGGGAGGCTGGAGAACAAAAGGAACTTGAGCCGGGTAATTTTGTTACCTGTAATTATGTAATCTGCCGGCCAATGAAAGCGTTCTCCAAAGGAAAAGGGTCATAGGGGAGCCTCCCGGGGCAGGCTGAGCTCACCACCCTTGGGCTGTCTTGGGAGTTTGGTTAAGGAAGGTGCTGGCCAGGTCACAGTGGGGTCAGGGTGGCGCAGGGAGAGTGCTGAGGGCCAGAGAAGGAGCAAACACCAAGAGTCTAAATCTGGAGACGTCATTAACACCAAAGTAAGTAAAAGGTGGCATCCGGCAGTGCAATTGCACAGCAGAGCTGAAGTGAAAAGATGAAAGGCCTGCTCCAAGTTCTGCACATACACACACACCAAGCCAAGGGACCCAATCCAGAATGAGAGGACACCACCTCAAAGAGCCCCCATCCACAGAAAGGACCAACCCAACTTCTAAAGGCTTCTAATTGACACCCCAGAAAGTCTAAAAATGTAGGGCTGGTTAAAACTTAGATGCCCCTGGCCAGTACTGTGCTTTCATATATAGGATCTCAAATCTTGAGCTACCATCTTGTCACTCAGCAGCATCAGCACCACCCAGGGACTTGTGGGAAACACAGAATCTGCACCTTAACAAGATGCCCTGGTGATGTATATGCATGTGAGAGTCTGAGAGGCACTGTTCCTCTGTGTAAGCGTTGTTGCTGTCAGGTGCCGTGGACTTGATTCCAACTTAATGGCCCTGTGGAACAGAGTAGAACTGCCTCATAGGATTTTCATGGGTGTAATCTTTATGGAAGTAGATCATCAGGTCTTTGTCCCGTGGAGCCACTGGGTGAGTTTGAACTGCTAACTTTTCAGTTAGCAGCTGAGAGCTTTGTCGTTTTCTCCACTAGGGCTTCTTCCATATAAGCATAGGAAATAAAATTTTTGTTTTAAAAGAAAAAAAAAAGGTACCACTCAGCGTGTCTTACCACGGCACCTGGACTGGATTGGTGAGAAACCAGAGACAGGAACTTCGATAGGCAGATAAATCCTTGAATACAATGTTTGACAAGGGGGAGGATGCTCCACAGGCCAGCCCTGTGCTGGGCACTTCAAACGCATTTTCTTATTTAACCCTTAAACTCTAAAATTAGGTATCAGGATCCTGTTTCATAGCTGAGGAAACTGAGGCTCCAAGAGATTACTTGCTCAAAGTCACACAGCTAGGAAGTGACAGAGTCAGGATTCAAACCCAGGTCAGTCTGATTCGAAAGCCCAGCCAGTTGGCCTGCCTCAGAGAAATTACGAAGGTGGAGGCCAGAGCCAGGCTGAAGTCCAGTGTGCCCCGGGATCTGCTGCATTGCTCACATCGTCAGGTTAGATGGAGTCTTCTCCCCGCCCTGCTCAGCAGCTGCCGGCCCTTTCCCATGCAGAGAGGAGAGGGATCTGGGTCCACTGAGTCCCTAACAGCATTCTCTTGGTTGTGCGCA
Source organism: Elephas maximus indicus (assembly GCF_024166365.1). Classification (NCBI taxonomy): domain Eukaryota; kingdom Metazoa; phylum Chordata; class Mammalia; order Proboscidea; family Elephantidae; genus Elephas; species Elephas maximus. The sequence continues at coordinate 29,368,268 of NC_064829.1, forward strand.
GCGTTCATATCTGATTGGGACACGCTTCTGTGCCTCCTGGCAGAATGTGGGCTTTCTGGAAAACTTGCTTCCATAACAGGGGAGTTACGGAGCTCCTGAAAGCAAGTGGAAGATCACAGTGACGTGGATTACAGCCAGTGTTCGTGGCAGACCAGAATCAAGAGGCAGTTTCTCATTTGCATGTGTGGGCTTTCTACTCTGCATGTTATAATGGACACACACGCTGCCCTACTTACTGCCCTGCGCATTCCTTGCCTACTGGCCTCCCATCAGCATGTGGCTGGGAAATGCAGATTGTTGGCTCCCAGCCAGGTATGTGTGGGCAGTGGGACAGCCAGAGAGAAGGCCACATCACAGGTGAAGTCCAACCCCCAAAGAATGGCTTAGGGGTTACGAGCACATAACACGGCTCAGCTTGGGTCGGTCACTTACTCGGCACAGATCACTGGAATACATGCCCTGTCTTGCTGATAGCCATGTATGCCAGTTAGGGCACTGGGGCGGCTGGATGGCCATGTTCTGCCAGAGCCGCTCACTATGAAATTTTTTTTTTTTTTTAAACCCTGGCTTCAAGAAAAAGGAGGCTGATCCCCTTTGAGGCATCTCTCGAAGTCCCTGGTGAAACCTACATGCTATTCTATGAGATACTAAGCCAGATATAATTTTTTCCTAAGGCAGCTGCCTTCTCCCATGAAACAAGTTCTCATTTGCAAAACAAAAAACAAGACACAAATAGATTACTTTCCTCTCTCCTCTCTTGTACATATTGGAGAAAGTGGCAGAGACCATTTTCAAGGGAAGCCTGGAGGCAAGACATTTTCCTGGGATAAGCACGCAGCCAGAAGCAGGAAGTCCAGGACAGAGGGACAGTTTTCCAAGGCTGCCAAACCCTGGGAGAGGCAGGCAGAAAGGGAAGGAAAACACTTCAGGGCCACCAGACAGGGTGACCTCCAGCTGGGACAGTCAGCACCTATAAGGGGGACATAACACCTCTTGTCAGAGGGAGCCTGGGAGGACTGAATAAGATAGTACAGTAAACATCCAGCCCAGGGCCAAACACACAGTAGATGCTCAATAAATGGAAACAATTATTATCACCTCCCTCTGAATTCAATTGAGTTAGCAAAAAAAAAAAAAAATCCTGCTTTGTAGAGAAAGAGTTTGTAGCACAGATACGTCACCTAGAACCAGATGGGGAAGATAAAGGGCCTTGTTTGGGTTCACAGACCTGGGTTCTCAAGGTACAGGGCACAGCCGAGAGGTGCTGGGAGGGGCCAGAAATTCAGCCCAGTTTCAGGCTCTAAGCTGTGCCTTGGGTGAGCCCAGAGGAAGGGGTGCCTTTCTGATTGCTCTGGCCAGAATGGACAGCCTCTGTCATGCAGCCGAAGAGAGGAACGCCTTTTTCTGACCCTTCAGAGGTCTGGACCACCACCCATCTGTCAGATTGTCATACTGTGGTGGCTTTCACATTGCTATGATACTGGAAGCTATGCCACCGGTATTTCAAATATCAGCAGGGTCACCCATGGTGGACAAATTTCAGCAGAACTTCCAGACTAAGACAAACTAGGAAGAAAACCCTATGGATCACAACAGAACAGTGTCTAATGTAGTGCTGGGAGATGAGCCCCTAGGTCGGGGGGAAACCTGTTGCTGTTAAGGACACAGTAGAACTGCCCCATAGGGTTTCCAAGGAGAGCCTGGTGGAGTCATACTGCTGACTTTTGGTTAGCAACCATAACTCTTAACCACTACGCCACCAGTTAGAAGGCACTCAAAATGACACCATGGATGTAGCAATGCACTCAGACATACCAAAGATCATGAAGATGGTGCAGACCAGGCAACGTTTTGTTGTATACATAAGGACGCCATGAGTTGGAGCTGACTTGGTAGCCTGGATGGTGGGAGGGTGGGTAGGACAGAGCAGAGGGCAGAGGTAGAGGGAAGACCCGGGTCCTTGCAAGCCCCATGGGATGAGCCAGCCTTAGAGGGGCTCACTCATTTCCTATCCCCCTCTGGGTGGGCAGTGCAGTGGAGCATTGTCTGTATCCTCCCGGAAAGCACTCCCTCCCCAACTACTGGTGGCAAAGTAGGTGCCGCTCAGGGCACCATAGTTTCCAGCACAGACAGGAAGTCCACAGTCTTCAGAATAAGTCTGTAGGAGACCAAGGGGACAGGCAGGCACATAAACAGAACAGCAGGGTTGTTAGTGAAGAGGAATTAGACTCAGAGCCATGGCCCCTGCAGCCCAGAAGAATGGGTATGCTGAGTGCTAGAGGTATCTGAGTGATGGTGAACACAGCACCCGGAATCTCATGGCAGCGAGGGACCTGGACCATCACTACTCACTTTGGAGACAGAGAAACAAGATGGTCCTGTTGGGGGGTGGGGGCGAGGCTGACTTGCAGGGCTCTACCAGGGGCCACCCGCCCTCCCACCTGAGTCTGGAGCTGAGCCCAGACGTCTAGTTAGCCAGGTCCAACAGGGTCAGAGGCTGTTCCTCCTACACATAGATACTCACACACACACAGATACACACAGACACACTCATAGATACAGACACACACAGGTACACACAGTCACAGACACAGATATACACAGACACACAGGTACACATATACACACAAATATACACAAACACACATAAGTACCACACATACACACAGATACACACACAGACACACTCACAGATACACACAGACACCCTCGGGTATGCACACACACATAGATACACACACACAGACATGCCCAGAACCACATTCACAGATACACAGACATACACACAAATTCAGATACACACATACAGATACATACACAGATACACACAGACACAGTGATACATACACACAGACACACAGAAACACACAGAGATACACGCTCACACACACACATATGCTCTGCATTTGAAGCCATTTCTCAGGACCCAGGAACCATCCACTACACAATCACAAAGGCTGGTGCCAGCAGCAGGCAAGATCATCAAGGTACCTGGATGGGGTCTCTAACACAAAAAGGCATGACCAGAGGCCAGGGAGGATAGTGGGGGTGGCAGGCATTGAGTCTTAGATAATGATATCCAGCCCCCAGCTCACAGGGACAGCTACACTAGTGGCAGCCAGTGCCAGCTCTGAGGACTCTGATGTCCCTGTTTCACTTTTCCAATCTGAGGGGTTATAGCCGCATGGCAGTGCACAGTGCCCTCAAATCCCTGGTGGGGGGCCCAACTGGCCCTCGGCTGTCCCCTCCCCCTCCTAATCCCAGGCAGGCTTTGGGCTGCAGAGGGACTGGGGGCAGGCTGGATAGGGCAGAGACCACCTCGTCCTTGCCCCGCAGCGATGGAGCCATAACTCAGGGTGTGGAGGAGGTCTGTGGTATCTGCATACAGGAAACAGACAGCAAAGGACTCCATGTGACACAGGTTCCATAGCGCACCCCAGGCGCCCTGGCTCCATTCTGACTCCCAGCTGGGAAGTGGGGAGTCTCCTGATTCACCTTGTATTTTACTCATTACTTACACTCCACTGAGTGACAGAGGGGTTGCTGCGGTTTCCTGGAGGCATTGTTCGTTCGTTTCCTGTCCCCACTGATTGGTCAGACGCAGGAGTTGGCTGCAGCCCCGGGGACCCAGGACCTGAGATAGTTGATGTCCCTGAAGAGGCTCAATAATCTCTTCAACCAAAAGGTGGCTTCACACTTTCTGCCAGCAAACAGACTTTGGAGGCCTTGCTGCTGCCTTGATCCCAAATTACCCCCAGGTGATTATTTGAGGGACACTGTGGGATGAACATAAGGTCCCGGTGAGTCAAGGCTCCCACCTAGGCGATGTGAGTTCAGTTACCACCACAAAATGGTGTTTGTCCCAGCACCCCTCAGTAAAATATCTACATCAGGCCAGGCTGAAAAAGCTGCTGATGAGTCTGGAGCCAAAACAAACAAACAAAAAACCCACTGCCATTCAGTCAATTCCAGCTCATAGCAACCCTATAGCACAGAGTAGAACTGCCCCATAGGGTTTCCAAGGAGAGGACGGTAGATTCAAACTGTCAATTTTTGGTTAGCAGCCAAATGCTTAACCGCTGCAGCACCAGGCCTCCAAGTCTGGAGCAGTTTTGTGAAAAGAGATGTGGCCCCTCCCCCCACCCTTGTTAACTGGTACAACTCTACCACACTATTGATTGCCACTTCCCACAGATGGGAAAACATCATAAAGTCCTTCTCCAGGGACTGGTCCCTCCTGATGACATATCCAAAGTGATTGAGTCAAAGCCTCAGACAATACTCTGTGATCCATAGGGTCATATCATAATGTTTGGCAAAGTGGAGGACCAGTGAAGGTGAGGGAGACTCTCAAAGAGATGAACTTGTCACAATGGCTGAAACAAGGGACTCCAACAAACCAACAATCGTGAAGATGACACAGGACCGGGCAACATTTTATTCTGTTATACATAGGGTCACCATGAGTTGGAGTCAACTAGATAGCAATTAACAACAGGTGAAAGGAGAAGGCTGTTCCTCATCTTTGTCCTGCCTTCCCACACTGTCCCCTCTGCTGTCCAGCATGCAGCCTCAGGACCAAACCAAACACTGTGGTGTGGGTGGGTCTCAGAGCGAATTTCATATGCTGCCAAGTCAAGACCCTCCACAAGTTCAGTTCAAGTAACACAGACATGTCAGATCGAATTCAAAACAAGCTCTTCTGGATGCTTCCTGTTTCTTCTACTTGGCCTTGCGCCAGCCCCTTGGTGGGTCTCTCTAGGTCTGAGGTAGTTCTAGTTCCCTCACCTCAGCCTACCTCCAACCCCCAATGTTCTGCTGTCAGAAGCAGGTTGCATTCCCCTCCCCTCCCGGGACACTCATGTGTCTCCTGGTTTGTGCAAGGTGGTGCCTGTTCCCACTAGCTTGTCTCTTAGCTGCCTTTGTCACTGCTCTCCCTCCACTACTGTTTTAGTCATCTAGTGATGTTGTAACAGAAATACCACAGGTGGATGGCTTTAACAAAGAGAAATTTATTTTCTCACAGTCTAGTAGGCTAGAAGTCCAATTTCAGGGCGTCAGCTCCAGGGGAAGTCTTTCTCTGTCACCTCTGGAGGAAGGTCCTTGTCATCAATCTTCCCCTGGACTAGGAGCTCCTCCGCACAGGAACCCTGGGTCCAAAGGATGCGCTCTGCTCCCGGCACTGCTTTCTTGGTGGTATGAGTTCCCCCCTCTTTGCTTGTTTCCCTTTTCTTTTACCTCTTGTAATATAAAAGGTCATGCAGGCCACACCCCAGGGAAGCTCCCTTTACATTGGCTCAGGGATGTGACTTTAGTAAGAGTGTTAAAATCCCACCCTAATCCTCTTTAACATAGAATTACAATCACAAAATGGAGGACAGCCACAGAATACTGGGAATCATGGCCTAACTAAGTTGACACATATTTTGGGGGAACACAATCCAACCCATGACAACTACCAACCACCAGCCTGGCTCCTCCCCTGAGTTTCCTTCTTCCTGACCTTCCAACTCCACCCTCTCCCTCTGCTTCATATCTGGGATCTCCTACCCCATCCCCCTTTCCCTCTGCAAAACTCCCTTGGGTCCACCCACCTGTCCTGCTGACCCCACTAAGGGTGTTCTGCTACCTCACATGTCACACAGCCCCCTTTACCAGTCGCTCCACTAGAGGGGTGTAGCCACTAGGGGGGTGTAGAGGGTGAGGACTGCACCAGGTGACACTGTCAGAGGGGGTGAAAACAAAATGACTGTCCAAGATTTTTGTGCAGTGTTTCAGCAGAAATTTATTATTTCTTATAAAAAATCCCTATAGTTAATTATAACAGCAAAACATCTTAAGGCCAGCTTACACGTATACCTACAAGGCTAAAGCTCTGTGCTGATTTACTCTTTGAACCTTCTAATACGCTCTGGTCAGAGCTGTCATCATTACCCAATTACAACGAGGCTTCGAATCGTGTGGTTTCATCTGCACTCGCTACAAGCACGTGCTGTTGTTTTCGTTGCCGCTGGTACTTTTATACTCGCTGATTTTGTCAAACTTTTGAGTGTTTTAACTACAATATTTTGGTAATGTGTATTTGTGTACCTATATCAATAACTTTTTTTGAGAATGAAGCAGTAGTTAAAGGAAAAGAAGGAGTGATATACAGGAATTACAATTTATGAGTAACACTAGTACAAAAAACATTACTAAGGATTCTGTACGGTCTGGTACGGGCAGAGGCCTGTGGATGGGGGATGACACCATGAGTTATCACACTGGGTGACACCAACTCTAGTGTCACCACTGCCCTTTACCGAGCATCTTGGGAACCCTAGCCCTTATTCCCCCTTCACACCCGCTGATCATGGACTAACTCCTCTAAGCATACATAACATCCAGCAGTTTCAATGTAACTGAAACCCTTTGACCACCCATTTTGGGAAGTCCCTGCAATTCCCAATTACCTCTTGAGGATGGGTATTTTCCATAGCTGTCCGGTCATTTAAGGTCTTCAGGCTTCATTTTGGATAGACACGCTTTGCTTTGTAGAGTTGCCAGAGCTTGCATGCCACAGCAGTTTGGCTTTACCATGAGGTCCATAAAGGTGTGCTAACTCAACCATCCTAGAAAAGCCAGAGCAAGCTTTTTCCCCCATCCTAAATGAAATGATTGTCAGGCAGTCTCTTCCACAGTTCTAAATCAAAGAATGAGTCCCAGCTGCTGACAAATGAATAGGAACCAAGGCACAGAGAGGCAGAAGAGGAGGAAAAATGGGTATTCATGACATAAAATTTCCTGAAGTGAAATAGCTTTTGTCTTGATTCATGACGTGGGCTTTGAGAGATGACTCTTGATGCCAACAGAAGGTTCCGGAGACCAGTTACTACTCAGGACCAAAGATTTTGCTGGATAACTAATGAGTATTTGACAAGCATTTGTCAAAGTGTGGTCCTAGTAGGATCAGATGTATCAGAATCACTTGGGGTGCCTTTTAAAAAAGAATTCCTGGGAATTCTAGAATCTCTGAGGCTGGAGGCTGGGAATCCATATTTGCAACACTTCTCCAGGTGGTTTTTCTGCATTCAAAACTTTGAGAGTCACAGCCATAAGCTTATCAAGTGGTTGTAGCAAGGAATACATGGAAGGCAGTCAAAGATTCCGATACTAGCAGGGTTGCTCAAACTTTAACGTGCACATGAACTTGTTAATGGAGCCCTGGTGGCACACTGGTTAAGCTATCGGCTGCTAACCAAAAGGTCAGCGGTTCGAATCCACCAGCTGCTCCTTGGAAACCCTATGGGGGCTGTTCTACTCTGTGCTATAGGTTCTGTACGTGTTGGAATCAACTTAATGGCAATGGGTTTGGTTTTTGGCTTGAACTTGTTAAAATGCAGAAGCTAAGTCAGGTCTAGGATGGGACCCAAGATTCTAGATAGACAGTTCGCTGGTTCACAAGCCAATTTTTAGTAGCAAAGGACTGGAGGGCTTGTTTCCTTTCCACTATCGTGTGTGTGTGTGTGTGTGTGTGTGTGTGTGTGATATTACAGTAGTAATAAATGACAAAGCATTTTCACACAGTTTATCTCACATAATGAAATACAATGAGGCTATTGTTTTAAGGAGTCCCTGGGTGGTGCAAACAGTTAATGCCTTTGGCTATGAACCAAAACCCTGGATGTTGGAGTCTACCCAAAGGCACCTTGGAAGAAAGGTCTGGAGATCTACTTCCAAAAAATCAGCCACTGAAAAGCCTACGGAGCACAGTTCTACTCTGACACACAGGGGGTTGCCATGAGTGGGAGTTGACTCCATGGCAACGGATATTGTTTTTAATAATGATTCTAAATCCTGTGTAAATAATCACTGCCTTCTCAAGCAGTCACCTTGGGAGGCAGCACCCAGAGCGGTGAGAAGAAAGACTCGGACACAGAGATACTGAGCTCTCATCACAGGTGACTCTGCCACCCCTAGCCATGTGAGCTTGGGCTAGTTAGGAAGCCTTCCTGAGCTTCAGATTTTGCCTCTAAAATGGGGTTGATGCTGGGTCCTTTCTCATAGGGGGTAAAAAAAAAAGGGGGTAGGAAGGATCAAATGAGATAATGAATGTAGAGCAAACAGCAGGGACCCTGACACACAGTCCACACTCAGTCCATGCTCACTCTTGGCATTCATCCATAGCATGGAGGATTCTTCTTCTGAGTCTGGCATTGAGGGCCAATTCATAAGCAGTAGAAGAAATTGCTCTTATTAACACAGGAAGCTTAAGGGGCAGTGAGATTATGTTAACGGGGGAGGAACAATTCAGAAAAGGACGGTGAGAATGGTTGCACAACTTGAAGAATGTAATCAATGTCACTGAATTGTACATGTACAAATTGTTGAATTGGTGTATGTTCTGTTCTGTATATTTTCAACAGCAACAATACAATAAAATAAATTATTAAAAAAACAAAGACTTCACCAAAAGAATAAAAAGAGAACCTACAGGCTGGGAAGAAAATTTTGGTTATGATATTTCCAAGAAAGATCTAATCTCTAAAATTTACAGAAAACTTGAACTCCCTAACAACAAAAAGACAAACAATCCAGTTAAAAAAGGGGCAAAGGACATGAACACACACTTCATCAAAGAAGATATTCAGGTGGCTAACAAACACAGAAAAAGATGCTTGCTATCATTAGCCATCAGAGAGATACAAATCAAAACTAAATGAGATACTTTCTCACTCTGGCAATAATGGTACTGATTAAAAGAAAAAAAAACACTAGCAAGATTATGGGGAGATTGGAACTCTTATACGCTATTGGTGGAAATACTGGTAGAACTACTATGGAAAACAGTATAGCACTGTCTTAAAAAGCTAGAAATAGAAATACCATATGATCCAGCAACCCCACTCCTAGGAATATATCCTAGGAAAATAAGAGCCATCACACGAATAGATATATGCACACCCATGTTCACTGCAGCATTATTCACAATGGCAAAAAAATGGAAACAACCTAAGTGCCCGTCAAAGGATGAATGGGTAAAAAAAACTGGTACATACACACAATGGAATACTAAATGATAAAAAATAGTAATGAACCTGTGAAACATGGATGAATCTGGAGAGTATTATGCTGAGTGAAATAAGTCAATCACAAAGGGACAAATATTGTATGAGAACACTATTATAAAAAGTCAAGAATAGGTTTACACACAGAAAGAAACATTCTTTGATGGTAACCAGGAATGAGCAGGAGAATCACTAAATAGATGGTAGACAAATGTTAATTCAGGTGAAGGCAAAGGCAATACACACTATGGGGAAAGTCAGCACAATATGACCAAGGCAAAGGCAGACTCTGAGAGGTACGTAAGAATAAAGGGCAGCTACAATAAATGTTTTATCATATATAATCCTGCAACAACAGTAATAAGAAACAATAATTTGTGAGTAGATACATAGGTAAACATATATGCTAAATAGGTGAGGGAGATCACGTGGGAGTACACCCATATACATACATAGCTATGGTTGTGGATTTTTCTACATACATGTTTAAAAATGCCGCAAGTATTTGTTTATATATAATAGAACACATAAGGGGCACAGTTATAGAAACTCCTTAGACATCAGGACTGAACTATTGGACTTGAAGGTAAGGACCATAGTCTCAGAGATTATCCAGGTCAATTGGCATCATAAAGATAGTGTTCTACATCCTAGTCTAGTAAGTAGCATCTGGAGTCTTAAAAGCTTGTGAGCAGCCATCTAAGAGGCAACAGTTGGTCTCTCCTCATCTGGAGGAAAGGAGAATACAGAAAACTGAAGATTCAAAGAAGCAAATAATCCAAAGGAGTAATGGCCCACATGAACCACAGCCTCCGCTAATCTGAGACCAGAAGAACTAGATGGTCCCCAGCTACCACTACCAAACCTTCTGACTGGGACCACAATAGAAGGCCCTGATTAGAATGGATAAAAAATGTGGAACAAAATTCAAATTAAAAAAAAAAAGACTAGACTTGCTGTCCTGAAAGAGACTGGAGGAATCCCTGAGACAACCTTCTAACTTGAAACTGAAGACACTCCTAGTAGTTGCCTTTCAGCCAAATAATGTTGTTGTTGTTAGCTACTGTTGAGTTGATTCCAACTCAAAGCGACTGTATGTACAACAGAATGAAACACTGCCTAGTCCTGCATCATCCTCACAATTGTTGTTATGCTTGAGCCCATTGTTGCAGCCACCGTGTCAATCCATCTCCTTGAGTATCTTCTTCTTTTTCACTGACCCTCTACTTTACCAAGCATGATGTCCTTCTCCAGGGACTGATGCCTCGTGATAAGATGTCCAAAGTATGTGAGTATGTAGTCTCACCATTCGTGCTTCTAAGCAGCATTCTGGTTGTACTTCTTCCAAGACAGATTTGTTCGTTCTTTTGGCAGCCCATGGTATATTCAACATACTTCGCCAATACCACAATACAAAGGCGTCAATTTGTCTTCAGTCTTCCTTATTCATTGACCAGCTTTCACATACCTGTGAGGCGAGTGAAATCACCACGGCTTGGGTCAGGCGTATGTTAGTTTTCAAGGCGACATCTTTGCTTTTTAACACTTTAGAAAGGTCTTTTGCAGCAGATTTGCCCAATGCAATGTGTCTTTTGATTTCTTCACTGCTGCTTCCATGGGTGTTGATTATGGATCCAAGTAAAATGAAATCCTTGACAACCTCAATCTTTTCTCTGTTTGTCATGATGATGCTTATTGGTCCAGTTGTGAGGATTTTTGTTTTCTTTATGTTGCGGTGCAGTCCATACTGAAGGCTGTGGTCTTTGATTTTCATTAGTAAGTGTTTTGAGTCCTCTTCGCTTTCAGCAAACAAGGTTGTGTCATCTGCATAACACAGGTTGTTAATGAGTCTTCCTCTAATCCTGATGCAACATTCTTCTTCAAATAGTTCAGCTTCTTAGATTATTTGCTTAGCATACAGACTGAATAAGTATGGTGAAAGGATAAAACCCTGACACACACATTTCCTAACTTTAAACCAAGCAGTAGCTCCTTGTTCTGTTTAAACAACTGCCTCTTGATCTATATACAGATTTCTCATGAGCATAATTAAGTGTTCTGGAATTCCCATTCTTTCAGATGTTATCCATAATTTGTTATGATCCACATAGTCGAATGCCTTTGCATAGTCAATAAAACACAGGTAAACATCCTTCTGGTATTCTCTGCGTTCAGCCAGGATCCATGTGACATCAGCAATGATATCCCTGGTTCCACGTCCTCTTCTGAATCCAGCTTGAATTTCTGGCAGTTCCCTGTAAATGTACTGCGGCAGCTGCTTTTGAATGATCCTCAGCAAAATTTTGCTTGCATGTGATATTACTGATATTGTTCCATAGTTTCCACGTTAGGTTGGATCACCTTTCTTGGGACTGGGCATAAATATGGATCTTTTCCAGTCGGTTGGCCAGGTAGCTCTCTTCCAAATTTCTTGGCATGGATAAGTGAGCACTTTCAGCACTGCATCTGTTTGTTGAAACATCTCAATTGATACTCCGTCCATTCCTGGAGCCTTGTTTTTTTGCCAATGCCTTCAGTGCAGCTTGGACTTTTTCCTTCAGTATCATTGGTTCCTGATCATACGCTACCTCCTGAAATGGTTGAACATCGACCAATTGTTTTTGGTGTAGTAACTCCATGTATTCCTTCCATCTTCTTTTGATGCTTCCTGTGTTGTTTAATATTTTCCCCATAGAATCCTTCAATATTGCAACTCGAGGCTTGAACTTTTTCTTCAGTTCTTTCACCTTGAGAAATGCCGAGTGTGTTCTTCCTCAGAGTTATTACTCACCTCAGTCTCTTTCAGCACTTTCAAAGAACAAAACCCATCCTCAAAGAGAGAAAATGGGTGACTTCAGAAGCTTTGTCCCAGTGGTGCTCTGAACAAGGGCAGTGTCCTTGGGTGATGGAATGACATCCTTCCTGGAGTGGCTTGAGACTCCCTGAGCCTCCATTCTGGGTGGCTGGTCCTGCTGTGGAGGTAACAGATCCCCACCAAGAGACCCCTGCATGGATGCCACCCACCTATTCCTTGCCAGTCTGCCCACTCCCTCACCAGGAACAGGGACATTATTGTTCACAGATTTGTCTTAGGCCTGGCATGTGTTCCAAAGTAGACACTCCCCAAATGGCTGCTAAACCCAGTCTGCACATTGTTTTGGCCAGGCACTGTACTAGGTGCTGGGGGCACAACAGTGAGCAAACAGACATGGTCCCTGTCTTCCTGGAGCTCACAGGTAAGCAGGGAAGACAGGCTTTAATCAAATAGCCACATAACTTTGATGAATCCCACAGAGGAAGGGTTCATGGTGCTTTGAGGGATTTGACCTGGTCAAGGAAGTTTGGGAGGAGGAAGTGATGTTTGAACTGAGATCTGAAAAATGACTAGGAGTTAATCGGGCAAGAGGAAAGAGAGGAGCTCTCCTAGAGGAGAGCATATGCAAAAGTCCAACATCAGGAGGGAGTGTGGAGCGTGATTCTGGATGAGACCAGAGAGATAGGTAGGGTCAGACTCTGCAGGGCCTGGAGACTACAATGAGGAGTTTTATCTTTATCCTAAGGACAATGGAAAGGCTTTGACGCATTTAAACAGGATGGTGGCTTAAGCAGATTTAAGGTTTAAAAACTTAATCTGACAGGAGTATGGGGGAAAAGATCAGAGAGGAACTAGTACAGACAAGGGTAGATCAGTTAGGATGCTTCTACAAAGATCTGGCCATGACATGTTAGACTGAATGATGGTGGTGATGGAGATGGAGAGAAATGACTGACTCCAGCAACATTTAGGAGTTGGTGATAGACACAGGAGGTGAAGGAGAAGTCAAAGTTGAATCCAAGTTTCAAGCTTGGGCAACAAAAAGGAGGGCGATGCCACTCATTAAGATAGGAAACACGGGAAGAAATCCTGGTTGCGGAAGGAAGATCCTGAGTTCAGTCTTGGATGTTGTTATTAGGTGCCATCCAGTCAGTTCTGACTCGTAGCAACCCCACAAACAACAGAATGAAACACTGCCCAGTCTTGCACCATCTTCACAATTCCTGCTATATATGAGCCCATTGTTGCAGCCACTGTGTCAATCCATCTCACTGAGTGTCTTCTTCTTTTGTACTGACCCTCTACCTTACCAAGCATAATGTCTTTCCCCGGGGACTGGTCCCTCCTGATAACATGTCCAGAGAACATGAGATGAAATCTCACCATACTCACTTCCAAGGAGCACTCTGGCTGTACTTTTTCCAAGACAGACTTGTTCAATCTTCTGGCAGTCATGGTATATTCAATATTCTCTACCAATACCATAATTCAAATGTATGAATTCTTCTTTGGTCTTCCTTATTCATTGTCCAGGTTTCACATGCATGGCAGGCAACTGAAAACACCATGGCTTGGGTCAGACCAGGCACACCTTAGTCTTCAAGGTGACATCCTTGCTTTTTAACACTTTAAAGAGGTCTTTTGCAGCAGATTTGCCCAATGCAATACATCATTTGATTTCTTGACTGATGCATCTATGGGCATTGATTGTGGATCCTTGACAACTTCAATATTCTGCCTGTTTATCATGATGTTGCTTATTACTCTAGTTGTGAGGATTTTTGTTTTCTTTATGTTGAGGTATAATCCATACTGAAGGCTGAAGTCTTTGATCTTCATCAGTAGGTGCTTCAATTCCACTTCGCTTTCAGCAAGCAAGGTTGTGCCATCTGCATAACGAAGGTTGTCAATAAGTCTTCCTCCAATCCTGATGCCCCATTCTTCTTTATATAGTCCAGCTTCTTGGATTATTTGCTTATCATACAGACTGAATAAGTATGGTGAACGGATACAACCCTGGCGCACACCTTTCCTGACTTTAAACCATGCAGTATCCCCTTGTTCTGTTCAAATGACTGCCTCTTGGTCTATGTACAGGTTCCACATGAGCACAATTAACTGTTCTGGAATTATCATTCTTTTCAATGTTATTCATAATTTGTTATGATCCACACAGTCAAATGCCTCAGCAAAATAGACCTGTACTAGTTGCTGTTGAGTCAATTCCAACTCATAGTGACCCTATAGGACAGAGAACTGTCCCACAGGGTTTCTGAGGAGTGACGGGTGGATTCAAACTGCCGACCTTTTGGCTAACATCCACACTTTTAACCACTACACCACTAGGGCTCCCCTCAACATAGAATCAACTTTAATGATGTGGATGGAATAAGTTATCAGGACCTTCATTTGCTCAAAATGAGAAGAAACAGCTGCAAACATCCATTAATAATCATAGAATGTACAAAGTATCAATCGAGGAAAATTGGAAGTCATCAAAAATGAAATGGAACCTATGAAGATGGACATCTTAGGCATTAATGAGCTGAAATGGGCTGGCATTTGTCATTTTGAATCAGACAATCATGTGGTTTACTATGCTGGGAATGACAAATTGAACCGAAATGGCATTGTGTTTCAAGATTTATCCTGAAGTACAAAGCTGCCAGTGATAGGATAATATCCATATGCCTACAAGGAAGACCAGTTAATCTGATTTTCTTCAAATTTATGTACCAACTACTAATGCCAAAGACAAAGAAATTGAAGGTTTTTATCAACTTCTGCAGTCTGAAATTGATGAAACATGCAACCAAGATGTGTTGATAATTACTGGTGATGGAAATGCTAAAGTTGGAAACAAAGAAGAAGGACCCATGGTTGGAAAATATGGCCTTGGTGATAGATATAATGCCAAAGATCACATGCTAGAATTCTGCAACACTTATTCATGGGAAATACTTTTCTTCAATGACATAAATGGTGGCTATACACATGGACCTCATGGGATGGAATACACAGTAATCAAATCCACTACATCTGTAGGAAAGAGATGATGAAAAAGCTCAATATCATCAATCAGAACAAGGCCAAGGGCCAACTCTGGAACAGATCATCAATCGCCCGTATGCAAGTTCGAGTTGAAGCTGGAGATAATTAAAACAAGACCATGAGAGCCAAAGTATGACCTTGAGTACATCCCACCTGAATTTAGAGACCATCTCAAGAATAGATTTGACACATTAAACACTAACAACTGAAGGCCAGACGACTTGTGGGATGACATCAAGGACATCATACATGAAGAAAGCAAAAGGTTATTAAAAAGACAGGAAAGAAAGAAAATACCACAATGGATGTCAGAAGAGACTCTGAAACTTGCTCTTCAACATAGACCAACTAAAGCAAATGGAACAAATGATCACATAAAAGAGCTGAACAGAAGATTTCAAAGGGTGGCTTGAGAAAATAAAGTATTGTAATGACACATGCAAAGGCCTGGAGATAGAAAACCAAAAGGGAAGAACACACCCAGCATTTCTCAAGCTGAAAGAACTGAAGAAAAAAATTCAAGCCTTGAGTTCCAATTTGAAAGGATTCTATGGGCAAAATATTGAACAATGCAGGAAGCATCAAAAGAAGATGAAAGGAATACACAGAGTCACTGTACCAAAAAGAATTGGTCCATGTTCAACCATTTCAGGAGGTAGCATATGATCAAGAATGGTATTGAAGGAAGAAGTCCAAGCTGCACTGAAGGCATTGGCAAAAAAACAATTGGAATACCAATTGAGATGTTTCAACAATGGGATGCAGCATGCTGGAGGTGCTCTCTCATTTACGCCAAGAAATTTGGAAGACAGCTACCTGGACAACCGACTGGAAGAGATTCATATTTGTGCCCATTGCAAAGAAAGGTGATCCAACAGAATGAAGAAATTATTGAACAAATATCATTAATATCACATGCAAGTAAAATTTTGCTCAACATAGTTCAGCAGTACATCAACAGGAAACGGCCAGATATTCAAGCTGGATTTAGAAGAGGACATGGAACGAGGGATATCAGTGCTGATATCAGATGGATATTGGCTGAAAGTAAAGAATAACAGAAAGATGTTTACCTGTGTTTTATTAACCATGCAGAGGCAATCGGTAGTCTTGGATATTATGTAAGAAATCTTTTTCTTAGAATGGGATTTTTACACAAATGTAGGACTCTATTTCCCAGCACCCTCTTGATTCCAGGTGTGGCCAGGTGACTGTTTTCTGAGTAGAAGTGATGTGTGTCATTTCCCAGGCCAAAGCTTTTAAAATTCAGGTGTAGCTTCTCCACCCTCTTTTTTCCTTTCACTGGAAAAACGCAGAGGGGTCAGCCACAGATGGAAGGGTCTCTGATTCACCATGTGGAGAGAAACAACCAGCCAGCCAGGAACTTCCACTTTGGACTGTTACATCAGCGTGAAATAAGCTTTTATTGTGTTAAGCCACTGAAATGTTGGGGTTTGTTTGTTGCACTTCCAGCACTACCTCAACTACAACGGAAAACCTGACTTGAAATGCCTTGAAGACATTCAGAAGAGATGTCACATACGCTGTTAAATATGTGGGTCTGGAGCTCCAAAGAGAGGTTGGGATGGAGATTTAACTTTTCAAAACATCTGTGCATAAGTGGTAGTTAAAACTATGTGAATGCATGAGACTGCCAAAGAGAAAGTGTAGAGGGAAAAGAGGGTAAGACCTAGGACCTATCCTTGAGGGACAATAGTATTTAATAGTAAGATAGAAGAGAATGAGTCTGCAAAGGAGAAAGAAAATGGCAAGAGGAGTAGCAGGAGAACTGGGAGCATGTGGAGTCATAGAGGCAAAAGAAGACGAGGAAAAGGCTGCATGCCACTGAGAGGCCACCTATGGTGAGGCCTAAAAACCATCATGGGAATATCACTTAATGAGGACCTTAATGAGCATTGTTTTAGAAGATGCCTGAAGTCAGATTAGAAGGCTGAGAAATGAGTGAGGGGTGAGGAAATGGGGTCAGCAAGCACAAACAACTTTTTTTTTTTAGTAATTTTATTTTTCTGTTGTTGCTGAGAATATACACAGCAAAACATACACCAACTCAACAGTTTCTACATGTACCATTTAGTGACACTGATTACATTCTTCAAGTTGAGCAAACATTTTCACCCTCCTTTTTGAGTTGTTCCTCCCCCACTAAGATAAATTCATTGCCCCTTAAGGTTCCTATCTAACCTTTTAAGTTGCTGTTGTCAATTTGATCCCTTATAGACAGATCTTAAAAGAGCATAGTGTTCACAGTTGACATTTTTTACTAGTTAAAGTAAATTATCGTTTGGTTTTAAGAAGACTTCAGAGGATATTTTTGGCTTAAGGCTTAAAGATTATTCAGGGCAATAGTTTCAGGGGTTCATTCAGCCTTCATGGCTCCAGGAAGTCTGAAGTCCATGAACATTTGAAATTCTGTTCTGCATCTTCCCCCTCTTGATCAGGATCCTCTATAGAATCTTTGATCAAATGTTCAGTAATGGTATGGTAGCCAGGTACCATTCAGTTCTTCTGGTCAGAGACAACTTTTTGATGAGTTCTGAAGAGAGGAAGGAGCTACTGCAGAAGCTAGGAGCTGAGAGCCAAGACCTTCTACCCCACACTCAGCCTTGAAACCCCACCTTATTGCCTACTGACAGGGCTTTGCTATTCTAAGTCTTCATTAGCATTTCTTTCCTCTTTGGGATTGGCCTCCCCAAGCAGATGCTTTGATTGTTCTTTACAAGAACTTCCGCCAAAGACCCATCAACTCTTCAAGGGAAAGCATCAGCAGTTTGTACTCTAAAATTCTTTGAATCCCATGCCTCAAAGTCCAGCCTTGCTATTTCAACCAGTCCTGCACTATGGCATCATGATCCTTGCCTAATCCTAAGTCCCCTCATTGAAAGACCCACCTCAAATAAAACTCAATTCTCAGTAAATTCTGACCTTGCCTGCCTTTCACTCCCACTAGACACTGCTGAAACTGCTAGATGCCTTCTCCCCTACCCAGGTAAGCAATAAGTTTAGCTTTATCCCGTCAGCTGGTGTGTATGTGATGTTTGGGGAGCCAGCTGATGACAAAGTGGATGAAAAAAAAAAGTATGGGGCTTTCTGTTTTTTTTTTTTTTTTTTTTCTGTGGTGGTGGTGTTTTTAAATGGGAAAGACTTGAAGGTGTTCAAAGTCACTTGAGAGGAAAAGCTTAAGTAACCAGAAGAGGGATCTTGTCAGATTCATGTGAAGGCTGGAGAAGTTGGAATCAAAGTTAGACTAGGCAGAGGAATTACTGTGAAACTGGAGAGGAAACACTCCGCACTAAAAAGGAGGAAAGAATATGGATGCAAATGTGGTCAGGTTTCTACGGATGAGGCTGGGAAGGTGAAAGAGTTCTCATCTGACAGCTTCTATTTTCTCTGTAAATAGGGGTGAGGACTGTCTAATGGGTAAAGACAGGGGAGAGGGATGGAAGAGAGTGGAAAGTGTTTGGAATAGTTGTGGAGACTGGAAAAGTGAGCCAGACTGAGAAACGGTATAATGGCCATGAGTACGGAGAGCCATTTGAGATTGGTGGAGAAGCTGGACTGTATGAAGAAGAACGTGGCATCAGAATTGGAGGAAAGCTCATTAAAAACCTGCGATATGCAGATGACACAATGTACCTTGCTGAAAGCGAAGAGGACTTGAAGCACTTACTGATGAAGATCAAAGACCACAGCCTTCAGAATGGATAACACCTCACATAAAGAAAACAAAAATCCTCACAACTGGACTAATAAGCAACATCATGACAAACAGAGAAAAGATTGAAGTTGTCAAGGATTTCATTTTACTTGGATCTATAATCAACACCAATGAAAGCAGCTGTTGAGAAATCAAACGACACATTGCATTGGGCAAATTTGCTGCAAAAGACCCCTTTAAAGTGTTGAAAAGCAAAGATGTCACCCTGAAGACTAAGGTGCACCCGGCCTGACCCAAGCCATGGTGTTTTTAATTGCCTCATATGCATGCAAAACCTGGACAATGAATAAGGAAGACCAAAGAAGAACCGATGCCTCTGAATTAAGGTATTGGGAAAGAATACTGAATATACCATGGACTGCCAAAAGAAGGAACAAATCTGTCGTAGAAGTACAGCCAGAATGCTCCTTAGAAGAGAGGATGGCAAGACTATGTCTTACATACTTTGTACATGTTATCAGGAGGGATCA
Organism: Elephas maximus indicus; assembly: GCF_024166365.1. Taxonomy (NCBI): domain Eukaryota; kingdom Metazoa; phylum Chordata; class Mammalia; order Proboscidea; family Elephantidae; genus Elephas; species Elephas maximus. The sequence continues at coordinate 29,387,387 of NC_064829.1, forward strand.
GTCCCTGGAGAAGGTCATCATGCTTGGTAAAGCAGAGGGTCAACAAAAAAGAGGAAGACCCTTAAAGAGATGGATTGATGCAGTGGCTGCAACAATGGGCTCAAACATAGCAAAGATTGTGGGGATGGACAGGACCAGACAGTATTTCGTTTTGTTATATATGGGGTCGCTAGGAGTTGGAAATGACTAGATAGCAACTAACAACAACAACATATATAATATTTTTCATTTAATTCTTTCAACAAACCTATTCGGGACTGGAGTCCACGGGTGGTACAAAGAGTTACTGCATTCCACTGCTAACTGAAAGGCTGGAAACTCAAGTCCACCTAGAGGCACTTTAGGAGAAAGGCCTGGTGATTTACTTCCCAAGAATCTGCCACTGGAAACCTTCCGGAGCACATTTCTACTCTGACACAACTGCAGTCACCATGAGTCAGAGTCAACTCCATGGCAACTGGTATGAGGGACCTAAATTACTTAGTGTTTTTTTACTTACCTCTAGCCTAGACCATCTTCCCAGGCTGCTGCTAATCTTAACAGAGACAGCCACATACACACCTGATCAACAGAATTAGGAAAGACTAAGGAGGAAAAAGGAAGGGAGATAATTCTTAGTAATGAAGAATCAGCTTTGTCACAGAGGAAAAATAAATTCATGTCTTAATAAAAGGTGGAATTTACTGCCTGGTGCCCCAACAGGGGGCACAGTTGATCAAATAGAACCTGAGACTCCCACCAACCTGAGAGACCCCAGAGGGTGTCACACGCTTGCTGGTGAACAAGTCTTTCAGCAATAGTCGCCCTTTCTGCCACTTCCTCCTCTTCCACCCACTTCCCCTCACAACTCTGGAACTTCTTGAGGTGGTCTCACCACTGCCTTTGCTGCTCTTGCCTGCTGAGGCCCAGGTGCTGCCCCAGGATGCCAAAGGACGAGAGCAGCACTGTGTTTTCAAAGAAGTGAGGGAAAGAAAAATCCTCCCTCTCTCCCTCTCACTTTCATATTTTCATCCACTGCTCTTGCCCCCAGGGGCTCCACTTGAAAACAATTGCCTTAACTTAGGCCTAGAGCAGCCCTCACATCTCAGGCCTTAAAAAGATGGCTCTCTAGAGTAGGTGTAAGGAGTCCTAGTGGCACAATGGTTAAATATTTGGCTGCTAACCAAGAGGTTGGGGGTTCAAACCCATCAGCCACTCTGTGGGAGAAGAGACCTTGTGATCTGCTCCTGTGAAGATTACAGCCTAGGAAACCCTATGGGCCAGTTCTACTCTCTCCTATAGGGTCATTATGAGTCAGAATGACCGGCACACAACAACAACAGGGAAGGTGTGTGTGCGTGTGTATGTGTCAGTGAGTATGTGTTTCTCTGTGTGGCGTACAGGGAGGGGCAGCAAGGAGTGGAAACTCAGCAATTATTGGCATTTACCTCTTGCAAACAAACTCAGGCAAATAGCTGCCTACAGACCTTAGGCTCCACCCAGTTTTTCTGACCCTGAAAGACTGGTCTGATCTCAATCTACCTTCAAGCCAGGGCCTCTGCTATTGAAGCAATCGTTGCTGTTGTTAGGTACCCTGGAGTTGGTTTCAACTCATAGCGACCCTATGTACAACAGAACTAACGCTGCCCGATCCTGCACCAGCCTCACAATTGTTATACTTGAGCCTGTTGTTGCAGCCACTGTGTCAATCCATCTCCTTGAGGGTTTTCCTCTTTTTCGTTGACTCTCTACTTTACCAAGCATGATGTGCTTCTCCAGGGACTGATCCCTCCTGATAACATGTCCAAAGCATGTGAGACAAAGTCTTGTCATCCTCACTTCTAAGGAGCATTCTGGTTGTACTTCTTCCAAGACAGCTTTGTTCATTCTTCTGGCAATTTTCTTCACCAACAAGCTTTTAGCCTAAAACTGGGCGAGGCACCATGAGGCTACTCAAGGAATAGGAGTCTACCATTGGGCAGGTGGTGGGACCAGCCGAGGGTACAGAGCGACCACTCAATCCACCAGAGCCTTCCCCTCATACAGCAAAGTGCTTATCCTAGTTGTTGACTAGAAGCTGGCTCCGACTCAAGACAACTTAATGTGTATCAGGGTAGATCTGTGCTCCTTAAGGTTTTTGTTGGCTGATTTTTTGGAAGTAGATTGCCAGGCCTTTCTTCCAGGTGCCTCTGTATGGACTTGAACCTCCAACCTTTTAACCATTTGCACCACTCAGGGACAATAAGCTGAACAAGTGAGAACAAGCTGAACTAAGAGGACAGAAAACGAAAATGGGGGTGGGGGTGTCCACACAGCCTCTCTTCAGGAGTTTGGTCAGGGGGTGGTTTTTGTTTGGGGATTTTATGGGGAACATGGACACCTGTGCCCCAAGACAAAGGCCATAGAGCCCAGCTATTACAGGGGGACCAAAGAAGTGGGGTGGGCTATCAGCTAGAGTGCAACACTCATGTCCCTGGTGGACTGCTTTCCAGATGTCGAAAAACAAAACTTTGGGTAAGAATACAGGGCTGAGAAGAAAGCTGCCCTGTGAGAGAACAACACGCCTGGAGGGTGGGGCCTGAGGCAGAAGCAGGAGAATGTTTGAGGCTGGGGCTCCAGGGTCTGGGTGCCGTGGCGCTGATATTTCATAGTTCACAGGCCTGCTATTAATAGCTCAGTCCCACATGTGTTCCCTTGAAGTTATTTGGAATATAGAATTTAATTGTTCCCCAGCTGGCGAGACTGCTAAGTCAACCCCAGCGCTAGCCAGTCCTTTCCTGCCTGAATGCCCCCATCCTCCCAGGCAGGCGACTAGGGGACCCACCCAGTAAGCTGTGGCTCCAATTTCCCTGCCTCCCCCTCCCCAGGAATGGCAGCCAAAGAGACAGGGCCGTCCCTCACTAATTCTATGGAAACCTAAACAGGGAACCATCCAGCTGGCCAGCTGCTGCTCCTCCTAGTTCAGGGCAGGGGTGTCTTTTAAAAGGTCCTTCTCCCTGCTTCGCTGACTTTTCTTCCCCTCTGTATCTGTACTCTATTGTCACAATGATGCTGCAGATCCAAACCAAACCCATTGCCATTGAGTCTATTCCAATCCAGAGACTGGATTAAATAATAAGTAACAACAATTTATTATTTCTCAGGAGTCTGTGGGCCGGCAGGGAGCTCTGCTGATCTGAGTCATGTTCAGCTGATCTCTACTGGACTCACTATGTGTCTGCAGCCAGTAGAGGGCTGGCTGGCCTCGGTTGGGGTGACAGTTCTGCTCCACGTGGCCTCTAATCCTCCAGCAGGCTAGCCTGGGCTTGTTCTCATGGTAGAAGCAGACACGCAAGAGAGCAAGTGGAAGTGTCCAAGGTGTCTTAAGGCCTAGGCTTAAAATTGCCAGTGTCACATTGTCTGAGTCATATACTGCTGCTATAACAGAAATACCACAAGTGGATAGCTTTAACAAAGAGAAATTTATTCTCTCACAGTCTAGTAGGCTAGAAGTCTGAATTCAGGTCATCAGCTCGAGGGGAATGCTTTCTCTCTCTGTCGGCTCTGGAGGAAGATCCTTGTCATCAGTCTTCCTTAGGTCTGGGAGCATCTCAGTCCAGGAACCTCAGGTCTAAAGGGTATGCTCTGCTCCTGGCGCTGCTTTCTTGGTGGTATGAGGTCCCCATGTCTCTCTGCTCACTTCTCTCTTTTATATCTTGAAAGAGAGTGGCTTAAGACACTATCTAATCTTGTAGACTTCATCAATATAACTTCCACTATTCCATCTTGTTACATCATAGTGATAGGATTTACGACACATAGGGAAATCACATCAGAAGATAAAATGGTAGACAATCATACAAGGGAATCATGATCTAGCCAAGCTGACAGATATATTTAGGGGACACAATTCAATCCATGACACACATCCACTGCTGTCCACTGGCCAAAGCAAGTCACAAGGCCAGCCCAGATGAAAGGAGTGGGGAAATGGCTCCATTTCTCAAAGAGCTGCAAAGTCACATTATAAATGGCACAGGCACAGGGAAGGGTGAAAAACTGGGATGACTTTTGCAGTTGATGTCCTACTCGCTTCATAGGAAGGCTCTCTTCCATGGACCAAGGCCCTCAGGCAGACACTCCCTCTATCCTGACATACCTGAAAGGAGGCTGAGTATGGAAGGCTTAACCAGTGGCATCCCTGTGGCGGTATTGGGGGTGGGGGGTGTGGGCCATACCGGGGACACTGGCAGAGGGGGTGACACCAAAATTACTGCCTATAAAATGTTTGTTCAGTGTTTCAGCAGAAATTTATTATTTTTTATAAAAATATCCCTGTAGTTAGTTATAACAACAAAAACATTTTTCATAAACCCAGCTTACATGTATCAATATACCTACAAGGCTAAAGCTCTAGGCTAATTTACTTTCTGAACCGTCTAATGCGCTCTGGTCAGAGCTGTCATTCTTACCCAGTTAGAATGAGGCTTGGAATCATGGGGTTTCATCTGCACTCGCTACAAGCACATGCAATTGTTTTTGTTGCTACTGGGTGTTTTTAGAGTCACTGATTTTGTCAAATCTTCTGGTGTTTTAGCTACAATATTTGTGATAATTAGTATCTGTGGACCTATGTCCATAACTTTTTTGAGAATAAAGTAGTATTTAAAGGAAAAGAAGGAGTGATATTCAGAAATTACGATTTACGAGTAACAGTACAAAAAACATCTCTAAGCATTCTGTATGGTCTCGTATGGGAGGAGGTCCATGGGGCAGGTGACACCATGAGTTGAACGCACTGGGTGACACCAACCCTAGTGACACCACTGGGCTTAACTGCAGAGGAAGGGGCCAGAATTGAAAACCAGGCAACCAAGTGGCCACCAGAACTGAGGAGGTTCTCAAGACCAAAAATAAGGCAAAGGGATTAAGACAGGAACCCAATCAACCCAATGGTAGAAGTCAGAGACTTGGTCACCGGAAAAAGCAAGAGTCAGGTTGTCAGTAATAGGTGGAGGGTCAAACCAGGACTAGAAGAGAGATTTATTAGAAAACTTAAAAGCACTAATAATGGCCATCATTTCTTGGGCATTTAACATGTGCTAGGTATTGTGCTAAATACTATATATTTAATCCTGTTCTATGAGGGTATTATAAGCTCTACCTTTTGTTGTTGTGGTTGTTGTTGTTGTTGTTTTTTCCATAGGGGTTTTCATGGTTATAACCATTTGGAAGCAGACCGTCAGCACTTTCTCCCAAGGATCCCCTGGATGGGTCTGAACTGACAATCTTTCAGTTAATAGCCACACATTTAACCATTTTCACCACCCAAGGACTCCACATAATCCCCATTTTTATCATTAAGAAAATTAAGACTCAGAGAGTCCAAGACCACAGAGTTAGTAAGTGTAGAGGATTTTAAATGGTTCATGTCAACATTTATTGTGTACCTTCTGTGTACAGGCTCTGGGCTAGGTACTGTGAAGAAAAACATCACCGAGACATAACAATTTGTCTCTATTCACCTAGAGCAACAGAGGGAGAAGGAGACTAATAGGAATTAACTCCATGAACAACTACCTCCTTTGCCATGAGACCAGAAGAATTGGATGGGGCCCAGCTACATTTACTGAACATTTTGATAAAAGATTCTACAGAAGAACCTGATCAAAGGGGGGAAAATGCAGAACAGAATTTAAAATTCTCATGAACTCCAGACTTTCTGGAGCCATGGAGGCTGGATGAACCCCTGAAAATATTACCCTGATATAATCCCCAGAAGTCTTCTTAAAAACCAAATAATAGTTTACCTTAACTAATAAAGCATGTCTGCCTTGAGCATTGTGCTCTCTCAAGCTCTATCTATTTGGGATCAAACTGACAACAGCAACTCGAAAGATTAGACAGGAAACATAGGGGGCAGCGAGTTTATGTCAATGGAAGAAGAACAACTCAGAAAAGGAAGGTAAGAATGGTTGTACAACTTGAAGAATGTAATCAATGTCACCAAATTGTAATGTAGAAATGGTTGAATTGATCTATGTTTTGCTGTGCATATTCTCAACAACAACAAAATAAATAAAACTATATTTAAAAAAAAAAAAAGCATGAGGGGTGCAAACCGGGTCATAGGGGTAAGGGCAAGTAAATCAACAGGTCATTTCCCCACTGTGTAATGATTGTGTGTGTGAAAAGACCATGAACAGGTCTGCCTCACTCCCAAGTATTAGTACATGGCTTTTCTACTGCACTATATTGGCTTCTTAGAGTCTGTTTCAGTTAGAGTTGCCTTTGGCTGTTAGTAACTGAGATGGAAATAACAGTGGCTGAACAAGGGCAACTTTATTGTTTTCTGTCACATAAAGCCTAGAGTTGGGCAGCCCTAGCTAGCATGAGGGTTCCTTCTTCCTTCCTCTCCGCTATCGTTAGACCACAGCTTCCACCCTCAGGGTTGTCCCAAAGTCCAAGATGCATGCTAGAACTCCAGCTCTCACATCCTCGGCCCAGGCAAGAAGCAGGACGAAGGCAGAAGGGCAAAAAGATCCTCTTCTACCCAACACTCTTTTAAGGAACGGTCCCAGAGGTCTCACCCGTCAACTTCTGCTTACATCTCACTGGCCTGAAATCACATGGGCTGCACGGGAAGTCGGGGAATGCAGTCTGTTGGCTGTCTACATAGCCTTCCAGTTGAATGAGATTTCTGTTACTAAGGTACTGGGTGACCATTGAGCAGTCTGAACAAGGTCCTGGAGATGTGTCTAGGCTCCCTCATTCCACTGCTGGTGGCAGGACTGTCCCTGGGCTTTTCCTCCGGGAGTGGATTACCATCAGCCTCAGCTGGGATGGGAACGTGGTGGGCTGTAGGCAGGACCCAGCCTAGCACACGAAGACTGCTTTCCTGCATCCTCTGTGAATTCGGCCTGTTTCCCACACTCAATGGGAGACCACCAATGAGCCTAGACCTGAAGACCAAGGCTGTGGTTGGGAACCCAGAGACTGACAGCTAACCCTGGTCCTCCGCACTCTTCTGCTTTCCTGGCCCACTTAGCTAGGTTCTGTGTGGGCAAGAGTCTGTCCTGTTGGACTGGCAACTCTGACGGCCACAGCCGTAGTTCTGCCATTGTGGAGAGTGCTTTACCTAGAGGAGATATTTGGTAAACAGTCGGTACACACACGAACACAACGCATGGCTTCGATGCAGTTGTAGCTGCAAGGTCCCAATGAGAAGAGGACAACTGTAGGAGCTGAAAGCATAAAGTGGTCCCAGCTGAGAGCTGTAACCACTTCTCCTCTCCCCTGTCCAACTTCTACACAAATGGTGGGCCCAGAGCCTCAAGTCCCCAAAGCACAGCTAGCACAAGGCTGTGGTACACAACAGAGTTTACTGAAGGCTGAGGATAACATAAGGGTTGTTAGCTGCCTTAGAATCGGCCCTGACTCATGGCAACCCCACGCACAATGGAACAAGATGTTGTCCGGTCCTGCGCCCTCCCCATGATGGATTGTGGGTTGCACCATTGTGATCCACAGGGTTTTCACTGGCTGATTTTCAGAAGTAGATTGCCAGGTCTTTCTGCTTAGTTCATCTTAGTTTGGAAGCTCCGCCGAAAACTGAAACTTGTTCAGCATCATAGCATCATGCACTGGTTGAAAAATAACCCCCCTGGAGTGCTGATCACTTCCCCCTCCTGCTGTCTCTCCGGAGTTCCTTACCTACCTCTGGGTTCCTAGACCCCTTCCCCACTCCCAATTTTTCCATGCTCCATGTTCACGACTCCCACCCCACCACCTCTCTCCACTCCCAGGAAGAGAAGTCAGAGATGCTTCAGACTTCTTTTTTGGTAATGAAAATGTCCTAAAACTAGACAGTGGTGACCACTGCATCAGTCTGTGAATATACTAAAAACCACTGAATTGTACCATTTACACGGCTGATTTTTTTTTTATTAAGTGAAAGTTTACAGCTCAAGTTAGTTTCTCATACAAAAATGTGTACATACGTTGTTATGTGACCCTAGTTGCTCTCCCTATAATGTGACAGCACACTCCTCCTTTCCACCCTGGATTCCTGTGTCCATTCAACCAGCTCCTGTCCCTTTTTACTTTCTCATCTCACCTCCGGGGAGCTGCCCATTTAGTCTCATGTATCTACTTGAACTAAGAAGACTCTCTCATTTTATGTCTTTTTTTTTATTATTTTTATTGCGCTTTAAGTGAAAGTTTACAAATCAAGTCAGTCTCTCACACAAAAAATTATATACACCTTGCAACATATTCCTAATTGCTCTCCCCCAATGAGACAGCCCGCTCCCTCCTTCCACTCTCTCTTTTCATGTCTACCCCGCCAGCTTCTAACCCCCTCTACCCTCTCATCTCCCCTCCAGACGGGAGATGCCAAGATAGTCTCAAGTGTCCACCTGATCCAAGAAGCGAAGCTCACTCCTCACCAGCATCCCTCTCCAACTCATTGTCCAGTCCAATCCCTGTCTGAAGAGTTGGCTTTGGGAATGGTTTCTGCCCTGGGCCAACAGAAGGTCTGGGGGCCATGACCACCGGGGTCCTTCTAGTCTCAGTCAGACCATTAAGTCTGGTCTTTTTACGAGAATTTGGGGTCTGCAACCCCTGCTCCCTCAGGGGTTCTATGTTGTGTTCCCTGTCAGGGCAGTCATCAGTTGTAGCCAGGCACCATCTAGTTCTTCTGGTCTCAGGATGATGTAGTCTCTGGTTTATGTGATCCTTTCTGTCTCTTGGGCTCATAATTACCTTGTGTCCTTGGTGTTTTCATTCTCTTTTGGTCCAGGTGGGTTGAGACCAATTGATGCATCTTAGATGGCTGCTTGCTAGTGTTTAAGACCCCAGACGCCACTCTCCAAAGTGGGATGTTGAATGTTTGCTTAATAGATTTTATTATGCCAATTGACTTAGATGTCCCCTGAAGCCACCGCCCCTGCTACGCTGGCCTTCGAAGCATTCAGTTTATTCAGGAAACTTCTTTGGTTTAGTCCGGTTGTACTGACCTCGCCTGTATTGTGTGCTGTCTTTCCCTTCACCTAAAATAGTTCCTATCTACTATCTAATTAGTGAATACCCCTCTCCCACCCTTCTTCCCTCCCCCTTCTTATCATTTTATGTCTTATAGTTCAGTCTAATCTTTGTCTGAAGAGTCGGCTTCTGGAATGGTTTCAGTTCTGGGCTGAGAGTCCGGGGCCATGTCTTCCAGGGTCCCTCCAGTCTCAGCGAGACCATTAAGTCTAGTCTTTTTACTAGAATTTGAGCTCTGCACCCCACTTTTCTCCTGCTCCGTCAGGGACTCTCTGTTGTGTTCCCTGTCAGGGTGGTCATTGGTGGTAGCCAGGCACGATCTAGTTCTTTTGGTCTCAGGCTGATGGAGTCTCTGGTTTGTGTGGCCGTTTCTGTCTCTTGGGATAGTATTTTCCTCGTGTCTTTGGTGTTCTTCATTCTCCTTTGCTCCAGGTCGGTTGGGACCAATTGATGTATCTTAGATGGCCACTCGCTAGCTTTTAAGACCCCAGATGTAAATGGCTTATTTTTTTACTGGTGTACCAGTTGCCCTCGAGTTGACTCTGCCTCATGGAGACCTGTATGTGTCAGAATAGAACTGTACCCCATATTGTAGTCAATGGCTGATTATTTGAAAAAAGATCACCAGACCTTTCTTCTGAGGTGTCCCTGGGTGGGCTTGAACCACTAACCTTTCAGTTAACAGCTAAGCGCATTAACCGTTTACATCACTAAGAAAAAAAAAAGCTCAGTCTGCATGTCTTCCTGGAGACTTAGGGCCTCCCTGAGAACAGGAGATATCTATTTGCTTTACATCGACTCTCATGAAGCAAGTCACCAGAGCTGTTCCTCCCAGAATAGGGAAAGAATTTGCCTCAAGGACAAATTCTAGCTCCCCTCACCCTGCAGAATTTGCCCACAGCCCCACACCTCTATTTCTCCTCAGCAACATCAATTCAAAGAGCCAGGCTTCAGCTCCAGCAACAGGAGTGGCTGGCTTCTCTGAGGGCAGTTGAGCTCTGCTACCCGTCTCTCTGTGACAAAGGCTAGCTAGCACCCAGCAGGCATTCAGCACGCAGTTGATGAACAGAAGCAGGAGGAAAGGAATAAAGGAATGGCTGAAATTACGTGCCAGGGCAGTGAGAGCCCGAGATCATACCCAGGCTTTTAACTCCCAGTTAGGGCTCTTTTCAAGGAGCCACTCCACTTAGCTTTGATCATCACGCCAATCTGCTGGCCCCGGTGCAGGGCAGCTGGATGCTGTCTCTGCATTTCCAAGCTTCTACCATTTTTACCATTCTCTCTGAGGCTGTCAGGGTGGCAGTGTGAAGACAAATGGACACAATGCCTTGCCTTCGCCAGTGCTAAGGGCCTTTTCACAGGGAGAGTGAAAATAAATGACTCAAATGTTCCTTTTGGCTCAGGCAATTGTTTAAATAAGATTTATCCACCAGCTGCCAAAGAAGAGGGCTGGGGGGAGGGCCGAAGCTCCTTCAGACCACTCCCTGGCAGGTCTGCATGGAACTGGACGGAGGTTCATGTGCCACTGTTTGTTTTACTGAAGGCAAACCACTGCCGGTCAGGCCACTGAAAACCAGCTCCCAGCTGGAGCAAAAAGCCACTCATTTCACCAGGGAACGCAGAGCTTCTACCGCTCAGAAATGTTTCCAGAACAGAGTGAGCCTTGTGCAAGCCCAGAGTGGGCTCAGCCTTCCCACTGGTTTGCTGCCCGGTGCCCAGGACCCAGGAGCCATTCTCAGGCAGTTGACTCTGTGGGGCCACCAGTTGGGCAGTGAACAGCTTGCCAGTCACCCTGGCCGCCCGCCGGGTCCTGGCACGAGGGCCATCTCAGCTGCCTGTCTCCTTTGAGTGGCTCAGAACCAGTGACTGGGCTGTGTGTGGAGACAGGCAGGCAATGCCCATAAATTGCGCAGCACATGGGGAGGGGTCAGGGGCACGGGTTGTGAAAACGACCTCTGAATCTTGGTCAATAGTGTGAGCCCAGGGAGGCGTCATCCTAAGTCGGGCCACTGAGGCCTGTGATGATTAGGTGCCATATGCGCAAGAGGTACCTGCACATGCCAGGGCCATGGTGGGCGTGCCAAACCTCATTTCCCATCCCTACATTCAAATCACACCTGGGGTGGTCCCACTACTTTCTCTACTTCATCTGCCCTCACACACCTTTTGGAGGCTTTGGCCTTGCCACTCCAGCTGGTCATTCCCGAGTATCACATAGATTTCCCACCTCTGGACTTTGCTCCCTCAGGTCCCCTGTCTAGTCAGCCTTTCCAAGTCCCAGCCTCATATGGGAGGCAGGATACCACAGTGGCTGAGGTAGGGCCTGCCTGCTTAGTCTGTTCCCCAAACTGCCTCCTCTAAGGCCCTGAGGGATGTTACCTGGGTCTGTCTTCTCTGCAAAATGAGGCTAACTCTTCCTACCTCAGAGGCTCCATGTGAGAAGTAAGAGCAAGGATGCCTGTGTGGAGCCTTTGGAAGGCTTCAGTCCACCCTCCATGATGGAGCACACAGCTGGGAGGGATTTCTCCCTCCTCACAGCATTTCTGGAGGCACCTATTGCGTCAGCCTCTTGAATTAACCATGAGGTTCAAGTCTGTACACCTCCCCTCCCCAACCAGGCTGAGAGTATCCCATAGGCAGGGCCCACGCCTTCTAGAGCAGCCAGTGGAAAATGTGCTACCTGATTGGCTTGTCCCCATCAGGAACCAGGTGGACATGGGGGAGGGCATACACGGGCTGTGGGGAATTCTTGGCTTCACCCTTGGGTCCCCAAAAGTGGTTCCCATTCAGTTTTCTTAACCTGAAATCCACAGTCCCTACAGGTACATTGACGGATTCAGAGGGAATACCCATTGCCATCATTGAGTGGATTTCCATTCACAGTGACCCTATAGGACAGAGTAGAACTGCCCCCCTAGGGTTTCAGAAGCTGTAGATCTTTACAAAAGCAGAGTGCCACATCTTTCTCCCTCGAGGAGCAGCTGGTGGGTTCGAACCACCAATCTTTCCATTAGCAGCTGAGAGCTTTAGCCACTGAGCCACCAGGGCTCCTTTCAGGGAAAATAAACCAAAAATCAAACCTGTTGCCACTGAGTTGATTCCAACTCATAGGAACCCTATAGAACAGAGTAGAACTGCCCCATACGGTTTCCAAGGAGCAGCTGTTGGATTCGAACTGCTGACCTTTTGGTTAACAGCTGAGCTCTTAATCACTGTGCCACCAGGGCTTCTCAGGGAGAATAAATTCCTCAAAATAGATTCTAAATTGGGTGTCTATGTCTGCGTTTGTTTCCCAACTCTGCTTTATTTTCCTAACATCACTTAATACCCTGAAATTTTATGATTTGCATGTATATTGTCTGTCTCCACCACCAGAAAGTAAGTTTGTTTTGCTCCCAGCTACAATCTCAGAGCCTACACCAGAGACCAGCACCTAGTAGGTTTTCAGTATCTTTTGAATGAATGAATAATAAGATATTTTGACCCAATGGTGAAGGACCACAGACCATGTCCTATGATGGGGGTCCAGGCAAGTACTAAACACTCTGCTGGGCTCCTCCTCCCTAGGTGGCTCCTGGGTGGGGAACAGCTAGAGCAGAGACTGGAGTCTCCTGGAGGAAGAGTCTATTCAGGAGAGGGTCTCAGAGAGCCAGATTGGACCTATCCGAGAGGAAGAGAATTTGAGGCCCTCAGAACAAAGTCTCCTTGTCCTATCATCTTCCAAGGACAGCAGGGCTGTGGGCTTCTGCTCTATTATCTATTGCCGTGTAATAAACAGTCCCAAAACTTAGTGGCTTAAAACAACATCAATTTTGTTATATCTCATGATTTTATTATCAGGAATTCAGGAACGGCTTGACTGGTTGATTCCCCTGCCTCATGTAGCACTGATTTAGGTCACTTGATGGTATTCAGCTGGCAGGGGGGCTGGTCTAGAGGGTCCAAGCCAGCTTCACTCATAGGTCTGGTGCCCTGGTGGGATGGCTGGAAGACTGGCTCAGTGGAAGCTGTCTTCTGGAGTGCCTGCTCCTGGTCTCCTGGGGTCATCAGACCCCTCACCCAGCAGCTCAGGGCTCCCCGAGGCTGTTTCAAGAGGCCAAGGCAGGAGTTACAAGGCTTCTTTTGACTTAGCCTTGGAAGTCATGTAGCATCACTTCCACCACATTCTACTGGTTACAAGCAAGTCACAGAGCCAGAGCCAGCCCAGATTCAAGAGAAGGGTGCTACGGAGGGGCATGAATATCACTGGGGTGGGGGTGGGAGACAAGCTACCATAGCCTTCCTCCATGGTGGGCTTGGGGGCAGGGCCTGAAGCCAGGGATGCTGGACTGCGCCAGAACGAGTCAAGGAGCCTTACCCCTGTGATGGGTTTGCCCTGGAACAAAAATCAAAGGACTGTCTATGTGACCTCAAAAGAAACTCAACCACTTGAACGTCCATTTGACCCCATATTCTGTTTCAACAGTTTGTCCAAGGCAACTGCTCAATAAAAATTTCATGTTCCAAGCATTATTAACCACATACCATATTACTGGAATCCCTGGGTGGGACAAATATTTTAGCACTTGAGTATTAGCTGAAAGATTAGAGCTTTGAACCCACATAGAGGTGCCTCAAAAGACAGGCCTGATGATCTACTTCCAAAGGTCACAGCCTTGAAAATCCTATGGAACAGTTCTAATCTGGCACACATGGGGTTACCATGAGTTGGAGTCAATTCAACAGCAATCAATAAGACCCATATTATTACATGCTTGTATTTTCATCTAGGTCTATGATTGCACTTCCTTTTTGGGCCTGCAGGACTAATGAAGAGTTGTCCTCTCCTGGCACTGTCTCCGACGCTCCAGAGGCTGCTGCTCTTCCTTCAACCTTTGAATCCCTCTACGCTCTGAATCCCCCATGTGCCTATCAGTTTGTTGTACTGTGGAGGCTTGCTTGTTGCTGTGATGCTGGAAGCTATGCCACCAGTATTCAGATGCCAGCAGGGTCACCCATGGAGGACAGGTTTCAGCTGAGCTTCCAGACTAAGACAGACTAGGAAGAAGGACTTGGCAGTCTACTTCTGAAAAGCATTAGCCAGTGAAAACCTTATGAATATCAGTGGAACACTGGCTGATATAGTGCTGGAAGATGAGGCCCCAGGTTGGAAGGCACTCAAAGCATGACTGGGAAAGAGCTGCCTCCTCAAAGTAGAGTGGGCCTTAATGACATAGATGGAGTCAAGCTTTCGGGGCCTTCATTTGCATGTGGCACGACTCAAAATGAGAAGAAACAGCTGCAAACATCCATTAATAATCAGAACCTGGAATGTACGAAGTATGAATCTAGGAAAATTGGAAATCATCAAAAATGAAATAGAACGCATAAACATTGATATCCTAGGCATTAGTGAGCTGAAATGGACTGGTATTGGTCATTTTGAATCAGACTGTCATGTAGTCTACTATGCTGGGAATAACAACTTGAAGAGGAATGGTGTTGCATTCATTGTCAAAAAGAACATTTCAAGATCTATCCTGAAGTACGCTGTCAGTGATAGGATAATATCCATACGCCTACAAGGAAAACCAATTAATATGACTATTATTCAAATTTACACACCAACCACTAGGGTCAAAGATGAAGAAATAGATTTTTATCAGCTACTGCAGTCTGAAATTGATCGAACGTGCAATCAAGATGCATTGATAATTACTGGTGATTGGAATGCAAAAGTTGGAAAGAAAGAAGAAGGATCAGTAGTTGGAAAATATGGCCTTGGTGATAGAAACAATGCCGGAGATTGAACGATAGAATTTTGCAAGACCAACGACTTCTTCATTGCAAATACCTTCTTTCACCAACATAAACGGTGACTATACACATGGACCTCACCAGATGCAACAGACAGAAATCAAATTGATTACATCTGTGGAAAGAGATGATGGAAAAGCTCAATATCATCAGTCAGAACAAGGCCAGGGGCTGACTGTGGAACAGACCATCAATTGCTCATATGTAAGTTCAAGCTGAAACTGAAGAAAATCAGAGCAAGGCCATGAGAGCCAAAATATGACCTTGAGTATATCCCACCTGAATTCAGAGACCACCTAAAGAAAAGATTTGATGCACTGAACACTAGTGACCAAAGACCAGACGAGTTGTGGAATGACATCAAGGACATCATCCATGAAGAAAGCAAGAGGTCACTGAAAAGACAGGAAAGAAAGAAAAGACCAAGATGGATGTCAGAGGAGACTCTGAAACTTGCTCTCGCACATCGAGCAGCTAAAGCAAAAGGAAGAATTGATTAAGTAAAAGATCTGAACAGAAGATTTCAAAGGGCATCTCGAGAAGACAAAGTAAAGTATTAGAATAACATATGCAAAAAGCTGGAGATGGAAAACCAAAAGGAAAGAACACGCTTGGTGTTTCTCAAGCTGAAAGAACTGAAGAAAAAATTCAAGCCTCGAGTTGCAATGGTGAAGGATTCTATGGGTGAAATATTAAATGACGCAGGAAGCATCAAAAGAAGATGGAAGGAATACACAGTCATTATACCAAAAAGAATTAGTCGATGTTCAACCATTTCAAGAGCTGGCATATGACCAGGAACCAGTGGTACTGAAGGAAGGAGTCCAAGCTGCTCTGAAGGTATTGGTGAAAAACAAGGCTCCAGGAATTGAGGGAATATCAGCTGAGACATTTCAACAAATAGGTGCAGCGCTGGAGGTGCTCACTCGTCTATGCCAAGAAATATGGAAGACAGCTTCCTGGCCAACTGACTGGAAGAGATCCATATTTGTGCCTATTCCCAAGAAAGGTGATCCAACCAAATGTGGAAATTATAGAATATCATTAATATCAGAAGCAAGCAAAATTCTGCTGAAGATCATTCAAAAACGGCTGCAGCAGTATTTCAACAGGGAACTGCCAGAAATTCAGGTTGATTTCAGAAGAGGACGTGGAACCAGGGATATCATTGCTGATGTCAAATGGATCCTGTCTGAAAGCAGAGAATACCAGAAGGATGTTTACCTGTGTTTTATTGACTATGCAAAGGCATTCGACTGTGTGGATCATAACAAGTTATGGATAACATTGAGAAGAATGGGAATTTCAGAACACTTAATTGTCATCATGAGGAACCTTTACATAGATCAGGAGGCAGCTGTTCGGACAGAACATGGCGATACTGATTGGTTTAATGTCAGGAAAGATGCGCATCAGGGTTGTATTCTTTCACCATACCTATTCAATCCATATGCTGAGCAAATAATCCGAGAAGCTGGACTATATGAAGAAGAACGGGGCATCAGGATTGGAGGAAGACTCATTAACAACCTGCATTATGCAGATGACACAACCTTGCTTGCTGAAAGTGAAGAGGACTGGAAGCACTTACTAATGAAGATCAAAGATCACAGCCTTCAGTATGGATTGCACTTCAACATAAAGAAAACAAAAATCCTCACAACTGGACCAATGAGCAACATCATGATAAATGAAGTAAAGATTGAAGTTATCAAGGATTTCATTTTACTTGAATCCACAATCAACGCCCATGGAAGCAGCAGTCAAGATATCGAAAGACGCATTACATTGGGTAAATCTGCTGCAAAAGACCTCTTTAAAGTGTTGAAGAACAAAGATGTCATCTTGAAGACTAAGGTGCGCCTGGCCCAAGCCATGGTATTTTCAATTGCATCATATGCATGTGAAAGCTGGGCAATGAATAAGGAAGACCAAAGAAGAATTGATGCCTTTGAATTGTGGTGTTGGCGAAGAATATTGAATATACCATGGACTGCCAAAAGAATGAATAAATCTGTCTTAGAAGTACAACCAGAATGCTCCTTAGAAGCAAGGATGGTGAGACTGTATCTTACATACTTTGGACATGCTGTCAGGAGGGATCAATCCCTGGAAAAGGACATCATGCTTGGCAAAATACAGGGTCAGCAGAAAAGAGGAAGACCCTCAAAGAGGTGGATTGACATGGTGGCTGCAACAATGAACTCAAGCATAACAATGATTGTAAGGATGGTGCAGGACCAGGCAGTGTTTCGTTCTGTTGTGCATAGGGTCACTATGAGTAGGAACTGACTCGACGACACCTAACGAGAACAACAACAACACCCTCTGAATATGCCAATCTCTGAGAAACCAAGCCTGAGAAGCCAACCAACTGTGGCTGGTTTGCTCTGGAAACATTTAGAGTTATATTTCAGGTGAGAGCAGTACCGTTCCCAAAGTGCCCCAGCAGTTCCAACCATATTCAGGGAAGATCTCACCCACAAACTGAGAGGAAGGGGCTGGGGGAGGAAGTGAGACTCTTTGGGAAGGCAGCTGGAACTCAGGCCGCAGACCCTGCCCTTTGGCAAAGCAAGGGAACATGGCCTCCTGGGAAAAAGTCACAAATGACCGCGTGCATGTTAGGAATCCAAACTAAGCACTTCTTGGAAAACCCTGAGACCCGTTGTAGAATTTGGGGATTCATTTCTCCTCCAGAACTCTTTAAAGATGAAAAGAATAGGCTTTGAAAGACCGGAAGACCTAGGTTTGAGTCCTAGCTGGGTGACCCCGGAAAAGTTACTGAATCTCTCTGAATCTCATTGGCAGGAGGAGAATGTCACCTGTCCTACCTTTAGGAAGAATAAATGACATGAAACATAGACAGTACCTAGCATGGTGCCTGGCATTTCATAAGCAGCAATAACTGTAAGTCTTAGATATTATTATTGGGTTGGTAGCCCCAGCAGCAGCTGCCAACACCCCTGTCCTTTTCCTGGGCCCTACTGCAGGTGGACTGCTTTAGATTAGCATTGATCAATAGGAACATAATGTGAACCATGTTATTGTGAACCATATGTAATTTTCAATTTTTTTTTTAGTAGCAACATTAAAAAAGGTAAAAAGAAACAGGAGAAATTCATTTTGATAATATATTTTATTTAACCCAATACATACAAAATGTTACCATTTCAACATGTAATCAGTATAAAAGTTATTGAGATTTTACATTACTTTTTTATTGTGGCAAGAATACACATACCAACACATTTACTACGTCAACACTTTTTACATGGACAACTCAGCGACGTTAATTACATTCATCATGCTGTGCAACCATCCCCACTATCCATTTCCTCATTTTTCCACCATCCTTAACAGATGCTCAATGCTCCCTTAGCAATGACTCTGTTTTTCCCCCTCCCTCCCACTCTAAACCAAAAACCAAACGTGTTGCCTTCAAGTAAATTCCAACTCACAGCAACCTTATCAGACAGAGTAGAGCTTGTCCACAGACTTTCCAAGGCTGTAATCTTCATGGAAGTAGACTACCACATCTTTCTCCCATTGAGTGGCTGGTGGGTTCAAACTGCCAACTTTCCGTTAGCAGTCGAGCACTTATCTACCACGTCATCCGTACTCTAAGCCCGTTGCCATTGATTCTGACTTGTAGCGATGCTACAGGACACAGTAGAACTGCCCCATAGGGTTTCCAAGGAGAAGCTGGTGGATTCGAACTGCTGACCTTTTGGTTAGCAGCCGAGCTCTGAACCACTACTTCACCAAGGCTCCCCGACTCTAGTAACCACTAATAAACTTTGGTCTCTATACATTTGCCTATTCTAGATATTTCATACAAGTGGGCTCATACAGTATTTGTCCTTTTGTGACTGACTTATTTCATTCAGAATAATGTTTTCAAGGATCACCTACGTTGTGGCATGCATGTATCAGGACTTGATTTCTCTTTATGGCAGAGAAATACTTCATTGTATATATCACATTTTCTTTGCCCATTCATCTGCTGATGTACATTTAGGTTCTTTCTACCTTTGGCTATTGTGAATAGTGTGCTGCAATGAACACTGGTGTACATGTATCTGTTTGTATTCCTGCCTTCAGTTTTTATGGCTATAGACCTAGAAGTAGAATTGCTGGGCCTTTTTGTTTATACTAGGGCTTCACATTCATTGTGTACTTATACTGGCAGCATATCTCAGTTTAGGTGAGCCACATTTCAAGTGCTCAACAGCAACATGTGGCTGGTGGCTACCATACTGGGCAGCACAGGTCTGGAAGATGGAGTCAGGTGGGCCTTTCCCTGTTTAGAGCAAAGTGACTCGGACGAGGATGGAAGGAGGAACATGGGCCTGTGTTTAAAAGTAAGAACTCCCTTCCCTTTGCAACAACGTTTTCTGCAAATATTCCCTTTTTAGAAAGAGAAGACCAAAAACCGCAAATTACCAAGAAAATAAATGGTTTATTTTTTTATATCCATTCAGAATAATAATAATACATAATCATAGAGAACTTTCCCTCTCCTGAGAGAAAGAATATTCTCTAGGCTTTCTGTATGAATAAAAAACCTGGCTTTGACTCAGGGCCAGCAAGGACTGAGGTCATCAGGACCAAAAAAGCATATGACCAAACCCGTTAGTTCAGGTAAAAGAGAGTGCTGGGAGACCCTGCAGATTCTCCAGAGAGTGCCCCAGAAAATGAGAGCTAGAGGAACAGCAGTGGTTGCACCCACCCTGTGTTCTATAGACCTGGGGTCACCCTGCTCACAGAGCTGAGCAGGTGGGGGAAAAAATCCAGTTGCCATTGCGTCATTTCTGACTCATGGCGACCCCACGTGTGTCAGAGTGGAACTGAGCTCCATAGGGTTTTCAATGGCTAATTTTTCAGAAGCAGATCACCAGGCCTTTCTTTCGAGATTCCCCTATGTGGACTCAAACTGCCAACCTTTTCTTTTTTTTTTTTTATTGTGCTTTAGGTGAAAGTTTACAGCTTGAGTTAATTTCTCATACAAAAATTTATACACTTATTGTTTTATGAAATTAGTTGCAATCCCCACAATACGACAGCACACTCCCCCTTTTCACCCCGGGTTCCCTGTGTCATTCAACCAGCTCCTGTCCCTTTCTGCCTTCTCATCCTTCCTCTGGACAGGAGCTGCCCATTTGGACTTGTGTATCTGATTGAACTAAGAAACATACTCTTGACGTGTATTACTTTCTGTTTTATAGTTCTGTTTAATCTTTGTCTGAAGAGTGGAATCCAGAAAAGTTTTCATCGAACCACCGACCTTTTGTTTAGTAACCGAGTGCTTAACCGTTTGCACCACCCAGTTGGGCATAAAAGACAGCAGGTAAAGCTTGAAGAAAAAGCCTAAGAACAGATGGAAGCTGAAGGAACTAGGATGGCAGACTGAAGAAACACCTTATCCTCTGCCTTTTGCTGGTGTCAAACTAAGAAATGACCCAAGATTTTAAAAACAAAGGAACTCTGAAATGTAATTAAAAAAAACAAAAATCAAACAGACAAAAAATCCCTGCCAGAGATCCTTAAAAAGAGAGTCAAAAACTTATTGGCAGAGGCGGGGCCAGGATGGCGGAGTAGTCAGACACTTCTGGTGGTCCCTCTTACAACACAGGCCCGAAAAAAAGAGTGAATCGATTATATATATGACAAGCTAGAAACCATGAGCATCAAAGGCAATTTTAAGAAATTGGACTGAGTGACAGGAGGAGGGAGAGACAGTGCAGAAGCAGCAAGGAGTTGCTGAGTCAGCAGCAGCACCTCAGCCCCGATTTCTGGCGTAACTGTGGCAGGGCTGGTGGTAGTGTTCGGGGATGCGGCTGCTTCAGTGAAAGAAGGCAAGCGAGGTGGCGCAGCCCCCACTCCCTGGCGTGACTGCGGCAGGGACCAAGCCAGCGCACACAATCTGTACACGCCTCTGGAATCCGAGATAAAACAACACTCTCGGCACAAGATAAGCTATTTTCTCTCATTTACCATGCAGATCTAACAGCTCCTCCTTTTGAAAGAACTCTCTCCTATCCATCTGATCCCTCCTCCCTCTGCCCCAGCCAGCTTCATTAAAGTTGCTTTCCCTGGGCCTGAGACAGGTCCTGCTGCGCTCTCTGAGCCATTCTCCTGGACTTGGAGAAGGAACAAATTGACAAACAGGGGAAAATACTCTGCCAACTCCCCTAATCTGGAAACCTAGAGCAGAAGTGGCTCCAGTCCGGGCAGAAGTGGTCCACAGACTTTGTCTTTCACCCCTGCATGGATCCAGGTGGCCCCATTATGGCAGATAGGATCTGGCTGTTATATTGTAAGGGTGAATCTGTTTGAGATCTGAACTGTAACTGTTTCAGCTGTGCAGCAGAGAGACAGGTTTTTGACATTTGATACCACTCTGCTATTACACTGGGCCCTCACCTACCCACAGTAGGGGCCTGAGGACTGGAGGCTCCACCCACGACAACTAGCCACCCGTGACAGGGGTCCAAGGATAAGTGGTGCCTACCAGTCCTTACAGTTAAAAGCATTGGGTGCCTATGGTACAGCTGCAGAGCCCACCCACCAGAGAGGTCTAGAGAACAGGGACGTGCCTTCCACACAGACTTTCAGGGGAAGTTTGTCAGCCCCCGCCTTCCTCAGAGTGTGATCCCCTGCTGCTACCAGAAACCTGTGCATACACCAGTCACCACTGCTCTTCTAAGATCATAGGTGAGAGCCTGCACCACACACTAAGTGACCGACTACCTGGACACCTGAGCTGAATCTGTATAAGAACAATGAATGGACTCCTAGGCTCATATACCTGGTAACAGCTCTAGCCATCTGCTGACAAGACATTAGTGTTTCAAAGACTCCAGTAATCAAGTTAGCTCACTCTAGTAGCCTGTTTCGGTATATCAAAACAAAACAAAGCAAGAACCTGGGACACAGTGAGCAAACATAAAATAAAGTAATACAATAACTTATAGATGGCTTAGAGACAACAGTCGATTATCAAAGCACACAAAGAAATGGACCATGATTGCTTCAACAAACTCCCAAAACAAAGACTCAAGGAATCTTCTGGATGAAGATGTATTCCCGGAATTACCAGATATAGAATACAAAAGATTAATATACAGAACCCTTCAAGACATCAGGAAGGAGATCAGGCAAAACGCAGAACAAGCCAAGAAGCACACAGATAAAGCAGTTGAGGAAATGAAGAAGGTTATTCAAGGACATAATGAAAAATTTATAGGCCGAAAGAATCCATAGAGAGACAGCAATCAGAAATTCAGAAGATTAACAATAAAATTTCAGAATTAGACAACTCAGTAGAAACTCAGTGGAGCAGAGTTGAGGAAATGGAAGTCAGAATTAGCAAGATTGAAGATAAAACACTTGGCACCAATATATTCAAAGAAAAATCAGAAAAAAGAATTTTAAAAAAAAAAAGAAACCCTAAGAATCATGTGGAATTCTATCAAGAGAAATAACCTACGAGTGATGGATAACAGAAAATACAGAGAAAATTGTTGAGGATTTGTTGGCAGAAAACTTCCCTGACATCACGAAAGATGAGAGGATATCTATCCAAGATGCTCATTGAACCCCACATAAGGTAGATCTCAAAAGAAAGTCACCAAGACACATTATAATGAAACTTGCCAAAACAAAAGATAAAGAGAAAATTTTAAGAGCAGCCAGGGATAAACAAAAAGTTACTTACAAAGGACAGTCAATAAGAATAAGCTCAGACTACTCAACAGAAAGCATTCAGGCAAGAAGGCAACGGGATGATTTATATAAAGCACTGAAGGAAAAAAATTGCCAGCCAGGAATCATATCCAGCAGAACTGTCTCTCAAATATGAAGGTGAAATTAGGACATTTCCGGAGAAACAGAAGTTTACGGAATTTGCAAAAGCCAAACCAAAACTACAAGAAATACTAAAGGGAATTCTCTGGTTAGAAAATCAATAATATCAGCTATCAATCCAACACTAGAACACAGGACAGAGCAACCAGATATCAACCCAGATAGGGAAATCACAAAAATAAATCAAGATAAAACTTATCCACAGAAGTTTCTAAGGTCAGTCCTGCTTGTGAGTCTTTCCAGCCTTCCAAAACACAAAAGACCAAACCAACTCAGAGCCAACCTGCAGGACAGAGTGGAACTGCCCCATAGGGTTTCTAAGGTTGTAATCTTTACGGAAGCAGACTGCCACATCTTTCTCCTGCAGAGCAGCTGGTGGGTTCAAACCACTGCCCTTTTGGTTAGCAGTCGAGGGCTTTAGCCACTGTGCCACCAGGGCTCTCTATTTCCTTAAACAGCACTTGGAAAGACAGGCATTATGATGACATTTGGGCAGAAGCCACTCTCTACAAGTGGAGAACCGGCCTCAGCGGTACAGATAGAGGTTTGTGGGAGCAAAAAAATGAGGAAAATTCTGAATCCAGATTTTCAACTTTGTCCTCAGTCTACAGAAAGTTTGACAACCCGGTGAAGAACAAAAGCCAGCTGAAGTTACGTGTGTGTAAAGATCACTCTGAACGTCCTTTCCTTAAATGGCAAGCAGAGACCAGCAAAACCCATAAAATGAGTTAAGGGTACTCAGACTTCTAATATGCAAATCCATTGTAATTTGTTTCATTTCCTTTCTCTTTTTTTCAGCCAGTCGGAGAAAGCACACAGAGAAAAGGGCCACTGCCTGAGTTGACCTTATTCTCCACAGGGCTGAGAACAGATCTGTTAAGACCTGGTTTCCTGCATGGAGACTCCCTTCCACATCCCCAAATGACCAAAACTCTGTAACACCTGGCCAAGCAGTAAGGTATTTGAGAAACCTATCATGAGCAGAAACACTTGGAGTGCGTTATTTATTTTCTTAGGCCTTCTCTGTGGGTTCAGAATCAAATCACCATCTTCTGTGAATTCATTTCTTTTGAGAAACGCATAGAGGCAAGGTACAGGATTTTCACATAATTTTTAATTTGGCTTGGAAAATATATTTCAGTGCTCAACGATTTGAAATCTCCACTGAGATACCAGGAAAGCATTAAGGAATTTATACATTATATAGTTTTGTTTCACTTGCCTGTGGAGGACATCCATCAGTGCTTATAAACGTATTCCCTCTGCTGAGCATGTAGGACCAACTTAACCTAGCTGGTGGGCAAATGGGCAGAATTCAATACATCACACATCCTGACATGTTTACAAGAACCAAGACAAGTTTAGAAGCAGGCAATAAAAGCAACATCAGCCACAAAAAGGCTTCAGAGCTTACTAAAGTGACCTTATTGACTTCTTTCTTGACCCAGAACTACCGCTCAATCCCATCTCCCCCTCTCTGCCCCCAAAGTGAAGCCCTCACAAGGAATTATTTGTGTTCATACGTGGGTGGGTAAGGAAAGGAGGTCCCCAGAGGTATCTCCAAAGATGTTAAAAATCAAAAACAAAACAAACAAAAATCAAACAGAACACCCTGGGCCCCCCCGCATGTGCTGAAAGCAGTGTTTGGTGAAGGACATTCAATCCATCAGAGCCCTGCACTTCTATCCCAGTGAGCAGAGCCACCCAGTGAGAGCTTCCATGTCCTGTTTCTGCAGAACTGGGTCCAGCAGGGCTTGAGCTAGGTTCTCAGAATGGGAAGACACACTTCAGTCTGTCCCCTGCAGAAGCTCCCAGGGCCCCAAAACTAGGTCTCCTTGAAGCAGTGAGAAGCAACAAGGCTTCACATCACCAGCTCCAGCCACATCCCACCTGGCCAGAGTGTGACTAGGCCATTGGCTCTGCCCACCTGGAGATCCTGGCTTGGTCTCACTGTCCTTGCTTTCTTCTTTCCAACGCTCAACAGAGAGGTACGAAGCAAGGGTGATGTCTTCTTCAGCTGGCAATCTGTGTGTCCTACTTTCATGCCTGTCTTCTTTATGAGCCCTTCTGCTCCGAAAAAACAAGCAATGCCTCTCCAAGACCACCGAGCAGGAGGCTGTAAACAACAGCAAGAGGTCAGCTTCCACTTCTTCCAGCCAGGAGGCTGTGGACCCACTGAGCCACCTGCACCCACACAAACAGGTAAAGGGATGCCTCCCCTCCTTCGGCAATTGTGACCCTGTTACAAGCCCAGACTGCCACTCTTCAAGGTCAGACCCCGGGCAGTTCCTCCAGAGACATTCACTCCAGAGAAAACCTCAGCTATACAGTGGGAAGTGAGTGGGCTGGGAGGTGGGTTATCAAAACCTTCCCTCAGGGAAGAAGGGGAGACGTCCCACTCATCCTGACCAGGGGAAGGAGACTGCTTGGGTGAATGCCCTCTGGAAACACAGGAGGAGGCTTCCAGAGCCTTTCCGGGTAGATGGATATGAAATCATGCAGGTTCCCATAATCTTACAATTCTTAAGGAAACAATTTCTAAATATTTTTATTTCATTTAGACTAGAAGAACATTTAAAGTGAAAATACAAGAGGGGAAAGCTACAGCAGTTGCCCACCAGTGTAGAAAGGTCAGTGCCTGGGAAAGGAAAATGTAATGGAGAACTAGAGGTTATGAGGAAAGGCAAAGATGAATATTTAAACATGCCTACAGTTTAATGCATCCAAAGGGCTCTACATTTTCTATTTCAAACTTCTCAGTCAACAATGTGGTGTCTGTAATTCTCTCCGGAGAGCACTTCTTGGTAAAATGGGACATACTTCAGTAAGGGATTATGGGTGGGTCCCTGACAGTGAAATGCTTTTTCAGAGGTGCCAGCAGCCCTTCCCATTATACCCTTTCCTTCCTTCCCATCCACCCACCCAGATCCTGATCTTCCACACAGTCATTCCCAACACACATACACTCAGGCTGTGGTGCCTTTATGTCGCTAACGTATGTTTGGGGTAATGACTGTATGAAACTCTGTTCACGTAACAGTGAGAAATGGCAGCTATGCAGATGGCTGTGACATATAGGTAACGTGTGCCATTTATCACCTTTACTACAGGAACGAATTAACTGTGTGTGAGAGCATAAAAACAACAAACTTTACAATCAGGCAGAACTGTGTCCAAATTTTGGCTTGGGCATTTATTAGCTCTGTAATCTTGTGCATGTTATTTAGCCCTGGTTTCCTCATCTGCAACACAGGAAATGATCACATTTAAGAGCTTCTGGGGGGCTTAGAAGTAGGACATCTAAAGCAACCTGCCATTCTGCTCGGCTTCTAAGGGACAATCAGTAAAACAGTGTTGTTCTCTAGTCTGCTGCCCTCCCAGAGCAGCAATCCCTTCCTCAGTGACCCTCACAGCTGGCTGGCTGCCCAACCTCAGCTTGGATACTTCTAGAAAGGGGCATGGCCTGTGGTGCAAAACAAGCCCATCCCACCACTGGACTTGAGCAAGTCTATGGGCATCCTACTTGTGGAAGACAATGTGGTGGCCCCAGGGTCTGAATGAGAACATGGTTCCTCCCTCATACTGACTCCACAGCTGCTTCTTACAACCTCACCTATTAGTCCCAGTTCTGCTTTCTGGAGCCAGACAGAACAAATCTACTCTTCACCAGCCACCTGTCAGCCTCAGAGAGTGGAAAATTTTCTGAACCACCATGATCTCCTCTCACTTGGTGACTAAAGGCCTCTGTGTGAGGGCAGAGAGAGATGTTAGTCAGGTAGCCATCACTGGGGAGGTAGGGTGGGAGGATGTCCCTTCCCTTCACCCTGGGGCTAAAAGCTGGGACAGAAATAAGACGGGGATGAGAAGATACACTCCTGGTATCTTAAGTTCCAAGTTGGAATGTATATTCCTCTTTCCTATAGAAAGATTATTATAAATAGTGATAATCAATCAATAAATGCTATTTAACTCATAATAATGCGGCTGATGTGTCTATGTTATAAACTAAATAAGTTTCTGAAGTCATTTCTAGATCAATAATCATCATGTATAGTATTGTTTCTTTGAGAAATTGTTCTCCAATTTCCAAAAAACAAAATTTTTAAACAAAACTCATTTGTGAAGCTGGGGGAAGGCTTGTCCTTTGTCTAGTTCAGGAGCCCAGAAGCCGTGGGGTTCTATTTCCTGTTCTCTTTGGATGAAGAGATCCTTGGGTGCTGCAAACGGTTAATGTGCTTGGCTACTAACCAAAAGGTTAGAGGTTCAAGAACACCCAGAGGCACCTCGGAAGAAAGGCCTGGTGATCTACTTCCAAAACATCAGCCATTGAAAACCCTATGGAGCACAGTTCTACTCTGACACACGTGGGGTTGCCATGTGTCAGAAATGACTAGACAGCAACTGGTTACTAGTTAGGATGGAGAGGTGGCTGTGAATGGGCAGCCATGCTTTTAGTGCACAGGCTCACCTCTAAAGACCCGGTTTTTCCTTTTAAGCAGATCGGCTGTCACCCTCAGCATCCCTTAAAGGGTGCACACACTGTCTTCTTAAACACCTGGGCGAGTGCAGTGTCACTGTGACCTGATGCAAGGGCCTTGTGGGCTCTGGGCTTGGGACAGCTTTATTTCTGCGAGTTACCAAGGGCGCAGCCTTTTATACAGCTTCCACTAGTCCTCCTTAATCACCAGGGAGCAAAACAAGATAGCGGCTGGCCCTTCGCCATTTTCACTCCCACAAGCCTTAGAACAATGCTGAAGTGTGATAACCTTGCACTTCATCCCTCTGGCTTAGCTATTTTATGAAACACCAAAGCATCTTAGGGAATGCCAAGTGAAAAGAAGCTTTGGTTCAGTTTACTGTTAAAGAGGGCCAGGGGGGTATGCTTTGATGCTGTTTTCTGAACAGCAGGAGAAGATGACATGGGGCACAGGAATCTTAAGAGCCTTGCAACAATTTACACTGAAGATTTACTGAACTGTTTGCAAATCTTGTCATCCCTGTCATTCCTGAAATGAACAAACTTTATGTAACAAAGGTGTCAACATCAGATTGCAGGGCACGCCCAGCCAGGAAAATCGTCACCAGCTTCTCTCCCTGAGGTTTATTTTCAGTGCCTCTCCAGTCTTCCTCTTTTCTCCCACGGAGTTCCAAAGACCCCATCTCGATCTTACATTAATTATTGCAGTTATTCAATCAGTTCCTGTCGAACCCACTAGACAGAGGATGAAGGCTGTGTCCTTTCCCCAACTGCAGGCCCAGCACCTAATGCAGAGCTTGATAAATATTCATCCAATAGATGACCTGTCATACTTGTTCCCTTCTCCCACCTTTAGTCCATTTTTGCTTTTTCCCTTTTCTTCACCAAAACTTATCTGTCCATTGTACTATTCCTTCTGGGCCTTGCTGCGTGACAGTTCATAATCTTATAAATTAATCTATGCTGATAGGTAATTGGAAAACCTGGTAGTGTAGTGGTTAAGAGTTTGGCTGCTAACCAAAAGGTTGGCAGTTCGAATCCACCAGGCATTCCTTGGAAACCCTATGGAGCAGTTCTACTCTGTCCTATAGGGTCGCTGTGAGTCGGAATCCATTCGACAGCAACGGGGGGGATAGGTAATTAGCAACAGCTACTTAGAAGGCCCTTTTTAGATGCATTTTAAAGATGTTTCATGTTTTTTAAGTAAAAGGGAAAACTGATATGGGATTTTCAGACACCGTGATCCCAAAGGCATGTTCGAGTGTGTTGGAGGAAGTTCTTTCTTCACTCCTAAATTCATTGGTTCAGTTGTAGAATTTTCATCTTCCTTGCAGGATGCCCGGGTTCAATCCCCAGCCAGTGCGCCTCAAGCGCAGCCACCACCTATCTGTCAGTGGGGGCTTGAGTGTTGACATGACGAAGAAGAAGTTTCAGCAGAGCTTCCAGACTAACACAGGCTGGGAAGAAAGGCCTGGAGATCTATTTCCAAAAAATTAGCTGATGAAAACCCAATGGATAACAAGGGTCTGAGCCTGCTGTGCATGGGGCCACCATGAGTTGGGAGGCTGACTCCATGGCAGTTAACAATAACGACCACAATATGTAGACTTAGAGTCCCTGGGTCGTGTAATAGGTTAATGCATTCAGCTGCTCACCAAAAGGTCGGAGGTTCAAGTCCACCCAGAAGTGTCTTGGAAGAAAGGCCTGGTGATCTACTTCCAAAAAATCACCATTGAAAACCCCACGGAGCACAGTTCTACTCCGACACAGAGCTGCTAGGAGTCAGAGCTGACTCGATGGCAGCTGGTTATTGCTCTGTGCAGACCTGGGCGGTCTTCGCGAAGTCTCCTAAAATTAAGAGGATAAGACGTCTTTACTTAGAGATAACGTAATATTTCCTAAAGACCTTTGGTGTTGGTGAGCTCTTCAGTGCGTGACGGGCAAAGGGGAGCGTGTGGTTCTGAGATCCCAAGAACCAAGTGGTTGCACTCTGGCTATCTCTTTCTTTCCTTGAGTCTAATCTACTCCAAAGAAAAGGGCGATTCTTCCACTCTAAAAAAGTGAATTCAAAGAGGAAGCGTGCACAACTAACTCTACGTGATAGGGAACCGCTCACAGTTCAGGACTTTTTCTTTTGTATAAATTGAATCCCTTTTGCTGAGAATCTGAGAGAGAATTAATATCAATATATCTAATAAACTGTTAATTAAAAAATGAATTATTAAATTCGAATCTGATATTTAAATTGTTGGGTTTGAAATATTTCATTTTTTATAATTAAAAGCAATATAATTAGCTGGACAAGAGCAGTTGCTTTTAATTAAGGACGTGAAAAATTGGCCAACGCTGGGTACCTAGGATTGTCATTTTTCTTGGATACAGTATTTAGAAAGCTGGCCATTCGTGGTGTATTCAGCAAGCACTTAGTGCCAGACCTAGAGATGCAAAGGTGAAGGGAACGTGGTCCCACTCCAGAGCAGCTCACAGCCGTGTGGGTGAGATGGAGTGTCACCCCTAGCTGTCATCTGGTGTGCTAAATGCTTTCAGAAGCCGATACACAGAGCCGTGGGTACACAACACCATGGACAATGTCAGTGAAGACTTGACATTTGAGCTGATTCAAATCTCTAGTTAGGGGATAAGCAAGTTCCTTAAGATTCTGCTGAAATTTCAAATGGCATTTTCTCCGCTAACCACCATGAACCTTAAGATCTGGGACTCCCAACGGCGGGTGAGTTTGCTCCCCAGGGGACATTTGGCAATGTCTGGAGACAGTTTTGGTTGTTACAACTAGAGGAGGTGCTATTGGCATCTAGTGGCCGAGGCCGGTTTGCTACTAAACACCCTACAAGGCAGAGGACAGCCCCCACAACAAAGAATTATCTGGCCCAAAACGTCAACAGTGCTGAGAGTGAGATTCATACCTTCGATGACCTGTTTCGCGCAGCTAAGCTGTCGCCTGCCTGAGAAGGTGAATGTGAACTCTCATCCCCTAGGTGGGCCTCGCTGGGTCAGGGACTGTGTCTTATTCCCTCTGAGGCCTCAGAGCCCAGCACTCGCTTTCTGTGACACGAATAAGTATGCCAACAAATGGGCGAGAGGATGTAGGCTGTAGCCAGCTGAGGGGTGGGTGACACGTGCTGACTGGGAGACACACGTCTATGTGAAGGGGCAAGGCTTGACTTGACTCTAGAGATTGCTGCCAAGTGGAAACGCGAGCCCAACGCTAACAGCTGTTCCACATTTTCAAAGTAATCTGGAAATCTGGGCTTTCAAGAGCAGATCACCCAATGTCTAAGTGTTGATAGCTAATTTAAAGTTTGAAGCCCATAAAAACAAGAAACAATACACTGTGCAGGCAAGCACCGTAAGTCCAAACCAAACAGGCCTGCAGCCCCCGCTCCCCTTTATGACTTCTGATTGACACTACAGAGGCCAGCCCGCCCCGGCATAGAGTCTGGGAGCTGGACACCTGGCAATTGTGTGAACACGTTCAGTGTAAGTACAACACGGAACAGCTCTGTGCAAGAGACACAGAAAGGCTGAGCTACAGCCTGACACGCCTCTTCTGGTGGTTCACTTTGCGGCTGGAAAAATTCTTTGAGGCTGAAAACACACCATCCTTTAACTCAAGAGTTCTCGAAAACCAGGAAATTCCAAAGTCAAGGATCCTTTTGCTGTAATCACACACGCCGTTTCCTTGATCTGGGCACATGAGCCCGCGGCCTTTCCTTCCATTTTGTTCAGGGGAGACCCTGAAGTTCACAGGATGCAAAGCAGACTGGAGGTGGGCCTTTATGGACCGCTGCTTTCTTACTATACAGACTTAGCATTTCCTTGCCACTGGAGAGCTGTTATTTTTCATACTCTGTTCAACAACTGGCTTTTTTGGTTCATTTTGAAATTCTGTACAAAATATAATTGCATAAAAGCTAACTTGTAAGAATGAAAGAGGTTGTAAAGAATTTAGACTATCACTATGAAGGATAAGGATACAGAAATTTGGGGCTGAGAGAGAGTCTCGAGAATGTTCTAGGATATGAATGTTTCTTCTCTTGGAGTTGGGTCATCTTTCCTAGCAGGACAGGGACCAGGTGAGGAGAATGTGGCACAGGACTATGTCCCTGCTCCACAGCTCCTGTTTCACTTACAAATCATTACATCTCTTAATGGATATTTTACTTTTATTGGTGAATGGTTCCCTTGTTGTTGTTAGCTGCTATTGAGTCGACTCCAAATTATAGGGACTTTATGTACAAAAAAAAAAAATTTTTTTTTTTTTTATGTACAACAGAATAAAACACTGCCCAGTCCTGCATCATCTTCACCATCACCAGCATGCTGGAGTCCATCACTGTGGCTATTGTGCCAATCTAGCTCAACGAGGGTCTCCCATGCTCTCGCTGCCCCTCTACTTCACCAAACGTGATGTCCTCCTCCAGCAATTGATCCCTCCTGATGGCATATTCAGAGCAAGCAAGTTGGAAAATGCTATAATCCATATGGTTTTCACTGGCTAATTTTTGGAAGTAGATCGTCAGGACTTTCTCAGGGAAGCATTTTTACCAAAGGAGCATTTGGCTCCTCTCCTCAAAACCCTCTATAGGCAGCCCCCGGGTTACGAACGAGATCCGTTCCTAACTGTATCTTTAAGGTGAATTTGTAGGTAAGTCAGAACAGGTGCATATGGTTCTTATATAACGTTACTTTAGTGCATGAAAGCCTGAGTCAAAGCCTGAGTCCAGCACAACTAGATGGTGCCCGGCTACCACCACCAATGGCTCTGACAGTGATCACAGCAGAGGGTCCCAAACAGAGCTGGAGAAAGATGTAGAACAAAATTCTAACTCACAGAAAAAGACTAGACTTACTGGTCTGACAGAGACTGGAGAAACCACAGAGTACACCCCCAGACACACTTTTAACTCAGTACTGAAGTCACTCTTGAGGTTCACCCTTTGGCCAAAGATTAAAAAAAAAAAAAAAAGACAGGGCTAAATGAGACTAAATGGGTACA
This sequence comes from Elephas maximus indicus, assembly GCF_024166365.1. Taxonomy (NCBI): domain Eukaryota; kingdom Metazoa; phylum Chordata; class Mammalia; order Proboscidea; family Elephantidae; genus Elephas; species Elephas maximus. The sequence goes on from NC_064829.1 coordinate 29,419,543, forward strand.
CCAACTCAGGGGCAGGAGGAGAAGGCAGGAGGAACAGGAAAGCTGGTAATGGGGAACCCAAGGCTGAGAAGGGGAGGGTGTTGATACGTCATGGGGTTGGCAACCAATGTCACTAAACAATATGTGTATTAATTGTTTGATGAGAAATTTGCTTTGTAAACAAACCTTCATCTAAAAAAAAAAAAATTTTTTTTTTTTTAAAGCACAATTTAAAAGAAGAAAGAAAAGGATCAAAGCCTTTTCAATGATTTAAAAGCTGCACTTGCTGCAAATGAAGGTGATTGTGATGAAGACACTGTGAGTACGGGTTGGTTCAGTTGTTTCAAGGTGAGGGCAAGTTTACATAGCATTAAAGGGCAAGTACGAGCTGTCCCCAAGTTAGATGTTTGTAACCCCGGAACTGTCTGTAATTGCTCTTCATCTCACTTAGGGTAAAGCCAATCCCTTCAATGGCCTTTAAGGCCCCTCTACCTTTAAGATCTGCCATCAACTACACCTTAGCCTTATCTCCTACCTCTCTCCTCCTCGTCCCTGTGCTCTGGGCACACTGGTCCTTGAGCAGACCAAGCACACTCCCACCTCAGGGCCTTTGCACATGCTGTTCCCTCAGAAATCTCTATGGCTCACTCCCTTACTTCCTGCAGGTCTCAAACATCTTAGTGGGAGGCAGTGCTGTCTTTAAGCAAATGGGTGGCTATATTCTAAACAAGGATGATGCGGAGTTTACCTAAGAGAAACTGAATGAGGTTTCAAAGAAGAGGAAAGAAATGCAAACACCAAACCAAAAAAACGAAACCCAGTGCCGTCAAGTTGATTACGACTCATAGCGGCCCTATAGGACAGAGTAGAACTGCCCCATAGAGTTTCCAAGGAGTGCCTGGCGGATTTGAACTGCCCACCCTTTGGTTAGCAGCCATAGCACTTAACCACTATGCCACCAGGGTTTCCATAAAAAAAGGAGCTTCACAAAAAAAAGGTTGTTACTCTTGTGTGGGATAGTGGCTAGAAGGCATAGTGGGAATGTTGTTTCTCAATCTGGGTGCTGATTATAGTATGGTATATTCAGTTTGCGAAATTCATCAAGTTGTACATTTATGATATATGTACTTTTCTTCAATAAAAAAATATTTTTAAAAGAAGCCTTCACTAATAGGGGATTTACATTTCAGTGGGGACATACACCCAATACACACAGTCTTTCTTCAACATGTGAGGCAAAAATTTTGAGAACAAATTTTGAGACGAAAAAAGGTTCTTTAAACATTTGATGAAACCCAAACAACTAATCTGCATTTCCTCTCTCTGTGCAAAAGACTTACCAACCCACGGTTGCACGCGTCAGGATCATATCAAACAGCAATATGGATAAACCAGCTGTGATTACCTGTGGAAATAATTTCAATAAAAGGTCATGAAAAATGGTGGACACATGGCTTTCTGCATTGGTCCAAACCCCTAAGACCGTACAACACAAAGAGTTAACCCAGTCTGTGGACTTTAGTTAATAGTAATGCATCAATACTGGTTCCTCAACTGTAACAGAAGTACCAGACCAAACAATACAAGATGTTAATAATAGGGGGACCTGGGGACCAGAGGGAGAGGGAGTATTTGGAAACTCTATACTTTCTGCTTAATTTTTCTATAAGCCTAAAACGCCTCTAAAAAATAAAGTCTACTAATTAAAAGAAAAAAAAAAGGAGCCCTGGTGGTGCAGTGGTTAAGGGGTTGGCTGCTAACCAAAAGGTCAGCAGTTCAAATCCATCAGCCGCTCCTTGGAAACCCGATGGGGCAGTTCTACTCTGTCCTATAGGGTTGCTATGAGTCGAAACTGACTTGACAGCACCTAACAACTGTTTAAAAAAAAGGTCTTCAGAGCAGTGAGACTTTAGTAACTTTCTCTAAAGTTGTTTTTCACAAACTTAATTCCCAGGCATTCAGACCCCAACATTAGCCATTTTGCACTGTGTCCTTCTTTCCCTTACACACTTAACTTCCTAGTCCCTGGTATTTAGGGTTGCCCCTGAGCAAAGCGTTTGGTGCTGAAAATGCTAAGTCCTAGTCCATTTTGGGGGGTAGGAATCTTCAAAGAAGCATTTAACTCCCAAACTCTTCAAAGGAGGGGGCACTCAGCCAACAGTCAACACCTCCCTTATGCCTCTTCAGGGCAGAGAGATTAAGAATTAGGAACACTCATTTCCATCTTGCCTCAGCTGTGCAGAACTAATCTCCAAGGTCAGCGGTGCTCATTAACCTGTTCCCAGATACTCCAGATAAAAACCTGTCCTACAAATCTGCCTTTGCCTATAGCACTGTCTCACCCAGCTTTCCTAATGACCCGTCTCTCTGGCCCATGACGCACATTCTAAGAAACCAGGTATTTCCTGGGGAAGGGAGCAATGAAGTCATTAATTACTTATTTGTAAATACCTAGAAGCCAAAGAAGAGGGAAGAGGCTTCCCCCGCATCTCTCAGAGCTAGAAATTACAGAAATGTCTCTTAGGGATGGCAGCAGTAACAAGGCCCAGACTCTGGAGGTGCTTCTACAGAGTAGGCACAAAGAGGGGAGTATGTGTAAACCATTGACCCAAATGTGCCAAGACTCTGAATGTCTACTGAACAAAAGATGTTTTCTGTTTCCAATTCTGCATTCTGCAGGTCAAAACAGCTTCCATGAGGAAGGTAGCCCTCAGGACTTGCTTTCTTGGGCTGCAGCGAGAAGGAGGCCATGTTGGGGTGAGTGTCCTGGAGGTCCTTAGAAATGTCAACTACCTAGTGAGAAAGAAGGAGAAGGTTCCATAAGCCCCCTTCCCAGGAAGAAGGTAAACGGCTGGGGTGCAACAGAAACTTTTCTTTACCATCTCAGAAAGAAGTCCCTCTGGAGCCATAAACCACAAATCTTAAGTATATGAACTTTGTGAAATTCTTGAAACTTTGTTTACTCATGGGGTCATTTTCTGTTTGCCTCCCTTTATTGATTTGCAGTAAAAACCTTTACAATAAAAAAGACCTGAGTATTGTCTTCAGGGACAACAAAGAAGCAGAAATTGAGTCAGGGAGACAATTACCGAGCAGAACTCAAAGTTTTTATCCTTTAAGGAAGACATTTTTAAAGTGGTGGGTTCTTTCCTAAAGAACATGATGAATGACAACTGTCACTCTTTCCTTTTGCAAATCCTTGGACATGTCTTGGGACATTGCCAAAGGAGATGTATTTCTTGGAATTGCTGAAAAAGTTTCCATCCTACTGACGTGTTTTAGTCATCTAGTGCTCCTGTAACAGAAATACCACAAGTGCATGGCTTTAACAAAGAGGAATTTATTCTCTCACAGTCTAGTAGGCTAGAAGTCCAAATTCAGGGTGTCAGCTCCAGGGGAAGGCTCTCTCTGCTGGCTCTGGAGAAAGGTCCTTCTCATCAATCTTCCTCTGGACTAGGAGCTTCTCCGTTCAGGAACGCTGGGTCCAAAGGACACGCTCTGCTCCCCACACTGCCTTCTTGCTGGTATGAGGTCCCCACTCTCTGCTTGCTTCCCTTTCATCTCTTGTAAGGTAAAAGGTGGCGCAGGCCACACTCCAGGGAAACTCCCATTACATTAGATCAGGGATGTGACCTTAGTAAAGTTGTTAAAATCCCACCCTAACCCTCTTTAACATAAAATTACAATCACAGAATGAAGGACAACCACACAATACTGGGAATCATAGCCTAACCAAGTTGACACATATTTTCTGGGGACATAATTCAATCCATGAAACGATGGATGTTGCTGATGTTGAATTTACAAAGGGCCCAACTAGCCTTTTCTAACTCTTCACCATTGTCTTCATCTTCATTGCCTGTTTTTTTTTTTTTTTTTTTTTTTTTTTTTTACCAGTTCTTCAAGGCATTTTTTTTATGGTAAATATACATGTAACAAAATATTTGACACCTCAACAATCCTCACATGTACAGTTCAGTGACATTACTTATGTTCATCATGTTGCTTAACCATCACCATTAACCATTCCCAAATTTCAAGGCATTCCTTACCGGTATCTGTCATGGATTGAATTATGTCCCCTCAGACATGTGTGTATCAATTTGGTTAGGCCATGATTCACAGTATTGTGTGGTTGTCCTCCATTTTGTGACTGAAATTTTATGTTCAAGAGGATTAGGGTGGGATTATAACACCCTTACTAAGGTCACATCCCTGATCCAGTGTAAAGGGAGTTTCCCTGGGGTGTGGTCTGCACCACCATAAAGGAAAGGGAAGCAAGCAGGGAGTTGGGGACCTCACACCACCAAGAAAGCAGCACCGGAGCAGAGCGCATCCTTTGGACACGGGGTCCCTGTGCCTGAGAAGCTTCTCAACCAGGGGAAGGTTGAGGACAAGAACCCTCCCCCAGAGCCGACAGAGAGAGAAAGCCTTCCTCTGGAGGTGACACCCTGAATTTGGACTTGTAACCTATTAGAGTGTGAGAAAATAAATTTTTCTCTGTTAAAGCCATCCACTTGTGGTATTTCTGTTATGGCAGCACTGTATAACCAAGACAGTGTCTCTCCTTATTCTCTGACAACTTCTTGCATATGACTGTTGTCTAGCCTGTGAAGCCGTCACCTCCCGTGTGTGACTGTACCTGTGCTCCTCCGTGAGCCTCTTCAGCTTAGGAGGACTCAGCTAGTCTGCTTATTCCTATTAGCTTCATTTTATGCCAAGAAAAACACTTCTTAAAAATTTCAAACCAGCCCTTGCTTGAAAATAAAACAGGTCTAGTTTCTAGTAGCCAGGCTGGTGCCTTTGCCATGTTGCTTCCTGAAACTGTTTGTATATAGACTCCTGCCTTTCTCCTGAGCCACTTCTCGAACTTCTTGAAAGTTTTCTCTCTCACGTGATGGATGAATTTTCTCCTGATGGGGACACTTACTGCCATTTCACAGATAGTCCGTCTATTTCTGCAGAGAGCATACAGTGAGTATTGTGTGTACATGAAGCCACCCTGGAGCTGGACAGGCCACTTTTTAATCGACTCAACAAGAACCACTCGCTTCTGGGGCTTCTCCAGTTTCTTTTATTTTCATCACCAACCCTAGCCGTCCGCACTCTTTTTGGAGGCATTTTTTCACACACACGCACACACTCACCCATGTCCTACTACTTCACAAAAGTCACTGCCTAAGAATGGACATGTAGCAGTGAACAACACCTCACCGAGAGGGAGACACTGGGCAGCTGGCCAGTCTGACTCGCTCCCACACATCAGCCTCACCACGTGTGAGGATCACATTCGTGCATCAACAGAGTGGTAGGTTTCTATATGCCACAGGCTTTCTTTCGGGACTGCTCAAGGATGGTCACAAGTGTGACTGTTCAGTCTGCTGATGCCAAGGGGCCACTCCACTGCTAACGCCATGAAGGAAGAAAGCGATGCGAGAAGTGGCTGGTTGTGCAAGTCTGGATACAGAATGTCCCAGGCAGTCACTTGAGGCACTACTTAACAGGTGTCCAAGACTCCCTCAGTTTACAGGTGGGGAAACTATGGCCCAGACAGTGAGAAACAGAATAAAGGTCCTGGCCCCCAGGCCAGCCTTCTTTCATAGCCAGAAGCTCAAGAAAGGGCCCAAAGAAGGTCCACATAGCATTTAAAAAAGAATCCGTTTCTTTCTCTCTGCCTGAATTCTTAATCCTTATCCTTCCCCCTACTGCTTCACCTGACTAAATCTTGTGGTGAGACTCCTCGGGGAGCCTCCCCGAGGGCCCCTATGGCTTTAGCCTCTGTTCTTCCTGAGCACTTTGTTCCTACCTGTGTGAGAGTGCTCACTCCCTGCCTTCGCCAGCCTGTGTGTATCATCGATCTGTTTTAAGTCTATCTCCTCTCTCTAGATGTGAGCTCCCAAGGTCAAGGGCTTGGCTCAGTAGGCATTTGACAAAGGTTGAAAAGAACTGAGGCCACCGATGGTCTCTGGAGGGCATGTGTTCAGGCTGCAGGCTTGGCACTGACTGCCTTTTTGCTCACGTGGAGAGTCTGCTCTGGGGAAGAGGATGTTCAGGTGCTGAAAGCTCAAAGTGTGCTCTGGAACACGAGTGGGGACACGCAGTTTTAGCACAGGAACAAAATCTTTTATCGTTAAGCACAAAGCACGTGTTTAAAAACAAAAGGCGTAACAGGAAAAGAAAAGGTCTCTTAAGATTCTGGAATATCATGGAGGCTTACAAAGGAACGTACCGATATGTGTATAGGTGTGTGTGTGTGTGTGTGAGAGAGAGAGAGAGAGAAAGAGAGTAAGAGAGAGAGAGACAGACAGAAGCATTATTTTAACTCCTATCTTTCAGCTCCTGATGACAAGGTTACCAAATGCCAAACTGAGATCACAGAACAGTAATTCTGCCAAAAACACACAGGCATAAAATCTTTCTCAGCGTTTAGTTCCCTTCCTAGGCCTGGAGGGGCTTTGTTGCCACCTCCACCATCATGTGCCGAGCACGTGCTTTGGGAATGCATTGATTTTGACATTTGTTGGTACTGGCGCCTTCCTGAGTGACTACTCAGATGATGAAACCCAGGGCTTGGGGCCTTGGGGTATAAGCATTGAGGTCGGAACTTTTCCCCCCCTTTCCTTTCCCTGCAGCCCAGCTCCTGAGGGCCAGCCCCATCCACAGAATAGGATTCTGCTTTAGTTCTTACTCTGGGGAGTCCCTGGGTGATGCAAGCAGTTAATACACTCAGCTGCTAACCAAAAGGTTGGAGGTTCAAGTCCACCTAGAGGTACCTCAGAAGAAAGGCCTGGTGATCAACTGAGAAATCAGACACTGAATACCTTATGAAGCACAGTTCTACTCCATCCAGCTGTACCTCTAGACCAGCCTCCACATAACTAGACTCTTAGTCTTGGACACACTTAGTGGGACGATCTCCCAAATTCCAGCCATCTCCCCCTCTTTTCCTCACCCTGGGCTTCAGAAAAGACAGGAACAGGCCTCATACGCCAATCCTGTCTGTGTGATGCGAGCTGCTCCACTGTTGGATCAGTGGGTCAACATCCTGCTGCATCAAGCAGTATTTTCTAAAATCTGAGCAACAGGAATGAATCCAGTGCACCACACTCCATGGTGAGGGATAAAACCAAGCTGCTGATGTTCAAGAGCTGAGACCCAGGTCCAGGCAGTAAGGAGCCTACTGCAGGGTGTGTACCCTGGGGGACCAGGAAGTGCTCCAGCCCCTTCCACACGCCCAAACTCCTTAAATACAATAATGTCACCTGAGGCACAAGAATCTCTCAAACAAACTACATTTTGTGCTCCAAAAAATGCCAGTAAAAGCATAAACATTAAAAAAAAAAAAAAAAAAACCTTTAAAATGGCTAAAATGTGCCCATGAAAAAGACTTAAATATACTCTTGGAAATTGCTATTCAAGAGACGTAAGAAGTAGCAATTACTACCAATTGTTGTTCTTGCTTTTAAAAGCATTTCAAAGATACAAGCTTTTCCCAAAGAAGGAAGAGTTTCATCATCTTAGGAATGTCTCCTTCTCACACGCAGATCTGAATAACAAACACCAGGACCTGCCACAGGCCGCTGCCAAAAACAGCAGAACCCAATACAATGTGTCAGCAGCCTGGCTCTGTACTTCCTGGCTTTGTCAACTGATGTCACAACCTCTCTGTTTACACAGTTGTTGGTATTTAAAGCAGATTGAGTTTGTTTTTTAAACATTCATTGCAATCCTAGGACAAATTTTGTTCGTTTTTTAAAGGAAATACAGGAGGAGGCTTATTAGTGGGAACGTGCCAGACAGGTATCTGGGGGGGAACCAGGGATTCAGGTTGTTTGTTACTGTTTTGCTGCTGTGGTGGTGGTGGTGGACGTGGCTGCTAAGACAACAAGAACTGATCTTAGCGTGCCTGCAAGGCCCTCCTCACCACCCGTCTGCATGTTTGTCATACGGTGGTGGCTTGTGTACTCTGTGTTCTATGCCACCAGTATTTCAAATACCAACAGGGTCACCTATGGTGGACAGGTTCCAGTGGAGGTTCCAGACTAAGACAGACTAGGGAGAAAGGACTGGTGAACTACTTCTGAAAATTAACCAATGAAAACCCTATGGACCACAACAGAACATTTTCCAACATAGTGTTGGAAGAGGAGCCACCTAAGCTGGAAAACCAAAAAAACTCATTGTCCTGTAGTTGATTCCCACTCTTGGTTATTCCATGTGTTACAGGGTAGAACTGCTCCATAGGGTTTTCTTGGCTGTAACCTTTTAAAGAAGCAGACCGACAGGCCTTTCTTCCACAGCACTGCTGGGTGAGTTTGAATGCCGACCTTAGGTTAGTAGTTGAGTCCAAACTGCACCATCTAGGGACCTCCTAAGGTGGACACTCAAAATACACAATGGTCTCACCAATGGACACAAGCCAACCAATGGATGTGAAGATGGCACAGGACTGGGCAACATTTTGTTCTGTTGTGCGTGAGTCGGAGCCAACTCCATGGCAACCAGCAACAAAGCCCTCCACCGCCTACTACTTCAGCCTCAGTTACAGCCACCCACCTTTCACTGAACTAACTGTTTCAAACACGGTTTCACATCATCTTGCCTTTGCTCGGCTCAGTGCTCTCTGCCTGGAATAATTTCACAAGCTTCCGCACACAATCCCTATTCATCTTTCAAAAATCCCCCTCTAGGAAACTTTCCTGAGCCTGACCCCCAACCACACACCCGAGACCAGGCACCTCTTCTCAGTGCTTCTGTGATCCTTGCCAGGGCACGTACCAAAGCCTGTGAGTGTGTTCGCTCAGACCAGGCTGTGTGCTAGGCATCTCTGTACATTCAGTGGAGGTCTAGGAGCAGAGACTGCTTATGTAAGCGTCTGGTACATTTTATGTAACTGCACTAGATCACTGGAGCTGGTGATAGATCCCCAAAGGTCACAAGACTGCTTATTTTTAACTCCTTTTTCCTATATCCTGGATAATAGGAACCAAGGACTTGAGAACCATTGGGATTTTCTCTCTGCCCCTCATCCTTCTTTGACCAATTAACTCCACAAGAGTAGAAGCAGCTCCACAGAGAGGATCTGTGACCAGCTCTATGTGATACCAAGTCCAAAAGAGCCAGAAAAGGGCTCTGATTGGCTCCGGGACCAACTGATTGTGATAACGTAAGAACATGGACACTCGCCCTTAAACTTGATGGTTGGAATTGAGGAAGGAACATTCGCTAGAGGAAACCCTGGCCATGCAGTGTGGTTAGACAAGCAGCATCTATATCACCCGGGAGTTGGTAGGAAATGCAGATTCTCAGGCTCTACGCCAGACCTACCCAACAGCATCTTCATGTTAGCAAATCTCCAGATGACATGCATGAGGGTTAACATTTGAGAAGGTCTCTGTTCTGTACCCTAACTCTGGCAACAAGGCTCAAGAATTACTCGCCAGCCGGTAGGTACATGCTCTGCATGGCCACATCTCCAGGGAGGACATGGCCTGCACCATCACGTCTCTAGGGAGGAGGCAGCCTGCACCATTACATCTCTGGGGAGGACACGGTCAGCACCATCACGTCTCCAGGGAGGGGGCAGCGTGGACCATTACATCTCCAGGGAGGACGCGGTCAGCACCATCACGTCTCCAGGGAGGACACGGTCAGCACCATCACGTCTCCGGGGAGGGTATGATCAGCACCATCATGTCTGCAGGGAGGACATGGTCAGCAACATCATGTCTCTGGGGAGGAGGCAGCCTGCACCATCACGTCTCCAGGGAGGACACGGTCAGCACCATCACGTCTCCGGGGAGGGCATGGTCAGCACCATCACATCTCCAGGGAGGAGGCAGGCTGCACCATCACGTCTCTGGGAAGAGTGTGGGCTGCACCATCATGTCTCCAGGAAGGATGTGGCCTGCACTGTCACATGTCCAGGGAGGAGGCAGCCTGTACCATCACATCTCTAGGGAGGACACGGTCAGCACCATCACCTCTCCGGGGAGGACGCAGTCAGCACCATCATGTCTCCAGGGAGGACATGGCCTGCACCATCACGTCTCTGGGAAGGATGTGGCCTGCACCATCACGTCTCCGGGAAAGACATGGCCTGCACTGTCACACGTCCAGGGAGGACACGGCCTGCACCATCACGTCCCTGGGGAGGACACGAGCTGTACTTTCACAAGTCTCCGGGGAGGAGGTGGCCTGCACCATCACATGTCCCCAGGGAGGAGGTGGCCTGCACCTTCACATCTCCAGGGAGGAGGCAGCCTGCACCATCACATGTCCCCGGGGAGGAGGTGGTCTGCACCATTACATCTCCAAGGAGGACATGGTCAGCACCATCACATGTACCTGGGGAGGCGGCAGCCTGCACCATTACATCCCCAGGGAGGACATGGTCAGCACCATCATGTCCCTGGGGAGGAGGCAGCCTGCACCATAACATCTCTGGGGAGGAACCAGTCTGCACCATCAGGCACAAGCCATGGAGTTCGAGGTGCAGGTCAGACTGTCTTGGAGTCTGTTGCAGACTCACATACAAATATTACTAACTTGGCCTTCCTTTTAAGTTAAAAACTTAATCTAATATGAAACTGATAATATGAGAGCAGGTTCTCTTGTTCTCCAAGGACCCAGGGAACTACTCCAAGCCCAGTAGGCAGAAACCACAGCTGAGGCTGAGAACTCTATTTGGCATTTTTAAATATTCAATTAACCCTTACTGGGACCTATTCTACGACTTATTATCATGGTCAGTGTAATTATTAATGAGAGACAACTCATGCTGAACTCCAGGAATGGCTATTAATAGTGTTTGGTGTCACCTCATTCAAACATATAATGAGCCATTAAAAAAACATTTGCCATAAGCACAGAGATTAGGGTCATGTGAAGGAAAGATACATTATAAACCTAGAGAAATGTTAGGTGGCTTTTAACAATCTTCTACATTTTCTAGAAGAAACAAGAAAAACAAAGTTAGAAAAACGTGGCATGAATATCCCACCCAGCGGCTCCACTGCAGAAAGATCCGGCCATCTGTCCCTGTAAAGGTAACAGCCGAGGAAACCCTACAGACAGTTCAGCTCTATTCTGTCACATGGGATCACTACTGAGTTGAAATCGACTTGACGGCACCTAACAACAATAACAAGGGGAGAAAGCACCTGCACAAAGTGGACCAACACCAGGCTCTGCAGAGTCCTATGTATTATCTCGTGTAATCCTGCACAGTAGTGTGATTAGCCACATTTTACAGATGAAGAAACTGAAGCTCACAGAAGTTAAATCCCTTGCTCAAAACATAGTTATAACGGCAGAAGAGCTGGGACTAAAATCCAAGTCTCCTGATTCCTGTGCCAATCCTCCTTTTCCAACTCCAAGCCAACCCTCAACAGTGACTTTGCTTAATCCTGGTGATATCAAATTGACTCAGTAGTTCTCAACCCTGCTGCATATCAGAATGTCCTGAAAAGTTAAAAAAAAAAAATTATATATATGTATATATATATATATATGTGTGTGTGTATATGTATACACACACACACACACACACACACACACACTAATGTCCTGCCCCATACCAACTGTCTTGGCTATCTAGTACTGCTATAACAGAAATACCACAAGTGGATGGCTTTAACAAAGAGAAATTTATTCTCTAACAGTGGCTAGAAGTCCAAATTCAGGGTGTCAGCTCCAGGGGAAGGCTTTAACTCTCTGTCAGCTCTGGGGGAAAGTAGTCTGGGGGAAAGTCCTCATCAATAACCTTCCCTGGTCAAGGAGCTTCTCAGCACTGGGACCCCGGGTTCAAAGGACGAGCTATTCTCCTGGCTCTAGTTTCTTGGTGGTATGAGGTCCCTATATCTCTTTGCTTGCTTCTCTCTTTTATATCTCAAAAGACATTGATTTAAAACACAGTCTAATCTTGCAGATTGAGTTCTGCCTCATTAACATAACTGTCGCTAATCCCGCCTCATTAACGCCACAGAAGTAGGATTTATAATACAGGAAAATCACATCAGATGACAAAATGGTGGACAATCACACAATACTGAGAATCATGGACTAGCCAAATTGACACACATTTTTATGGGGACACAATTCAATCTATAACACCAATCAAATCAGAATCCCTTAGGATGAAGCCCAGGTATCAGCATTTTTAAAAATCCCCTAGTGATTCTCATATGATACTTCAGCTGATGCCCAGATATAGTATTAGTTTGAGTAAAAGTATCTATAAAACTCCAAAACATCGCAGAACTAATGTAGAACATTGATGAAATAGGCCTTGGTTGTTTCAGTCAAAATGTTGGCCACTCAAGGTTGAGAAGGGGAAAGTGTTGATGTGTCATGGGGTTTTAATTGTTATGGATTGAATTGTGTCCCCCGAAAATATGTGTCAACTTGGTTAGGCCATGATTCCCAGTACTGTGTGGTTGTCCTCCATTTTGTGATTGTAATTTTATGTTAAAGAAGATTAGGGTAGGATCGTAACACCCTTACTAAGGTCACATCCCTGATCCAGTGTAAAGGGAGTTTCTCTGGAGTGTGGCGTGCACCACCTTTTATCTTACAAGAAATAAAAGGAAAGGGAAGCAAGCAGAGAGTGGGGACCTCATACCACCAAGAGAGAAGCACCAGGAGCAGAGCACATCCTTTGGACCTTGGGTTCCTGTGAGGAGAAGCTCCTAGTCCAGGGGAAGACTGACAAGAAGAACCTTCCTCCATAGCTGACAGGGAGAAAAAGCCTTCCCCGGAGCTGAAACCCTAAGTTTGAACTTCTACCCTATTAAACTGTGAGAAAATAAATTTCTCTTTGTTAAAGCCATCCACTTTTGGTATTTCTGTTACAGCAGCACTAGATAACTAGAACAGCAACCAATGTCACAAAACAATATGTGTATTGTTTAATGAGAAACTAATTTGCTCTGTAAATCATCTAAAGTACAAAAAAAAAAAAAATGTTGGCCTGTCACAACATACAACATTCTATTTTGAAGTGGAAGTTTTTGCATTATTATACAGATGCAAAAACTAAGACCCAGGAAGACGGCCTAAGCTACTGGTTTTCCAACCAGACTTTGCCAACCATTATTTCCCTAGAGCCACTGGGGATGCCATGGTGAGGCAAGGTAGGAGGCTTTATTGATTTATTCTGAGCAAGTTCCTAATCATCTTACTAAATCATCATTTCAATTTTAATTAGCTATGTTTTTACCACAGTCTAGGTGTTTGTATATACCAGCCTGTGCAATGGGGCTTTCTCAAAGGCACAGCCTCTTTCTCCTCAGACACAGGTTTCAGATCTGATGCAAATAATGGAGATTAACAAGGCAAGTTAGAGGTGAGGAGGACTTTCAGTTTCTTCTCTTGATTCCATCTCTACCCATGGGGAAGTAAACTCTTCTGCCTTCTCTTCTATCCTTTCACTCTCTTCTAAGTTCACTCCATTGTGAGAAGAATTGTGTACCTGATTATCCATTTACTGAAGCTCATTATATTAGTTAGTGGGGTTCTAATGCTTTAAAGGCAAGAACCCAAACTCCACGTGGTCTCTTTCTTCTCTTGACTCCATGCAATAAAACTCTCTTAACTATCTGTCTCCACGTGTCAAAGATGCAGGTGCAGGATGGGAGGAAGCCATGCCTCCTATACGGAGCAGAAATCCTTAAGTCTCCCAGCTAGGGTTGTGTGTTTCAACTCAACTTTGCTTCCCACTTACCTACTGTGATGGTTAAGGTTGTGTGTCAACTTGGCTGGGCCATGATTCTCAGTGATTTGGCAGTTATAATGTAGTTTGGCAGTTATGTAATGATGTAATTACCTCCATGATGACATCTGATATAATGTAATCACCTCCATGATGGGATCTGCTGTGAGTAGCCAATCGGTTGAAAAGGAGTTTCCTTGGGGATGTGGCCTCCATCCAATACATATGGACTTTCTGGAAAAGCTTGCTGGCTTTTGCTTGCTCTGGATCCTGCATCCTGCTCATCATCATCTGACCTCCAGTTCTTGGGACTTAGCCAGTGGCTTGCCGTACTGCCTTCCAATGTTCTATTTGTCAGCCTCCACAGCCCATCAACCAGCAGCCTGCCATCCTACCGATCTTGGGTTCATCAGCCCCTGCAGCTAGAGGGGGCCAGGAGACGCCTCCAGCCTGACACCTAACCCACTGACTTGGGACTTTCCAGCCTCTATACCTGCGTGAGCTATTTCCTTGAGGTAAATCTCTCTCTCTCTCTGTATGTGTATATATATGTTTCACTGGTTTTGCTTCTCTAGAGAACCTAGCCTAAGACACCTACTATCTTTAGTCATATGTTCTCTTGGTCTATATCCCAAAAAGGGAGAAGTGGGTAGTAGAATTCAAGTACCAAAACCCTGAACTCTTTTAACACAGACTGTGCTGAAAAGACTTTTGTGTCTTTTTCATATTACTTGCCCTTTGGTTATAACTTCAGAAACTCATGGACCTTTTCTTGTGAACTTGCAATCTTCCTGGTACAGTTGTGCAGAAGGTGTTAGTTCTTCCCCTGGCTGAGTGTCAGACTTTTCTCTTTGGTACTCTCATTTCTCAGAAGGTTGTATCAATATCATGTCTGCTAAAGTAGTGTTTCATGGTATTTTTGGAGGGCTCCTTCCTTCATCTTGCTTTTTGAGCATTCCACTTCAGCTCATCCTAAAATACCTGGTTGGATTGTTTTCCTTTTTGCTTGTTTTATTTGCTATTATAATTATCTTTAAATAAAGGGGTTATAAATTTGCCCATATAAAAAGCCAAATAATGTAGACTCACTTAGAACATCGAATTCTAGAAGACAAATGGGGAATTTGAGACTACCTTAATTTTCCCTCAGATGTAATTCAGTGACAGTTTGAAGCAGTCTTTTTTTTTTTTAATGATGCTTTAAGTGAAAGTTTATAGCTCAAGTTAGTTTTTCATACAAAAATTTATACACACATTGTTATGTGACCCTAGTTGCTATCCCTATAATATGTCAGCACACTCCTCCTTTCCACCCCGATTTCCTGTGTCCATTCAACCAACTCCTGTCCCTTTCTGCTTCTCATCTCGCCTCTGGACAGGAGCTGTGGGGCAGTCTTTTAATTTTCCATTCTAGTACACTTCACTTTCTCAACTTTCTAGGTTTCATTTTAGTTAGTAAATATGCTCATCTACTGTTAGACTTACTTTTAGGATCACAGGTTTCTGCCAAGGTTATTTTTTAAACTTTTGTCCTCCTGATTAAAAAGTTCTACAAGTCTCCCAAGTTAAGCACTATCTGTGCCCTGGAAAGGAAGAGCATGTGGTTGAAGTGTTTTTATTTTCTAAGTTGTTCTGATTCACTCAAAGGATAGATCTAATCTCTACAAGCTATATTTGGAAGTGAGATGAGTTTAAGCTCAAAAGGGCTTTAAGTAAAAGCACCATAATCATACTTACCCCAAGGCCATGAGGATTTTTTTTTTTTTATCTCCTTTTGATATAACAATAAACCAGTTCATACCATTATTATATTTAACAATAATGGAGGAGAAAGAACACATTTGCCAGAAGATATACATTAAGACCTCAGACCCTGTGATGGTTAAGATTGTGTGTCAACTTGGCTGGGCCATGATTCTCAATGTTTTTATGTAATCACTCCCATGATGGGATCTGCTGTGAGTAGCCAATCAGTTGAAAGGGAGTTTCCTTGGATGTGTAGTCTGCATCTGGATATAAGCGGATGTTCTGGCTTTTGCCCTTACTGAATTCTGCAGCTGCCTCCTGTTCCTTGACCTTGAGTTCTTGGGACTTAAACTAGCAGCTTATCTGCCGATCTTGGGATTCATCCATCTTCACAGCCTGTGAGCAAGAGCTCTGCTCTCTGACCTGCCAATCTTGGGTTCGCCAGCCCCTGCAGCTATGTGAAGCAGGAGAAGCCTCTATCCTGATCCACGGACTTGGGACGTTTCAGCCTCTACAATAACATGAGCTGTTCCCTTGCTATAAATTTCTCTCTCTATATATTTTTATTTGCTTCTCTAAAGAACCCAACCTAAGACAGATCTTGACACTTTTTTTCAATGTTCGAAGGTGGAAAATGTGATGCCCATTTGGTAAAAACTCTTTGCAACTTTTGACCTGCCTTCTTCCTTTATCCCAAGAATTCCTGAAAAAGCATTAACTGGGAGCAATAAGCCCTCTCCGTGACATCAAGAGCTCTACCCTGGCTGCAGGTCTGGTCAAACTCGCTTTTACATGACCAGAGAGGGAAGATTCCTTAGGAACATACAAAGCTTGCAAAGATTCACTCTATCAGCAGATCTCCACTGGAATGATTTACAGACCGTGAAGACCTTCTAGCTTTTCCTGCACAACTCTCAGCACTTGCTGAAAATATAAATGGGTTACCTGAGAACCCATTCCTTACTCTTTTGTAAAGTTTCAAAAATGAAAGTTAAAAAAGTGATTTTCTCATGAGAAGCTTTCATTGAATTAGAAGTGAAAAAGGGAAAGGGCTATTCATTATCGCTGGGATGAAGTTCAGACCAAATTACAATGAGTGAGCACCTGCAGTACGCAGCCACCACGCTAAGCGCTATTGTTCTTAGTTGCTGTTGAGTCAGCTCTGACTCACGGCGACCCATGTACAACGGAACAAAATGCTGCCTGGTCCTGTGCCATCTTCGTGATCACTGGTATGCTCAAGTCCATTGTTGATGCCACTGGGTATTTGGAGCACTTCCAATGTAGGAGGCTCATCTTCCAGCACTCTATCAGACAATATTCTGAGGTGACCCATAGGATTTACATTGGCTAATTCTGGAAGTAGATCATCAGGCCTTTCTTCCTAGTCTATCTTAGTTTGGAAGCTCTGCTGAAACCTGTCCACTATGAGTGACCCTACTGGTATTTAAAATACCAGTGGCATAGCTTCAGCATCATAGCAACACAGAAGCCACCGCAGTATGATAAACTGACAGATGGGTGGTGGCACTAGGCACTAGAGATGCAAAAATGAAAAGCCCGACCTTGCTCTCCCAGCATTCCTGCTATAGAATAACCTGCTACAGGTAACTAAGCAAATAACTGCAATATAATACGGTAAGTGCTAAGATATACATAGGAATACTCTAAATGTTCCTTTTTTTTTTTACTCTAAATGTTATGCAAACATGCCCCATATAGAGATGATGCCTGTGCTGTCTTGAAGGACAGATAAGAATTACCAGGTGAGAAAAGCTGGAAGGGCATTCTACATGGAAGGAATAGCATGGACAAGCTCAGCAAACTCTAAGCCACTGGTATTAACTAAAACACGAAGTATGAGGTGGGTAGTGACTATAGTTAAAGCCAAAGGAAAACTGAAGGGAGAGAGAAAAAAAAAAAAACTCAGCTAGAAACCCCTTTTCCTAGCAACAACAAATTTTCCTAGGAAGGTACCGAAAAATTCCATGGAGAATCCTATTCGCTTTAAAGAAGAAGATACGCAGCTGGTCACAGGATGATGGGGCGTGTAGTGTCAGCAGCACGCCAGAGGTAGCCCTTGACACGGGCTTCTCCAAAAGAGTTTCTCTCAATCTC
Source organism: Elephas maximus indicus (assembly GCF_024166365.1). Taxonomy (NCBI): domain Eukaryota; kingdom Metazoa; phylum Chordata; class Mammalia; order Proboscidea; family Elephantidae; genus Elephas; species Elephas maximus. Next base: position 29,437,097 of record NC_064829.1, read on the forward strand.
AAGGGCATCTTTCTTGTGCCCGTGTCTGTGAGGGCGCGTGAGCCAGCAGCCTGAGAGGCCTGGGCGTACCCTTGCTGTGTCACAAACGCACTGAGCAACCCCACGAAGACCAGTGACCCGCTCTGGATTTCAGTTTCCTCCTCTTTAAAATAAAGCAATCATCTAGAAAGTACTTGTCAGGAATGGAAATCTGTCTTTTAACATAATATGTTTTTTGAGGGTGAGGGAGAATTTTATTCATTGACTGACTTGTCCCAGTGAGAGTTTTCAAGAAGCTTAAAAAGAAAGATTGATAGTAGATGAGAAAGATGAAGAAAGGTACGAAATTTGATGGAAAGAGGACAGGGAACCAGAGGTGAGGCTGTTACACAAATCCATGCTAGAAATGTCTACATCCACAGTGGAGAGGGAGCTGTACAGAGTAGGGGAGGCATAGCTTTGGCTGAGTGCTTTGTAGGATTCAGGCTGCGTGGTTCCTGTCACTGAAGAACGGGCATACAAAGAAGGCTCACTGGCCAACTTTTAGGTAGATCAGAGACTCCTGACTTGCTTCATACAAAGCCATCTGCAGTACCAGGTCCTTTTCCTAGTGGGTGCAGAGGTCATAACCTTTCAACTCAGGAGGTCACCTCACCTGGAACACTGTCCCCTCTCCCTAATGAGACCCACCTCATTGCTACTTCTATGATCTTTCTTTCAGATACAGGTTACTAGTGATCGAGCTACTCTTTCTGGATCAAAATTCTCATACCTAGGTTTAAGCTCTGTGTAAACAAAGACGCAGCTTTTTTTCATAACCTTTTTTGGGGAGCATAGTGCAGCCTCTTTTATTTTTTTAATTTCATTTAAAAATAGATAACATAAATATGATTCTGAAACCAAATGCTATAAAAGTATACACGGTGAGGAGTTTCCACCCCACCCTGGTCCTCATCTGCTCAGTTTCCACTTCTCTTCACAGGTCATCCCATTTATGTACTTGTTTCTGCAATGCAAGTAAATATTCCTCCTTTTTACCCCAAAGATAGCACATTACACATGCAATTTTATTCCTTACATTTTTCACTTAAAAATATCCCTTGGAAAGCCTTCCCTGGCAGTACGTAGATAGCTTCCTCCGTGTTTTTTACAGCCATAGTATTCCATTGGCCAGACGGACTGTAGTCCCCTACTGATGGACACTGGGATTTTGTCCTGTCTTTTGGTTCTACAGACAATGCTGTTTAATAACCTTGCATATATGCCATTTTATACTTGTGGGCCCAGCAGACAGGTCAGGAGTTTTTCCACCTCATCCAGCAAAAACCTCGTGCCTGGGCATGAAACACAATGTGCGAGAGACAGGGATCTGTGCCTTGCACTAAATTACATATCGAAGTACCCTGAGGTTCTGGGAAACACACTTCCTAGATACAAGGGGAAAGGAGTTGACCGACAAATTTAGTTTGGGGACATACATGATATCATCTCCTCCCTGTGTATTTGTACAGGACTGAGGGAAATGCGATTAAAGAAGATGGTTGCTCATTTACCTGTTAAAATGAACACACTGAAAATGCACTTAATTTTAACATCTGCTTAGATGTTCAGTAGGTCTTCTCCCCCTTTCTGTTTCAGTCAAGAAATATCAATTCCACAAGGAGTTAAATGGGAATAAAAAATGAGATGCTAGCCTTTTTGCTGATTTCCCCAAGGAAGGGATCAAGTGGGAACAGCTGGGATCTAGATAGCAGGGCCACCATCTACCATCTGCTGATCTTCCCACTAACGTGAGGTTGGGTCAACCTGTGGGGTCCAGGGACCCAGACTGGACACAGAGATGGACTGCTGAAATAAATACTGTTCAGCAAAGGGCTTCTCAGCCACTTAGCTGTTTCTCTTTTTTATTGTGGTAAATACGTACGTAACAAATCATTTGTCATTTCAACATTCTTCACATGTCCAATTCAGTGACATTAATTATGAGCTGCTTATATGTTTTGAGGAGAGAAGACATTACCAAAAACGTGCAATGGATTAACTCTGCGGTTCGCTTGGTATCTTGGCAATGAGTTACCTGCTAATCAAAAACCAAACCAAACCTATTGCTGTCGAGTCGATTCCGACTCACAGTGATCCTATAGGACAGAGTAGAACTGCCCCATAGAGTTTCCAAGAAGCACCTGGTGGATTTGAACTGCCAACCTTTTGGTTAGCAGCAGTAACTCTTAACCACTATGCCACCAGGGTTTCCAGTTACCTCCTAGTTACCTGCTAAAATAGCATCTGTAAAATCATGGTGTGCCTGTCAGCCACCACCTCAGCCTACAATCTCTCCGGGACTCTGGAATATTTATGAAATCACCCCTAAAAGTGGGGTTTTAACTGCTAGAATGAGTGTTCTGTCAGCATTCTGTAGCAGCTAGAGGAAGCACACAGCCTTTTCTACACACTTAATACTGGGGGCCTCTGAGTGCACCACAAAGTCACCTATGGCATGTGGCTTTAGAAGTGTGTGCTGGGAGTGAGAGCAAGGCAGCTGCTGAAAATAATCGGCCAGGCAGCCTGAGCACGAAGACAGGGATGGGAGGAAGAGGCCTCAGCCACCGAAGCCCAGTTTCTTTCCTTCATTCTCTCCTTTGTTAAAAGCGCATTACATTGTCAAACACTGTACTGAACACCTATGGCCCCTTAGAGGCCTGGGGTCCTGGGCCCATGGACTTCAGGTCACCAGCTGACATTCTCCAGCCTCTGTTGGGCCAAGAAGGCACAGGACTGGGCTGCTGCAGGGCTGCCTCCCCAGGTCAGGGCTGGAGAGAGACTGCCTTGAACAAGTCCCTTCACTTCTCCGGGCCTCAATTTCTTCATCCATCTCAAGAAGGGGAAAATCTTTTTATTACATAAAAATCAACAAGTAGTTTCCACTCATAGGCACAGACCCAAGAGATTTGAAAGCAGGGACACAAACAGAAGTTTGTACACCAATGTTCATTGCTGGATTATTCACAATAGCCAAAAGGTGGAAATATGCCAAGGATCCAACAGCAGATGAATGGATAAACCAAATGTGGTATATTCACACAATGGATTATTAATTCAGACACAAAGAGAAAAGAAGTTCTGACACATGCTACAACATGGATGAACCTTGAAAACATTCTGCTGTGAAGTAAGTCAGACACAAAAGGACAAATAGTATATAATCACACTTACATGAAATATCTAGAATAGGCAAATGCATAGAGACAAAAGCTTATTAGCGGTTACCAGGGGCAATGGAGAGGGTGGATATTTATTGCTTTGGGGGCACTGACTTTCTGTTTGAGGTGATGAAAAATTTTTGGAAATGGCTAATCATGATGGTTGCACAACATGGTGAATATAATTAATGTTACTGAATTATATACTTAAAAATTGTTAAAATGGGAATTTTTTTGCGTATGTATTTTACCATAATATATCTTAATGTTAAAAAAAAAAAAAAACACAACAGGTAGAGAATTATCCCACTCCTGTAAAAGCAAACAAACAAAACTAGTTATGTGTGTAGAGAAAAGTCCCAAAGGATACATTCCAAAATGTCTATAATGGTGGAATCACATACAATTTTCCTTTTTTTCATTTAACTTGACTTTCCAAATTTCCTATAATAAGGCTTTTGAATTTTTTTTTTTTAATGAAGGGAGTTGGACAAAATGATTCTTAAGGCTTTCTCTTGAGCCCAGGTGGTCAGTCAGGTTCTCCATAGTGCTGCAATATGGATTAAAACTAAAGTCACAAGTTAAGGAAAAAATTAAGTTGCCTCAATACTGGTGAACACACCCTACAGTTAAACACCTACCAGAAAATTCAAGACCGAACCAAGAAACCATGACATTTTCAGTCCCACCCTCTGCCCCAAGCCCATCTTACATCTGGGCGCAGCTGGCTTTCAGCTGTTCTGATGGTTTGGCTGTGGGCGTCCCCAAGACACACCCCACAGCGCGGCTCGGCTTGACCCAGGACGCAGGTTGAGTTCCTGGCTCCCAGGCAACCGGCTTCCCTTACATTCATCTGTTTCCCATTAGTCCCATTAGCCTCTTCTTTTCCTGGAGGTGTTTTATATATTATGCAGCTACTCATTAAGGAAAACTGCAACAACAACAAAGTGTGCGGAGTCCAGTAATAACAACGCCCTATCCAGCAGACTCTGCTTGTAACTATCACCTTCAGACTCCTTCTCTCAACTATCACACACTCTGTGGAAAAGAACCACCATAATCGAGTGTTTCAAAAGAGAGCCCACCAGGCATCAATTGGTCTCAACCCCCCTGGACCAAAGGAGAATGAAGAACACCAAGGACACAAGGTAATTACGAGCCCAAGAGACAGAAAGGGTCACATAAACCAGAGACTACATCAGCTTGAGGCCAGAAGAACTAGATGGTGCCTGGCTATAACCGATGACTGCCCTGACAGGAAACACAACAGAGAACCCCTGAGGGAGCAGAAGAGCAGTGGGATGCAGACCCCAAATTCTCATAAAAAGACCAGACTTAATGGTCTGACTGAGACTAGAAGGACCCCAGCGATCATGGCCCCCAGACCTTTGTTTGGCCCAGGACAGGAACCATTCCCAAAGCCAACTCTTCAGACAGGGATTGGACTGAACAATGGGTTAGAGAGGAAAGCTGGTAAGAAGTGAGCTTCTTGGATCAGGTGGACACTTGAGACTATGTTGGCATCTCCTCCCTAGAGGGGAGATGAGAGGGTAGAGGGGGTTAGAAGCTGGTGAAATGGACACGAAAAGAGAGTGGAGGGAGGGGGCAGGCTGTCTCATTAGGGCAATTGGGAGTATGTAGCAAGGTGTATATAAGTTTTTGTGTGAGACTGACTTGATTTGTAAACTTTCACTTAAAGCACAATAAAACTTAAAAAAAAAAAAAACAAAGAGAGAGCCCACCAAAAAGAACAGAAGCTTTGGCATGAGAAGACCTGGGTTCAAGTCCGAACTCCTTTACTCTAGTGTAAGCAAGTTAACATAACCTGTTATGAGAATTAAATAAGAAATGGGTGTCAAAGTACCTACCACGCTGCCTGGCACTTTGTTGGCACTCAACCAATGTGAGCTGTAGCTGCTCGTCTTACTTTTATTGTATTAGGTGCTCAATGAGTGTTAAGTGGATCTGAATCTAAAATCTGACTGGATCATGAGCTGCTATCTATGGAATAAAAGTCCAATTACGTTTTGCCAACTGAATGAAGAGCAAGGTCTGGGATCTGCTTGCTAGGGAGCATGAGAATGGGCCCTCAACTGCAGAGAGCAGAGGGGCTAAGGATGCCACCTCACCTTCCTGCTACAGCACAAGCCAACGGCCTATGGGATGCCATTTAAAGATGGAGTGTTTTCAGACCTAGCTGGGTTGGTTACCACCTCTGGGGCCTCAGGATTCTGAGCCCTTCTTCCAGTCCTACACGATGACACAATCAGTTCTGTTCTTGTCACCACAAAACTAACAACACACTCTAACACACACGTACATGCTGATATGCTGGGACTAAGGGAGTCACCAACTGGTGAACTCGTTTAAAACTTAACCACCCTCAGCTCCAAAGCCCAAAAGCCAACCAGAGCCTGAGGGATGAGGGAGATGAACAAGAACAATGAAGACATATACCCACAAAAAGACAGGTTCAAAGTTATGGAATTAGATAGTGGTTGTAAAATTCTATGAATATACTAAAAGGCACTGAATTGTACACTTAACATGGTGAATCTTATGTGCATTAAATCTCAATAAAGTTGTTATTTAAAAAACAAAACACGTTCAAGAATATCTGTAGTAGATTTATTTGAAATAGCTCCAAACTGAGGAACTAACCCGCATGTCAGTAAAGGAGAAATAAATTGTGTTCTGTTCATTCAATAGGATCTCCACAGCAGTAAAATATAGTGTGCAGAGAGAGAGGTGATTTGGGATGGGGTGTATTGATTGGGAAGCAGCATGAGGGAGCCTTGTGAGATGCTGGAAAGGTTCAGTGTCTTTGTCCAGTTGGTGATCTTGTGGCTGTTTATGGATGGAGATATTCAACTAGCAGTGTACTTTATGTACTTTACTGTATTTATGTTATACATCAGTTAAAAAAAAATCAGATGTGGGTGCAGTTGTGGTGCCATCTTTAGGAAGCACAGCCCAAAGCGCTGTACCACCTCCCTCTCGTTGGTCACTGGAAGGGCACACAGGCATTGGGCCCAGCATCCTCCCAGACCTCTTGCTTTGACACTGTCTTTGTATTATAGATTGTCTGAGTTTCACTTGCCAGGGAAAGGAAAGAACTCACTGGCCAATGCCTTGCTCTTCTGGTCAGTGCCCACCAGTTCTCTTGAATGTCATGGTTGGAGAGGGCTTCTAGTAACCATATAGCTCGGTGCCAAGGTAATAAAAGTGAGCTCAGACTTACTGGTAGCCTTGTAGAAAAATTTATCGTTCTGCCTATGCCTCACAAGGGAGGACCATGCCCTGTCAGGTACACTTTTCCTCTGAGGGCTGCGACTAATTGAGGAAAATGGCATACCTACGATGTTGCATGCCATGTGACTTAATTAAAAGGAATGCCATTACTCAGGGCTCTGCTTCCCATTGGGCTCTCCTGGGGCTAGAGTGGGAGTCTCTCTGTGGATGGTCTCAGGCTTGTAGTGTCTGTTCATCTTCCTCATCCCTCAGGCTCTTGTCGGCTTTTGGGCTTTGGAGCTGAGGGTGGTTAAGTTTTAAACGAGTTCACCAGTTGGTGACTCCCTTAGTCCCAGCATATCAGCATGTACGTGTGTGTTAGAGTGTGTTGTTAGTTTTGTGGTGACAAGAACAGAACTGATTGTGTCATCGTGTAGGACTGGAAGAAGGGCTCAGAATCCTGAGGCCCCAGAGGTGGTGACCAACCCAGCTAGGTCTGAAAACACTCCATCTTTAAATGGCATCCCATAGGCCGTTGGCTTGTGCTGTCGCAGGAAGGTGAGGTGGCATCCTTAGTCCCTCTGCTCTCTGCAGTTGAGGGCCCATTCTCATGCTCCCTAGCAAGCAGATTCCAAACCTTGCTCTTCATTCAGCTGGGCATATACCTAGGAGAAGGACTGTTGGGTCATAAGGTAGATGTATGCTTAGCTTTAGAAGATACTTCCAAATAGTCTTCCAAACCAGAAATGTTATTCTACATCCTCACCAACACTTGGTATTATCAGTCTTTCTAATTTTAGCCATTCTGGTGGGTGTGCAGTTCCACATCAGTTTTAATACCATTTCTGTCGTAATTCATCAATTCTGTTAAAAACAACCCAGTACAAACTGAAAGCACCAATTTCCCTACCAAGGACTCATTCAAGCATCTTTAAGGTAGACATACCTTTTTTTCTTTTAAATAAACAAATTTATAGTATAGCACTTTCAAAATGCTAGATAGAATAATAAATAGGGTCTCCTAAGTTACTTGCAAAATTGAGAATAGTACTTCAAAACCTATGTACCACTCGAGTCTGGTAATCTTAAATCCCTCTTCATAGCAGAACAGCAAAGTGAAACAAAGAAGGGAAAGCTCTCTGGCAACACATAGCAGCAGCTCTCAAATTTTTGCTCTCAAAAATGCAAATAGCACTTCAAACATTTCTCCATCTTCAAAGAAAAAGTTCATTCTTTACAAGTAATAATACTAATAGCTAACAGTAACTGCTTAACACCTTATTTCATACCATTCTTGCAACACTTCTGGGAAGTATGTATAATTATTCCCATTTTACAGATTAGAAAACTGTATACATAGGCTAACTAATCTGTCCAAGGTCACACTGCTGAAGAGTGGAATTCTTATCAAGGTTTTTCTGTCTCCAAAATACGGGGCTATTTATCACTACCTTCTACTGTCTCATATTCCTAGCCTGGGATATGACAGGTCACTCCATAAATCTCTGCTGAATATTAAATCTTCCCACAAAGCAACTTGAAAAAAAATTTCAGGGAAAAGAAAACCATCATAAGTGGCATAAGAACTGAAACCAGCTTATGTAATGGGAAATAATAATGGGGGGGGCAGTATAATTCTTAAGCACAACTTAAGGAGAATAATAAGCATGACTGACATCTGAGAAGATGCAGGTTTCAAATCATGAGGACATATGAGATATGAGTGGTTCACACGGCAGTAGCTAAATTCAGATGCCAGGGCAAGGAATAATTCAAGCAAAGAAGCATCTACGGTTCACTGACTATGTGCTGAGAATGGTGCCAGGTGCTGTGGGATATTAAAGAATAAGCCCACTCTTCCAGTCCTTTGGAGTGTTCTAGGTATCTGTGAAGGACAAAATATGTACAGAAGCGACGAGAACTGTTTGTTTTTATATTAAAACCAAAACTAGTTGCAGTAAGATTTCTAAGGTAGGAATGTGAGGTCTGGGGTTATGAGAGCACCTCTTAATCTCACTTGAAGAAACAAATGTTTTCACAGATGATAAAGCCTGTTGGGGGGGGCCACAGGTAACCATAGGTGTTCAGACCATCAAAACCAAAGGTTTCAAAGTCCAAGGAGATAAATCTAATACAGTATAAAGGAGTAAAATCTTTTTCTTTTTACGAGGGGCAGGAGCAGTCATTATACAAAGGACTTACCTGAGACTTGAAAACGATGGCTCCAAATTCCATTTTCACTAAAAAATGTCAGAGGCACTTTAAGTCACCAAAATCCTTTAAAGTTCAAATTATGCGTCTAGAAAGAACTACCCTTTACTCATTCTTCCGACAGTATTTATGGAGTACAGGCACTCCACTAGGTGTTAGGTATCCAACCTGGAATAAGATGTACCTGCCCATAGGGTCACTGTGAGTTGGAATTGACTCAATGGCAATGGGTTTGGTTTTGGTTTTTGTCCTTAAATGGAACATGTAGAAACTGTTAAACTGGTGTATGTTTTGCTGTGTATATTCTCAACAGTGACAACAAAATAAATAAAATTATAATTAAAAAAAATGTGCCTGTCCTCCTTGGGCTTCTGGGCTGATAGAGCAGAAGGATTGTTGGGGTTATTACTGTTATTTTTTTAATTAGTCTAATTCTTACCCTTACTTTTCTTCTCCTGACATGGAGGTGAGGAAAAGTAGTGGACATTTTACTTATCAAATCTTGTCCAACCACCGAATGTATTCTAGGCCAAACATAACACCACACTTGGAAAATTGTGCAGAAAACACACAAAGAACAAATGTGGAATAATGGCCTGAGGGGAGGCAGAAAAGAAACAAGAGAGAGTTCTTGGATACAGATGCAAGCGAGGGCTTGCTCCTCTGTGCAGCTCCCACTCCAGAAGTCATCCAGTAAAAAAGACAGATGTGGAAATGTCACCAGGGAGACCCTGTTCCCACACTCTCCCCACTCCTTCCCCAACACCTCTCCCACCAAGAAGCGCACAGGAACAATCCACTAAAACTACAAATTCAGTCTAACAGCTGGTTGGGTTGACCTGGTACCAGGCAATTAGTTGTTGACTTAAAAAACTTATTGCCACATATTTGACTAACTGACTGGCTATTTTGAAGTCATGTACACAAGCGCAACCTGCTTGTACTTAACTGGCTGGCCTCAAAGTCTGGCATAGTCTACTTACATACAGAAAACAAGAACATCAAAAATCCTAATCTAAAGAACAACTGGGTTAGTTCAAAGTGCCAATTTAAAGTCAAGAAGCGGGGGAAAAACATGTTTGTACTACTTTTTTTTTTTTTTTCAATTTGAATTTTTTTTTTTTTAATTGTACTATAGGTGAAGGGTTACAGAGCAAACTAGTTTCCCATTTAATAGTTTTACAGGAATCGTTCCATGACATGGGTTGTATTCCCCCACACAATGGGTCAGCACTCTCCCCATTTCCATTCCGCCAGTTTTCCTGCCCCTTCCTGCCTGCTCATCTTTACTTTTGAGTAGACGTTGCCCTTTTGGTCTCATATAGATGCCTGTTCTAAGAAGCACTTTCCTCACAGGTGTTTTCATTTATTTTAGAAAAAACCCACAACCCACTGCATCATTTGAGAGACCTGTCTATATTTGGCTGAAAGGTGATCTCCGGAAACGGCTTTAGTTTCAAGTCAAAAGGGTGTCTAAGGGCTATAGTCTTGAGGGTTCCTCCCACCTCAGACCAGTAAACCTAGTCTTTTTTTATGAATTTGAACTTTGTTCTACATTTTTTTTCCCCACTATAACCGGGACCTTCTATGTTGATCTCAGAGCAGTTGGTAGCAGTAGCCAGGCACCATCTAGTTCTTCTGGTCTCAGGCTGGTGGAAGCTGTAGTTCCTATGGTCCTTACTCCTTTGGACTAATTGTTTCCTTGAGTCTTTGGTTTTCTTTACTTTCCTTTGCTCCAAATGGAAAAGACCAATAGTTGTATCTTAAAAGCTTGAAAACGACGGCTCCAAATTCCACTTTCACTAAAAAATGTCAGACGTACTTTAAGACCTTTTAAGACCCCAAACACTACTCACCAAAGTAGGATGCAGAAAGTTTCCTTTCTGAACTATGTTATGCCAATTGACCTAGATGTCCCCCAGGACTATGGTCCTTAACTTTCAAGCCCAGTAACTCAGTCCCATAAGGTGTCTGGATATGTCTAGGCTGTTTCCATGACTGTGCCCCCTGTGTGCTCTATAATATATATGAATATACATGCAGCACATACAAATATGTATGTACAAATATCCACAGCCAAACCTATATACATGTTGTCAGGAGGGATCAGTCCCTGAAGAAGGACATCATGCTTGGTAAAGTACAGGGTCAGTGGAAAAGAGAAAGACCCTCCACAAGATGGATTGACACTGAGGCTGCAACAATGGGCCCAAGCATAACAACGATTGTGAGCATGGTGCAGGACTGGGCAGCGTTTCATTCTGTGGTACACAGGGTCACTAGGAGTCGGAACCAACTCAACAGCACCTAACAACAACAACAACAAACCTATATATGCCCATGGGTGTACTCCCATATAACCTCCCATACCTATTCCGCATATTTATCTACCTATATATCTATTTATAAATTGTTGTTTGTTATTACTGTTGTTGCAGAATTATGTATTTATAGTATTTACCTTCATTGCCTTTTATTCTTATGTACCTTTCAGTGTCTTCCCTTGCCTTGGTTATGTTGTACTGACTTTCCCCATGTCATGTACTGCCTTTCCCTTTGGAACCAAAGTTAACACGTATCTACTCTCTAGTTAATGATCTTCCCTCCTTCCCCTTCCCATCCCTGGTAACAATCAAAAAAAGTTTCTTTCTGTGTATAAAACATTTTCTCGACTATTTATAATAGACCTCTCATGCAATATTTGTCCTTTTGAGATTGACTTATTTCCTTCAGAATAATGTCCTCCAAATACATCCATGTTGTGAGATGTTTCATGGATTCATCATAATTCTTTATTGTTGGGTAGTATTCCATTGTGTGTATGTGCTACATTTTGTTTATCCATTCATTCACGGATGGCCATTTAGGTTGTTTCCATTTTTTTGCTATTGGGAATAATGCAGTAATGAACATGGGTGTGCATATGTCTATTTTTGTCATGGTTCTTATTTCTCTGGGATATATTCCTGGGGTGGGATTACTATAGTATTTCTATATTTTTAAGGAAGCACCATGTCATTTTCCATAGTGGTTGTACCATTTTACATTTCCACCAGCAGTATATAAAAGTTTCAATCTCTCCACAACTTTGCCAGCATTTGTTGTTTTCCGCTTTTTTGATCAGTGCCATTATTAGATGGTATCTCACTGTAGTTTTGATTTGCATTTCTCTGACGGCTAATGATCATAAGCATCTCTTCATGTGTTTGTTAGTCACCTGAATGTCTTCTTTGGTGAAGTGTTGGTTCATGTCCTCTGCCCATTTTTTAATTGGGTTGTTTGTCTTTTTGTTGTTGAGGTGTTGAAATTTTCTATAAATTTTATACATTAGACTCTTGCTGGATATGTCATAGCTGAAGATTTTTTCCCAGTCTGTAGGTTCTCTTTTTACTCTTTTGGTGAAGTCTTTTGATGAGCACAAATATTTAATTTTTAGGATATCCCAGTTATCCAGTTTATCTTTTGCTGTTTGTGCATTTTTCATTATGTTTAGTATTCTATTTATGCCATGTATTAGGGCCCCTAGTGTTGTTCCTATTTTTACTTCCATCATCTTTATAGTTTTAGGTTTTACATTTAGGTCTTTGATCCATTATGAGTTAATTTTGTGTATGATGTGAGGTATGGATCTTGTATCATTTTCTGCAAATGGACATCCAGTTTTGCCCATGCTATTTGTTAAACAGATTATCTCTTCACCATTTAATGGACTTTAGTCCTTTGTCAAAGATCAGCTGTCCACAGGTAGCTGGATTTACTTCTGGATTCTCAATTCTGTTCCATTGGTCTATGTGTCTGTTGTTGTCCTGGAACCTGGCTGTTTCGACTACCATGGCTGTATATTAGGTTCTGAGATTGGCGAGTATGAGGTCTCCTACTTTTTTCTTCTTCTTCCAGAGCCTCTTTAGTTTTCACATAAAGTTGATTAGTTTTTCCATTTCATTAAAGAATGAAGTTGAAATTTGGATAGGGATTCCATTATATTTGAGTAGTATCGATATTATCACAATGTTAAGTCTTCCTATTCATGAGTACATGTTTTTCCATTTATGTAGGTCTCTTTGTTTTCTTGCCAGTAGAGTTTTGTCATTTTCTTTGTATAAGTCTTTTACATCTCTAGTTACATTTATTCCTAAGTATTGTTATCTTTTTGAAGGTTATTGTAAATGGTATTGTTTTCCTGATTTCCTTTTCAGAGTTCTCTTTGTTGATGTAGAGGAATCCAACTGATTTTTGCATTTTGATCTTGTACACTGCCAATTTACTGTATTCTTCTATTTTCTATTAGTTCTAGTAGCTTTTTTATGGAGCCTCTGAGATTTTCTATGTACACAATCATATCATCTGCAAATAGGGATAATTTTATTTCTTCCTTACCAATTTGTATGCCCTTTATTTCCCTTTCTTGCCTTACTGTTGTCGCTAGGACTTCTAGTACAATGTTGAATAAGAGTGGTGATAAAGGGCATCCTTGTTTGGTTCTTGTTCTCAAGAGGAATGCTTTCAGTCTCTCTCCATTAAGAATAATGTTGGCTGTTGGTTTTGCGCATATGCCCTTAATTATGCTGTGGAATTTCCCTTCTATTCCTATTTTGCTGAGAGTTTTTTTAATCAAGAATGAGTGTTGGACTTTATTAAATGCCTTTTCTGCATTGATTGAGATGACCATGTGATTCCTGTTGTTTATGTGGTGGATTACGTTGATTGATTTTCTAATGCTGAACCACCCTTGCATACCCGATATGAATCTCACTTGGACATGATATGTTATTTTTCTGATGTGCCATTGTATTTTACTGGCTAGAATCTTGTTCAGAATTTTTGTGTCTATATTCATGAGGGATACTGGTCTGTAATTTTCATTTTAGTGGTGTCATTGTTTGGTTTTGGTATCAGGGTTATGCCGGCTTCATAGAATGAATTTGGGAGTATTCCTTCCTTTTCTGTGTTCTGCAATAGTTTGAGTAGTATTGGTGTCATCTCTTCTCTAAATGTTTGGTAGAATTTCTCCAGTGAAGCCATCTAGGCCAGGGTTTTTTTGTTGTTGTTTTTGACAGTTATTTTTATGACCTCTTCAATTTCTTCTTTTGTTATGGATCTGTTCAGATTTTCTACCTCAGTCTGTGTTAGTTCAAGTAGGTACTGTGTTTCTAGAAACCTGTCCATTTCTTCTATGTTTTTAAATTTGTTGGAGTATAATTTTTTATATTGTTATGATCCTTTTTATTTCAGTTGGTTCTGTTGTAATGTCACCTGTCTCAGTTCTTATTTAGGTTATTTGCATCTTCCCTTTCTTTTTTTGTCAATATGGCCAGTGGTTTATTGAGTTTATTAATTTTTTCAAAGAACCAACTTCTAGTCTTCTTGATTCTTTCAATTGTTCTTCTGTATTCTGATTCATTTATTTCTGTTTTAATCTTTATTATTTCCTTTCTTCTGGTGGCTGTGGGCTTCCTTTACATTATGTTTCTATTTTTTCAAGTTTTAGGGTTAAGTTATTGATTTTGGCCCTTCTTTTTTGATGCGTTTATTGCTATAAATTGAACTTTGAGCAAGGCTTTTGGTGTGTCCCAAAGGTTTTGGTATGTTGTTTTCATCCTCAGAATAATATTTCATTTTTAATTTCTCCTATTACCCACTGGCTTTTAAGCATAGTGCTACTTAGTTTCCATGTATTTGATTTTTTTCTTGTTCTTCCTGTTGATTTCTAACTTTATAGCATTATGATCTGAGAAGATGCTTTGTATTATTTTCATGTTTTTGAATTTATTGAGGCTTGCTTTGTGGTCTAGAATAAGTCTACACTAGAAAATGATCCATGTGTACTGGAGAAGAAATGTATACTGTGCTGCTGTTGGATGGAATGTTCTGTATATGTCTACAAGGTCAAGTTGCTTGATCGTGATGTTTAGATCTTCTGTGTCTTTGTTGAGTTTCTTTCTAATTGTTCTGTCCTTCCTCTAAAGTGGGGTGTTAAAGGCTCCTCCTGGGCAGGGCCAAGAGGGCAGAATAGCTAGACGCTTCCTGCAATTCCTCTTTCAACAAAGACCCAGAAAAACAAGTGAAACGATTACATTTATGACAAGCTAGGAGCCCTGAACATCAAAGGCAAAGTTAGAAAATGGACTGAGCAGCAGGGCAAGGGAGAAACAGTTCAGAAGCGGAAAGGAGTTGCCGGACCTGAATCACCGGGATCCCTCAGGCGCCTTTCCCAGGAGCAGCTGCGGCGGGATGGTGGTAGCATTTGGCCAGTTTCCTCAGGGAGAAACAGTCAGACACACAGCCTACTCACACCTCCGGAACTAGAGAAAAATGATGCTCTCGGCAAAAGCTAAGTACTTGCGTATATTTTAACTCGCCCCCAGGCCCCAAGCCAACTTCAGCAGCTATTGATTTCCCTAGGCCTGAGATAAGCCCTATTAAGTGCGCCATGAGCCATCCTCCCAGCCTTGGAATAAGAATAAATTCACAGTTGGGGGAAAAGATAACTTGCCAACTCCACTAACCAGGGTAGCTCAGAACAGAAGCTGCTCCTGTCCAGGCATAAACAGTCCATGGACTTTGAATACCTTTTCCCCCTGCATGGTCCTGTGTAGACCTATTTCAGGAGAACAGGCCCTTGATGGCTAACTGCAACCGATTCAGCTGTGCAGTAAAGAGGTGGGTGTTTGATATTTGACACCACTTTGGTATTAAACTGGGTACTCACCTACCCACATCAGGGGCATAAGGACTGGTGGCTCCACTCAGGTCACCCAGCCACTGGCAACAGGGGTCCAAGGATAACTGGTACCTCCCAGTCCTTAAAACCAAAAGTACTGAGTGCCCAAGGTCCGTCTGCAGAACCCACCCACCTGAACGCTCCAGGGAAAAGGGACACACATTTCTTATAGACACTCAGGGGACATCTCTCAGTCTCCTGCCTTGTTCAGAGCATGAACCCCTGCTGCAACCAGATAAAAGAACCTACACCAGTCACCCCTGCCCCTCTAAGACTGTAGGACACAGCCTGCACCACACACTTGATGATCAACTACCTGGACACCTAAGCTGAATTCATACAAGAAAAGAGAAGGGACTCCTAGGCTGATACATATGGTAAAAACTCTAGCCATCTGGTGACAGGATGTCAGAGCTTCAAAGGCGAAAATAATAAGGCTAGTTCACTCAAGCAACCCATTTGGGCATATCAAAACAAAACAAAGCAATAACCCATGATACAGTAAGCAAACATAAAACTAATACAATAACTTATAGAAGGCTCGGACACAACGGTCAATTTCAAATCACATAAAGAAACAGACTATAATTGCCTCAACAAGCTCTCAAAACAAAGAATCAGTGGATCTTCGGATGAAGGTACATTCCTGGAATTATCGAATGCAGAATTCAAAAGATTAATCCACAGAACTCTTCAAGACAACAGGAACGAGATTACGAAGGAGATTAGGCAATACGAAAAACAAGCCAAGAAACACACAGATAAAGTAGTTGGAGAAATTAAAAAGGTTATTCAGGAACATAATGAAAAATTTAATAAGCTGCAAGAATCCAGAGAGAGACAGTAATCAGAAATTCAGAAGATTAACAATAAAATTACAGAATTAGACAACTCAAAAGAAAGTCAGAGGAGCAAAACTGAGCAAGTGGAAGGCAGAATTGGTGAGCTTGAAGATAAAGCACTTGGCACCAATATATTTTAAGCAAAATCAGATAAAAGAATTTTAAAAAGTGAAGAAAGCTTAAGAATCACATGGGACGCTATCAAGAGAAATAACCTACAAGTGATTGGAGTACAAGAACAGGGAGGGAAAACAGAAAATACAGAGAAAATTTTTGAAGATGTGCAGGCAGAAAACTTCTCTGATATCATGAAAGATGAGAAGATATCTATCCAAGATGCTAATTGAACTCCACATAAGGTAGATTTTAAAAGAAAGTCACAAAGACATATCACAATCCAACTTGGCAAACCCAAAGATGAAGAGAAAATTTTAAGAGCAGCTAGGGATAAATGAAAAGTAACCTATAAAGGAAGGTCAGTAAGAATAATCTTGGACTACTCAGCAGAAACCATGCAGGCAAGAAGGTAATGAGCTGACTTATATAAAGCACTGAAGGAAAAAACTGCCAGCCAAGAATCACATATACAGCAAAACTGTCTCTCCAATATGACGGTGAAATTAGGACATTTCCAGAAAAACAGAAGTTTAGGGAATTTATAAAAACCAAACCAAAACTACAAGAAATACTAAAGGGAGTTCTTTGGTTAGAAGATAATAATATCAAGTGTCGACCCAAGACTAGAACACTGGACAGAGCAAATAGAGGTAACCCAGATAGGGAAATCACAAAAATAAATCAAGATTTAAAAAAAAAAAAAAACTCAAAACAAGAAACAGCGATGTTATTATGTAAAAGAGAACAACATTAAAACAATAAATAAGGACTAAGAAATAAAGTCATAGATCTTTCATATAGAGAGGAAGACAAGGCGATATAAAGAAATAAAATTTAGGTTTAAACTTACAAAAATAGGGATGAATATTAAGGTGACCACAAAGGTGACTAACCATCCTACTCATCAAAATAAAAGAAAAAAATAAAGACTCAGCAGAAACAAAATCAACAAAAACAAATAAGAAGAAAAGGCAATATATAAAGAAAACCTGCTCGGCATAAAAAGTTAAGTGGGAAAAAGAAACTGTCAACAACACACAAAAAAACACATCAAAATGACAGTATTAAACTCATAAAAAAACTCATACCTATCTATAATTACACTGAATATAAATGGACTAAATGCACCAATAAACAGAGAGTGGCAATATGGAAAAAAAAAAAAAAACATGATCCCTCTACATGCTGCCTACGAGAGACACACCTTAGACTTAGAGACACAAACTAAAACTTAAAGGATGGAAAAAAACCTATCAAGCAAACAACAATCAAAAAAGAACAGGAACGGCAGTATTAATTTCTGACAAAACAGACTTTAAAGTTAAATCCACCACAAGAGACAAGGAAGAACACTATATGATGATTAAAGGGACAATGTACCAGGAGGGTATAACCATATTAAATATTTATGCACTCAAAGACAGGGCTGCAAGATACATAAATTCTATCAGCATTGAAAAGTGAGATAGACGGCTCCACAATAATAGTAGGAGACTTCAACACACCACTTTCAGTGAAGGACAGGACATCCAGAAAGAAGCTCAATAAAGACACGGAAGATCCAAATGCCACAATCAACCAACTTAACCTCAAAGACATATACAGAACACTCCACCCAATAGCAACCAAGTATGCTTTCTTTTCTAGTGCACATGGAACATTCTCCAGAATACACCACATATTAGGTCATAAAGCAAGCCTTAGCAGAATCCAAAACATTGAAATATTACAAAGCATCTTCTCTGACCATAAGGCCATAAAAGTGGAAATCAATAACAGAAAAAGCAGGGAAAATAAATCAAACACTTGAAAACTGAACAATGCCCTGCTCAAAAAGACTGGATTATAGAAGACATTAAGGATGGAATAAAGAAATTCAGAGAAGCCAATGAGAATGAAAATATGTCCTATCAGAACCTTTGGGACACAGCAAAAGTGGTGCTCCGAGGCCAATTTATATCAATAAATGCACACATCCAAAAAGAAGAAAGGGCCAAAATCAAACAATTATCCCTACAACTTGAACAAATAGAAAGAGAGCAACAAAAGAAACCCACAGGCACCAGGAGAAAACGAATAATAAAAATTAGAGCTGAACTAAATGAAATAGAAAACAGAAACACAATTGAAAGAATTAACAAGAACAAAAGCTGGTTTTTTGAAAAAAATCAACAAAATTGATAAACCACTGGCCAAGCTGACAAAAGAAAAACAGGAGAGAAAGCAAATAACCCGAATAAGAAATGAGATGGGCGATATTACAACAGACCCAACTGATACTGAAAGAATCATATGAGATTACTATGAAAAACTATACTCGAACAAATTTGATAACCTAGAAGAAATGGATGAATTCCTAGAAACGCGCTACCTATCTAAACTAACACAAACAGAGGTAGAACAAATAACTAGACCCATTGAAAAGGTAATCAAAAAACTCCCAACAAAAAAAAGCCCTGGTCCGGACAGCTTCACTGCAGAGTTTGTACCAAACTTTCAGAGAAGAGTTAACACCACTACTACTAAAGGTATTTCAGAGCATAGAAAAGGACAGAATACTCCCAAACTCATTCTATGAAGCCACCATATCCCTGATACCAAAACCAGGTAAAGACACCACAAGAAAATTTTAGACCTATATCCCTCATGGATGTAGATGCAAAAATCCTCAACAAAATTCTAGCCAATAGAATTCAACAACATATTGAAAAAATAATTCACCATGACCAAGTGGGATTCATACCAGGTATGCAGGGATGGTTCAACATTGAAAAAAAAAAAAAATTAATGTAATCCACCACATAAATAAAACAAAAGACAAGAATCACATGATTTTATCAATTGATGCAGAAAAGGCATTTGACAAAGTTCAACACTCATTCATGATAAAAACTCTCAGCAAAAGGAAAATTCCTCAACATAATAAAGGGCATTTATACAAAGCCAACAGCCAACATTACCCTAAATGGAGAGACCCTGAAAGCATTCCCACTGAGATCGGGAACCAGACAAGGATGCCCTTTATCACCACTCTTAAACAACTTTGTGCTGGAAGTCCTAGCCAGAGCAATTAGGCTAGATAAAGGAAAAAAGGGCATCCAGATCGGCAAAGAAGAAGTAAAAGTATCTTTATTTGTAGATGACATGATCTTATACACAGAAAACCCTAAGGAATCCTCCAGAAAACTACTGAAACTGAAGAGTTCAGCAGAGTATCGGGATACAAGATAAACATAAAAAATCAGTTGGATTCCTCTAAACCAACAAAAAGAACATCAAAGAGGAAATCACCAAATCAATGCCATTTACAGTAGCCCCCAAGAAGATAAAATACTTAGGAATAAATCTTACCAGAGATGTAAAAGACTTATACAAAGAAAACTACAAGACACTACTCCAAGAAACCAAAAGTGACTTACGTAAGTGGAAAAACGTTCCTTGCTCATGGATAGGAAGAGTTAACATTATAAAAATGTCTATTCTACCAAAAGTGATCTATACATTTAATGCACTTCCAATCCAAATGCCAACTATATTCTTTAATGAGATGGAGAAATGAATCACCAACTTCATATGGAAGGGAAGGAGGCCCCGGATAAATAAGGCATTACTGAAAAAGAAGAACAAAGTGGGAGGCCTCACTCTACCTGATTTTAGAACCTATTATACCCCCATGGTAGTCAAAACAGCCTGGTACTGGTACTGGTACAACAACAGATACATAGACCAATGGAACAGAATTGACAATCTAGACATAAATCCACCCACATACGAGCAGCTGATATTTGACAAAGGCCCAACATCAGTTAAATAGGGAAAAGACAATCTCTTTAACAAATGGTGCTGGCATAACTGGATATCCATCTGCAAAAAAATCAAACAAGACATACATACCTCACACCATGCACAAAAACTAACTCAAAAGGGATCAAAGACCTAAATATAAAGTCTATAATGATAAAGATCATCGAAGAAAAAATAGGGGTAATGCTAGGAGCCCTAATACATGGCATAAACAGTATACAAAACATTACTAACAATGCAGAAGAGAAGCTAGATAACTGAGAGCTCCTAAAAATCAAGCACCTATGCTCAACCAAAGACTGCACCAAAAGAGTAAAAAGACTACCTACAGACTGGGAAAAAGTTTTTAGCTATGACATTCTGATCAGCATCTAATCTCTAAAATCTACATGATACAGCAAAAACTCAACTACAAAAAGACAAATAACCGTATTAAAAAAATGGGCAAAGGATATGAACAGGCACTTCACTAAAGATGACATCCAGGCTGCTAACAAATACATGAGGAAATGCTCACAATCATTAACCAGTAGGGAAATGCAAATCAAAACTACAATGAGATTTCATCTCACTCCAACAAGGCTGGCATTAATCCAAAAAACACAAAATAAAAAATCTTGGAGAGGTTGTGGAGAGACTGGAATACTTATACACTGCTGGTGGCAATGTAAAATGGTACAACCACTTTGGAAATCGATTTGGTGTGTCCTTAAAAAGCTAGAAAAAATAGAACTACTGTAGGATCCAGCAATCCCGCTCCTTGGAATATATCCTAGAGAAATAAGAGCCTTTACACAAACAGATATATGCACACTCATGTTCATTGCAGCACTGATTACAATAGCAAAAAGATGGAAGCAACCAAGGTGCCCATCAACAGATGAATGGATAAATAAATTATGGTATATTCACACAACAGAATACCACATATTGATTAAGAACAGTGATGAATCTGTGAAACATTTCATAACATGGAAGAACATGGAAGGCATTATGCTGAGTGAAATTAGTCAGTTGCACAAGGACAACTATTGTGTAAGACCACTATTATAAGTACTTGAGAAATTTGATGGGTGAGAAATAGTTTAAACAGAGAAGAAAATATTCTTTGATGGTTATGAGAGGGGGGAGGGAGGGAGGGTAGGAGAGAGGCATTCACTAATTAGACAGTAGATAACCATTATTTTAGGTGAAGGGAAAGACAACACAGAATACAGGCGAGGTCAGCACAACTGGACTAAACTAAAAGCAAGGAAGTTTCCTGAATAAACTGAACATTTCGAAGGCCAGTGTAGCAGGGGCGGTGGTTTGTGTACCATGGTTTCAGGCAACATCTAAGTCAATTGGAATAATAAAATCTACAAGAAAACATTCTGCATCCCACTTGGAGAGTGGCTTCTGGGGTCTTAAACGCTAGCAAGCAACCATCTAAGATGCGTCAATGGGTCTCAACCTACCTGGAGCAAAGGAAAATGAAGAACACCAAAGACACAAGGTAATTATGAGCCTGAGAGACAGAAAGGACCACATAACCCAGAGATTGCATCGGCCTGAGGCCAGAAAAGCTAGATGGTGCCCGGCTATGAAGGATGACTGCCCTGACAGGGAGTGTGACAGAGAGCCTCTGAGGGAACGGGAGAGCAGTGGGATGCAGACCCCAAATTCTTCTAAAGAGACTATACTTAATGGTCTGACTGAGACTAGAAGGACCCTGGAGGTCATGGTCCCCAAACCTTCTGTTAGCCCAGAACAGGAGCCATTTCCAAAGCCAACGCTTCAGACAGGGATTGGACTGGACTTTGGGACAGAAAATGATATTGGTGAAGAATGAGCTTCTTGGATCAAGTAGACACATGAAACTATGTTGGTATCTCCTGTCTGGAGGGGAGGTGCAAGAGCAGAGGGGGTCAGAAGCTGGCCGAATGGACACGAAAATAGAATGTGGGGAAGGAGTGTGCTGATTCATTAGGAGTATACAGCAAGGTGTATATAAATTTTTTTATGAGAGACTGACTTGATTTGTAAACTTTCACTTAAATCACAATAAAAATTTTAAAAAGTCTCTCATTATTGTGGAATTGTCTACGTCTTTTCAATTTTGTTAGAGTTTGTTTTAAGTGTTTTGGAGCTCTGTCACTGGGTGCATAAATATTTATTATGGTTATGTCCTGTTGGTGAATTTACCCATTAATCATCATATAGTGCCCTTTCTTGTCTCTTATGTTGGATTTTACATTAAAGTTTGTTTTTCAGGAAATTAACACTGCCACTCCTGCTCTTTTTTGGTTACTGTTTGCTTGATGTATTTTTTCCCCATCCTTTGATTTTTAACTTATTTTATCTTTGTGTCTAAGGTATGTTTCTTGTAGGCAACATATTGATGGGTCATTTTTTTTTTTTTTTTAATCCATTCTGTTACTGTCTCTTGACTGGTGTGTTTAACCCATTTATATTTTATGTGATTATCAACAGGTATGAATATACTGCTGTCATTTTGTTGTGGTTTTTTTGTTGTTGCCTTTTTGTGTGTGTATGGTGTTGATGGCTTATTTGTTCTGCTTACTATTCTATATTGAGTTCTTTTTGTGTATTTTCTTCTCATTTCCTTTATTGTTGTTGATTTTGTGTTTGCTGAGTCTTTGGGTTTTCTTCTTTTTTATTTTGGTGAGTAGATTTATTAATTTTCTTTGTGGTTACCCTGAAATTTACCTTTATCTTCCTAAGTTTAAAACAGTCTGTTATATCTTGATATCACCCTGACTTCCTCTCCATACCTTTTATTTTTATTTTGAAATTGTCATCATTTACAGATTGACATTTCTGGTTCCCTGTTTTCAGGCTTGTAGCTTTATTTTTTAGAATTCTTTGTCTTAATTGGTATTTAGTTGACACTGTTATGTGTCTTAATCTTGGGTTGTTGTCTGATGTAGTTCTTTTTCCAAAGAACTCCCTTTAATATTTCTTTTAAGATTGGTCCTGTTTTTATAAATTCCCTTAATTTCTGTTTATTTGTAATTGTCTTATTTATGCCATTGTATTTGAGAGACAATTTTGCTGGATATATAATTCTGGTTGGCAATTTTTTTCTTTCAGGGTTTTATGTATGTCATTCCATTGCCTTCTTGCCAACATGATTTCTGCTGAGAAATCAGAACTTAGTCTTACTGGTTTCCCTTTGTAAATGACAATTCATTTTTCTCGAGCTGCTCTCAGGATTCTTTATCTTCAGTCTTGGAAAGTTTGATTATGATATGTCTTGGCGGCTTTCTTTTGGGGTTTACCCTGTATGAGGTTCACTGAGCTTCCTGGATGCATTGCTTCTCATCTTTCACGATATTAGGAAATTTCTGCCAGCAAATCTTAAAAACTTTTGTTTCTTTTTTCCTTCCATTATGGAATCCCTATCATGCATAAATTACTTTTCTTGATAGTGTCCCACATAACTCTTAGGCTTTCTTCATTTATCCTCATTCTTTTTTCTGAATGTTCCGCAAACAAATTAGTATCAAGGGATTTGTCCTCTATTTCACTGATTCTGTCTTCCACTGATTCAATTCTACTCCTATATCTTTCCATTGAATTATCTATTTCTGAGATTTTATTTTTAATCTTCTGATTTCTATTTGCCATTTTTGCAGTTTCTACTTGTCTATTATATTGCGACCTTGTTCTTGTATTGTCTTCCTGAATTCTTCTAGCATTTTGCCTGTGTTTTCCTTGATTGTATCTATGTTTTTTTTTTGATCTCTTGGAGGATCCTTTCCAAGGCAGTGGGTTTTTTTTTTTTTTTTTTTGGTGGAGGATCGTATATATAAGTCTTTTGAATTCCTTATCCGGCAGTTCAATTACAATTTCTTCCTCAGGAAGATTTGCTGGTCCTTTATTTTGGTCACTTGTGTTAAGCCATGTTATCCAGCTTCTTTATTTGATTTGATATCATCTGTTGTCTTTGAGGCATTAAGGAGTTATATTTATTTATTTATTGTATGTTTGATTGCTTAGTCCAGATTTCCTCTTTTGATTTGAAGTTTCTAGGTGGGCAGGGCGGGAGTGCTACTCTGGTCACTAGTCTGAGAGCACTAGGGTGCTCATCACCTGTTTCCAGGGGGGTAAGGTAGCATCTGGGAGCATGAGCATGGGTGCCTATTCACTGGTCATGGACGGCAGCTGAGGGTGGGCTGGGTGAGTGTTGGCTGCTCTCTCTTGTTGATCTAGTGGCACAGGAGCAGGCACTGGTAGTCACTGAGTGGATAGAGGGGCAGGTGTAGTGGGTGTGGTGGGAGACAGGGTGGGAGGGAAGTGTCTGACAGGCAGGTGTACACATTGACGTGGTTCACAGCCACTCACCAGGTCAGGTGGCGTGAGTGGTCAGCGTGCATGTGTGGCTGCTTGGTCATCGCTGCTCACCACGTCTGGTGAGGTGAGGGCGGGTAGCAAGCAGGTGCACATGCATTCATGTGGTCACCTGTGCTCACCAGGTGGGCGGGTGTGAGTGGCAGGTGGCTGCACACAAAGGCACGTGATTACTGTCACTCGCTGGTTCAGGAAAGGGGTGGGGATGGTTGGTGGGCAAGTGCACTTGTAGTTGCCGCCACCCATTTGGTCCAGAGTAGGGGTTGGGCGGGAGGTGGGGGATGGGTAGGCACACGCTTGGTTGCACAGTCGCTGCTTCTTGCTGGTTTCAGGGAAACAGGGGGGTGTGCCCATTTGGTTGCCACCGCCCCGCAAGTCAGAAGTGGGGGGTGAGGGGCAGGGATGGGTGCACACACAGCCCCATGGTTACCACCATTCACCAGCTTGGGGATGTAAGGGAGTGGGTTGCAAGTGGGCATGTGTAGTTATGCAGTGACTATCACTTGCCAGTTCAGGGAGGAGGGCTACGGACAGCAAGCGGCACACACACGGTTGTGCAGTGAGCACCACTTGCCAGTTTGGGGAGGGGAGGAGTGGGTGCCAGGTGGGTGGGTGCGTAGTCACGTGGTCATTGCCACTTGCTGAGTCAGAGCAGGTGTGCGAGAGAGGCGGGTAGGTGGGTGTATGGGATCCCATTTACTACCACTCTTCGGGTAGATGAGGGTACAGCAGACGGGGCTGCATTGGGGGCAGGGGGAGCTTGTATTATGGTCACCGTTCAGGCAGGAGAGCTGGGGTATTGAATCCTCCGCCGTTTCTGATCAGGAGGTTGGGGAAGGGGGAGTGTGCCCCTCTGGCTAGGAGATGTGGGTAACTGGGCACTTCCCGTCCACGGCAGCCAGCAGTCAGGACCTGTCCCTGACCAAGTGTGAGGAATAGGGGCCAGCAGCTGGTTGGGTGGAGGACCGCCTAACTGATTCACTGCTTCATGCATGGGACCACCACTCATAAGTACACCTGACTCTGGATCCTGGCTTCCTTCCTGTTCTGTGGATTACAGGGTCCCTGGAATTCTCACTCTCCTTTCTGTGTTTTTTTTTCCTTAGATTCTGATCGTGATCCTCTCCGCTTGTTTCTCTCCAGGTGTGTTTATTCAGTTTCTCTGTCTCTTATGGGAATGCTGTGAGGTTGCCTTCCTGTGCTCCTCACCTGGGGTCACTGCTGGCTTTGTGTCAAGGTGGCCACATGGAGCCACAATGGCTGGCAGAGCCCCTCCACTTGGTTTAACTTCCTCTTTCATTGCATTCAATTTTTAATTCCAGTCAATTCAATTCTTTATCCTTCCTTTTTGATGTTCAGGGTTCCAAGATTGTTATCTGTATCTATTTCACTTGGTTTCTCGGATTTTTGCTGTAGAGGGTATGGTGCATCTGACTAGTCTGCCATCTTGGCTCCTCCCCTGGACCAAGTTTTGTGAGAGTAGAGAAGATTTAAACAGAAAAAAAAAAAAAGGATATATAACTACTCATGCTTTAAACAAATTCCACTTTTGGGAATAAAACAGGAAAATAGGCATAAGGAGGAATCAGGTGGGCTATTTGGAGCACCCAGGGTGTCAGCCACCAAGATGTCTCTATGGTACACATGACAGAATAGTTGTTTTTTAAAAATTGTACAAAGTAAATACTGAAAGTTTTTAAAATCTGCATGTCATTTCTGTCTGTCACTCATGTGTCAAAACTTAGCTTTCCCATAATAAAAATTTGCTCATTCAAATTTCTCAAGAATATTTCATTTTATTTGCATTGACTACTGTAGCTCCTTCTCGCTTGACACAGGCAACTCTGTTCTTTCAATACTCCGATCTCAGGTTTGGGCATGTACAGGACTTGAAGTGCTCTTTGAAATTACCTGTCGTGGACTGAATTGTGTCCCCTGAAAATATGTACCAACTTGGTTGGGCCATGATTCCCAGTATTGTGTGGTTGTCCTCCATTTTGTGATAGTAATTTTATGTTAAAGATGATTAGGGTGGGATGTAACACCCTTACTAAGGTCACATCCCTGATCCAATGTAAAGGGAGTTTCCCTGGGCTGTGGCCTGCACCACCTTTTATCTTACAAGAGATAAAAGGAAAGGGAAGCAAGCAGAGAGCTGGGGACCTCATACCACCAAGAAAGAAACACCGGGAACAGAGTGCATCCTTTGGACCCAGGATTCCTGTGTGGAGAAGCTCCTAGTCCAGGGGAAGATTGATGACAAGGAACTTCCTCCAGAGCCAACACAGAGAGAAAGCCTTTCCCTGGAGCTGATGCCCTGAATTTGGATTCTAGCCTACTAACTGTGAGAAAATAAATTTCTCTTTCTTAAAGCCATCCACTTGTGGTATTTCTGTTACAGCAGCACTAGGTGACTAAGACAGACCCTATGCTCAGCAACACTTTGGGAAACTTTAGTTCTAGGGATACAGATGTTGTGGTTGTTAGCTGCCACCAAGTCAGCCCCCAACTCATGACAGCCCCATGCACAACAGGATCGGACCCATTGTGATCCATAGGGTTTTCACTGGCTGATTTTTAGAAGTAGATCATCACACCTTTCCTCCCAGTCTGTCTTTATCTGGAAGCTCTGCTGAAACCTGTTCAGCATCCCAGCAATATGTAAGCCCCCACTGACAGATGGGTGGCTGCTTCACATATAGAGGGTCTTTATAAAGAAAACTGAACTCAAACACAATAAATGCGACAATTTAAGTAAGGGGATGTGGATCACAAAAGCTTTGGGGGAGTAGAAAGTACTTCATGAGATATACATGCACAGTTCTATTTTTCTCTGTTTCTGATGTCAGTGCATAAACCTACAAAGGTGTGTAAAGTAAGATCAGTTTAAGCATGCACTGGACAATCCCTTACTAAATACTACCCTACAATATCAATTCATCCCCTACGGGAGGCCTTAAAAACTCTCCCAATGAACTAGGCTTTATATTGCAAAAGTCGATTTTAATTTTAATTATGTTAAATTATCTTGGATACTAACAGCACCCATAAAAACCTGGCAGTCAGGAAATTCACAGAAATTAAGAGTATTTCCTCAGTAAATGAACTAAAGCAAATTCATTCAGTTCAAACGTTGTAAAACCCAGAATTGTTATCATATTTTTGCAGCACGGAACTTTGTGATGATCATTGTCACTAAAAATAGTCCAGAAAAATTAAGAGTATATATCAGATACAAGAAAAATGACAACTTTATCCAAAGTAGCAAAAAGCCCATTGACATCATTCACTTCTCGGTGAATTATTTTCATAATAGGAAACAGAATCTATTTTTTTTTTTCCATTCGTCCAAGACTGTACGTCCCCTCCCATGTGCCCTCTGGGAAAATCTTGTTCATAAACAAATAACTCCCAGATAACTAACTTCTTTGCCGACTGTTTCCACACAGCCGGACAATCACAGCGCGGCTCCCTGGCTTGCCGCTGCTTCTTCTTCCTGTGGCTTCATCAGTGATGTAATGGAAAGACATTGACATGCTGTTATTATTGCCGAGCTAAAGACTGTGAAGTAAATCATGCTGTTTCTAGGTTTTAATTTTCCATGAAAAATATAGCCACTCTGACAGTGAAAAAGAAAAATAATTCAATTAGGAAACAGCCATAATTAGATTTTTTAAGCTACACTCTTTCGACACAAAAGTTACTTCACAGCACAGCTTCATTTGATTTCACAATTTGTTTTCATCAGATCATTCCAGGGCAAGTTAAGGTGCTGGATAACAACAGAAGGGAGGAAGAAAATAAAAGGAATTCAAACCACTAAACATAAGTTACATATTCAAATGAGCTTTTAAATGTGATGGGAAGAGGAGGTGGAGAGTCTTGAGAGGTTGAGATGGGAAGAACTACAAGTAATGAACTGATGGGGAAGAGACATCCCTTTTGTGATTACCTTTCACCACCCAGGAAGTAGAGAAAGACAGCCACACACACCCCACAGCCAAGAGACAGTGATGACGATGATGATGAGAATACAATGATGACCATAAAAAAGAAAAAGAAGTAATAGCAGGAATGGAATAAAAAGGAAAGAGGACTAACTGTTCAGCATAGAATTAACCTAACCCAGAAAACCCACAGAATTAACCTAGTGAGAGTAAAATGTGATAAACATTTTAAATATACTTCTGGGATTTCTTCTGTGGTCTATCTGTGTGTGTGTGTGTGCGTGTGTTCATGTATGTGTGTATCTGTGGATCAGAAATTGAACCTAAAAAGTCTGATGCCAGAACCTTAAAGCTTTGTTCACTTGTCACCACCTCAGAAGTCAAGGCATAATTCAGAGCTAAGCCTTGGAACTTTACAAACGTATCTCAAAAAATTAGGTGGTAAGAAAAAAGTGATTGGAAGTTAGCTGGTGGTGCTTGCTTAATTGCTCGGCTATCTAGAAGGTCGGTGGTTTAAACCCACTAGCTCTTCCACAAGAGAAAGACGTGGCAGTCATTTCCATAAAGATCACAGCTTTGGAAATCCTATGGGACAGTTCTTCCCTGTCCTATAGGGTGGCTATGAGTTGGAATTTGGCTCAATGGTTTTTTTTTTAAAAAATACGTGTGATTCATATTAAGATAATACACTTATTTTTAAAATTCCACCAGAAATAGGAAGAACTTTACCAACAGTCTTAGAGATATTTTAAAATTCCAAATATCAAACCCTAACAGCATCTGTTAAAGACACTTTTAAAAATTCATCCTATACATAAAACAGGTTAATTTTATCCAGTAAACTGACATAGCCAAGACTCCTTTTTAGTTCAATATCTTGGCAATAGGTCAAGAGAAATGTTAAGGAATCACTAAATGGAGAAAAACATGAGGCCTTGATAATATCTTTACCAAGCTCCTGAGACGTGGCAAAGTAGCCTGAGAAAGAGAGTTGGAATTCAGACTAAGTCCTATCAAGAATTCTTCATAAGAATAAATCACATGAAGGCTGAAACTTACCAGCAGAATCTTCTCAGCTCTCTTAAGAGAAACTCCTATATGGAAACACAGCCTGAGACCGTGGTCATGTTACTACACAAGAAGGTGTTGTTATAGAGACAGCTTTGAAGGCTCTCAGGCAATTCCAGTGAGTAATTAATGCTTTTTTTTTTTTTTTAATTAATGCTAGCAATCACAGAACAGCCAGCAGGGTGGTCTCCATGGAAACCACCAAACATACATTTTCACATTCACAGCAACTGTTCTAAATCAATGACTCTTTATGACGGTTTAAAAACATTGTGAATGGTGTATCAATTGCCTCTTTTGTTAGATAATGTCTGATTAAACATGCTGTGAGAGACCTTGTTCCCATGCATGCTGAATTCTGAGCAGTTTCCATCTCTAAGTTCACAAATGGTAAATTCAGACCCAGGAAATCACTGGTAATTTAGGGACAGAATTAAACCAGTGGAATGACAGAGCCTTCAAGAAGCACTTGCTAACTACTGGCAGTCACTCTAATCTAGGGCCGTATATATTAGGAGTCCCTGGGTAGAACAAAAGGTTAAGAGTGAAGCTACTAACTAAAAGGTTGGGGTTTGAATCCACCCAGAGATGCCTTGAAATAAAGGCCTGGCGATTACTTCTGAAAGATCACAGCCATTGAAAATCATATGGAGCAGTTTTATTCTAAAACAGATGGCGTTGCCATGAGTCAGAACCGACTAGACAGCAACTGGTGGTGGTGGCGGATACAGTATTTAATCATCTTAGTAAGGTAGACATGATACCTGTTTACAGATGAGACCGTGGCACACACCTAGAAAGTGATACACATGGCATTCAAATCCAGGTCAAAACTAAGTCTTGGTCTAGGTCCACATGACTACAGACTGTTCTATGTTTGTATAACACTTTGCATTCCCCAGCTATTTTCACACATGGTATCTCACATAAGGAGCCCTGGTGCCACAGTTGTTAAGGCAGTCGGCTGCTAACCAAAAAGAGGGCAGTTCAAATCCACCAGGGAAGGGCTCTGTGGGAGGAAGAATGTAGTCTGCTTCGGTAGAGATTTATAGCCTCGGAAGCTCTATAGGGTCACTGAGTCAGAATCGACAAGACAGCAGAGGGTTATCTCATATACTCTTATCTTGAAACAAATAGGAATCTGTGTTCTAGCATTTTCTAATTTTGCTATCTTTCCCACTTGGTCCTTGTCTGCTTGCCCTACCACACACTCCAGGTTTGAAGACTCACATGGAACCGAGTCTAAGAAGGCTTTTATCCTCTTCCACCTGGGCTATGTGAGTAGCATTTTACCTCCAACAACAATGGAAAAGGAAATTCCATTCCAGAAGCATGAATTTTGACGGTCCAAACTCTAAGTAAAAACAAGGACAAACATTCCAATTAACCGCATGTAGCATTTACATCATCTTTCACAAGAGAAGGTGGAATTTAGTCACAGGGATGGAAGATAAGATTGCTAAGCAGGTTTGTACTTCATTCTGATCAATTCTATTAAATAATTAAAATTTAAATCTAGCAAGTGCTTTATTAAGCAGGCACTGATAATTAATGATATGGTACGATTCCTAGCAGATCATCACTATATAATGCTCCTAGTTAATGAAAATGCCATCAGCATTTAGTCTTAAATATCATAGGTCAACACTGTCAGAGCTCATTAGAATCGTAGCATTTTTGAGCTATCTTTAGACATTTTCCAGTCCAGTCTCTTTGTTTATGGATGAAACAATTCAGGACTAGAGGAATGAATGCCCTTTCCTTTCCTTTCCTTGTCTTTTGTGCCCCCCCTGGAATCGCAGTCCCTTGTCCACTTCTCATGGAGAAGACTGGAGCTCCTTTCTTCCACTGCCCTTCTAAAGTTTAGGAAAAAGGTTTCCATTTTCTCTAAACTAGTCCTCTACTCCTTCCACCTCCTTTATGAAGCTCATTCCCCTGATTTCCCCTCATTCTCTAGCATCTTTAAATCTCTGTGTATGGGTTGCCTCTTTTCTAGTTTCAAGCACGCCCAAGTCTTTCTTTTCCTAGAAGAGACGTCATCTTCCCTAGATCTGACTGTCCCTTTGCCTACCACCAACCACAACATTTTGCCCACTTCTTCACTGAGTATTTATGATCCATCTTCAGCCCCACTCCCATCTCAACTCTTTTACTAAAACTGCTTCCTCAAAGGCTAGCAACGCCCTTGCTCGGGTCTTATCACAACCTGGACCTCTTGGTGGCATTTTGTATTACTCCTTAACATGTTTTCTTAGATTGCCCCACAATGGATTTTCTTGGTTCCCCCTTCTACCTTTTGGCTACTACTTCTCTCTCCTGCTCATTACTGGTCCCTAGTATCGAAGTGTCTCCCAAGCTACATTCTAGGCCTCTGCTCTTCTCTCCCCACATCCTTTCTCAGTAAACTCATCTATTTGCTTGATTGCAACTCCATCTCTCTGTAGCTGAAGCCTCAAATAGACGTGCAAAGCCCTGAGCTCACACCTACATTTCACCCCATGTTTCCAACTGCCCACAAAACAGCAACACTTAGATCTTTTGTCTAAAATACATTTCACCAACTTTCTTCCCTAAAGACATTCTTTCTCAGCCATCACCATTTCTGTCTGTAATGCCATGGATTTGCAGTGTCTCTAGCTACAAAGCTTGGAGTCATTTGTGATTCTTCTCTCTCCATCATTCCCTGTGTCCATACTGTCATTAGTCCCGATGTCCGATCTGTTTTAAAATCATGTGAGTCCTTATCATTGAATTCTTTTATCATGTCACACATCAATGATATAAGTTAAATGATTAAAGTTCATTTTCCTTCCCATTTTCAGTCAAGTCTGACCTTTCATCTTTATTTTTGCTGTCATTACCTTGATTAACCTCCCTTCTAAATGTATGAAACGTATCTCCAATCTGTTTTAAGGACCATGGCCATATCAACCTGCTCGAAACTCCATTTGCCTTTAGTCAGTCTGACTCAGAGGTGCACAGAGGTTCCTGTGGTGTGGTTGTTAAAGCTCTCTACAACCTGACTCTTCTGCACCCAATTTCCTCCTGTCCCTCCACACTCTCCTCCTCTTCTAGTCAAATTTATTTCCTTATGGCTCCCCACCTGCTCATTCCTGGAAGGCCCTCATTTCATTCTTCCCCCTGGCCCGGGCAGTCCTTCCCCTGCCTCCTCCTGCTCACAGAGCTTGCCCTTCTCCAAAAGGCTGCAGTCAGTACCACACAGCTCAGCACTGTTCTCCATAGGCTCACACTTGCTACTTTGACCTTCTCCTCTGGATTCTAAGCTGACCTAAGCAGGCGCTACACATGGCCATACATTCCTTCCCACCCCACAATATTCAGACACTACAAAGGCTTCCCTAGATCGATGATGGATTGGGAGAATCATGCCAAAAAAGCAGGCTATTCAAAAGGAGAACATACACCTTGATACAACCAAAAACCAAAACCAAACCCCTTGCGGCTGAGTTGATTCCGACTCATAGCGACCTTATAGGACAGAGTAGAACTGCCCATAGGGTTTCCAAGGGCTGTAATCTTTCAGAAGCAGACTGTCACATCTTTCTCCCACACAGCAGCTGGTGGGTTCGAACCACTTACCTTCTGGTTAGCAGCTGAGTGCTTAACCACTGCACCACCAGAGCTCCTCTACCTTGATATAAGACACTTCTAATATCATCAAAACTGTAAAAATCTGTCGTGGTTTTATGCCATCAAGTTGATTCCAACTTATATCGACCCTATATGACAGAGTAGAACTGTCCCATAGGGTTTCCTAGGCTATAATTGTTATGGGAGCAGATCGTCAGGTCTTTTCTCCCACAGAGCTGAGGCAGGTTCAGACCACAGATCTTTCATTTAGCAGCCAAGTGTTTATTCCATGGAAGTGACAGCTGCTTCTGGGAGGTAGTAAATTATGATGCAGTGTCAAGACCAAGACGAGTGAGGCAAGCAAGAACACAAGACTGATGCACTGAAACTGTGGTGCTGGCAAAGAATATTGAATATACCATAGACTGCCAAAAGAATGAGCAAATCAGTCTTAGAAGAAATACAACCAGCATGTTCCTTAGAAGCAAGGATGGTGAGACTTTGAGTTGCTTACTTTGGACATGTCATCAGGACATCATGTATGGTAAAGCAGAGGGCCAACAAAAAGACAGAAATCTCCAGTGAGATGGACTGACACAATAGCCACAACAACGGACTCAAACACACCAACAATCATAAAGGTGGAACAGGAGCAGGCAACGTTTCGTTCTGTTATACATAAGGTTGCCGTGAGCAGGAGCCAACTCGACGACAACTAACAACAACAACTCTCAAGTGCCAACCCTGCACTTGTATGACTCGGAGAGTGAGTGCCATGGGAAGTTTTGTAACCTAGGGGCCTTCCTAGCTTCACTCTAGTCCCTAGTCCCTGCCCTGTAACAATAAAAAAAAACAAATAAAACCAAATCCAGAAATGCACAAGCATCAGAAAAAATATTTCCCTGGGCCATATCCCTGGTCTATCACTTCCTCAAGGACACAAAAAAGGTGGCGGCAGCTCTGGCATTAACTTAAAAAAAGGAAGTGGTGTTATGGAGCTTTAAAATGGGAAGCAAACTTTGGATCTTCAAGACTTCCTCGAGTGCTGTGCTGCTGTCTGGGGGTACCGGTACTCTCCTGGCTCATCCTCAACATAACCCCTCTCTGATCTAAGCTGCTTAGTTCCAATGGATGCTGAGAATACTGTAAAGCTGAAGTGAACAAGGACGAGACCAGGCACTACTCAATCCAGGAAGAACTCTCATGTGAGAACTTAAATCTGCTGGACTAGCCCAGTAGGGGAAAAATATAAACTCATACCACACCTTCTTTATAATCTACACATTTCATTATTTTTCTCCTAAATCCATTCATGTTTTCCCACATCAACAATTTATATTACAGGTGTGAGGGGATCTCAAGATTTTATGAAGATGTAATTAGATTTCACATGCCTGAATTTACCAAAATGAAGGGATGACTATATACTGCTATGTATTCTGGTATTTTTAGCTTCTTAGAATCTCTCTCAAAATCCCCAGAAAGAAAAACAATAATCATAATGACAAGAATATAAAATTACTTACAAGGCACTCTTCAGACCCAAGGAAAAGATACAGAGAAAGCCGAGGATCAGAGAGAAGTTTCGCTACTTGGAAGTGATGAAATTGATGGGACAACATCTTGGAAAACTAAAGAGAATGGATCATTTTGGAGCAAGGAAAAAAGAGCCCTCATCCTTCTGAATGACCTTCCAGCCTGTGCATCTTTGGTCTTTCACAGAATCCACATTTTCCTCTGGCACCAATGGATTATTCCTCTAAGTCACTTTCCTAATATGCTGGCATCCAGTAGAGTCACAATGACATCATGGTGAAATGCTGTATTGTTGTTGTTAGGTGTCATCAAGGTAGTTCTGACTCATAGTGACCTTATGTACAACAGAACAAAACATTGCCTGGTCCTGCACCATCCTCACAATCTTTGTTATGTTTGAGTCCACTGCTGCAGCCACTGTGTCAATTCATCTTGTTCTGGGTCTTCCTCTTTTTTTGCCAACCCTCTACCAAGTACGATGTCCTTCTCCAGGGACTGATCCCTCCTGATTTAACATGCCCAAAATATGTAAGAGGAGGTGTCACCACCATCCATTCTAGGTAGCATTCTGGCAATACTTCTTCTGAGACAGAATTGTTTATTCTTCTGGTAGTCCATGGTATATTCAATACTTTTCGCCAACACCATAATTAAAAGGCATTCATTCTTCTTCAGTCTTCCTTATCCATTGTCCAGCTTTTGCACACATATGAGGTGACTGAAAATAGCATGGATTGGGTCAGGCGTACCTTAGTCCTCAAAGTGACATCTTTGCTTTTGAATACTTTAAAGAGGTCTTTTGCAGCATATTTGCTCAATGCAATATGTTGTTTGATTTCTTGACTGCTGCTTCCATGGGCACTGATTGTAGATCCAAGTAAAACAAAATCCTTTACAACTTCAATATTTCCCTCTTTATCATGATGTTGCTTATTGGTCCAGTTGTAAAGACTTCTGTTTTATGTTGAGGGTAATCCATACTGAAGGCTATAGTCTTTGATCTTCATCAGTAAATGTTTCAAGTCCTCTTCACTTTCACCAAGCAAGATTGTGTCATCTGCATATCACAGGTTGTTAATGAGTCTTCTTCCTCCATTCCTGATGCCCTATTCTTCACACAGTTCAGCTTCTCAGATTTACAGCATACAGGCTGAATAAGTATGGTGAAAGGTTACAACCCTGACACACACCTTGCCTGATTTTAAACCACATAGTATTCCCTTGTTCTGTTTGAACAACTGCCTCTTGGTCTATATACAGGTTCTGCATGAGCACAATTAAGTGTTCTGGAATTCCTATTCTTTGCAATGTTATCCACAATTTGTCATGATCCATACAGTTGAATGTCTTTGCATAGTCAATAAAACACAGGTAAACATCTTTCAGCCAAGATCCATAAGATATCAGCAATGATAGCCCTCATTCCACATCCTCTTCTGAATCCAGCTTGAATTTCTGGCAGTGCCCTGTAGATGTACTCCTGCAGCCATTTTTGAATGATCTTCAGCAAAATTTGGAGCTCTGGTGGCATACTAGTTAAGAATTTTGCTACTAACCAAAAGGTTAGCAGTTTGAATCCACCATCCACAACTTGGAAACTCTATGGAGTAGTTCTACTCTGTCCTATGGGGTCACCACGATCAGAATCAAC
This sequence comes from Elephas maximus indicus, assembly GCF_024166365.1. NCBI lineage: Eukaryota > Metazoa > Chordata > Mammalia > Proboscidea > Elephantidae > Elephas > Elephas maximus. Next base: position 29,473,348 of record NC_064829.1, read on the forward strand.
TTGATGGCAATGGGTTTGGTTTTGTGGGCTTTGCTTTTTTTAAAGTGATATTAACGATATTGTCTGATAATTTCTGCATTCTGTTGGGATCACCTTTCTTTGGAATGGGCATAAATATGGATCTCTTCTAGTATATTGGCCAGGTAGCTGTCTTCCAAATTTCTTGGCACAGATGAATGAGCACCTCTACAACTGTATCCACTTGGTGCTGAAACACCTCAATTGGTATTCTGTCCATTCCTGGAGCCGTGTTTTTTGCCAATGCCTTCAGTGCACTGAAGTACCCTGTACTTCAAATGTCAACACATTATGATGTGTGTGTGCCCCAAAGAATGGGTACATACTCTGTACCGAGGGTCACAGAGTTTTTTTCAAAGAAAAAAGAAGTAGGTGCAGAGAGGAGGGAGAGAAAGATTGAGATTGATTTACCAAGTACTAAGGGTGGAAGAAACTTTAGTGGCTCAACTAATCTAATCCCCTACATTTAAGGAGGATTAACATTTAGCCCCCACAGTCAGTTTAGAACCCTTCCCATTTCAGAAAAGTGTGGTGTAGAACTCAAATTCACATAAAAAGACCAGACTTAATGGTCTGAATGAGAGTAGAGGAACCCCAGAAGACATGGTCCCCGGACTCTCTGTTAACCCAGAACCATTCCAAAGTCAACTCTTCAGACAAAGATTAGAATGTGCTAAACCAAAACCAATGCCGTCGAGTCGATTCCGACTCATAGCAACCCTATAGAATGTACTATAAAACATAAAATAATACTCATGAAGCGTGTGTGCCTTAGTTCAAGTAGATACGTGAAATTAAATGGGCAGCTCCTTTGTGGAGCTGTAATGAGAAGGTGCAGAAACGGATAGGAACTGGTTGAATGGACACAGAAAACTCAGGGTGGAAAGGGGGAGTGCGAGTGCACGGTCCCATTCTAGGGATTGCAACTAGGGTCACATAACAATATATGTATAAATTTTTGAGTGAGAAATTAACTTGAGCTATAAACTTTCACCTAATCTAACCTTTTGCAGTCAATTCCGACTCACAGCGGCCCTACAGAACAGACTAGAACTGCCCCATAGAGTTTCCAAGGAGCACCTGGTGGATTTGAACTGACTTTTGGATAGTAGCCATAGCATTTAACCACTACACCACCAGGGTTTTCTTTCACCTAAAGCACAATTTAAAAAAAAAAAAAGGAAAAAGGAAGGCAGGTCTTTCACTGACATTATTTGTTCAGAAAATAAAATTATTTAGTACCTATCAAAAAAAAAAAATCCTTCCTATTTTAAATTAACAATAAAGTTAGAGATTATAAGCCTCCCTGTTACGGACTGAGTTGTGTTCCCAGAAATATGTATTGAAGTCCTGGTCCCTTACTTATTAAAAAAAAAAAAAAAAAAAAATTTTTTTTTTTTTTTTTACTTATTAGAAGTATATTATTTATATGTGTTTCCAAATAAATGATGTTTTCCTAGATTTTTTTTTTGTTGAAAATTTCTAATTTACTTTTGTTATGGCCAGAGAATGTACTTTACATGATTTAAATCTTTTTAAATTTATTGAGACTTGTTTTGTGACCCAACATATAGACTAACCTGGAGAACATTCTATGTGTGCTTGGAAAGACAGAGTGGACTGTCGCATAAATTTGTTACATCAAGTTGGTTGACAGTGTTGTTCAAGTCTTCTAAAATTTTTCTATCTAGCCATTCTATCTAGCTGTACCTATCTATCTAGTTGTATCTAGTTGAGAGTGCAGTATTGAAATCTCTATTAGTGTTGAGTTGTCTATTTCTCCTTCCAATTCTGTCAGTTTTTGCTTCATATATTTTGGGGTGCTTATTGTTATTGTTAGATGTGTATACAGTTATTATTTATTTATTATTACTGTTAAATCTTCCTAATATATTCATATTTTTATAATTATTAAATATTCGTGTTTATCTCTAGTAATATTTTCTGCTTTAAAGTCTATTTTGTCTAATAGTATAACTACTGCAGTTAGCATTCTGATAGTTACTGTTTTGCATGGTATATCTTTTCTATCCTTTAACTTCCAACCTATTTGTGTCTTTGAATCTAAGATGTATCTCTTGAAGCCAGCATATAGTTGGGTGTTAGTTTTTTTTAATTCAATCTGAAAATCTCTGCCTTTTGAGTAGGGCATTTAATCCACTCACATAGAATGTAATTGTTGATATAGTTGCTAGCAACAAATCTCTGTCTTTATCTCAGAATGTCATTACTTCTCCTTCATTTTTAAAGGATAGTTTTGTTGTATATAGAATTCTTGGTTGACACTTTTTTTAGCGTGTCTGAAGTGTCAACCCACTGCCTCCTGGCCTCCATTATTTTTGATGAGAAGTCAGCTATTACTCGTATTACTGTTTCCCTTTATATGATGCATCATTTCTCTCTTGCTACTTTCAAGATTTTCTCTTTGTCTTTTGACAATTCAATTATAATGTGTCTAAGTGTAAAAGCCCCTATTTGAAGTTCATTGAGGCTCTTAGATCAGTAAATTAATATTTTTCATCAAGTTTAGGAAGTTTTCAGCCATTATTTCTTCAAATATTTTTTCTACCCCTCTCTTTTCTCTTTCAGGAATTCTTATTATACATATGTTGATACACTTGATGTTGTATCACAGGTCTCTGAAGCTCTGTTCATATTTCTTTAGTTTTTAAAATCTTTTTTTGCTCAGATTGGATAATTTCTATTGCTCTACCTTCCAGTTCACTTATTCTTTCTTCTGGTATCTCAAATCTACTGCTGAGTTCCTCTAGAAATTTTTTATTTCAGTTACTGTACTTTTTTTTTTTTTTTAGTTTTTACACTTTATTTGAGCTTCCCTCCCCAATCATTTTAAAATATTTATTGTAATTTTTTTGTTCAACTTTTTTTAATAGTATTTTATTGTGTTTTCAGTGAAAGTTTACACAGCAAATTAGATTCCCATTTGACAAGTTCTACACAAAGTATTCAGTGACATTAGTTATGTTTTTCACAATGTGTCAACATTCTCTTTAATTGCATTATGGTTGTTCTGTTTCCAGTACTCTAGTTTCCATGCCCCTTATCTTCGCATCTTTGCTTTAGGGTAATTGTTGACCTTTTGGTCTCAAACAGATGGCTTTTTAATGGGACACTGTATTCACAGATAATATCCTTTATTTTGTGTACCAATGTGTTATATCACTAAAAAGCGAGCTCAGGGGATAGTTTCAGTTCAGGATTTAAAAAGTATCTCAGAGCAACAGTCTCAGGGAGTCCTCTAGTCCCAACTGGTCCAGTTAAGCCTGAAATTTTTAAGAATCTGAGTTCTGTTCCATGTTTTTCTCCCATTCTAAAATGGCCCACCTATTGTGGCCCTGATCAGAACAGGCAGTAGTGGTAGGCAGGCACCATCTAGTTCTGGTCTCAGGGTAGATGAGCCATGGCTCATGTAGGATATTAGCTGTATAGAGTAGTTTCTTCTCTGAGACACTGGTTTCCTTCTTTCTCTTTTGCTCCTGATGAGTAGAGACCAACAGACGTATCTTACATGGGTAATCGCAAGCTTTTAAGACCTCAGATGCTACTCACCCCACTAGGATACAGCATGAACTTGATGAGCTATATTATGCCAATTGACTTAGTTGTCCCATTAGACTAATGCCCTAAGCCTTCAAATCAGGAAAAAGTGTTTGGTTACGTCTGAGAAGCATCTGTAACTGTGTTGTCTCTGCATGCACACACATATCTGTACATACATGCACATATAGATACTTCTATCTGTGCATACATATTTACTCACCTGTGCCTACCAATACACATACATGCCTATATGCCTACATATGTGACTCATTTTTTGGCTATTATTGGTGTTGTTGCCAAGTTATATACATGATATCCTTTAGCACAAACATCCTTCTCTCTTGTGCGCATCTTAGCGGCATCATTTACTTTGGTCAAGCTGTGCTTACACCCACATTCTGTGCTACTTTTCCCATCACCAAAAATAACTAGTATCTATGATCTAAAGAGTGATTCCCCCCCCCATCCCTGGTAACCACCAATGAACATTGGTCTCTGTACATATATCTGTCCTTGTCTTCTTATAAAAGTGGGATCATACAGTATTTGTTCTTATGTGATTGACTTATTTCAGTTAGCATTATGTCCTCCAGAACTATCCCATGTTATGTTTCCCAGACTTGTCATTTTTTATGGTTACATAGTGTTACGTTGTACTATGTACCACATTTTACTTACTCACTCATCCATTGAAGGGCACTTAAGCTGTTTCTATTTTTTTGGTATTGTGATTAATGCTGCAATGAATGTAGGTGTGCACATGTCTATTCATGTTACTATTAGGTCTTTAGGGTATATATGTATGAGTGGGATTGCTGGATTGTAAGGTAGTTCTATTTTTAGTTTTTTGAGGAAGCATGATACCATTTTCCTTAGTAGTTGTACCATTTTACAGTCCCACCAGCAATGGATAAGGGTTCCAATCTCCCCACATCCTTGCCAACATTCGTTGTTACCTATTTTTTTGTTTGTTTGGTTGGTTTTTTATCAGAGCCATCTTAGTCAGGGTGACATGGTATCTCACTGTAGTTTTGATTTGCATCTCTCTAATGGCTTGACCTTGAGCATCTTTTCATGTGTTTGTTGGCTGCTTGACTTCTCTGGTGAAGTGTCTGTTCATGTCCTTTGCCCATTTTTTAATTGGGTTGTTTGTTTTTTTGTTGTTGAGTTGAAGTTTTCTCTATATTTTAGAGATTAGACCCTTATCAGATATGTTGTTTCCAAAGAGTTTTTCCTTGTCTGTAGGTTGTCTTTTGACTCTTTTGATGAAGTCTTTTGATAAGCGTGTTTAATTTGTATGTGGTTCCAATTACCTAATTTGTCTTCTGCTATTGGTGTGTTTGTAGTTATGTTTGTTAGCCTATTTTTTTAAAGATTAGGCCCCATAGTTTTCTCCTTATGTTTTCTTCCAGGAGTTTTATAGTTTTAGGTTTAACATTTAGGTCTTTGATGCACTTTGAGTTAGTTTTTGTGTATGGTGTGAGGCATGAGTCCTACTCCATTTCTCTGCAAGTGGATATCCAGTTTTGCCAGCACCATTTATTAAAGAGATTGTTTCTTTCCCATTGAAAATCAGCTGTCCATAAATGGACAGATTTAGGTCTGGGTTCTCAATTTCATTCCACTGGTTTATGTGTCTATCACTGAACCAATACCAGGCTGTTTTGATTACAGTGGCTGTATAGAATGTTTTGATATCGGGGAATATGTGGCCCCCTACTTTGTTCTTCTTTTTCAACAGTGTGTTGGCTATTCGGGGCTTCTTAGTTACCATACTTTTTAACTTCAAAATTTCCATTTGGTTATTTTTTATAATTTCTATCTCTTCAATGAGATTCTGTATTCATTGATTCTTTCCTTGAATTCTTTAAACACGGTTCCCTTTAGATCTCTAAACATAACATAATAGCTGCTTTAATATCTTTTTTCTGCCGAGTCCAACATCTGAGAACACACACTCACAGTTTCTATTGACTGCTTTTTTCCTGAGTGTGGACCACACTTTCTTGTTTCTTTGTCTCTGAATACTACAAATTTTAGATAATATGTGATGGCAACTCTGACTCTTCCCCCCAAAAGGGTTGTTTTGTTTGTTTAGTAATTTGGATTAAGTCTGTGAAATCTGTTTCCCATGCAAGGTATAGTTACTGATGTCTTTATTCAATTTTTCTCTTGTTTTTATTTTTAATCCTGGCTTCCTAGGGATCTTTCCTATGTTTGCATAGCTTTGATGGTCTGGTAAAAATTGGTCAGAGGTTGTACTCAAACACCTCAAGGCAGTAAAGCTTCTACTTTCTGATTCTGTGTGTGGGCTGGAGAGCACATTCAAACTTCAGGCTGTTTTCATGTCTTCCCTGGCCTTCCCTTTCTGCCGGGCTCCCTCGCATCTCCTCTATGTGTGCACACGGGCACCACTGGCAGTGATACGTGGGTGGCCTGGGGCTGCTCCATCTCTGCTGCTCATGTACACGGGTTAGGGTCAATCTGGGATATAAGGAGAACTATCAAGCCCCCCGTGGTGCCTCATCTCCAAGAACTACCTATTAAATCCCAGGCTGGTCTACTGGTCCATTGCTCGCCCCAAACAGGACTGTAAACTCATGCTAGTGGACCATTGGCCCTGCCTGTTTGTTGACAATACTCCAAATAGAGTGAACCTCCTCTGTCTCCGTAGCCTGCCCTGCTCTGGTTGAGCTATCACACTGTCAGAGCTGGGGAGTTAATGGGAGCAACCTTAGGCAAGAATGCCACAAACTCAAACCCAAAGCTTAGCCGTTTTCATAAATAAGTGCTTTTCAGTGTGTTGTGTGCCTTTGTTCAATTTTTAGGGAGCTGAAATGGCTATTTTGACAGCTATGTCCAGCTTTGTAGTTGCTTCTGGGGAAACGAATTTGTCAACCTCCTCACTCTATCAGGCTGGAAGTTAGTATCTCAATCATTCTTTACATTCTGCTGGGACTGGAATGATTAACACTATTAAAAAGTAAACCATACGGGTGAAAAAATCACTATAAAGTCTGATTTTCAAAGAAAAAAAAATTTTTTTTTTCTAGGAAAAAAAATCAACCAAAAAGCATAGATAGCTAAAGGCACAATTTCAGTAGATTAACTGATTAAGAAATCTCACTCCTTGGGAGCAGAGCCCAGGGCCTCACAACTTGACTCCTTCACAGACATTACAGAAATTAAATAATAAACTAGAGAGAGTTAGTTCCAAAGCATTTCAGTTAAGACCGTGAATTCCACAGCTGTTTTTCCATTCCTCCTCTTTCTTCTTCGTTTTCTCACCTCTCTATTTCACGCTTCCAAAATGGACACTCAGATGCACAATGGGCAATTCTATAATAATTCCATTTTGAAGGCTGTATCAAAGTCTCCCAACCTGATCATTTTTCTCCTTTCCTTTCTCGATCACCTCTGATAGACTGAGTCCTCTTGGACAAGCCACTTGAGCTCTGGACACCCTCAGGGCCCACAGGAAAGGAAAATAAGAACTTTCCCTTCCATCTAAAGTTGGAGAAGCCTTAAAGATTTTCAGATGGCGAAATTAAGGCTCAGGTACGCTAAAGGGTTTACCCACAATCACCTTCCAGAAGTGCTACAAAGATTGAACAGGTAATGCTGATAAAACAGATGGAAGGCCTCAGAAATTATTGCCCGAATTAGTGAAGGATTCGGCTTAGGGCCAGTGGCTAGAAATGATTTCATAAGTCGGAACCTTCCACTGAACAGGCTCTGAGAATTTCCCCACCCCTCCCCTCCCCTCTCTTACCTTAGCAAAAAAAATCCAGGCTGCACACTGCCCTGGGGCCGTAGTGCTTTGTAGCTTCACTGTGCTGAGCATAAGAAAGAATCCTAAAAATCCACTGGAAGGAAAAAATATTCTTTAGTTAGTGAGGCTTGTCTTCTTTTAGCCGATAGCTAACTATTTTCTGCTACATTTACCAGTCAATTTTTAATTATTACAAATTTTAGTTATTATATAATTACGTAATTAAACTCATCTGTTTTCTACCGATCTCTAGATAAAAACAAAAGCAAAATTAAAATAAGCTCTACTTTTCCAAGGAGCTATGGTGACAACAAGGAGCTCTGGTGATGCAATAGTTAAGGGCTCTGCTGCTAACTGAAAGGTTGACAGTTCAAACCCACCTAGCCACTCAGCAGGAGAAAGACCTAATGATCTTCTCCCATAAAGATTACAGCCAAGAAAACCTTGTGAGGCTATTCTACTCTGCCACATGGGGTCGCTATAAGTTGAAATCAATGGAACCTAACAAAATAACATGGTTAGAGCATTTCATTGGAAGTGGGGAAAGGCTATAGGAAGTTGGGAGGTCTCTGGTAAAATCATGAAAGAAAGTATTGTGGAGGACAGTGCCTTATGCTCTCTCTCTGATCACTTGGGGAGCTTGGTGCTTGCCAAGGTAGAGCTCCAATCTTTTCCAAGCTCTACCAGGAAGCTCGAACTGCCAGGAAAAGACCTCCAAAGGGAAACTCACCCTATGAGAAGAGGGATCTGGACTGGCTCCTGAGATCAAGGTAATGTTCTGAAGGGGAGGGTGGGTTACAGGAACACGTGGGACAACTCCCCAAACCAGGCAGACCTATCTGGATACTTCGCTTTATGGATGATGTCTCAGCACGTGTATGTTAAGTAAAAGAGCCCAAACCATGGGAGCCTGAGGCTGGGGCAGCATCCTGGGCTATTCAGAGGTCTGGACCTGCGAGGGCACTGGCACAGCAGTGGACAGGGAGGCTGTGGTGTGTGCTGGAAACATTTTCAGTAGTGTCACTGTGTGGTCAAGGCCAAAGCAAAGGGAGCTCCAAACAGAATGGTCACTCTTACTGACATTTAGAGGCAGGACAGCTGGGGCAGAGGGTGTGGTGGAGCAGCCTCAACAGAAAGAGGCTGACTTTCTACAAATAAGTGCAAGTGGAGCTTTGAATATGAATTTGATTTGAAATTGGAAAGTGAAAAGCAAGAGACAAGACTGTAGTTGTACCCCCAAGCAGAGGGGCAGGTCATATGAGCTACATTTCACTTGTGCCCGCAAAGCCTCTAGCGCCTCACCATTATCCGACCTTTATTAGTCACTGGAGCCCAGTTGTACAGTGGTTAAGCACTTGCTTAACCAAAAGGTCGGGTTCCCACCCACCAGCCGCTCTATGGGAGAAAGATGTGACAGTCTGCTTCCGTAAAGATTTACAGCCTTAGAGCCGCTATGGGACAGTTCTACTCTGTCCTATAGGGTTGCTGTGAGTTGGAGCTGACTCAACAGCAATGATTTTGGTTTTGGGTTTTTTTCTTGTTATAGTCTTTGGTGCCTAAGCTCAGAGGCAAGAGCCCAACTACTCGCCTTCTCTGTGATTCCCCGCAGAGCCTATTTAACACAGTGCCTTCAGCAGAGTAGGTATTAAAGAAATGCTTGTCAGGTTGAAGAAAGGTTAAGTGAGATTAAACACACCTAAGGCTGAATTTCACAGAAATTTGTACCTTCACCTCATTAGATTAGACGAGTGCACAGCCACGTTCTTGGGGCAGGACTATGCATACTTCAGCATGTAGGGCCCTGGTGGCTTACATAGTTTGTTCACATTTGTACCTGCAGTTATGGGCGACTGGACAGCTATGGATTGAGACATCAAGTCATTCACACCCAGTAGAGAGAAGCCTTTGCGGGTAAGCAGTAGGCCGGAAATCAAGTGACCTGGACTTAGCTGTGCTCACTGACCCTCGTAACCTTAACCAAATACCCCCTTTTTTCTTGTCTCAGGTTCTATGCTCTTAAAATAGGTATAAACGTAGTGGTCCTCATCCTACCTTATGCAAATCAGAGCCTTTCAGAACAGAAAGATGACCTAGCCCCCAAATCTCACTTTATTAACAAGGAAACGGAGGCAAGACACAGTAAGAATCCAGGTTTCCTGCCTCTTCAAATAGCTGTATTTCCACCTCACCGTGGGAATAGTAACTAGGTGGACACAGGTGAGACACTCCATGAGCCCTTGGCCTTGAGGAGATGTGGACTGGAGAGACGAAGAGGGAAGATATAGAGAGTGAAGAGATGCAGAAGAGACCGGGAGCGGTGGGAGGGGAGGAAAAAGCCACAGCAGTTGGTGCTCCAGGGCTCCCCTGGTGGCTCTCAAGTCACCCTGCACCCCAATGCCTGTTCAACCTCCCTACCTCCTTCCCCTTGGTCTCCTCTTCTCTCCACCTCCAGCCACAAGAAGAGCTTGATTCCTCTGGGCTCAGGCTTTGTGCGAGGACTAAGCTATTCCCAGTTTCTGAACGACATGCAGATGAGAGTGTCTATGAGTATTCCCGTCACTTGAATGTGTGTGAATCATTTCTAAATTTTGCATGCAGGGATATTTATCTTTCTCCTTCCACTTCCAGCTCTTTCTGCCCCTGGCTATGTAGGCAGGTCATAAAAGCAGCGGAAGAATCCCAGAAGTGAAGGAGCCTGGGGCTCCCTATTAATGGGTCTGCAGATCACGGCCATCATTGTCCCCTCAGGTCCCTGTGACCCCTTCTTAGTTCACCTAGGACTTCCTGAGGGTGACAATTCTCATTCTGAGACATGGTCATGGAGGAGCCAGAAATGACTTGGGGAAAACCTACGCATTCTCAAAACAGGTTACAGTTTTGTGCTGAAGTCAGGGAGTATAACGTAACACAGTAAAATTATTCCAAATAAAGATTTCAAAAATTTTAAAGCAGAAACCTGATTTTTCATGTTGAGCTATAAGAAAGCTGCACATTAAAAGGTGCAGAAATAGAGCCAAATGCCCTCACCCCATAAAGCCAACACCAATGGGCTGTGAACTGGGTTGCTCTGTTCCAAATAACAGCACATTGTTGACCTCCCCTCCCCACCCAGTATACCCTGCAGCCAATAACCAGACTCTCACTGTAGGGTTAAGAGTTATTTTACCTCAAGCAGTTTAGCCTTTGTCCCTGGCCTCTGTGAAATAACCCTTAGAGTAGTTGGGCTACATTGGCCACACCTGAGGGTTTGTATTACTAAGTGGGAGCCAGTCTGGGAACCTACCTGTAACCAATAAGGAGTGTGTGAGCTGGCCCATAAAAGCCTGCAACACTGAGGCTCAGAGAAGCTTCCCAAGGGAGAGAATCCTGAAAGGAGAGCTTCCTGGGAGAGACGTGCCCTCCACTTCGGGTACCTTTCCAAACCTCGCCCAGGTACCTCTTCATGTTGCTACTGAGCTACTTGTGAGTTGTATCCTGTTATTCCCGCTTGTTCAAATCCTGAGTTATTCATGAGTTATGTCTTTTACCCTAATAAACCACATAACCATAAGTACAGTCTCTGAGTTCTGTGTGATGTTGTGGTGAACTAGCAACCTCAGCAGAGAAACAGAATGCTGTGAAGAAGGGAATTGGTGGTGTCACAGACAATGGAGAAATTGAAAAGCTATACCTGACTTCTGCCTCCTAGGAACCAGCTTCATGTTGATTCTTATTCCCGAAATTACTGGTTCACACAGGAACCCAAGTCCGCACGGACTGCACAGGACTGAAACTACGCTGTGCAACCCCAGCTCACGGTCCAGTGAAACGCACCTCACCTGATGGGAACTGGGAAGATGAATTCTGTCGATGTTCTCCTGAGACTTTTCTGAGAGGGATAAATCATTCTGAGGCTCAAATGCAAAAACAAACTCGATAAAATTGTTTGTTTGTTTTTGCCCCAATATACCTGAGGGAAACGACTCATTCCCATCAAAAACAGTATCTAACCATATATCAGCAATTTAGCTATCTGGATGGAATCACTGTTTTACAAGGTGCCGTTTTATATGTGTGGTATGATTTTTATGTAGCAATTGCTCATGATGTGTTAACATTTTACTTATAGCTGACCTGAGCAGATAATGGTCCTCATTTATTTGGCCAGGCACAATGCTTAGGGCCTCGAATATTTACTTAATACGCACAATAACCCTGCCTTGGTATTGTTTTTTCCTTTTACAGATGAGAAAACTAAGGCTTGGGAGAACTTGGATAACCTGTCCAAGGGCCACACCATCAGCAAGTGGCAGTGCTGAGATTCAACCCACGTCCAGCTGGTCTCTCCATCGTGTCAGAGCACGTTTTGACACGGTCCCCAGAAGCCTCCTCAGCATAATAAAGTCAAACTAAGTGGGGATCACTGAAGGAAAGGGGGTACAGGGTGGATATGAGCTTCTGGGTATCTAAATGTATCCTTCTAATGGGCCTACATCACTGTGTACTTCCCAAGGTCAAACATTAACTATCATCATGTGGTCTAGACACCTCCTAGTCACTGGTTTCCAATCTGTTTCTCAGAGTCTTAGGGCTCAGTGGAGGTTTTTTAGAGTTGCCTTCAGGAGGAAAAGGGAGGCCAAGATGGAAGCAGAAAGGGTAGAATTCTGGATCCAAATATTGAAGCTCTTGTGTAAGATCTGCTACAGAGACAAAAAGTGGGAGGAGTCTAGCTCTTCAGCAAAGTTTAAAATCACTGTCCTTGTTGAGGAGCCTCTGCAGGACAAGGGTCTTCACAGGATCCAGCACAGCAGCACTGACACCTCAGGGTGCTCGGAAAACAACATGCTGACCAACGAGTGGGCTACTTCCTCCCCATACCCACCCCCACTCACTGCTGCAGTGACACAAACCTACTGAGACTAAAACACAGCTGAGAGGACAGAAAACATACAAATTAACAGAGCAATGGGCCCTATAGCTAAAGATTACCTGGCACAGCAGCTGCTGTGGAATCTGTAGAAATACAGGAACGGAAACTCCAGGACACTGGAGAGATCACCTGAGGGGAAGAACACGGGTCAGACAATGGCTACACACCCCTCTATCCCCCATGGTTTCCAGAATGGAAGGACAGTCCTCTGAGTGTTGAGATTCTAGCATTTAACTAAGCCTGGCATGCCCAGGGTTTCTCCTGGTAATGACACTGTCTTATAATAATGATAAAACCCATTGCCAACAAGTTGGTCACAACTCATAGCAACCTTATAGGACAGAGTAGAACTGCCCCATAGGGTTTCCAAGGAGCTGCTGGTGGATTCAAACTGCCGACCTTTTGGTTAGCAAGGGTAGCTCTTAAGGATTGCACCACCAGGGCTCCATAATAATGACAGTATGATCAAAATAATGACCATTTAGTGAGAGCCTACAACTACCTGAGTGGTGCAAACAGTTAAGTGCTCAGCAGCTAGCAAAAGATTGGCAGTTTGAGTCCACCCAGAGGCACCTTGGAAGAAAGGCCTGGTGATCTACTTCCGAAAGGATACAGCCATCCAAAATGCTATGGAGCAGTTCTACCCGGACACACATGGGGTTGCCATGAATCAGAATCAACTCAAAGGTTCGTTTGGTTTGGGTTTTAGCAAGAGCCTGCCCTGTACCAAAAGCTTTATATACACTACCTCTGTCAATCCTCATAATAACTCTGAGGTTTTATGATCCCCGTTTTTACTGTTGCTCAGAGAAGTGAAGAGACCTAATATTGCACACTTACCCACTGCTAGTGGAGCCCTGGTTGGTGCAGTGGTTAAAAACTTGGTTGCTAAGCAAAAGGTCAGCAGTTCAAATTCCCCAGCCACTCCTTGGAAACCCTATGGGGGCAGTTCTACTCTGTCCTATAGGGTCACTATGAGCCAGAATTGACTCAACAACGACAGGTTTGGTTTGGTTTTGGTTTTTACCTATTGGTGGTGGGAATGTGAAATGGTACAGCTGTTGTGGAAAACAGTGTGGTGGTTCCTCAAAAAACTAAAAATAGAACTACCATATGACCCAGCAATTCCATTCCTGGGCATATAACCAAAAGACTTGAAAGCAGAGACTTAAACAGTCTTGCATATCAAGGTTCACTGCAGCACTTTTCACAACAGTCAAAAGGTGGAAACAACCTAAATGCCCATCAACAGATGAACGGATAAACAAAATACATAAAACAGGATACTATTAAGCCAGTAGGAAAAATGAAGTTTGATACATGCAATAATATGGATGGAGCTGAAAGACAGTATGCTGAGTGAAATAAGTCAATCACGAAAGGACAAATGTTGCATGACCTCACTTATATAAAAAGACAAATGCATAGAGAACAAAGTTTATTAGTGCTTACCAGGGGCCGGAGGAAGAAGAAAAGGGAGGGGTTAATAGTGATGGAAATATCACATTCATTAAGGGTCAGATTGCACAGCTGATTATTGTAATTGCTGTTTGTCAATAAGTTTACACCTGTAAAAAGCTGAATTGGCAAAAGCTGTGTGATATATTTACAACAACAACAAGGAAAAGTAGCTGCTGAGGCTGACTACGTACAACCAAAAATCTCATGGAATTTGGTTCCTTGATTTGGAGGTTTAGGGTGACGGTTTCATGGGCATCCCAGATAACTGGCATAATAACCCGTTTAGTGCCTCTGTTCTACCTTCTAGTTCGACACGTAGTGCCTGTGGTCTTAAAAGCTTTCAAGCAGCCATCCAAAGCACAACAATTGGTCTCTATTCACCTAGGGCAACAGAGGAAGGAGGAGAGTCAGGAACAGGAGGAGGAAATGGAATCGCCTCCTTTGCCATGCGAATAGAACTGGATGGTGCCTGGCTACCGTTATTGAACATTTTGATCAAAGATTCCACAGAAAAATCCTGATCAAAAGGGGAAACATGCATAACAGAATTTCAAACTCTACTGGAGCCACGAAGGTTAGATGAACCCCAGAAACTGTCGCCCTGAGATAATCTTTAAGCCTTAAACCAAAAATATCCCCTGAAGTCTTCTTAAAACCAAACAAGAGCTTAGCTTAACTTGTTAAAAAAAAAAAAAAAAAAGCCTGCCTTGAGCATTAGCTCCTTCTAAGAACTATCTACATGGGATCAAATTGGCAACAGCAACTCGAAATATTAAATAGGAACATTGGGGGCAGCTACTTTATGCTAATGGGGGAGGAACAACTCAGAAAAGGAAGGTGAGAATGGTTACACAACTTGAAGAATGTAATCAGTGTCACCAAATGGTACATGTAGAAACTGTCTTATTCTCAACAACGACAACAAAATAAATTATTTTAAAAAGAGAGAGAGAAAGATCTAAGATTGCACGACTCTTGAGCCGTGGAGCCAGAGTGTGATCCCCAGTCAAGCCAGATCCTGGGATATTTCCTCTCCATCAGGCAGCCTTCCCTGCAGAAGGGAGCATGCAGGAAAAAGATTCTTTTTAAAGATTCTTTTCTTTTTCTGCCTCGTGTCTAAAAAAAGACTGTGAATACATTCCCCTGACATCTTTTTTCATTTTTGTGTTTAATTACTGCACAGAAGGCGCAGGAACCAGACTGACCATGCATGTTCATTTTATTTTAAGGTCCAAAGGGTACATTTATTTCTAGTGAAGTAAGTTCATTCTTTTAGTTCCACTTAGTGTAAGAGGAAATAATCACACATATTGGCTGCTTCCCCCTCTGGAATTTGAACTTGGTCACAAACAAAAAAACAGGAGATTAAAAAAACAGAAAGCCTTCCAAAAATGTCCAGAGAAAAGGAATTACGGTAAGCATTTCCACGGCAGATAGCCTAAGCTTTCAAATCCTTCCAAATCTGGAATTTTTGAGACTCTGGAGGAACCTGGCCTTCCAGACCCAGGTCTTTGGTCTGTCTCTCAGGTCTGGATGGTCTGGTGGGAAAAGCACTGACTTTCCTAAGTACTGACAGGGTATTCAGTGTGCAGTGGGACACACAGACGGTATTTCTTTCACGACTACACTTATTAATCAAGAGCTTCAGAACAAAGACACAATGGGTTTCTACACTTCCTCAGAGACCTAAATGATTTCAAATGATTCAAAACCATCTATTGGGACACTGTTATGAATTGGATTCTGTGCCCCCAAACTATCTATCAGTTTAGATAGGCCATGATTCCCAGTATTGTGTGATTGTCCAATCTGATGTGATTTTCCTATGTGTTGCAAATCCTATCTTATCATGTTAATGAGGTGGGATTAGTGGCAGTTATGTTAATGGGGCAGGACTCAATCTACAAGATTAGGTTGCATTTTAAGCCAATCTCTTTTGAGATATAAAAGAGAAGTGAGCAGAGAGACATGGTGACATCATACCGCTAAGAAAGTAGTGCCAGGAGCAGAGTGCATTCTTTAGACCCTGGGTCCCTGGGATGAGAAGCTCCTAGTCCAGGGGAAGATTGATAAGGCCCTTTCTCCAGAGCCAACAGAGAGAAAGCCTCTTCCTGGAGCTGACGCCCTGAATTTGAATTTCTAATTATGAGTCAGAATCGACTCAATGGCACTGGGTTTTCAGACTGTGAAAGAATAAAATTCTATTTGTTGAAGCCATCCACTTGTGGTATTTCTGTTATAGCAGCACCAGATAACTAAGATGGAAAGTTCTGCGTGTTGTTTCTCTGAAGGGTCAGTATGTTTTATCATCATTGTTATTTTGTTTCATCTCATTTGTGCATATATATGCGTGTTTAACTAAAAGGAGGGGCTTTTCTTTGGGGTCTGGCTTTTGAGCAGCCAAACCAAGAGCTTAAGAGTTCTTGTTCTCTCTTAGTCACAATTCCACTCAATATATCTCCCGCCTAACTGAGACCTAGGTTGGTGGAGGGACTTCATCAACTAAAACATCAGGTTTGGACCTCTAGCATGAAGAATATGATTTATTCTGAAGTCCCTTTCCCTACAGAAACAAAAGCTGAGGTAACCATTGGCACCCCAGTCCCAGAGAGTGGACAGAGCCCCTCATTCAGCAGGTGGAGGAAGACGTCTTGGAGAATTTGCTCTCTGTCTCTGCGGTAGCTGTGACTTTGGTTTGGGGGCCTTTCCCAATTTCCCTCTCAGTGTGAAAGAAACTGCAGTACACTCAGTGTGATAAGGAGAACCAGGCAGAGACAGAGATAAGTTAAAGCCCCTCAGCTCTACCTCCTCTTAACACCCAGTCTTTCGTCAGAAATGCTCCTGAGTGGTGAAATGGACTCATAGTGTGTCAGCTCCTTTTATGCCCAGCCAGGCTTTGGGGAATCTAAAGAGCAGGTAAGTGGTCAGAGGTAGACTGGAGTTTATAGAGAACAGAAGTGATCAGAGGTAGACCACAATAAAAAATTCTAGACCTGAGAAATTTACAAATTAGATTAAATAATCCCACCCAAAACCTGAAAATGGATCCTATAAATTATTGAGAGCAAGATCGAGGAAGAGAGGGGGAAGAAACAGAAAGAGAATAGCTCACTTTTATCTTTGGCCCTTCCTAAAACCTCAACACTTTTCTCATAGGGCATTTAGTTGACTTCATGTCTGTCTCTCTTCCTAGAACTATAAAGTCCTTAAGAGCAGAGACTATCTTACTCATCATTTGTATCCACTGTACTTAGCACCATGCCTGACACTGAACAACACTGTTGAAGTGAGTATGCGAAAGTCTGAAACACTTCTCATTCTCCCTGGAGAGAATGTTCCAAAGGGTTTCCAATGGGCTGTGTTGGTTGACCTTCAACCTTCCTACTCTTTCCCTAAGGTGGAGCTCTTAAACAGAGAGGGTGGCATCAACCTCTACAGACTAATGCCTCTAGGCTATAAATACCCCTGGAGATGTTGTTGCAGGGTGTCTCACGAAACTAAATCCAGGAGCCTTAAAAGTTTGTAAAGATATTCAAAAGCCAACACTCCTGAGGTATTTTGTGAAGAACTGTACCATTTAAGCACAAATAAGTGGTTAAAAGATGTGTAAACATGTTTAGTGGCATCAACATGCACCTTATAAATAAAGTCCGAGTTGAGCTTTCACTCCTGTTTTCCATAGTTACAATTCTGCTGACTCTCTGAGTGAGGGAGTGAGTTCCATTTCTCTGAAGATTACAGAGTATGAAATTGCCGTGATGAAAAGTGTGGTACAGTCTTAGCACATTCAAGACTAACTGGTATTTTAACATCAAGAAAATTTCCTCTCACCACATGTACCCCTCACAACTGGCAGAAAAATGGAAGGGTCAGTTCCAAGGAATAATGAGTGCTGCTTGCTTTATCCACACACCAGCAACAGACAAACCAGGTAACAAGGTCATTTCTGCGTCAGACTCCTGTGGGTCTCCCTGCTCTTCTAGTTCCTTGAAATTCTTTCTCTTGAACACAGTGGTGGATTATCCAACAGGCAAGGTAAAGATCATAGATGTGTGAAACCCATGTGAAATTGTTCACTAGATTAGTAAGTTAGCACAAAGTAAGCCCATGCTTACTTTGTTTACTGGGTCATCCGCCCATCAGAGATTGTAAATTTGAAATGCGGCTTTGATTCTGTAGGAAGGTGCTGTGGGGTTGGGAGAGAGATAGATGCTAGTCATACGCAGAAGCAGAGTCTTTGATGTAATGAAAAAATGTGAAATTGTTCACTACAGATGATCTGTTAAGCAAAGTAAGCACCATGCTTACCTTGCTATTGGATAATCCACCCCTGCTTGAACATCACAGCTGAAAACAAATACCAAATACACATAAAAACACTAAATGCAAACTTTCAAACAAAGGAAAAATTTCTCTTCGCCACTAGGGCTTAAACAGTAGAGGGGAGGGGTGGTACTCTTCTCAAGCAAGGTTCCAAGATGCCTGGAGTCTCTGCATGAATCATAAAGGTGAAAAACTAGAGAGGAAGGAGGATTCCACTCACCAAAAAGCAAACTCAGTGTCTGAAGGGGACAAAGTGGCAGGGCCCATGCCTAAGATATGGAAAACTGTCTACCTGATACCCTATCACTATTGCCCACCACACTCCAAGGGTTATGACCCAAAGCTACATTATCTGCATCTACAAGGAAGCTAATCTTTCTAATCACTCATGGGTGAATGAGACACGCAGCTTGGTCAAAAGCACTATGGAGACCATTACACACCCACTAGAACAGCTAAAGTAAGACAACACCAAATGTTGGTGAGGATGTGGAGCAACTGGAACTCTCATATACTGCTGGGTAGGAGTATAGAACAGCTCAACCACTTTGGAAAACTAGCAGTTTCTTAAAAAGCTACATATACATGTATTCTAAGACCCAGCAATTCTACTCCTAAGTATTTATTCAAGAGACATGAAACCTAAGTCCACAAAAAGTACTGTATAAGAATGTTCACAGTAGCTTTATTCCTAATAGACCAAAACTAGAAACAGCTTAGGTGAGCATTAACAGGTGAACAGACAAACAAAATGCTGTATATACATATAACCGAATATTATTCAGCTATAAAGAAAAATGAAATTCCAATACAAAGCTACAACATGGACAAACCTTAAAAACATTATGCCGAGTGAAATAAGCTAGACACAAAAGAATATTAAAGCAGGCCTGTATCTTCACTGTGAATCATCAAGATGTTTGATAAAATGGACACATCTGTGTAAGCACTACCCAAGCAAGGAACACAGTATGACGAGTTCTGTGAAAGACCAATGCCCTCTAGGTCACAGCTGACATTCTACCAAGGTGATCTTCTCACGACTTCCAACACCATAGGGAGTTTTACCCATTTGTGAACTTTATTTAAATTGAACATTTTTGTGTGTCCAGCTCTTTTCACTCACTGTTGTGCTTGTGAGATTCATCCCTGTTGTATTCAGCAGTATTTTGTCTATTTTTTCATTACTGTATAGTAATCCATTAAATAAATATACCGTGATTTGTTTATCCATTAAAAACAAACAAACAAAAAACTAGGTCTGAGGCTACCCACTTTAGCAACATACTCTTAAAAAGATAAGCACTTTATTACACCAAAGTGCTTTCTGAAGCAGTGGGCTGCTCCTCACAGCTGGGCAGGTTGTACCCCACATAACTTCAAAGGGCACGACGCTGTTTATATAACACTATCGCATGTGGCAGTCCCAAGATTTTATAAAAGCTAAAGTTGATAAAAACCTGGACAGTCTCTTCTAGTTGGATTTTATAAGCCGCTTCACTACTCTACCCAAGATTTTTCTGCTACTCAACAGTTCTCATCCAGTCAGGCACTGGAGGACAAACGTTGTCTGTCAAGAGTTTAAGTCAATGGCCATTGATAGGAGGTGAAAGGAAAAAAAGACACACACATCTTTAAAGCATCTTGACACACAATTTTTTAAAGTTCTAAGAAAGCAACAAATGTGGTCTTGCTGATCACACACAGAACACCGTTACAAAAAGAGCGCTTTTACTTTACTGAAGGAAGGAGTCCTGGTGGCTTGACGAGCTTGGCTGCAGTTCGAACCCACTACGCAACTCTGAGGGAGAACAACCTGATGATCTGCTTCCATGAAGATTACAGCCAAGAAAACCCTGTGGGGGAGTTCTACTCTGTCATATAGAGTTGCTATGAGTCAGAACATACTTGACAGCACACAACACATTACTTAATACACATAGAGTAAAACTGCTCCATAAGGTTTTCAACGAGCAGCTGGTAGATTCGAACTGCTGAACTTCTGAAAAGCAGCTACAGCACACCACAGCTCTCAACCACTGTGCCACCAAGGCCCCAAAATAGGAGGCCTTTAAAGGAAGCGTGCCAAGTCTCTCCGCTTGAATCCCACTAGCTGTATAGCTCCCTGAGCTGCCTCGCACACACCTATCCTCACACACTCCCTATGTGATGGACTGAAGCCTGCAGGAGAAGAAAGAGAGGTGAGCATCTCATGTCTACTTTTTCAAACTTAAAATATAATCTGAAGGAAAGTTAATCCTTATAAATATCCTCTTCTGGCATAGCTGAGCTTCAATCAGGCTCTCAAAGCAGAGAGATTTCTTTTTTCCTCCTTGTAAATTTTTTTTATTGAGATATAATTCACCTACCATAAAATTCATGCTTTTAAAGTATACAATTGAGTCATTATAGTATATCCAAAGAGCTATGCAACCATCACCGCTACCTAATTCCTAAGCATTTTTATCATCCCAAAAAGAAACAGCAACCTATTTTTTAATTCTTCTTCTGCCCGGGCCATTCTACAGCCTTAGGCTGCTGACCACTTTGGGTTCCCAGAGTGAACTACATGCCTAAGGCATTCTTGGACTGACCTAAAAGTTTAGCAAAAACTCAAGGTAAGATGTAGGACTTGGTCAAAATGCATAAACTATGACCAGCAGCCACCGTGCTTGGAAACTGGTGGACAAAATGCCTTCCAAACCGAGAAGCTCCAGGAAGAAATTTAGAAACACTGTACAACAAAGTCTTTACTTGATCAGGGAACTTATAAAAAAAAAGTGTAGGATCATTAGAAAAAAAAGAAGCATTAAAAAAAAAAAAAAAAAAAAACTGGAAAGGAAGCCAGGACATAAGCTCCTGATTCCCTCTGCTACCTGCCTACCCAGCATCAGCTTGGTCTCATCACTTAACTCCTGGGCTTCCATGTCCTTGTCCACAAAATTTAGTGGTCGTTTGGATAATCACTAAAAATCATAATAATAATCGCTAATAATCATAAGTGTAACAAATGAGCAAGCATAACCTCTTAGTTGAAAAGTAAAGTAATTTCTTTAGGCAAAAATTATCCAACCAAATTGACTAGAAACCATTCAGGAAGT
Organism: Elephas maximus indicus; assembly: GCF_024166365.1. NCBI lineage: Eukaryota > Metazoa > Chordata > Mammalia > Proboscidea > Elephantidae > Elephas > Elephas maximus. Next base: position 29,494,493 of record NC_064829.1, read on the forward strand.
AAAGGAATGTAAACCAAGGAGAGCCAGTGAGCACAATTTCCCAAAGGCCTTTGACAGAGCACATCTCACAGGGGGAGGATATGTAGTAGGTACTTCAACACCTGTAGGATGGCAGCCGTAGGGCTGCATGAGGGTAGAGGCAGACGCCAGCAGCCAGGGTCAGCAGATACAGTTCAGGGTTAACAGCGTGGTTTGGTGTCAGTTATTATTTTACAAAGAATAGGCTTTCAACAAATGAGAGTGGCCAGGGCGCTCAGCAGGAAGCCTCATAGTTCTGAGATGACACTGGCCATGGGAGCGGGCAGGAAGCAGCAGGTGCACTTCAGCGTGGACAAGCATAGAGTCATACCTTAAGTAATGCATTAAGAAAAAAGTCACTGCAATTCTCCGGATAAGACATGGTTCTGATAGGTCATACACAATTTGGAAACGTTACCCACGAGTCACTACTGACATCTCTCTGAGGACACTAGCTCAAACAGGCTGAAGCACCTATGAACACCAACAGAGCTGTCATTGTTTGGAGCATGAAGTGACAGCAGACGGGGTTTAGAAATAATCTAGTCCACCTTTCTCATTTTACAGGTGAGAAAACTGAGGCCCAGAGGGCTTGGGCAATTCCCGCGGGAAACTACCTCATTGTGCCTTCAGCATAGCAAGTGATCAATAAACATTGGCTAAAAGAAAAAAGATCTTACAGCCCATTAGCAAGGGAGCCAAGTTCCCACCCTGCTCTCTCCAGGGCACTCCACTATGCCACAAGGAGCGCCACCACCAGAACGTGTACTTCCAGCCAGACCACACACAGGCACTATTGTTCTACCTTTGGCATCGACTTCAAAGCCTTTCAAAGCAAACAACAACAGCAGAAGATAGTATTATAGGCAATTCCTGAATCTGAAAAGCAACTACAGAGTAACCAAGACAGCAATAGCACGATAAGTTTTAAAAATTGACTTTAATCTGAAATTAAGGAAATCAGATGGTAAAACATGAAAAAAATTTATAAAGTGATGTCAGCGAAAATTGGGTGAAAATGAACTTTTTCACCAAATCCTTTAGCACTAGAATTGATGAGTTATTCCCAGTGCCTGAAGGAGGAATTTTAAAAGTGGGCAAAGCAAAGCACTACTTTACCCGGTAGGTAATAAACCTATCTGTACAACTAGGATGGCACCATGTGAAAACAAGGAAAACAAAATTCATGTTCTTGGTCAACAAATCCATAATGGGTTATCAAGAACAGTTGCAAGTATATGGGCCATTCCTAACCTCTGGGTTTGCTATCCTTGAAGACAACGACAATGCTCTCTTATAAAACGTACCTTAGAAATGTAACCAAGGTCAGTGCTCTGGGTGAATGGGCAATGCAAACAAAATAACAAATAACACTGCAGTGAAGCTTACCTGTGGGGTGGGACGCAAATGCCAGCAGCACCACGCTGAAAAAAGACCAAAAGTGGTCAGAAAACGCTCCCTGGCACTAAAACCACCCCATAAATTTCCACCCATTCTACTTGGAAATAGGAGTTAGCTGCCGTGGAGTCAGCCCGACTCACAGCAGGCCCATGCACAATGGAACAAAACGTTGCCAGGTCCTATAACGTCCGCATGATCGGTTGTGGATCAGGCTGTTGTGATCCACAGGGTTTCCACTGGCTGATTTTCAGAATTAGATCACTAGGCCTTTCTTCCTAGTCTGTCTCAGTCTGGAAGCTCCGCTGAAACCAGCTCAGCATCATACCAACATGCAAGCCTTCGCTAACAGACAGGTGGTGGCTGTGCATGAGGCGCGCTGGCCAGGAATCGAAATACTTACAATTTGCCGAAAAGCAAATTATTTGCACTGAATGAATTACATCATTTTGCTTAACTCTAACCCCTCAGTGAAAGGGTGAGACTCACTCGAAAGGCCCCATATTTTGGCAAAAGGATCGATTACACCCTTGTGACAGATTAAGGGTCCTACATCCCACTCTGTAGGTCCGCAGGTCACTTCTCTTGGCCCCAATTTACCTCACTATTATCATATTCATATAATTCACAAAGACTTCAAGCTAAACAAAGCAAGTTACAATCCAAAAGCTCACTGCTGAGGGTGAGCAAAATATACTTCTGACACAAGATTAACCACAAAGAAGATATTAAATTCCTAAGCAGGTAGCCCACAAAACGATCCATCCCGTCCACCATGTGGTTGAAAACTACTTGGATTGGTTTTCAATAGATGCTGAAAGGGTAAAAGGATAAAAAGGAGAATAAGGATGTCCATCTAATGCTGGCCATATTTGACCGTGGCACCTTCCATCTTCCTTTCTGGAAGCCTCTAGAAGCCTCTCCCATCTTCCAGGGCCTCTCTCACAGTGCCTTCATGCTGCCATAAGCCCACCACAGTGTGCCAAATCTCCTACCTTCTGCATCCTCCACAATCACCCATCTTCTCTCCCATCAGAACTCTCCTTCCTAATGTGTTTAGTGCTTCTGTTCTACCTCCTAGTTTGCTGTGTATTGCCTGGGGTCTTAAAAGCTTGCTAGCGGCCGTCCAAGGCACACTAATTGGTCTCTATTCACCTGAAGCAACAAAGGAGGAGGGTCAGGAATACAGGGAGGAAATGGAATGTGTGGGTAATTGCCTCCATGAACAACTGCCTTCTTTGCCATGAGACCAGAAGAACTGGATGGTGCCTGGCTACCACTAGAAGAATCCTGATCAAAAGGGGGAACGTGTAGAAGAGAAATTCAAATTCTTTGAACTCCAGAGAGCTATGAAGGGTAAATGAACCCCTGAAACTATCGCCGTGAGACAATCTTTAAACCTTAAACCAAAAATATCCCCTGAGGTCATCTTAAAACTGAGCAATAGTTTAGCTTAACTAGTAATAAAAGGTCTGCCTTGAGCATTATGCTCTTTTAAGAACTATCTATGTGGGATCAAATGGACAACAGCAACTCGAAAGATTAAACAGGAATATTAGGGGGCAGTGAGTTTGTGTTAATGGGGGAGGAACAACTCAGAAAAGGAGGGTAAGAATGGTTGCACAGTTGGAAGAATATAATCAATGTCATTAAATTATACATGAAGAAACTGCTGAACTGGTTTATGCTTTGTTGTGTATATTCTCAACAATGACAACAAAACAAATAAAATTTAGAAAAAATGCAACAAAAAACTCTCCTTCCATCCAGACAGCTGATTCAGTTAGAGGTTAGGAATAACACTTTTGTATGCCAGTATGGAGGAAATCAACCCTTCCAGTTAATTAAAAAAAAAAAAAAGCGCTAGATGGTCTACTTTGTGGTTCTTAACACTGGCTGCGCATTAGAATTGCCCATCGTCCAAGCTTAAATTAGAATCATGAGGGCGTGGTTCTGGCATCAGTTATTATTTTTTTAAGGCCCCAGTGGTTCTAAGGCACACAGGGTTTGAAAACCACCACAAAGAATCAATCTTTAGTTGGTAGCATTATAGGCAGTATGGGGGAAGACAGTATCGAGCAGTGAAACCACTCTTAGTTAGCCCTTCTGCACATGGGGGCTATCTTTCTGAGCCATTTCTGTTATTCTCAGGCCCTTTGCTCTGCCTCTGAAGCACAGGTTCCCTAATGGCTCCCAGAGTGACAACATCATGGAAAGATGCAGGAGAAGAGGAGGCTTAGGAAAAGGGCAATGGAGAACAGCCACATGTCGGGGTAATTCTGAGTTGTAGGTTTCTAAGGCAGAGCATACATGTAGCTGTAAAAACTACACACACTCCAAGGGAGCCATAGAGGCTTGCCAGTGATCAGTCCTTGGGACAGCTCTGTCTTTACTTGCCATCTCTACTTTCTTGAAAAACCCTGCACCCATTCCTGATTTTTTTTTTCACTGTATCTCCTTTTGGTTATAATTTCAGGAGCAGAAGCTATTGCTTCAATGGCAATGTATGAGGGGCCCTTTTTGAACCCAAAATATCTCCCAAGACTTGCCAGGGTACCAAAAATCCCATCACTGTCATCACCCGAAAGAGTGTCCCTAAAATAAAATATTAAGGGATTAAAAAGAAGAATTAAACAAAACAGTTTGTTCCCTATTTGAATTCTTCAAATACAGTGTTAAAACACTCCCAGTTCCTACACTGTGACCCTCTTGAGGGCCCATTCTAAATTCATCTTTGGGTGCCAAGAATCCAGCAGTACCAGGCACCTAGCAGGTGCTCAATGTTTTCTGAATCACAATTCATCACCTCTAGACGTATTTGTGGTGGGAATATCTTTGAAGAGAAATACAATTGAAGCTCCCTAAAGTTCTAAAGTTATACATTACATGTAAGCTTTAACAAGGAAATTATACTAATATAAAAGGCATATCACACCTGACGAATAGCAGACTTTTTTTAAATTAATTTTTATAACGCTTTAAGTGAAAGTTTACAAATCAAGTCAGTCTCTCATACAAAAAATTATACACACCTTGCTATACACTCCTAATTGCTCTTCCCCTCATGAGACAGCACTCTCCTTCCCTCCACTCTCTCTCCTCGGGTACATTCAGGCAGCTTCTGGACCCCTCTGCCCTCTCATCTCCCCTCCAGACAGGAGATACCAACATAGTCTCATGTGACCACTTGATCCAAGAAGCTTGTTCTGCACCAGTATCATTTTCCAATCCCATATTACAATCCAATCCCTGTCTGAAGAGTTGGCCCCAGGAATGGTTCCTGTCTTGGGCTTAAAGAAGGTCTGGGGACCAAGACTTCCAGGGTCCTCCTAGTCCAGTCTGACCATTAAGTCTGGTCTTTTTACGAGAATTTGGGGTCTGCATTCCACTGCTCTCCTGCTCTCTCAGGGGTTCTCTGCTGTGTTCAGCATCAGGGCAGTCATCGGTTATAGCCGGGCACCATCTAGTTCTGGAGACCATGGCTTCAGGGGACATCTAAGACATTTGGCATAATAAAATCTATTAAGAAAACATTCTGCATCCCACTTTGAAGAGTGGTGTCTGGTGTCTCCAAACCCCCGCCCCTGCTTTGTTGACCTTCAAAGCGTTCAGTCTATTCAGGAAACTTCTTTGCTTTTGGTTTAGTCCAGTTGTGCTGACCTCTCCTGTATTGTGTGTTGTCTTTCCCTTCACCTAAAATAAAACTTATCTACTATCTAATTAGTGAAAAGCCCTCTCCCTCCCCCCTCTCATAACCATCAAAGAATATTTTCTTCTCTGTTAAAACTATTTCTCCAGTTCTTATAATAGTGGTCTTATACGATATTTGTTCTTTTGCAGCTGACTAATTTCACTCAGCATAATGCCTTCCAGGTTCCTCCATGTTATGAAATGTTTCACGGATTCATCATTGTTCTTTATCGATGCATAGTATTCCATTGTGTAAATATACCATTATTTATTTATCCATTCATCCATTGATGGGCACCTTGGTTGCTTCCAACTTTTTGCTACTGTAAACAGTGCTGCGATGAACACGGGTGTGTATATATCTGTTCGTGTAAAGGCTCTTATTTCTCTAGGATATATTCCAAGGAGTGGGATTGCTGGATACTATGGTAGTTCTATTTCTAGCCTTTTAAGGAAGTGCCAAATCAATTTCCTAAGTGGTTGTGCCATTTTACATTCCCACCAGCAGTGTATAAGTGTTCCAGTCTCTCCACAACCTCTCCAACATTTATTATTTTGTGTATTTTGGATTAATTCCAGCCTTGTTGGACTGAGATGGAATTTCATTGTAGCTCTGATTTGCATTTCTCTAATGGCTAATGATCATGAGCTTTTCCTCATGTATTTGTTAGCAGCCTGGATGTCTATTTTAGTAAAGTGCCTGTTCATACCCTTTGCCCATTTTTTAATTGGGTTATTTGTCTTTTTGTAGTTTGAGTTTTTGCAATATCACGTAGATTTTTGAGATCAGGCGCTGATCAGAAATGTCATAGCTAAAAACTTTTTCCCAGTCTGTAGGTAGTCTTTTTACTCTTTTGGTGAAGTCTCTGGATGAGCATAGGTGTTTGATTTTTAGGAGCTCCCAGTTATCTGGTTTATCTTTTGCATTTTTTGTAATATTTTGTATACCATTTATGCCATGTATTAGGGCTCTGAGCATTGTCCCTATTTTTTCTTCCATGATCTTTAGCATTTCAGATTTTATATTTAGGTCTTTGATCCATTTTGAGTTAGTTTTTGAGCATGCTGTGAGGTAGGGGTCTTGTTTCATTTTTTGCAGATGGATATCCAGTTATGCCAGCACCATTTGTTAAAGAGACTGCCTTTTCCCTACTTAACTGACGTTGGGCCTTTGTCAAATATTAGCTGCTCGTATGTGGGTGGATTTATGTCTAGATTGTCAATTCTGTTCCATTGGTCTATGTATCTGTTGTTGTACCAGTACCAGGCTGTTTTGACTACTGTGGTGGTGTAATAGGTTCTAAAATCAGGTAGCGTGAGGCCTCCCACTTTGTTCTTCTTTTTCAGTAATGCTTTATTTATCTGGAGTCTCCTGCCCTTCCATATGAAGTTGGTGATTTGTTTCTCCATCTCATTAAAAAAAGTCATTGGAATTTGGATTGGAATTGCGTTATATCCATAGATGGCTTTCGGTAGAATAGACATTTTTACAGTGTTAAGTCTTCCTATCCATGAGCAAGGTAAGTTTTTCCACTTATGTAGGTCTCTTTTGGTTTCTTGCAGTAGTGTCTTGTAGTTTTCTTTGTATAGGTCTTTTACATCTCTGGTAAGATTCATTCCTGAGTATTTTATATTCTTGGGGGCTACTGTAAATGGTATTGATTTGATGATTTCCTCTTCGATGTTCTTTTTGTTGGTATAGAGGAATCCAACTGATTTTTTATATTCTGCTGAACTCTTCTATTAGTTTCAGTAGCTTCCTTGAGGATTCTTTAGGGTTTTCTGTGTATAAGATCATGTCATCTGCAAGGAGAGATTCTTTTACTTCTTCCTGATCAATCTGGATGCCCTTTATCTCTTTATCTAGCCTAACTGCTCTGGCTAGGACCTCCAGTACAATGTTGAATAAGAGTGGTGATAAAAGGCATCTTTGTCTGGTTCCTGATCTCAAGGGGAATACTTCCAGAATCTCTCCATTTATGATGATGTTGGCTGTTGGCTGTTGGCTGTTGGCTTTGTATAAATGCCCTTTAGTATGCTGAGGAATTTTCCTTCTATTCCTATTTTGCTGAGAGTTTTTATCATGAATGGGTGTTGAACTTTGTCAAATGCCTTTTCTACAGAGATTGATAAAATCATGTGGTTCTTCTCTTTTGTTTTATTTATACAATGGATTACATTAATTGTTTTACTAATGTTGAACCATCTCTGCTTACCTGGTATGAATCCCACTTGGTCATGGTGTTGTTTTTTTGATGTGTTGTTGAATTCTACTGGCTAGAATTTTGTTGAGGATTCTTGCATCTAAGTTCATGGGGATATAGGACTGCAGTTTTCTTTTTTTATGGTGTCTTTACCTGGTTTTGGTATCAGGGATATGGTGGCTTCATACAATGAATTTGGTAGTATTCCATCCTTTTCTATGCTCTGAAATACCTTTAGTAGTAGTGGTGTTAACTCTTCTCTGAACGTTTGGTAGAACTCTGAGGTGAAGCCGTCAGGGCCAGGGTTTTTTTTTTGTTGGGAGTTTTTTTGATTACCTTTTCAATCTCTTCTTTTGTTACGGGTCTATTTCGTTGTTGTACCTCTGTGTTAGTTTAGGTAGATAGTGTGTTTCTAGGAATTCGCCCATTTCTTCTAGGTTTTCAAATTTGTTGGAGTACAATTTTTTCATACTAATCTGAAATGATTCTCTTAATTTCAGTCGGGTCTGTTGTGATATGGCCCATCGCATTTCTTATTTGGGTTATTTGCTTCCTATCCTGTTTTTCTTCTGTCAGTCTGGCCAATAGTTTATCAATTTTGTTAATTTTTTCAAAGAACCAGCTTTTGGTCTTGTTAACTCTTTCAATTGTTTTCCTGTTTTCTAATTCATTTAATTCTGCTCTAATTTTTATTATTTGCTTTCTTCTGGTGCCTGAGGGTTTCTTTTGTTGCTCTCTTCCTATTTGTTCAAGTTGTGGGGATAGTTCCTTGATTTTGGCCCTTTCTTCTTTTGTATGTGTGCATTTATTGATATAAATTGACCTCTGAGCACTGCTTTCGCTGTGTCCCAAATGTTCTGATAATGAAGTGTTTTCATTCTCATTGGATTTTATGAATTTCTTTATTCCATCCTCAATGTCCTCTATATCCCAGTCTTTTCTGAGCAGAGTATTGATCAGTTTCCAAGTATGTGATTTCTTTTCCCTGCTTTTTCTGTTATTGATTTCTACTTTTATGGCCTTATGGTCAGAGAAGATGCTTTGTAATATTTTGATGTTTTGGATTCTGCTAAGGCTTGCTTTATGACCTATTATGTGCTCTGTTCTAGAGAATGTTCCATGTGCACTAGAAAAGAAAGTATACTTGGTTGCTGTTGGGTGGAGTGTTCTGTATATGCCTATGAGGTCAAGTTGGTTGACTGTGGCATTTAGATCTTCCGTGTCTTTATTGAGTTTCTTACTGGATGACCTGTCCTTCACCAAAAGTAGTATGTTGAAGTCTCCTAATATAACTGTGGAGCTGTCTATCTCACCTTTCAGTGCTGTTAAGAGTTTGTTTTATGGATCTTACAGCCCTGTCATTGGGTGCATAAATATTTAATATGGTTATATCCTCCTGGTAAATAGTCCCTTTAATCATTACATAGTGTGCTTCCTATCCTTTGTGGTGGATTTAACTTTAAAGTCTATTTTGTCAGAAATTAATATTGCCACTCCTGCTGTTTTTTGATTCTTGTTTGCTTGATATATTTTTTTCCATCCTTTGAGTTTTAGTCTGTTTTTGTCTCTAAGTCTAAGGTGTGTCTCTTGTAGGTAGCATATAGTTGGATCATGTTTTTTTATCCATTCTGCAACTCTCTGTCTATTGGTGCACTTAGTCCATTTACATTCAGTGTAATTACGGATAGGTATGAGTTTAGTGCTGTCATTTTGATGCCTTTTTTGTGTGTGTTGTTGACAGTTTCATTTTTCCACTTACTTTTTTTGTGCTGAGAAGTTTTTCTTTGTAAATTGTGTGCTCCTCTTTTTCACTGTAGATGAATCTGTTTTTGCTGAGTCTTTATGTTTATCTTGGTTTTTATTTTGAAGAGTCGGATTGTTAGTCTCCTTTGTGGTTACCTTCATATCGACCCCTATTTTTCTAAGTATAAACCTAACTTGTATCTCCCTGTATTGCCTTGATCTTCTCTCCACATGGAAGATTAATGCTTGCTTTATTTAGTCCCTCTTTATTGATTATTGTCATCTTTTACATGATGACATCACTGATTCCCTGTTTTTAGCATTTTTTATTGTATTTTATTTTTATAATTTCCCTGTCTGAGGTGATATCTGGATGCTCTGTTCTGTGTCCTAGTGTTGTGTTGATATCTGATATTATTGATATTCTAACCAGAGAATTCCCTTTAGCATTTCTTGCAGTTTTGGTTTGGTTTTTGCAAATTCCCTAAGCTTGTGTTTATCTATATATGACTTAATTTCACCTTCATATTTGAGAGACGATTTTGCTGGATATATGATTCTTGGCTGGCAATTTTTCTCCTTCAGTGCTCTATACATGTCATCTCATTGCCTTCTTGGCTGCATGGTTTCTGCCGAGTAGTCCGAACTTATTCGTATTGATTCTCCTTTGTAGGTGACTTTTCACTTATCCCTGGCTGTTCTTAAAATTTTCTCTTTATCTTTGGTTTTGCAAGTTTGATGATAGTATGTCTTGGTGACTTTCTTTTGGGATCTCCCTTGTTTGGGGTCCGATGAGCATCTTGGATAGATATCCTTTCATCTTTCATGATGTTGGGGAAGTTTTTTGCCAGCAAGTCTTCAACTATTCTCTCTGTATTTCTATTATCCCTCCCTGTTCAGGTATTCCAATCACTCACAAGTTATCCTTCTTGATGGAGTCCCACATAATTCTTAGGGTTGCTTCATTTTTTTAAATTCTTTTATCTGATTTTTCTTCAAATATATTGGTGCACAGTGCTTTATCCTCCATCTTCCAAATTCTGCATTCCAGTTCCTCAATTCTGCTCCTCTGACTTCCCACTGAGTTGCCTAATTCTGTAATTTTATTGTTAATGTTTTGAATTTCTGAATGCTGTCTGTCTATGGATTCTTGCAGCTTATTAAATTTTATATTATGTTCTTGAATAATCTTTTTAATTTCTTCAACTGCATTATCTGTGTGTTCTCTGGCTTTTTCTGTATATTGCCTGATCTCGTTCCTGATGTCTTGAAGCATTTTGTATATTAATTTTTTTGTATTCTGCATCTGGCAATTCCAGGAATACATCTTCATCCAGGAGAGTCCTTGATTCTCTGTTTTGGGAGTTTTTTGAAGCAATCATCGTCCAGCAGACTTTTTAAAATTCATTCATTTAACAAATATTTATTGAGTGCCTAGCACATGCTGTATCTTGAGATACAGCAGTGAACAAGATAGATTACATCCCTACTCTTGTGGGAAATAAAATAAGAAAATATGATGAAAATATAATCTCCATATGCTACATTCCAATACGTTTTTCTTTTTTTACCAAGCCATACCCTGGACAAATGGTCTGCCTACTTCTTTTTGACACACACAAAAATCTCATCTGCAGATGAGGGAGGTGGAGCTTGAACAGGTGACATCCTGGTAATTTCCTACTTAATGGACTAGGAGAGACTACTGTCTGGCTCAGGTTAAAAAGAAACGAAGCTAGGAATGCCTCCTATAACATTTATTCCAGGGGGAAAAAATCATGGAGTGGGTGCAGGTAACGCATTTTTTTAAGAAAGATGGCGAGTATGAAATTATATCCATTTTTAGAAGTTTCACTTATTTTCGGCCTCATATACAAACTTCCCCTTCATTCTTTCCTTCGCTTTTCCCCCTCTACCTTGTGCCTTATACCTCTCGTTTCTGTGAGAAACAGGAGTCCCTGGGTGGTGCATGCAGTTAAGTACTCAACTACTAGCCAAAAGGTTAGCAGTTCAAACTACCAGAGGCAGCTTGAAAGACAGGCCTGGCCATCTGCTTCTGAAAGGTCACAGCCTTGAATATCCTATGGAGCTGTTCTACTCTGTACACATGGGGTCACCATGAGTCAGAGTTGACTTGACAGCAACCAATAAGAACATATGAGAAATACATGAAAAAGGCTCCAGTGCAGGTCAGGGAGCAAATACATCCTTAAAAAAAACAACAAAAAAAACAGAGGTGTGTGCCAAAGGTAGAAAACTATCCAACTATTTGCTTCAAAAAATTGAGAGAGCAAACCAAATCTGTGCCCTGGCAGACAGTGCTCTGGGCTAGCACAGCCAACGTAAATCTGAGCAGGCTGGAAATCTCTGGCTACCTCAGTGTGTGGTGCCAGTGGGTAAGCGAACTGTGGCCCTTGTGCTGACTTACACATCTTCATCACTTGTACTGAAAGCAAAGACTTGGACATAGAAGCTTGGCTGTAGAGGGGCGTGCTGCAGCCTTAGCCAGGAAATCACAGGCATCAGGCTCACAGGCAATAAATTTCCTCACACCAGAAGAAAGAAGTCAGAGGGAGGGAGAAGAGGGCAGGAAAATTAGTTATGAGTCATAACGGCTCATTTTTCCATATCCCTTATGTGATGGTTAAGGCTGTGTGTCAGCTTGGCTAGGCCATGATTCCCAGTGGTTTAGCAGTTATATAATGATATAGTTTGGCAGTTATGAATGATGTAATCATAGTCTATGATGTCATCTGAACTCATGAGCAATCAGTTGTAAACAGAGTTCCCTCGGGGTATGGCCTGTATCTAATACATATATATGGATGGTCTGGCAAAGCTTGCTAGCTTGCTCTGGATCCTGCATCTGGTTGGTCGTCATCTGGCCTCTGGTTCTTGGAATTCATCAGCCTCCACAGCCTGTGAGCCAGCAGCCTGCCATCTTATCTGCCAATCTTGAGATTCATCAGCCCCTGCAGCTACATGAGTCAAGAGAAACCTCCAGCCTAATGTCTGGCCCGCGGACTTGGGACTTGCCAGTCTCTACAACTGCATATATATACATATACATGCACTTCAGTGGTTTTGCTTCTCTAGAGAATCCAGCCTAAGAGACCTTATTCCTTTGCTGCTTAATTTGGCTAAGCTGTTGTTGTTGTTAAGTACCAACAAGTCAGTTCCAACTCAGAGTCACCCTATGCACAACTGAAAGAAACACTGCCTGGGCCTGCACCATCCTCACAATCATGGTTGTTTGAGTCCATTATTGCAGCCACTGTGTCAATTCATCTCATTAAGGGTCTTTTGCTTTTTCGTTGACCTTACCAAGCATGATGTTCTTCTCCAGGGTCTGGTCCCTCTGGGTAACATGTCCAAAATACAGGAGAAAAAGTCACGCCATCCTTGCTTCCAATAAGCATTCTGACTGTTCTTCTTCCAAGACAGATTGTTCATTGTTTGGCAGTTCATGGTATACTCAATACGCTTTACAGCACCATAATGCAAAGATATCAATTCTTCTTCAGTCTTCCTTATTCACTGCCCAGCTTTCGCATGCACACGAAGTGACTGAAAATACCATGGCTTGGGTCAGGCACACCTTAGTCTTCAAAGCTACATCTTTGCTTTTCAACACTTTAAAGAGGACTTTTGCAGCACATTTACCCAATGCAATACGTTGTTTTATTTCCTGACCGCTGCTTCCTAGGGCATTGATTGTGGCTCCAAGTAAAATGAAATCCTTGAAAACTTCAATCTGTTTATCATGATGTTGCTTATTGGTCCAGTTGTGGGGATTTTTGTTTTCTTTATGTTGAGGTGTAATCCATAGTGAAGACTGTGGTCTTTGGTCTTCATCAGTAAGTGCTTCAAGTCCTCTTCACTTTCAGCAAGCAAGATTGTGTCATCTGCATATCACAGGTTTTTAATGAGTCTTCCTCCAATCCTGATGCCAAGTTCTTCTTTATACAGTCCAGCTTCTCAGGTTATTTGCCCGTCATACAGACTGAATAAGTATGGTAAAACGATACAGCCCTGACACACACTTTGCCTGATTTTAAACCATGTAGTATTTTTTTTTAGTATTTCCTTATTCTGTCTGAACGACTGCTTCTTGGTCTATGTACAAGTTCTGCATAAGCACAATTAAGAGTTCTGGAATTCCTATTCTTTGCAATGTTATCCATAATCTGTTATGATCCACACAGTCATATGCCTTTGCATAGCCAATGAAACAAAGGTAAATATCTTTTTGGTATTCTCAGCTTTAAGCCATGATCCACCAGATATCAGCAATGATATCCCTGGTTTCACATCCTCTTCTGAATCTGGCTTGACTTTCTGGAAGTCAAGCCTGTTGATAAACTGCTGTAGCCATCTTTTAATTACTTCAGCTAAATTTTACTTGTGTGTGATATCAATGATACTGTTCGATAATTTCTGCATTTTGTTAGATCATCTTTTTTTGGAATGGGCAGAAATATGGACCGCTTCTAGTCGGTTGGCCAGGTAAGATGTCTTCCAAATTTCTTGGCATAGAGAAATGAGCATTTCCAGAGCTGCACCAGTTTGTTGAAACATCTCAACTGGTATTCCATCAATTCCTGGAGCCTTGTTTTTCAATGCTTTCATTGCAGCTTGGACTTCTTCCTTCCATACCACCAGTTCTTGATCATGTGCTACCTCCTGAAATGGCAGAACATCGACCAATTCTTTTCGGTACAGTAACTCTGTGTATTCCTTCCATCTTCTTTTGATGCTTCCTGTGTTGTTCAATATTTTGCTCATAGAATTCTTCAAAATTGCAAATTGAAGGCTGAATTTTTTCTTCTGTTCTTTCGGCTTGAGAGATGCTGAGCATGTTCTTCCCTTTTGGTTTTCTAACTCCAGGTCTTTGAACATGTCATCATAATACCGTGGGTGACCCTGCTGGTGGCATAGCTTCCAACATCATAGCAACATGGAAGCCACCATAGTACAACAAACTGACAGACATGTGGTGGTTTTTTTGCTGGGAGGCTGTAACACTGGGTTGGGGGAGGGGAGAGCCCCACCAGGGAAGGGTCCTCCCCCACGCCATGGGAGGCATGGGCCAAGGGGGGATGCTGAGCCACCTTCTGTGGTCCAATGTTATGGAAACATGTTAAAAACCAAGAGGCTTCTGCATTCTTCAAAAAGTCTGAAAAGGCAGCTGGTGGGTCTGAGCAGAGTGGAGCTAGTGATTGTTTTTAGCTGAGTACAATAGAGGATCACAGCCATGCTTGGGAGGCAGGGGAGACCTGCTTTCAAAAAGGCATTTTAATAAATACCAAGATATTTATGAGCTTTATTTATGAGACTACAGCTCTAGTTGAATGTTTTAAGCAGAGAATCTTGCTCCGGAAACACACACAACCAAATGCTGAAAGGCACATCTCCAGTCCTGGTCCTCTTCATGTGATGGCACTGCATTAAGTAAACTTGGGTTTCCAACAGCAGATTTCTCTCTTTTTCGGCTAGGTCCTTGCAGTGCGTGGTCAACTTAGCTGGCCGGCTCCTATCCTTGGCTGGGTTTGGGCCAGAGTACCACATGTCCAAACATTTAACAGTTATAAATCAAACCTAAAACTTCACCCTACCTTACTTAACAAATGTACCTTCAAAAGAGCCTGGAAGGCCAGATTAAAATGTAGAACTCTCAGAGTTCTTGGAGCCTCATGTCAGAATATGGCAGCTTGGGAAGACCAGCCCCTGGCTCCCGGCTCCAGTGCGCCCCTCTCATTTCACACCAGGCTCTATCCTGTATGGACACCTCAGCCTGCAAGTCCACACTCCATGGAAACCCCTTCCCACCACAGCCTCCCTTTGGACACCCTTGGGCCTAGGAATGAGTTAGAAAGACAAACCCAAGGAGGCCTGACATTGAGCTCCGGACCACTTGGGCAGAAAATTCCAGGGCACGTTCTAGAAGGAACAGTTTGGGCCCAGAGATAAAATTTCCCCTTAGCTACAGACTCCACATCCCATAGAGTGGGTCACTAGTGACAGTGCCAGGCAGAAGCCCCACTTGTCTGCTCTAAGGGCAGGACAGCTACTTGGTTTCCTTAACTTCTAGTCACCTCACAAAATTACTTAACTTGCCTTCCCGGCAGGCACATGGGTTGAGAAGTCTCTAACTAAAATATTAGAATTAGAATCAAAATCTAGAATGATACAAGTTGTTCTCTGACGATGTAAATTATACTTTACCTGAATATATAGTTTAAGTACTGCTGGTCAATCTCACTAAGGAATGAGGGGGGGAAAAAAAAAGATAAAGCATATGAAATAATGGAAGTGTTTTATGTACAAAAGACAGTCATTATCCTCTATTAATAAATTATATCATGTAGAAGTCATACATTTGTAAATTATCAATAAAGACTATAAAGAACACTTTATATTCAAAATCAGCTCCAGGTTCATTTTTTAAAAATATTCCCTAGTTCACAACAATCAAACACATTTTCCCCTGTGGCCGATTACTTCCTCTGTGTGTGTTTGCCACTTTAAAAGGAATGTCAACTATCTCAGGCCAATGAACTGGTTTTTAGGGTTGTCATATTTAACAACAAAAAAAAAATACAAGGTGCTCAAATAAATTTGAATTTCATATAAACATTAATGTTTAAGTATGTTCCAAATATTGGATGTGACATACCAGTTAACAGTTGCTGTTGAGTTAATTCTGACTCATGGCAACCCCACGTGTGTCAGGGTAAAACTATGCTCCATAGGGTTTTCAAATGGCTGGTTTTTCAGAGGTAGCTTGTCAGGCCTTTCTTCCAAGGTGCCTCTGGGTGGACTTGAATCTCTAAGCTCTCTGTTAGCAGCCAAGTATGCTGTTTGTACTACCCAGGGACTCTGGATGGCACATGCTTTAACTAAAAGTAAAAAATTATTCACTGCTGAGCTGAAATTCAAATTTAAGTGAGTGTGGTGTATTTTATCTGACAACTTTACTGGCTTCTTGCTGCAAAAACACTTTATTAAAAGAACAAAAGGTGCTCTAAGGACTGAAAGTCACACATTTTCAGTGTATAACCTTCTCCCAGCAGTCATTCCCTTCAGACCTGCCCCCTCTGGGCCTTCAGGCAGGCCAGCCCCCCTGGAAACCCAGCAGCAAGCTAGCCATAGCAGAGTGGTCCTTGCAGCTCCATCTCACCTGAGGCCTGAGTCCTCTTTTTGCTTGTACATTCACCGAGGCCACTTGATTGCAACAAAGGCCTCATTTTATCCAAGGAACAGAGCTAGTGACTGAGGAGATTCAGGGTCTGAAGTGAACCAAGTCAGGAGAGGGCAGGGAAACAAGAAACAAGAGTTGTGCCTCTGAGCTGGAGCTGATCAATTCAGGCCCAACGCAGCTGGTCACATAAATTTCACACTAATGTCACCTAATTGCTGCCCCTAAAGAGACTGATACTCCCATGCCTCCTCAGCAATCACTGAAGGCAGACACACGTTAGGTCTGGGCCCAGCCTCGGGAGCTGAGTGGGCAGCCCTCACTGCTGTCAGGTGTCACACCACCATGGTTCTTACTCCTCTCCTTTAACCAGCGACAACTCACCCGACTTAGAAAGTTTACCTTAGCACACTGGGCTTCTGGGACTTCTGTCGTATCTTATAAGCTCCTGAAAATGAAGTGACATGTGTCACTGGCACTTGGCATTCTTTGTAACAAGCTAACTGCATTTCCATGTCAAACATGAAGTCCATGTGGCAGAGGGTCCCCGCACATGCAGCTGCTAGTCCCCCCTCTTTAGCAGGGTCACACATGTCCCAAGGGAGATTTTCAAAAATGAGAATTCGAATCTTCCATGATTATGCATCTCCAAGCTAAAGGGGCCCAAAGAGAGCACGGGGCAAGAAAAGCTTAGTGATCAACAGAGGGATACAATTAACAGGAGGGTTTTTATTTCCTTTAAAAATGCACGTGAAAATGAGAAAAACCCTTGGATTTCTGAACTGTGTCTAACAAAGTGAGGGTACTATATTTCTCCTTAAGAGTATAAACAGGAAACATTAAACACGTGACTTGAAATAAAGTCAGATGGCCCTTTTATTCAGCCCAATTAAAACTGTTTTGATATATGGCTGAAAGAAATATTTTTGACACAAACTTATGGATACTCCCCATTGTTTTCAGAGAAGACCAACCAGCATCCATAAACTGGGCTGAGGAAGCAAACCCCAAGCATGGGAAGTTAACCAATGTTTGTCACAAAATAGAGGGAACTATATTGGAAACAGAAATGTTTGAGGAAAATGGAAAAATCAAACCAGAAAACACCCATTTAATTGTAACCCTGATACCTTGGATTTAATTCTATTGTCCAGAGTCATTGAAAAACGGATATAGTCTAAGGTCTAATGAATAACCCTCAATTATATAGCAAACGTTCTTTTAAAACTTACCTACACAGAAGAAGTGAATTATAGCCCAAAAATATCCATCTGGATCAAACTGTAACACATGATAAAAAAGTGAACGACTATAAGTACAGACACACAAAGAGCAAGCACAGTGATCAGAAACCTAAATAGTCAATGTGCCAAGCAAGTGCAATGCAAGAGGCCAAAACAGGATCCTCTGGGCCTTGGGCCAGTGCTTCCTCCTTTCTTGCCCAGATGCCCATAACACAGATTCCTGATGGGACTCTGCCTCTGTCGCCACCATCCCCAACCCTACACTGCCACCAGACTGTGTCTCTATAGCAAAAGGCAAATCCGGTGGTGTCATCTGTTGTTTAGAATCACCAACAGCTCCCTAGTGACTTCAGGATAAAATCCCAATGACCAGCCCCATCAACCCCTCCAGTCACATCTGCCCTCCCCCCAGGAGAAAGAGAACTGCTTGCATTCCCCCCACCAACTCAGCAGAGGGGCACTCCCTCCTCTTCTTCCTTTCCTTCTTTTTCTGTGTAGGATCTAATATCCTCCGACACACTGTATATTTTACTTAATCTTCATTTATCTGTCTCTATCCACCCCCCACCCTACCCCTGCTACATACATGCAGATTGTAAGTTCCAGGAGGGTGGGAATTAGAACAGGGTAGACACAGAGTAGGTGCTCAATAAAGTGGAACCATGAAGTACTCGTGACACCTCCAGAACTCTACCCGGGCCTGCTTTCTTCTAGCAAACCCTTCCTCATTCTTCAAGATTTAGGTCTAGTAAGTAGAGTCTGGAAAGACCCCTGGTGGCACAATGGTTAAGCACTCAGCCGCTATCTGAAAGGTTAGTGGTTCAAATCCACCCAGCAGCTCCATGGGAGAAAGGTCTGGTGATCTGCTCCCATAAAGATTAAGCCCAGAAACCCCTATGGGGCAGTTTCTACTCTGTCACATGGGGTCTCTATGAGTCAAAATCAATTCCACAGCACCCAGCAAGAAGCACAGTCTGACTTGTTGCCGTCCAGTCAATTCAACTTATGGCGACCCCATGAGTATCAGAATAGAACTGTGCTACACAGAGTTTTCAATATCTGATTGTTTTTTCCTAAAGTAGATTGCCAGGCCTTTCTTCCAAGGTACTTCTGAGTAGACTCGAACCATCAGCCTTTTGAGTAGCAGCCAAGCACGTTAACCATTTGCACCACCCAGAGACAAAATCAGAATGATCTAGGTTAAATTCTAAAATTATTTGTTAGCTGGCAACCCTTGGACTTCATTATTCTTTAGCTATGAAACGGAAATAATAACAGTGCCCACCCTTTTGGAATTATTGTGAGACTTTAAGATAAGGCAGTAAGCACTGGCACAGCGCCTGGCACACAGCTGGCTCCGTATAATTGTGAGCTCTCCCTACTCCCAAGTCTTCTTAGGTGCCCCCCATAGCATCTCATACCTCCCTGGGGTACAGCCCTGGACTCACTGCATTATCATTATCTGCTGACTCATCTGTTCCCCCGATCCTTGATTCTAAGTAGACTCTGACTTCTATTCTGCCCAGATAAGGACTATTCTTCTCTGTGTCTCCAGTGCCTGGCTCAGTGCCTGACACTTGGTGGGGGCTTAAGAAATGTTGGGGGAGAAAAGAAAAGAAACCTATCAACTAGATGACTCCTGGGGGTTGGGGGTGGGTCCTCAGCCCTAATAAAAAAAAAAAACTTGACTCCAGCTCAGGATAACAAGGAAAGTGAAAATCACCCCACAGACAAGGCCCTTGGATGAGAGGGAAAACAACTTTGCCTCCATGCTTGTGGCTTGGGCAGCCTACACGCTGGCTTGCAGGTTTACCAAACATGTACAGAGAGAAGAGTTCACACAACCAGCACCCACGAAGGCAAGAGTTAGGTGGCCGCACTGCCTCCGCCTTGGGGAGAAGGCAAAGGCTGGGGAAAGGTGAGCCTGGGAGTCTTCCCATAGGCCAGGGTTATTCTGACTCTGAAAGGAAGGGCTGGGAAATTTTGCTCATACACATAGGCTGCAGAGAATAAAAGACACTTTGAAGGCAAAATGAGTTTATCTGAACTTACCTGGGAGTCGTTGAAGGGAAGGCATCCCGCAGCAGCCAGGAGCAAGAAGGCACTGTGGAGAGGAGATAAAATACCTGGGCTTTACCTTTCAACATCAAAGGGCTCACAGAGAAAGTGCAGGCTGAAATGCATTGAGTGGTGTCTAGAGGAGGCAAAGATCCTGTAAGACCAAGCCCAGTTCCTCCTCTGAGAACCCAGCTGCCTGTGTAGCTGTCAATTGTGTACAATCCCGAGAACCACATGTTTCCTTCCCTGGTGCCCCACTAGCCATTTTCCCCAGGAGGCACTTGCAGGACATCTGCAAAGTCCAAACTGGCTCACTCATACGTGCCTGTTAAACAGTTAAGAAAAGGAAGCTTGTTGTTTTTCTTAACTATACACCCTGAAAAGTACAACTGGTGGAAAACTGAGCAAATAAGACCATAATTGTGCCAGTTCCAAAAAGAAAACACCATGGAAAGAGCACTAAAATCTTTTGTATACCACCTTAACCAAATGGTCATACTCAACAGCTCCAATAATGGAGCAGATCTACATATGCCTCCTGATATGATGCCCCCAGGATACAGCATCACTTATGCAGTATTCCTGACAAATATGCAGACCCTGAACCAAATCATGAGGAACACCGAGACAAACCCAAATTTAGGGACAGTCACAAAACAATGGGCATATCCACACCTAGCCTATAGTCTTCAAAAATGTTAGTGCAACGAAAGGCTGAGGAACTGTTCCAGGTTAAAGGATATGAAACAGACATGGCATCTTTGGGGGTAAAAAACTGCTATAAGAGACAACATTTGGATAATTGGAAAAATTTGAACATGAACTTTGTACTAGATAATATTATATCAGATGTTACATTTTCTAAATTGGATAACTGTGCTGTCATTATTTAAGAAATTGCCCTTGTTTTAGGGGTAAAGGGTCATGATCTCTGAAATGTATTCTCAAATAATTTAGGAAAGTCAGATAAAAAATAAGAGTAAGAATAATAATGTATATATTCTTATATATTCTTTGTATATTACATATATCTATATATATGTAGCTATAAGTCACATTTGACTCATATACACACACACACACACACACAGAGAGAAACCAGATGCAAAAAATATTATCAATGGATGAATCCAAGTGAAGTGTATATGGGAGTTCATTGTAATATTCTTGCAACTTTTCTGTAGGTTTAAATCTTTTTTCTCCAATAAAAAGTTTTATTAGGAAAATCTTTTATACATACTGAAATATTTGCAGATGAAATGCTATCATGCCTGGGATTTACTTCAGAATAATACTGAACTGAGGAAATAGGTGGGACCATGAGCTGATAATTGTTGAAACTGGGTCATATGTATATGGTAGGTTTCATTACACTATTCTGTCTACTTTTATATATGTTAATAAATTTCCATAATAATTTTTTTCAATTCTTATACCAAAAAGCAACATTGCTAATCACAGATATTTCAGAAAGCTATTCTCATTCATTAGAAAGTCAATTTGAGCTATCTGTTGGTTCAGTCATCATTGGTTTTATTTCTTCTGGGATTCATATATCAAAATATTTTGTCCTCTAACTTTCTCTAATCATTATCTCCTCCTAAAAGAAGGCACCAGAAGCATAAAACCCAAACTATCACATATTGCCCCCTTGTTCCATTTTATCAATACACCAACACGTACAGCGTTTGGCCCCTTCACTACTGACCGTCCCATTAGGCAGCAAAGGGCAAAGGATTAAAGGCCTGAGAGAAAGCAATGACCACAGTGTTTTCACTTTTAGGGGGTGTTTTCACTTTTAGGGGGTGTTTTCATATGACATCTGATACCAATATATGTCCTATATGCATATAAAATTCTATATTATATATATAGACTATATATCATATATATCACACATACGTAACATACAATATTCTGATACTTATAACCTGAGTAGTCACTGGAAAGACTGCTGCTAATGAATTCTGCCGACATTCCACCCCACTGTTGCAATCACCTGTAGTTACACACCCAACAGACTTCCTGTGACTGGTACAGAGGAGGCTCCAGCACTGGGATCCTTGGCCTTGGGAAGCCAGGACAACATAGGACATTCTGAGGCCCAGGGTGCAGCCCACCCTACTCCAGTGGCCTCTCCAATGCACAAGGCACCTACACCCTCGCACGCACACACACACACGCACACACACACTCTCACACACACACACACACACGGCCAAAAGGAGAATCCAAGGCCCTGGACGGTGAGGGACTCAAAGGCAAGGGAAGAGAGAAATAAGTGAAGGGGAGTTTGTCAGGGAGAGTGTATGGGGCTGAAGAGGAATGGGCAGTTTTCAGGTGGGAGGGAGGAGAATCCTAGTGGGTGTCTACCTATGGTGGACCCCATGCACAGGGAAGGATCATCAGAGACCCCCTCAAAAGACAATCCTGGGGGCTGGGGAGAGGGGGAGGACACCAAGGTGTGAGGCAGCTTCCTAGTTTCCACCAAACTTGTGCCCTGAGCAATATCTGATTATATCAGGTATTAGCGGTCTTTAATGCTTTTCTTTAACACCTGCTAATCCCCTTTTAAAGATAAGAATGAGTCCAGAGGATTTGTTTCTCAAGTAGCAGCCTGTAATAAAGGCAAAAAAAGGATTGGATGAAAGCCCAGAAATATTTTAAACAAAAAGTCCTAAATCCACGTACCAAAGTATCTCTTTTGGTTTTCTATTTAAAGGACTGAGCTTCTTAGCTACTAAGTGTAGAGGAAGTAGGCAGCAAGCTGAGAACAAGGCTTCAGGTTAGAATCTGAATTCTGGAGCCAGAGGGATCTGAAAGAGAATCCAGCCAGGCTCATGTTTCAGCTGAGGAAACTGAGGTGCAGGGAGCTATGAACCCTGACCATGATCCTTTGCTGTGGCCCAATGTTAACTCAGATGCCCGACTCACAGCCCAGTGCTTTCTCCACCATGGAAAATATTAAAAACCCAATAAAGCTCAAAAATTATCTTTAAAAGTTTAAGCCATTTCCTGGACAAATTTCTAGAAACACACTACCTACCCAAACTAATGCAAAATGATGTTGAAAATATGAGCAGAGCCATAACAAGAGAAGAGATTGAACAGGTAATAAAAAAAACTCCCAACAACAAAAAAAAACCCTGGCCTAGATGGCTTCACTGGAGAATTATACCAAACATTCAGAGAAGAACTTACACCAATATCACTCAAACTATTTCAGAACATAAAAAGGAAGCAATACTTCCGAATTCATTCTATGAAGCCAGTATAACTCTGATACCAAAACCAGGGAAAGACACCACAAAAAAAGAAAATTACAGACCAATATCTCTCATGAATATAGATGCAAAAAATTTCCACAAAATTCTAGCTAAGAGAATTCAGCATCACATCAAAAAAATAATATACTACAACCATGTACGATTCATACCAGGTATGCAAGGATGTTCAACATTAGAAAATCAATCAATGTAATCTACTACATAAACAAAAGGAAAGAAAAGAATTACATGATCATCTCAATTGATGCAGAAAAGGCATTCGACAAAGTCCAACACCCATTCCTGACAAAAACTCTCAATAAAATAGTTATCGAAGGGAAATTTCTTAACCTAATAAATGTCAACTATACAAAACCAACAGCCAACACCATTCTTAATGGAGAGGGGCTGAAAACATTCCCCTTGAGAACAGGAACAAGAAAAAGATGCCTTTTACCACCACTCCTATTTAACATTGTGCTGGAAGTTCTAGCTAAAGCAATAAGGCAAGAAAAAGAAATAAGGGGCATCCAAATTGGTTAGGAAGAAGTAAAACTGTCCCTATTTGTGGATGATATGATACTACACATAGAAAACCCAAAAGACTCCATGAAAAAACTACTGAAACTAATAGAAAGATTCAAAAAAAAATAACTGGATACAAGATAAACATACGAAAATCAGTTCAATTCTTACACACCAATAAAGAGAATGATGAAAAGCAAATCAAGAAAACAATACCATTTATAATAGCTCCAAAAAAGTAAAATACTTAGGAATAAATCTAACCAGGGATGTAAAAGACCTATACAAAGAAAACTACAAAAAACTATTGTAAGAAACCAAAAGAGATCTACTTAAATGGGAAAACATACCATACTCATGGATAGGTAGACTCAACATTGTGAAAATGACAATTCTACCCAAAGGAATTTACAAAAAGAGTGCCATCCCAATCCAAATACCAACAACATTCTTTAAAGAGATGGAAAAACTAATCATTAACTTTATATGGAAAGGGAAGAAACCCTGGATAAATAAAGCACTATTAAAAAAGAAGAATAAAGAAGGAGGACTTGCACTACCTGACCTCAGAACCTACTATACAGCTATAGTAGTTAAACAGCCTGGTACTGGTACAACGATAGATATATTGACCAATGGAAAAGAACTGAGAATCCAAGATGTAAATCCATCCACCTATGGTCACCTGATCTTCAACAAGGGCCCAAAGTCCATCAAATGGGAAAAAGATAGCCTTTTTAACAAATGGTGCTGGCAAAATTGGATACCCATCAGCAAAAAAAAAAAAGAAACAAGACCCATACCTCACACCATACACAAAAACTAATTAAAACGGATCAAAGACTTAAACATAAAGCCAAAAACTATAAAGTTCATAGAAGAAAAAATAGAATCAATGCTAAAGGCCCTAATAGAGGGCATTAACAGGATACAAACCATAACCGACAACATACAAACTCCAGGAGATAAGCTAGATAACTGGGATCTTCTAAAAATAAAACACTTAGGCTCATCAAAAGACCTCACCAAAAAAGTAAAAAGAGAACCTCTAAACTGGGAAAAATTTTTTGGCTGTTACAAATCAAACAAAGGTCTAATCTCTAAAATCGACAGGAAAATCCAACACCTCTACAACAAAAAGACAAATAATCTGATTAAAAAATGGGCAAAGGAAATGAACAGACATTTCACCAAAAAAGACATTCAAGTGGCCAACAGACACATAAAGAAATGCTCATGATCACTAGCCATTAGAGAAATGCAAATCAAAACGACAATCAGATACCATCTCACCCCAGCATTACGGGCACAAACCAAAAAAACAGGAAATAACAAATGTTGGAGAGGCTGTGGGGAGATCGGAGCTCTTATGTACGGCTGGTGGGAATGCAAAATGATACAACCATTTTGGAAAACGATACAGCACTTCCTTAGAAAGCTAGAAATAGAAATACTATATGATCCAGCAACCCACTCCTAGGAATACATTCTAGAGAAATAAGAGTCATCACACAAACAGACATATACACACCCATGTTCATTGCATTGTCACGATAGCAAAAAGATGGAAACAACCTAGATGCCCATCAACAGATGAATGGATAAAGAAACTATGGTGCATATACACAATGGAGTATTATGCAAAGATAAAGAACAATGATGAATCTGTGAAGCATCTCATAACACGGATGAATCTGTAGGGCATTACGCTGAGTGAAATAAGTCAATCACAAAGGGACAAATATTGTATGAGACCACTACTGTGAAAACTCATGAAAAGTTTACACACAAAAACAAACAATTTTTAATGGTTATGAGGGAGGTGAGGGGACAATAGATAAGTGGTAACTTTGGTAAAGGGTGAGACAATACACAATACTGGGGAAGCCAGCACAACTTGTACAAGGAAGGTCATGGAAGCTCCATCCAAAAACCAAAACCAAACCCGTTGCCATCAAGTCAATTCCGACTCATAGCAACCCCATAGGACAGAGTAGAATTGCCCCATACAGTTTCCAAGGAGCGCCTGGTGGATTCAAACTACCAACCTTCTGGTTAGCAGCCGTAGCACTTAACCACTACGCCACCAGGGTTTCTGGAAGCTCCATAGACACATCCAAACTCCCTGAGGGACGGAATTGCTGGGCTGAGGGCTGCGGGGACCATGGTCTCGCGGAACATCTAGCTCAATTGGCATAATATAGTTTATAAAGAAAACATTCTACATTCTACTTTGGTGTATAGCGTCTGGGGTCTTAAAAACCTGTGAGTAGCTACCTAAGATACTCCACTGGTCTCACCTCTTCAGGAGCAAGGAAGAATGAAGAAAACTAACATACAAGTGAAAGATTAGTCCAAAGGACTAATGGACCACATCTACCGTGACCTCCACGAGACTGAGTCCACTACAGCTAGATGGTGCCCTGCTACCACCACTGACAGGGATCACAACAGAGGGTCCTAGACAGAGTTGGAAAAAAATGTAGAACAAAATTCTAACTCATAAAAAAAGTCCAGACTTACTGGCCTGACAGAGACTGGAGAAACCCCTAGAGTATGGCCCCCAGACACCCTTTTAGCTCAGTAATGGAGTCATTCCCGAGGTTCACCCTTCAGCCAAAGATTAGACAGGCCCATAAAAAACGAGACTAAAGGGGCACAAAAGCCCAGGGGCAAGGACTAGAAGGCAAGAGGGGACAGGAAAGCTGGTAATAGGGAACCCAAGGTCAAGAAGGGAGAGTGTTGACATGTCACGGGGTTGTTAACCAATGTCATAAAACAATACGCGTACTAACTATTTAATGAGAAAATAGTTTGTTCTGTGAGCCTTCATATAAACTACAATAAAAAAAAATTTTTTTAAGTCATTTCCATGTTTTTATTTTCATTCTCCATCATTATTGCACAACTATTTGTTAGTGAAGCTTTGGGCATCAATAGCTGAAATCTGGCATGAGTTTGTTAATAAGATATTTCAGAAAAAAAAAGAATAAATCTCTAAATAAGATATAAAATAGGGATATATGATTGTTGCAGTGCAGTGAATTACTTAATATAGCCCTTCTAGCTATAGTCCTTGTGGCTTCCACTCAACCATTTGGTGGGACTATGCAAATAAGGTGCTTGTGCCCCACCAAGAGGATTGGGCAGCTTGCTACTAATGCAAATAAGGAGCACAGCACCCTTGTGGGGGTGGGACCATGCAAATAAGGTGTATGGAACCCTATCGAGGGGATTGATTAGTTTTGCCATCCCACTAGGCTTAAAAGAGCCATCCCAGAGGTAGAAAGAGAGGGCCTCACCACCACCAAGAAAGAAGAGCTAGGAGCGGAGTATGCCCTTTGGACACGGGATCGTTGCACTGAGAACCTCCTAGACCCAGGAGACAGAGAGACATGTAACACCAGAGATTGTGAGAAGCAGCAGCAGAGAAACAGCGGCAGCAGAGGACAGAGAACCAGGAGACAGCATGGTGCACTTCCTGGCCCACGGAGTAAGAAAGCTAAGTGCCTTCCAGCAAGAGGCTTACTGGTGGAATGGGATGCCTCTGGGCACGTATTGGTGGAGCTCTTTAGCCTTCCCAAGCAGGGCAGAGGCAAGGCCAAGAGCTGAAGGCCAGAGTGAGACCTGCCTGTGGGCACAGCTGAGAAGCTGTACTGATTGAAGAACTGCATCTTGAGTCGTTTCTGATCCTGAATTCTAACCTGTCACTTCCCCAGCAGAGAAGGAAAGAGTGCCATGGGAGGGATATCTAGTGTCAGAACTGGTAGAAAGGTTGGAAAGTGGAGGTATGTCTGACCTCCGCCTCATAGGAATCAGCGTTGGGCTGCTGTTGATGCTGACGCTTCTCCCCACTTGTGAAGTCAGACGCCCCGGCGCACCATTTTTACAGTGTTTATAATAAATTTCTCCACCAGCAACTAGCAGACAAACCTCCAACAAACGGTTTATCATCGGAGTTAAAAATCAGGTTAAATCTTTCACTTTAGGGGTTGGTTTTTCTTAAAACTTACCTACAGGTCTTGGCAGGAGAAGTTTTCTGCATAAAAGGAAAGACATTTACAATTAGTTTTTACAAACTCTTTTTTATCCCCATTAAAAGAAAGCATTTAGACCAGAAGGCAGATAAATTATGAGTAAGTATATTAGGGGGCTTAACAGCTGTTGCACTTTCACATTTACTGAGGCTTTTTGTTACGTGGACCAAATGAGGATGACTCAGAGCTCCAGCGTTGAGTCACTTCAGCAAAGCATTCTGGGTGTGCAGAGCTGACCCGCCCACCAAGCCCTTCTCACAGCACCATCGGAACCATGTTTACCCGGGAAAAGCAAACGGATGTGGGAGCCAAACCTGAAAACGTAATACACAGAGAAAAGGGGAGAGGGGAGAAGAAGAGAGATGGAGCCTGTGTAAGAGAAGTCAATACGCTTTTGTTCAACTTCTATTGCAGCTCTGTTTTTGTAAATCTTCTTTTCATTAAGCCAGCTCTGACTCTGAGTGGTGCTATAAATTATCTCGTATGATGTTTAAATTAAGAAACAGAAAAAGCAGAAGGGCCAGTTTACTCCAATCCTAGAGAGAAGAAAAAAGGCTCCTTTTTTAAAGGACTGATTGCAGGAATCTAAATTTGGTATTTAAAGCTCCCTGAAACAAAGGAATCCTAATTCAGATTCTACCCTTACCAATTCCTTTTAATTTGTCAGTTTTGGGGAACTAGTCCTTTGCACTCAGGAAGAAAAGGTTTAATTTAGCAGGTAGTAGCATGGAGTTTTTAAAAAAATATTTGATCTTAGCATGGAGTTTTTAAAAAAAATATTTGATAGGGAAAGCAGATAGGACAACAGATTAATTCTAAACATTTCAGAAGGGTTATTTTGCTAGTTGAGGACAAACTACAATTTTTGACACCAAGTTCAGATAAGTGTGAAGTATATCGCTAAAAAGTGAAGAGTTCATCTGAGAGGCAGATGTGGTCTGCTATGAAGGTTACCAAGTTTTCACGTGTTACTAAATAACCAGGTTTCCACTGTTTTAATAAACAGATCCTATTTGTATACAAAGGTATGCTTTGAATCCAGAATTTTTAATCTCTTAACTTTGTCAAAGTGTCTCAGTGGCCACCAAGCAAAGCCAACCTTGACTCTACTGCCACCTGGTGGGAACAAATCAATTATCCCTTAAGTACAGAAATAATAGCACAGGCAAAGGTAATCTGGCTGATAATACCTGGGTAATTGCTCTCATTACAGTAAACTGTGTTACCAAAAGATTCCAGCTAAATATAACTGAACTCTCTCAACAGTCTGGTGGAAGAGAAGGTATGGAGAGGATAGAGACAAAAGGGATATTCGAACTCCATGAATAACATGTTCACCCATTAACTATTTCAGGGCTTTCATTACTGGGTAAGAAATCTTTTTTTTTTTTTTAATTCCTTCTAAGGAGCCATGGTAGCACAGTGGTTAAGAACTCAGCTGCTAACCAAAAGGTTGGCAGTTCAAATTCACTGGGTGCTCCTTGGAAACCCTATGGGGGCAGTTCTACTCTGTCCTGTAGGGTTGCTATATGTTGGAATCGACTTGACGGCAATGGTTTTGGTTTGGCTTGGTTTCTGACTAAAGAAGCCCGGACCTGAAGTATGGAGAGTAAAAATAAACAATATGTTCATTACTGAACTCCACCACTACCCCTCCACCAGCGCTCCAAAAACAAAAGAGGTGCTGGAGAGGGGGTATTTACCTTTTCAGGCCCTTGAGTCTAAAAACAACCTAGTGGTAAGTCCCCATAATGTCTTAGGGTTCTGAATGATTCAGTATGCTCCTCAAAAAGTCATACTGGCAAAAATAACAATAAACAGCTAATATTACTTTGGCTTAACTAATGTATACTGAGGGCTACTTAGCAGACACTATTCTAAAGTGCTTTACATGTATTATCTCACTGAATTATGACAATCATGGGTGGTGATGATATCCTCTATTTTACAGATAAGGAAACTTGAGGCACTGAGAAATTAGGTAAGTTACCCAAAATCACAGGGTTTGGGCCCAGGCAATCTGGGTCTAGAACCTGACCCATAATGACGCTATTCTGCCACAGTCTGCCTGCCAGTCCTGCAGTAACACACCACCGGCTTCTGGGGTAACACACCATGGGCTCCTGCGGTAACACACCACGGGCTCCTGGGGTAACACACCACCGGCTCCTGCGGTAACACCACGGGCTCCTGCGGTAACACACCACCAGCTCCTGGGGTAACACACCACAGGCTCCCGTGGTAACACACCACTGGCTCCTGGGGTAACACACCACGGGCTCCTGCAGGCTGAAAGACTTCATTTGCCATGTCCTTTGCCTGGAGTGCCACCTAGAACATTCCTACTCATCCCGTGTGACCTGGCTCAAATCTAGCTCCTGGGGAACCTTCCGGCCCTTCTAACCTCCCTGCTCTACCCACACCTCTATTCAGGGCCCTCTGATATTTCAACTCCTAGTTTTGTGAGGGGAATAATTGTGTCTTCTACATTTCTGTAGCTTTAGCCCGAACAAAATGTTTGATATATAGTATAAAAAAAATTTTTTTTTACAGTATACACTTTAATAAACATTGAATGTTGAATATACTAATATTAAACTATGATATATATATCTGCAAAGTAGTAGGACTAATTCCACAAGGCACACGTTCTCTTATAGTTGAATTGTGTGTGTATGCATGTGTGTGTGTGCGTGTATGTGTGTATGCAAAGAAGCAGTTATGGATGGTGAAAATAAACTGGAGACTCTAAATAGTCTATCCTCACAATCTGGGGACAAGACCGTGAGAAGATTACTCTCCAAAGCTGACTCTAATAAAACCAGACACATAATGGACAAAAATAGAACTCGTTGGAAGCAGCAGAGAGATGGCGTGTAACTGTGCTCCCCGTGATATCCAGTTACTTCACCAAGACTCCAGGCTGTATGATCAGGAATGTAAGTCATACCAAAAACATATCATAGTTGCAGAGCAGATTTTAATGTTAAACCACTAGAAACCATCTAAAAGTCTATAAACAAGTACAGGCCAACCAATTTTGTCCCACCTACAGTGGAACACTATTGACAATGATCTGAGTAAGGATCCCTAATAAATTGTTCAGCAGAAAAACCGGATGGATCATACCATTTGTGTAAATGTCTATATGTTCACAGAAAAAAAGTCTGAGAGAATAGAGTGGTTACCTCTGGGAAGTAGGATCACAGCTGATTTCTGGGTTCCCTTCTCCTTCTGCATTTTCTATAACTTATTACATTATATTACATTCATAAAGGAAGAAAAGATTGTTTTAATAACTAAAAAGATCTGTTACCTACTCAACTGTTTCTAATTTTCCCTCACAAGAAATGATGCTGTCTTGTGTTAATGATGAAGTGGAGTTGAAGATCAAAATATTTTAGTGTTTGTCCAATTATTTTCAAGGAAAGGTCCTCCCACCCTGGAAGTCTGGTCCTTGGTCTCTAGGGTGAGGAGGGTCCCTGCTTGGTAGAAATATCTGTTGAGGACTCACCAAATCTGTATCCTACACTCACCCTAGTCTATCTGCTCCACAATGTGGTTTCCTGTCTAGACTTGCCCATCAGCAAGGAATACTCTGTGGAGATGCGTGGATCTTGTCTCTGCTGTTTTCTTAGGTGTTATCCAGTCAGTTCTGACTTACAGTGAACCTATGTACAATAGAACAAAACACTGCCCAGTGTTGAGCCATCCTCATGATCACTGTTTGCTTAGACCACTGTTGCAGCCACTGTGTCAATTCACCTCGTTGAGGGTCTTCTTTTTCTCTGACCATCTACTTTACCAAGCATGACGTCCTTCTCCAGGGACTGATCCTTCCTGTTAACCTGTCAAAATAAGTGAGACAAAGTCTCGCCATCCTTGCTTCCAAGGGGCATTCTGCCTGTACTTCTTCCAAAAGAGATTTGTTCTTCTTCTGGCAGTCCATTCCCTCAGTATATTCAATACTTTTCACCAACACCATAATTCAAAGGTGTCAGTTCTTCTTTGGTCTTCCTTATTCATGGTCTAGCTTTTGTATGCATATGAGGCAATTGAAAACACCATGGCTTAAGTCAGGCACAACTTAGTCCTTAAAGTGACATCTTTGCTTTTTAACACCTTAAAGAGGTCTTTTTGCAGCAGATTTGCCCAATGCAAGGTGTCATTTGATTTCCTGACTGCTGCTTCCATGAGTGTTGATTGTGGATCCAAGCAAAATGAAATCCTTGACAACTTCAGTATTTTCTCCATCTATCATGATGTCGCTTATTGGTCCAGTTGTGAGGAGTTTTGTTTTCTTTATGTTGAGGTGCAATCCATACTGAAGGCTGTGGTCTTTGATCTTCATCAGTAAGCGCTTCAAGTCTTCTTCACTTTCAGCAAGCAAGGTTGTGTCAGTTGCATAACGCAGGTTGCTAATGAGTCTTCCTCCAATCCTGATGCCCCCTTCTTCTTCATATAGTCCAGCTTCCAGACTATTTGCTCAGCATACAGATTAAATAGGTATTGTGAAAGAATACAACCCTGACACACATCTTTCCTGACTTTAAGCCACACAGTATCCCCTTGTTCTGTTCGAACAACTGCCTCTTGATCTATGTACAAGTTCCTCATGAGCACAATTAGTGTTCTGAAATTCCCATTCTTCACAATGTTATCCACAATTTGTTATGATCCACACAGTCGAATCCCCTTGCATAGTCAAAAAATCACACAAGTAAACATCTTTCTGGTATTCTCTGCTTTCAACCAGGATCCAACTGACATCGGCAATAATAATTTCTGGTAGTTCCTTGTCAATGTACTGCTTGTCTCTATGCCAGGCAAATCTGTATTTTTCAATTCATAACTCATATAAATTTCATAAATAAAAAGGCTTCTTGGAACCTGAGTGGCATGAGTCAGTCTCTGTAAGCCTGCAAACCTCAGCTACTAGCTAATGAACACCCAGCTCCGTACCAGTTCTGGGGGCTGGTCCCTGAGGCTACACAGGGAACTAGCACATGATCCTGCCATCAGACGGCTTAGAGGAAGCAGCCAGGGAGACACAGGGAAACAGTACCATAGTTCATCAAGCCTAAAAAAAAAATTTTTTTTTTTTAAGCTATAGGGTCGCTATGAGTCAGAATTGACTCAATGGCACTGGGTTCTGGGTTTTTTTAAGATGCCACTGATTGTTTCAGATTTCCTGTTATTTTATGTACTATTAAGGAATAAAAATAATTAAACCAGGACACACCATGGACACAGCATCCTGACTTCAGGTTAAAATGAGGGAAGAAAAGAAGCACATGTTAGAGGTGATGAAATAGGAAACTGCAAGATGGTGTGATGAGCTGAACGTCAGAGAAAGGTGGCCATTTCAGTGGTGGCAGAAAGAAAAGCCAGGCTAGCTTCCCTCCAGCCCCACCTGGATCTGGCCTAAAGTCTGAGGGGACCTCACTGGGTCACCACAGGCTCTTTTCACCCTCCTGCAGTCTTCTCTCCTCCACAGACAGCTAGATGAGCTCGTGAATCCGGTAAATCTCACTGAGGCTTAAAACCCGATTGTGGCCTCCCGCTGCACTCAGCATAAATGCCACATTCTGTAGCTCAGCCTCAAAGGCCTCATACGACCAGCCCGTGCCCCTGTCTCCAGTAGCATCCTAAGCCCCTCTCTCCCTCTTATTAAGCTCCAGCCACATCAGCCCAAAGTGATTTCTGTCAAGTCCCTTCCGACCTCTGGTTATTTGCATGTGTTACCCACCCTTCCTGGGACACCTTCCCCTACCTGCTCACCCTTCGGGGCTGTATTTAAATCTCACTTCCTCAACTGCCTTCTCTGGTCCCACAACCCAGTGTGTGGGTAGGACTATTTGTTTAATGTCTGTATCCTTTTCCAGGCTGCATACTCTACAAGAGCCACAACTGTGCTTCTCCTTCACTACTGCAGACCCACTGCTCTGCACAGTGTGGCGACATCGAGGTACTTAAGAAATATCCACCGAATGGCTGAGAGGTGTTTGAAGAGATCTTCCAAGAGATAAGAGGAAAGAAACATCAAGACACTGTCTAGAAACCCTCATCCATTGCTGGTGGTACAGTTGCTATGGAAGACAGTTTGAAGTTTCCTCAAAAAGTTAAACACAGAATTACCACACGACTCAGCAATTTCTCTCTTAGGTATATACCCAAGAGACTTGAAAGCAGCAATGCAAACAAACACATGTTCACCAATGTTCACTGAGGCACTTTTCACAATAGTCAAAAGGTAGAAACAACCAAAACGTCCATCAATAGATAAACGGATAAACAAAGTGTGGTCCATCCATACAATGGAATATTACTCTGCCATAAAGAGAAATGAAGTCCTGATACATGCCACAACATGGATGAACCTCGAAACATTATGCCCAGTGAAGCAAGTCAATCACGAAAGGGCAAATATTGACATGATCCCACTTATATGAAATTGGCAAATGTATAGAGACCAAAGTTTATTAGTGCTTACCAAAGGACAGAGGGAGTGAGGAAGAGGGGTCACTGCTTAGGAGGCACTGACTTTCCATTAATGGTGGTGGGATAATTTGGAAAAAGACAGCATGATGGTTGTACAACATGAACGTAATCAATGTCACTGAATTATACCTGTAAAAATTGTTGAAT
Source organism: Elephas maximus indicus (assembly GCF_024166365.1). Classification (NCBI taxonomy): domain Eukaryota; kingdom Metazoa; phylum Chordata; class Mammalia; order Proboscidea; family Elephantidae; genus Elephas; species Elephas maximus. The sequence goes on from NC_064829.1 coordinate 29,528,522, forward strand.
TGGCAAATGTTTTGTTATATATTTTTTTTACCACACACACACAAAAAAAAAGATGTGGTCTAGGAAAAGTGAGAAGTTTACTGTGACTGGAATTTACAAAGCTGGAGAAGTTGATGGGGCCCAGATGATGATGGTTTTGCATGCCTCCAAGGGGTTCACCTTTCGTCCAGTAGGTCTTAGACAATCCCTGGAAGGAGGAAGGCGGTTTGCAGGGGAGTGATATGATTCCATCCGTGCAGCAGGGAGGAAGGGTGAGCGTGGAGAGGGCGGAGTGGGAAACCAGTTAGGACATTGCTGCACCTCTGTCAGGTAGCTTCCTGCCCAGCCTTTACCAGGTGACAGCACACAGGAAAGGATGACTGTTGAAGCCCTAGGTCTGCTCACACCAGGCCCTCCCTGGCTGCCCAAGGGCTAAGGAGATCGAGATTTCCCTCTCGGCCCCTAAGTGGGCAGCTCTGAGGAAGAGAAGAGAGGAGGGGCCTGGTAACAGGGGTGTTAGGGAGCAAGAATCAAGCAGATTTGGTAACAGAGTGGCTGTGGGATCAGGTGTGCCGAGAAGCCAAAAGAGGCTCCCTAGGGTTCTGCCCTGGGTGATGATCAATGACCAGGACAGTGATTACCAAACAAGAAGCATGTATACGGAAACAAATCATTCCCTCTTGGCCATTTTGCATTTCAGATGCCCAGTGAACAGTCAGGTAGAGACCCAGAGTAAGCAGGCATGGGGCTCTACTAGGGTCCCCCACGCAGGACAGACTCTGCGCTAAAGACGGGGACTTGGGAGTCATCAATGAACAGAAGGCAGCTGAGCCGCAGGCAGGGGTGAGATGGCCCAGAAAGCATGTGGCATGAGGACAGAGCCGTAGAAGACCCTGAGGGGAGACAAGGGAATGAGGACAGGAGGCTGGGCAAGAAGAGTCAGAGATGTGGGAAGAGAACCAGCAGGTGTGGGGTCAAGCCAAGGGGGCAAAGAGATTCAGAAAAGGTGTGGGGTGATTAGCGGTGCATACTGTCAACAGAGGGGCACAGAGATGAAGTCGTCAGTAGTTCTAGCCAGAGCAACTGCAGGGAAAGATGGGGAGAAGCAGGGAGCAGGTAAAAGATGAGAGGGACGAGGACGTGGACAATGCCAAGCCCAACCCTCTCTGAGGCACTATGGCAGGAAGAGAAAGGATGAGATAAGGCAAGAGAAGGAAGGAAGGGTAAGCAGAAGGAGCTTATTGATTGTTCTGGTTGTTTCAGTGTTTGCTTTACAAATACACCTTTCCAGAGTTGGGCTAATATGAATCAATCTCCCAGAGCCTGGTCCATCCTGGTGAGCTGACAACACTGAGCATGTTTATGGACCAGCCTGGAGGAAGAAGTTAAAAATGCAGGGAAGAGGCGCGATAACTGATGAAGCACTGCCTCCGGGAAGGCAGGTGGGGTGACACACGGAGAACAGGTGTGGGGAGTGGCCTCGGCCACCGGGAAAGACACCTCTGTGACTTCTGTCTCCTGAATACCTGAAAGATCCTGCCTAAAGTGCCAACCAGCCTCACTAGAACTTAAAAGTTCCGAAAATTTTGGTATGAAACTATTTCAGGTGGGCAGGTATTAGAAAAACAGAAACTCCTGAAAAAGAGACCTAATTGAAACCACCAAAAATAACACTAATAATAAGAGCTAGTGTTTGTAGAGCACCAACAATGTGGCCAAAACAGTTCAGAAGCACTTAACATGGATGCCTCACTGAGCCTTCCTAATAAGTCTATGAGTTGGGTACCACTGTGATCCTGTTTCATAGATGGAGGCACAGAAGGTGAAGGAACTTGCTCTAGCCGTTATGAGGTAGATCTGGGGTTGGAAACAAAAGCAAATTTCCCCAGAATAGACAAATGCCCCCAGGACCCTGTGTAAACCTCTCCGGGCTTCCAACTGGTTCCTAATGGTTCAGTTATACCCAACGGAAACGAGGCTGGGCTTCTAACCGGTTCAAAGTGGTTCACCCATGGCCAATGGAAACAAGGGCACTATATGTGTCGCACAGCAACCAAATCTGTTGGACCTCAGCTTTTGACACAAGTAGTAAACAGGCGCGGTACCCCGCTCAAAGATGGCAGCCAAGGGCGCTGCTTTGAATATGTATCTCTCTCCCCAGTACAGCCAATAATTCAACCTCCTGCATCAAGAAACTTTCGGGAGTCAATAATCCAATCTCCCACATCAAGAAACTTTCAGGAGCCTAAAGTGGAGATTGGATTATTGCCAGGATTATGGAGAGTGACACACATTCAAAGCTGTATGGTCAGCCGCCACCTTCGAGTGAGGCACCGCTGCCTGTTTCCTACTCAGGTCAAAAGCCACCTCACAAGAGACTTGGTTGCTATGCAATGCATCTGCTGCTCTTATTTCTGCAGGCCATGACTGAACTGCTTTGAACCGGTTCGAACCCCCGGAACCTTCTCCATAACATTCATGTGGTATTGAGATTAGCTGTTGGTGGGTATGCACCCCTCACCAGGCCCACAGCAAACTTACCTTTATCAGTGAGGCACTAGTGGTTTAGTGGTAGAATTCTCACCTTCCATGCGGGAAACCAGAGTCAATTCTCGGCCAGTATACCTCTGGCACTGTCTGTCACTGGAAGCTTGCGGGGTTTCAGGGGAGCTTCCAGACTAAGACAGAGCAGGAGTAAAGGCCTGGCAATCTAATTCTGAAAATCACTCAGTGAAAACCCCATGGATCATGATGGTCCAGTCCTGTTGTGCATGGGGTCGCCATTAATTAGGGGCCAGCTGACTCCTAGCAGCTAACAACAACAGCATCCTGAGGGTCTGGCTCAGCCTTGCCTGGAGTTGAGTTCTGCTCAGACCAAAAAACATTCCCATGTATGTTTGACAAACTGAAGGGATATTAAAGCCGTGACCCTTGAAATTAGTGATCACTGTCAGGCAGTCTTGAAATGGAAATTGGTGGCAGAAAAAGGTAGACACTAATTTGGGCCATAAAACAAGTCTTTCTTTGAAATTTAAAGCAATGGAGATAAATGTCCCATTTTGCAGCATCCTTTACCTCTTTCCGAAAACACTTCTGGTACCCACAGATGATAACTTCAGCTACATTATGCAAAGTGAGAAACACAGGGATGGTCTGAAAGAAAACAGAATAATTAGCATGAAAATATTTTCTTCAACCTCATAATTACATAATCCTTGGTTTTAGCTTAAAAATAAAGATCTGTAGGAACTCTTGGCACTCTCTTATATAACCCTCTCCAGCAAGGCTGTTTCACGTGGATTCCCGTTCTTTGTTGCAGTATTATTCTTAGTAGGTTAGAGAGGCTCGCTTCCTATGGGTATTCTCATCCACAAATATTAGGCACCTGCTGTGTGTCAGGCACTGTGCTAGGTGGGGACACATCTTGTGAACAAGGGGAACACCTGACAGATATTTTAAGTGCTCTGACAGGGGCACACAGAAACGGCACCTGACCCCACAAGGGGAGTGAAGCTTTCTTGGAGGAAATGAAGCCCAAAGTCTAAATGAGAACTGAATGATGAACTAGAGTCAGCCAAACCCAAGGACAGGAGGCAAGAAAGTCACAGGCAGAGGGGCACACAAAGGCCCAGAGATGAGCGTGAATTTGACTCCTCCAAGGAACTGGAGAAGTTGAATGCTGCTGGCACTAACATGAAAGGGAAAAGTCGGAGAGAGGAAGATGGGAAGAGAATCACGAGTCATATCAGGGAATTAGGACTTTTTCCTGAGGCCCACTAGGAGCCCCTGAGAGTTTTAAGGCAGCCAGTGATATAATCTGATCTGCTGTTTAAAGGCGCCGTGCTATGGCATAGAGGACAGGTGGTAGAGAGGGCTGCAAAAATCTAGGAGCGTGACAGGCTGAAAAATGGTCCCCAAAGATATTCACATCCTAATCCCTGGAAACCAAGGTGTTACTTTAATATGGCAAGACAGGGGTCTTTGCAGATGTGAGGATCTTGAGGATCTTGAAATGAGGAGATTGATCCAGGTTATCTGGGTGGGCCCTAAATGTAATCAAAAGTCTCCTCATAAGAAGGAAGCAGAAGAAGATTTGACCCATATGGACGAGGTGATGTGAAGATGAAGCAGAGAGAGATTTGAAGATGCTGGCCTGGAAGGCTGGAGTGATGTGGCCACAGGCTAAGGAATGCTGGTAGCTACCAGAACCTGGATTCTCCCCTAGAGCTTCCGGAGAGAACACAGCCCTGCCAATACCTTGATTTTGGCCCAGTGATAAAAATTCCAGGCTTTTGGCCTCCAGAACTATGAGAGAATACATTTTTTTAATTTCATTTTATTTGCTTTAAGTGAAAGGTTATAGCACAAATAGCTTCTCGTTCAAAAATTTACACACAAATTGTTTTATGACATTGGTTGCAGTCCCTGCAATGTGTCAGCACTCTCCCGCTTTCCACCTCGGGTTCCCCCATGTCCATTCATCCAGTTTTCCTGTCCCTTCCTGCCTTGTCTTTGCTTTCCGGCAGCTGTTACCCATTTGGTCTCATATTCTTGATTGAACTAAGAAGTACATTCCTTATTTGAGTCATTGTTCGTTTTAAAGGCCTGCCTAATCTTTGGCTTAAAGGTGGGTTTTGGGAGTGGCTTCAGTTCTGAGTTAGCAGGGTTTCTCCAGTCTCTGTCAAATCAAATAAGTCTGGTCTTTCTCTGTGAGTCTGAGTTTTGTTCTACATTTTTCTCCCATTCTGTCCAGGACCCTCTATTGTGATCCCTGTCAGAGTGGACAGTGGTGGTAGCCAGGCACCATCTAGTTCTTCTGGGCTCAGGCTGGTGGAGGTTGTATTTCAGGTGATCCATTAGTTCTTTGGACTAATATTTTCCTTTTTTTTTTTTTCATTCTCCTTTGCTCTGGACAGGATGGGACCAATAAATGTATCTTAGATGGCCATTTGCAAGCTTTTAAGACCCCAAATACTACTCACCAAAGTGGGATGTAGAACATTTTCTTTATGAAATATGTTATGCCAATTGACATAGATGTCCCCTGAGACTATGGTCCCCAGCACTTAGCCCCAGTAAGTTGGTCCCTCGAGGTGTTTGGATGTGTCTAGTAAGCTTCTATGACTTTGCCTTGGTCAAGCTGTGCTGACTTTAAGTTAACACTTGTTCACTATCTAGTTAGTGATTTCCTCACCCCACCCTGCCTTCATAACCATCAGTTTTTTCCTGTGTGTAAACCTCCTCTTGTTTTTACAATAGTGATCTCATACAATAGGCCTTTTGTGATTGACTTATTTTACTCAGAATAATGCCCTCCAGATTCATCCATGTTATGAGATGTTTAGTGGATTCATCATGGTTCTTTATCATTACATAGTATTGCATCGTGTGTATGTACCACATTTTGTTTAACCATTCATCTACTGAGGGGCACTTAGGTTGTTTTCATCTTTTTGAAATTGTAAATAATGCTGTAGTGAACATGGGTATACATATGTCTATTCTTGTCACGGCTCTTATTTCTCTAGGATATATTCCTAAGAGTGGGATTGTTGGATCATACGGTATTTCTAGCTTTTTAAGGAAACACCATACCGATTTCCCTAAGTGGTTGTTCTGTTTTACATTTCCACCAGTAGTGTATAAAATTCTCAATCTCTCCACAACCTTGTCAGCATTTGTTTTTTGTTTTTGTTTTGATTAGTGCTAGTACTGTCAGGGTGAGATGGTGTATCACTGTAGTTTTGATTTGCATTTCTCTCATGGCTAATGATCGTGAGCATCTCTTCATGTGTTTATTAGTCATCTGAATGTCTTCTTTGATGAAGTGTCTGCTCGTGTCCTTCACCCATTTTTTAATTGAGTTGTTTGTCTTGTTGAGGTATTGAAATTTTCTATAAATTTTAGAGATTAGACCCTTGTTGGGTATGTCAGAGTTAAAGATTTTTTCCCAGTCTGTAGGTTCTCTATTTACTCTTTTGGAGAGGTCTTTTGATGAGCACAAACATTTAATTTTTAGGAGATCCCAGTTATCTCATGTTTGTGCATTGTTAGTTATGGTTTGTATTATATTTATGCCATGTATTAGGGCCTCTCACACTGTCCCTATTTTTTCTTTCACGATGTTTATCATTTCAGGTTTTATATTCAGGTCTTTGATCCATTCTCAGTTGGTTTTTGTGTACTGTGTGACGTATGGATCCCATTCCATTTTTTTTTTACAGATGGTATCCAGTTTTGCCAGCACTAATTGTTAAAAAGACTGTCTCTTCCCCCATTTAACGGACTTTGGTCCTTTCTCAAAGATCAGCTCACCACAGGTGGATGGATTTACATCTGGGTTCTCAATTCTGTCCCATTGGACTATGTCTGTCATTGCACCAGTACCAGGCTATTCTGACTACGGTGTCTGCATACTAGGTTCTGAGATCACGTAGTGTGAGGCCTCCTACTTTGTTCTTTCTCTTCAATAATGTTTTGCTTATCCAGGGCCTCTTTCCTTTCCATGTAAAGTTGGTGATTAGTTTTTCTACCTCATTAAAGAATGCTGTAGGTATTTGGATTGAGATCACATTATATCTGTAGATTGCTGTGGGTAGAACTGACACTTTCACAATGTTGAGTCTTCCTATTCATGAACATAGTATGTTTTTCCATTTATAATGTCTCTTTTGGTTTCTTGCAGTACTGTCTTGTAGTTTTCCTTCTACAGGTCTTTTATGGAGAATAGATTTCTTTTCTTTTAATCCACCAAGTCTGTGGCAGCCATAGGAAGCCACAATACAGAATTTGGTACCAGGAAGTGGGGTGCTCCTGTAGCAAATATCTAAAAAATATGTAAGTGGCTTTGAATTGGATAATGGGTAGAGGATGGAAGAATTTTGAGAAGCATGCTAGAAAAAGCCTAGACTGCCTTAAACAGACCATTGTAGAAACACAGACATTAAAGACTTTGCTAGTGAGGGCTCAGAGGAAGTGAGAAGCACAGGAGAGAAAGTTTCTATCATCTTAGAGCATACATACATCATCATAATCAGAATGTTGGTAGAAATATGAACATTAAAGGCATTTCTGGTGAGGGCTCAGAAGGAAATGAGGAACATGCTATTGGAAACTGGGAGAAAAGTGATCATTGTGATATGGTGGCAGAGAGCTTAGCTGAATTATGTCCTACAGTTGTATGGAAAGCAAAACTTGTAAGCAATAAACTTGGGTATTTGGCTAAGGAGATTTCCAAGCACAATGTTGAAGGTACGGCCTGGTTTCTTCTTGCTGCTTATAGTTAAAAAAAAAAAAAAAAAAATTGAGAGAAGAAAATACAAAAATTTAATAAACACTCCAGTAAGTTATTAGATACAGAGAGTATCTACTGTTCATTTACTTTACTGGGCTGTTTGCTAAGAATGGTCCGTTGCCGTCAAGTTGATTCCAACTCATAATGAACCTATAGAACAGTGTAGAACTGCCCCATAGGGTTTCCAAGAAGCACCTGGTAGATTCAAACCTCCAACCTTTTGGCTAACAGCTGTAGCTCTTAACCTCTACACCACCAGGGTTTCTGCCTAAGAAAGGCAATCTTTCCTAATTTGATAGGCATCATGGATTGAATCCCCCACGTGTTTGTCAGTTTGTTGTACTGTGGGGGCTTGTGTGCTGCTGTGATGCTGGAAGATATGCCACCAGTATTCAAATACCAGCAAGGTAACCCATGACGGACAGGTTTCAGCTGAGCTTCTAGACTGAGATACACAAGGAAGAAGGACAGTCTACTTCTGAAAAGAATTAGCCAGTGAAAACCTTATGAATAGCAACAGAACATTGACTGATATAGTGACGGAAGATGAGCCCCTGAGGGAACACAGTGGCTGCAACAATGGGCTCAAGCCTAACAATTGTGAGGATGGAGCAGGACAGGGCAGTGTTTCATTTTGTTGAACATAGGGACACTATGAGTTGGAACTGACTTGATTGCACCTAACAACAACGACATGAATTGCATAGTGTCCCCCCAAAATATCCGTCAACTTGGCTAGACCATGATTCCCAGTATTTTGTGGTTGTCCTCCATTTTGTGATCTGATGTAATTTTCCTATGTGTTATAAATCCTCTTCTCTGTCTGTGGTTAATGAGGCAAGATTAGGTTATGTTAAAGAGGATTAGGTGGGATGTAACACCCTTACTCAGGTCATAGCTCTGATCCCACATAAGGGGAGTTTCCCTGGGGTGTGGCCTTTTATCTTACAAGAGGTAAAAGGAGAGAGAAGCAAACAGAGAGAGAGAGAGGGACTACACGCCACCAAGAAAGAAGTGCCAGGAGCAGAACACAACCTTCGGACCTGGGGTCCCTGTGCTGAGAAGCTCCTAGACCAGGGGAAGATTGATGACAAGGACCTTCTCCCAAAACCGACAGAAAAAGAAAACATTCCCCAGGAGTTGGCGCCCTGAATTCGAACTTTTAGCCTCCTAGGCTGTAAGAGAATAAATTTTTGTTTGTTAAAGCCATCCATTTGTGGTATTTATGTCATAGTGACACTAGATAAAAAAATACTCAAGACAAAAGGCAATCATGGCAAGATGAGGGGGAAGAATGAAAGGGTATAAGATTTTGCTATTGTCTTTGTTATTGATGATGATAACGTCGTTTTCTGAAAGTCAGGAAAAGATCAAGAATAAGGACATGGGTATAGGCATCAGAGTGGGGTTCAGACTCCAGCTCTATCACCTACTAGTGGAGCTAGGTAGGCTTTTTACTTAACAAAACTTGTTTCCTTGACTATAGTATGGGGTTAACAATACCTACAACCTAGCACAGTTATGAGGGATGACTTAAATAACAACGTAGGTAAAGGCTCTGGCTCAGTGCCCAGGAGCACTGCACAAAAGACTGCTGACAACAGTAACTGGTAGTTCCACCTTCTGCAGCCTTTGCTGAGGACTCTGAACTGGGTAAGCTATCCCAGTTTAGAGGATCCACTTAGAGAGTATGTTGCTGGCCAACATTTCAGATGCATTTATCCTTTCCCTTTTTGGAGAATGTATTTTTACCTTCTTTTAAAAATCTTTACAACTTTATTGCTCTGCCTTGTTTTAGTATTTTGTTCTAATTTGCCTTGTTTTCTTTCTTTTTCAGTTCTTGCCTTATCATTTTTATCTTTTTAATGTTTTACATTTTTACTTTACCTTTCATTAAAAGTTCAGTCAAATTATTTATTCCTTTTAAAGTCACACTTTAATTCTTTTATATTTTTCATTTATCTTTTATGTTTCTTTTTATTCCTCTTAAATTTTTATATTTTGAATTCTTTCTTCTGTGTCTTAAGATTACTAAGGAGATTACAGGAGCCCTGGTGGTGCAGTGTTAAGTGCTGGGCTGCTAACCAAAAAGTCAGCAGTGTGAACCTATCAGCTGCTCCGTGGGAGAAAGATGTGGCAGTCTGTTTCTGTAAAGATTTACAGCCTTAGAAACCCTATGGGGCAGTTCTACTCTGTCCTATAGAGTCTCCATTAGCCAAAATCAACTCAACAGCAACAGGTTTGGTTTTTTGGTTTAAGGAAAACATTTAATTTTTTAAATGGGTTTATCTATCATGCCCATGTCTGGCAAACTTAGGCCCTGGTTTGAGCTCTTGGGTTGAGGAGGTAACAAGGAAAACCGTGGCCAGATTAATCACGTGACACATGAAATAAATATGAAAGGATGAATGACCAAACCAAATCCTCTCTTCCACTCCTACTTAACAAATTTTAAATCTGAGCTTCTTATGTCATTTTTCTACTGAGACGCTAGTAGGCTTTAGAGATAGTTATTCTGCAATTGATCAGTTACACTGTTTATCAGCCTCTGTCAAAAACAATATAAAAACAATATTGTCTAAAGCAAATATAACAAATGCATATATATAAATATAAGACTGCTTGCAACTTTAATTATTGATCTTTCCTTGGCCTCTAACCCTGTGACAAGACCCAATCTAAACTATGCTACATTAGTTCAAGAGATCCCCTAGTGACTGATCCTTTGAGAAAACATGCCCTTTATTATCTTTATAGATAATCAGGACTTACTTATGTTCAATCAGATAGGAGTTCCAAAAAACAGTAAGAGCAGTAACAATAGCTAAGATTTGCTAAATATTTATTATGTGTCAGGCATGGTTCTAACTGCTTCTACATATTTAATCTTCATAATAACTCTATGAGTTAAATATTATTAGCATCCCCATTTTACAGATGACAAAACTGAGGGATGTCCAACACTCAAGGAATGGCCTCAAAAAATAAAGATCCTACTGTCTATCATCAGAAAAAATGGCTCAAGATCAACTACCATAAAGCCTAGATCATCATTTTTGAAACAAATTTGCTAAAATGTCATTGACCTTATCCAACTATACTGCAGACCAATTGGTTTAATTACTTAGGGGCACAATTTACAACTAATTCATTCTTAGGATCCATAAGCTTAATATTCAAATATCCATGTACCACTAAAATTTTTCTTTCTTTTTTTTTTAACAGCTTTATTGAGGTATAATTCACATACAATTCACCCATTTAAAATGTACAATTCAGTGGTTTTTAGCACATTAACAGAGCTGTACAGCCATCAGCACAGTCAATTTTAGAACATTTTCACCACCCCCAAAAAGAAACCCCATACCCATTAACATTCATTCCTCATCTCCTCCACCCCTCCAGCCCTAGGCAACCACAACTTTTTGCTTATTCTGGACATTTCAAATATATGGACTCATGATATGTGGTCTTTGGTGACTGGCTTCTTTCACTCAGCATGAATTTTTTTAGTAACTTATTTTATTTTGTTATTGTTAAGAACACACATAGCAAAACGTACACCAATTCAACAGTTTCCCCATGTACAATCCAATGATGTTGTTGAAATTTTTCTATGGCTATGATGAAAATTTGGTAACTATTAGTCAGACATTTTTCATTATTCCCATGCTTCCAGAGTGGAATTCTGAAGCTCCGGTTATTTGTTCAGGTGTTGGAACTGACTTAGAACAGTTTTCTCTGGAGAATCCCGGCCCCGCCCAGAGGCCCGTCTGGGGCTCACTCTGCAGAGTGTGGATGACGTCCTTTTTCAAGCATATGTCCCAAATAGGCTTCTTAATTTTTATAAAGGAATGTCATCGTACCTTATTTCTAGGTGATTTTTAAACAAGTAGACTTATCCTTAACCTACAGTATAGAATACCTGCACTCCAGACCCCTGCCAAAGAATGTGACCTTGAACTCCTTGCTGTCTAGTTTTTATCAAATTTGTGCATGCAAGAAATGCTGTTTCTCGCAGCGAGCCCGATCCGGGGTGAGCCAGGCCACAGAGAGCAGGTCTTTCTCCCCCAGGGGACTGCTCCTCCTCAACTGTACTATAGCATCATGCCTACAAAATGCACTAAGAAGCTGAGAAACTAACTTACTGCTTTGTTTACAAACAGGACATTATTGAAGACCCTGCTCCACTAAGGTGCCCGGTCTACCCTTTATGGGGACTCAGGAAAACTGTCTCTTAGACCCGAAACCAAAGAAGAGCTTTGCTTTTCCTGAGCAATAACTCTGTTTTTATCTGACAAACACTGAGAGTCTTGTAACATTTCTATTTGGCTGTAGAAAGCTGAGAGTTGAACTCAAGGCTCAACTTTAATAAATAAAGTTGTATATTACATCATAAATTTCTATGTGCTGACTCTTCTTGGGGTCTCATCTAGTTGTGCTTCTATTACCCTTTACCTAGATTTCTGCTAAAATTCTAATCACAAATATTTTTATCCTACTTTATTGTAGGTATTCTTATAAGTAGAGTTCCTGGGTGGGAAAAATAGTTAAGCACTCGGCTGCTAACAGGAGGTTGGAGGTTCAAAACCACCCAGAGGCACATTGGAAGAAAGGACTGGCAATCTACTTCCAAAAAATCAGGCATGAAAACCCTAGGGAGCACAGTTTTACTCTGATATACACAGGGTCACCAGAAGTCAAAACTGACTCAAAGGCAACTTGGTTTGGTTTATTTGAATATGTATTTGTGTATACGTCAGTGAACACATCCATACTGATTTACATGAAATACATTTAAGTATTTATTTACATTAATTTTATTTTACTATCATTAGATGGCAGATACTTCCTGAAGCAGAGGACTAGACTCCCCTCTTCTCCGATGTATCTCCAGCACCAGGCTTTGAGGCCATCTTGGTCCTTCATTTGACCATCTGCTAAAGTAGCTGACTTGTCTTCAGGGGCCTTATTGTACAAAAAATACCAAACCAAATAAACCTGTTGCCATTGAGTCGATTCCAACTCAGAGCAGCCCTACAGGACAGAATAGAACTGCCTCATAGGGTTTCCAAGGAATGACTGGTGGATTTGAACTGCCAACCTTTTGGTTAGCAGCGGAGCTCTTAACCACTGAGCCACCAGGGCTCCGTAAGAAAAATAGGTATCTTCAAATACCAGGAGCTCCTCCAGCTTGGCAAGATGCTAATACAGTACCAAGAGACATGTGCATGGGAATAAGCAAGGCTAAGGAGGCACAGCCAGCCAGTCCTCGGCTCGCTTACTGGGGGCAGGAGGGCTCAGACCAGAACGGAGGAGGGGAGACTTGCCTGTTCTAGGTGAGTTGCTATTTTTCTCATATTTTCCCCCAAGTTGGTATAACAAAATTCAGTTAAGCTGATTATGCATATCACATAGCACCCAGAGCAGTTCTGAATGAGACAAGTGAGAAAAAACATTAGCAACCCCTCCTCCTCACAGATCTTTAAGAAAATATCCATGGAGCCCAGTGGTAGTTACCATTTTATAAGGGTTATAGAGAAGAACTTTAGATGGAGCAAGAAGATAACTGAAATCCAGAGGAGGGGTCTAATTTTTGTCACTGAGCCCACATCTTAAAAAGCAATCCTTGCTTACACCAATGTTCACTGCAGCATTAGTCTTAATAGCCAACAGGCAGAAATAACCCAGCGTCTGTCCATCAACTGATGAATGATAAACAAAATGTGGTATGTACATACAATGGAATATTATTGAACCATAAAGAGAAATGAAGTTCTGAATACATGTTATGACATGAGTGAACCTTGAAAACATTATGTGGAGTGAAATAAGTCAATCACAAAAGGACAAATACTGTATGACCCCACTTACATGAAATACTTAGAATACACAAGTGCGCAGAGACAGAAGCTTATTAGTGCTTACCAGGGGCTGGGGGAGGGGGAAGTGGGAGCTATTACTTAAGGGGTACTGAGTTTCTGTCTAACCAAACCAAACCCGCGGCTGTCAAGTTGATTCCAACTCACAGCGACCCGATAGGACAGAGTAGAACCGCCCCCATAGGGTTTCCAAGGAACAACTGGTGGATTTGAACTGTCGACCTTTTGGTTAGCAGCTAAGCTCTTAACCATGCGCCACCAGGGCGCCAGTTTCTGTCTAGAGGGATGAAGAACATCTGGAAATGAACAGTGCTGGTGGTCCCACAACTTGGTGAGTGTAATTCATGTCACTGAACTGTACACTTAAAAATGGTTAAAACAGCAAATGTTTCATTAAATGTATTTTACCACAATTACAAAGAAATGTAATCCTTGCGGCTGAACTCTGAGATCCTGTGATAAGAACACAATTTGAAAGAAAAGTTGAGCTGCCTCTGCTCAACAGTAACAGGAAGCATTAAGGGAAGATTCTCCATTCTACACCAACATGGACATCCTTTTCCTTTGTGAATCCAAGTTCCACTATGTGACACTGGAACCAAACAAACGGGGAGGGGGGCCAGAGTGCTCCAGTTTGCTTAACTGAGTAACTTACTCCACCTGGGTTTAACTATTTCATGTGCACATCTCACCACCCCCACCCCCATTCAATCCCTACCCCCAACGTGTTGAGCAAATATTGTGAAGGAAGAGAGAAGCCCTGACAAGCAGTTAGGGAAGGACCAATATCAAAGAGCTCTGGTGGGGAAACCCATTCCAGCCCTGTCAAGGTGCCTTAACCTGGATTTGCAGAGTTCCTCCAACTGTTGTCTCTGGCCTCTGCAAGCAAGAAAACAGCATGCTTTAAGCACCCAAATCACCGCCAACACCTGGGATGGCCTCTCAATGGCAAGCTCAGTAATGTATGAATTTGCAAATCAGTTCAAACGCTTGCCTGCACAGACTCTGAGACAATCCTGTCTAGCCGAGAAGACTTCAGGTCAGGAAAGGAGTAATGATGACCCATCAAAGTTGTATTGCCCCTCCAAAGAGGCATCTCCGGCTGGGACTTCATTCAATGTAGGAAAGCTGGAAAGCAGGAAAACTAACCCTAACAGAAAGGAAAGCAGCTAAGCCTCTTCTCTTCTCCCAAACAGTCCTTTGGTTGGTGTAATTTAAGGAGGAAAAGGGGTGAGCTTTGGGGATGAGCTGTTATCCCTCGACAGACCTGGGTTTGAATCTCAGCTTTAACATTTACTAGTTGTTGACCTTGGCCAAATAACTCATGTCTCAGTTTCTCCATCTGTAAAACGGGAATAATAAGTCCGATTTCATATGTCATAGAGATTGGCAACAGAAAATGCCCAGCACATATCTGGCACTCAACATTCATGGTGGCTGTTCCTATTGTTAGCTGTGTATCTCTCCCTGCCCCTCTCCAATCTGTAAGTTCCTCTAGGTCAGAACCATGTCTTGTTTGTCTTTAAGTCCCCAGCACATAGTAGATCTCTAATAAATATTTGCTGAATGGATAACTACAAGAATAATCTCCTGTCCCTTAACTGTGTACCATCTAGCTATGGGCTTGAGATGGAAGAATCTATAAAGAGCTTTTCCCCCACAGCCTTTGCAGAATTAAACCAGGTTCCTCTCCTGAGTTGCTTCTCCAGAGAACAGAGCTTGAAGGCCTTGTCAGATGCAGGCATTCTCATGGGAGAGGAGCTACCTGGAAAGTATTTTGCACAACAATACACCCACAGATTTTCACTGCACACTTTACCCAAATTCCCAGTGTATTCATTAGACAGTTCAGCACCAGCATATCATGCCTGTTTTCTACCCAACGCAAACTGTACAGCGCCTCGTGTTTGATTCACGATATTAATTTTTAAGCAACTGCGTGAAAACACAAAAACCCAGAAAACAAAGAAAAGATGCTAGGTTATTTTACTAAAAAGCAGTAATAAGTGCCTCCTTCCTGTCCTCCTTCCACTCTAATCGGGTATGTTCCTGTTTGGTTGTTTCCTTTCGTGCAAAGAATTTGAACGGCAACAGCTTCTTTTTGTCTATTAGAAGGCTGTGCTCTGGGTCAATGCCACTCAGAGCGCTGGTCTCAAATAAGATAAAGAGCTCACGCCAGGATGTAAAGAATGCATTGCTTCCTTCTTCAAAAAGCCCTGCTTGGAAAAAAAAAAAAAAATCAGCTCAACTAAACAGTGTGCTTAGTGCTGATGTACGTTCTGCCACAACGTCCTTATGGACAGATAACAGTTCAGACTGGCGCCACCCCTGGACCACACTGAGAGGGCTACTCTAGGTTACAGAACTCCCCATCTAGCTGGGAGTGCCCAAGATTGATCTTTATGATGGACTTCTGAGGTTTTTGGTAAAGCACCTCAATACTGAGGCCCCGTCATGTCCTTTCTCATTCTGTGGGACCCAGGTGGGGCTCCCATATGACTAACCGAAAAAACCAAACCTGTTGCCATCGAGTAGATTCTGACTTATAGCGACTCTACAGGATAGAGTAGAACTGCCTGTAGAGTTTCCAAGGAATGCATGGTGGATTCAAACTGCCAGCCTTTTGGTTAGCAGGCGTAGCTCTTAACCACTATGCCACCAGGGTTTCCACCCACATGACTAAAAAGGCTGACCAATCAGTGCTGTGCGTCTCTCCAGCCACAGAGAATAGTTCAGGGAGGTCATGACTCAGCACCAGCCAATCAGCATAATTCCACCCCCTGGTTTTTATATTAAGGATGGGCAGTGGCCCAGAGTGACCCAATCAGAGTGACTTCCAGGCTAATGCAGGAGCTACCAGGAAGACAGCCTCTTTCCACTAGACTTAAGGTTGTGAGGATGTGAGCCTGGAGTTAATGGCACCTATGAGGGAAGAATCGACTCGATGGCGCTGGGTGATCAGGGAAGAGCCTGGCTATGAAATGGAGCAAAGGCAGAGAAAGCAGAATTGAGATATTGAGAGAGAGAAACGGGATTCTGAGTATGTCACTAGAGCCTCTGGATCAAGCATGCCTGAAGCAGGACTCTCCCCAAGAACTTTTCAGTTACATGAACTAATTAATTTCCCTTTGGCTTAGACAAGTCTGTGCACTTTCAAACAGGTACAACCAAACAGTCGGAAGTTTTACAGTTCTGCATGGCTACTATACCACGGACTTATTCTAGAATCCACATGTGTTGGTCCTAAAGAGACAAATCTGAAAAGGCAAAAGACAAGGAGTCAGAAGAGCTGCCACTACCTGAGACCCAAGGCAGGTCACTGAGACTTTTCACACTTATGTCTCTTCCTCTATCAGGTGAGTAACATCACCCTCACCCACCACCTCTCAGCTGATTGTAAGGCTCATACAAGAGGAAGTCACTCTACCAACAAACAAAAAATATTATGATTAGCATAACACCTTCCTCATCCAAACTTCAAATTTCTGGCATCCATAATCATCTGGAATCTAGAAAAAAAAAATTTAAAAGCCTTTGAACAACAGATTGTTCTCACCAAATCCTATAGAGAAGAGGAAGTACCTTCTGCAGGCCAGAAACTATGTGGAAAGTGAGGCAGCAGACCAGCAGGAGCCAGCCAGGCTCAAGAGGCAGCCAGAAGCCTCGTTCTGTGGGCTGAACACCAATGTGCACCGAGGGTCATTCCTTAGGCCCACCCAGGACGTTTTTCCCCACTGCACACATCATCCCATCTACTCAAGCTTATGAATCATGAAAGAAAAATGATGATTTAATTTAGAAATTACATTCTCAACCACTATTTTGCAACACTGAGGTTGCTGTCCTAATGATATTGTTTTCCAGTGAAGATGGTTTTGTTTGCTTTTACTGCTTTTATAGTAAAAACCAACATAACAAATAAATTTTACTTAAAAAAAAAAACTAACTTGTTTTGCAAATTCTGAATTTTTCCCAAAACCACTTCTGATAGATACAGGTGGTTGGCAGTCAGGGTACAAGTCAAAAGGCGGCAGCTGAGCACTAATGCCACTCCTGACACTGGGCTGCTTTCTGTCACTGGTGGCATTAACAGATTCTCTTTTGATGGCAAAACAACTAGCTTTTTGGAGTTTCACAGAATGTGTCTGGAAGCAGCATTGCTCTTCGCAGTTCCTGCCTTAGAGGAGCTGAGTTCTGGGGGAAAGGGGTGGGAAGGCAGAGCAGATAACTTGTTTTATTAACAGTTTCCACGCACTGAGTGTCATCTCTGTGCCAGGCTCTTCATGCACATGACTGGCCAACACCCACCAGGCCATGCTGCCAGTGGTTAGGGTTCCTCAGAAGCAAGGAGCCCACTGAACACTTCAGCCCTCCTCCTGTGGAAAGCCTCCGTTTAGGCAGAGTGGGCTGGCCCTGCCCTTCCCGTCTCCACAGGGAAGCAGGCCAGGCACGGCCTGCCTGTGGCAGCTCCACAAATATCATTACTCTGTTCCTGCTTCTCCATCTTATAAAACAAGTTGGCCCTTCCCTGTTATCTGGTGATCTTCAATTCCGGGAGAGAAAGTAAAAGGCCCCAGGTTGGCCTCAGGTCCAAGACCTATTCTCTAATCTAGTCTTACCATTGTTAAAGCTGGTACTTGGCACCCCACTGATCCCAGGATCACCTGGCGAACAGGCAAAGGGGAAGGGTAGTGAGGGGTTTCCCCTAAACCTCTAATACTCACCAGTCTGGACAATGCTCTGGACCCAGCATAGATTATACCCACAAACAGCACTGAAGCAGGAAGCCACATCAAAACATCAGATCTGGAAAGAGGAAAAAAAACACAATACTTTTATCACTTATGTACAAAGATCCAGCTGGAAGGAGTTGACCCTTCAGATGCACCAAGTACAAAAACAGTGGTTGCCTCAAAGTCACTGCCCAAGTTTCTTACCAAGCTGGACAGAGGCTTTCCATTTGATCCAGCAATTGCGTTCCTAGGTATTTATCCAAATGAGACGAGAACGTATGTATACATGAAAACCTGCACACGGATGTTTATAGCAGCTTTATTCATAACTGGAAAAACTGGAAGCAACCAAGATGTTCTTCAATCAGTGAATGGATAAACAAACCATGGTCTATCCATACAACAGAGTATTATTCAATAAAAAGAAATGAGCTATCAAGCCACGAAAAGACACGGAGGAAACTTAAACGTATATTGCTAAGTGAAAGAAGCCAGCCGGAAAATGCTAATATTGTATGATTCCGTCTGTATGACATTCTGGAAAAGGCAGACTATAAAGGCGGTAAAAAGACCAGTAGTTGCCAGGAGGCTGGGGAGGAGGGATGAATACGTGGATCGCAAGGTTTTCGGGACAGGGAAACTATTCTACGTGATGCTGTAATTGTGGACATTGGACATTGTGCATTTGTCAGAGCCCACAGGACTGTACAACACAAAGAGCGAACCCTACTGTATACTGTGGACCTCAGTTAATAACAATGTATCAACATTGGGTTGTCAGTTATAACAAACATATCACCAGAATGCAAACTGCTCATAACAGAATGCAAACTGCTCATATACGGGAACTCGCTGTACTTTCTGTGCAATTTTTCTATAACCCTAAAACTGCTCTATAAAATAGTCTATTAGGAATAAAAAAAAATCACTGCCTGATTTGTTCATTGCGATGTGGTCTTTCTCAATTGAGAGAGTGGTGGAGGCAGCGAACCATCTTCCTACAGCATGTAATTCTACCCACCACCGACCATTACCGAACGCAAAGATAGAACATAAATGAGCTGGAAACTGAAAAAGCCTCGCCGCAGGCTGGAAGAGAGACCAGATCTGATTTTTTGTTTTAAGAGTAGTGAACGTTATTCTTTGGATTTTAAGTAGGGCAGAAGTTTTGAATCCATGCCAAATTATTAAACATAAAAAGAGACTATTTTATCCAGGTAATAAATCAAACAGCTCCATGGAACCACAACAAAGGAAATCTCAATGTCACAGGACAGAATCAAAAAAATAATAATAAAAGGCAAAAAAAAGTGCTGGTATGTCATTTGCTAACTTCTTCAACCATGAAACTGACATTGCCGGAACACCAGTTCAGGTAATCTTCAAGGACTTCTGAGGGACACTTTTTTTTTTTTTAATTGTGGTAGCACAGGAACGGCCTTTTCATTACACCTTAAAATCTTATTCTCTTCAAGAAATGCAAAATTCTAGTTTTTACATACAGTGCCTATCACGGAGGTTGCAACATGCTTCCCCCATCAGTTACAAAGCCATCCTGTCCACTAACTAGAGTTCTTAGAGTTATTCTAATAATCCACAGAAATAAATGAAACCATTCCAGCAGGACATATGGTAACAATCCCAACTAACTCAATGAGCTGTTCTCCTGGCATTGATGCCTGCTCAAGAAGTGCTCTTTGTTCACTTACTAGCATGGGCAGGCAGTCCATCCATGACCAGGCCTGCTCTGGAACAACTCCCAGGGGAATCTAGCATTAAGATGCTTCCAGAAATCTCTAGGAAGGCCTTTAAACCTTACTTGCTACATAGTATAGATTCCTTCAGCAAATGCTTACTGCAACTGGTACAGTGCTGAGAACACAACAATTATTGTTCAGAGCAGCATCAGGAGCGGACATTTATTGAGCACTTGCTGCAAACCAGGCAGTATACAAAATGTTTTATATGTCTCATCTTTTTTAAATGTTCACAGTAATCTTATGAGGAAGGTATTGTTATTATCCCCATTGTGCAGATGAGGAAACTGAGTATAAAGTTTAAGTAATTTGAATGTGGTCAGAGCAGCTGGTAGATGGCAAAGCCAGAATTTGAATTCAGATCTGTCTGACTTTAAAGTCTTAGTGTTTAATCACTCTCTTATACTTTGTTCTCAAAGAACTCGTAATCTAATGTGAGACACTGATGTTTAAATAGAGAAGCTGCAAATATGACACGATTTTGCTCTGGCAGCAGATCTGGCAAATGCTTATCTGAGGAAGCGTCCCCATCAGCCTCCTGCAAAAATAGATGTCTGAACCTCCAACCAAAAGGTGAACAGAGAAAGGAGGATGCCATCCTCCATCCTAACAGGTCCAGAGCTACACCAGCCAATCGCTACTCTTCTGGGAGCAGACATCAGTGGAGACAGAATTCAGACCCACAGCCTGTTGTGTACCAGAAGGAAGTCCAACACATACACCACAGGCAGAGCACTGATGAGGAAGGAGGGGGTGCGCTCGGCAGAATAACAGCTGGCCTCGCTGAGGCAGGCCCACCGCTCTGGAATGCAAGGTCAGCGAGGCCCCAAATATTTGTACTCTATTCCCTCTTAAAATAAACAAGGAAAACTCCTGCCGAGTTACGTACTTCAAGAGACATCAGCATCTGAGTGGCCATGGAAATGAGGAAAAGAAAACATTCCTAGGGAATATTTTGTATGTTAACCCCTCTACCCTAAAATTCAAAGAAAGAACTTTAACTAGAAAAAACATACACAGGTCTAGTCTGACCAGCGGGATGTCTGGAAAATGCTAGAAGACAGCAAGCTATGTGAGCATGTGGCTGCCAGCATGGGACTCTGAACCAGGCACACGAGCACTGGTGCTTATGTCCTCCCCAGTCATTTCACTCAGGGTCCACCTTCAAGGTGGATGGAGCCCGGGCCACAGGCGCTAGTGGTGGACCTGAGACTCCTGCATGAGAAGCAGTTGGCTGCAGAGCCCTTCCCTGGCCTTCTGGGCTCTTATCAGAGAGACGGCTGCCTTCCTCTACCACAGGCCCACAGAAAACTATAGCTGCTATGAAGAAGAGTAAATACCAGTTGCTGAAAAAAACTGCTGCCAAAACAGGTGTAGGCAAGACAAGTGTCAAACAAAGGTTAGGGGAAAAGGGAAAAATAATTAAAACTCAAGAAGCCTTCTGCATTCATATTATTTCCAAGTATCAAGCTCTTATTCCACTTTTAAGAATGTACTCCACCTAAAAACCAGACAGAATATGTTAAGTGTAGCTTATACAAAAAAAAAAGATGAGGGAATACTAGTTAATAGTCCATATGCAAGGAAACATCCTTGGCCTAGACCAACAGCTTGGCAAATAAATGCAGAGTTACATATCGTAAATACTGTGAGTCCTCAATTTATCTGTCAGTGAGCCCATCTATTATCTGTCTAACAGTGTAAGATAAAAGAGCTTCTGCACATATTATTAATGCCCCCTGTCTTAGTCATCTAGTGCTGCTGTAACAGAAATACTACAAGCGGATGGCTTTAACAAAGAGAAATTTATTCTCTCACAGTCTAGTAAGCTACGAGTCCAAGTTCAGGGATTCAGCTCCAGGGGAAGGCCTTCTCCCTCTGTCAGCTCTGAAGGAACGACTTGGTCATCAATTTTCCCCTAGTCGAGGAGATTCTCAAGTGCAGAGACCCCAGGCGCAGGGACCCCAGGTCCAAAGGACACACTTGGCTCCCAGCTATGCTTTCTTGGTGGTATGAGGTCCCCATGTCTCTCTGCTGGTCTCTCTCTTTTGTATCTCAAGAGAGAATTATTTAAGACACTATCTAATCTCGTAGATCTCATCAATATAACTGCCACTAATCCACCTCATTACGATTTACAACACACAGGGAAATCACATCAGATGACAAAATGGTGGACAATCACACAATACTGGGAATCATGACCTACCCAAGTTGACAGATATTTTGGGGGCATGCAATTCAATCCATGACACGCCCCAAAATACACTTGAATTTCACCCAGGTAGGAACCATGTGTGTTTTGCTCATATAAATATATGTGAAACCATTACATTGATAAATATTACAAAGGAGACTGACTAAAGGACTATCCTATACCATGAAGGCATCTAACCTAGCCAGTGAAGAGCATGAGGAAAGCTTCCCCCAAAAAGCGGTTTTGAGATGAAATTCAAAGTTAACAATAAAAAAAAGTTAAGGGGATATTGAGGGCAAGGGTAGAACAGGAGAAGGGATACACATTCCAGGCATAAATAAAAAAAAACATAAATACGGCATACAAAAAGGTCCTGTGGCATGAGGAAATTGGAGGAGGGAGAGCGTAGCATGAACAGACAGGAGGACAAATACGGGGTGGGAAGGACAAATATAGGTGTTGAAAATATTGCTCTGGCTACAGAATGGAGGATAGGTGGAAATGGTGTTAGGGGTGCAGTGGCAGGAGACAAGTCTGATAGACATTACAGGAGTCCATGCAAGAGATGATGAAGATGGAGAAATGGACCGATTTGAGAAATCAATAGCACTCAGTGATGAGTTCCACTGGCAAGTGAGGGAAAAATGACACCAGGAATGACACCCAGGTTCCAAATTTGAACAGTGGGACGTTAGGTGGTGCTCTGTACTGAGAGAAAACTGGAAGAGGTTTCCCTGGGGAAAATCGTGAACTCAAGTCATTGAAATAATGAACTTGTGATACTTCTGGGACATGAAGCAGAGATGTCAAGTAGGCAACTGGACGTAACAGTCTGGAGATCCTCCCATGTCCTCTAGGGAGCAAGAAAGCACTAGTAAATTTGTCTTAAAATTGATTTTTCTGTATTCCTTTATCTCTCAGTTTTAAGGATGAAATTAAAAAACATTTTCAACATAATTTCCCCCTTTGGGAAAATTGGATTTCCACACTCAGAAAAATGAAACACGATCCATGCCTCACACCATATACAAAAACAAATTCAGAATGGATTAAGGACCTAAATGTGAAAACCTAAACCATGAAATATTTAGAATAAACTGTAGGGGCAATGCTGTCAGGCCTAGCTTTCAATAATGGGTCATCTAATATAACAACAAAATCACAAACAGCAAAAGACAAAATAAATAAATGGGACCTCATAAAAATTAAAAACTTGTTCATCAAAAAACTTTACCAGAAAGGGAGGTGGGGCCAAAATGGCAGAATAGCCAGACACTTCCTGTGATCCCTCTTACAACAAAGACCAAAAAAAAAACAAGTGAAACGATCATATTTATGACAAGCTAGGAGCCCTAAACATCAAAGGCAAAGTTAGAAACTGGACTGAGCAGCAGGGGGAGGGAGAGATGGTTCAGAAGAGCAGAGGAGTTACCGGACCTGAATTGCCGGGATCCGTCAGGCACCATTCCCAGAAGCAGGTGCAGCAGGCTGGTGGTAGCATTTGGCCACAGCTTCCTCAGGGAGAGGCAGCCAGCCACACACCCTACTCACACATCTGAAACCAGAGAATAACGGCACTCTTGGCAAAAGCTAAGTACTTGAGTATATTTTACTATGCCCCCCACCCCCAAGCAAGCTTCAGTGGCTGTTGATTTTCCCAGGCCTGAGACAGGCTGTGTTGAATGCCTGGAGCCATCCTCCCAGCCTTGAAGTAGGAATAAATTCACGACTGAGCGAAAAGATAATTTGCCAGCTCCACTACCCAGGGTAGCTCAGGACAGAAGCAGATCCTGTCCAGGCATAAACACTCCATGGACTTTGAATACCTTTCCCCACTGCACGGACCAGTGTGGGCCTATTTCAGGAGAATAGGCCCTTGTTGGCAGGCTGCACTGTTTCAGCTGTGCAAACAAGTGGGTGTTTGATATTTGACACCACTTTGCCTATTAAATAGGGTCCTTGCCTACCCACATCAGGGGCATAAGGACCGGTAGTTCCACTCAGGTCACCCAGCCACCAGCTACAGGGGTCCAAGGATAATTGGTACCTCCCAGTCCTTACAAATGAAAGCACTGGGTGCCCAAGGTCCTTCTGCAGAACCCATCCACCTATATGCTCTAGGAAACAGGGACGTGCTTTCCTCACAGACATTCAGGGGATGGTTCTTAGCCCCCTGCCTTGTTCAGAGCATGACCCCCAGCTGCAACTAGATACTGGTACCTACACCAATCACCCCCACCCCTTTAAGGCTGTAGGACAGAGCCTGTACCACACACTTGATGATCAGCTACCTGGAAACCTGAGCTGAATTCATACAAGAAAAGTGAATGGACTCCCAGACTGACAGACCTGATAACAGCTCTAGCCATCTGGGGACAGGACATTAGAGATCCAAAGATGAAAATAAACAAGCTAGCTCACTCAAGCAACCAATTTGGGCATATCAAAACAAAAAAACAAAGCAAGAAGCTACAATACAGTAAGCAAACAAAAAATAAACTAATACAATAACTTATAGATGGCTCGGAGATAACAGTCAATATCAAGTCACATGAAGAAACAGACCATGATCACCTCAACAAGCTCTCCAAAGAATCAACAGATCTTCTGGATGAAGGTACCTTTCTGGAATTACCAGATGCGGAATTCAAAAGATGAATATACAGAACTCTTAAAGACTTCAGGAACAAAATTACAAAGGAGATCAGGCAATATGCAGAACAAGCCAAGGAATACACAGATAAAGTAGTTGAAGAAATTAAAAAGGTTATTCAAGAACATAATGAAAAATTTAATAAGCTGTGAAAATCCATAGACAGCAATCAGAAATTCAGAAGATTAACAATAAAATTACAAAATTAGACAATTCAATAGAAAGAGGAGCAGAATTAAGCAATTGGAAGGCAGAATTGGTGAGCTTGAAGATAAAGTACTTGGCACCAATATATTTGAAGAAAAATCAGATCTGAGAACTTAAAAAAAAAGAAGAAACATTAAGAATCATGTGGGACTCTATCAAGAGAAGTAACCCACGAGTAATGGAGTACCAGAACAGGGAGGGACAACAGAAAATAAAGAGAGAATTGTTGAAGATTTGTTGGCTGAAAATTTCCCTGATATCATGAAACATGAGAAGATATCTATCCAAGATGCTCATCAAACTCCACATAAGGTACATGTTAAAAGAAAGTCACCAAGACTTATTACAATCAAACTTGGCAAAACCAAAGATAAAGAGAGAATTTTAAGAGTGGCTAGGGATAAATGAAAATTCATTTATAAAGAAGATTCATTAAGAATAAGCTTGGACTACTTGGTAGAAACCATGCAGGCAAGAAGGCAATGGGATGACTTAGATAAAGCATTGAAGGAAAAAAATTGCCAACCAAGAATCACATATCCAGCAAAACTGTATCTCAAATATGAAGGTGAAATTACATTTCCAGATAAACAGAAGTTTAGGGAATTCGTAAACACCAAACCAAAACTACAAGAAATACTACAGGGAGTGCTTTGGTTAGAAGACCAATAATATCAGGTATCAACCCAAGACCAGAACAATGGACGGAGCAGTCAGGTGTCAACCCAGACAGGGAAATCACAAATATAAATCAAGATAAAAAAAAAAAACAACAGGGAAGTTATTATGTAAACAAAGACAACATTAAACCAATAAAGAGGACTAAGAAATGTACTCATAGATCTTTCATATGGAGAGGAAGACAAGGCGATATAAAGAAATAAAACTTAGGAATAAACTTAGAAAAATAGGGGTAAATATTAAGGTGACCAGGAGACTAACTATCCTACTTATCAAAATAAAATGCAAGAAAAAAAGAGAGACTCAGCAGAAACAAAATTAACAACAACAAATAAAAGGAAAAGACAATACATAAACTACTCGGCACAAAAAATTAAGTAGGAAAAAGAAACTGTCAACAAAACATAAAAAAAGACATCAAAATGACAGCACTAAATTCATACCTATCTATAATTGCACTGAATGTAAATGGACTAAATGCAACAATAAAGAGACAGAGAGAGTGGTAGAATGGATCAAAAAACATGATCCGCCTATATCCTGACTACAAGAGAAACACCTTAGACTTAGAGACACAAACTAAAACTCAAAGGATGAAAAAATATATATCAAGCAAACAACAATCAAAAAAGAGCAGCAGTGCCAGTATTAATTTCCAACAAAATAAACTTAAAAGTTAAATCCACCACAAAGGACAAGGAAGTACACTATATACTGATTAAAGGGAAAATATACCAGGAGGATATAATCATATTAAATATTTATGCACCCGATGACAGGGTTGCAAGATATACAGAACAAACTGTAACAGCATTGAAAAAAGAGATACACAGCTCCACAATTATACCAGGAGACTTCAACACACCACTTTCAGTGAAGGACAGGACATCCAGAAAGAAGCTCAGTAAAGGCACAGAGAATCTAAATGCCACAATCAACCAACTTGACCTCAAAGACATATACAGAACACTCCACCCAACAGTAACCAAGTATGCTTTCTTTTCTAGTGCACATGGAACATTCTCCAGAATAGACCACGTATTAGGTCATAAAGCAAGCCTTAGCAGAATCCAAAACATTGAAATATTACAAAGTATCTTCTCTGACTATAAGGCCATAAAAGTAGAAATCAATAACAGAAAAAGCAGGGAAAAGAAATCAAACACTTGGAAACTGAACAATAAAAAAAAAAAAAAAACTTTTTTTTTTTTTTTTTGAATACCCCGCTCCAAATCAACTGGGTTATAGAAGGCACTAAGGGTGAAAAAAAGAAATTCATTAAATCCAACGAGAATTAAAACACTTCCCATCAGAACCTTTGGGACACAGTGAAAACAGTACTCAGAGGTCAATTTATATCAATAAATCCACACATACAAAAAGAAGAAATGGCCCAAATCAAAGAATTACCCCTAGAACTTGAACAAATAGAAGGAGGGCAACAAAAGAAGCCCTCAGGCACCATAAGAAAGCAAATAAAAAAAATTAGAGCAGAATTAAATGAAATAGAAAACAGAAAAACAATTGAAAGAGTTAACAAGACCAAAAGCTGGCTCTTTGAAAAAAATCAACAAAATTGATAAACCACTGGCCAAACTGACAAAAGAAAAACAGGAGATGAAGCAAATAACCCGAATAAGAAATGAGAGGGGCGATATTACAATAGACCCAAGTGAAATTAAAAGAATCATATCAGATTACTATGAAAAACTAAACTCAAACAAACTTGAAAACATACAAGAAATGGGGGAATTCCTAGAAACACACTACCTACCTAAACTAACACTGACAGAGGTAGAACAACTAAATACACCCATCACAAAAGAATAGATTGAAAAGGTAATCAAAAAACTCCCAACAAAAAAAAGCCCTGGACCAGATGGCTTCATTGCAGAGTTCCACCAAACATTCAGAGAAGAGATAACACCACTACTACTAAAGGTATTTCAGACCACAGAAAAGGACAGAATACTACCAAACTCATTCTATGATGCCACCATATCCCTGATACCAAAACCAGGTAAAGACTCCACAAAAAAATTACAGACGTATATCCCTCATGAACTTAGATGCAAAAATCCTCAACAAAACTCTAGCCAACAGAATTCAACAACATATCAAAAAAATAATTCACCATGACCAAGTGGGATTCATACCAGGTATGCAGGGATGGTTCAACATTAGAAAAACAATCAATGTAATCCATCATATAAATAAAACAAAAGACAAGAACCACATGATTTTATCAATTGATGCAGAAATGGCATTTGACAAAGTTCAACACTCATTCATGATAAAAACTCTCAGTAGAACAGGAACAGAAGGAAAATTCCTCAACATCATACTCAGAACATAATAAAGGGCATTTACACAAAGCCAACAACCAACATCATCTAAATGGAGAGATTCTGAAAGCATTCCCCTTGAGAACAAGAACCAGACAAGGGTGCCCTTTATCATCACTCTTTTTCAACATTGTGCTGGAGGTCCTAGCCAAAGCAATTAGGCTAGATAAAGAAATAAAGGGCATCCAGATTGGCAAGGAAGAAGTAAAAGTAACTCTATTTGCAGATGACATGATCTTATACACAGAAAACCCTAAAGAATCCTCCAGAAAACTACTGAAACTAATAGAAGAGTTCAGCAGAGTATCAGGATACAAGATAAACATACAAAAATTAGCTGGATTCCTCTACACCAACAAAAAGAACATCGAAGAGGAAATCATCAAATCAATACCATTTACGGTAGTTCTCAAGAAAATGAAATACTTAGGAATAAATCTTACCAGAGACGTAAAAGACCTCTACAAAGAAAACTACAAGACACTACTGCAAGAAACCAAAAGAGACCTACATAAGTGGAAAAACATACCTTGCTCATGGGTAGGAAGACTTAACATTGTAAAAATGTCTATTCTACCAAAAGCCATCTATAGATACAATGCAATTCCTACCCAAATTTAAACGACATTTTTTAATGAGATGGAGAAACAAAATCACAAACTTCATATGGAACAGAAAAAGGCCCCAGATAAATAAACCATTACTGAAAAAGAAGAACAAAGTGTGACGCCTCACTCTACCTGATTTTAGAACCTATTATACCACCACATTAGTCAAAACAGCCTGGTAGTGGTACAACAACAGATACATGGACCAATGGAACAGAATTGAGAATCCAGACATAAATCCATCCATATATGAACAGTTGATATTTGACAAAGGCCCCAAAACAGTTAAATAGGGAAAAGACAGTCTTTTTAACAAATGGTGCTGGCATAACTGGAAATCCATGTGCAAAAAAATGAAACAATACCCATACCTCATACTATGCACAAAAACTAACTCAAAAGGGGTCAAAGACATAAATATAAAATCTAAAATGATAAAGATTATGGAAGAAAAAACAGGGGCAATGCTAGCGGCCCTAATACATGGCATAAATAATATACAAAACATTACTAACAATGTAGAAGAGAAACCAGATAACTAGGAGCTCCTAAAAATCAAACACCTATGCTCATCCAAAGGCTTCACCAAAAGAGTAAAAAAAAATCACCTACAGACTGAGAAAAAGTTCTTAGCTATGACATTTCTGATCAGCGCCTGATCTCAAAAATCTACATGATACTGCAAAAACTCAACTACAAAAAGACAAATAACCCAATTAAAAAGTGGGCAAAGGATATGAACAGGTACTTCACTGAAGAAGACATTCAGGTAGCTAACAGATGCATGAGGAAATGCTCACTATCATTAGCCATTAGAGAAATGCAAATCAAAATTACAATGAGAGTCCATCTCACTCCTACAAGGCTGGCATTAATCCAAAATACACAAAATAATAAATGTTGGAGAGGTTGTGGAGAGACTGGAACATTTATACACTGCTGGTGGGAATGTCAAATAGTACAACCACTTTGGAAATCAATTTGGCGCTTCCTTAAAAAACTAGAAATAGAATTACCATACGATCCAACAACCCCACTCCTTGGAATATATCCTAGAGAATTAAGAGCCTTCACACGAACAGATATATGTACACCCATGTTCACTGCAGCACTGTTTACAATAGCAAAAAGATGGAAGCAACCAAGGTGCCCACTAATGGTTGAATGGATAAATAAATTATGGTATATTCACACAATGGAATACTACGCATCGATGAAGAACAATGATGAAGCTGTGAAACATTTCATAATATGGAGGAATCTGGAAGACATTATGCTGAGCGAAATTAGTCAGTTGCAAAAGGACAAATATTGTATAAGACCACTATTATGAGAACTGGAGAAATACTTTAAACAGAGAAGAAAATATTCTTTGATGGTTACTAGAGTGGGGACGGAGGGAGGGAGGGAGGGAGAGAAAGGGGTTTTCACTAATTAGATAGTAGGTAAGAACTATTTTAGGTGAAGGGAAAGACAAATACACAATACAGAAGAGGTCAGCACAACTGGACTAAACCAAAAGCAAAGAAGTGTCCTGAATAAACCGAACACTTCGAAGGCCAGCGTAGCAGAGGCAGGGGTTTTGGGACCATGGTTTCAGGGGACATCTAAGTCAGCTGGCATAATAAAATCTATTAAGAAAACATCCTGCATCCCACTTTGGAGTGGCATCTGGGCTCTTAAACTCTAGCAAGCAGCCATCTAAGACGCATCAATTGGTCTCAACCCACCTAAAGCAAAGGAGAATGAAGAACACCAAAGACACAAGGTAATTATGAGCCCAAGAGACAGAAGGGGCCACATAAACCTGAGACCAGAAGAACTACATGGTGCCTGGCTACAACCGATGAGTGCCCTGACAGAGAATGCAACAGAGAACCCCTGATGGAGCAGAAGAGTAGTAGGATAAAAAAAAAAAAGCAGACCCCAAATTCTCGTAAAAAGACCAGACTTAATGGTGTGATTGAGACGTAGAACGACCCCAGAGTTCACGGTCCCCAGACCTTCTGTTAGCCCAAGACAGGAACCATTCCAAAAGCCAACTCTTCAGACAGGGATTGGACTGGACAATGGGATAGAAAATGATATTGGTGAGGACTGAGCTTCTTGGATCAAGCAGGCACATGAGACTATGTTGGCATCTCCTGTCTGGAGGGAAAATGAGAGGGCAGAGGGGGTCAGAAGCTGGCTGAATGGACACGAAAAGAGAAACTGGAATGAAGGACTGTGCTGCCTCATGGAGGGGAGAGCAATTAGGAGTATACAGCAACGTGTATATTAATTTTTGTAGGAGAGACTGGCTTGATGTAAACTTACACTTAAAGAACGACAAAAATTAAAAAAAAAAAGACTGACTATGCTTTCCAACTTAAAAAAAAAAAAAGAAGAGCCATGACACAAAGAGACATAACGCACACCCATGTTCATTTCAGCTTTATTCACAATACCAAAAGATGGAAACAACTTAAGCGCCCATCGACAGATGAATGGATACACAAACTGTGGTACGTACACACAGTGGGATACTACGCAATGATAAAGAATAATGATCAATCTGTGAAACATTTCATAACATTTGCTTGTGGATATTTCTACATACATAATTGTAGATGCTGCATGTATAATATAGGCAATGGTACACACAAGGGCCACAGTCATGGAAATTTCTTAGATATAACCAAACATCTCATAGGACAAGTTTCCTAGGCTCAAAGGCAAAGGACGACCACAGGCTCAGGGAACATCTACATCAATTGGCACAATAGAGTTCAGAAAGACAATGTTCTGCATCCTACTCTGGTGAGTAGTGTCTGGGGTCTTAAAAGCTTGCAAGTGGCCATCTAAGACAAAATTATTGGTCTCTTCCCGTCAGGAGCAAAGAAGAGTGAAGAAAACCAAAGAATCAAAGGAGAAAATAGTCCAAAAGACTAACGGACCACATGTGCCACAGTGTACGTGGCTCTGAGACCAGAAGAACTAGGTGGTGCCTGGCTATCACTACCGACAGCTCTGACTGGGTTCACAACACAGGGTCCCAGGCAGAGTGAGAAAAAAATGTAGAACAAAATATCAAATTCACAAAAAAGACCAGACTTACCAGTCTGGTACCCCGCAGACTATGGCCCTAAAACACCCTTCTGGCCTTAAACTGAAGCTATCCCAGAAACCACTTTTCAGCTAAGCAATAGACAGGTCCATAAAATAAACAATAACAACCAAAGGGAGCATGCTCCTTAGAACAATCAATTATACAACATCAGAAGGACAACAAAGATGAGACAGCAGGAAGGGGCAGAAAATGCTGATGAAAGGAAACAAGGAATCCAGGGTGGAAAAGAGGAGAGTGCTGACACATCATGGGAATGCAACCAACGTCATGAACACTTTATGTACAAACTATCGAACGGGAAACTAATTTGCTGTGTAAACTTTCATCTAAAGCACAGTAAAAAAGAAACTTTTCACTGTGCTTTAAGTGAAAGTTTACAGCTCAGGTTAGTTTCTCATGCAAAAATTTATACATACATTGTTATGTGACCCTAGTTGCTATCCCTATAATGTATCAGCACACTCTTCCTTCCTGCCCTGGATCTTCCATGTCCATTCAACCAGCTCCTGTTCTGCTTCCTCATCGCGCCTCCAAACAGGAGCTGCCCATTTAGTCTCATGTATTTACTTGAACTAAGAAGCGCATTCTTCATGAGTATCATTTTATGCCTTATAGTGCAGTCTAATCTTTGTCTGAAGACTTGGCTTCGGGAACGGTTTTAGTTCTGGGTTAACAAAGAGTTCAGGGGTCATGTCTTCTGGGGTTCCTCCAGTCTCAATCAGATCATTAAGTCTTGTCTTTTTACTAGAATTCAAGCTCTGCACCACACTTTTCTCCTACTGTCAGGGACTCTATGTTGTGTTCCCTGTCAGGGTGGTCATTGGTGGTAGCTGGGCACCATTCAGTTCTTTGGTCTCAGGCTGATGGAGTCTCTGGTTTATGCGGCCCTTTTTGTCACTTGGGCTAATGTTTTCCTTGTGTCTTTGGTGTTCTTCATTCTCCTTTGCTCCAGGTGCATTGGGACCAATTGATGCATCTTAGATGGCTGCTTGCTAGCTTTTATACCCCAGATCCCATTCACCAAAGTGGGATGCAGAACATTTTCTTAATAAACTTTGTTATGCCAATAGACCTAGAAGTTGCCTGACACCATGGTCCCCAGATCCCCGCCCCTGCTACTCTGTCCCTTGAAGTATTTGGTTACATTCAGGAAACTTCTTAGCTTTTCATTTAGTTCAGTTGGGTAATACACAATAAAAAATGTTTTTAAAAACAAAATTAATGAGTGTAATTTACAAGTTAAATAAATAAAAGAAAAAAGATTATTTAACCTTTATAATAGGAGTTCCTGAGTTTTGCAAATGGTTAGGCCACTCGGCTGCTAACTGAAAGGTTGAAGGTTCGAATCTACTCAGAGGCGCCTCATAAGAAACACCTGATAATCTACTTTCACAATCAGTCATTGAAAACCTTATGGAGCACAATTCTACTCTGACACACATGGGATCGCAATGAGTCGGAGTCAGCAGCAACTGCTTGGTAATAATAAAATTACAAGTTAAAACAATGAAACACCGAATTTCACCAAGAAATTAGCATCTTTCAATTGCTGTCTAATATTGGGGGGGGGTCACACAGCTTAATTAGAGGGTTTGTATGCGCAGCTTGGCTATGTTTACCAAAAGCTTTAAAAATATGCATACTCTTTGATCCAGCAGATCCACTTCTATGACTTTATCCCTGGACAGTCATCTAGGATGTGGGCAAAAAGGTATCTAAGCTCAATACATGGAAGGTCAGCCCAATTGGACTGGACTAAAAGCAAAGAGGTTTCCAGGATAAAATGAATGCTTCAAAGGTCAGTGGAGCAGGGGCGGGGGTCTGGGGAACATGGTTTGAGGGGACTTCTAAGTCAATTGGCAAAATAATTCTATTATGAAAACATTCTGCATCCCACTTTGAAATGTGGCGTCTGGGGTCCTAAATGCTAACAAGCGGCCATCTAAGATGCATCAATTGGTCTCAACCCACCTGGAGCAAAGGAAAATGAAGAGCACCAAGGTCACACGACAACTAAGAAGAACCCAAGAGACAGAGTGGGCCACATGAACCAGAGACCTACATCCTCCTGAGACCAGAAGAACTAGTTGGTGCCCGGCCACAATCGATGACTGCCCTGTCAGGGAGCACAACAGAGAACTCCTGAGGGAGCAGGAGATCAGTGGGATGCAGAGCCCAAATTCTCATAAAAAGACCATACTTAACGGTCTGACTGCGACTAGAGGAATCCCTGCGGCAATGCTCCCCAGACCTTCTGTTGGCACAGGACAGGAACCATCCCCGAAGACAACTCATCAGACATGAAAGGGACTGGTCAGTGGGGGGGGAGAGAGATGCTGATGAAGAGTGAGCTAATTAAATCAGGTGGACACTTGAGAGTGTGTTGGCAACTCTTGACTGGAGGGGGGATGGGAAGATAGAGAGAGAGGGAAGCTGGCAAAATTATCACGAAACGAGAGACTGAAAGGGCTGACTCAATAGGGGGAGAGCAAGTGGGAGAAGGGAGTAAGATGTATGTAAACTTACATGTGACAGACTGATTGGATTTGTAAATGTTCACTTGAAGCTTAATAAAAGTTAATTAAAAAAAAAAAGGTATCTAAGTAATGCTTTTATTTACTAATGGAAAAAAGAACTGCATACTGGCCTCATTGTTCACCAAATATGCCAAGCACCTCAGAACCTGTTATTGCTCCCTTGGCCTGGCACCCTCTCCCTCCAGATATCTGCATGGCCCGCTCTCTCACATAGTTAAATAGGTCAATATATAGAGACTGTCTTAGTTATCTAGTGCAGTTATAATAGAAATACCACAAGTGGATTGTCTGAACAAAGTTTATTCTCTCACAGTCTAGGAGGCTAGAAGTCCGAATTCAGTGTGCCAGCTCCAGGGAAGGTTTTGTCTCTCTGGGGGAAGGCCCTTGTTATCAATCTTTCCCTGCTTTAGGAGCTTCTCAACGCAGGGATCTCGGGTCCAAAGGACATGCTCCTCTCCAGGCTTCTTTCTAGGTGGCGAGAGGTCCCCCTCCTCTCTGCTTACTTCTCTCTTTTATGCCTCAAAAGAAATCGACTCAAGATACAACCTAATCCTGTAGATGAGTCCCCCCTCATAACTGCCTCTAATCCTGCCTCATTAACATCAGAGAAGTTAGGATTTATAACACATAGGATAATCCCATCAGATCACAAAATGGTGTACAACCACACAATTCTGGGAATCATGGCCTAAGTAAGCTGACACACATTTGGGGGGGACACAATTCAATCCATAACAGAGACTAGAGATTATTAGTGGTTAGCAGGGGTAGAAGGGAAAGGGAACAAGGGAGTCATTGCTTAAGGGGCACTGACTTTCTGTTAATGGTGATGGAATAATTAGTGCTGGCTACACAACATGATGGACGTAACCAGTGTCACTGAATTGTACATGTACAAACCGCTGAACTGGCAAATGGTTTGTTATACATATTTTTACCACAGTTAAAAAATGTCTTCACAATGAGTCCTTCTTAACCACTCCATATAAAGTAACAGCCTTCCCCGCCCCGTGGCACGCACACAAGCTTATACAAACACACCAGTTCTTTTACCCACCTTTACTTTTCCCTATACTTACCATCATCTGACACATTATATGTTTCCTTTCTTCTTTATTGCAGTCTCCCTCAGCTGCAATGTAAGCTCTATGAGGGCGGAATTCTGTCTGAATGAATCTCATGTATTGCTTTTGCAATTTAGAACAAAAGTTTTCCTTTCTCTTCTCAGAATGATACCAGGGGAAAACAACAGCAACAAAATATACCAGGAAACTTCAGGCATGACCAAAATTAAACCTTTCTTTGCTTTTCTCAAGCCCTCCAGAGATTTTGCTCTCAACGGATTGCTGGTACGTACAGCTACTGCCTTTCGAAGGCAGAGATGAGAGTAAAAGCTACCCACGTTCTGCCATCTGCCTCTGAAATGGCCCTAACAAGGAATGCTAACAATCTCAAATTCAATGGACATTTATTAACTATCACATCATAACTTATAACTGGGACAACAAAAAAGTGACTATATTAAAAACAGAGAGAGGCAGAGCCAAGATGGCGGAATAGACAGACGCTTCTGGCCAGCCCTCTTTACAACAAAGACCCGAAAAAACAAGTGAAATGAGTATATTTGTGACAAGCTGGGAGCCCTGAGGATCAAAGGCAAGCTTAGACAACGAACTGAGGGGCAGGGGGAGAAAGAGACCGTTCAGAAGTAGAGAGGAGTTACCAGATCTGAATCATGGGGAGCCCTCAGGCACCATTCCTGGAGCGGCGGTGGCGGGGCGGGGGTTGGCACTAGTGTTCGAACGCAGTTTCCTCAGGGAGAAGCAGCCAGCCACACAGCCCACTCACACCTCCGGAACCTGAGGAGTAGGGCACTCTCGGCAAAAGCTAAGTACTTGTAGATATTTTACTGCGCCCCACCCCCTACCCCCAAGCCAGCTTCAGCAGCTGAATCCCTGGGCCTGAGACAGGCCCTGGTGAGCACTATAGCCATCTTCCCGGCCTTGGGGAAGGAAAAAATTCGCAGTTGAGGGGAAAAGATAATTTGCTAGCTCCATTAACCAGGGGAGCTCAGGACAGAAGCGGCTCCTGTCCAGGCAAAAACCGTCCGTGGACCTTGTGCAACTTCCCCTTCTGCATGGACCTGTGTGGGCCTATTCCAGGAGAATAGGCCCTTGTTGGCAAACTCCAACCATTTCAGCTGTGTGGTGGAGAGGTGGGCGTTTGACGTTTGAGATTGCTTTTTTCTGTTAAACAAGGTCCTCACCTACTCACATCAGGGACCTAAGGACTGGTAGCTCCACTCAAGTCACCCAGCCACCTGTGACAAGGGTCTAAAGATAACTGGTACCTCCTAGTCCTTACAACCAGAAACATTGGGTGCCTATGGTTGCTCTGCAGAACCCACCCACCAGCATGCTCTAGGGAACAGAAACGCGTTTTCCTCAGAGACACACGGGGGTTGGTTCTCAGCTCCCTGCCTTGTTCAGAGAGTGACCCCCTGCTACAATCAGATACCAGTATATACTCCAATCACCCCTGCCCCTCTAAGACTGTAGGACAGAGCCTGTACCACATACTTGATCATCAGCTACCTAGAAACCTGAGCTGAATTCATACAAGAAAACTGAATGGACTCCTAGACTGATATACCTGATAACAACTCTAGCCAGCTGGGGACAGGACACCAGAGCTCCAAAGGCAAAAATAATCAAGCTAGCTCACTCAAGCAACCCATAGGGGTATACCAAAACAAAACAAAGCAAGCAGCTACGACACAGTAAGCAAGCATAAACTAATATAATAACTTATAGATGGCTCGGAGACAACAGTCGATATCAAGTCTCATAAAGAAACAGACCATGATCACCTCAACAGGCTCTCAAAACAAAGAATCCAGGGGTCTTCTAGATGAAAGTGCATTCCTGGAATTACCAGATGCAGAATACAAAAGTGTAATATACAGAACCCTTCAAGACATCAGGAAGGAAATGAGGAAATATGCAGAACAAGCAAAGAAACACACAGATAAAGCAACTGAAGAAATTAGAAAGATTATTCAGGAACATAATGAAAAGTTTAATAAGCTGGAAAAATCCATAGACAGACAGCAATCAGAAATTCAGAAAATTAGAGAATTAGATAACTCAGTAGAAAGTCAGAGGAGCCGAATTTAGCAAGTAGAAGCTAGAATTTCTGAACTTGAAGATAAATCACTTGGCACTAATATATTTGAAGAAAAATCAGGTAAAAGAATTAAAAAAAAAATGAAGAAACCTCAAGAATCATGTGGGACTCTATCAAGAGAAATAATTATGAGTAATGGAGTACCAGAACAGGGAGGGATAACAGAAAATACAGAGAAAATTGTTGAGGATTTGTTGGCAGAAAACTTCCCTGATATTGTGAAAGATGAGAAGATATCTATCCAAGATGCTCATCAAACTCCACATAAGGTAGATCTTAAAAGAAAGTCACCAAGATATATTATAACCAAGCTTGCCAAAACCAAAGATAAAGAGACAATTACAAGAGCCGCGAGGGATAAAAGAAAAGTCACCTACAAAGGAGAGCCAATAAGAATAAGCTCGGACTACTCGGCAGAAACCATGCAGGCAAGAAGGCAATGGGATCACATATTTAAAAAATTGAAGCAAAAAAACTGCCTGCCAAGAATCATATATCCAGCAAAATTGTCTCTTAAATATGAAGGTGAAATTAAGACATTTCCAGATAAACACAAGTTGAGGGAATTCGTAAAAACCAAACCAAAACTACAAGAAATACTAAAGGGAGTTCTTTGGTTAGAAAATCAATAATATCAGGTATCAACCCAAGACTAGAACACTGGGCAGAGCAACCAGAAGTCAACCCACACAGGGAAATCCAAAAAAACAAAGCAGGATTATAAAAAAAAAAAAAAAAAGCCCAAAACAGGGTAACAGCGATGTTATTGTATAAAAGAAGACAACATTAAAATAATAAAGAGGGACTAAGAAATGTAATCATACACCTTCCATATGGAGAGGAAGATACGGCGATACAAACAAATAAAAGTTAGTTTCAAATTTAGAAAAATAGAGGTAAATAATAAGGTAACCACAAAGGAGACAAACTATCCTACTCATCAAAATAAAATACGAGAGAAAAATACAGACTCAGCAGAAACAAAATCAACAACAACAAATATGAGGAAAGGACAATATACAATCTACTCAGCACATAAAATTAAGTGGGAAAAAGAAACTGTCAACAACACACAAAAAAGACATCAAAATGACAGCACTAAATTCATACCTATCCATAATTACCCTGAATGGACTAAATGCACCAATAAAGAGACACAGAGTGGCACAATGGATTAAAACACAAGATTCGTCTATATGCTGCCTACAAGAGACACACCTTAGACATGGAGACACAAACTAAAACTCAAAGGATGGAAAAAAACATATCAAGCAAACAACAATCAAAAAAGAGCAGGAGTGGCAATATTAATTTCTGACACAATAGACTTTAAAATTAAATACATCAGAAAGAATAAGCAAGGACACTATATAATGATTAAAGGGACAATACACCAAGAACATATAACCATGTTAAATAGTTATGCACCCAATGACGGGGCTGCAAGATACATAAAACAAACTCCATCAGCATTGAAAAGTGAGATAGACAGCTCCACAATAATAGCAGGAGACTTCAACACACCACTTTCAGTGAAGGACAGGACATCCAGAAAGAAGCTCAATAAAGACACGGATGATCTAAATGCCACAATCAACCAACTTGACCTCAAAGACATATACAGAACACTCCACCCAACAGCAACCAAGTATGCTTTCTTTTCTAGTGCACATGGAACATTCTCTAGAATAGAGCACATATTAGGTCATAAAGCAAGCCTTAGCAGAATCCAAAACATTGAAATATTACAAAGCATCTTCTCTGGCCATAAGGCCATAAAAGTAGAAATCAATAACAGAAAAAGCAGGGAAAATAAATCAAACACTTAGAAACTGAACAATGCCCTGCTCAAAAAAGACTGGATTATAGAAGACATTAAGGATGGAATAAAGAAATTCAGAGAATCCAATGAGAATGAAAACACCTCCTATCAGAACATTTGGGACACAGCAAAAGTGGTGCTCCGAGGCCAATTTATACCAATAAATGCACACATCCAAAAGGAAGAAAAGGCCAAAATCAAAGAATTACCCCTAGAACTTGAACAAATAGAAAGAGGGCAACAAAAGAAACCCACAGGCGCCAGAAGAAAACAAATAATAAAAATTAGAGCTGAACTAAATGAAATAGAAAACAGAAAAACAATTGAAAAGAATTAACAAGAACAAAAGCTGGCTTTTTAAAAAAATCAACAAAATTGATAAACCATTGGCCAAAATGACAAAAGAAAAACAGGAGATGAAGCAAATAACCCGAATAAGAAATGAGAGGGGCGATATTACAACAGACCCAAGTGAAATTAAAAGAATCATATCAGATTACTATGAAAAACTATACTCAAACAAATTTGAAAACCTACAAGAAATGGGGGAATTCCTAGAAACACACTACCTACCTAAACTAACAAAAAAAGAGGTAGAACAACTAAATAGACCCATCATAAGAGAAGAGATTGAAAAGGTAATCAAAAAACTCCCGACAAAAAAAAAGCCCTGCTCCGGACGGCTTCACTGCAGAGTTCTACCAAACTTTCAGGGAACAGTTAACACCACTACTACTAAGGTATTTCAGAGCATAGAAAAGGACAGAATACTACCAATCTCATTCTATGAAGCTGCCATATCCCTGATACCAAAACCAGGTAAAGACACCACAAGAAAAGAAAATTATAGACCTATATCCCTTATGAACTTAGATGCAAAAATCCTCAACAAAATTCTAGCCAATAGAATTCAACAACATATCAAAAAAATAATTCACCATGACCAAGTGGGATTCATACCAGGTAGGCAGAGATGGTTCAATATTAGAAAAACAATTAATGTAATCTACCACATAAATAAAAGACAAGAATCACATGATTTTATCAACTGGTGCAAAAAAGGCATTTGACAAAGTTCAACACTCATTCATGATAAAAACTCTCAGCAAAATAGAAATAGAAGGAAAATTCCTCAACATAACAAAGGGCATTTATACAAAGCCAACAGCCAACATCACCCTAAATGGAGAGAGCCTGAAAACACTCCCCTTGAGATTGGGAACCAG
The DNA here is from genome assembly GCF_024166365.1 of Elephas maximus indicus. NCBI lineage: Eukaryota > Metazoa > Chordata > Mammalia > Proboscidea > Elephantidae > Elephas > Elephas maximus. The sequence continues at coordinate 29,568,738 of NC_064829.1, forward strand.
ACAAGGATGCCCTTTATCACCATTCTTTTTCAACATTGCGCTGGAAGTCCTAGCTAGAGCAATTAGGATAGATAAAGAAATAAAGGGCATCCAGATTGGCAAGGAAGAAGTAAAAGTATCTCTATTTGCAGGTGACATGATCTTATACACAGAAAACCCTAAGGAATCCTCCAGAAAACTACTGAAACTAATAGAAGAGTTCAGCAGATTATCAGGATACAAGATAAACATACAAAAATCAGTTGGATTGCTCTACACCAACGAAAAGAACATCAAAGAGGAAATCACCAAATCAATGCCATTTACAGTAGCCAACAAGAAGATAAAATACTTAGGAATAAATCTTATCAGAGATGTAAAAGACATACAAAGAAAACTAAAGTACACTTCTGGAAGAAACCAAAAGAGACTTACATAAGTGGAAAAACGTTCTTTGCTCATTAGGAAGACTTAACATTATAAAAATGTCTATTCTACCAAAAGTGATCTATACATTTAATGCAATTCCGATTCAAATCCCAATGACATTCTTTAATGAGATGGAGAAACAAATCACCAACTTCATATGGAAGGGAAAGAGGCCCTGGATAAATAAGGCATTACTGAAAAAGAAGAACAAAGTGGGAGGCCTTACTTTACCTGATTTTAGAACCTATTATACCGCCACAGTAGTTAAAACAGCCTGGTACTGGTACAACAACAGATACATAGACCAGTGGAACAGAATTGAGAATCCAGACATAAATCCATCCACATATGAGCAGTTGATATTTGACAAAGGCCCCAAAACTGTTAAATGGGGAAAAGACAGTCTTTATAACAAATGGTGCTGGCATACCTGGATATCAATCTGCAAAAAAGTGAAACAAGACCCATACCTCACTCCATGCACAAAAACTAACTCAAAATGGATCAAAGACCTAAATATAAAATCTAAAACGATAGAGATCATGGAAGGAAAAATCGGGACAAAGTTAGGAGCCCTAGTACATGGCGTAAACAGTATACAAAACATTATAAAGAATGTAGAAGAAAAACTAGATAACTGGGAGCTCCTAAAAATCAAACACCTGTGCTCATCCAAAGACTTCACCAAAAGAGTAAAAAGACTACCTACAGACTAGGAAAAACTTTTTAGCTATGACATTTCTGATCAGCGCCTGATCTCTAAAATCTACATGATACTGCAAAACTCAACTGCAGAAAGACAAATAACCCAATTAAAAAATGGGCAAAAGATATGAATAGACACTTCACTGAAGAAGACATTCAGGTAGCTAACAGATATACAAGGAAATGTTCACGATCATTAGCCATTAGAGAAAGGCAGATCAAAACTACAATGCGATTTCATCTCACTCCTACAAGGCTGGCATTAATCCAAAAAACACAAAATAATAAATGTTGGAGAGGCTGTGGAGAGACTGGAACACTTATACACTGCTGGTGGGAATGTCAAATAGTACAACCACTCTGGAAATCGATTCAGTGCTTTCTTAAAAAGCGAGAAATAGAACTACCATATGATCCAGCAATCCCACTCCTTGGGATATATCCTAGAGAAATAAGAGCCTTTACACAAACAGATATATGCACACCCATGTTTATTGCAGCACTGTTTACAATAGCAAAAAGATGGAAGCAACCAAGGTGCCCATCAACGATGAATGGATAAATAAATTATGATATATTCACACGATGGAATACTACGCATGACTGAAGAACAGTGAGGAATCTGTGAAACATTTCATAACATGGAGGAACCTGGAAGGCATTATGCTGAGTGAAATTAGTAAGGTGCAAAAGGACAAATATTGTATAAGACCACTATTATGAGAACTGGAGAAATAGTTTAAACTGAGAAGAAAACATTCTTTTGTGGTTACGAGAAGGGGGAGGGAAGGAGGGTGGGAAAGGGGTATTCACTAATTAGACAGTAGATAAGAACTACTTTAGGCGAAGGGAAGGACAGCACACAATACAGGGGAGGTCAGCACAACTGGACTAAATCAAAAGCAAAGAAATTTTCTGAATAAACTGAATGCCTCGAAGGCCAGCGTAGCAGGGGCAGGGGTCTGGGGACCATGGTTTCAGGGGACATCTAAGTCAATTGGCATAACAAAATCTATTAAGAAAACATTCTGCATCCCACTTTGAAGAGTGGCGTCTGGGGTCTTAAACGCTAGCAAGCAGCCATCTAAGATGCATCAATAGGTCTCAACCCACCTGGATCAAAGGAGAATGAAGAACACCAAGGACACAAGGTGATTACGAGCCCAAGAGACAGAAAGGGTCACATGAACCAGAGACTACATCATCCTGAGACCAGAAGAACTAGATGGTGCCTGGCTACAACCAATGACTGTCCTGATAGGGAACACAACAGAGAACCCCTGAGGGAGCAGGAGAGCAGTGGGATGCAGACCCCAAATTCTCATAAGACCAGATTTAATGGTCTGACTGAGACTAGAAGGACCCCGGTGGTCATGGCCCCCAGACCTTATGTTGGCCCAAGACAGGAACCATTCCCGAAGCCAACTCTTCAGACATGGATTGGACTGGACAATGGATCGGAGAGGGATGCTGGTGAGGAGCGAGCTTCTTTGATCAGGAGGACACTTGAGACTATGTTGGCATCTCCTGCCTGGAGGGGAGATGAGAGGGTGGAAGGGGTTAGAAGCTAGCGAAATGGACACGAAAAGAGAGAGTGGAGGGAGAGAGCGGGCTGTCTCATTAGGGGGAGAGTAATTGGGAGTGTGTAAAAAAACAAAAAAGGAGTGTGTAGCAAGGTGTATATGGGTTTTTGTGTGAGAGACTGACTTGATTTGTAAACTTTCACTTAAAGCACAATAAAAATTATATTAAAAAACAATTACAATTTTCTTCAATAAACATGAAGTAAGAAACTTGGGATGGAGGCAGTTATTTTAGTTACTATAATAATTTTTCTTTTTCTTGTTAAAATGTAGTACCTCTGCATGCTAGAGGAGCCCCAGTGATGCAGTGGTTAAGAGTTGGCTGCTAACCAAAAGGTCAGCAGTTGAAATCCACCAGCCACTCCTTGGAAACACCATGGGGACGGTTCTACTCTGTCCTGTAGGGTTGCTATGAGTCAGAATCGACTCGATGGCAATGGGTTCAGGTATGTTAAAAAATTTTGAAAATACAGATAATCAAAAATAACTTTACAATTACAACCCTACTACCCAAAGATAACCACTTTTAAAACCTGGGTGTGTCTCCTTCCAGTGTTCTGCCCATGTGTACAAATATGAACACTTTCACAAAAATAGGATTTCACTACACATAGTGTTTTATAACCTATTTAACTCAACATTATATCATGAATATCCTTCCATGTCAAAAAGTCATCCCCAATATTGTTCATAATTGCATATTAGCCTATTGCTGGGCACTCAACATGATCCTAACTTTTTCCTATTCTAATGCTGCAATGATTTTCTTAGAATATATATCTTTTTTGCATGCTTCTGATATTTTTCATGAGGATAAATTCTCTGAAGTGGAACTGCTATTCAAAGATACATGCAGTAAAGTTTATAACTGGTTAAAAATCGTCTTGCAGAGAGGTTATACACTGACTTATCCTCTTTTACAGATCTAACACTGTATGATTCTAAGGTAGCCAAGGGCCTAAAAATAAGGAATAAACTAGGCATAAACTGCTGTTGGAAACCCTGGTGGCATAGTGGTTAAGTGCTACAGCTGCTAACCAAGAGGTCAGCAGTTCGAATCCGCCAGGCGCTCCTTGGAAACTCTATGGTGCAGCTCTACTCTGTCCTATAGGGTCGCTATGAGTTGGAATCGACTCGACGACAGTGGGGGTAGGTTTTTGTTTTTTGTTTTTGTGCACTGTTGTCAGCTACCATCAAGTTGCTGTTGACTCACGTTGACCCCACACGCAATGGAAAGAAATGGAGCCCAGTCCTGCACCATCCCCATGATTTGTTGAGGATCAGGTTGTTGTGATCCACAGGGTTTTCATTTTCAGAAGGAGATTGCCAGGCCTTCCTTCCTAGTCTGTCTTGGTCTGGAAACTGCTGAAACTTGTTCAGCAGCATGGCAATATGCAAGCCTCCAATGACAGATGGGTGTTAGCTGTGCATGAGGCTCATGGCCAGAAACCAAACCCAGGGCTCCTGCATGGAAGGTGAGAATCTACCACTGAACCACCACTGAACCCTCACTTTTTCTCTACCCTTAATGCACTTTTTCTCCACCCTTAATTCATTGGCTGGCACTATCTTGCCCACCCCGCCATGCTGGTTTTTGCATTCAGTGTGCTGTGTGCCAAAAAAGGAAGCAAAATAGAGTTAAAGCCTGAGGTGGTCTTGACAGGAAGCTGTTATCAGGTGATCCCTGTGGGGGCTGAGGGTGGAAAGGGGTCTCTCAGCAACTCCTAGCAGTACAGACTGCACTATATTCTAGGAAAATTTGCCACAGGGTCTGGTTTGAAAATTGTTATGATATGTCATTTTTCTTAACAGATTTATATGCACAAATAGTTCAAGTTGTTTGAACCGGGGGCGTGTTTGTTTTTTGTTGGGGCACACTCCACTGTCCCTAAGAGCCCTGAGGAAGAAAGCATTTTACAAGAAGCTAACAAAAGTCTGCTGGCACGAATTATAAAACTGTTGTTATTGAGATGGAAGCTAATTAAATTAAATCACTTGTTTTTCAAATAGAGCATGCATTATTGAGGGAACATCTGCTCTCTGAAAAGACCAGCGCCTGAATTCCTCAGAATTCTCTGGGTTATACTGACACCTGGTGGACCTAAGAACAGTTCTCAAACTTGAAAGTAAGAAGAAACCAAGATAGGAGGACTTCTATGTTCCTACTGGCATTGCCTAAGATAGTAACACCTTACATTGAAAAGTCAATACTTGCTTTGCAGTTGAAAAGAATGTCTACATTTATTAACTCAGAAGATACCTAGATGTCTTTTCTTTTTTCCATTAAAAAAAAAATTTTTCCATTACTGGTGAATATATTCCTCAAAGGGTCTTATTCCCCCATTCCTCCCTCCTTCCTGCTTTTCTTAGACCTTTCTCTTTCATTCTTTACTCTCCCTCCTGACTCAGAGCGCCACATTCCCTTGACAATTCCCAGACCTAATATTACCTGATTCTGAGAACTCTGTGAAGCTACTGTTTCTCCCAGAATGTAACTGAGAGCAGGGCTCAGTAAACTGTGCCCCACGTGCCAAATCCAACCTGCTGCCTGTTTTCAGAATCGTGTTTTACTGGACCACAGAAATGCTCATCCGTATACGTACTGTCCATGGCAAGCTTTTGTGCTCCCATGGCAGAGGGGAATAGTTGCAACAGAGACTGTACAGCCCAGAAGTCTAAAATATTTACTCTCGGGGGGTTGTTTACAGAAAGTTTGCCAACATCTGATTTAGAAAAAGGCAGCATGGGTCTCAGCCTCTGGAACTTGCTAGCTGCAGTACCCAAAGTTTCACACACACAGCAGTGCCCCAGATACATACAAAGGACTATGTTACCATTTGATTTCTATAAAGTTCCATTCTCAGGCACTTTCATAATTGGTTCTTCCTACCTCCCTCAACACACAGAATCATGTCTTCCCACTTCTCAACATGGAATCCCAGGTCATGCTGAAATATAAATCTTGTCACCCTCCTTAAGGTTTTTGACAATCCCTGAAAGTCAACAGGAGCCTCAAAGAAATCCAGTTCTCTCTCAGGTCCCAACACCACCATGTTTGAAAGGCCCTCACTGCCCTTCCCCCCAGTAGTTCAGGCCTCGACCCTGCTGCAGCTTTAGGGGCTGTCACCCTGCAACTCCCGTCAGGGTAGGTGCCCCTCTCCACCACCAGCTCACACACCTCACCCACCCCTGGGAGGCCCAAGCCTGGAGGGTACCTGAGTGAGCCCTGGGACACTGACTGCAGGTGCAGCACTTGAGAATGAAGGGTACAGAAATACAGGTCAAAAAATAAAAAGAGATATAAGTCTCCCAGGTCCCCGAAAAATAATTGAAGCAGGACAGAAAAGAAGAAAAGCATATTTCATTTCTGGTAAATATGAGAAAGAAGCAAATTCCAGAACATGTACCTTGCCAGTCTATAGCCCACGATCTAATGTGGAAGACATAATGCCTTTGACCTCGGGTCTGGGAGAGTTAGATTAATACTATCGGCATAGCCTTATGAAGAAAGCAGACACGGGCTTTGTGGACACAGTGAGATGGCCACGTGAGGTGTGGACTGTGACAGGATAGGAGGCCAGCAGTCTCCTGTGCATGGAGTGTTATCCGCATGAACTGCATACAGTAATAAAGGCCGGCTTGTAGCATTACTGTCCTGTCTGTGATCCACTCAGATGAAGTAATCCAATACCAAAAAAACCCATCCTTTTACCCATCCCTGCCCTCGTGGACACTTCCTCCAGAAACGACTACAACCACCACACCAACACCAACCAGACTTCATTCAGTATTATGTCCCTTCCATGGGTCTCAGTAGGGTTTCCTCAGGAAGTTTTCAAAGTTAGTTTCATTACCCCCCAGAAAAGTCATTTTTACATATGTACTTAAAGTATTCCTCTGGAGAGAAAGCAACAGTAGCAAGTATCAAAAACACATGCATTTGAGTCCGACCTTCCCTCTGTGAGCAAAGATGACATTTTATAAAACTACAGGAGTCACCCAAAATGATATAACAACACATTAAAATATCTTTGAGGAATTCCAACCATCAGTGGCTTTGATGAAGGTGGGCTAGCTCACTTAAAAACATAAATAATCTTTAAATAGAAGTGTATTCTGGGCCATGATCGATTGGCTAACTGTTCATTTCTTTAAGGACAGTGCTGAGGCAACTTGGAGGATTTTATCAAAGACATTTTTTATGGCTCTCCAGCCAAGACTCTTGATGGAAATTAAGGGGTGGGGGCTTCTAGTTTATGTGTTAGGAATCCCTAGTCACAAGAGTACATCGTAGCACAGAATTTTTAACTCATCATTTCTCATACTTAAAAACTTGAGAGTTGGCAGAGGGCCAGGGAGCATGGAGGGATGAAGAGGTAGAGCACAGGGCATTTTTAGGGCAGGTAAACCATTCTGTGTGATACTGTGATGGTGGACACATGACATTATGTATTTGTCAGAACCCATAGGCCTGCATGACACTAAGAGCGAACCCTACAGTAAACTATGGTTAATGATAAGGTATCAACATCAGCTCATCAATTCTAATAAATGTACCACAGAAATGCTAGAAGATGGTAGCAGCAGGAGCAACAGTATGCGAGGGAAATGGCGAAACAGTGTACATATGGGAATTCTCTCTACTTTCTGCAAAATTTTTCTGTAAATCTAGAACTGCTCTAAAAAATTAGCTTTACAGAAAAAAGTTAAAAATAAATTACAATTTTTAAAAAATTTGAGAGTTAAAATTTTGCTATCTTATTTATAATGGACAAAAAGTGGCAAGTCGGTTAAAAACTATTTTCAATGTGTTTTATGTAAACATGTGTCCTGGCAATACAGGAACTGCAGCACTGGAGTCTCAAATGAAATACATGTGAGTATGTCCCCATTCCCCATAAAAAACCTGTTGCCATCGAGTAGATTCCGACTCACAGCGTCCTCATTTAGAGAATCCAATAAAGAACGCCATGGTCAAGCTGTGCTAAGCGATGCCCAGTCAGATAAAACAGGTCACAGTATTCTTTTATGATCACATTTTTTAAATACAATAAGACTTCAGCAAAGGACTTCAACATCTGCTAGAAAGTTCAATTCCAACATTCTGCAATGGTTTGGTCACAGCAGGAGCTGCCATATAACAACAAACTTGTGGCCGAGAAACAGTGCTCTTTTCCCAAGACAGAAGATTCCAAGGGCATTGTCCAAGTCTGGGTGGAAACACCCAAAAGCCCAGGCAAACAATCCTGAAAGTAGAATGACTCATTCAGGTCACTCTTGTGGACTTAATACATGACGTGGCCAGAGAATGGCAGGCATAGCAGGTATGGCCTCTTCGCAACAAAAGAATTGCATTGCCAAGTTGTGAGACTTGTTTGAGAGGGAAGCTGTGGTCCTACTGTGCTCTAGATCATAAGGGGAGTCAAACGAGTTATCTGCAGCATATGCTGTATGAAAACCAATTTGGGACTCACCCTCCAGCCCACTGTCATAACTGTGCCTCCACAGAATCCAGGCTGTCTTCCTGCTGTTTCAATGTTCAGCAGAGTCAAACCTCTGCTATCTCTGTACAAGAGTAGCTGGACTTCAGTTCCCTGATGACATAATCAGAAAGCCAGGCCCAGGAGGAAACAGCAGCCACAGCAAACACAAACCCAGCCTGGGCTCAGAAAGAACGCTGGTCAGGTCCTTGCTGCTGCCATCTGGTTACATCCCTTTGCCAGGAGCCCACGGTAACTGGAAATCCTGAGCTATGCAGTAGTTATTAACCACAAGATCCGATAAAAACCCAGACGCTGGGATCTTTGACAAGAAGCTTAAATGAGCTGACATCATGTGAGTGGCTGTGAAATCATCTATGGAAGTCCAGGAGATCGAGGTGAAAAGGCCTCTAGGACATTTAGCAAGGGTACTGACAGGGGGACGTGATCACAGATCTTCTGAGACAGGTAGAACCTGGCATCGTAAGAATTCAAGGGACAATACTGTCTAGTGGGTCTCAAACTTCTACTTTAAGAGGACATTTCTTCCAGAGACACAATCTTGAGAATCTCTGACTTCATTCGGTTCCACTGATCAGTACCAAAACAAAAAGTATGAAGAATGAAGAATGGCAGGAAACATGAAAAAGGTAATTTTTTAAAAAAGACTTATTAATTAGGAAGCTCTGGTGACATAGTGGTTAAGAGTTCGGCTGCTAACCAAAAAGATCAGCAGTTCAAATCCACCAGCTGCTCCTTGGAAGTCTTATGGGGCAGTTCTACTCTGTCCTACAGGGCCACTATGAGTTGGAATTGACTCAGGAGCAATGGGTTTGGTTTTTTTGTTTATTATCAATCAGTGAATAATTTACATCAGAAATTATAACTATAAGATAATTATAATCATGAACTCTTTAAGAACGGGAGACCCATGTTGGTCAGAGCCAGTGGACGCCAGTCAAACTATGACAGCCTAGTCCCTCATTCTAGTTCAACCTCCAGCTCCTGTGGAGGAATAAGGTTAACCACTTGGAGTCAGAGTGCTTCACAATTTAACTAAATATTGGAACTATCACAGGTCGTGTGAATGCAGGGCCCGTTTTTGTATAGATGAAGTCCTAGTACTCATAGAAATATCCACCACAACAATGGAGCATAAAGTACGATTTAGTCGCCATGAGTCGAATGACTCGACAGCAACCAGTTTGGTTTATCACATATAAAATCCCAAAAGTACCCTGAGGGACCAAAGTAGTGGGCTGATGGCTGTGGGGATCATGGTCTCAGGGAACATCTAGCTCAATTGGCATAACATAGTTTATAAAGAAAATGTTCTACATTCCATTTTGGTAAGTAGCATCTGGGGTCTTAAAAGCTTGTGAGCAGCCATCTAAGATACTCCACTGGTCTCACCCCATCAGGAGCAAGGGAGAATGAAGAAAATCAAAGACACAAGGGAAAGATTAGTCCAAAGGACTAATGTATCACAACTACCACGGCCTTCACTAGACTGAGTCCAGTACAACTGGATGTGTCCAGGCTACTACCACTGACTGCTCTGGCAGAGATTACAACAGAGAATTCCAGACACAGCTAGAGAAAAATGTAGAACGAAATACTAATTTACTGTAAAATGGTACAACCACTTTGGAAATCGATCTGGCGTTTCCTTAAAAAGTTAGAAATAGAACTACCACACGACCCAGAAATCCCACTCCTCGGAATATATCCTAGAGAAATAAGAGTCTTTACGCAAACAGATATATGCACACCCATGTTTATTGCAGCACTGTTTACAATAGCAAAAAGCTGGAAGCAACCAAGGTGTCTATCAACGGACGAATGGATAAATAAATTATGGTATATTCACACAATGGAATACTACGCATCGATAAAGAACAATGATGAATCTGTGAAACATTTCATAACATGGAGGAACCTGGAAGGCATTATGCTGAGTGAAATTAGTCAGACGCAAAAGGACAAATATTGTATAAGACCACTATTATAAGATCTTGAGAAATAGTTTAAACTGAGAAGAAAACATTCTTTTGTGGTTATGAGGTGGGGAGGGAGGGTGGGTGGGAGAGGGTTATTGACTGATTAGATAGTAGACAAGAACTGCTTTAGGTGAAGGGAAGGACAACACTCAGTACAGGTCAGCACAACTGGACTGGACCAAAAGCAAAGAAGTTTCCTGAATAAACTGAATACTTTGAAGGTCAGCGGAGCAAGGGCGGGGGTTTGGGGACTATGGCTTCAGGGGACATCTAAGTCAATTGGCATAATAAATTCTATCAAGAAAATATTCTGCATCCCGCTTTGAAGTGTGGCATCTGGGGTCTTAAACGCTAACAAGCAGCCATCTAAGATGCATCAATTGGTCTCAACCCACCTGGACCAAAGGAGAATGAAGAACACCAAGGTCACAAGGTAATTATGAGCCCAAGAGACAAAAAGGGTCACATGAACTACAGACTACATGAACCTGAGACCAGAAGAACTAGAGGGTGCCCGGCCACAACCGATGACTGCCCTGACAGAGAGCACAACAGAGAACCCCTGAGGGAGTAGGAGAACAGTGGGATGCAGACCCCAAATTCTCATAAAAAGACCAGACTTAATGGTCTGACTAAAACTAGAAGAATCCCGGCAATCATGATCCCCAAACCTTCTGTTGGCCCAGGACAGGAACCATTTCTGAAGCCAACTCAGCAGACATGGATTGGACTGGACAATGGGTTGGAGGGAGATGCTGATGAGGAGTGAGCTACTTGTATCAGGTGGACACTTGAGACTATGTTGGCATTTCCTGTCTGGCGGGGAGATGGGAGAGTAGGGGGGTTAGAAACTGGGAAAACAGTCATGAAAGGAGAGACTGGAAGGAGGGAGCGGGCTGACTCATTGGGGGAGAGTAAGTGGGAGTACGTAGTAAGGTGTATATAAGTTTATATGTGAGAGACTGACTTGATTTGTAAACTTTCACTTAAAGTGAAATAAAAATTCTTTTAAAAAAAAAAAATACTGATTTACAAAGAAAGACCAGACTTACTGGCCTGACAGAGACTGGAGAAATCCCGAGAGTATGGCCCCCAGACACCCTTTTAACTCAGTACTGAAGTCATTCCTGAGGTTCGCCCTTCAGCCAAAGATTAGACAGGCCCATAAAACAAAATGAGACTAAATGGGCACACCAAATGAGGGGAGAGGATATGAAGGCAGAACGGGGCAAGAAAGTTCATAATGGGGAATCTGAGGTCAAGAAGGGGAGAGTGTTGACACTTCATGAGGTTGGCAATCAATGTCACAAAACAATGTATATTAATTGTTTACTGAGAAACTAATTTGCTCTGTAAAGCTTCATCTAAAGCACAATTTAAAAAAGAGCTTGTGGATTGAGTCCTGCCTCATTAATGTAACTGCCTCTAATCCTGACTCATTAACATCATAGAGGTAGGATTTACAACACATAGGAAAATCACATCAAATGACAAAATGGTGTACAATCACCTAATACTGGGAATCACGGCCTAGCCAAGTTGATACACATTTTGGGGGGATAAAATTCAATCCATAACAACTAGTTTTTTGCCCTCCTGTTTTATATTTTCAGGAGAAACCAAAATTATGAATATTCACACTGGACACGCTCTCAAAGCTTCTCCTGGGTGCCAAGCAAAGGGTGACTTAGCAATTAGCCAGTTAATCATATTAACAGAAAAGTCGGGCAGAATAATTTGGACCACATGGTGAGTAACTTGGCCTGATCATACATTTGGGATGTTCACCTTATTCATATAAGCCTGAACTTAATGTTCCTTTCATTTTGGGCATCATTTCAGGCTAGGCATGATGTTCTCAAAGAATCAGAAGGATTTATCTGTGATAGGCAGGAATGGATAACCAATTCTGATGATTATTTTGGATGAAAATGTCATCACCTTTGAGATTTATTTTAAACTTCTTTGAAAAGCTATTTTAACAGAATCGTAACAACTAATGTAATGTGCAATCTGGATTGGATCCTAGATCAGAATTTTTTGAGGGAAGGAGGAGCTAAAAAGGATATTATTGAGAAAACTGGTAAAATAAGAATATGGTCTGTAGATGAGATAATGGCATTGTGTCAATGTGAACTTTCTTATTTTGATAACTGAACTGTAGCATGTAAGAGACCGTCCTTGCTCTTAGGAAACACACACTAAAAAATTTAGAGGCATCTTGTCTACAACATACTCTCAAACAGTTCAGAACAAAACAATGCACGTATATTTCAAGAGGAAATGCGGTAAAGCAATAACAACTGGGGAATCTGAGTAAAGGGCATGGGAGTTCTTTGTACTATTGAAACTTTGCTGGAAGTCAGAAGTAATTTCAAAACAAAAACTTGCAGAAAACTTTTAAAGCAGTTTTAACAACCCATTGATAGTAACCCTATATTCTAAAACAAAGCCAAATTAATATGGTGTAATAAATTGCATATCTCAGTTAATTTTAATAGTGTATTAACCAGGAAAACACTGCTTGAGTTTTATTTAATTATAAAAATCACTGACTCTTAAGGTTAGAAGAGAACTAACAGACTAATTATCTCAAACATCCATATTTTCCAATATAACACCATAAGAAATTCAATAATATAAAAATAAGCAGAGTACAAATCACGAATCATGCACAGAAGAGTATGTCATACCTTGAATTGCTGTTGATCTCCACCCAGCCCAGCTTCCATGACACATGAAGCAAAAGTCCACCAATTAATGTCTGCCACCTGCAATAAATACCAATGTGAATTAAACAGTGGTGTTCTCAAACACTAGGCAGCACAGCAGATTTGATGAGTGACACAAACACATCCAGTCCTTCTTCAACTCTTTTCTCCTACTCTTTCCTAATTATGAACCCATTTCTCACACCTTTCCTTCTCACTCTCTGCTATTGCCTTGAGTCTAGCTGCTGCACTGAGTGCTGACATTGATGTTCTCTCCTTACTCTAGACTGTTCCTGAATAATGTTACCTGCAGCCTCTGCTTCTCCCACTGCTCTGCACTGATGATTCCCAAATCCCTGCTCTCACCCAGATACCGCCACCCTGATATCCCACAAGCTCCCAATTTTAACATGCCTAAAACATTAATTAGAACTTCTCCCCATATCCTGATCATCCTTTTGCTATCCTTAATCAGCCAAACAAAAACCTAAACTCATCCTAGCCCTTCCTCCTTATTCACCTCCTTCATTTAGACATAAAATCTTACTGATTTTATCCCAGTAGTAGCTCTCAAATCTGAAACCATCTCCTCCATCCCCTCTGCCTCTACCTTATTTCATGCTCTCATTATCTCAGCTCTGGACCACACACAGCATTAGTCCCCTAACTGGTCCTGCCTCTCCAGGGTTGTCCCACAAAATTCATTTTCTATCTTGTAGCTACAGAGTTCATTCTAAAATTCAAATTTAATTGTGTTGTATGCTTGTCTGCCCTAGTGGTACAATGGTTAAGAGCTCAGGCTACTAACCAAAAGGTCAGCTCGAATCAGCCACTCCTCGGAAACCTTATGGGGCAATTCTATCCTATAAGGTCACTATGAGTCGGAATTGAAGTCACAGCGATGGGTTTGGCTTTTTTTTTTTTTTTTCTTTCTTTTTTTGGTATGCTTGTTTTAAAAACAGTTGATTCTCAATATCACTCCTAGGTATTTATCTCGAAGACTTGAAAGCAGAGAGTCAAACAGATAATTATCTACCAGTGTGCACTGCAGCATTATTCACAATAGCCAAGAGATGGAAACAACCTAAGTGTACAACAAAAGATGAATAGATAAACAAAATGTATATCCATACATATCCATACGATGGAATATTACTCAGTTAAAGAGAAATAAAGTCCTGACACATATGACAACATGGGTGAACCTTGAAAACATTATGCTAAATAAGTCAGACACATAAAGACAAATATAGTGTGATTCCACTTATATGAAATACCTAGAATAGGTTAATGCATAGAGACAGAAGTTAATTAGTGGTCACGAGGGGCTGAGGGAAGGTGGGAATGGGGACTTCCTGCTTAAGGGGCACCGAGTTTCCATTGGGGTGATGAAAAACTTTCGGAAATGGATACTGGTAATGGTTGCACAATATGGTGAATGTCCTTAGTGTCAATAAACTGTACACTTAAAAATGACTAAAATAGAGTTGATCACAAAAGGACGAATACTGTATGAGACCAAAAAAAAAGAAACAAATCCACTGACGTCAAGTCAATTCCAACTCATAGCGACCCTATAGGACAGAATAGAATTGCCCATAGGGCTTCCAAGGAGCGCCTGGTGGATTCAAACTGCCAAACTTTTGGTTAGCAGTCATAGCTCTTACCTACTACGTCATCAGGGTTTCCTTGTTGATATCACTATTATAAAAACCCAAGAAAAGGTTTACACACAGAAAAAAGTAATCTTTGATGGTTATGAGGGAGGGGAGGGGAAATCACTAATTAGATAGTAGACAAATGTTTAACTTTGGTAAAAGGAAAGACAGTACCGCTTGACCAAGGCAAGGTAATAGAAGCTTCCTGAAACATATCCAAATACCTTGAGAGAATCAGTTACTGGGGCTGAGGGCTGGGCACCATGGTCCCAGGGGACATACAGGTCAATTGACATAACACAGTTCATAAAGAAAATGTTCTACATCCTACTTTGGTGAGTAGCATCTGGGGTCCTAAAAGCTTGAAGCGGCCATCTAAGATACATCTGGTGCTCCCATTATGTTCAGAGCAAAGGAGAATGAAGAAAACCAAAGACACAAGGAGAATACTAGTCCAAAGGACTACTGGACCACACGAACCACAGCCTCTACCAGCCTGAGCCCAGAAAAACTAGATGGTGCCAGGCTACTACCACCAACCACTCTGACAGAGATCACAATAGAGGGTCCAGGGCAAAGTAGGAGAAAATGCAGAACAAAATTAAAATTCACAAAAAAGGGCTAGACTTACGGGTCTGACAGAGACCAGAGGAACCCCCAAGACTATGGCCACTAGACACCCTGCTATCTCAGAACTGAAGCCACTCCTGAAGCCCATTTTTCAGACACAAACTAGGCAGGCTTATAAAACAAACAATGACACATGTGAAGGATGTGCTTCTTAGTTCAATCAAGTATACAAAACCAAATAGGCACAATCTGCCCAAAAGCAAAGACTGAGAAGGCACAAAGGGACAGGAAAGCTGGATGAATGGACACTGAGAATCCAGGATGGAAAGGGCAAGGGGGAGAGTGCTGACACATTGTGGGGATTTCAACTAATGTCATAAAACAATTTGTAAATAAAATTTTTGAATGAAAAAAAATCTGGGCTGTAAACTTTCACCTAAAATAAAATAAAATTTTTAAAACTGGTTAAAATAGCAAAAAAATTTTCTTATATATATTTTACCACAATAAAAGTAAACAAACAAACAAAACAAAACAGTATATTCTTCCCCTTGTCACAGGCAGCAGCTCTTGGCCTCTTTCTGGGATCAGGATGTTCATGTGACACCTCCCATAAGCCCAGAGAGTTTAGGGGCCTCACTAAGGGCAGCACAGGTTATAAACACCCTGCCTCTCCCACTCCAGAAAATACATGCCAGCGACAAATGAGTGAGGCAAAACTTTACATGCATAATGGCCTATATATAGGCATAGCCTTATTCTGTTCCACTCTAATTGCTTTTTCATTTTAGGTGGATCATTCATAAACTTCAAAACCTTATTTTTAGTTCTAAATGACATGCAACATTTCACCTCAGAAGTAGTTACAACATGCCCAAGTGTTGCCACACTACAGTTGAGAACGCCTGGCCTACAGGATAAAGTCACAGGTGTATGTAACACACAGCCCTCTGGGACCTATGCCTGGCCCTCTGCTGGATCAGCTCCAGTCCATCTGCTGTGGGCAGCCACATTCCAGCCACACTGACAATCCACACAGCCTCTGGAATGTGCTAGCCATTCCATGCATCCAGGAGTTTGCACGTGCTATCCTCCTGACTGGAGCCCTGTTGACGCAGTGGTTAGTGGCTGCTAACAAAAAGGTCAGCAGTTCAAATCCACCAGCCACATGAGTCGGAATCGACTCAACAGCAAGGGGTTTGGTTTGGTTTTATTCTCCTGACTAGAGCCCTGGTGGTGCAGTGGTTAAGCACTCAGCTGCTAAACAGCACTTTGGTGGTTTGAACCTATCAGCTGCTCCACAAGGGAAAAAGATGTGGCAGTAAAGATTACAGCTTTGGAAACTCTACGGGGCAGTTCTACTCTGTCCTACAGGGTTGCTAGGAGTTGCAATCAACTCAACGGCAACAAGTTTGGTTTTGGGTTTTAGCCTCCTGACCCATAGCGTTCTCATCTCCTTGTGTGTCAGTGAACACCTGCTCATCCTCTAAGACCCAGGTTTCCTGTCTCCTTTGTAAAGCCTCGCTGACCCAGCCAAGCAGAAATCACTGTCCCTCCAAAGTGCTGACTCTGTGCTACTTACGTCATCAGGGCACTTATCACACTACATAGCAGTTATTTACTTATTTTTATCTAGATTACAAAATCCTCTAGAATTAGATAAGACTATGCTTTTTTTATATATGGAGCCCTGGTGGCACAGTGGTTAAAAACTCGGCTGCTAACCAAATGATGGGTAGTTCAAATCCACCAGCTGCTCAGTGGAAGCCCTACGAGGCAGTTCTACTCTGTCCTCCAGGGTGACTATGAGTTGGAATCTGCTGGATGGCAATGGGTTTGGTTTTTGGTTTTATGCTTAAACATTGAACGTAGCAGGCACTCAGGAAAATGACTATTGTAACAAGTTGATGGATGAATAAAGAGATAAATAAACCAGATGAATCTCCAACCCTGCAGCACACATGAGCCTCTTATAAAAGAGTTACAAGCAATTGAGAGTTCTTTACAATCGGTAACTTTTAGGAGAATACTGGGTCTCTAAAACTCCGAGACAAGCATTTTTATCACAAGAGCAACTATTTCATCTAGAAGTGGTATAAAGGGAAATTTAACAATAAATTGCCATTTGTAATGACAAATATTTAAATGCTATCACATATTTTGTAAGCAGTTAGCAGGCTAAGGCTAAGCGATATTTTTATCCTAGCTTTTTGGAATTTGTATAACTCTCTTTTTGTCACTTTTTTCTATTTAGCATGCAGAACAAATCCACAACCTTTGTTGCATATCTATTTGAGAAAGCATGACTTAGTTTTTCTCTCTGAGCAATTTAATTCTTTGAGCTCCCCAGAGTCTCAGCAATATACCTTTCAAAAATGCTCCCAAGCCATGGTTTTCTAGGAATTTATTTTCTACAAGTCATAAAACCAGCTCTGAGGCTATATAATGCACTGAATAAAGATGTAACCACTTATTTACCACTATTCATTGAGCGAGAAGCCCTGGTGGCACAGTGGTTAAGCACTGGGCTGTTAACCTAAAGGTCAGCAGTTTGAATCCACCAGCCACTCCACGGGAGAAAGATGTGGCAGTCTGCTTCCATAAAGATTACAGCTTGGAAACCCTACAAGGTAGTTCTACTCTGTCCTACAGGGTCGCTGTGAATGGGATCAATTCCATGGCATAAGTTTATTCACTGAGCAGGAGCTAGGTGGCAGGAGCTGTGCTAGGCATTGGGACTAAATAGTGAACAAGCAGACACGGCCATGCTTGGTCTACAGCAGTAGTTCTCAAACAAGTGATTTTTCCCCAAAGGGACGTTTGGCAATGTCTAGAGACATTTTTGGTTGTCACACAGGGCAAGCAGCCTGGTAGTGCACATGGTTAAGTACTCAGTTGCTAACCAAAAGGCTGGTGGTTCAAATCCACCCAGGGAGAAAGACCTGGAAATCTGCTTCCATAAAGACTATTGTTGTTACAGAAAGACAAAGAACCCAATTAAAAAATGGGCAAAGGATATGAACAGGCACTTCACCAAAGAAGATATTCAGGTAGCTAACAGATGCATGAGGAAATGCTCACAAACATTAGCCATTAGAGAAATGAAAATCTAAACTATCATGAGACACCATCTCACCCCAACGAGGCTAGCATGAAAACAAAAAACACAAAATAATAAATGTTGGAGAGGTTGTGGAGAGACTGCAACACTTATACACTGCTGGTGGGAATGTAAAATGGCACAATCACTTTGAAAATCAATTAGGCACTGCCTTAAAGAGCTAGAAATAGAAGTACCATACGATCCAGTAATCCCACTCCTTGGAATATACACTAGAGAAATAAGAGCCCTCACACGAATAGATATACACACACGTGTGTTCGCTGCAGCACTGTTCACAATAGCAAAAACATGGAAAAAACCTAGATGCCCATCAATGGACAAATGGATAGACAAATCATGGCATACTCACACAATGGAATACTACACGATAAAGAACAATGATAAATCCGCTAAACATCTCGTAATGTGGATGAATTTGGAAGGCATTATGCTGAGTTAAATTAGTCATTTGCAAAAGGATAAATATTGTATAAGACCACTATTATAAAAACTCAAGAAAAGATTTAAACACAGAAGAAAACATTCTTTGAGGGTTATGAGGGTGGGGAGGGAGGGAAAGTGGTATTCACTAACTAGATAGTAGATAAGAATTATCTTAGGTGAAGGGAAGGACAACATACATACAGGGCAAGTCAACACAACTGGATTAAACCAAAAACTAAGAAGTTTCCTGAATATAACCAAACACTTCAAGGGACAGAGTAGCAGGGGCGGGGGTCTGGGGACCATGATTTCAGGGGACATCTAGTTCAACTGGCGTAACAAGGCATATTAAGAAAATGTTCTGCATCCCACTTTGGTGAGTGTTATCTTGGGTCTTAAAAGCTAGACAGCAGCCATCTAAGATGCATCAATTGGTCCCAATCCATTTGGAGCAAAGGAGAATGAAGAATACCAAAGACACAGGGAAATATTAGCCCAAGAGACAGAAAAACCCATTGCCATCAAGTCGATTTCAACTCATAGCGAAGGGGCCACATAAACCAAAGATTCTATCAGCCTGAGACCAGAAGAACTAGATACTGCCTGGCTATCACCAATGACCACCCTGACACGCAATACAACAGAGAGTCCCTGACTCAGCAGGAGAAAACTGGGGTGCATAACTCAAATTCTAGTAAAAAGACAAGATGTAATGCTCTGAGACTGGAGGAACCCCAGGAGACATGGCCCCTGGACTCTCTGTTAACCCAGAACTAAAACCATTCCTGAAGCCAGCTCTTCAGACAAAGATTAGACTGGACTATGAGTCATAAAATGATTCTCGTGAAGAATGTGCTTCTTAGTTCAAGTAGATACACGAGACTAAATGGGCAGCTCCTGTCCAGAGGTGAGATAAGAAGGCAGAAAGGGACAGGAGCTGGCTGAATGGACATGGGAAATCCCAGGTGGAAAGGAGGAGTGTGCAGTCACATTATAGACAGAGCAAGGGTCTCAAAACCACGTGCGTATAAATTTTTGTATGCAAAACTAACTTGAGCTGTAAACTTTCACTTAAAGCACAATTAAAAAAAAAAAAAAGACTTGTTGCTGTTGTTAGGTGTCATCAAGTCTGTTTGACTGATAGCAACCCTATGTACAACAGAACAAAATACTCCCTGGTCCTTCGCCATCCTAACAATCACTGTTATGCTTAAGCCCACTGTTGCAGCCACTGTGTCAATCCATCTCATTGAGGGTCTTCCTCCTTTTTGCTGACCTTCTACTTTACCAAGCATGATGTCCTTCTCCAGGGACTGATCCCTCCTGACAACATGTCCAAAGAATGTGAGATGTAGTCTCGCTATTCTTACTTATAAGGAGCATTTTGGTTGCAATTCTTCCAAGATAGATTTGTTCATTCTTTTAGCAGTCCATGGTATATTCAATATTCTTCTCCAACACCACAATTCAAAGACGTCAATTCTTCTTCGGTCTTCCTTATTCATAATCCAGCTTTCCTATGCATATGAGGCAACTGAAAACATCACGGCTTGGTTCAGGCACACCTTGGTCTTTATACAAAATTTATACACGCATACAAAAATTTATCCACACGTGGTTATGAGACCCTAGTTGCTCTCTCTGTAATTTGACAGCACACTTCTCCTTTGCTTTTGAACAATTTCAAGAGGTCTTTCACAGCAGATTTGCCCAATGCAATGCATCTTTTGATTTTTTGACTGCTGCTTCCATGGGTGTTGATTGTGGATCCAAGTAAAATGAAATTCTTGAAAACTTCAATCTCTTTCCCATTTTTCATGATATTGCTTATTGGACTAGTTGTGAGGATTTTTATTTTCTTTATGTCGAGGTGTAATCCATACTGAAGGCTGTGGTCTTTGATCTTCATCAGTAAGTGCTTCAAGTTCTCTTCACCTTCAGCAAGCAAGGTTGTTCATCTGCATAACACGGGTTGTTAATGAGTCTTCCTCCAATTGTGATGCCCCCTTCTTCATCATAGAATACAGCTTCTTGGATTATTTGCTCAGCATACAGATTCAATAGCTATGGTGAAAGGACACAACCCCGACACATACGTTTCCTGACTTTAAACCACACACTATCCTCTTGTTCAGTTTGAACAACTGCCTCTTGATCTATATACAGGTTCCTCATGAACACAATTAAGTGTTCTGGAATTCCCTTTCTTCGCAGTGTTATCCATAGTTTGTTCTGATCCACACAGTCAAATGTCTTTGCATAGTCAATAAAGCACAGGTAAACATCCTTCTGGTATTCTCTGCTTTCAGCCAGGATCCATCTGACAGCAGCAATGATATCCCTGGTTCCGAGTCCTCTTCTGAATTGGGGTTGAACTTCTGGCAGTTCTCTTTCATATACTGCTGCAGCCACTTTTGAATGATCTTCAGCAAAATTTTACTTGCATGTGATACTGATAATGTTCGATAATTTCCGAATTCGGTGGAATTACCTTTCTTGGGAACAGGCATAAATATGGATCTCTTCCAGCCGGTTGGCCAGGTAGCTGTCTTCCAAATTTCTTGGCATAGACAAGTGAGCACTTCTAGAGCTGCATCCATTCGTCGAAACATCTCAACTGGTATTTCGTCAGTTTGTGGAGCCTCGTTTTTCACTAGTGCCTTCAGTGCAGCTTGGACCCCTTCCTTCAGTACCATTGGTTCCTGTTCATATGGTACCTCCTGAAATGGATAAACATTGACCAACTTTTTTTGGTATAGTGACTGTGTATTCCTTCCATCTTCTTCTGATGCTTCCTTCATTGTTTAATATTTTCCCCGTATAGTCCTTCAATATTGCAACTCAAGGCTTGTATTTTTTCTTCAGTTCTTTCAGCTTGTGAAACACTGAGCATTTTCTTCCCTTTTGATTTTCTAACTCCATGTCATTATAATACTTTGTCTTCTCGAGTCACCCTTTGAATTCTTCTGTTCAGCTCTTTGACTTCATCATTTCATCCATTTGCTTTAGCTATTTGACGTTCAAGAGCAAATTTCAGTGACTCTTCTGAAATCCATGTCTTTCTTTCCTGTCATTTTAATGACCTCTTCCTTTCTTCTTGTGTGGTGTCCTTGATATCATTCCACAACTCATCTGGTCTTCAGTCATTAGTGTTCAATGCATCAAATTATTGCGATGATCTCTAAATTCAGGTGGGATATACTCAAGGTCATACTTTGGCTCTCATGGAGCTGTTCCAACTTTCTTCAGTTTCAGCTTGAACTTGCATATGAGCAAGTGATGGTCTGTTCCACAGTTGGCCTCTGGCCTTATACTGACTGATGATATTGAGCTTTTCCATCATCTCTTCACACGGATGTAGTCGATTTGATTCCTGTGTATTCCATCTGGCAAGGTCCATGTGTATAGTTGTCATTTATGTTGGTGAAAAAGGTATTTGCAATGAAGAAGGTGTTGGCCTTGCAAAATTCTATCATTCAATCTCCAGCATTGTTTCTACCACCAAGGCCATATTTTCGAACTACTGATCCTTCGTCTTTGTTTCCAACTTTCGCATTCCAACCTCCAGTAACTACCAACGCATCCTGATTGCACGTTTGATCCATTTCAGACTGCAGAAGTTGGTAAAAATTTCTTCATCTTTGCCCTTAGTGGTTGGTGGGTAAATCTGAATAATAGTCATACTAATTGGTCTTCCTTTTAGGTGTATGGATATTATCCTATCACCGACAGCACTGTACTTCAGGACAGATCTTGAAATGTTCTTTTTAACAATAAATGAAACACCATTCTTCAAGTTGTCATTCCCAGCATAGTAAACCACATGATTGTCCAATTCAAAATGGCCAATTCCAGTCCATTTCAGCTCACTAATACCTAGGATATCAATATTTCTGCATTCCTTTCCATTTTTGATGGCTTGGAAGTCTGTAAAGATTACAGCCAGAAAACCCTATGGGGCACTTCTACTCTATCACATGGGGTTTCTATGTGTTGAAAATAACTCAATAGCACCCAACAACAACAACAGGGACAGTATGCTACTAGCATCTATCTGGTGCAAGGCAGCCAGGGATGCTGCTAAACATCCAACAATGCACAGGACAGCCCTCAACAAGGAATTATTCAACTCAAAATGTCAATTTTGCAGAGATTGAGAAACCCTGGTCTAATGAGAGGACCCCTGGTGGTACAGTGGTTAGGCTGTTCAAACCCACCAGCCACTCTGCTGAAGAAAGATGTGGCAGTCTGCTTCTGTAAAGATTTATACCCTCGGAAACCTTCTGTGGCAGTTCTACTCTTTCCTATAGAGTCGCTATGAGTCAGAACCTATTCAACGGCAGTGGGTGAGTCTAGTGAGAAGTAAGATAATTAACCAATAATTACAACAGAATTACAATGTGATAAAGCCTTAACAGGAAGAGTACCAGGCACTACAAGCAGCCCTAGCAAGGAAAACTAATCCAGTCTGATGAGTCAGGGAAAGCTTCCTAGAGGAAGTAAATGTGAACAAAAGCCTGAAGTGTTCACAGCAGAAGGCACAGAATGGACAAAAGTCCAGAGGTAAGAGGGAAATGGCTCTTTCAAAGCTTCTCAGAGAAATCCGATTGTTGTGGATCTTAGCATTTGAGCATTCCAGGGAGAGTGGATGACACTGGAGAAAGGGGGCCAGCCATGAAGGGCCATGTCAACCACATCACAGAGCTGGGACTTCAAAGTGGGAACCCACTGAAGAGTTTCAAGTATAGGAGTGACACCGTCAGATTTACATTTGGGGAAAACTCCTTCTCTTGACAAGGGAGAGGATGTTTTTGAAAGAAGGAAAAGAAGCAGGTTAGGTGGTTGTTACAGTGATTTGGAGAAGACAGTGGCCTGGGAAGAGGCAATGGGTATGAAGACGGTGGACAGATTCCAAAGATGTTTAGGCGGTCCTGTGGTCCCCTGGTGGCATAAATAGTTTGTGCTTGACTACTAACGTAAAGGATGGAAATCTGAACTCACCCAGGGGTGCCATGAAAGAAAGGCCTGGCAATCTACTTTCATAAAGAGTACAGCCAAGAAAACCCTTTGAAGCTGTTCTACTCTGTAACACATAGGGTCGCCATGAATTAGAATCAACTCAGTGGCAATGGATTTGGTTTTTGTGCAGTTAATTATGGAGCCCCCCCTTTTTTTTTTTTATGGCAAGACAGTTAAAGCACTTGGCTACTAACTAAAAGGTTGCAGGTTTGAATCCACCACAGGCACCTCAGAAGAAAGGTCAAGCAATCTAATTCTTAAAGATCACAGCCACTGAAAAGCCCATGGTTAAGGAAGAAAAAAGAAAAGAAAACCCCATGGCACACAGTTCTACTCTGAAACACATGGGGTTCCCATGAGTTGAAACTGACTTGACAGCAATTAATTTGGTTTTTTGGTTTGGTAGTTAATTGGATGTTGGAGATGAAGGAGACAAATGAATCAAGAATAACTCCCAGGTTTCTGACCATGAAAGAGGGTACCATTTATTGCAAGTAAATTTAACGGCAGGCAGAAGGGAAAAACAAGCTCCATGAGGGCAGAGATCTTTGCTTTCTTCACTGATGTCTTCCCAGTATCTAGAACAGTGCCTGGTACATAAGTGCACCCAATATATTTGCAGAATGAGTTACTCCATCCTATTACGAACCTTCTTTGTGCCAAGCACTGTTCTAGGCATTGCATATATTCTAGTGACAAAATGGGTAAAAATGTTCCTGCCCTTCTACAGCTGACATTCTGTTGGGGGAGGTACATTCATTCTGCTCCACTGACAGGCTAGAAAAGCAATATAGGTATAAATATCATGCTCTCCTACATAAATCCCCCTAGTTCCTCTAGCTGAAGAGACATGAGAGGACAGTAGGGATCAGAAAATGTTTTCTAGTTATTAAAAGAAAAACAACATTCCAGCTCTCAAATCCACCCAGAGTAGCCTCAGAAGTAAAGTCTGGCAACCTGCTTCCAAAAGGTCACAGCCTTGAAAACCCCGGAGTGCGGTTCTGCCCTCACAGTCGCCATGATCAGAATCAACTCGCTGGCAACTACCGACAACAACAATATTGACTGCAACATACATAATCATAGATGATATTTCTTTAAAAATGATGGAAAAATTTAGAAACAGATCACGGTGATGGTTGAACAAGATGAATGTGAATAATGTCACTAAGCTGTGACAAGTAAAATACATTGAATTGGTAAATGTTTTGTTACATATATATTTACCACAATTTAAAAAAAGAAAAGAAAAAGAGAGAAAGGCCTCATTTGCTGATGTGGCACAACTCAATGAAAAAAAAAAAACAGCTGCAAGCATCCATTAATAATCGGAACACGGAATGTATGAAGTATGAATCTAGGAAAATAGGAAATTGTTGAAAATGAAAAGCAACGCATGCGTCTCGATATCCTAGGCATCAGTAAGCTGAAATGGACTGGCACTGGCCATTCTGAATCAGACAATCATATGATCTACTATGCCGGGAATGACAACTTGAAGAGGAATGGCGCTGCATTCATTGTCAAAAAGAACATTTCAAGATCTACCCTGAAGTAAAACACCGTCAGTGATAGAATAATATTGCCTACAAGGAGAATCAGCTAATACAACTATTATTCAAATTTATAGACCAACCACTAACGCCAAAGATGAAGAAATTAAAGACTTTTACCAACTTCTGCAGTCTGAAATTGATACAACAGGCAACCATGATGCATTGATAATTATTGGTGATCGAAATGTGAAAGTTGGAAACAAAGGATTAGTAGTTGGAAAACATGGCTCTGGTGATAGAAACAATGCCAGAAATTGCAAATTAGAATTTTGCAAGATCAATGACTTCATTGGAAATATCTTTTTGCAACAACATAAATGGTGACTACACACATGGACCTCGCCAGATGGACTGCACGGGAATCAAATTGTCTACATCTGTGGTAACGGGTGATACAAAAGCTCAATATCATCAGTCAGAACAAGGCCAGGGATTGACTGTGGAGCAGACCATCACTTGCTCATATGTAAGCTCAAGTTGAAGCTGAAGAAAATTAGAAGTCCGTAAGAGCCAAAGTATGACCTTGAGCATATCCCACCTGAATTTAGAGACCATCTCAATAACTTGACGCATTGAACACTAATGACCAAAGATCAGACAAGTTGTGGAATGACATCAAGGACATCACACACGAAGAAAGCGAGAGGTCATTAAAAAAACAGAAAAGAAAGAAAAGACCAAAATGCATGCCAGAAGAGATTCTGAAACTTGCTCTTGAACATTGAACAGCTAAAGCTAATGGAAGAAATGATAAAGTCAAAGAGCTAAACAGAAGATTTCAAAAGGAGGCTCAAGAAGACAAAGTAAAGTATTATAATGACATGTGCAAAGACCTGGAGATAGAAAACCAAAAGGGAAGAATATGCTCAGTGTCTCACAAGCTGGAAGAACTGAAGAAAAAATTCAAGCCTCAAGTTGCAATACTGAAGAATTCTAAGTGGAAAATATTAAACAATGCAGGAAGCATCAAAAGAAGATGGAAGGAATCCAGAGAGTCACTATACCAAAAAGAATTGGTCAACATTCCATTATTTCAGGAGGTAGCATATGATCAAGAACTGATGGTACTAAAGGAAGAAGTCCAAGCTCCATTAAAGACACTAGCAAAAAACAAGGCTGCAAGAATTGACAGAATACCAACTGAGATGTTTCAACCAATGGATGCAGCACTAGAAGTGCTCACTTTTCTATACCGAGAAATGTGGAGGATAGCTACCTTGCCAACCAACTGGAAGAAGTCTATTAAGCCTATTCCAAAGAAAGGTGATCCAACCAAACTCAGAAATTATCAAACAGTATCATTAATATCGCATGCAAGTAAAATTTTGCTGAAGATCACTCAAAAGCAGTTACAGCACTACATTGACAAGAAACTGCCAGAAATTCAAGATGGATTCAGAAGAGGACGTGGAATGAGGGCTGTCACTGCTGATGTCAGATGGATCCAGGCTGAAAGCAGAGAATACCAGAAAGATGTTTACCTGTGTTTTATTGACTATGCAAAGGGATCATAACAAATTATGGATAACACTGCAAAGAATGGGAATTCCAGAACACTTAATTATGCTCATAAGAAAACTGTACACAGATCAAGAGGCACTCGTTCAAACAGAACAAGAGGATGCTGTGTGGATTAAAATCAGGAAACAAGTGTCAGGGTTGTATCCTTTCACCATACTTATTCAATCTGTATGCTGAGCAAATAATCCAAGAAGCTGGGCTATATGAAGAAGAATGGGGCATCAGGATTAGAGGAAGACTCATTAACGACCTGCATTATGCTGATGACACAACCTCGCTTGCTAAAAGTGAAGAAGATCCGAAGTACTTATTAATGAAGATCAAAGACCATAGCCTTCAGTATGGATTACACCTCAACATAAAGAAAACAAAAATGCTCAAAAGGGGACCAGTAAGCAACATCATGACTAACAGGGAAAAGACTGAAGTTGTCAAGGGTTTCATTTTATTTGGATCCACAATCAACACCCACGGAAGCAGCATTGCATTGGGCAAATCTGCTGCAAAAGACCTCTTGAAAGTACAAAAAAGCAAAGTTGTCACTTTAAGGACTAAGGTCTACCTGACCCAAGCCATGGTGTTTTTAATCACCTTATATGCATAGAAAAGCTGGACAATAAACAAGGAAGGTCGAAAAAGAATTGACACCTTTGCATTTGACAAAGTTCAACACCCATTCATGATAAAAACTCTCAGCAAAATAGGAACAGAAGGAAAATTCCTCAACATAATAAAGGGCATTTATACAAAGCCAACAGCCAACATCACCCTAAATGGAGAGAGCCTGAAAGCATTCCCATCTGAGCTAGACAAGGATGCCCTTTATCACCACTCTTTTTCAACATTGTGCTGGAAGTCCTAGCCAGAGCAATTAGGCTAGATAAAGAAATAAAGGGCATCCAGATTGGCAAGGAAGAAGTAAAAGTAAATCTATTTGCAGATGACATGATCTTATACACAGAAAACCCTGAGGAATCCTCCAGAAAACTACTGAAACTAATAGAAGAGTTCAGCAGAGTATCGGGATACAGGATAAACATACAAAAATCAGTTGGATTCCTCTACATCAACAAAAAGCACATCAAAGAGGAAATCACCAAATCAATGCCATTTACAGTAGCCACCAAGAAGATAAATACTTAGGAATAAACCTTACCAGAGATGTAAAAGACTTATACAAAGAAAACTACAGTACACTTCTGCAAGAAACCAAAAGAGACTTACATAAGTGGGAGCACATACCTTGCTTGTGGATTGGAAGACTTAACATTATAAAAATGTCTATTCTACGAAAAGCCATCTATACATTTAATGCAATTCTGATCCAAATCCCAGCGACATTCTTTAATGAGATGGAGAAATGAATCACCAACTTCGTATGGAAGGGAAAGAGGCCCCGGATGAATGAGGCATTACTGAAAAAGAAGAACAAAGTGGGAGGCCTTACTTTACCTGATTTTAGAACCTATTATACTGCCACAGTAGTCAAAACAGGCTGGTACTGGTACTGTTGTTGTTGTTGTTAGGTGCCATCGAGTTGGTTCCGACTCATAGCAACCCTATGCACAACAGAACAACACACTGCCTGGTCCTGCGCCACCCTTACAATCGTTGTTATGCTTGAGCTCATTGTTGCAGCTACTGTGTCAATCCACCTTGTTGAGGGTCTTCCTCTTTTCCACTGACCCTGTACTCTGCCAAGCACGATGTCCTTCTCCAGAGACTGATCCCTCCTAACAACATGTCCAAAGTATGTAAAACGCAGTCTCGCCACCCTTGCCTCTAAGGAGCGTTCTCGCCGCACTTCTTCCAAGACAGGTTTGTTCTTTCTTTTGGCAGTCCATGATATATATTCAATATTCTTCGCCAACACCACAATTCAAAGGCGTCAACTCTTCTTCGGTCTTCCTTATTCATTGCCCAGCTTTCACATGCGTATGATGTGATTGAAAATACCATGGCTTGGGTCAGGTGCAACTTAGTCTTCAGGGTGACATCTTTGCCCTTCAACACTTTGAAGAGGTCCTTTGCAGCAGATTTCCCCATCGCAATGCGTCTTTTGATTTCTTGACTGCTGCTTCCATGGCGGTTGATTGTGGATCCAAGTAAATTGAAATCCTTGACAACTTCAATCTTTTCTCCCTTTCTCATGATGTTGCTTATTGGTCCAGTTGTGAGGATTTTTGTTTTATTTATGTTGAGGTGTAATCCATACTGAAGGCTGTGGTCTTTGATCTTCATTAGTAAGTGCTTCAAGTCCTTTTCACTTTCAGCAAGCAAGCTTGTGTCATCTGCATAACACAGGTTGTTAATGAGTCTTCCTCCAATCCTGATGCCCCGTTCTTCTTCATATAGTCTGGCTTCTCGTATTATTTGTTCACCATACAGATTAAATAAGTATGGTGAATGAATACAACCCTGACACACACCTTTCCTGACTTTAAACCAATCGGTATCCCCTTGTTCTGTCCAAACAACTGCCTCTTGATCTATGTAAAGGTTCCTCATGAGCACAATTAAGTGTTCTGGACTTCCCATTCTTCGCAGTGTTATCCATAGTTTGTTCTGATCCACACAGTCAAACGCCTTTGCATAGTCAATAAAGCACAGGTAGACATCCTTTTGGTATTCTCTGCTTTCAGCTAGGATCCATCTGACATCAGCAATGATATCCCTGGTTCCACGTCCTCTTCTGAAACCAGCCTGAATTTCTGGCAGTTCCCTGTCGATATACTGCTGCAGCTGTTTTTGAATGATCTTCAGCAGAATTTTGCTTGCATGTAATATTAATGATATTGTTCTATAATTTCCACATTCGGTTGGGTCACCTTTCTTGGGAATAGGCATAAATATGGATCTCTTCCAGTCAGTTGGCCAGGAAGCTGTCTTCCATATTTCTTGGCATAGATGAGTGAGCACCTCCAGCACTGCATCTGTTTGTTGAAACATCTCAATTGATAGTCCATCAATTCCTGGAGCCTTGTTTTTCCCCAATGCCTTCAGAGTAGCTTGGACTTCTTCCTTCAGTATCATCGGTTCCTGATCATATGCCACCTCTTGAAATGGTCGAATATCAATTAATTCTTTTTGGTATAATGACTCTGTGTATTCCTTCCATCTTCTTTTGATGCTTCCTGCGTCGTTTAATAATTTCCCCATGGAATCCTTCACTATTAAAACTCGAGGCTTGAATTTTTTCTTCAGTTCTTTCAGCTTGAGAAACGCCAAGCGTGTTCTTCCCTTTTGGTTTTCCATCTCTAGCTCTTTGCACATGTCATTATAATACTTTATTTTGTCTTCTCAAGAGGCCCTTTGAAATCTTCAGTTCAGTTCTTTTACTTCATCAATTCTTCCTTTTGCTTTAGCTGCTCGACGCTTAAGAGCAAGTATCAGAGTCTCCTCTGAAATGCATCTTGGTCTTTTCTTTCTTTCCTGTCTTTTCAATGACCTCTTGCTTTCTTCATGGATGATGTCCTTGATGTCATTCCACAACTCGTCTGGTCTTCGATCACTAGTGTTCAATGCGTCAAATCTATTCTTGAGATGGTCTTTAAATTCAGGTGGGATATACTCAAGGTCATATTTTGGCTCTCATGGACTTGCTCTGATTTTCTTCAGTTTCAGCCTGAACTTGCATATAAGCAATTGATGGTCTGTTCCACAGTCAGCCCCTGGCCTTGTTCTGACTGATGATATTGAGCTGCTTCATTGTGTCTTTCCACAGATGTAGTCAATTTGATTTCTGTGTGTTCCATCTGGCGAGGTCCATGTGTATAGTCACCGTTTATGTTGGTGAAGGAAGGTATTTTCAATGAAGAAGTCATTGGTCTTGCAAAATTCTATCATTCAATCTCCGGCATTGTTTCTATCACCAAGGCCATATTTTCCAACTACTGATCCTTTTTCTTTGTTTCCAACTTTCACATTAAAATCACCAGTAATTATCAATGCATCTTGATTGCATGTTCAGTCAATTTCAGACTGCAGCAGCCAATAAAAATCTTCTATTTCTTCATCCTTGGCCCAAGTGGTTGGTGCATATATTTGAATAATAGTCGTATTAACTGTTCTTCCTTGTAGGCGTATGGATATTATCCTATCACTGACAGCATTGTACTTCAGGATAGATCTTGAAACATTCTTTTCGACGATGAATGCAACACCATTCCTCTTCGAGTTGTCATTCCCAGCATAGTAGACTATATGATTGTCCGATTCAAAATGGCCAATACCAGTCCATTTCAGCTCACTAATGCCTAGGATATCGATGTTTATGTGTTCCATTTCATTTTTGATGATTTCCAATTTTCCTAGATTCATACCTTGTATATTCCAGGTTCCAATCATTAATGGATGTTTGCAGCTGTTTCTTCTCATTTTGAGTCGTGCCACATGCAAATGAAGGCCCCGAAAGCTTTACTCCATCCACGTCATTAAGGTCCACTCTACTTTGAGGAGGCAGCTCTTCCCCAGTCATCTCTTGAGTGCCTTCCAACCTAGGGGGCTCATCTTCCAGCACTGTATCAGACAATGTTCTGCTGCTATTCATAAGGTTTTCACTGGCTAATGCTTTTCAGAAGTAGACTGCCAGGTCCTTCTTCCTAGTCTGTCTTAGTCTAGAACCTCAGCTGAAACCTGTCCTCCACGGGTGACCCTGCTGGTATCTGAATACCAGTGGCATAGCTTCCAGCATCACAGCAAAACACAAGCCCCCACAGTACAACAAAATGACAGACACGTGTGGGGGTACTGGTACAACAACAGATATAGAGACCAATGGAACAGAATTGAGAATCCAGACATAAATCCATCCACATATGAGCAGTTGATATTTGACAAAGGCCCCAAAACTGTTAAATGGGGAAAAGACAGTCTTTTTAACAAATCGTGCTGGCATATCTGGATATCCATCTGCAAAAAAATGAAACAAGACCCATACCTCACTCCATGCACAAAAACTAACTCAAAATGGATCAAAGACCTAAATATAAAATCTAAAATGATAGAGACCATGGAAGGAAAAATCGGGACAACTTTAGGAGCCCTAAAACATGGCATAAACAGTATACAAAACATTATTAAGAAAGCAGAAGAAAAACTAGATAACTGGGAGCTCCTAAAAATCAAACACCTATGCTCATCCAAAAACTTCACCAAAAGAATAAAAAGACTACCTACAGACTGGGAAAAACTTTTTAGCTATGACATTTCCGATCAGCACCTGATCTCTAAAATCTACATGATACTGCAAAAACTCAACTGCAGAAAGACAAATAACCCAATTAAAAAATGGGCAAAAGATATGAATAGACACTTCACTAAAGAAGACATTCAGGTAGCTAACAGATATACAAAGAAATGTTCACGATCATTAGCCATTAGAGAAACGCAGATCAAAACTACAATGAGATTTCATCTTACTCCAACAAGGCTGGCATTAATCCAAAAAACACAAAATAATAAATGTTGGAGAGGCTGTGAAGAGACTGGAACACTTTATACACTGCCAGTGGGAATGTCAAATGGTACAACCACTTTAGAAACCGATTTGGCGCTTCCTTAATAAGCCAGAAATAGAACTACCATATGATCCAGCAATCTCACTCCTCGGAATATATCCTAGAGAAATAAGAGCCTTTACACAAACAGATATATGCACACCCATGTTTACTGCAGCACTGTTTACAATAGCAAAAAGATGGAAGCAACCAAGTTGCCCATCAACGGATGAATGGATAAATAAATTATGATATATTCACACAGCGGAATACTATGCATGACTAAAGAACAGTGAGGAATCTGTGAAACATTTCATAACATGGAGGAACCTGGAAGGCATTATGCTGAGTGAAATTAGTCAGTTGCAAAAGGACAAATATTGTATAAGACCACTATTATAGGAACTGGAGAAATAGTTTAAACTGAGAAGAAAGCATTCTTTTGTGGTTACAAGAGGAGGGAGGGTGGGAGGCTGGGAGAGGGGTATTCACTAATTTGTTGGTAGATAAGAACTACTTTAGGTGAAGGGAAAGACAACACACAATACAGGCAAGGTCAGCACAAATGGACTAAACCAAAAGCAAAGAAGTTTCCTGAAAAAACTGAATGCTTCGAAGGCCAGTGTAGCAGGGGCAGGGGTTTGGGGGCCATGATTTCAGGGGACATCTAAGTCAACTGGCATAATAAAATCTTTAAGAAAACATTCTGCATCCCCCTTTGAAGAGTGGCATCTGGAGTCTTAAACACTAGCAAACAGCCATCTGAGATGCATCAATTGGTCTCAACCCATATGGATCAAAGGAGAATGAAGAATACAAAGGACACAAGGTAATCACGAGCCCAAGAGACAGAAAGGGCCACATGAACCAGAGACTACATCATCCTGAGACCAGAAAAACTAGATGGTGCCCCGCTACAACCGATGACTGCCCTGACAGGGAACACAACAGAGAATGCCTGAGGGAGCAGGAAAGCAGTGGGATGCAGACCCCAGATTCTCATAAAAAGACTAGACTTAATGGTCTGACCGAGACTGGAAGGACCCCGGCAGTCATGGCCCCCAGACCTTCTGTTGCCCTAGGACAGGAACCATTCCCGAAGCCGACTCTTCAGACATGGATTGGACTGGACAATGGGTTGGAGAGGGATGCTGGTGAGGAGTGAGCTTCTTGGATCAGGTGGACACTTGAGGCTATGTTGGCATCTCCTGCCTGGAGGGGAGATGAGAGGGTAGAGGGGGCTAGAAGTTGACGAAATAGACACGAAAAGAGAGAGTGGGGGGAGAGAGTGGGCTGTCTCATTAGGGGGAGAGTAATTGGGAGTATGTAGCAAGGTGTATATAAGTTTTTTTGTGAGAGGCTGACTTGATTTGTAAACTTTCACTTAAAGCACAATAAAAATTAAAAAAAAAAAAAAAGAATTGACGCCTTTGAGTTATGGTGTTGGCGAAGAATGTTGAATATACCATGGACTGCCAAAAGAGCAAACAAATCTGTCTTGGAAGTAGTACAGCCAGATTGCTCCTTAGAAGCAAGGACGGTGAGTCTTCATCTCACATGCTTTGGACATGTTATCAGGAAGGATCAGTCCCTAGAGAAGGACATCATGCTTGGTAAAGTAGAAGGTCAGCGAAAAAGAGGAAGACCCTCAAGGAAACGGATTGACACTGTGGCTGCAACAATGGGCTCAAGTATAACATCAAGAGGATGGCCGAGCACCAGGCAGTGTTTTGTTCAGTTGTAGGAAGGGTCGCTATGAGTCAGAACTGACTCAAAGGCACTTACCACCACCAACGACAACAGAAAAAGGCCACGAGCAGGAGTGGTTTTTTAATTCAGCTTAAATAGAGTAGGAGTATATTGACAAGTAGAGGTAATAAGGAAGGTAGCAATGGGGGTGGAGATGAAGCGAAAGGTCACAGGCAAAAGTCTGGAGGCAGAAAGAAAGATATTTTGGGGCACAAGGAGAAGTACAGATTCAAACAAATGGAAGGCTTGAAGGGAGCTTAAGGGCAGGGACTATGCTTCCAAAACACTTCATACAGAGCGCAGCAGCTCATCCAAAGCTCAGGAAACAAGCTGTAACCACTGACCACTCTGACAGGGATCAGAACAGAGAGTCCCGGACAAAATAGGTGAAAAATGTAGAACAAAATTCAAATTCACAAAAAAAAGACTAGACTTACTGGTCTGACAGAGCCTGGAGGAATCCTGAGACTATTCCTCCAAACACCCTGCTAACTTAGAACTGAAGTCACTCTGGAAGCCCAGTTTTCAGACAAAAATTAGGCCTATAAAACAAACAATAACACACGTGAGGAGCGTGCTTCTCGGTTCAATCAGGTACACGAGGCCAAATGGGCAACTCCTGCCCAAAAGCAAAACGGGAAGGCAGGAAGGGACAGGAAAACTGGACAAACGGACACGGGAATCCTGGAGTGAAAGGAGAGTTCAGTCACATTGCGGGGATTGCAAATGATGTTACAAAACAATAAGTGTATAAATTTTTGAATGAGAAACTAACTTGAGCTGTGCACTTTCACCTAAAGCACAATTAAAGAAATAAGCTATGAGTCATTGCAACTAAAGGCTGTTGAACTGAGCATCCAGAAGGGCAGGGATAAGAGTGTGTAGATGAAAGAAAGGAGAGGCCTCGGCGTGGGGGAAGCACAGAGGAGAGATGAAGCATGGGACTAATCACTGCATTGTTTCCAAGCCCACCCACCAGCAGTGTCTGGAGGATTTTACCAAATCCTAGGAAATTAGGACTTTGGAACCCTGGGTCTATTAGCTTGAGGCTAGCCTGTCTCTGCATTTTGACTCTAAATAAAGAATACTGATACTTCAAAAAAAAAAAAAAAGGAGGCGGGGCCAAGATGGCGGACTAGGTGGACGCTACCACGGATCCCTCTTGCAACAAAGACTCGGAAAAACAAGTGAATCGATCACATACATAACAATCTACGAACTCTGAACAACAAGCACAGACTTAGAGACAGAAAACGAACAAATACAGGCAGACAGCGACCGTTTTCAGAACTAGGAGCCAGCATACCAGGCAGGTGACCTTCGGAGCCCGATCTGGGGCAGAGCCCAGGGGGGCAGACGGCACAGACAAGGGGCCCAGCCCTACCCCCCAGAACCCATCACGGGAGAGAGTCTAGCTGGTTGGCACGGGTGGCGTAGCGGCGCAGCCGGAGGGAGAAGCACCCGGGAGGCAGTAACTGATCTTGGAGCGGGGAGAGCAGCGTCCCAGCCGGGGAGCCGTCCCGCCGGGAGTTTGGCGAGAAGCGGGCGGGGCGCGAGCGGGGGGGAGGGTCAGCTATATTTCCCTAAAGCGACCCGGGGCGGGGCCCACACGTTCGTGCGGGGGGACGCCCACCCAGTTCTCGAGTGTGGTGCGGCGCATCGGAGGGAGAAGTCCCCAGGAGGAAGCGACAGGTCTTGGAGCAGGGAGAGCAGCGTCCCAGGCGGGGAGCAGTCCCGCCGGGAGTTTGGCGGGAAGCGGGCGGGGAGCGAGCGGGTGGGGGGGTCAGCTATATTTCCCTAAAGCGACCCCGGGGCGGGGCCCACACGTTCGTGCCGGGGGATGCCCACCCAGTTTGCACATGTGGCGCGGCGCACCGGAGGGAGAAGTCCCCGGGAGGAAGTGACTGATCCTGGAGCGGGGAGAGCAGCATCCCAGGCGGGGAGCCGTCCCGCTGGGATTTTGACAAAATCGGGCTGGGCGTGAGCGCGGGGTCCAATTATATTCCCCTGAATTGACCCAGGGGGCTGGCCCACCTGGTCGTGCGGGTGACGCCCACCCAGTTCACGCGAGCGGTGCGGTGCACCTGACGGAGAAGTACCCGGGAGGAAGTGACTGGTCTCGGAGCGGGGAAAGCAGCATCCCAGCCGGGGAGCCATCCTGCCGGGATTTTGGCGAAAGCGGGCGGGGCGTGAGCACGGGGTCCAATTATATTCTCCTGAATAGACCCTGGGGGCGGGCCCACCCGTTCGTGCGGGAGACGCCCACCCAGTTCGCGCAAGCAGTGCCGTGCACCGGAGGGAGAAGTCCCTGGGAGGAAGTGACTGGTCTCGGAGTGGGGAGAGTAGGGTCCCAACCGGGGAGCCGTCCCGCCCGGATTTTGGCGGACGGGGGCAGAGAGTGAACGCTGTGCTCAGCTCTATATTCTGTGGTGCTACACTCTTAGCTCTCTGATCCCTCCCCCACCCTCCCCAGGCGGCTCCATTAACATCCGAATACCTGGAGCCAGAGGGAGAATTCAGATAGGGATTTGACTGCACTTTTTTTAGCTGATTACCTGGAAAATCTAGTTTCCCAGTGATGGCTCGGAGACAGCAGTCCATATCAAACCACATAAAGAAACAGACCATGACAGCTTCTCCAACCCCCCAAACAAAAGAATCAAAATCTTTCCCAAATGAAGATACAATCCTGGAATTATCAGATACAGAATATAAAAAACTAATTTACAGAATGCTTAATGATATCACAAATGAAATTAGGATAAATGCAGAAAAAGCCAAGGAACACACTGATAAAACTGTTGAAGAACTCAAAAAGATTATGCAAGAACATAGTGGAAAAATTAATAAGTTGCAAGAATCCATAGAGAGACAGCATGTAGAAATCCAAAAGATTAACAATAAAATTACAGAATTTGACAACACAATAGAAAGTCAGAGGAGCAGACTCGAGCAATTAGAATGCAGACTGGGACTTCTGGAGGACCAGGGAATCAACACCAACATAGCTGAAAAAAAATCAGATAAAAGAATTTAAAAAAATGAAGAAACCCTAAGAATCATGTGGGACTCTATCAAGAAGGATAATTTGCGAGTGATCGGAGTCCCAGAACAGGAAGGGGGGACAGAAAACACAGAGAAAATAGTTGAAGAACTCCTGACACAAAACTTCCCTGACATCATGAAAGACGAAAGGATATCTATCCAAGATGCTCATCGAACCCTATTTAAGATCGATCCAAAAAGAAAAACACCAAGACATATTATCATCAAACTTGCCAAAACCAAAGACAAACAGAAAATTTTAAAAGCAGCCAGGGAGAAAAGAAAGGTTTCCTTCAAGGGAGAATCAATAAGAATAAGTTCAGACTACTCAGCAGAAACCATGCAGGCAAGAAGGGAATGGGACGACGTATACAGAGCACTGAAGGAGAAAAACTGCCAACCAAGGATCATATATCCAGCAAAACTCTCTCTGAAATATGAAGGAGAAATTAAGATATTTACAGATAAACACAAGTTTAGAGAATTCGCAAAAACTAAACCAAGACTGCAAGAAATGCTAAAGGAGATTGTTTGGCCTAATGACGAATAATATCAGGTACCAGCACAATACAAGGTCACAAAACAGAACGCCCTGATATCAATGCAACTCAAATAGGGAAAGCACAAAAACAAACAAATTAAGACTAATTCTAAAAAATAAATAAATAAACAAAATAATACACATAACAGGAAATCATGGAAATCAATAGATAAATGATCACAATAATCAAAAAGAGGGACTAAATATAGGAGGCATTGAACTGCCAGATGGAGAGTGATACAAGGCGATATAGAAGGATACAAGTCAGGTTTTTACTTAGAAAAATAGGGGTAAATAATAAGGTAACCACAAAAAGGAATATCAATTCCGTAACTCAAGAAAAAAGCCAAGAAAAACGTAACGACTCAACAAACACAAAGTTAAACATTATGAAAATGAGGATCTCACAAGCTACTAAGAAAAACGTCTCAGCACAAAAAAGCATGTGGAAAAATGAAATGGCCAACAACACACATGAAAAGGCATCAAAATGACAGCACTAAAAACTTATTTATCTATAATTATGCTGAATGTAAATGGACTAAATGCACCAATAAAGAGACAGAGAGTCACGGACTGGATAAAGAAACACGATCCATCTATATGCTATCTACAAGAGACACACCTTAGACTTAGAGACACAAACAAACTAAAACTCAAAGGATGGAAAAAAATATATCAAGCAAACAATAAGCAAAAAAGAAGAGGAGTAGCAATATTAATTTCTGACAAAATAGACTTTAGACTTAAATCCGCCACAAAGGACAAAGAAGGACACTATATAATGATAAAAGGAACAATTGATCAGGAAGACATAACCATATTAAATATTTACGCACCCAATGACAGGGCTGCAAGATACATAAATCAAATTTTAACAGAATTGAAAAGTGAGATAGACACCTCCACATTTATAGTAGGAGACTTCACCACACCACTTTCGGAGAAGGACAGGACATCCAGTAAGAAGCTCAATAGAGACACGGAAGACCTGCTTACAACAATCAACCAACTTGACCTCATTGACTTATACAGAACTCTCCACCCAACTGCTGCAAAATATACTTTTTTTTCTAGTGCACATGGAACATTCTCTAGAATAGACCACGTATTAGGTCATAAAACAAATCTTTGCAGAATCCAAAACATCGAAATATTACAAAGCATCTTCTCAGACCACAAGGCAATGAAGCTAGAAATCAATAACAGAAAAACTAGGGAAAAGAAATCAAATACTTGGAAAATGAACAATACCCTCCTGAAAAAAGACTGGGTTATAGAAGACATCAAGGAGGGAATAAGGAAATTCTTAGAAAGCAACGAGAATGAAAATACTTCCTATCAAAACCTCTGGGACACAGCAAAAGCAGCGCTCAGAGGCCAATTTATATCGATAAATGCACACATACAAAAAGAAGAAAGAGACAAAATCAGAGAACTGTCCCGACAACTTGAACAAATAGAAAGTGAGCAACAAAAGAACCCATCAGGCACCAGAAGAAAACAAATAATAAAAATTAGAGCTGAACTAAATGAATTAGAGAACAGAAAAACAATTGAAAGAATTAACAAAGCCAAAAGCTGGTTCTTTGAAAAAATTAACAAAATTGATAAACCATTGGCTAGACTCACTAAAGAAAAACAGGAAAGGAAACTAATAACCCGAATAAGAAACGAGAAGGATCACATCACAACAGAACCAAATGAAATTAAAAGAATCATTTCAGATTACTACGTAAAATTGTACTCTAACAAATTTGAAAACCTAGAAGAAATGGATAAATTCTTGGAACAATACTACCTACCTAAACTAACACATTCAGAAGTAGAACAACTAAATAGACCCATAACAAAAAAAGAGATCGAAACGGTAATCAAAAAACTTCCAACAAAAAAAAGTCCTGGCCCAGACGGCTTCACTGCAGAGTTCTACCAAACCTTCAGAGAAGACTTAACGCCATTACTATTGAAGGTATTTCAAAGCATAGAAAAAGGCGGAATACTACCCAACTCATTCTATGAAGCTACCATCTCCCTGATACCAAAACCAGGTAAAGACACTACAAAAAAAGAAAATTTTAGACCTATATCCCTCATGAACATAGGTGCAAAAATCCTCAACAAAATTCTAGCCAATAGAATCCAACAACACATCAAAAAAATAATTCACCCTGATCAAGTGGGATTTATACCAGGTATGCAAGGCTGGTTTAATATCAGAAAAACCATTAATGTAATCCATCACATAAATAAAACAAAAGATAAAAACCACATGATCTTATCAATAGATGCAGAAAAGGCATTTGACAAAGTTCAACACCCATTTATGATAAAAACTCTTACCAAAATAGGAATTGAAGGAAAATTCCTCAACATAATAAAGGGCATCTATGCAAAGCCAACAGCCAATATCACTCTAAATGGAGAGAACCTGAAAGCATTTCCCTTGAGAACGGGAACCAGACAAGGATGCCCTTTATCACTGCTCTTATTCAACATCGTACTTGAAGTCCTAGCCAGGGCAGTTAGGCTAGAGAAAGAAATAAAGGGTATCCAGATTGGTAAGGAGGAAGTAAAGCTATCACTATTTGCAGACGACATGATCGTATACATGGAAAACCCTAAGGAATCCTCCAGAAAACTACTGAAACTAATAGAAGAGTTTGGAAGAGTCTCAGGTTATAAAATAAACATACAAAAATCACTTGGATTCCTCTACATCAACAAAAAGAACACCGAAGAGGAAATAACCAAATCAATACCATTCACAGTAGCCCCCAAGAAGATAAAATACTTAGGAATAAATCTTACCAAGGATGTAAAAGACCTATAGAAAGAAAACTATAAAACTCTGCTACAAGAAATTCAAAAGGACATACTTAAGTGGAAAAACATACCCTGCTCATGGATAGGAAGACTTAACATTATAAAAATGTCTATTCTACCAAAAGCCATCTATACATATAACGCACTTCCAATCCAAATACCAATGTCATATTTTAAGGGGATAGAGAAACAAATCACTAATTTCATATGGAAGGGAAAGAACCCCCGGATGAGCAAAGCATTACTGAAAAAGAAGAAGAAAGTGGGAGGCCTCACTCTACCTGATTTCAGAACCTATTATACAGCTACAGTAGTCAAAACAGCCTGGTACTGGTACAACAACAGGCACATAGACCAATGGAACAGAATTGAGAACCCAGATATAAATCCATCCACGTATGAGCAGCTGATATTTGACAAAGGACCAGTGTCAGTCAATTGGGGAAATGATAGTCTTTTTAACAAATGGTGCTGGCATAACTGGATATCCATTTGCAAAAGAATGAAACAGGACCCATACCTCACACCATGCACAAAAACTAACTCCAAGTGGATCAAAGACCTAAACATAAAGACTAAAACGATAAAGATCATGGAAGAAAAAATAGGATCAACCCTAGGAGCCCTAATACAGGGCATAAACAGAATATAAAACATTACCAAAAATGATGAAGAGAAACCAGATAACTGGGAGCTCCTAAAAATCAAACACCTATGCTCATCTAAAGACTTCACCAAAAGAGTAAAAAGACCACCTACAGACTGGGAAAGAATATTCAGCTATGACATCTCAGACCAGCGCCTGATCTCTAAAATCTACATGATTCTGTCAGAACTCAACCACAAAAAGACAAACAACCCAATCAAGAAGTGGGCAAAGGATATGAACACACATTTCACTAAAGAAGATATTCAGGCAGCCAACAGATACATGAGAAAATGCTCCCGATCATTAGCCATTAGAGAAATGCAAATTAAAACTATGATGAGATTCCATCTCACACCAACTAGACTGGCATTAATCCAAAAAACACAAAATAATAAATGTTGGAGAGGCTGCGGAGAGATTGGAACTCTCATACACTGCTGGTGGGATTGTAAAATGGTACAACCACTTTGGAAATCCATCTGGCGTTATCTTAAACAGTTAGAAATAGAACTACCATACAACCCAGAAATCCCACTCCTCGGAATATACCCTAGAGATACAAGAGCCTTCACACAAACAGATATATGCACACCCATGTTTATTGCAGCTCTGTTTACAATAGCAAAAAGCTGGAAGCAACCAAGATGTCCGTCAATGGATGAATGGGTAAATAAATTGTGGTATATTCACACAATGGAATACCACGCATCGATAAAGAACAGTGACGAATCTCTGAAACATTTCATAACATGGAGGAATCTGGAAGGCATTATGCTGAGCGAAATGAGTCAGTTGCAAAAGGACAAATATTGTATCAGACCACTATTATAAGATCTTGAGAAATAGAAAAAACGGAGAAGAACACATACTTTTGTGGTTACAAAGGGGGGAGGGAGGGAGGGAGGGAGAGGGTTTTTTATTGATCAATCTGTAGATAAGAACTGCTGTGGGTGAAGGGAAAGACAACACTCAATACAAGGAAGGTCAGCCTAATTGGACTGGACTAAAAGCAAAGAGGTTTCCGGGATAAAATGAAAGCTTCAAAGGTCAGCGGAGCAGGGGCTGTGGTCTGGGGAACTTGGTTTGAAGGGACTTCTAAGTCAACGGGCAAAATAATTCTATTATGAAAACACTCTGCATCCCACTTTGAATTGTGGCGCCTGGTGTCCTAAATGCCAACAAGCGGCCATCTAAGATACATCAGTTGGTCTGAACCCACCTGGAGCAAAGGCAAAGGAAGAACACCAAGGTCACACGACAACTAAGAACCCAAGAGACAGAAAAGGCCACATGAACCAGAGACCTACATTATCCTGAGACCAGAAGAACTAGTTGGTGCCCGGCCACAATCAATGTCTGCCCTGACAGGGAGCACAACAGACAACTCCTGAGGGAGCAGGAGACCAATGGGACACAGTCCCCAAATTCTCATGAAAAGACCATACCTAATGGTATGACTGCGACTAGAGGAATCCCAGAGACAATGCTCCCCAGAACTTCTGATGGCACAGGACAGGAACCATCCCCGAAGACAAATCATCAGGCATGAAAAGGACTGGTCAGTGGGGGGGAGAGAGATGCTGATGAAGAGTGAGCTAATTAAATCAGGTGGACACTGGAGAGTGTGTTGGCAACTCTTGACTGGAGGGGGGATGGGAAGATAGAGAGAGAGGGAAGATGGCAAAATTGGCACGAAACGAGAGACTAAAAGGGCTGACTCAATAGGGGGAGAGCAAGTGGGAGAAGGGAGTAAGATGTATATAAACCTACATGTGACAGACTGATTGGAATGGTAAATGTTCACTTGAAGCTTAATAAAAATTAATTAAAAAAAAAAAAGGTTTGCTATGATATAGTGAGGAAGCACTTGACAAAGGAATTTTAAAGTTCATCTGAAACAACATATTGGCAACCCTATAAAGAACATTAAAAAAAAAGAATGAAGAATGACTTGTCTTACTACGTATTTATAAGTTATAATAATTAAAACAATTTCACACTAGACCCTCCATAAAAATTGACAACAAAGTACCCCTGAAATAGACCCTAGAAAAATAACTATACATATAATAATAACAACTCAAAGGCAAAAGTAAGAATTAAACCACAGAATGCAATAAATGGGAATAGTATAGCTAATTATTCGGGAAAGAATGATTTTCTCACATCAAATGACAGCCTAAAGTAAACTAACGAAGATTAAAAATTGAATAAAGCTTTAACGAAATACAGGCGAACAGCTACATGATCTTATGAAGGGTAAGAGTAACCATAAAAGCAGTAGAAACAATCACAAAAGTAACAATAAAATATCTGAAGAATCAAAATAACTATAAACAAAATTAAAAGACAAAGAATAAACAAATTTGGGAAAATATTTCCAATAAATATGATGGACAAGTGGTTAGCATCTTTAAAATATAAAGAGTTCATTAAATTAATAAGAAAATATTAAAACCTCAATAAGTAGGTAAAAGGCACAAATTGACAATTCACAAAAAAAGAGATACAAGTGAATAATAAATGTAAGAAAACTGTCCAACTTTATAAATAATCTAAGAA
The DNA here is from genome assembly GCF_024166365.1 of Elephas maximus indicus. Taxonomy (NCBI): domain Eukaryota; kingdom Metazoa; phylum Chordata; class Mammalia; order Proboscidea; family Elephantidae; genus Elephas; species Elephas maximus. The sequence goes on from NC_064829.1 coordinate 29,612,366, forward strand.
ACTATAAGGCAAAGAGATAACCTTTTTTTATTATAAAGTCAGCATAAAGAAAAAAACAAACAGCTATGGTTCAAGTACAATATTATGGAAAACTTTATATATATTCTGGGTGGCAATATAAATTGATAAAATATTTTTAGAAAAAATTCCCTTAATATTCAAGAAGTTACTAACCAAGAGAGACCTACATAAATGGGTAAACATACCACGTTTATGGATTGGAAGATCTAACATTGGGAAAATGTCAATGCTACCCAAAGCAATCTATAGATATAATATCATCCTGATCCAAAACCCAACATTCTGTAACAAAATGGAAAAACTAATAGTCTCCAACTTTACATGGAAAGGAAAGAGGCTCCAGATAAGTAAAGCATTATTGAAAAACAACAACAAAGAGGAGGCCTCATACTTCCTGATCTCAGAACTTACTATGCTGCTGTTGTTGTCAGGTGCCATTGAGTGGGTTCCAACTCATAGCGACCCTATGTACAACAGAATGAAACATTGCCCAGTTCTGCGCTATCCTCACAATTGTTGTTATGCTTCAGCCCATTGTTGCAGCCACTGCGTCAATCCATCTCCTTGAGGGTCTTCCTCTTTTTTTGCCGACCCTCTACTTTACCAAGCATGATGTCCTTCTCCAGGGACTGATCCCTCCTGATAACATGTCCAAAGCATGTGAGACAAAGTCTTGCCATCCTTGCTTCTAAGGAACATTTTGGTTGTACTTCTTCCAAGACAGATCTGTTTGTTCTTCAGCAGTCCATGGTATATTCAATATTCTTCGTCAACACCACAATTTAAAGGCATCAATTCTTCTTCAGCCTTCCTTATTCATTGTCCAACTTTCACATGCATATGAAGGAACTGAAAACACCATGGCTTGGATCAGGCGCACTTTAGTCCTTAAAGTGATATCTCTGCTCTTCAACACTTCACTATACTTTACGTGCAGCCACAATAACCAAAACAATCTGGTACTGGTACAATGACAGACACACAGACCAATGGAATAGGACTGAGAACCCAGAAGTAAATTCATCCAGCTATGGAGAGCTGATCGTCAACAAAGGGTCTTTGTCTTATAAGAGGCTCATGTATGCTTCAGGGTTGGAGATTCATCTGGTTTATTCATCCATCCTCTCATTTCAACAGTCGTCTTCCTGAGTGCCTACTATGTTCCATGTATAAGCATAAAACCAAAAACCAAACTCGTTACCGTGGAGTCGATTCCGACTCATAGTAACCCTACAGGACAGAGTACAACTGCCCCAGAGGGTTTCCAAGGAGCAGCTGGTGAATTTGAACTGCCAACCCTTTAGTTAGCAGCTGAGCTCTTAACCACTGTGCCACCAGGGCTCCCAGAAATGAGGAAGGCAGGGTGGAAATGGGGAGAGTGCTGACACATTACGGAAATAGCAACCAATGTCCCAGAACAATTTGTGTGTGAATTGTTGAATGGGAAACTAATTTGTTGTGTAAAATTTCACCTACGACGTAATACAAGGTTCAAAAATAAGAAGATACTAAAGAAATTCATGCTCCTTAACTGAAATTTCTCATGTAGGAACCTATCCCCTCAAAATAGAAATCTGGCAGATTTGAGTACAAAAATGTCTGATAACGTTGCTGTTTTTATAGCAAAAAAATGGGGCATGATTTAAATGGCCACTAACAGAATAGTTAAATAAACTATAATACTAATTAGTACAGTACAGTATGGATTTGATAAAAAATGTATGCAGTCATTAAAAATATTTTAAAAGACATTTAATGATGTTGGTTTGACATTTCCTACAAATATGCATAAATAAAAGATACTCACCCTTGGAATAATGTAGGGTAGGTAAATTTCAAGACAGACAGGACATACTGAAAAACAAATGACAAATTAATGGACATTTCAAATTACAGAGAATTGATAGACCATATAATCAGAGAAATTCCTACTGAAGAACGACATAAGTGCACTCAAGTTTCAAAAAGGCGGTTGTTGTTGTTAGCTGCTGCTGAGTTGGTTACTCATGGCGACCCCATGTGTGTCAGAGTAAGAACTGCTGCACAGGGTTTTCAATGGCTGTGACCTTTCAAAGCAGATTGCCAGGCCTGTCTTCTGAGGTGCCTCTGGGTGGGTTCAAACCGCCAACCTTTCAGCTAGTAATCAAGTGTTTACCCATTTGTGCCATTCAGAGATTCCTAAAAAGGCCTTTATTCCCACCAAAAAAAAAAAAAAAAACAACTAGGGAAAAAAATTACCTTCTAAGACAAACTAAAGAGTGTGGGCTACTATTCCCTAGGGCCATCAGAGCCTTACAACTATTGGGAGCTGAAAATTTGCTGGGGAATGGAGGTTGGCACCATGAACATAGAGAAACACAGGGCTGGGTCCAATGCTGCAGATGCCCAAACGCTCAGCATGTTCCCAGGCCCCAGAAACGTCATGTTGTGACTGCAGCAGCTCCAGAGAAAATCGGACAGGCCCCTGGGTACAGTGTGCCTTCTCAGCAGTATCCACTGTATCTATCATTCAGTTTATCGTTTAGTTTGGCTTTTGCATTCTGAGGGGTTTTTTTTTTTCTAATGAATTTAGCTTGAATGACTTATAAATTTTGCTGTATTTTGGCATTTTAAGGATTTTTTAAAACCAACCCAGCTAAGGTCAATTTGTATTTCTATTATGTCTTTTGATCAAAGTTACAGCACTTTACGAATGGGGACCTGTACTGGGTCATTCTGGGTATCTTTTTCTATTTTTCTACTATTGAGTACTTTTTAAAAATTTTTAAACTCTGAAACCATTAGTTTTAGTCAAGGACTGCACTGATTCTTCAAATGATCTAAAAAAAATGGAGCGGACTGGTACTGGACAAGTTTACGTATCTTTTTTTCCCCCTGTGGGGTAGCCTACATAGCATTTCCCTTGTATGAGCTCCTGAATGTCACAATTATGGCTGTCTGTGCTCTGTTCTATATTTATTCAGAAATGGACTTTCATTCTTCACTGAAGTCTATTTACTCACATAATTCAATGTGTCCCTCCCCACTTTTCTCTGATATTTTCACCCTAAAATGGAGAAAGGATTAAGGGAGCCTCAGGGTCATGGCCTGGACAACTCTTCATAGCCTTCATTAAGATACCAAGTATTTATTTAGTTTATTGTGTGCTTAGCCTTGTCCTAGATACTGAAAAAAAAACTGAAGGAGATACAAAATCCTTGAATCTCACCTCACCTTGTTAAAGAACAGTGGAAAAAAAAAAAACTGTAATCCAAGTCCTAAAATTTCTCCTTTCAGCAAATCCTCATGTCACTGGAAAGTGCTGCTCCAAGCAAAATGCTATATGGCAGAACAACAAGACCCTAGCTCTGTGTGTTTCCCAGAGGAAAAGAAGGAATCACTTGGGAACCAATGAAAACCCATTGCCTTCAAGTCAATTACAACTCATAGCAGCCCTATAGGACAGACTAGAACAGCCCCACAGGGTTTTCAGGGGTGTGATCTTTACAGAAGCAGACTGCCATGTCTTTCCCCCACGAAGTAGCTGGCAGGTTCAATCTGCCAACCTTTCAGTTAGCAGCAGAGCTCTTAACTATTGCACCACCAGGGCTCCTTGGAACCTTTGAAAGGAGAAGAGAAGCTGACTTTGCCTCCAGGCTAACCATTGAAGAGCTATGAGAGGAAGAAGGCAAGGCAGCTAGCTGTCTGGTCTCCAGGTTACTGTTGGTAACTCCCACAGGACAAGAAACTCAGGGCCTAGGCTCTCCTAGAAACGCCACACAGCTAGGAAAGCAAGATGCAGTGTGATGGGTCACTCTTGTGTGGTCTTTCCAGCTATGGTCTTGTAACTCCCACCCAAGTGACTGGGCACAACTATATGATAAGGTAATTGTGGTTCACTAAAGGGATTGGAAACCCTGGTAGCATAGTCGTTAAGAGCTATGTCTGCTAACCAAAAGGTTGGTAGTTCGAATCCACCAGGCGCTCCTCGGAAACTCTATGGGGCAGTTCTTTTCTGTCCTATAGGGTCGCTGTGAGTTGGAATTGACTCGACGGCAATGGGTTTTTTTGGTAGAGGGATTAGTCAGTTTTGCTGTCCCCACTAGGCTTGAAATGAGCCACCCAAAGGCTAGAAAGAGAAGATTCCACCACCCCACCAAGGAAGAACAGCCAGGATCCAGGATCTCTGCACTAAGAGAGCCAGAAGACAGAGAGACAGAGCTCGAGAAGTGGCTGCAGAGACCCGGCAGCAGGAGACAGTGTGATGGGCTTCCCAGCCAGAGAAGAGAGAAAACTGAGTGCCTTTGGGCAAAGGCCTAGGGCCAGGGAGAGGTGTCCCTGTGAGCAGGGCTGAGAAGAGGCTGTCCTGATAGAAGAGCTGTATCCTGAGTGGTCCTGAGCTTGAAATGCAGCTGTTATTTCCCTTATAAACCCCATAATCGTAAGTACTGTCTGTGAGTTCTGTGTGGCCATTGCAATGAATTCTCAAACCCAGCAGAGAAGCAGAGAGTGCTGTGGGAGAGACGAATGGTGCCAGAAATGGTAAAGCTGACGCAGAGAGGAGGCATGTCTGACCTCCTCCTCATAGGAAACAGCCTTGGGCTATTCATCTTGAGTCTCCTTTCCCCCTTGTGAACTTAGAGGAGGTCAGACACTGCCCCTACGCTGTTTCTACACTAGAACTCAAGGGTGAGGTGCTTTTTCCTCCCTCTTTACCTAATGTAGTTTCCTTTCACACTCACTTGCTGTTTCAAGTTTCCAACAAAAATCATTCACTCATTTAAATAGTAGAAGGGATGTATAAGATTTTTAAAAATGAATTTCCTTTCTAGAAACACAGAGAACAGTTCAAGGAGAAAACTATACTGATAAATATGGAAATAAGGAAACTATCATAGAGTATTCCAAATAGTGGAAGAGAGCTTTCTCTATTCTAGACAAGAAATCCTCACTAATTCAAAACATAAATAATTTGGCAAAGACTAGATGCAGGACAATATGTTTGTGGAGTGTCTCCTACACAAGTCTCTTCCTACATGGCCTTTGATCCCGCCATGAGGCAGCAGCAGAACCCAGCCTTGGCTGCCTGAACGATGTATGATTGTCCCGGCTGAGAAGATGAATCAACAGCAAAGTCCAAGCTTCTAAGAGTTACAACATTCCTCACCAGAGGCCTCTTATGAACAACTCACTCTCCTACCGCTGCCTGGGCCTCACATCTCTCCACCCCTCTTGGTTCCACCTCCTTCTTCCTCTGTATAATCTCCTCGGTCTCCACGTCTTTTCTACCTTCTGCTGTTCTTATCCTACTCTCTCCATTCAGGTCTGACACTTCCCAACAGCCCTAAGCCAAAGCATTCCAAATAATCATGAAAAATGTTTAAATCCTGAGGGTCTACAGGAATCTATGATTTCTACTACTTAGATTATATGTTCCTGCAGACATGACAATTTAATTTTATCTAGCACTGTGAGCTGCCACCCATGTGTCAGTTTGTCATACTGTGGTTGCTTGCATGTTGCTATGGTGCTGGAAGCTATGCCACCGGTATTCCAAACACCAGCAGGGGTCACCCGTGAAGGACAGGTTTCAGTGGAGCCTTCTAGACTAGAACAGGCTGGAAGACAGGCCGAGCGATCTACTTTAGCCAACGAAAACTGTATAACTCACAATATTACCCAACATAGCCCCCTAGGTTGCAAAAGACACCAAATACACAATGGCTGCAACAATGGACATCACATCAATGATCATGAAGATAACACAGGACACGGCAACATTTCATTGTTTGTACACAGGATTGTCATGGGTCGGGGCTGACTCAACAGCAAGTAATAAGAACAAGCACCCTGAGGCATTATGCACGTGGAAGGGATTCAGTCTTTAGTACACAGATTATAAAATGGTGTGGTGCCCCAACAGATATAAACATAACTTCACAAATGAGGATGTACATCCAGAGGGGGCATAAATTTCTGTGAACTAAACACTATGTGCCTGTTGGATTTTTTTTGCTTAGATATACATTTGTTTGTTTTTCTGACCAATGCCTTGGCTTGTGGACTTCATAAAAGACGTGTTACTTTGCCCCTTCTGAATATTATATGGAAATAAAAAGCAGGTTAGTCTGTTTTAAAGCAAAACATTGTCAATAGATCCATCAGGTGAGCTAAACAAATTAGAATGGTTGAGTAAAAAGGGCATTTCACAATTTCACATATTCCTGAATTGGTGCCACAAAAGACCAAGATTCTATCTTCTTTTAGCTTAGCTACCTGTCCCCCGTGAAGAAAAAACAAGTCTGTTAAAAGCTAATTACTGTGTCATACACTAAGAGAAAGATCATCTTTCCTTCCTCCCTCTCTTTCTTCTTTCATTCCGCAGTAACTACCACTTACCTTATTGAGTATTTGCTACCACCACTTTGGGCACTAGTCCAACCACTCTACAAACATTATTTCAATTAATCTTCACAGAAACCCTTTGAAGAAGGTTTTTTTTTAATCCCATTTTAAAGATTATAAGATGCAGATTTAGAGAGATTAAATACCAAAGCCAAGTGGGTGGAGCTGGGATGCAAACCCATTGCTGCTTATCAGCAAGGCTGTATTAATAGATCTTCAAAGCTCCATCACCAGAACTGACATCAACTGGAGGGAGGGGGAGGGCTCAGGAGTATCCTGTGAATAGACCCAGGACAGACACAAATGCTAAGATAGAAAGTATAAGAAAATGCAACAACAGCTTTTTTTAAGAGCCCAATGTGTGTGGGTAATAGATACTCTAAAGTGGGAATAGGTGGTCCTGAGCAGTATCAATTCTGGCCAAGCCTGAGCCCAGGACAAGAGATGATGGCCCACCCACGTCCACAGCATTTCCATGCATGATACCAAACCCAAGGCCAGCTGCCCCCTCCTCACAAAGGAAAAAACCACCACCAACTCCGATTTACCAGTGATCCCCAACCTTTGTCAAGCACCACCTCTTTTCTGCCTCCTCATAAAAAGGGTTTTCTGACATTATTTTACATTAAAAATTAACTTTACGTTTTACTTTTAAAGATAACTCCACTAAAACCTCTTGAATAGGTCAGAAGTGCCTGGTATGAGGACATATTATTAAGCACAGGTTTGGAAATCAGTGGTGTGACAGGAGATGGAGTAATGTATTTAAAGACTCCTGGAACCTGGTGGGATTCTGGGGGAGGGGCGTGCCTAGAGAAGAAGGCAGGGTGTGTCTGATTTCTTCTCCCACTAGTCTTCCTTCCCGAGGAAACTGAAGCCAATTTTCTTTCCCTTAACAGTAGTCCACAGCCCCAAATTAAGTTCACTGGAATTCGCCAGTCAGAAGATCCTATTTCCCAGGTGATGGACAGGGTGCTTTACAGGGAGTGAAACAGGGACTCTACAGTCCAACAAATCTGACCTAAAGCACAGAGTCGGTTTCTTCTCCACCCATATCAGGAAAAGATAAGAAGCTGGAAGCTGCATTTGTACACGTATGTCGGACTCATATCTCCCACGTGCCATAGCCTCCCCGGGCCCGCCTCCCCTCACCTTATTCATCAGGTAAGAAGCCAGGAAGCAGGCACAAAAGGTGAGGCCAGCCAGGGACCTCCTCAAACACATCTGTCAACTCGCTCCCCTGCCCGGGGAGTGGCGGTGCCCACCCAAGCAAGCCCCGCCACAGCAGAAACCCGACGGGCGGGGCCCGCGCCGAGGATCTCTTTGCGCCGAACTCCACCAATCAGAGCCGGGACCGCCCTCCCTCCCATCCCGGCTCCTGCCTCTTTAAAGGGGCCGCGCCTCCCAGAGCCACAGTCCCGGGGCGAATGGGGCAGGCGCTGACCTGGCAGCTTGGTAGTGGGGAAGAAACAGGGTGGGCGGGAGTCAGGCCTCCGACCGCCTGTAGAGAAAGGTTGGACCGTAGTCGTTGTCTTCTGAAAGTCGTAGGAGAGAAAGAAAACAGTTTACAAAAGAGTTCACAACGTCCCATTACTGCTTAAAGAAAAATGTTCGTAGTTATCTCTAAACGGTGAGACCGAAATGATGCTTGTGCTTTTTGTGAATTTTCCACATTGAATCTGTATGAATTTTGCAATCACACAAAAAAGCTTAACACCCACCCAAGTGACCATCTGCAGTACCCAGTCGCCTAATTTTGAATGACCACCCCCCACACGCAAAAAAAAAGAAACAAAAAAAGAAAGAAATGATTGTAACGAGTCAAAGGGGTCCATGGTTAGCACTCAAGTACTAGCAGGAAGGGTGACAGTTGGAACCTACCCAGAGGCACCTCGGAAAACAGGCCTGGTGATCTCTCACCACCTTGAAAACCTGTGGTGCGCAGTGCTACTCTGACACACGTGCGGTCACCGTGAGTCAGAATTGACTCTGCTAGGGGGCAACTGACAAGGCATATAGAACGGTGATGTATACAAAAAATATATATTAATCACCTCTACGTTCCTCTTAACCATTATTACCGGCCAACTAACCAATTAATAGCTCCTAATTTTTTTTTTTTAATAGAAGCCTGGAAACCCCTGGTGGCTAGTGGTTAAGTGCTACGGCTGCTAACCAAGAGGTTGGCAGTTCGAATTCGGCAGGCGCTCCTTGGAAACTCTATGGGGCAGTTCTACTCTGTCCTATAGGGTCGCTATGAGTTGGAATCGACTCGATGGCAGTGGGTGCTGTGTGTGTGCTGAATAGAAGCCTGGAAACCCTGGTGGTGTAGTAGTTAAGAGGTATGGCTGCTAACTGAAAAGGTCTGAAGTTCAAATCCACCAGGTCCTCCTTGGAAACCCTATGGGGCAGTCCTACTCTGTCCTATAGACTCACTATGAGTCAGAATTGACTCAACGGCAATGAGTTTGTTTTTTAATAGGAGCCCTGGTGGCTCACTGGTTAAGAGCTCAACTGCTAACCAAAGGGTCTGCAGTTCAAATCCACCAGTCGCTCCTTGGAAGCTCTATGGGTCAGTTCTATTCTGTCCTACTGGGTCGCTCTAAGTTCAGTCCATTCAAACTTCTAATGACTCTATAGGGAAAAGTAAAACTACCCCATAGGGTTTCCAAGGCTGTAATCTTTACGGAAGCAGACTGTAGGGACACAAGATTTCATCATAGCCGCGCTCTGGTCAAAGCAGGCCCTTGGCTATGGTCCTAGAAATGGTTCCAATCGTTCCAAGCCGATGAGAAGCGGCCGGGGTCTTAGGACAACAGCTCTCGTCCTTGGAGCCAGGAAAAACAGCTCTCATTAGCCTTGGGCACATGAGAAGAAGCCGCCCTCGCTTGAGTTTGATTATGCTTAAGTCCTAGATCTTAGGAAAACAGCTGCATGCATCTTTTGTTTTCTGTTTCCCCTTTAAATTTCTCTGCCTCTTTGGCTTGGCACGGAAAATACTCCAGCCGGCTGCCACTACAGAGAGCAACTGCTTGCCCATGTAAGTTTCCCTGAATAAAAGTATGGATCTGGAAAGGGCTATATGTCAGTTCTTCGGATTATCTTCCAGGACACATAGTGAGGGTCTTTCCTTGCTGGGGCTGTCCTCCAACACAGACTGTCACGTCTTTCTTCTGCTGAGCGGCTAGTGGGTTCCAACCGTTGGCGTTTCCATTAGCAGCCAAGGGCTTGACCACTGCCCCACCAGGACCCGTGGTTAATAAAATTGAGGAAATTAAGCCTCCTCAAGGTCTGTTTGGGGCCCTGGTGGGGCACTAGTTAAGAGCTCGACTGCTAACAAAAGACTGGCAGTTCGAATCCACCAGCAGGCAGTTCTACTCTGTCCTGTTGTTGTTGTTAGGTGCCCTGGAGTCAGTTCCAACTCATAGCGACCCTAAGTACAACAGAATGAAACACTGCCTGATCCTGCATCATCCTCACAATCGTTGTTATGCTTGAACCCATTGCAACTGTGTCAGTCCATCTCCTTGAGGGTCTTCCTCTTTTTCACTGACCCTTCACTTTGCCAAGCATGATGTCCTTCTCCAGGGATGGATCCCTTCTGATAGCATGTCCAAAGTACGTGTGATTTAGTCTTGCCTTCCTTGTTTCTAACGAGCATTCTGGTTGTACTTCTTCCAAGACAGATTTGTTCATTCTTTTAGCAGTCCATGGTATAGTCAATATTCTTTGCCAACACCACAATTCAAAGGTGTCAATTCTTCTTCGGTCTTCCGTATTCATTGTCCAGCTTTCACATGCTTATCAGGCGATTGAAAACACCATGGCTTGGGTCAGGTGCATCTTAGTCTTCAAGGTGACATCTTTGCTTTTCAACACTTTAAAAAGATCTTTTGCAGCAGATTTGCCCAATGCAATGCGTCTTTTAATTTCTCGACTGCTGCTTCCATGGGTGTTGATTAGGGATCCAAGTAAAATGAAATTCTTCACAACTTCAATCTTTTCTCCATCTATCATGATGTTGCTTATTGGTCCAGTTGTGAGGATTTTTGTTTTATTTATGTTGAGGGGTAAGTCATACAGAAGGCTGTGGCCTTGTTGATCTTCATCAGTAAGTTCTTCAAGTTCTCTTCACTTTCAGCAAGCAAGGTTGTGTCATCTGCATAATGCAGGTTGTTAATGAGTCTTCCTCCAATCCTGATGCCCCATTCTTCTTCACATAGCCCAGCTTCTCAGATTATTTGCTCAGCATACAGATAAAACAGGCATGGTGAAAGAATACAACAGTGACACACACCTTTCCTGACTTTAAGCCACACAGTATCCTCTTGTTTTGTTCAAACAACTGCCTCTTGACCTATGTACAGGTTCCTCTTGAGCACAATTCAGTATCCTTGAATTCCTGTTCTTCACAAAGTTATCAGTAATTATGGATAACTCTGTCCTACAGGGTTGCCATGAGTCAGAATCGACTCAACAGCAACAGGTTTTGTTTTGGTTTGGGTTTTTTTTTTGGTTTTGAGGTCTATTTGGCTATAAAACCAACCAAACAAACAAAAAAAGCAAACCCCTTGCCGTCAAGTGGATTCCAATTCTTAGCGACCCTATAGGACAGAATAGAAATGCCCCCATAGAGTTTCCAAGGAGCGCCAGGTGGATTCAAACCGCCAACATTTTGGTTAGCAGCCACAGCATCTAACCGCTATGTCACCTGGGTATAGAGTTCTGTAATCTCAATCCCAGGTCTGATCTCATTACTAACTTTATAGTCAAAGACATAAAAAGCCATTTTAAATAAATTGTTGATTTGGTGGTGCAGTGGTTAAGCGCTCAGCTGTTAACAGAAATGTTGGCAGTTTAAACCCACCAGCTGCTCCATGGGAGAAAGATGTGGCAGTCTGCTTCCATAAAGATTACAGCCTTAGAAACCCTAGGGGCAGTTCTACTGTGTCCTATAGGGTCACTATGAGTGAGAATCAGGGCTTCCAACTGGTTCGAATTGGTTCCATCATGGCCGAACTGGAACAGACCCAGGTTTTTACAATTTGGGTGATCTGGAATGATAACCAGAACAGGAAAAATTAGTATGAAGCCCTGGAATGGGAAACTCAAATGAGGTGTAGTGAGCCCTTTCGGGAGTCTATGCGTGAGACTGAATTATTGGCAGACTGTGGAGAGCGACATATATTCAAAGCTGTGCAGTCTGCTGCCCTCTTTGAGTTGGGCACCGCTGTTTCCAACTCTGCTCAAAATCCAATGAGCAAGAGATTTGGTTAGTAGGCAATGCTTACTCTGCCCTTGTTTTCTAGCAGGGCTTCAACTCATAATATTTCCCATTCTGGTTTGTGTTCCAGTTCACCCAAATTTAAAAAAATTCAAATCTGTTTCAGTTTGGATTCCTCAACCACGACTGAACTGAGAAGAACGGGTTCAAAGTCCTGGTTGGAATCGCCTCGACTGCAACAGGTATGTTTCATAAATAAATGGAATCATGCAATATGTGACCTTTTGTGTCTGGCTTCTTTATTTTTTTTTATTGTGCTTTTGGTGAAAGTTTACAGCTCAAGTTAGTTTCTCCTACAAAAATGTATGCACACATTGTTATGCGACCCTAACTGCTATCTCTATGAAGTGACCACAGATTCCTCCTTTCTATCTTGAATTTCCCACGTCCATTCAATCAGCTCCTGTCCCTTTCTGCCTTCTCATCTTGCCTCTGGACAGGAGCTGCCCATTTAGTCTCGTGTATCTACTTGAACTAAGAAGCACACTCTTCATGAGTATCATTTTATGTCTTATAGTTCAGGTATCCTTTGCTTGAAGAGTTGGCTTCGGGAATGGTTTTAATTCTGGGTTAACAGAGAGTCCAGGGACCATGTCTTCTGGGGTTTGTCCAGTCCTAGTCAGACCATTAGGTCTGATCTTTTTACTGGAATTTGAGTTCTGCACCCTACTTTTCTCCTGTTCCATCGGGGACTGTCTGTTGTGTTCCTTGTCAGGGTGGTCACTGGTGGTAGCCAGGCAGCATCTAGTTCTTCTGGTCTCAGGCTGATGGAGTCTCTGGTTTATGTAGCCCCTTTTGTCTCTTGGGTGTGTCTGGCTTCTTTAACTTAGCATAATGCATTCAAGTTTCATCTATGTGGTGGCATACATGTATCAGTACTTCATTTCTTTTAACGGCTGAATAATATTCCATTCTATGTATATGCCACATTTTGTTTATCCATCCATCTGTTGATGGTCATTTGAGTTGTTTCCACCTTTTAGCTATTCTGAACCATTCTGCTGTGAACACTGGTATACAAATAGGCATCCTTGTTTTAAATTCTTTTCGGTATATACCTAGGAGTGGAATTGCTGGGTCATATGGTTAAGCACTTGACTACTAGCTGAAAGGCTAGCAGTTCAAACCTACCCAGAGGTGCCTCAGAAGACAGGCCTGGTGATCTGCTTCCAAAAGGTCACAGCCTTGAAAACTCTGCAGAGCAGTTCTACTCTGCACACATGGGGTCGCCATGAGTTAGAATCGCCTTGCCAGCAACTAACAACAAGGACATGGTAATTCTATACTTAACTTGTTTTTATTAGAGAAATATACACACAACAAAATATGCATTTCATCAATTTCTACATGTACACTTCCGTGTGTGCTTTAACTTTTTGAGGAACCACCACAGAGGCTGCACCATTTTACATTTCCACCAGCAATGCACAAGTTTCCAATTCTCCCACATCCTCCCTAACGCGGCATTTAGCCCACTTTCAACTCCTTAGTTCCATCATGTCCTTTCTGCCACTAAACTTCTCTGCTCCAAAAAAAAACAAACCAAACCCACTGCCATCAAGTTGATTCTGACTCGTAGCGACCCCGTAGGGTTTCTAAGGCTGTAAATCTCTGTGGAAGTAGACTGCTACATCTTTCTCCTGCAGAGCCGCTGGTGGTTTCAAATTGCCCACCTTGCAGTTAGCAGCCGAGTGCTTAACCACTGCCCCACCAGAGCTCCTTTCTCTACTCCAGCTTTATCAAAATCTCCTGTCCCTTGACTCCCTACATTCTTCCTAAAAGTCACCTTGTTTATTTCCTTCAATAGCCACTAGAGACCGCATGCTTCATTATGTGTGATTTTGAAGTCCCAGAACCTCAGTCTCCTAATCCATAAAATGGGATAACAATACCCCTATAAATTATTTCAAGGACCAAATGAGCTAATGTATTTAAAGTACTTAATACTTATGTAAGCAATACTTAATTACACAGTAAGCGCTCAATAAATTTCTATTTCTGGCCCATATTTTTTCTTATAAACTCCAGGTTGCCTACCAGCCGTTTTTAACAGCCTTCATTCAGTTTGTTCATTCACAAATATTTATTGAGTGCTTATTATATGCCAACACCATGCTGTGAACAAAATAAACATGGTCCCTGCTCTCATGGACAACAAAGAAAAAAAGGGCAAATAAATGTGTATTTACAAATTTTGATAAGTGCTATATAGAAAAATGTAGCATGTCCAAAATTAACTTTATTATCCTCTCTCCAATCAAGGCTTCAGGCACCACCATTCATCCAGTCAACCAAGTCAAAAAAGCAGAAGTCATCTTAGACTCCAGGACCTCCACTTAGATGCCTCACCTCCCATGCCACCCTGCCCACACCCAGCACTGTCCAACACCAGAAACCAAAACACAAAAACAAAATTTTGGAAGAGAAATGAAAGCAACATTGGAATATTCGAAGTCGCCTTAAAGAAAAAAAAAAAAGTTTCTGAGACCTGAAATTAGACTGAAGGTATTAACACATTTAAAGATGTGCCCATGAACAACAGATGTCCAGGTGACTCTCATCCTCAGTGAACAGAGAGGTTTTCCAGTCTCCAGCCTCACAACTCTCCAGTCTACCCTTCACAGCTGTCAGAATTCTCTTTCTAATAAGCAAATCTGAAGATACGATTGTCCTCGTTTAATGACTCCTTATGGTCTAAACTCTGGAGTCCTTGGTCCTGGGCTTGCCTACATTCTGCAACCCAATCTTGTATTTTGCTCCCCTGTTGAACCCTAGGTCTGGCCATGCCAAACCACTTGCCCTTTTCCAATACATGCTGTACGTATACAGCCGCCCTCTGGTGGAAGCCCCCACTTCCCTTACAACCTGTCTGATTCCTGATCACTTTGCAAGACTCAGCTCAAGTGTCTCCTACTCTAATGAGCCTTTCCCGAAAATTTGGTAGAGCTGATGTCTCCCTACCTTACATTCTACTGGGTCCTGCACATGCTTCTATGATAGTATCTTTAGCACTTAATTACTACTTGCATGTTTACGACTTCAAGGTCCACGAGGACAGGTACCTGTTTTTATTCAGATTTGTCACCCCAATGCTAGTCATTTTAGAAAACACTCAGTAAAAATTCATTGAATAAATGATCTAAAAAGAATATCCAGATCCTTCTACTTTCAACTTCTGATCCCTCAGTCGCACATTCTTGTCACACACTGTAACTAAGCCTTTCCTTCTGACCTACTCGCTTCCTTTTTTATTTTTTCTTTTGAAACTCTTGGCTAATTTATTAGAAGGTTCCAATAACTTGTCTAGGTCATCCTCTCGTCTTATCTCCTTTTATCTAAAGTCATGAGGTCCATTTAATTTCTGGTTCTACCCATTTTTCTTCAACTACATACGTATGTTACCCCATTGGGTTCCGTGCCCCAGAGCAGTTGAGCCAATGAAATGTGCTCCAAGTCAGAAAGAGTGAGAAAGTTTATTCAGGAGATGTATACGTGATCGGGGACCCGGCAGTCTCCATGGAGTCCTGAAGAGCAATTTAGAGCTTATATATTATTTTGGCAAGGATTACTTAATGTTTTTAAGCACATAGCCCACAGATGGTCATATACAGCACAAAACAACTACAAAAAACTCTTCATTAAACTAAAGATATGCATGTTGGACATGTGGACTCTAATCTGTATGTTTGTAACAGGCTGGAAAAACTTGCATAAGAATCTCTCGGCTAGTGGAACTGGCCAAGTCCACTCTGACTAGATGAGGTACAAGAAAGAAAGTTGCAGATCAAAAGCCCCAGGCAGCCTTCCTTGCTGCTGTCTTACAGGCAGAAGGCTGTTTCTCAAGAGAACAAAGAAGAGGAGAGAGACCAAGGCCCCAAGAGCGGAGAGAGCTCCTCACCCCTTTGGAAGAGACCAGCGCTGCTGGTGCAATAAAAAATGTTTAGAAATTACTTAGAGCATCATTATGGTGTTAGTTATGTCTAGCTCTCAATCGCCCATTTTGAATAGGAGAAAACATGTTGCAAAGTATTAGGGTCACATGTATCTCAATAATTTATCATTTGAATACTAAGGGGGAACACGATTTCCACACATATCTGCAGTATGGACATTTGTCAAGCACAGGTCTTTATCCCATATATAGTTTATAGTTTTGCCTGATTTTAGTTTGGATTATTTAGAGGATTCAGAACATGTTCTGACCTGGGATGGAAAGAGGATAAGGACCGTGTGCTAATGGAAACCAAGGTCATTATCCCAGGAATCTCAAGTATGGACAGTTAGGGATCCTGGCTCAGGACTGCCATTTAGGGAAAACGGTGTTATTCAGTGTGCATTTCTAGAACGTCTTGTGAAACTGTTTTAACTTTCCTGGAATCCAGATTTTTGGGTCCATGCAGTTGGGGTGACCCACCTAGGCCATTTGCCCTTGGGTGTCCTTTTGAAGCTTGGGCCTTGGAGAAACTGGTTCCTGGGGGTTGCCTTATGAGTCAAACAATGGTCTAGGTAAACTAATAAGATAGTTTTGTTGTAGGCATTGTGCTCTTTTGAAGAATTCAATCAGTTTCTGGAAACAGACTCCAAGAGTCAGAATGGGAGCTATGTTTAGGGTAAATCAGTAATTATTTTAATTGTTCTTGTCCAAAAATAACGAACACATACTCTATTGAAGTGAAAGCAAGGAGATTTATGGAAGATTTGAAAACAGTACAAACTGGGGAAACCTATGATCTCACAAAGTGAAATAAATACTCCCAAGAAGGGGAGGGGAAAAAGGGTAAATATATGTGGTATAATCAGGAAATAATGGTGCAAAATCTATGATTGGTGCTTGCTGAGGTAAGGTAGTCAGAGGCAGGATATCCCGAAGCTGGGAACCTGAGGTGGTTGGTTACACAGGATAATTGCAGTAGTAAATATAGGGGTGTATAGATGGCCGCAAGATGATTATAAAGTATTTCTTCCCAAGGACATTTGGTTTAAAAAATAGGTAGGGGAACAATATATTTCTTGTGGGTAGTCAGCTCTGGACACGTCTGATCAGCTTAAGGACATCAGGACTCTTGCAGGAATACTCTTCCCTTATCCCTGGCTTAACCACAAAGAAGGAAAATGTTTCTTAGTTACAGGCTTTTTTAAGTCTGTACAAAGGTCACTGAATGAAGAGAAGTTAGCAAGCATTGATATGGAGTTCAGACCCAGACTAGCCATTTTACTGGGGTCAAGTGCCTCTGTTGGGGGCTTCTACACATTCTTGAAAACAATGCTGTATGAAAACCCTTACTGACCAAAAATTTGTTTATCAGTTCTGTTCTGACCCTTTTTTTCTACAGGGATATTGTTAAGATTTGATATAAGAGTGTTTCGAGGTTCTCTCATCTTCGGAACATTTTTGATTCTCTAGTCAAAATGTTACCCTGATTTGCAAATCGTATATTAAATAAACTTCAATCAATTTCTATTATTGGCTTAATATGACTTTTTGTTTTAATAGTCTGGATGGTTTGCATACAGGCACTACAGAGCCAGTGTTGACAGGTGAAAACCCCAGGTTTTGCTTGGTGTGGCTTGTTACAGCCAATAAACAAGAGGCCGAGGTGGGAGATTAGAAAGATGCCTTTATTTCATTGTACAAGGAAAGGAGCAATTGGGGTTGTTACCTCCAATACTGCTCAGAGGCAAGTTGGGGAGGTGGGCTTTATCAGAGAGCAGACAAGGAAATATAAATTTATCATGAATATTCAGGATTGACATTTATGCAGGCACTCAGGGCTTGGGGATGACTATGCATTTTCTTTAGTCAAGGGTTCCATTCTCCACGCTGGAGGAAGAGGTTGATTTTTCTTTATTATGATATTAAGTCTCCACCCAGAGGTAGGTTGAGGCCATCTATGGTTATCTTGTCAAGGTCGATTTCAGAAGAATGTGGAGCCCATTTTGCTCCATGTAAGAGGATAAGCCAGAGCAGGTGTCTCTCAGAAGGGTTGGATTCTGAGGCTGCCTGTCTCACCAGTGCTTGGAGCCGGAATGCGTGTGTTCGTTCGACACTTACTAGCTTTGTCATTTATTAGCTGGATGACCTTGGGCAAGTTACTTTACCTCTCTGTGCTTCAGTTTCATCATGAGTAAAATGACGATAATGATAGAACTTGTTCCTTAGGGTTATTCTCAGGATTAAACGAGTTAATTTGAACAATGCCTGAAACACAGTAAGTGAAATGTAAGGCTTAGTTATTTTTACACAGTCACTTTTTAAGAATCTCCCTACAAAATACTGAACCAAAACTTTTACTATACAGACTGATTTTTGCTCAATGTTGTTTTACAAATTTTCACGCTCACCGCCCCGCCCCCAAACAACTGCAATAGCAACAAAAACCGACTGTCTTTTTCAGTGTCTTTCCTTTCTCTGAACTTGCTATTTTCCGTCTGTTACCTTCTCAGTTTAGATTTCACTGGGGAAAGAATGAATGAACAAAGCCTCGTTTCTTTATAATCCACACAGTCTAGCCTAGTTTGACTAGATCCAGTGCTAAGGGCTGTTGGGGAGGAAGAATGAGGAAGGCGGTGCGGAGATAAGGAAGGTCCTTGGACAAGGGACGTCACACCCGGCCCCTGCCCTGCCCTGCACCAGCGACCACGACTCCAAGCCTGGCCACCTGGACCTTGCACTCGGAATCCCAACGGCCAGCGGCCGGAAGTGCAGCCCGCCCGGGGGCGGGGAAAGGTGACTTAGCGAGGGCCGGGCGGCCAATCGGAAGTGATTGCCCCAACCGTGAGGGCGGAAGAGAAGAGGTTAGTTCCGGACGCGGCCGCCGTCGGCGCCATCTGTCACCTCCGCTCCGGCACCAGCTGCCTTTCCCCCCTTACCCTTTGCCTGTCTCCCCTTCGGCGGAGCCCGCTTCCCGGTCCTGCCCCGACTCTACCCTGTTCTTGTCGCTGGCTTCTTCCCCCACATGGATTTAGTTGGAGTGGCGTCTCCTGAACCCCGGCCGGCAGCGGTGAGTGGCGGCCGGGCCTGACCTACCTGTCACCCGGGCTGCTTCTTTCTCTGAAGGCCTGGAGGGGCCAGCGGGCGCGAAGGCGGCTCCTTGAGCGTCTGGGAAGGTTCCAGGGCGGGACCCTGGCCATCACGGAAAGTGGCGAGCCGGCCGCAGGGCTGCTGCGGGCGGCTGGGCAGAGTGGGGCAGGGCCTCTACCGCTCCAAAGGCCACTCGGGACGTTTTCGATCTCTTTCGGTTCTACACCTTGCTTTCTGAATCTCTGTAAAACATATGGAGTAGGACGCGCTTACAGATGTTTATGTTAGAGGGAAAACAGGCCTGACCTTGTTTTTCACGGGCCAAGTGAGTCAAACCCAGCGGTACACAGAAAGTTGGTTTAGGAAGTTGTTGCCTTAAGTTGACAAGTATGGTTATCCTAGTTCGATATTTTCTTGTTTTTGAAGTAGTGAAAGATAAAACCAGGCACACCCTCCCTCTCCTGTCGCTAATAACTCAGAACGGTTCTGAATTCACATTACCTGCCTGTGATTTAATGTTTAAACTTTCTCCCGTAATGGCAAACTTAAAAACGTTTGTTTCGCAATTGATTTC
This sequence comes from Elephas maximus indicus, assembly GCF_024166365.1. Classification (NCBI taxonomy): domain Eukaryota; kingdom Metazoa; phylum Chordata; class Mammalia; order Proboscidea; family Elephantidae; genus Elephas; species Elephas maximus. Next base: position 29,631,650 of record NC_064829.1, read on the forward strand.
AGGCTCCTCTTTTTTCACGATACTTTTTAGAAGGATGAAAAGACTCCTCTGCCGCTTTACTGAGTTTGTGTGAGAGCAAGGGCACTTTAATAAAGTGTTACTTAAGTTTGTGAAGGAATTATATTTTTTTAGCTTCATAATTGTTCTTTATATGTTAACACAACCTTTGTTCCTTTTAAAGGGTCACCTGTTAATCTTGTTGGATCTTCAGCCTACATCTTAACAGAAAATGGGAAAATGATTAGCGAATAAGTGAAAGAAAATTAATTTTATTAAACTTGTCTTAAAACTGTAGGGAGAATATAAGGTAACCCACTGGCAAATTTGTTTACCTGTGATTTTGCGTGTATTTTCTTCTAAGATCCTATTTAAAAAGTCAAGATCAGTAGACATTACTGATACTAGGAAAAACATAGTCTTCACGTTAAATTCCTTTAAACATCTATGAAAGCTGGGAAAGATGCCACATGAGACCAGCTCTGCTCAGAATACATTCTAACCTCAGCAAATTTCACTTACAAAACTAATTTACTAATAAAATATTATCAGTAATATCCCAATCTAATTCACACCATCAGAGCCTTAAATTTCCATTTTAGTCATTCAGTCAAAAATGACCCCGGGTATATTGATGTCAAAAAACATTTTGACAGGCAAAACAGTTAGAGACCACAAGTACCACTTAATCCTTTATTCTTTGACCTCATGGAAGACAGCAGTGACTAGAGAAGCCTTCATGGAGGAGCTGGAGATTTGAGAAGGATTTTGAAAAAATGGAAAAAATGTTATAGGTCAGTGATGCACAAATATTTTGGGCTTGGAACCTCTATATGCTTAAAAATTATTGAGGAGCACTTTTGTGTATGAAGGTTACGTCTATTAATCTATTGATATTTATTGTTAAAAATTAAAACTGAGAAATTTAAAATATATTTGCCATATTAAAGTCATTATATGCTAACATAAACATTTTTATGGAAAAAAGTTTATTTTCCAAAACAAACAAAAATCAGTGAAGAGAGTAGTATTGTTTTACATTTTTGCAAATCTCCTTAACCTCTGGCTTAATAGAAGACGAAACCCTGGTGGTGAAGTTGTTAAGAGCTACGGCTGCTAACCAAAAGGTTGACAGTTCAAATCCACCAGCTGCTCCTTGGAAACCCCCTGGGGTAGTCCTGCTCTGTCCTGTAGGGTTGCTATGAGTCAGAATGACTTGACAGCAGTGGGTTTAATAGGAGACACCTGTTTCTTGTCTGGTTGCAGTATGAAGAAAATCCATCTACACAGATATGTAGATTATAGCAGGTATAATTTAAAATGGGTAGTGAGAGCATGGTAGAAGGACTGAGAACAAACTGAGTTAATCTCCAAAAATGTACACATTTGTATCCTAAACCTACTACCTTAGAAATTTTTAGAAAACACAAGAATATATAAACATACATTCTATTCATCATCAGAGCGATGATGTCATCACATGGTATGAAGTCTCTGGAAAACTCCATTCTATTCTCTTGAGAGAATAAGAGTGGAAAAGGCAGATAATGTCTTAGTATTATTATGAAAATAATTTTGAACTCAAAGACTCCTTTACAGGTTTTTGGAGACCTCCCCACTCCAGGGTCCCAGGGTGCAAGTTACAAAATGCAGAACTGCAATTATGGGCAAAGAGTTTATAGTCTTCATAGAAGGATTGGTAAACTGTAGGCAAAAGTGAGGAGGTTTCTTGGAAAGGGAGCTGTAAAAATGAATTCATGGTGGTCCTCAAAATTTGTCAAGCCAAAAACCAAACCCATTTGTCACAATTACTGTTGCCTTCCAGTCAATTCCGACTCATAGCAACCCTGTAGGACGAAGTAGAACTGCCCCATAGGGTTTCCAAGGATGTAAATCTTTACAGAAGCTGACTGTCACAGCTTTCTTCTGTGAAGTAGCAGGTAGATTCGAAACACTGACCTTTTTGGTTAGCAGCTGAGCAGTACAATCACTGCAACACTGGGGCTCCTCAAAACTGTCAAGGTCATCAAAAACAAGGAAAGTCTGAGAAACTCACAGCCAAGAGGAGCCTAAGGAGACGTGAAACTAAATTTGATGTGGATCCTGAATAGGATCCTAGGACAAAAAGAATATGAAGTGAAAGTTTGAGGAAATCTGAATAAAGTATGGACTTGAGTTAATAATAACTTATCAATATTGGTTTGTTGGCGCAGTGGTTAAGAGCTCAGCTGCTAACCAAAAGGTCCGGAATTCGAATCCACCAGCTGCTCCTTGGAAACCCTGTGGGGCAGTTCTCTGTCCAGTAGGGTCGCTATGAGTTGGAATGGACTCGAAGGCAACAGGAATTGTGACAAATCTACCACACAAATGCAAGATGTTAATAGTAGGGGAAACTTGGTATGGGGTATATGGGAACTCTGTACTCGCAATTTTTTCTATAAATCTGGAACTGTTCTAAAATAAAAATTTTGTTTTTTGAAATGGATTGGTGTTGTTGTGTAGATCCAGATCACTTTTTCCAGAGACCCTTGAGAAGTGAAATTACCCACTTAAGTGTTCTGCCTAGATCTGATCTTCTGCCTGCGTGATTAGAAAATGGTGATGCTATGGGAAGTTTATGTTGATGAAGTGAATATTGGGAAATGAGAACGGATAGCTGGGATAGAGCAAGCTTATGGAGGACTTTTGAGTGCTGGTTTGAAGAGTTGAATTTGACTTCAAAATGAGTGTTGACAACCTTTCCGAAATCTCTACTTCTTTACCCTCACCGTAGGAAATTGCCTCAGTGTGAGGTGGCCCAGCTGAACTGGTCAGCAGAGGTATGGGGAAGTACAGCTCTAGAGTATGAGGCTCCGAGGAGCAGAGAAGATCAGTAGCAGTGGGACATCGGGATGTCTTAGTGCGATCTGTGGTCTCTACATGTTTCTTCTTCTTATTCAGTCTGTCTTGGGAAGTAGGTGAATATTTGCCTTAAAATAATAAAATTACTGCCTATCGTTTTTTTCCTCTTATATGGAATTGTCAGCTAATACACCTTAGCAGAATTAACGGACCACTGGCAAAAGACTAGCAAGCACAAGAAGTGAGTGGGCAAAGGGGCAGACTTGACGGTGGAGGAAAGCACGTTTGGGTAGTAGGAATGTAGAAGGCACCAGACCTCTACAGCCTGGGGACAAACCTGGCAGTTCCATTAAATATCTCCATTGTTTCCTTTTGGCATGTATTACTCAGGAAATACTTGAGTGCTTCTTTACGTCCCAAGTCCCAAGCCGTATGCTGCTCTCTGGGGATGAATTGGCCTCACCCTTCAAGGGCTCAGGCTCTATTAGAGCTCATACCTTAACAACTCTACTACAGTGATGGTCCTGCATTAACAGTGATAGGGGAGAGCCTTCTTAAGAGGAGGTGACATTTAACTGGGGGATACAGAGAAAGGAGAAGAACATGTGTGAAGGAATGGAAGGGTGAAAAGGTGCCGTATTTAGGAAATAATTCGTGTTGCTAGAGTGTAGGACATGTGAAAGATGAGACTGGAAAAATTAGGGCAAGTTGTAAAGAGTATTCATTGCTGAGAAGTTTCAATTTTATACTGTTGAGGGTAGGGCAATTTGCTTTTCATGTTCCGGAATAAGGTGATTAGCAAACTGCTAAGAGTGCAGCCTCTTGAGGCCTTGGTTCAAACCTCAACACTTCCATCTACAGTTTAATCTTGGACTATAAATAACCTCTCTGTGTCTCAGTTTCTAAATATGTAAAACGGGGATGACATTGGAACTATTCAGTTGTTGTGAGACTTAATCTTTGTGAATAATCTATTTAACTGAGTGAATTAAATATAATGAAGAGTCAGCTGTTATCTGTTAGGCTGTTAGTCATTACAAAATGTGATTGAGCATTCTGAGGTAGAGAATACACATTCATTTGCCTTTTGGAACTTGGACTTTGGAACAGATCAGACTAAGTATTTTTAGTCTAAGGCGCAGTGTACTAGTCCAGTTTTATGTGATTACAGAATCTGTAGGCTTCCTTAGTTTTTCAGTTTCTTACAAGAATTTTTGGAAAGGAACTTGCAAAAGGTGCACGTGGATTTATTAACTGTGGCTAGAGGTAAAGTTATTGGTGATATACCAGTTAACCAGTTGCCATCACATTGATTCCAACTCATAATAGATGATTAGTATTATCGGATAGCAGATTTCACTGTAATATGTGGCTCAAAGGAATTAAAACGACAGAGCAGTTAAATGTGGAAACAGGTTTCACCTGATGGTTCAAACAAATTAGAATTAGATCTTGGCCCTGGTTGGGGAATTGTGAAAAGGAACATAGGTTGGTGTTCTAGAAAAAGTAGTCTTTTAGCAATATATGGAATGAATGGGGAGCTAGAAACAAAATGGTTATCATAGGAATTTAAATGTGGGATTAAAGAGGCTTGGAGTGGTATCTGGTCTGTGCTTTCAACATGTGACTGGAAGAAAAGGAATAATTTCTCAATTAAGAACCAACAGAGCATGTGTCTAGATGTTGGGGATGAAGAAGAGGTGTCAGAGATGGCTCTGAGGCTTCCATGGGGGCTGGAAGAGTGCCAGTGCCAGTTACAGAATGGAGACGATGAAAAGGAAAATCAGTTTTCAGGGGGAAAGTGAGTTTGATTCGTGACATGCTTGGTTTAATAGCATGGGTAGAACAGTTCCTTACTCATATTTACTACTCACTCTTGGAAAGTTTAGAAGAATATCAGAGGCAGCAAATCTTTTTTTGGAAGTTGGTCCTATATAAGCCAAACTTCTAAGTTATACTCAGAATATATATATAAATGTATATATTTCATCTTTGTTTTTATCAGTTATATGTGTACAAAGTTTGAAAATCAAATACTACTGTAAAGCTTATATCAAAAAACAGTAGCTCCATGTCCCACCTCCTGCCCCGTAATTGGCTTCTTTTTAGCTGTTTTTTTTTTTTTTTGAAATTTACTCCTTTATTTATGAGTAATATTTATACTTCTGTTTTTTCCAGTTGCAGTTAATACCTATTTCCTATTATGGAATCTGAGAATTTGGTTCTGAAACTCCCATCCTGACCCCAGATATGTGTATGAACACATCCACCTCTCTCTAAACTCCTTCCAATATGGAGACTCATGTCCTTCTATTCTAGATTTCTTGACTTATTTCTTTCATGATTTTCTCTGCTTCTGTGTTCTTTCCTTTTGGAACTCCTGTTTAGATTTTTGTTCTCCAGGATTGATCCTCTACATTTTTGTGTTTTTATCTCTTCCTTTCTATCTGCCTTTTTATTCTTTTTGGGGAGGGGGCTTTCTTAGCTTGCTGCTCTAACTGCACTGAAGTTTTTATTTCTGCTATCCTTTTTTTAAAAATCAACTTAATTGAGGTATTTCTATACAATGAAATTCACCAGTTTTAAATGTACAATTTAATGAGTTTGGACAATTGTATAAATTATGTGATTGCTACTCTATTATTTTTTAAGCCCTTTTTTTTTTCCTCTGAACATTTCTTTAAAAAGAAAACCTGTGTGTATTTAATGGTTGTAATATCTTTTCCTGATTCTTTGATGTTAATTAATGATAGGTTTTTACTGAAATTTTCTTCTCTGCACGTTCTATTTCCTTTGAGTTTGTTTTCTGTTGGTGGTGGTGGTGGTGGACACGTGTCTGTATATATTGGGAGTTCTCTGTCCCGGAGGCTTTTCTCAAATATCTGGTGATTCTTGGCTATATATTTTTATGAGGCACTGAAAAGCTGATTGGAAACACAGAGGTCGTGGATGAGGTTTGTCAACGATGGGCTTTTCTGTTTGGGTTGGTCTAGGTGATTTGTTTCATTGTAGAAACCCCAGCCATCAGTATTGGGGCTCTTCAGTTTTCTCCACGAAGAATCATCCATTTTCTTGTCTGAGAGATGTAAGTCTGGTTGCTGGCATTTTCCTGGAAGCATGGGAATGGATTTGGGATTGTCACTGGTGTGTGTCAACTGCTGTTTACCCCATTTTCAGTTTGGCACTTCATCCCTATGATCGTCTGTGCCTGATGGCTCTGAGTCTCGGGCATATGTGCCGTTCAGCTTCTCCAGAGCATAAACCTCAGATTTCTGCTGGCATGGGAGAAGAATGGAATTGGGGAGAGATTCTGGGTTTCGAATGTCTTACTTAGTGCTTTAACTAATTTTCCTACAGTCAGTCCTACTCACACCTTCCCTTTTTAAAGGTACCTAGTGTCCCCGGTGGCACAGTGGTTAAGCGCGCAACTGCTAACAGAAGGGTTGCTGGTTTGTACCTACCAGCTGCTCTGTGGGAGAAAAGACCAGGCAATCTGCTCCTGTAAAGATTATAGCCAAGGAACCCTATGGGGCAGTTCTGCTCTATCTTATAGGGTCACTATGAGTCAGCGTTGACTTGACGGCACAAAACAACAACAGCGTGTCTAACTCTGAAATCTTTCTGGCCGCCTGCAGTGTGAGTCGCTTGCTTTCATAGCTTCCCCCATTGCCTGTTAAGTTCTCCTTCTGCCTTCCAGTTTCCTACTTTTTCACTCCTATTTTGTCTCTTATTCTTCTTCCTTGATGGTTTTATATCTTTTTATTCCTTTACTAATTTTAGTTGGTTTTTCAGGAGAGAGCAGAAGTAAACACTTGTGTTCAGTCTGTCTGCCTATGTAGCCACTTAACCTCCGTACTCACTATGCTGAGGATCAGAAATGTGGGTGTTTCCAAAATATTAAGATACAAGAAAGATGTTCTTTTTAAAAGGGCTATTATAAAATGACATCTTTTGCTCAAACAACATCTTGCTCTTTTCCCTAGTGTTTTTATAGTTAATATAAAACAGGTGTATACATTATCAGGCTTAGTTCAAATTGATGAAAAGACCAGCATAGTAACTACATGCATAAGTAGGGTTTACTTACCTAGGGGATACGGAACGAAGTCAGCAGAGTCTTGTGGCCAGAAGATTAGTTGTGTTCTCAGGGTTACAGAGGGGTTCAGACCTCAGAATCATCACAACGAGCGTACTTAATTGCTGATGAGATCTGAGTGAATGAGCTTTTCACCAGGCATTCAGGAAGCCTCCCTGTTCTCTCCGGATCTAGCCTTGTATGGGGGTGGAATAATTCTACAATAGGCTAGGGTAGATAAGTGCTGGGAGCTAATGTACCTCATCAGACTCAGGGTGAGACTAGATGAAACTTGATTCTGATTCACTCAGGTGTAAACCTAGTTGTCATTTATCACTCTTGAGCACTCTACCTTAACAGTTTGAGCCACGTAAATTCCTGAACCTCAAGGCTATGGAACCTAAACAAGGGTCAGTTTATCAGTTGTCTCTGGGAGTCACGTCAACAGGCCCTTAGATCAGCTTTAGGGCCTTTACTGGCTAAACCTGATTAAATATGTCACTAAAACAAATATCATCATATGCAATACTCTAAATTAGATACTGAGTAGCAGAAGGGAAAACTTTAAGAGAAATAACATGGAGGAAAAAATTGAAAAAATTCTTATCCATTGACAGAATTTTTATTTTTCTATAAATTAGGAAAGAGCACAATTTCTTTCATAACCTGATCACAGTTTGAGGCCTGCTGATAGAACATTTAGCTTTTGAAATTCAAGTATTTTGTTTATTAGTCACATCCTTTCACACAACAACCATCCACTTAATGCTTAATGCACGCTAGGCTGAGGGCAGTGGTGGTTCAGTGGTAAAATTCCTCCCTTCCATGCAGGAGACCCAGGTTTGATTCTTGGCCAGTGCACCTCGTGTGCAGCTTCCACCCATCTGTCAGTGAAGGCTTGCGTGTTGGTAAGGTGCTGAACTGGTTTCACCAGACCTTCCAGACTGAGATGAACTAGGAAGAAAGGCCTGGTCATCTAATTCTGAAAAAGTCCTCCAGTGATAAACCATATGGATTACAATAGGATTCACAGTCAGTCATGGGGTGGCGCTTATGGGGTTGTAGCTAACCACAACGATGTGCTAGGCTAGATGCCAAGATTGATACTCTAATTCCTGTAGCAAACAAGATATACAACCTTACCTTCAAAGAGGGGAGACAGAAATTACCGCAGTGATTACTATAAAGTTCAATGATTTTTAAGGTAGAGGAAGTACAAGATGGTGTGACAGCATACAGCAGGTGAACATAATCTGGACTGGTCATGAAAGGCCTTGCAGAAAAAGTGATGTTTAAGCTGAGAACTAAAGGTTGATTAAAATTAAGCTGGGTTGGGGAGAGGGTGAGAAAGAGTGTTCTAGATAGTAGGAACAGTAGAAGTGAAAGTTTAAAGGCTGGAGAAAGGATAGCAGATTTCAGGAACAAAAAAAGTTGTTAAAGTATTGAGAGAACAGCAAGAAGAAAGACCAGATCACAGAGGACCTTGTAAGCATGTTTAGGAATGAATTTGGGCTTGATCCTTAAGGCAACTGTTGTTGTTAGGTGCCATCAAGTCGGTTCCAACTCATAGCGACCCTGTGCACAACAGAACGTAACGCTGCCCGGTCCTGCACCACCCTTACAATTGTTTTATGCTTGAGCTCACTGTTGCAGCTACTGTGTCAGTACACCTCATTGAAGGTCTTCCTCTTTTCCGCTGACCCTGTACTCTGCCAAGCATGATGTCCTTCTCCAGGGACTGATCCCTCCTGACAACATGTCCGAAGTATGTAAGACACAGTCTCGCCATCCTTGCCTCTAAGGAGCATTCTGGCTGCACTTCTTCCGAGACAGATTTGTTCTTTCTTTTGGCATTCAATATTCTTCACCAACATAATTCAAAGGCGTCAACTCTTCTTCAGTCTTCCTTATTCACTGTCCAGCTTTCACATGCATATGATGCTGTTGAAAATACCATGGCTTGGGTCAGGTGCAACTTAGTCTTCAGGGTAACATCTTTGCCCTTCAACATTTTGAAGAGGTCCTTTGCAGCAGATTTACCCAATGCAATGTGTCTTTTGATATCTTGACTGCTGCTTCCATGGCTGTTGATTGTGGATCCAAGTAAAATGAATTCCTTGACAACCTCAGTCTTTTCTCCGATTATCATGATATTGCTCATTGGTCCAGTTGTGAGGATTTTTGTTTTCTTTATGTTGAGGTGTAATCCATACTGAAGGCTGTGGTCTTTGATCTTCATTAGTAAGTGCTTCAAGTCCTCTTTACTTTCAGCAAGCAAGGTTGTGTCATCTGCATAATGCAGGTTGTTAATGAGTCTTCCTCCAATCCTGATGCCCCGTTCTTCTTCATGTAGTCCAGCTTCTTGGCGGATTATTTGTTCAGCATACAGATTAAATAGGTATGGTGAAAGAATACAACCCTGACACACACCTTTCCTGACTTTAAACCAATCAGTATCCCCTTGTTCTGTCCAACAACTGCCTCTTGATCTATGTAAAGGTTCCTCATGGGCACAATAAAGTGTTCTGGAATTCCTGTTCTTCACAATGTTATCCGTAGTTTGTTATGATCCACACAGTCGAATACCTTTGCATAGTCAATTTAACACAGGTAAACATCCTTTTGGTATTCTCTGCTTTCAGCCAGGATCCATCTGACATCAGCAATGATATCCCTGGTTCCACGTCCTCTTCTGAAACCGGCCTGAATTTCTGGCAGTTCCCCGTTGATATACTGCTGCAGCCGTTTTTGAATGATCTTCAGCAAAATTTTGCTTGCGTGTGATATTAATGATATTTTTCTATAACGTCCACATTCAGTTGGGTCACCTTTCTTGGGAATAGGCGTAAATATGGATCTCTTCTAGTCAGTTGGCCAGGAAGCTATCTTCCATATTTCTTGGCATAGACGAGTGAGCACCTCCAGTGCTATATCTGTTTGTTGAAACATCTCAATTGATATTCCTTCAGTTCCTGGAGCCTTGTTTTTTGCCAATGCCTTCAGAGCAGCTTGGACTTCTTCCTTCTGTACCATCAGTTCCTGATCATATGCAACCTCTTGAGATTGTTGAATATCGACTAATTCTTTTTGGTATAATGACTCTGTGTATTCCTTCCATCTTAAGGCAACGGGAAACAATAAAAGAGCTTTAAGCAAGGAAACTGAACCAATCAGATCTGCATTTTAGAAAAACTGCCATTTTGTAGTGTGGGAAGGGGGGGACAAGCAAGACTGGAAGCAGAAAGATTGATGAAGGGCCTCTGCCAGGAGCCTTGTGATGGGATGATGGCACCTTGGGTTAGAATCATAGGAGGTGGAGAGAGCTGAGTGGATTCAAGAGATACTTAGATTATTGCGCAGTATTGTTGTGAGGTGCCTTTGAGTCAGTGCCGACTCATAGCGACCCTTTGTAAAACAGAACAAAACACTGCCTGATCCTGCAACATGCTCACAATTATTGAAATATTTGAGCTCATCGTTGCAGCCACTGTGTCAATCCATTTCCTTGAGGTTCTTCTTTTTCGCTGACCCTCTACTTTACTAAGCACGATGTCCTTCTCCAGGGACTGGTCCATCATGATAAATAACATGTCCAGAGTATGTGAGATGAAGTCTTACCATCTTTGCTTCTAAGGAGCATTCTGCCTGTACTTCTTCCAAGACAGATTTGTTCATTCTTTGGGCAGTCCATGGTATGTTCAGTATTCTTCACCAACACCATAATTCAAAGGCATGAATTCTTTGGTCTTCCTTGTTGTCCAGCTTTCGCATGCATACCAGGCAATTGAAAATACCATGGCTTGGGTCAGGTGCACCTTAGTCCTCAAAGTGACATCTTTGCTTTTTAACACTTTAAAAAGGTCTTTTGCAGCAGATTTGCCTCATGCAATTCGTTTGATTTCTTGACTACTGCTTCCATGGGCATTGATCGTGGATCCAAGTAAAATGAAATCCTTGACAACTTCAGTATTTTCTCTGTTTATCATGATGTTGCTTATTGGTCCAGTTGTGAGGATTTTTATTTTCTTTTATGTTGAGGTGTAATCCATACTGAAGACTATAGACTTTGATCTTCAACAGTAAGTACTTCAAGCCTTTTTTGCTTTCAGCAAGCAAGGTTGTGTCATCTGCATATCGCAGTTTGTTAGTGTCTTCCTCCATGCCCCGTTCTTCACGTAGTCCAGCTTCTCGGATTATTTGCTCGGCATACAGATTAAATCAGTATGGTGAAAGGATACAACCCTGACACACTAACTTTCCTGATTTTAAAACACACAGGATCCCCTTGTTTTGTTTGAACCACTGCCTCTTGGTCTATGTACAGGTTCTGCATGAGCACAATTAAGTGTTCTGGAGTTCCTATTCTTTGCAATGTTATCCATTATTTGTTATGATCCACACAGTCAAATGCCTTTGCATAGTCAGTAAAACACAGGTAAACGTCTTTCTGGTAATCTCTGCTTTCAGCCAAGATCCATCTGACATCAGCAGTGATATCAATATTATTGGTCTTAATTGCTAGACTATAAAATGTAATGATTTGCTGCTACTAAATAAAGCTTGCCTTCTCAGAAATCATGAATTGTGAAATAAACCTGCAGTTGTATTTCAAGAGGGGTAATATAGGTCCTGATAGTGCAGTGGTTAAGAGCTCGTGCTGCTTACCAAAAGGTTGGCAGTTCAAATTCACCAGCTGCTCTTTGGAAACCCTGTAGGGCAGCTCTACTCTGTCCTCTAGGGGTTGCTATGAGTTGGAATGGACTTGGCGGCAATGGGTACTGGTAAGATAGTGATAAGGAGCCCTGGTGGTGCAGTGGTTAAGCACTTGGCTACTAACTGGAAAGTTCGCGGTTCGAACCCACTAGCCACTCCATGGGAGAAAGACACAGCCTGCTTCTGTAAAGATTTATAGCCTTGGAAGCCCCATGGGGCAGTTCTGTTTTGTCCTGTAGGGTTGCTGTGGGGTTGGTAAGATAGCGATGCCACTGAGGAAGGCTGGTGGCTCTCTGCTCAGGAAGAGGCTCACAGAGTATTACTCTGCTGTAGTCACACTGTTCCCAGAGTCTGATTCTCAGCTTCTAAAGTTCAGAAACTGTCACTTTGTTATGTTGTGTCTTAGCATATCCAAGATGTCTTGAGGGGGTGACGTACATTTTGTACACTTAGAAGACTGATGGAGTAACCACAGTGCTTAAATTAAAATGCGATATAACTTTCAAGTGCGTTTTGAGTTCTGCTAGCTGGTGTAGTCTATTCCTATAAGAAAACCCACCTGGGAAGCCAGTTTATAAGCAACAGGGTGCTTGGTGCACATGGAATCAGAACAAGGGAGGTTACAGGAACACATTGGCTAGTGTGTGATGTTCTAGTAGCCTGGTGCTGCTTGCAGTTCTAAGAGTATACCTACTAAGCAGGTTAGAGAGCTTTTGGCTGTTTTAGCTTTTAATTTTAATTTATCCTTGATTAGATTTGAGCTGGGAAGTATTTTTACTTTTAAGATGATTTCTGCAATTAACTAATGATTCAAATAATAAGATAATCTCATTTCCAAGTTTGGGAGGTACTTTACATCTTTATTATGAATTTTATGAATTGGGTTGTCCTTTTTCCCCCCCAAAATAGTGTCCATGGGCTGTCCCTCAAAATACAGTATCTTGTTCCTTGGCTGATGTAATGAGCGAACAGTTGGCTAAAGAATTACAATTAGAAGAAGAAGCTGCTGCTTTCCCTGAAGTTGGTGGGTAAGTAAAATTCACCAAGAACCTATTTTATCAGCAGCTTATTATAACAAAGTTTTAGAATTTGTTTAGTGATTGTCATGACAAGTGATAAAGACATACTTTTAGAAAAACAGTGCAGTAGAAAGAGCGCTGTAAGTCTATTGGTACTGTTTCGGTCACTGGTTCTCAGTATAATCTTGGGCAAACCACTCAGTTTCTCTGTGTTTTAGTCATGCCCATGCAGCAGTTGGAAACCCTGGTGGCGTAGTGGTTAAGTGCTACAGCTGCTAACCAAAATGTTGGCAGTTTGAATCTGCCAGGCGCTCCTTGGAAACTACGGGGCAGTTCTACTCTGTCCTATAGGGTCGCTATGAGTCGGAATCGACTTGATGGTGGTGGCTTTGGTCTGGGTATGTGGCAGTTGAACTAGCTAATCTCCAAATTAACAAATAGTGAGGTGGGGTACAGTTTTGAGCAAGTGTTTATAGTTATTAATAACTATTTTATCTGTCATTTTATTAGAACACAACACAAGTGAATTGATGGTCTCAGTTTGGATTTTGTTATAGACCTTTTAGCTTTCTCTTGTGGGAGCCCTGGTGGTGCAGTGGTTAAAAGCACTCAGCTGCTAACTGAAAGGTCGGTGGCCCAAACCCACCAGCCACTGTGGGAGAAAGATGTGGCAATCTGCTTCAGTAAAGATTACAGCCTTGGAAACCCTATGGGGCAGTTCTGCTCTGTCCTATAGGGTCACTATGAGTCAGAGTCGACTAGGAAGGCAATGGGTTTAGCTTTCTCTTGTAGCTTTCTTAATTCTATTTGGTGCTCTCACAGGTGCATGTGGGAAGCCAGGCAGGGAAGCATGAATGGCCTGGTGGAGCTCTTTCCCGTTGCTTCTTCAGTAGAATTTTAACATTGGAAAGGCATATCCTACTCTCATAATTAGTAGCCACTGTTTACACAAGCACATTATATTAGTTTGTATTGCTTTATTTTGATAGTGCTGCCGAAGGACCATTTATTACTGGAGAAAACATTGACACCTCCAGTGACCTAATGCTGGCTCAGATGCTACAGATGGAATTTGACAGAGAATATGATGCACAGCTTAGGCGTGAAGAAAAAAAATTCAATGGAGATAGCAAAGGTACTATGACTTTTGGGACCTATTGGGTGGTAGAAAGTGCTTATAACATGCTCCTAAATGAATCTTCAACTATTTTTGCCTTTTAAGTTTCCATTTCCTTTGAAAATTATCGAAAAGTGCATCCTTATGAAGACAGTGATAGCTCTGAAGATGAGGTTGACTGGCAGGATACTCGAGATGATCCCTACGTACCAGGTATCAGTGCTTTTAAATATTTTGGGGGGTGGGGGTGTTCAGGCTGGGGGCATAGGAAGACTAATTTTCCAGTGAACCCTTTTGTACTAAATGTATCTTTGAATCTATCATTTGGTAATTTACTCTGTTAGATTCAAATGTCTTTTCAGACATTGTTGAATGTAGCAATACAGCCTTTGCTATTTTTATGTACTTGGCTTGTCTTAATCAACTTTAGTGAAACCAGTTCCTACTCCCAAAAAGGGTTTTATTGGAAAAGGAAAAGACATCACCACCAAACATGATGAAGTAGTGTGTGGGAGAAAGAATACAGCAAGAATGGAAAATGTAAGTTCCAGAAAGTATCTATATCTGAATTGAAAGTTTTGTTTGAATAAGTTAAAAGTATATGACTTTAAGTATGATATCTTAAATTTCTAAAAATATCCTTTTTTCCTTTCTAAAGATGTTTTAGATGACAATATAGCAACACCACAAAAACTCAGCTACTAATAAGAATATAAAGTACCACAATAAAGTTCTACAATAATCTTAAAAATAATTTGATTTACCTTGATTCTAAAATTAAGAAATAGTTCTTATGAAAGTAGTATATTTAATCTTCAGCATATTATTTTACATAAAATAGTATCACTAACCAAGGATACAGACAACAGTGGTGATCGGGGGATAGGATTGGGAGGGAGAATTACTTTTTACCACACAGGTAGTCCATGGGTTAAAAACATCCAACTCACTGACAGCTCCCACTTATGTACACACTGCCATAAAGCCTATTATATTAAAGGTTTGCATTAAATACAATGGTTCATAATAACAAACACATGCAGTGCTTTGTGACGTTCCTGAAAACATTGTGCAGTTTGGAAGTGTTTCTTAAATGTTTTATATGCATAGAAAGGTAAAATATGAACTATATATTAAGACAAACATTTGACTCATTGATGCTAAGTAAGAACCATACGTACCTGTTCTGACTTTCCTACAAATTCAACTTAAAGACAGACTTAGGAACGGGTCTCGTTTATAACTCAGGGACTGCCTGTATACTTTTTGAACCTTTTTGATTTTTTATCTCGGGTGTGAACTACCCCTACAGTATCAGGAAAAAAATGTACTTAAACAAAAAAGCATTCTTTCTATTACATATTGTGATTAAAATAAAGCATTGAGACTTTAGAACACACATGCTTGTTAAGGAAGCATATTACTAAATTATATCAGTTCTAGAAATATTCCAGATCTGACTCTAGAATAGCACTGTCCAATAGAACTCTTTGTGATAATGGAAATAGTCCATACTGATGCTGTTCATTATGATAGCCACTACCCACGTTTGGCTATAGAGCACTTGAAATATGGTAGGTGTAACTGAGGAACTGAATTTTTAATTTAATTTTAATTAAAAAAATATCCACATGTGGCTACCATTTGGACAGTGCAGCTGTAGAACATAATTGCATGGAGTGGGCATAGCTTGCTATACTAACACACTCCTCAAAAATAGTTAATTATGACATTGTACTTCTTTAGTCAGATTTGGCATAGCCTTCAAAATACAGTATTGTCCTTTGGCTGTTGTAAAAGCAAGGTACAAAGCATATGTTGAAAGACCTTTGTTTTCAGATGTAATTAGATTTTTTTTTGCCTAGAATAAGATTAATATGTTAAATTGTTCAATTTTATGTCCTATGGGAAAGCCCTTTTGGGGTTGCTATTTATTAGATGGTATTGTTCCCTTTTCTATTAGGGTTATAAGTGAGTTATTTTTCTCTGTAAGACCTCTGGTTCTGCTTTTGTAGCACAGTCATTTCTGGAATAAGAAACCTGTTCCAAGTAAAGACTGATCTTTTTTGTTTATTCTGTCCTCATCTTGAAGTATTCAGATGATTCTTCCTTTTTTCTTGGCAGTTTGCACCCGAGTTTCAGGTAGGAGATGGAATTGGAATGGATTTAAAACTATCAAATCATGTGTTCAATGCTTTAAAACAACATGCTTACTCAGAAGAACGTCGAAGTGCACGCCTCCATGAGAAAAAAGAACATTCTACTGCAGTAAGTGTTCTTAAGTTTTGTTTGTTTTTTTAATGGAAAGATTTATATTAGAAAACTTATTGTTTTGAGGGGGAATCTCCATGTTTGATATCTGTTCATGTGATTGGCTTTCACATCAAAAATTAATATCCACATGGATTTACTATTTGATTTTTCAGTTTTAATATAACCGTTGCTAACCACTTATTCAAAACTAACATTTTAGTGGTCATAATTAATTTGGACTGTGTAGTTTTTATTGCAGCTGGATGTTTCAGGATTCTTTTAGTTCTTTTATCTGATTTTTCCTCAAGTAAGTTGATGTCAAGTGCTTTATCTTCAGTCTAACTAATTTTGACTTCCATTGCCTCAACTCTGCTACTGTGACTTTCCATTGAGTTGTCTAACGCTGAAATTTTATAGTTAATATTCTGAATTTCTGTTTGCTGTCTCTTTATGGATTCTTGCAACCTGTTAAATTTGTCATTATGCTCTTCTATAATCTTAAGTTCCTCTGTTGCTTTGTCTGTGTGCTCCTTGGCTTGTTCTGCGTTTTGCCTGATCTCCTTCCTGATCTCTCGAAGAGCTCTGTATATTAATAATCTTTTGTATTCTACCTCCGGTAATTCCAGGGAGTTCCATTCATCCAGAAGATTTCTTGATTCTTTGTTTTGGGAGCTTGCTGAAGCCATCATGGTCTGCTTCTTTATGTGATTTGATATTGACTGTTGTCTCTGAGCCATCAATAAGTTATTTCTTTATTTTATGTTTGCTTATTGTGTCCTAGCTTCTTGTTTTGTTTTGATATGCCCAAACAGGCTGCTCATGTGATCTAGTTTGATTATTGGTGACTTTGAAGCTCTAACGTCCTGACACCAGGGGGTTAGATCTGTTACTAGGTATAAGAACCCAGAAGTTTGTTTACTTTTCTTGTATGGATTCGGCTCAGGTGTCTGGTAGTTGGTTACCAAGTGTGTGGTGCAGGCTCTCATCTACACTCCTAGAACGGCAGGGGTGATTGGTGTAGGCACAGGTATCTGGCTGCAGTAGGGAGTCACATGCTGAGCAAGGCAGGGGGCTGATAGCAGCCCCTGAGGGAACTGTGTCCCTGTTCCCTAGAATGCATAGGTGGGTGGGCTTTGCAGCTGGACTGTGGTCATCCAGTGCTGTTGGCTGTAAGGACTGAGAGGCACCACTTATTCTTGGACCCCTGTCGTGGGTGGCTAGGTGGTACAGGTGGAGCCACCAGTCCTCAGGCCCCTGATGTGGGTAGGTGAGGATCCTGCTTAATAGGCAGAGCAGTGTCAAATCTCATGAACCTGCCATTCCACCATATAGGTGGTACAGTCGAAGTTAGGCTTCAGGTATATGCCCTGTTTTACTGTGCTACTGAGGGCCTACTCTGTTGAAATGGGCCCACACAGGCCTAGGCAGGGGTGAAAGGCATTCAAAGTCCATGGACCCCTTATGCCTATGTGTGGGTAAAGGAGCTGTTTTTGCCCCGAGTCCCCAGCTTAGGGGAGCCAGCAGATTATTTTTTTCGTGTTTGTTAATTCGTTTCCTCCCCCAGGCTGGGAGAATGGCGCAGGGCATGTGACAGGTCCTGTTTCTGACGCAGGGGATGCAGCAGTCTCTGAAGCTGGCCTGGGACCTGGTGCAGAGCGGGGGGGGGGGGTCAGGTAAATAGGGGGGAGGTTCTTCCTAAAGGGGAGTTTCTTGGTAGGTTAGAAGCATATACTTATATTTTGCTGACTGAGCACTGCTTTTCACTGGTTCCGGAGGCTTAAGCAGGCTCTGCCGTTTGGTCTCTCCTGATGTGGAAAACACAGCTTGAATGCCACGGCTTGCCTCACTGTGTGCACAGCTGACCAAGCCTTCGGGGTACTGGTTCCCACCAGGTCAGGTCTGGCAACTCCTCGCTGCTTCCCAACCGTCTCTCCCTCCCCCTGCCGCTCAGTCTGATTCCTCCACTTTGCCTTTGATATTCAGGGCTCTTAGATTGTCATATATAATCGATTCACTTGTATTTTTGGGCCTTTGTTGTAAGAGGGACCACAGAAAGTGCCTGACCACTCCACCATCTTGGCCCCACCTCCTGTTTCAGGATGCTTTTTAAAAAGAATCATTTCCTATTACATTACTGACATGTTTCTAATAACTTGGAAACCCTGGTGGCGTAGTGGTTAAGTGCTGTGGCTGCTAACCACAAGGTCAGCGGTTCAGATCCGACAGGTGCTCCTTGGAAACTCTGTGGGGCAGTTCTACTCTGCCCTGTAGGGTTGCTGTGAGTCAGAATCGACCTGACAGCACTGGGTTTGGTTTTTTTTTTTTTTTTTTTGGTTTTCTAATAACTTAATAGTCTGATGTTTTACAGTAATGATGATAATGTCTAATATCTAGAGAATAAATAATTTATTAACCCTTTAGAAAAACAAACTAATAATAAGTACATTAGGAGAACTATTTACACTTTGGGAGGAAAATAAGATTTTGACTGAGCTAGTTTTCTGACTTTCTGTGGTTCTTATATATTCACTTTCAAATATATTAGAGTTACAGTTTATGGAAATCAATTTATCTTGATAGCACTCTTGTAAGAGCCTTTTATATACACAACTAGGTAAGTTAAATAATAAAGGTAAAAAGAAACTAAAAATGTTGAAAATAGTTCAGAAACTGTTTTTTGATCAGTCATTTTCACTTACAGTGCATTATCTTTTACAGGAAAAAGCAGTTGATCCTAAAACACGTTTACTTATGTATAAAATGGTCAACTCTGGAATGCTGGAGACAATCACTGGCTGCATTAGCACAGGAAAAGAATCTGTGGTCTTTCATGCATATGGAGGGAGGTAAATGAGTAAAATAAAATACTATCTTGTGGACAAAAGCTTAGCCCCTTCTCCCCAGTACTAGTGGATTTACATAAAATCTAAGTTAGCACTGCATGGCACCCAGAGTAATTTTTAAAGTGTTATAGAAAACCTAGACAGTATAGGGCTGTATAAAGAAAAACACAGTCGACCTAATCTTACCCCAGAGATAAACCAGAGATACCCATTAATAATTTTGCATAGTGTCTTCTAGTCTTTTTTTCTGTGCAGATATTTTTTTACATTATTGGAGTCATACAACATAAGGTTTTGTTTCCTCTTTCAAATTTATATTTTGAGTTTAGAACCGCATATTAACATTTCTTTGAAAACAATGTTTAGAGAGCAATCGCATGAATATAACTGTTTATTTAACTTTTCCCTGTTGTGCATTTCTTACAAACATAAGGAAGAAAATTTCAGGGCTGCTAAAATTTCCAGTCCCAGGTTTTTTTTTGATTCCTTTCGGAATTAGTGTTCCTATACATATATACATACATACATACATACGCACGCGTGCACGCTTGCACACACACACACTTGTGTCCATATCTTGCAGTAACAATTTTTGTTCATCACAGTCAACTACAATGAAGCAAAGTGCATCTAAATAAAAAGGGCCTAACTGAGAGCCTGGAGCCCTGGTGGCACAGTGGTTAAGAGCTCAGCTGCTAACCGAAAGACTGGTAGTTCAAATCCACCAGGCGCTCCTTGGAAACCCTGTGGGGCAGTTCTGCTTTGTCCCATAGGGTTACTGTGAGTTGGAATCAACTTGATGGCAGTGGGTTTGGCTTTTGGTTTAACTGAGAGCCCAAAGAGCCCTCGTGGTGCAGTGGTTAAAAGTGCTCTGCTACTAACTGAAGGGTCTGTGGTTTGAACCCAGCAGCTATTCCACAGGAGAAAGATGTGACAGTCTGCTTCTGTAAAGCCTTGGGAACCCTATGGGGCAATTCTGCTCTGTCCTGTAGGGTTGCTATGAGTCGGAATCAACTCAATGGCAGTGGATTTAATTGAGAGCCCAGTTGCAATGAAAGATTATTTCTGCATCAGAGATACTGCAGCCTGCTGTTTATATTATATTATTGGAGAGAAGGATTTAAGGTATTAATGATGAAAGCTACCATATTTCCTTTGTACCAGATGTTAATCCACACAACAACCCTGGAAAGTATTATTGTTCCCATTTTATAGATCAGTAACCAAGACCTGAAGGACCTCCCTGGAGGTCGGCAGCTGATAAGTGGCAGAGCAGAGTTGAACTTGGGTTTGACCCAAAACCCATGCTGTTTCTGCCATGGGGCCCTTTGATACCTGGCTGATGGGAGGACATGCCGAGATCAGTAACTGATTTCCTCCTGCATAACTCTGATCCTCACTTTAAGAAGGACCACGTTTAAATAATGTTTACATTATTTAAGGAAATATCTTTTAAAAATCTTACCACATTCTGGATTTTACCCACTCACTTTTGTCCCAAGAGCTGAGATTACTAAAGAATAGTATGGGGAAGAGAAAAGTTTTAAAAAGTGGAATCTGTTTAGAAATGTATTTATACCAGTAAAATGAAATCACCTGGTTACTTACCATTGCTACAAACCAAAAAAGCTTACCACCTCAATTATTCCTTTACCTTAACATTGTTTAAAGGCAAAAATGTTTACAAAGAGATGGCAGAAGCTGTTCCAGTTTCTTTTAGGTTTAAAGGGTTTTTATTGGGTAATTAGGGGATTCAAATAATTATAGTCAAGTCCTTGCCTTTGGTGTTTTAACTCCTTAACCAGTCTCCTTATCTAAACAAGATATAAACTTATATATTGAATTATAATGTTAAGTTTCAAAATGAAGAGAATTAAAATTAAGATAAAGCTCTTAACATATGTGCTTAAATTTTTCAAGCTGAACCTCATCTAAAAATTGAACCTCACCTCATAGGATTATTGTAGGCATAAATGAGATCATATTTGATAATACCTGGTACATTAATCTTATCAAGCATTTATTTCTTCCTTACCGTAAGTTTTACCTCTTTCCAAGCCTCGGCTCATGGTTCCCCAAAACCAGGCAAATGTAACTTAATGGCACACGGTGGTAAATTAAAGTTTAAAGGACTAAAATGAAAAATAATCTATTAAAAAAAAATTTCGTCATACCTACCCTTGCCCCATAGATCTTTTCTCCAAAGATAACTGCTGTTAACATGTTTTAGGCTAGTCTTTCAGACATTTTTATGTATATCTTATTTTGTTTATATAAAAAGAGATTACACTGTATTCAAGATCTTAATTTTTTCACTTAATACGCCTTAAATCTTAATGTATTATTAGCTTGTACTACCCCATCCAAGCGTTGGCAAGTAGGCAATTGGATAAATGAGCCTGAAGTTCTGGTGAAGGTCATTCTTGGCATAGAAGTGTGGGAATTGTCAGTATAGCGATGGTAGTTAAAGCCACAGGGCTAAATGAACTTTCTGGAAGGGAAAGTAGTTAGAAAGAGAAAGGGGGGCTAGTCAGTGGGAGAATATGGTGTAAAGGAAGTAGTTTGATTCAGATTCTGCTCTCTGGAAATATAGTTCTTTTCTAGTTTAACATCCCTTCATATATTTAAAGGTAAATGTCTCTTCTTGTAAAAAGCAACATGTGCTAGAATTTTCAGGGAATAACATGTAAGTCAAAAAGCTTATGCCATAGCCAAGAGGAGAACATTATAGCAGGAACCATTATGGTCAATAAAAGATAATTGTGTAACAGAATACAGTTATGTGAGGCTGTATGCTGTAGGAGTAGAGAACAGAACAAGATGATAGCCAGGCACATTTCAGGGAAGATGTCATGATGAAGTTAGATCTCAACCTGGATTTTAAAAATAGGCCAAAGAAACCAATGCCGAGTGAAAAAAAGCTAGTTGCAGAATATGTACAGTATACCATCTATTAAGATTTTAAAAGTGATGTAGGAAATAATACATATGAATATTTATAGATGCTTATAGAAACCCTGGTGTCTTAGTGGTTAAGTGCTACAGCTGGTAACCAAAAGGTCGGCAGTTCAAATCCACCAGGCGCTTCTCGGAAACTCTGTGGGGCAGTTCTACTCTGTCCTATAGGGTTGCTATGAGTTAGAATCGATTTGATGGCAGTGGGTTTGGTTTTTGGTTATGTATGTACACTTATACATGTATCTTTTTAAATTGAAGAATTAGAAAGATACTATAAAACTCATGATAATTGGCTCTAGAGGAGTGGGGGGTGAGAATGAGACTCCCTGAGGTGGTATTCAAAGGAAACTTAGCCTTGTCTGTAATGTTTAATTCTTTAAAAAAGATAGACTCAGAATGGGAGGAGTAAAGTTTAAGCAATAAGGAGATTGGCATAGAAAGTATGTGTTTAGAAATAATAGGAAGTAAAGCTGTATAGGGAAACTAGAAATTACAGAAGGGGGCATTAAAAGCTAGACAGAGGGATATGTGATTTGCAAGGAAACAAGGAAGTTTTTAAAGGGAATGGCAGGACGAATCCCCTAAGTTGGACTGTATCCTGGACCTTCCAAGTAAAGAATCTTCTTTATGGTTTTTTCTAAAGAGCCTCATCCACTGTAAGCTTAAACTATTTCAATGACAAGGACCATATCACCTTAAAATCCAGCCTGTTCTCTCTATAATGTCTAAATTATTGGAAATTTCTCCCTTTTATAGTGTCTGTGTTTTGTCTCCCTGAAAATTGATTCGTGCATTCACCAGTATTTTGAGCAGCTACCATGTGCCGTTACTCTTCTAGGTATTGGAGATACAGCAATGAATGGTATAAGGGATGTCCCTGTTCTCCCATCCAAGGCAAGAAAAAATATCAGATAAATCTTCTTGAAGTGTGTCACTGATAGTCTAGTGTTCAAAAGCCCTTGGTAATTCCTCACTACCTTTGGGAGTACATCCAGGCTTCTCACTCAGGCATTCAGGGTTCTTCACACGTTTGGCCCCATGCTGTCCCTGCAGCTCCAACTTCTGTTGTTTTCTCTCTCAAGCCAAGTCTTAACTGTAGTGTTTGCTGTTAATCAGACATGTCCTATAGTTTCCCACCTCCACATATGTTAATACTGTGACTCCACTTGTTCAGATCCTACCCATTTTTCTGGTTGTTTCAGGTACCACCTGGGCCACGAAACCTGGCCTTAGCTTTCCAATCTGAAGTGAACTGTCCTGTTCATGAACTGTTTTTATTCTCTCCTGCCCCTGCAGGCATACTCACAGGGCAGGGACCTCTTTTCTCACCTGTATATCTGCTAGGATTGAAAGTTACAAAAAGCCACCCTGTTTTGTTGCTTTTATTGCATTTTGCACCTGAACCATCCCAGGTAGACCAGAGCCTATTACAAAGAGCATTTTGTCATCATTGTTCCTCAAGCTTGATTCCATAGTGATTAAGTGAAGAACATTGTATTATGGATTGTTGAAAAGTGGTTGACAATTTATTTGAAAGAAAATGTGTTTTTTAAAAACAAAACCCAAACCCAAGGTCTTATGAAGGTCCAAAAGCGTGCATATATAGATGTGGATTTCAGAGAAGGTAGATCTAGTATCATAGAATCTTTATTTTGAAATTGTTTTACTCATGAGCTGGCAACTCGTACTGACTGCATTTTTTTTTTCTCTTCCACTTAGCATGGAGGATGAAAAGGAAGATAGTAAAGTTGTACCTACAGAATGTGCCATCAAGGTATTTAAAACAACCCTTAATGAGTTTAAGAATCGTGACAAATATATTAAAGATGATTTCAGGTTTAAAGACCGCTTCAGTAAACTAAATCCACGTAAGATCATCCGCATGTGGGCAGAGAAAGAAATGCACAATCTCACAAGGTAAAGAAAATCACTGTGCCAGAAGTGGTCTTGGGTAGTGAGCTGTTTGTGTCAGGGCCTAGCCAGGCAGAAAACCTGTGTTTTCTTTTAAACTCATTTAAAGAAATAACAAAAGACCTTGAAATTCTGGTGTTAAATAAGGGTTTCTGTAAGAAACATATTTCCATGTATATAACCTGAATTCATACTTTTAGGGGGAAAAAAAAGTCTTTTTTTCCATTCCTCGATAAATGTTGAGGAAAACTAAGGCATTTCTGCCTAAGACATTTCTTCATATACCCAAATGCTATTTTTAAATTGTCTTCCTTAAGAAACAAAAACTCCAGCTTCCAATTAGGTTTAGTCTAAGTAATGATTTCCTTTGTTGTTTCAGAAAATGTTTACTGCATCTAGTGTTTGGTAATTTGGTGGGGATGGGATCTTAGGAGTCAAACTGCATTTTGCTTTAATTTATGAGGCTGTTTCTCAATATTCTAAGCAATTTATTTTTACCAAGGAGTTTGTTTTATCATCCAAGTAATTGAGTAATAATCCTTCCCGTTAACAAATTTTCCCATTAATCTGTTGAAAGCTTAATTTTAGCTTGTTCTTTTCTAAAGATAGTTGCTTTCTGTACTTATAAAACTTCTATGTAGAATTTCCTAAGAGGTCTTGCTGCCCTTCAGTCTGATTTCAACAGCTCTCCATAGCCTTCATTATAAAGTTCAGTGTCCTTTTGTGATATGGCGCCTGCCCCTCTATAGCTTCAACTCACATTGCCAGCCTCCTACTTAAGGATCCAGCTATACTGATTTATATATATTCCCAGAATGGGCTGTGCTCTTGAACACCTCCATGCATTTACACAAATTACTTCCTCTAACCAGTGTTTCCTCTCACTGTCTCAATCTGGCAAATTCCTGTTCTTGCACCTGTTCTTCTAATAATCCATCCTTGATGCTGTGTGCTCCCGTAGCCCCTCCCCACGCCTGTCAGTGCGTGCCTCACACTGTGCTCTAATCGCCTCCTTACCTGTCTGTCATTTCTGCCAGACCGTGGGCTCCTTAAGGGCAGAGGCTGTCTTCCTGTCTTTCTATTCCCACACCTCTAGGGTGGAGTATAGTGTGCTGGCTTATTGCAGGCCTTGCTTAGATATGTGTTGAATAAATGAAGGATTTTCCTTGTCTGATCTTTACATTCTTAATCATCTCTTTCTGTATAGAATGCAGAGAGCTGGAATTCCTTGTCCAACAGTTGTAATGCTCAAGAAACACATTTTAGTTATGTCTTTTATTGGCCATGATCAAGTTCCCGCTCCTAAATTAAAAGAAGTAAAGCTCAGTAATGAAGAAATGAAAGAAGCCTACTATCAAACTCTTCATGTAAGTTGTGCCTTTAAAAACTACGTATACCACCTTTTCAAAATATTTCTTCTAAACTTTAAAAAAAGATTTCCTAAAATAGTATCATTTCAAGGTGATACAACAAGGACAAAGTGAAGTTTGTGAAAGAATGTTAACACTGAAGCATTGTTTTTATATCAATTTATGAGTGTCTTGAGTTGTTTTTGAAAAATTTATGGACTAAGGGCACAAGTGAAAGCATTAGACGTAGAGGCATGAAGCTATTCTTCACAAAGCTTCGGTAAGGAAAATTTGGTGTCACACATCTGCCTGGTCGCTCTGTATGCCTTCTCGTGTGCTGTAGCTCTCACAGCAAAGGAAATACCTGGTATTATTGTTGGAAAATTAGATGGAAGCAGATTTGGTCTCGTAATAAAGTGATGATCAAAATTGAAAATGGCAGGGAGTGGGTTGCTCTATCCTCGCAGGTGGCGCTGGTGTTGGAAGGCACATGTCAGAAGGCTTGAGCAAGTTATTTCGCTTTCAGGACAGCAGCTGCATTCAACTTGAACTTCTAGCTTAAGAAAATGCTCCCAATACTGTCATTATTCTTTTTTGTTGTTTTAATCGAACAGTGGAGAAACTTAAGTACTTTCTACACAGTCTGTGTGGAGCTATCATGTCATGTAGCAGCTGATATGAATATGAAAATGTTATACAAATTAATTTTTTAAAATATAGCTAGAGAGGTGATCCACTAGGAAAAACAATGACCATAAATTTCAGTCCATTTTTCTGACTTCTTTGGGAGGTGAAATGGCTGGGAAAGAGATAAAGTAGTGAAGTACCTTCCCTGTTTGCTTCTGTTATGTCTGAGAAACAAATGTGTTAATGTTGATTTCTACTATACGGCTAGGGGTCACTATCATCAATAATGAACATATAATGCTATTTAACTTATAAGAATATCTCTTTCCCACTATGTCTAGCAGGAAGTACTTTTCCACCTTGGAATTGTATATATCCCATAGAGGTGTCGAAAGGACATTTGTCCTTTTGTGAAAGGATGTGGCTTACCTAGGTCTTCTGATTAGTGGCTCAACATTATAAGATCATTGACCAGAGACAGGGCTGCCATCTTACTTGTAGGAGAATCCAGCGTTTCCCGTAGCCTCCTGATCTTGCTGTCATGTGGGCAAGGGACCAGAGGCTGCAGACGCAGCTTGCTCTTCCCCTCCATTTCTCACTGCTCCCCTACCCTACCTTAAAAAAGCCCACTCCTAAACTGTGCAAGGTAAAAAGAGGAAATAAATTCTTTACTCTTGCTTTTATGGAAAATATTGATTGATATACACATTTTAGTTGTGTAGGTAAATTCTGAGTGTTCCTTCATTTCTTAAATCTTTGCGGTACCTCCTCACAGATGATGCAGCAGTTATATAACGAATGCACACTTGTCCATGCTGACCTCAGTGAGTATAACATGCTGTGGCATGGTGGAAAGGTGAGAACCATATGCTGTTAATGGTCAGATTCAATGACTTGAATGTAAATTATTGAATGTAAATAAATCAGTGTATACCCTGTACTTTAATAGGTCTGGTTGATTGATGTCAGTCAGTCTGTGGAACCAACCCACCCTCACGGCCTCGAGTTCTTGTTCCGTGACTGTAGGAATGTCTCACAGGTAGGCATGGCAACGAGCATGTCCTTTTCTGTGGGATGGAACAGGCCCAAATATTTTCTCACTCCCAAGATAAGGAAGGTAGATCATATTCTTAGAAATTGAAGGAAGGGATACTGGTTGCTTTCCAGATAAGGTTACGATCTTGAAATTGTATCAGATTTGTCAGATTTCATTTTCAGCAAGAATTTGATCCCATGCCTCACATTTAAGCTGTTGAATTAAATATTCAAGGGAATACGTTTTCTTTTTGGTTGCAGACATTTAAGCAAGTATACCCTTAATCCAATTTAATGCAAAGTGCTTAAATGAAAGGGGCACATAGTAAAGCTGCATACTTATTGCCATGAGTATGATCATTAAAAGGAGGATAATCTTAATGGGACAGGTGTCTGATCGCTTACTGAGGGAAGTTAAAACTCAGTAATCACACAGTTGGGTCAAGTTTACTTGCCATTTTTAAGGGAAATGAATTGTTAGCAATAGATTCAGATGGCATGGTTTTTCTAAATGACTGAATAACTTTATAAATTGAAAATCTTAACAGGATTTAGTGAATGTATAGGGTCTACACATTCAAAGCAGTGCCAGGCAATCATATATATACCAGTCATTTTTATAGCTGTGGAAGGTGCAGTACAACAGACTAAATCTAGAAGACAGAACTGGTGTGTAAGAAAGGACAAAAAAGCCAGTATGGGACATGCGTGAGCAGAGGTGAACTGGAAAAATTAATGGTCTAAAAATTCTGGAAGGAATTCAGTGGTGTCTTAGAAGTATTCTGTTCCCTATTTTTAATTTGTGAGACAACCTTGTTAGTATCTCTTACTGACTTTCTTGTATGTCTTTATTAGTTTTTCCAGAAGGGAGGAGTAAAGGAAGCCCTTAATGAACGAGAACTCTTCAATGCTGTTTCAGGCTTAAACATCTCAGCAGATAATGAAGTTGATTTCTTAGCTGAGGTAAGTATTGTACAGCCATTTTTACCTTCCTGGTCATGGGGAACTGGATAGAGTAGGTAACTAAAAACACAGAGTTCATTTTATCCTTTCTTCCCTTCAAAAATAAAATTAATGAGGTTTTTCTTTTCTTGAGATGTTGTTTTTGGTCCTTTCTAGGCTTAAATCTGAGGATAAACATATGGCAAAACACACTTCAAAAAGTTCAGTTTGGTTAAGATGGACAAGTACCACATTTCTAGTAAACTCTTATTTTCCCTATTTTATGACTGAGAAAGTTGCTGGTAAGCACTCTGGTGACACAAAAGCAGTAACACAGGGCCCCTTGTCCTTAACCGAACATAGAAGGCTAGAAGTGGTCATCCTTGGAGATACCTAGTCATCACAGTATTGGACTTACAGAGCCATAAAAGAATCCTCCTCTGGAGAAGCTCTCATAAAATTGAACAAAGACTAAAAACCGAAACAGCAGCTAATTAATCCCAGTATTATACCAGGCAGTTTCAGAGAACGATTATATAGTCTGTTGCAAAACTTCCGACTATGACTTGAGTTTGACCAGGCTAAGGCCAGAGAAGGAACAGGAAGATGGGAAATCCAGCACAGTATGGTTGCTTAGTAAATTGATGCTACTATTGTTGAGTGAACATTGGAATTCCCTTTTTCCCTCTTTCCTGAAGGCTTTGTACACTACATAGTCAAACATACCTGATTCCATTGCCAACTTGATAAAAATACTGTATGTATTGACTCTGGTAATAATAATCAAACCAATAACATATATGTTTGTGTGAGGAGTACACATGTATACATACCCACACACACTGTAATTCTAATTCAAGGTCAGCATCATTAGGAATGTCCCTTTTTAGGAGAGTAGAAATACTATCTGAAGTATAGTTTCTGTAAAGTAGCATTTTGACACAAATGAATGTATTAATTTTACAGATAGAAGCTTTGGAGAAAATGAACGAAGATCATGTTCAGAAGAATGGAAGAAAGGCTGCTTCGTTTTTTAAAGACGATGGAGGTCCGCCATTACCACATGATGAATAACACCAGCGCCTGCTGCCTTTAATTGTTAACACGGTGGTGATTGTCAGCTGCCAATGGCACTGAAGTTACGGGTGACGTGGAATACCAAAAAACGAAACATGAGGAGTGTACAATGGTGCTTCTGTGTTTTTCTTCCTTGTAACCCATGTGCCAGATGTGTGGGATTTTTAGCTTAGCATTGAGAGAACAGAATGTCACTACCTCTCATCTTATGAATAGGATAAATCTTTAACACCTAAAGATTATCTGTCTGAAATCTGCCTGATTTTACACGATTCATGGTATAGAATGTTTTCATGAGAATTTTTAAAACTTAGTTATTATTTCCCACTGTGGGAGGAAAGGACGGATGTGTTTACAGGGGAGGGTTTTGTCACAACATTTTTGCTTTTTTCCCCATGCTGTTCTGCAGTGCATCTTTCTCAGTTCTTTTTCCAGAATGTCACCATGATTCTAAAGGAAAATTTCTTCTCTTTAGTGGGTGTTATAAATGGAAGTTTGGTTTCACAATGGCTGAGGGAAATAGACATAAGCAATATACTTTTTATTGGCACCTCATGAGAAGGAACGGCATGCTACTTTTTCCATACTTATATCCAAGAAAAGGCATCAGAAGTTTCTGAAAAAGATAAAGACATAAGAACATCTTGCAAAAAGAAATTTTTTTAATTTAACTTACAGCTTTTCTACATCTAGGTAAAATGGTTAGGATAAGGTAGCTGCTTTGCATTTATAATGAGAAAAGAAATTATTTGGAAGGACACAATGTAAGACTTAACCATGTTTGACACATTTTAAGGAAGTTAATGAAACAAAGTTCAGATTACATTTCAAACTATATACTTACTGATTTTGAGAGAAATATGGCAAGCAAATTAAAAATATTAAATAAATCAAATGTGAAAAAGTATGTTTAAAGCAACTCGGGTGCCATATTAACCACCGAATTTGAATTATTTGACCTTTTAACCGTTCCTGGTACTGACTGGACGCCACTTCTAAGAGAAAAGCCAGCACTGGTCTTGTCCCGTTGGTTTGTTAGGTTGAAGTTTATAAACTACAACACGATGGTTCCTCCCGTTACCACTAAAGGCCCAGCCTTTCTGCCTGATGATAGGAAGAAAAAACATCTAAACATCTTAACATTTTAAAATACCAAATATGTTCTTTCTCGGAAAATATTTATTTTTGTTTCTGTTGTATAGTTTTTAACTGCATTTCAGAGAAGTGTGATTGGGGTAGATATTCATTACATTTCTGAAATGTTTACTACAGTGACTGGTGATCATTGACAGATATTTCAGAGAACTAACTATCTCATTTTTAAAACCTTTACCCTTTAAATGTTGCTTTGTTTTCTAACATACTCTGACAAAGAGCAGCAAACCATTGCCGTGTGGCATTCTTGGAGTGTGCTGTGAACGTGCTTTTAAAAAAATTAAAAAAAGAGATCATTTTAGATTGGTTCTTTGTGTGCTTTCTTCCTGTTTCTTATTAAGTCTTGGCACTAGTTACTCTCTGCATAAAAGTAAGCAATACTATTTTAAGCAGCTTTTTTCCCCTCAACTTCTCCTATTTAGATTTCACTCTTAAACGGGCTACTTCACATTACAAACAGGTTTTTCCTCTCTTATAGATCTGAGAGTAAAGTATTCACATAGTGGAAAATGTTGGTTTGCTAAATAAATAAATACAAATGGAAAATACATAAAATATGGGAATAGGGATATGTTGTCTGTCTTTAATGCAAGTGGATATATGATGAGCTATACCATAGGTTATCAAAATAAGGGTGACTATGCTTAGGGAATTTTTATTTCAACAAGATAATTCACTGCCAACCAACCATCCAAAACCAACCCATTGCCATTTAGCCAGTTTCCTTTTTATTAAAAAAAAAAAAAAAAAGTAAGACATGCTCATTTGATTTTAAATATTACAGGAATTTAGAAATGTTAAAATCCCTTGTATTCCAAAACTCCATGTTCATAGTGTGGCATACATCCCTGGCAATTATTTTCCCTAAGCATGTATTACATTATTCTCTTTTTAAAAAATCTTTGAACAAAAAGTGGGATCGAGTGAGGCAGCTGATGGTGAAGTGTTGATCGTGGTAGACTCCCTAAGAGGAGCCTCTTGAGATATGTTAGAGGAAGTATGTGGTGGTTTTGCTGCTCACTTAGGCTCTGCGCACGAGAAGATATTATTGTTTGCACCTTTCGAAGTTCCAGTTTTCCAGCACTTCAGACACTGAGGGGGGAAACAGCTTATTGTATTTTCAAACTTCAATACTTATATTTTTGAATATATATTTCTATTGGATTTTTGTAGGGTTTACATAGAAATTAAGGAATAATTGAAGTTTGGAAAGTTTTTTATACTTGGAGGTACCAGTTTACTAATTGAGAAGCCTCATGTTTTTATTCTTTGATTTCCGATTTGTTTCCTAATTAAAAAATATTATAAGGTTAGACTTGGGACAGCATTATTTCACTGTCCTAGGCCTTTCAGATTTCACCTAAACATAGCTTTTTGAGGAGTTAAGATCAAATATAATAGTAAAAATAACAATAAGCCCCTTACCTGTTAAAGAACATTTTTAAGTGAAAAATAGTTATTTTTCCAAAACTGTAGTGAGAAAAGTGGCATTGTTTTACATTCTTGCAAATCTCTTTAATGTCCAGCTTAACAGAGACGGCTAAATTCTCATACCTGCTCCCGTATCGCGTCTAGTGCGGTGTACTGTTTTATTCGAAGTATATGAGGAAAACCTGGAATGTCTTTAAATGACTTAAATGTTTGTAAAATTTGTCTGTGTTAATTTTTAATATGGTAAATACCAATAGATATAGCTCCTATAAATAAAAGCTCGTTGGGATCCTCGATGTTTTTTGGAAAGTAGTGAAAAGGTACCCTGAGGCAAAAAGTTTGAGAAGTGCTGCTGTAATAGGTCCAGGCATGAGAATGTACTTAAAGGAAAGCAACTAGGATTGGACTGAAAACCATGTTGTATGCGGCCTGGCCAAAAACCTGAATGTGCTTCACGGGGAAAAGACTCAGGACCTGATGGCTAGCTTCTAAAGGGAAAAGGAGCGTCAGTGATACCTGCTCATTTAAGCAAGTCAAACAGTGCCGAAGGTAGAAAAAGGAAGCCAGTCACCCACAGTGCAAGGCAAGCACCGCCACCGTTATTTTCTATGTACACATGTTCCTGCAAATAGGAAATTATCAAGAGACGTGAATTCAAACAAGTGAAGTGAAAAGCAGGTTGGGAAACACTGATCTGTAATCAATATCTACAGTAAATACATCCATACATCCTTAAAACAACTCATTTTATAAAAATTATTCATGTTCATTTCAAAACCTAAAAAGGATTTAGAAAGTTCAAAGAAGAAAGTGAAAGTCACCTGAAAACCTGCCAAGCAGCGAGAACCACTATACAATTTTGGTAAATATTCTTCCAGACGTCTGTCATATAGTGTGCCAAAGAAGAAAAACAAGACAAAACAACAACAAAAACCTGAAAAGTGCTGTGTTTAGGTTTTAGAAACCTTTTAGCTACTGCAGGAGGAAAACAAGCATGTAAAGTCGCTTATCTTAAACACCAGAAGTCAACACTGAGCTGTTTGGGTAGTTCAGGAAAAAGGCCCCTAGTAAAATAAGAAGGAAAACTGGTGAGTTACTGCTGATTCACTAAGGGGCAGTCAGGGCAGGGCCATCACCCTGGGTGGCACAAACAGCTACCAACTGAAAAGCTGACTGTGTTTGAACCCACCTGGAGTGCCTCAGAAGAACAGCCTGGCAATCCACTTCTCATGTGGAGCACAGCTCTAGTGTGAAACATACGTGGTCTCCATGAGTCAGAATTGACTGGACAGTAACTGGTATGCTCAGCTCACCTACTCCTAGTCAAGAGTCTCCTCAGGGCCCCGGTGGAAAGCCTGGTGTTTTCCAGGACTGCTCCTCGGCAGGCTCTGAAGGCCAGTTTTTATCACCAGCCCTGAATGTGTCTAAAATACACTTTTAACAGCTTCCCAGCTTCTTATCTTTGCCTTTCTGTTCAGCTCTCAGTGTCTCAGCTTCTAAGTCAGCCCTTAACAAATCACCGAGTGTCAGACCCACCTCTCTGTGCTTACTTCTCCTCAGGTCCTGGCTTCTCAAGTTCTAGTGGCCTTGGGAGCTCTCCAGTGCCTTCATGAAAGTTCAAGAGCTCCTGCTTCTTTATCACATTGCTAATACCGGATGTTAAATTTCTAACCTTGGCCAACCTGATCGGTGACAAAATTTCATCATTTTATTTCACTGTTGTTAGGTGCTGTCTAGTCAGTTCTGACTTGCAGTGACTCTATAGGACAGAAACCCCATAGGGTTTCCAAGGAGTGGCTGGTGGGTTTGAACTGCCCACCTTTTGGTTAGCAGCTAAACTCCTAACCACTATGCCACCAGGGCTCCTTTATTTCCTTAGTGAGGTTAAACATGTCTTATGTGCTTTGGCCATTTGTGTATCTTTTCTTTTGACATCTGTTCAGATTCGTGGCCCATTTTTATTTGGGGTTATTCATTTTACTTGTTGTTCATGACTTATTCTGTAGGAGATTTTTCTATATTTAGGCTAGTAAACAGTTGTGTAATACTACAGATATTTATATTGCACTGCTATAAATACCTTTTCTCGTTGTTTAATGTTTTTACTTAGTCATGTAGACATTTCAGACGGCACAGAAGAGCATTAAGAGCAAAGGCTTTGGTTCAAATTGAGTTTGAATCTTGGCTCCACCACCCACCAGCTGTGTGATCTTGAGCAACTGACTTAACTTTTGTAAGTCCCAGTTTCCGTATCTGTTAAATGAACATAAAGTAGTACCTCTCAGGGTTAAAAAACTATATAAAGCACATAGAACGATAGTAAGTGCAATATGTTGTTGTTGTGGTTGGCCCCTGACTCATGGTGGCCCCATGTACAATGGGATTGAACCATTGTGATACATATGGTTTTCATCGGCTGATTTTGGGGGGCAGTAGATTGCCAGGCCTTTCTTCCTAGTCTTTTAGTTCAGCTCCACTGAAACCTGTTCAATGACTTAAGCAACACGCTTGACGGGTGGTGGCTGCTCTTGAGGTGCATTGGCTGGGAATCGAACCCAGGTCTCCTGCATGGAAGGTGAGATTTCTACCACTGAGCCACCACTGCCCCCTCTAAGTGCTATGTAAGTGCTTGCTATTTTATTGTTGCTGTTTCTATAGAGATATTTTTAATTTTTTATGTACTCTTGTCCATCATTCTTTCCCTTAATGGTTTTTGGTTTGGGTGTCATGTTAACAGTAAGGTTTAATGGTTTTGTAGGTGCATGTCAAGTGGTGGTAATAAATCATTTACTGGATGCTTATTATGTATTTTTTTTTTATTATGTATAGTATGCGATTTTCATGTATTACCTCACTTAATTCTTACAACAACATGTTTCCCTATTTCACTGAGAAGAAACAAATGTATAAAGAGTTACTCACATCTATTCAGTGACAGGGCTGGGATTCAAATCCAGGTCTAAATGACTCAAAATCTAGTTTCTTAACCTTATTTACCATATACTGCCACAAAGCTACCTGCAGTGGACACAGAGCACAAACCTTTATTTTAAACTTATGCAATGTGGGGGTTGTTTGTTCCACAGCATAATTTAGCTGATCCTGACTGATACAGGCACCTCAGTAGATAACATGGTCAAGATCTTAGAAAATTAAGCTTTAAAATAACATTGAGGGATGCTCAACACCATTAGTCATTAGGGAAATGCAAATCAAACCCACAAGATACCACTTCAAACTCACTAAGATGTCTATTATAAAAAAAAGGAAAATAACAAGTATTGGTGAGGAAGTAGAGAAATTAGAACATTCTTCCATTGCTGGTGGGGTGTAAAATGGTACAGCCTTTTGGTGGTTCCTCAAGAAGTTAAACATGGAATTACCAAATGACTCAACAATTCTACTTCTAGGTATGCATCCCAAAGAACCAGAAGCAAAGATTTTACTCCACCAGAGTCACAGACTAGGGTGAGATGCCTACCGATCCCCTGATGGGTGTAAAACCAGATTTTTTTAAAAAAAGTTTGCTTAAATTATATTCAAAACAACTAAATGTAGTTATAAGGACAATGTTTTGAGATTGTTTAATGAATCACCTTAAAAATGAAACTTTCTATTTCTGATAAAAGTGAATTGTACATATTAATAACATTTGGATTGTTCGAATTTATACAATGGACTTTCATTTTTCTCTGCAAAGCAAATCAAGAGCAGTGAAAAGACATGTGAGCAATGAAAAGAAACAATCAGACCTCTAGCTTTACTGAAGAAACAGCAGAAACTTTGTTACATAAATAACCAAAATGAGGAAGGAAGCACCTGCCAAAGTAACAAAGGAAAAGCTAACGGATAAATCCTCTTGATAACAGATATGATACCAGGCCAGATCTGGTGGTGTACAAAGACGATACGAGAAAATTCTCACCTAATTCTACTTTTGGTTTGTCATTTATGGTGCCTCCCAAGCTGGTATTGTTAGCTGCCAACTCATGGCGACCTCATGTAAAACAGAACAAAACATTGCCTGATCCTGCACACCTTCACAATTGTTGGTATGCTTGAGTCCATTGTTTCGGCCGCTGTGTATTTTGAGTGCCTTCCAACCTTTTCCAACCTTAGGGGGAGCCCTGGTGGCGCACTGGTTAGTTAGCTTGGTTGCTAACTGAAAGGCCAGTGGTTCAAACTCACCAGCCGCTCCCTGGGAGAAAGATGTGGCAGTCTGCTTCCATAAAGATTTACAGCCTCAGAAATCCGATGGGGTAGTTCTACTCTGTTCTACAGGGTCGCTATGAGTCACTATGAATCAACTCGATGGCAGTGGGTGGTTCTGGTTTGGTTCCAACATAGGGGCTCATCTTCTAGCACTATATCAGATAGTATTCCACTGTGATCCATAGGGTTTTTACTGGCTAGTTTTCAGAAGTAGATTACAGGCCTTTCTTTGTAGTCTTTTGCTAAATCCTGCCCACCAGAATGACCCTGCTGGTATTTGAAATACTGGTGGCATAGCTTCCAGTATCATGGAAACACACAAACCATCACAATAGGACAAACTGACCGATGGGTAGTGGAAGCTAGTATTAAAAACTAAAAAAAAACCAAACCCGTTGCCATCAAGTCCATTTTGACTCATAGCGACCCTATAGGACAGAGTAGAACTGCCCCATACGGTTTCCAAGGAGTACCTGGTGGATTTGAACTGCTGACCGTTTGGTTGGCAGCCGTAGCTCTTAACCACTACGCCACTAGGGTTTCCAAGCTAATATTGTGCACCTGAAAATTTGAGTCCTGGTAACATTTGAAGTCCTAGTGGTGCAGTGGTTAAGAGCTCAGACTTCTAAACCAAAGGTCAGCAGTTCGAATCCACCAGCTGGTCTTTGGAAACCCTAGGGGGCAGTTCTGCTCCATTGTATAGGGTTGCTATGAGTTGAAATCCCTGATGTTGAAGAAAGGTCACAGGGGAGCAAGCTGGAGGGATGGCAGTGTGTGGCTGGAAAGCAGGGTGCTTGAGTTAATGATTCCAGCGTGGGACATGGGGCCCTGGGAAGGTGAGGTGGAGGCAGAGTGGAGGATCGGGTCATTGGAAGGAGACAGTGATGGGGCTGAAAGGCCAGGGTGTGGGGTGGGCCCCCCACATGGACGCTAACAGGTGATGACCGGGCTTGGGGAGAAGGATCTATTACTCCAGTTATTAGATGATAACAGAGACAAGGATGGGGAGCAAGTATTATGGTATTTGCCAAATGGTATGAGCCTTACTCACGGCCATGAGCTAGAATCAACTTCATGGCAACTAATAACAACATGAGACTTCCAAACCAAAACCAAACCCAGTGCCATCGAATCGATTCCGACTCATAGAGACCCTAACAGCAGGTTTTATTTTTGTTTTAGAGAAAGGAATCCCTCATCTTCCTAATCCTAAATCTCCCAGCCTCCTGCTTCCATGTGGTTACAGTTATAATCAATTCCTGTACAAGTTTGCTGGGTCCCATCCCCTTCCACCTCTCAGTTATGCTTTCTCTTCTCTGCATCTTCAGTCTTTACCTCTCTTTGCAGTTATGCAGATTCCTGTGCTCCACCCCAAATGTAAGTGGTTCATAGAACAGCTTTGCTCTATCTTTCCACCTCTGCCTTCTCCCCTCCAGCCTCAATCTCTTTATTCCCCTCAGAGACAAGCTTCTCCAGTCAGCTACTGCTCATTCACTGGCTGTCACTTCCCCTTCTCACTTTTAATCATCTGCAGTGTGGCTTCTGCCTCCCTCCCTTCAGTTATGGTCTCCCATGGAAGCACCAGGGTCTTCTCTGGGCATATATACCAAACCAGCCAAGCCCATTGCTGGTAAGTCATAGTGACCATATATCAAACCATATAGAACGGAGGAGAATTGCTCCACAGGTTTTCCAAGCAGTGGCTGGTGGACTCGAACTGCTGACCTTTTGGTTAGCAGTCTGAGCTCTTAACCACTGTACTACCAGGGCTCCAGGGGATAAAGTAAGGAGGATGCTTTTCAATGCTCACATTACTAGGCTTCTCAGCAGCCTTTGTCAAGGCTGACTGCACCCTACTTCTGGAAACAGTGTCTTCTTCACTCAGCATCAGAGACAGCACATATTCCTGGTTTTCCTGCTCCTTCTCTGGCAGGGCCTTCTTGTCCTTTACTGACTCCATGTCTTGGTCACTTTATGCCTCTGTCTCATCCAATTCTAGGACATCAAATACCATTTATATATTCCTGTAACTCCCAATTCACACCTCCAGTCCCAGCGGCTCCTTTGATGAGCTTCAGACCTATATATATCCATCCGTCTAGATACCCTTTCTGCTTAGACTCACGTGTCCAAAACGGAACTCTTGCCCTTGCCCACGTCCCTGCCAACCCTCTCAGGCCTAACGTCTCAAAGCATGGCGCAAAGTCCGCCGGTGATTCAGAAGAGAAGCCTGGGGGGCATCGCGACGCGACCCCTGCCTTCCCCCCTCGCTGTCTCCTCTCGCGTGCCCCTGTCACACGCGCACAGCACCCTGGCTCTTTACCATTGCGCTCACCTCTTCTACTAGACTGCGAGCAGGAGCCGTGGCCCGGGAGAAAAACCCGTTGCCATCGAGTCGATTCCGGCTCATAGCGACCCTATAGGACACAGTAGAAATGCTCCATAGGGTTTCCAAGGAGCGGCTAGTGGATTCGAATTGTCGACCTTAGCAGCCGAGCTCTAAACCACTGTGCCACCAGGGCGCCTGCGGCCCGGGAGGCGCCCGATAACCCCCGCGGAAGTAAAGGATGAGCGTTTGCAGACCGCCAGGCCCGGGCCTGCAGCGAAGCTAGCGGGGCGGATCTCCGGCCGCGGACGCCCAGCCCCGCACGCCCAGGGGAAGGCGAGGAGGGAGCGCGCACAGGGGACTCCGAGATGGGGAGGCCGGCAGCGCCGCCACCTGCCCTCTCGGCACCGCGCGGGTGTCGGGATAACGCCGCCGTCGCCCCTGGCCGGGTCCTGCGAGCCTCACTTGGGGACCCTGCCCTCCGGAGAGCGGGAGGAGGCGGTGACAACCGGTGGGCCCCGCGGCCGCCCGCGGCCGTCGCCGGTTTAAGCGCAGAAGCGCCGCGGGTCACGTGCCGCGGAGGTGGGGGCGTGGCACCAGGAAGCGGCCTCCGCGCCGGGCCGGGGTCTCCGCCGCCGCCGCCGCCGCGAGCCGGGCCGTCTGTCCCCCGCGCCCCGCGCCGGGCGCCCGCGCCGCTCCACGCTGGCTGCCGCCCCCGGGCCCCCCGCCGCCGCCGCCGCCGCGCCCGCCATGGGCGAGGAGGACTACTACCTGGAGCTGAGCGAGCGGCCGGTGCAGTTCGAGAAGGCGAACCCCGTCAACTGCGTCTTCTTCGATGAGGCCAACAAGCAGGTCCGGGCGGGCCCAGCAGCGGCCCCGCGGCCTCCTCCCCGCCGCCGAGGCCCGGGCTGCGGCCTCCTGCTCTTCCCGGCGCCTCGGGGGGCGTCCCGCGAGCGAAGCCGGCGCCCGAGGGATCAGGCCCGGGCCTTCGAGAGGAAGCCGTGGGCTGGGCCGGCGCTGCCTCGTGGAAAGGGAAAGCAGGGCCCCAGCAGCGCCACCGCCCCGTGGTCCCTGGGCCTTTTCAGCATCTTTTGTTGTCTTTACTCATTTTTATCAAACTTGAAGTTAAGGGTTTGAGGTTTGCATTATTCTCAAAATTTTGTAAAGGGCGCCAGGGTTCGGGCCGGCGTTCAGACTCGGAGCCTCGAGGACCTCCTGGCCCGTCCTTGCACCCTGGGCAGCACTTGACGTGGTCTTTCTTAACATTTATGTGAACGAGCAAACACTGCAGACTGATACGTGCAAGCCACACGAGTTCAGTTGCGCCAGGGGCGGTGTGTAGCAGCAGTAGCCATCTGCGGGTTATTATATGTGCCCAGTTCCTTTCCAAGTTCAGACCACTAACAACATTGCTGTTTTTCCCTCTCAGGTTTTTGCTGTCCGATCTGGTGGCGCTACAGGGGTTGTAGTAAAAGGACCAGAGGATAGGAATCCCATTTCATTTAGGTAACAGTACTGACGTTTTTAGAGTAATTTCAACATGCAAACAAAATGGTGTTTTTCTGTTTCTCATTCAGAAGGTGGTTTTGAAAATTTACCCTTTGCCTCCCCTGAGCTGTTTGAAGGAAGAGTGCGTGTGTCAGATTTCTGTCTGTAGGGAGAGGGAAGCAGACACCTGCTGTGCAGTCTTGGTAGATACTAGAACTTTCTGTCAGTGTTAAATGTGTGGGGTAGTTCCCTGTTGGTTGGTGAAGCCGAATATGCCAAAGTAGGGGTACTTGAAATGAGCAAGCCAGAGCCTTGTGTGGCCATTTGCGGTTTGTTGCTCTGGGGAGGGTCTTCATTTCCTTGTTTAGCCCAGGTCACTCCAAAGTGTTTAGTAGGTGGAGGAGGGTCCTAGTTTAGTGTGTCCCAGTAATTGTGTCTGTTAAGAGAATCGTGGCTTCCGCTATAGTCTAGGCCATAGATGCCTCAGTTTACAGAGTTGAATCGATGTAATTATAAGTAGCAGCTCTTTCATTTTCAGAAGTGCCTTAATTTAACAGGTAAAATATCTAGCTGCCTTAACTCCTATGATTACAGAAGGGAAGAGTGCAATGTAGGCCCTCCATTTGGTGGTGACTTTAAAAAATATTTTAGCAGTTGGCCTGTGTTAATAGGCACCAGCTTTTTTTTTTTTAAGACTTCAAATTTTTATTTTATTAACTAAACACACTAGAAGAGCCATACATTTTTATGTTAAAAAACAAACAAATAACATCAGGAATATGTGCAGTTAAATGTGACTCATTTACACTTAAGTTGCCTCACTCCTCAGCAGTGTCCGGGCTGTTTATTCTGATGTCTATGTAAGGGTATGTGCAGGTGATTTAAAAATCGCAGATGGAATCACCACAGATATGATTGTGTGGTTTGACTCCCCAGCCGTCTTCCTGCTGGTCCCCACACATCAGTTGTGTCTTTTCTTAGTGCTGAGTGCCTGTTCTCCTAGTAGCAGAAAGATGTGTACACGGACAGCTGTAGGTTCCAAACCAAAAACTGGGACTCCTTCTCTGACAAGCACAAGAGCGTGTCCCCAGGAAGATCGGGGACCTCGTGTTTGAAATGGAGGTGCCCAGAGTAGGCAACAGCTTTTGAAGTGGAAAAATAAATCCACCGGAACCAAAATGAACCTCTTTGCTTGTCGCTTGTTAGGCAGACACTGATTGCAGCTCCTGGGCTAGGCACCAGGCAGTGAAGGTTTGGGATGAGCCTGGCCTTTTTGGAGGAACTCAAGTCAGTGTGGGAGACGAGTGAGTGGGCCAGTACTGTTCAGTGTGATAAGTGCTGTAATAGAGCTATGTTCAAAGGATTGTGGGAACACAGATGTGGCATTTATTTTGGGGTAGGCTGGGCAAGCCCAGGAGGGGGACAGCCTCACAGAGGAGGCCTTCCAGCAAGGTTTTCAAGCACAAAAGGTTTTCTGGAGGTGGAGAAGAGGGCGGGCCTTTTAGATCAAAGGAACACCAAGCGCAGAGGTGAACATGCAGGGTATTTGGGGAACTGCAGGTCTGTGCGACTGAAGATCAGGGTGCCTGTGCGGGGAAGGGGTGCTGGCGGCCTCTGGCAGGGGCTGGTTGGACTGTACATATTCTGCTGT
Organism: Elephas maximus indicus; assembly: GCF_024166365.1. Lineage (NCBI taxonomy): Eukaryota > Metazoa > Chordata > Mammalia > Proboscidea > Elephantidae > Elephas > Elephas maximus. The sequence goes on from NC_064829.1 coordinate 29,672,670, forward strand.
GGATCAGGGCTTTATCTTCTTATTGAGAATTTGTAAGGTGGGTGTGATCATCAGGCTTTGGGAAGAGTGCCATCAGCAGCACTGAGGGTGGAGTAGTTGGGAGCATACCAGAGTCAAGAGGACCATTAATACACACCGGCAGTAGTCTGAGGCAGAGGGAGTGAAGACTGGAGCCAAGGCCGCATGACGGGCCTTACACAGGCAGTCGAGGGATGTCATGGGTAAGACAGGTTGGTCAGAAAGATGTGGAAATGAGAGCAACCCTGTAATGATCCAGATTTAGGGGCTGGGTAGGGTTTGAGAGAGATGATACTCAGTTAACTTTTTAAAAAAAGTTTTAATGAGATATAATTGACACATGATAAACTGTACAGATTTTACTTATACAGTTTGATGAATTTTGACATAAAAAATCATCACCGCAATTGAGATAATGAATATATCCATACCGTCAAAAATTTTCCTTGAGTTCACTTTTGAACACGTGTTTGAGGTGTGTTTGAGGCACTGTGAGCCACCTAGTAATTGTGACTGGTTGGTTCTGTAGACTTCTTTCCAGAAGTTTCGCTGGGAGGAATGATGGAGAAAGATGGCAGCAATTTGTGCCGAAGATTACAGTGTGGGTATATACATATGTCTGTGACAGAGTGGTTAAGAGCTTGGCTGCTAACCAAAGGGTCAGCAGTTCGAATCCACCACCCATTCCTTGGAAACCCTGTGGGGCAGTTCTGCCCTGACCTGTAGGGTTGATATGAATTGGAATTGACTTGACAGCAGTAGGTTTTAAAATAATTCATAGATGACAAGTGCATTGTGATGTCAATTCTTCAATTCTTTATTGTCTGTAATACTGCGAATTTTTCCAGCAAGTTAGCTACCCATTGGATTTTGTTGAAAAGAGGTCCAATTGGTAGCTTCAGAAATGTAATTTTAATTTTAAACTGGAATTAGTTGCTTCCTGAATATTTGTTTTGCCTTTTGTCTTCTCAAAAAAAAAAGATAGTAGCTAGAATTGTGTTCTTAAGTGTAACTGTTAATACATTTTTTCTTCTTAAAGAATGGAAGACAAAGGAGAAGTGAAATGCATTAAGTTTTCTTTAGAAAATAAGATATTGGCTGTTCAGAGGACCTCAAAGACTGTGGTAAGACATATCTTTAAATGTAGCATAAAGAAAAAGACACTAGAAGTACATTGGGAAGAGAAGAGATTACAAAATTCCAGTGTTAACAGAACCAGTTATTATTTTTTTTGAGACTATAGAATTTTTCAAGATGAGCAAGACTTTTGAATGGATAAGACTGTCCTTAATTTGTCCTTTTTTTTTTTTTTGACTTAAGTTTTTTGTTTTTAGTAATTTGGAATCTCATCTTTTATGTTAGTTGATAGCTAGCAACACAGATTACGTGAGGTATATTTTTGGCTACTTTACGTATTACCCTTAGCCTGGTAACTCCCATTTATTTACTTCTGGTGTCTCTGCATAGATGGAATAGGAATGGCTAATCAGTTGGAGAGGCTTGTTGGCATCTTAGCCCTTATGAATGTTCACCAGCACCGTGAAGTAGAGACACACTGCTGGGAAAGGTGGAGACAAGGCAGTGCTAACTTCTTCCGTCAGTGTTAATTGTTAAAAGTTCTGGATTACCTTTTGTACAGTGCAGCGATGTATTTCTCCAAACTCAACCATTCGGGGAATGAATTTTCAAAATCAGTTTCTAAACTCTAACTGAATGAACCGGATATTTGGATTAGTCTTTTTTAAATTTTGATTTATAAACCTGCTGCTGTTAAGGAGAGCAGTTATTCAAGTTGGTCCTTTTACCTTTCCTGTCTTTGAGTGTCTGTAGATTTTTTTTCCTGATCACTCGTATGTTAGTTTGTCGTTTTCTTTGTGCGCCCAGGTAGGCTGGTGGTATGCTGCTCAATCCAAATCTCTCCATGTGTGTTTTTTTTTTTTCTTCCAGGACTTTTCTAATTTTATGCCTGATAATTCTCAGCTGGAGTACACACAAGAGTGCAAGGTAGGGGCAGGGACCCTCCCTTGGGGGGCCGCGTCTGCGCTGGGTGGCTGTGACAGTGTGATGTGGTGATGGAGTGCACACTTGGAACTGTTCTAATGCTGAGGCCGGCCACTGTCAGCTCTGCAATTTCGGACCGATTCTTAGTGTTTTGAGCCTGTTGCCTTGTCTCTGAAATGCATTTGGGAGGATTACATGGGGGATGGGTGTTTGTCATCCGCAGCGGCCTGAGTCAGTTGCTGCTGTGGCCTCAGCCCTCAGTTCTCTGGGCAGCTGGCCCTGCATCCACACCAGCAAACACGGACTCCTTCCAGAGCCACCTCACGTGGAGGCTTTTGGATGAGGAATTCTTCTCCCTTCTGGATGATGTTTTCTTCCCTCGATGTGTCGTCCTTGTTGTGTCCTTCCTTCCTTTCTTTCCCTAGGCGTAGGTTCTAATCCACGTTAATCATATTTGCTGGGTATAATAAACCAGGCTAGGGAGCTTAGCTCAGACTGGGAGTGTGATACCCTGGGGAGCTAACAGAAGCTGCTCGTGGACAGGCTGGCTTTCTGCAGCTTTGTAAGGGCATTGCTGCATGGGGTTCAGGTGGGCTTCTTGTTATGGAAGGGCCCCTCAGTGAAATGACTGAGCCCCTCGCGTGACGACCTGCAGTTTCTCTCCGTGGGACCTTGTCATTGTCTTCTGGGCCTCCACCAGCCTCAGGCTCGTGGTGCTTCTGCTTCTGGTCGTTACGTGAGCCCAGTGTGGTCTCAGGGCCCTCACCCCATTGTGGTCAGTCCTCACTGAAAACTGTTAGCCTTTTATACTTTCATATTGCCAGTTTTTATCATGCAGTTGACTAAGAAAATGCCAACTGTATTCTGGTTCCTAAAGGTGGAAGTTGATGCCTGTAAGCTCTGCTTACTTACCTTTCTACAAACCTCAGGCTTCTTCCTCTGCCCTGTTGGCTGGAAGGAATTAAGATCCAGATACTTCAGTGAAGGGTGAAAGCCAGGCTAAGTGTATTTAAAAGGAAAGTTGGTTTGCTAATGAGTAGTCAGATCTGGGTAACTTTTGCTAAGGGTCTAGTGATAAAAACAGCAGAGCATTTTAAGCTTTTGAAGAGAGTTATACGTTAATTTATAGGTTTTACTTATTTGGGAGGAAAGTTCTAAAAATAAGTTTTTCTTACTAATTAAAAAAAAAACAAACAGCTTTTCTGTAATTCTTTTCAGACCAAGAATGCCAACATACTAGGATTCTGCTGGACCAGTTCTACTGAAATTGTCTTTATAACAGATCAGGGAATTGAATTTTACCAGGTATTATATTTATTATTTATGTTTGTTGGGGAAAGTTCAAGAATAGCAGCTTGGCAGTCTTTTGAATTCAGCATTCGATAGATATTTTTGGATTCTAGAGCTTTATATTCTTTTGCTTGGCTTTGTATCTTCTTCCCTAGTTATAAATATGATATTAAAAAAAATTCAAACATTACCAAGATACACGAAAAGTAAAAGTCGCCTATAATTTATTAGAAATGACAGTTGTTAGGTGGTGGCGAGTTGGTTCTGACTCATAGTGACCCTGTGTACAACAGAATAAAACACTGCCTGGTCCTGCACCAACCTCACAGTCATTGCTATGTTTGAACCCATTGTTGCAACCAGTGTGTCAATCCATCTCATTGAGGCTCTTTCTCGTTTTCACTGACCCTCTACTTTACCAAGTGTGATGTCCTCTTCTGGGGACTGGTCCCTCCTGATAACATGCCCAAAGTAAGTGAGGTGAAGTCTCACCATCTTCACTTCTAAGGAGCATTCTGCGCCAGGCCCAAGCCATAGTATTTTTAGTTGCCTCATATGCATGTGAAAGCCGGACAGTGAATAAGGAATAAGGAAGACCAAAGAAGAATTCTTGACGCCTTTGAATTATGGTCTTGGCGAAGAATACTGAATATACCTTGGACTGCCAAAAGAATGAACAAATCTGTCTTGGAAGAAGTACAACCAGAATGTTCCTTAGAAGTTAGGATGGTGAGACTTCATCTCACTTAGTTTAAAAATAACTATTGTGACTATTTTGGTGCTTATTCCTCCATCTAACGAATTTATTTATTTTAAAAAATGGAAATCTCGTGTCCCAACTTGTGGGGCTGGCATTTTGGTATTGGAGTATCTTGGACGTCTTTCTGTATTCTTTGTGCGGCTGTACCGTAAGTTATCTAACCAGCTCCCTATGGATGGACGTCTCACTTTTCACTTTTTTGTGATGTCAAACAATTATAAAGTGAACATGCTTGTAAATATTTCTTTATATTTTTGGGTGAGTATGCTCTTTCTTGGAAGGGAATTGCAAGGTAGGTCTGAACGTCTAAAAAGCTGAACAGATATTGTTAAATTTCTTCCAGAAACTTAAACACTTTCACTAGCTATGTAGCAGTCTCCATTCCCACACCTTTGCCAGATTTGGGTATAATTACTCAATAGACATTTGCCAATTTGAGAGGTGGAAATATATTGTACTTTGCGTTTTTCATGATTTAGGGGTTAAGCATCTTTTCATATGTTCATCGTCCATTTGTATTTCCTCTGTTGTGAACTGCCTGTTCTGTCTTTTAATACATTTCAATGGCCTGACCTGTTGAGATGGTTCTGAGACCTGTAAGTGGAGCTAATGTCATGGGCGTTAGGACTCTCTCAGCCTTTGAGTCTGTTGGCCTCATGAAAGCAGCATGACTTGGAATTACAGGGCTGGAGGAGATGGCAACTGTGTACACAAAACACAGGATGTGAGTGCCATGGCGCTGTGTCATTGGGCTGTCATCACAGTCTGTAATGGCCAGCAGAAGTAAAGCAAACTTGAAACAGATCTCAGGTACAGAAATAGAATCTGTGGGAAGGACTGTTTGCTTTACAGAGGGTTCCCTCCAGTAATCATTTAAAAGTACATCTTTCTGTTCTCTGTAGTGGGAAAGTCATCTAGATGGTCTTCAGATCTTTTACATTAAGAAGTACATTAAAAAGAGAGGACTCTGTTGTCGTCATAGTTGTTAGCTGCCGTCAGGTCAGCCCCTGACTCATGGGGCCCCCATGCACAATGGAACAAAACCCTGTATGTTCTGTGCTGTCTCTCTAGTGCATACTTACTTTATTGTACTCAGATCGTGAACTGACCCCGTGCCTCCCCACCCTGGCTTTTACATCAGTTCCTCAGTGCACTGTTCTGTAAGCATCAATATCTTGGGAGTAGGGGGCTCTATACAGTGTGACTTAGTGTATCAGAATACGCAAAAATTTATTTAAAATGCACCTTGGTGATAAACTAATTTTTGCGCAGAGTCTCACGAATACATCTGTTAGAAAAAGTGAGCCCCGTCTCAGAGCTAGTGCAGCCTGGAGTTGAGGTGGAGACCAGGCAGCAGGCAGGCTTGCTGCTGGCTGGGAGGTGGGGGCTCAGTGCCCTGTGCTCTGGAGCGGTTGGTTTGTCTTGACAGTTTCTGGTATGAATGAGAATTTTGTTACTCCTTGCCCTTTCACATATGGTACCGAGAAGCCCCAGGAGCTTTCATTGCTGTGTTAAATTGGCAGATTCCTTAGCCCCTTTGAGCCTTAGTTTCTTACCCTGTCAAGTGGAGCTAGTGATGGCCCCCCCGAGGGTCGTTGAGAAGAATAAATGCGTTCAGATACATAAAGCGCTAAGCACGGAGCTTAAGTGGTAGCTGTAATTAGTAAAAAAATAATTTCCTATTGAACTTCTTGGTGGTCTTTTTTAAATTTTAATTTACTGTGCCAGTCTTCTGACATTTTGTGTTTTTAAGTAGGTTTTGTTTCTTGACTTCTGCCTTAGGTTTTACCAGAGAAACGGAACCTGAAGCTCCTGAAGAGCCAGAACATCAACGTGAATTGGTACATGTACTGCCCCGAGAGCGCCGTGATTCTGCTGTCCACCACAGTCCTTGGCAATGTCCTGCAGCCTTTTTATTTTAGGGTAAGAGTGAGCCTCCCTTTGAAAAAAACTACTTTTTCCTTCTGCCCTGCTCCTCTTCCATCCAAATGTGTCAAGCGAGTTCCTCTAACGATAGCATCACCACTTCACACCACTAGAGGGCACCCAGTCCCATCCCCTTACCTCCGGAATGAGCCCGCTGTGCTAAAGGCCTGTACCGTATGTAGGGGGATGCTGGAAAGGATGGAAGGGCACCATGTGTACGTTCTCACTGTCGTTAGAGAATGCTGGAATACCTTAAAAAAAAAAAAGGAAAAAGAAACCCGTTGTCGTTGAGTCGATTCTGACTCAGTGACCTTACAGGACAGAGTAGAACTGCCCCACAGGGTTTCCAAGGAGCAGCTGGTGGATTCGAACTGCAGACCTTTTGGTTAGCAGCCTGAGTTCTTAACCACTGCGCCACCAGGGCTCCAGAATACCTCAAGGGTTCTAACAACCTTTTCCTAAAACTGTTTTTTCCCCCCTGAACAGGCTGTCACTATGTCGAAGCTGCCCAAGTTTGAGATTGAACTACCAGCTGCACCTAAGGCAACGAAACTTAGCCTTTCTGAGAGGGATATTGCAATGGCTACAATGTATGTCTGTGTCGGGAGAGCGCCCTGTCGTAACTGCTTTCACTGGTAGTCCCAGGCGGAGAGGCCTGTCCTTAGGGCCCTTAGAACACAGAGTTCGCAGCTCCCCCTTGCCTGCCGTGTGGCTGGGTTTTAGGAATGTCACAAACCTATTGTCGTGATGACATTCTTCTTTAATTTTACCAGCTTTGTGGTCTTAAGGAAGGTTTTTCCCCTTCCTGGGCTGACAAAATGAGAACATTAAACCAATTTATTTCTTAGGTATTCATCCAATTTTAGAATTTTTTTTTTCATTCTATGAATTGAATCTTATCAAGGATTTTTTTTTGCTAAAATTTTATAGTTGGTCAAAATAAGAAAACAGTATGTTTTTAATGTAACGTGGAACTGAATTACTTATGTAGGAAAGTATATTTTCATTTGGAAGAGCTGATGTCTCAGTTTTTAAAAAGTATTACGGGAATTTCAAACACGTAAAAATGGAGACTAGTACAAAGAACCATCTCCCCATAATCCAGATTGAACAGTTAACAAATTATGCTTCTAAATTACTTCTGATTTATGACCTAAAACAGTGCTTTTAAAAATTTTTAGCAGTAGAATGCTTTTTTCTTTTTTTTAAAGGATTACTGTGGCATCCCAGTTTAGAAAACAGGTGAACTGGGAGCAGTCCTATCTGAAGTGGAGGTGGGACCTGGGTACCCCTCCCCTTGGCTTCCCCTCCCTGCAGCTATCTGGTAGCGGGCCCAGCACAGCCTTCTCCTGGAACACTGTAGGAAAGCCCCTGGGGCAGAGCATGCGCTCAGGAACTGCTCATAGCAACGCTTATTAGATGGAGCCGTAAAAATGAATAGGAATGATATTTTCAGATTCAGAAGATCAGAGGAATGGAAATGGACTTAGTTTATCACTCAAAGATAACCATTAACAATATGCGTTTCTTTCCAGTTTTTTTTTTGACTGTACATAGGTTTGTGTTTTTCTTTTAATTGTGAGCAACCTGTATTCAGTTTTGCATTCCCTTTGTCACTTAACTTTATAATAGGCTTTTTCTGACTAATTGTACTTCCTTTGTAAACATTTTGTTGGCTGCAAAATATATTATTAATGAGTATCTCAAACGTTACTTAACCATGGCCCTGTAATTCAGCATTTACAGTGGAGGGATTTTAAATGGGCAGATGACTATGTCTGTTTGACTGTGTCTTATGTCTGTCTGTTTTCTAATTAGATATGGACAGTTATATGTTCTCTTCTTGAGGCATCATTCTCGGACTTCCAATAGTACAGGAGCGGAGGTAGTCCTGTATCATCTACCACGGTAATGTAATGCTTTCTTCCCTCTTTGTCTGATTTTAAAATATGAACTAAAGCTGGTTGATGTATTTTTTTAATATATTTTTTTTATTTATTATGCTTTAAGTGAGAGTTTACAAATCAAGTCAGTCTCCCATACAAAAACTTATACACACCTTGCTATGTACTCTTAGCTGCTCTCCCCCTAATGAGTCAGCATACTCCTCCTCTCCACCGTGTTTTCCCCATGTCCATTCAGCCAGCTGCTGTCCCCCCTGCCCTCTCATCTCTCCTCTGGACAGGAGTTGCCCACACAGTCTCATTGGTTGATCAATTTTTTGACCTTTCTGTTGTTCTGCAGAGAAGGTGCCTGTAAAAAGATGCACATATTAAAGTTAAATAGGACGGGAAAGTTTGCCCTGAACGTGGTAGATAACCTGGTCGTCGTTCACCATCAGGACACGGAGGTATGAGTTGTGCAAGCGATTCCCATCAGTGTCTGTACAAGTTAGGGTTGCTTAAAAGAGCTGTGAAAATTGCAAAACATTGTGAACAAAGACTAGAAAGTACTATTTATGCTAAAAGTTTTGGTCTTCCAGGTGGAAACTTGCTTTTGGTATTCTAAATGGTCTAGAAAAAGCAGTGATTCCCCATCAGTTGATTGTTTTAGCCAAACAGCACCTGAGGAGATTTGACATCTCAGATAATTATTTGGTTGAATCACCTAAACCAGGAATTTGCTGCAGAACAATGTGTTCCATGAGTTTGTGATTGTAAAGGGTGATACTTTCGAGGTTGCGTGGCCCACGAGAACTCAAATCGGTCCTGCTTTTTCTAGGCCATTAACTGTGTTCACTGGGTGAATGGCAGTAACAAGGCACTTACCTCTCGCCCCCCCGGTGGGTGGTGCTCCCCATATGTGTGTCTGACTGATGAAGGTGTCGAAAGTTAAAGTGAAAAAGATCTGCTTACATCACTTTGAGCTCGTCAAAGGAAACATGTCATAAATGCAAGAAATGTTTGTGAGAGAAAATAAAAAGGTAAAATGGAGTGGTGGTGATGTGGCAAATTTCTCCTCAGGTAAGAGCTAGTAGGTCTGCCAGAAGGAACGCAGATACAGACTCTGTAAACTGAGCCGAACAGCAAGATCTGATGTAACGACAGGGACAGTCACAGTCTTTCTTTTTCTGTACCTTAGACATCTGTCATATTTGACATCAAGTTGAGGGGCGAGTTTGACGGGGCGGTTACCGTCCACCACCCCGTGCTTCCCCCACGCTCCATTCAGCCCTACCAGATCCCCGCAGCAGGTGAGACGGGTTCCTGGGAACGAGACTGTGGCTCCCCCGCCACGTCTTATGCTCTTACCGTGATCTTTGGGGATTGTGTTCAGAATGGCAAGAGGAGGGTGCGCAGAGACCCCAGACCTGTTTATTTGATTATTCTGTTCTACTTAGTAAAGAAGGAGCCCTGGCAGTGCAGTGGTTAGAGGCTTGGCTGCTACCCAAAAGGTCAGCAGTTTGAATACATCAGCTGCTCCTTGGGAATCCTATGGGGAAGTTCTGCTCTGTCCTGTAGGGTCGCTATGAGTCAGAATCAGCTCGAGGGCAATGGGGTGGGTTACTAAAAAAACAAAAAATTCCTGCTAATTCAAAAAACTTTACTTAATTATGTTGTTGTGAAAGCATTTCATAAGATAAGTGAATCTTCTTTTAAGGAAGAAAGTAGAATGATTTCTCTGAGCTTTAAAATGGCGAGTCCTGATTACTCATTGAAGCTGAAGGATTTTTTTTTTTTAATGCTGAATAAGTCTTGATAGGTTCTATTTGCCGGAGCTCTGTAACCCTGAAACTAAATTTGGCTGCTTGTGGCTGTTATTTTTACCTGGCGTCACTGCCCCCCATCTTTCTTACGTTCTGTGTCATAGTGAATACCGCATCCTTTTCTGACTGATGGTATGGTCAGTGCTTAAGGCTGTGATTCCAAGGTTATTCTGGATCAGTCCTTCCACCTGAAAAAGGATGGGGTAGGGAGTTAGAGAGGAAGCCAGGATTTCAGGACCCAGGGAAGAAACCGTTTAGTTTCCTTTTGCCTTTTCTCAATTTAAAATAAAACTCACACAGTATTCACCCCTCTACTCCTTTAAAGGAAACCCTGGTGGCGTGGTGGCGTCGTGGCGAAGTGCTATGGCTGCTAACCAAAGGGTCGGCAGTTCAAATCTGCCAGGCGCTCCTTGGAAACTCTATGGGGCAGTTCTACTCTGTCCTATATGGCCGCTATGAGTCGGAATTGACACGATGGCACTGGGTTTGGTTTTGGTTTTACTTCTTTAAAGGAGAGTGGAGTCCAGCATTAAGGTATTTTAGTTTGTTTGTAAACCATAGTCAGAAGGTTTACATTTGGAACTCTGGAAGCAAAGTTCTGTTAGTAAAAGGAATCCTGTTGAAGAACATTTGCTGGGTTTGCCCAGCCTGCAGTCAAGACTTCCTGGACCTTTCCCAGAGGGATTCATAATCAGGCTCAGGCTGGTGGCCTAGCTAGAGCCTACTTTGACTGGCTGCTCAGCAGTGTCTTGCTGGCCTTTGTGCCTACAGCCAATGGAGGGATCAGCCCGAATCTTTATAACTTTCTGGCAGAGTTGGGGAGGAAGGAGCTGGTTCTCACAGAGGCTCTGAGTAGGTCTTTTGGCCTCCGTTCTTTCCAGTTTTTTCTTTCCCCCTGGATAATAATGGCAGCATGAAAAGGTCTGATGGTGTCAGGTGGTTGTCTTGCATCTGCTGCTCACATGGTGTGACAGTAACCTGCTGGTGAATTGGGGAAAAAAAAATAACTTCTAAACACTTCAGACCTTCAGCTCTGGCTATATAGGACCAGTAGAAGATAATCAGGTTCTAATTGGCTGGTTACAATAAAACAGACGCCAGGTGTGGTCAAAGTAACAGTTGGAGCAAGGATCAGTAGGAGGAATTGCAGATTCCATTGACACTGGGCTTCCAAAGAGTGTGGATTGGTAAAGCATTTTTTAACAGTAATGGCTTTTAAAAAAAAAATTTTTATTGTGGTAAAATGTATGTAACAGAAATTTTGCCATTTTAACCCTTTTTAAGTGTACAATTCATTGGCATTAATTACATTCACCATGTTGTACAACCATCACCACTGTACAGTTCCAGAAGTTTCCCATCACCCTGAACAGAAACTCAGTGCCCCTTTAGCAGTCCCCCATCCCCCAGGCCCTGGTGACCACTAATAAACTTTTCCTCCTATTGTTTATAAGGCTAATGACTTTCTGTTGTGTTTTTTCCTTGCTAGACTGTAAGCCCCTCGGAGGCTTGTAGCAGCATCCTAGTAACAGGCCCAGCCCCAGTGTGTGTCTTCCGTAGGGGATGTGAAACCAGCAGCTTTGCTCAGGGTGGAAGAGCCAGCTGCGGTTTTCTTCCCCTCATTTGTTTTTGGCCTGTTAGTCAGCTGGTGCTCAGTCTGGCTTCGCATTAGGGTCACCTGGGGAGCTTTGAAAACTAAAGCGGCGAGGCTCTCAGAGTATTTACATCACCCTCCAGGGCAGCCAGGGCTGAGAACCACCGTGGGGACTGTCATGCCTAGGTTCAGGGTGGATGTGTTCTTTTATCAGCTGTCAACTCGGCTCTGTCCTGCTTTTGGGTGATCTGCTCACGTTTTCCCACCAGCTGATCAAAACCTGTCTTCTGATGGTAGCTGGGTAGTTGGAACAGAACTGGACATCATGTTTGGTCTGTAGGGCGAGTTTCTCAAGTTCACTGCGGGCTGCAGGACTGGTAGTTGAGTCACTGTGAGGTGAGACTTTTGTGGGTCTGTGTCCCAGACTGATGCCTGTGCAGTGGGAATGGAGCTAATTATTTAGATAATTAACTCGCAGAACATTTTAATTTGAATATTCCCAGCGATTACCTGGGTGTTTGCTTTTGAATCATCCAGGTGAATTTCTCAGCTCTTCATTGTGCAGGTGTAAGGGGTGATGAGTCATCCTTGCTTAAGGAAAAACTACTCCCATTGAAGCAAGGCTTTGATGCATTCCCCTTCTGGGGAAGACATGTTCATGGATCAGTCCCTAGATTGTTCTCTACCCTCTTCCCCTTCCTCCCATGTGTCAGAGGGGAACACAGTTCCTGTCTTCCTTGTTTAACTACAGTTAAATAAACATTTGTTGACGCCTTCAAAATTATTAGACTCTGCACCTTGGTACTAGCGTTTGCAGCCCCTCTGCCTGCACCGTTAGTTCCTGCACATGGTGTTTTCTCACTTTGTAGGTCCTGCTTCTATGACCAGCCAGTCTCCTGTTCCCTGTAAGCTCTGTATCCTTTAAAAAAGCATTGGGCCTGTCTGCAGATGTGAAGCCTGTCACCTTCTTCACCCAGCATTCTACAACGCGTAGCCTGGAGGCCCTACCCAAGTCAGCTGTGATGGGTTTGGGAGCCCGTCCCCTGGGGAGCTTTCCGGACCATCTGGGGCCGGCTGTTTACAGGAGCCCCACCAATAAGGGGCAGGGCGAGTGCTGTTAAAATGGGGTTTGCCTTTTGTTGTCATTACCTTCTGGGACAGAATTTCCTATAGCATGTAGATTCTTCATCCTGGATTGTCTTCCAACCTGACATCATCATCAGTGCAAGCCAAGGTAGGTCAGAGGGGACATCTATCACGTTAGAAAACAGCGTTGGGGACCTTAGATGACAGTAGTAGCCAGTGACGTTTCCGAGGGGAATGAATGTGAGAAATGACTTCTCCCCCCACCCTTGGGAATGGAACTCTTTTTCATCTTCTATTCTGTTCTTTATCACGTGTATAATAGCTTATTGTGAACATGTATTGTTCTTATAATTAAAACAACAACTAAGAGTGGCCAGCGCCTGCCTTTAGCCCTTCACTGGCTGACCATTTGGAAAAGCCAGGCCCTACAGTGCGGTGTGCAAGGCCCTTCCTGCTCTGTTCTTCCGTTAGCACTCCTGGAAGGGCCTGTGCCCTTGGATGTTTTGTGCATGCCCAGGAAGTGGCGTTTTTTTCTCACCTCAGGTGATGCATCCTCAGGTGGTTGTCTCTTCCTGGGTAACTCCCTATCGCTTTGTCTCTCTGTTAGAGTGCTTTCTGCGTTAGTCGTTTGTCTTCTCCTTATGTTCCTGTCTTATGCACTGGGCCAGCCTTTATCCAGGAGAGAATTAAGCCCTCATGCCCTGGGCATGGGCCCCTGGGTGGTGCAAATGGTTTGTGTTGGATTGCTAACCACAAGGTTGATGATTCAAACTCACCTAGTGGTGTCACAGAAGAAAGGACTGACAATCTTCTTCCACCAAGAAAACCCTATGGAACAGTTCTACTCTGCAATATATGGGGTCACCATAAGCTGGAATCCACTCAGTGGCAACAGGTTTGGTTTGGCTAGATGCCCTAGGCATCTGTTGTGGGCAATGAGTCAGTTGCTCTCCTTTGCATGTGGAACGATTCTAGCTATGTACCAACCTTGGGAGAATCGAGAAACTGATCACTCAGATCACATTTCATGTAGGATTGAATTCTGTCATGGAACCCCAGCTGAGAAAGGCTGTATGAGCCTGTGCCTGCTTACCCAGCAGTGTGGGCATTCTGTAGACTCATGAATTGACGAAGGGAAGTATCTTGAAATTGTGTTGAGAGCCCCTAGAGTTACCTCCTGGACTGATGGGGAGAAACCACAGTATAGGACTGAAGTTAATGCCACATGTTAGCATCTTTTTCTACCTTCAAGGATAAAAGGGAAACAGGTGTGAGGAAGGTACTGCCTTGAGCTGCCAGTACCCTCTATATTTAGGGAGCTATAAACACCTGGCTGCTAACTGAGGTTAGAGGTTTGAACCCACCCAGCAGCTCTTGATCCGCTCAAAACCCTATGGGGCAGTTCTGCTCTGTCACATGGGGTTGCTATGAGTCGAAATTGACTCAGTGGCACCCAGCAACAACCACTGATGCACCTTTGAGTGGAGAGGTTACTTTATGGAAAGGAATCAACTAAGCATTTAGAGAAGGTTGGCCTTCTGTTGTGAGGCGTGTTCCAGACTATCCTAGACTGCTTTGGTATAGGAAGCCACTGTGCTTTGCCATCTTTTCTCCTACGACTGTTTAGGGGAACTGCATTTTTTTTTTTTTTTAAGAATTAAAACCAATTTAATTAGCTGTTTTTTCAAAATTTTTATTTGAAACCAATTTTATTTTTTGTGCTTTAGGGGAAAGTTTATAGCTCAAGTTAGTTTCTCATATAGAAGTTTATACACATATTGTTATGTGACCCTAGTTGCTATCCCTATAATGTGACAGCACGCTCCCCCCTTATCTCCCTGGGTTTCCCGTGTCCATTCAGCCAGCTCCTACCCCTTTCTGCCTTCTCATCTCATCTCCAGACGGGAGCTGTCCATTTAGTCTCGTGTATCTACTTGAACTAAGAAGCACACTCTTCATGAGTATTATTTTATGCTTTATACTCCAGTCTGATCATTGTCTGAGGAGTTGGCTTTGGGAGTGATTTTAGTTCCGGGTTAACATAAGAGTCGAGGGGCCATGTCTCCTGGGGTTCGTCTAGTCTCAGTCAGACCATTGTCTGGTCTTTTTATGTGAATTTAAGTTCTGCACCCCACTTTGCGCCTGTTCTATCAGGGACTCTCTGTTGTGTTTTCTGTCAGGGTGGTCATTGGTGGTAGCCGGGCACCATCTAGTTCTTCTGGTGTCAGGCTGATGGAGTCTCTGGTTTATGTGGCCCTTTTGGGAACCGCTTTTTTGACTTCAGTTCTGGTTTGCCTCATACTTTTAAATTTGCTGCCTCTTAAATCCAGGTTACCTGTGGAACCTCCAAGTGAAGCTTCAGCCCATAGTAAACCTCTTGCCAGATAAAGGAAGATTGATGGACTTTCTCCTCCAGAGAAAAGAATGCAAGATGGTCATACTGTCTGTCTGTTCACAGAGTAAGGTGATGAGGTCCTTCCCCACTGGTCCATGCTGGTCTGATTCCAGTAATAGGCTAGTGCTACCCAATACATTTTATTGGGAGGTGGACCACATTTTTATGCCTATCACCTCTAACTTCATCCTTCACTGAAGAATGGATTATTTTTCTTCATAGAGACTGCTAAATATAAAAATGGCTTATAGAGATTTTGGAAACCCTGGGTTTTTGGGTGGCATAGTGGTTAAGTACTACGGCTGCTAACCAAGAGGTTAGCAGTTTGAATCCGCTGGGCGCTCCTTGGAAACTCTGTGGGGCAGTTCTGCTCTGTCCTATAGGGTTGCTATGAGTCGTAGAAAAATAGGATGGTTCCAGGTTAAAGTAAACCTAAACAGGTACACATGAGTAGGTTACCTCTTCTAGCTTTAAACTTTTTTTTGTCGTTTTAAGAATCCAAGTCACTATCTGTTTGAACAGATCTACTTTAGGAACCTTCTACTGATAGCTGCCATAGCTCTTTTATTCTAGTAACCAGAAAGGTGGTGTGAGTGATTTCTGGGTTTCGGGTCTCTAAGATACATTTCTTCATACGCCCTGTAAAGGGGTGTGTACATTAGAGTTATTTTTGTCATAGCAGCAGGTTTGAGTTATAAAGTTGACACGAAGCCAGTTTGATCTGTGTGAACACTGTGTCCTTTCCAGTGCTGAGTGCGTCAGACAGAGCGACACTGCCTGTGATAGCCACTGTTTTTGATAAACTCAATCATGAGTATAAAAAGTACTTGGATGCCGAGCAGAATTATACCATGGTAAGTTGTATGTCCCGTGACAGAGGGCTCCCCTCCCCTGTGTGTCTGTGTAATTAAATATAAGGCCATGATAGAGTGTCATCCCTGAGGTTTGATGCCTGCCAGAGGGCGGGTTGCAGTAGTGGTGGAAGTGAGGTTTTCCAGGTCCCTGCGTCCCATGAGTTGTGGCTGCATCTCACTCAACATGCCGTCCATGTCCTGTATTATTACGTGACATGTAGCCTGATCCCCGGGCTGCCCGTTTTATAGATAAGAGACTGGGTCTCAGCTTTGTATTACTTTATACATCTTTCTGCCAAGCCAGAGCCTAGGCTTAGTGAATTAGAATTATAATTGTTTTGCCCCATCATCTTCCTTCCCTTTTCGAATGTAGTAACTATAAAAATAAGACTTCTCCTGGAATTCAGTATCCCACTAGGATGATGATTACATATTAGCACTGTTTTTCATGTAGTAAGCATCAAATGCTTGTCAGGAAGGGCTGAAAATCCACATGGCTTATTACCAAGGTCAGCTGTTAATATTAATACATCATACCTTCTGAAGCTAGAAAGAAGAGAGATTTTAGATGAGTTGGAATGAATTATTTCGTTTCGGGGATCTGATTAGTTCCAAGGCTAAAATCGCAAGTGGCTTTTAAACAACAAAAAAGTGCCGGAACCTCACTCCCCATTAGCCAAATTCTAAGCTCATAGGTCTACAGCAGGCTTCTAAAGGCCAGTTTTCCTTGGAGCGTGTCTCTGTCGTGGTCCTCGGTCCCACACGAGGGATGGCTGCGTGCGTCTATACCCATCTCTTGGTACAGCTGTCAGTGTGTGAAGCTGTGGGAATTGATCCTGAATGGCATTTTCTGTGCTTTTCTTCTGCAGTGGCTGTTAGGCTTCATACACACTTGCCCCTCAGTGTGGCCCACAGGTCCACGCTGGCAGCATCTGAGCTTCCTAGGCAGGCACCCACCCCTCCCCCCACCCACCGCGGAACCTGAGTTGTGACAAGATCGTTAGGTCATGAGAATGCACGCTTTTAAAAGTTAGGTAAAGCAGTCAGGGTCTTCTCAGAGCGTTCCTAGTTGGCAGTATTTGGGGAGTTCTTCCTTACCATTTAAAAATCCAGACAGACTTGTTACAAGAGGTATTCATCTATTGTAAAATAAAACAAGGACGCAGCAGGACAGTTCATTTTTATTCGATAACAAGTGCTGGATTAGTCAATGGTTAAGAAAATTAGGGAGTTATCTTAAGAGGTGTAAGTAGGATGTATCTTAAGGAAAAACGGTGACTTAGGCTTTTGTAGTTCGTCCCCTGTGAACAATGGGTGTTTTCAGGATGACCAGCTCTGACTGCCTAACTCTAACCCGCCAACACAGGACAGGTTTATCCAGGTAGTGAAGGGAGTGCCATCTCCTGTTCTTGTCCCAGGTTCACAGCTTCTTCATTAGGAACTCAGTCTTTCTGGATTAAGTGTAAACAGCCCCATTTACCCAGAGGAGGATTAAGATCCCATTGTGTATTTATTATTTTAGGCAGTAGAAGCAGGACAAAGCCGAAGTAATCCACTTCTAAAAAGGCCCGTGCGGACGCAAGCAGTTGTTGACCAGTCTGACATGTACACGCACGTCTTGTCTGTGTTCACCGAGAAGAAGGTCGGTCACTGCTTTCTACCTCCTCTGGACTAAGGGTTCTCGAAACCAAGATCTATTTGAAGGGAACTGAGGGAAACTGGTACCACCCATAACGTGATTAGAATAAGCAGAGTTATCTTGGGTGAGGGCCTCGCACTAATAGTTTGGCTTCTAGTATTCAGGCCTAAACCAATGCAATAATTATTGAACAGGGAGGGACGATTCTGAAGGGATTTGTGCAAAACCAGCTTAACGTGGAAAAAAGGGAGGTGGGTTAACAAGTTACATGTGGCCCTTTGGCAACTCTTTGGTATTTATAAGAACTTTTTTTTTCTCTGTAGGAGATGCCTCATAAGTTTGTGATAGCTGTACTGATGGAATATATTCGCTCTCTAAACCAGTTTCAGATTGCAGTACAGGTACCTTCAAATCAACAACTGTCCTCCCAAGTTAGAGGAGCAGAGAGTTTTGTTTTTAAAAAAGCACTGTCGCTATCCACTTAGAAGATGACTATCTTTGATACACTGTGAGGGTTTGCACACCTCATCGGGATCCTGAGTGACTTTCCTGACATGATCCCATTGTTTTTAGTTGCAATATAGCAGTATAGTATCAGGGTGGGCTCTTTAACCTGCACATTGAAAACACTTCACTTGATAACTGAAAACTTCTACCCCCGTCAGTTAGAATAGCTGCAGTCCTCAACAAGCCTACTCTGTGGTAGTTGAACAATTTGGCAGCTATCTCTACTACTTTCCACTTTGTCCTCAGCATTACTTACATGAACTGGTCATCAAAACCCTCGTCCAGCACAACCTGTTCTACATGCTGCATCAGTTCCTGCAGTACCACGTCCTCAGTGACTCAAAGCCTCTGGTATGTGTGTCTCACCAGATCACTGCCCTGGTAGTGGTTACACCTAAGATCCTTCCAACATCTTAAGCTGAAAGCAGTCCAAAATTTCTCTTTCAGGCTTGTCTGCTCTTATCCCTAGAGAGCTTTTACCCTCCTGCGCATCAGCTGTCTCTGGATATGTTGAAGGTAACTCTGGTACTTCAGGGTCTTGGACTACCAGAATGTCTACTCCTGTTGCTTGACTTTACCTCGCATTCTCTCTCCTCTGTCTTGCACTCTTAGAGACTTTCAACAGCAAATGATGAGATAGTAGAAGTGCTTCTCTCCAAACATCAAGTGTTAGCTGCCTTACGGTTCATCCGGGGCATTGGTGGACATGACAACATTTCTGCCCGAAAGTTCTTAGATGCTGCAAAGCAGACCGAAGACAACATGCTTTTCTATACTATATTCCGATTTTTTGAACAACGAAACCAGCGGTTGCGAGGGAACCCTAATTTCACGCCAGGTAAGAAGACAGTAGCAATGAAAAGTCCTGGAGACAACCACAGATCCAAATAGTAACAAGTCACATTGTTAGCAGGCCAGCGTGCAGCTCAGGATACTGCCTTTTGTTAAAGAAGATGGTAAGGAGGAGCTCAAAAAGCAAACCAAACCCACTGCTATCGAGTCAGTTCTGACTCATAGTGACACTGTATCAAGGAGGAGCTCTGGGTTAGCTTATTTTTACCATTAGATTTCCCAACAGCCTGCCTACATCCCAGCCATTATCTGCAGGGGCATGAATTAGAATGCCAAAGAATTTGCCTAATGTCCTGGGGCCTACAGTGGGAGTGCTGTTGGGTAGGGGCATTTAAGACCAACCCAGGCAGTCTGGACATAGCCTTTGTCTGACAGGATCTTGGAATATCTCTTTCTGAAAAAGCAGTAAGTTAAGATGGAATGGTGGCTAAGGGGGTTAAACTGCCTGGGATTTAATGTTGCAGTTTTAGGCAGGAAATATTGGCTTAATCACTCTCATCTTCAAATAGTTCTGCGATCTAAGGTATCTTCCTTAAGATGGGGGAGGAACATGTGACTTGTCAATCAAACCATCAGCATGACTTTGAGATCAGTGAACTTTTTATGGCTTAATTAGTATGCAGTGCAGGATGACCTTTAGTTACCACAGTGACAGGTCAGTCTGCCATTAGCTTCGCTTTGTCTCAGAGCAGAGGGTGATTTGCTGGGGCCGGTGACGGTACCCAGATAATTCTGCTGTGTCACGAGCTGTGTGTGTGTTTAAATAGAAAGGGCAACGCAAAGCTTAGGAAAAATATTTCATTAAGGAAAAAGAAGTTAAACCCCAGTAAACATCTAGGAGTCACAAAGGGCTCATTCTCTTCCTCCTTTTTATGTAACATCTGTTGATTCAGCCTGTATTTTCCTTTATAGGAGAACACTGTGAAGAACACGTGGCTTTTTTCAAACAAGTCTTTGGAGACCAAGCTCTAATGAGGCCTACCACATTCTGAAATAAATCACTTCCTAGTGTTTCCCCCCCCCAAAAATATGTACAAAGTTAATTTATTGCATTAATAAAGCTCTTTAAACTACAAAATGTTATAGTAAAGTATCTCTACAACATCAGTTGTTACTAAAAATATGGTAGAGGACTAGTTTGATGGCTTCCTCCTAAAAAAGGAGAGAAATTGCATTGATTGGCCTTGAAACAGTGTCAGTGAGCACGCCATGTCCACAGCCCTGCCATTGTCACCTTGAGCTTGTCGAAGGCCTAAGCTGCTTTCCCGGACAAGCTGGAAGAGGCTTTTGTGCCCTGCGGCTGCCTTCAGATTTAGTAATACTGCTTGTGTCAAACTTGCATTCCTGAGTTTAAAAGCACTACGTCCGGAGCTGCTCAACAGCCCGATGTTCGGTAACAGCCAGGGTTCGACTCGCCTCTGCGATGCTGCAAGTGTCCAGTGGTAGGCCAACTGACCCTTAGACACAGGGCAAAGTCACCGAGCCTTCTCAGAGGGCTAGAAATTGAGGAGTCGTTCCCGCTCTGTACCTCTGTATCGCTCTTGAGTGGCGCTGCTTTTGGCTTTATTTATCGATGGTCCTATGAGGGATGAAAAGAGTAATTCTGGTGTCATTTCTTCAGGAAAAAAGGAGATAATCTATACTGGTTTGTAACAGAACCACTGTTTCTTGTCCCCAGAGATTTAAAAAAAAAAAAGTTTTTTTCCTCAACTTACCGTTTCAGTGCTTCCACTAAGTTTACAGAGCTATATAAGTTAAGCAGATGGTATTTGTTCCCCTTTCAAACCTGTGCCATTTATGCAAGTTGGTGTGGCCACAGAAGTGAAAAGAGCAGAAGGATTGGTAGCAGGGAGGCGGGTGTCTGCTAAGAACGGTACGTCAGTAAGGGAAACCAAAGCTGTTAGCTCCTGGACTGTGAGGACCTGGCCTGGTTTATGCTGGCCGTCGTCTCTTCTCAGTAGCAGAGAGTCGCTGCCCTGGCCTGCTGACCTTAGAACTCACACCAGCTCTGACTTAGGGGCCCTGTGAAGCAGACTAGTCAGTCAGGCCTCCTGAAAAAGTGTTAGCCATTTACAAATGAAATACTTTGGACAAGCACGAAGCCCCGGATAGATTTTTTTTCTCTTGGGATGGAATTTTTTTTACTAAGTACCACTTATCAAATGACTGTTAGTACCTTTAGTACATTTAAAAGAATGCTTCAAGATACCATCGTTTTCCTTCATAATGTGCATCCACCCTTCCACAAGTGAGAACTCTTACCTATATAACTGAGTAAGACGGGGAGGAATATTAATCCGTGAGTGACTCCCAATAAGACCATAGCTAAATACATCCGGAAGTAAAAAATCTGGAAAATTTGAGATTTGGCAAAGGCCAAGACCACAATCCCTCCAAATTTTGTTAGTGTGATTCCACTGAACACCTAAAAGAAAAGACAGTGTTAGGAACAACTCTTACAGCCAATTACAGTTAGAACATTGCCTCGCACAGGCATTTCTTCATATTCAAGGCCCAAAGGACTGGGGTATTAATATAGGTTTTAAAATAAGTATTAAAAAAAGCAAAGGCTGAGTATTCTGCATATATGATACCACATTCTACCTCTCTCATGGCTTGAATTATGTTCCCCCCAAATGTATCAACTTGGTTAAGCTCTGATTCCCAGTATTGTGTGGCTGTCCTCCATTTTGTGATTTTAATTTTATGTTGAGAGGATTAGGGTGGGATTGTAACACCACCCTCACTCATAACCTCCCTGATCCAAGGTAAAGGGAGTTTCCCTGGGGTGTGGCCTGCACCACCTTTTATCTCTCAAGAGAGAAAAGAAAGGGGAAGCAAGCAGAGAGTTGGGGACCTTATACCACCAAGAAAGCAGCACCAGGAGCAGAGCATGTCCTTTGGACACGGGGTCCCTGCACCTGAAGAAACTCCCCAACCAGGGGAAGATTGAGGACAAGGACCTTCCTCCCGAGCAAACAGAGAGAGCCTTCCCCTGGAAGCTGACGCCCTGAATTTGGACTTGGAACCTAGTAGACTGTGAGAAAACAAATTTCTCTTTGTTAAAGCCATCCACTTGTGGTATTTGTCACGGCAGCACTAAATGACTAAGACAGCCTCTAAATTGAGGTAGTATCTATTAAGTAAAATTGTTGTGAAACAAGTTTTACTTGTTATTCTAACAATACGCATGATGCCTGAGACTTGACATCCTAATTGACAGGCTAAACCGAGAGAGTCAAACCAAGAAGATACTCCAGATGTCACCTTCGATTTGCACGTTGGGTTCTGGAACATGGTATATAGCTCCTTGCTGATCTAACGCGTTACTGGCCTGCATTTTAAATGGAAAAAGACTTCCAGTTCTCTCATGTCTAATGTCTCTGTTATTTTCTTGCTTCAGCTATATTGCCTCCTACAGAGAATTCTCACAGACAAGTCATAGAGAATTCAGGTCTGAACACGATGCCGCTATTCCATGACCAGCCTGAAAACTAGTAAACCTCAGTAGCTGCCTTCTAATTTGAGGATCCAAATTGTCTTAACTACTGAATTTTAAAGTTTCTTCTTCTGAGAAACACCCAACCCTTTAGCTGGGCACTGTGTGCTGACCTTGTGCCCGAGTCGTCCTGCCCTAGTACTCACAGAACTGCCCATGTGTGACAGCGCCTCTTCCGCGCGGCTCACGCGGCTCCCCTTGGTGCTCACGGTGAACGCCCTCGTAATGTGGCTGCAGAACTCCACGGAAATGCCACAGCTCTGCAAGAAAGTGCCTCCTTTATGGCTGTTCTTTTCCAGCTGGAAGTCCTAAGCAGCCTGCCTTTCCTAGAGTATGGGTTACCAGGGGACCCGGGGTGGTCGAGGAGCCCTGACTACCCTCTCTGATTTATAACCCAAAGCTCTCATCACCCCAATTTAAACTGCACCAGGAAACTTTTGGAACCTTCCAAACAGAGCCCAGGGCTCCAGTTTTCTACAACATATTCACCTTTGATTAGGGAAGCTGTGGAGACCCTTTTAAGGTTCCCTAGCCCCCACCAAGGGGCACGCTGTCATTTCTCTAGTTGGCCTTACTACCACTCCACCAAGGCAGTGTTGATATCTGAAAGCACATACACACTTTCCTGTTTTCCAGTAACACCTCTAATGCTCACAACTTCAAGAATTTAATTCCATTAAAAAGCACCTGACGACTGCAGGGGAGGCAAAAGTACTGGTCAGGAAGCCCCACAGGGTGGGGCCATTTTTCTAAGTAAAAAGTGAACACCTTGCTGTCATAAGGCTACCTGCGTTAGCAATCCCTTCAGAATAATAAAGGCAGAATGCCCAAGCTAGACCATGACGTCACATCTCTACTGTTATATTCACCATGAACCACATGACTCTAGCTGCGAGTAAAGGGATAAAAAGAAAAAAAAACTGAACAAAACAAATTAACTCTGATGTGTGTCTGCTCCCGGATACGCCCTTCCAAATCCCGACTCCATCTAGTGTTCATCCCATCTCTTCGTGTGTGCCAAGAGGAAGAGCCTGACTTGATATTCTATCCCATTCTAAAGTTTATGTAGAATCTGAGAAAACAATTCACATAAATGATACAGGAGCTAGGGACAAGTTGAGAGTGGAATAGGACTCACCATAACCAAGTTGACCAAGGACACAGCATTCAGGCTGATGCCCCACAGCCACATGACCCCAAACATGTTGACCAAGATCATGGCAATGGTGACGCACATGATCACTGCTGACCACAGCTCACAGCCCAGGAGAACAAAGGTCACCAAAAATACCGCTCCCAGGGACACGCCGAGGTTAAAGATGGTGTCATCAATAATGGTCAGGTACTGCTCGTAGAAGACATAAAACACACTGCGGAAAGGAGGGCAGCAAAATGCTGTGAAAGCTCATAAATCACCTGTGGAAGCTCTACTTTTGATCCTGCTACTATTGCAAAACTGTGAAACCACTCTGACACAACCTTGCAGAAAACCTGCCTGGGTGAAGACTCGCCTAAGGGAATTCAACTGGATCTTGGACAGCTACTAAAGACCTGTGGAAGGGCCTAAGAATGATTCAAAATGTGGATTTCATATGACGTTATTGTTCATAAGCCCAGTCTATGCTACTGTATAGACATTTTCTAAGAAGACTCCATGGTATTTTCAAAAAACAAGTCCTGATTTATCCTGAGAACTACCTTAGGCCAAATGGGGTCTGTGGAGGACCTGAGGAGACAATGCTTTCTTTTTTTGCAGAGTTAACCAGCTCTTCCCAAGACTTGGACGCCCACCCTGAGAACGTCCTCCTGTCCAAGAAGAGTCAGGATGCCTTTACGCCAGATCACAGAAATGGAGGGGAAAAAAAAAAAATCACTTGTTTCTTCTACTTTTCTTTATTTTCTAAATTCATTATTTCATATATAATAACTTTGCTTATAAGGGAAAAAACCCAATAAATGAAAAACAAGTCTACATAAAGGTGCAGCCCAAGTTACCATCCGCCAGGGATCCCAATCAGTAACTGCCAGGAGCACAGGCCTGCCCTCTCTGTGAAGGATTGCCTGGTCCCCAGGTGCCCCCACTCCCAGAATTAACCTGTCCCTCCTTGGTGCTAGTTTGTGGTAAGTCTCCTTCAAATTGTGAGGCCCAGCACACAGAGATTATGTTTTCTGTCTCCAGCACTCAGATCTCAGTCAGTGTTCAAGATACTGACCCTCCCTGACCAGCTGGCAAGGTCCATTGATATAATTCACCTGTGCTCAAGGTGGCACAGGCAAGAGTCAAAACCCAGACAACGGGGGCAGAGTTATCATCGGCCTGCCAAGGGTGACCCCACCCCCAATTATTGGACTTTCCCGAGTAAGCCCTCAGTCATAAAGGCCACTTTACCTGTATGGAAATACGCGGTAATTACTTCCTTTACGGCCCATGGTTTCGGTGATGTTACTGGCTATCAATCGGGCTTTCTTCATGGCATCGATGAAGTCTGCAGAGGTCTGCAGCACTGTGTGGGAGGTCATGAAGTATGTGGCTCCGACACTAGTGTTATTACCAAGGATATTAACTGCCGAACCATATGCAGCATGTCCCCTGAGAGAAGAGTCACTGGGTGTCAGAAAGATCTGCAGGATACGAGCACTCAAGGCCAAGTGAAATCACAGACTCAACTATAAATCCAGGGGTCAGAGAAGGCCTGCTGATAAGGGAACCACGGAGGTTTTCGCTTATTCTCTCCTAGACTGGCTTTTCTTTATTGCTTTGGGCTTCTATGGCGTGTGTACAGTCACTTTTGAAAATCTACCAAAGTACAACTTAACATGCCATAAGCTACGCTTAGCAGCTGTTGTTTCAGTATCTAATTGGGCTTGCAACCACGTGTGTTTTCAGACGGAGTTAGCTCAGTAATGTTGCGTAATAGAGCAAGGGCTCTGAACTCAAACAACCTTGGGTCAGTCTGCCACTTTTCAGCCACATCACCTTGGGCAAAGTCACGTCATCGGAGCTTCAGCTTAAAATTTTTTTTTTTTATAAATGGGTGTAATACCACCTACTCCGAGGGCCGCTGGGACGATAAAATAAAATAATGTTGGTGAGATGCCTGGCCCGATACTGGCCCATAGAGACTCTCCATAAAAGGTGGCTATTGCCTTCATAAAAAACGAAGTCACTTCAACACAGGCTACAAAGGTTAGAGACGCGCTCTTACGGGTACTCTTCCTTGTTTTATGGAGGAAAAACACTCAAGTTTACGAGCCAACCAAGCTGAAGGATTCATTTCTATTTTATTTATAGGGCTAGTCTTCCCATGGTACCTAGTACAGGTCTCCAAAGAAGATGGTGATATAAATGATTAACTGATGTGGCTCTGGTCAAGAGTGTGTTCTTATGAAAACTAGGCACGTCCAGGATTTACCTAATGTACCTGTGGATACTCATCTTCCTCCTACAAAAGCTTCCAAACGGACCCCCACAGACTTCCAGTGACCGTCACTATTTTTATGCCAGGATATCCTGCTCCCATGGATAACTGGCTGCCGGGGCTGGATGGGGCAACGAGACAGCCCATCACCTCACATATCTGGACAGGCTGGCAAGGAGCATGGGTGGGGCTAGACAATCTACACCTTAACCCAGGATGACATAACCAAGGCAAGATACTCTCCCCTATGCCCATTGATATAATTTAACGACCGAGGTCTTTCATATTCTGAAATAGCACTGTGCTCACCTCTCTCCTTCCCTGCCCCTCCGGGAACCTACATCCACTCATACATTCAGGATGCAGAGGGACGCACAGGAAATAGATGCTCAAGCTAGGCTGAAATCAGTTGAAAACAAGGAGGAGTTTTCTTAAAAAGGAGTCTTAGGTTTCTCTACTTTCCCAGAAGGACTGGCGCAGGGTCAGGTGGGGAAAAAAGAGGATCTTTCCCGTACAACTGCTTTTTACCTCAAGCCTCTCCCCACCTAGTTTTCTACTACGAATTAAAGGTGAAGTGGCCGTGTATCTGCAACACTTAAGTGTCACTTACCCTTTGCCGCACTTGGGGTTGGGGTTGTCAGAAAGGAACATGGGCAGGAATTTCATGAAGTCTTTACCCTGGGGCCGCTGTTTGCCCTCCGGGGTGAGGGGCCGGCAGCGCACGCAGGTAGGGTCGACCACTGGTGTAAACACGGAGGGAGGAGCCAATGGTGAGAAGAATAGGTCTCTAGATTTCACTTAACGTTTTATTTATTTTTAATTTTTATTGTAATTTAGATGAAGGTTTACAGAGCAAACTAGCTTCTCACTGAACAATTAATACACATATTGTTTTGTGACACTGGTTCCCAACCCCACAACATGTCAACACTCTTCCCTTCTCGGCCTTACACTCCCCATTACCAGCTTTCCTGTCCCCTCCTGCCTTCTCGTCCTTGCCCCTGGGCTGGTGTGCCATCTTTAGTTTCATTCTGTTTTATGGGCCTGTCTAATCTTTGGCTGAAGGGGTGAGCCTCAGGAGTGACTTCATTATTGAGCTAAAAGGGTGTCCGGGGGCCACACTCTAGGGGTTTCTCCAGTCTGTCAAACCATTAAGTCTGGTCTTTTTTTTTTTTCGTGAGTCACTTAACAACACTTTAAAATATTGATAAAGAAACGAGAGAAATTATTTTCCTGAAACTTTTCCCTTAACCAAAGGCTATTCATCTCCACGTCACTGTCATACTCTAATAAAGGTGAGACACCAACTTCATCTCACGCAGACTATGTGACAACCACGATTGGTATCGTCAGAGCCCAAGGTTACCATATTTTTACTAAGAAGTTTAGTAAAAACCTCAACATTCTAACAAAACATAGGTCAACAGTGATAGAAAAAAAAAATTAATAAAAGGAAAGCAACCCTATGGGAGGCTAAGGTGAGAAACCAATCGAGAGAGGCCATCAGTACAATCAGAAAAGGTGAGAAGCCTTCTCTGCAGATCAGAGTCCCTGTACACGGAATGACAGGTCGCTTGCAGCCCAGCAGATGTGGCTGTCTGGGTCAGTAACAATGCAACATTTTTCAGTGTGAGACTAAGAAACGCGATAATGACAAAGGGATTAAGATCCAGTGCTGCAAATAAATAGGTACAAACTGAGGTGAAAGGCAAATGATTTTTAAATTATAATGCTAAACTTCTTCCAGAAAAAAAGGGAAATATTTGGGAAACAGATGAAAGTACCTGAAGCGTTGCAGAATTGTTCTGTGATATTGGAGACTCTACAGCAAGATGACTGAGGCTTGACCCAATCGAAATAATCATCAATCCAGGACGAGGGAGCAAAGCCTACTCGGGTACTAGAGGAAAAGAGAAAACATTTACTGACTGGCCCCATGGGGGGAGGTCTTTAGTTTCAGTGCTTTTTCTTGAAATATAACTTCCTCTTCTACATTTTATACCGCTACCCAGTCAAATTAAAAACAAAAACAAAAACACATTAACACTTAATGGAAAAACTTCAAAGTACCAAGTGGTAAACTAGCCCTTTTAGAGGCTTTGTTCACATAAACCTAGATTTAACACATATTTTGAATGAAGCCAACTTTTCTAAGAAAATCCATTTGCGGTGAGCAATTTCAGGCCTGAGTGGGCTCTCTGGCGGAGAGTACCAGCTGTGGTACGAGACCGATGGGACTTACTAGCTGTCCAGCTCAGCCGCGTTAAATAACTGTTGGACCAGGGAATCGTTATCGCACCCCATGCCGCCACACACCATGTTCTGTCCTCTCAGGGACGTATAGTCATGCCCTTCCTCCAGGACAAAGTACACAGGAGGACCCGCATGGAGGTACTGGCTGAGGGACTTGAAGTAATCCAATACGTAAGAGTCCTAGAGAAACAGAAAGGAAAAGAAAAAAAGTAACGCTAAAGTTCTGATAGTAACTAAGCAAGATGATTAAGAATTAGGTGGACACACAGCCAGTCCTCCCCGGGGCCCCAGCGTGCTCCTCCTGTAGTGCCACAAGTAGGAGAGCATCTAGTAACCTAACTGACAGGCTGCTCAGAGTCCATGGCTGTGCCCAGGGACTGTCTGAGAGTCCAGAATTCCAAGGCAGCCGTGTGTGCAGAGCCTGGTGGTAGCTCTCAATGCCCTGGAGACTCCGTCAGCACTTGTGTTTAGAAGCAGGCATTAGCTTGAAACAATCGCATGCATGCTATAAAACAATTGCACGCATGTTATCAGCTAAACAAGTTAAAATAAAAAAGAAAGCACCTTACATCTGGCATTGAAAGAGACTGACTCAATCCAATTTCCACTTTGTTCAGCACTGCGATACTGAATGACAGGACCCCCATGAAAATGGCTACCTGGAATGAGAAATGGGTTATGAGACAGAGAGTGCTTAGCGTCATCATGAATTTAAGAACAAAATCTGAAATAGAAAAAAACCCTAGGACTTGGCTAAACTGAAAAGCAAGTTTAAATGACATGCAGATAAAAAGGGGAGTATGAAGTAGTTGCTGAGGTCACAGAATTAAGGGTCGAACTTCCTGGGTTCAAATCCTGGCTCTGCCACTTACTAGTTGAGTGACCTCGGGCGAATCACCTAAACTCTCTTAGCCCCTATTTCCTTATCAGTAAAACAGGAAAGACAAGAGGTTTACCACATCGGACGGTTGTCTGAATAAGTGAGATAATCCAGATTTTAGCACAGTACCCAACAGATTATACGTGTTCAATAAATGTTATGTTACTTTATTATTAGAAACTAATTTATGTCCTTTAGTAGAGAGGTGATAGGTCATCACTGTTGGCTACATTCAGTAATATCAAACTCTACAAGGCTCCTCCGTGGTTGCCAGGGATTAGGGGTGACAGTGGGTGATACTACAAAGGGGTGAAGAAAGACGATGACTGTGGTGATGGAACAGCTCTGTGGCGACTGCACTGGTGGTTACAGGAGCCTACACACGTGATAAAAACGACACAGAACTATATGCACACTTTGTACCAATGTCAAATTCCTGTACTGTAATTACGTAAGGTGCAGCCACTGGGGAGACAGGGAGAAGGCTAGCCAGTCCTCTCTGCACTACTCTTGCAACTTCCTGTGAATCTATAAGTATTTCCAAATAAAAAGTTAAAACAAACAAAATCTCTTACTGATAAAAAGTAGCTAGAAAAACATTTTATATATTTGAGCACGTTTTTGTATATGTATCTAACAGCTGTCAGAAGCACCTTCACAAGCTGTCTGGTTTCTTAGAAGGCAGGTGACAAATCTGCTTTGGGGAGAAGAAAGAGAAAAGCCACAGATGCGCTCGTACCACAATCGGCCGCATCCAGTCCTTAAGCAGAAGCGGGGAATAGGAGTTTTTAAAGAACCGAAACAAGCAGCTCTCGGAGGCCTGGACACTTGTTCCGTCGTCAGCGCCTCTCACACAGCAAAGGATGTCCAGCCGATTTTTCTGAGGAGACACAGAGTACCGAGGTCACACAGTACAGCATCTGCCTACTTCATCCAGATTCTTGGCTCTAATTAAATAGATTACAGTCCTGACAACAACCTACCTCTTGACGCTTAATGTCTAATCCCAGGAGACTCACAAAACACGTAATCTGAAGGAGGAAGTCGATGAAGACGGCCATTCCCGCAAAGAGAGAGAAAGTATGAACGGCTGGCATCACCGACAAGCCTCCTACAGGAGAGAGAAAGGCTGCTGCACCACGTCCACTGACAGCAGAGGAGGCCATGCACGCTCCACACTCACACGTGCGCTCCGTACACATGGAAACAAGCAGCCAGACAGGCCAAGCCCCTGAGACCTTTGCCCCCTTCAAAGGTGTGTGGCACAAGTCTATGTGGATATCAATTCAGAACTGAGAGAAGAAATGGAAACAGCACCAGAGCCACCACGGAGTTGTTAAAAGGGTAGGTTCCTGGGTCCCAACCCTGACCTACTGAATCAAGACACAGTGAAAATTCAACCCCAATTCTACGGTATTTAAAAGGCTCCACAGGCAAATTTATACACATTATAATTCAAGAACCATTAATATAGGCCATTTCTTTTTTTCTTTTAATTGTTTTAGATTTTATTGTGGTTTTACGTGAAAGCTTACAGCTCAAGTTAGTTTCTCACTAAAAAATTTATATTGTTTTGTGACATGAGCTGGAATCCCCACAATGTGATAGCACTCTCCCTCTTTCCACCCTGGGTTCCTCATGTCCACTTGTCCAGTTTTCCTGTCCCTTCCTGCCTTCTCTTCTTGCTCTCGGGCAGGAGTTGCCCATCTGGTCTCGTATATTTGATTGAACTAAGAAGCGCATTCCTCATGTGTGATATTGTTTGTTTTATAGGCCTGCCTAATCTTCATCTGAAAAGCGGGCTTTAAGAGTAGCTTTAGTTCTGAGTTAGAAAGGTATCTGGGGGCCATAGTCTTGGTGGTTCCTCCAGTCTCTGTCAGACCAGTAAGTCCTATCTCTTTTTGTGAATTTGAATTTTGTTCTATACTTTTCTCCTGCTCCGCCTGGGACTCTCTACTGTGATCCCTGTCAGAGAGGTTGGTGGTGACAGAAGAGCCATCTAGTTCTTCTGGGCTCAGGCTGGTGGAGGCTGTGGTTTCTGTGGTCCTTTAGTTCGCTGGGCTAATATTCTCCTTGTGTCTTTGGTTTTCTTCCTTTAGGCCATTTCTTGTAGTATCTTCTATCCTTCATTCAGAGAGGGAAACATGATCTATCAGCTGTTATTCAACATTAGCCTCTTGGTTTAGTTACAACGAGGGGCTCCAAGTCAAAAGCACTAGGGTAAGACTTAGAAACTGCAAATTGGCAGCCCATGGGCCAGACTGCTTGGCCCACACTGTACTGAGCTATTTTAAGATTAAAAAAAATTTTTTAAGTAACCAATAGTTAAAAATGAAACTGTACACAAAAATCTAGATTTACAGCTTCACTTGAAAAAATATCAGCCCCAGCAGCACTTAGCCAGCAATAGACCCTGTCTGTGTTAGAGTGGACATGCAGGCTCCGGGTGCTGTGGTCCCCACTGCTGCTACTGTCATCCGAGTCACTCCACCCTAAAGCAGAGTGCGTGCTGCAATTTATCATCACACTTGCACCGGTTTTCTTATAAGTGTTGTTGTTGTCAGGGGCTGTCAAGTCGATTCCGACTCATAGTGAACCCATGTGACACAGTAGAACTGTCCCATAGAGTTTTCTGGATTATAATCTTTATGGAAGCAGACTGCTAGGTCTTTTTTCTCATGGAGCTGCTGGGTGAGTTTGAACTGCCAACCTTTCAGTTAATGGCCAAGTCTTAACCGCTGCACCATCAGGGCTCCTAAGGAAGCAACCACAAAGGGACACAAACCCTTAATCCTCTGAACCAACATCAGATGCCTTAACTCATAATAGAGGGAAAAAGATTTTGTTTTGCACCAACGTATCCATCAAAAGGACTATAAGGTTTGCAGGTTTCAAAAGTACGTTGCTCTGTGGAAATGAAGAATAATCTCTTAACGGTGTGTCCGTGTTGAAGACATCACCTACAATGGCCCTGTGTCAGATGACCTGGTGTCCACGCAGGCATTTCAGCTGGAGTCACAGGCTGCAAATCTTTGGACTTAAGTGATCACATCTAGCCTCCTCCTCAGAGGATGTAGTCACTGTCTCTCACTACCCTTCAGAAATGGGGCAGATAACATACTCACAAGTCTACCTAGAGATCTCTCTATGTGCAAGAAGAACTGAAGTGCTGCTGGCCCCTACACCCACCCCAAGTTTACTCTGGCTCCTTGTATTAAAGTAAGATCTAAGAACCTCTGCTCACTAAGGGGAGCCCTGGTGGTACAGTGGTTAAGAGCTTGGCTGCTGAAAGGTGGGCAGTTCGAATCCACCAGCCACTCCTTGGAAACTCTATAGGGCAGTTCTACTCTGTCTTATAGGGTCACTATGAGTTGGAATCGACTCGGTGGCCACAGGTTTTTGGTTTTGTTCATTAATGAGGCTGCTTCCCCACTGAGCTATGTGGATAGAGGAGGAAGACTGGCTATGAGAACAATGGCAAGAAGGTTTCATCTTGCAATCCGATGTCTATGGATTTGACAGTTGTAGTGTATTGAGGAAGATTCTGTGGCTACACAAGAATGCCATTTCCAAACTGCAACATTTGCCCTGAGTGTCAAAAGAAGGGAGTGGCAAAATGAGCTCTAGGTGTTCATCACTTTAAACTTCAACATCAACCCTGTCCTGAAATTTAATGTGAGAAAGACACACGCGAAGAGATACCCCAGATACTACCTTCAGTTTTTCTTGTGGCCCACCAAGTGATACCTTCCAATTATAGAATAAACCTCAGAAAAGGATGCAACTCAAAGGGCATATTCAGGCGACCAGCTTCCCCTGCGTCTCCCAGGCTCAGCCGACTACAGCGCTGGCAGAATTCAGAGAGTAATTACCTAAGAAAAACGCCGCAGTCTCTGAAAAGGATGACAGGAACACGCTAGGGGCCACTTCCCCCAGGACCCTGCCCACCTGTTGCTCCAGCGTTTCCCCTTGATGACGTTCATCTCTCTAAAAAACCAAACAAAAGTACATGAACTTTGCCATGTTAAAGTCTCTCCCTAAATACCAATGTCATGCTCTTTGCCGCCTTGGGCTAACTCAACAGTAGCTAAAAACGATCAGCAGCATCTGCTTATAGTATATGCTTACAAGCATATAAACCTTGGTGGGGGAGGTCAAAGTTCTCATGCTAATTCATTTAGAGCATTTCTGCACTCCTGAGCTAGATAATTTTTGAGAAACTCGAGGAAAGACTTGATTACATTATCAGAAAAAATGCACGGCACACAGGCTGCAAGTGGCTGGACCATCCAAGGACCCTGTGCCACGCCACTGCGCCTCCACTTCAGGCGACGGGCTATGGACAAGGGGACTGTGGGGGAACCAATCGGTCGAGACCATTTTCTACAACAGAGGGGCATGTCTTGACTTTTTCTTTTTAGTGGCACCTTTGAACAAATGTATAGTTCTTCTATACTATGTCAAGAGTCATTTTAGTAGCACTTGTACCCAAAATATTTTCCAAAAGCTTGTTAGCTCTTCTTGCACACATGGGAAAAAGATACTATTTCAAATCCAAATTCTCACTTTGTGTCTATTCCACCAACCAAAGGGGATGAAATTCTTGGTCCTGAAATGCTCAGGACAAGGATACTAGTCTTCTTAAGCTCCGTGATGGGGAGAGAGGAAAGAAAGCCTCCTTGCTTCCACACTCACAAATACTCTGCCTGGAGCCAAACGGCCAGTGACAGACCCGGAGGCTTGGACAGGTAGCCAGCGCTGTGAGAACGTGTGAACACACCTGGTAAGTCTGGACCAGAATGAAGATGTTGTCCACCCCCACAGCCAGCACCAGGAATGGGATGACTTCGATCACAATGAGGGTGAGCGGGATCCCAACATAGCTGAAGATGCCCAAGGAGCATGCCACTGAGCTCAGCACAATCAGGATGCCTGCAACGCCCAGTGAGATCTTCGAGTCCACCTGGGAGGTGCAACACAGACAAAGGGGGTTGTTTAGGGTCCCACGTGCTGCATTAAAAGGGGCTCAGTTTTACTTCTTTCTTTTTTATCCAATCTGCAGTAAAAGGCACAATTCTCATTCCTGAGAAGATAGGAAACATTTCCAGGTTTCCTGGCAGAGTGTTTTATGAGCTCACGTTCTTATCTGATCAAGTGGACAAATCAGAAAAGGCTAGATTATGTGATTTAAATGTGAAGTTTAAGATAAGCCAAAACACTGGAACTGAAGGAAATAGGTACAGGAAACGGAGATGCTGCATATAATTAAAACACAGGGGCATTTAAGGCAGTTCTGGACATCATGAATTAGGAATAAGTAAGAGCAAAATAAGTAGGGACTGACACAGTGGCTGCAATGATGGGCTCAAGCATAGCAACAATTGTGAGAATGGTGCAGAAGCAGACGGTGTTTCGTTCTGTTGTACACAGTGATAGGAGACAGGGTCACTATGAGTTAGAAGGAACTTGACGGCACCTAATAACAACAACGGGGGCAAAAATACGATATGTCATGCAGTGTCATTTCTCTCTAACCCACAGACACTCACAGTCACACTCCGCTTACCAGAAGTCTGCTGCAGCTTTTGATGTGCCCCAAGGCAACGGAAATGTAGAAAAACATGATGGCATAGCTAATGACAATAGTGAGGACATCGCTGCTGCTTTCACGGTTTAGCTCATCTTCAATACTTCGTTCAGCAGTGAAAGAAATGGTCAGATTTGGGTTCTCATAATTTTTCACAAAATTAATAAACCTAAAGAAGAAGTAACACTTTGTAGTGAAAACTTAGTGACAGCTAAATGAGAAACATCTTCCCAACTTCGATGACACAAAGGTTAAGCCTACTTAACCTTTGTCCCACATTAGGGTCTTGTAGACTGAGACCAGATCACAGCCACAGTTCCAGACACGCTGAGTTTGCTACCGTCAGAGCAGGCTGAGGATAAGTGGTGGTTGGGCAACATGGTGAACATAATTAACGTTACTGAATTGTACACGTAAAAATGGTCGAAATGGTAAATGTTCCGTTATACATATTTCATCAAAATAAATTGGCTCACATTTGCCCTATTTATTTTTTTCAAAAAAAGATTTTCAAATGAAGTATATTATCATAAATGATATAACTTGCCCACAGAACAAAAGGTAAAAAAAACCAAAGGCCATAAAGTGAAGAGTAAAAGGCCCTTGTCCTCCTAAGTCCCCTCTTCCCACTCCCTAGAAGCAACAACCACAGTTAATCTCTCGGGTCATACTCATGATATTTTTCCTAAGCACAGACAGCATGTATAGTATATATTTACCTAAACGTGTTGACTGCAGCTTTTTATTTAATACATCTTGGGCTGCTTAGCTCCCTCACTTTAACCCATTGTGGCTGAGTTGATTACAATTTCTAGCAACACTGTAGGACACAGTAGAACTACCCCATAGGGCCTCCAAGGCTGTAAATCTTAATGGAAGCAGACTGCCACATCTTTTTCCTATGGAACAGCTGGTGGATTTGAACCACCGACTTTGTGGTAGCAGCCGAATGCTAACCACTGTGCCATCATGGCTCCCTGCTCACTTTAATGACTGCATAATATTCTATTGTGCAACAATGACATTCTTAATTTAACTTCTGCCTCACTAATGCACACTCAGCTTGCTCCTAGTTTTTGTTATTACAAAACACTGCAAGGATATTTTCATACATATACTTTGGCATACTTGTGATAGATATCTGTTTACAAGTTTCTTCTTCTTAGCATCACTAGTGTCAATGAAAAATGATTGTCTCTTAGATCTGAGGTTGGTTAACTCAGTAGAGCCAAGTAAGCACTCGCTGCAAGTGTCCGGCTTCTAGCAAAGGAAGGGCCGTGTGTCTAGACCCCTGTTAGCAACTCACTCTCTTTCCCAGGCCTGGGCCCTCTGCAGCTTCTCTGTGTCGTTGTAGTAATTATTGACAGGAAAGGTAATCACGAGGGCGGTGGCGTTATTGTAGTTTTGATCTAGAAAGGAAAAGTGTGACATCAAAAGGAGAGTTACGAGCACGCAGAAAACTCGATAAGCACGAGGGAAGATGGCCACACAGCTGCTGACGCCACTGCCTGAGCTCCAAGTACGAAAAGGAGTTCACAGAAACAGCCTTTGTAGTTCAGTTAATGAAGAAAAAGGTTTCTCTGTCTGAGGTAGAAAAAGTTATAATTCACAAAGAATACCTTTTTTTTTTTTTTTTTAAACTACACAATACATGCATGGTAGAAATTACAAACCAAGCAGAAAGGTATTCACTGAAAAGACTCTCTCCTTCCCAGTGCCCCTTCCATTCCGGCCGTTCTCCTCCCACACTGTGACCACCTGTGCAGCCTTCCAGAGATACTCTGTGCGCATGCCAGCAAACACGCATATTCGCTCTTGCCCGTCCTCATTTACACAGACAGTAACGTGCTCTTCTGCACCTTAGATTTACAACATGTCATGGAAACGATTCCATTTTAGTACATAAGGAGTTTCCTATTCTTTTATAAGTTAACCAATCTCCACTCCATGGACATTGTTCCTTTTTTTTTTTTTTCTGGTATAACAAACAAAACTACTGAGAATAACCTTATAAGTATTTTTTAAATATGTGAAGTACATATTTGTAGAATAAATTCTTACAATCACTGAATCAAAAAGTTGTGTGTATTCCTCATTTTGATAAACTCTCCCAAAGTGTCATCCCAAGAAGGTTTTTTAATTCCTTTATTTGATAAAATATTTATTGTGCTGGGCATTACTTTAGGGATACATCAGTGAGTAACAGGAGAGAGAACAATCCCTGCCTTCCTGGTGCTGACGCTGTAGTAACCAATTTACCCTCCACCAACGACACACAGGTTCCCACACTTTCACCGACACAGGATTTTATCACTCTTAGATCTTTGCCAATCCGTCAAGTAGAAAAACAAATGAAATGCCTTGCACTAATTAGGAGTGAGGTCAAGTATTTTCCCATATAATTAAAAGCCATTTATTTCTTCTTTTGCTAACTTTTATATTTCCTTACCCATTCTTACTCTGGATTGTTGATTAAAAAAAAAAAGAGCTCTTTATATATTAAGGATGTCCTTTATAATAATACTTCCTCTCCAATTTGTCATTTGTTTTTTACTTTTATGGTATTTTTCCTCCACACAGGAATTTTAAATTTTTATGTGGTCAAATTTGTCAGTCTTTCCTGTCAGCTTCTGAGTTTGTGTTTTGTTTGGAAATGTCCTCTCCAGTTTAAGATAAAAAATCCCCCCGTGTTTTCTTCTAGCTATTTAATGGTTTTACTTCTTACATTTCAATCTTTGATCCACCCGGAATTTTTCTTTTTTCTTTCTGGTGTAAGGAGTAAGGTAGCGCTCCAATCTATTTTTTTGTTCCATATAATTAGCCCATTGCCAACACTGTCTTCTCCCCATTGACTGGCAATGCCATATTATCATATGAGGCACCAAACCAAAAAAAAACAAAACAAAACTGGTTGCTCTTGAGTCGATTCTGACTTCTAGCGACCCTATAGGACACAGGAGAACTGCCCCATAGGGTTTCCAAGGAGCGGCTGGTGGATTCCAACTGTAGACCTTTTGGTTAGCAGCCGAGCTCTTAACCACTGTGCCACCAGAGCTCCATATGAGGCACAATAAATGTTAAAAATATAAGTCACAACTCCTTCTCTCCCACTGGCGGAGGAGGAGAAAGTACATTTGGCCTACTCACTGGGCTGGAGAAAAACCTGTTGAACTGTCTGTAATTAGGCTTCAGGTGCCAAAGATGTCACATGAACCTTCACCCCATATGCCAAGTGCAACCCGTCCCAGTGAGCTACAGGGACCAGTTCTTTAGCAACACAACTATAAAAACATCTTCCACTACAAAAGCCTCTGAATTCTTAACCAACTGGTTTAGAAGAAAAAACAAATCCATCAGCTTAGCTTCTTTTTCCCCACACCTCACATATTCCCTCTTCCCCATTAAAGGGGTTCTTAATCTGAGGTCCATGGACCCCACATAGTTCCACAGATGAGCTTCAAGGGTTCTAGGAACTCCCTGACACCGCACAGCCCAGTAAGGGGATGTGCATAACCACACTACTCTGAGAAAGGGGTTCTTAGCTTTCAATAGCTTCTCAAAGACACAGGTGACCTAAAAACGGTTAAGAACAAAGAATCTACTTTTTTAAAATCCAGAATAAATCCCAAAGCCAAAGCCAAAAGAGAGATATTTGGGTTTCAAGAGATAAGGAATTTAAGAGGGCTCAGTTCCTGAAATCTCTGTAATTACCATCTGACTGTGAACAACAACAAGAAAAGAAAAGGCTTACCATCGTAGCCTCCTAACACGAGCCACGGGAACACGGGTCCACCAAACGTACCCAGACACGGGTCGTGGAGCAGGCTTGTATCGTTCAGAGAGGTGGGAGCCCTGCCAGAAAGTCCAGAAAATGCCTCCTCGTTAGAGCAAGTCTAAGACATCACAGAGACCTAAACATTTATACAACAAACGCTTGATGAGGCTTACTATAGCCTAGGCACAACGGGAGCCCTGAGGTCACTAAGTTGAATAATTCAGCTCTGTACACGCACTTAAAAAAAACCTGTTGTCACTGGAAAAAGAGGCTTTAAATGCTATGCTAAGTAGTCTGAATTTTTACCCTGTAGGCACTGGATCAATGAAGAGATCTGAGGGAAGGGATATCACAAGATAACTGCGGGGGGCGGGGGCAGGAAGGGGAGGAGGTAAGGTGGAAGAGGGTCAGGAAGTGGGAAAGATACAGGAAGTAGGGAGGCCAGTCAGTAGGTCTGCAATGGCCCAGACAAGAGACCTAAGGATTGGCACCACGGTAGCAAAAGAAAGACAGACAACCAATGGGAGGGGGAGCCACCATTTCAGGACTGAGGTTCTCACACCTAATGCAGACAACCACCCTTCAGGGTTGACAGAAGATGGGGCTGTGCCCCTGGGGGCAAGTTAACCATCTCAGTCAAGCAGCCTGCGGGGCTGAAGCTGGGGGCCCGAGTCCACCTCAGCCCAGGGTCTGACTCTGCCCCCATCATAGATTTGAGGGATCATGTAGAGATAAAGCTCCACGTACCAAAAACTGGTAGATGTTGCTGCCAGAAAATGACAGGGGTGCGTGCGGGGAGACAAGCAGGCCTGTGGTGGGGGGGAGAGGGGAGGGCTGAGTTTATGGTTCCTGCCAGACACCCTGGGGAAAAAGTCCAGAAAAGGCTGCAGGGTGAGGACAGAGGCAGGAGCTGAAGGTGGACCTGAGGTCATGGAGGACACGCACAGGAACAATTAGGAACCAAACACATTCCTGACGCTAGGGAGTTGTTTATGGCAGTGCTTCTCCACCTAGTAAAACCACGCCCTCTTTTGATAAAACACCCATCACCTCTCCCCTAAATGTTTTGTTTATTTTTATTTTGTATAATAACAGAAAGTAAATATTTTCTCCAAATATAAAAATCATGTAACATTCAAATTTTTTCCCCCCAACTTTACCATGCTTTCCCTTTACCATCCACCTTGCTGAGAGCTCTGGTTCAGGGCACACAGATATGTACTTATTGTTTTATGTCAGTACAGCTCAACTTTTTACAGGTGGCTTCCACAAAATAAACAGCCCAATGGCCTTGAGGGTCATAGTCTAACAACAAACACTCAGAACCTGAGGTCACCAAATAGGACAAGTGTCAGAGGGCTCAGCTCTGAGACGTGGTTAGGTGAGCAGTGTACTTGAAGGTGAACTTGATATCATGATATAAATTTATATGTGAAAGGCAAGAAAAAGCACTATAGGCTTCTAGTTTTGTACTACGAAACTAGCTCAACAAAACCTTAGAGGGTGGTGTGGGACACAAAGCTGTGCGTTATCAACTGGGGCATGGGTTCAAGGTTGAGGGGTGCCTGCTGTTCCTTCATCATGTACCACGTGAGCACGCCCACCACAGGGCCTTTGTACTTGGTGCTCATTCTGCTTGGAGCACGTGTCCCTCTCGAGGCTTCCTGCTTTCCTTTCCCTGCCCGCTCTCTCTATAGCAGTACACTCCACTGCTTTTATCTCCATATCCTGCTTTATCTTCCTGCACGGCACCCTCTCTATCCCACATTGTATTATATATTTATTTTTTCATCCTTTGTCTCCCCGCATTAGAATGTCAGCTTCAGAGAGCAGGGTTTTAATCTGTCTGTTTATGGCTATGTTTCTAGCACCTTCTAGCAACAGCAGGAATTCAAATATCTAGGGGATACATGAATGACTGTCTCCTTGAAGTGTAATTTCCCAGAAGCAAACACATCTCTGGCCACTCACCATGCACAGTATACACACCACGCACAGTATACTCACCGTACACAGTACAGGAAGTGTGTGTGGTAGTCTGCGTACGTGTAGAACTCGTCCCCTACTTTGTGGTCCAGCACGGAATGGCTGTTCTGGAAGTAATTTAACACGCTCAGAATGGTGCAGTTCTTGTTATACGGTGAGAGCGGGGCCAAGCAGATGTCCCGAAGCATCACAGTCTGGTTGTTATACAGTGCAGTAATGTTTTCGATGGCCGTCTGTAAATCAAGAACCTGAAAAAAGCAAAAACAAATAAATCCAGACAAATGTCAGATTTCTCTCTGATTTTGACTAACGATGGCCCTGAGGGGTCAAAAGATAAAAAGTATTTCGGGAAATGCTTCCTAGCGTGGGGCACGGGGAAAGGTGTAGTGTGGTCTGATGACACCAAGGGCCCAACTTAGGGTCCAGCAAACTGGGACAAAGACTCTGCTTGGTAGCATCCGTCCAAAAAGATGGGTCTGTGTGTGGGGGGGTCCCACTATCTGGTACCAAACCCAAACAAGACAGTCATCAAATTAGAACACAGAGACCGCTCCCCTCCTGCCCCCTCCAGCTGTGACCAACATGGCCAGAGGGGCGATAGAGCAAGACACCTGGTATTCTCGGGCCCTCGTCCTCACCAACAACTTCTCACCTGCTGCCTCGCTACATACTACAGCTATTGATGCGTACTGCCATATTTTCTAATAGGGACCAAGCTCCTCAGAGTAAGTAACTCTTGCTCATCTTTTGCACAAAGCAGGTGGCTTGATAAACTTTCTGATGAATATAAACTGAACAACTTGGGGAAAACAACCGATAATCACTGGGTGGAGAAACAATTCTATGAACGCCTTGGGACAGTACTTTTGTTTTCAAGGTTTTAGACCTTCTGTGGGTGAGAGCATGGGGCCCTGGTGGCACAGTGGTTAAGCATTTGGCTGCTAATCAAAAGGTTGGCAGTTCGAATACAACAACTACTCGTTGGAAACCCTATGGGGCAGTACTACTCTGTCCTACAGGGTCGCTATGAGTCGGAATTGATGTGACGGCAATGGGGTTTGGTAGGTGAGAGCAATGTTTAAAGGAAAATGATTATGTGATCATTCCATTAAAACAAAGTGGGATGTAGTTTATTCACTCCAAGGCTAGCATGATAGGGGAAGATGGGCAGGTTTAATCGCCTTTCTAAGCGAAGCAGGCTGGCATCTCATCTCAAATGCACACCCCTGCAAAGGCCGGTCAGGAGCTGGCAGTCAGCCCACGTACTCCTGCATGTTAATCAGTGACGGCCCAGCGGCCCCTCCTCCAGCCCCCAGAAGAGCAGGAGGGCTTCGCTCCTCTGGGTCCTAGCGTATTACTTTCAGCTACCAAGGGAAAAAAAGAATTCATAAATCCCTGAGGTGAATTCTTCAAAACACACTGTTTCCATACAGAAATGCTGCATAAGTCCTCCTCTGCTCGTCTCAACCTTAAGAAAAAGGTGAGACCTACTACTACGTGAAGGAAATACAGAAGTGGGCGATGACAGCTTTCAAGAAGTTCAACACCTGTTCCTCACTTTCTTGAAAAATAAGTTAAAAGCGCCTTTACTTTTTACCTTTAAAATTTTTAGTGTATGACACTACATTCTGCCCAAATCCACATCAAGTACAATTGGTCAAGAGACAACCGGGTCCACCCCTCTCCCTGGGACTCATTTCTGCAAACAGCAGATTACCTGGTGCAAAATCTCTATGTTAAGTGGAGGTCCAAAAGGCACGTCGGTCCCTGAGGGGTACGGCTGGTAGATGTGCTTGGAGGTGTGGGGGGCTCGGATGATGAGCTGCTCTGTGCGGAAAAAAGGCCCAAAGTGCATGTCAAAGTACTCCTTTTCGCGGCGCCCCTGGCTGTTGGGGGCTGACCAGAGGTCAACGGGATTGGTCGTGACCCGCACAAACACCAGGCCCGATGAGCACACGCCAATGAAGACCAGGGAGAAGAAGACGACACAGCCGGGGTTTCGGACGCAGAAAACTCCCCACCGTGTGAACAGCCGCCTCAAACAGCCCTCAAAGGCTGCACCAAGAGGGTCGCAGCAGGATGCCTCCCCTGGAAGGGCGGGAGAGGAAGGGAGGGTGGAGGTTAAGAGCCAAGCCATTCCTGAAAGTTGGAACAGGGAAAGCATTAGCTGCCAATACAGACGGCGGCCACCCCAGCCCTCAGAGGACATGCACAAGAGCCTGCCTGGCCCTAGCTATCATCTGCTCAGCGACACCTGCTTCCCCACCTGCCACAATGAATAACATCCCTACCCACAGAGGATCAACGCTCACACACAAGCCTTCCTCTGAACAGTGAAGCTCTTGGACCACTCTGTCTAAAGCAGTTCCCCCATCAACCCTGCCTTACCACTCCTGGTCTCAGCCAGCTATGCCCTCTCCTTCACTGCTCTTATCCAGCCCACTACTCCCTTGGTTCTGACCTGCCACCCTGACTAGACTGTGGGTACCACAGAGGGAGAGCCATCTCTGTCCTGATCACAGCTGTGCCATCAGCACTGGCACACTGGCTCACCACTAGCAGGTGTGTAACATGAGAAAGAAATGGACACTCATGCCAACATCATCCAAACGTGCCTACCTTTGTCACTGGCATTGACGGAAAATGCCATATTGCTATCGATGGGGGTGTACTCAGAGACAAAATACCGTTTTCTGGAAAATAAAAGCGTGTAAGTAGAATTAGGGGACTTAATGACAACACAGCTGTTATGCTGACATTCCTATCACCCCATTCATAGTTTACTTTGTCATTGTTTTCTTCCTCTTCCCTAATCACTGT
Source organism: Elephas maximus indicus (assembly GCF_024166365.1). Classification (NCBI taxonomy): domain Eukaryota; kingdom Metazoa; phylum Chordata; class Mammalia; order Proboscidea; family Elephantidae; genus Elephas; species Elephas maximus. The sequence continues at coordinate 29,715,517 of NC_064829.1, forward strand.
CTTCTTTCTCTAAATTCCCTTGCTCTGGGTCCCTTTGCTCACCAACCTTAGGAGAAGATTTAAGAAGGTATCAAAAAAAACCTCAACAAACTAGTAAGGAGTCATTTCTCCATGTAGTCTTCATTTATATTTAAAAATTTGAGGCCCTGGGTGGTGCAGTGGTTAAGCGTTTGGCTGCTAACCAAAAGGTCTGCAGTTTGAATCCACCAGCTGCTCCTTGGAAACCCTATGGGGCACTTCTGCTCTGTCCTATAGGATTGCTATGAGTCAGAATCAACTCAATGGCAATAGCATCCTCCCCAGTAGCAATGAGCAGACCTAGCGTACAGATCGGGGTTTCTAAATAATAAAAGGAATCGGGGCTTCTTGTGGAAAAGGTTGATTCCAGGGCTGGGTCAGGGAAAATGAGCCTGGAACATCTGTGATGCCAAGTAACAAGAAAGCGCTCCAAAAAGAATGGGGGCATACCAAGTAGACACAGAAGCCAACCAGAAGGTGCTCCCAATGACCAGAACTGGAAGAATTTGAGTAACAAAATAAATGTCAGTACTGGTTACATCCCACAGAATAAGAAAAAAAAAAAAAAAATCCATGAGCCCATGCTGATGTAAATAATTGAATAAGTAAATAGATGGGGGAGAAAGGACAGCTTTTTGTACAGAATAAGTCCAACTAGTAAATGCAGAAGGAACAAGGGAGATGCAATGTCACCACCAGGCAAACATCACAACAATGGCTGCAGACAACATCCACCAAGAGATGCTGTAGTCAGTGCGTCAAAGTTTGAGGAGACACAGGATATTAGTATAGTTTCAAAGCATCTCCTCCAAGATACTGATCACCACAAAAAGAAAAACTGTTAACTTTGCTGCAGAGAAAGCCAGCAGACACCTCCTTAACCAAGAGATCAAAGTGGATGTTATGGATTGAATTGTGTCCTGCAAAAAATACGCGTGTCAACTTGGCTAGGCCATGATTCTCAGGATTGTGTGACTGTTCAACATTTTGTCATCTGATGTGATTTTCCTGTGTTGTAAATCCTACCTCTATGATGTTCATGAGGTGGGTTTAGAGGCAGTTGTATTAATGAGGCAGGACTCAATATATAAGATTAGATTGTGTCTTAAGTCAATCTCTTTTGAGATACAAAAGACAGAAGCAAGCAGAGAGACAGGTGGACCTCACACCACCAAGAAAGTAGCGCCAGAACCTTCGGACCCAGGTTCCTTGCACTGAGAAGCTCCTAGTCCAGGGGAAGATTGATGACAGTCCCCCTGGAACTGATGTCCTGAATTTGGACTTGTAGCCTACTAGACTGTGAGAGAATAAACTTCTGTTTGTTGAAGCCATCCACTTGCGGTAAGACAGTTGACATCAGCAGGAATAAGACATGGACGTCATGTGCCCCTGAAGTGACACACTGCGAAGGACACAACGCCACTTCTGTGTCCTCTTGCCAAAAACACACAAGCTCAATCTACTCATGAGAAAACATCAGGTGAAGGCACACTGAGGGCTATTCTACAAAATACCTACTAATCTGCACTCTTTAAGTGGCAAGGTCTTAAAAAAAGGAAAGGAAAGACTAAGGGGCTGTCACAGATCGGAGGAGACATTAACAAAACAAAAAATGAATGAGATGCGGGATCCTGGACTGGATCCTGGAATCGTAAAGAGGCCTTGGGAGAAAAAGTAGTGAAATTTGAATAAAGTCTGTGGTTTAGCTAATATTTTACCAATGATCTTTTCTTGCCTTGGTAATTGTACTGTGTTATGTAAGCTGTGAGCCCTGGTGGCACAGTGGCTAAGAGTTCGGCGCTAGCCTAAGGTCGGCAGTTCGAATCCACCAGCTGCTCCTTGGAAACCCTATGGGGCAGTTCTACTTTGTCCTGTAGGGTCACTATGAGTCGCAATTGACTCGACGGCAATGGGTTTTAGGTTGTAACATTACAGGGGGCTGAGTAAAGGATATGTATAAACTCTGTGCTGTTTTCAAACTTTTTTCTAAATCTAAAATTGTTTCAAAATAAAAAGTTAAAAAAAAAGAAAGTACTGTTCTAGAGGCCTTGGGTGGTGCAAGCTGTTAAGCACTTAGCTACTAACCAAAACGCTGGTGGTTCAAATCCATCCAGGACACCTTGGAATAAAGACCTGGCAATCAACTTCTGAAGATCACAGCCATTGAAAAAAAAAAAAAAAGTACTGTCCTAAATCAAGAGGCAAATATCTAAAAGGAGTATGGTATTACATCTAATTAGAAACGCAAGGGACCAGAAAAATGGGATTTAAATTAGATTCAGCACACATGAACTTTCTATTAATGAATGGGTGGTTAACTAACTTCAAATGTTTAAACATCTAAAGAGGCCTTTGAATATTTACTAGTCGCAGGATGCAAACAATTCATGGAAGGGTATTAATGCAGATACTTATTCTGTTCTAAATAACCAACATCTGCCAAGTAGAAGGCTAAAAGTGCCACTGGGTAATTCTGTCCTTCCTGCTACAGAGGATGAATAAAGTTGCTTACCTGTAGCACCACACTGCAAAAAATGATCCAAAAAACACAAGGACAAACGCCATGTAGGTGATCCACATGATGACATACATGGCGTCCAAGCCAAAGATTATCCAAGGTGCAGGAGGGGGCGGGGGCTGGGGCTTGGGGCCACAGACAACTGAGCAGTCCTGGCAGCTGCAGGGCCCCGTGACCTCATCCACAGCCTCGTCGCAGCCCTTGGTGGCATTGTTCATGGGCTCCATCCCAAGCACTGGAAGATCTACAGGAAGGAACTGTGTTGAGTGAATGGCTCAAGTAAAAAAAAAAATCATTAAACATTTGTCTTAAATTATATTTAAATGCAACAACAAGCACAATGAAACATGTAATGCAAATATAAGAATAACAAGTCCACAGTTTTTGTTTGATAAAATTATGTTTTGGTGCTTAGTCCTCTTAAAATTTTAAGTTACGTCAATAACTTAGCGCATGGGGTTTTGTCACTGAGAACGGAATACACTGTACACCAAGGTATACCTTAAATCATGCCCCGTCTCCACCCGGCGGAGTTAGTCAAACACTACAGCAGAGCTTCTGAAAAAGCCTTTGTAACACTTTTCAGCCTTTTGTTGTAACAGCTTATTCTTTCAGTTATGGCGCAATACCCAAAGGCAATTCTTTTCCTCTTCCATTCCCACCGCCCTCCCGTAAAGGAATTAGGGGCAGGATGCTACTTTCTCTCTCTGGTTACCTCTCACTGGAGAGACACTCCAGGAACGGTCATCTGAAACTGTTTATCTTCCTATTGCAGATGATGGGGTTTGGGCTTTCGAATAACATCATAAATGCAGCAAACTTGGGAGTCTTTATCCCCACCTGAAAAAACGGGCGTGATGGTGAAAGGAGTCTGCCCGTTGTCCTTGCTGAACATGTACTCAATCCAGTTGGTGGCATTGCAGGCCTTGGCGTCCTTCCCACACAGCAGCCCCAGGGCCTTGTCATTACTCGAGGGGGCCTCCACGTCCCGGCAGGCGTTGTACATGGCTAGAAGAGGAACCCCAAGGAAAAGACTGAAAGCCAGTGCTTCCTGAATTCATCTGTGAGGTACTACAGAAGGAAGTGCACGTGGGAACACTGAACTCCCTGTGCCCCGCAACCAGGAGCCACGCTAGGTGAACGGGCTGGAGGTGGGACGGGAAACACAAAGGGAAGAAGTGCGATTACCTTCAAACTCGCCTCTCCTGCAAATAATATTCTAGGCCAGATTCCAAGTTACTTAAAAGTAAAGCACAGATAGGAAAGGTTTCCGTTACCCCATGCCGTTCTTACAGCAGCTTGGAGAAGGATCATGCTGCACACTGCAGAGGAGAGCAAGCTCAGGCTCGGGAAGGAGGAGCTATGAACCTGGTACCTCTGCAGTCAATGAAATGCATTCCAGAAAACTCCTGGGGTGGAAGAATATACGCCTGGAGATATATGGAATTTATGGGAAACCTGGTTTCAGGGCAGAGGTCATGTGCGAATGAACCTAACAGCTATTCTTTTTTTGGTTTTATTTCAGTACATATAAAGAAAACACTCTATTTTGAGGAGGCAGCTCTTCCCCAGTCACCTTTTGAGTGCCTTCCAACCTGGGGGGCTCATCTTCCAGCACTATATCAGACAATGTTCCACTGCTATTCATTAGGTTTTCACTGGCTAACGCTTTTCAGAAGTAGACTGCCGGGTCCTTCTTCCTAGTCTGCCTTAGTCTGGAAGCTCAGCTGAAACCTGTCCTCCATGGGTGACCCTGCTGGAATCTGAATACCAGTGGCATAGCTTCCAACATCACAGCAACACGTAAGTCCCCACAGTATGACAAACTGACAGACAAGTGGGAGACACTTGAGATGTTCAACAAACAGATGCAATGCTGGAAGCACTCACTTGTCTATACCAAGAAATTTGGAAGACAGCTTCCTGGCCAACCGACTGGCAGAGATCCATATTTATGCCTATTCCCAAGTAAGGTGATCCAACTGAATGTGGAAATTAGAGAACAATATCATTAATATCACACGCAAGCAAAATTTTGCTGAAGATCATTCAAAAACAGCTGCAGCAGTATATCGACAGGCAACTGCCAAAAATTCAGGCTGGTTTCAGAAGAGGATATGGAACCAGAGATATCATTGCTGATGTCAGATGGATCCTGGCTGGAAGCAGAGAATACCAGAAGGATGTTTACCTGTGTTTTATTGACTATGCAAAGGCATTCGACTGTGTGGATCAGAACAAATTATGAATAACACTGCCAAGAATGGGAATTCCAGAATACTTAATTGTGATCATGAGGAAACTGTACATAGATCAAGAGGCAGTTGTTCGGACAGAACAAAGGGATACTGAGTGGTTTAAAGTTCGCAAAGGTGTGCATCAGGGTTGTATCCTTTCACCATACCTATTCAATCGGTATGCTGAGAAGCTGGACTATATGAAGGAGAATAGGGCATCAAGATTGGAGGAAGACTCATTAACAACCTGTGTTATGCAGATGACACAATCTTGCTTGCTCAAAGTGAAGAGAACTCGAAGCACTTATTGATGAAGATCAAAGACCACAGCCTTCAGTATGGATTGTACCTCAACATAAAGAAAACAAAAATCCTCACGACTGGACCAATAAGCCACATCATGATAAATGGAGAAAAGACTGAAGTTGTCAAGGATTTCATTTTACTTGGATCCTCAATGAACACCCATGGAAGCAGCAGTTAAGAAATCAAAAGATGCACTCCATTGGACAAATCTGCTGCAAAGGACCTCTTCAAAGTGTTGAAAAGCAAAGATGTCACCTTGAAGACTAACGTGTGCCTGACCCCAGCCATGGTATTTTCAATCGCATCATATGCATGTGAAAGCTGGACAACGAATAAGGATGACTGAAGAAGAATTGACACCTTTGAACTGTAGTGTTGGGGAAGAATATTGAGTATACCATGGACTGCCAAAAGAACGAACAAATAAGTCTTGGAAGGACAATCAGAATGCTCCTTAAAACCAAGGATGGCGAGACTGTGGCTTACATATTTTGGACATGTTGTCAGGAGGGATCAGTCCCTGGAGAAGGACATCATGCTTGTCAGAGTACAGGGTCAGCGAAAAGAGGAAGGCCCTCAACGAGGTAGACTGACACAGTGGCTGCATCAATGAGCTCAAGCATAACAATGATTGTAAGGATGGCGCAGGACGAGGCAGTGTCTCATTCTGTGATACATAGGCTTGCTATAAGTCGGAACCGACTTGATGGTACCTAACAACAACAACAACAAAAGAAGACACACTAAATAAGGTTCATTCGTATCAATGACATTTTGCACATAAGAAAATAGTAGTAACGGGTCCTATAGTGTTAATTTTCATTTGCCAGCCCCTGCTTACTTAAAACTTTCTAGGATCTTCTTCCCCTACACTTTAAGGAGACGTTTATAAATGCATTTTGTTTTGCCTTTACTCTTAAAAGACAGCTAGAGTGACCGTTATCTCCTATAGAACCATCAAGATACTATTCCACTGCCTTCTGGCTTCTATCATTGCTGGTAAGAAAAATCACCAATAGTTTTTCTTTATGATTTGTCCCTTCTCTCTATTTGCTTTTAAGATATCTGTCTTTGGGGTTCATAGTTAGTTTTTCTAGGTGGGGCAGTGGTGGTTCAGTGGTAGAATCCCATGTGGCAGACCCAGGTTTGATTCTCAGCCAGTGCACCTCGTGTGCACCTACCCATTTGTCAGTGGAGGCGTACGTGTTGCTATGATACTGAAAAAGTTCCACTGGAGCTTCTAGACTAAGACGGAGTAGGAAGAAAGGCCTGGTGATCTACATCTGAAAATCAGCCAATGAAAACCCTGCAGATTACGACAGTCCTGTTCTGTCATGCATGGGGTTGCCGTGGGTCAGCGGCTGACTCGACAGCAGCTACCACCACCAAAGTTATATTTAGGTGTGTTAATTCTTTTTAATTTATCCTGCTTAAGGACTCATTTTGTTTCTTAAATCTGAGGATTCATCTCTCATTCATTCTGGAAAATTCCCAGCCATTATGCCTTTGCTTATTGTCCCTTCTCAACTCTCTACTTTTTCTATTTCTGAAGATCCTCATTTAATTCCACATGCCACTTCTTTCTGTAATGGTTCCAGGTCTTTATATCTCTGTGCTGCTTTCTGGGAAACTCCCTCACACCTATATTCCAGTTCACCACCTGGTTTTCAGTTTTATTAAATGATTCAAGCACACAGAGAAGTATGGAGACTGATAAAATTCTTAGGTACTCATCACTAATCTGTATCAATCTTACCATTTTACATTTGCTTCAACATTAAAAAAATAATGCACTATAGATACATTTGAAGCCCCCTACCTAGCCCCACCTGCGCCCATCCCCCTTCCCTGAGGTGACCACATCCTGAATTTGATGCTGTCATTCCCATGTAGGTTTGTATGCTATCATGACATATATCCATAAATACATAGTTCTATTTTGTTTTAAAAATTCACATAAACTATATACTATACGGAGCCCTGGTAGCACAGTGGTTAAGAGCTTGGCTGCTAACCAAAAGATCGGCAGTTCAAATCCACCAGCCGCTCCTCGGAAACCCTGTGGGGGCAGTTCTACTCTCTCCTATAAGGTTGCTGTGGGTTGGAATTGACTCGATGGCAATGGGTTTGCTTTTTTTTTTTTTGGTATACTATACATGTTCTGCAACTTATATTTCAGTCAACATTTTTTAAGATTCATCCATTTTGACAGATATAACCCTACTTCATATATTTTAAACATTTTATGTATTTTTTTATATGACCATGACTATAAAACAACAAAACCAATCTTCTGTTAATAAGCATTTACTGTCTCTAATTTTTCATGATGACATTGATGGTACAAAGAACATTCTTACCCGGGTCCCTCTGTTTACATGCATAAGAGTTTCTCTAGGGCAGGCATCTATAAGTGAAATGCCTTGGGGGAGGTTATATGTATTGTCAGCTTTACCAGGCATTCCAAAATTGTTCTTCAGAAAGGTTTACAACCCCTTGTACCAATTTACACTGATAATGTTGTGATGAGTTGGAATCAACTCGATGGCAAGTTTCTCTTGTCTAGAAATCCTTCCTTACCTTAAAGTCACAAGGATGTTTCTAAAAATTTTAAAGTCTGCTTTTCACATTAGGCCTTATAACCAATTTATTTTTAGTATGACATGATATGCAAAAATAAAAATCAGATGAATACGCACAGTCAATTGCCTCAGCCCATTTACTGAGTGGCCCACCTTTTGCCTCTGTGATGTGGCACTACACACCTGCCATTTCTCAGCTTCCTATACATCACTGTGCTGTCTCTAGACAGACTGCGCTCTCTCCATTCTGGCAGGATGTCTTTATATTTTTCGGTAGGTTTTTCCTAGATACCTTATTTTTGTTGTCTTGGGATCTTTTTTCTATACATTTTTTTTTCTGTCACATTTTTAATTGGTCATTACAATTAAATTTCTATATTGTGCTTACAGTCAATAACTTTGCTAAAATTCTTATTCTATTCTTTTGCAGATTTTTCTTAGACATATTCTTTGTTTAGCTGTGTCTAATATGCTGTTTAATCTATTAGTCCATTTCAATGACCGCTGCTCATTAATGGATCCAGTTGGTTCTATTTCTAATATGCTCATTCTTTTTCCATAGTGTTCTTTCATTTCGATCATTTTCAACAAACATTATATGGTCTCTCTTTCAGACTATCTAGGATTTCTAGTTACTGAGGTGCCATGTCTCCTATTTGTTATATCTGCTTATTTTTCCTGATGGTGATCTGTTTCTTCATAGTCCAAACCTCTTCTCCCAAAAACGTAGAACAAGATTCTAACTCACACACACACACAAAAGCTCAGGCTTATTGGTCTGACAGAGACTGGAGAAAAGCTGAGAGTATGGCATCCGAACACCCTTTATAGCTCAATACTGAAGCTACTCCTGAGGTTCACCCTGCAGCCAAAGATTAAGCAGGCCCATAAAACAAAATGAGACTAAAGGGGCACAGCAGCCCAGAGGCAAGGACGAGAGGCAGGAGGGAACAGGAAAGCTGGTAACGGGAAACCCAAGGTCGAGAAGGGGAGAGTGTTGACATGTCCTGGAGCTGGCAGCCAATGTCACAAAACAATATGTGTATTGTTTAATAAGAAGCTAGTTTGCTCTGTAAACCTTCATCTAAAGTAGAATAAAAAAATCTCTCCTCCTCCTTCACCAAACAGGTCTACCCTCCCACCCTGTTTCATCAGTCCTGCTGTAATTCACGCAGTTACACAACTCATGGCCACTACAGACATAGTTCCAATGATTATTAAACAAGGTACACAGAAGTAAATTTGCACGTGCTGAAATTTTCCAGGTGGGGAGCTTACAGTTAGGAAGGGGGTTAAAGCAAATACTTTATGGAGATTATCTTAGAGGTATAGCCCAAGTCCTAGGATACAAGCAAAGCAACAACTCTCATTTCATGGCCAATGGAATTGAAAATTGTCACTTTCCACACTCTGACAGGACTACAGAAAGGAACAACTTGATCCCTCTCCTGAGGTGAACTGTGAAAAAAGGATAATTACAAGTTTACTCACCATTGGCAAAGCTGTCTCCGATATAGTACTGTAACTCTTCTATGTTTGTTTTTGTCTCATTTGTAACAGGATCAACGTAATCGTTAGTTGCTGTGACATTCAGAAACTGACTCTGTTGAGGGCTACAGGTCAGCTCACAAAACAGGTTCATTAGGTTATAAAAACAGGATGGACATCTAAAGAAAAAGTAAATCATATTTCATATAATCTCACAGATAACAGACACAGGAGAAAGTTGATTTTAAATTGACAAAGAATAAAATTTATTGTGAAGAGACAAATGAATTTCCATAAGAATATATTAAACTCACTAATTCTAAACCTACGACTTCATGTTAGGGACCTCTTTAAAAACTGCTGTGACTGTATTTTGTTCAAATTTCAAAAGGAAGGAATTACAAAATTACTACTCAGAAAACCAGTTGCCCTCTACTTTTTGACCATCTGAACTAAGTTCTAAAGCAAACGGTACTTTTTAAAATTGTACAAAAAAAAATTTTTAACCATATAAAAATAATGTAACCACAGTATGGAAAATCACTCTTGGGGTAAACAGTTTTCTATCTTTTTCTATGAAACAAGTTTCTTTCCACGTTACTGCATATAATCTAAAGAGCTCTGGTGGAGCAAGGTTAAGTGCTCAGCTGCCAACTGAAAGGTTGGCAGTTCAAACCCATCCAGCAGCTTTGTGGGAGAAGGGCCTGATGATCTGGTCCCATAAAGACTAAAAAAAAAAAAAAAACTACAGCCTAAAAAATCCTATGGGGCAGTTCTACTCTGTCACATGGGGTTGCTATGAGTCGGAACCGACCTGATGGCACCCAACAGCAATAACATAAAATCTCCATAATCATCAATTTTGATGGCTGTGTAATATTTCACACAGTAGGTTGTTTCTCATTATTAGCTCTTATAAATAAAGCTGTGGTGCCTCTGATAATAACATGGGGAAAACGTGGTTATCTTTTATGTTTGTGCCCATCACACCTCAGCGAGGGTGGGTGCTCGATAAATGTGCTTCGACTGAAGGGTGGCTCCAATCTGGCTCCCTCTGTGTTCACCTGCCTTCCACAAGGTATACTGGTCTGATTAGATTTTCATTTTTTCATCTATTTATTATATAGTGTGTTGTCTCAAAAGAACAATTTAGTGATGGTTTTCCATTCTGTATTATCAATTTAAACTTCTGGAAAGAACCAGGTCTCCTCAGTGGAAGGCGACTTGTCCTCTGTCAGCTGCTTTATTAGCTGCAGAGATAAGCACTTCCCCCTCTTATGTGCTTCACAAACACTTAAGTCTGACAACTTTAGAAAGACGTCACAACCTGCTGTTCTAAAAGAGCACTTGAGCTTGTTCTTTTGCACATTTGAGAGCTGCTGTGTGGGCCTAGAGAAGACTGTTGATTATGCAACCCTTTGCGCTGCTGTGGTCACAGCGAAGCGACTGGGCAGGAAACTAGCTTGGATAAAACCAGCCAACTATGCCAGAAGGCACTTGTTAACAGTTACCAAAGCACAGTTCTAAGGAAGACCAGGATGCTAGCACACAGTTTTACCACAAGAGAGAATAATGCACAAGCCAGAGAAGGAGAGGAGGGAGGAGATGTATGTGACTGCACAATGAGGGTCCCAGGCCAGAGACTCAGTGGGAACCCCAGGACCCTCCTCCCATAGCACACAGAGCCTCAAGTCTGAAGGAGCCTGGGCCAAAGTGCAGATACCCTTTGGAGTGAAGGTATCTTAGAGGAGAACCAAGTATCAACTCTGAACATAATGAGAAAGAGGACCAAGTCTAACAGTTACTACTTTATCTTATCTTTATTTCTGACAAGTTATAAGATTGCTTTCTTAAAATAATACAAAAAAACTGAATTTTTCAAATGAAATTAGAATGTTACTAGTTACTAAGTACCTAAAAAAACACTTCATTTGTTCCGTTTGCTACAGTGGTCAACCCACCTGGACAGAAACTGTAGAGGCAGCTGCAGGTTGTCTTTCAGCGTCCGAAGCTGCTGAACGTCGCAACAAAGACTGACGTTGTCAAAGAAGAATCCCGGACAGAGCTCCTTTAGGGCAAGCGAGAGCAGACATCAGAGCAGCAGAGACAGAATAAGGACAAATATTCCTCAGTGACATAAGACAATCTCCCTTGTGTAATCTTTTTCAGGTGCACAAAGCTGAGGATATATATTTGCAAAGTTCTTGGAGAATTCTTTTAAAAGGCAATCAATTTACTATTTACAACCTAGGGATTCCCAAGTAGAGGTAGCAGAGACACAACTAATTTTTTTCTTTTGTGCAAGCTTGCTCTCCTCCCTTGACAATCATTTTACCTCTTCTTAGGCTTTAAAAATGTTTTTATTGTGGGCAAATATACACAATATAAAAAAAAAAAAAACCCTGCCCTACAGGGTTTCCTAGGCTGTACATCTTTACAGATGCAGACTGCCACATCTTTTTCCCATGCATCCGCTGGTGGGTTCAAACCCCCAACCTTTCGGTTACCAGCTGAGCGTTTAGCCACTGCACCACCAGGGCTCCTGTTTATACACAACATCAAAAAAAAAAAACCCAATCCCATTGCTGTCAAGTCGATTCCAACTCATGGTAATCCTATAAGACAGAGTAGAACTGCCCCAGAGGGTTTCTAAGGAGCAGCCGGTGGATTCAAAATCCCAACCTTTTGGTTAGCAGCCGAGCTCTTAACCACTGCGCCACCAGGGCTCCATAATACACGCCAACTCAACAACTTCTACATGTATGATTCAGTGACATTGATTACATTCTTCAAGTTGTGCAACCATTCTTGTTATCCCTTTCCAAACTATTCCGCCACCGTTAACAGAAACTCAGTGCCCTCGAAGCAATGACTCCTCCTTCCTCCTCCCCTTCCACCCTGGTAACCATTAATAATTTTTAGTTTCTAAATACTTGCTTATTTGATATAAATGAAATCATCTAGTATTTGTCCTTTTGCGACTAATTTTGCTCAGGATAATGTTTTCAAGATTCATCCATGTTGCGGCACGCATCAGGACTTCATTTCTCTTTATGGCTGAGTAATATTCCATTGTATGTATATACCATGTTCTGTTTATCCATTCATCTGTCGAGGAACATTTCGGTTGTTTACACCTTTTGGTTATTGTGAAAAGTGCTGGTGTACATGTGTTAGTTGGTGTTGCTACTTTCAAGTCTTTCAGGTATATACCTAAGAGTGGAATAGTTAGGTCTTCTCGGGTTTTTTGTGTGTTTACGTTTAACCTGAGTGCTATCTGCTATTTCCATTAGTCACTGTGGGCAGAGACAAATGCCTTTAATAATTCTGATAAAAGCAGCAAGTGAGTCCAGAAAATCTACTATGTCAACTTGACCTCACATTATATATTAAAAAAAAAAGATTTTTTTTTTTTCCACATTATATAGGTTCCTAAAATCAGTCTCTTCAACTTGATATTTCCAGTTCTTTTCTAATACCCGAGTACCAGGAATGATAAAAAGACAACCCTGGTAGTAGCCAAAATTCATAGGCTCTTCATGGAAAGCCCAGGAATCACCAAAATGGAGAGAGGACAAGGAAGTCATAGCTACTCAGCAGCAGAGTCCATTCAAGTCCTGAAATCTAGGAACTACAAAAGGCTACCTTCTAATATATTTTGTAAAACTCATCAAGAACATTTGAGGAACCAAGGTCAGTCTCTAAAGAGTAAACTGCTGTTGTGAAATCTTAAGAGATATAAAGTCAGTTCATGAAAAATTCAGCCCTGGAGTTATGTTATTATCTTCTCTGCCATTATGTGCTACAGAGAAGGTCCTGGGGTAAGATTTAAGCCCCTCATCCTGTAATATTACTGAAGGTATATTTATAGAGGACTGCTTGGTCAGTTTCGTATGTTCTCAATGCCCCAGATAATGAACTTACCTGCACCAAGTCATACCCATCCTTTGGCAATGGTTTTGGTGGCCCAGAATATTTGCAATTGTACCTCTTATCTCCAGCAGCAATCCCGCACTCGCCATACCAAACACAGGACTGGGAAAACACCTACAGAAAGTCAACACAAAACTGTCACCAGGGCCTCAAGGTTAAAAAACCTTTTCAACAACGCAAAGAACCCACACAAGCAGAATTATAAAACCTTCTAATGTCACTGTGAGGGCTAAGGTGGGCCTGACCCAAGCCATGATATTTTCAATTGCCTCATATGCATGCGAAACAATGGATAAGGAAAACCAAAGAAGAATTGATGCCTTTGAATTATGGTGTTGGCAGAGAATATTGAATATAATCCAGACTGCCAGAAGAACAAACAAATCTGTCTTGGAAGAAGTACAGTCAGAATGTTCCTTATAAGTGAGGATGGTGAGACTTTGTCTCACAGACTTTGGACATGTCATCAGGAGGGACCAGTCCTTAGAGAAGGACTTCATGTTTCGTAGAGGCTCAGGGAAAAAGAGGAAGACCCTCAAGGAGATGGACTGACACAGTGGCTGCTACAATAGGCTCAAACATAGCAACAATCATGAGGATGGCACAGGATTGGGCAGTGTTTTGTTCTGTTGTACATAAGGTCGCTATGAGTCAGAACTGACTGGATGGTACCTAAGAAAACAATTTTACCTTCAAAATGAAATGACAACAAGAGGCGCTTGTTAAACATTTTGAAAAATATTAATTAGAATGAAACAAATGCACAAAGTGGGCCTGTCAGATAAGTTGGTGAAGAGGTAGGTAATGGAAGTCACTTATTCACATGATTTCAACTTTCTGCTACTTTATTAGCCAGTATGAAGAATTTATAGTTCCACGTAAGATCAATAAGAATTACAAAGTAGAGGAAAGCAAGATGATATTTGAGTTTGCGATTAATAAGGCGCCAGTTTGCACACCTGCACAACAAACTATATAAGCTGTAAATAATGAAAAAACATTTCCATACATATTTAAGTTAACTAATATCACTACAACATCAGTAACATGAAGAACAAAATAACAAACATCAATAAACCCTGAGTAAGAACGGAGGAGCGAGAATGAACACCTTACCCTTGAGACTGAAGTAGAGAACAAAGAAAGTACCAACTTTAAGGAAAATCACCAAAGGAATCTTAAATGCTAAAAATCTCTTATGCAAAGATTTCTCTAGGGCCACTCATATTCCCCATGTGAGAGTCACAAGGCTGTCAGAAAATTCAGAAGGGGGAGGGAGGGTTTAGTGTGAATCAGCATCTGGCTCCAAAGGGCGTTCCCAAAGTACTACCAAGCTTTTGCATCACAATGCCACATAGCACTAGGAGCCAGGAGAGCCTTGGTTTACAATGTCTGCCCAGCAGGGAAACCCAGGATACTGAGAAGAAAATCTTGGCTTCTACAAGCCTAGTGGCAAAGCCACTTTTAAAAATCCGAACAGAAGCAACAGCGTGAATACTGATTCCAGGCAGTGATAGTAGCACACGACCTTAATATATGTGCAAAGAGCTAATTCAGTCTGTGATGGTCCTCAGGATCAAGATACCTGACTCATAGCAACCCTACAGAACAGAGCAAAGGACTGCCCCATAGGGTTTCCAAGGCTATAATCTTTACAGAAGCAGATTGCCACATCTTTCTTCCTCAGAGCAGTTGGTGGGTTGGAACCACCGACCTTTCTGTTAGCAGCCAAGCACTTAACCACTGTGCCTAAGGGCTCCTTAGGGTCAAGATACAAATCCTGAAACAATCCCTGAAGCTCTAAAACTGTGAGAGAAAAAAACACCCAGGAGGTTAGGGTGGGTATGTGTGCAGGAACCTAATATGACGGAGGGCCCCAGGCTGTGGAAAATTCCACTGCCCTAAGCAGCTTGCTTGGCACACCCCGCAGCTTTACATTAAAATCCTGGTTCCTTTGCTTGGCACACCCCATAGTTTACATTAAAATCCTGGTTCCCCTCTCCTTAACTGCTGCCCAAAACTAGAGGAAACTGGTGTAGGAGCCATGCTGACATTCAGGATAACCTTTTAGTTCATTAAGTACCTCATACACAGTAACTTACTCACCTCTGGGTGTTTAACTGCCATTTTCTGAACACGCGATGCATGAAGTTGTATGTAAAACCCACTGTGCCTACACACTATGATTAAGAATGTTGCTAATGTAACTTATATGAACTTCATACTTGTAAATCCCTTAAAAGTAATCTTCCCTCTCACCCTTGCTAAACAGTCTTGGCAGCAGCAGCCCCAACTGTTCCTTTCCTTGCTCAATTAAATAAAGGTGCCTTTCTACTCTTCCGTCTTGGTCTATTGTTTACTGGCTGAGACCAGTTGTGCCATGTAGAACCTTGCAGTTTCCATCTGGTAACACTAGGGGGTCTTTTAATTGTCTCTGAATTCATTTTTCAGATTATTTTAAAATATAAATTATGACTTTTGGCTTCTTAAAAGTCATATGTTTAGGCCACAAGGGAGAGAAATTTTATAAATGAGGAAGTAAAAAGAATTGAACGAAAGCCACAATACCAAACCTTTGGGAAGAAGTTGCAAGTTTTACCACTATTCTTTGATAAAGAGATTCATGATTGTTGTTTCCATAAATCCAGAGATTCTTAAACCTCTGTTTACTCTTATGATGCAGGGAAAGTATTGCAACTCTGCGCTTCCAACTAAATGGTCTGAAGTGTGAAAAGGCAAAGGCCAAGTAGAGAGATGGAGGAAACTGCAGATGCTCACACGTAATTTAAATATAACAGACCCCTCCCCCAAGATCTCTCAGACTTCTCTACAGACCAAGAGGGCAAGGTCTTGAGTTTTAGGGGCACCTGGCATCTTCAAAATGACTAAAACCCAGTCAACACACCACAGTGGCATGACAAACAGGACGGGTGTCTGGAGTCTCAATTCCCCTTCCTTAGCACCTCACCCCATACGGACAAGATGACCCAACGCTGTTTACTTCCTTTTCACAAAGCTCATCCTTTTATAATTTACATCATTTATTTCAAAGCCAAGTTTTGCTTCCACGTTTACTGGGTTGTGGTGGAAGGAAAGTGCACACAGAGTAAGGTCGGGAGTCCTGGGTTCTGGGCCTCAGCGCTCAGGAGACTCCATAAAGGTACTTGTTGAAGCAGATCACACCTGAAGCAGATCATACCTGGTGCATATTCCTTAGCCTGGATAAGGGGAAGTTTTCCTACCTGTGAAAGGAAGCTGCTAATCTCTATCTCACAGGTTGGGCGTGAAGATCAAATGAGGGACTATAGGTTGAAGCGCTTAGTAAACTAGAAAGCACTATACAATTGAATGCAAAGAATTATTGTTAATGTCTTCCAACTGTGTGGGACCTTAGCCGAATCCCAAGTTCTTAAAAAAAAAAAAAATAAAAGACCTGAGGTTCCGTTCGGGCCAGGAAATTTGGGCTTGACTCACTGCTATTACGTTTGCTTCCCAAAAAGTGATTCTGCCTAAAGCAGCAGCCCAAAGTCAGTGCGGCACCAGGTACCACCCCTTCAAACTGGTACAGCCCAGTCTGTATACTGACGTATCCTCAGAATTTGAGAATGTCCCATCCACCCTGATCCTACACAGGTGTCCCTCTTTCTGCACAAACTCGTTCCCCAGTAGAAACGATGACTACCGTTTACATTATTTAAGTACATCTCTCGGTGTCCAGTGATGGCGCACTTCCTCCTTTGGGAGGAGAGGCTTGGTATCTGATAGTCCTCTCACCCAGGCCCACACTCTGCCATCCCACTACAACTGCAGTGCAGACTGGGTCCCCTCACTTCTGCTGCTGCTGTCCTGGTTGGGCAAAGCTAATGGCAGAACCTGGAGACACGGCCAGCTCCAGCTCCAAGAAGGGGACCCGGGCACGAGAGGCCACTAGTGGATTCTACTGCCCTATGGCCTCTCCCTGGAGCAAGGAGAGAGGCTGACGTGGCCAGTCAGGGCAACTCAAGACGGGGGTAGAAGAAGGGGCTCAGAGAGTCAGGTCCAGAGACTCAGCTGCCTGTGGGTCCTCTGGAGTCAGGTAGGCAGACCTAACAAATATGGCAGGACATTTGGGGAGGAGGCTGGGATGGTCTGACTTCTCTATCGGATTTGATTTCTGGAACTCTGTATTACAGCTAACCTGACGTGCACCGATCCACATAACAAAGGATAATTTGTGTGTGCACCAGGCTGGCCTGCGTGAGGGTGTTTAAGTTAAACATTTTTAGAATTAGATCAACTCAGCTAGTCCAGTCTTTCATTTTAATCTGTAAAATGTTTATTTAAACTAAACTCTCTAATTTGTTGTTGTTGTTTTTTAAGAGATTTGCCCAAGGCCATACCGCTAGTTAGGACTAGTCTTTTATAAACTAACCAACAAATTTGAAAAATAACTCAAAAGCCACAAGACAAAACCAAAACCATGAGAATGGATACCAGAAATATTCTGTCTAGATTTTTCTTATGAAATGTCACACCCATTGGTCAGGCCAACCCCTGGGTCAGGCGAACAGGCTAATTCCATCCCTGATTTATTACTGGCTACTGGAGAAGCCACACTGGAGCCAGGAACATGACTTAAATGAGATGTCTTATTGGCTAAGTGCAACACCTACCAGTTGAACACCCATTCAACTTAGCTTGCTAAACATGAATAACCTAGTAGCAATATTTTGAATTTGAATAAATTAGACCACAGACATGGTTCAAGCCCCACGCCTGCCATGTGCATATCTTCATTTGCGTCTTTTTTGTTATAACAAAACTGTGATCATAAGTATAGGGCTTTTCTGAGTTCTGTGAATCATTCTAGCACATTATTGAACCCAAGGGCTTGGTGGGAGCCAAAAGGTCAGAAATCAGAGGGCCTGGGGACCTCAGAGCTTATGCTGGCATCCTAAGGGGGTAGAGAGAGAACCCTGAATTCGTACCCAGCAGGTCAGTAGTAAGGGTGTCATGGGGACCCCAAGCTTGCAGCTGGTGTCTGAGGTCTTGGCCTGACTTGGCAGTCTAGAGGACTGTGCCCTTGTAATTTGTGAGATCTGCTCTGCTTTAGTGGTTAGGATCAGAAGCACTGCATGTGCAGTTGAACTGGACCTGACTTGAACAGATTGGAATTGGAATTGAATTCCTTCAATTGCATTGATATCAGAGAAGTAAAATAGATTGTATTGATTTGACTGACACAAAAGCAAGTGAAACTAAGAGAAACAGTCCAGGCAAAGGAAGCCTGGTGGACCACAGCTGGTCACTGTTATCACCCAGAAACCAACTGCAAACTCTGATCTCCATTAGCTTCTTAAATCCCTCCTTCACTTCACCTTCCCCAAAACACATTTTGAGGCCCCATGATTTGGTGATTAAGAGTCAAAAGTCAAGAGTCCTGACCTTACTTGGAGATGGTTAAAATATATCTAGTTCATGACCTCCAGGAGCTTGCAATCTAGTAATTCAATTCAAACAATATATATCTTTCCACCCTACCTTGAGAAGTAGGCACTGTTAGCCCCATTTTACAGAGGAGAAAACTGAAGCTCCAGAGGATAAATCGCTTGCCCAAGAGCACCCCTGGTAAAAGGTAGAGTCAAGACTGACACCCAGGTCTTGAAACTCAAAGCCTTGTGCCAGGCAGATTTAGCCCTTCAGAGGGAAGGCAACCTGGTTGGGGGAAGAGGACAACAACTGTATGGATGATGCAGCATTTGAACCATGCCTTGGGAAATGGGCAGAGTTCTGATAGCAAGTCATTTAGCTTGGTGGCAGGGCAAAATGGCACGCCTGAGATCAGACTGTTGTTGTCAGCTGCTGTCAGGTTGGCACCCGACTCATGGTGGTCCCATGCACAACGAACAAAATGCTGCCTGGTGCTACACCATCCCCATGGTTGGTTGCAGATCAGACCATTGTGATCCATAGGGTTTTCCTTGGTTGATGTTTGAAGTAGATTGCCAGGACCTTCTTTCTAGTCCATCTAAGTCTGGAAGGTCTGCTTAAACCCATTCAGCATGATAGCGACATGCAAGCCTCAGCTGACAGATGAGTGGTGGTTATACATCAGGTGCACTGGCTAGACATCGAACCCAGGTCTCCCTCAGGAAAGGTTAGAATTCTACCAATGCCCATGCTTCAGCAGTAGGTATGTGCCCCTCTTAAAAAGTCATGAAGAGCATCCCTTTTCGGGGAGTAGAGTGTGGGGATGGATTACTCTGGAAACAGAGATCATATTGTCTTCAAACCAGAGAGGTTCTTTGTTCTGGGTAATAAGACAAACACTGAAGGAATACAAAGACCTATTCAGCAAGTCCTTTTCTCTCTGCCCACCCGCCAAAATAAAAACTCTCATTTTCCTTTGATTACTTTACTTATGTTAGTAAAATATCTGATCAAAGCATCAATCAAGGGTGAAGGAGAGTAGAAAGGATTATCCACATTCACTCCAATTTTAGATGGTTGTTCAACTCTCCCCGGTCAAAAAATTAACCCATTCTCGACCTCAGGAAAAGCCATTTCAATGCCTTAATTCCTACCTAGGTCTCACTATGTTCCAAGTCCCTCAAGAAAAACTTATAAAAACTGCAGTCAGGAGAGATATATACTATTTCTCAAAACTGTACACATTATTACTGGGCTGACTCAGGGAACATGTAGCTCAATTGGCATAACATAGTTTATAAAGAAAACATTCTACATTTTACTTCGGTGAGTAGTGTCTGGAGTCTTAAAAGCTTGTTAGCAGCCATCTAAGATACACCACTGGTTTAACCTCGTCAGGAGCAAGGGAGGATGAAGAAAACCAAAGACACAAGGGAAAGATTAGTTCAAAGGACTAATGGACCACAACTATCACAGCCTCCACCAGACTAAGTCTGACACAACTAGATGGTGCCCAGCTACTACCACCAACTGCTCTGACAGGGATCACAATAGAGGGTCCCAGACAGGGCTGGAGAAAAATGTAGAACAAAATTCTAACACACACACACAAAAAAGACCAGACTTACTGGTCTGACAGACTGAAGAAACCCTGACAGTATGGTTCCTGGACACCCTTAAAGCTCAGTACTGGAGTCACTCCTGAGGTTCACCCTTTAGTCAAGGATTAGACAGGCCCATAAAGCAAAACGAGGCTAAAGGGGCACACCAGCCCAAGGGCAAGGACGAGACGGCAGGAGGGGACAGGAAAGCTGATAATGGGGAACCTAAGGTTGAGAAGGGGAGAGTGTTGACAGGTCATGGGGCTGACAACCAATGTCACAAAATGATAGGTGTATTAATTGTTTAATGAGAAGCTATTTTGCTCTGTAAGCCTTTATCTAAGATACAAAAAAAAAAAAAAAACTGCATACATTATTTGGATACCACAAGGTGTAAAAACCATGCAGTCTAGTAACTTATTTAATTATTTAATTTTCTGTAAAAATAAAAAATTAAGAAAGGTAAAAATCCCCCTAAAAGGAACTGCAAACCTTGTGAAGGGCAGTTAGGCTGCAGTCCTGTGATAGAACTGTAACAGTACTCAGACCAAAGCCAGGAGCTGCTATCACAATCTGTTCTGCTTCAAGGTTCCAATCCACCTGCAGGTATACTGAAAGCCTCTGCAACAAGGAGGACATTACTTTTTAAAATAACTACAAGTGTTTCTTGTTAAAGGCTTCCAGGCATTTTGCAAAAGTCATGACTAACCTCTGATGACCTATCCCAAATGTCCTAGGAGAGAAACTCTTCTGCCACCAGCCTTAGATACTTGTTGTTGCTGTTAGGTGCTGTCGAGTCACTTCCGACTCATAGTGACCCTACGTACAACAGAATGATGGAATTCACCGGCGTTCCTGGGAAACCCTATGGGCAGTTCTAGAGACTCTATAGGGTTGCTATCAGTCAGAATCGACTCCACGGCAACAGGTTTGGTTTGGTTTGGTTCCATCCTCAGGATTGTTGCCGTACTTGAGCCCATCTAAAAAAACTGGCCAGTGAAAAACTTTGATAAAAAGATTTAAAAGGATTTCAGATAAATTAAAGCTATTTAATAATATGAAGCCTATTAGGTCTTTATCTAAAACTCTAGGGAAACTGAATAGCTCTACTTTAGGGCACATAATTCCTTTTATTTCTTTGGTTTTTATCCAAGAGGTATGGTGATGGGGTCTCTCCGTATATCATGTCACTTAATAACCCCAGTAACTCTATTCTCAGAAGAGACTAAGGTTGAGAGAGCAACCTGCTCAAAGCTACAGAGCTAGTGAGTGGCCCACCTGTTGACCTCACCTCAAACCCCTTCCTTCCCAACCAGGTGCCCTTGGGTTCATTGCACTACCAGAAGTATGCTCTTGTACAACCTCACACTGCTGCCCTCCCCAAGCAACCACACACAGGAAGGAGCCACCTCTTCCCTTGGCTCTTCATCCTTCACTGGGTCAACATCACCTATCACCTCCCAGGAACCACACAGTAGAAGTTTAAAGAGAGGTTTTTCTAGTCCAGGGAACCTCTTAATCTATCTTCCTCTCTGATCCACTGGACCCCTCAACACTGACACTCCTGTTTGAGGGGGTTTGTGGGCACAAGGGCACAGTCCCCGGCTGTAACAGGATGTCCCAGAGGTTCACTTTTCCATTTTTTTTAAACTGTACTTTAGATGGACATTTACAGAGGAAACTAGCTTCTTATTAAATAATATACATATTGTTTTGTGACACTGGTTGTCAAACCCACAATATGTCAACAGTCTCCCCTTCTCAACCTTAGGTTCCCCATTACCAGCTTTCCTGTCCCCTCCTTCTTTCTCATCCTTGCCCCTGGGCTGGTGTGTCCATTTAGTCTCGTTTTGTTGTGTGGGCCTATCTAATCTGTGACTTCATTACTGAGCTATAAGGATGTCCAGGGGTCATACTCTTGGGGTTTCTCCAGTCTCTGTCTTTTTTTTTTTGTTAGTTAGAATTTTGTTGTACGTTTTTCTCCAGCCCTGTCCGGGAACCTCTATTGTGATCCCTATCAGAACAGTTGGTCATGGTAGCCAGGTACCATCCAGTTGTATTGAACTCAGTCTGGTAGAAGCTGTGGTACCTGTGGTCCATCGGTCGTTTGGACTTATCTTTCCCTTGTGTCTTTGGTTTTCTTCATCCTCCCTTGCTTCAGACAGAGTGAGACTAGTGGAGTATCTTAGATGGCTGCTTACACGCTTTTAAGACCCAGATGCTACTCACCAAACTAGAATATAGAACATTTTCTTTATAAACTATATTATGCCAGTTGGGCTAGATGTTCCCCAAGACCATGGTTCCCACCACTCTTTCATCCTAATCCAGTGTAATCAGCATTATATCCTCCAAACACTCCCACCCCAGTTTTCAAAGGGAAAACTCTGGACACACAAACAGCAATGAGGCACTCATGCCCAGGCTCCAAATCCAAGAGAATGCAGGTCCAGGGAGTGGGACGCCTGAGTTCCAGGTCCCATCCTGTCACTAGCTAGTATCCTGACAAGGGAATTCAATTGTCCCCTATGGACCTCAGTTTCCTGAGATACAGAAAAGTTGGGAAGAAGAAACCTGCACTCTTCACAACACCAAGCCGACTTACATAAAGCACTTTAGACTGTTCCGATTCAGTACTTAAAGAATTTTGTTTGTTTTCGTGGTCAGATCTTGTAAAAAAATTTATAAAGAGTTCATGTACATGTGGCAGGAAAAAAAAAGGCAGGGTAAATAAATAGGTCAAACCCTGGTGGTGGTGGTGTGGTTAAGTGCTACGACTGCTAACCAAAAGGTTGGCTGTTGGAATCCACCAGGCGCTCCTTGGAAACTATGGGGCAGATCTACTCTGTCCTGTAGGGTCGCTATGAGTCGGAATCGGCTCGACGGCAGCGGGTTTGGTTTTTTTTTTTTTTTTTTTTTGGTTACCCTTCTCTATCTTCTCTTCTTCTCCCTTCTGGTCCCAAAGCCTAAGCCCAGAATCAGGTGATCACAGCTGAAGCGAGCTCGAAACAGGTCAAACGAGCTGTCCCCAGTTACCCATCCTCTTCCAGATCACAAGGGAATAGAGCTTGGCAGGAGACAGACGAGAGAAGTGGGGGACCTCGGGGACCCCATCAGTCGACCAACTTCCCCAGAGCCGGCCGGGCCCGCGCCGCCTGGGGGTACCGGGCGCCTGAGCCGCGGCAAGGCAGGGGCACGGCCCGGCGCCCCCGACTCTGGGCCCACCACGTCCCCCACAGCCCGCTCGGGTCACCGGCGGCCGCTCACCTGCGCCAGACAGAGCAGCAGCAAGAGGATGCTGAGGGCCGGGCTGCGCGCTCTCATGGTGCCGCCGCACGGAGCTTGGTCACAGATGCTCGGGTCCGTTCGGCTCCACGTCCCGGGTGCCGCCTCACTTCCCTGGGCTGAGTTTGTGGACCTAGCGCCGGCTGAGCGAGGGAGCAAGCGCGGGCAGCTGAGAGCTGCGCGCGCAGGTCAGGAAGGGAGGAGGTGTCGCCGGTCCCTCCTCCTTCTGGGCGGGGCCGCTGCCGAGACTCCAGGGCCGACTCGGGGCGGGGCCGGGGGCGGGGCCGGGGCCGGGGGCGGGACTGTGCGGCACTGCCCAGGCGATTTCTCCGGGTACCGGCGTTGTAGGTCTCCTCCTGGGTGCGGCGTGGGGCTGGGGCTGGGGGTAGCTTCTGGGGTTCCCCAGACCTGGGCAAGCTGAACTTTTGGAATCCGACCCGGAGGATATTTCTGCAGTCGTGCCAACAGTACATGATTTTGGTGCTTTAACGGGTTTCCTTCCTTTTTGCCTCTCCTGTCCGCAACTGGAAACCCTGGTCGCATAGTGGTTAAGAGTTTGGCTGCTAACCAAAAGGTCGGCACTTCGAATCCACCAGGCGCTCCTTGGAAACTCTATGTGGCAGTTCTACTCTGTCCTATAGGGTCGCTATGAGTCGGAATCGACTCCACAGCAACGGTGTTTTTATCTGCAACGGATCGTAGGGATGGCGCGGGACCTGGCAGCGTTTAGTCCTGTTGTGCATGGAGTCGCCGTGAGTGAGTGAGACTCAAGGGCGGCTAACAATAACAGGTTGGAGGCGGCTGAGATAAGTGCTCGGAGCAGTTTCTCCTCCCAAACTCAGTCAGCCAAAAGGAATGGGGCACCAGCTCGGGGCGATGACGCACAATGGCCTGATTCTGTAGATCCGGAGCGCGGGTGGGGGGTGGGAGGCGGGAGCTCGGAGATGGGTGGAGCCCCTTAGTCACCCTAACTTTGTTTACTGTCAACGCAGCCGCGTTTGGAGAAAGCGTTAGAACCGCGCCACCTGCTGGCGGAGCAAAGCGTAGCAGTGAGCCCTTTGGCGCGGGGACACTCCCGGCGGGGGCCTGCAACGCCTATTTTGAAGCTCTAGGTGAAGTCGACGACGGCAGTGGGTTTTTGGTTTAGGTGAAGTTAGGTAACACGAAGATTGAAGTAGACGTGTCTTTGTTCATGAGTCTTGCACTTATATATACATATCTATATATTTGCATTTCACTTATTTTTTATTGTATACATTTCTGGTAACATTTTCCCTCGGATTTTAATTCTTCAGACCACTCAAAATCATCAGTCTTTTCCATTTTGAAGTTAAGGAAATGCAAGTAAGGATCTATTTACCCAAGAGTGGAAGCCAGTTTTGAAGGAAAAGACTATCCACCTGTATGAAAGAACAAAACCAGTGCAAGGTCTTACTACGATGGAGGTGACACTTGTTCTGTGTGCCCACCCTTACTCTATCAGTCTTAGAAGAAATACAAACAGAATGCTCCTTAGAAGCAAAGATGGAAAGACTTTGCCTTGTTTATTTTGGACACCTCATCAAGAAAGACCAATCGGTAGAAAAGGACATCATGTATGGTAAAGTGGAGGGTCACTGGAAACGAAGGAAACCCTCCATGAGATGAACAGACACAATAGCCCTAACAGTGGCCTCAAACATACCAACAGTCATGAAGATGGCGCAGAACTGGGCAACGTTTCGTTCCGTTGTACGTAAGGTCATCACGAGTCAAAGCCAACCCCATGGCAGCTAACAACAATCCCTACCTACGGAGGCTGTTTCAGTTGCTCTCTTGCCTCCCCACCTCCTCAGCCCTGACACATCCACCTGAATGCCCTGGTAGTGAAACTATAGGCATTTCCTCCGGACTTTCAGCCCTGGATCTTCCGTGACTACCTCCTGGCCCTCATTCAAATGTGTGCTCCCCCATTCCCCAGACTCCTGCACTTGGTGGTTCAGCTGATGACAAAGTAGTATGTTCTAATGTGGTGGCTTTCAAAGTGTGGTCACCTAATGGTCTCAGGGGACATCTACGTCGGTTAGCATAACATAGTACATAAAGAAAATGTTCTACATCCTACTTTGGTGAGTAGCATCTGGGGTCTAAAAAGCTTTTAAGTGGCTACCTAAGATACATCTATTGGTCCCATCCTGTCCGAAGCAAAGGAGAATACTAGTCCAAAGTACTAATGGACCACATGGACCACAGCCTCCACCAGCCTGAGCTCAGAAGAACTAGATAGTGCCCAGCTACTACCACCCACCACTCTGACGGGGATCTCAATAGAGGGTCCCAGACAGTGCAGGAGAAAAATGTAGAACAAATTTCAAATTCACAAAAAAGACCAGACTTACTGGTCCAACAGAGACTAGAGGAATCCCTGAGACTATAACCCCTGGAAAACCTGCTAACTCAGAACTGAAATCACTCCTGAAGTCCACCTTTCAGCCAAAGAGTAGACGGACCTATAAAACAAACAATAACACATGAGGGATGTGCTTCTTAGTTCAATCAACAAGACCAAATGGACAACACCTGCCCAAAAGCAAAGATGAGAAGGTAGGCAAGGACAGGAAAACTGGATGGATGGACACAGGGAAACCGGGGTGGAAAGGGGTAAAGTGCTGACACATTGCAGGGATTGCAACCAATGTCATAAAACAATTTGTGTATAAATTTTTGAATGAGAAACTAATTTGGACTGTTAACTTTCACCTAAAGCACAATTAAAAAAAAAAAAAGTGTGGTCACCTGACCAGCGGCATCAGCATCACTTGGGAACTTGTTAGATATGCAAATTCCCAGGCTACACCCCAGATCTGCTGAATCAGGAACTCTAGAAGTGGGGCCCAGCTTAACAGTTGATTTGGATGCAGACTCAAGTTTAAGAACCTCTGTTGTAATGTATTTCCTGGATCCTGGTAGGTTACTTATCCTTCTAATTTTCACAAAGTCTTTATGGAAAAAGAGAAAAAGAAAAACCTTACTAAGTAACTGATGTGAGTAAAATAAATTTCAGGCACCATATGAGACATGTGGGGGATGTGCAGGATTTTTTTTCTTTCTTTTTTTATTAATTTTGTTGTGAATATACACAGCAAAACATACACCAATTCAATTGTTTCTACATGTACAATTCAGTGACATTGATTACACTCTCCAAGTTGTGCAACCATTCTCACACACCTTTTCTCAGTTGTTCCCCCTCCATTAACATGAAGTCATGGTCCGCCTAAGGTTCCTATCTCATCTTTCAAGTTGCTCTTGTCAATTTGATCCCATCTAGATAGTTCTTAAGAGAATAATGCTCAAGGCATTTTTTTACTAGTTAAGCTAAACTATTGTTTGGTTTTAAGAAGACTTCAGGGAATGTTTTTGGTTTAAAGTTTAAAGCTTATCTCAGGGCAATAGTTTCAGGGGTTCATCCAGCCTCCATGGCTCCAGAAAGTCTGGAGTCTATGAGAATTTGAAATTCTGTTCTCCATTTTCTCCCTTTTGATAGGGATTCTTCTACATAATCTTTGATCAAAATGTTCAGTAATGGTAGCTGGGGACTATCCAGTTCTTCTGGTCTCATGGCAAAGAAGGCTGTTGTTCATGGAGGCAATTAGCCACACGTTCCATATCCTCCTCCTATTCCTGACTCTCCTTCTTCCTCTGCTGCTCCAGGCCAATAGAGGCCAATTGTTCCTAGATGTCCCCTTGCAAGCTTTTATGACCCCGGGCACTATGCAACAAACTAGGAGGTAGAACAGAAGCACTGAATAAGTTATTACACCAGTTAACTGGGATGTCCTATGAAACCATGACCCTAAAACTCCAAACCAAGCAACCAGATTCCCTGAGGGTTTTGGTTGTACATAAGCAACCTCAGCAGCTACTCTTTTTTTTCCCCATTGTAAGTATATCTATCACATGACTTTCACCAATTCAAGTTTTTACAGGTGTATGACTTAATGATAGCAATTATAGTAATCGGCTGTGCAACCCTACCCTTAATTGATGAGATTTTCCCATTACTGTTAATCCCTCATTCCCACTCTTCCTCCTGCCTCTGGTAAACCACTAATAAACTTTGGTCTCTATACTTTTTGATGGACAGAATTTTTTTTTAAATAATTTTTATTGTGCTTTAAGTGAAAGTTTACAAATCAAGTCAGTCTCTCACACAAAAACCCATATGTACCTTGCTACACACTCCCAATTATTCTCCCCCTAATGAGACAGCCCGCTGTCTCCCTCCGCTCTCTCTTTTCGTGTCCATTTCGCCAGCTTCTAACCCCCTCCACCCTCTCATCTCCCCTCCAGGCAGGAGATGCCAACATAGTCTCAAGTGTCCACCTGATCCAAGAAGCTCACTCCTCACCAGCATCCCTCTCCAACCCATTGTCCAGTCCAATCCATGTCTGAAGAGTTGGCTTCGGGAATGGTTCCTGTCCTGAGCCAACATAAGGTCTGGGGGCCATGACCACCGGGGTCCCTCTAGTCTCAGACCATTAAGTCTGGTCTTATGAGAATTTGGGGTCTGCATCCCACTGCTCTCCTGCTCCCTCAGGGGTTCTCTGTTGTGTTCCCTGTCAGGGCAGTCACGGGTTGTAGCTGGGCACCATCTAGTTCTTCTGGTCTCAGGATGATGTAGTCGCTGGTTCATGTGGCCCCTTCTGTCTCTTGGGCTCGTAATCATGGTGGGCAGAATTTTTGATGCTCCACAAATTGTGTCCACCATTCACCAATGCAATAACAAAAAGATCTTTTAGTTTTATTTTTTTCTGGTTTTCCGTCTTTCATACAGCTTCAGTACACACTTCAACAAGCCTAAGAAATATTTTTAAAAATAAACTATTATCCTTCTAAGAAATAAAAAAAGAGAAGCTTTTTTTTTTTTTTTTTGCTGATAACAACGTAATTCATGCTTATGGTAGAAACTTTGATAATACTCAAAAGTTTAGAGACAAGATTAAAATAATCATTTATAATTCCACCACTATGATGGATAATGAGTGTCACATTGTGGTCTGTTTTCTCCTTCTATGAAAATTGCTCTAACATGGTTGAGATCCTAAGAGACACTTGTTTGTTTAAAGAATAATCAATACCATTATCATTGTAAACATCATTTAATATTGATTTCAGAACAATAAAGGACAAAAGAAGAGGGGAAATGAAATTGTTAGGTGGATGCATCTTTATGAATGTGAAGAAACATCCTCCAGAAAACGTTTATGCATTTGAAAACATATATACAAGTACAATATATGGATTTTTTTTTTAAGTGGGAACATATTGTACACAATATTTTATCTTGCATTTAACGATATAGTTTTTTTTAACCTCATTACTTTCAATAGCTCTATAGGGTTTCATTATGTGTATAAAACATTTATAAAACCAGAGTCACATAGGCAAGTCTTAGAGCTGTGTCTAAGTCAATGTAAGACAGAGGTCCCCAGGATGCCGAAAATTTCACTGCCTCAACCAGTTTGCTTGGCACGCTCCCTACCCAAAATCAAAACCAAACCTACTGCCTTCAAGTTGATTCCGACTCACACCCTATAGGACAGAGTAGAACTGCCAGATAGAGTTTCCAAGGAGGGCCTGGTGGATTTGAACTGCCGACTTCTTGGTCAGCAGCTGTAGCACTTAACCACTATGCCACCAGAGTTTCCGGCATGCCTCCTAGCTTTACGTTAATATCCTTGTTCCCTTGCTAGCCATGGCTCATAGCTTTACATTAACATCCTGGTTCCCCTTTCCTTAACTGTTGCCCAAAACTAGATGAAATCGGCATAAACCAGTTTAGGCATCATGTTGACATTCTGGATAACCTTTTACCTCATTAAATACCTCAAACATAATAACTTTCCCACCTCTGGGTGGAGTTGAACTGCCATTTTCTGAACATTCAATGCACGAAGTTATATGTAAACCCCATTGCTGATATAACTTGTATGAACTTCCTGCTTGTAAACCCCATAAAAGTAACCTTTCCTCTCACCCTCCCTGAGCAGTCTTGGAGGCAGCAGCCCCAACTTTTCCTTTCCCTTGCGCAATGAAATAAAAGTACCTTTCTGATCTCCCACCCCAGTCTCTTGTTTATTGGCTGAGATAAGTTGTGCTAAGGAGAACCTTGGGTTTCTACCCAGCAACAAATGAATTATAGTTCAATAAGTGTCTTAGTTATATAGTGCTGCTATAACAGAAATACCACAAGTGGATGGCTTTAACAAAGAGAAATTTATTCTCTCACAGTCTAGGAGGCTATAAGTCCATATTCAGGGTGCCAGCTCCAGGGGAAGGCTTTGTCTCTCTGTTTGCTCTGGTGGAAGGTCCTTGTCATCAGTCTTCCACTTGTCTAGGATCTTTTCAATGCAGGGATCCTGGGTCCAAAGGACGCACTCCCCTCCTGGGTCTTCATTCTTGGTGGCGAGAGGTCCCATCCTCTCTGCTCGATTCTCTTTCATGTTTCAAAAGAGATTGACTCAAGATACAACCTAATCCTGTAAATTGAGTCCTGCCTCATTAACATAACTGCTTCTAAACCTGCCTCAGTAACATCATCATAAAGGTTAGGATTTACAACACACAGGATAATCACATCAGATCACAAAATGGTGGACAACCATACAATACTGGGAATCATGGCCTAGCCAAGTTGATAAACATTTTTGGAGGACACAATTCAATCCATAAAAATGACCAACAAGTATTTCAGAATAACTCAAGTTGTCTGGTTGCATTTCTAGTACCTATGAAGGGTTTGTGTTGTATCCAATAAAACCTCATAAATTGGCTTTTCCTTTCCCATTTACTTCTTCACATTCCTGAACTTGTCTGGACTCCACAAAGCCTTTCTGTTTTTTCTCATGATGCTGCAACACAAAAGGCTAAAAGCTAGTGGATGTTTCCCTTAGGGAAGAGAGGGGGAAACTGACCCAAAATTCCCTATAGCTAGCAGATGGGTGGGGGAGGGCTGGAAAGGCTCATGTTAATGTCTCTTGATCCACGACATAATTCACTTAATCAATCTTCTGTTGGACATTTTGTTTCTCAGTTTTGTTATTGGAAACGATGATGCAGTGAACATTCTTGTACCTAAGTCTTTACAGTTGAATAGAGAAAGGATGGTTGGAAAAACTTTTAGTATTGTTGGATCAGAGGAAATATATATTTTAAATTTTGATTATTGCCAAAATGCCTTCCAAAGAGATTGCAGTTTATACCTTTGTCAACATTTGGAAGTGCCTGATTCCTTACCTCCTTGCAACACTTATTTTTGCCATTCTAATAGTTGAAAAATGGCATCTTGTGATTTTCTTTATTGTATATTTAAAAAATATTGTGATAATTTCGTTTGCATTTCTTTAATTATAAATGCAATTAAGAATATTTTCATAGACTTATAAGTTATTTCATTAACTTTTCTCTGTTCTTAATTTTCCATTACGTTTTTTTCTTATTGATTTATAAAAGTTCTTTATTAAGACAATTAGCATGTGTGTTGAAATGCTTTTTACTAGTTTATCTTTTGATCTTTTGGTATTTCTTTTCCATGAAGAAATTCTAAATTTTTATTATTCTGAGTTTTTTGTTTTGTTTACAAAAGCCATCCACATTTCAGCGTTATTAAAAGAAACTATTCCATGTGTGATGGTTAAGATTTTGTGTCAACTTGGCTGGGCCATGATTCTCAGTATTTATATGTGATCACGCCCATGATGGGATCTGCTGTGAGTAGCCAATCAATTGAAAGGGAGTTTCCTTGGGTGAGTGGCCTGCATCTGAATATAAGCAGATGTTCTGGCTTTTTGCTCACTCTGGATCCTCCAACTGGCCCCTGTTCATCTGATCTCCAGTTCTTGGGACTTGAGCTAGCAGCTTACCTGCCAATCTTGGGTTCGCCAGCCCCTGCGGCTACATGAATCAGGGGAAGCCTCTATCCTGATCTACAGACTTGGGATGTTCCAGACTCTACAACCTCGTGACCCATTTCTTTGATATAAATCTCTCTATATATATATTTATATGCTTACTGGTTTTGTTTCTCTAGAGAGCCCAGTCTAAGACATCATCTTTTTCTCTAATTTTAATAATCTAGTAATTTCACTAAAACACTGATCTACCTGGAATTATTTTGATATAAGGAATGACGTAAGGATCTAGCTCCTCTTCTCCCTCCAAATCCTAGGCAATCACGTGGATACCTGCTCTTCTTAAAATCATCATTGATTTTTGTGTTGCCAAATCCAATGGCAATTCCTCTGTTCTCGTTTCACTTGCCCTTTTAGTAGCATTCAACACAGTTGATCATACTGTCCTCTGAAAACATATCCTTCTTTAAGCTTCACTGTTCTGGGTTTCCTCCTACCTCACTGACTAAGCAGCAACTATATCTCGCCTTCTAGACTAGGGGTAAAATTCAAGCAATATATTCATGTTAATAACATTTCATCACAACAAATAACTTTGATTTCTTCTGAAATAAAGCTTTTTTTCTTCTGCTGATTTGCAAACTTTAAAGTAGGTATTGATTAAAGTATGCAAAGAAAAAATGATATCTACCTACTGCACAGATTACAAGCTTACCTAGTTCCTAACCTGAAGGCTAAAGTTGAATACAGGAAATAAAGATAGAGCTGGACTTTGGGTAACGGGATGCATCCAACTTCATCTGAGGACTCTGCTGATGGACCTGGCACCTTTTCCCCTTGGTCATTTTTTTATTTTATTTTATTGTCCCCTCTCCTTTTGCTCAGGGCCACATTGTGACTTTCACGGGCCATAGGCACATTTCCCTTCATGGGCCCCTTTCTCCATGAAAAAATTTAAAGTTACATTTTACAACTGCTTCAGTTTATAGACAAATATAATCCAGGCTGGATTCATTATTATGCATTCATTATTATTACAGTCTTATTTTTCTTGTGATTTAAATATATATTAAAGCATTTATGTGGGACCCTAAAAGTATCATGGGCCCCAGGCACTGTTCCTACATGCCTGATGGATAAGTCGGTCCCACTTCTGCTGCTAATGCCATATGCAAAAATGGCGTGGCAGAGCCATCTGACCTCCTCTAAGTTCACAAGAGGGAAGGAGAATCAAGACCAATAGCCCAAGGCTGATTGCTATAAGGCAGAGGTGGGAATTCTTTGTATAACTTTTTAAAAGTCTGAAATTGTTGTAAAAAGCAAAATTAAAAACAAGAAACCAGGATGGTATTGTTCCAGAGTACGAGCTCTTAAAAACTGTGCTATAATGCACGTCAAATTCTTACAGAATGAATTAGTGAACGAACAGAAAAGGGCAAAAGCTAGAAAGCACATTCTTTTTTATTTGGTTTTTATAACACTGGTATAGGTGTTTTATTGACTATGCAAGGACATTTGACTGTGTGTTGTTGTTGTTAGGGGCCGTTGAGTCAGTCCTGACTCATAATGACCCCTATGTACAACAGAACAAAACATTGTCAGTCCTGCGCCATCCTCACAATCATTATGCTTGAGCTCATAGTTATCATGGATGATCGAATTGTGTCCCCCAAAAATATATGTATCAATTTGGCGAGGCCACAATTCCCAGTATTTTGTGATAGTCCACCATTTTGTCATCTGATGTGGTTTTCCTATGTGTCATAAATCCTACCTTTATGATGTTAATAAGGTGGGATAGGTGGCTGTTATGTTAATGAGGCAGGACTCAATCTACAAGATTAGATTATGTCTTGAGCCAATTGCTTTTGAGATGTAAAAGATAGAAGCGAGCAGAGAGACAGGGGACCTCATACCACCAAGTAGGTAGCACTAGAAGCAGAGCACATCCTTTGGACCCAGGGTTCCTGTGCAGAGAAGCTCCTAGTCCAGGGGAAGATTGATGACAAGGACCTTCCTCCAGAGCCGACAGAGAAAGCCTTCCCGTGGAGCTGACACCCTGAATTTGGACTTCTAGCCTTCTAGAGTCTGACAGAATAAATTTCTGTTTGTTAAAGCTATCCACTTGTGGTATTTCTGTTATAGCAGCACTAGATAACTAGGACAAGGGTCTTCCTCTTTTTCAATGACCCTCTACTTTACCAAGATTGATGTCCTTCTCCAGGGACTGCTCCCTTCTGATAACATGTCCAAATATGTGAGACAAAGTCTCGCCATCCTTGCTTCTAATGAGCATTCTGGCTGTAATTCTTCCAAGACAGATTTGTTTGTTCTTCTGGCAGTCCATGGTATATTCAATATTCTTCTTCAACACCAGAATTCAAAGTCATCAATTCTTCTTTGGTCTTCCTTATTCATTGTCCAGCTTTCACATTCATGAGATGACTGAAAACACCATAGCTTTGGGTTTTTTTTTGGTTAGGCAAACTTTAGTCCTTAAAGTCACATCTTTGCTTTTCAACACTTTAAAGACGTCTTTTGCAGCAGATTCGATCAGGGCAATGCGTCATTTGATTTCTTGACTGCTGCTTCCATGGGTGTTGATTGTGAATCCAAGTAACATGAAATCCTTGACAACTTCAATCTTTTCTCTGTTTATCATGATGTTGCTTTTGCTTATTGGTCCAGTTGTGAGGATTTTTGTTTTCTTTATGTCGAGGTGTAATCTATACTGAAGGCTGTGTGGTCTTTGATCTTCACCAGTGTTTCAAGTCCTCTTCACTTTCAGCAAGCAAGGTTGTGTCATCTGCATAACACAGGTTTTTAATGAGTCTTCCTCCAATCCTGATGCCACGTTCTTCGTCACATAGTCGTTTCTTGGATTATTTGCTCAGCATACAGATTAAATAAGTATGGTGAAAGGATACAAACTTGACATACACCTTTGTTGACTTTAAACCATGAAGATGATATCCCTTGTTCCACGTCCTCCTCTGAATCTGGCTTGAATTTCTGGCAGTTCCCTGTTGATGGGCTGCTGCAACTGCTTTTGAATGATCTTCAGCAAAACTTTACTTGAGTGTGATATTAGTGATATTGTTTGATAATTTCCTCATTCTGTTGGATCTCCTTTTTTTGTAATGGGAACAAATATCGATCCCTTCTAGTCAGTTGGCCAGGTAGCTATCTTCTAAGTTTCTTGGCATACACAAGTGAGTAATTCCAGCACTGCATCCGTTGGTTGAAACATCTCAATTGGTATTCTGTCAATTCCTGGAGCCTTGTTTTTCACCAATTCCTTCAGTGCAACTTGGACTTCTTCCCTCAGTACAATCAGTGGTTGATCATATGTTACCTCCCGAAATGGTTGAACGTTGACCAATTTTTTTTGGTACAGTGATTCTTTGTATTCCTTCCATCTTCTTCTGATGCTTCCTGTGTCGTTTAATATTTTCCCCATAAAATCCTTCAATATTCAAACTCGAGGCTTGAATTTTTTCTCCAGTTCTTTCAGCTTGAGAAATGTCGAGTGTGTTCTTCCCTTTTGGTAGTCTATCTTCAGGTCTTTGCACATTTCATTATAATATTTTACTTTGTCTTTTCGAGCCCCCTTTGAAATCTTCTGTTCAGCTCTTTTACGTCACCGTTTCTTCTTTTCACTTTGGCTACTCTATGTTCAAGAGCAACTTTCAGAGTCTTTTCTGACATCCATTTTGGTCTTTTCTTTCTTTCCTCTCTTTTCAATGACCTCTTGCTTTCTTCATATTATGATGTCCTTGATGTCATTGTGTAACTTTTCTGGTCTTTGGTCATTAGTGTTCAATGCGTCAAATCTATTCTTGAGACGGTCTCTAAATTCAACTGCGTGGATCATGACAAATTACAGATAATGAAGAATGAGAATTCCAGAACGCTTAATTGTCCTCATGAGGAACGTGTACACAGACCAAGAGGCAGTCATTCAAACAGAACAAGGGAATACTGTGTAGTTTAAAGTGAGGAAAGGGGTGTATAAGGGGGTTGTATTCTTCCACCATACTTATTTAATCTGTATGTTGAGCAAATAATCTGAGAAGCTGGACTATATGAAGAAGAACGGGGCATTAGGATTGGAGGAAGACTCATCAACCTACGATATCCAAATGACAAAACCTTGCTGCAGAAACTGATGAGGATTTGAAGCACTTACTAACGAAGATCAAAGACCACTTCAAAATGCAAAAGACCTCTTTAAGTGTTAAAAAGCAAAGATATCACTTCAAGGACTAAGGTAACCAAAACCATGGTGTTTTCAATCACCTCATATGCATGAGAAAGCTGGACAGTGAATAAGGAAGACCAAAGAATTGACTCCTTTGACTTATGGTGTTAGAAGAATATTGAGCATACCAGGGACTGCCAGAAGAATGAATAAATCTGTCTTGGAAGAAGTATAGCCAGAATGCTCATTAGAAATAAGGATAGCGAAACTTCATTTCATGTACTTTGGACATGTTATCAGTAGGGATCAGTCCCTGGAGAAGGACATCATGTTTGGTAAAGTAGAGGGTCAGTGAAAAAGAGGAGGACCCTCAACGAGATGGACTGACACAGTGGCTGTAACAACGGGCTCTGACATAGCAATGACTGTCAGGATGTTATAGGACCGGGTAGAGTTTCATTCTGTTGTACATAGGGTTACTATGAGTCAGAATTGACTCGATGGCACCTAAGCACAACAACAACATTCCATGGTATTAATACACCATGGTGTTCATTTGGATTGTTTCTAGGTTTACGAATAAAATTTGAAATTTCTTGTACATGTATTTTGTTTGACACATGTACCCAATTCTTTTGGGTTCTTAATAGACTTACAAAAATTGTTGTTAATTGTGGTTAAATATGTATTCTGTAAGTCTTTTAAAACTCTATACTGAAGTAAGCTGAAGTTTACAGAAATCATTTAAAATAGCTGACAGCGACAACTCATGACTTCAGTATCAGTGATTATGACTGAGTCAGAAACGGGGACTTTTGGTCAGAATTATGGTAAAATATTATTCACCCTAGTACTTCTGTTGGTGATTAATCCAGTCATGGGTTGCGCAATGTCACTTCCACTCAGTGTGGTAATAATTTGCAACTTTGCAGCCAGTGTTTCCACCTGGCATTCCCTTCTCTGGAAGGCTTCAGTCACACATAGTTTCATTTGCCTGGTGTGATTTTTGGTCTAGTCTTTCCTAAATTAGGGAGTCTGATTCCTGTAAGTGGAAGCACTCTTTCTATGGCTATTCTTTAATTCTTTAAAACAGCAACTGTGGGAAGTGGAAAGAATAACAGCATTTCTCTTATTAAAGATTTAGAGGATTAAATCATACTGAGGGTGGGAAGAAGAACAAAAGAACCAAAGACAGACGAAGTAATTCTGTTGACCCAGGTAACACTGATGATCCATCTAAAAACTAAAGATCTTTAATTAACCTCCTTCAATTGTTAAAACATGATCTCACTCACATTTTTAAATTATCTTATTTAAAATGCTGCTAAAAAAATAAGGAAAGACCCTAAGACTTTCCAGTCCTACTTAAGTCTAAATTATTTAACTGAGGGCTAAGTATAACGCAAAGAAAATATTTGTATTACTGGTTTACCTCATTGTGCTTAGTAGGTTAAGTAAAGACGTAGGCAGGCCCTAGAGGAATGTGAAATTCTTCTTATTTTTGCCCACAGGGTGTAGAGCTTGTTTTTTGCTTGTTCTGATGCTCAAGAAAGTACAAGAGCATGAAAAATCATAACATGACAGCACTTTGTTCATAGCTGGGCCACAGGTGGTCTACTGCACTTATTTTTTCACATCTTATCACAGTGAGATAAAATTCACTAATTTAAACCAATTAAACAGCACAGATGAACATATTTTCTCTCATTTTTCCATGAAGTTACTAAAACGTTTACTCACAGGCCCATCTGCATCGCACCTTACATATCTTACACGTCTGTAATATTGTACAAAGTACTTTCTTTGATGTTGCCTTAGTCTTGGTGACAAAGCAGAGGCAATGCATTTTGACAGTTGTCAAGGATTCCTAGAAAGGGTCGAAGTCATTTCATACATAAAATTCTATCCAATTACCATTAGCATCATTTCAAGAAAAGTGTATTTTAACTTTAGCTCCAGGTCCTGGCCAGTCACTAACTCTTACCCTCTCTGTCACAGATCCAGAGTTGTTTCATAACTGAACAAACTCACCAAAGGCAAAACTGTGGAGTGAAAGAAGTCCGGTATTTCTCAGTCCTTGTGTTATAGGGGAAACCCTGGCAGCGTAGTGGTTAAGTGCTACGTCTGCTAACCAAAGGGTCGGCAGTCCGAATCCGCCAGGTGCTCCTTGGAAACTCTATGGGGCAGTTCTACTCTGGCCTATAGGGTTGTTATGAGTCGAAATTGACTTGACGGCACTGGGTCTGGTTTGGTTTTGTGTTATAGGACCTCACTTCTTCATGAAGTACATTGCCTACTCTCCTCTGCTTGAAACTCCCTCCTCCCTTGATTTGTGTCTCACTTCCCACTCCTGCCCATTTCATCTCATCTCCTTTGCAGACTTCTTTCTTCAATGTTCCTTCCTCAGTTATCACCTTTCTCTTACCAGCTCTCATTGGGGGACCTCATCCACCCCATGACGTTGACCATTACCTCTAAACAGATGATTCCCAGATCAGTAACAACAGCCTGATCCTAAGCATTAAGCTGTTATTTCCAACTGCCTCCTCAGTATCTAATACTTCATAGATTCTTTAAATATGCCCAAACTCTTTCTTTTTCTCTCCTCCAAATCTGCTATTTCCTAACAGTTATTCGCACCATCTACCATGTAAATCTTACGGGCAGAAAAGTTAGGGCTGCTTACAATATTGGCCCTGGGCTGGCATCTGGAACTTGGCCAGCAAACAGGTCCTTACACTGATACAAAACTTTCCCCAAATGATAAGGGTGGCTCTTATCATAGTTGCCTAAACTGTGTACGAACAATGTGGTTTACACGGAATACCTGTTTTCCTTCTGAAAGTTGGAACCTTTGTTATGTGCTAGAGGGTGCCTATGTGACCGCTCCCAGTAAAAGCCTTGGGCACCAAGACTCTAATGAGCTACCCTATTAGGTAACTCTTTACACTTTGTCACAGCTCATTGCTGGAGGAATTAGGAGTGTCTTGAGCAAATACACTGGGAGAGAACTCTTGGGAACTTGTACCTGGTTTCCTGTGTCTTCACTCCTTTTTTATTCATCCTCTTGCTGGTTTCACTTTGTAACACTTTGCTGTAATCTCAGCTGTGACTATGACTATGTGATGAATCCTGTTGAGCTAAGGTCCAGGGTCGCCAACAAACAGAACAACTTATACACATAGGCACTGATGGAACGACGCTTTACTCACACAGGGAAGAGACAGAGCAAGGTCAGCTTAACTAGCAGCCACCGGTCTCCCATGGCCAATGAGTCATTTCCCATGGCTGGCACAGGGCAGATGTGCTGCACCAGAACAGAGACAGAAGTGGGGTGGGCCAGGTGTCACATAACACACACACTGAGCCAAGTAGTTCCTGGGAATATTGAGATGTGGTCAGGGCAACACGGGAGGCATGTGCTGACAGTCCAACAGCTGCTCTGGGGTATGGTTTGGGTTAAGCTGTCCTAGTAACAGGGAGTCAGCCCACCCTCTCATTCCGTCCAAGAAGCCAGGCTGACACACCTGGTCCTAAGCACGAGGTTCATTTGTGGATCACAGGGGAAGGCACCAGGCTGCACTCAGGCTACCTGTCCTACAAGTCCTGCAAGTCCTCCTAGTGGATCACTCAAACTGGCAGTGGTCGTGAGGACCCCTGACACAACTTAGAATAATCCTTAATATTTTCCCTCACCCTCTATATTCAATTAATTACCAATTATCATTAGTTCTATCTCTATTTTAGAAATGTGTTCCATATTCTCTACCCTCACTACCTTGACACTACAACTGTGATTTCACCTGGGACCACTGTGCTTCCTCTCCTCAAAAAGGGAAACCTTCAGGGTGGAGGACAGCACCAAGCCAACGCTCCCAGGGAGATAGCTCTCAAAGCCAGTGTCTTCAGCTGTGAGATGGGGATAATAGTAGGGCCTATTTCACAGGGTTGTTGTCAGGAGTGGATGAGAAAATGCATATGAACTTTCCATAATGTACGTGAAGTACACAGCACACACTAATCCCTTAACAAATGTTAGCTACTATTAATAGTAACTTTTTTTTTTTTTTTGTATTATTAGGAGTACCTGGGTGGCACAAACGGTTAAGTGCTTGACTATCAGCCAAGAAATTGGCAGTCAGAACCCACCCAGAAGTGCCTTGGAAGATAGGCCAGCAGTCTGCTTCTGAAAGGTCACGGCTGTGCAAACCCTACGAAGCAGTTCTATTCTGCACACATAGGGTTGCGTGAGTCAGACTTGACTCAATGCAACTAACAACATTAGTATTATTATTAACCTATTAATGTTATTATTAACAATCTGCAGAGGCCTCGCCCGGTCACCATCTGTGAAGCTCAGCCAGTTCCAGCACCAAAATCACTTTGTTAGGAAACCAGGAACTCCGCTTCTCACCCCTACAATCTGCAAGCCCACCTCAAAATGCAGGCATCTCTGTCCGGTTCCAAGTAGTGTGGTATTTGGGGGTGCTCTCTTTCTTGGAGTAGGCGGCCCAGGGTGGGTTAATGATGAGATGTAGTTTGGTTGTGGCTGCAGAGGGCGGATGGAGAGGGGGGCAGTCAGAAAGGCTCCAGATTCCCGATGTCACTGCTGCAGATATTTGTTCCCTAAACAAGACATTCTGCAGCATCACTGGGTGTTTCACAAGAGAAAACTACTGCAAAGGACTCAAGAGCCAGGCCCATCAGAGACCATAAGAACAGAAACTCAGTGTCTTCAGCGACTATCCTAGGAGTTCTGTCTGAATGAAATGTCTTTTGGGTTCATTACAAAAGTCCTCCACAATAGACATGATGAGATCATAGGTCTGTTAGTAAAATGAAGTTTACAGATCTATTCAGAATTCCAAATATCAATATATTTATCAACAGGGCTGACTTATGTCACTCCAAAAATTCTTGCTAATAAAAATTACAGAGAAAGACCTAATTAAAAACAAATAGAAAAAAAGCAGCACAGGCAACTGAGGTGCTGTATTAACTTTATTTTGAATTACAGCGTGGAGTATGTCAACAAACAAATGAAGTGATGAAAACCTTTTGTAGTTCAATGAAATAGGTGGTTTGCATAGGAACTTCTAGCTTTAAATCTCAGGATGCAGGGCTAACAGAATTGTGAATTAGATTATAACATAAAGTAAGAATCGTCTACTTGTGTGCAAACTAAAATGCAATTTAACTTTAAATAAGAGAACTTTTGTTCAGTCTTTGGTGGGCGATTAATATAATCATCTTCCCTGCTATGGATAATATCCTAATTTCATCTAGATTAAATGTGATTCTTCTAAGCCAGACACCTCTTACCTACAGTAAGAAGGCTTCCATTAAATGTTGTTAAAGCTACTGGATTTATTTTTGTGGCCCTAATATTGTTTGAGAACATTATCCACCCAAAACAATCTAAGGAATAGGCCAAGGACATGTTTTACGGAAAGCATTAGATTTGTGATTCATCCCACTTATCTTGTGGAACTTTGTTTTCAGTACCCATAGTGCTGTTTTGATTTTTATCAGAGATGAGCAATAATTTTTGGCATGAGGGTCAACTAAGGGAAAAAAAAATAAGCATTTAAGGCTACCTTACTTTCCTCTTCAAATGAATATAGCTTTCTGAACTCCCATGGTGGGGGGGATGTGTATTTGTACAATTTTGTTGAGTGAAAGGATGTCAGTGAGGAAAGTGACACTATTTTTAGCTACCAAAATATTTCTATCTGGGTGTGTTAGCAACACAGACAGAATTTCTAATTGTTTACCCTGAAATTAGAATGCAGGCTTTATGCATAGCTAGTCAGACTATAGGCGCCTCTGGGGCAATGAGGTGCTCATTACTGATTTATATATTATACTAAATACACCAAGTTCTTGGGCAAAAGACACTTGCTTGTGATATAGATCAAAACAGGCCGATTTTGTTCGATTGATCATAACAAATATTTTAAAGAATATTTTCTAATTTCAAAAATTATACTCTATCATTTACTGACTTAGAGATTATGCTTTCAGTACAACTGTAAACTGTTTTTAAAAACATCTGAGATCACAACATTTCCCTCTATCCCAACATGTGTTTACATAGAACACTGGCTGGAAACCAGAGCAGAACATGAACAAGAAAACCGAAGACACGTTAACGACAGAACCACCGCCAGCGTTTACTACGGTAGGGAGGTTACAGACAGGAGGTTTAACTTTTGTGTGTGCAGTCAGGCACTGAGGGAGGCATTTAGACACCCGTGATTATAAAGTGCATTGAATATAAATTTTGACCCCCACAAAAGAATAATTCAATAAAATCCAGGCATCTTTCCTGGAATCAATCAGTCTAGAAACATGCATAGATGGACACTTATTAAAAGCTAGGTAACACTTTTATTACTTAGACTCTGGCAATAAAGACAGCAACACACTATACCTGCATATATCACATTTTATCCCAGGACGTCAAAGTCACTGCATCAAGCAACATGGCGTTGAAGCTTAAGGTTCCTCAGCATATTAAGTCTACTTACATATGGCATGGGAAACAGATTTCCAAACAGTAGATCCAAACTCAGTGCTCAAGGAGACAAACCTAAATTTGTGGCTTGTAATTTTCTGAATTTCTACATCTGCCACTTGCATCCTAACATACCTACAATGTTGACTCTAAGTAAAAATGATTTTTAAATGTCAGGAATAAGATGAGGAACAACTAGCAAATATACAACTTGTCTTTTTTATAGTCTGATAGCCCATCTTTGAAAATCACATGGTGGAACGTCAGCAGTGGCTTTTTAACAATGTATGTTTACACATAGATCCATGATAGTTGTAGCTATGATCCTTGGGTAGAAGAAAACCTTTTACACTGGAATGACATAGATATAAATAATATGACAGATCTATATATTTTTACACACCTACACTTAACACAAAAGCAAAAGTGGATCAATTTCTGTACTGAAGGTCAGACTTTCAGTCCTCTACAAGAACAAAGTTTCCTGTCTCCTTGCCCAGTGCTGAAAACCTTGTCTATCTTAGTTTAACTGAGAGACCCAAGTCAGCGTAGTGAAAATGAGCTTCTGTGAAATCCATGAGTGTGCCAGGCCCCACTGGACCTGAGTTACTTGCCAGTGTGAGAAGCCCACGGTCAAGTGAGGGGAAGGG
The DNA here is from genome assembly GCF_024166365.1 of Elephas maximus indicus. Taxonomy (NCBI): domain Eukaryota; kingdom Metazoa; phylum Chordata; class Mammalia; order Proboscidea; family Elephantidae; genus Elephas; species Elephas maximus. The sequence continues at coordinate 29,758,154 of NC_064829.1, forward strand.
GCCCAGAGCCATTTTGTTCTCAACTCAATGCACAAAGCACAGTTCTTCTCTATCAGGGCCCACAGGCTGGCCATTCTGAGCATTTTCTTTCTTAAAAGAATTCCTGGCAATATCTGAAAATCAATTTCTTTTTGGACAATGTGGTTAAAGTTTCTATCTTTCCATCAAAGATGGAATTAAGTTAGCTCTTCCTGTGAGGTTCTTTACTTCGGAGCAGACGCAATATTCGTTCATTTGTGGTTAGTTCTGCTGGAAGTTCATTGGCCTGTAAGAAGATAGGCATTAGTGAATTTTTGGAATGGGGGTGATTTTAGGGACTCCAAAGAGGGCATCCGACCTAAACTTTCTCCTCCACTGATGAAACCCCCCACCCTGGACGTACTCTTTCGTGTTAGTGCCTTAACTAACGCAAATGTATAAACACCACCTGGTATTTTCTCATCTCATTGTTAGTATTACTGTTCTGTCCACCCATAGCCCTTACTAGACTGTACCTGGAGGGCATGTCTTGTTAATCACTGCATTCTCATTTCCCAGCACAATGCTTAGCACATTGGGTAAGTGCTCAATAAATACTGGTGAAATGAAATTTAATACCTTATATTTAATCAGTTTATTATATGGGATGGTCTGTCCCTAAGAGACTGAGGACTCAGGACAGGTATCTTTTGATGAGAAGGCAGAGTTAGGACACATGCAGAGCATAAGAGATGCCTGGGAAAGAACAGCTTCAGGTCAGTGGCTACAACTTTCCACCTGACCCAGTCTCACTGATGCCCTTTCTTTCCAGATTGCTGTGAGACACATCCTTTAGGCTTTTGGTGAGCAAGTCTTTACCATATGCAGTAAATGTTACGGGGCAGTTGTTTTCAAACTTTTTGGTCTCAGGACCCTTTGACACTCTTCAAAATTATTAAGGACCCCAACAAACTTTTATTTTTAACTTACTAGAAATCAAAACTCAGAAAATTAAAAAAATATATTAATTCATTATAACAAAGCCATTATACTTTAATATAAATAACATTAATGAAAAATAACTAAATTAAAAAAAAATATGTGAGAAGACTGGCACTGTTCACAGTTTTGCCAATTTCTTTAATCTCTTGGCTTAACAGAAGACAGCTGGATTCTCTTTTCCATTTCTGAATCAATCTACTGTGATACGTCGCTTTGGTCAAAGCATATGAAGAAAATTTACCTTCCACAGGTATGTGGTTGGGAAAAGGTGGAGTATTTTCACAGCCTGTTCACAGAATTGTGGCTACCCTTCTTTGATGCTATACCAATACTCCACAAATGCTAGTTTCTTAAAGGATAGCTGCAATGTGGAATCTGAAAGCTCATCAATGGACTTTGGTGCCCTGTTCATTAAAGTCCATGGGTCTGGCTTGCACTGTGACTGCATCTTTTACCCAGGCATGATTTGTGACATCTTGCATTGATCACTTGGAAAATACTGGTTCACTAAATTATGCAGATCTTCTAAGCATTGTCCCATTTCATCATACAATATCAAAAAATCACATATTTCATTAATACTATCACTGGTTTCATCAGAAAAGCCTTTAAGTATTGGGAAGCTGTCAAGCTCTCAGTGGTGAATACAAATTTTATAAAATTCTAATGTTCACTTGAAAGTTTAAATTTTTCCATGGGCGACAAATACTGCCTGCTACTTTTCTTGAACTGACAGGCTCACTTTGTCATTTTTGATAAAATTTCTGCCAAATACTCAAGTCTGAATAACCGTAGTTTGTATACAAGTCATTCTTTCAGGTAAAAATGGTGTTTCATGAAAACAGTGGCCAGTTCCCCTGGCAATTCAAACAACTGCACACTGCCTTTGTCTGAGATAACCATCGAACTTCAGTATACAGAAATGCTTCATACTATTTCCCATTTTGTCACACAGAATATTAAAAAGATACCATATGATGCAGCAATTCCACTCCAAGGAATATATCTTAGAGAAATAAGAGCGTCACACGAATAGATATATGCACACCCACCCATGTTCACTGAAGCATTGTTCACAATAGCAAAAAGATGGAAACAACCTAGATGCCCATCAACAGATGAATGGATAAACAAACTGTGGCACATACGCACAATGGAGTATTACACAAGGATAAAGAACAACGACGAATCTGTGAAGCATCTCATAACAGGGATGCATCTGGAGGACATTATGTTGAATGAAATTAGTTAATCACAAAAGGCCAAATATTGTATGAGACCGCTACTGTAAAAACTCATGAAAAGATTTACATACAAAAAGAAACAATCTTTGATAGTTATGGGGAGGGGAGGGGTAGAGATGGAAAAACGCTTAATAGACAATAGATAAGGGGTAACTGGTGAAGGGTAAGACAGTGCACAATACTGGGGAAGCCAGCATAACTGGTATAAGGCAAGGCCATGGTAGCTCCACAGACACATCCAAACTCCGTGAGGAACCGAATTGCTGGGCTGGGGGCGACTGGGGTCTTAAAAGTCTGTGAGCGGCCATCTAGGACACTCCACTGGTCTCACCCCTTCGGGAGCAAGAAGGAATGAGGAAAATTAAAGACACAAGGGAAAAATTAGTCCAAAGGACTAATGGACCACATCTACCACAGCCTCTACCAGATTGAGTCAAGTACAACTAGTAGATGGTACCCAGCAACTGCCACTGACTGCTCTGACAGGGATCCCAATAGAGGGTCCCAGACAGAGCTGAAGAAAAATATAGGACAAAATTCTAAGTAAAAAAGAAAGACCAGACTTGCTGGCCTGACAGAGATTGGAGAAACCCTGAGAGTATGGCCCCCAGACGCCCCTTCAGCTCAGTAATGAGGCCACTCCTGAGGTTCGCCCTTCAGCCAAAGATTGAACAGGTCCATGGAACAAAACAAGACTAAAGGGGCGCACCAGCCCTGGGGTGGGGAGTGGAAGGTAGGAGTGAACAGGAAAGCTGGTAATACGGAACCCAGGGTTGAGACGGGAGAGTGTTGACATGTCATAGGGTTGTTAACCAATGTCATACAACAATGTGTGTACTGTTTGATGAGAAACTAGTTTGCTCTGTAAACCTTCATCTAAAGTTCAATTAAAAAAAAGGATATTAAAAAGACATGTATCAAGATTCAAGATTTAATAAAATCATTTTCTTACTGTTTCATCAGACTTTTTTTATTATATTATTATTTTCTAAAATATTAAATAGACTTATGCTTCATCCTGTCTCAGAGTTAAGCACTCAGGAGTAACTGAGCTATTTTACATCAGTTATTGGTACCTGGTGGGCAGGCCAGCAGGTAGCCAGAAGACCTAGTCCAGTCAGGAAGAGGAGGGCATCTAAGAAGCTGTATCTCTGTCTCTAAGTTTATCAGCTGCCTGTGTGACCATCTCCAGGACTGTCCATAAACTTTGCTCTTAAACGTTTATACCCTCAACCTGTGTCTGTTGTCAAGTTTTGGCCAATCACATGACTGTTCTATGTGTCATCTGCATATTTCATTTTTTTAAATTGTACTTTAGTTGAACGTTTACAGGGCAAACCAGTTTCTCTTTAAACTATTAATACGCATATTGTTTGCGACATTGGTTGCCAACCCCATGACATATCAACACTCTCCCCTTCTCAACCTTGGGTTACCTACTTTCCTGTTCCCTCCTGCTTTCCCTTCTCGTCCTTGCCCCTGGGCTGGTATGCCCATTTAATCTCATTTTGATCTGTGTATTTCTAAAAACCTGGTCTCATTCCTCCTCTCTCTGCCTGATGGTCCCCACTGAATTCCCACGGTGCAAAGGCTGTATGGACAGCTGTAATCACTAGTGCCCCAGGCGAGCCCCTAAAGTCCATCTTATCCATTACAAAGCAGATCCGAAAGTCCACATTCACGATACCCAGCATTAGAACACCATACTCCCCCACTGTCCCTGGGAGAAGGTGGGTTCCGAGTCCTCATTTGGAAGTGTCAGAACACAGGACCCTGTGCCCATGGAGACAGGAACAGTGTGGACAGTGGCTACTGGGGCCACTGGCTGGCCCTCTCCTCAGGCATGTGCCTCATACCTGTGTGCCTGGAACCTCTCAAGGCCCAGGGTAGAAGTCCTGGAACCCCTTAAGCAGAAGGGTTCTAGCACTAGCTCAGAAGTTACTTTTCCAAGGAAGTTTTAATAGTAACATCTCTGCTTATAGCTCTTGTCACTCTGTATTGCAATTTGTGTTTTAATTGTCTTTATTCCCACTAAACTCTGGGCCAATGAAGACAGAGCCTGTGTGTATCCCCAGCAAGTAGCACAGCGTGTGGTATCTAGCAGGTACTCAGTAAGTGCTTGTTGAATGAGCAAATGAAGGCCAAGAATACTCCCTGAAGAATCCTGGGAAGCTGCTGGCATCCCAGCACCCTTACTTCTGGATGTGCCATCAAAGAGGCTGGCTTTGATGGTGGACAGGTTGGCTGGTGGGAGCTTTCCTGGCGGCTATTCCCAGGTCGCTAAGGGCTTCTGCAACATGACACTCCAACATGAGTAGCCCACGTGTAGATTTAGAATTTTAGGGAGGGTCTAATTTCCAGCATTTTGCCCACTGGAAATGACTCATAACCATTACTGCTGCGATTCCAGGAGACACACAATATAAGGGTACTAACGTGTTCCCCTGCCTTAATTCAATACCAGGTAGTTCGCCAACAAAAACTGATCTTTTTAGGAAGTCTGTGTATAAGGTCTAAAGACAAGAGAACAACTGTGATTTCAACTGGCTTATTACACAGCTAGGCTAGCTAATTGAAAACAAATCCAAGTATCTCAGGAAGAGATAATCAGAGATGTCTTTAAGCAGTTCAATGACAGGAATGGGGAAATAATAATTCTACACGCTAAGTGGAATGAAAGCTACCCTTGTCATATTTAATTGGTACGTCTTAATGGTTTCTTTTTAAAACATCATGACAATTACATTATATGATTTTGTTATTATTAAAAAATTAAATACAGTAGTAGATGCTTATGAAAATTCAGAGTAAATAATTATAATGTGAAAGTTGCTTTTCACACCTCCCCTCTATTAACAAGTGCCAATCCCAATTCCTCCTTCAAAAGTTAGTGGTTTAGCACAGAAAAAACATTCTTTGATGGTTACGAGGATGGGGAGGGAGAGAGGGGAACTCGCCAACGCCAACTACATAGTAAACAAGAATTATCTTAGGTGAAGGGAAGGACAACACACAATACAGGGCAAGTCAGGACAACTGGACTAAACCAAAAGCCAAGAAGTTTCCTGAATACAACCAAGCACGTCAAGGGACAGTGTAGCAGGGGCAGGGGTTTGGGAGACATGGTTTCAGGGGACATCTAGGTCAAGTGGCTTAACAAAGTTTACTAACAAAATGTTCTGCATCCCACTTTGGTGAGTGGCATCTGGGGTTTTAAAAGCTTGCGAGTGGCCATCTAAGATGCATCATTTCGTCCCAATCCACTTGGAGCAAAGAAGAATGAAGAATATCAAAGACACAAGGAAAATATTAGCCCAAGAGACAATAGGGGCCACATAAACCAGAGACTCCATCAACATGGGATGAGAAGAACTAGATGGTGCCTGGCTACCACCAACGACCATCCTGGCAGGAAACACAACATAGAGTCCCTGATGGAGGAGAAAAGTGTGGTGCAGAACTCAAATTCATGTCAAGAGACCAGACTTAACGGTCTGACTGAGACTAAAGGAACCCTAGAAGACACATTCCCTGGATTCTTTGTTAACCCAGAACTAAAACCCTTCCCGAGACCAACTCTTCAGACAAAGAATAGACTGGACTATAAGACATAAAATGATACTCATGAAGAGTGTGCTTCTTAGTTCAAGCAGATACGCAAGATTAAATGGGTAGCTCCGGTCCAGAGGTGAGATGAGAAGGCAGAAAGGGACAGGAGCCGGTTGAATGCACACAGGAAATCTGGGGTGGAAAGGAGGAATGTACAAGTCACACTGTTTGGATAGCAACTAGGGTCACATAACAATGTATGTATAAATTTTTGTATGAGTAACTTGAGCTGTGAATTTTCACCTAAAGCACAATTAAAAAAAAAAAAAAGAGAAGAGAGATTGACTTAAGACACACACACACACACACACACACACACACACACACACACACACAAAGTTAGTGGTTTAGTAAGAAACTAGTCCTACAGGACAGTCTGTACAAACCCTGGCTTCATATACTCTGAGACTAGATGAGGCCCAGCTACCACTACTGACCATTCTAACTGGGGCCAAAATAGATGGGCCCTGATCAAACGGGAGAAAAATGTGGAACAGAACATCAAATTCCTAAAAAATAGACTTACCGGACCAGTTGAGACAGGGGGACTCCCTGAGACTACTGCCTGAGATACTCTTCAAACCCTGAACCGAAACTAACGCTGAGGTCACCTTGCAGCTAAATAACAGACTGGCTCACAAAATAATGAATATCACCTGTAAGTGATATTTGGCCTGAGACCAAACGGCCAACCATTACTTTAAAACAAAGATGAGAATGTAAGGGGGCTAGGAAACTAGATTAATGGAAGTGGAGCAATCAGAATGGAAATAATGAGAATGTTCACACATCATTTTTTAAAGAATATAGCCAATGTCACTGAACAATTAGTGTAGAAATTGTTGAATGGGAACCTAAACTGCTATGTAAACTTTCACTGAAAACACAGTAAAATGTTATTAAAAAAAAAAAAAGTTAGTGGTTTAGTGTGTTTTCTCAAGACATTTCCTAGGCTACTCTCCTGCAATCTGTACATCTGACTGCTCAAGCAGGTGCTGGATAGGAAAAACTACAATGACAATCCCTTTTTCTATTGTTTCTGTGCATTCTTCCATCTCCATATTTGGCCCACCTGTAAATGATGGATTTAGAATTACTAAAACTATAGGTTGGTTTCCTCACAGTGGTGGGTACTCCTATTAACAATAAAAAAGCAACATTTTCCCCAGGTAGCCATAAGAAATTCTCAAGATACTGAGCATCCTCAGTTGGCATAACACAGTTTATAAAGAAAATGTTCTACATTCTACTTTGGTGAGTAGCGTCTGGGGTCTTCAAAGCTCGTGAGCGGCCATCTAAAATACGCCACTGGACTAACCCTGTCGGAAGCAAGGAGAATAAGGAAAACCAAAGACACAAGGGAAAGATGAGTCCAAAGGACTAATGGACCACAACTATCACAGCCTCCACCAGACTGAATCCATCACAACTAGATGGTGCCCAGCTACCACCACTGACTGCTCCGACAGGGATCACAACAGATGGTCCTAGACAGAGATGGAGAAAAATGTAGAACAAAATTCTAAATCACAAAAAGAAGACCAGACTTACTGGCCTGATAGAGACTGGAGAAACCCTGAGAGTATGGCCCCTGGATACCCTTTTAGCTCAGTACTGAAGTCACTCCTGAGGTTCACCCTTCAGCCATAGACAGGCCCATAAAACAGAATGAAACTAAAGATGCGCACCAGCCCAGGGGCAAAGACGAGAAGGCAGGAGGGGACAGGCAAGCTGGTGCTCGGGAACCCAAAGTTGAGAAGGGAGAGTGTTGACATGTCGTGGGGTGGGCAACCAACGTCACAAAACAATATGTGTACTAATTGTTTAATGAGAAGCTAGTTTGTAAAAAAAAAAAAAAGATATGAGCATCCAACTTATGGAGGATGGTGATAACCAGGATTTTGACATTTTTAGAGCATTCTTTGATGATAAAACACTCATAACCCTTACTTTCCATAACTGCTGCCTCCTCCCCCCTCCCCCCCCCCCCCCGCCACCAAGGATGCTTCACCATTGTTAACTGAAAACCGCTGATAATACTGGTTTGTTAGTATGGTTTCCTGGGTCCAATTGTGCTGCTCACTGATAACCTACTAATAGCAACCATGCATGCCTTTATTATACATAAGTATGAATAGTGACTGTAGCCAGAGAGATACTTATCCCTGGCTTAGGAAGACACTGTCTTATCTCTTTGCAGAAGGGTCCAATGGAGTTACGAGATGGTAAAGCTGGTACCTTGTTTCTTAGAGCTGGGTCCGCCCCTGCTTCCAGGAGCAGAGCTACTGTTTTGATATTACCACTGAGCACTGCTGCATGGAGTGCTGACGTCCCATTCTAAGAGAAAAGACAATGTGGGTTAGGAGTGAGCTCACAGACACCATAAACCACGTAGACACCAAAAACCAGCCTGCGTGATGAGACTAACTTCAGAGCCTCACCCTTCCTTATCTTTCCTCTTACTTACAGACTTAAATACTCTAGAACATGTGATAGGAAGCATACGCACGCATGTGCGCGCGCACACACAGGGTGCCAAACGTGTTTTCTCTTCAAGGACAACATATGCAGTCATTGTACTGGAGGGGAGCCACTTCCAGCAAGTCTGGAGGAATGGCACAGAAACTCCACTCACGCAGGTGGCTAGAGAGTGACTGTGACATTACGGGGCTTATGACTAAGAGTGCATGAGGTGAGAAAAATCCTGTGATCTCTGAGTTGGAACATTTCTCTGCACAGAATGGCTTGGTGGATGGACTGCTGACATTTTATGAAACTGACTACAAACATTTATTGAAATAAGAAAGCCAGATTCTGGGAGGTGAGGGGAAGAGAGTACAACAAAACTAATCTAAGAACAATGGCAGACATATGACACCTGTCTTGGGGGTACATATGTCCGTGAATAGGACCTAACTAAAAGTTTGGTTTCCAAATTAACTATTTTAAAAAAAACCCACTCTCATTCTGTAACAGAGTAAATTGCAGCAAACTGGCGTTTTTCTACATTTGCTTTTATAATATGTACAGTAATTCACTGATCGGGTAATATTTCACTCACCTCAACCTCAATCAGCCTGTCCACTTCACCGAGGTGTGAGTGATACAGCTAAGGGTCAAAAAAAAAGCTAAAAAAAGGGCTCTTTGAAATGCAACTACATATGGCAAAGTCCATTTCTAAAGCCCATTACTTTGATTCAGACAGTTTACTCTCACAGGCTGTTTGGTCTTCCTTTAGAGTTTTAACAAGTGCAGCGTTTTGGTTTCCAAGTTCATGGAAGATTAGAAGCAGTTACTGGGACAGGGTAGAGGGGCCAGTACACTGACATCAGCAGTTATGTATTACCTGACAGCAAGAATGGAATTCAAAAATGAAAAGAGCAGACACACCGTCTCCAAAACCCGCCTGGCGTCTTTCAAGGGCAAGTAGACATTATACAGATCAATGGACCCTGAGGGCACAGCCCAAAGAGTCGGAAACCACTGTGTCAAGTTTAGAACAGGTTTGGTATCCCCTGTTTTAGAAAACAAGAGAATATATATCAGGGATCAGCAAACTATGGCCAAATCTAGCCTGCCATCTGTTCTTGTACGTCCTGCGAGCTAAGAATTGTTTTTATGTTTTTAAATGGTTGAAAAAAATAAAAAGAATACTTAGTGACATGTGAAAATATGAAATTCCATAAATACCATGTCCATAAATAAAGTTTTCTTGGAACGCAGCCATGCTCGTTCACTTAGGCATTGTCCTTTGCTGCTTCAGGGCTACAATGGAAGAGCTGAGTCACTGTGACTGGCCCAAAGTCCCAAATACTTACTACCTGGCTGTAAACGGACAAAGTTTGCCGACCCCTGGCATACACTGTAGTTTTATATTAATCCAAAATGATAAAAACTTAAGAGTTTCAGGGCTCTGTTCTGTGTAAGAACCTTCCAGATGGATGTTTGAGGCTTGTTTTACTTTATCCAAGGTAACAAAGCAGACTAGTTCTGTGGTCCAGAGAATGAAGGGAAGGACCGTGAGCATCTGTTCCTCCAAATGATATCAATACGGCTTACTTTCAAATTTAGTGATTTCATTAACCAAAAACAAAAACCAAACCAGTTCCCCTGGAGTTGATTCTGACTCATGGAGAACCTATGTGTGTCACAGTAGAACTGTGCTCCATAGGGTTTTCGATGGCTGATTTTTGGAAGCAGATCACCAGGTCTTTCTTCTGAGGTGCCTCTGGGAAGACCGAAACTACCAACCTCTTGGTTGGCAGCAAGTACGTTAACTGTTTGCACTACCTGGGGACTTCTAGCGATTTCATTGCTACTGTCTAATTTTTTCTGGAAAACTCAGTACCGATGGACTCTGCTTCACTCTTTTACCACCTTCTCATTTCTCACATGGATCTCCAGATCTAGAAGCTGTAGGTGTGTTCTTTTAAGAATACAACAAGTTAACTATACCCAAATTCTACCGCAGACCCTAAGTATGGGCCCTCCCTCTTTTGGAGATTGGTACAATTTCTCTTTAGGCCTTACCTTCAAAATACCAAGGGTGGGTGAGAATTTAAGCAATTCCTCTATAACATCACTGTACCCTTTGTTGGCTGCTTTCAGTAACGCTGTTGTGCCGTCCTTAACAGAGAAAGGAAGATAAAAGTTGACCGTTAATATATGTGCTGACTGAGAACCAGATGTTAGTCAGAAACCGGGGGCACATCTATCAGAACGAGGCAAGATGCATAAACTAAAGCACGGACCTGCGATGTCTCTTAATCTAGATGCATTTTAGAGCATATTAAGCAGTTAATTCTGCATGAAAGACTATCAGACAAAATATATGGCTTATTATCTGAGAAGCCTACCATCTGGGGATTCATATGCCTCAGAACACTGCGTGAGGGACGTGGGGAATTTCAAGGGCATATTTTTAGGGCACTGACAGACTGAAGAGACATGCTAAGCCTGCAGTCCATGACTCAGGAGACATCAATTGTGAAGCTGTTTTTAATAATTTAATGTTGAACTATTATTTACTCTTTTAAAATTTTAAATGTGCCTTTTCTTTTTACCTTCCCCTGTATGCAACCTTGCCCTAGTCTACCCCAGGTACCTACTTTCCTGTGTGTGTGTTAAGGGGGACAGATTGAAATCTGTTAAAAAGTAGGCAAGGACAAATTAAAAAATTAATATTCGACTGTGTCATCAGATTTTGCCCTGAGAAGAGACTTTCCAGGCTGCTGTTTCTCCTGCTTTAATGCATTGCTCGCTGTGTCTGGAGGACTTGGCCCACAGAGTTCCCCTCCAGACAAGGAGAACCACTGCCTTCCACTGCAGGTTGGCTGGAATCAGGAAGAAGAAACAGTGGGAGAGAGAACAGTGAGAAAGTCAGGAATGTATCTTCTGATTTCTCTTTTCTGGGCTTGGACTTGGAGAGGCGGAAGGTGGGTCAGATAAATGAAGGAAATACTAAGGGCAAAGGGGCCAGGCACAGTAAAAAACAAAAACCCAAGAGGTGAATACGGTCAGGCAGAAAAGTCTCCCCAGGCTGCCCTCAGTTGCTATGTGGCAAAGGGCTCGCTGAGGTAGAAGTGCTAGATGGGGACAGTGGGATGATGGAGGGTGTGGCAGAAGCTACATGGGTCTGTAGCTGGGGGGAGTTGGGAGCACAACGGGGCGCACTTCCCAACCCTAAACAACAGACCCTGCACTGCCCAGCTGCAGACCTTGGCACAGAGGCCAGCAGAAGGTACAGCCCTGGGTGGGCCAGTGGAAGTTAGGAACACACAGCCCAGGGAATCCTGAGCCCCAGGTCTCCCAATCCTCCCACCAGGCCCGAAGATAAGTCTCCATCATCCTCAACTCATTCATAAGTCATCTCAGGTGGAGGAGAACCTTTGTGGAATTGAACATTTTTCTTCCTTAGAGACTGTGCAGCACTTGCTGGAAGCAATGGGTCACACCAAGCTTCAACTGAATTGGATGCTTAATTTGTTTCCCTTCTAAATACCAGGTGGAGGTTGGGAGAAAACCCAGGTGAGTTATAGTTAACACAGAGACACACTCTCTCTGCACCTCTCAGCTGAGTTATATCCTGGAGCTTCTTTACGTGCATTTTCAACCCTGAGCCCACAGTTGAGCCCTTTTCATTGGGACACTCACGTTCCGGGCAGCGTCCCGCTCGGCTCCACGCAGCAGCATCACCCTCACCACCTCGCTGTGGCCCATCTGTGACGCGATCCACAACGGCGCTGTCCCGTCCTGGTGGGAGAACCAGGGTGGCCCACTGTGACATTGGGGCTTGGACCCAACAACTCATACAGAGCTCCTTAGCATCAAGTTTCTGAAACTTAAAGCCTTGGGAAGGGGCTCCCTGACAACAAATCACACACTTCCCAGGTAATTCAGATGCTGGCTAGTACTGATCAGTGTTGCTCACTGATCTATAACCATAAGTTGCCGTCAAGTGGATTCTGATTCATGGTGGCCCCACGTGTGTCAGAGTAGAGCTATCTTCCGTGGGGTTTTCGATGGATGATTTTTCAGTAGGTTGTCAGGCCCTTCTTTCAAGGCATCTCTGGGTGGACTCAAACCACCAAACTTGCTGTTAGCAGCTGAGCATGTAAACTGTGTGCACCACCCAGGGACCCCCACTAATCTATACAGACTGGTATCCGGTAGTGCCAGGGCTACTTGGGTAAATGCTGATATTCAGCTTTTGGTTTATAAAAACAGCTATTTTACAGTAGACCCTTTTACATTGGAGTGTTTTATAGGACTGGTGTTCCATGGAGCCCCGTATTTTTCCCCCCGACTCTGTAGTTTGTTTACTTAGCTGGTGAGTCACACTTATGGTAATGTGCACACCACAACACACCCTGTTAAGCGGGTGCCTTCATGTGGAGTGGGCAGTTTCCTTTGAGGTGGGATCTGAGGGCCAGAGACTAAAGACAAATCTCCTACTCCTCTACTGTGATGTCCAAAATTCTCCACATCCACACCACTGTTTAAGGACTTCACAGTCATTTTATATGGAATGTGATACTGTGTCTTCTGGGAGGTGATAACATCAGCTAGTTATGACATTTTTGGTATTACTTGCTGTGTATTATTTCCCCACAACTTTTTTATGTTAACCGTGGGCTATGAGGCTGAGAGGTATTGCTCCAGGTGGAGAGGATTTGAGTGTAGGGTGGTTCCTGCCTGAGAGAATGGAAAATGAAAATCCTTCTAGTGCTGGGGGTGGGGGAGAGGGCAGGAGAGGCCAGAGGTCAGGCACGAATGCCCATGCTCACCTCTCCTTCTGGGTTGAATCTGGGAATGAGACAGTAAGCTTAGGGTGGTAGAAACACCCAGATAAATTATAGGGAACCCCACATGGGGAAGAGTTTTCTCTTGTTGAGGTGAAGCTCAGAGAAATTGCAAGCCCTGTAGAGAAGCTCAGTTCTCAGCTGGTGCCTGAGAGATATCGTTAGGTGCTGTCGAGTCGGTTCCGATTCATAGCGACCCTATGCACAACAGAATAAAACACCGCCCGGTCCTGAGCCATCCCTACAATTGTTGTTATGCTTGAGCTCATTGTTGCAGCCACTGTGTCAATGCACCTAGTTGAGGGTCTTCCTCTTTTCCACTGACCCGGTACTCTGCCAAGCATGATGTCCTTCTCCAAGGACTGATCCCTCCTGACAACATATCCAAAGTATGTAAGACACAGTCTCGCCATCCTTGCTTCTAAGGAGCATTCTTGTTGTCCTTCTAAGACAGATTTGTTCGTTCTTTTTGAAGTCCATGGTATATTCAATATTATTCACCAACACCACAATTCAAAGGCGTCAATTCTTCTTTGGGCTTCCTTATTCATCGTCCAGCTTTCACATGCGTATGATGCAATTGAAAATACCATGGCTTGGGTCAGGCGCACCTTAGTCTTCAGGGTGACATCTTTGCTCTTTGACACTTTAAAGAGGTCCTTTGCAGCAGATTTACCCAATGCAATGCGTCTTTTGATTTCTTGACTGCCGCTTCCATGGCTGTTGATTGTGGAGCCAAGTAAAATGAAATCGTTCACAACTTCAATCTTTTCTCCGTTTATCATAATGTTGCTCTTTGGTCCAGTTGTGAGGATTTTTGTCTTCTTTTTGTTGAGGTGCAGTCCATGCTGAAGGCTGTGGTCTTTGATCTTCATTAGTAAGTGCTTCAAGTCCTTTTCACTTTCAGCAAGCAAGGTTGTGTCATCTGCATAATGCAGGTTGTTAATGAGTCTTCCGCCAATCCTGATGCCCCGTTCTTCAAATAGTCTAGCTTCTCAGATTATTTTCTCAGCATACAGATTAAATAGATATGGTGAAAGAATACAACCCTGACACACATCTTTCCTGACTTTAAACCAATCAGAATCCCCTTGTTCTGTCCGAACAACTGCCTCTTGATCTATGTAAAAGTTCCTCATGAGCACAATTAAGTGTTCTGGAATTCCCATTCTTTGCAATGTTATCCATAATTTGTTATGATCCACACAGTCGAATGCCTTTGCATAGTCAATAAAACACAGGTAAATGTCCTTCTGGTATTCTCTGCTTTCAGCCAGGATCCATCTGACATCAGCAATGATATCCCTGGTTCCACGTCCTCTTCTTAAACCGGCCTGAATTTCTGGCAGTTCCCTGTCGATACGCTGCTGCAGCCGTTTTTGAATGATCTTCAGCAAAATTTTGCTTGCGTGTGATATTAATGATATCGTTCTATAATTTCCGCATTTGGTTGGATCACCTTTCTTGGGAAGAGGCATAAATATGGATCTCTTCCAGTCAGTTGGCCAGGAAGCTATCTTCCATATTTCTTGGCATAGACGAGTGAGCACCTCCAGTGCTGCATCTGTTTGTTGAAACATCTCAATCGATAGTCCATCAATTCCTAGAGCCTTGTTTTTCGCCAATGCCTTCAGAGCAGCTTGGACTTCTTCCTTCAGTACCATTGGTTCCTGGTCATATGCCACCTCCTGAAATGGTTGAACATCGACTAATTCTTTTTGGTATAATGACTCTGTGTATTCCTTCCATCTTCTTCTGATGCTTCCTGCGTCATATAATATTTTCCCCACAGAATCCTTCACTATTGCAGCTCGAGGTTTGAATTTTTTCTTTAGTTCTTTGAGCTTGAGAAATGCTGAGCGTGTTCTTCCCTTTTGGGTGAGAGAGAGAAGAGAAATACCATGGGAGTCGTCTGGGCCAGTGGACCTGCAACTGAGCCTAAGTCATCATGGCCCACATTGCTTGGCCTCTGGGTATCCAGGTGACCTGCTGGCCTGTGGGAAATCACAAGTGCTAAGGGCAACAGTAGCTTACAGTAAATCGGGTTGGGAAAAGAAGGCCACTGAGGGTCATAACCTCAGGCCCAGAGATGATGGCAGGGCCAGCACGATGGTGGGACCAGGTGTGTTTCCTTGGGTACCAGTGGAGGGTGCCTGGGGAGTGGAGAGTCAGCATAAGGGAGAGACATGAATCTCCCCACCCCACCCCAATGCCAGGGTGAGAGTCTAAGAAGTCAGGTCACTTTAGAGAGGAAAGCAGGAGGAAGGAGAAGAACCCAGAATTGACTAAACCTCTGCGGTAATGAAGGTGATGTGGCCCAAAGGACTGCTTTCGCCAGATAAGACTGAACACCCATCAGTGGGACTGGGGGCTGAAGGGCCAGATGATTCAGTTATAGAATATAAAGTTACATTTCTGCTGCTGGGTGTAATTTCGATTCCACCCTACTAACCACGGGAGGCACGAGGGTTATTATCTACTGCTGTCCTGGCAAAGGGACAGAGCAGAACGATCTCTGAGCAGGTAGTGGAGGATGGCAATCAGGACCCTAGGGGGATCCTGGGCACTGAGGGGCAGCTGGAGGACATTGAGGACACCGGCACCTTAGTGTCTTAGGAGAGATATGGGGAAGACATGCTGAAACAAAGGATGAGGAAGGTTGAAGACAACCTTCATCTACTTCATAATGTCTCCAAGCACCTCTTAGACCTTGAATCTGAATATTTATCATTTCAACCAAACCAAACCCGTTGCCATCGAGTTAATTCCGATTCAAAGCGACACCACAGGACAGAGTAGAACTGCCCCATAGGGTTTCCAAGGAGTGCCTGGTGGATTCGAACGGCTGACCTTTTGATCAGCAGCCGAACTTTTAATCACTGCGCCACCAAGGTTTCCTATCTATCATTAGCAAGGATACATCGCACCTTAAATTGTTCTTTTAGTTTAGTTTACACTTCCATATTCTTTATTTAATGATTCTCCCAATTCAGGATTCAATCATTTATTCATGCATTCAATCAACCAACAATTACTGAGCATTTTCCAAGTCTCAGGCAGAGTGCTTAGGCACAAAAGACATGGTCTCTGTTCTCAAAGGAACTCAGTCTAGTGGAGAAAAGACACGAGTTCAGATGCATCTCAGCAGGATGCGGTGCTACAATAAGGCTATGGACAAAGGTGCACAAGATGAACCAGGAGAGGGGCCGTTTTACCATGGGGGAGTTGTGGAGTCAGCTTCCCAAGTGGGGTGATATCTGAGCTGGGTCTGGAAGGGTATCTGGATTCTGCCAGGTATATTCCTAGTAGAAGGATGAGCAGGACAGATTCACCGTGGCTTGGAATTCAGGTGGCTGCAGCACAGGGCATGGGGTGGGAGGGGGGGCATGGCAGCAGGACAGGAAGTCTGGGCTCCAGAAAGTCCTAGAGTAGCACAGGGATTGAAATGACCACTTCTCCCTGCTCACACGCTCTGGGTTCATTTTGTTTTCTGTCGATCTCTACGAGAGGGTAGGTAAGGAAACGCAGCGCACGGCTGTTCCAGCTGCCATTCAAGGCCTGCTTGTTACTAGTAAGATTATTTTAATTGATACTAATATGTGGGAAAGTGCTGGAGAGGTACTGTTTGGGAAACAATTGTTAGTATTATCTATTCATAGCAATATTACTACTCAAATATTTATCATCATAATTGAAATAGTCATGGTAGGTGGAAAAAGCAGTCACTATGTCCTGGCTGTGAGACCTTAGGCAAATCATTCTGAGCCTCAGTGTCCTCTGCAAAAATATTAGCCTCACAGAGATATCATGGAATGAGAAAACCTACATACGGGTGTTGCGCACAAGGACTGGCTAATACTAAAAAATACTAGGTATCTAGAAAACGCTGGCGTCCCATGGTAGTGTAAACAGTTAAAGTTCTAGGCTGCTAACCAAAAAGCTGGAGGTTACAGTCCACCCAGAAGTACCTCAGAAGAAAGGACTGGTGATTCACTTCCAAAAAATTAGCCACTGAAAACTCTGTGGAACACAGTTCTACTCTGACACCCACGGGGCTGCCATGAGTCAGAATCGACTCAAGGGCAATCGGGGGTGCTGGTAGCAGTTTTTGTTGAGTCTGAACATGATTTATTGTGAAAATAATAAATAATACCTTAATTTGTACTTTTACTTTATAAAGCACTTCTACATACTTGATTTGATTCTCCCAATTGCCCAGTGAGAGAACTGATTAGTGAGCAGGTGGGAACAACTGGGTAAAACGAAATTTGGGGGTCACGTGTGTATTTTAGTACTGGCGATTACCTCTTCCAATCTGGTGTTGGAACCCAGGGAACTGAAAGGGAGTTAGAGCATTACCGTCAAACCAAGTTATCGGTCAACTGTCTAGAAGAGGATTTCCTCTTCGCCTGTACATCTCCATTGGTTTTCTCTTATTTTTTCCTTCTAGTATGATGGTCAGGGAGTCCCTAGGTGGCACAAACAGTTAAGTGCTCAACTACTAGCCAAAAGGTTGGCAGTTTGGACCCTCCCAGGGGCACCTTGGAAGACAGGTCTATCAATCTGCTTCTGAAATGACACAGCCCTTAAACCCCATGGGGCAGTTCTACTTTGTACACAGGGGGTCCTATGAGTTGGAATCAACTTGACAACTAATAACAACATTATGATGGTCAGAGTCTTCATTCAGAAGATGACTTTGTAATGAAAGGGATGGAAAGTAAGTCAATTTAGCTCCTTTTTGTAGAGTTTTGAAGAGAATCAGGATGGGAAAAAAGCAGATTTTAAAATGTTCAAATATTTTATGAAAAAATATATAGTTTAAAAATATTTTCAATCAAATAAACTACCCTGACGTAGACGTTACAACCTCTATAGTACTTTGTTAAAGGAAGTAAAACATTTAGCTTGAAGAAGAAAGGATTCATGAGTTACAGGAGCTCTCATTTACTGTTTGTCTGCACAACACCTGGAAAAGGATTTAGACTTATATTCTAGACCAAGTGGTAACAAAAGGACTGGTTGTTGATAGAAAAATAGACTAAATATCCATCTCAGCTAGTGATTAAACAGTTTGACTCATATCAGCTCTACGTGGTGAGGACATATGAAAGTAACGAAAACGAGTTTTTAGGCTATGGATTTCAATGATCCTTGTGACTCCTGGCCTCTTTACCTAGGACAATTTAGAAGGAAAATTTTTTTTCAAGTTTTAAATCAAGAACTTAGTCTTTCCGAAGTGTGTGCTTGCTTTGTATTTTATGACTTCTCATCACAAAAGGGGTTTCCATTAGTTCCTCGGTGATAAAGTTAAAAAGAAAAGTTATTCCTAGAGAACATGGAAATTACTGAACAATATCATTAATATCACATGCAAGTAAAATTTTGCTGAAGATAATTCAAAAATGGCTGCAGCAGTGTAGCAACCAGGAACTGCGAGAAATGCAAGCCGGGAGGTGGGCCAAGATGGCAGAGGAGTCAGATGCTTTATGTCTTCCCTCTTACAACAAAGACCCAAAAAAACAAGTGAACCAGATACAACGTCAATTTAGGAGCCCTAAGTATCAAAGACAAGGCTGAAGAATCAGACTGAGCAACAGGTGGAAGGAGAGACAATTGAAAAGCAGTGAGAACAGAGAATTACGGATCGTCGATACCCTGCTAGCCCAGCCTGCACAGTGTGGACAAATTGAGTCAAGCAAGCAGTGTTCCCAGCCAAAACCTGCCCAACCTGGTGCAGCTAAGCAGGAGCAACGCTGCACGTACTGCCAGAGTCAGCCAGGAGTGCTTCCGTTTCTGCGAAAGTTAAGTACCTGGACCCAACCCACCACGGGCACCCCAGCCCGTCCCCAAGCAAAGCTCCACAGGCCGAAGGGCACTCTCATCTCCTCCCTCATTCCTTCTCCCCACTCAGACACCAGTCCAGTGGCACTCAACACCACCACGCCCCCTAAGCTGGGAACTCAAGGTCCTGGTTTGGAGGTGCTCGCCCCTTCACCCAGCCACCAGTGCTGGAAATCCATGGATTTGCAGAACCCTCCACCCTCTCTGATCACCTGTGCCTGTGCCTGACTGGCTGAACTGGAATGGCTATATTGGGATAAGGCAGGCAGCAAACCCAGCTGAAGCCCACTTCACCTGCTCAGCTAAGGGCGAGCTGCAGACCTGAGGCATTAAACACCACACCGCCGCCTAAGCCAGTAGCTTGTGGCCCAGTCTGGGGCACCCACCCCTTTGTCCAGCGAGGGGGTCCATGGGCTTGCAGTGTCTTCTGCTTCCTCTGGTTACCTGCATCAGAGCCCTGCTGGCTGCACCCACAGTGTGGCCATATTGAGCAAAGCAAGTGGCATCCCCAGCCAAAACCCACTCCACCTGGTGCACACAAGCAGGAGCAACTCTGCACTCACGGCCAGAGATAGGAGTGCTTCACACCCTATTAAAGTTAACTGCACCCACCCACTCACCATGCACAACCCAGCCTCCTGTGCCAGAGGTACACGGGCCCTGAGGAGCACTCCCATCCTACTTGCCCTTTCTCTCTCCTGAAGCTGCAGACCTCTGGCATTCACCACCGCCTTGCCCCCTAACATAGGAGCTCAATCACACACACTTCGGGCCTGCAGGCCAGTGGTACTGCCCACTCTATCCAGCTGCCCACGTTGGGGGCCTGAGGACTGGTGGTGCCACTTAACCTCTCCAACCAATGGCACTGGGTGCCTGAGAACCAGCTGCACAATCTCCCTCATGACGCATTCTAGTGGACGTAGGGATGCACTACAACTGGGCACCTGTGGGCAGGTGACATCCTCTGGCTCCTTCCCCACATCGACCCCTCCTGCAACCAGAGGCTTGTACCTGCTCTGAACACCCACACGCAGCCCTGACCACCTGGGACTGTTGGTGAGAGTCTCTGTACCACACACTGGTGACCAACAACCCGGGCACCTTCGTCCCAACCAACCGGTAAGCAGAGAGTGCACATATAACACCCAGCCCAACAACCAGGGAGAACACTCCCTGTCCCCATTGACAGGTGACCATCAGGCAGATACATTACCTCACCAAAAATGACACTGACATCCTCAGTAGCCCTGCAAGAATAGTGTACAGGGACCTGTGCTCACACACCTAGTTGATGCTTCACCCACCAGGAGACAGGATGTGAGAGCTTCAACGTGGACAGATTAGTGACCTGAATGGCATGCACACCAAGCCTACTCAGATATATCAAAACAAAACAAAAATTCAGGATGTGGCAAATATACAATAAATAAATATAATAACTTCTTGATGCTTCAGAGACAACAGACAATATCAAATCACATAAAGAAGCAGGACAAGACAGCTCCAGCAAGTGGCCAAAATAAAGAACTAGAAAACTTTGCAGAGAAGAAAAGGTAATGGAACTACCTGATAATTCAAAAGACTAATACACAGAGCTCTTCAAGAGATCAAAGAAGAGGTCAGAGCAAACACAGACAAAACCAAGGAAAACACAGACAAAGCAACAGAAGGATTCAGGAAAACAATACGAGAACAAAACAACAGAATTAACGGACCATTAGAAATCATACAAAAACAGCAACTAGAAATCCAAAAGATTAACTGAAATTCAAGCCAGATTCAGAAGAGGATGTGGAATGAGGGACATCATTGCTAAAGTCAGACAGATCCTGGCTGAAAGCAGAGAATACCAGAAGGATGTTTACCTGTGTTTTACTGACTATGCAAAGGCATTCGACTGTATGGATCATAACAAATTATGGATAACATTGCAAAGAATAGGAATTCCAGAACACTTAATTGCACTCATGCGGAACCTGTACATAGACTAAGAGGCAGTCATTCAAACAGAACAAGGGGATACTGCATGATTTAAAGTCAGAAAAGGTATGTGTCAGGGTTGTATTCTTTCACCATACTTATTCAATCTGTGCGCTGAGCAAATAATCCAAGAAGTTGGACTATATGAAGAACATGGCATCAGGATTAGAGGAAGACTCATTAACAACCTGCTATATGCAGATGACACAACCTTGCTTGCTGAAAATGAAGAGGACATGAAGCACTTACTGATGAAGATCAAAGACCACAGCCTTCAAGATGAATTACACCTCAACATAGAGAAAACAAGAATCCTCACAACTGGACCAATAAGCAACATCATGATAAATGGAGAAAATACTGAAGTTGTCAAAGATTTCATTTTACTTGGATGTACAATCAACAGCCATGGAAGCAGCAGTCAAGAAATCAAACAACATAATGGCACTGAGTTGCAAAAGACTTCTCTAAAGTGTTAAAAAGCGAAGAGGCCATTTTGAGAACTAAGGTGCACCGTGATCCAAGCCATGAGATTTTCAGTCGCCTCACACGCATTCAAAAGCTGGACAATGAATAAGGACAATGAATAACAACAATAACACTACCATCAGATTCCCTGCAGCTCTGATCAAATGCCAGCCGAATAATTTCAAGGCAACCTTATTCATATCCTATCACAACGTGCCCTAAAATGTCAGGACTCCTTAGGAAGGCAACGCAAAAGTTATAAATCAGATTTACCCAAAATATCAATTAAATCAGGCAAATACTGGTGTCCTTATTTTATGAATTCAAGAGCTTTCCAACAATGACTCAATGTGTCAGCTGAGATTTCAGAGCAAAATATTAGTTTCCAGATGTCTTGTATATATGTATAATATTCTACCATGCGCAAGCCATTTAAACTGAAACTCTTAATTACTTTATTATCATTTTTTTATCTCCTCCTAACTTGTGACAAAATCAGCTAGGACTGTGTCATGGATTGAATTATGTCCCCCAGAAAACACATGTATCAGTTCAGCTGGGCTATGATTCCCAGTACTGTGTGGTTGTCCTCCATTTTGTGATTGTAACTTCATGTTAAAGAGGATTAGGGTGGGATAGTAACACCCTTAATAAGGTCACATCCCTGATTCAATGTAAAGGGAGTATAGGGTAATGCTATTCAGCTATATGCATCCCCTCCCTAAATGAATCAGCTTTGCTCTTCCTGGAAGCACGCTGGGGATGAATTCCGGATGGACTCAGGCTAAGGTACAAGGCCGGGAGTGGCATGACTGGGCCAGTGGCCAAGACCGAGGAATGCCTTAGCAACAAGAAGGAAAACATCTGGGCCTGGACGTGAAGTCCCTGGGAACACTGACTGCCCAAGGACGTGGGAGAAAATAATGAGCCTTGGTCCCAGCTGGAATGGTATATAGGCCTGGGTCCCTTGCTAGGTGTTAGTGGAAAATACTCCAGCTGGCCACCACTGGAGAGCAGCTGCTTGCCAGTGTCAGTAAGTTTCCCTGAACGTATGAATCTGGAAAGGGCTATGCGTCAGTTCTTCAGATTATCTGCCTGGACACACAGTGAGGGTCTTCCCTTGCTCAGGCTGTCCCCCGACAGGGAGTTTCCCTGGGGTGTAGCCTGCACCACCTTTTATCTCACAAGAGATAAAAGGAAAGGGTAGCAAGCAGAAAGTGGGGGACCTCATATCACCAAAAAAGCAGTGCCAGGAGCAGAGCATGTCCTTTGGGCCCAAGGGCCCTGCATGGTGAAGCTCCTAGTCGGGGGGAAGACTGATGAGAAGGCCAACAGAGAGAGAAAGCCTTCCCCTGGAGCTGATGCCCTGAATTTGGACTTTAGCCTACTTTATTGTGAAGAAATAAATTTCTCTTTGTTAAAGCTATCCACTTGTGGTATTTCTGTTACAGTAGCACTAGATGACTAAGGCAGACTGGTATCACTTCTGCCATACAAAACTACTTATTTTCTTGGAATAGAATTATATTTGTAAAGTTTATACTTTCAAAGAAAACAGGAGAGCCTTGCTAATCTGCCTCAGCTGGATAACAGCCTCTAATTATAAGCTCATAAACCCAAACCAAACCCACTGCTGTCAAGTCAATTCCAACTCATAGCAACCCTATATATAGGACAGAGTAGAGCTGCCCCATAGAGTTCCCAAGGAGTGCCTAGTGGATTCGAACTGCTGACCTTTTGGTTAGCAGTCATAGCACTAAATCACTACACCACCAGGGTTTCCTATAAGCTCACAGCTGGTAGTAAAAAGGAATGCGATTTGTGGGAGTAACGGGGTTAGTATACTCTATGAAAAGGAAAAAGTCTACCAGTTTGGTTTTTTTTCAAAAGCCAATTCTTATTTTATAAAACACCCTTTTCCTGAATAACAATCTTTTCAGAACTGGGCTCTTCTGATTCAAAGCTGCATTATTACATGCAGCCCTTGGAAGGGCGTATCACTCGCTCCTTGACCTAAAGGTGGGTCCTCATACAGACTGGGTCATTCCCTCTGACCAGGGCATCCTCACTCTTGAGGAATGAAAAACAGCTTTGGTGTGTTGTGGCTACCATTGAAATGTTGGTTTACTCTTTAACTTCCGGACTTCAGCATCATCGCATGACTCAGGTTAGATGTCAGTGGACAAAATCCATGAAACGTGTAAAATACGATCTTTTATACCAACTTGCTTTCCTAAACAGCCATATGAATAGTAACCTTAGGCATACGAACAATACAAAATATTTCACAACTAGATCTATCAAGGAGCCCTGGTGGTGCAGTGGTTAAGAACTTGGCTGCTAACCAAAAGATGGGCAGTTCAAATCCACTAGCTGCTCCTTGGAAACCCTATGGGGCAGTTCTACTCTGTCCTATAGGGTTGCTATGAGTCTGAATTGACTTGACGGCACCTAACCACAACAACAACAGATCTGTCAAAGTGCCAGAAATTATTTTGGAAGGATGTACTGATAGAGAGACTTGATAATCTGAGGGGTCTTTCTCATTTTTCATTTCTAAGTTTACAGAGGTACCTTCAGTAATGGCCTTCAAATCAAACTTATACAATCTAAAAATAACCAATCTTTCCAAATTAATTTTGGTAAAATGAAACTTCTTATCTAGAAGCAATCAACAATTTCAAGATAAGGAGGATCAGCAAAGAAAATATTAAACTCCAATTTGCAGATGTCAACTCTGGCAGGTATAGGAGTGCAACTTTATCTAAACTGCTTTCTCTCCCAGGAGTATTCCCGTGCCACCTAAACCTACGAATATCTTTAAAGTTCTAAAAATGTAATCTTCCATTCATAGCAGTGTCTGGCACATGACAAGTACTCAAGAAATATGGATTGAATGTTGAATAAATTAATTATCCAAAATTTGGAGCTACATGAGATCATCTGGATCATCCCTGCCCTGCCTCCTAATTTGTAGATGAAGGAAGAAAGGTCCAGAGACGTTAATTCACTTGTTCAAAACCACACAGCTAGTTGACTGCAGAATTGGATCTAGAACTCAGGATTCCTGGTCTCAAATCTGCTATGCCCAAGGGCTCTTCAAGTGTCTTTACGAACTTGGGCTTTTAAAGACTGAAGAAACCTGTGGTCATGAGCTCAGACCAATCTTAAGGTTTCCATAAAACTAAACCAAATCTGTTGTTGTTGAGTCAAATCTGATTCACAGCGACCCTATAGGACGGAGTAGAACTGTCCCATAGGGTTCTCAAGCAGTAGCTGCTGGATTTGAACTGCTGACCTTTTGGTTAGCAGCCGAGCTCTTAATCACTGTGCCACCAGGACTTAAGGTTCCCATAGCTATCCATTATGTGAACGCACAGGCATTCCCATAAATGTCATCGCAGTGGATTAATTACTGTTGTGCGTGGCCTTTCTAGCCATGGTCTTGTAACTCCCACCCAGGTGACCATGTGATAGGGTAACTGTGGCCTACAGAGGGGATTGGTCAGTTTTTCCTTAAAAGAGAGCCAATTCCAGAGCAGAGGAGTCCACCACCACCAAGGACGGAGAGACCAGCAAGAGGAGATGGCACAGTGGGCTTCCCCGTCCATGGACAGAGAAAGCTGAGTGTTTCTGGGCAGAGGCTGAGGGCCAGGGAGAGGCGTGCCTGCGAGCATGGCTAGGGAGAGGCTGTCCTGATGGAAGAACTGTACCCTGAGTGTCCTTGAGCCTGAGTTTTAACTGTTAATTCCCTAATAAATCCCATAATTGTGAGTATGGTCTGTGAGTTCTGTCTGGCCATTGCAATGAATTATCGAACCCAACAGAGAGTGCAGTGGGAGGGACAGCTGGTGTCAGAATTGGTAGAGACATCAGAGAGAGGAGGCGTGTCTAACCTCCACCTCATAAGAGTCAGCCTTGGGCTGTTCATCTTGGTTCTCCTTCCCCCTTGTGGGGTTGGAAGAGGTCAGACACTGCCTCCATGCTGTTTTTATAGTCACGTTACAGTGGAAATATGCCTGGGTGTCATTTACTGTAAGAAATCAGCTTGACTTTTCCCTAGCAAACTACTCTTACAGTAGTGTTACCTTAATCTGAAAGGTTTTGTTAAAGACAAATTAATTAGGGCAGAAACAGTTCCTACATACAATAAACCCATTGCCATGGAGTCGATTTCAACTCATAGCAGAGTAGAAGTACCCCACAGGATTCCCAAGGAGCCACTGGTAGATTCAAAACTGCCGACATTTTGGTTAGCAGCTGAGCTCTTAACACTGCGCCACCAGGGCTCCAGTTCCTACATACGCCCCCCAAAACCAAACCCATTGCTGTCGAGTCTATTCTGACTCATAATGACCCTACAGAACAGAGGAGAAGTGCCCCAAGGAGCGGCTGGTGGATTGGAACTGCCGACCTTTTGGTTAGCAGCCAGAGCTCTTAACCATTGCGCTACCAGGGCTCCAATTTCTATATAAGAGAATCTAATTATAATACCTTAATGTGCTTCGCTACTAACCAAAAGATTGGAGGTTCAAGTTCACCCAGAGGAACCCTGGAATACTTCTAAAAAATCAGCCACTGGGAGCACAGTTCTACTGTGACACACAGGGGTTGCTGAGTCAGAGTCGACTCTAAGGTACTAATAATTATAAAGCCTTACATTTGGTGGTTCTTTACTGTTCATAAAGCGTTACCTGTGTTATCTTGCAGTTCTGTTCCTTTAAACATCAATTAATTTGCCAGATTAAGACAGGGAGCAAAAGCCCTGTAATAGGAGGGTGCCTGTTTGAGAAACAGCGTAGAGGCTGCTATGGTTAGAGCAGAAGCAAGTAAAAGAGAAACGGACTATACTACAAGGGAGGTTAATAGGGGGCTGAGTGTGGAACCTAGAGGCTTAGTAAGACAGAACAGAGGGCCCCCCAAATCTGCAAACATAATAACAAGAAATGGGCCAGGGTGCAGAAACAGAGCCATTCCCCAGAACAATGGGGCAAGGTATCTAAAAATAGCCTGCAAACTTCTTTAATGTTGCCTTTCAGAAGCAGTTGGAGAAGACCAGGCCCAGGGACTTGCGCAGAACATCCACCTGTGACCGCTGTGTGACCTTCCACCAGGGGCGGTGAGAGGGTACAACCCCAGCTGGGGAATCAAACCTGGGGGCGGGAGACTGCGCAGGCACGACGCCCCATCATAAGTCCTGCTATGAATCCCGGAGGCTACGAATCCAGGACAGGAGCCATCTTGGAAAGCTACTGCACAGGCACTGTAGTTAACATATCCCCACCTGTGTCTACGAATAAACATCAATCTTTTCCCGCCCAAGAACTTTAAAAAACTCTGGCCTGTCTTTTGTTCTGTGAGATGAGGGTAAGCGTTGCTCTAGGCCTGCCTCGTCTCCGCTTGCAAGCTTCTTCAATAAAGCTTTGCTCGTGTGGAAAACTATGTGCCTTACCTGCTCATTCTTGACCAGTGAAAGGCAAGAACCTTATTCCAGTAACAAGATGTTATCTTGCTGCTGGTAAATGAAGTCTCAATAACTTTATAATTGTGAGAGAAGAAGGTGCAAACCTACAAATGATTCCAGTGACACTGGTCCCTCTTTGACCTGGTGGAGAGGTGGTAGGTAAGAGATAAGGCTGCATATCAGCAAAAGGTCTGGGCAAGGCCATGGCTAACTGACCGGCCTCTCTTTACCTATGTCCCAGGCTACCTCGCTTTCATTACTTCAAGCAGCACATGCAGCACAGGTGGCACAGTGTATTTGACCTCAGACACCAAATACCTGAGTTTTAAAAATGCTGGCCTGTGATGTCAGCTTGATTTCTTAGGCTTTCGGGTGAGCCCAAAGCAAAGAGCAGGTGCACAGAATGATAGATCGTTTTTTGTGTGGCCTTTCTCACCATAGTGTTGTAACTCCCACCCAGGTGATTGGGCAGGACTGTGCAAGGGGGGTAACTGTGGCCAACCAACGGGACTGGTTGGTCTTGCCATCCCCCTAGGCTTGAGATGAGCCATCCCAGAGGCGGGAAGGAGAGAGGATTCCACTGCCACCAAAGGAGGAGGCCCAAAAGAGGAGCATGTCCTTTGGACCCAGGATCCCTGCACTGAGAAGAGAGCTGTAACACTGAAGACAGTGAAAAGAGGTGGCAGAGAAATAGCGGCAGGAGAGACCAGCAGGAGACAGAGCAATGGTCTTCCCAGCCCATGGAGCAAAAAAGCTGAGTGCCTCCAGGCACGTGTGGAGCTAGGTTTGTTGACCCCTAGAGCTAGAGCTGAGTGCCTTTGGGCCGAGGCTTACTTGCAGGGTGGGATGCCTTTGAGCACTTATTGGCAGAGATAAAAGAGCTTTGTAACACTTGCCCGAGCAGGGGCAGAGGCAGAGGGCCAGAGAGAGGCATGTCTTTGAGCACGGCTGGGAAGAGGCTGTCCTGATAGAAGAATTGTATCCTGAGTGTTCCTGAACTTGAACTGTAACCTGTTACTTCCCTAAGAAACCCTATAATCGTGAGTATTTTGAGTTCTGTGTGGCCACTGCAATGAATTATCTGACCCAGCAGAGAAGCAGAGAGTGCCATGGGGAGGGGAGAACAAATGGTGTCAGAATTGGTAAAGATGGCAGAGAGAGAAGGCACGTCTGGCCTCCTTGGTAATTAGCCTTGGGCTGTTGATCTTGATTATTCTTCCCCGTTGTAAAGTTAGAGGAGGTCAGATGCCGCTCCCACACTGTTTTTACAAGGAAAAATCCCAATCAAAGGTTAACTTTTCATCATAGAAGCAAAAGGGTTGCTAACTGGTTATCTCAGGTGTGTGCAGGTATGGAACACCTGGCCCTTGCTGCATCACTACTCCGTGTACTCAGGCAAATGTTGGCAATGGGCATTACCTGCCTTGGCTGGTTGACTTTTGCTCCTGAAGACAAGAGTAATCGAATGACATCCAAGTAACCACCTTGGGCAGCCAGGAAGAGTGCAGTGGCTCCATCCTGAGAGAGATCAAATTAATAGTATAAAAAAAAAAAATCACCTTTCATGTTTGTTTGAAAAGAGATTAAATTTGAAAAAAAAAAGTTTAACACAATTTTCCATTCCCATCCCCTTTTATATTTCCATCCTTTTACCTATTAAGAGCTAAAAGTTAGTTAAAAAACAAAAAATTCCCCAAATGTCTTGCTTTTATGAATAGGCAGTAAAAAGTGAACTTTTAATTAGATCTTTCCTATCCCTTTCTCTTTCTTGCCCTCCCTATCCACGTCCCCCCCCCCACGTGTTGCTTCTCCAAGCATTAAAACACAAGGTGCTTTCAGAAAAAGTCTTAGTGAGAATCGCCATGAATTTGCTCCCTGCCAGCCCAGCAGACACAAACAAGAAGCCCAAAAAGCAGGTGCAAATTTCCGATTCTCCTTGGTTTTTTTTTAAACTGAGATGTTTATATCTTCTGGGCATTTCTGCTTTCTTGAAGTGTCAGTAGGTAATTCTAGCAAATTCATTGGCAGCTGACAGCATGCCTTCTCCCCAGGTGCTCCCTCACACAGATGCATTCACAGTACACAGTGAGCTCCATTATTTTTATATCACAGTGGGAAAGCCAAGCACATGCTAGTAGAAAACACCCAGTTATCCGAGCTAGTTACCACGCTTCCCATCAGGAATGCTAACCAAAAGTTATATACAAGACACCCTTCCCTGGAGTGTCCTGGATTTCCAGTGAGTGTCAGTGAGCTGCTAGACTCCCCTCAAGGAAACCATTAAAAAATTAATCAGCCTGTACATATTTTTAAGCAGATGCTTGATTCGGGGAAAAAAATTTCAGCTCCTCCCTATTGTGCTGTTACAGAAGGTCTATCATGCCCTTAGCAGCTGATAACTCTCAGGAATTTTCTAAAATCGGCTATCCATACATTAGACTTTTCTCTGTGCATTGTAAGTTTCAGTTCCTAGGAGTTTTCAGGGATCACTGACTATTTTCCCTCTATATTCCAATTGTTCTTAATGGAAACACTCGGACTGTTTGAGTACGGGTAAAAGTCTTAACGTACAATGGAAGGTATGGTATATGAAAATTTCTTGAGTCACCTTATAACACAGAGGAATTTACTATAGGAGTGGGATTTCCCCAAACTCTCCCTTTCTAGGATTATGAGCCAGTTTTCTGTAAGAATATTATCTAACAAGTACAAATTCTACACCCACAGTCAATTTGGGCTGATGACTATTAATGGTAATGCTATGACAATCACAATTCACTTGCCTTTTCCAAAGACTTTGGCTTTCTGCTGGGCCTACACATACACGTACTCAAACACACTCTCCGATGTACTCTACCTGCAGCCAAAGAATATCCAGAGCTTTGACCTGGTCAAATTTTTAGACCAAGCCACATGTCAGAACCACCAGTTGCCCAAGTTTGGCCCTTAGAGAGTCCAGGTTTGTTAGTCTGAGCAGGCCTGGGAATTGGTATATTTTTAAAGCTCCCCCGGTGATTTGGGCAGCCAGATTTGAGAATCATTCTTTTAGACCATTATCAGTCATTCACTAGAAAAGGCTACAGCCCCAAAGAACATTACAGATTTTGAAGTACAAAGGGTAAGGCTAGATGCTCGGTATGTCAAAGAGGCCCATGACTTGTCAAGAGTTAACCAGGTCTACTCTGCAAAGGGTGTTGAAATGGAAAAGTTCGCATCTATACATCTCATTACTTGGCTATGAAAGTATAGTGCCCTGGGCATAAGGGCTACACCGCCAGTTGTAGGATAGCCTAAAATATGGTTCATAGATAACTGGAAGTAGACATTCTTTTACTTTTCACTATGAGATGCAACAAGTGCCCTCATCTGCTCATATTTTACTTTTTCCTATGAAACAGGAACACCATCTGCCATAAACCCCACAGAATTACAGTGATGAAAAATTAAAAGAACTCTTGGGTCATGGGCTAATTGCCAACTAGCTGCAAACAGACCCACACCGGTAGTGGACGCCCGCCAAAGGTCAGTGGTATGCAGGGTTTCCCATGTCTTCCTTCTCCCACCCTCACTTCTCCACCAAATACCTGCTTTCTCTACTTTGTGTCCTTCCTCACAAGTAACTCTACAACGGGAGAATTTATGTTGGTTTTTGGCAAGTCCGTATGCTGGGCTGCATGGTTTGACGTGGTACAAATATATGAATACGTATCTTATGAGTTTTGAAGATTGTATTTGTATGTGAAATATCTCACTTGTATAAAAGATTTAAAAAGAACAGATTATATGGTTTCTATATAGAAAATAGAAAAAGCACATCTGGTCAACTGTATCTTTTTTCTTTTGATGTCTCAGATTCAAGTCCTAATGTTCATTAAACTCTTTTTGAAGTTGGCATTTCTGGCATCTGAGTTCAGACCACTGATGTTATTTGTGATGAGGGAAGCAGTGAGAGTCTACCTGACAGCCCCTTGAAACACACTCACATAAAGTTGGTCATGGATGTTGGCTCCATGCTTCAGGAGCGTCTCCACCACCCGCGTGTGTCCATACTGACTGGCAGCCAGCAGGGCGGTGCCCCCCTCCTGTCAGCATGAAAAGTATACATACATTAGAAACTGGGGAGGCGAATGTACCAGACACTCCTTACACAGCAGGCACTTTGGAAAACAGTTTTCCCATAGATAACAAGAAGCACATGTTTCTCCTTTATTCCTTTTACTTCTTCATAATCATGACACAGTTCATCTTAAGAATATTGTTATGCTGTATACCTGGATGACTTGCTAGAGATACATTACAATTATTTGCCTAAGTTATTATTTTTAATTAAAAAATCTCCGATGCCAAATGCAGAAACATTTATTTGCTTCTCAAAAAGGAAATCAAAGAACAGAAAGTCTGAACTAATCAGTTCCATCTTGGAATGACCAGAACAGCCTCCTGTGGCTTCTGGCCAGAGACCCTCTTCACAAATGTGGGCTTCTTCCTGCAGCTCTGCCCAGCCGTAGGCTACAGGAGATGAAGGTGCTTTTATGGGGTCTCTCTCTGGGCCATGGCTCTCCTGGATATGATCTGCACCCATTAAAAGCATGGATAAATACAGCACATTCTACGTGCCTTTCACCATCCTGCTTAGCATTTGCCTCTGAACATGTGCCAATTTGTCCAGGCCTCTTTTTAAATGTGGGCCTACAACTAAACACGCCTGTAAAATAGAAGTGGTCTGATGCGGGGGGGGGGGGGGGCGGGCAGGGCCTTACTCTGTTCATCTGCTCTACTTTCATGTGGCCTAAGTCAGAATTAGTTTTATGTCAACCACATCACACTACTAAGTCATGGAGTTTGTGGTCAACTAAAACCCTTAAAGGTTTTCTTCAAGTGCTGCAGCTAAGGGTTATCTTTTCCCATCTAGGATTGTTGAGTTGCTGGTTTGGCTCTGTGGATTCATATGTGGACATATGAGCTAATTATAAACAACAGAAAAACATGTTATCCTGTCCTGAGATACAAATCATAAATACACAATAGCATGGTTCCTAAATCTTGGCAAAGGTGTTTGTCCAAGGTGTTTGCCCTCAGAGCCCGGCCCTCAGAAGGTCTCATTCGGCAGGTTGAGGTGAGGTCAGAAATGTGCCTTTTGACCAGTCATGAGGGGTGACTGTGATATGCGGGTGGTAAGTGGGCCTTGTTTGGAGAAGCTCTTGTGTCCACAAGCAGGTGAAATCTTGTTGGAGGCTAAGAGTGGCTGGGTGAGGTTTCACTGAGAGCAGAGCTGGGTGGTGGGGAAGTTGCGTCTTTGAAGGGTAGAGAATGGAGAGGAGAGAGACTAGAAGGCTGAGAGGCTGGTGGGGGCAGGGGTTTGGCATCAAGAAATTGCTTAGTAGCCTCAATGAACACCACCATTTCTAAGTTTGTTCTTTCATTTTCCGGCTTATTGCCAAATGAGGTCACAGAATGGATAAAACATAATGATCATCATAGAAGAGCTGATACCTTTTATTTTTACAAACACAGTTTTAGGGGAAATAGATTTAATAACAATGAGAACAACTGTTGAAACAAAGCGAGTTTTGAAGACAGGATCATGTATAACTCAAAGCCTCTTGACACACTCTTCTCCCATGGAAAGCTCTTAGACACCTGCAGTTGACCTAATGGAAACATGGAATTCCCCACCCTGGCCCCATGTTACACGGATTTCTGGGACAGCACAAATCAGCTAATGTATAAAGGCTTCAAAACTGCAGTAACTGGTCAACCAAGAAGATTTAAGCAACAATATGGTCACATGTGATCATTTTTACTTAGTTGAAAGAGTTGACAGTTAGGTCTTGTAATTTTACTTTCTATTTTTAGCTGTATTTTAGAATGAAAAATAAAATGGTAATTAATATAAGATATACACATGCCGCCAGGCACTTCTTGGAAACTCTACGGGGCAGTTCTACTCTGTCCTGTAGGGTTGCTACGAGTCGGAATCAACTCGACGGCAGTGGGTTTGGGTATACACATGTACATACATTTTATATCTGCTGTGTCTTATATGGAAACCCTGGTGGCGTAGTGGTTAAGTGCTACGGGCTGCTAACCAAAGGTTCAGATCTGCCAGGTGCTCCTTGGAAACTCTATGGGGCAGTTCTACTCTGTCCTATAGGGTCGCTATGAGTTGGAATCGACTCGACGGCACTGGGTTTGGTTTTTTTTTGGGGGTGTCTTATATTGGAACCTTGGTGGCACAGTGGTTGGGAGCATGGCTATTAACTAAAAGGTTGCCAGTTTGAATCCACAAGCTGCTCCTTGAAACCCTATGGGGCGGTTCTACTCTGTCAACTCAATGGCAACGGGTTTGGTTTTCGTATGTTACACCGAGCATTTTTGGGGGCATGCACACTGTCCAAAGGCAGGCTTCAGGAAAGCCAGATATCCCTTCTGAAACAGATCCACTTAATAGTTAACATTTTAATGGGGGAAAAAATCCTGAAAACTCCCTTGATATCTAAATACCACATACTAATGGATTAAGAAAACCTAAAAGTTTCCAACTGGGGTAAATTTTTAGGAATTTCAAAATGATTAAAGAAACCCCTAATAAAACCAAACCCATTGCCATTGAGTTGATTCCAACTCACAGTCACCCTATAGGACAGGGCAGAACTGCCCCAAAGGGTTTCCAAGGCTGTAATCTTTATGGAAGCAGACTGCCACATCTTCCTTCCATGGAGCAGCTGGTGGGTTTGAACTGCTGATGTTTTGGTTAGCAGCCAAGCACTTTACCACTGTGTCACCAGGGCTCCTTCAAAATTACGTTTAGATAAGACATAAGCTGACAATTACAAAAATCTTACGGCAGTTCATATTATGTTCCTACAAAAATATTATCATATAAAATCATATTAAACACAAAATTGATCTTTCTGCAGTCTTGGATTTCTGACCCATATGCAAAAATGAAAAAAGTTATTTTCTTAAAAGAGGAACCACAACTCATGGCTCAACTACACAAATTGTAATTGTATTGCATAGTGTGACGAGGAGAGCTCAAAGAAGTAACCTACGTGCCAAATCACCTTCCTTAGAACTCTCTCAGATTCATGAGGATCACCTTAATGCTTTTTACAATTCCTATCATAAAAGAACAGGGGAAGTTAAAAAGACACCCACAACTGTTCCCCTTCTGGTCATAAAATGTAGCGTCCCAGAGTAGAAAGCCACCAGTGCAGAAAGAATCTAAGTAATTCCCCACGAAATACTCCAATTGTGAGCCTAAAGTAAAAATGTAATGTTTGGAATTGAATCCCTAGGATCAATTCCTGAACAAGTAACCCTGCAAAATTTACCTTCTCAGGCATGAAAATCTTATAAAAACAGAAGCACCAATTCGTATTATAGATGAAGAGAAACTAATACCCATGGTCGCTAAAATTCTTCAACAGGGTATGAAATCCAGAAAGTTCTCTTACTTTGGTTCTAAATTCAGTGGATGCTCCAAATTCAAAGAGAAATCGCACGATGTCGTTATGGCCTTGCTGGGCAGCAAAGAACAGGGCAGTTGTACCTGACTAGGAAAGACAGAGGCGGCTTTTAAAAGACATTTTGTTACATTGCATTTGATTTATATACTTGCAAAGAAAACAAACAACCCAATATTGTTGCATATAAACTTTTTAGCTTAGAAAGGGGCTACGTTTGAGCTGATTCTATTCCTGGGGTAAAGGAGGGTTGTAAGATGAAAGGAAAACTTTATTCTTGGTGTTGTGGGCTAGATGGTGACCCCAAAATCTATGTCCATGTCCTAACCCTCAGGATTTGTGAATATTACTGTAAATGACAAAGGAGTGATTCAGTTAAGGATTCTGAGAGGAGGAGTTTGTCCTGGATTGTCCAGGTGGGCCCTAGATGCAATGACAAGTATCCTTGTAGGGATGAGGCAGAGGGAGATTTGACACAGAGAAGAGGAAGAGGAAATGTGACCACAGAGCAGAGACTGGAGTAATGTGGCCACAAGTCAAGGAACGCCGACAGCCAACATAAGACGGAAGAGCCAAAGAAAAGATTCTTTGCTGGAATCTCCAGAGGAACTACGGCCCTGCTGAACTTTGATTTCAGGCTTCTGGTCTGCAGAGCTGTGAGAGAATAAATTTCTGTTGTTTTAAGCCACCCAGTTTGTGGTACTATGTTATGGCAGCCACAAGAAACTAAGGCACTCAGCATAGTGTTTGGGAGACACTAAAAAACCCGTTGCCGTCAAGTCGATTCCAACTCAGTGACCCTATAGGATAGGGTTTCCATAGGGTTTCCAAGGAGTGCCTGGTGGATTCAAACTGCCAACCTTTTGGTTAGCAGCCAAGCTCTTAACCACTACGCCACCAGGGTTTCCTTGGGAGACACTAGCATTCATTAATACAGGGAAGAATTCTGGGTACAATATTAAGCGCCTATGAACAGAAAGCTACCAGTACAGGAAAGAATCTAAGTAATTCACCCATATATTTCTCCAACTGTGAGCCCAGTGTACACATAGGTTCAAAATATTTCTCACAAACAGACATATTGATAAGAAGCAGCCCGAATCCAAACTTTAAATTGATCATGATATTGAGACACAATTCTTAGCATCATTTCTTCCCACTACTTTTACACACCTACTCAAAGATTGGTACCCAAGTTATAGCACAGTCTGAGAAAAATCACCATACCATTTGGTGGGCAATTTATATTAGTCATATAAAAATGCTCTTCACTACTGCTCTTTGACTTGGGAAGAAGCTAACACTACTGTTTCCCAGGGATGGTAAAGAGAAAACCCTTTTCCACTGCTTTCCCCAAACTGTTAAGGTGATAGGATCTCACCCAGGTGTGAGAACTCATAAACCCATTGCCACTGAGTCAATTCCGACACAGAGTGAGCCCATAGGACAGAGCAGAGCTGCCCCTTACGGTTTCCAAGGAGTGGCTGGTGGATTCCAACTACTGACCTTTTGGTTAGCAGCCAAACACTTAAACCACTGTGCTGCCAGAGCTCCCAGGTGTGAGAAGCCAGACTAAAAATAATTTAGAGTTTGTTATTAAGGTTGTGTGTGGGGGGGGGTGGGTGGGGAGTGTTATGGATTGAATTATGTGCCCCCCCAACCCCGCCGCCGCCACAAAAAGTTATCTTGAAGTCCTAACTCCTAGTATCTGTGAACATGACCTTTTATGGAAATAGGGTCTTTGAAGACGTTATCAGTTAACCTGAGGTTGTAAAGGAGTAACCAAAAAGGAGTAGGATGGTCCTAATCCTACCTGAGTGGTGCACGTATAGAAGAGGAGAAGAGACACAGAGACAGACAGGAGAAGATGGAGCTATGCTGCAGCTCAAGCAAAGGAATGCCTGGGGCTCCCAGAAGTTGGAAAAGACAAGCAAGGATGTTTCCTGGAGCTCTGGGAGAGAACATACTCAGGCCAGCATCCCGAATTCCAACTGTTGTTAGCTGTCCTGGAGCCTGCCCCCAACTCATGATGACCCCATGCACAACGGAACGAAACTCGTCCTCGTCCTGCAGCCCTCCTGTGATGAGTTGCTGACTGGATCGTTGTGACCCATAGAGTTTCACTGGCTAATTTTCAGAAGTAGCTCACGAGGCCTTTCTTCCTAGTCCGTCTTAGAGTGGAAGCTCCATCGAAGCCTGTTCAGAATCATAGCAACACGCCAGCCTCCACTGACAGAGGGGTGGTGGCTATGCATGAGATGTGCTGGCTGGACTTGAACCTAGGTCTCCCGCACGGAAGGTGAGAATTCTACCACTGAACCACCAATGACCCCAAATTCAGACTACCAGCCTCCAAAACTCTGAGACAATATATTTCTGTACTTATAAGTCACCGAGCAGCCTTAGGAAAAGAACAGCAGCCTTAGGAAAAGAACACAGGGAGCAATGAGGCAGAACCTATGACAACATCTTCCCAGGAAAAACCCTCTACCACAGGCCATGCCTCACCCAGCCTCACCCCACTAAGGCACAGGTGGCGAGACCATTCATAGAGCATTCTGCTTCCAATGCCTGAGGAGTGATTTTCTCCTTGGCTCCCACAGAAGACAGTGGACAGCACCCTTCCATTGCTTTCTTACAGCAGAGGACACTGGGTTCCAGAAACCTTTGAATGTAAGCAGGTCTGAATGAAGAAACTTGGCTAGAATAGAAAAACTCTCTTCTTAAGAGACAATTTTAGAGACTACTAAGGGTCATTTCTAGGAGTTGTTTCTTTATTAGGAAACCCTGGAGGCATAGTGGTTAAGTGTTACAGCTGCTAACCAAAAGGTCAGCAGTTCAAATCCACCAGGTGCTCCTTGGAAACTCTATGGGACAGTTCTACTCTGTCCCTATAGGGTCGCGATGAGTTGGAATCGACTCAGTGGCAACAGGTTTGGTTTGGTTTTTTACCAAGGGTCATTTCTAGGAGTTGTTTCTTTATTGAGAGAACAGGTTTGTTTTTCAATAGGCTTTCCTGATAATTATAAAAAATCATATTTACAGCAGTTTGAGCCAATTCTGTAGCATATATACTATCAATCATTATGCACATTAACGCAGCAATCTGAGGAAACCTTGGTGTTGCAGTGTTTAAGAGCTGGGCTGCTAACCAAAAGGTCAGCAGTTCAAATCCACCAGGCACTCCATGGAAACCCTATGGGGCAACTGTACTCTGTCCTACAGGGTTGCTGTGAGTTGGAATCGACTTAACGGCAGTAGGTTTGGTTTGGTTTTTACTAGTGAAACACAGGGCTTCATACCAACTCCATCTGCAGCTCCTATGTCTGTGAACTACACCCCGCTGCCATCAAGTTGATTCAGACTCAGGGCAACCCTGTAGGACAAAGTAGAGCTGCTCCATGGGGCGTCCAAGGAGTGGCTCGTGGATTCGAACTGCTGACCTTTTGGTTAGCAGCCGAGCTTTTAACCACTGCAACATGAAGGTGAGCTATAGTCAGCCAATACTGTTGGTTCTCTAAAGCAATGGTTTCTCAGGACCAGGAGCTTCTAGTTTGTCTCACTAGCAAGTTCTGTGTATCTTGACAGCCACCTAAGAAAACAATGGCAAGTACTTTTTCAGAAAACAAATACTGTGATATTGCAAAATGGATTAAGAATGAACCAAAGTAGAAGTCTGCTATAAAAGTAAGTTCCAAAGCATGGCAAGGAATTCCCTTTCAGCTTCCAAAACGGGTGAGGTGAGGTTGGAGTTTCCTCTGGCTCAGCAACTCCACTGTCCCAGGTTGGCACGGTCTCGGGAAATTTAGGGGATCACTGGGCACTTACACACAGGTGACCTCTGAGCTGGGTTCATTGTGGGTAAGTCCTCAAGGGCTATTGTGCTCAGTGCACAAGTTTGTCATCTCCAAGAACAATAGTTAAACAACTGGAACCAAACTAAGGGATGAGTATAAAACCATAAAAACTTTGGACTGGCTGGGAATCAATCTAATATTTCTCTTCTTCTCTCAGCTCTTAAAAGATTTTTGTATATGTTGGAACTGCCCTTCAGCATAGAGTTTTTTGAGTAAGCAGATGTGGATATTGTTTTTATTAGAGAAAATCTGACTTTACTTCAAAGTTATAATAAATATGGAGTATAAAGCTAAGAGAAAAAAAAGATTAGGGTAATTTTCCGTTACAATTCTAAATGCGTCCAAACATTTTTCTCTCAGAGAGCAATTAACTACTGATGTGAAAATTACCTAAAACAATAATCTAGTGCAATGGAAATTGCTCAAAAGAATCTGTGAGAAAATTTAATTGAATTTACTATAGTTTCTCTGTACTACTACTCTCAGAGGATCAGGCTTGCTGATCTGGGCTATAGAGAACAAGATCCCTGAATCTGTCAGTCAAATGTCACCCTGCTATGGTCTACCATCAAGGCCCAGAAGGAGTGATGGGAGGGCTTGCAGGATGTCCTTTGGAACTCTTGACACAGTCCTTAGGCCAAGTATGCTCTTAATTTGCTCCACTGAGGGGTGGCAGTCCAGGGGAAAAGAGAGAAGTGTATTGGCTTGTTGAAAATTTGGTTTATGATCTGCCCTTTTTCAAAGGATTGTGGGGCAGGCCCTGGGGTAAGGCTGTATCAAGGAAAACCAAGTGGTCCAGTCTGGTTTAGAGCCCATAACCCATGTCAGGTCTGAGTCAATATGGACTGAGGAGGCAGATTCACTCTAGGGATCTGAGGATGTGTCCCCATAACGGTCAACTTACCAGGCCCTTGATCTGACCCTAGGTCAGAAACATACACAGCCCCCCAGATCTGATCCCAAGGCATGTTAAAACGTCCCTGCCTCCCACTGCTCCTCTAGATTGGGCCAGCCACAGATTCTCTGGCCAGGCCAAGTCCCTGAGACTGCTTTTGAGTGGAGTGCAGGAATGGGCTCACATTTTAGTCCAGTGTTCACTCATGGCTTTTTAAACCATTGTTGTCGAGTCAGTTCCGACTCATACTGACCCTATAGGACAGAGTAGAATTGCCCCATAGTTTCCAAGGGGTGGCTGGTGGACTCATACTGTTAACTTTTTGGTTAGCAGATGAGGTCTTTTAGAGGGGAGCTTATTTAATACATGGCCAATCAGAGAAGTCCTTTGAAAATATGGTTTGGTGAGGATGGTTGAGATGTCCCAGCAAGTGAGCCCATCAAGAACAGTCTGGTGACTCGATCCTTGTAAAAATATAACGATCTCTATACTAAAGTCCTATCACTTCTATAGCATCTCATCCCAAGAGAAGTAAGAACTGCTTTTAGGTTAGCACAAAATGTGTGAGCATTCAAGGAATGTGATTAAAGGTTTGGTCACCTCAGACTGAGACACATGCCTGACAAGATACACTTACCTGAAACACAACTGATGGACTGCTCCAGGGTCTTATTTTAGGCATAATGAGCTCTTGAATCAAAGCTTTAATGTCGTATAGGAAAGAAGCAATGGTTACTCTTGTCCTCCTTAGCAACCTGGAGTCCCTGGGTGATACAAATGGTTAGCTCAGCTGCTAACCAAAAGGTTGGAGGTTTGAGTCCAGCTAGAGGTGCCTCAGAAGAAAGTCCTGGGAATCTACTTCCAAAAAATCAGCCACTGAAAACCCTACGGCGAGTTCAGTTCGACTATGAAAACAGGGGGTTGCCACCAGTCAGACATGGTTTGATAGCAACTGGTTTCTCCTTACCGACTCACTATTATGAGAACTTCCATGTCTGTCACCCTGGTAATTCTTTTTTTTTTTATTGTACTTTAGATGAAGGATTACAGAAAAAAGTAGTTTCTCACTGAACAGTTAGTACACATATTGTTTTATGACATTGGTTGACAACCCCGTGACATGTCAACACTCTCCCTTCTCAACCTTGGGTTCCCTGTTACACCCTAGTAGTTCCTACCAAGTGCAGAGCTGACCTACCTCTCTCTGGAGATTGATGTCTGCTCCCTGTAGAACCAGCTCCCGCACACAGTTCAGGTGACCAGCATAGGAGGCGACCATGAGGAGCGTAGTGCCGTGCTGGATGGAAGAGAAACAGATGAAGAGTCAGGCCGGGCCGGCGTCACATCCCAGAGAGGGTTGCTGGAAAAGACTGCAGAAACGTGAGCCAACTTAGGACACACCTCAGCTCCAATTTTCCCATAGTGATAGAAGTACCTCATGAATAATCTTATAATGCAGACTTGATGAAAAAAAGCAAGGTGAACTGCAGAGGTTGGAATTTTCAATTTAAAAACTCCTCACTTCCATTACCTTCAGAAATACAGTCCAAGTGAACCAGAGTTACTGCATTTCAAGGCGGCAGTGATGTGATGACTTCATTTTATGATTGCGATGAAACAACTCCTGAGCCAAAAAACTATTATTAATGCAGAAAATGTGTCAGATGGTACTGGTAAGGTTTCTGCATTCAGAAGTCTTTACCTTCAAAACAGTTCAGGCGAAGATGAAAGGTACTACAATGAAAGGAGATTAAAATGTGAAGAAGAAGGCGCCTTGGGGCCTACGTCTCCCTCTGGCATCAACCAACAATATAACCTGGGGCAAGCTGCTTACAATTCCTGGTGCTCATTTACTCCATCTTTGAAATGAGGGATTGGATGATTGCCAACATCTCTTTCAGCTTTAAGATTCAAGGACGTGAGGCATAGCATGTGATAAAAAACAAAAACCAAACCCGTTGCCACCCAGTCAATCCTGACTCATAGCAACCCTATAGAATATGATATAGACTCTTCCAATTAAAGTGGACTTTTGTAGTTTACAGTTATTTTCAAGGTCTTCCGAATTGTGATCGTACCTACCGCCTCTCTATGTTCAGCAGTCTACTTTTTAGGAGTGGACAACAGGAGGTACAGTTTTGCGTATGAGAAAGGCTCACCAGGTATAGGGTGATAAATGAACTTTAGAAGTTTATGTTATTTGCACCTGTGGGATTTTGTGGGCAGGCAGACAGTTATATGTTCACTCACAGTAAGATCCTGGGCAGTTTTACATAACCTTTCCAAATCTCATTCTCCTCACCTGTAAAATGGGGGAATAATTAAAGTATCTGCCTCACTAAATGAGTAAATGAGATAATTCAGGCAATGTGCTTAGTAATGTTAGATGAACTAATGTTCAGTAAATGTTAGATATTAAAATCATACTATGATAGTTCAGTAAATGTTAGGTTATCATCTAGCTTCTGTTGACTTCTGCAAATGGCAATGCTAGTTTTGAGAAAGTCTTGTTTACTATACATAAAAAGACTACAAACAGAGTCAAGAAAAGCTAATGACTTCATAGTAGTGTTCTGTGATATTGTTTCCATGCCATGTGACTATATTTGGCATTTGAATGTGAGAGCTTTATGTAGACTGTACCATCCATTATTCTCTTGGACTTTTTCCTCTGTATTCTCCAGCATTGGAGTGTCAATCTTGGTATTACAAACTTCCTCTGGAATGTAGGAAATTTTATTTAGATAGCAGATAAGAGAACCCTTGCTTTAAAACCAATCTGAACAGACAAGCTATGAATGTATCCTTTATGAAAGACGTGAGACTATCATGGGTCACACTGGTCTCAAAATAAAATTAATCATAAAAAAAAATTAATCATAAGCCAGAGGAAATACAAAGCACTCGATTTGGATATTTTAAAAAGAAAAAATTAAAAAACGGTAGACTCATTTGTTTTAAAGAAAAATGAATGAAACAAATAACAAAAGTACTTTGTAGACTGTATTTCAATTCTATATCATGTTCTATAGAGAAAATATCAGAGGTTGGGGCAAAGCAGAAAGAGAATAAAGAAGTGGTATCTGTTTACGTATTAAGCTACACAAAAATATTTCCTTTATATTCAAAACCCATCAGTTTGATTGACTTTAATTCTTTAAAGATTAAGAACACAGCATCAGGATTGGAGGAAGACTCATCAACAACCCACTATATGCAGATGACTCAAATCTACTTCAAAAGACCTCTTTAAAGTGTTAAAAAGCAAAGATGTCACCTTGAAGACTAAGGTGCATCTGACCCAAGCCACGGTGTTTTCAATCACCTCATATGCATGTGAAAGCTGGACAATGAATAAAGAAGACCAAAGAAGAACTGATGCCTTTTAATTATGGTGTTGGTGAAGGATACCGAATATACTACGGACTGCCAGAAGAACAAGCAAATCTGTCTTGGAAGAAGCACAGCCAGGATGCTCCTTAGAAGCAAGGATAGCGAGACTTCATCTCACAGACTTTGGACATGTTATCAGAAGGGACCAGTCCCTGCAGAAGGACATGATGTTTGCTAAAGCAGGGGGTCAGTGAAAAAGAGGAAGACTGACACAGTGGCTGTAACAATGGGCTCTAGCACAACTGTGAGGATGACGCAGAACTGGGCAATGTTTCATTCTACTGTACGCACGGTTGCTACGGTTGGAACTGACTTGACAGCACCTAACAAAAACCACATACATGCATGCTAAAGCTGGACAATGAATAAGGAAGACTGAAGAATTGATGCCTTTCAATTATGGTGTTGGCAAAGAATACCGAATATACCATGGACTGCAAGAAGAATGAACAAGTCTGTCTTGGAAGAAATACTGCCAAAACGATCCTTAGAAACGAGGATGGTGAGACCCTGTCTCACATACTTTGGACATGTTATCAGAAAGGACCAGTCCCTGGAGAAGGACACTATGCCTGGTAAAGTAGAGGGTAAATAAATAGGGGGAAAACCCTCAATGAGATGGATTGATACAGCGGCTGCAACGATGGGCTCAAATACAGCAACAATTGCGGGGATGGTACAGGACCTGGCAGTGTTTTGTTCTGTTGTACACAGGGTCATTATGAGTTGGAACCAACTCGACGGCACCTAACAACAACAACAAAGATTAAAGATAATTCATTCCATTGCTTGAAGCTAAAATTTAAAATTAGTTTTCATTTTAATATTATCCTAGTATCCCAGTCAATTCTAATACTTGATGTGTGAGTGTATGTAACTTTTAAAAACTACCTGTTTTTGACCAGAGGATATGGTGGGTATAAGGTAGTAAAACCTACAACAAACAAGGCAGTGAAACGCATATATTAACACATCTAAAAAGACTAAAAGAACCCTGCCATTGCACACCTCTGTGGTAAATGTGTGTCAACAGTGCATACCAGTGATGGATTGCATTAAAGACAAGCTAAGCAAAACAACGTCAAAATCGTATAAAAACAGCACGAATTTAGGAATTGAACATGAATGTTAAAACACCATATAAAGGTCTAGAGACGAAGTATTTGCTGTCATTTGTTGAAAAAGTGTGAATATGTCACACTCAAGGTTAGGAACAGTTCCCAAGAAAGCCCACTAGGCCATCTTTATATTGTAATGGCTCTCACAGGCTTTCTAGGGGATCCGGGGCCTTGGCCCCATTGGCAAGGGTAGTGATAGCCTGAGAAACCAACCACCCCCACAAGAAACCAGTCTGGAGCCTGAACTCCATGTTCAGGTGGCACATGGAGGAGGCGAATACAGTGTACAGAGGAGGTGAATACAAATACAGTGAAATGCCAGGAAACAAAGGGCTGCGCTGTTTCCAAAATCTCCTTGTCCCTCAGACACCACCAACCTGAGAGGCCCTTTCAAAATAAATGAGGTGTTGGAAATTACTGTCATTTAGAGTTGTTCTTTGGGGGTAAGGTATTATCTCTCCAGAGAGCTCCTGACAAGATGATTTTTTGTAGACAAGAAGGGCTGACCTATAAACATACTTGTGTATATTCAAAAAAGCAAATTTTGGGAACAAAATAGCTACTGGTCACCCAGCAGACAGAGAGAGTGTGAGCTCTGAGAGTAAGAGGAACGACAGATCTTTTTGATGGGGAAAGGTGCTGAAGAGGCTGATAGTGTGGGGTGCTGTCTGGTGGTAGGATGGATGTGGTACAGCCAGGTAACCCTGGGAAGTCAGGAGGAAGACCCAAGGGTGTCTGACAAGGAGTGACTTCAAGAAAGGGGGAAGCGGTCAGCCAAGTGTGGTCAGTATGGGTGAGGCAGATCTGCCCGATGTGGTACTGCTGCCCCATGAGATCGGAAAGCCACTTTGTAGATGCCCAAGACTTCAAACGGTTTGGGTCCTGGCGAGAAACAGATGGTGCATCTAAATCGGGATAATCTGAAGAAAGTTTAAAGAAGAG
Organism: Elephas maximus indicus; assembly: GCF_024166365.1. Classification (NCBI taxonomy): domain Eukaryota; kingdom Metazoa; phylum Chordata; class Mammalia; order Proboscidea; family Elephantidae; genus Elephas; species Elephas maximus. The sequence goes on from NC_064829.1 coordinate 29,802,698, forward strand.
ACTATTTATAAAGACGTGGTACAAAGAATAGTGTAGGTCCCAGAGCTGGTAACAGTGGGACTCCCTTACCAACCGTAGGCCTGAAGGTGGGAGGGGAAGTTGCGTTTCTCAAGACCTGGAGAGTGGCAGCGCCTTGTGGGAGGACATGGCAGACACGAGCAGGGAGGGCACTGGGCTCCCCAGTCTCTCTCTCCTTGCACTCCCTGTCTTGCTGCCAAAGCTGCTGTTGACCAACCCCAACTGAAGCCAGAGGGCAGGCGAGTCCACTACCGCAATGCACACTGATCAGACTCCTGGACACAGAGCAAGCTGGAGAAGGATGGACAGCGGGTCTGGAGGTGCCAACCCAAGATATCCTGCACCCAGGCCCTGCTGCGACAACTGGAGCAAACACTAATATTTCACTCCGGGCTGGCGTCTAGTTTCACTTACCAATGTGTGCAAGAAAAGCTGGAAATGGCACATCCTGTTTTCAGGGGAACAATAAGGTGCCTTTGGAAACATTTTTATTTAAATTCTAAAATCAAAACATCTCAGCTCCCTCTCTCCTCATCTGAGGCCCTCCTTGTCCCCAGAGATGTGAAGTCCTGCTGAGTACACAGAGGTGATTGCTTCTAGCTAGGGAGGGAAAGGCTTCTCTAAGTGGGGCCTGCCAGTGGGCAGTAGTATCTTTTTTCATTTCCCCTTATAATTGCCAACTAAAGTACTTATGTTTGTAAAAGGTACTCAAAGGATGAGAGAAGCCAGGCAGGGGCTTCATTTTCTCATCCTTGTAGAATTAAAAAAATAAAAAAACACTCCACGTCCATGGAAGGCCACCTTTGCTCTAAATTACCTCCATCTTTTCACAAAGCATTTGGTTTGAATTCTTTGACTTAACCCCCTTTCCTTGTCGGCATTTGCCAATTCTGCTTCCCAGTGAAGTATCTCTTCCTACTGTGGCCACCTTCTGTTCTATGCACGTAATTGTTTCATCTGTTTTCTGACTCCCCCATACATTTTTAAGGTCACTATAGTACTTTGGGAAACCCTGGTGGCGTAGTGGTTAAGTGCTATGGCTGCTGACCAAAGGGTCGGCAGTTCAAATCTGCCAGGCGCTCCTTGGAAACTCTATGGGGCAGTTCTACTCTGTCCTATAGGGTCACTATGAGTCAGAATCGACTCGATGGCACTGGGTTTGGTTTGGTTTTATAGTGCCTTGGGAAGCCCTGGTGGTATAATGGTTAAGTGCTATGGCTGCTAACCAAAAGCTCAGCATTTCAAATCCAGCAGGTGCTCCCTGGAAACTCTATGGGTCAGTTCTACTCTGTCCTATGGGGCTGCTATGGGTTGAAATCAACTCAACAGCAATACGTTTGGTTCTGATTTTACAGTACCTTGGGGAAACCCTGGTGACACAGTGGTTAAGTGCTATGGCTGCTAACCAAAAGGCTGGCAGTTGGAATCCACCAGGTGCTCCTTAGAAACTCCACCAGTTCTACTTTGTCCTATAGGGTCGCTTCGAGTCGGAATCGACTCAATGGCAATGGTTTTGGTTTTTATAGCACCTTGGGCTTTGTGAAAAGAGTAAAGCAAGTAAACACATAACGAAGTAAATAAGCATTGTGAAGGAAAATGTATTCACGCAGGGCTCTCATGCCAAGAGGGGAGAATGGCGTGCTCTTGGCATGCATGTACCGGATCCAGTCCATACACTGTCTCTGCAGTCCACGTCCACCCGGCCGCTGTTCAACAATAGCTTCAGGAGCGCCACGTTTCCTCTCCTGGCTGCCCAGAAGGCTGCGTTTGCAAGGGGGGTTTCCTTCTGCAGAAACACAATGGAACAGGAGTTTTGAACTGAACATTAGTTAAAACGACCATTTCTATGCACATATATAATACCATGCCTTTATGTACACGCAAAAAGGAGAAACTTCCAGGTGTGCTGTACCATTTGGAAGATGGCTCCTCCAGCGATCAATGATGAGCACATACCTGGTGACGGAATGTATTCTGTTTTCTACCAGATACCTAAGCCACATGTCGTTATGAAGCGGATGCCGTTGACGATACAGCATCATGAATACTCTATTTCCCACCAGTGTCCTCGCTTTCCTGCCTCTGTGTCTCTGTTCACAGTTTCCTTTTTGCTGGAAATGAATTTTCCCCCATCATTTCAAGGCCAAGGCTCTGCTCAAATGCTATTTCCTCCCTGAAACGTTCCCAAATCTCTCTCACTTCTAAACTGAGCAAAATCTCTCCCAATTCTGACCTCCCAAAGAAGTTTCCCTGCGCCTTTTCTCTGCCCTCACCATGTTCTACCTTGACTCTACCTGGCTGGGGAAATGCCTCTTTCCCCAGCACCTAATTTTCTTTGCTTCGGCTGGAACTTGCCAGAGGTTTTAGTTGAGAACTAGGAACTTTGGGCAGAAAACATTATTGTGTCCTTCTGTGGATTCTTCACTCCAGTGCTGGGTCATTTTAAAGCTGCCAAGTTATGTTGGAACCAGATCCACGGAAAGCACAGAGCTGGAAAACAGTTCTCCAGATGGGAGCGGCAGAGTTGACTGCAGTACAGTTTCCCTCTCTCAAACAATCAATTTGGATTTGTAGAGAACAGTCCGTGAGTGGCAGGAGGCCGGTGGACCAGGCAGCTCTGGGTTTCAAGCCCGGCCCCAGGCAAGTGACTTGGCCCTGGTGAGTCCCAGTTTCTTCCTATAGATGGAGGACACAGTGCCTGCCTTGACGTTTACGATCAGGATTAAATGATGTAAGTTCACCGCCTAGTGCAGTGCCTACCACACCAGAAATGCTTACAGATGCTGGTTTCTTTCCCTTCCCTCTAGCCACTTCTTTACAAAGTCAGAATCAATAGGCAACGTTAAATTCAAAGTACTGGGGCTAATAAAGCATTTTACTGGTCGCACACAGGGGAGTTTTATAATATTAAAATTGTTTAACAAAAAAATTTTTTTTTGGTGGGTTTCAAACCCCCAACTCAAAAAGGCTTTTATGCAATATGTCTTCTTAAATATACTTAAGGTATTAAATAACTATCCCTGGGCGGTGCCAACAGTTAACCTGCTTGACTGTCGACTGAAAGGTTGGAGGAGTCGGCTCCCAATCATGGCGACCCCATATGTGTCAGACTAGAACTGTGCTCCACAGGGTTTCCAATGGCTGATTTTTCATAAGTAGATTGCCTGGATTTTCTTCCAGCACCTCTGGGTTGGCATGACCCTCCAACCTTTTGGTTGGCAACTGAGCACATTAATCATTTTCACCACCCAGATACTAAATACGATGAAGAAAAAAAAATGTTTCACTAACTTAAAAACAAAAGGAAAGCTCAGTCACAGCAGAGGAGGTCAGTACTTACGGGCGGGAGGGTTTGATTTCTGAAGCCCTGCAGCACACACACCGCTCAGTGCTCTTGTGGACATCTGGAGGGGAGCTTGGTGAAGCACGCAGTGATAAGCAGATTACAGAAATATTTGGAATAGTTTCCTGGCTCATTTAAGAGGAAAAAATCACCTTACATTCCAGATCCACTGTTTGTCTTCCCTGAAGGCATAAATTTTAAGTCTCGGGAGTTTCCAAACCAAACTGCAATCACAGTATTCCCACCTCTTGTTACCGCTTCTGTACTTCTCTGCACAGGGCTGGGTCCAATTTGTTACAGCTATTAGTAATTGCCGGAATGGCAATGCAGGTTAAACTTGTACAGTAAGTCATGAAACAATGCCCTTTTAACAAAGACTGCACAAGGCCTAAATGAAATCTAGGAAGGTGAACTCGGAAGAGAATTTAATAAGCACCCTGCAGCAGCCCTGCTGGCTTTTCCTGAAACATGACAATGGGTGAGTGATAAACTGCAATTCATTTTTTAGTCATTTTGTTGGTTCACAGTGACTCCAAATACCTTTGAAAAGCCATCTGCAAACAGGAGACACCTATTGTCACAAGCTCTCCAAACAGGATCCACTCCTGTCTTTGGGATGACCTTGGGGATTTCTCTCCTGTTCTGTCTGGGCACCATGGCTTTCTACATGATTTTATAAACTGATCTTTGTGAAAAAACCATATGAGTTTATTTATTGGGAGACGGAGGCATGACAGAGCTGTCGATTAGCACTCAGGCTCTGGGGTAAGAATGACCTGGGTTCAAATCCTGGCCCTGCCACTTCCCAGTTCTGGGACTTTGGGGATCTTATTTAACTTCTCTCTGTCCCTGTAAAATAGGAATAATAATAACAGTACCTTTCTCATGTGTCTTTAGGAGGATTAAATGAGATAATCCACATAAAAGAACTCAAGAAATCGTAGTTATATATCCACAGAACTCAAAACTCTTTTAAATACTTGCCCAGGCAAATTCATTTACTTGGTCACCAGCATGTGAGGGACAGTGGCCCTGCCAGGGGCTAGGACTAGAGGCGCAAGTCGATGTTGGTCCTTGCTCAATGATTTTATGGCCCAATGGGAAAATAAATCACGTCAACAGGTATGAGAAATAATTACAGGTGCTAACACAAGGATGCAGACGTATGTGTGAAGAGCTCAAAGCAAAGAACGGTCAATTCTGCCTAAGGAGGGTCGTCAGAACAGCTCAAAGAGAGGGAATTCTTGAGATGAGTGTTGAAAGACACGTAGGGGTCTGGGTGGACACAGGGGTCCCAGGCAGAGGGGGTGGTGAAGCAAAGACACGGAGGCCTCCACCGAATTCTGGGAACCCTCACTAGCTCAGCAGGGCTGGAGCGAAGGGTGTGAGAGGAGAGAGGGCAAGAGAAGTAGCAGGGCGGGTGGTCCGGCTGACGCTGAGGCTCTGCGTGCCATGCTGTGGAGTCTGACTTTATCCTGGTGGGCTCTGGGGAGTCAATGGAGGGGGCTCTAGGGTAAGGAGGACACCTTCCAGTTTGCATTTCAGAAAGGTCCCTGTACGGCTTCAGGAGAATGGTGTCCACAAGGGTTGGGAGATTATTGCAGCAGACTGTGTAAGAGGTGACAAGGGCCTGAGCTGAGGCGACAACAGTGGGAATGTGCGGATGAGAACGGCAAGGGCAATTTCAAGAAACTAAACTCAACGGTCTTGGTCTGCGACTGTACGTGGAGCAGTGGGAAAAGGGGAGGCCTGGGTTGACCCCCAGGTTTCTGGTTTGAGTGCCTGGCTGATTGTGGTACCATTCATGGAAGTCAGAAATACTCTATGAGGGATAGATTTTGGGACAAAACGATGAGTTTCAGGTACCTATGGACATCTAGGCAGAAACGCCTAGTAAGGAAAGGTAAGCGCTCCTACCCCACTGTGGCTGTCACGCTGACCGGAGGGCAGGCATCTAGAGCTGATACTTATTAAGTACTTACTCGGCACCCAGGAACCCCTGGGTGGCCCAAATGGTTAAGCGCTTGGCTGCTAACTGAAAGGCTCGTGGTTCAAACCCACTCAGAGGCGCCTCAGAAGAAAGCCTGGTGACCTGCTTCCGGAAAGTCACAGCCACGAAAAGCCTATGGAGCACAGTTCTACTCTGCAACACGTGGGGTCAGCATGTGTCAGAACCGACCCGACAGCAACTGGACTCCGTACCACGTTGTAGGGTGTAACTCTGCAGGTCCTTGCTCCTTGAATCCTCATCACAGCTCAGTCAGGCGGATGCCGTCAGTGCCCCATTTTACAGATGAGGCTAAGTGAGAAATGGCTAGCAGGCTTCAGTGCCAGGCAGTCTGCCGCTTGAGGCTGGCCTTTTCAACCATCGCCCTGTTGTGCCTCCTGCAGAATTCTCTCCTACAGACAGCAAGGAGTAAAGCAGTGTCGGCCCCCAATGACCTCCTTCCGACCCTCCATTCCAAGCTCCTCTTCTGCCAAGATGGAAAGTCCCCCGACCTTCCTTCCCTTTGGGGTCTATACAAAGCACATTCCCTGGATAACTTCCCAATCCCCTCTGGGTACAATATGCACACAACTGTAAACAGTCTGGAGTGAAAGGGGCGGGGGTGGACAGCAAGTCCTTTCACCTGTAAAGGAATCGATGCACGTAAAATGTTTTATATAAAATGTTTAACCCACTGTGTTATTCCTTCTATACCTCTTTCTCGATTTTTCTGATCTCTGTGATAAGGCCAGCAAGTGTCTTTCAAGCTCGCTGGTTGCAATGTTATGAATAACAGCAACTAACACTGAGATTATTCCGTATCAGGCAGTGTACCAAGTGCTCCAAGTGCTCTGACTCCATTCCCAGAACAACTCCATGACATAGGTATTACTATTATGCCGAGTTTTTTAAAAATTGCAATAAATACACATGTAACAAAACATTTGCCATTTCAGCATTCTTCACATGTGCAATTCTGTGACACTAATTATGCTTACCATGTCATCCAACCACCACCACTACCTGTTCTCAAATTTTCCCATCACCCTTAACAGAAGCCCCGTGTCCCCTAAGCAAAGTCCCCCCTTTCCCCTCCCTTCCACCCACTGTGCTGACCACTAATGAGCTTTCCTATTCTAGACATTTCATATAAGTGGGATCATGTAATACCTGTCCTTTTGTGACTGACTTATTTCATTCAGCACAATGTTTTCAAAGTATTATCCCCATTTTTAAGATGAGGAGACTGAGACACAGAGGGAGCAAGTGAATTACTTAAGATCATATAGCTGGAAAGAGCCAGGATTCAAACCCAAGTCTGTTTGGGTCCAGAGACTGAAAGCTTACATCTTATTCCCTGTGAGAAAAATTGAGTATAAATGGCCACAAAGAAAAATAAACCACATATGCCATATTTTCTTCTCTTTTTTCCCCTCTACTGCCAGAATTTTGGCTAAAACACCACTAATTAGCACACTACCAGGGGTACAGGAAGGAGGAGGGAGGAAACACAGAAGGGAAACTGTTACCCGAATTCTGACTAAAGGCAAAGAGGGGGGTAGAGATTAAATTATTATTTTAAAAAACAGTTTAGAATAATGTGGATTTAAATTGTACACTTATTCAGTCAAGAGAACATCTGATTTACTCAGTAATGAGTTTCTTTGATGTTAGAGTCGGCATTAAATAAGGATGGATTTAGAAGCTACGTGAGATGTCACTGGCTGGTCTAATCCACAGTCCCTCTGCGTGCTACATATTTGAAAATTTCAGAATGCTTGATAAACACAGATAGGCCTAAAACCCTGTATTGTCAGTATCATTACACTTCTGTAAGTGATAGGAAACTGAGGAAAAAAAAATTAAGTGATATGCCTAGGGCGTCCCAGGAGCGGCTGCTGGATTTGAACTGCTGCCCTTTTGGTTAGCGCTGAGCTCCTAGAGGTAGGTGCATATGATACTAGCCATTTCCAAACTCCAGAACTCAAGACCATAGTTTTTTTTTTTTTATCTTTTAATTTTTATTGTGAAATAAAAGTGAAAGTTTACAAATCAAGTCAGTCTCTCATACAAAAATTTATATATACCTTGCTACATACTCCTAGTTGCTCTCCCCTAACGAGACAGCATACTCCTTCTCTCCATTCTCTATTTTTGTGTCCATTTGGTCAGCTTCTGACCCCTCTGCCCTCTCATCTCCCCTCCAGACAGGAGCTGCCCACAAAGTCTCATGTGTCTACCTGATTCAAGAAGCTCACTCGTCACCAGTATCACTTTCTATCCCATAGTCCAGTCCAATCCCTGTGTGAAGAGTTGGCTTTGGGAATGGTTCCTATCCTGGACCATCAGAAGGTCTGGGGACCATGACCTCCGGGGTCCTTCTAGTCTCAGTCAGACCATTAAATCTGGTCTTTTTACGAGAATTTGAGGTCTGCACCCTACTGCTCTCCTGCTCCATCAGGGCTTCTCTGTTGTGTTCCCTGTCAGGGCGGTCATTGGTTGTATCTGGACACCATCTAGTTCCGGTCAAGACCACCGTTTAAAGTCTGTTAGAAACATACATGTCCAGAAAAGACATATCTACCTTGTGGTGTAGTGGTTAAGAGCTATGGCTTCTAACCAAAAGCTCAGCAGTTTGAATCCACCAGGCACTCCTTGGAAACCCTATGGGGGAGTTCTACTCTGTCCCATGGGGTCACTATGAGTCGGAATCGACGCAAATGCAGTAGGTTTGGCTTGATTTATAGCGACAGAAGGTAGATTAATGGTTGCCTAGGGCTGGAGAGTTTGGGAGGAAATGGGGAGAACGGCTAATACGTACGGAGTTTTTCTTTTTTTTTTTGTGGTGATGGACATGTTCTAAGATAGGTTGTGGTGGTGCACAACTCTGTGAACATAAAGGAAACCACTGAACTGTGTATTTTAAATGGCGGAATTATGGTATATGAATTTTATCTCAATAAATTTGTTAAAAAAATACGGCTTTATTAATCTAAGCTGACTGGTGAATCAGAGTTGTATTGAATATGAGATAATTCACATACTCTCAGTACTTTATGAGGATGAAACACTAGTTCCTATACTTCTGGCCAAGGCACGAGCAATTTCTACCAGAAAGAGGATACATAACATTGAGATGCTTTACTTTCTTGGGTAGAACATGCTCAAAAACACTCAGATACTTATCTCTATCTAGCTAGGCTGTCCTCTAATATGGCAACCCCTCCACACCCCCCATTGTGTTAGACTTTTGGCAACCTCAGACCTAAGTAGTTGAATAGCTGTTATTAGTCAGTGTACTGGAATCCATGAACTTTATTCCACAACAAGGCTCTGACCTGTACTCTGAGTTTGCTTTTTCTTTAACAATAATTCTAACAAACGTGTCTATTTTCCCAACCAAAACAAATTACAATTTTTCCGTTGTGAAAAAGGAAATTTATTAAAAGCAGACACACTGACAGCATAACAGAGAAATAAAAAGTAGATGCAAAGGAGTCCATGTGGTTCATAAGCAAATAGGCCTACACACTGGTGACTCTGACTCATCGGGAGATCAAATTATGATTTATAATGCTCTGCTCCTACTCTTCGATCAAGATAGTTTCCACCAAACATGCAAAAAAATGTTATTTACAGGGTAGTAATTTGTGCACTGGAGCCCTGGTGGCACAGTGATTAAGCATTCAGCTGCTAACCAAAAGGTCGGCAGTTCGAATCCACCAGCTGCTCCTTGGAGACCCTACGGGGCAGTTCTACTCTGTCCTATAGCGTTGCTATGAGTTGGAATCGACTTGATGGCAATGAGTTTGATTTAATGGATAATTTGTGTACTAGCCACTGAAAGCCCTATGAAGCACAATTTTACTCTGATATACACGGGGTCTCCATGAATGGGAACCAAGTCGTCAGCAACTGGTTTGGTTTTGGTTAATTTACGTATATGAAATGTGCAAAATGGATGTCAGAAGAGACTCTGAAACTTGCTCTTGAACGTTGGGTAGCTAAAGTAAACGGAAGAAATGATGAAGTAAAAGAGCTGAACAGATTTCAAAGGGCAGCTTGAGAAAACAAACTATTATAATGACATGTACAAAGACCTGGAGATAGAAAGCCAAAAGGGAAGAACACCTCAGCATTTCTCAAGCTCAAAGAATTGAAGAAAAAATTCAAGCCGCTAGTTGCAATATTAAAGGATTCTATGGGGGAAAAATACTAAACTACAAAGGAAGTTTCAAAAGGTGGAAGGATTACACAGAATCACTATACCAAAAAGAACTAGTCCACATTCAACGGTTTCAGGAGGTAGCATATGACCAGGAACTGATGGTATTGAAGAAAGAGGTCCAAGCTGCACTGAAGGCACTGGCGGAAAACTACGCTCTAGGAATTGACGGAATACCAATTGAGATGTTTCAACAAATGGATGCAGCACTGGAAGTACTCACTTGTCTATGCCAAAAAATTTGGAAGACTGCTACCTGGCCAATTGACTGGAAGAGATCCATATTTATGCCTATTCCAAAGAAGGGTGATTCAACCAAACGCAGAAATTATTGAACAGTATCATTAATATCACACACAAAATTTTGCTGCAGATCGTTCAAAAGCAGCTGCAGCAGTACGTAGACAGGGAACTCCCAGAGATTTAAGCTGGATTCAGAAGAGGACGTGGAACCAGAGATACCACTGCTGATGTCAAATAGATCCTGGCTGAAAACAGAGAATACCAGAAAGATGTTTACTTATGTTTTATTGACTATGAAAAGGCATTCGATTGTTTGGATCATAACAAATTATGGATAACACTGCAAAGAATGACAATTCCATAACACTTAATTGTGCTTATGAGGAAACTGTATACAGATCAAGAGGCAGTTGTTCAAACAGAACAAGGGGATACTTCATGGTTTAAAATCAGCAAAGTTGTATGTCAAGGTTGTATCCTTTCACCATACTTATTCAATCTCTATGCTGAGCAAATAATCTGAGAAACTGGACTATATGGCGAAGGATGTGGCATCAGGATTGGAAAAGGACTCATTAAAAACCTGTGTTATACACATGACACAACCTTTCTTGCTGAAAGTGAAGAGGACTTGAAACACTTGCTGATGAAGACCACAGGTCACAGCCTTCAGTATGGATTATACCTCAACATAAAGAAAACAAAACTCCTCACAACTGGACCAATAAGCAACATCATGATAAATGGAGAAAAGACTGAGGTTGTCAAGGATTTCATTTTACTTGGCTCCACAACCAGCACCCATGGAAGCAGCAGTCAAGAAATCAAACGATGCATTGCACTGGGAAAATCTGCTGCAAAAGACCTCTTTAAAGTGTTAAAAAGCAAAGATGTCACCTTGAAGACGAAGGTGCATCTGACCCAAGCCATAGTGTTTTCAATTGACTCATAAGCATACGAAAGCTGGACAATGAATAAAGCAGATTGAAGAAGAATTGCTGACTTTGAATTGTGGTGTTGGCAAAGAATACCGAGTATACCCATGGACTGCCAAAAGAATGAAGAAATCTGTCTTGGAAGAAGTACAACCAGAATGCTCCTTAGAAGCTAGGATGGTGAGACTACATCTCACGTACTTTGGACATGTTATTGGGAGGGATCAGTCCCTGGAGAATGACACTATTCTTGGTAAAGCAGAGCGTCAGTGAAAAAGAGGAAGACCCCTCAACCAGATGGACTGACACAGTGGCTGCAACAATGGGCTCAAGCATAAGGATTGTGAGGATGGCACAGGACCAGGCAGTATTTCATCCTGTTGTACAAAGGGTCACTATGATTTGTAACCGACTCAACAACACCTAAACAATGACATGCACATGAATGGGAAAAATCCATTTTTTTTTCTTTTTTTTATTATTGTACTTTAGATGAAACTTCACAGAACTAGTTTATCATTAAACAGTACACATATTGTTTTATGACACTGATTAACAATCCCATGACATGTCAACACTCTCCCATCTCAACGCGGTTTCCCCATTACCAGCTTTCCTGTCCCCTCCTGCCTTCTAGTCCTTGCTCCAGAGCTGGTGCGCCCCTTTATTCTGGTTTGCTTCATGGGCCTGTCCACTCCTTGGCTGAAGGATGAACCTCAGGAGTAACTTCATTACTGAGCTCAAAGGGTGTCCAGGCGCCATACCCTCAGGGTTTCTCCAGTCTCTGTCAGGCCAGCAAGTCTGATCTTTTTGAGTTAGAATTTTGTTCTACATTTTTCTCCAGCTCTGTCCAGGACCCTCGATGGGGATCCCTGTCAGAGCAGTCAGTGGTGGTCGCCAGGCACCATCTAGCTATACTGGCCTCAGTCCGGTAAAGGCCATGGTAAAGTGGTCCATTATACTCCTTTGGACTGATCTTTCCCTTGTATCTTCAGTTTTCTTCATTCTTCCTTGCACCTGAAGGGGTGAGACCAGGGGAGTATCCTAGATGGCTGCTCACAAGCTTTTAAGGCCCCAGATGCTACTCATCAAAGTAGAATGTAGAATATTTTATTTCCTTTTTTTATATATATTGTGCTTTAAGTGAAAGTTTACAAATCAGGCCAGTCTCTCATACAAAAATTTGTATACACCTTGCTATGTACTTCTAGTTGCTCTCCCCCTGAGACAGCACACTCTTTCTCTCCATCCTGTATTCCCCGCGTCCATTCAGCCAGCTCCTGTCCGCCTCTGCTTTCTCATCTCCCCTTCAGACAGGTGCTGCCCACATAAACTCATGTGTCTGTTTGAGCCAAGAAGCTTACTCCTCACCAGTATCATTTTCTATCCCATAGTCCAGTCCAATCCCTGTCTGAAGAGTTGGCTTTGGGAATGGTTCCAGTCTTGAGCCAACAGAAGATCTGGGGACCATGACCTCTGGGGTCCCTCCAGTTTCAGTCAGACCATTAAGACTAGTCTTTTTATGAGAATTTGAGGTCTGCATCCCACTGGTCTCCTGCTCCATCAGGGATTCTCTGTTGTGTTCCCTGTCAGGGCAGTCATCAGTTGTAGCTGGGTACCATCTAGTTCTTCTGGTCTCAGGCTGACGTAGTCTCTGATTCAAGTGGCCCTTTCTGTCTCTTGGGGTCATAATTAAAGGTCGGCAGTTTGAATCCGCCAGGCGCTCCTTGGAAATTCTATGGGGCAGTTCTACGCTGTCCTATAGGGTTGCTGTGAGTCGGAATTGACTCAAAGCAGTGGGTTTGGTTTGGTTTGGTTCTTCTGCCTCTTGGGCTCATAATTACCTTGTGTCTTTGGTGTTCTTCATTCTCTTTTGCTCCAGGTGGGATGAGACCAATTGATGCATCTTAGATGGCCATTTACTAGTGTTTAGGACCCCAGACACCACTTACCAAAGTGGGATGCAGAATGTTATCTTAATAGATTTTATTATACCAAATTACCTAGATGTTGCCTGAAACCATGGTCCCCAGATCCCTACCCCTGCTACTCTGGCCTTCGAAGCGTTCAGTTTATTCAGGAAACTGATTTGATTTGATTTAGTCCAGTTGTGCTGACCTTACCTGTGTTGTGTGCTGTCTTTCCCTTCACCTAAAATAGTTTTTTGTCTAGAATGCAGAGCATTTAAAAATCCATTATTTTTGATAACTGTCCAAAATATAAATCCCTCTGGTCATCTCACCTCTCCTACAGGCTTACCCAACAGTACTCTGCCAGGCCCTTTTACGCTTGGGCTTTGGAGGCCCAAGGCTGAGGTCATATGGGCCTTTTAGGGGACTGAGAAAAATTAAAAAAATTAATCTATGGATTCAAAATCAAAGTTAACAAATATTTAATTAACTATCTACAAAGCATAATGTTTTGCCAACTTTATTAATTGCTAAATGTGGTATTCATAAAATATTAACGATACCCAGAAAGTACCAGTAGGTCTGATTTTCTCACTGTATAAAAATTACTGAATATATATAATTGTAGAGAAATCATGGAAAAATGTAAGTTGACTGGGGTACTCACAGCTAAATAATTTTAAAAGCAGTATTATGAGAATCTCTTCAAAATGTTTTACAATAAAATGTCTCCACTAGTGATGGCTGTACAACATGGTGAACTTAATATCACTTAATCCAAACAAAATCTGTTGCCATCAAGTCGATTCCGACTCACAGGGACTTTATATGACAGAGTATTACTACCCCACCCCACAGGGTTTCCAAGGAGTGGCTGTAAAATTGGTTGAAATGGCCAAGGTTTTGTTACACATATTTTACCACAATAAAAAAAAGCTTCGACTACACTTGTGGGCTGTGATGCGTGTACTATGTTTGCTATGATGTGAGGGGGATGCAGCTAGGCCAACGCCATCTTACTGGTGACTTGGCTCTCCTGTCAAATCTTCCCTCTTCACCATTTGCAACTCTAAAACCAAACCAAAACTGTTGCCATTGGGTCCATTCCTGGAAAATCAGCTCTTCTTCATCTCTAACCTGGCACAGAGTGCTCCACCGTCTTCCTGCCAAGAGTGCCCCAGCACCCCTTCACGGTGGAGGCAGAACCTCTCCCACACCAGCCCAGGGCTGGGAAATGGGGTCAGGGCCCTCCTTACCTGGCTTCCAGACCACCCCCAACCCCACTAAAAAAAACCCACGCTGGTGTACAAATCTCTGCTCCTTCAACACCCAGGCCATCTCTCCTGCTCATCCTCTACCTCACTTGGTAGTTGTCACCTCTTGATCATTCTTCCTTATTCACTAAAAATTTTGGCACCTGTTTCCTTTCTACTCACTTCAAATCCTGACCACATCCTGTCCTTTCACTTTCAAAACATCTGTACCCACACTCAACTTTACCTCCTTTCTCTTAACCCAGTGGAGGACGTTTTTTACCACGCACGTGTTCTAATTAATCCCTAACGCTAATGGAGCCTTGCTCTTGCTCTCCACCCCTCCCACACCCTGAGTAATTCACACACTCACTCAACTCAGTCAGCCCCTCTACTCCCAAGCCTTCTCAACCCTGCTTATCATCATTTTAATAAGTTTTTTAAATTGAGATAATCCACATACCATAAATCCACCCTTTTAAAATGTACAATTCAGTGTTTATTAGTTTCTCCATAAGTTGTGTGACCATCACCATTACCTATTCCAGAACATTCTTATCACCCCAAAAAGAAACTTCAGCAGTCATTCCCCGCTTCCCCAGCCCCTGGCAGCCATTAATACACTTTCTGTCTCTATAGATTTGCCTGTTCTGGACATTGCATATACATGGAATCACGTGGCTTTTTGTGTTAGGCTTCTTTCTCAGCATAGTATATTCAAGGTTCATCCATGTTGTAGTATGCATCAGCACTTCATTCTTTTTCGTGGCTCAATGATATTCCATTGTATGGATATACCGTATTTTGTTTATTCATTCATCAATTGATAGACATTTGAATTTTTTCTACTTTTTGGCTATTATAAATAATACTGCCATGAACATTCACAAACAAGTTTTTGTGTCGACATGTGGTGTGGGATTGCTGAGTCATCTGGTAACTTCATGTTTAACATTTTAAGGAATGGCCAAACTGCACTATTTTACACTCCACCAGCAATGAATGAGGATTCCAATTTTTCCACATCCTGGTCAACACTAATCACTGTCAATCTTTCTGATAATAGCCATTTTAGTGGGTGTAAAGTTGTATTTCATTGTGGTTTTTCCTAATGACTAATGATGGTGAGCATCTTTTCATGTGCTTATTGGCCACCGTGTATCTTCTTTGGAGAAATGTCTACTGCATTTAGATCCTTTAGCCAGGTTTAAAGTGGGTTGTCTTTTTAATACTGGGTTGTCTATCATCGTTTAAAGATGCTCAAGTTTCTACCATTTCAAAGCAAACAAACCCTCGGTCAGCTCCAGATCACTGCTGCAGCCACTCACTACCATTCTTTATCCCCTTTTCTAGGAGAATTTCTTAAAAGAGTTCTCTACACTTGCTGTTTCCACCCACTCATTTTTCAAGCTGTTGCAGTCTGGCTTCTGAAGCCAGCACTTCATTGAAACTGCTCTGGGCAAGGTCATCAGTGGCTGCATTGTTACTAAATCCAGTGGACATTTTCAGTTCTTAGATTATTTGGTTTCTCTTAAGTATTAACCCTGAGGCCCTCCCCATGTTTACTGAAAGGCATCTCAGTGACCTGACCTCACATTCTCCCCAGTTTTCTTATTCATATCTGGCTGTTCCTTCTCAGTTTTCCTGGTGCGGTTCTCTTATTCTGCTCTTTCTTAAATCCTGATCTTTTTCAAGATTTTGTCCTCAGTCCTCTTTTCCACCTTTACACGGTCTCGCTGCGCAACAACTTCACTCCTCTGGCTTCAATTACCACTTAGCACTGCTGATCCCTAAATCTAATTTCTATTTCCTGCCTAGACTTTCTTCCTGGACTCCGGTATGTGTATCTGTCTAGTTATCATCTCTACTTGGACTGCCATCCCATCATCGAACTTTTTATGTCCTCAGTCCAATGTGTTATCTTCATACCTCTGGTCTTCCCTAACTCAGCTCATGACATCAACTCCTGAATTCTATTTTAAATAGTCACAGTCATTCACATTTGTCTACTTCCTTCCATCCTTGCTGCCTATGCCCTGGACCAAGCCAGTACTACCTCCTAACAAGATAACCACAGCGTCCTCCTGATGGGTTTCCCAGCTCCACCCTCTTCAAAGTGTAGCCAGAGAGATCTTTCTAACATGCAAACCTCTCCATGTCACTCCCCTGCTTACATGAACGACCGCCAGAGACAGTGAGGCTTACGGTGGCTGGAGCCAGACACACTTGGCTTTAAGTTGTGACACTAATAACTAACTGGCCGCAAGGCTGTGGCGGTTGTTATTTCGCCTTTATGCCTTAGTTTTCTCATTTGAAGAAAAAAAGAGTACCCAGCCTTCGTGAGGATTGAGATGATACACGCGATGTCCTTGGTTCAGAATCAGCACATTTTAAGTGCTCAACGGATTTTAGCGGTTTTTTAAAAATTAAAACCTTTAATTGGGGCAAATCAATTACCCTCACTTCCATTCTAAAAGCTGGGGATTAAATGGAACGACTTTAATTAGTTCTTTTTAAGCCAAGACTCCTTTGGACACTGAAGCCTGGTGCTCAACTGCAGCTGCACTGCGCGCTAGTCACACAGTTTCAGCGTCCAAAAAAAGTACTGTGGTGCGGTAGTGAGCAGTGGATGGATGCAGCTGGAATTCCGGATAAGGCCTCACAGGGACTCTGGCTCGCAACTGCGGCCCCTGCCACGGCGCGGCCGCTCTGCGGCGGAAAAGCGCTGACCACGGGCTTCTCCGCGCCTGGGCCGGACCTGTTACCCCAGCGGGTGACCGTCCCCGCGCCCCATCGCCCGGCAGCCAGGCGCACCGGACCTGCGGCCACGAACACCGCAGCCTTTGGGGCACAGCCGCCACAACCTAAGCACAAACGCGCGGACCCACGTCGGCCCCTCCTTTCCCTCGCCGTCCGCACCCCACCCTGCGGGCCCCGCCGCTGCAGGTCGGCCGGCCAGCCTGGGACACCCCTCCCGGTCCCCGCGGCGCTCACCTTGAAGGACATCCTGCACATGACCGCGAAAGCCGCTCCTCCGCCGCCGCCCCAGCGGCACCCGGCGCGTCTCCGGCCCGGGGGCGTTTTCGCCTTCCCTCCCCTCAAGTTCCGCAGACGGGTCGCCTCCGCGCGCCGCGCGCTCCCGCCGCCGGCCTGGCCGCCGCCGCCGCAGACAGGCCGGGGCGGACGGGCGGGGCGGGCGCTGGGCCCCGAGCTGGGGGCGGGAGCGGGGAGGGCGAGCGCCTCGTGCGCCGGCCCCGGGCTCGCCTCAGGGCGCCCCGCGACAGGCCGGGTGCTCTGTCGACAGTTTACACGCCACGCACACACGCCCGCCACACACAAGCGGACACGCGCACACACCCTCACGGCACAACCCCCTACACACCCACCACACCCGCCACACACACACACGCCACGCACCACACACTCACACACACCACGCTACACACACACCACACCCCCCACACCCCACAGTATACACACCACACACTCACGCACCACACTACATGCATACCACACACTCACACGCACTACACCCCCAACACGCCCACCACTCGCACACACCACACTACATACATACCACACACATACACTCACACACACCCCACACGCACTCTCCCCACACACATCCTCCAAAAGAGCCTAGTCTGCCTCAGATGCTTCTCAACCTTCATTACAGCACACATTAAAGAAAAAAAATTACAAGGATGTAAATAAAAAATGAGAAAAATTCACGCATTATCCTACCATCCTTTCAAATAGCTGTTTTTATTTTTGTATTTTCTGTCTTTCTTGGTTTTGTCTGCTATTCTCTTCGTTTTCTAAGAATCTGATTTTTTGTCCGAGGGAAAAAATCTGGGAAGCAAAACTTTTGATGGCACAAGTGATGAGTAGTGTTTTCATTTTTGAAAGTGAAAGGCAAAATTTGAAATACAATCATAACCCCTCTTTTTTAGATGACATCAGTCACCTCTTGGCGTTAGGCTGCACACCTGGAGTATTGAAGGAGCTGTCCCCTTGCTCACCCATGCTGCTGGCTGCTTGCCCAGTGGTGGTTTGGGGCAAGTGAAAATGGAAGAGTGTATTAGTTTCCTAGAACTGCCACAAAATAGGTGGCTTAAAGCAACAGAAATTTACTCTGTCATAATTCTAAGGGCTAGGAGTCTGTGCTGTTGCTCCTTAGGAAGCCTATATTGGAGGATCATTCCTTGTCTCATCCAACGTCTGGTAGCCCCAAGTGTTCCCTTGGCTTCTGGCAGCATAACTCCAGTCTCTGCCCCTGTCTTTACATAGCCATTCTCCCTCTGTGTACCTCTGCCTCTGTGTTTCTTCTCCTTTTTTTAGAAGGACACCAGTAATACTGGATAAAGTCCAGTCTACTCCAGGATGACTTCATGTTAACTAATTACATCTGAAAAGACATTATTTGCAAATAAGGCCATATCCACAGGTACTAGGGACTAGAACTTTTTGGGGGACACAAATCGATGCATAAAAATAAAACATTGTTTTTTAAAGTATAAAAGGCAAAAATAGTCTTTCTGGAAAATTCCAGTGCTAAAGTAAAAGCTGCTACTCATAAGGAACATTGTCTGATATAGTGCTAGAAGATGAGCCCCCCAGGTTGGAAGGCACTCAAAAGATGACTGGGGAACAGCTGCTTCCTCAAAGTAGAGGCAACTTAATGACATGGATGAAGTAAAGCTCTTGGGACCTTCATTTGCTGATGTGGCACAACTCAAAATGAGAAGAGACAGCTGCAAACATCCATTAGTAATCGGAACCTGGAATGTACAAAGTATGAATCTAGGAAAACTGGAAATCATCAAAAATGAAATGGAACACATATAATGCTGAAACGGACTGGTATTGGCCATTTTGAATCGGACAACCCTATAGTCTACTATGCTGGGAATGACAACTTAAAGAGCAATGGTGTTGCATTCATCGTCAAGAAGAACATTTCAGGATCTATCCTGAAGTACAGTGCTGTCAGTGATAGGATAATATCCATATGCCTACAAGGAAGACCAGTTAATATGACTATTACCCAGATTTATGCACCACTAAGGCCAAAGATGAAGAAATAGATTTTTATCAGCTGCTGCAGTCTGAAATTGATTGAACATGCAATCAGGATGCATTGATAATTACTGGTGATTGGAATGCGAAAGTTGGAAACAAAGAAGAAGGATCGGTAGTTGGAAAATATGGCCTGGTGATAGAAACAATGCCGGAGATTGAATGATAGAATTTTGCAAGAACAGTGACTTCTTCATTGCAAATACCTACTTCCACCAGCATAAACGGCGACTGTACACATGGACCTCGCCAGATGGAACACACAGAAATCAAATTGATAACATCTGTGGAAAGAGACGATGGAAAAGCTCGATATCATCAGTCAGAACAAGACCAGGGGCCAACTGTGGAACAAACCATCAATTGCTCATATGCAAGTTCAAGCTGGAACTGAAGAAAATCAGAGCAAGTCCACGAGAGCCAAAATATGACCTTGAGTATACCAACCAAAAAGCAAACCTAGTGCCGTCAAGTTAATTCCCACTCATAGCGACCCTATAGGACAGAGTAGAACAGCCCCATAGAGTTTCCAAGGAGCACCTGGTGGATTTGAACTGCTGACCCTTTAGTCTGCAGTCGTAGCACTTAACTACTACATCACCAGGGTTTCCGATCTTGAGTATATCCCACCTGAATTTAGAGACCATCTGAAGAATAGATTTGATGCACTGATCACTAGTGACTGAAGACCAGATGAGTTGTGGAATGACATCAAGGACATCATCCACGAAGAAAGCAAGAGGTCATTGAAAAGACAGGGAAGAAAGAAAAGACCAAGATGGATGTTAGGGGAGACTTTGAAACTTGCTCATGAACATCGAGCAGCTAAACCAAAAGGAAGAATTGATGTAGTAAGAGAACTGAAGAGAAGATTTCAAAGCGCGGCTCGAGAAGACAAAGTATTATGATGACATGTGCAAAGAGCTGGAGATAGAAATCCAAAAGGGACAACACACTTGGCATTTCTCAAGCTGAAAGAACTGAAGAAAAAATTCAAGGCTCAAGTTGCAATAGTAAAGGATTCTATGGGGAAAACATTTAACAACACAGGAGGCATGAAGATGGAAGGAATACACACAATCATTATGCCAAAAAGAATTGGTCGACATTCAGTCATTTCAGGAGGTAGCACGTGATCAAGAACCGATGGTACTAAACGAAGAAGCCCAAGCTGCTCTGAAGGCATTGGCAAAAAACAAGGCTTCAGGGCTTGACGGAATATCAATTCAGATGTTTCAACAAATGGATGCAGCGCTGGAGGTGCTCACTCACCCATGCCAAGAAATATGGAAGACAGCTTCCTGGCCAACTGACTGGAAAAGATCCATATTTATGCCTATTCCCAAGAAAGGTGATCCAACCAAATGCGGAAATTATAGAACAATATCATTAATATCACACACAAGCAAAATTTTGCTGAAGATCATTAAAAAATGGCTGCAGCAGTATATCGACAGGGAACTGCCAGAAATTCAGGCTGGATTCAGAAGAGGATGCGGAACCAGGGATATCATTGCTGATGTCAGGCGGATCCTGGCTGAAAGAAGAAAATACCAGAAGGATGTTTACCTGTGTTAAATTGACAATGCAAAGGCATTTGACTGTGTGATCGTGACAAATTATGGATAACATTGCAAAGAATGGGAATTCCAGAACACTTAATTGCACTCATGAGGACCTTTACATAGATCAAGAGACAGTTGTTCGTGTAGAACAAGGGGATACTGATTGGTTTAAAGTCAGGAAAGGTGTGCGTCAGGATTGTATTCTTTCCCCATACCTATTCAATCTGTATGCTGAGAAAATAATCCAAGAAGCTGGAGTATGTGAAGAAGAATGGGGCATCAGGACTGGTGGAAGACTTGTTAACAACCTGCGTTATGCAGATGACACAACCTTGCTTGCTGAAAGTGAAAAGGACTTGAAGCACTTACTAATGAAGATCAAAGACCACAGCCTTCAGTATGGATTGCACCCCAACATAAAGAAAACAAAAATCCTCACAACTGGACCAATGAGCAGCATCATGATAAATGGAGAAAAGATTGGAGTTGTCAAGGATTTCATTTCAATGGGATCCACAATCAACAGCCATGGAAGCAGCAGTCAAGAAATCAAACGCTGCATTGCATTGGGTAAATCTGCTGCAAAGGACCTCTTTAAACTGTCACCTTGAAAAGATGTCACCTTGGAGACTAAGGTACGCCTGACAAAACCCATGGTAATTTCAACCGCATCACGTGCATGTGAAAGCTGGACATTGAGTAGGGAAGCCCGAAGAAGAATTGACGCCTCTGAATTGTGATGTTGGCAAATAATATTGAATATACCATGGACTGCCAAAAGAACAAACAAATCTGTCTTGGAAGAAGTACAACCAGAATGCTCCTTAGAAGCAAGGACAGTGAGACTGCATCTTATATGCTTTGGACATGTTTTCAGGAGGGATCAGTCCCTGGAGAAGGACATCATGCCGGGCACAGTAAAGGGTCAGTGGAAAAGAGGAAGACCTTCAACGAGGTGGATTGACATGGTGGCTGCAACAATGAGCTCAAGCATAACAACGATTGTAAGGATGGCGCAGAACCGGGCAGCATTTCATTCTGTGTGCATAGGGTCACTATGAGTCAGAACCGACTCGACGGCACCTAACAACAACAACAAAGTAAAAGCACTTGAAGTAACAGGACATCTCACCCCTCACCACTCATCCCTCTCTAAACCTGTTTGTGCTTCCTTCTGTCTTCTCAACTGAATTTACAATGGATAAGTTAAAAGTTAAAAATACAGCTACAAATAAAAATAAAATATTTATCTCTTATGAATAAATTGTATTACTTTGTGTTTGAAATAATTTTGAAATAAAAACATTGCAAAATTTGATAGAAAATTCTAACTTTTAAATGAAGAAATATAAAAATTTTTCCTTGCCTTGAGTGTCCATGGATGAACCAATTTTGAAGTTGCCACATGACATTCTTACATAAGATCAAGATGGGAGGTTTTGCTTTGACGTTTTTGAATGTTGGGGGTAGGAAAGAAATAATATTTTGACTGTTTTCTATGTACCAAATACTCCTATGCAGTGGGGTATTATGCCCATTCCATAGATGAAAGAATGAAGGTTATGTGAGATGAAGTAATTTCTAACGAGTGATAGGGCTAGACTTTTAATTTTGTGTGACTCCAAAGCTCATTATTCCCTTTCCACCACCACACTTGGCATTCACAATTGTTTTTAGCAGCGAGTCTCTGGCCAGGCTGTTGATGGGCTTCTTGTCAAAGTCACTGGAAAGAATGTGCCTGCACACCATCCCACAGACCTAGCTAAACTCGCCTTCATAAAAAAGCTCCCAAACAGAACAAAACCCTCCTGATCATGGCCAGACAACTCCTTCTCAAATACTCTACTCCCCATTGGACCTAACCCATGAAATTAAACCTGTACAGCCTGCTCTCCCTCTCGAATAATTTTTCACTACTCAACAAAACCCCTCCATCTTTGTCATAGGATTCTCCCTCCCATCCCAATGGGTCTCTTCTTTCACACCTCTTCTGTCTGCTCTAACCCAAATCTTGACCTACGTACCGTCTTACTCTCTCCTCAAGTTTCCCTTCCTCTTCCCTGCCCCTCACTCATCTCTCTCCCAACCTTGCTGAGCCCCTGCCCTATAACTCCATTCTGCGCCCCATCTAGGGACGGATTAACCAGAAAGCACAGTATGTACCAGCTTACAGGAAGCAAGATATGCACGGGCTTAATTGTGCTTACTTACTAATTTGTAGTGGAAATTTCACCTGGGTTTCACCAATCAGAAACCCAGGTGAAATGGTGTACTACAGATTAGTAAATAAGCACAATTAAGCCGGAGCATACTTTGCCTGGAAACTCTGATGGCATAGTGGTTAAGAGCTATAGTTGCTAACCAAAAGGTCAGCAGTTTGAGTCCATCAGGTGCTCCTTGGAAACTCTATAGGGCAGTTCTCCTCTGTCCTATTGGGTCGCTATGAGCTGAAATCGACTCAGCCGTAACCGGTTTGGTTTTGGTATACCTTGCTTAAGCGTTTGGCTGCTAACCAAAAGGTCAGCAGTTCAAATCCACCAGCTGCTCCTTGGAAACCCTATGGGGCAGTTCTACTGTGTCCTATGGGGTAACTATGAGTCAGAATTGATTCAATGGCAAAGGGTTTGGTTTTTGGTTTTATACCTTGCTTGTTGGGTAATCCGCCCTTGATTCCACATGGTCAGGTTTTCCTCATGATTTCTGTTACTTTCGACCCCCCTAATAGAGTTTAAATTCTTCGGGGCCAGACCTTGTGTCTTTTTTTTTTTTTTCTCCAGGGGATTTTTTATGTCTGGAGATGTAACAGATGGTCAAAACTTACTAATTGTTGATTTATTGGAAGATTCAAGGGATTGTGTTTTCCAAAGCTGCAGTCAGAAAGCCCACCACTCTTTTCAGAGATATACACTACTCAGACACATAGACATCTGTGATAATCTCTAACTACACCATGTTCACTGCTGTCTTCTGTTGACACCAGCACAGAAGGCGGCTCTGACTGTAGGTGTTGGCCTCGATGTTTTACTGCGCCAGTTTATGCTCCAGCAGGACTTGTGCCAGACAGAATTGTGAAGTAGGTCAGGCTGCTCTGAAACCTCGTCCTCCCGTTTTTATTGTCAGGCCCCTTTACCCCAACTAAGATCCTTCCTGGACATCTTGTTTGTATATATTCCTTGTCTACTTTCCCACCCCAAATCCCTGAGCTGACTAACATAATCTCCCCTTACCTATTGGAACTTACACTAGATGAGACTCTCTGGAATGGGAAGTGTATCAGCCACAGTGTTGACTAACCTACCCCCGCATCCATTGCCCCCTTTCTTTTCCCTGCCAGAATACCATATTTGCTTAGGTAGCTACCATACTCCACCTGGCACTGAGCTTCAGGGGAGCCCAGCCCTTCTTCTGTCCAAGGCCTTCTGGTTGAATCTGGTAATAGTGCTTGGGTTGTTGTTGTTAGGTGCTGTTGAGTCAATTCCAACTCATAGTGACCCTATGTACAACAGAGCGAAACACTGCCTGATCCTGTGCCATTCTCACAATTGTTGCTATGTTTGAGCCCATTGTTGCAGCCACTGTGTCAATCCATCTCATTGGGGGTCTTCCTCTTTTTTGCCAACCCTTTGCTTTACCAAGCATGATGTCCTTCTCCAGGAACTGGTCCCTCCCGATAGTATGTCCAAAATATGGTGGACAATCACACAATACTGGGAATCATGGACTAGCCAATTTGACACATATTTTGGGGGGACACAACTCAATCCATAACAATGACTGTCTGTAAGATCAAAACTCACCAGTTGCATGTAAGAAATTCAACTGTTGCAGAGAGAACTGAAACTGTGTGAAGCAATACACGGTATCCTCAATAGTATCTTTGCGGTGAATACCTTGTTGCATTACACAGAGCTATTTTTTTTTTTTTTTTGAGGACTTCCCTTCATGTAGGCTGACAAGCTAACATCAGCGAGATTCAGAAAAACTCAAAACAGGGCAGTTTAGGTTTAGCATCTGTGGGACTGGCTTCTAGAAAAATTCATCGACTACTGACTCTTACATGGTCCTCTATAAATACCATTTCTCTTAAGGCATTGAAGAGCTCAGAGTTTGAGGTTTGAGGTTCATTCTCCAGCAGGTACTTGGAGCACAGTTTGCTTAAGAGTGAAGTCAAATCTTGAAAACAATTAGTAGAACTGGCAATAGGATGATACTCCCCTAGTATAACAGTTAAGGAGCCTGACATTAGCTTAAGCAGGAGACCACCCATGCCACCAGGAAGTAGGTCCCAAAAAGAACCCAAGGCAGGATGCTCCAGAGTACTAGTAGATGTGGAGTGCTCGACTACATACAGGACATCAAGTAACCATATGGCCATCAGGTCTCATCATAAGGTAAGGTGGGCCCAGCAACAATCCATCATAAGATGGAGGTAGTGCATCTGGGATCAAATATGAGCAGGATCAGAGGACACGTGCAAGCCTTCGTGAGCAGATGGTGCAGACCTGCATGTCGTCCTCCGCTTTCACACAAGCAACTCTCCCTCCGCTCACATCTGTTGTATGGGGAATCCCTCAGGGCAAGCTGATGGAGAAGGGAAAAGCTTGAGCTTGGTTCATGACCTTCCAATTAGAATGGATTACATTAAAAAAAATAATAATAAATTTTTTTTTTTTTTTATGTATATGGGTGTAAGCTGAAAATGAATGGTGGCTGCACTACTATCCCACTCATGCGTGGCCTTGAAAAATAGAGCTTCAGGTGGAGGACCTGAGCATTTACTTTGTATAGAAAGAGAACTGGCCCAAGGTTAGACTACATATGGATTCATAGGCAGAGGTAAATGGCTTGACTTGGTGGTAAGGTCTTAGGAAGGAGAAAGATTGGAAGACTGGGGACAAGGAGCTCTGGTGTATAGTCATGCATGTAGACATATGGGCATATACCTGCATCACCATTGTATTTTGGAAGTAGATAACTTGCATTCTAGGTTTCACAGGTTCACAGATGGAGAAGAATTTTTCCCCAGAATGGAATATATCCAGATTTGCACTCATGTCTGATGTGTATATAAAAAAAAAAAGGCCCCAGGGATCCCACCAGTGTGGTGGCTCGGACCTGGGAAGCAGTTCCCCAGCCAATCAGTGTTTCACAGCCTGTCAAGGAGAAGCAAAGATGGCACATAGGGCCAGGTATTTGAGAGAAAGGAGGGGGAGGATGTGAGAGATCGAGAAGAAACCAAAAGAAGTCAAAAAAAGCAATATCAGCAACAAAGAAATGGCACTGAAGGAGCCAGCTGGTGTGGACAGGGCAAATCCAAGGGGCACGAAGCTGGCGCCTCCTAAACGAGTGACTGTGGTCTGCTGGGAAGCGGTAGAGACCAAGCAGGGGGCAGGAGGGTGGGGGGTGGGAAAGTGTGTATCGCCAGTTACTGGGTGCTCTATCTCCTGCTGGGAGCTCCGTGAAGCTGCTTTCCTGTACTCCCCTTCCGCAGCTCTCCAACAGGAGTCCAATATTTAGATAAGATTTTTGACTTAAAGTTGATGCTGGAATGAGTTAAAACTTTGGGGGTATTAGCGTTGAGTGAATATATTTTGCATGTGAGAAGGACATGAGTTTTTGGGGGACCAGAGTGTTACGGACTGAATTGTATTCCCCTTCCCCAAGTTTATATTGAAGTCCTAACCTCTGGTACCTGTGAAGTGACTTTGTTTGGAAATAGGGCTTTTGAAGATGTTATCATTTGAGTTAACATGAGTACTGGAGTAGGGTGAGTCCTGATCCAATCCGAGTAGTGTCTTCTTAGAAGAGGAGAAGAGACACAGAGAGACAGAGGGAAGAACGAACGCATGTGATAACTAAGTTATACTAAAGCTGCATGTCAAGGAATGTCTGGGCTACCAGAAGTTGGGAGAGATGAAAAAAGGATCTTCCCCTACAGCAGATAGAGAGAACAAGGCCCTGCCAACACTATGAGTTTGGACTCCTAAAAAAAAAGACTCCTAGCCTCCAGAATTTTGACACAATAAGTTTTTGTTCTTATAAGCTACCCAGATCGTGGTATTTTTGTTACCGTAGCCCTAGAAAATTAATACAGATTTTGTAATACAGATTTTGTATTGTATGTTAATGTTCAATGGAGAACATCCACCACAAGAGAGGCACTACCAAATAGACAAAACAACCCAACCAATTGACATCAACAAGTCTCTGTCACCAGCCTCCCCAGTGCTGGCATGATGGGCACATGGGTGATGTCACGATGGTGGCAGGGATGGAGGTTATGAATGGGCCCAACAGCATGGGCTCCCACTTACCAAGCCTGATTTGGCAACTACTGTCACTAATGCCTAACATGCCAACAAAAGGGACCAATACTGAGTCCCCAGTATGCTATCATTCTTCATGGAGATCACCTGGTCAACAATTTATTTTGGCAGGAATAGACACATATTCCAGGTGTGGGTTTGTCATTCTTGCCTGTGGGGCCTCAGCCAACGCCATTATTCAAGGGCTTCTGGAGTACAGAATCCCAAATAACATTGTTGCAGACCAAAGGAGGCTCACGATCATGGTATCCAATGGTCATATCTTATACCTCGTTACCCAAAGCTGGCAACCACTTGAGTGTTGGAGCAGCCTGTTGAAGGCATAGCTAAAGCATCAACTTGGAGATGATATTTTAAAAGCACAGGGTACAATCCTCCAGGAAACAATACACAATCTAAATCAAAGACCTCTCTATTGTTTTCTATGTCTCAGATAGAAGAATTATGGGGCTGGGGATTAAAAAGTAGAAGTAGGAGTGGTCCCACTTATCATTACTCTCAATGATCAACTTGGGGAATTTGTATTTCCTGTTCTTGGAACTCTAGGCTCTCCCAGTTTAGAAGTCCTGGTTCTCAAAGGAGGAACACTTCCACCAGGAGACACAGTAATAGTCCAATTGAACTATAAGCTATGGCTGCTGCCTGGGCACTCTAGATTCTTTGTGTTTAGAGGCAGCAGGTGAGAAGAAGAGCCACCATCTTGGCAGAGTAATTGACCAGTTGGTGCTGATTATCAGGAGGAGGTAGGGCTACTCTTGTACATAGGGGTAGGAAGGAATATGTGTGGAACTGAGATGCTCCATTTGGTGCCTCTTGGTATTTTCTTATCCATTTTTTGAAGGTAAATGGACAAAGGAAGCAATTGCAGCCTGAGAAGTACATAGTGACCAGGGCTCAGACCCGTCAGTGATAAGGATCTGGGTCACTTACCTGATAAGCCTTTGAGATGCGCAAAGGTGCTAGTGGTGGGTGAGGGAAATCTGGAATAGATAGCTGAGGAGCGAGATGGTGAGTACCAGCTGCAGCCTGAGACCAACTGTAGCAGTGGGACTGTAGTAGGTGCTACCAACTTTCCTCTTCTAAGTTTCCCCTGAGAAGAGGGGCTCACCAGAATCTTAGAGGAGCTGCTCCCAGCACTTGATGAAGAAGTGGTTCTAAGTGTGCAAGGGGTAGACTGTGGGGGACACTGGGGTCCCCCGACCGGACCCTCCTTCAGAAGGATTTGTTATCCCAGCCACATACGCTTTTGGTAGATAACTCAGCTGCTAGGCCCTCCAAGGATTGCCTCAGCTGCAGAAAGCCACCTCGCCCAAGGTCATACTGTCTTCCCAGAGCCCATATCCAATGACTGGTTGACGTGGGTACAAAGGCTCAGCCTGCTTGCCCCTACTTGATACTATTCTGAAGGATCATAGTATCAGAAATGCACCTGGGGGCATCTGAGGCTATTGTTGGGTTTAGGCTACATCCCAACTTTCTCTATGCTCAATCCTACTTCCTTCCTTCTACGGTATGAATCCTAAGAGCAAGCCCTAATAAACAACTTGCATGCTAACCTCTGTACCAGAGTCTTCTTCCCAGGGAGCCTAACCTGCAATAACTTCTTTCCAGAAACCGGACACATATCTCAAGTTTAGGTCTCACTGTGTAGTAGGTCCACACATTGTAAGTTTTCTCTTATAGAAATGACTATTACATTTTAAATGTTCAAATATAGCAATTTTTATTCTAGATGATTGTCATACTCCAGAATATACCCCAAGAGGCCTTAATGACATACTCCACATAATTCAGACGTTTTAATTTCCCTTAATAACAGAAATGTGTGCCCCATATATAACACTTTGAGAGGGCCAGGGTATCACAGAACAAAGGAAGCTAATAACCACATGCTGCAAGCGCCAAACTTTGGTGAAAACTTGCTGTTGCCTGGGCACCTCCTCTGCTCTGAAGACAGAGCGAGGCTCAGCAGCTGTAGGGAATACCAGGTCTGTTTAACGGGTCCACACCATAAAACTTCTCACAGTTGGCAGTTTATGTTCTAGAATCCCAGGAAGGGAAGAGCAGAGCTCTTCCAAGGCACAAATATAAAATTTGGGGGATAGGATGTGCCTGAGATCGTGGTATCTGTTCTAGGCTGGAGCTGGGTTTGTTTCAGGGAGGAGCAAGGAAAACAAGAACAACAGCAGCAGTAACAACTGCAATAACCACCACAGTGAACTGAAACAACCAATGTGCCAAAACACAAATGTAGTTTTATGAGAAATCTGGAGCATCATTACCTATAAAAAAAATTTTTTTTTTTTTTTTTTAGCTTAACAAAACTACAACAGAACCCCCTAGATTATCTTATTTGATATGGCAAATAGGACAAGGGAGAATCAGCAGAAAGAATTACAAAATATTATCAAGCATGTCTTAAAAGCATACTGTGAGGCAACCAGAATGTTCCTTAGAAGTGAGGATGGTGAGACTTCAGCTTGTTTACACTGGACACACCACCAGGAAAGACTAATTGCTAGAAGAGGACCTCATAGTTGGTACAGTAGAGGGCCAACAAAAATGGGGAAGCCCTCAATGAGATGAACTGACACAATTACCTCAACAATGGACTCAAACATACCAATGATCATGAAGATGGTGCAGCTCTGGGCAACATTTTGTTCTGTTATACCTAAGACTGCCATGAGTTGGAGCTGGCTCTATGGCAACTAACAAGAACAAATGGATGGTTAACCTCTTCCAAAATAAATCCATCTGTGCCTCCATTTCCAGAACCTGCCGTGGTTCCTGGTATATGATAAGCATTAGGTGTGTTGCCAAGTTAAGAGCATGGACTTGGATCTCAGGCTGAATGGGGCTGGATCCCACACCTACCACTTACCAGCTTCCTAATCTTGGGTGAATTATTAGGTCGAGCCTATTTTAATTGACATTTTTGCAGGTCAAAATTGTGTACATATGAGCAGTTTCATATGGCTTAACCTAATACTTAACCTCTCTGAACTTTCGTTTCTCATCTGTAAAGTGGAGATAATAATATAATCTTCGTTGTTGCGTTGGTGTGATAATTAATTAATTTAATGCACTTAAAGCCCATAACATTATGCCTGACACATGGTAACTAGCAGTTAAATGCTCACTATGATGATGACAACAATACACATTAATTGAATGAATCAGTGCATCTTGAATGGAAAACAACTAAAAATGAATGACATTTTTACCCTGACGAAAAGGACTCACTGTAAAGTTTTATATGTGATATTAAGGGATGACATAGTGGCCATTGGTATGCTACATTGACTTTGTAGGGCCTTTTAATTGTAAGTTCAATGCATTGTAAATACTGCTGTTGATTCAGCTACTTTTTCCTCTGATATCTCAATCCATTTTTAGTCTCCTCCTCTGACAATCTATTCTTCTGCTGTCATATCTTTGGGAAAGAATGTTCTTTTGGAGCTCACTTGGGAAATTGTGTTTTTTTTCCAATCGCTCATTGATTAGTTTATAATAGTCGTGCATATCCTCTGCCTGCTTGCAGAAGCACTCTTTCTCCGTTTTTGAGTGGGGTATCAGGATATTGATGTCAGGCGGGGTACCTGGCGTAGGGAGTCCTTGTCTGGGTGGTTCTGTGTGAAGACTTCACTGCCCTCTCTTTCTCCAGGGAGGAGGGCCACACTAACATAGAGGAATGTCGCAGCTACCCTCCAAGCAGCAAATAACCACCGGTTACCATTGAGATTCCGACTCATGTGACCCCTTGTGGGCCAGAGTAGAAATGAGCTCCATAGTGGTTTCCATGACTGATTGTTTGGAAGTAGATCACCAGGCCTTCCTTCCAAGGTGCCTCTGAGTGGACTTGATCAGCCAATCTTTCAGTTAGCAGCTGAGCGCATTAATCATTTGCACCACCCAGGGACTCCAGCAAATAACCTTTCATGCCTTTTTTACTCTTTGGATTTCCATGTGCTCAAGTAATTTTGCTTGTATTAACCATCATGGTGATTTAACAAAATGTTAGATTTCCTCCACCTCGGTGTTGGCACTGGCCCATTAAATGCTTTGTGGTTTAAAACTCGTAGTGAAGGAACAGTGGACTAACCACTGGCATAATGACGCCAGCCTTGGGAGCCTTAATCATCACCTGGCCAGTCATCTCAATCTTTGCCTGAAGTGTTTGATTTTCACTCGGATGTTTAGCATTATTGTGTAAGTCAGTTTCCTTACCTTCCAACATTTGTTTAAGGAGAGTCTGGGTGAATAATTGGAAAGTACCCTTTCATGCATCTGGCACTTGGGAATAAAAACATCTATTATGGATTGGCTAAGGAGAGATGCATCGTAACCGAAGCTGCCTCTAGCATTCTGCTGAGTGTTTAAATATCTACGCAAGAGAATTCACTCTTAATGTACTTGGGACTCCAACTGCTGACCAGCTGAAATTTCAGCCCTTCCGTTTTATGACCAGGCAAAAGTGTAAGTCAGCACATACGCACAGACTTAGTTCTGATTTGCAAAGCTGGCACTTATTTTGCTTAATCTCCAGTGGAACCAAAACCATTTAAAAGAAGCTAGCTGAGTTTGGTCCTTACGGAAAATGCAGTAGAAGACTCCCATGCTATGGAAATATTCTCAGAGCCTTACATGGGAATAAGAGTAGAATTCAAACTTAATTTTGTTTGTGGAGAAAATAGATACTCTTCCCCGGTGGGAAAAGCAGAATATAATAATACTTTTATTGACATTTGAATTTGGGGGCCCTTGATTGGCGATTATATAGTAATGTATCAAACTATATCTCGAGTATATTCCAAGTGTCACGTGAGCCTTATCCTTTTGCTGAGCGTTCCTTGGCGAGCTTCCTACAGCTCAGAGGTAAGATAGCAGCCTGGGGTTACAGGAACTCCAGTGAAGCTGAACATTAGATTGTGAGCCACATACAGTGAGAAACCATGTTTGTCTCATTGGCTCTGTGACCCCAATGCCAAGCCCAGCGCTTAGCATATAGTCAGTGCTCACAGAGTATTTTTGAATGAATCAGTAAATTCTCACAGATTATCTGAGGATCCAAGAGCTTCTCAAATATGGAATCAATCCTTCTGATGCTCTTTAATAAGATTGGGAGTGATGTTTATGTGGTTATTCTCTTATTCAGGAATCTCAGACAGGTGGCCACTAGCTTGTAAGTCAGGCTATTGGGCAGGCAATGATAAAGAACATAATCCTGTTTTTGCATGAGGGTTACTGCCTTATGGAGCAACCATGGTGGCTTCACTGAAGGCAGAGCCTCCCCACCTCATCCTCCAAAGACCTCTCATTACTTGTTCTCAACATGTGGTGGAAGTACCTGAAGGGCCTGAAAGTTATTGTTAAGGGACCATGACTCCACCTTTGTGTGTATCTGTGTATGTTTTAAATTAACTGATACTCCGTATGTGTGCGTTGGGGTAAATGGGAAAGGCTCTTTGATTTTTAAGTTGAACAAGAGAACTTGTGCTTGCATAGGACACAAAGGTGCAGCTCAAACTAAGCTGCCGTCACAGCCCTTCATTGTGCTCTACTGGACTTTTATGTCATTGTAGAATTCCCAGCTCCCTTAGCAAGTGGAATGGAGCTGAAAAAGGAACCATGAACCAAAACTGGAAGGGTGTTGGAGAGAAGTCCAAGTGATTCCTTTGAAAAGAGAAATATCAGCAGAAGCTCAAAGAAGAGCCACAAGCAAACATGGCTCCTAGATAAACCGGTTTTTTCTCATAACATCCACCTACAGGAGATGCCAATATTATGACACCGTGGTGATGTGCCAACCCCAGGAAGGGTTGTTCCATAGGCAAGTCCTGTCAGCACTAGGGCTCAGAAGGTGGCCTAAGGGCCAGACCCAACTGACTCAATCCTGGGCTAGTCAGGCTCACTGAGGGGAAGGGATCTAGGGAGTTCCCAAGAGGAAATGAGAGGAAGAAGCCCAGAGGCAGGTGCTGTGTCCAGGGGGTCTTGGGGAAGACAGTAGATGGTGGCCGGACAGACTAGAGGAACAGAGGAGCTTAGGGGCAGGGAGAGTTTCCTCCCAGACTCCTCATAGGCCTTCTAAGACCCCAGGGCTCTGGTAAGGTTAGAAAAAAAGTGGGCAGTAGGGAGCTCTGTGTAGCAAAGGAGGTCAACAGGAAGAAGCTGAGATGCATCACAAAGGACTGATGCTTAATGGTGAGAGTAAAGCAAGATTTCAGGTTTTGAGAAATCAGGATCTTAGGTAGGCTTGTGGTCAGGAATTCAGGCACAATTGGTCAAGACCTGTTACTAGAGCTGGGGCATAAAAAATAACAACAGTTAGCTTTAATTGGAGACATGCTGTGTGTGAGCATTGCATTGGGTCATTTGGAATTATAACTTCATTCAGTAGTCACAAATCTTATGATATGGGTAAAATTAGCATCCCAGTTTTTCAGATAAAGAAAGTGAGACTGAAAGCGGTTAAGTATTTTGCCCAATGTCACAAGGTCACAGCAGCTAGTAGGTGGAGGAGATGGGGCTTGAACTCAGGTCTGCAGCTTTAGAGGCTGCCAGCTTAACCAGGGAGTCCTGGCGGTGCAAGTGGTTAAGCGCTCGACTACTAACCGGAAGGTCAGCAGTTTGAACCCACCAGCCGCTCCAAAGGAAGAAGATGTGACAGTCTGCTTCTGTAAAGATTTACAGTCTTGGAACCCCTGTGGGGCAGTTCTTCTCTGTCCTATAGGGTCGCTATGAGTCAGAATCAACTTGATGGCAATGGGGGTACTTGATGGCAATGGGTGTACTCCGTGGCAATGAGTTTGGTTTTGGTGTTTTGGGGCTTAACTACTGTGCTGCACTGCATAGTGGAAGCTTGGTTCCGACAGCGTGAGGGCCAGGTGAAGGGAGGTGTACTGAGCACCAACTGGGAGTGGGACCATCCTTGTGGCAGACACTTCCACGTACATTATGTCATTAATCTTTGCAATATCCTTGTCTTCATTTTTTTTTCTGTTGAAGGATCTGAAGCACGTACAGACTAAGTGTATTGCCTAAACTCACACAGGAAGGAGGCAATAGCCCAAATTAATGGGACTGGAGCACATGTTGGAACAAAACGAGCAGGAAGATTGCCCTGAGGCTGATGTGCCATGGGGAAGAAAGAGGCCTAGGAATTAAGGATGCGACACCTGCTATACATCCAGGTTTCCATAATTCAAAATCCTAGTTAGTAAAGGTCCTCTAAGAGAGAAATTTTGAAGATATACAACTTCAAGCAGTATTATTTCCTGACAAAGTTCAGGGAGTGGTTTTTTTACCTAATATGACCCAATGATACATTTATCCTTCATAATGGATGACTCACGGATTAGTCCTTATAGTGAGTTCCTATTATTAAACCAACTACAGTACTTTGCATCCGTCTCTCTGTTCAGAAGCATCTAAATCAGTAGGCCCTATAATGGAGTACGTGAAAACTAATTTTCACTTTAGCGTATGTGTCACGCCTTTTGAGTTGTCTATATTTGGGTACGATTACTCATACCAAACCAACGGAATTAAGCAGGTTATTTCATGCCCTTTTTAAAAAGGTTTTAAAACTCTAACTTTTTCATATTTGTTATATGCACAGTCTAGTGAATGGTAAAGATTTAACATAGTATTAGGGCACCATAGCATTATCAACTATCAAGTCACAGGAAACCCTGGCAGTGCAGTGGTTAAGAGCTACAGCTGCTAACCAAAAGGGCAGCAGTTCAAACCCACCAGGCACTCCTTGGAAACTCTATGGGGCAGTTCTACTTCCGTCCTATAGGGTCGCTATGAGTCGGAATTGACTCCACGGCAACAGGTTTGGTTTATCAAGTCACAGCCAGTGACAGATGTTTTTTGAGCATCCACACTACCTAAGTTCTGAGGTTGGACTCGTAGGTCATTTAGAAAGGTCATTTAAACCAATGTTTTTCTAACTTTCTGTGAAGAAGGACCATGCAAAAAAAATTCCAATCCATTGTTGAAGCATATTTTGTAATATACAATATGTTCACACAGTGACACATGGTTGGGTGTTACCGCAACATCAAATTGCTAATAAAGTCTCTAAGATTTTCTAAACACAATAGCCTCAATAATGGACTCAAACGTCCCAAGATCATGAAGATGGTATAGGACCAGGGCACATTTCATTCTCTTAAACATAAGGTTGCCATGAGTTGGAGATGACTCAACAACAACTAACAACAACAACCAAGTCTCTAAATACTCTCAACTTTTGTTCTTTTGTGATTGCAACAGTAGTCCATGGACAGCAGGTGGTCTGAAAACCACACTTGGAGTAACACTGATTTAAACAAGGCAGGACCACACTCAACAGATGAAAAACTAGGTTTTGCTGCTTTTTCTTTCAATTTTTTATTCCTTATGCTTATCATGCTTGTGGATATACCTGATGAAACTACTAAGGAAGCTTTTTGCTTCAAGGTAAACCATGCTTTATTCAATTTAGAAACAAGGGAGAAATGCTTCCTTCAAAGGCCAACCTATCAAAGATACATAAAGAATGAAAGGAGAAAATATAACATACGACACCAAGCTGAGGGGGAAAAATAATGAGGCCAAGTCTATGCTTGAAAGTGAGAGTCACAAATGGTGAAAATGCACCTTCTCATAAACCTACGACTCTCACAGATGTATACAAAAGAAGTATCTGACTGTAGAGTTCACATAACTATAGACCGGGAAAATCTATTTTTGTAGAATTGTCCTTTCTGGCACTATTCTTGATGCCGTGGCAGAAAGCATATTCACAGGAAAAAAAAATTTTTTTTTTTCTTGGAATGAAGTTAACAGAGCATCTAGGCAAGAGTAAAAAACAGAACTTGAGACTCAAGAGAGCAAATTTCATTTTTCCCTAGATACTTATCCAGGACCAAAAGCCAGAAAAGAAGAAAAAAAAAGAAGAGATAAGCTTAATTTTGTCTTCTTAATGACATAAAGTCAGGTTAGGAGCCCTGGTGGCACAGCTTGGCTGCTAAGCGAAAGGTTGGCAATTCAAATTCACCAGCCGTTCCTTGGAAACCCCATGGGGCAGTTCTACTCTGTCCTATAAAAAATTTTTTTTTTTTTTTTTTTATAGGATCTCTGAATTGACTATACGGCTATGGGTTTTTTTTTTTTTTTTTTTTTTTTTCTTCTTGTTAGGACACTAAACCAAAACCAACCAAACTTATTGCACTTAAATTGATTCCAATTCATGTAGACCCCACATGGTTCAGAATAGAACTGCAACCCACAGAGTGTTCAATGGCTGGGATCATACGGAAGTAGACCGGCATACTTTTCTTCCATGGCACCTCTGGGTGGGCTTAAAGCACTAATTTTCAGTTAGTAGCCTAGCACAAACTCTTTGTGCCAGCTAGGGACCTTATTAATATTATTAGTCCTGCTAAACCCAAGAAAACCCAAGGCAATATTCCAACATAATTGTAAAATAAAATCAGTCTACTTATGCTCTGAGAGGAGAAGAGTCAAGGCTTGTCAAGATACATGACCCATATAATAGATTAGTTTTAGGGCTTTGGTTAACTTTCTTCTTTACCACTGAAAAATTCATTATGAAGGTCTTCTTTCTCTTTCCTTATATCTAGAAAAATTACAACAAAAATAATTCTATCAGATGTATTAGTTAAGACAGCACTGCTGTTGTTTGGTGCTGTTGAGTAGAATTTTGACTCATAGCAACCCCATGTCACAGGGTAGAACTCCCCCACAGGATTTTCTAGGCCATAATCTTTACCAAAGCAGATCTCCAGGTCCTTCTCCCAAGGTAACACTGGCTACTTTGATAGATAGCTCCCCAAATCTCAGTGGCTTAATTCAATGAATGCATATTTCTCATTTACCTAACAGTTCAATACAGGTATGTGTGAAGTAGCCTTTCACATGATAATTCAGGGACCCAGACTGGGTCCAGCTTCTGGCTCTGCCATCTCCTAGGGCCTTGGAGTCCTTTACCTCCAGGCAGGAAAAGAGATAAAGCATGTAGTATCACAGAAGAGGTTTTTAATGGACCACATCTTCTCAATTTTCATTGGCTCAAAATCAGTCACATGGCCCCATTTAGATGTAAGAAAGGCTGGGAAATGCAGTCCTAGGGCATGTAGGAACTGCTCAGGAATAACTTTACACTATGGGAGGGGAGTACCAGTCCTTGGTAGGCAGCTAATCATTTTGATCACATTAGGCTAGATTAAGACTTTTCTGTATTTCTTTTTTTTTAATCTTCTCAAATTATTTACATACTGTTGTCTCTGAGGGAGTCCCTGGGTGGCATAAACAATTAAGCACTAGGCTACTAACTGGAAAGGTTGGCGGTTCAAATCTACCCAGACGTACCTTGGAAGAAAGGCCCGGAGATCTGCTTCCAAAAGATCACAGACATTGAAAATCCTATAGAGCACAATTCTACTCTGAAACACATGGGTTGCCATGAGTTGGAATTGACTGTTTCACTCCCATCTCCCACCACTTCCTCGGGCTCCACACAACTAGATGGTGCCCAGTTACCACCACTTACTGCTCTGACAGGGATCACAAGACAGGGTCCTGGGTGAAGCTGGAGAAAAATGTAGAACAAAATTCTGACGGGAAATAAAAAAAAAAGACCAGAGTTACTGGTCTGACAGAGACTGGAGAAATCCCAAGAGTATGGCCCCCAGCCATCCTTTTAACTCAGTAATGAAGTCACTCCTGAGATTCACCCTTCAGTCAAAGATTAGACTCAGTCTGGTGGAGGCTGTAGTACTTGTGGTCCATCAATCTTTTGGACTAATCAATCTTTCCTGTATGTCTTTGGTTTTCTTCATTCTCCCTTGCTCCAGACAATGGGGGACCAGTGGAGTATCTTAGATGGTCGCTCACAAGCTTTTAAGACCCCAGATGCTACTCACCAAAGTAGGATGGAGAACATTTTTTTAATAAACTATGTTATGCCAATTGAGCTAGATGTTCCCCGAGATCATGGTCCCCAGCCTTCTGCCCAGTAATTCAGTCCCTCAGGGAGTTTAGATGTATCTCTGGAGCTTCCATGACCTTGGCAGTACAAGTTGTGCTGGCTTCCCCAGTATTGTGTACTGTCTTAACCTTCACCAAACTTACCATGTATCTGTTGTCTGGTTAGTGTTTTTCCCTCCCTCCCTTCCCCTCCCTTATAAAGGGGTGACAATTGGTTTAAAGTGACTTCAGAAGATAGCTTTAGCTCAAGAGTTGGTTAATTGTTTAATTGCCTTAAAGTGACTTCAGGGGATAGCTTTAATTCAAGACTAGAAGAGCAACTCAGGGCCATAGTCTTGGGACTGCCCCAGACTCAATAGGTCTAGTAAGTCTGAATTTTTTTTTTTACAAATTTGAAGTTCTCGTTCACATTTTTCTCCCTTTTTATCAGGATTTCTCTATTATGTTCCTGATCAGAATGTTCAGTAGGTAGCCAGGCACCTTGTAGTTCTTCTGGTCTTGAGGTGGAGGAGGCAGAGGTTCACATAGGCTGTTAGTCCTATAGTCCAGTTCCTTCTCTGATTCTTGGGTTTTCATCTTTCTCTTTGCTTCCAGATGAATAAAGACAAATAGCTGTATCTTAGATGGCTGCTTGTAAGCTTTTAAGATCCTCGACACTAATCACCATACTGGGAAGTAGAACATAAACTTTAAGAACTATATTATGTCAATCGACTGAATTGTCCCATGAGACCACAGCCCTAAGACCCCAAGTCAGGAGAACTAATTTCATGATTTGACCGGTTATTTCTAACTAGTATCAGTATCTGTAGCCCCTCTTTTATTTGGTTGCTGTTATTGTTGCAGAAGCGTACACAACCTAGCACTTTACCATTCATCCCTTTTCCCTTCGTACAGCTTATTGACATCAGTCATGCTGTGCAAACTTCTTCCATATTCAGTGCCAGCTTTCCCATTTCTATAACAAAAAGTGGCTACTACCTAAGGAGAACTTCTCTCTCTTCCCCTCAACCCCCAACCCTGGTAACCACTAACGGACGTTAGGTTCTGTGTATTTACCTATTCATGTCATTTCATGAAAGTGAGAACATGCAATGTTTTTTTTCTTCCCCATTTTTTGATTGGGTTGTCTTTTTGTTGCTAACTTGTAGAAGTTTTATGTATATTTTGGACATTAGATCCTTATCAGATACGTGATTCCCAAAGATTTTTTCCCAGTCTGTAGATTCCTTTTAATTCTTTTGTTAGTCGTTTGATGAGTACAAGTATTTACCTTCCATGAGGCTCCAATCATCTATTTTGTCTTCTGCTGCTCGTGCGCTTATTGTTGTATTTAATCTATCATTAAAGAAAGCTACTACATAGGGTTTTCAATGGCTTATTTTTTGGAAATATATTACTAGGCCTTTCTTTGTCATGACTCTGGGTGGACTCGAACTGCCAACCTTTCATTTAGCAACTGAGCATACTAACTGTACCATCCAGGGACTCCAAAACACTATATAGTGGCATGTGTTTATACTGTCTTTATCCTGCTACCTTTTGTGGTCATGGAGACAATTAAATGTGGTTCGTATCCTTAAACTTAGGGGGACCAAAAAGGGAGAAATGCCGAAAGAATTCAAAATGATATTTTAGAGGCTGCTTTCTAATTTCTACTCCAAATCCCTGCCAAATGAATTACCAAGCTTCATGTCAAGAGATGAAGGCTCTATTCCTTAAATCCCCGCTAAGCCTGAGCAAGATGATTTAATTCCTTGCTCCTTATTTTTGCTCATTCATGAAATGAGAATGGCTTTCACCCACTTAGTACAGAGAGTAACTTTGGATTGATAGGAAAAAATTTCATCATAAAGGAAAGGTGCCATTACACAGCTGCAGGCTTTCTTTTATCCTAGCACTATTGCTTGTAGCAACACACACCTTGTGTGAAAGAGAAGACACCTCCTAATAACAAATGTATAAAATTACCTGCCCTGCCCAGTTGCATATTTCACATAAAGGCCGAACAGGAGTATATGAAGCAAGAGCTGGAGAGGAAATTCATGCAGATGGAATGTGAATTCTTCGTAGGGTCATTGGCAGACCGGAGTACCGGCAAGTGCCCTAATGGGAGAGACCAGGGAAGGTTCCAATCAAACGTGGGATCTCTCCGTAGTAAGCCCAAACACTGCATATAACCAGGCTGAGAATTCCACTCAGTTTTGGTTAACACTGAGGATTCAGAGCTCAGAAGATGAGCCAGAAACAGGCTAAAAAGACAAGTGAGCAACACTACTTTGCAGACAGCCCTTAGCTCAAGAGACCTGGAGTTCAAGGACCCACAGGACCTGGAGCAGGGGGGCCACAGAGGAAGGGAATGGGGGTGAGGTACATTGAAATGCCCCATCAGGCACAGGGTTGGATTTGGGGTACCGTTTGGTGGTAGTGAGGATTTGGGCAAGCCCCTTAACCTTGATTTCCTTATTTATAAACAAAAGTGAGTAATGTTAGATTTGGGTTTCATGATGCCCATTTTTTTTTTTTTTTAGGGGCATGGGGTAAGTTTCAGTTTTTCAGAGTAACTAATGGAAACCAAACCAGCTAAACCCACCGAGTCAATTCTGACTCATGGTGACCTCGTGTGTTACAGAGTAGAACTGTACTCCATAGACTTTTCTTGGCTGTAATCTTTACAGAAGCAGACTGCCAGGCCTTTCTTAAGACCATGGCACTGCTGGGTGGGTTCAAACCACCAACTTTTAGGTTAGTCATTGAGCACAAACTATTTCTATCACCCAGGGACCCTAATAATAGAAGCCCTACTTTTATTTAGGGTATGACAACTTAGGTTGATAGAAGCACGGTTTCTTCACTTTGGGCTAGAATGATTTCGGCTCAGCGTGGTTGTGAAGTTCTATAGGTCTTTAATAACATGGAAGACTATTTGTTAAGAAACACAGTTGGTGAAATTTTTTCAAAGCAGCAGGTCCATAGGAAAAGAGTTAGAATTTTTTTGATGATAGAATGGTTGGGATCTGAAAGATGCTTTTGGTCTTGTGGTTTTCAGTGACACTAACCAGCTGGGCAGCCGAGCTTTACTTATTGTCTAGTTCCCCTGGTTTTCAAGGGCAAAGCCTCACCAGGAGTGTGGTATTACAGTAAGTAGAAATGCCTTTAGCTTTCCTCTTTATTTTTCTATTTTTTTTGGCATTGTTTTTGTTGCCATTTGTGATCCACATAAACCTGTTGGTCTAGAACAGCATCATTATTTTCTCCGTGAAGTGATGATGAAAGAGAAAAACTTCTGCAACCTACTTCTAAAGTGAAACCAAGCCAAAGGCAAGTTGCAGTTTAACAACACAATTTTAAGAAAAATAGTACTAATAAGCAGGCCTCAGGACTTCTGATGAACAGAAGGAAAAAGCTGTCATATTGGGGAGGGTGTATAAATAGAAGGAGAAGGGAAGAGAAACCCATGCTTTCACTTCAAGGACCATCACTGTGGGTATAATGTTAGGCCCATGACTGTACTAGAGAGGCATTCTCGGGTTTGATTATGTTCTTACAAGACATAGTGGGTTTATCACCCTGGCATGCCTGGGCTCTTGCCTCTAGGGTGATTCTTTTCAACAATGGCGTGGCAAGCTGTGTTTCTATCTTAAGATCTAAAGGCATAGTGATGCATGAATCACTTCTGAAGTATTGGGAGGCCAGCCAACACCCAAATTCATTTGTGTGAGTTTGGGTTTGTTTACATGTAATTTTGCACGTCTGTTGCACCCACCTCTCTCCCCTTAACCCTTTGCCATCGAGTCAATTCCAACTTATAGTGACCCTATAGGACAGAGTCGATCTGCCTCATAGGGTTTCCAAGGAGGGACTGATATCTAGGGCTGAGTAAATCAGTAGCCCCTCTTGTGCTCAGGACATTTCTGCAGCTGTCACACCACAGGTGGCCTCATTCAGGTGACTTTTTCCTCTGTTCCCCCAGAATCCTCCCAGGAATATGAACTGGGAATCAGAAGTCCTGCAACCTGCTTATTAATCCAATGCCTCTTAAAATGTGGGCAAGTAATTTAATTTCTTTAAACATCCTTGTAACCTGCCATTGGTCAGAAAAGACTGCCTTAAACTAGCCCAAGCCAGATTTGGCCTACCCCACATGCTCAGAAGGGCCACTTGTGACCATTAATTGACCTCAACAGAAGGCACAGCAACAGGTGGAATGAATCAGAAGGAAAATCATCACCCGGACCCCATTCTGAAGCAAGAGGTCCAACAAGAACCACGTCACCTCCTGCTTCTTGGCCGCCCTACGCATTCCTTCTAGAATTTTCCCTTCCCAGTACGTCTGCATGGCCGCCATCTTGATGTCCAAATCACATATAAGCCCTGCTTTTTTTTCTCCCCATAGCTCAGGGGGTCGGATCTGAGGAACTTCCTCCTGGCTCCTTGCTCTGCCCATTGCAACGAAGTTACTTTTTCTTTCTCAAAGACAAGTGTCCAGATTTTTGGCAGGTCTGAGCACACCAGACAAGGACACACCTTCCCGGGTTCAGCAACATCTTCTTCCACGTTAAAACATAACAGCACCAATCTTCCTTTAAAAAGACAAATGTGCCTTATATTTGCATCTTGCTTTAGTGTTTAAAAGCACTTGCTCATACATTCCTTCATTTAAATCTGAGAGCAGCATTCCTCTTCCCTGCAAAGTATCGTTCTTGCCATTATT
This sequence comes from Elephas maximus indicus, assembly GCF_024166365.1. Classification (NCBI taxonomy): domain Eukaryota; kingdom Metazoa; phylum Chordata; class Mammalia; order Proboscidea; family Elephantidae; genus Elephas; species Elephas maximus. The sequence continues at coordinate 29,845,297 of NC_064829.1, forward strand.
AATCTTTATATCTCCAGTGTCTAAGCCTGTGGAGGGTATGTGCTCCCTGGATGTTTGTTTCGGATACACAATCTTTAGAGAGATAACTTTACTGGTAAATATTACCTTCAGATATGTAGTTTTTATTTGCTCATCTTTAATGCTGTTCTAAGTGGGCAAACACACTTATTCCTCTATGACATCACGAAGTTATTTTTAAACTACAATTATGATGCGAAGTCATCTGACTAGGGAATGAAATAAACACATCAAAGAGAAATATAGTTTTGTATGATAATGTAAATTTGCATGCTATGCTATTGAATGTTGCCTTTTACAGCAGGATACAAAGTGCTATAAGGAAAAAATCTTGATTTGACTCTCCAGATGGTCAGCTAGGCCTCTGCAACTTCTGATATCATTAGAATATTTGAATGAAACGGCCTGGCATTGTGCAAGAGTTACTTTCATGTTTGCGTATTAATGACATAATTTTGGAATCTTTGCCATTTGTTGAATGTTTTCCTTCAAATAATCTTGGGTTTGGAAAGACTTTGAAAAGTATGTAAATCTGCCTTACTCACATTGTCTCAATCTTCTTTCTCCAGTTTATGAAGGACTACCTGAACTTGGGAAGCCCTGGTGGTGTAGTGGTTAAGAGCTACGACTGGCCGCTAATCAAAACATTGGCAGTTCAAATCCACCAAGCGCTCCTTGGAAACCCTATGTGGGGGTTCTACTCTGTCCTGTGGGGTCTCTATGAGTTGGATTCACCTTGACAGCAATGGGGTTGGGTTTTTTTTTTTTTTGGTTTTTATCTGAACTCAGGCAGGACTATTCCAAGTAGTGCTGGGCTTTTGGTCAGTTGATTTACTAAAATATTAAAATAATTCTTATTAGGGCAAAAGCAGTATAGGTTCATTACTGAGAAATTTAAAAAATATAAATAAAATGAAAGGAGGAAATAAACAAATAAAAATATCCCCTCTCTTCATTCCATTCATTGACTCTTGAACATCTTGGTACAAAGCTTTCAAAATCTGCTTTCATACACACACACACACACCCACACACCCACACCCCCACACCCCCACACCCCCCCACACCCCCACACACCCCCACCCCCACCCACACACCCTCCCACACCCCCCACACCCACACCCACCCACACCCGCACCCACACCCACACACACCCACCCACCCACACCCACCCACACACCCACACCCACACACCCACACCCACACACACACACTTAGACACCAGTTCATATATGCTTTTTATCTTTACAGAATCAATTCAACAGCAACTGGTTCTGGTTAGTTTTTGTTTTTTTTTTTCAGTTCTTCAAAAATCTTTTTTATAATAGCTTTATTAAAAGATAATTCACATGCCATGAATTCATCCTTTTAAAACTTACAATTTTTAGTACTTCACAGAGTTTTACAACCATCACCCCTATCTAATTCCAGAACATTTTCATCAATCACTTCCCTGTGGAAAAAAAAAAAACACCAAAAAACACCAACGTCCATACCCATTAGCAGTCGCTCCCCGTTCTCCCCACCCTCCCTCCCCTGGCAATCACTAATCTACTATGGGTTTGCCTGTTCTGGACATTTCATATAAATGGAATGTGGCCTTTTGTGTCCGGCTTCTTTCACTTAGCATAGTGTTTTCAAGATTCATCCACATTGTAGCATTTATCAGTATTTCACTTGTTTTTTAAGGCCACGTAATATTCTGTTACATGGATATACCACATTTTGCTTATCCATTCATCAGTTGATGGAAATTTGGATTGTTCCCAATTTTTGGCTATTATGAGTAATGCTGCTATGAACATTCATGTACAAGTTTTTGTGTGTATGTATATTTTCAATTCTCTTGACGATATACCTAGGAGTAGAATTGCTCAGCCACATGGTAATTGTTTCATTTTTTTGAGGAACTGCCAAAATATTTTCCAAGGTGGCTGTGCCATCAACAAAGTACACTGTTTTTAGGTGTGTCAAGTTGGTTCCGGTCCTACGCAAAACAGAAAGAAACACTGCCCAATTCTGTGCCATCCTCACCATCATTTCTATGTTATAGCCCATTGTTGCAGCCACTGTGTCCATCCATCTCATTGAGGGTCTTCCTTTGTTACTTCGACCCTCTACTTTACCAAGCATGATGTCCTTCTCCTATGGTCCAGTTGTGAAGATTTTTGTTTTCTTTATGTTGAGGTGCAATTCATACTGAAGGCTGTGGTCTTTGGCCTTCATCAGTAAGAGCTTCAAGTCTTTTTCACTTTCAGCAATCAAGATTGTGTCATCTGCATATCGCAGGTTGTTAATCAGTCTTTCTCCATTCCTGATGCCACATTCATCTTCATACAGTCCAGCTTTTCAGATTATTTACTCAGCATGCAGATTGTATAAGTGTGGTGAAAGGATACAACCCTGACACACCTTTCCTTATTTTAAACCATGCAACATCCCCCTGTTCTGTTTGAACCACTGCCTCTTGGTCTACGTACAGATTCCCATGAGCACAATTAAGTGTTCTAGAATTCCCATTCTTTGCAATGTCATCCATAATTTTTATGATCTACTCAGTCGAATGCTTTTACATAGTCAATGAAACACAGGTAACCATCTTTCCGGTATTCTCTGCCTTCAGCCAAGACCCATCTGACATTTGCAGTGCTATCCCTTGTTCCAAATCCTCTTCTGAATCCAGCTTGAATTTCTGGCAGTTCTCTGGCAATGGACTGCTGCAACAAAGTATGAGCGTTCCAATTTTTTCACATCCTTACCAATGCTTTTCATTATCTAATTTTTTTGATTATAGCTGTCCTAGTGTGCATGTAAAATGATCTCTCATTGTGGTTTTGATTTGCATTTCACTAATTTCCTATTGATGTTGAGAATTTTTTCATCTGTTTACTTGTCATTTGTATATATCTTCTTTGGAGAAATGTTTATTCAAATCCTTGTGCATTCTTAAAATAGTCATTTTATTGTTGAGTTTTTAAGAGTTCTTTATATATTCTCAATATGTCTCTTACTGGATGTATGATTTGTAAATATTTTCCCCCGTTTTATGGATGTTCTTTCACTCTCTTAGTGGTGTCCTTGGAAGCATAGGAGTTTTAAATTTTGATCAAGTCCAATTTAATTTATTTTATTGCCTAATCTAAGGTCATGAAGATTTACTCCTCATTTTCTTCTAAGAGTTTTATAGTTTTAACTCTTACAAATAGGTTTTTGATAGATTTTGAGTTAATTTTTTGTATATGGTGTGAGGTAAGGGTCCAACTTCATTCTTTTGCATGTGGATATCCAGTTTTCCTAGCAATATTTGTTGAAAATGTTCTTTCCCCATTGAACTGTCTTGAAACAAATTGACTATAAGAGTATTATTTTTGGACTTTCAATTCTTTTTCACTTATCTGTATGTCTATCCTTGTGCCAATACAACACTATCTTGATTACTGTAGCTTTGTAGCAAGTTTGGAACCCTGATGGTACAGTGCTTAAGTGCTCAGATGCTAACTGAAAAGTCAACAGTTTGAAACCACCAGCTGATCCATAGGAGAAAAATGTGGCAGTACACTTCTGTAAAAAATTACAGCTGTGGAAACCCTATGGGAAAGCTCTACTCTGTCCTATAGTGTTGCTATGAGTTGGAATCAACTTTATGGCAATGAGTTTTTTAATTTTTTTTTTTGGTAGCAGGTTTTGAAATTGAGACATATGGGTTCTCCAACTTTATTCTTCTTTTTCAAGATTGTTTTGACTATTCTGGGTAACTTACATTTCCATATGAATTTTAGGATCAGCTTGTCAATTTTTGTAGAAAAGCCAGCTGAAATTTTGGTGGAAGTTATGTTGAATTTGTAGATAAATGGAGTATTGCCATTTTAACAGTATTAAATCTTCCAATCCATGAACATGGGATGTCTTTCCATTTATTTAGGTCTTATTTAACATCTTTCAATGATGTCTTGTAGTTTTTAGTGTACAAATCTTGCATTTATTTTGTTAAATTATTCCTATGTTTTTTATTCTTTTTGATGCTATTATAAATGCAATTGTTCTCTTAACTCATTTTGGATTGTTCTTTGCTAGTGTATATGAATACAATTCGCTTTTGTACATATATATTATCCAAGAACCTTTCTTTTCCTTTAAAATATTGTAGCTTTCTAAGCCAAAAGAATACACTTCTGTAACATAATTTTAATGGCCATGTAGTATTTTACTATGTGGATACACCACAATTTATTTAACCAGTCCCTTATTATTGGACATTAAGTTTCTCTTAAACTTTTTTCTTTGTTATAATAGCTGTGATAAGCCCTTGTAAATATCCCCAACTTTTTTCCCAGATATAAATCCTTACTAATGGAATTATTGAGATAAAGGGCATGCACATTGTGAGACTTCCACTAAACACTGAAAAATTGCCCTTTGGAAAGGTTATACGATTTTTTAATCATTTTCTATAGTGGTTGTACCATTTTATATTCCTACCCACCAGTAGTGCATAAGAGGTAATATGGTTTTCTCTCCTACCAATATTATAATACTAAATTTTCTGAATTCACTTTGACCTTGAGTTTTATCACACACACAAAAAACTATGCCAATTTGATAGGCGAAAACTGAGTCTTTGTTGCTTTACTTGTATTTCAGTTACTAGGAAGGTAAAACTTTAAAAAAATGTTTATTAGTTTTGTGTCTTTGTTTTTCTGTGACTTGCTTATTAGGGTTCTTAGCCCTGTGTATTCTTTTTCTCAGTGTTTTATAAAAGCAAAGCTTCTACTCTCCCATTTGTTTTCTATTTTTGTTTGATATGGTAGTTTTGATGCATAAGCTTTTATTTTAATTTTTATGTAATCAATTTTATCAGTCTTTATGGTTTCTATTGGTGTTATGCACACAAACTTTTTATTTTTGAAGATCAAATGGAAGATTAAATAGACAGTTTTTCCTGTAACATATTCCAGTGTTTAATAAATATACCAGTTTTGTCTGCACTGTACAATTTTATCCCTATCTCTGTATCTTTACTCAAGCAGTGCTCACATTCTCCCTCTTTTTTCCTTCTCCAGCCTTCAAAGCTCAAGTTCTACTTCCTCTGAGGCACTTTGCCTGGCCGTCTTGGCCTGCAGCAATGGCCAACCAGTCGCTAGGCAAGGGCACTTCCACTTAAGGTGACCCCATGTCACCTTTTCAATAGCTGATTTTTTTTGGAAGTAGATAGCCAGGACTTTTTTCTGAGGCCCCTCCGGGTGGACCGGAACCTCCATCCTTTGCGGTTAGCAGCCCAGCCTGTTAAACATGTGCACCAACCAGGGACTGCAGCAATGGCAGCTTTCCTGTAAATGCTTAGAGGATCTTTATGGTTCTGTTTTCGTGAGGTAGGACCAAGCCTCAGCCTGGGGGAGTATCCTCTGCCCTGATACCAGCGTGGAAGCTTGAGTAAGCAGGCTGGGGATCTAAAGGATTTCCTCCAAGGTACCTTTCCAGCTTAGCAAACCACAACTTGTACAAGATTTTTTTTTTTTAATGTGTAAAGTTTCGCCACTCCCAATTTCCTGAGACCTCCTTTTACCCCAATATGTGGCTGCAGTGCCATAAAGATCGTTGGTGCACTGTGTTTGAGAATTGACCAATCAATACTTTTTCGGGAAATCACAGTGTCTTTGATATTTTTTTGATATAAGTGTTGCAGGCAGTGGCAGTTTCTTCTGCTATTTTACCCAAATTCGCTGCAAGCCTCCTTCCCCCTCGTCCGAGGTCTGGAGCTGCCTTTTCTCACCAGTCTGAGGCCGTGAGGAAAAATATCTGAGTTCTGCCCTGGCCGTGGGAAGGTCTGGCGGTCGCATCCCCCGCTTCAGCCGCAGGAGTGAAAGCGGGGAACGCCTTTCCCCTTCCCCGCCTGCGAAGTTTCCAGCGCGCAGAGCGCTTGCAGGAGACGACGTCTGCTGGCCAGGGCTCAGCGCTGTCAGTTCCTGATCGGGCGGGTGCCAGCTCCAGCTGCCGCAGGTTTTCCGAGCGCGAGCAGCCACCCCACGCCGCAGGCGCCAGGCGCGTGGAGCTCTGGAGGCGCGGCTCCGCGGCGCCCACACCCGGGGCTGCGCTCGCTCATTGCGGAGCGGGCTTCGCGAAAGGCAAGCGGAGAACCGCAGCCGCTTGGACGCTGTGCCGCCGAGACCCCCGGCGAGCGCCAGAAGCGCGCAGACCCTGCGGGTGGAATGGCGCCGGCCACGCGCGCGCCCGGCGGGGTACCGCGCTTAGTCCCGCTGTTGCTGCTGGTCTTCTGCGCGGCGGCTCGGGACCCCCGGGCCGCGGCCAGGCTCAGCCTGCACCCGCCCTACTTCAACCTGGCTGAGGCAGCGAGGATTTGGGCCACCGCCACCTGCGGGGAGCGGGCGGCCGGCGGCGGGCGACCCCGGCCAGAGCTCTACTGCAAGTTGGTGGGGGGGCCCACCGCCCCAGGCCGCGGCCACGCCATCCAGGTGAGATCCTGGGAGAGAGCGGGGCCGGGACAAGACGGAGGGGTTGCATGCTGGAGACCGCCGGCGACGGGCGCGGCGTCCTTCCCCTCGGGTGCCACCGATCCTGGGCGACGGGGGCGGCCCTTCCCCACGCGTGCCAGCGACTCCGGGCGCTGAGTGTGGGCTCCCTTCCTGCGCATGCTAGTGACTCCGGGTGACGGCGGTTGGCTCGCCCCAACAATGCGTGCCAGCGAGCCTGGCTGACAGGGAGGACTCCCTCCACCCCCGCGCGTGCCATCGACCCCGAGGGGGGCGCAGTGCGCGGGGAGTGGGCCTGCGGGTACCTGAACCTTGCTAACACGCAGCCCAAGGCGAAGGTGGGAAACGCACGCGAGGCGAGTGAAGGATGTGGTCAGGTTTGGGCAAGTAGAGAAGGTCCGAAGCTGAGCTCAAAGGCTGTAGGAAACTGTCTCTTGCCTCCATCAATAGAGGTGGCACCCAGCCAGGCCCCTGAGACTCCCAGAATTTACAGGCGCGTCGAGTTCGAGGCTGTTGTCTCCACGACCTCATTCGGAGAAGTTGGCCGCAGTTACTTTTGTTGTGTGTTTTTTGGGGGAGCTTCTAGGTTATCACCAGTATCAGTCCGATGTCACTGAAAAGATTACTTCGCTCCACAGCCTAGATGGCCACCTTCCAGGGACCTTAAATGGACATAGATAGACCTGGATCTCAGAGTCTATTAGGCTTTTGGCCACCCAAATCCTGGTGTAAATGACAAGGCTGCTGGTACTGAATCAGCCTCCTGCAGTGTGCCAGGCCCGCAGAAACAATCCTGGTATTACCACAGCTGCGAGGTGCTTCAGGTGGGGAAGTTCACAAACTTCCCTAAATCAGAAGGTGGGGCAGTCTGAATTTGAATCCAGTGTTGTTCTACGGGACCCTTTACCCTAAGCCAAAATTGTCTTCCTCTGATTCTAAAAGGGAAACCCTGGTGATGTGGTGGTTAAGAGTTACTGCTGCTAACCAAAAGCTTGGCAGTTCGAATCTACCAGGAGCTCCTTGGTAACTCTATGGGGCAGTTCTGCTCTGTCCTATAGGGTCAGTGTGAGTAGGAATTGACTCGATGGCAATGGGTTTGTTTGTTTCTAAAAGAGATCCAATAAATATTGCTAAGAAATTTTAAGTGTTGCTGGAAAACCAAGAAACAAACCTGTTGCTGTCAAGTCGATTTCAACTCACAGTGACCCTACAGGACAGAGTAGAACTGCCACATAGGGTTTCCAAGGAGTGGCTGGTAGATTCAAACTGCCCACCTTTTGGTTAGTGGGCAAACACTTGTTGACTACTACCTTACCAGGGCTCCTTAAGTGTTGCCAGAAGAGGGGGTAATTTTGGACCTTGAGCTCCAAAAGGGCCAGGTTGTCACTGGGAGTCTAGGCCAGTGTTTTAGAAACTATTGACCATTCATCTCCACAAGTGAAAGTTGTATACCATGCAGTGTCAATATATGTTTATTTATTTATAAATTATGTGCATGTATTACTTTATTAAGGTAGTGTATATGTTATAAAACATGCAAAAAAGAAATTAAAAAGATAAAGTAACTGGCTAAAATGCTTTTTAATTTTCATTATCTACAGCACCCAAATAATTTTGCTTTCTCTAAATATTTTATTTGTGATTGTGTATAATTTTTATTAATATACAAATTTACAAATGTAATTATGTGTATACTTATTTTTTGATGAGTTTAGCATTTATAATACAAACAATTCAAAGTTGATTTTAATACTTGATTTTAGTGGTTGTCAGACCTGAAAAGATACCTTGAAAAAAATGTAGATTCACATGGTAGAACTATGTCGGCTATAGAGTTTCAGTACTAGTTCTGTTCTGACTGAGTTTCTAATAGTGTATATAGGTCATTAAACTTGGGTTCACAATCCTAGATAGAGCAGGAAGTGGCCTTCTGAGGACACTCATCTGACTGTTTCTAGGCCAGGGTGTAGCCTGTAGAAAGAGAATGCTATCTGGTATAATGCCTGGATCTCTCCTGAAAGGGAACCCTGGTGGCATAGTGGTTGAGTGCTATGGCTGCTAACCTAAAGGTCGGCGGTTCAAATCTGCCAGGCGCTCCTTAGAAACTCTATGGGGCAGTTCTGCTCTGTCCTATAGGGTCGCTATGAGTCGGAATCAACTTGATGGCAACAGGTTTGGTTTTTTTTTTGGCTCTCCTGAAAATAAGGGGTGAGCAGAAGCCCTGCAGAACAAGGCTTTCTGCTTTCACAGTTGAGGTCTCAGAAAATGCACTCATTCCTGATGTGAGAGGTTCTCACCTAATGAGGAGAGATACGTGTCAGGGACAAGTGGGGGAAGCTGAGTTCCAGAGGCCAGCCTATTGGACTTCCTTCTAGGAACAGCTGGCACAGACTTGCCTTTCAGAAATGCGAGGGGTGATGGGATATGAGTGGGAAAAGGGAAGAGAGGTAATTATTCACTTGGTTGTACCTAAGTGATGGTTGTCTTGAGTCTACTCTTGTACAGCTCAAAATGGGAAGTGGAGAAGAATTAACGAAAATATTTCTATTTCTTTGAGCTTTCTAAAAATCTTTGAGGTCAGCCAGGATTTAGAATTTCAGGCCAGTAGGGTTTCTCAAAAAAAAAAAAAAAGTAAAAATCATATCTGAGAATAAAACATGGATTTGTGGTAGTGATTCTATAACAATAATGCTGATACTTGGATGGTATCTTGTATCAAAAAACAGGGCCTTTTAAATGACTGAATTTTGTTTGTTGTATGAAAAATGTTCACTGTAGTTTCTCTGGACTTAAAATTCATTAAATAAGCTTTTATATTCTTGTTACTCCTCAGACATTAAGTTTTGATATCTGAGGGCTCCGTGATTCAGGGATCCTGTCTGTCTTGTTCACATCTGTATCCCCAGTGCTCACTAAGCACAGTGTAGGTGCTCAGAAAATGTTGAAAGAAGGAATGGCTGAGTGAAGATACAGTTAAAGCCTGTGAATAATCAATGTAAAGAGTAAATGAGAAAAATATGGAAGTTAATTCTATTCTGCTGAAAAGTATGTACAATTAAAATAAGTCACACTTTGGTCTCTAATTTAAAATCTTTGCTTACCTATGAAATATAAACATTATCACTTACTAAGACATCTGATAAAAGTGATGATAAAGTGGAAGTTAGACAAGGCTGTGTTTGGTTAGCTTGGCATGAACACTGTACTCGTAAGGAATAAATGCACACATGTACCAAACATATGATCTCGATTTTGTATAATGATAGTTCAACACATCTTTTATACATATTTTCATTACCCTTGGATTTATGAATAACCTGTTGTTGTAAAGTCAATTCTGACTCATGGCGATCCCATGTCATAGAGTAGAACTGCTCCGTGTGGTTTCCTTGTTTATAATCTTTACAGAAGTAGATCTCCAGGCCTTTCTTCCACGGTGCCACTGTATGAATTTGAACTGGCAACCTTTATTTATGTATAGGAACGTGTATCTAGCCTGTATGGTATTGGTAGAGAAACGCACACACTATTTATAGCTAAGAGTGAGAGTGCTTGCTCTAAGATATAAAGCAGTTCTTCACATTTGTATGTTTGTGTAACTTGGGCTAATGGCCATAAACAGGAAAGTCAAGTTCACTAAGGTTCTGTTTATAAAACTATTGTGAATGAAAAGCACTGGTTAACTTCAACCAGAGCCTTTTTATTTGTGAAAGTGATGTGAACATCTTGAGCTGGGAAATGTAAGATATTTACTATGGTCATTGATACATTTGCAACAATTATTAATGATAAGAGTTATTTTGAGACAAATGACTATAGTCAGCAATTTAAGGGTAAATGATTATTTTTTTTTAATATGGTTTTCTTAATTGTTCCCTGTTTATGGACATTTGCCAAAGTTCAGCAATGAAAGTTTATATACAAAACACTTCAGGAAGGGAAACATAAGTGTTTTCCTTTGGAGAGCCAAGTTCACTCACCAGCTAAAAAATACAACATGGGTCCACACAGCAGACTCACAGGAATTTAAATTTGTTTCTCAACGACTTACAAATTGCTGGAGCTCGTGGACCTTTAGGGTTTCTGGTGAATAGTTGGAGCCCTGAATGTCCAATCCTTGAATTGCAACATTTTACTTCATTCTCTGAATTGCTGTTGCCATTGAGAAGCTGGATCCTTTATTCTGGGAGAAAGAAATACACAGCCATAGGGAAAGGGGAGGACAAAAAGACTTCTTTCTTTACAGCCCCTAATGTGTAGGAAGACTACCTAAACATTCCAGAAAGATAACTGTGTATGTTGCACATCTCGAGTTCACGTAGGAATGTGAAAACGACATGCTTTCTTCACATCTTTTATCAAAATTAGGTTGAAGCACGGAAGCCACTTTTTAACAGCTTTATTGAGACACAGCTTACGTACCACAGAAGGCATCTATGCTGAGTGCAGAGAGAACCCAGTTTTAGAACATTTCCATCATCCAAAAAGTTCTCTCATGCCTGTTGCACTTAATGCCTGCACCCATCGCCAGCCCGTGGCAAGCACTGTTGTGATCTTTGTCTCTGTAGATGTGCATTTTCTGGAAATTTCATATAAATGGATTATGCTATGTAGTATTTTGTGTCTGACTTCTTTCACTTAGCAGAATGTTTTTGCGGTTCATCCACACTGTTGCATGATTAGCACAGTTCAGTCCTTTTTATTGCTGAGTGATATTCTGTTGCATGGATATACCCCGTTTAGTTTATCTATTCGCCAGTTGATGGATGTTCTGGATTGTTCTCAGGTTTTGGCTGCTACGAATAATGCTCTGATGAGCATTCATGAACAAGCCTTTGTATAGACACATATTTTCAAATTTTTTGGGTCGATTTCTAGGAGTAGAATTGCTGTTTAACATTTGAAGGAACTGCCAGTCTGTTTTCCAAAGTGTTGCACATCTTTAGTGTACATGTGAATATGAGCGAGTGGATGTGAACGTGGGTGCCATTTTACATTCCCATCAGCAGCGTATGAGGGTTCCACTTTCTCCTTATCCTGCTAACGTTTGGTATTTCAGCCTTTTTTATTATCATCATTTTAGCGGGTATGTAGTGATATCTCATTGTGGTTTTAATTTGCATTTCTCTGATGACTGAGTTGTAATCTACTCGATGGCAGCAGGTTTGGTTTTTTTTTTTTTTGGTTTAATGACTAAGGATGTTGAAACATCTTTTCATATGCTTATTGTTGTTATGAGGTGCTGTCCAGTTGTTTTGACTCCTAGCGACCTCATGTGGTGGAGTAGAACTGCCCCATAGCGTTTTCTTGGCTGTAATCTTTACGGTAGCAGATTGCCAGGTCTTTCTTCCATGGAGCCACCAGATGAGCTCAAACCACCAACCTTTTGGTTAGTAGCTTATCTGTTTGCGTCACTAGGCCTTGTTATATAATTACTGGCCACTCATATATCTTTTTTGGTGAAATACCTATTCCGATCTTTTGCACATTTAAAAAAAAAAGCTTGATTGAGTTATAATTGACATGATAAGCTTCAGATATTTAAAGTTACAATTTAATAAGGTTTGACCTATGTATATATATCAGTGCAACCATCGCTACAATCAAGTGAACATACCCCTCATGCCCAGAAGTTTCCTTGTGCTGCTGTGTAACCCCTCTGCCTTGTCCCTCCCGTTACCAACCCTCTGCAGGCCAGCACTGATCTGCTTTTTGTCACTATGTATTAGCTTGCATATTCTAGAGTTTTATATAAATGGAATCATACAGTGTGTATTCTTTATTGTCTGTTTTGCCCATTTTTGAAAATTGGCTTGTCTTAATTTTGAGTTGTAGGAGTTCTCTGTGTATTCTGTGTACAAGTTCTTCATCAGATATGAGATTTACAAATATATTCTCCCATCTCTGGGTTGCCTTTTAATTTTCTCAATTGTGTCTTTTGATGTACAAACATCAGTCACGAAAGGACAAATATTATATGATCCCACTTACATGAAATATCTAAAATAGGCAAAGTGTCTAAAATAGGTTACTAGGAGTGGGTAACATAAGGCATTTATAAAACCTATGTTAACTTTTGCTGAGCTGTCTGGAACCATCTGCCTAGTGAGGTGTACAGGGTGAAACCTGCCTTGGGAAAGCCAGCTCCTATAACCCCATGTGCCTTACAGTTTCTCAGCGTCGTACACATATTGTATCCCTTCAGTGGTTTTCACATCCTAGATGCTGAGAAAATACATGCGGAATTAATGAATGAATATTAGCTAGAGAGAAATATGGGTTTTAAGTATTATCTATGTATATTTAAACGGTGAGAGATGAGGATATGGAGCAGTTGATTATCCATTACTTTCAAGTTGCATGAGCTATTCCATGTATACTCTGTCTACAGAGCGATACCACAAAGGGGGGGCAGAATGATGCGTAGGTAGAACAGGCTAGAAACCAGGGGCGTCGCTCCCCTGCCCAGTACGGTGTGTTAATTTAACACACACTTAAGTAATACTTACTGGTGCCATTCTAAAGCACTTTACACATATTGTAATCCTCACAACAGTTTATGAAGGGGGTACTATTAACATGCTCATTTTACAGATGAAGAAACCAAAGCACAGAAAGGTTAAGCCATTTATCCAGGATCACACAGCTAGTATGTGGTGCTCTGGCTGCAGAGTTTATGCTCGTGCCTGCTATGCTGTGCTGCCGCTGCTGAGCTAACCATTCCTTCCTCGGGATTCCAGGCAAACTTGGCATCGCCTCACTAACTCTACTCATCACCTTGGAGACGTTCGTTTTCACATCTGTCTTTGAAGTAGACTGTGAGCTCCCTGAAAGTGAGGCTGTGTCTTCCTGCTCATGTCTTTCTCCCTTGTGTCAGCTTGTAGTAGACACTTCATTGATGGTTTCTGAATAAACGTTCGGAGGGCAACACCATCATAAAATTTTTCTACCAAGGCAACACCCTGATGGAAGTGCTACTTAAAAAAAATACCTGACTTACAACCTTCTGGTTTTTGGAAGACAGAGTGTGGCTCTGATATGATGAATTTTAATCAGAGTAGAGGTATTTGAGGCAGTGGCTAAATCCAGTCCTTAACGATGGCCCTTTTGAATTTGTCACAGAGATCATATCCAACTGCTTAAAGCCTGAAATTAGTATCCTGCTTTTACATGTACTCAGCATAATGCAATTATAGAGAATCACACATAATAGGAAGTGGCCAGTCTTCCTCTCCCTCTCTTTACAAATTCTCATCAGTACCTACTATTTATTAGATTTTTATCAATGCAGTAGGTGTGATTGCAGCTGGCTGGACCTACAGGGTAGTCTGTCTCATTTGAAAAATGGCAGCACATTTATTTCATATTCTTTAATTTTTATTGTGCTTGAAGTGAAAGTTTACAAATCAAGTCAGTCTCTCACAAAAACTTATATACACCTTGCTAAATACTCCCAGTTACTCTCCCCCTGATGAGACAGCCCACTCTCTCCCTCCACTCTCTCTTTTCGTGTGTATTTCGCCAGCTTCTGACACCCTCCACCCTCTCATCTCTCCTCCAGGCAGGAGATGCCAACATAGTCTCAAGTGTCCCCCTGATCCAAGAAGCTCACTCCTCACCAGTATCCCTCTCCAACCCATTGTCTAGTCCAATCCATGTCTGAAGAGTTGGCTTTGGGAATGGTTCCTGTCTTGGGCCAACAGAAGGCCTGGGGGCCATGACCACCGGGGTCCTTCTAGTCTCAGTCAGACCATTAAGTCTGGTTTTTTTATGAGAATTTGGGGTCTGCATCCCACTGCTCTTCTGCTCGCTCAGGGGTTCTCTGTTGTGTTCTCTGTCAGGGCAGTCATCGGTTGTAGCTGGGCACCATCTAGTCCTTCTGGTCTCAGGATGATGGAGTCTCTGGTTCATGTGGCCCTTTCTGTCTCTTGGGCTCGTAATTGCCTTGTGTCCTTGGTGTTCTTCATTCTCCTTTGATCCAGGTGGGTTGAGACCAATTGATGCATCTTAGATGAATGCTTGCTAGCGTTTAAGACCCCAGGTGCCGCTCTTCAAAGTGGGATGCAGAATGTTTTCTTAATAGATTTTGTTATGCCAATTGACTTAGATGTCCCCTGAAACCATGGTCCCCAAACCCCTGCCCCTGCTACACTGGCCTTCGAAGCATTCACTTTATTCAGGAAGCTGCTTTGCTTTTGGTTTAGTTGAGTTGTGCTGACCTCCCCTGTATTGTGTGCTGTCTTTCCCTTCACCTAAGGTAGTTCTTATCTACTATCTAATTAGTGAATGCCCCTCTCCCACCCTCCCTCCCTCCCCTCCTCTCGTAACCACAAAAGAATGTTTTCTTCTCAGTTGAAACTATTTCTTCGGTTATTATAATAGTGGTCTTATACAATATTTGTCCTTTTGCAACTGACTCATTGCACTCACCATAGTGCCTTCCAGGTTCCTCCATGTTATGAAATGTTTCACAGATTCCTCACTGTTCTTTATCGATGTGTAGTATTCCATTGTGTAAATATACCATAATTTATGTATCCATTCATCCATTGATGGGCACCTTCGTTGCTTTCATCTTTTTGCTACTGTAAACAGTGCTGCAATAAACATGGGTGTGCATGTATCTGTTTGTGTAAAGGCTGTTATTTCTGCAGGATACATTCCAGGAAGTGGGATTGCTGGATCGTATGGTAGTTCTGTTTCTAGCTTTTTAAGGAAGCGCCAAATCAATTTCCAAAGTGGTTGTACCATTTTACATTCCCACCAGCAGTATGTAAGTGTTCCAGTCTCTCCACGGCCTCTCCGACATTTATTATTCTGTGTTTTTTGGATTGATGCCAGCCTTGTTGGAGTGAAATGAAATCTCATTGTAGTTTTGATCTGCATTTCTCTAATGGCTAATGATTGTGAACATTTCCTCATGTATTTGTTAGCTACCTGAATGTCTTCTTTAGTTGAGTTTTTGCAGTATCATGTAGATTTTAGAGATCAGGCGGGCAGCACATTTATCGTCTAGAAATTTTAGCCCCAAAAGTTACTAAACATTCTATTTAAAATTTGTGGAAGTTTCTTACTGGAGAAATCATGTGCTTTTTGAAGAAATGGGCTTCTCAAGCCAGAGATGACTTAGTGGATTGGGTTGTCTGTCTCTTCTGCAGATTCCTGTTTCATGTTCTCTTCCTGGGCAAGCTCATTCACTTGTTGTTGTTGGTAGGTGCCATTGAGTCAGTTCCAACTCATACTGACCTTACGTACAACAGAATGAAACACTGCCAGGTCCTGCTCCATCTTCACAATCGTTGCTACGTTATAGCCCATTTTTGCAGCCACTGAGTCAGTCCATGCATTGAGGGTCTTCCTTTTTTTCGCTGACACTTGACTTTACCAAGCATGATGTCCTTCTTCAGGAACTGGTCCTTCCTGATAACACGTCCAAAATACATGAGACGACATCTCACCATCCTCAATTCCAAGGAGCATTCTGGCTTAACTTCCTTCTAAAACAGATTCATTTGTTCTTCGGCAGTCCATGGTTTATTCAATATTCTTTGCCAACACCGTAATCCAAATGTATCAATTCTTCCTCAGTCTTCCTTATTCATTGTCCAGCTTTCACATGCATATGAAGCAATTGACAATACCATGGCTTGGTATTCACTTATGTGACTTCAAATATCGCACAATGTTTATGCAGATGACCTTGCTTCAGTTCCAGTGCAGTTAACTGTTGAGCTCGTTTTGGATGTTTATATACAACTCAAACTCCATATATCAACCTTCCCCTGAGTCTGATTCCAGACCAAATCCTATGTGGGATCTTTTAGGCCCCAACCACAGGCAATTACAAGACTTTGCCTGCCACCCTCACAGGGGAATCTGTCCTCCCCACCCCAGGCTTGGTGGACAGTCAGTGCACTGCAGTTTTCTGGACAGAATTACAGCCTACAACTCAGGGCCCCTGGACCAGGCACGCTTGTATGCAGATTTGTATTCCTAGCCCAGGTGCCTTCCTATCAGGGGCCTTGGCTGAGACACTTACCAGGCACCTCTGCTGAGACCGCTTTTTAAGAGAACCTTAGCTGAGACAGTTTTCCCCACTCTGACTCAGTACTTTTCTACTTTTAGCCCATCCTTCCTGTCCCCCAGGTCCATAAAAAGCCTTTCGTTCAGGGCTTCTCTGAAGTGAGACAATTTTCCCTGTCTGCATTGCGTGTTATATGACCTTCACCTGGTATCACTCCATGGGGGAAATTGGGACACTGTCGTTTGCCTCGTGCCTGCATTGTTGCAGTAAGTAGATAAAGGTTTGATTGTTACTTTCAGTTTGCCTCCTTGTCCTGATTGACTGCAACATCTGGAAGCTTACTAGGGGCTGGTAGAATGTCTTTCGATGCTGATCCTTAAAGCAGATTCATGTCGTCTCAGGAAACAACTGTGCTACCTGGAGATGGATTTGTATGTGTAATTGTGTATAATATTCATCCTCTCCTGTGTTTAACAAATATTTATTGAGATCTTCTATGCCAGGCACAGAGGATGGGCATACAATGTGCTGGAAGCCATTCAGAACAAAGTAGGACCGTTGTCCTTAATGGTGCTAACATTCTATGAGGAGACTGCAATCAATGAGTAAGCAAATAAAATAATTATAGATTATTATTATGCCTTGGAGACAATAAACAGGATTCTGTGATAGAGATTAACGGGGAGAAGCTTCTCTAGGCTGAGTAGACGGGGGGATTTTTTCTGAGGAGGTGGTGTTGGTGTGGACCTGAGTGTGGAGAAGAAGCCAGCCCTGTAAAGAGGTTGAAGAGTGTTCCAGCAGATACAAGGGTCCTGAGCTGGGAACATGCCCTATGTGTTCTGGGAACTCAGAAAGCAGTGCTGTCTTAGTTGTACGTATTTCTAATGTTACCGCTGAGTGAGATCTTTCTGTTCTTTCCAGAATCTATAAATACTTCATTTTATTTTTGTGTGTATTTATCCTTATTTGGTCCTCAGAAGAGTTTAGGTGACTGATAAAATTAACAAATGATGAACAGAAGAACTAAGGGAATTGGGACAATGGAAATAAATCAGGGAGAAGTGTAATTATTTCATGAATAGATTAAAATAATGACTAAAAGGGAGCTGAGAAGGAAAAACCTGGTTTGAGGAATGAGGCAGGTCAAGGTCAGACTGTCTCCTTGAGGAGAGTGCCTGGCTAGGTCAGTAGGTAAGCAATTGATGATTGAATGAATAAATTCTCAACGTAGATCAGTTTTCAATAAATCTAGACTTGGGGATAAAGCTCTCAAGAGGGCAGGCGTAGATGTGGCCTAGCCCACCTTGTAAATTTGAGTTTCCTTTAGAGTGGGCACTTTCAACACAGCCACTGTTACCAAGTGACTCCTTATGGCCAGTGACATGCCAACACAAACATCACTTACTCACCTACGGACCTAGCCAGACACTGTCCTCAAGAGAATGGAGGGAGAAGTGGAAGGAAGAGGGCCATGTGGAAACCGTTTAAAAAGTGGGTTCTAAAACTTTCAGAAAGATCCAGTTCTTGGGTTCTTTCAAAAAGGGAGCAGTTGGTACTAGAAGCCTAAAGTAGATTGTACAGTGTTATAATTAAGAGCACCGGCTTTGGAATTAATAGAGCTGGCTTTGAAAGTATCCCTTTCTAATGATGTAATCTTGAGTGAGTTCTTTAACCTCTCTGAGCCTTGGTTTCATCATCTATAAAATAAAAGGTGACACTAATACCTCTTAGTTCATACGGTCGTACTAAGGAATTCATGAGGTAAACCACAGTGCACTTGGAGCATAGTGTTTAATAAACGGTAATGCAAATGGCAAGTTATTGGGAAACCTATTTCAGTAAAAAAGTCAAATGACAAGGCATGATAAAGGGATCAGATGTGATAGGGTGGAGCGGACTAGAAGAGGGAGGCATAGTTGCCTGGAAACCCTCTTTCTGAATGGAAAGAAATCCCAGTGAAGAAGTATGTTGTAGCCACAATAAACCAAAAACAACCCAAACCTGTTGCCATCAAGTTGACTCTGACTCACAGCAACCATGTAGGACAGAGTAGAACTGCCCCACAGGGCTTCAAGGTGGATCCTAACCGCCGACTTCTGGTTAGCAGCCAAACTCCTAACCGCTGTGCTGCCAGGGTGCCAACGGCGACCATAATCCATTGTCACTGAGTCGATTCCAACTCAGAGCAACCCTGTAGTGACCATCATTTTCTTTTCTTTCTTTCTCATTTGCCCATCACGGAAAGATAAGCAGTGAAGATCTGAGAAGTCTCTGAAACTGGTGAGACTCCTTCCAGAGACGGGAGAGCTGAGTTGAGTGTGAGTGGTGCTTCTGACCAGAGCCGGCAAGGCAAGGCAAGGGCTCACAAGTTAGGAGCTGAGACTCGGTTCTGGGGAGACCTTGAGGGAAGGAAAGATTTTTATTAGTGTAGGAAAAGCAAGTCTAGATTGAGTTAGCCTGTGCTTTCTTACAGCTGAGTTTAGTGACACAGGTGGTGGTGGTGTTGTGTGCCGTTGAGTGGATTCCGACTCAGAGAGACCCCATGTGGCATAGTAGAAGTGCTCCATAGGTTTTCCTAGGCTGTAATGTTTACAGGAGAAGATCTCCAGGACTTTTCTTCCTTGAAGCTGCTGGGTAGGTTTGAACCTCCCATCTTTGGGTTAGCAGCCGAGTGCTTAACCATTGCGCCGCCAAGGATCCTTACTGACACAGGTATCAGTCTGCAGTTTCTTGTTTTTTTAAAGTCAAGAGTTCAGCTTCTGGCATTAAAGGCAAAAATGCGCACACACCCGCACACACACCCCCCCACATGCACACATTTATTTCTCCGTGGCTTTCATCAGATTTTCAAAGGGGTGTGGGATCACTTCCTCCTTACCCAAGGTTAACAATTATCACTTGATCAGCTTTAACTTGTTTGTCATTTTCTAGTATATTTTCTGAAGTGAGCAACTACATAGTTTATGCCACTTTAATGTATTAGTTAAATCGACAAATATTAAGTGTCTACCCTATGCCAGGCACAGTACTAGGTTTATAGTAGTGAACAAGATTGACAAAGTCTCTGCCCTCAGGACCCTTGTAATCCAATAAACGTGATAAAAAACTAAACCCCATTGCCTTTGAGTTAATTCTGACTTACAGTGACCCTATAGGACAGAGTAGAATTGCCCCATAGTGTTTCCAAGGAGTGGCTGGTGGATTTGAACTGCTGATCTTTTGGTTAACAGCCATAGCTCTTAGCCACTGCACCATCAGGACTCCAAAAAAGATGACCAAACCAAAAAACCAAACCTGGTGCCATCAAGTTGATTCCAACTCATAGTGACCCTATAGGACAGAGTAGAATCCCCCCATAGAGTTTCCAAGGATCACCTGGCAGATTTGAACTGCTGACCCTTTGGTTAGCAGTAAACCACTAGGCCACCAGGGTTTCCAAAAAAAAGACCGTAAAAAAAGCAAATGAGTGATAACTGCTAAGAAGAAAAAGAGGGTAAAGGGGAAAAAAAGAGATGGGAGAGGCCAGCATTACCTTAGGTAAAGTTATTAGGGACGATCTCTCTGAAAAGTGATTTGACTTAAGTCTAGGAGAGGCATGTCCCAGGGAGAGGGAACTGCAAGCGCAAAGACCCTGAGGCAGGAACATTCTTGGAGCGATTGAGAGATATTGTGGGTGAAGTGAGTGAGTGAGGGTAAGTGGGAGGTTGTTTGTTTTAAATATGTTTGTTTATATCATGATGGGAATGATACAGTACAAAATTATTGCCATAGAGGGGAAAAATTGAGAGGGAGAAGTCTGTGTGGGTGGGTATAATTGCAGATGCAAAGTCCTTGAGTAGGCAGCCCATAGGCAGGAGGGATGGAATTCAGTGTGTGTGTGAGTGTATGCGCGTGTGAGTGTATGCGCGTGTGAGTGTATGCGCGTGTGAGTGTATGTGTGTGTGGCCTCTGGAGCACAGACGGCTTCTCCACTGCAAGGAGGGAAGCGGGAGCCTATGGGCACAGATGCAGGGAGGTTTTTAGAGTAGGATGATGAGCAGGCTTAGTAAGGTCAGCAGGTGGAGGGAAGTGAGAGTGAAGGAGATTTGAGGAGAGAAAAGAATTAGTGAAGTAACAATTTCAGAGAGAATGAGGGAATATAGTGAAAGATCCTATCTAAGCGGAAAGAACACAGTTCTCAGCTTTTCGTGGATGGAGCCAGCCTAAAAGCATCTTCCTTAACTGGTCATACCTGATTCAAGGGCAGGCAGCACCTAGCAAGAGGACACACATTTATTTGGCCAAGTCCACATCTCTGTGGTGATGGCAGATTCTGATACACACTGTTGCTACTACTAGACTGCTAACCCCCTTCCCTCCTTCCTTCTTCACTCCCATCCCCGTGGGTCATCAACACAGTTTTTGAGTTATATGTTGTAACTCACATGTATGTATGCAGACATTTACTTCTCTGCTTTTTTAAAAATACCCAGAACCAACCATGGGCCCTTGTTTTATGTCTCCTCCACATCTCTTCACCAGAAACCCAGCACACTTGAGAGGCAATGCCCTGCCTCTGGGTGCCACATAGCCTTTTATGTGAATGCCGTAGATCTGGGCTGAGCTCTCTGTGTGCTGTGCAGCCTGCCATTCAACCCGTTGTGTACAAACATGCAGACATATGGAGGAAGTTCACAAAACACTTGTCCTGATCATCAGGAACCATGCCCATGTACTGAAAATTAAGATGACTTGAAGGTAAAAGATCATAGCCTTCAGTGTGGATTATATCTGAATTAAAGAAAATGATAAGGTTTTCACTGGCCAATTTTTTTCAGAAGTAGACTGCCAGGTCTGTCTTCCTAATTTGGAAGCTCCGCTGAAACCTGTCCACCATGGGTGACCCTGCTGGTATTTGAAATACTGGTGGCAAAAGCTTGCAGCATCACGGCAACATGCAAGCCACCACAGTATGACAAAATGATAGACAGGCGGAAGACCTTGCTTGCTGGGGGTGAAGAAGACTTGAAGCACTTACGGATGAAGATCAAAGACTACAGCCTTCAGTATGGATTACATCTCAACATAAAGAAAACAAAATTTCTTACAACTGGACCAATAAGCAACATCATGATAAATATTGAAGTTGTCAAGGATTTCATTTTACTTGGATCCACAGTCAACGCCCATGGAAGCAGCGGCCAAGAAATCAAACAATGTATTGCATTGAGCAAATCTGCTGCAAAAGACTTACTTAAAGTGTTCAAAAGCAAAGATACCATTTTAAGGACTAAGGTGCACCTGACCCTAGCCATGGTATTTTTAATTGCCTCATATGCATGCGAAAGCTGGGTAATGAATAAGGAAGACCAAAGAAGAATCGATGCCTTGAATTATGGTGTTGGTGAAGAATATTGAATATACCGTGAATTGCCAGAAGAATGAACAAATTTATCCTGTAAGAAGTACAGCCAGAATGCTCTTAGAAGCAAGGATGGCGAGACTTCATCTCATGTACTTGTCCCTGTTATCAGCAGGGACAAGTCCCTGGAGAAGGACATCATGCTTGGTAAAGCGGAGGGTCAGCAGAAAAGAGATGGATTGACACTGTGGCTGTAACAATGGGCTTAAGCATAACAAAGATCATGAGGATGGTGCAGGATAGGCAGTGTTTCGTTTTGTTGTACACAGGGTCGCTATGAGTTGGAACTGACTCAATGGCACCTAACAACACCAAAGAAAATGAAAATTCTCACAACTGGACGAATAAACAACATCATGATAAATGGAGAAAAAATTGAAGTTGTCAAGGATTTCATTCTACTTGGATAAACAATCAACACTCATTGAATCAGCATTCAAGAAATCAAACAACGTATTGCATTGGACAAATCTGCTGCAAAAGACCTCTTTAAAGTTTTAAAATGCAAAGACATCACTTTGATGACTAAGGTGTATCTGACCCAAGCCATGGTTTTTTCAATTGCGTGAAAGCAGGATAATGAAAAAAGAAGACAGAAGAAGAATTGATGTATTTGAATTGTGGTGTTAGCAAAGGATATTGAATATACCATGGCCTGCTGGAAGAATGAACAAATCAGTCTTAGAAGAAAAACAACTGGAATGTTCCTCAGATGCGAGGATGGTAAGACTTCATCTTGCTTACTTTGGACACATCATCAAGAAAGACCAATCACTAGAAAAGAGCATCATGTTTGGTAAAGTATGGGTCAGCAAAAATGAGGAAAGCCCTCAATGAGCTGGACTGATACAATAGTTTCAACAGTGGGCTCAAACATCAAAGATCATGGAGATAGCACTTCACCTCTTTGAGACTTCATTTCATGATACGCATAAGATCATCATGAGTTGGAGCCAACTTGACAGTGGCTAACAACAACGTGTGCCTTTTGTGCCTCTCAGAAAGGAGAATGCTCTGAACAAGGTCTTTCCAAAGGAGAAATCCCAGGTTTGGATTGGGTGTGCTCCAGGATGTTCACCACATCAGGGCTCCAGCTGGTTTGGGTTTGTGCATTGAGGCAGTACCTGTAAGGCCTGGTAGAGTCCAGAATCTTAGTGAGTGATGGCTATGAGTAGGGGTTCTTGGCAGCGTAAATATGGCATATGTACCCAGGGCTGTTGATGAATGAGTGTGGTTAAATGCTAGTCTCTCTAGTTTTCTGAGCCTGCCGTAAGGGCGGGCATTTAAACTTTTGCCAGAGGGTTCTTTCCTGAGCTGGGTTTCTTTCCATACATCTGGGAGTGGGCAGGTGTTTGGAAAATCACACAATTGCTACTCCAGTGCTGCTTCACGCTCTGTCCAAATCTACAGCAGGATTTTTTGATGTAGCTCGAGGCCCAGCTATGCCAGGATGGAAAGTGTTTCGTTCATAGGTATTGTCACCAGACCCACATGGGTCCTGGTTCCAGCTTGTCTTAGCTGTGTGGTTTGAGGCAAGGCACTTCACTTCTTTGAGACTTTGTTTCTTCATCTTTAAGTTTTGAATAGTTTGATATGAACTACAGAGTTTTGTGAAGATTAGGAAGAGTGAAGTGGCTTAATGGGCATGGGATTTCCTTTTGGAGTAATACGCATATTTTGGAATTAGGTAGAGGTGGTGGTTGCATGAAATCCCTGGGTGGCACAAACAGTTAAGCCTCGGGCTGCTAACTGAAGGGTAAATCCACACAGTAGTGACGTGGAGGAAAGTCCTAGTGATCTACGTCCGAAAGATCCCAGCCATTGAAAGAGCTATGGAGCGCCGTTCTGCTCCGAAACGCATGGGGTCCTCATGAGTCAGAATCTACTCCGTGGCAACTGACCTTTTTTTTTTGTTTTTCATGGTAGCACAACACTGTGAGGGCACTAAATCTCATGAATTTTTTGTTTTAAAATGGTTAATTTTGTTATGTGAACTTAACCTCGGTAAACAAAAAGCACTGTGTGGTGGTGGATTTTCTTCTCATCTCTCCCTCTGTATTTCTTTGGGGAAGGGCCCAACTCTTAGTATTTTTGTTTGCTTGTTTTTTCCAGCGTCTAGCACAGTGCTTTACACAGAGCAGACAATTCAGAAAAGTTGAATAAATAAATGAATGAGTGTTCAAATAATAAAATGGAACTTAGGGAACGCAGCTATAATCCACATCTGGTTTCTTAAAAAAATAAAAAAAAAATTTTTTTTCTCAAAACAATACAGTATTTATATTGTGAGTTCAGTTGCAGAGTATATATGAGAGGCTTTTTAATTCAGGCAAATAATCAAATATGTTAGGAACTAGGAAAGACAATTTTTTTCCATCTTTCTGAAGAAAGCATAGGCCACTCCACGGGCCTCTGGGAAAACATTGGCTTATCCCTTGGGGACTGTCAGCTTTGGATCTCAACTCTGCTTAGTTGTTTATTTGGATACCCTCATCTGCTTTTTTTCTAGTCCCTTCTATTAGATTTGCTATTTCCCATGTGATTAGGCCAATAATAGCCTAGTAAGTAAGCGCCTTGTCCTGTTTGTCTTTCTTTATCCTTACCTCTCTGTCTGGAATAGTGTCTGGTACAGAGTAGGTGGTCAGTACAGGTTTGTTGCATGGGTGGATGAATAACTGAACACCAGGGCGTGAGAATCCTCTTATTCTCTCTCTCTGCCCACCTCTCTTGACTGCTGTTAGTTTTTGTCCTGCTTTATTTAAGGTTATTTTTAAAACATTGGACCTCAGGTACAGAGTTGGATTAAGGATTAGTCATAACTCTTAGATTTTGACATGCTCTCCTCATTGGTCTGTGCATGGCCTGCTTTAATGTATGTATATATGGGCAGGCACATACAGGGAAGCAGCCATCGTTGAAGACTGTTTGCTACTTGTATATTGTATCTTTCAGTTTTTAACTTTCCATTCACTTCTTTAAGGTATGTTTGGTAAGCCAGGACTCTTAATTCTAATATAG
Source organism: Elephas maximus indicus (assembly GCF_024166365.1). Classification (NCBI taxonomy): domain Eukaryota; kingdom Metazoa; phylum Chordata; class Mammalia; order Proboscidea; family Elephantidae; genus Elephas; species Elephas maximus. The sequence goes on from NC_064829.1 coordinate 29,870,246, forward strand.
TAAAATTATCCGTCTCTTCTTTTATAGTAAATGTTTTCTGTATTTTGTTTAGAAAACTCTTCCTTGCTCCAAGGTCTGAAAGGTGTTTGCCTTTGTTTTCTACTAAATAGATTTAAAAATTTTATTCTTGACATTTAAGTCTAAAATTCATCTGAAGTTGATTTTTTTTTTTTTTTTAATGTGGTTTGAGTAACCCAACCCTGTTGCCATCAAGTCTTTCTGACTCATAGAAACCCTATAGGACGGAGTAGAACTGCCCCATATAGTTTCCAAGGAGCACCTGGTAGATTCAGACTGCTGACTTTTTGGTTAGCAGCCTTAGCTGGTAACCATTATGCCATCAGGGTTTTCGTGGTTTGGGTAGGGATTGGATTTTATCATTTTCCATATGGCTGTAGAATACCCCTTTTTTCCCACTGCTCTGACATGCCACCGCTGTTAAATACTAAAAAAAAAAAAAAAATACTAGAGTTTCACAAATACAAGGGTCTGTTTTTGGGTTCTCTGTTCTGTTCCATTGGTCTGTTTTGTCTCATCTTGCCCTGTCTTAATTACTAAATCTTCATAATAAGCCCTATATCTTGCAGGGAAAGACATCTGCTTTCCTTCTTTATCAGTATCCTGGCTTTTCTTGGTCCTTTTTTTCTTCAATACAAATTTTAGAATTATCATGTTCCATGAAATTCTCTATTGACTCTATAGATCACTTTGTGGAGAATTGACAAGTTTTTGATATTATTTTCCTATCTAAGAAAATGGTACCTTTTCGTTTATTTAGATTAGAAAAATCTCTTAATAAAATTTTATAATTTTCTAAGCTTTTTAAAGTTTTTATTTATTCAGTTTATTCTGAGATACTTGATATTCTCTGACACTCTTGTAAATGGTATCTTCTCTTCAATTACATTTTCTAGTTGTTTGCTGCCGTTGTACAGAAAAGCAATGACTTGTGTATTTATCTTATATCGAGTCACCTTACTAAACTCTCCTGGCATTGGTAATATATTTTTGTATAGATTGATTTGTGGTTTTAATGTAATTTTATCGTTCACAAATTATAACAGTTTTATTTCCTGTATTCTGAACATTATACTTCCTTTTTGGTCCTGCTTTTAAAACCCCCTCCTTATTCTTGTCTCTTGCCCAATTTACTTTTTATTTTTTTGTTAAAAACAGCAAGTAGAATCAGAGATGGCTGATACTTATAGAGTCATAAGCCCCCCTTTTTTTTGTGTATCCACACAATGCATTAAAGTTAGTGTCAATATCTACTGGAATACGTGGCTACAGAAAAACTAGTTGTGGTCTCTTCCAGTGATAGTCATTGTGGCCTCTTCCAATAGTAACCATAGGAAGGAACAGGCTGCCTGATGATCTTCCTGGCTAGGAAGGCCTTTGGATTCTTTTCAGCTCTGATTTACAAATTCTGTTTTAAAAACTGTTATCAGTTATTGCATTTTTAAAAGGCAGCGTTATGTTATCTTTTCTCTAAACCCTGCTTCTCAGTCCCAAGGCCCTAGTTTTAGAGGTTGGTCATAACTTTGGCCTCTCTAGAAGGTTCTTCAACCTCAAGTCTAATCATCCATGTAACAGTTGCTCATAGGCTTAAATCTCCATGAAAAAAGATTTGGAAGCCTGGATAGAGTTTCTAACATTTTAAAAAGGCATGTTTCTGATTCTTTTCACTTCTATATCCATAGTCTCATTTCCTCCGGGGTACTATTGAATTCTTAACCTAAGCTGATTTGTATTAAATATTACATTCGAGATGTAGGGTAAAAATCACAGAAACTTCAAGAAGATAATAAATGAAAGAAAAGACAAGAATATTTTAATAAAAATATTTGAAGAGAAAATTCTCACACTGACCATTTAAAAGTAATTTTAAGACACCAGACTTTCTAATTATTAATTTTTTAATTAATTTCATTAATTAAGTTTCAGAATGAATTTTTATTTCTTTTTATTTTTCAAAGAAAAAGTATAAAATTTTGCTTATTAATATTTAACTTAAGCTAATGGAATTTTTATTAGAACTTATTTTATCTGGCAAAAGAAACTATCACCTAAACTTTGCTAATACAGTTAATCTAGAAAAACCATCATCCCTATCTTTCCTAGATTGATAAGTTATTTCTATAAACTTTCTGCTGTGAAGGTTTTTTCTGATGACACATGCACAAATAAACAGAAAGTTTGACTCATTTTTATTGCCTGGGCAAAGTTCTCTACCACTAATTCACCTTTAGCTTGTGTACCTATTATAGCAGTTAACCTTCCGAATGTCAATGTTGATACTAACTTGGATTATTGAGATGCTCTTTTTGCCTCTAAATTTATTATTTTTAAAAATATGTGCATTCACCTTATTGATTTTCCACACTCAGACCTCATATTGAAGCAATTAGTCTTTGACTACACAATTAGTAGTTACTAAGTTCCACAGCCTGTGTTCTTACCCAGTATGATAAGTGATATGAGCAGTTTTATTTGGAGTAGCAGAAGGACTAGGCTGTCAGCAGAAATGATGAGATGATTTCAAATGAAAGAGACCGTGGAACCACAGCCCTTAGCCTTGTGAAGGCTACCATTTAGGACTGTTGTTTTTAGTTGCCTTTGAGTCAGTTTTGACTCCTGGTGATCCCACGTGTGCAGAGTAGAACTGCTCCATGGGAGTTTCAAGGCTGTGATATTTTAGAAGATCTCCAGGCCTGCCTTTCAAGGCAACCTTTGGGTGTGTTTAAACTGCCAACCTTTTGTTTTATAGTCAAGTGCTTAACCGTTTGCACCACCCAGGGTCCCCATTTAAAACTAATTATAGGAAACACTATATGTTACTGATCCAAAGAATGGCTCATAAAGCAAAGTTGTAGCCGCTAGGTAGGGGACGACAGTACAGGGTGGCGATTATACATGTCATCTTTAGGGCCCTGGGCTCATGGCCTGGTTTACCATTTACCATCTGTGTGATTCTTGGGAATTACACTTGTTTAAGCTCTCTGTTTCCTCCTGTAAAATAGAGGTGATAATAATAATCTTGGGATGTAAATGTGAAATGCATAATAGGTGCTCTATAAATGCTACGGCTGCTAACAAAAAGGTTGGCAGTTTGAATCCACCAGTTGCTCCTTGGAAACCTTAAAGAGCAGTTCTACTCTGTCCAATGGGATTGCTACAAATTGGAATCTACCTAACGGCAGCGGGTTTGGTTTAGTTTTGGTATAAATGCTCACTTTAATAATTATTATTATTTTGAAATTGAGAATCACCATAACAACACACACACAAAATCTCCATTCCTCATATCTACACTGCAGAGATAGAGAACAAAGTAGGTCATAAGTGTCTTCATTCTTGGAAGAGATTTGCTTCTAACCGGATATAAATCTCTTAAACTTTGAGAAGTTTTAATTCTCTCATCAAATAATTAAACTGGTAAAATGTCCTCTGGGAAAAAAAATATGAAAATTGAAGATCATTAAAGTGAAAAGTACTAATAAATGTTTAGGTATCCTAGCTTAGTAACTAATTATGCCTTTTATGATGATAGGAGCCCTGCTGACACAGTGGTTAAGGCGCTTGACTGCTAACCGGAAGGTTGGCGGTTCATAAACCACCAGTATCTCCGCAGGAGAAGGACAAGGCAGCCTCCTTCCGGAGAGATTTACAGTCTCGGAAACCCTACGGGGTCATTATAAGTTGCAATTGACTCTGGGGCTGTGGGTTTGGTCTTTTTTTTTTTTTTTTTTTAATTACGATAATAGAATTTTATAGAAAGAACCCAAAATTTATTTGAAAACTTGTTGGTTGAATTATTCCTTCAGGAAATATTTATGGAGTTTCTAGACAGTGTGCTGGACTGAAGTCATATAGTGGAAAGTAAGACATATATAGGATCTGACCTCATGAACTTAACACTGATGGGGTTACATACCCCCAGGTGCTACCTCTGAGCTGCATAGATATCTTTGTAGAATGTTGAGATAAAGTTTTCATGAGTTACATCACGATGTATGGAAGAACCAGCAACTAGAAACTAGCTGGAAACATTTAGTCATACATTTGGTCACAGCCAGGATTGAATTTGTCTTTGAACATTTAAGAATTAACTTCTAAGGTGATAGCTGGGGCAGAGCCATCCCTTTGTTACAGCACGTGTCTGGGGAGAATGTGGGTATTAGTTGGCTTCTTTGTCCCTCTCCTATGCAGTGGTTATGCTCTAGGATAGTTTAGTGTAGGAGCAGAGTAGTTCAGTAAAGTCTACCGCTGGGTAAACATGATCTTTTGACCTAATTTAAAATGTATTTAATGTGTAAGAAAAGCCCATGTTCAACTTTTTAGCTTGTAATGGCTGTAGAATTATTCATTGCAAAAAAAGAATAAAAATAACCTGCCTACCAACAACGAGTAATTTAGTAAAACGTTAAAGATTATAATACCAAACAGATGATCACCCTAGTAAAACTGGACTCCCGTTTACATACTGAATTAACTCTCAGCTTCTTGCTCTGATATTCACAGCTCAGCCACATCTCCCCGTTTACAGCCATCACCTGTCTTTTAATGTTTATGCTGTTGTCAAACTGGCCTACATGGCCTCTGTGCCTTGGTCCTCCACCTGAATGCTTTTCCTATTTTCCACTAACTGCTGCATATCAAAGTCCTATCCATCCTTCACAGGCCAGCTTAAATTCCCTGTCTTCCACCCTGCCTTTCCTGAGCTCCAGGGAACATCTACTGTCTTTGAGCCTCAGCACTCTGTACTCTCCTAGGGCACTTCCCTTACCACACTTTCTTTATGGGTATTTGTATACTTAATGCCTCTGCTGAGACGCTGGGCAGGGATCCTCTTTGTTCCCTAATGCCTGACATGAACTTGCCTAGAGCAGGTTTAAAGAGTAAAAAACAATTTGTCAAAGTGAAAACATCTTTGCATCCCAAGTCCAATAGGCTTGTCTTCAAGTGTCACATAGGATAAGAAAAACATAGCTGTAAAGATGGAAGATAAATATAATCTATATCCTAGAAACATGATAAACAGGAGTATAAACAAGTAGTGTGGTTTCAGATTAAATGAAAAAGGGAGAGCCTTACAACCGTCTTCAGAATACATTGTGATGAATTTCAATAGCTGGCATCTCTAAGCTGTATAAAAGTCTTTGTTTTGGTTACCTCTTTTACTAAATTGATAAGAAAAAAATTACTTGAAAATGAAGAGAAAAACTTGTTTCCTCCCAGGGCCAGTTCTGTGACTACTGCAATTCTGAAGACCCCAGGAAAGCACACCCAGTCACCAATGCCATTGATGGAACCGAACGTTGGTGGCAAAGTCCTCCTCTTTCCTCAGGCACACAGTACAACAAAGTCAATGTCACCTTGGATCTAGGGCAGGTGAGTTATGCTTTCAATTGAATTGGAAAAAAATTAGTTTGAATTGTTGGTTTTGTGATGATTTCTGATATAACTGTCATTATTTTAAAAAATTAGTTTGAATTCACTAATCCTTGTTAAACTTGCACCATTAATGTTTGCTTCCTTGAACACCCACCATAGTGCCTGTCACAATGTAGCTACCTAGACCTGTCTGTGAAATGAGCTAAAAGATAGTTGTAAATAGTTTAATTGGCAAAGATATTTTTTAGAGCATTCTATTTCCTAGAAATCCTGATTCCGTGAACACTGACTGCCATAGCTTTTGGCCTGTTTGCCCAGACTTTTCCTCCTGTGGTCAGCAAAGATGGCCTCCCAAGGGGCCTGCCCTGTGGTGTATAAAAAAAAAAAAACACCCTATATAATCCCCTCCCCCTGGAGTATCACCAGTACCGTGAATATGATGGATTTTACTACCAGGCATAGGTGGCATGACATGACAAAGAGATTTTCAGATGTATTTAGGGTCGCTATGAGTCGGAATCGACTCGATGGCACTGGTTTTTTTTGGTTTATTTAAGGTCCCAAGTCAGTTGATCAAAAAGAAGATTGTCCTGGGTGAACCTGACCTAGTTAGGGGAGCTCTTGACCCTTCCTGAAGGAAGAGATTTGAAGCATGAGAAATTATTCTGCTGGCCTTGAAGGGGAAAACCTGACATGTTGTGAACTGCATCAGAGGATGGCCACATGACATAGGACCCCAGAGCAGGTTCTAGGAGCTGAGAGTGGGCCCAGCCAACAGCCAGCAAGAGAGCAGGGACCTCAGTCCTACGACCACAAGGAACTGAATTCTGCAAACAACACGTGGGAGGTTGGAAGTGGGTCTTTCCACACATCCAGCCGACACCATGATCTCAGCCTTATAAGACCCTGATCAGAGAACCCAGTCACACTGTGCCCAGACTGCTGACCTCAGAACTATGAGATAATAGATGGGTGTTTTTTTAGGCTGCTATGGTTATGATAATTTGTTATACAGCAATAGAAACTAGTATACCTTTTTATTTCCTCTTTGAGACCTGGTAGTGCCTCCCATCTATTTCATTCTACTCATTTAACAAACATTTATTGAGTTCCTTCTATGTGCCAGGCACTGTTCTAGGCATCTGGGATAAATCAGGGAACCAAATAGATGATAATGCTTTTCCTCATGGCACTTTCATTCCAGTAGGGAAGCTAGACAGTAAAAATAACTGTATATCGTATGTTAGAAGCTGATACGGGCTATGGAAAAAAGAAAAAGTAGAGCAGGGTAAAGGGGTTCATGAGTGCCAGGGACAAGGGTAGTCAGGAGAGAGCTCATTGAAAAGGTGAGATTTAAGCAGAGACTTGAAGCAGGTGAAAAGGGTTAGCCATGCAGATACCTATCCCCCAGACAGAAGGAACAGCAAAGCCCTAAAGTGGAACTTGTCTGGAAAGTACAAGGAGCAGCATAGAGGCCAGTGTCACTGGAGCAGAGTGAGGGAGCAGGAGAGCAGTGGGAGAGCAAGTCAGAGCAAGAACGGATGGGGCCTGATCTGGTAGGGCCTCATAGGCCATGGTGTTTAAGTGAAGTGGAAGCTATTACAAGGTTTCAAGCAGAGGAATGACATGATCCAACGTACCTTTTAAAAGAATCTCCCTGGCTGTTTTGCTGAGGATTGTAGAAGGGTAAATGTAGAAGCAGTGGTGGCAGGGAAGTGAGACAAATGATTCGATTCCAGATAGATTTTGAAGATAGAGCTGCCAGGATTTCTTAATGCAATGAATGTGGAGTGTGAGAAAAGAAAGGATTCAGGGCTGACTCCCAAGACTTTTGGCTGAGCAACTAGAACTGCTATTTACAGAGATGGGGCTAGTGTGGGAGGAGCAGGCTTGGAGGACACAATGAGAGGAGTTAGTTTGGACGTGCTAAGTTTGAAATACTGTTTGGACACCCAAGTCGAGATGATGATTAGGCACTTGGACATATGAGTCTGGAATGCTTTGTGAGCTGGAGATAGATGTTTGATGTGGATTTTGTTAGGTTTATCCTATTTGGAAGGAGCCCTGGTTGCACAGTTGTTAAGTGCTCGGCTGCAAACCAGAAGGTCAGTGGTTTGAACCCACCAGTGGCTTCACGGAAGAAAGACATGATAGTCTGCTTCCATAAAGATTACAATCTTGGAAACTTTATGGGGTAGTTATGAGTTTGAATCATGTTGATGGCAATGGATTTTTTTTTTTTTTTTTTTGGTATCCTATTTGAGGTTCCCTCAGCTTCTTGAATCTGTAGCTTTATGTATTTTGGCAACTTTGGGAAGTTTTCAGCTACTATTTCTTCAAATACATTTTTAAGCCCACTCTCTTCTCTCGGATTCTGATATATAAATGTTAGACCTTTGTCCCAAAGGCCTGGAAGAATCTGTTCCTTTTTTTTTTCCCCTTCAGTTGATTTTCTGTTTTTTAGATTGGGTAATTTGTAATGTTGTATCTTCAAGTTTACTGATTCTTTCCTCTGGCATATTTATTCTGCTGTTAAGCCTATCTAGTGAGTTTTTTTATTTTGGTTATTATGTTTCTCAGTTCTGTAACTTCCACTTGGTTATTTTTTTAATGCTTTCATTTTTGGTGAGATTTTATATATTTTCATTTGTTTCAAGAGGGTATGTAATTACACATTTTTGTGACTGCTGTTTTAAAGACTGTCAGATAATTCTATCATCATCTTGTTTTGTTGTCTGTTGATTGCTTTTTCTCATTCAAGTTTAGATTTTCCTGGTTGTTGAAGAGTCAGGTCAAGAGAAACACTGATTAATTAATGAACTACTTACTAACTTAATTAAAGATGGGAGAGATAGTAGCATGCTTTTGTACAGGTGGTAATACAAACAGGATGGAGAGGACTGCTGCTGTTACTACATGAGTTTGCTAGGTACTCACAATACTAATGCTAATACTAGTATTCTAATCTTTTTGCTGGCTAGGGTTGCATACAGACTATAGTTCATATAATGCTTCTTGAAAGAAATAAACAAGGGAAATGCACCTCACAACCTGGAAATAGAATATTACTGAGATGTCTTCGAATGAATGTGTTATCTCATCTTTGGTTGGGAATAGTTTTGTGATAGAAGGTTTCCTGTCTCTTAATATCTTTAACCCATATTTTATGCTCCATTAGGGCTCTCCTGAGAATATTTTCACCATCAATTTGCATCTGAAATAATTCAGGGAGATTTGTCATGAATCGAAAGACTCCATAACCCCTCTTTCTACTACAAATTAGTCTTATCTATTAGCTAACCTCCAGCATTAATGCTGTAGATTTTGCCTGAAATGACCAGGATTTGCTTATTATGTTACTTATTTTAATGAGGATTTCTGTAGTTAATAGGGAATTTTAACCCACCAAAATGATCTGGATTGAACATACCATTGCCTGCTGGACTTACTCTTTTTCTTTTAAAGCTCTTTTTTCTTTTGTCGTTGTTGAGAATATGCGCAGCAATATATACACAGTTTCTACATGTACAATTCAGTGACATTGATTACATTCCTTGAGTTGTGCAACCATTCTCACTCACCTTTTCTAAGTTGTTCCTCCCCCATTAACATAAACTCACTGATAAAGTTATTTTTTTAAACTTAGCTTTTAAAAGCACCCTTTTGATATACTGAAAAACCCCTAGAATTAAATTAAGAAATTAAGAAAATAACATGAGAACAATGTAGTAATTTGCTGGTTGCTGGCAGACAGTTACCGTGACACACATATTCACAAAGGTGATGTGTACTCCCATCTCCTTACTGATACAGGAAGCTGCTCTGTGAGGTAGTTGAGTGTAGATTCTAGAGTCATCCTGCCTCTGTGCCTGGTTTCACTGCTTACTCAGTCCATGACCATGGCCAGCGTACTCAATGGCTGTCTGCCTCAGCCCCTTCATTTATAAAGTGAGATAATAGTGCTTATCTCATGGATTGTTGTGAGGTTTTAATGAGCTTAGCTGCTTAGGTTTTAAAACCCTCTCGGGCAGTGGTAATAATTTTCGTATAATAAAATAAAGTGAACCTTCAATAAACACTTATTATTAAGGACAGACTCATAACTTGTATGCCTCTAGAGGTTGCCGTAGATGATACTGTAGAAAAGGCTCTAGAAAAGTCTAGTAACAGGAAAATCAACATAAATTGTGTGAAACTGAAGATGTTTCTTTCTTCTTTTATGTTGGCACAAAATATGGTTTAACAAGCGTGTTTTTGTCTTGTAAGATTCATATTTTATGCCCCATTGGTCCAATCTGTGTTTTCTTCCTTATGGTGGAGTTAACCAGTGAAAGTGTCACTTAGCACTTAAATTTCTTAATTTAATAGTAACATGAACTTAGATTTATGGAAATGTGGATTTTGATGCATGGCTGGGAAATAAAATACAGATCTAGATTATAAACTTGTTATTACCAAATCATATTTTTTCTATCTACTGAGGAACGAAGTTTGGTTTTGATGTGCTATAGTCAGTTTGACAGTTTACATTGTGATGAGATGGTCGATTTTCTTTGTCTCCTTTCAGACTAGGCATTGGTTATTTTTCTTGGCTAACACATTTTAACTGATAAAAAGATTTCCTTTAGGTCTCCATCCTTCAGTTTTCCATTTATAAGGTGCCAAATGTAGGAAGGTTTTGTGATTCACTAGAGGCAATGTTATTTTCTGGGTTAATTTGATTATATATTATTCATCAGTTTCAGACTATGGAAGTAGAACATGATGTCTTACAGGAAACTTTAATATCATCTGGCTAAGTATAATGAGTTCATTTTTACATCGCAAGCAAAATGTGGACGTCAAATTTTAAAAGGAGAGTCGTGGACTATGGAGCCATTTATTTCTTTCTGGATTCTTGATGGGGCAGGGCCTCTGGAGATCTCCCACTGTGAGATAGAAAGGTATAGCAATGGAATCTAGGTGCACATCCTGGACTTTCCCGCAGAATGCAAAGAAATCTTACTCTATGGACTCAGCCCCCCCCACCCAGCCCCATCCTTATGTTTACCTTCATCCTTCCTCCTTGTATTAGTTTTCTAGGATTGCCATAACAAAAGTACCACAAATTGGGTGGTTTTAAACAAAAATTTATTCTCTCACAGTTTCTGGAGACTAGAAGCCTGAAATCCCTTCTGAGGGCTCTGTGGGAGGATCTGTTTCATGTCTCTTTTCTAACTTCTGGTGATGGCCGATGGTCCTTGGCTTGTAGATGCATCATTCCAATTTCTGCCTTCGTCTTCACGTGGAAATCTCCCTGTGTGTCTGTCTGTTCATGTCTCTTCTCTTTTTGTAAGGATACCGCTCATATTGGAGTAGCATCCACCCTACTCCAGTGTGTCCTGATGTTAACTAATTATATGTAGAAAGACCTATTTCCAAATAAGGTGGCATTCACAGGTACTTGAACATATAATTTTTTGGGACAAAATTCAACCTATAACACTCCACCAGGGTGAGCTATAAGGGGAAAGGTTGTGATAGAGTATTGTCGTGGTCACTTGAAGTCAAGGAAGGCTGGAGGGTGGAGGGGCTGGTTCTCAGGTGGGAACAAACTAGTGTGAGGCTAAGACAATGCAAACCTCATTCATTGTGCTCCAGGGGACAACAGGAATATCATTTCGATAAGAATTGTAAAACTTCTTTGCAAGTTGTAATGTCCCCAAGATTATTATTGTTACCCTGTCAGTAGTAAACAAGCAAGCAAGCAAGCAAGCAAATAAAAGCAAGACGAACAACCCCAATAAAGCCTCAAAAGGATTGAGTGTTTGCCTCAGAGGTCGGAGGTGTGAAGAGAAAAGGTGGAATTGTGCTGTGCTCTGTAGGGTTGCCAGGGGAAAGAGTCCCGGATAAAATAGACGGTGGTAGCCTTTGTTAGAAGAGACTGTCCTTTGAGCCCTGTAGAGGTGAAGGCTTTGATGCTGAGGCTCATTATCTCCCTGGTCCCACTCTCAGTGGGCAGACATGGTAGATGGTTAATGGATGGTTCCTGTGCCTTTCCCAGCATCCCATCTTGAGGGCCTCCACCTGACTCTGCTTTCTGCCTGAGGGTTCTTTCCAGGGGCCTGGGAGCTTTCTTAGCCTGTGGGTAGAGCAGCCTGAAAGTCCAGGATTTAATGCCCCCAAGGGCAACTCTCTAACCCAGGAGGGACGGAAGCTGGCAGAAAAATGCCCCATTTCCCTGTCTCTCGGCGGGACAGTTCTGAGGTACATGCTACTTAATTCTTCAGTGTCCCCAGTGGATTGGACCTCACTTGCTCCTGGTAGTGGACTGCTCATTAAGACACCAAAAACCCTTTCCTGTGTAGTCGATTCTGACTTGTAGGGACCCTATAGGACAGAGTGGAACTGCCCCAGAGGGTTTCCAAGGAGCAGCTGGTGAATTTGAACTGCCGACCTTTTGGTTAGCAGCTGTAGCTCTTAACCACTGCACCAGCAGGGCTCCAGTCATGGTTTTTCTCCTTTCCTTGTCCCCACACCCCCTCCCTGCAATTTGGGCTTCTTGAGATCAACTCCGAAATAAACAATCTCTCTTACCCAAGTCATTTTTTGTTGTTTACCCAAGTCCTTGTCTCACGGTTGGCTTTAGAGAGGACCCAAACCAAGATAGGGAAGAAAGGGGTGGAGATTGAAACCCTGAAACCTCCCTCGGTGTTCACATAGAGAAACACTATGAAAAAGTTATATAAATTGCAATACATAGAAAATCCAGAAAATATTTCTAAGACTTTGAGATTAAGGGCAATAGAGGAAATAGTATTATAACTTTTAAAGAAAAACTTCTCATTACTTTACCTCTCTATTTTTTCATGAACTTGCCATAGATAGTGAACCTGCTAGAGGTCAGATGCAAATATCGAATCCAGCTATCTGAGATTGAGTTTAGCATTTAGACTCTTTCTAGAATCTTCTTTTCTGATCCTCTATAACTTTTATGAGACTTTAGTGCACGAATCCAAGACATTCTTTGTAGTCCTTGTCTGTTCTGACTCAGGCAGGGTGGGAGGCCTGGGCCAGTTTCTGATTCTTCCTGGGCATGAGTGCCTTGGAGATGAAAACTGTTCTGGGGATTCTTGGCAGATGAGGTTGCCAAGGAGTCTGACTCAGCTGGGTCCCTGGGTCAGTTTAATCCAATCCAGAATGTAGAATGGCTCTTGGTTTTGACCCAATCTTTCTGTTCCTCAGGAATTCTCTAGATTACATGCTTCAAGAGGCCAGGGACTGTATCTTCATTTGTTTACTACATGATGTTTGTTTTTTCCAGCATGTTATACAGTCAGTGTTTAGCACATAGTAGATTCTCCGTAAACGTTTACTGAGTTAATGTCGAATGAACCAAGGCTGACTCAGGGTCAGTCTGGGTTTTCCTAGGGGAAGTACTAGTGGAAGCACGTTGCTGTGAGATTAAACCTCTGGGTGAAAGTGGACCAGCCTTAGCTCTGTGATTAGTTAGATGGCTGTTTCCACTTGTACACCTGGTTCTCTTTGAAACATCATTTAAGTATTTTGTAGCCATAACAAAATAAGAAGATACAGAATATCTTATTCAGAGAATATATATTATTAATAAATCAGGTATTAATAAATATGCTATCATCCAACATGGAGACCTGATGGTGCAGTTGTTAAGAGCTCAGCCGCTAACCAAAAGGTTGGCAGTTTGAATCTACCAGTCGCTCCTTGGAAACCCTATGGGGCAGTTCCGCTCTGTCCTATAGGGTCGCTACGACTTGGAATCGACTCGACAGCAGTGGGTATCATTGCACATACAGTCATGAAACTCAATCCTTGAGAGTAAATAATAAATTAGTGGGTAGAAAAATAGGTACCAGTAAGATTTCCTGGGCTACTAGGGATGCAATGTTATCCTGTAGTAACCAAAGAGTATTAATTTGCCTTTGCAGTTCCTTTTAAGTGATTTATGCATTAGGAAGAATCTGGCAATCAGACATTTTCTATTTACACATGAAAACCTCAGGGAAGCCGAGTGGACCCAAAGCAGTAGACTGGAACCCCTGAAATGTCAAATTTGTTTAGTTCTCTGAACAGCTACCCAAAACATCATTGATGACATAGGCTAGTAAATAGATTTTGAGATCTTTAAACATTGTTACAGAAGGTGTGTCTGGAAAGTAGTGTTTGACCTAAAAACTCAACTCTACATTTATGGGCAAACTGGTTCTTTTCCAGCATTCTCTTTCTCTGTTGATGTATTTTCCATCATCTGTTCATTTCCCCATGCCATAAAATTGAGTCACCGTTTACTTCATTTATTGCCTCTGATTACGCTGGCTACTGAAACAGATAAATCCTGAACTCTCAGTGGCTGAACACAATGCAAGTTTATTTCTCGTTCCTATAACAGCCCCAGCACAGCTGATCCAGGTAGCTCTTCTCCAAACAGTGTGGTTCAAAGATTTAGACTCTTTCCATATTATGGCTCCAACATCTTCAACACGTTGTTCCCAAGGTTACCCTGAGGGCCGTCTCCACTCCACCCAACAGAAATGAGAAAAGAACAGGGAGGATTATAGGTGGGAGGCTTTTATGGGCAAGGCTGGAAGTGGTATAGTCTTATTCTGGAAGTTCTTATTCTTTTGACTGTGATTGCATCGCATGATACCACCTAACTACAGGGAAGGCTGGGAAATGTAGTCTAGCTGTGGGCCCAGGAAGGGAAGCATGCTTTCTAATCAGCTGAGCACTCCACTTCTGTCACCCCCTTCACTATTTAATTTGTCATTACATCTCGCACCTTAATATCTTCAGAGCCCACCTTCTCTTCTCCGTGGACACCATGCTTACCTAATTTGGGTAGCCCTTGACATGGAAATAAAGTATTCCTGTGGTTAGTCCACTCATGTCCTGACTGATTTCGAGCCTCTACTCTCAGCTTACTTTGGTTTGCAGTGAGCCTGAGAAGGACAGAATCACCAATGATGAGATGAGAAGGATAGAAACAATTGTGGTTGGCAGCCTTCCAAGGGTCCACTCATCAATCTTTCTCATTGGTTTCAGGGTGGTTACAGTGAAACAAAAATTTGAACATATCATTCTCCTTGATTAGCATCCTTTATTGGTTCTCTATTACTTTCAGAATAAAGTCCAAGTTTCTTAGTAACCCCTTTACAATCTAGCCTCTCCCTTTTTTCCAGCCTATCTCTAGATGCGACTTTCTCCTGAAACTCCATGGTCTATCACCAGGGACCTAACTGTAATTCCCTAAATACACCATGACGTGTCCTGCCTCCATGCCTTGTTTTGGTGCCGTTCACGGCTCCTAGGTTACCTTCTTGCTCTGCCAGGTCTGGCTGCCTCCTTCCCAAAACAACTCAGGTATCATCTTCTGGAATCCCTTCCCAGCTACCCACTTAACTTCTGGGTTGTGTTGAGAAGCCCTCCTGTTTACTCCAAGGCACTTGCTATGCTGGGTTGTTGAGGCGCAGTAAGGTCAGAGGCTGTGCATACAGTATTCTTCTTTGTATCCACAGGGCTTAAAAGTACAGGAATGTACTATGTCCTACATAGATGTTAAGTTAAATGGAAGTAATATGTTCTTTATATATTATTCCACTTTTCTTGTTACAACCATCCACAGCTCTACTTTATTATTTTTTTTTAAGATCCCTAACATTTTAATTTCAGTTTTCTTGTAACCAGCACCACAAATATACCAGACATAACAGAAAGTGAGTTCAATTAAATATGTTTCCTTCCAAGAACACCCAGCAGTCTGTAGGCAGACAACATAAATCCAAGAAACAGAAGCAGGAATAGAAACTATACTAAGAAGCAGCAACACCAGGAAACAAAAAGCATTTCTTCTGATATTTTCTTCCAGACTCTGTACAGATAGAAGTTAATATTATAAAGTCATAAAGTGAGGTCACCATGACCTCTTTGGTGGCTCTTACAAGGTAACCCTGGGTTACATACTATTATTCCTTGGGCATTTGACTACACCCTAGAACTAAGGCCATTGTAAAGTTGTCAGAGGGATCTTTGTCATCATGAAGGTGGTAACCAGGGTTTGGCATTACATGGGGAGGCGATGCCTGCAGTCCAGGGAGAGTCCCAGAGGGGTGGACTGCCCGCTGCTGAAGCAGTCTGCGCCCTATGCACCCCTCAGATAGGTAGAAGCCAACTTTATTTAAACCAATTTCATTTCTTGAGAACTTCTAAGATTGTGGCCCATGCTGATGAGCAAAAACGAACAGAAACAAAGCCCTTGGTGTGTGTTAGAAAAGGTCAATCCTGTTTCTCTGGGGGTTGTCCGCACAGTTAAGAAAACAGAAGTCACATGGCTTACAGGCATTCCCTGGGTTGCAAACAAGACCCATTCCTAAGTCTGTCTTTGAGTTGAATTTGTAGGTAAGTCGAAACAGGTACATACAGTTCTCATATAGCGTCAGTTAGTCAAATGTTTGTCTTAGTATATAGTATGTATCTTGCCTTTCTATGCATATAAAGGAGCCCTGGTGGTGCAGTGGTTAAGAGCCCAACTGCTAACCAAAAGGCTGGCATCCACCAGCTGCTGCTTGGAACCCCTAGGGGGCAGTTCTGCTCTGTTGTACGGGGTCACTACGAGTTGGAATCAACTCGATGGCAGTGGGTTTTTGGATGCATATAAAACACTAAAGAAACACTTCCAAACCATGCAATATTTTCCACGAGTGCCGCGAAGTAGTGCATGTGTTCATTATTATGAGCCATTGTATGTATTTAACTCAAATTTTTAATATAATAGTCTTCATGGAAGTCCATTCTTAAGTGCGAGTTATTCGTAAGTCAGACTTTCATAACCCCGGGACTGTCTGTACCGGACATACTGTCAGTGAGCTATGTCATGGTCGGGAGTTGACAAGGAAGGAAAGTCACTGTGTCTCCTTGGCCTGCTGGGCCAAGCTTTGATTATATGTGGGTGTCGGGGGGAGGGAAAGAGATTGAGGCCTAGGAACTGGGGCAGGCTGGGTCAGGATATTGACAGGCTGGTGGCGGGCTTATGGGGACAGTGGTGTTTCAGTGGTAGAATTCTCGCCTTCCACGCAGGAGGCCTGGGTTCGATTCCCAGCCAGTGCACCTCATATGCAGCCACCACCCCTCTGTCAGTGGAGGCTTGTGTGTTGCTATGATGCTGAACAGGCTTCAGCGGAGCTTCCATACCAAGGCAGACTAGGAAGAAAGGCCTGGTAATCAACTTCCAAAAAATCAGCCAATGAAAACCCTATGGATCACAGTGGTACGGTCCCATTGTGCAGGGGGTCACCATGAGCGGGGGCTGACTCGTGTGAACAGTGTGTATAAATGTGCTTTGACCATTGTAAGGCACTAGACAAACAGCAAATATTATTATTACTTGGAGAAAATGGTCATTGCTGCCCTCCTCCACTCTCTTTGCCTTCTTTCTAGGCGTCCAGTGAACTTAAGCTGCCTTATCTCTTCTAAGTGAGTGAAGTACCTATAGACGTACTCACACTAATGTTCTGTTACGTCTTCCCAGAATATTTGCATTTTAAAAGATTACTATACATCTTTGATGTGGACTAGTACTTTTAGGAATTTGTCCTTTTTTTTTTTTTAATAGACCAGAAAGAAAGGCCTGGTGATCTACTTCTGAAAATCAGCCAGTAAAAACCATATGGATCACAGTGGTCTGGTCAACATGGGGACGGCGCAGGACCGGGCAGTGTTTGTTCCCTTGTGCATGTGGTCGCCATGAGTCGGGGCAGACTTGATGGCAGCTAGCAACAACAACAAGAATAATTAGATACATGCTGAAAATGTTTGCTCAGAGATATTCATTACAGCATTTTTCAAAATAGTGTAAAGTGGGGAGCAATTTCATGTCCAAGGAGATTAATTCATTCAGCGGATTAATAGCTGATGCCATGGAGTGTCTTTATTGACATGACATATGTCTGTGCTATATTGTGGAGAAAAAAGTGAAAACTGTATGTAAACGATACATACAGTTTGGTTTCACCATGTTTTGTAGTAAAACATGTGCATATATGCAAAGAAAAATATCAGCAAAGATAGACACTAAAGTGCTGAGAGTAGTTCTGTCTGGATGGTGAGATTGTCAGCAATTTTTATTTTCTTCTTTGTATCTTGTTTACAGTGTAATTAAGACCCCTGGCTCTGGATGAATACTTAGGTACAAATTTATGGCCCAAAACTACCTAACCATGTGACATTGGACCCTCTAATTAATGTCTAGGGGTCAGTTTCTTCATCTGAAATATGGGAATGAATCTAGTACTAACCTCATAGAGCTAATACATAAGATAATACAGAAAATGAGTAATTTCTATGTAAGAGTAATACAGTTAAATAAGATAATACAGAAAAAGCTGTTAGAAACGTGTCTCGCACCCTGTAAGTACTCAGTACACATTAGCTATCATGTCTGTATGTTTTATAAGAACATGTGTTGTTTTTTGGAAACCCCGGTGGCGTAGTGGTTAAGTGCTGTGGCTGCTAACCAAGAGGTCAGCAGTTCGAATCCTCCAGGCGCTCCTTGGAAACTCTATTGGGGGCAGTTCTACTCTGTCCTATTGGGTCGCTATGAGTCTCGAGGACAGTGTGTTGTGTGTATGTGTGTGTGTTGTTTTTAGATTCAGGAAAGCTACTTTCCTTTTGGGAAAAAAGAAGAGTTCAGTAGAGAGGGCAGAAGGAGCAGTCACTCATGATGGGATTGGAGGTCTTGATGAGGGAGCTTCCTTGGGGCTTTCCTGGTAACCCCCTGCCCCCAGTACAAGCTTCTGACTGTTTCATCTCGGGATGAGGTTGGCCTGCAACAGAATCTAAAAGATGCCCAGTAAATGGAAATTGAATTTTTAAAACAGCATATTTTATTTTTTAGTTAATCTTGAACATTATATGTTTCTTCCCTTGTGAACCTGGAGATTTCAGATTATTTTGGCCTTAAATCAAGGCAGTTTTCCTATTACTATAAATGGTAAGCATATATAAGGAAAAGCTGAGTTTCACAAATTCTTCATGATGGTTCCAGTAAAATCCTCGGTTAAATATAATATCTCTGGGGAGACCTTCAGCCCTGGTATCTTTCTCCTCTCCTCTGCCTGCTGTCTTCCAGGGCGCCCTCCCCAGACTCCACTCACCCTCTGTACATGTATGCCTGGGTGACCCTGGAGCCTTCTCATCCCATCATACTCCCTTCCTTTTTTCTCCCTGATGCCTCTTCTTTCCCTAGTCCAGGTTCTGTGATTCTCTTCTCTTTTGTTTTTCCATTCTTAAAAAAAAAAAAAAAAAAGAAGAACCAAACCTATGAGTCAGAATCGAGTTGATTCTGACTCATAGTGACACTGTAGGACAGGGTAGAACTGCCCCGCAGAGTTTCCAAAGAGTAGCTGGTGGATTTCGACTACTGACATTTTTGGTTTGCAGCTGTATCTCGCAGTAGCTCTTAACCACTGCACCACCAGGGCTCCTTCCTTTGGGGCGGTGGCGGGGGGAACACCTCAAACCACCATTTTTAAGTAACCCACCGTTTTTTCTTGTAGTCACTGCCAGCCTTCAGCAGGGTCGCTGTGCTGTGTCCCAGCCCCCAGAGTGGTGGCCTACTGAGAGTATCGGGAGGGTCAGTGCTCCCCAAGAAGGACTGGATCCCCCAGGACCAGGCTCTTTGCCTGGCTGTAGGCCCACCTACCACGCCCGCCCCCAAGTGGTCTCAAGGTGTAGACAGTGTGGCGTTCTTTGTCCCCAGGACTCCTGAATGCCCTCTAGACAGTAGGGGGCCAGGTCCAGCAACTCCTGGCACTCTTCCTCACAAGGTTCCCTTTGACCATATGCCTGCAGACGAGGGTGCTTCATGCTCCTGGTCTGTCCCCAACTCAAGAGCACGTGCTATTTGCACTCCCCTCTTTGACTCTCAAACCATTAATGCAAACATTCTACAATTTAGGAATTTCAGATCCAGTACATCATGTGTGACATAGTCTGTTCCATATGTTTTATGCACCCTGAGTGATTGAGATGGTGTGTTTATCTTCACAGTTCCTCAACATTACAGAACAGCCAGCCGAGAACATTTGGTTCTTCTCTTCCCTCTCAGGTGTCCTGGCCCCCCAAACTTGCGCCCTCCCTTGTATACCTGTTAAAACTGCGGGGTGATGGAAGCTCCCAGGGACAGAGGGAGCGAGGAAGCCTGGGAACTGGGAGATACAGAGCACTCTTTTTGTTCCTGTAGGATCCATCTAAAATCACCAGATCCAGGAGGGCCCAGGCAGCTGGAATTTAGGCTGGTGTCTCTATCGGAGGGTCCAGGTGAGGTAGGCAGAGCAGGTGAGACAGCATCAGAGTGAGAGAGCAGAGTCAAGAATAGGCCAAGGTGAAGTAAAGGACACAAAAGCAAAGCCCAGCCTCCTCATCGTGGAGGGAGGCAAGGCAGGAGACTGTGTGAAGGGCAGCTATTTTGCAAATATCTGTGTTTCAGGAGAAGGCTATTGCCCCAACACTGCCAGTCCTGGCTCTCTCTTGACTCAGGCCCTGGGCAGGGCTGTGCCTGAAGTTACCTGGCACTAGAACAGGTAGGTATGACACCTTACTGGGTCAGCCCCTGGCTTGCCTCAGTTTATAGGTTGCTATGGCTTTCACACAAACCTCCCCCAGACAGTCCTTGACCCTTTTCAATTCCTTCTGTGAAAATAAGGGTGGTATCTGACCTCCGCCAACTCTATAAGGGGAAAGAAGAACCAAGATCAGCAGCCCAAGGCTGATTCCTATGAGGTGGAGGTCAGACATACCTCCTCTCTTGGCCATCTTTACCAACTGTGACACCAACCATCCCTTCCATGACACTCTACTTCTCTGCTGGGTTCAATAATTCATTGCAATGGCCACACAGAACTCATAGACCATACTTGAAGTTATGGGGTTTTATTAGGGAAGTAACAGGTTACAATTCAGGCTGAGGAACACTCAGGATATACTTCTTCCATCAGGACAGCCTCTTCCCAGCCGTGCTCACAGGCACGCCTCTCCCTGGTCCTAGGCCTCTGCCCAAATGTACTCAGCTTTCTCTCTTCTTGGACTGGGAAGCCCACCATGCTGTCTCCTCCTGCCAGGTCTCTGCTGCCACCGCTTCTCACTGTCTTCAAGGTTACAGCTTGCTCTCTCTCAGTCTTCCGCTTCCAGGAACTTCTCAGCACAGGGATCCCGAGTGCAAAGGACACGCTCTCCACTCCTAGCTGCCTTTCCTTGGTGGTGGTATGATCCTCCTCTCTGCTCTGGAATTGGCGCACTGTTAAGGCAAAATGGACAAATTCACTTGGTAGGCCACAGTTACCCTATCACACAGACACATGGGTGGGAGTTTTAAGCCCATGACTATGAAGGCCACACACAGAAGTAATTAACTGCACTGCACCTTGCTTTGCCCGTTTCTGCTAGTCCACATGCTGCTAGTCTCCCTGTCCCCCAAGGCTACATGAACCAGTACCCAACCCACGTAGAGGTTTCCCATCCCTGTACCTGAAACCCTGCTCAGTGGCAGCCCGGGTGGCTCTGGACCCCTTTAGGTCAGCAACAGTGGCATCCCCTGGGGGCCTGTTGGAAGTGCAGACTTCTGGGTCCCCCTCTGGACCTGTCGAGTCAGAACCTGCAATTCAGCAGGTGAGATGTGTGCCCTAGGATCCGCCAGCACTGCTCTAGACCGTGCTCCTCAAACTATTGGTGACAAAGGGCTTATTTTAAAAATTCCTAATCTAGAGACAGGAACCTTAGGCGGCAGTGAGTTTATGTTAGTGGAGGAAGAACAACTCAGAAAAGGAGGGTGAGAATGGTTGTACAACTTGAAGGATGTAATCAGTGTCACTAAATGGTACATGTAGAAACTGTTGAATTGGTTTATGTTTTGGTGTATATATCCTCAGCAATGGCAAAATTAATAAAATTAAAAAAGATTTCTAATCTGTCAGAGACCAGTACTATTGTGAGATAAAGTAAAAATGAATTATTAGGAAAATGAAGTGAAAAATAAAACCCAAAGGCATATAAAATACAAGCCTCAGTTTTAGAAATTAGGTTCAGCTGACATCAACTTACTTTCTCAAATTGTTGTAAGTTTCTAAACACTTAACTCTCAGTTTCTATACTTATTTCAGTGTGGATGAATGACCACCAGTTCACGGACTGGCGCTGGTCCTCAGATCACATTTCAAGTAGCACTTGGCTACTCTAGACTTCATCCTGTAGCTTCAAAGTCGCTGATGCCCAGGTGTTCACCCTCAGGAGTCAGCCTCTGACCGTCATGCTTCTTCTCTGGTTCAAGTTTGGTTGTCCAGGTCAAATACGCTTGTTGATTATTTAAAACTTTAAATGGCCCCAAGCCCTCTTGGAACTGAGAGGGTCCCCCCTCACCACCTCCATCCACTGCCTACCCTGTGCAGTGCCCAGGTGGCAGACTTCGTGGACGACATCACAGGGCCCTTAACCCTCAGGCTTCTGGTGGGGTTTTCCCAGTGGAAGGTCCCGGCAGGCTCTCAGTGGAAGAGTGACAGGGAGGATTTATGCCCCCAGCTCCCCCTGCTGGCCCATGGGTTGCAGTGTTTCAGTTCTTTTCTCAAGGGCCTTGGCTCTTGGTGGAGCCCTGGTGGTGCAGTAGTTAAAGAGCTAGGCTGCTAACCGAAAGGTTGGCAGTTCGATTCCACCAGCCACTCCTTGGAAACCCTATGATGCAGTTCTACTCTGTCCTATAGGATCGCTATGAGTTGGAATTGACTTGTCTGCCATTGGTTGGCTTTTGGTGGGCAACCTGCTTCTATACCTAAGGCTCTGCCCGTTGCCCTCCAGGCCTGGGGTGGGAAAGACTCTTCAGATGTTCTTAGCTCTGAGGTGCTTCACTGTCTGGAGAAGGCTTCCCTTCCCCCTTCCCCCTTCCCCCTTCCCCCTTCCCCCTTCCCCCTTCCCCCTTCCCCCTTCCCCCTTCCCCCTTCCCCCTTCCCCCTTCCCCCTTCCCCCTTCCCCCTTCCCCCTTCCCCCTTCCCCCTTCCCCCTTCCCCCTTCCCCCTTCCCCCTTCCCCCTTCCCCCTTCCCCCTTCCCCCTTCCCCCTTCCCAGTCCTTTGTGAATAGTTGTCTTATTAAACTCCCCTCAAATACTTCATTCTAGAAGGTTATCTGTTTCCTGTTGGGACTCTGGGTAACAGCCAGGACTCTGACTTCTGAAGGATTCTCAAAATTTGCCAAAATTCCCCACTTATCATCCCTGAAAGAATGAAAGGAAGTTACTGAGGAGGTCACTAAATAATCAAACCAGTTGCCATTGAGTCACTTCCAACTCGTGGTGACCCCGTGTGCGTCAGAAAAGACTGTGCTCCTTAGGGTTTTTAGTAGCTGACTTTTCTGAAGCAAATCGCCAGGGCCTTCTTTCAAGAGTCTTTGGGAGGACTTGAACCTCCAGCCTTTCAGTTAGCAGCCGAGTGCATTAACTGTTTGCATCACCCAGGGACGCCAGATGACTAAATAGAAGTTTTTTTTTTTTTTAAGTACATTCAATGTGTGTGTGTGTGTCTGCCTGTCCGTCTATATATGATCATGGCAAAAGAGAAAACACAGATTTATAGTAAGAGGGAGTGGGATGTATGTGTGTGTGTTTAACAGAGCAAGGGTCAGTCAACAGACAAATATTTATGAGGGTCTGTTGTTTGCTAAGCACAATTTTAAATGCTGAAGATACAGTGATAAGACAAAGTTCCTGGAGCTGTGAGCATGGTAATTTGATCCTGTGCTCCCTATCTCTTATCAAAACAAGAGAAAGTAGGATGAACTTCAGCATGAGAGCCTAGAGATAAGGATTGAGGGGATCTTTGCAAATACTGAGAAATGTTGCAGGAACACCTTCTGAGATCTTTAACCCTAGGATAGTGCCTCATTTCTTTCTTATGATTTCCGTATATCTGACACGTTTCATTTTGGTGCTGTTAATGTTTGAACCCAGGAAAGACTGACAATGAGAGGAAAGGAGATAGGGTTAGAGTAAGTAGGGAGAGATCTATGGGGAAAAACATGCATTTCTCCATGGTCATTTTATTTAATCCATTTTCTACATTGGGTTGTTTTCCTAAAATACTCATGTGGTCATAAATGATATTTTCTCAAGAGTCATTGATGATTCTCTTGCGCAACCCTGTGAAAACACTAAAAACCATTGAATTATTTACTTTAAATGGACGAATTACTGGTATATGAACAGCATCTCAATAAAAAAATTAGTGGTGATTATTGGTGGTTGCTGAGACAGGAGTGTGAAGCCCACACTTCTAAGCTTGGCATCCAAGTTCCTTCTGGTCACACCTTTCCTGCCACACCTGCTGCCAGACCCTGCCACATACCATGCGCTGAAGGACCTGAGGTTACTCTGTGGTCTTCATATACTCTCTGTACTTTTCTTGCTTCTTTGTCTTTGCTTTGCTGTTTTCTCTGCCTGGGATGCCCTTCTTTCCTCTGGAATGGCATTCAAAGCTTCCATGACCACCCCAGGCAGAAGTACTCTCTTCTTCTTCGATGCTCTCACAGGGCCTTGTTGAGCCTGCTGTCTTGGCACTTACCGCATTAAATTGTATGTGTCTGCAGAGATAGATATATAGATAGAAATAGCTCTCAACGGAATTATGACTGTGGAGTGAAGAACAGCGTTCTGTTCCTTTTTATATCCTCAGCACTTAGGGGAATGCCTGGTGCACAGAAATAATTCAGTAAATGTATGCTGAATGTATGAATGAAGGAGAGTGAGAGAGTTCCCTACTTCTGTCTTCCCAGTTTACTTCTGTCCGTCACATACCAAAAGCCATAGATATGTGGTGGATAGCAAAATATTTGTTACTTGTAACTTGGAATATATTGAAGACATAATGGAGAGGTTGGCCTGTTGGTCATTTTTTACTTAGAATATTGATTTAAACGTTTAGAAAACTAGATGTAGGAAGAAGATATGTCGCCCTTTTCCATGTGGAAGACAAGCTTATAATTCTTAGAATATTCTTCAACATCTGCCTCAAAAGATAATCAACTTAGAATTTAAAAACCTAAGTTAAATGGCGGATATAACACTGATTTTATGTGAACATGATAATTTACTGTAGTAGAAACTGCTTCTCAAGCGCTAACTCATTTAACCCTCATTACGACGTTATAAGGCAGATCCCCATGTTATAGAGCGGAGGCTGAAGCCCAGAGACACGGTGTAGCCTCCCCTGGTCACGGGTCAGCGGGGGTAGACTCAGGATCTGCTTGGCAGTCTGGCTCCAGCGCTGGCCCTAGACGCTGTGCGTTGGTAAAGTACAGGATGCTCTTGTGCTGCCTGGGCTCAGGCTCCTGTGAAGCTCTTCTGGCCAATGTCGGTCTTTGATGATAACTGCTGTCTTTCTCTCAGAGTGTTGTCATGATGCTGTTCATTATCTTCCACAGCGTTCCCTGTGAAGATCCGTGGGGGAATTGCCCCAGTCCCAGGAATACTTGTGATTCTTTGGGGGCATTAAAAAACCAAACAAACGAAACCACCGTATGGACGCGGGAATTGCGTTTCCCTCTTTCTGTTGGCTATTGGAAGCACAGGGTCAAGTTTATGGCTCCGCAAGCAAGTGTATAGAGCTTCATTGCCTGCATTTTGTGGGTGAAGTTCACTTTGGGCTCAACATTTTATCCCTACGTATATTTTTACTTGCACTCTGTATTTTATTTTGAGTTTTGGTAATGCCATTTTAGTGTTTTCTCTGTATCCTCGTAGCTTTCCTTATCAGTTGTCATTGAGTCAATTCTGACTCATAGTGACCCCCGTGTGTGTCAGAACACAGCTGTGCTACATAGTGTTTTTGATGGCTGGTTTCTTGGAAGCAGATTGCCAGGCCTTTCTTCTGAGGCACTGCTGGGTAGATTCAAACCACCAAACTTTGGGATAGCAGCCAAGTGCATTAACAGTTTGCACCACCTGGGGACTCCTTTATCCTCTAAGTTTGGAAAAAAATAAAAGAGATTTAGATGAATACAAGCAATACGTTGATGAAACAATAAAATATGATCATCGTTTTCATTTCATCCATATATCTTGTTGCCATTTAGAGTACATTCTTAAGACATATATTTTACCTTACTTTACAGTTATTCTAAGCCTAAACAATTTATATAATCATATAGAAAATTTTCTCATTTTATAGTATTAAATGATATTTCTGAGTCATTTTGAGGAATATAGTATAATTCTTTTTAAAATAAAAAATATATATTGTGCTTTAGGTGAAGATTTACAGTACAAATTAGTTTCTCGTTCAAAAATCTATATATAAGTTGTTTTGTGACATTGGTTGCAATCTCCACATTGTGTCTGCGCTCTCTTTGCCGTTCCACTCCAGGTTGCCCATGTCCATTCATCCAGCTTTCCCATCCCTTCCAGCCTTCTCGTCTTTGCTTTTCAGCAAGTGTTGCCCATTTGCTCTCGTATACTTGGTTGAACTAAGAAGCACGTTCTTCACATGTGCTATTGTTTGTTTTATAGGCCTACCTAATCTTTGGCTGAAAGGTGGACTATGGGAGTGGCTTCAGTTCTGAACTACTAGGGTGTCCAGGGGCCAAAGTCTTGGGGTTTCCTCTAGTCTCTGTCAGATCAGTAAGTTCTGGTCCTTTTTTTGTGTGTGTGTGAATTTGCATTTTGTTACACATTTTTTGTCCTACTCTGTCTGGGACCCTCTACTGTGATCACTGTCAGAGTGGTGGGTGGTGGTAGCCAGGCGCCATCTAGTTTTTCTGGGCACAGGCTGGTAGAGGCTCTGGCTCATGTGATCCATTAGTCCTTTGGACTAATATTTTCCTTGTGTCTTTGGTTTCTTCTTCTCCTTTCCTCCAGATGGCATGGGACCAATAGATGTATCTTAGGTGGCTGCTTGCAAGTTTTTAAGACCCCATATGCTGCTCACCAAAGTAGGATATAGAACATTTTATGAACTATGTTATGCTAGTTGACCTTGATGTCCCCTGAGACCATGGTCCCTACTCCTCAGCCCCAGTAACTTGGTCCCTCAAGGTGTTTGGATGTGTCTAAGAAGCTTCTATGACTTTGCCTTGGCCAAGTTGTGCTGACTTCCTCTATATCAAGTTGTCTTTGCTTTCAAAAAAGTTAACACTTTTTACTATCTAGTTAGATTTCCCTTCCCCACCCCTCCCTTCCTTCATAACCATCCAGGATTTTTTTTTTCTGCATGTAAACCTTTTCTTGGGTTTTCATAATAGTGGTCTCATACTATATTTGTCCTTTTGTGATTGACTTATTTCACTCAGAGTAATGCCCTCCAGATTCATTCATGTTGTGAAATGTTTTGTGGATTCATTGTTCTTTATCATTGCATAGTATTTCATCATGTGTATGTACCATAATTTGTTTATCCATTCATTAATTGATGGGCTTATAGGTTGTTTCCATCTTTTTGCTATTATGAATAGTGCTGCAATTAACATGGCTGTGAATACAGTGTAATTCTTTAGGAAACACTGAAGCTTCTGAAACTGGCTATGGCTTAGTTCTTAATTTTGCGTCTTTCTAAGTGGATTGTCACAGAGAAGCTTAACATCAGGCAGAATGACTGAACATCAAAGACTATCTGAAGAGTGTACCAGTTTATAATTTTCCCTTTACAAACCATAACAGACAAATAATCTGCTTTTCCTCAACTATTTCCTTTTCAAATTGATTTGAAATTTTGTTCCTTAGAGCAAATATACCCTTCAGTTATAAGATCTCATTAGCTATTGTACCATTTCATTAGCAGCTATTTTTCTTTTGCTCCTAAATGTTTCCAGTGACAGTAACACAATAATCTATGTGTTGGTGGCTGAGAGTGAGCTCAATTTCTAAATATACGGGGGTTCATCCTCTGTATTCATATCATGACACATACTCTCTAGAGGCATTCTTCTAAAAAGACCTGTTCCCACCCACGTCGTCCATCTTCCTAGCCATTATTTCTCCTCTTGTTTGGAGTTATTGCTTACTTTGTGTGAGGACAGTTGGAGCTTAATAAAACATGTTTTATACGGAAATTTTTTTGCTCCAAGTAGTATCCCTTAGCAGATGTTGTTGTTAGCTTCTCTTGAGTCGGCTCTGACTCATGGCAACCTTTCATCCTGTTACACGTCTTATCTTCCATCTCGTGTTCCAGCACTATATCAGACAGTATTTTGTTCTGATCATTAGGGCTTTCACTGGCTAATGTTTGGAAGTAGATCTTGAGGCCTTTCTTCCTAGTCTGTCTTAGCCTGGAAGATCTGTTGAATTCTGTCCACCGTGAGTGACCCTGGTGGTATTTGAAGTACTGGTGGCATAGCTTCCAACATCATAGCAACATGCAAGCCACCACAGTACGACAAACTGACAGATGGATGGCGATTTAGCAGAGAGACTTGCACAAATCAATTGTAACTTGACAACCAGAAGATGCTTATTTTGTCCCCCAAACTGGTCTGTAGTCGTTGCATGGAGAAGACATGTATTCCACTGGCAGGAAAAGCAGGGTCAGCTTTCTAAATGGCTTGGCAACTGTTTTCCTGGTGTAATTTTAGCATGTAGAGCAGGCCGCCCACCGACAAGGCTATTAAAAAGCTAATGTTTTGGGGAGAGGCAAGTCACTGGCATAAAGCTACACTTGAGACCAAGCTTCCACAGGAGAAAGAAGAGCACTGATAATGTGCTTCTAATGGAAAAAGTATATATATCATGGGCTACACTAGGGCTTCTCAGACTTTAATGTGTATCTGAATCATCTATGAAAATGACGATTGTGATTCAGATGGTCTAGGGTGTGGCCATAGATTCTCAATTTCTAAGAAGCCCCCCAGTGATGCCAAGGTTATGGGTCGAGGGGCCACACTGAGCAGCAAGGGGCTAGAAGGAACTGTTACCGCTCTTTGGGAACTGAAGAGCGAAGGCGAGGGTGGAGGCCAACAGCAGGGCAGGCAGTGGAGAAGAAGCAAGAATTTTGGTACACGAAGTTGAGGTCAAGGGGGAGGGATGGGCAAAGCCTCTCAATCCACCTTGAGAGTGATAACGGACACAATATCCTAGGGTCGCTGAGATTGGGGCAGAACTTTACCCAGCCGGGCAACTCTTTATATTGCTCCTGTTTTATCCATAAACAGACGTTGGTTTTCTTGGGCACGGTATGCACGGGGCTGGGAAACCAGACAGTGCAGCAGCTCTGCCCACCGCAGAGCCGCATGGGGAGGAGGGGCTCCTTGGCGAAAGGCCCTGCAGGCTGAGCAGGTTTCGCATCCAACTCCCCTGCGCTGGCCCCGTCTGACCGTGTGGCTGTCTCAGACAGCAGGATGGCTAATCGCTGAAGAGCACGGGCTTTGGAATTAGACAGAGCTGGGTTCGAGCCCTTGTTTTGTTACCTACTCGCCGTGTGATTATAGACAAGTTTCTCATCTTCTCCAAACCTCAGTTTCTACATCTATAAAATAGAGGTACTAATAGTACCGACATACTAGGGTTGTTGTAAAGGCTAAAGAGCATGTAAACATTAGTACCTGACATGTACGAAATCTTCAGCAAATGCTGCTTCTCTTCCTCCTCCTCCTGCCTATTACTTTAGTAATTCTGCTTGACTAACCCTTCTTGCCCAGCACCTGTCTGTCAGTTTGTTGTACTCTGGTGGTTTGTGTGTTGCTGTGATCTGGAAGCTGTATCACCGTATGTCAAATACCCGCAGGTTCATCCCTGGTGGACAGGTTTCAGTGGAGGTTCCAAACTAAAACAGATTAGAAAGAAAGGCCTGGCAATCTACTTCCAAAAATGGTTGTTGTTGTTAGTTGCCATCTAGTTGATTCTGACTCATGGTGACCCCATGTGTGCAGTACAGAACTATGCTCCATTAGGTTTTCAAGGCTGTGAACTTTCAGAAGCAGATTGCCAGGCTTGCCTTCTGAAGCATTTCTGGGTGGGTTTGAACCGTCAGCCTTTTGGCTAATAGTTAACCGTTTGTGCCACCCAGGGACTGAAAATTAGCCAATGAAAACCTTATGGATCACAACACAATATTACCTGATATAATGCGAGAAGATGAGCCCCCTAGTTTGGAAGGCATTCAAAATACACAGTGGCTTCCACAGTGGAATCGAGCATACCAATGGTTATGAAGATGGCACAGGATTGTGGAACATTTTCTTCTGTTGTACATGGGGTTGTCATGAGCCAGAGCTGACTTGATGGGAACTAACAACAACAAGAGCAACCCTTATTGCAGGTGCCACCTTTTTCTCCTCTCGTTTGGCCACCGCAGCCATCTGCCCAGTTTCCCTATCTCTTAGTCCTACATTTCCTCAAGCTCAGGGTGCCACTCCCAGCCCTGATGCCTGGAGCAAAGCAGAGGAGCCCTAGTTCTGGCTCAGTGACAGCATGTCGCTGGCCTTGAACTGACCTAGGGCCTCATTGCACCAGGCCCCTGTGCCACACCTTAGTAACTGGGTCCTCTCCACCCTTGCTCTCCTTCCCTGCTATTTGTGTCAGGGTCTCTGTCTTCTGAGATTTCACGATCTTCTGGGGGAGTCAAGTGCATGCGTAAAGAATTAGGATGCAGCCTCATCCCGGTGGAGGGAGGCGTTCCTTCTGCTTGAAAAGCTTTCACAAGGAAGCAACCTTTCCATTATTCTTTCAGAGATAAATAGGAATTTGTTGAGGCAATATTAACCCTAGTCACAGGGTGATCAACTGCCCCAACTGGCCTGGGACTGAGGGGTCTTCTGGAATGCAGGATTTTCTGTGCTAAAACCAGGACAGTCCCAGGCAAACCGGGATGGTTGGTCAGCCCACCTAGTCTATCATAATCATCTGTCCGGATGATGTCTTGTTTTCTTTTTGCCAGTCATCCAGGAGCTTGCAGTCTTGTGGCTGGGACCCTGAGATCTAATTCTAGAGCAGAGAGCAACTTCCCACCTAGAGCAGTGCTGCCTAGCAGATCCTCCACCCTCTCGTCCTGGGGGACCTGTTGTTAGGTCCATGTTTCTCAAAGTTGATCCTCGAATCCCCACACTCAAGACCCTGTGCTTGGAGTTCGATGCCGTCTTGAAATTTTTAACAATTTTATCTTCAAGTTTGTGTTTTGAAGTGAAATCCAGTGGGACAGTGGAGCACGTGCTGGGGGCTTGGAGCCTGGGCTTGTGTGCCATCCTACCTCCCACTGCCTCCTTGGTACAGGTGCTCAGTCATCTGCTTTCCCAAACCCTGGCACGCTGAGCCTCTCTTAGCCTCCTCTGCCCCGTCTTCACCCAGTGACCAGTGCTGCTCTTTGTCACGGTGGGGGTCTGGGTGCAGGTGTGGGGAGGGTCAGGGTTAGCTGCGTGCGTGCCATGGCATATGAGAGAGGGGAATGACAGTGGCTATCCCTGTCCCTAGCTGGCAGCGCCATGGCACATTTGATGGGTGGCTTTGCAGGGACGAACTCATTCCCAAACCAGATACTGAATACGTTTTAGTGTGGAGGCTGCAATCCCTTGGGGGTTGCCCATCTGCATGGGTTGGGATGGTGGGCCCCTGGCCAGGGCATGTGGCCCGGCAGCTGCTGGGAGGGGAACCCTTCATGCACGTGCCCAGCGAGCAGGCGACGTTGCCTGTGGGAGTCTGCACACACTCAGCGAGGATCCCCTTGCCTGCATTTTAACACACTCCCCAGGGGGTTCCCCTAAATCCTTGGCTTGAGGAGGCTGTGGTATTGTTTTTCCCCTCCCTCAGCTTGAAAGACACTGTCTGACCCTCTCTTCTCTCAGCTACAGTCATCCTGTGTGGCCAGCTTGGGGAGCAACCAAGAAAAAAAACCAAACCCGGTGCCATTGAATCGATTCTGACTCAGCTTGGGGAGAGTGGGTGAAAAAAGAAAACCCAATATATCTGAAATCTCAACTTCTACCACCGTTGATTTCTGATTTTGAACTTACTGGAGGAAGTGGGCAAATTGGTGTGAAAGGGGTTCTTTAAGCATCAGTATCTGTGTTCCTAGCAAAAGACTCTGCTCAGCAGGATTTCTAGTTCCACCTCCAGGCTCCAGGTAGGGCTGCCCTTCTTATGTGTTTGAAGTGAAGCAGGGTCACATGACTTGTTTGGGTACACAGTGCGCCATGCTTCTGTCCCCACTGCCTCAGTGATGTGCAAACACTAGAGGCTCCATCAGTTGGTGTTCCTGGGTGAGAAGGACCGGGAGCAGAGCACATCCCCAGTAGATATTAGCAGAGGTGAGAGGTGCACCTTAGTTGTTTAAGCCGCTGAGATGCTGGCGTTGATTGTTACACCAGTGAAATCAGCCAATCATGATTGACATAGGTTCTGTTTGAAGCTGTGTGACCCTCTAACCATCCTCAAGTCCTTGGACGTAGAGCAAAAGGCAGGCACGCAGAACTCCCAGACTGACCCCCTGTAATGAAGCAGAAAACAACAGACTTCCTTTTAGGATTCTAACTAAACTGTGGTGGCCATCCTCAGACCTTTTGGAACCGGCTGCAACAAAGTTTTAAGAAATGAGCAGTTTTAGGCTTGGCTTATAAAAAAAAAAAAAAAAAAAATTAACCAGATTGAAAAAACAAAGCAAAGAAACAAAATGCCAAGAAGGAAGCAGCCAGAGGGCGACAAGGTCATGGGGATATAAGGCAGGACCAGCAGGGGCAGCAGAAATCAAGCCATCCAAATGGATATTTTAAATCTCTGAAAATATCCCCAAATTAGGAGTGGGTTTATTCCCTGGGATGCTGGCAGTTGGATTATGATTCACGTTGAAGCTGTGCTTTCCTTGGAAGTCAGGCAAAGCTAATGTGCCCATGTCTCTTAGTCAGTAGGACTGAATAAAGAAAAAAAAAAT
This sequence comes from Elephas maximus indicus, assembly GCF_024166365.1. Lineage (NCBI taxonomy): Eukaryota > Metazoa > Chordata > Mammalia > Proboscidea > Elephantidae > Elephas > Elephas maximus. Next base: position 29,902,532 of record NC_064829.1, read on the forward strand.
TCAATTACTGGCTGCCAAAACCACAAGAAGAGAATGATTCTTTCTAAGGTGCGTGTGCTTGCTTGTGTTTGCATTTACGAGGCTTGCCCTAGTCGTGCCATATTCCCTCCTCTCTGAACCAAAGGCGTCTCCTGCTGCTGGCCTGGAACCAGTAAAAGCCGCTGATGGATGTCTCCGCTGGTTCCCTGGGACTTTTGCCAAGTCACTTGACCAGAACACGTGGCAATGTCTATTTTGGGATTATTAAAGATTGGTGTTCTATTTAGTGTTGAATCTTTCTATCTCTTCCTTGTTGTTAGTTGCCATCGAGTCAATTCTGACTGATGGCGACCCCATGTGTGCTGAGTGGAACTGCCCCATAGGGTTTTTTTTGGAGGCAGATCACTACACCTGTCTCCCAGGGCACCTCTGGGTGGATTTGGACCATCAACTTTTTGGCTAGTTGTCAAGCGCCTAACCATTTGCTCCAGCTGGGGATTCCTTATATCTCCTTCGGGAGAAGTTATTAGAGAACTTTAGAGACATGGGTCTCTCCCTGACCCCTGATTCAAGGAGATGAGCTAATTAACTCATTTAATTAATTTATCAGTTCACAGCACATTATCGTCTAGTCCACGCAGAGCCCTCTCTTGCTTCAGCAGGATAGCTCTTGCTGTTGTGGAAATGGTCCCCCTGCCAGTCCCCTTCTCCCCCATGAGAAGTGTGGAGAACGCTCCCCCAGTACCCGCTGGGCCTGCCTGGATCAGGTTTGCTTCGGTTTGCTTGCTAAACCCATACCTTCTGTGGTGAATTTTTCTGACCAGCCTGCCCACTTCTCTGCTTCCAGCTTCCCTTTCACTTCCCCTTTGGGGCAGGCTTGAATTCTGCCTGAGTTCCAAACAGTGTCCTGTACCAGAGCTGGATTTGAGGTCACCGATGCTTGGAGAAGTTCACCTTACTCACCCATGGTCACCTGGCCAGTGCTGAACTGGACACAGAGCCCAGTCCTCCTTATATCTGTCGGGCGCGGAGCCTCCCGGGCCTCACTTCACTGCCTGCCACCTCCCCCCACCCCACTCCACCTGTAACCCTTTCCCTCCTGCTCCTCCCCCGGGCCTTCCCACACCCGGCAGGATCACTCTTTTCCACATTTGTCCTCTGCGAAGGATGCTCGCTGAGGTGCCTGTGGAGCCCGAGCGTTCAAGTGGCAGCATTTGGAACACCAGGGGAGTTCTGCTGTCCAGGTCTGATGTTCAGCTGAGGATGCACCTTTTCATCGCAGTGAAAGGGACTTTGAGCTGTCTTGTTTTATGCCAAGTCACTGCAACCCTTGGGCTTTTGGCCAACTCCCAACATCACCCTCATCCAGACAAAATGAGAGTTTGACCCTGGCTCATGGCTGCACGTTGCCCAAGTATTTCTGTTACACTTCATAAGTGGGCAGGAGAATCAAGCATGCATCCTGTATTCACAAGGTCATGTGCACCCTAGACATGAAGACTTATTTCAATACTCTTGTGATGAGTATTCTAAAGGAAAAGCAGTGTTTCATGAAGCATAAAATGCAGACAGATAACCAGAGACAGTGATACGGAGTTGAGACCTAAAGATTAAATAGGAGTTAGCAGACTGTAGGGAGCTGGTATTTGGCTGCATTGTGGGGATCTGTGGAGTCCCTGAGAGGTGCAAACGGTTTATGTGCTTGGTTTGAGTCTGCCCAGAGGGTCCCCAGAAGAAAGACATGGTGATCTACTTCTGAGAGATCGGCCGTTGAAAACCCTGTGGTGCGTGGTTGTACTCTGACACACATGGGGCCCCCATGGACTGGGACTGACTCAGGGAAACTGGTTTTTGTTTTTTGTGGGACCTTACAGAATTTTTGTAGTGGCATACAGGGACCTTCAAAATCATTGGTGTACTGGTAAAGCAACTATTTGGGAAAAAAAAAAAAAAGCCCAGATATGTACCGTTTGCTGATTTCCATGGTATAGATACTCCAAAGTTTGGGTTACATTGAGTTAAGGTGGGTGCAAGGTATCTCCAAATGGAGATACCAAGTAGGGACTTGGAAATCTGGGTCCAAAGTTTATGTGAGAAGTCTGGGCTTGAGATATAAATTGGGAGCTGTGGTGTAAGATGGAAATAGAGTGTGGAATGAGGTGAGGAAAGGGCTAAGACCTGGCCTCTGGGTAAATTGGAGGAGATCTGGGAGTGAGGAAGAGGAAGGAGCTAGCACTATGACCTTGTGGGGAAGTGTGGCTATGATGAGGAGAAGACAGATGGAATGGAAACTAGAAGAGGGCTGTGATGGAAGTAGAGGCATTTTCTTTTCATTAGGATGGGGAAGTATTTTTATTTATTTCATTGTGTTTCAGGTGAAAGTTTACAGCTCAAGTTAATTTCTCATTCAAAAATTTATACACATATTGTTTTGTGACTGGTTGCAATCCCTGCAATGACAGCACACTCCCCGTTTCCTCCTTGGATTCCCAGTGTCCATTCGACCAGTTCCTGTCCCTTCCTGCCTTCTTATCCTGCTTTTGAACAGGAGCTGCCCATTTGGTCTAGTATATCTGATTGAACTAAGAATCACGTTCCTTATGTGTATTATTTTTTGTTTTATAGTCCCGTCTTATCTTTGAAGAGTGAGTTTCAGGAATGTTTTCAGTTTGGGGTTAACAGAGTGTCCAGAGGCCATAGTTTCAGGGGTTCCTCCAGTCTCTGTCAGACCATTAAGTCTGGTCTTTTTACATGAAATTTGAGTTCTGTTCTACACTTTTCTCTTGTTCTTTTTGGGACTGTCTGTTGTGTTCCCTGTCAGGGCAGTCATTGGTAGTAGCTGGCACCATCTAGCTCTTCTGGTTTCAGGCTGGTGGAGTCTCTAGTTCATTTGGTCCTTAATCCTTTGGGCTAGTGTTTTCCTTGTGTCTTTGGTTTTCTTAATTCTCTTTTGCTCCTACTGGGATGAGACCGATAGGTGTATCTTAGATGGCCATGTGCAAGCTTTTAAGATCCTAGATGCCACTCACCAAGTGGGATGTAGAACATTTTCTTTATAAACTATGTTCTGTCAGTTGACCTAGATGTCCCTAGCATGGGAGAAATATTTAAAAGCTGATGGGAAGGCAAGAGGGGAATGGGATGCAGGGCACAGAGGGAGGGATTGGCTTTTGATGAGGAGGCTTCTCCCTCCATTGGCCCAGAAGGAAGAAGAAGACAGTGCAGACGCAGGATATGTTCACAGATTTGGGAAGGTATTTTTTCCTTTGGGAGGATTATTTTTCCCCTTTGGTAGTTTTGATTTTACCAATGAAAGGGAACAGGTAACCCGTGAGTGTGGAAGGAGCAGGGCTGGGGTGAGGAGTAGGGGTTTGAGGAGCATGGAGAATCAGGCTTAGAAAATGGGCAGAAGCAAAGGAGGCTACGTAGCTGGAACCACAGAGTGAGCCTGCGGAGGCCACCTCGGTGGTTGGATGGTGCTGCTGTTGAATGATGGCTGCTGCAGCCATAGCCGACAGCCCGGTCAGCACCACACACTGGGCCTTGGACTCGGTACTCCCCTGCTGCCTTCAGCGACTGCCTTTGCAGGCCAGATGGTGCTGCTCTCTTTGCTGCTTCCGGAAAGAATTCTTCAGTGTCCCTGCCTTTTGGTGTCAGTTGCTCTTGATGGGAAATCTCAGAAGGAGACATCGATTTACTGAGTCCTGGTCATGTGCCCTTGCTGCCTTAGCCACCCGGGGAGCGGAAAAGCTGGTCTTTTCAGCTTCTAAAGTTGGAGATGGATTCTGTTCCCAGCAAGATTCATTAGATGGGAAGGGCATTCAGCTCCTTGACAGTGAAACAAGCAAACAAACGACAAACACCTCCAGCATGGGCTATCTCACCAGCCATACTCTGGACAGCAGCCTCAGGTCCCTTGTGTCTGGTCCAGGTTCCCAGAGAGCAGACCCTTAAGCCTGGAATTGAGCTGTGGTCTTTCTCAGAGTGCAGATGTATGGACTTCACCTTATTTGGTCTTGTCTTTCTGACAACCACGAAAACATCTTAAATTTTCCAAACTCCCCAGATGGTAGTACCGCCCCTTTTGAGAGCTGACACATGAAGGGATGTAGTGTTCAGGAAGTAAGGACACCTTTTGGCCAAAGGGCCAGTTTTAAGAAGAATAATTTATCTGTAGCCTTGTTGATTTGAAATGACACTCTAGCTTTAAGTTCATCTCCACAATGAACGTGATGACTAATGTAAATGACTGTGCAGAGCCACTTTAAGTGACCATCATAATGCCTTGCAGACATGCACAGCTGTGGTTGGAAAGGCCTCTGAAGTGCCCTGTCATTGGAAACAAACCAAAAGGATAATTTTAGACTTACATAAAACTCTGATTTCACCATGGATGTATAGGGTCGCTATGAGTCAGAATCGACTCGATGGCACTGGGTTTTTTTTTTTTTTTTTTTTTTGTGGAACCTTAAGAAAGAAGTATACCTGGAGAAAATAATAGATATGATGATTAAAATTGGGAAAGGATCATTCTGAGTATAGACCAGAAACATGTATAGTTGTCAGATAGGAGGATGTTGGCCAAGAGGAGTATACTTTAACATTATGGACGGTGTGAACTTATTTGTGAAAAATGACAGTAACATAATTTGGACTCTGATTTAGGACAAATAGTCATCACTGAGAAATATTTTGTTGAAGTCTACCATGGAGTTAAGTCAATTATAGAAATTAATATACTTTTAGGAGTTGTTTAGTCTAAAAAATATAAATAGATTCAAGGAAGATTGAGATAACTTGGTTGCTGGTTATTAAATGGGAGTTAGTTATATTTCTTTGCCTTGAGATAACATGACTATATGGTTTTCCTTGTTCTGTATAGCTTGTCAGGCAAATTCTTAGGCTACTTACCAACTTTTTTTTTTTATCACCAGATGTCATACCTAGTTTTCTTGTAAATCAGCAAAGCAGTGTAAATAAGAAAAAGTGAGCTTTACAAGGAGACGAACAAGGAGCCCTAGACAAAAATATTTTCTGACAGGTGAAAGTAGCTACACAGAGTGGGATTGAATGCAAGACTTAATTATGAGCTCAGAGTTCTTGAGTTCCAGTGGGTTTCAGCTTACTTAAAATCATCATCAAATCTATTTGTAATGTGTTAGTTGTGGATAAAATGCTCATGAGTAATGTATTTTAGTCTCAAGTTCTACACTTTGAGATAGGAATAATTTAGAGAATAAGGATTAAAATCTGCAAGAACTAAAAATTATGCCTTATGTCAGTAGTCTTCCTCCCTCCCTTTTTTTTCCTCCAGAGTTAAAAATTCATCAGTTAAAATACAGACGCAGGTGTTTCACCTTCCCCCTGTCCTTCCACTTTTTTTTTTTTCCTTGAAATCTCTCATTAAACAACAGTGGGCTTTTCATTTTCCAGGTTATTGTAGTGGTTCAATAACGTAGCCAGAGTTTTGGTTTAGGGGTTTTATTTGTTATTTTTAATCAGGAAGGGGGAGACTTTGATTCTCTGATTTTCCTCTCCTTTTCTGTTCCTACCCTAATCTTTACCTCCCGCTGACTTGAAGCCTAGAGGGATGTGGTGTTGGTATTTAAATATAGGGCAGGTGTCACTTGAGATAAAGAATAGAGCTTTGCGCTACTCCAATGGATAAATTTTTTTTTTTTTTAATGGGTAAGAAGAGGACTAATGAGAGAAAGTTTTTGACAAAACACTGAGGAAACATATAATAACTAGCAGTGCAGTGGGTTTTCTCTCAAAAGGAGATGCTAGGGTGAAGGTTCTTACCTGCGGTGAGAGGCAGACCTTTGGAGTCCCTTCCTGTAAACTTCTAGAATGACTACCTTCCCTTCTCACAGGTGAGCATGTGTTCCTGGGACCAGTAAGAAAGAACGGAGGAGCTGAAGGATAAAGCAACTTTCCTCCTTAGTTCTAAACCAAGCACACCCTTTCTAATGGTTCCAGGGATCAGGTTTTACAGTACAGGGCGATGATAAACCCACAAGACAGACGTGCCCTTGCTGAGCCACTGGCTGATGTGTTCTTTGGATCAGGATTAAAGGGATACTTTTTCAGGCAGCTGAGTTGTATTTCATCACTAGCTTTCATTGTTTTTGTGAGGATTGTACCTCATTTTGTAAAAAGTTTCCAAGCAAGATTACTAAAATGAAGTTAAATGAAACTCTATCTGCATCTTTCCTTCTCAATTAAAAAAAAAAAAAGTCTATAAAATTAACTAATTGGAAATGTCCTTCAATTGAGCATCAACCACAAAGTAGTTTTGATTGTTTCCATATCGTGTGACTTATTTTCATGACTTATATTTACATTTTGTACATGGATAGTGGGGATTTTTATAATTTAGTTCATAAAAATAAATGTTTCAAAATGTCTCTCCACAGGTTACTGATTAATTGTAAATGTAAAAAGGTAACTTTGCAATAGGGAAACCTGATAGGCATCTCCTTAAGCACGTGACCAAACTTAGCATCACTGGAAGTAGGACAACCTGGCTTCGTGTGCCTCCTGATGTGAGGCCCCGAGAAGGATGTTACCCAGGTAGTGCTCCTGCCAAAAGTGCTAAACCTGAATCACATCATGAGGAAGTAATCTGACAAATTCAAACTTTAGGACATTCTTTGATATAAAGGACCTGGACACCTCAACATATCAGTATCAAGAATGACAGAAAAACAAGGTGGGACTGTTCTAGATTAAAGGAGACACAGGAGACTTGACAACTAAATGCCATACGTAACCTTTAATTAGGTCCCTGGGTGTCGAAAACAGTTTGTGCTTGACTGCTAACCTAAAGATTGGAGGTTCAAACCTACCCAACAGTACTGTGGAAAAAAAGGCCTGGCAATCTGGTTCTGTAAAGATTATAGCCAAGAAAATCCTATGGAGCCATTCTACTCTGTAACATGTAGGATTGCCACGAGTCGGAATTGATTCAATATCAACTAACAACAACAACCCTTGATAGGATCTTGGATTAGAAAAAAAATAAAATGGCCTTATTAGGACAATCAGTAAAAATTGAATATGGACAGTGTTTTAGATAAGATTTTTTTGTATAAATGGTCTTAAAATTTCTTGGATATGAAAACCTTGAGTTTCTGAGGAGATACGTGGTGAAGTATTTAGGGGTGTAGTGTCATAATGGAAACCCTGGCGGTGCAGTGGTTAAGAGCTATACCTGTTAACCAAAGGTTGGCAGTTCAAATCTGCCAGGTGCTCCTTGGAAACCCTATGGGGCAGTTCTGCTCTGTCCTATAGGGTTGCTATGAGTCAGAATCGACTTGATGGCAATGGGTTTAGTGTCATGATGTCTGTAACTTACTTTCAAAGACTCAAAAAAAGGTGTGTGTATATGTGTGTGTGTGTGCGTGCATGCATGCGTGCGTGTGTAAGAAAGCAAATATGGCAAACAATTGTTGAGCCTAGATGCAAAGTGTATGGGTATTTAGCATACTGTTCTTTGAGCTTTCCTGTAGGTTTGGAAATTATTCAAGATAAAAGATGGCAAAATAAATTAGAAAATGCTGCTTTGTGAATCAATATGTTTGTCTAATTATAAAGTTATTAATAGCCTGACTTTCTCTTTCATTATAAACTTAGACTTTTTTTGGTGGGTGTACTATTTACTTGAGCAAGAATCTTGTTTTGGGGTGATTTTAGATACATTTGCATATTATTTTGTATTTTTACATGTTGCGTTTATTCATTTCAATTCAACAACATTTATGAAACACGTCTCCTGAGGAAACAGAAGTGAATAAGGCACTTAGAGGCCACAATTTGGTGGGAATGATGGATGAAAACAAATACGTGGCATGAAGCATGACAGTGCTATTGTGGAAGGAGAATATATCGTGTGTATGAAGCAGATATTATTGTTCCTCAGATATCTTGTGATCATTTTATTATTTATGGGCAAGAGAATAAAATCTCAGAGTGGTTAAGTAATGTAGTTAGAGTCACACAACTAATGAGTGGCAAGCAAGGATTCAGACCCCAGGGAGTTGATTCTGCTACACTCTTAGCTGTCTACCCCCAAACTCAGGTGCTAGGACAAGGTCATCCTGGGCTGGACTCTGTCTCCGAGCCTGCCAACTTGTGCTCGCTTCTTGAACTCAGTGCAACCATGCAGCTTTCGTAGTCATTCATTCATTCATACATGCATAGCATTTATTGAGCACCTATTACATGCAATCCATCAAGACCCTAAATGAATAGAGGATGGCCTGTAGCAAGATGTAATTTCAGAAGCTTCAGAGAGATGAGCATTGAGGAGACAAACAGGCCAGACGGTCCTGTCTCATCTCAGGTACTCACCTGGGAGCCTTTTGAAGTCATAGTGCCTCACAGCCCACCGCTTATGATTATTATCTGCTTTATTAAAACATTTTAACCATAAAAAAGCGATGACTTCAGCTGCGTGCTGCAACATGGATGAACTCTGAAAACATGATGCTGAGTGAAAGATGCCAAACACAAAAGGACAAATATTATATTTATATGTATTCCATTTAGTGTATTCATGTAAATGGAAATACAGGTTCCATTTATATGAGATGCCTAGAATAGGCAAATTCATAGAGACAGAAAGTATATTAGAGGTTACTAGGGAATTGGGTGGGGAGGACAGAGGGGAGTGACTGCTTAATGGGTACTGAGTTTTCTGTTTGGGGTGATGAGAAACATTTTATATAGCATTGTAAATGTAACTAATGCATCTGAACTGTACAGGTAAAATGGCAAATTATATATACATATATATATATTTTTAATATATTTTGTGTGCATATATGTGTGGTAACTAGATACAGTGTAATTATTAATCTGCCAGGATTTTGACCTCAACCAGGATTAAACCAAAAAAACCAAACCCGTTGCCATTGAATCAAGTCCAACTCATAGCAACCCTATAGGACAGAATAGAGCTGCCCCTTACGGTTTCCAGGGAGTAGCTGGTGGATTCAAACTGCTAACCTTTTGGTTAGCAGTTGTAGCTCTTAACCACTGTGCTACCAGGGCTCCCACCGACCAGAATTAAGGGATATATTTTTAGATATTTGCTAAGTTTGTATCTTCTTGGTGGATTGTCCCTTTAATCATCATATAATGTCCTTCCTTAAGTTTTATGGTGGATTTCGCCTTACAGTTTATTTTGTCTGAGATTAGTATTGCCATTCTTGTTCTTTTTTGGTTACTGTTTGCTTTCTCTCTCTCTTTTTTTATTGTACTTTAGATGAAGGTTTACAAAACAAACTAGCTTCTCATTAAACAGTTGGTACATATATTGTTTTATGACATTGGTTAACAACCCCATGAAAAATCAACAGTCCCTTCTTGCCCTTGGATTCCCCATTACCAGCTTTCCTGTTTCTCCTGCCTTCTAATCCTTGCCCCTGGGCTGTTGTGCCGCTTTAGTCTCGTTTTGTTTTATGGGCGTGTCTAATCTTTGGCTGAAAGGTGAACCTCAGGAGTGACTGCATTACAGAGCTAAAAGTGTGTCCAGGGGCTATACTCTCAGGATTTTTCCAGTCTCTATCAGGCCAGTAAGTGTGGTCTTTTTTCGTGAGTTAGAATTTTGTCCTACATTTTTCTCTAGCTCTGTCTGGGGCCCCTGTTGTGATCCCTGTCAGAGCACTCCATGGTGGTAGCTGGGTACCATCTAGTTGTACTGGACTCAGTCTGTTGGAGGCCATGGATAGATGTGGTCTGGTTACTGCTTGCTTTGATATATTTTTTCCATCCTTTGATTTTTAATATATTTATGTCTTTGTGTCTAAGGTATGTTTCTTGTAGACAGCATATTGATGGATCATGTCTTTTTAATCTGTTCTGCTATTCTCTGTCTCTTCACAGGTGCATTTTTAAGCCATTTACAATCAGTGTGATTATCGATAGGTGTGAGTTTATTGCTGTCATATTGTCGTGCTTTTTTTTGTGGCGCTGACATTTTCTTGGTTCCTCTTACTCTCCTGTGCTGAGTTCCTTTTGTTTGTGGATTTTCTTTTCATTTATGTTGTGTATATATATATATTTTTTAATATTTTACCACATTAAAAAAATGGTTTAAAAGACTACTTTGTATCTCTACCTAACAGATCATCAACAACGTTCAAGCCATCTTTGGTTCGTATTGTTAGAAAAATATGCGGAGAAAAGATTACAACTCAACCTTTCTCATTTGCTTTTTGAGCCCTAAATATTATTTCTTTGACAATGCACAACTTTCCCTTTGCTAGTCTACTTATAGTGACTCCATGACCTGCCACTTTTTAGTTTCATAAAGAACCCTTGTTTATATCAGTAAATCACAAAGTGTTGCTCAGACTTGCTTTGAAGTATTTTGAGTGGTCAAAGAGCAAGCAAAAGTAACTGATAATAAGGAGTTTAACACAAAGAACCATTTAAAAGGTCTGTAGTTTGGAATAAGGAGCCCTGGTGGCATAATGGTTAAGCAATTGACTGCTAACAGAAAGGTTGTGGGTTCGAACCCACCCAGCAGCTTCATGGGCGAAAGACTTTGTGATCTGCTTCTATAAAGGTTGCAGCCAAGAAAACCCTGTGGGACAGTTCTACTCTGTCACGTGGGGTCACCATGAGTCGAAAATCGACTCTGTGGCACCCAACAACAACAATAGTTTGGAATTATCAAACAGAAAAGAATAACTTCAGACCAGTTGGTTTGGCAGGCATGAGCCAGGCTCTGAACCCACTTTGGACACCACTTTCTCTGCCTCACAGGGAGGTTTTATTTTCCTTGTCCCAATTTTTTTTTTAATTATCACAGAAATGTGCATAACAAAACACTTGCCATTTCAGCATATATAATTCAGTGTCACAGGGAGGTTTTGAGTCTGCAAGTCTCAGAGGAGATTTGCTGCTGAGTGGAGCACTTGGCAAGAATCCTCTGCAAGCCACATAGCAGGGTTGGCAGTCGGTAAAGCGTACAGCTTGCAGTGCAAATGGAATTGGGAAAAGCGAAGTGCAGCCCCACCAAGATTCAGGGCACACGAATGTCTGCTGGAACCTCACAAATGAGTTCCTAAAACAAAAATGGGAGGGAAAGATTTTAAAGTGGAATACCCTGTCTGATAGGTGCTGAGAGATGGGTGGCGGGCCCAGTGGGGCTGTTGAATTAGGCCGGGTGGCAGACTCATGGAATGAGTGGGGAGGCACTCTGTGGCATGTCTCCACCTGCTTCTAGAGTTTGGGTGTCTCACCTCCATGCTGCTTCAAGGGGATCACACGTTGCCTTGGAACAGGATGAGGCTAAATAGAGAGGCTCCCTTCTGAGCCCTCTGAGGCTGTCTCATTTGTTTGGATTTTTAGTGACAAGAAGTACAATTTTGAAAAACCCACGCGCTCAAATAACCCTCCAGATGTATTATAATGTAGCCCCTTGCCCCCAGGCTCCCTGTGATGGAATTTTAGCACATTTGGAAATAATGATGTTTGGAACTTCTCTGACTATTTCCCCCAGGATGAAACAGGTCGAATGTGAGAACCTATAAGATCCTGTGGCATAGCTAATGCGCTAATTAATACTCAGTGAGCGGGATACTCGCAGGCTCAGGGTTTTGACGCCTGCGTGCTGTGGGCTTGTTTTTTAACTGCTGGAAGCCACACTTTCCTCAGCTGTAAAGTGCGGTTAATAAAACACCACTTTTTATGGTGAGGCCTAAATGAGAGAAGGTTAGTGAAGCGCTTATGTTGCCTGGAATGTAAAAATTATCAAATCATAAACTACTATGAAAATAATTTTTTCTGGGGGGTGGGCGAGTGTGCTATGATTATGAGGTTTGTTGGAAAAGGTTAAGAATGTCTTGAATTATTCCCATATCCCCAAATGTTCCGGTTACACCCTATCCTATTCGCGTGGCTAAGAGTGGTCTTATTTCAGCGTGACACGAGAGGGATGTACAGCTTTAAGGGAAATATATTTGCTCTAATTTTTCAAACTGGAAGTTCTTGAATTTCCTATGAATTCCTTCACTATGTCATAACAATATGTCTTTGGAAATTATTAACACCTTTCTTTATGTATTGCTCTGTGGTTTTTGGAATACCTTGTAATTCCTAATTAGTTTTTCTCCATGAGGTTAGATCAGTTTTTCCAAGTGTTGGTAGATAATCTGGGAGGGTTCACCTGAACCCAGGTAGGCAATATTTTCAAGATCAAAGAGCAAGTGTTTGACTGGGACAGAACTTGCTGAACTTAGGTGTGAAAATTCTTCCTTTTGCAGTAAGCAATAGGGTTTCTTAGTGCAAAGAGTAAATCACCATGACATAGAGCAGTGGTTCTCAAAGTATCGTCTGAGAACCCATGAGGGTCCCTGAGGCTTTGCCGAGTGTCCTCTGTTTTTCCTTACCATGTGTCCATGTGGGGCCAGATTTTCTTTAAATGTTGCAACCAAAACAGCATATATTCAGAAGCAGGTATTGGACTCCAGCTGTCTTCTATTAAGCCAAATATTTAAAGAGATTTGCAAAAAAAATATAAAGCAATGCCACTATTCTAAGTTTTTTGCTTTGTGATATGAGTAATTTTTCATAAAAATTTACTTCATGTTATTTTTGGTAACATGTAATAGCTTTTTTTATTGTTATTTTAAATGAGTTAATTAAAAAAACTTCATTGCCATTGAGTCAATTCTGACTCATAGTGACCCTATAGGACAGAGTAGAACTGCACAATAGGGTTTCCAAGTCTACAGAAGCAGACTGCCACATCTTTCTTCTGTGGAACAGCTGGTGGGTTCGAACCACAGACCTTTCGGTTAGCAGCCAAGTGCTTTAACCACTGTGCCACCAGGGCTTCTTCATCTGTTACCTGTTTAAAGTCACTATTAAATCTGTTACCTGGAGGTTAGGAGGTGTGGAGTGGGGATCATCCTCTCATTAACACAGTAACATAGGTTGTTTAATGGTTGTGTTCATTGTCATACGGGGGTCTTTGGGAAACATATAGACCTTAGGGTTCAAAATTTAAGCCAGGTAAGTTTTGAGAGAAGGGGATAGAATAGACTGCAAGGAATCCTGGGGGTCCACTATGGAAGGCATCTTGGGGTTCAAGAGTGGGAGGATGAAGAAAGCAGTGCCAAAGCCCCACGGCATTTCTTTCATGATTTTTGGTGGACGTGGTCCTTGGGTGGTACAAACAGTTAACGTACTTAGCTGCTAACCAAAAGGTTGAAGGTTCAGGTCCACCCAGAGGTTCCTCAGAAGGAAGAGCTGGCTATCTACTTCCAAAGAATCGACAGTTGAAAACACTGTGGAGCACAGCTCTACTCTGACACACATGGGGTCACCATGAGTCAGAATGGACTTCACGGTAACTGGGTTTCTGGGTTTGGGGCCATGGGCAAAAGAGTGATGAGGGTGAATAAGAATATTAATAAGAAGGAGAGTAATCAGGAGAAGAGAAGGACAGTGGAGATGGTGCAGGGGAAGGAGGTGCTACAGCTCCATCAGAGAGCTGCTCAGGTCCCAGTTCTGCAACTGTGATCTTGCCGATGTCTGGAACCAGGAGTCATGGTGCTCCTGTTCTGTTGGCTCTTGGTCCTGAAACCACATGATTACTATTGCTTGATCCTGGAATTCTCTGTACAGACCGCTGCTATGTAGGCAGTTGAAATTCAAGGGTATACTGGCTAAGGTGTGAAGAAGATGGTGGTTAATGTGTAGATCTGGTGGAGAAAGAAAAATTGTGTTTATTTCGAATGCAGTAAACTGGAGAGGTTGCACCCAGGTGGTGATGTCCAGGAGACAGTTAGAACAAAGGATCTGGTTTTTGGGAGAGGGGTTGTGGCTAGATGTGCTGGTTTGGGAATCACCATCACATAGAGGTGGTCCAAGCTGTGGACAGACAAGGTGACTTTAATAACTGTAACTCTTTTCCTTTATCAGCTCTTCCATGTGGCCTATGTCTTAATCAAATTTGCAAATTCTCCTCGCCCTGACCTTTGGGTCTTGGAAAGATCTGTGGACTTCGGAAGCACCTATTTACCTTGGCAATATTTTGCTCGTAAGTAACCTTGTCTACCATGTTAAGAGGGGCTTTAATTATTTCCAACAGATCAGGACTATGGGTCTAATTAGAAATTTAAGCTCTCGATGTTGCTAGCTAAAGGCTGGTTGATTTTAACCTTCTAAGTTACTCTCAGAATAGCTCCATTTCTTAAGCATGTGTACATTTATTCCAAGAATACCACACGCAGAACTGAGGTTGAAATGCCTTTATGGTAACAGTTCTTGCAGTATTTGCAGGGAAGCAGCATGCCTATAAGTGGACCATAGCTCCAGTCCTTAAATTTTTATGTAAAAGTAGGAACCAAGTTCCATCATTACAGGGCTATGTTGTCCATTACTTACCTTGACTCTATTACCTTTATTAATGAAGAATATCAGTGTCTCTGTACCTTATGATGAATTGAGGTGGACAGGAATTTTGCTTACAAAGGGCTTAAATTTTCCACGAGAACGCCGCAGAGCATAAACTTGCCTGATGGGGTATGTAGATTTAGGACCTCGTCTCCAGATATTGCCGCTGAAAGTTATTTCTTTCAGGAATGAATAACTTCATCCTAAGCTATTATCTGTAAGTCTTAAATGTTTCTCTGTTCTTTCTTTTCTTTTTTTGTTATTTCCTTAAAGAAACATAAGGCTTCTTAAGAGATTGATAACAAGGTGATAATACTTTGTCTTATAATATTAAAATTTTTTCTTCCTAGATTCTAAACTAGACTGTGTGGAACAATTTGGGCAGGAGGCAAATATGGCTGTGACTGGGGATGCTGATGTCCTTTGCGTTACTGAGTATTCCCGTGTTGTTCCTTTGGAAAATGGTGAGGTAAGAAGATTTGGGAGCTTGTGAGAGAGAAGGTTCAGAAGTGAACACGGCCCTTTAACATAGAGCAAGATAGAGACCAGTGCTTAGGACTGAGTGATAAATGAATCAAATCACGGGTTCCCAGAATGACTTGGGTTGGGTTGGGAATTCTGTTTAGGGTCTTGAATTCTCCCTAGGAGGCCAGGATTCAGGATTCAAGATCCATGAGCCTTGAACTGTCCTTCCTGGTGGCATATTTAGCAAGTGGGTCGTGAGTGCTGACCCCTGCCACCTCTTCACAAACACATTATCCCCTGTAACAGTGAGGAGATGAGGGCAGGTGGCCCCACTAATCCCGATTCCTTTTGGCAGGATAGGCGCCATCTGTGAGGGAGAAAATATTTCTGGGGAGAAAAAAAATTGAGGTTGCTTTTGGCCCTCGGGAGTCAGCCAGGCTGTTGTTAGGGAAGATGGGAAAACAGAGGTGGGGAAAATCAGGTTAAGAATTCAAGAGAAGTTGTGAGGCCAAAATGAACATGACCTGAGTTTCAGGTAGACTTCCTCAAAGGGCGTCAGTCTCCTCCATTTCTTTAAGTGGGGGAGATCTTTCCTGAGCAGCAATACCCAGTGTCTTCTGACAGTTGGTGAGTGGTTCACGTTCCAAATGGTTGCAACTCTGACTTCTCCACCTGAAGCTTCAAGACAAAACCCGCTTGTGTAGAGATTTCTGTGTTTCTGGCACTGTCATCTTTATATCCAGAGACTTTCTTTTTTCAGCCTCATTTAGATTACTTTAGCTTTGTTTCTTTGATGTAGTTTGACAAGTTTGTTTCTTTTTATGGATATTAAAATACTATATTCTCAGTATTTCATAGCTGTACAGCCCTTCAACTATACTGATAGAACAAAGGGTTTGAAAATGAAATGATAACACCTCCAGGGAGCCCAGGTTTTACGGACATGTTGCCAGACCTCGGAACTAGGAAGGAAAGGGAAGATGAAACTGCAATGATGTTTTTAGACATAAATAAGATCCAAGGCTAGGCCACCTATAAACATCTAGTGGCTCAAAGAAACCAAGTGCTTTGGGGCGTGTGGGTTAGTTTTAGTTACTTGCTGCTGAATTTAGATGAAAGGAATTTTTTTTCTTTTTGTGTATGTGGTTATTTTAGGTCGTGGTGTCCTTGATAAATGGCCGGCCAGGTGCAAAAAATTTTACTTTCTCTCACACCCTGAGGGAGTTTACCAAGGCAACAAATATCCGCTTGCGTTTTCTTCGAACCAACACCCTTCTTGGACACCTCATCTCCAAGGCACAGCGAGATCCAACAGTCACACGGCGAGTGAGTAGTGGTTTTCAAGTGCATAGTCAGCAGCTCTTACTACTGGCTTTGTTTGTCAAATTAATTGCCTTGAACCCTTTCAAGTAACCTTTATATAGCCAGTTCTTCTCTAAAATACTAGATGCAATTAGGAGTTTGGTTGCTTGAAGAAAAAACATTACACTCAAAAAAAGATAAATGCAGATGATTTTAGCCAGCCTTAGTAGGCTATAATCTGAGTAGTATAATAATAATAGTCTGGGTAGGCTACTTGGTGTTATAATACCAACTTCTGAATCTCAGAGACTTGGCAAAATAAAGGCCTCTTTCTTGCTTAGACCACAGTCTAGTGTGAGTCAGCAGGTGGGATCTGCTCTATGCTGTCTTTCAGGACCCCAGACTCTTTCTATCTAGAGGTGTAGCCATTCTGTAGGGCCTCAGAAGCTTCCTCTGGACTCCCCCTGTGTCTGGTCAAAAGATGAGGGAAGAGAGAGGGCATAGAGAAGATATACCTGTTCCTAACTGCACAGATCACTTCCACTGGCAAGAACTGGTCATCTGGTCCCACCTAATGCAAGGAGGTTGGGTAACGTAATCTAGCTGTGTGCCCAAGAAGATACAGAGGAGGACATAGATACTGGTGAACACCTGAACATCTCTCACTTTCAGGTGTCAGGACAGTTCCCCTGTCTTCAGGAGGGACCCAACAGAACAAATGCCCTGAGCTCACTCTTCTTCCTCTGTCTGATTTCCTGCCAGTGCCTCCTATTGGCCAAACCTGACGGGATGCCAAGGGCAAGACAGTCCATTGCTGTCGTCCATGAAGTTCAGGAAAAAGAGCAGGGTGGAGAGTGGACCTGGGGAAGTGGATAGAAGATGCCCAGGACACCTTGTAGAGTTTGGCTTTTTATGTAGGTAACATTACAGCACTGGGAAAGGAAGGGAAAGAAAACAATTTTTTTTGTTTCAGTTTTGAGTGCTTTCAAGAAACAGACCAGGCACCTTGGGTGGAGGTGGCCTGTCTTATGCATTTTCTGCCCACTTAGCCCTCTCTGAGCTGCCTCAGAGGTGGGGACTGCGTTGGATCAGAGGATAGATAGTTACATGTGAGAGCTGAACTTTCTGATAAAGCTACTGCCCCGTGCGTTTCTACTTCTCCAGGTGCCCTTGCCACAGATGCACCTCACTGCCTTCTTTTGTCTTTTTGGGGGTTGCAAGATTTGCGGTCATCCGTATGTGCATTTTCATAGCCTATGTGAATGTAGGCTCTTCTATTAAATGATTTTGTGGAGTGTAACACATACAACCTTTACCCGCCCCCCCAAATCTAGGATGCTTCTTTAAATGGAGGAATATAATACTGATGAGCCCTGGTGGTGCAGTGGTTAAGAGCTCAGGCTGCTAACCAAAAGGTCAGCAGTTCGAATCCACCAGCCGCTCCTTGGAAACCCTATTGAGCAGTCCTACTGTGGGTGACTCTGTCCTGTACGGTCGCTATGAGTCAGAATCGACTCAACAGCAATGGATTTTTTTTTATCCTCTCACGCTGTCAGTGGAGGCTTTTGTGTTGCTATGAAGATGAACAGGCTTTAAGTGGCACTTCCAGACTAAGGCGGACTAGCAAGAAAGGCCTGGTGATCTACTTTGGAAAATCAGCCAGTGCAAACTGCAGTGATCATGACGGTCCGATTCATAACCAGTTGTAGGGATGGTGCAGGACCAGGCAGTATTTCGTTGCATTGTGCATGGGGTTGCCAAGAGTTGGGGCCAAGTCGCAGCAGTTAACAACGATCCTATCACACAAATCACATGTGCTCCTGGGGTAAGTGCTGATCTAGTCATTTTCCGTCTTATTACTCTAGCCGTTAACACTGTGGAGAGAGAAGCCTCTGTATTGATCAGTGTGAAAGCCCTATTAATACTGAATGTATCCAGAATTAACAGGAGGGGTTGTTAGTGTCTCCAGACGAAGTAAGAGTTGAAGTAGGAAGCCTTGGCACTTTAACAGTTTTTAATTAGGAAACCAGAAGAGAACCCTGACATCCAATGTATAGAGTTCTTTAAGATGAATACACTCAACAAAAAAAGATACAAAAGACCTCTAGTCCTTTTGAATTCAAAGACTCCCTCACTGACAGGTATTCTTCTCACTGGCAACATGACCTAAATGACAGATTGCTCCACAGTCCCCACATTCCTCCCTAACTCCCACGCAGTCTTCTGCCAAGCCTGAGAAGTAAGAGAGCTGGCAGAATTTGCCACCTAAAGGAGAGACCGCCGACATACTGCAGATGTGCCTAGTGAATGAGATGGCAGGCACACATTTGTGGCCTGGATAAGGGGACAGTTCTTGGCTGGGTTTACAGCTTGCTGTGTGGCCTTGATGGACCTTGAACCTCTGACTCTGGTCTTATTCACAGAGCTAGCAAGGCTACCACAACTGCAGGAGGCCCTGCCGGTCTCAGGCCTGTATCTGACTCATCTTAGTAAATATCCTCTCCCCTTCTCAGAGCCTGGGAAAGTATTCTGCACATAAAACCACCAAAACCATTGCTGTCGAGTTGATTACAACTTATGGAAACCCCATGTGCACTGAGTAGAACTGCACTGCATGGCTATGACCTTTTGAGGGCAGATTGCCAGGCCTTTTTTTCAAGGCATCTCTGGGTGGGTTCAAACCGCCAACCTTCGGTTACCAGCTGAGCAGTTAACTGTTTGCACCACCCGAAGACTCCTATTTGCACATAGTAGGTACAGAGTATACTTTTTTTTGGTAAATAAATATATTTGCTTTATAAAAACCTAGAAAAAACAAACTAGGAAGATGTTAATCCCTTTTCAAAAGGCCATGGGATACGATTCTTTTCCAAGGCAATTTCACTCAACACATTTAAAGCACTTGATTTTCAAAGCTGGACAAATTTGGCAGCATGTAGTTAAATTCGATTAAGGAATGCATCTATTTTGTAAGACAAATTACAATCGATTGTGGCTCCTTTATGTTGAAGTAGGCAGGGAGAAGTGGCTCAGGAGTACAGGGAAGAAGGGAAGCAGGGTAGATACAGACACGGGCTACAGATTAGGAAGGCAAGGGCTATGTTGCTGTTCCGTACCGCTGACATGCTCTGTTTCCCGTTGTATAGTATTACTATAGCATAAAGGACATCAGCGTTGGTGGGCAGTGTGTTTGCAATGGCCATGCTGAAGTGTGTAATGCAGACAATCCTGAAAAACTGTAAGTACGTGTACAGATGTTTTTAGCCTTGCTGTGATCGTGTCTAATTGTTTCACTGGATGTGTCCATATCATTAAGTATTTCTAGGATCCTACCCTCAACAGGAATTTTTCAGGGTCAACAGATAGGTGGCAGGTGTGCATAGCAGAGCTTCCCATACGGCCCACTGCAGACGTGGCTGATCATAGATGATCTAGGCTGCAGCCACAAAATCCTCTCCAAGATGGTGCTCTGGGCAGCCACTACGTAATAATTGATTAGGGTTGTCATGAGAAATGAACCCGTCTGTCATCCCTGGTCTAATTGGAAAAGAGATACATGTTCCAAATCTTTTTGTTTTTAATTGAGGTATATTGTACATACAATAGATGCATGGATCTTAAATGCTAAGTGTTTGGCAGTTGTATATGCTTGTGGTACTCCTGCAGGAGGGCTGGTTTTAAGGGTTGGAAATTACTGGATACTAGATATAGTAATAATTTTCTCTCAGTGTTTCATTTAAAGTCTACAGTTCTCCATGAGCAGCATTTACTAGAGACAGATTTTACTTTTCATCAGATTCAGGTTTGTACGTCTTTAGGCCTCACTTTGTGTTCAGGCAGAGTCTCCAGCTGTCAACTTAAGTGGTGCGCTCTTTTCCTGACCAGCAACGATCCTTAATGTTGTCAGCCCTTCTTCAGGTTTCAGAGGGTGCCATCCCAGAGAGCTTATACACCAGCTAACTAACCTTTCATTGGCAAGGACTTGTTTAATAATGATTACGTAATCTGTTACCATCATGTAGCCTTCTGGAGAGTAGGCCTGAAGACCCTGGAAGTCAGGTCAGATAAGGTCAGGTAAGCAGAGAGAGGGGAGAGAAGAGGTTGGACTAGTGTCCTTGAGCCTGGGACAAAATCGCGCCATGTGGGAAAGGGTGGCTGGATAGTGGTGCGTCAGCATGAGGGCACCAGGAACCTATCTTTCCTGAGGGGTATAGGAGAAGCCACTGAGGGCGAACTCTGCCCATCCCTTTGCATAAAGCTAACCCTGAATATATAAACTGCAGTATTCATTATTTTCACTATCGCTGGCTATGCATGAGTTGTGGGGTTTTCTAAAAATCATTCATTCATTCAAAAAAAAAATTCCCCAAGTGCCTGCTCCTACTCCCTTGATAAACAAGGCGGACAAGAATCCCAGTGGGGACAATAAAGTACGACAAGTGTTTTGCAAGGTGGCGTGTTCGTGGTAGAGAAGATTAACAGCTCAAAACCCCATAGAGATATCATAGCACATTTGAGGAACTTGTAAATTCTTTCCTCGTTTTAAAGCTTTCATTTTCTAGTTTAAAGGTGACTCCAATCTATGGGTTATTGGATTAGGGTTTTCCTTTCCTAATTCTTAGTTTAGGAAAGGCTTAGCTGACCAAGAACTGTCACCAGCATGCTGTGGTATGGTCTGCCCCTCGGCAACTTGTGTTCATACCCTACGCTTTCATCTCATTCCCTACCTCCTCGTTCCCCATCCCGAATACTCCCGCAGGGACTCCCAAGCCCCCTAGCGTATGGTATTAGAGAGTATGTAGTAAATTATTTATGCCAAAGAAAATTTCTATCTCATTTTATTCTTAGCTCTTATTTTCTGCCATCTATAAAATGCATTTGTTGTGTTCTCCCTGGATTTGGCTACTCTATTTCCTAAGTACCGATTGCCAATAAGATATCTTAGTTTGTATTTCGTTGTTGAAATTACTGCTACTTTAGAATTGTGCAGCTTACAATGATCTATAAATTGATTACCAAAAATATTCTGATGTTTTAAAAGCTGCTATTTAAATATAATACAAACATTATATACAGAAAACTCTTTTTTAATGGGATTCCTTTTGATAGAAATAACAGTTTTAAGGAATGCAACTATGTGCCTCCACCTGAACCATGAAATCGATGTGACGTAAAATGGATGGCAGCAACCCCCAACAGCTGAAACTTACTTTTACCAAATGGGCACCAACCTAGTATTGCCGTTCTTTTTCTTCTCTCTCTTAGTGGGTGACTCTATCACCTGTAATCTATCCCCCCATTAGTTTACTTCATGCTAGGAAATGAAGGATTTTCTGACTTCTCACCCATCATAGCAAAGAATTATTCTGGGGAAATTGCCAGTTTTAATTTTTCATAGAATCTCTCTCTCTCTGTGTGTATATATGTCCATATTATCTTACAGCATTTTATAGTTTCCAAAGCACATCTATCGCCATTTTATCCAGGAGGCAACTGAGGATGGGGATCAAAAAGGTTAGGGGCAGAGATAAGAGAACTAAGTTTTAGTCCTGAGCGGCAGATGCAAGGGCAAGTTTCCCATATCAGCTATTCAGCCTGGGCTGAGAGAGATTTAGGAAAAGCAATGGTTTGGAGTTACCAATATGATTCAGACAGGTCCCAGACACTGTTTTTTCTATACTCAATTTTAACGGTGGTGAAGTGGTTAAGAGCTCAAGCTGCTGACCAAAACATCAGCAGTTTGAATCCACCATCCGCTCCTTGGACACCCTATGGGGCAGTTCTGCTCTCCTATAGGGTCACTATGAGTTGAAATCTACTTGACGGCAAACAACAGCATTAGAATATTCGGGAGTCCTTGGGTGGCACAAATGGTAAGAGCTCGACTATTAGCTAAAAGGTTTGTGATTTGAACCCACCCAGAGGTACGTCAGAAGACAGCCTGGCAACCTGTTTCTGAAAGGTCACAGCCTTGAATACCCTATGGAGCACAGTTCTGGTCGGCACATGCCGGTTCTCTGTGAGTTGGAACCAACTCAGTGGCAACAATGTGAAAGTAATTGGACTACATGTTCTTCAGATGGTCCTCCCTGAATATTCTTTCAGCCCTGTTTGTGCCAAATATTTCATGGCAACAAGCTGAGATGGCCTCCCTGACAAGTGCCCATTTGGACTCCAGCTGGTCTGTGAGCCAGTTAAATCTGTGTCTGTGTGCTCCCACAGGTGGTTGAGTGGGAGAAGGATGGTGCCTCCCCTTAGGAGGGTAACTGAATATTTGCCATCCCATCTCTCCTCAGAGAAGAGTGGAGCTTTCTTCGGAAACTGTTTTGAATCCTCTTTCAAGCACAGATGTGTAAGAGATCAAAGCCCGGTGTTCTCGTCCAGTGCTATGGCTATACCCTTTCATTTTAACATGGGAAAATTTTCCGGCAGATGCCTAAGCCTTTGAACTTAAATTTTGAGAGCTTTACCCCTTTGCCTCACTGAGTAATCTCCTCTTTTGGCCCGGTGACAGAGCTGTTTGTTGGAGCTGGCACAGCCTCGGGGTGTGGTATTCTCTGAGATCTAATTATTAGTCACAGCCCTTGGATTCTGTGAGTCTCTGTGCTGACCCCAGTTGGAGAGCAGGACTCTTGAGCAGACCTTTCTCACAGGGCTATTCCAGATGTTTGTGAACAGATTCCTTTTTTTAAAATTGTTGTGAAGATATATATAGGACGGTATTTGCCAGTTCAAGATTTTTCTGTGTACAGCTTAGTGACACTAATTAATCCTGTTGAGCAACCACCACCAACATCCGTTGCCAAATGTTCCATCACTGTAAACAGAAGCTCAGTGCTTCCTAAACGACGATTCCTTCTTTCCTCCTCTGGTACCACTAGTAAACTTTGGTCTCTATATAGTTGCCTACTCTAGATATTTCATGTAAGTGAGATCATACAGCATTTGTCCTTTCATGATTGACGTACTTCACTCAGCTTAATGTTTTCAAGGTGAATGGATTCTTAACACATCCTGATGGGCTCAGCACTGGCTTACTTCTTTGCTCATTTATTATAACCAGGCCTTCGAACGGGTTCATTCCGGCTGGAAACCCTGCTGAGAGTTTGCATTTCCACCTCCAGATATACTGAATCAGAATCTACAGTTTAACGAGATCTTCCGATGCAGTATATCTGGGATGGAAATGCAAATTCTTAGTGGGGGTTCAAACCAGAATGAACCAGTTCAAAGCCCTGATTGTAATGTGGGGCAGTAGAGAAGGAAGAGACCGGGGCTTTGGACAGACTTAGGTTTGAAATATCACCATGTGACCTTGGCAAGTGTTTCAGTATCTCTGAGTCTTAGTTTTGTCATCTGTAAGATGGAGCAAATGAGCTTGATTTTGTAGAATTTGGGGAACTTGAAAAAATATAAGCAAATGCTTTGTTCTCATAACTGCTCAACAAATGGCACTTGCTGGGGTGACCATGATGATTGTATTCATGTGCCAGTTTTTCCCACAGGAACAACTGATCTTCAAACTTTTCAAATAACTGACATGTGCTTCACCCACATGGCCAGGTTTCGATGTGAATGTCAGCACCACACCTGTGGGGAGACGTGTGATCGCTGCTGTCCCGGCTATAATCAGAGGCGGTGGTGGCCTGCCACTTCGGAGCAGAGTAATGAGTGCGAGGGTGAGTGTCTGGCAGGGGACTGGGAAGCAAGGCTCCCCACAGGCCTCTCTCCCCATTTCTACCTAAGGACTGACGCCATGTTTCCCACGCTTAAAAAGAGTCTAGGATCATGTCCATCTTAGGAAGTCAGATCTGTCTGTTGTAATGAAGAAAATCACAAACTGGAGGTGAATCCAGATATAAATATGGGCACAAAATGAACAGCAGTAATAATCATTAGTATTTATCAAGCATTCATGATATGCCAGGATGGGGGCAGTGGAGGCTCAATGGGCAAATTCTCACCTTCCACGTGGGGGACCCAGGCTGGATTACAGCCAGCGCACCTCATGTGAGGCTGCCACCCGTCTGTCAGCGGAGACCTGCCTGCTGCCGTGATGCCGAACTGATTTCAGCAGATAGAGCTTCCAGACTAAGATGGGCTAGGAAGAAAGGCCTCATGATCTACTTCCGAAAATCAGCCCATGAAAACCTTGTGGATCACAACTGTCCCATCCTCAGTGGATCGTAGGCATCGCAAAAGGCTGGGCATTTTCTTTCCATTGTGCATGGGGTCACTAAGAGACGGGGCCGGCAGTGCCAGCTAACAACCACAACAATACATGCAAGTATTGAGCCGAGTGCTTTAAACTCTTGCCATTCCTTGGGCTATGATGCTGGATAGAGTCGTAGCTATTTTGAGGACCAAGGTTCAGAGAAGGTGGCAAGATTGATGTCTAAACAAGAATTGGAGGCACTGAGGGAGGAGGGAGAAGGGATGGGAGGAGCAGTATAAAAGGAATGAGGCAGGTGGAGGATGGAAGGGGCAAGAGAAGGAAGTAAAAGACAGGAGGCTGCTTTTAACTTATGGGTAAAATATAAAGCAAGAAGACTGTTATTTTTAACAAACAAACCCTAACTAAGACATCCAACTGAAGATTAGATTTTATACTCATCTTCCTGGGAAGCTACATATTTATTGCAATTGCCAGAAACATTTTTTATAACTTTTTGGTATCTGCTTCAGAGACTTTCTAAATTTTTCTAAATATTCTTGGCATTTGAAGATGGATTTTCTTTCTTTCTTTTTTTTTTCCGTTAAAAACAGGTCAACATGACCTTTATTAATGAAATTAAAAAATTTATGGTGCTTTAGGTGAAAGTTTACAGCACAAATTAGTTTCTTATTCAAAAATGTATACACAATTTGTTTTGTGACATAGGTTGCAATCCCCTCAATGTGTCAGCACTCTCCCCCTTTCCACCCCGCGTCCCCTGTGTCCATACGTTCAGTTTTCCTGTCCCTTTCTGCCCTCTAGGCTTTGCTTTTGGGCACATGTTGCCCTTTTGGTCTTTTATACTTGGTTGAACTAAGAACCACATTCCTCACATGTGTCATTGTTTTATAGACCTGTCTAATCTTTGACTAAAAGTTAGTCTTCTGGGATGGCTTCAGTTCTGAGTTAGTAGGGTGTCTGGGGCCCGTAATCTCTGAGTTCCTTCAGTCTCTGTCAGACCAGTAAGTCTGGTCTTTTTTGTGAATTTGAATTTTGCTCTACATTTTTGTCCCGCTCTGTCTGGGACCCTCTATTGTGATCCCTGTCAGAGTGGTGGGTGGTGGTAGCTGGGCACTATCTACTTCTTCTGGGCTCAGGCTGGTGGAGGCTGTTGTTCATGTGGTCCATTAGTGCTTTGGACTAGTATTTTCCTTGTGTCTTTGGTTTTCTTCATTCTTGTTTGCTCTGGACAGGATGGGACCAATAGATTTATCTTAGATGGCTGCTCGCAAGCTTTTAAGATCCCAGACGCTACTCACCAAAGTAGGATGTAGAACATTTTCTTTATAAACTATGTTATGCCAGTTGACCTAGATGTCCCCTGAGACCATGGTCCACAGCCTCCAGCCCTGGTAACTTGGTCCCTCAAGGTGTTTGGATGTGTCTAGGAAGCTTCTATGAGTTCACTGTGGTCAAGTTGTGCTGTCTTCCCCAATATTGTGTGTTGTGGATTTTCTTTTTGGAAATGGCCAAAAAGCATATGGAGCCAGATTTGTTGAATAGTTGGGTAAAAATCTGTACTTTATACTTTTTGGCCAAATATTTTTTTGTAACTTTTGAGAGATAGGAGTCCCTGGGTGATGTAAGTGGCTAACGTGCTTACCGAAATGTTAGAGGCTGGAGTCCACCAGAGATGCCTTAGAAGAAAGCCTTGGCAATCTATTTCCAAAAAACCAGCCATTGAAAACCCTGTGTTCAGTTCTACTCTGACACACATGGGGTCAGCATGAATTGGAATAACTCAGCGGCAACTGGCAGTAAGAAATAAGACTGATGATCTCATCTGACCAGTAAACTTACTCAAAAGCATTTCCAGTGAAGAGTTCCAAGAATGTTTTGAGAGGCTAATGTTGTTGGAACATGTTGGTAGCTGCCTAAGGCAGGTGGATGCCTAAGCCCAGATGCGTTACGTAGATGAACTTTATAGTCGAAGCAGACAGGTTCCTTCTCAGAGACTTCCCCACTCCCCAATCCTGAATAATGGGACAAGAAAGAGGGAAAGGTGATGATAATCGGGGATCATTCCTCCTACTCCTTTCCAGTGCTAGTTTTGAATATTTTGCTTGATGGATGTTGATCCCATGAACTCCATCCAACATTTGCAATTTGATTAGTTTTCCATACTAATGGAACCATTTATTGAATAACATATTTCAGTCCAACACATATGAAAAATAAATTTAAAAAATTTTTCTCACATGAGTTTTTAACCTTTTAAAATGTGAAAATGGTTAAAAATAACAAAAACTGTTTATGGAAATCAGGCTTATTTAGATCCATTTATTAGGTGTTTTCTAAATTTAATTTTAATTATTCAGTTCAAAATTGTAAAGGTAGTAAATATAATTGACTTGAATTTTTTGTGATGGAACCAAAACGGAGACAAAAATAAGTGTTCAGCCTGTAAAAACAGGGAGACTTGCCTAATTTCTAATTCAGTATTCTTTCCCGATAAATTCATCTGGCAACTTGATTAAAAATTACCAGTTGCTAGCAAGACTTAGAAAATTTGATCTAGGTAGAATACTATAATGATATATTCTGCTTAGGGAAGAATTTTACTCATGTTAATTTTTTTCATCTTGGGAAATTGTATAATTAGAGATGTATTATATATTACTTGTAGTTAATTTGGCAGTTATAAAAAAGAGAGAAAATTAAAGTAACCAATAGCTTTACTATCCAAAAAGAGCTACTATTAATATTTTATTAGATATTTTAGTTTTTCCATGAATATTTTAAATACACAAGATTATATTATTTATACAGTTTTAATCCTAATCTTTTCCATTTGACTTTTCAGATTTTTTTCATGTTATTAAGAACTCTTTGACATCAGTTTTGATGGCACATATTATTGTCATCCCATAGATTCAAGTCAATCCAACAAACATTTTTTTAGAACCCACCGTGTGCCGAGGACTATGCTCTATTGTGAGCAAAACACGTGTAGTCTGTGCCTTCACAGAACTTACAGTCAAGCAAAAATACAGTTGTTTATCCATGCTTAGCCATCTCCCTATAATTAAACATTAAGGTCCTTTCTAATTTATTGCTATTATGAATATTACTGAGGTGAAAAACTTAGGGTATTGGCTTAGAGTACAGGGTCTTGAGTCAAACAAAGACAGGTCAGAATCCTGCCTCTTTTACTTAAAAGCTATGTAACTATGGGCACATACCTAACCTTTCTAAGTCTAACTTCCGTATCTGGGCTATGAGGGGAATGGTACTTACCTTAGAGTGTTATTGTGCAGATTAAATGAGATAATACATGTAAAATGCTTTTTACAGAATACCAAGAGCTCAATTACTTTTGTTAGGAGTGGTAATACCAGGAGTAGTAGTATTCTCTTTATGCATAAAGCTTAATTGGCATTCTGGTTTGTCTTAATCTGTTGTAATTCTATATCTTATTTTTTTAAAAGAAACATCTCCCACTTAATATCAAACGAAAGGAGCTATCAATTGCATATTATTGTAGGTAGGTCTTAAACCAAACAAAAACCCGTTGCCATCGAGTCAATTCCGACTCATAGCAACCCTGTAGGACAGAGTAGACTGCCATGTAGGGTTTCCAAGGAGCGGCTGGTGGACTCGAACTGTTCACCTTTTGGTTAGCATCCATAGCTCTGAGTGTAAAGTTTAAAGATGTTCCGGAATGCACTTTACTGTAGCTCAATGAGCAGTAATATTATCTGGGGGCAATTACTGCATGTCTCATAGTAATGATGGAATATTGATATAAATATGCTTTTTTTTTTCCCAGCATGCAACTGCCATGGCCATGCCATCGACTGTTACTATGATGCAGATGTTGAGAGGCAGCAGGCAAGCTTGAATAGTCAAGGCATCTACGCAGGTGGAGGGGTCTGCATTAATTGTCAGGTGAGGCACTATTTAAACCAAAGTGGGTGCGTCATCATAGGGAATGAGCTTCAGTAAGCACGGCTCCCAGAGAGATGTAAAGAAGGTGATGTGCAGTTGAAGGTATTTTCTGAGACCATTTCTCCACTTTTGTCCACAAAAGGCTTTGTTAGCTGGACGTAATTAAGGGATTATAGTGAAAATGGACTGGAAGAGATCCATATTTATGCCCATTCCCAAGAAAGGTGATCCTACTGAATGTGGAAATTATTGAACAATATCATTAATATCACACACAAGCAAAATTTTGCTGAAGATCATTCAAAAGCAGCTGCAGCAGTATATCGACAGGGAACTGCCAGAAATTCGGGCTGGATTCAGAAAAGAAGTAGAACCAGGGATATCATTGCTAATGTCAGATGGATCCTGACTAAAAGCAGAGAATACCAGAAGGCTGTTTACCTGTGTTTTATTGAGTATACAAAGGCATTCAACTGTGTGGATCATAACAAATTATGGATAACATTGCAAAGAATGGGAATTCCAGAACACTTAACCTGTACATAGATCAAGAGGCAGTTGTTTGGACAGAACAAGGGGATACTTCATGGTTTAAAGTCAGAAAAGGTACGCGTCAGGATTATATCCTTTTACTATACGTGTTCAATCTGTATGCTGAGCAAATAATCCGAGAAGCTGGACCATATGAAGGAGAACAGGGCATCAGGATCAGAGGAAGACTCGTTAACAACCTGCGTTACGCAGACGACACAACCTTGCTTGCTGAAAGTAAAGAGGACTTGAAGCACTCAGTAATGAAGATCAAAGACCACAGCCTTCAGTATGGATTACACCTCAACACACACACACACACACAAAACCAAACCTGTTGCTGTCGAGTCAATTTCAACTCATAGCAACCCTATAGGACAGAGTAGAACTGCCCCGTAGAGTTTCCGAGGAGCATCTGGTAGATTCGAACTGCTGACCTTTTGCTTAGCAGCCGTAGGTCTTAACCACTATGCTACCAGGGTTTCCCCTCAACATAAATAAAACAAAAATCCTCACAACTGGACCAATAAGCAACATCATGATAAACGGAGAAAAGATTGAAGTTGTCAAGGATTTCATTTTACTTGGATCCACAGTCAACACCCATGGAAGCAGCAGACAGGAAATCAAAAGACGCATTGCACTGGGGAAATCTGCTGTAACAGACCTCTTTAAAGTGTTGAAAAGCCAAGAAGTCACCTTGAAATCTAAGGTGCGCCTGACTCAAGCCATGGTATTTTTCAATCACGTCATATGTATCTGAAAGCTGGACAATGAATAAGGAAGACCGAAGAATTGATGCCTTTGAATTGTAGTCTCGCCGGAGAATATTGACTATGCCATGGACTGCCAAAAGAACAAACAAATCTGTCATGGAAGAAGCATAACCAGAATGCTCTTTAGGAGCAAGGATGGCGAGACTGCGTCTTACATAGTTTGGACATGTTGTCAGGAAGGATCAGTACCTGGAGAAGGACATCATGCTTGGTAAAGTACAGGGTCAGCAGTAAATAGGAAGACCCTCGAGATGAATTGACACGGTGGCCGCAACAATGAGTTCAAGCATAACGATTATGAGCATGGCACAGGACCAGGCAGTATTTTGTTGTGTGTTACATAGGGTCATATAAGTCTGAATCACCTTTATGGCACCTAGTAACAACAACAACAGTGAAAATGGAAAGACCCCTGGTGGCGCAGTTGTTAAGTGCTTGCATGCTAACTGCAAGGTTGGTAGTTTAACCCACCAGCTGCTCCTCGGCAGAAAGATATGGCAGTCTGCTTCCCTAAAGATCACAGCCTTGGAATGGAATTCTAAAAAATGTCAAAGAATCCAAAAGAAGGGAAGAAAGGAGAAACAAAGGAACAAAACACACACACCTTCCCAAAATAAAGGGAGAAACAGAAAAAAAAAATGCAAAAGATAGGCCTAAATCCAACCACATGGATACATACGTTAAACGTTAATGGACTAAGCACTCCAATTCAAAGGCAGAACTTATCTCTCTTTCTATATATAGACGCTTCTCTGGTTTTGCTTCTGTAGAGAACCCAGCCTAAGACATTTGACCCCACTCCCAGTACCAAATGTCTTAGGCTGGGTTCTCTAGAAAAGCAAAACCAGCAAAGTGCCTGTATGTATGTAGACATATATATGTATACAATATATATAGAGAGAGAGAGCGAGAGAGATTTATATCAAGAAAATGGCTCACGCAGTTGTAGAGGCTGCAAAGTCCCAAGTACCTGGGTCAGGCAGAAGGTCCACATAGCTGCAGGGGCTGGCGAACCCAAGATTGGCAGGTCAGACAACAGGTCTCTAGCTCACAAGCTGTAGAAGCTGACAAATCTCAAGACTGGCAGGTAAGCTGGCAGGCCGGTCTCTCACAGACTGCAGAGGCTGATGAATCCTAAGATCTCTAGGTAAGCGATCAGAGGTCAGATGAACACGAGCCAACTGCAGGATCCAGAGTGAGCAAAAGCCCCGTGAGCCTTGCCAGAAAGTCCTCTTACATTGGATGCAGGCCACACCCCCAAGGAAACTCCGTTTCAACTGACTGGCTTCTCACAGCAGATTCCATCATGGAGGTGATCACAGTATATCAGATCTCATCATGGAAGTGATTACATCATTATATGACTGCCAAACTACATTATTACTGCCAAACTACTGAGAATCATGGCCCAACCAAGTTAACAAACAACCTTAATGATCAAAGTCCACCCCTTGTCAACTTGGCACCTGTACATGTCTCTGTAAACCATACGTAATCTCTGAATAAAGAGAAATTATATAGTCATACTTGCACCTAACATGATACCACTGAAAACACACTAGCCCTGTTTAGATCTTATATTTTATACGTGAAGAAAACACAAATATTTGATGCACACATACAAGGAAGAAATACTTTTAAGAATTATAGTCTTCGTTTCTGCAACTGGTCACGTGGTCTTAACTCGTGTTTAGAACTACTGTCTTCCTTACCCATTCCATATTCCCTTTGCTTTTTGCAAGTACCTCAGCAGGTTGTGGTCCTTTGCCTGGTGGGGTGACCCAAGTCTTCAGTCTTGAAGGGTCTGGGCCATTAGTAGTCATGTCAGAATTGAGTTGCTGTAATTTTTCTTTGACTTTAATCACAGGGCATGGTAGTACTAAGAGATGCCGTAAGGGATCTCCTGCATTACCTTCCATTATGTAATATCAATCCAATTTCCTCTTGGTAATCAGGATCAGTCACACTAGCCAATATGGTAACTCCTGTCTTTGCCATTTGATCCAGAAGCATAAGGAGCCCAAAGTGGCCAAGTGGCATTCTTAACTTCCAGTTCAGTGGAATCAGTGTTTTGTCTCCAGGTAGGAGCATTTCTCCCTTTGGAATTACGACCTCTAGACTCGCAGAGCATAGGGTCCCGGGGACAGGAAGCAAAAATTTTGTGAGTAGGTCACTAGGGGTAATAGTGAATGGTGCCACTCATTGTCCCAGCCTGAGACAGTTGGTGATTAATTTTTCCATCTTGTTAAACAATGCTGTTGGAATTTGGAGAGGGATTGCATTACCTGTAGTTCACTTTGGGTAGGTGTCTTAGGCTGCGTTCTCTAGAGAAGCAAAACCAGTAAAGTGTATATGTATGTGTATATATATGTATACAGAGAGAGAGAGAAAGAGAGAGACAGATTTATATCAAGGAAATGGTTCACGTGGTTTTTAGAGACTGTAACATTGCAAGTCCGTGGAGGCAGGAAAGAGGCCTTTCCAGATTTCGTGCAGCCGCAGGGGCTGGCAAACCCAGGATCGGCACCCTGGAAAGCAGGGCTGTTGCAGGCTTCTGATGATTCAAGTAGCTGCAGGGACCGGCGACCCCAAGTTTGGCAGCCTAGAGAACAGGGCTATTGTCGACTGTAAAGATCAATGGATCTCAAGATTGGCAGGCTAGATTGCAGGTAAGCTGCTAGCTCAAGTCCCAAGAACCAGAGGTCAGATGAACAGGAGCCAGCCGCAGGATTTAGAATCAACAAAAGCCCCAGTAGGGACAGCAGGAAGGACTAGGCAGTGGAGGGTGGAGAGATGAAGGCTGAGGGGGCAGTGAGCCACCACAAGCCCCATCCTGCTGGTACCACTCACATCAGATCCCATCATGGGGGTGATCACATATCAAATCTCAACAGGGTAGTGATCACAATATTACATGACTGCCAAAACAGTGAGACTCATGGCCCAGCCAAGATGACACACAACCTTAACCATCACAGTAGAATGGACGTTTTCACAATGTTAAGTCTTCCTATGCATGAGCATGGTATGGTTTTCCATTTATGTAGGTTTCTTTTGGTTTCTTGCCACTAGCGTTTTGTAGTTTTCTTTCATAGGTCTTTTACGTCACTAGTTAGATTTTATCCTAAGTATTTTATCTTTCTAGAGGCTATTATAAATGGTCTTATTTTCCTGATTTCCTTTTTGAAGTTCTCTTTTTTGGTGTATAGGAATCCAACTGATTTTTGTACGTTTATCTTGTATCCTGCTACTTTGCTGAATCTTTCTATTAGTTCCCATAGTTTTCTTGTGGAACCTTTGGGTTTCTCTATGTGTAGGATCGTATCATCTGTGAATAGGGATAGTTTTACTTCTTTTCCAATTTGGGTGCACTTTATTTCTTTTTCTTGCCTTATTGCTCTAGCTAGGACTTTCAGCACAATGTTAAATAGGGAACGGTTATAAAGGGCATTCTTATTCCCATTCTCAGGGGGAATGCCTTCAGTGGTAGGCTGGTGGCTCTCTATCCATGGCGGCATAGTGGGGGCTGGCAGGAAGAGGGGGGAGATGGCGTACCCAGTTTGGTGGGAGGTAGAAAGAAAGAGCAAATTTTAAAAAGTAGAAAAAGAAAAAAATGGTGACACGATGGGGGCCGACAAGTAGGGCAGGGTGGACCCAAGGGCCAGTGTGAAGGGAGGGGAGGTGATGTTCTGGTCTAGATGCGAGAGAGAAAGAAAAGAAAGAAAAAAATTGTGATGTGGTGGGGTCCAGTGGGTGGGGGCAGGGCATGGTTGGGGCAGCAGTAGCCCTATGTGCCAGTGGGTCTCTAGCCACTGGAGTGGGACTTGGGCCTGTGGGAAGGGGGCGAAGGTGGCATATGGGGCTAGATGGGAGGAAGAATGAAAAGGAAGAAAGAGGAAAAAGTAAAATAAAAAAATAAATAAAAATAAAAAAACTGGTGGTGTGGTAGGGGCTAGTGAGTGAGCGGTAGGGCAGATTCAGGGCTGGTAGGAAGGGGGAGGTGATATAGGGGCTAGGTGGGAGGGAGAAAGAAAAGAAAAAAAAGCAAAAATGGAAAAAAATGGCAGCGCTGTGGGATATGATGGGTGAGGGCAGGGTGTACCCTGGGTGGCAGCAGATTGGTGGCTCTCTAGCCATGGTGGCATGGTGGGGACTGGTGGGAAGGAGATAGGTGGCATGCAGGGCTAGGTGGGAGGGAGAAAGAAAAGGAAGAGAGTTCTTGTTGGGAGCTCCATGAACTGTTGCCTTCCCATACTCTGTGCAGGGTCACTGTTGGCTGAGTTCCAAGATGGCAACGCTGTCCATATTAGTTGGCAGGGGACCTCCGCTCCATACCTCTCCTTGTTCTCTGTGTTCCTTCAGTTTCTTCTACTATTTGGAGTTTGTCTGGTTATTTATCCCTTCGTTTGATGCTTAGGGTTCCAGGAACGATGTTTGTATCTGTTTTACTTAGTTTTTCAGGTCTTTGCTGTGGAGGAACAGCATAGTGTGTCTGCCTGGGGCACCATGTTGACCCCGTCTCCTCAGACTGCATGCTTTTTACAAGTGCATGTGGTACATTCACCAATATACACCGTGATACAAGCCTGGACCATAATACAAATATGATTACATTGAAAATGATTGAAATCACAGAGTTACAGAGTATGTTTTCTGACCATAATGTAATTAATTAGAAATTAACAGCAATAAAAATTCTAGGAAGACTCTAATATTTGAAACAATACACTTGTAAATAATCCATGGGTCAAAGAAAAAGCCACAAAGATGAAATCTTAGGAAAGGTTTGTCCCCATTTTTTATTGAGGTAAAATTTACATAACATAATTAGCCATTTAAAAGTGTACAAATAGTGACATTTACACATCCAAAATGTTGTGCAACCACCATCTCTATCTAGATCCAAAACATTTCATCACCGCTAAAGAAAATTCCATACCCATTAAGCAATCACTCTTCATTGCTCCCTCCCTTCAGCCCTGGGCAACCACTAACCTGTCTTCTGTCTTTATCAATTTATCTGTTCTGGGTATTTCATATAGAGGCATACCTCAGAGATATTGAAGGTTTGATTCCAGACCACCGCAATAAAGCAAATCACATGAATTTTCTGGTTTCCCAGGAGCCCTAGCGGCACAGTGGTTAAGAGCTTGGCTGCTAACCACAAGGTTGGCAGTTCGAATCCACGAGCTGCTCCTTGGAAACTCGCGGGTCAGGTCTACTCTGGCCTATAGGGTCGCTATGAGTTGGAACCGACTTGATAGCAGTGGGTTTAATTTTAGTATCGTGTCTGAAGAAATAGGGAGGCCTGGAGAGGGAGAGAGATGAGGGAATGGCCTGTTATTGCAACAGTCAGAACGCACACAACATTTGTAGGTTAAATTCGCCATCTTATATGGGCGTGTTTTGTGGTGCCCCAAAACAATTACAATAGTAACATCAAAGATCACAGATTACCATAACAGATATAATAATAATGAAAAGTTTTGAAATATTGCGAGAATTACGAAAATGTGACACAGAGACATGATGTGAGCACATGCTGTGTTGCTCGACACAGAATTGCCACAAACCTTTTGTAAAAATCTCAGTATCTGTCAAGCTCAATAAAGCAAAGCACAATAAAACAAGGCAGGCCTGTGAATGGAATCATACAACATGTAACCTTTTGTGTCTGTGTTGTTTCATTTAGCATACACATTGCTGCAATTATAGGTACGTCATGCTTTTTGTGACTGAACACTATTCCACTGTATGGATTTACCACATTTTGTTTATCCACTCATCAGTCGATGGACATCTGGGTTGTTTTAACTATTTTGAATGGTGCTGCTATGAACATTCGTGTACAGTATTTGTCTGAATACCTGTTTCAAATTCTTTTGATATACATATAAGAATAGAATTCCTGAGTAATTATATGTGTAACTGTTTGGGAAACTATCAAACCATTCATTTCCTAGAAAATATTTTAAATTGAATAATAATGAAAACACAATACATAAAAATTTGTGGGGATATAGCTAAGCAGTACTTAAAGAGGAATTCATAGCTTTAAATGGTTATGTTAGAAAAAAAAGTCTGAAATCAATGACCTAAGATTCCACCTTAAGAAGCTAGAAGAAGAGCAAAGTAGACCCAAATAAGTAGATGAAAGAATAAAGGTAAGGGCAGAGTTCAACTTAAAGAGAAAATAGGGAAACAATAGAGAAAATGAACAAAGCTGATTTTCTGAAAAGGCCAACAAAATGATAAACTCCAGCTATAGTGATCAAGAAGAAAAGATACCACAAATTACCAATATCAAATAAAACAGAGTTTATCACTTCAGCATTGACAACAACCTACATTAGATTAAATGGACAAATTTTTTGAAAACTACAATTTTCTAAAACTGATACAAGATTAAGCAGAACATCTGAATAGCCCTGTATCTGTGAAAGAAATTGAATTCGTTATCAAAACTTTCCCACAAAGAAAATGCCAGGCCCAGATGGTTTCGCTGGTGAATTCTATTAACCATTAAGAAAGAAACAACATCATTCTTAGATTCTTTCAGTAAACCAGAGCTTCGAACCGGTTCATTCCACTATGAACCCCTGCTGAGAATTTTTATTTCCACCCCAGGTGTACTGAATCAGAATATACATTTTAACAAGACCCTCAGATGACTCTTGGGGATCTTGTTAAAATGTAGATTCTGATTCAGTATATCTGGAGTGGCTTCAAGTCCTGCAATAAACAGAGGGGTAGAGAATCTTCCTAATTTATTTGATGAGGCCAGCATAACCTTAGTACCAATACATGATAGGTATTACAAAAGAGAAAATTGCTGACCAAATATCCCTCTTGCACATCAAGGGATGTTTAGATAAGTAATTATGGAATAAAGCAAGTATAGTAAAATGTTAATAATAAAGTTTAGGGTAGATAGATATTCACTGTAAAATTTTAAAATTTTGTAATAAAACATCAGGAGAAAAGAGCAAGGAAAGAATAAGGGAAGGAGCACATTTTTGGATTGACTCCTTGATTTCTTTCTCTTCAGTGAAACCTTGATGTCCTCAATTGAGATAGAAGATTTCCCATGTTGTTTGAGGCGATGCTTGAAGATATTTTATCTCCATTAACTAAAACAAAGTCTTTAGCCTCTTTCCTGGAGACATGACTTCTGATCTAAATCATAAGCTGTTTGTCTCCTTAATGCATTGGTCTTACTATTTACAAACCGTTTTTCTCACATAGACACATAGACCACAAACAGCAAAAAGATGGAATCAAGAAGCAGACCAAGTACATATGGCTACATTCTTACTTGCAACAAGTCCCACAAAATGACAGAAAAGATATTTAAAAAGAAAAATGCTCCCTGACTCCAGAATCCATAATAGCATGGAAAAATAAGGCTGTCATCAACAGACTAGGAATCTCAAGAGATTCCAGAAAGACAGAAAGCAGAAACATGTACATGCAGGAGAACACAGCTGTGAGTCCTGAAGTGGTTTGGAGATGCAGCATCCCAAGAGGCAACAGGTAGAAGAAATTAACTGGGGAGCTGCATTCAAACCTATAAAACTTCATCGACATTTATAAAAGAAGACCTATATGGAGAGGCATAATGTGTTTCTAGACTCAATATTATAAATATACCATATCTCTGAAATGAATCTGTAAATTCAGTGTGATCAAAATTTGTATTTCAACAGGATTTTAGAATCAGTGACAGCCTGATTCTAAAGTTCTTGCAGAGAAAAGAATAGCTTAGAAAAGATGACCGATTTATGGGAGAAATTTGTCTTTCCTATTTTGTGGAATTTTCAAGAAGTCTTTTTACGTAGGCAAGGTTTTTCTGTTCTTTACTGTTTTTTGGCCATGAGGTTTCCATTCACTTTTACAAAATAAACTCAGTTACTGTCTTAGGCTGGGTTCACTAGAGAAGCAAAACCAGTAAAGCATATATATATATATATATGCCAAGTTGACCAGGGGTGGACTGTTATGGTTAAGGTTGTGTGTCAACTGGGGTGGGGCATGATTCTCAGTGGTTTGGCAATTATATAATGATGTAGTTTGTGTATATATATGTATGTATATATGTGTGTATGTATATATGAGATGTATTTTGAGGAAATGGCTAACGTGGTTATAGAGGCTGGCAAGTCCTAAGTCCATGCGACAAACATCAGTCTGGAGGCTTCTCCTGACTCATGTAGCTGCAGGGGCTGACAAACCCAAGATTGGCAGATCAGACGGCAGACTGCTGGCTCACGGGTTGCAGAGGCTGATGAATCCAAGATAGGCAGGTAAGATGTCAGGCTGCTGGCTCACAGGCTGCAGAGGCCAGCGAATTCCAAGATCAGCAGGCAATGCAGTGGGCCGTAGGCCCAAGTCCCAAGAACTAGAGGTAGGATGAGGATCCAGAGCGAGCAGAAGCCAGTGAGCTTTGCCAGAACGTCCATGTGTATTGGATTCAGGCCACACCTGCGAGGAAACCTCCCTTAAAACAGATTGGCTGATCACAACAGATCACACCATTTGAGGGATTATATTATATCACAAAATGGAGGATAATTACATCATTACATAACTGCCAAACCACTGAGAATCATGGTCCAGCCCAGTTGACACACAGCCTTAACCGTCACGATTACCATACCATTGGATGTGAAACATGTCTCATTATCTATGAAATATTACAGTATGACTGTAGATTGATAAAAAAGAGTTCATGCTGTGAATAAGGCTATATCAAGAAAAATCCCGCCCCAGCCATGGCTGGATATTTTTATCAGACCTAGAGTGCTAAGACCATGTCCTGTTATC
Source organism: Elephas maximus indicus (assembly GCF_024166365.1). Classification (NCBI taxonomy): domain Eukaryota; kingdom Metazoa; phylum Chordata; class Mammalia; order Proboscidea; family Elephantidae; genus Elephas; species Elephas maximus. Next base: position 29,940,923 of record NC_064829.1, read on the forward strand.
ATGGCCATTTGCTAACAAATGATGCTTTCATGGTAAATGAACTAGAAAACTTTATCAAGGAGACTATGGAAAAATATGGAACTTGGTTTTGACTTAGTATCAGACTTCAGAACAAGTTCTAACAATCTAAAAACAAAGTCATGGCCAACTTAATTTTTTATATATTTTTATAGTGAGAATTATATTATTATACACAATAAATTTTATATGTTGAACAGTTTTACCAAATCAGTTAGGTAGCTGTCTCTTCTCCTGTCTCTCCCTTCTTACCTTCTTAAAACATAAGATTTTCCCTAATTAGTGCCACTTTCTTCTCCAAAAGACAGTAAGGTGTGATGGTTTATATCCCAAGAGCTGTGAAAATAGCTAAAACAGGTGAGATCAGGTGAGCAGAAGAGTCTAGGTTATTATTTTTACTGTTAGTCACTGTGTAGATCCAGTGGGATGATTCTGTAAGATATGTTCCAGAAGGCACAATAAAGGGAGTCACTGATACCCTGCAAATTCCAAACAGGGGCCATGCGGCAAGTATTGCTAGTGGAGGAGCTCTCTTGGCGGGGGTGGCGGGTAAAGGATGCCCTTCATCAGCAGGAGCTGGAATAGAGGCCGTTTCAGAGTGTTCCTAAGGGGAGGCAAGAAGGAGAATATTCAGTCACACACACACGTGGGAAGGATGGACACTGAGTGACTTCTTGAGGGTCTCATTTTCAGGCCACCCAGCATATCTGTGTTTCTAGATGAGGTCATTCTTGTTCACACATCATATAGTTACTGTGGGTCCGTTACGTGTCAGGCACTGGACCAGGCACTGGGGACACTTAGATGAACAGTTATAGTTCCTGCCTCAAGTTCCTTGTCCTAAAGGGAAAGACACATAAAAAAGACATTTCTCTTTCCCCCCTGCCTTTGAGAATTCTTTCCATCCTTTAAGGCCCAACCTAGGTTCCATGTCCCTAGTGCTTGGGGTACACGGGAATGGAAACCAGCAACAGCTTTGTAGCAGTAGTCAAAGAATTGAGAGGAGGAAGGGCAGGGGAGAGAGAGAGAGAGAGAGAAGGAAAAATAAAAACAAACAAATGCAAGTGAGCAAGGGAGTGATGCGGATTACCTGAAAATTGAAAATCAAAAACCAAAGCCCGTTGCTGTTGAGTCAATTCCGACTTCTAGTGACCCTATAGGACAGAGTAGAACTGCCCCATAGGGTTTCCAAGGAGCGGCTGGTGGATTCGAACTGCTGACCTTTTGGTTTACAGCCAAACTCTTAACCACTGCGCCTAGCACCTTTGAAAGTTCTACTTGGAAGAAACCTGACCTAAAGATTAGTAGAACAGGGCTTGAGACTTCTAGGCAAGCAATCTACAGAAAGTCTCTCTGAGTGGTGGCATTGTGAAGGGAGGAGCTAAGTGTGAGGTGGGCTTACTCTGCATAGATTCCATCAGCACCCACCCCATTCTTGGATAGCTGAGGGTTTCTCATCTTATGTAACAGTGGGTTGTGCAAATGAGACATCAAGCCCCTAATCCTCCTAGCAAGGCTGCTTCCCCAGTCTCTCCAATATAGAAATTTTGGAGTCATCAGTGTCCTTGGTCCTTGACCTGGGCCTTGGTCCGACCATGTCCGTGTTATCTATGGACACAGTGACGCTTGGTCACTCAAGGTGTGGTGCAGGTCCTAGAGAATCACCAGGTATCTGAAGGCCAAGTACAGGCATTATTCCATCTGCAGAGTATTTGTTGCTCTCTCAACTATTTCCCATTCATTGCTGTTCTTTTTGTCTTAGAAATATGACTTGTCTGTGAGAATAGCCTTCTGGAATTTTTTTTCTCACTCAAGTGGCAAGTGCTTCATTAAGTAAATTCTGTGAGGGGGGGAAAGCCTGAACTGCCCACATTAGAGACTTTTTCCTTATTTTCTATCCAATGGGAAAAACTCTACAGCTGGCTGATGTCCTTTCTGTTATGTGTCACAGTGGCAAACAGCAGAGTGGAGGGGTCAGTTAGCATTTAGTGGAAGGGAGGTGAATTACAGATGTTTCTTATTTGCCCATAATGTTTATGCATGCAAATGTGAAGGCAAAGAAATGGCCAGTGAGGTTTTAGACCTTAATGTTAAAATGAATTCAGATTTTAGCCCACAGAACAAGGAGTGGCAGTAATAAAAGCCTGTAGTTAATAAACTCATCTGAAACTGGGGTAAGGATACAAAAAAGGCCTTTGTTCTCCGCTCTGTCTTTCTATGCAGACTCTTGTGTGGGTCAAAGTGTGTTGTATTTGTTCTTTTAACTTCCCATTGCCTTTCCTTTCATTAATGAAAGAACACTGGTTTCCTAGTTATTGCCAAATTGGAGAGAGCAAGCCAGGACTCAGCTAAATTAATGATGTATAGTTCTTGGGAACTGATGATGCGTGTTGGGTAATTTAATTTTGAGGCAATTACAAGCATTAACTATGAAATATAAAAGGCTGCCTCGTATTGTGCTTTAAAATGAGCTCTGTGTATGAGACTCATGTCTACTTTTTCCATTCATGTAATAGAAATGTTTTGGAAAATAGTTTCATGACTAAAGCGCAGATGAAATTAGAATGAGAGAAGAGGATCTGTCTGTGCTATTTCTTCCCAAATTGGAGAAGATATTAATATGCACATGACCCTTTATTCTTTGAGTTAAACCCAAATGTGACTGATCCATTCCTTGGTTCTTTGGAATGAAGCTATGGGGTATAGTCCTCTTGAATTTTTTTCTCACTCCAATGGCAGGTGCCTCATTAAGCAAATTCTGTGGTAGAGAGGAAAGCCTGAGCCGCCCAGTCTGGGGACCTTTACCTCAGTTCCTGTTGCAATGGGAAAAAATTCCAGAGCCAAAGTTAAGCTGATGTCCTGTGGTAAATCTTATAGTCTCGTGGTCAAGATCAGTGCTTGTTATTTTTTTAGTGACTTTGAAATTACAATTATATATGACAAAATTATACCTGCATAAGCTTATTTCACTGGATGAATAGCACAATCTAAGGACTTCTCTAGTACTTTCTTCTAAGTTTTTTTTTTCTTTCTTTCTAGCATAACACAGCTGGTGTAAACTGTGAATTGTGTGCTAAGGGTTATTACCGCCCTCATGGTGTTCCAGTTGACGCCCCCCATGGCTGTATCCGTAAGTTTCATTTCTGCTTGGTGTATCTGAGACTGGGATCACTGCTTCAGGGGGCCCATCGGGTTAAATTCTGATTGGATAGTAATTCCCTTCATTCCCTGTCTTCGTATTATTGGTTCTGCCCCTTATGAGCCTCAGGCAGTGACATAATCTCTCCAAGCCTCAGATTTCTTATATATAAATAGAAGTGATACCCCTGGAAAGATTGCCCTCAGATCACCTTTAAACCAAAAACCCCCTGAGCTCTTCTTAAAACCAAACAGTAATTTAGCTTAACTAGGGGGAAAAAAGTCAGCCTTGAGCATTATGTTCTTTTACGAACTGTATGTTATCAAATTGACAGCAGCAACTTGAAAGATTAGATAGGAACCTTAGCTGGGCAGTGAGTTTATGTTAATGGGGAAGGAAGGAACAACTCAGAAAAGGAGGGTGAGAATGTTGCACAACTTGAAGAATGTGATCAATGTCACTGAATTGTACATGTATGTTTTGCTGTGTATATTCTCAACAACAACAACAACAAAAATGAAGTGATAATACATTTCTTAAGATTATGTGAAGTGCCATCAAAAGCATCTAGGAAAACACTCAGTGGTGAGCCTGGCACATAGTAGGCCATAAATGTTAGTTTCTCCATTTTCTGCTGTTTTCGACATTTCTAGGGTCTCTGATAGTTACGTAGTTTGTCAGAATTAGCATCAAGACAACATAGTAATGATTTTACAAGGACTTAATAATAGTCATTTAAACTGGTTTATTGAGCACTTGCTATATGCAAAAAAGGCATTGACTAAGTACTTTCAAAGATGTCTTATTTAATTATCACAACAAACCTAGGACACTGTACTATTCTCATTTTAGATATGGGGAAGCTGAAGAAGGGGTCTGAGTACTGAAATATTTTCCCTAGGTCCCAGAACAACTAAATGGTAGGCCCAGGGAACAGCTGATACCTCTCTGTTGCCACTCTACCATACCACATTTGTTACACAGAAAAGTGCCATTGCTCTTCCCCTGTGGAAATACCGGTCATAGCCGAGATTATGGACTTTGGCCTTTATGTAATCCACAACCTACTTAATACCTGGTTCTCTGGTTGTCACAGTTGGAAAACAATTCTAGTTCTTAACTTGGCCTCTGTTCCTATGATCCCCACCCCCTGCCCCCAAATTCATTCATCATATCATTTGAGGACATTGAAGCCCATGGACTGTCAAAATTTTGACTTGTCTCTCTCTCTAGGGCAGCCTTAGTTGTTGAAAATTGTGTTCCCGCTTTTCTTCCCTCTTCCACATCATCCAACAAGTATGTCCATCACTTCTCTCAGGCCCACAAAGCATAGTCCTTGGCAAAGAAAAACAGGACTTCGTGAATGTGCCTCGCTAGGAACCACACTTTTTCATCATTTTTCTAATTTCTGTCTTCTTCAGTATAATGTTCCCACAGAGGTGTTAAAGGCTTAGCAATAAAGATCTCCAGGACACATAAATTCTAAACAAATTAAGTGAAGGATCCCAGGAGATGCTAGGCTGGGGGAGGCTTGATGCTCACCCTTCTCCAGGCCCCTAGTCCCTCACAGGAAATGCACTCAGATGAGCTATGGCTCTGTGTTCCCTGTCCAGGGTGAGGACCTGCCCAGTCATGGAAAACCACAAATGAGGATTTACCAAGTTTCTAATATCCCAGCTATGTGGCTCTGAAATGCAAGCCTCATAATCCTGTTTGGTTGCAAAAATGGCCTTCAGGAAGCTATGTCACTTGGATCTAACATTGGGCTATGGGTGCAATCTTGCTATGCTGTCTACAGGTCACATATCAACGTTGAGCAACCCCACACTTGTGGGAGCATCACAACTGTGTAAGGATGACCATGTGTGGATGTTCAGTGTTGGTCCCTGGGGAGAAGGGGCTGTGTCCAGTGACCCACCAGGACCTATATCCCCACCTTTCTGGTTTAGGTTTATGCAGGCTTGCCTCTTACCCAGGCTGCTGGGCAATGCTAAATGTAGTGAATTACCTTCTCAAGAACTTCTCATCAAAGCTCATTTCTGAGGCCCCATGAGATTCAGCCAACGAGGACCATCAATTAGGAGCAAAGTGGAAAACAACCCAGACCCCTTCAAGAATAACTGTAGAGCCATGATAAATATTAAACATCGCCCAAGGAGTATTGGGTCATGTTTGTCTTAAGTGCAGTGAAGGGTATATCTGTTGAGCACTTGGATTTCTCTCAGCTTGCAGCTGTAACCCTGAACAAGCAGATGGCTGTGAGCAGGGCTCGGGCCGCTGTTACTGCAAGCCAAACTTCCATGGAGACAACTGTGAGGAGTGTGCAGTTGGATATTACAGTTTCCCGTTTTGCTTAAGTAAGTACATGCTGCAGAACGACAGGCTTCCCTTCTTGTTCCATAGCTGGGCTTTGCGCACTGAGACCTGGGGACTTTTCGGCAGGTTGGGGTGGAGGCGGCAGAAGTGGGGTCAGGTAGCTTGTATATATGTGAAAGCATTTCCAAAAATTTGGAATACAAACTTTGCGTGTTTTGTAGTTTATTTAGGGACCCTGGTGGCACCCTGCTAACCAAAAGGTTGGCGGTTCAAACCCACCAACGACTCTGTGGGGAAAAGATGTGGCAGTCTGCTTCTGTAAAGATTACAGCCTAGGAAACCCTATGTGGAAGCTCTACTCTGTCTTTTAGGGTCACTATGAGTCAGAATTGACTCCACAGCAACAGGTTTGGTTTGGTTTTATAGTTTACTTGGAGTGCCTGGGTAGCGTAAATGGTTAAGCACTTGACGACTAATTAGAAGGTTGGCAGTTTGAACCCACCTGGAGGTGCCTTGGAAGACAGATCTGAGTCTGAAAGGTCACAGCCTTGAAAACCCTATGGAGTAGCTCTACTTTGCGTGCATGGGTTACCGTGAGTCAGAATCGACTTGATGGCAACCAGCAACAACAACCTAGTTTTATTTATCTCCAAAGGATTAAGTTATACTCTAGAAACTGCTATTTCAATAGGTCAAAAGGATCAAATATTGGCAATTTCAACTTAATAGAAACCCATGTGCGAAATTTCTCTCCATAGGTAGAAGAGCTTTTATGGGCTTCTAAATTTTTGTTTATATACAGATAATGTGTTATAATTTGGGTGGCCAGGTGTATGTGCTTCTTATTCCCTATTGTACAATGGGCCGAGTTATCATGGGCCTGCACGTCCACCCACTGCAGTGATTGAAGTGACCACCCCTGTATCTCAGAGAAAAATACAGAGATCAGCCAGAAGCACTATGCAACATGAAGCAGAAAAACAAAAACAGCCAACCAAACCAGCCGCCATTCAGTTAATTCTGACTCATGGCAACCCCATGTGTTGCAGAGTAGAGCTGTGCTCCATAGGATTTTCAAGGCTGTGACCTTTCAGAAGCAGATCACCAGGCCTTTCTTCTGAGGCACCTCTAGGTAGGTTTGAACTGCCAACCTTTCAGTTAGTAGTCCAGTGCTTAACTATTTGTGTCACCCAGGGCCTCCTACGTGAAACAGAAGAGGGTATGAAATTAGCTATGCAAATGATGACATTTCAGGGTTCTGTTTATACTGCAACACTGTAAAAACTGCACATTTATGTTAGAACACCAACACATTGGCTAAGAAGAGAGCTCCCCCTCTCACTGCAATATTAGTTTTTGCCCATCCGACTCTTCACAACTCCTGCAGATCAATCATGGGAATGTTCTGTTGGGATGAATTGTGGGCACGTGGGGTCAGGACTCTCGTGAATTGAGTGGCTGTATATCAGGGCATACCTGCTGACCCAGGGTAATTACTAGAATAGCTCCCACTTCCACTCTCAGGAGTGTCCTCGTTTGGCTGTTGTATTAGTGATCACCTTATATTGAAAGGAACCAGTGTTTTAAGCCCAAATCGGATGACACTGCATGGTGACTTAATTAGAATCTGTGACTACTGGATAGGGCCTGAGCAAAACTTGGATTTACCTTTTTTAATGAAAAAAGAAACCTGAAGGGATTTTATGGCATAAATACAATTTCACAGAAAACATTTGAAAGAAAATATTTTTAAAAAGTTATTCTCAATTTTACATTAAAACAAAAAATAAAGGTGTTAATGAAGCCAAGCCCATAGTGTAGTGGGAAACAGGCCATGTTTTAAGCCTAAATACGATGAGGATTGGATTTCTGAGCTATTGTGAGCACAAAAATCCATTTCTTTTCATTAATCTACAAATCAAAACTCCTGACCAATCCTGGCTTCAGTTATTGGACGCTTGAAATAGAACATTGCCTTTCTTTAAATTAGTCTCTGCCTGTTACTTTGCACGAAATTAGAGAGGGCTTTTTCCTAGTTCAGGGAATTTAATGTTTGACAATACTGTCTCATTAACCATTGTTTGTATTTGTTAATAAACTATTTTTATAGGAATTCCCATTTTTCCTGTTTCTACTCCCAGTCCTGAAGATCCAGTAGCAGGAGATATAAAAGGCAAGTAACCTCTCTTTTGGTTTAAAGTCAATGAAAATGCTAGGCTTGGTGTTCTTTTCTTATTTCCTATGTGCACTGCTATGTCCAGGTCAATCCCTCCTTACCAGAGCATGGTGGGTCCGTTGCAGGTGGCACCCGACTGAGCTCCTCACCTCCGTCATTCTCTATTCCTTTCTAGCTTTTGTAATGGCGTTACCTGGTTAAGGAAACTACACAGAGCTGGGATTACATCACCACCCTGCCCCAAAAGCTTCAGTGCCTGCTGGCTGTCTTATTTAAAAACAACCACCACCACCAAAAAAAAAAAACTGGTCACCATTGAGCTGACTTCAACGTGTGGTGACCCCATGTATGTCAGAGTAGAATGTGTGCTTCATTTCAGTGACTGATTTTTCTGAAGTAGATCACCAGGCCTTCTTCTGAGGTGCCTCTGGGTGGGCTCAAACCTCTAACTTTTTGGTTAGCAACTGGGTGCGTTAACTGTTTGCACCACCCAGGGAACTGTACTATCTTATTTAGGACCCCTGAAAGCAGACTTTGAGAAAGGAACTGAGTGTAAGTTGTTTCTTTGGGAGGTGATCCCAGGAAAGGATCAGTAAAGGAGTGTGTCAGGGGGTGAAGGGAGCCATTATAAAGGCTCATCAGCGAGCTAGGCACTACTAGGATGAACGGAGCTCCAGCCCTCTAGGCAACTCCAGGAGACAGTTTAGAACTTGCTCAGAGTTATCCCAGCTGAAGGGGTAACTTCAGCTCTCTGCCATCGCTGGAGGACTGCTTCTGGGCTGGGAACTCTTGGGCACTTCCAGCTTGGCCTGCAGGAAGGTGGAGGAGCTTCTGCAGCCAGAAAAAGACCCTGGGCAGAGAGTAGCAGGGGAGGGGAGTGGCTAGAGGATGTGAGTGCCACACCTACCACCTAATCGTTCATTCTACAGCTATTTCATGATCTCCTTTTGGAAACCCTATGGGGCAGCTCTATGAGCTGGAATCAACTCCGTGGCAATGGGTTTTTTATTATGTGCAAGGAGCCCTGGTGCTGCAGTGGCTAAGAGCTTGGCTGCTAACTGAAAGGTTGGCTGTTTGAACCCACCAGCCACTCTGCAGAAGAAAGATGTGGCAATCGTTCCTGTAATGATTACAGCCTAGGAAACCCTATGGGGCAGTTCTGCTCTGTCCTATAGGGTTGCTATGAGTTGGAATCAAGTCTATGGCAGCAGGTTAGGTTTTTGGTTTGAATTATGTGCAAAAGGTCCCTGGGTAGTGCAAATGGTTTGCTCTTGACTACTAAGCTAAAGGTTGGAGGTTCCAACCCACCCAGTGGTGCTGCAGAAGAAAGGCCTGGCAATCTGCCTCCATATAGGTTACAGCCAAGAAAACCCTATGGAATAGTTATACTCTGTACCACATAGGGTCACTGTGAGTCGGAATTGACTTGATGGCAACTGGTGGTTACTATATTGAAAATGAATTGTAGGGGAAGAAGAGAAGAAACAGATAAACCTGCTAGGAAGCTGTTACAATAACTTATGAGAAAGAGACGATGGGGGCTTGGACCAGGGGGGTGTGCACAGAGGTGATGAGATGTGGGTAGATCGTGGATATTATCTGAAGGTAGAACTGACAGGATTTGTGATAAATGGCTGCACTGGAAGTGGCCTATGAAAGAAAGAGAGATCCCTGGGTGTGGCCCCAAGGCTTTTGGATTGAGGAAAGAGAAGGATGAAGCTGCCACTTATTGAAGCAGGGAAGACCTTAAAAGAAGGGAAAAGCATCCATGGTGGGGCAGGAGGATGCAGTGGTGGGAGCCTGTGGAAGTTCCCTTCTGGCTGCTACTTTGTTCTCTGTGAAATAAGAAGCAAGGTCAGAGGAAGAAAGTGAGGATGGAGGAGGAGGTGTTGGCGTGGAGGAGAGAGAAGGTATGAAAGAGACGCGCCGGAAGGTTGGGAGTGAGTGAGTGAGGGAAATGTCACAGGGCTGCTGGGCAGCGCGGAGGTCAGTGGCCTTGAATGTGATTAAACAGTGACGCTGTTCTTCAGCATTTGAAGTCACACCGTGACTCGGCTTACCTTCCTATCCTTATTTCCTCCTTCTCCCTACCCTTACCTGAGTCCTCTGATCAAGCCCTGGTGCTATGCGTTATTGATGTGGGGTGTTATGCTTTCATCAGACATTTGGTCCCTGCAGGGCGGAAGCTGTGCTTGACTTGGCTAGACATCCCCACAGTGCCCACCATGGTATCCTGCCCATAGTGGGTACCAGCCGATGTTTCCTTAAATGTTTGTTAACTGACTTAGAATGGAACTAAGTTTTAGAGACCTGATTACAACACACATCTCTGATTTTCCTCGGCAAGCATGTTTTAGATCTGCTATTTATGGTCTGTTTACAGCAATCCGTTTTTTATTCAGTTGCTTTTCCCCCAGAAGTAGACTAGTGGTGACTTCGGGAAAAGAAATTTGATTGAACTTGAAGGGAAGTTTAGAAGTCTCTTAGAAAATGTTAGAGAAATGTTTCCAGACACAAGGAAAAGAAGTTTCAATTAGTGCAATTAGATTTATTTGGGAATTTGAATGCCCAGATAATCCACTTCAATCTGACCTTCTGTTCATGGATTTTAAAAATATTCTCTTTGGGTCCTAACTTTTGGAAGAGGATATTAGAAACACTAATATCTCAACTGCCAGGGTAAGAAAATACACAATGCTGGACAATACTGGGCATTCCCGCCTCCCCACCACCTCTGAGAATTTTAATTTTTAAAGGCCTATTGATGCTTTCGTGACCTCTAGTAGAGTGGGTGTGTTTTAGAATCCCTTGCTTTTTCAAAATATCAATTCCTGTGTATCACCCCAGATCTACTGGGATAAAGCCCAGGCTTGTATTTTGAACAAGTTTTCCAGATAGTTCTAATGTATGTCTCTTGTTAAAAACCACTCTTCATCCATCTAAGGTCACCTATCTTCGACAAGGGCCCAAAGTCAAATAGGGTAAAGACAGTCTTTAACAAATGGTGCTGGCAAAACTGGATGTCCATCTGCAAAAAAATATAACAGGACTCATATCTCACATCATACACAAAAACTAATTCAAAATGGATCAAAGACCTAAATATAAATCTGCAAACTATAAAGTTCACAGAAGAAAAAATAGGATCAATGCTAGAGGCCCTAATACACAGCATTAATAGGATACAAACCATAACTAAGAACATAAAAATTCCAGAAGATAAGCTAGATAACTGGGATCTTCTAAAAATTAAACACTTACGCTCATCAAAAGACTTCACCAAAAGAAAAAAGAGAACGTACAGAGTAATTTTTGGCTATTACAAATCTGACAAAGGTCGAATCTCTAAAATCTATAGGAAAATCCAACACCTCTGCAACAAAAAAGACAAATAATCCAATTAAAAAACGGGCAAAGAAAATGAATAGACACTTCACCAAAGAAGACTCTGAGGTGGCTAACAGACACAGGAAATGGTCTTGATCACTAGCCATTAGAGAAATGCAAATCAAAACCACAATGAGATACCATCTCACCCTGGCATTACTGGCACAAATTAAAAAAAACAGGAAATAAATGTTGGAGAGGCTGCAGAGGGAGATCGGAACTCTTATGCACTGCTGGTGGGAATGTAAAATGGTACAACTATTCTGGAAAACAATATGGCGCTTCCTTAGAAAGCTAGAAATACCATAGGATCCAGCAGTCCCACTCCTAGGAGTATATCCTAGAAAAATAAGAACCAACACACGAATAGACGTATGCACACCCATGTTCACTGCAGCATTGTTCACAATAGCAAAGAGATGGAAACGACCTAGGTGCCCATCAACAGATGAATGTATAAACAAACTTTGGTACATACACACAATGGAGTCCTTTGCAACGATAAAGAACAAAGATGAATCTGCGAAGCATCTTACAACGTGGATGAATCTCAAGGGCATTATGCTGCGTGAAATCAGTCAGTCACGAAAGGACGAGTATTGTATGAGACCACTATTATAAAAACTCACAAAAATGTTTACACATAAAAAGAAACAATCTTTGATGGATACGAGGGATTGGAGGGGTGGGCATTGAAAAACGCTAACTAGACAATAGCTAAGTGGTAACTCTGGTGAAGGGTAAGATAGTACATAATACTGGGGAAGCCAGCACATCTTGTCCAAGGCAAGGTCGTGGATGCTCTTAAGAGAAACAAACAAAAGAAAAGAATGGGGGAAAAGACACAGAAGTTAAGATGAAAGAAAAGAACAGAATAGTTTTGCAGATCATATGACTCCAGATATTATTAGGGTTTTCTGGGTTCAAGTGATCAGCTGTATCTATTTAAGATTTACTGTTGGAAAGTCAATGTATAATACATACATTTTCAAGGGCTCCTTTTCAAAACGACAGCATACCCAAAGCATACACTGTAAGAGGGACACTTGCCCACGGTCATGCTTTCTGTCCCACTTAATTCCTCCAAGTTCAACGAGCAGTGACGAGCAAAATCAGCGGTAAGAAAGACTATATTTTTGGTTGCCATCGAGTCGATTCCGACACATGGTGACCTTTCGGAAGCAGATCACCAGGCCCATCTTTCAACGTGCCTCTGTGTGGGTCCGAACCGTCAACCTTTCAACTAGTAGTCGAGCGCTTAACCATTGACACCACCTAGGCACTCCGCAAGATGGACTGCAGGTGCTTACTTAGTCAAGCAGATTGAGTCTGGGATGATTATGTAAAGCAGCCCCTTTGGCCTGAAGACATGGATGCCCAGTTTTATTCCTTGAGGAGGATTCTTGACAAATATCAAGAAAAGTTGCTGCCTCCCCCGCCCCCGCCCCAATCACTTTGTAAGGAGGAGCTACTTGTCACTGCCAGCGTTTTGAGGTCAGTGTTGTTGGGGCGGGGACATGCTAGCAACGAGAACTCTGAGAGGCTGGGGCAGCGGCTGCTGTGTCGTGCTTGGCTGGCCGTGTTCCCTGTCCAGGCTGGGAATTTCATCTGCCTGGTGAAGTGGGGCAGCCATTGTTGGCTTGGAGACTCGCAGATAAGGCTTAGAGATGGTCAGACGAATTCTGATATCTCAGATATATTACCTACTCTGTCTAGGTGCCAATAAAATAGAATTTCAGGAACGGTGTTTACCAAAGAGAATTGTACTCTGGAATAGTTAGCGTATTTTTCATTCATTAAACTTTTAAGTGTTTACTCTGTACTAGGTGCTCTGCCAAAGCAACTGCTTGCTACGCGCCCCCTGCTCCCAGAGAGCCCCCAGTCCTGTGGGAGACACGGACAGGTGACGAGTTAGGGCGGCAGGTATTAAGTGCTGGGACAGGGCCAGAATGTGAATCTAGGGAGCCCGCAGGAGGAGGAAGGCAGGAGGTGGAGGTTCTGGGAGGGCTTCCCCAGAGCAGGAGGAGTTGGCATCCATGCTGAGTCTCAGAGGATGAAGAGAAATTAGCCAGGCAGAGGGGCAGCTAAGAGCAGGCATGGGGATGGAAGAGGGGGTGGGCAGGTAGATCACTGGGGCTGGTTCATGGGAAGGGGGAAGAAGTTCAGGGAGAGGAGCTAGAGGATTAGGAAATGACCAGAGAAGGCCTCCAGGCTCAGATACACAGGCTTGCAGTGTACAACTGCCCCTCACCCTGGGGGGGGCCCCATAACCCCCGAAGACACTGCAGATTTGTGTATTTATTATAACAGTTCTACAGCAGGTGGCAAGAAAGCATCTCGAGGAAGGGGCACTGTTTTCTAGTTTGCACAAAGATGCCACAAGGCTCCTGGCAGCCTGGAAGATTTTGAAGGATTTTACTATGTCACACATGTCAAGGACTTTGGATTGTGTCCTGAAGGCAGTGGGACACCTTTGAGGGATTTAGAACTGGGAAGTGATAAGAGAAGACTGGAGTTTTAAGCAGATCACTCTTGACACCAGTATGGAGAATGAATTGGAAGTGGGGAGACTGGAGGCAGAAAAAGCATGCTAGGAGGTCATCAAAATAATCCAGGCAAACAAGGATGAGGTCCTAAAAGAAGGCTCTGGAACTCTGAAAGGAGAGGAGGGCTCCAGGGACTTTGCTGAGATAAAGTCCCTTTGTACTGGTGATGAGGTGTGGGGAGGTGAAGGTGAGGAAGAAGTGAGGAGCCTTCCAAGGTTTCTGGCTCCATCGCTGTGTGGGGCTATTTGTTAGATAAGGAAGAGGAAATGCTGAAAAGTGCATTTCAGAAACACAGTTTTGAAAAAATGTATAGGTGCTAGAGGTTTTCCTTCTGTTAACAGATGGTTGTAAATCAGGATTCTTTGGAACTCAATACTAAGGAAAAGTCTAAGTTTATAACTGAAGCCCAGTGCTTGGATTAGTGCCAAGTCTGTAGTTCAGAGTAAACCTTTCTCCCTGTGGCTTTCTCAGCTGGCCAGTGCCATGGCATTGGGCCTGGTGTGGTGGTGGTGCTGGAAGGACAGGGCAGAACTTATGCCAACCTGAGTTCAAGCCTCCTGTTGTGATGAATGTGTCCTTGGACACTTCTAATACAATAAGTGACTGTGTTTGATTTGTATGAACAAATCAGAGATTATGCAAAGACTGTGAAGTTGTTCTGATCTGCCATGATTTCTTTTTCTTAATTATTGTATTAGAAAAAAAATGATTACACAACTTGTTATTAGCCTTTTATCTGAAGGGTTAAGGCTTTAGCATAAGGAAGAAGGGGTGGGATTTAACTAATTTTTCATATTATCTATTATTTTAACCAGTGTAGTAAATCTGTCCAAAATGCCTAACACTTCCCTTGCTTAAGAAGTAGGGTGAACTCAGTCCAATCTTTTGAGTTTGTCAGGGTGTTCCCTGTGGTAACATTTAGATGCTAACGTAATTGATAGAAATGTAGGTGTTTTAAATATGAGCAATTGGTTTGGATATGTATACTACTCTAGGACAGTATACATATTGTTTTGAAAAATTGAAAGGTGCTTTTAAAATCGTTACTAGCTTGTATTCTGCAATAGAAAGAGCATGGGCTTGGAAATCAGGCAGAGCTGGGTTCAAATCATGACTCTGCAAACCTGGCTGTGTGACCTTGGGCAAGTTAATTAACCTTTCTGAGCATCTTTTGCGTCAGCCGTACTATGCATGTCTGTCTTACAGGGCTCTTGCTTGACTTCATTATTTTACTGATCCATTATAATGAAATCAAGCAAGAGGCCTGCATTGTTTTTTAAGTTTTGGTAAGATAGATAAAACATAACATTTGCTATTTTAACCACTTTTTTAAAATTTTATTGTGCTTTAGGTGAAAGTTTACAGTGCAAATTAGTTCCTCATTTAAAATTTTATACACAAATTGTTTTGTGATGTTGGTTGCAATCCCTGCAATGTGTCGACACTTTCCCCATTTTCACCCAGGTTCCCTGTGTCCATTTGTCCAGTTTTCCTGTCCCTTCCTGCCTTCACCTCTTTGCTTTTGGACAGGTGTTGCCCATTTGGCCTCCTGTACATGATTGAACTAAGAAGCACATTCCTCACATGTGCTATTGTTTGCTTAATAGGCCTGTCTAATCTTTGGCTGCTATTCATAAGGTTTTCACTGGCTAATGCTTTTCAAAAGTAGACTGCCAGGTCCTCCTTCCTAGTCTGTCTTAGTCTGGAAGCTCAGCTGAAACCTGCCCTCCATGGGAGACCCTGCTGGTATCTGAATACCGGTGGCATAGCTTCCAGCATCACAGGAACACGCAAGCCCCCACAGTACGACCAGTGAGCAACATCATGATAAACAGAGAAAAGATTAAAGTTGTCAAGGATTTCATTTTACTTGGTCCACAATCAATGGCCATGAAAGCAGCAGTCAAGAAATCACTGATGCATTGCATTGGGTAAATCTGCTGCAAAGGACCTCTTTAAAGTGTTGAAGAGCAAAGATGTCACCTTGAAAACTAAGGTGTGCCTGACCCAAGCCATGGTATTTTCAATCACATCATACGCATGTGAAAGCTGGACAATGAATAAGGAGGACCGAAGAGGAATCAACACCTTTGAATTGTGGTGTTGGCGAAGAATATTGAATATACCATGGACTGCCAAAAGAACAAACAAATCTGTCTTAGAAGTACAACCAGAATGCTCCTTAGAAGCAAGGATGGTGAGACTGCGTCCTACATACTTTGGACATGTTGTCAGGAGGGATGAGTCCCTGGAGAAGGACATCATGCTTGGCAGAGTACAGGGTCAGCGGAAAAGAGGAAGACCCTCAACGAGGTGGATTGACACAGTGGCTGCAACAATGAGCTCAAGCATTACAATGATTGTAAGGATGGCTCAGACCGGGCAGTATTTCGTTCTGTTGTACACAGGGTTGCTATGCATCGGAACTGAGTTGACGGCACCTAACAACAACAATCTTCGGCTGAAAGGTGGACTTCAAGAGTGGTTTCAGATCTGAGTTAGCCGGATGTCGGGTGGCCATAGTCTTGGATTCCTCCAGTCTCTGTTACACCAGTAAGTCTGGCCTGTTTTGTGAATTTGAATTTTGTTCTATATTTGTCTTCCGCTTTGTCCGGGATCCTCTGTTGTGATCCCCGTCAGAGCCATTGGTGACGGTAGCCGAGTCCAACCTAGTTCTTCTAGGCTCAGGTTGGTGGAGGCTGTGGTTCGTATGGCCCAGTAGTCCTTTGGACTAATATTTTCCGTGCGTCTTTGGTTTTTTTCATTCTCCTTTACTCCGGACAGGATGGGGCCAATAGATGTATCTTAGATGGCCACTTGAAAGATTTTTTGTGGGGGAGGGGGACAGTGCTTAAATCCATTCTTTTTTTGTTGTTGTTGTTTGATTTTTATTGTGCTTTAAGTGAAAGTTTACACATCGAGTCAGCCTCTCATACAAAAATTTATATATACCTTGCGCTCTCCCCCAATGAGAC
The DNA here is from genome assembly GCF_024166365.1 of Elephas maximus indicus. Lineage (NCBI taxonomy): Eukaryota > Metazoa > Chordata > Mammalia > Proboscidea > Elephantidae > Elephas > Elephas maximus. The sequence continues at coordinate 29,957,480 of NC_064829.1, forward strand.
AGCACATTCCTTCCCTCCACTCTCTTTTCATGTCCTTTAGGCCAGCTTCTGACCCCTCAGCCCTCTCATCTCCCCTCCAGACAGGAAATGCCAACATAGTCTCATATGTCTACTTGATCCAAGAAGCTCACTCTTCACCAGTATCATTTTCTGCCCCACAGTCCAGTCCAATCCCTGTCTGAAGAGTTGGCTTTGGGAATGGTTTCTGTCTTAGGCTAACAGAAGGTCTGTGGACCATGACCTCTGGGGTCCTTCTAGTCTCAGTCAGACCATTAAGTCTGGTCTTTTTAGGAGAATTTGGGGTCTGCATCCCACTGCTCTCCTGCTCCCTCAGGGGTTCTATGTTGTGTTCCCTGTCAGGGCAGTCATCAGTTGTAGCCGGGCACCATCTAGTTCTTCTGGTCTCAGGATGATGGAGTCTCTGGTTTATGTGGCCCTTTCTGTCTCTTGGGCTTGTAATTATCCTGTGTCTTTGATGTTCTTTATTCTCCTTTGCTCCACATGGGTTGAGACCCATTGATGCATCTTAGATGGCCACTTGCTAGCGTTTAAAACCCGAAATACCACTCTCCAAAGTGGAATGCAGAATGTTTTCTTAATAGATTTTATTATGCCAGTTGACTTAGATGGCCCCTGAAACTGTGGACCCCAAACCCCCGCCCCTGTTATGCTGGCCTTGAAGCATTCACTTTATTCAGGAAACTTCTTTGCTTTTGGCTTAGTCCAGTTGTGCTGACCTCAACTGTATTGCGTGTTGTCTTTTCCTTCACCTAAAATAATTCTTATCTGCTGTCTAATTAGTGAATATCCCTCTTCCTCCCTCCCTCCCCTCTCTCATAACCATCAAAGAATATTTTCTTTTCTGTTTAAACTATTTCTCCAGTTCTTATAATAGTGGTCTTACACAATATTTCTCCTTTCGCAACTGACTAATTTCACTCAGCATAATGCCTTCCAGATTCCTCCATGTTACGAAATGTTTCACAGACTCATCATTGTTCTTTATCAATGCGTAGTATTCTATTGTGTGAATATACCATAATTTATCCATTCATCTGTTGATGGGCACCTTGGTTACTTCCAACTTTTTGCTATTGTAAACGGTGCTGCAATGAACATGGGTGTGCATTTATCTGTATTTGTAAAGGCTCTTATGTCTCGAGTATATATTCCAAGGAGTGGGATTGCTGGATCATATGGTAGTTCTATTTCTAGCTTTTTAAGGAAGCTCTAAATCAATTTCCAAAGTGGATGTACGATTTTACATTCCCACCAGCAGTGTATAAGTGTTCCAGTCTCTCCACAACCTCTCCAACATTTATTATTTTGTGTTTTTTGGATTAATGCCAGCCTTGTTGGAGTGAGATGGAATCTTATTGTGGTTTTGATTTGCATTTTTCTAATGGCTAATGATCGTGAGCATATCCTCATGTTTCTGTTCGCCACCTGAATGTCTTCTTCAGTGCCTGTTCATATCCTTTGTCCATTTTTTAATTGAGTTATTTGTGTTTTTGTTGTTGTTTTCACAGTATCATGTAGATTTTAGAGATCGGACGTGGATCGGAAATGTCACAGCTAAAAACATTTTCCCAGTTTGTAGGTAATCTTTTTACTCTTTTGGTAAAGTCTTTGGATGAGCATAGGTGTTTGATTTTTAGGAGCTCCCAGTTATCTAGTTTTTCTTCTGCATTGTTAGTAATGTTTCGTATACTGTTTATGCCATGTATTAGGGCTCCTAATGTTGTCCCTATTTTTTCTTTCATGATTTAGGCCTTTGATCCATTTTGAGTTAGTTTTTGTGCATGGTGTGTGGTATGGGTCTTGTTTCATGTTTTTGCAGATGGATATCCAGTTATGCCAGCACCATTTGTTAAAGAGACTGTGTTTTCCCCATTTAACTGACTTTGGGCCTTTGTCAAATATCAGCTGCTCATATGTGGATGGATTTATGTCTGGATTCTCAATTCTGTTCCATTGGTCTGTGTATCTGTTGTTATACCAGTAGCAGGCTGTTTTGACTACTGTGACGGTATAATAGGTTCTAAAATCAGGTAGAGAGAGGCCTCCCACTTTGTTCTTCTTTTTCGGTAATTCTTTACTTATCCGGGGCCTCTTTCCCTTCCATATGAAGTTGGTGGTTTGTTTCTCTATCTCATTAAAAAAATGTTCTTGGAATTTGGATCAGAATTGCATTGTATCTATAGATTGCACTTGGTAGAAGGGACATTTTTACAATGTTAAGTCTTCCTATCCATGAGCAAGGTATGTTTTTCCACTTATGTAAGTCTCTTTTGGTTCCTTTCAATAGTGTCTTGTAGTTTTCTTTGTATAGGTCTTTTATGTCTCTGGTAAGATTTATTCCTAAGCATTTTATCTTCTTGGGGGCTACTGTGAATGATACTTCGTGATTTCCTCCTTGTTCTTTTTGTTGGTGTAGAGGAATCCGACTGATTTTTGTATGTTTATCTTATATCCTGAGACTCTGCTAAAGTCTTCTATTAGTTTCAGTAGTTTTCTTGAGGACTCTTTAGGGTTTTCTGTGTATGAGATGATGTCATCTGCAAATAGAGATACTTTTACTTCTTCTTTACCCTTCCTTGCCCTTTATTTCTTTATCTAGCCGAATTACTCTGGCTAGGACCTCCAGCACAATGTTGAATAAGAGTGGTGATAAAGGGCATCCTTGTCTGGTTCCGGATCTCATGGGGAGTGTTTTCAGGCTCTCTCCATTTAGGGTGATGTTGGCTGTTGGCTTTGTATAAATGCCCTTTATTATGTTGAGGAATTTTCTTTTTCTTCCTATTTAGCTGAGAGTTTTTATCATGAATGGATATTGAACTTTGTCAAATGCCTTTTCTGCATCAATTGATAAGATCACGTGATTCTTGTCTTTTGTTTTATTTATATGATGGATTACATTAATTGTTTTTCTAATGTTGAACCATCCCTGCATCCAAAAAAACCAGTGCCATCCCTGCATACTTAGTATGAATCCCACTTGGTCATGGTGAATTATTTTTTTGATATGTTGTTGAATTCTGTTGGCTAGAATTTTGTTGAGGATTTTTGCATCTGAGTTCATGAGGGATATAGGTCTGTAATTTTCTTTTTTTGTGGAATCTTTACCTGGTTTTGTCATCAGGGATATGCTGGCTTCATAGAATGAGTTTGGTAGTATCCCATCCTTTTCTATGCTCTGAAATTCCTTTAGTAATAGTGGTGCTAACTTTTCTCTGAAAGTTCAGTAGAACTCTGCAATGAAGCTGTCTGGACCAGGGTTTTTTTTTTTTGTTGGGAGTTTTTGATTACCTTTTCAATCTCTTGTTTTGGGTCTATTTAGTTGTTCTACCTCTGTGTTAGTTTAGGTAGGCAGTGTATTTCTAGGAATTCATCCATTTCTTCTAGGTTTTCAAGTTTGTTTGAGTATAGTTTTTCATAGTAGTCTGCTATGATTCTTTTAATTTCAGTTGGGTCTGTTGTAATATCACCCCTCTCATTTCTTATTTGGGTTATTTGCTTCCTCACCTGCTTTTTTTTTTTTTTTGAGTTTGACCAATGGTTTATCAATTTTGTTAATTTTTTGAATGAATCAGGTTTTGGTTTTATTAACTCTTTCAGTTGTTTCTCTCTTTTCCATTTCTGCCCTAATTTTATCATTTGCTTTCTTTTGTTGTTCTCCTTCTGTTTGTTCAAGTTGTAGGGTTAATCCTTTGATTTTGGCCCTTCCTTATTTATGTGTGTGTTTCTTGGTATAAATTGAATACTGCTTCTGCTGTGTCCCAAAGGTTCTGATAAAAGTATTTTCATTCTCATTGGATTCTATGAATTTCTTTATTCCATCCTTAAATATCTTCTGTAACCCAGTTGTTTTTGAGCAGGGTATTGTTCAGTTTCCAAGTGTTTGATTTCTTTTCCCAGCTTTTTCTGTTATTGATTTCTACTTTTATGGCCTTATGGTCAGAGAACATAGTTTGTAATATTTCGATGTTTTGGATTCTGCTAAGGCTTGCTTTATGACCTAATATGTGGTCTATTCTAGAGAATGTTCCACGTGCAGTAGAAAAGAAAGTATACTTGGCTGCTGCTGGGTGGAGTGTTCTGTATATGTCTATGAGGTCAAGTTGGTTGATTGTGGCATTTAGATCTCCCGTGTCTCTATTGAGCTTCTTTCTGGATGTCCTGTCCTTCACCAAAAGTGGTGCGTTGAAATCTCCTACTATAATTGTGCAGCTGTCTGTCTCACTTTTCAGTGTTGTTAGAGTTTTTTATGCATCTTGCAGTCCTGTCATTGGGTTCATAAATATTTAATATGGTTATATCCTCCTGGTGTATTATCCCTTTAACCATTATATATTGTCTTTCCTTGTCCTTTTGGGGGGATTTAATTTTAAAGTCTATTTTGTCAGAAATTAATACTGCCATTCCTGCTCTTTTTTGATTGTTTGCTTGGTATATTTTTTTCCATCCTTTGAGTGTTTTTTTGTGTCTCTAAGTTTAAGGTGTGTCTCTTGTAGGCAGCATATACATGGATCGTGGTTTTTATCCATTCTGCCACTTTCTGTCTCTTTATTTGTGCATTTAGTCCATTAACATTTAGCATAATTATGGATAGGTATGAGTTTAGTGCTGTCATCTTGATGTCTTTTTTTGTGTGTTGTTGACAGTTTCTTTTTCCCACTTAATTTTTTATGCTGAGCCTTTTATGTATTGCCTTTTCCTCTTATTCATTGTTGTTTATTTTCTTTCTGCTGAGTCTTTATTTTTTTCTTGTATTTTGATAAGTAGGATAGTTAGTCTCCTTTGTGGTTACCTTAACATTTACCCCTATTTTTCTAAGTTTAAACCTAAGTTTTATTTCTTTATATTGCTTTGTCTTCCTCTCCATGTAAAAGATCTATGACTGCATTTCTTAGTCCTTCTTTAATGTTGTAATGTTGTCCTCTTTTACATAATAACATTGCTGTTTCCCCGTTGTGAGCGTTTTTTAATCTTGATTTATTTTTGTGATTTCCCTGTCTGGGTTGACATCTGATTGCTCTGTCTAGTGTTCTAGTCTTGGGTTGATACCTGATATTATTGATCTTCTAACCAGAGAACTCCCTTTAGTATTTCTTGTAGTTTTGGTTTGGTTTTTACAAATTCCCTAAACTTCTGTTTATCTGGAAATGTCCTAATTTCACCTTCATATTTGAGACACAGTTTTGCTGGATATATGATTCTTGATTAGCAGTTTTTTTCCTTCAATGCTTTGTTTAAGTCATCCCATTGCCTTCTTGCCTGCGTGGTTTCTACCGAGTAGTCCGAGCTTATCCGTATTGACTGTCCTTTGTAGGTAACTTTCGTTTATCCCTAGTGCTCTTAAAATTCTCTCTTTATCTTTGGTTTTGGCAAGTTTGATTATAATATGTCTTGGTGACTTTATTTTAAAATTTTCCTTTTGTGGAGTTCAATGAGCATCTTGGATAGATACCTTTTCATCTTTCATGATATCAGGGAAGTTTTCTGCCAACAAATCTTCAACTATTCTGTCTGTATTTTCTGTTATCCATCCCTGTTCTGGTACTCCAGTCACTCGTATGCTATTTCTCTTGATAGAATCCCACATGATTCTTAAGGTTTCTTCATTTTTTTAAATTCTTTTATCTGATTTTTCTTCATATGTATTGGTACCAAGTGCTTTATCTTCAAGGTCGCTAATTCTGCCTTCCACTTGCTCGATTCTGCTCCTCTGACTTTCTATTGAGTTGTCTAATTCTGTAATTTTATTGTTAACCTTCTGAATTTCTGATTGCTGTCTCTCTATGGATTCTTGCAGCTTATTAAATTTTTCCTTATGTTTTTTAATAACCTTTTTCAACTGTTTTATCTGTGTGTTCCTTGGCTTTTTCTGCATATTGCCTGATCTCCTTTCTAATATCTTGAAGAGTTCTGTATATTAATCTTTTGAATTCTGTATCCGGTAATTCCAGGAAGACACCTGCATCCAGAAGATCCTTTGATTCTCTGTGATGAGAGCTTGTTGAAGCTTTATGGTCTGTTTCTTTATGTGTTTTGATATTGACTGTTGTCTGTGAACCATCTGTAAGTTATATTAGTTTATTTTATGTTTGCTTACTGTATCCTAGTTTCTTGCTTTGTTTTATTTTGATTTGCCAAAATGGGTTTTTTGAGTGAGCTAGCTTGGTTATTTTCACCTTTGGAGCTCTGACATCCTGTCACCAGATGGCTAGAGCTGTTATCAGGTATATGAGCTTATGAGTTCATTCACTTTTCTTGTGTGGATTCAGCTCAGATGTCCAGGCAGCTGGTCATCAAGTGTGAGATATAGTCTCTGTTGTACAGTCTTAGGGGGCAGGTGTGTTTGGTGTAGGTACCGGTATCTGGTTGCAGCAGGGGGTCACACTTTGAATGAGGCAGGGGCCAAGAGCCGTCCCCCGAGTGTCTCTGAGGAAAGTGCATCTCTGTTCCCTAGAGCATACAAGTGGGTAGGTTCTGCAGATGGACCATGGGCACCCAATGCTTTTTGTTGTAAGGACTGGGAGGTACCAGTTATCCTTGGACCCCTGTCGCAGGTGGCTGTGGGGCCTGAGTGGAGTCACCAGTCCTTATGCCCCTGATGTGGGTAGGTGAGGACCCTATTTAATAGGCAAAGCAGTGTGAAATATCAAACACCCACCTCTTCACCGCATAGCTGAAACGGTTACAGTCTGCCAGCAAGGGCCTATTCTCCTCAATAGGCCAACACAGGTCCATGTAGGGGGAAAGGTATTCAAAGTCCACAGACCATTTATACCTGGAAAGGAGCTGCTTCTGTCCTGAGCTCCCCTGGTTAGTGGAGCTGGCAAATTATCTTTCCCCCCAGTTGTGAATTTATTCCTACTCCAAGGCCGGGAGGATGGCTCTGGGCACTCAACATGGCCTATCTCAGGCCCAGGGAAATCACCAGCCACTGAAGCTGGCTTGGGGGCTGAGGGTGTGGTAAAATATACACAAGTACTTAGCGTTTGCTGAGAGCGCCATTCTTCTCTGGTTCTGGAGGTGTGAGTAGGCTGTGCGACTGGCTGCTTCTTCCTGAGGGAACTTTGTCTGAACGCTACCACTGGACCCTGGGAATGGTGCCTGAGGGATCCTGGTGATCCAGGTCTGGTAACTGCTCTCTGCTTCTGAACCGTCTCTCCTTTCCGCTGCTGCTCAGTCCGTTTTGTAACTTTGCCTTTGATGATCAGGGCTCCTAGTTTGTCATAAATATAATCATTTCACTTTTTTTTTCTGGTCTTTGTTGTTAGAGGGATCTCAGGAAGCGTCTGGCTATTGCATCATCTTGGCTCTGCCTTCCGGCTTGAAAGCTTTTAAGACCCCAGACACTACTCACCAAAATAGGGTTTAGAATATTTTCTTTAGGAACTATGTTATGCCAGTTGACCTAGATGTCCTCTGAGACCATGGTCACCCACCCTCAGGCCTAGTAACTCGATCCCTCAGGTGTTTGGATGTGTCTAGGAAGTTTCTATGACTTTGCCTTGCTCAAGTTGTGCTGACTTCTCCTATATTGTGTGTTGTCTTTCCCTTCACCAAAGTTAATACTCATCTGCTATCTAGTTAGTGATTTTCCCACTCCACACCTCATCAGAAAGATTTTTTTCTGTGTATAAACCTTTTCTTGGATTTTTATAATAGTGGTCTGATACAATTTTTGTCCTTTTGTGATTGACTTATTTCACTTGACATAATGCCCTCCAGATTCATCCACGTTATGAGATGTTTCGCGGATTCATCATTGCTCTTTATTGTTCTATAGTATTCCATTGTGTGTATGTACCATAATTTGTTATTCATTCATCTGTCGATGGGCATTTAGGTTGCTTCCATCTTTTTGCTATTGTGAACAATGCTGCAGTGAACATGGGTGTGCATATACCTATTTGTGTGATGGCTCTTATTTCTCTAGGATATATTCCTAGGAGTGGGATTGCTGGATCATATGATAATTCTATTTCTAGCTTTTTAAAGACGTGCCGTATCACTTTCCATAGTGCTTGTACCATTTTACATTTCTACCAGCAATGCATAAGAATTCTAACCTCCCTGCAATGTCTCCAACTTTGTTATTTTCTGTTTTTTCTTGATTGGTACCAGTAATGTTGGGCTAAGACGGTGTCTCATTTTAGTTTTGATTTGCATTTCTCTAATGGCTAATGATCATGAGCATTTCCTCATGTGTCTGTTAGCTGTCTGAATGTCTTCTTTGGAGACATGTCTGTTCATATCCTTTTCTCATTTTTATTTGAATTATTTGTCTTTTTGTTGTTGAAGTATTGAAGTATTTTATAGATTTTAGAGATTAGACCCTTGTTGGTTATGTTGCAGCCAAAATTTTTTTCCCAATATGTAGGTTCTCTTTTTACTCTCTTTCTGAAGTCTTTTAATGAGCATAAGTGTTTAATTTTTAGGAGCTCCCAGTTATCTAGTTTATCTTCTGGTGTTTGTGCATTGTTAGTTATTACTGTATTTATGCCATTTTTAGGGCCCCTAGTAAAAAAAAAAAAATAGTGTTGTCCCTATTTTTTTTCCGTGATATTTATCGTTTAGGTTTTATATTTAGGTCTTTGATCCATTTTGAGTTAGTTTTTGTGTATGGTGTGAGGTATGGGTCCTGTTTTATTTATTTATTTTTTTTACAGATGGACATCCACTTTTGTCTGCACCATTTATTAAAAAGACTGTCTTTTCCCCCATTTAGTGGACTTTTGTCCATTGTCAGAGACCAGCTGATAAAAAAAAAATAGGTGGATGGATTTATGTCTGGGTTCTTGATTGTGTTCCATTGGTCTATGTGTCTGTCATTGTACCAGTACCATGCTCTTTGAATGCAATGGCTGTGTAGTAAGTTCTGAGATCAGGTAGTCTGAGACCTTCTGCTTTGTTATTTTTCTTCAGTAAAGCTTTCAACGGCACTGGGTGGGTGGTTGGAATGCTTTGCTTATCCGGGTCCTCTTTCCTTTGCATATAAAGTTGATGATTAGTTTTTCCATCTTGTTAAAGAGTGCCATTTGTTTTGGATCAAATCACTTTGGGTAGAATTGACATTTTCGTGGTGTTGAGCCTTCCTATTCATGAGCATGGTATGCTTTTCCATTTTTGTTGTCTGTTTTAGTTTCTTGCAGTAACGTTTTGTATTTTTGTTTGTATAGGTCTTTTATGTCCTTGGTTAGATTTATTTCTAAGTGTTTTATCTTTTTAGGGGCTTTTATAAATGGTATTGTTTTCCTGATTTCCTTTTCAAAGTTCTCTTTGTTGGTGTATGGGAATCCAACTGATTTTTGTACGTTTACCTTGTATCCTGCTGCTGTGCTGAAAAAGATTCAGTTAGTTCTTAGTTCCAGTAGTTTTCTTGTGGAATCTTTGGGATTGCGTATGCTCAGTATCATATCATCTTCGAATACGGATAGTTTTACTTCTTCATTACCAGTTTGGATGCCTTTATTTCTTTTTCTTGTGTTATTGCTCTAGGTAGGACTTTGAGCACAATGTTAAATAGGAGTGGTGATAAATGACATCCTAGTCTTGTTCTCGTTCTCAAGGGGAATGCTTTCAGCCTCTCTCCATTGGGAATGATGTTGGCTATTCATTTTGTCTAGATACCCTTTATTATTTTGAGGAATTTTTCTTTTTTATTGAGAGCTTTTATCAGGAATGTATGTTGGACTTTACTAAATGCCTTTTCTGCATTGACAGAGATGATCATATGGCTTATTTTAACCATTTTAAGTGGCAATTCAGTGATATTAATTAATTCAAAATGTTCTGCAGCCACCACCATTATTTCTGAAATTTTCATCACACCAAACAGAAACTCAGTACCCATTAAGAAATAACTTCTCATTCTCCTCAACTGCCCTACCCCCAGTCACCTGGTAACCACTAATAAGCTTTAGTCTCTAAGCATTTGCCTATTCTAGATATTTCATACAAGTGGGAGAATACAGTATTTGTCCTTTTTTGTCTGACTTGCATCACTCAGCATAATGTTTTCAAGGTTCAGTTATGTTGCAGCCTATATCAGAACTTCATTTCTCTTTAAGGCTGAATAATACAAGAGCCTTGGATTTTTGAGACATGTGTATCTATTGAGAACTACTGTGCGTTGGGCACTGTGATGGCACTAGGGGTCCTGTGGTGAACTCTTACTCGTTTTCAGTCCTCTAGGTGTATTGCTTATGTGTTGCTGTGTAATAAATCACTCCAAAACTTCATGGCTTAAAACAGCCAGGATTATTTCTCACAGTGGTGTAAGTTGGCTGAGTGGTGCTTCTGCTGGTCTCACTGGAGGGTCAGCTGGGGCTGGGCTCAGCTGGGACAAGTAATCGTCTCTTTCCAGGTGGCCTTCTGTCCTCAAGGAGACCAAACCGAATTCCTCACATGGTAGTCTCAGGGTTCCCAGAGGGCAAGAGTGGAGACTGCAAAACCTCTTGCTACTTGGCCTCAAAAGTCACACCACAGTGATTTCAGTTTATCCCATTGGCCGAAGCAAGTCACGAAGCCAGCCCAGATTCCAGGGGTGGGGAAACTGAGTGCACTCTGGGTGACAGGAGTGGCAGGGAATGTGTGAGAGCACGTTTAATCTACTGCAGTGGGGAGTCAGAACATCAGTACACATAAATAAGCAAATAAGTGATTTGAAAAATCACTTCAGAAGCACAAATGCAACTGAGATAGAGAATAGGGGGTGGGGGGTAGGTCTGTTTATATAGATTGGTCCGAAAAGATGTTCCTGAGGAGTTGACGTCTGAACTGAGTCCTCGAGGACGAGAAAGCGCATGCTGTGCCAAGGACCAGGGAGGGCATTCCAGAAGAGAGAACGGCCTGGGCAAAGGTCCTCGGGTGGGAGAGCACTTGTTCGAGGGATTGGAAGCTGCCTGGCTTCTGGAAAGGCCGTGTGCCTGGAGGTTGAACTGAGATAATCTGAGTGATGCCCTAAGCACCATGCCTGGCATGTGGTAGGGCTGAATTTAGTTTCTTTTCTTCTAGAAAATAGAAGGTGGAAATAAGTTTAATTAAAAATTAGATGGGAATCAGCTTCATTAGATGAATGAATCTAACTCATTAGATGGGGCTCTAATATAAATTTTTCTATGTACGGCTCAGATTGGGGAAAAAAAATGTTTTTATAGGGGTAGATGTTGAAAGGTTATAACTGTTTTGCAAACAAACACTCGCCCCTAGATGTTTCTTAATAGTGTCTCTGACCTTTTCTGAATATTTGTTTGATTTCTTTTTAAGATATAGTGTTTTGGGTGAAGAATGTTTATAAGCCAGAAATAATTCCTAGTCTATGTCTCCTAGTTCCCTGGGGGAAGGGAGAATTCACAAAGGAGTAAGGAGTAGAAATCTCTGAAAGTCTCTTCTCCTTCGCAGGGTGTGAATGTGACTTGGACGGTGTTCTCCCTGAAATATGTGATGCCCATGGAAGGTGTCTCTGCCGCCCTGGGGTGGAGGGCCCTCGATGTGATACCTGTCGTTTAGGTTTCTACTCATTCCCTGTATGCCAAGGTAAGTGGGCAAAGCATTGTTGTTAGCTGCCATTGAGTCTGCTCATGGTAACCCCACGCACAGCAATGAAATGTTGTCCTGTCCTGCACCATTCCCACAGTGGGTTGCGGATTGAACCGTTATGATCATAGGGATTTCATTGACTGATTTTCAGAAATAGGTTGCCAGACCTTTCTTCTTAGTCTATCTTAGTCTGGAAGCTCTGCTGAAACCTGCTTAGCGTCATAGGCACATGCAAGCCTCCACTAACAGATGGGTGGTGGCTGCACATGAGGTGCACTGGTTGGGAATTAAACCCAGGTCTCCCGCATGGAAACCAAGAACTCTACCACTGAACCCCCAATGCCCCAGGCAAAACATAGCATCCTGATAATTATTCCTCCAAGACAGATTTCCTCCTGAGGAACCGAAGAGGCAGAGCTGTGTGACCTTCAGTTTAATAATGAGCTCTTAGCTTATGTACGTGTGTTATGTGTAGCTGTCCTCCTAGCTTCCTTTACCTTCCATTCCTACCCTTCTTCCTCCCTGGTAGTTAAGCTCATGAGCTCTAGCTCAGCTTTCCGTGTTCCAGTCCTGGCTTGGAGAGGAGCTGGTATCTGAACACTTTAGGAGCCTGCTGTGTAGACATGGGAAGGAGCAGAGCATCCTGGAGGAGGGAACAGCATATTCAAATCCACAGAGACACGAAGCCTCTCTGTCTGCTTTGTGTCCCGTCCTAATATGAGCCCCTGAAGTGAAGGGAGGGAGGTGAGGAGGAGGTGTCTGGCCCAGTCCCTAGAGCATAATAGATATACAGTAAATGTTGGGCGAATGAAGAAATGAAGGAATTTTCCTAAGTTCTCTCCCTGCCTCCTCCCCACTGTCTGCCCTTTTTCTTTCCTCAGCTGCTAATGTGGTAGGGAGAGGAGGGGGAAGAGGAAGAGATGTTTATTAGTCAGAGCTCAGTGTAGCAAATAAACACCCCCCAATATTATAAACAGAAAGGGACTTACTATAGGTAATTAGGTGTAAGTTGTTAAGGGCTGGAGCCAGCAGGCTCTAGGCTGGCTTCCAAGGAGGCCTTCAATAGAACTGTGATGTTGTCAGACCAGACTGCTGTGGCTGTAGCCCAAGGACAGGAAGACCTGCTGCTGCCTCCATGCCCATCTCTGGGCACCCAGGAAGCTAGAGACAGGGTGCAGCTGCAGAAATGGTCAGCAAGGAGCAGGGAGGCACCTCCTCCTTACTTGCTAACAACAATTTGCAAAACCGAGTTGGCATACAGAGCCAAGTTCCAATCTGTGAAGTGTTGTTTATGTCTTTCCAGCCTCTGTACACAGGAGGAGTTTAGGAGAGGTATTGGGCAATCCCATCTGCAAGATCAGCCACACTAAGGAACTGTGAGTGTGGGATGGGAGCAGGAAAAGCCCTTCTTTTAGGTGGATGACAAGGAAGTGAAGAGCAAGGGCCGTGCAGGCTATTAACCTGGGCAATTATTTAACCCTTCTGCTCCTCAGTTTTCTTCTCTGTTAAACAGGGATATAATAAAAGTACTCACCTCAGAACACTGTTTTGAAGGTCACATATGTACTGACACGTAAAGCTCTTAGAGCCTAGCAAGCACTTGCTTCTACCTTAGCTACTGTTGTTTTATCCTTATTTTTCTGCCCCATACTTTCTTCTACCTCACTTTACAAACCTATAACCCAATCCCAGTTCATCTCCCTGTTTGCTTAGATGCCTGAATGCCAAATCCTTCCTTTTATCTGACTCCCTGGCATGCCCTGTTCATGGACCTCTCTCCTCTGCTCCCATTTCTCAGCCTTAGCCCCTCAGAAGCCACAGAAATTCTCATAAGTCTCTACCCAGAGATTTGGCTACTTGCCAGGTGGGGAGTAAGGAAAGGAAGGGGGTATCTTTTCTCTCTCTGCCTTGACTGTAATAAGAGAAATACAGTATCAGAAGTTGGAATTTCTAATGCATTTTCTGTGAAAACATCGGTACAGGAGATGGTTATGTTCTAACATAAACGTATAGAAAACTGTACACATGTCCAAGGCTGTATCCTTTCAGCAGTGATTGGAGAAGGATAATCCAAGCTAGTAGGGCCTGCCTGCACATGGGCCAAAAAAAAGTAAACTTTTTGAATTTTGATGACAGTCTCTAAGCCACACACACAGCAAGTGGTAAAGGGTAAAAATCTCACTGGCCAAGGAGGCTTAAGTACAATCTTCCATCAATAAGTGTCTTATCCTGACCCAGGGGTGATCCTGAAATAGCCAGGGTAAAAGATAAAAACAAGTGGAAAAATATAAGCAGGAACATCAGAGGCTGAACATTGCAGGGGAAATAGGATTTACAGAATTAGTTCACCCAAGTCACTACACAAATAAATTACCAAATAAATAATAACAATCCCAGAAGGGGGTTATCAGATGCCAGAGTTGCTGCAGTGTATTATGTAAAATGTCCAGATTTCAATTAAAAAGAATGAGACATGAAAAGGAATAGGAAAGTGTGACCCATATACAGGAAAAAAGAAGTTCTTCAGGCTGAAAGCAAATGATACCAGAAAGTAATCTGAACTCACATGAAAAAACAAAGAGTATTAGTAATGGTAGTTATTTAGGTAGCTACAAAAGACATTCAGCCATTTCAGGAGGTACCATATGATCAGGAACTGATAATACTGAAGAAAGAGGTCCAAGCTGCACTGAAGGCATTGACGAAAAACAAGGCTTAAGGAATTGACAGAATACCAATTGAGATGTTTCAACAAACAAATCCAGTGCTGGAAGTGCTCACTTGTCCATGCAAAGAAATTTGGAAGACAGCTATCTGACCAACTGACTGGAAGAGATCCATATTTATGCATATTCCAAAGAAAGGTGATCCAACCGAATGCGGAAATTATCGAACAATATCATTAATATCACACACAAGTAAAATTTTGCTGAAAATCATTCAAAATCGGCTGCAGCAGTACCTTTAGAGGGGACTGCCAGAAATTCAACTTGGATTCAGAAGAGGACATGGAACCAGGGATATCATTGCTGATGTCAGATGGACCCTGGCTGAAAGCAGAGAATACCGGAAAGATGTTTACCTGTGTTTCACTGACTATGCAAAGGCATTTGACTGTGCGGGTCATAACAAATTATGGATAACATTGCGAAGAATGGGAACTCCAGAACACTTAATTGTGCTCATGAGGAACCTGGACATAGAGCATGAGGCAGTCGTTCAAACAGAACAGGGGAATACTGTGTGGTTTAAAGTTAGGAAAAATGTGTGTCAGGGTTTTATCATTTCACCATACTTATTCGATCCGTATGCTGAGCAAATAATCGAAGAAGCTGGACTATACGAAGAAGAATGGGGCATCAGGATTGGAGGAAGACTCATTAACAACCTGTGTTACACAGATGACACAAGCTTGCTTGCTGAAAGCAAAGAGGTCTTGGAGCACTTATTGATGAAGATCAGAGACCACAGCCTGCAGTATGGATTGCACCTCAACATAAAGAAAACAAAAATTTTCACAGTTGGAACAAAAAGTAACATCATGATAAACAGAGAAAAGATTGAAGTTGTCAAGGATTTTGTTTTACTTGGATCTACAATCAGTGACCATGAAGTAGCAGCCAAGTTATCAAACAAAGCATTGGATTGGGCAAATCTGCTGCAAAAGACCTCTTTAAAGTGTTAAAACACAAAGATGTCACTTTAAGGACTAAAATGCGCCTGACCCAGGCCAGGGTATTTTCAATTGCCTCATATGCATGTGAAAGCTGGACTGTGAATAAGGAAGACCGAAGAAGAATTGACACCTTTGAATTATGGTGTTGGCCAAGAATATCGAATATACCACAGGCTGTCAGAAAAATAAACAAGCCTGTCTTGAAAGAAGCACAGCCAGAATGCTCCTTAGAAGCAAGGATGGCCAAACTTCATCTCACATACTTTGGACATGCTATCAGGAGGGGCCATTTCCAGAAGAAGGACATCATGCTTGGCAGAGTACAGGGTCAGCGAAAAAGAGGAAGAGCTCAATGAGATGGATTAACACAGTGGCCGCAACAGTGGCCTCAAACATAGCAACATTTATGAGGATGATGCAGGACTGGGCAGTGTTTTGTTGTGTTGTACATTGGGTTGCTATGAGTTGGGATGGACTCGACGGCACCTAACAAGAACAGACCAATGTGAAAGTGAAATAGAATAGATTAGAAATTATTAGAATGAATCACAAATAGTAACGGTAAGAAATGTCGTATACAATTCTTGTTTCTACTTATACATGTCTTTATAAATGTCTATGTTTATACCTATTATCTACTAATCTGTGTGTTTCTTGGGTTGCAATGTAAAATGTATTTTTTACTGTCGTTGTTAACTAAAGAAGTTTGAAAGATGCAGTGTGAAAGAACTCTGGAGGATTTTGTTTGTGCTTTTGATAGTTCGTCACTTTTACTCTGCTTCTTGGTCCTGTGGCCTCAGACGCTCAAATAGTTACAGCTGTGGTCATGGAGCATCTGTGTGAATTTGCTATCTCTCTTTCAGCTGGAAGCTCTTGCTCAATAAATTACAGCAATAGTTTGATGAATCCATCCCACCATGAAGCTATTCCTGTGTCAGAATACAGTGGATAATTCCTTACCAAACTTGTTCGAGGGGCAAGAAACCATTCTGCCTTATCTTTTACACATTATCTGTGAGGAGTACCTGAAAAAAAAAAACAACAACAACAAAAAAACCAGTTGCCATTGAGTCGATTCTGACTCATAGCATGCTCTGTTTGATCTTTAACCCATTGACTTATTTTTACTCTTCTGCTTTAAACTCAGTACAGAAAAAGGAGAGTATAAATTTTGATGTCCTACTGCAAGGTCGGCAGCTCGAAACCACTCTCTGCGGGAGAAAGATTAGCAGCCTACTTCCATAAAGTTTAACAGCCTTAGAAATCCTATGCGGTAGTTCTACTCTGTGTTATAGGGTCGCTATGAGTCGGAATCGCCTCAGCAGCAATGGGTTTGTTTTTTTGGCTTATCATCTCTTCGTCACTGACTCAAAAGCCTGGAAACTCCAGTCTGATCTTATCCACAAGCTACATAGAAGTGTAAGGGGCAGATAAAATTAGTTTTTAAAAAAATATTTGGATTTGATTAATTTAATAAATACATTGACCTTTGTGGGGGAAAATGAGATAATTGGGAATTTGCAAATATGTGTGATAATCATTTTAATTAGAATAACTCTTTCAAATGAGAATCATCTGATGTTCTTGATATGAATATCAAAGAAAAATTTCCTTGAATTTGAAAGCAAATACAAGGAAAATATTTTAACCCCCCCCCCCCCGCTTTTTTTTCTTCCCCCCGCCACATCCCTCTTTTTGAAGATGTTAAAATTGAAGTGTTGGTCCCAAGATACGATAGATACAAAAATTCCAAGGCCGTGTCACCATATGCAAATTCTCAAAGAAATGTCTGGAGACCTGTTTACAATACTCTAGCGTCTCACACTCAAAGGGATATAGAAAGGTTAGGAGAGTAGAGGAGAGAGGACGTGGGCCAGTGGATATCTCTGAAGAAAACTGTGCTGTGAACCTCTTAGTTATCCCCAAGAGGGAAGGTGAGTGCTAACCCCCTCACCTCAAACCTAATGAGGGGGGCTTTCATGGGATGCTTCAAGAGAGGCAGGTATGCCTGGGGCCAGACTTCAGCTAGGAAAATCCAGAGGCTGAGATGGGAAGATTTCCTGCTGAGGGCAGAGCAGGGAGAATATGGCTGTGCTGGGAATGGCCTGTACTGACAGAGTGTGTGGGGTCAGGGGCGTGTGGGTGTTTCCTATGGCCACATGTGGGACAGTCTAGGTGGGGTGTCTTGGATCCTGTCCAGCGACTCTGCCTAGAGCACCAGGAGACCTCATGCAAGGAAGCTGAAGCTTCTGTCCAGATTCCCAGCGGCTGAGGAAGTTGTGGGCTGAGGAAGGAGTCACAAGTAATGAGAATAAAGAGGCATCCATCACCTGGGGTCAAGGGAATGGCAGGATAGAGATGCCTAGCAGGAAACCCCCGAGAGAACCTGGAAAGTACCCTTGGAAAATGAGTCAGCTTCAGATCGTCAGGCCTCTGCCAGGCCCAGGGACAGTGGAGTCACTCACTGCGGTCCATGAAGAATAACCCTTTCCTGTTACCTCTTTTTCCCCCACTCCCAGACTCAGGGGCAGATGTGAATTTGAAGCCAGCAGTTGAGAAAGAATGCCCAACCCCACGTCGCCACCACCACCACCACCACCTTCTCTACCAACACCACCACCACTACCACCACCACCACCACCACCTTCTCTACTACCACCACCACCACCATCACCTTCTCTACCACCACCACCACCTTCTCTACCAACACCACCACCACCATCACCTTCTCTACCACCACCACCACCTTCTCTACCAACACCACCACCACTACCACCACCACCACCACCACCTTCTCTACTACCACCACCACCACCATCACCTTCTCTACCACCACCACCACCTTCTCTACCAACACCACCACCACTACCACCACCACCACCACCACCTTCTCTACTACCACCACCACCACCATCACCTTCTCTACCACCACCACCACCACCTTCTCTACCAACACCACCACCACTACCACCACTACCACCACCATCACCTTCTCTACCACTACCACCACCACCTTCTCTACCAACACCACCACCATTACCACCACCACCACTACCCCAGTCTTCTCTACCAACACCACCATCATTACCACCACCACCACCACCACCTTCTCTACCAACACTACCACCATTACCACCACCACCACCACCATCGCCACCTTCTCTACTACCACCACCACCATCACCACCATCACCTTCTCTACCACCACCACCACCATTACCACCACCACCACCTTCTCTACCAACACCACCACCATTACCACCACCACCACCTTCTCTACCAACACCACCACCATTACCACCACCACCACCTTCTCTACCAACACCACCACCATTACCACCACCACCACCACCACCACCTTCTCTACCACCACCGCCACCATTACCACCACCACCACCTTCTCTACCAACACCACCACCATTACCACCACCACCATCGCCACCTTCTCTACTACCACCACCACCATCACCACCATCACCTTCTCTACCACCACCTCCACCACCTTCTCTACCAACACCACCACCATTACCACCACCACCACCACCATTGCCACCATCACCTTCTCTACCACCACCACCGTTACCACCACCATCACCACCTTCTCTACTACCACCACCACCACCATTACCACCACCACCACCATCACCATCACCTTCTCTACCACCACCACCTCTACCAACACCACCACCACCACCATCACCTTCTCTACCACCACCACCACCATTACCACCACCACCACCATCGCCACCTTCTCTACTACCACCACCACCATTACCACCACCACCGCCATTACCACCACCATCACCACCATCACCTTCTCTACCACCACCACCACCATTACCACCACCACCACCTTCTCTACCAACACCACCACCATTACCACCACCACCACCACCACCATCGCCACCTTCTCTACTACCACCACCACCATCACCACCATCACCTTCTCTACCACCACCACCTTCTCTACTACCACCATCACCATCACCACCATCACCTTCTCTACCACCACCACCAACACCTTCTCTACTACCACCACACCATTACCTCCATCACCTTCTCTACCACCACCACCACTTTCTCTAGTGCTACGACCACCATCCCCACCACCACCATCCCCACCACCTACCCCTCCTGCTGTAGGCTTTTGGCCTGAATTAGGTCTGAGCTGGGGAAGGAACATTTAAGCTTAAACTAGGTATCAACTTAAAGGCTGCTCCGTTACCTAAGAGTATGCTGAAAAGTCCTGACTTGCCTAGCATTTTCATCCAGGTGCAGGGGGACAGTCTCCCCCACTGAATAAAGTTGAAAGGAGCCATGGGAGTTAGTTCACACAGCAGTTGTGTTTCTTCAATACACTCGTTGTAGAACACATCGTTGCAGCTCTGTGTGGCTTAACTTACCACGGCTTCCTTAAAGGGACTCCATGATTGGGATCTGCTTCTAGGAGCATTGGTCATTTTTAAATACCCTATTAGAACATAGACTTCTATAATAAACCCAAAACCGTGACCATGTTTTCCTCTTTAAAAAAAAAAATCGCTGTAATTCTTTTAATGTAAGCAGAGTATTGTTCCATTTAGCTGGCGTTTGGTTATTTGGCAACCTCTGGTATATGGAGCAAGTGTAAAAACCAAGCAGTAAGATCCCCCAACTCCCTGTTGCCTCTGTAAAGTCAAAACCTACACCCCAAAAGATGCACATGAAAATCCATGCATTTCACTGCTAAGAGAATGCCACAAGCCCTCTCTTAGCCTCCTTTTTTTAATTTCTAAAATAATTGTACTAAGTTTGGTTATTTTTTTTCCAAGCCAAATTCATGGAAAATTAGAAACAGAATTAGGAGTGGGGGACAGAACAGCAAGGGAGGAAACAGAAAGCACACGTGAAATTTAGGAAGTTCAGTAATCTGTGGCCATTTAACAAAGGGCACGTAATCCTACGAAATCCGGCGGTACTGAGGGCACCAGTATCAGAACAAGTGAACAAGCATTATAATGGTTCTGGGTTGTCGAGAGATGGTTAAATTATGTCTGATATACCTGTTTAAGAAGGTGGGGAAGTATATAATACCTTTTAGCAAGAATACTATTTTAAAAAGGAGCCCTGGTGGTACAATGGTTAAAACACTCATCTGCTAACTTCAAGGTCGGTGGTTCAAACCCACCAGCTGCTCCATGGGAGAAAGATGTGGCAGTCTGCTTCTGTAAAGATTACAGCCTTGGAAACCCTGTGGGGACAGTTCTATTCTGCCCTGTAGGGTCTCTATGAGTTGGAATTGACTTGATAGCAGTGGGTTTAGTGTTTTGGACTATTTTTAATGGTTAAATTTAAACCATTTAATCGTTTTGGTGATAAAAGAGACAGTTAAGGCTCTTTACAGTTTTATGTAACCAAAAATTTGACCTAAACTACTTTACAGCAAAAGAAATTTATCATCTATAATTGAAAAGCCCAGGTAGATTTGGCTTCAGGAACAGCTTTATCTAGAGGCACAAAAGATGTTGGCAGGGTCTGTTTTTTTCTGTCTTTAGGCTCTACTATTCTCTGTGTTGGTTTTGTTCTTAGGCTTCGTGTGGTGACAGGGTGGCAACCAGCAGCTATGGGCATACATCCTTCCAGGTTCAAGCCTAGGGGAAGTTTGTTTTCCTCTGAGCAAGTCTGGCTCTGATTGGATTACCTGTCCATTCCTGAACCATTCACTGTGGTGATGGGAGTCACTGCTTTGATTGGCCAAGCCTAAGTCTCTCCCTATCCATGGAACTGGGAATGGGGTTCTCATGTCTGAACAGTGTGGATGGAGGAAGGGGGAAGAGCACTTCCCCCCTGGCAAAATCAGGGTGCCATAACCACAAAGTGGGGGGCAAAGTGGGGTGTCAGTAAAATACTCAGCTCTCTGAGAACACTAAGCTTCCCAAAATGATTACCATATTTTTATGCAAATAACATGCACTTTTTTTTTTTTTTGCAGCTGCGACCTCCCCCACACCTCCCAGTGGTATCTTGGAAGAGTTCTATGCTAATTTTTTTACATGTTGCTGTAAAAAAAATTAGCACTGCGCACTTGCAAAAATACCTGGGGTCGGGGAGAGGCATAGTTGGCAAAAAACATATAGCATGTACGTTATTTGCATAAAAATACAATAATCCTTTGAGAGATTCGGAAAACCATTGAGGTTTAACTGTTGCATTTTTCTTCATAAGAAGATGACGGTTGATAGGAAGAGCACTTTAATCAGCTACAGTGTTTGAGATATGCAGTATCCCCAATTAGTAGAGTCAAGATTTAAAAAAATAAGGATGCACCTTCTCATTTATATTTTTGGTATATTAGATTTCCCTCATTCATTCCTCTGCTTCCAAAGGTCTAACAAAGCCAACTGACCTCACGTGGCCAAACACCAGGAACAAGGCAGCATGTGAGTGGCAAGATTGCTGACAGCCACTTGAGAGAGGAGTGGAAGGAAACCAGCAGACTCTCTACAGGCTCCCATGGGTGAATGTTTGTGGTCAGCCTCTGCTGGAGCCTGTGGTTCGTAGTCATGGCTTAAGTGTGGGGAGAGGCCACACTGTGAGGCATGAAGGGAGTCAGGTAAAGGTTGTGCTCTAATTCCACCCCCATTGGAGTTCCTGGATGGTACAAATGGTTAGAAAGCTCAGCTGCTAACTGAAAGGTTGGAGGTTCAAGGTGCCTCAGAAGAAAGGCCTGGAGATCTACTTTTGAAAAATCAGTCATGGAAAACCGTATGGAGCACAGGTCTAGTCTAGCATGTATGGGGTTGATATAAGTTGGAATTGACTCAGTGGCAACTGGTTTTATCCTCTGTTCTAAATGCTAGCTAGTTGCTTGGGTAGCAAAGTGCATCAGGAAAGGAAGGGCAGTGAGAAGAGAGAGAGGAAGAAAAAGAGGAAGAGGAAGAAGAGGCTAACAAAGAAGGAGAAAAAGGCAGGAATGGGGAGAGGGAACAGAGGAAAGAGGGGAGGAGGAAGAGAAAGGGGGAAAGGAGAGTATAAGGGAAGAGTTAAGCCTTCAAATAACCAAGTTAGCCTCGTGTATTCAGTGGTTGAAGATAAAGAGTGGAAGCAAACTTACACATACATGTGAAATTTAAATACATATAGACGGTTCTCCAATCTGGTCTTCTATCTATGATTTGCTTTGCACCTATAAGAAAGAAAACCAAAGGGCACTTAAGTGAGTCAAAATCAAAATGAGAAGAATACAGCGTTGTTCTTAGCAAAGTCTGGAGTACATTAAAGTAACTGGATGTGAAACATGAAGCCAGGGCTGCAGCTGGCAGGGCATGTGGAAGGGTTTTAAAACTCCCAAAGAGCAAAGAACTTTTTTTGGCTAGAATTTTTTTTTTTTTTTTTTTTTCTCTGATGTAGCATTTTGGACCATGTTCATTTGATTCTACAATTTAACGGGCCAAATAATAAACTCCTTTAAAAAAGATCACGGAAGCTGTTAGAAAAAGGTGTGCAGAGGGAAGGGAGACCCTCACTGACCGAATGTTGGGTCATCCCAAACCCTCCTGGTGCCCAGTGGTTCAAATCTGAAACAACCAACTGCGGTGCACCGCTCGCGCCACCAGCGCCGACCTCAGGAAACAGTTCTCAGGCAGAGACAGGCTTCTCTGTGGCTAGTGTGCATTCGTTCATAAGGTACACTAAGGCAGGGCTTGGGGTGAACTGCTTGCCTCTGCTCGAATCCCCTCTGCCTCCCCCAGTGCTTTCTCTTTCCCTCAACAACCCCTTTTGGGTGGTGCTGAGGGACAAGTGGGAAACAAAACAAAAAACCAGTTGCCATCTATCTGTCGATTCCAGCTCATGGAGACCCCGTGTGTGTCAGAGTAGAGCTGTGCTCCCTAAGGTTTTCAAGGAAACCCTGGTGGTGTGATGGCTAGGAGTTTTGGCTGTTAAGCAAAAGGTCGACAGTTCGAATCTACCAGGTGCTCCTTGGAAACCCTATGGGGCAGTTCTGCTCTGTCCTATAGTGTTGCTATGAGTCAGAATCGAATCGACAGCAGTGGTTTATGGGAAGAACATGCTGTCCCAAACCTCAACTGCACTGATCTGACCCATGACCCAGAATTTTCCCCATTAGGGTTTGGTGTAATCTGTGGGTTGTAGGGACAGATTGTTCCTTAGCAAACTCCTATGAATATATTGCCATTGACAGATTAACCTTCGTCTGCCTGTTTGCATGTTCTCATGGGCCAGACAAACCAGCCAAGGGAAGAGGACAGATTCCCTGGACTGATGGGCATGGTGCTGGAAAGGTTTCTCACCTTGGTGTCCCTGAGAGTCTTCCAAGCCTGTCCAAGGGGGTAATAAAGGCCATAGGGCTGCAGGGGGAACTGCCTGAAGAGCAGTCCCGTACTATTCCGCCTCGGACTGGCCCTTCATTCTATAATTCAGTTTTTATGTAGCAGAACATTGAGGTTACTGGTTAGAAGGAGGCTTAGAATTTTCTGTAGATTTAATTTACCTTATGCCCAGTGAACAGAGAAATAGACTGTGGTAAGTATTGTGGAACTGACTGATGGCTTTGACTAAAGAAGGGGCCAGTCTGGCTTTCCAGCAGAAGAAAAAGGTTTGGAATCATGGATGATAAAAACACTCCTTAAACAATAAGGAGCTCTGTTTACTTGTGATTTGCATATTGTCTGGATAGCTCACTCTAGGACCCTACTTACCGAAGGAAAAGAGGGTGATATTATTCTCAGTAATACCTGTCTCATAGTGATGTGGCCAGATTTAATGAGATGCTTTTTATCAACTCCCTACAGAGGGTTGGACCCGTAGGAAGCTTTCAGTAAATGCTCCTTCTTTCATCCAACAGATATTATTCAGCATGTACCATGGACCAGGTCCCTAGGTTGCACAAAAGGTTTATGCACCACTGTTAACCTAAAGGTTGACGGTTCTAACACACCCAGAGGTACTTTAGAAGAAAAGGCCTGGTGATCTGCTTCCATTAAGATTACAGCCAAGAAAACCCCGTGGAGCATAGTCTGAAACACATGGGGTCACCGTAAGTTGAAATTGATTCAATGTCAACTAACAGCAACAACAACACGGGCTGTGCTTGACGCTGGAAGACGTTGGGGAACACAACAGACAAGCTCTCTCTTCCCATAGACCTTTATTATCATTGCTTTCTGTACTCCTTGGGAATAAAAGCATCTTAAACTAGAGACACTGATGAGTCGATGGAAAGGCGTAAAATACACCAGAGACTCCAAAGGACCTGGACCAAAACAAAGAGCAGAATTAAAAACTTTTTAAAGCCTTATAGTATTTCCAGGGGTGAGAAGAGGGCAGCCAGTGTTGGGGTTTGGGTTGGGATCTGGCAGCTTTCACTGATAGTTGGATTGAACTAGGAGTGTGGTGCCAGATTGAGTAATTCACAGTTTTCCGAAAATGTGCGTGTTTTAAGGCTGGACCTTTGTTTTCACCTCCAGAGTGTAATTGTGACCCCCGAGGCTCCCTGGACAATGCCTGCAGCCCTCAGGGCCAGTGTCGCTGTCACCCCCACTACGCCGGACGGAGCTGCAGCCAGTGTGCCCTGGGCTTCTATGGCTATCCCGACTGCCTTCGTGAGTGGCCATGCTTTCCTCTCTGTATTCAGTGTCCTTTAGGGCAGAAAGAGTCCAAGAATATTTCCTCAGAAATCTGCTTGCTAGGCATGGACTTTATCTCAGCAGACAGGCCTGGTGGGAACAAGGGCTGTGAGAGAACTCTGACCAGAAGAAGTAGAACTGAGTCTTGTTCTGTAGTCTGCCAAGAGCTCACTGAGCGATGTTAGACATGGTTCTTAATCTCTCTTATTTTAGTTCCTTGGGGGTCAGGGGGCTTCATAATACAGAAGTAATCCTCTAGCCCCTCTTCTGGATATATAACTCCTCAAGGTCAGGGAATATGCATTTTTCATATTTATCTCCACGTAACACGTAGCCACAGTGCTGTGAACACAGGAGGCCTTCAATAAACATCTGCTGGAGGATGGATATCACATGGGGGGTGGAATGGTGGTAGATTCCCTGGGTCTGCCACTAACTAAGTGTGTCTCTCTGAACAAGTCACATAGCCCATTGGAATTCCAGGTAATTTGTAAATGAGAAAACTCACTAAGTTCCCTCCCGTCATCTGCAGGATCTGTTATTTTATGATTCCAATGACAAGTCAGGCAAATACTACTATTATTGTTATCACTTGGCCCTGGGGCTGGGCCAAGTGCTGTTAAAGAGAATAAAGAAGTACCTGATCTCAGGCCCAGGGCTCAGTGCTCCAAGCCCTAGCTATGGGAGCAGGTAGAGATCCGAAGGACACCTGCAAATACATCCCTGGAATTGACACTTTACCTTCTGAGGCTTTTCTTTCCCAGCTAGTGTGGAATTTTATGAAACTTTGTGAACAAGTTGTACTTTTTGCTGCATTCACTGAATATTAAATCAGAAGTCAGAAATGCTAATTCATGGATCCCCATTTATGCAGCCTGGGATAATGCCAAGAGCACTTCTCCAAGCACCAGGGGGGACTTGGGTAATCACAGTCATAGTGCTAGTAAGAGTGGACACTCTCTGAGCGCTTCCTCTAGGCCAAGCATCACATTCAGTCCTCTTCATGTCTTATCACAGGTAATTCTCAAACCATGCCATCTAGTAGGTACCATCATCAGCTCCAGTTTACAAAAGAGGAAACTGAGGCTTAAAGAAGCCGAGCAACTTGCCCACAATTACACAGCTGCTAAGTGGTGGGGCTGGTACTTGAGTCCAGATGTATGTGACTCCAGAGACCACAGCCCTTTGCTACAGTCTAATTAAAGTGCCACTTAACTTCTGAGCTTTACTAGGTAAATGATAAGGTTCAATGAGACAGCCTTTCTACTTCCTTTGAGTTCTTAAGTTGTGAACCAACTCAGGAAATCAGTCCAGCCATTTCCCCTGCTCGCACCACCCTGGGAACAGGGCCTTTGAGGTGCAAGTGGGAGTGGCTCAGAGTAAGTCCAGCCCTATGGGAATTGAGCTACATAGAGACAGGTAGGAACCTGAGCCAGTGGGAAGGGAGAAGAGAGGAGAGTGCTTAGAATCTGTCGTTTCCATCCATACATCTGCTTATTCACCCACGTGGCCAAAGATGGTGATAAAGCTTGAGGTGGGGGAAAGGAAACTGGGGTGCTCTTCCTGTCCACCCTCAACCTGACTGTATTACTTTTTCCTTGAGTATTCAACTATACTAAAAAACAGACAAACCAGCTGCCATCTAGTTGGTTCTGGCTCATGGTGACCCCATATGTGTTAGAGTAGAACTGTGCTTCATAGGGTTTTCAATGGCTGTAACTTTTCGAAATCTGATCACCAGACCTTTCTTTGAGGGACCTCTGGGAAGGCTTGAACCGTCAACCTTTTGATTAGTAGCCAGGCACTTAACCATTTGCACCACCCAGCGATTCAACTTCACTAGACCTTGAGAAAACAGATATGAAGAGAGATGGACAGAGAAAAAGGAATCAGTTGTCAGCCCATCTGGACTGGAATGGTTTGTACTCGATCCCCAGTGGGGTGTGGAGTTTTTCTAATGAGCCACCTCCCTTAGCCAACTGTTCCCTCAGCCCGTCTCATGAGCAACACTTGCTGTGAGCCAGGAGCATCCTCCAAACCCCTGGAACATCCCTGGCCCGGGACTCAGGCCGATCTTGCTGAATATAATAATAACAGCAACAGTAATAAAAACTAGCATTTGTTGAGTGCTCATTCTGTGACGAGCATTGGCCCCACCTCTTTCAAGTATAATCTCATTTATCCTCACAGCAATCTTATCAAGTAGACACTGGTATCACTCCTACTTACAGAAGGGGAAACTGAGGCTTAGAGCAGTTAATTGACTCATTTAAGGTTCCAGAGGTAATAGGTAGAGCTGGAACTTGCATTTGAGCCTTCCCAACACCATGCCCCACGCCTGCTCTTACCCACAATCCTCTTCTGTCTCCATTCCCATTGCCCTGTGCTGGCTGAGTTCCCTCCTCAGTCTGCTGGTGCTCAGCACTTGGCTCCCACCAGACGCCCTGCAGCCCAGTGGTGGGGCAGTGTGACTGCTGGCCGGGAGTGACAGGACAGCTGTGTGACAGATACCTTTCAGACGCCCATGATTTCCCTCACTACCAGGGTAGGGAAGCTGTCAGAACGCTGGAGGGCCAGTTCCTGTCTAAAATGTGTGCTTATCCTCCCAGAAGAAGCCTCAGATCCCCTGCAAGTGACCCTGCGTGGTCTGCCTGGCTCTTCTCCTAATTCAAGTCCACCAAAAACAAATATATCAGAGATACGTCCCTAAAGGAATCCAGAACTTATTTGTCTCTCTCACCCACTGCCATTGAGTAGATTCTGACTCATAGCAGCCCCACAAGGTTTCCAAGCCTGTAAATCTCTACGGAAGCAGAGTGCCACATCTTTCTCTGTCAGAGCCACTGGTGGTTTTGAACCACTGACCTTTCGGTTAGCAGTTGATCACTTTAACCACTGTACCATCAGGGCTCGTTTATTTGTCCCTACTGAGAAAAAAAATTTTTTTTTTTTTTAATTCCCATGTGCTGTAAATGTGGGTTTCTCGATTCATGTAAACTTTCTCTGCGTACAGCTGTGTGGCAAAGGTGACCCGTTTTGGCTAAACTGAGCATCCGTTGCCCCCTCCCCAAGGCATCTTGCCTTCTCCCTTATTACCAGCCTGTGGTGCTGATGTTGGCTGTCCATCATCTGCTGCAGTGGATTCAGACAGGCCCCTCCTGGCAGTCTGAGCAGGACCATTGTTTTATTCTTGCCCCTCTCTCCTTGCCAGGGGCCTTCAAGGGACTGTATCATTACATGTTAGCACAGGAGTTGTGGAAGAGGAGTGGGATGAAGTAGAGTCTACTCATTTTGGAGAGAGTGAGCCAAGAAGGAGATGCACATCATGCATGCAGTGACAGGCCACCACCGGGGCTCACTCCTCCATGAATGTGAGAAATTGAGTCTGCTGTGTTCTGTGGCAGAGGAACGAGCAGATTAGATGCACAGAGAATTGCCCTGTGCCCTTGCGTTTGTGCAGCTGCTGATCCCTGATTTCAGAGGACTCTTTTCTCTTGGGAAGAGCTGTTTGTGGAAGCTGACCCATTCTCCTCATCGGAGTGCGTGGTTTCCCTGTGCCCCTTCCTGCTCCCGATAGTTCTTCCCGGCTAGTGTTCAGAGCCCTCTGGAAACAGGGCCATGGCTCAAGCATGATTTCCCAGGACCTTTCTAACCAGAATCCTCAAGAGACCAGTTTTCTTGATGGTGGAAATTGTAGACAGCAGCCAGAGGGGACTGGTGGCCTTTGGCAAGGCCCGAAGGTCTGTAGGATGGAGAATGCCTGGGGTGGATCTGCTTACCTCCTCTGAGGATATCAGGAGGGGACGGAAGTACTGTGGCTGCTGGACCTAGAGGCTGAGTGGCTGCTCTTGTTTTGCAAGTGCTACCAAAAAAAAAAGAGAGAGACCTTTTGCCAGTGAGTCAATTCCAACTCATAGCAGCTGTGTAGGACAGAGTAGAAAGCTGAGTGGCTGGTGGATTCGAACTGCTGACCTTTTGGTTGGCAGCCAAGCTCTTAACCACTGTGCCATGAGGGCTCCTAAAAGGTGAAATTTGTGGGACCCGGGGAGGAAGCAAAGTTTGGGGCAAGGCCAGGCTGGAAGACGTAAAGAGCAGGAAGGCGTTGTTGAGTATTACAGAAAAATGCATCAAGTAGAGACAAAGAGGAGACAAAGACAAAACGGCTAAGAAATAAAATGTAAGAAAACAGGATTATATTGTGGACTTATTTAGGTGATTTGAAAAACCAAGCTCAGAATAGGTTTTACCCAACGTTTTTTCATTTCTAACGCTGTATAATAGTAATACTGTGACATTGCAAGATCCCAGTTATTGAAGAGAGATTAGGCTTGTGATACTATTTTTACCAAGGCAGGAAAACGAATTAATTTTATAAATAATTTTAATACAGGTGGGGACCAAGGGGGTTTTGATTATTAAAATTAACTGGATTAACTGAAAAAATGTACTTAGAAATTCTGTAACTTTTTAAATGGACAATGAAAATATCTCTTGGTTCAATGGAAACCCTGGTGGCACAGTGGTTAAGAGCTATGGCTGCTAACCAGAAGGTCAGTTCGAATCTACCAGGTGCTCCTTGGAAACTCTATGGGGCAGTTCTACTCTGTCCTATAGGGTCGCTCTGAGTCGAAATCTACCACAGTGGGTTTGTTTTTTTTTTGGTTTTTGGTATCATGTTGCCCTCTTCTGGGCAAAATTAAGATGTTCAAAACTGTAGAACCTACTTTCTCTACTGTCTTCCTTCATCTTCACTTAGAAGCGGACTTCTGTTGGTAGGCAGAGAGTAGAATTGTTCAGCGGCCAAAGAGGTGATTTTTGGTTTAAAGTTTATGAACGTTATTTGGGGTCCCTTTCCGTGAATTACTACCTGCAAAGTTCTTGCTACTCATCTATTAAAAATACAAATGTACACGTACTATTTTTAAAAACAAGTAAGATTTTTAAAACTCAAAACGCCAAAAGAAACAAAGAAGAGACAAGCAAACAACCCCTTCCTTGCTGACATTTAAACCGTTTCTAAATCCCATACAGGTTCCGGCAGTGACTGTGACGCCGCTGGCACCACTGAGTCCAGTTTGGTAAGTAGACGACTATAAAAGGGTTGCAATTCTAACTATTGGGTTGATACTTAGAAAAGACTAGCACATTTGGGAGCTTCCTTAAATTAAAATAAGATCCGAAGCCCAATTGCTTAAAGAGGGTAAGTGTTCATTTTCAAAGTACATACGGAATCTTGTGTTTTTTTTTTTCCAAAAGTGAAAGAATAAAGTTTATTTAAACGTTTATTCTAGCCTAGTCCTGTCTGTCTGTCAGTTTGTCATACTGTGGTGGCTTGCATATTGCTATGATGCTGGAAGCTGTGCCACTGGTATTTTCAAATACCAGTAGGGTCACCCATGGTGGACAGGTTTCAATAGAGCTTCCAGACAGTCAGCCAAAATCAGCCAATGAAGGCCTTATGGATCACAGCAGAACATTGTCCAAACAGTGCTGAAGATGGCAGAGGACTGGGCAACATTTCACTCTGTTATACATAAGGTTGCCAGTGGGCTGGAGCTGACCTGACAGCAACTAACAAGAACTCGTACAGCCTTTGCTAGCTATTGAGTCGATTCTGACTCATAGCAACACTATACAAGAACAACAGAGTCCAACTCTTAGTGTAGGTTAGTCTGAGGGCATTGCCACCAGGGAACCCAGCACATAAGTCTGAACTATATAATTAATAAAATTAGGAAAATCAAAGGCCAAAAATACATTAAATGAAGCTGTCTGTGTACAAAATAAGTATAATTTATTTGCTGTTACTCCAAGCACAAGACTATGATATTTTGAATGATTTTCGAAGAATTTTAAAGATTATCTGTTTTCTTGGCCTCAGAGCCTGGAGATGTTGAACATCCCAGGCACCAGGTGGGTTAGTGGTGAGAGAAGTTATACCAGCCTGCTGTGAAGCTTTACCATATTAAGCCAGGCAGTGAGTCTTACATATTGTAAAAGCACTCTCCCTACCCCTCCACAAGTTGCTGTTAAATTGTCTCTGACTCATGGCGACCCCATGTGTGTAAGATTAGAACTGAGCTCCACAGGGTTTTCAATGGCTGATATTTCAGAAGTAGATTGTCACACCTTTCTTCCGATGTGCCTTTGGGTAGACTTGAACCTCCAACCTTCTGGTTAGCAGCCAAGCGTGTTACCTGTTTGTACCAACTATGGACTCCCAGATAAACCTAGTTCGTTACTGATTCTCAAGATGTGAAGCGTCCACATATTTTTGCATTTATTAATGATACTGACAGACACTGACATGTTATAAATAAGAGTGCTTTTTAATTTTTCTTTTTCTGTATTTTCTAATTTTGTTTTTGTCACAAGTATGAATTATGTGTGTAACAAGTAAATGATAATGAAAAAAGGAATTAGTATGCCTTTGAAATCAGTCCAGTACTTTCGTTCCCCTGGTACATTTAATTTACTTTTCATGGCCAAAATATAGTTCTGTGACAAGCCTTTGTTCAGAAAACATGTTTGAAAATATGTCTCAATTCCAGGATGTCACCTGTTTGATTTTCTTTCAAAGGGGTATTGCCAATGCAAGCTTCATGTTGAAGGTCCTACTTGTAGCATCTGCAAACCATTATATTGGAATCTGGCCATAGAAAACCCCAATGGATGCTCAGGTGAGGCTTCTTCTAACCGTGAGTAACTGCAACTTCCTCTTCATTTTCCCTCCTCAGTATCAAAACCCACAAAAGAGTTATTTTATTTAATTAGTTACATTTTCCTGAAGTTTTGTGTAATTTTTTGATGTTTTTTCCCATTTTTGGCAGAACTTATGTCATTTTTAGAAATCTCAGTAGGGGATTTATATCCTGTTTCTAGATGTATTTTGTCGTTTGCTAAGGTGGCTACTTGATAAATGGCTTTTGCCCGCTTGTTTTTATAGTCCAATCCTAGTTTAGTTTTATTTTAATTTTGTGTTTAGATTGA
This sequence comes from Elephas maximus indicus, assembly GCF_024166365.1. NCBI lineage: Eukaryota > Metazoa > Chordata > Mammalia > Proboscidea > Elephantidae > Elephas > Elephas maximus. The sequence continues at coordinate 29,989,325 of NC_064829.1, forward strand.
AGCCAGGGTAAGAACTTAAAGACACTAAGTTAAAGGTGCTAAGCTGAGTGGATAGTCTTAGGTAGAGTATATTGCCATGTAAGTGTATCAGTGATGTCCTTGATGTCAGAACCCTCTCAGAATTTCATGATGTTGCAACTTTTATCTTGGAGTGGCCATAAATCGACAATTACTCCTTAGTGGGTGGATAATATTGATCTGTCTGTTCTGCCAACCCCAGAAACAATCCAGTTTTAGCCGTCCGTGGTGCAAACCGTAATTCTGCTGAAGCAAGCTAGAAAGTGTGTGCGTATTGTATTGCAGGTGGGTAACGTTCCCAGAGGGGGGCACTGTCCTTGTGTAACCCTTGGTTATCTCCACAGAATGCCAGTGCAACGTGGTGGGAGCAGTGAGTGGAATTGGAGAATGTGGGCAGGTAATGTGGGATGATTTTTCACATGATAACAATAGAATGCCATAGCAGTTGATTGTGGGGCTGCAGTGGGAGCTTATTAGTACCTCTCTAGCTGTAAGGTGCGGGTGCAGTGGTAGCATTCTTGCCTCCCGTGTGGGAGACCTGGGTTCAATTCACAGCCAGTGTACCTCATGCATAGCCACCTCACCCATCTGTCACTGGAGGCTGGTGTGTTGCTATGATGCTGAACTGGTTTCAATGATGCTTTCAGACTAAGACTAGGAAGAAGGGCCTGGTGATCTACTTCTGAAAATCAGTAAAGATGCTATGGATGACAGCGATCTGATTGGGAACCAATCATGGGGATGACACAGGACCAGCAGTGTCTCATTCCGCTCTGCATGGGGATCCCCATGAGTGGGGGGCTGACTCAACGGCAGCTAACAGTAACTGCAGGATGTATAATAACCTTTTTTGAAGTTTTAAGGTCCTGGCTACAACTGCGTCATGCTACACAATGAGCCAGTTTTGAATCTTGGAGATTAGAGAATTCTGTCATTTTATCAAACTTTATCACCTGGCTTGTCCCGTAGGGAGATGGTGACTGTCACTGTAAACCTCACGTCGCTGGTGATTCCTGTGACACGTGCGAAGATGGATATTTTGCTTTAGAAAACAGCAGTTACTTTGGGTGTCAAGGTAAATACCTCCAGTGGGTCCTGTTGGTGAAACAAAAGTGGTGGACAAAGACTACCAGAAGAACTTTTTTCTTTGTTCACCATCTTTGTGTAGACTTGCTGGTTGGAAGGCACTGAAAATTTCTGTTCAGGGAATTTGGCTAATTATTTAGTTGAAACTAGTAATAAATTGAAAATGGGTTGCTTTGACCTCTTTTTCTACCACCGTACTGTTGATTTTATATTAAATAATGTAAATTGGGAGGGGAGGTCATCTGTTAATTCCCTAAAATTTTTTTTAGAAATAATATTGTGTTAAAAAAAATTAAATAATGAAATTGCAGGACAATTGCCCCACAATTCTACTGTTTCATCTCTCGCACAGCTGCTCATTGGCACATGTTATTTATAATAGCTCTTTGTTTCTAAATCATGCTTAGCTCCAGGACTCTGTCACCTTGCCACTGGACACCAGGGTGACAGCTGGCTGTAATAGCGTGCCTTCAGCTGGCCAGCTGACTTGTGAAGGGGCACTGTTTTGGTTTTGGAGATCCCTATATATTTCAGACCTTTGTCAGATATAAGATGTAACGGGGGAAAGAAGGCAGCTGCTTCACTGGGATTATTGATTATTGGTTGTCATGTCTCATGGAGGCGGGAGAGCATTCAGCATGGTGACTATGTCTTAGTGTCTTATCGCTGTTCTATCAAGTTACCACAGAGAGAGGGGCTGAAAACCACAGACATTTGTTCCCTCACAGTTCTGGGGGCTAGAAGTCTGAATTCAGGGTGTTGGCAGGGCCGTGCTCTCTGAGAAGACTCTAGGGAAGGATCCTCCCAGCTTCTGGCAGTCCCAGGCATTCCTTGGCTTATGAAAGCATCACTCCAGTCTCCGCCTCTGTCTTCACGTGGCCGTCTTCCCTCTGTGCCTGTCTATATCTGTCTCTTCTTATAAGGACATCAATCATGTTGGATTAGGGCCCACCCTACTCCAGTGCGACTTCATGTTAACTAATTATATCCGCAGAGATACTTTTTCCAAATTAGGTCACATCCACAGGTAGTGGGGGTAGGCCTTGAACGTATCTATTTTCGGGGACACAGTTCAACCCCTAATAGGTGGTGTGACAGGTAACTGCTGCTGTTCTCTGACTTTCAGGTTGTAAATGTGACATTGGTGGTGCCCTCACCCCCACGTGCAGCAGCCCCTCCGGAGCGTGCCAGTGCCGAGAGCATGTTGTGGGGAAGGCGTGCCAGCGGTGAGTCTTCAGGGACATTTCTTCTGAGCTTCAGGTCAATGTTGTGGAAGACTATCTTAGGTACTGCTGTCTGTGCTGACAGTTCTGGGGATGCAAGAAGCAGTTCTAAGGATAGAGGGCAGACAAATCTGTGCTGTAATTTGAAATCAGGACACTTATCTCTAAGTCCAATTAAAACACAAGGTAACATTGCCCATAAAATCAATTTCATGTCATAGGTCACAGAGGGGCTTCACCTGAAACTTCCCATAGGTACAGAAGGCCAGGTGGTTGAGATGCGACCTGGGAGCCCTGGGGTGGGTTCACATGGTGGAACCTCCATGTAGAAGTCAGAGCACGGAGAGCAGAAAGATGGGGCAGCTTCCAGAGAGAGGGAGTAAGAAGGGACGGGCTCCACATGCCAAAGAGATTCAGTTCCTGCTTTCCCATGGGCCCATGAGTAAGCGAGCCAGAAAGGCCAGTGTGTGACACTCGGGCAGGGGTAAGGATGCTTGTCACTGGGGAAGAAGTCCCTTGTTTCATACATAAGCAGATTAAAATGTACTGTAGGATCAAGGGAATGAAGTGGACATAAGATCCCAGAAGGGGCTATGGGAGGTATGGTGGCGTTGCTGTCTCTTCATCCTCTTGTAACTGTGGCAATTTATACATACTTCTGTGATCATTTATAATCCTTCCTCAGTGGAAAAAAAGCAATTGTTAATATTCTGACTTTTAATAATATTCTGGAAACTTTGTGAAGTACAACTTCTTCTAAATCTCAAATATCTTCACCACTTCTCGTTGCTTATCAACAGATTAACAAAGAATTCTATGCAGTTAAGGCAAATTGTCTGTAGATAGCATGGAGCTTCTCTCCTTTCCCTCAGTGTTTCCAATATGTGATTTCAAGTCAGAGCAGCCCAGCTGTGTTCTCCTCAGTCTTTTCCATTTGGCCAGTTGCCGCTGGGTCACCTAATAGAAGATAGAGAAAGAGGACCACCTCTGTGGAGTTGTTTTCCTGAAGTCTAGCAAAGCTCACGGTAGACCAAAGGAACTTTGTAAATAGGTTCATAAACAGTTTCCACCCATGGTTTACTTCTTTCCACACTTGTGTTGATGAAGTGACTATTGAGTAGAACTGAGCTTTTCCCCAACTTAACCAGCGTAGGTTTTTCTTCTTCCAGCTACATAGGTGATGGCTAAATTTTGGGTTAAAATAATGCAACCCAATGGGAATTAAATTACCCACCCTGAGGCAGAAGTATTGATTTTCTGCATTACATATATACACGTATGTGTATATGTATGTGTGTGTGTGTGCATATACTTGGAAATTTAGAACTTGTCCTTTTAACTTAGAAGTAAATGGTAACAGAAATAAAGAATAATAAACCAGCAGTGTAGATGTTCTACTGCTTTTTCTCCAGATTGGTAAGTCTTGCGTTTTTTGGGTATTAAGTCATCTCAAATGTTTGCTTATGATATTATCTGAACATTTTTGGCATTTCTTATAAGTTTAAAACTATTCACACTCACTTTGTTTTCTAAATAATTTTTGTTATTATATATATATATATATATCTCCATTGTTTGGAAACCCTGGTGGTGTAGTGGTTAGGAACTACAGCTGCTAACCAAAAGGTTGGCAGTTCGAATCCTTCAGGCGCTCCTTGGAAACCATATGGGGCAGCTCCACTCTGTCCTATAGGGTCATTACGAGTCAGAATTGACTCGACGGCAGTGGGTTTTATCCACTGTAGAAATTTTAATACGTATGTAAAAGTATAAAGATAAAAATTATTCCAGCACAGTTCTACTCTGACAACTTTTTTTTTAATTGGATTTAAGGATATTCACATTACCAGTGAACCTAAAGACCATCCGCATTTACTTATTATTTACAAAAGACCTGAAAACAATGAGAGATAGCCCCCGTTAGTATTTTTGGTGTAGCTTTTCTTATGAACAAGCATTGATAGTATATTTTTCACATAATTTGTATCAATTTCTTCACTTCATGATATCACAAACATTTTCTATTATTATTAGTTTTCAAAAAACATTAGTGCTACATAATACTCCACAATTTAAAAAACTTCCATTATTGTTGCACGTTAATGTTTTTTCAAAGTATTCATTATTATAAACATTCTTTTATGCTAATTCTTTGACGCTATACAAAAAATTACTCTTTAGAATAGATTCCTGAAAGTAGAATTACTGGGTCAACCAACAGGTATGAACATTTTTAAGATTCTTTATAAATTAGCTCCAAAAAAATTATAGTCATTTCTAATTGCATTTTGGAACATGCTCTTTTATTTCCTTTGAGTAATTGATCTTTATGGCTTTAGCTTATGACTGGATTGTCAAGATGTGTTACTTTGAATATAAAATGCCACACAAGCTCTGGAGTATTTTCAATACTTCTCTATGACTGTCATTGGACACCAATGGAATTCATTCATAGGCATCTAGTTTAAGAAAAAGCAAGGCATAAAAAGTCATTCAAATGATCAAAATATATAGAGAATACATGTATGTAACTTGTAAACTTAGTACATTAAATATGGTAGTGTTCACTGTTGTGTCTCTGGTGCTTAGCAACAGTGCCTGACACACAACTAAAACCAAGCCTACTGCTGTCAAGTTGATTTCAATTCATAGTGACCCTATAGGACAGATTAGAACTGCCCCATAGGGCTTCCAAGGCTGTAATCTTTACAGAAGCAGACTGCCACATCTTTCTACTGTGGAGTGGCTGGTGGGTTCTAACCGCTGACCTTTTGACTAGCAGCCAAGTGCATAACCACTGCACTACCAGGGCTTCTGCCTGCCACACTGATGCTCAAAAAATAATTTTGTAAGGAGTGAATGGAGCCCAGGTGGCGAAGTGGTTAAGTGCTCAGGCTGCTGACCACCAGCCCTTCTTTGAAAACCGTCAGCAGTTTGAATCCACTAGCCCCTCCTTGGAAACCATATGGGGCAGTTATACCTTGCCTTATAGGGTCACTGTGAGTCAGAAAAGACTCAACAGCACACAACAGCAGTGGGTGAATGTAAGTGTATAAATGAATCAGTAATAACTTTATAGGGTCACTATGAGTTGGAATCAACTCGACCTCAGTGGGTTTGGTTTTTTTTTTTTGTTTTGTAGTAAATAACTTAATTTGACATTTCCAAGTTGTTGGCAGACCTTAGAATATATTAAAGGATGTTGTCACTATGGGCTGTGCTAAATGATTTTCCCATTTTAGTTCTTGGAATGAGCGTGTTTTCTGGGAATGTTTACACTGAGTGAAAACAGGAATTAAGAGAAAGAGCAGGGGAGCCTCTCTCATTCACCCTTACTTAATGCCCTCAGCCAGTGTCATGGGTTGAATTATGCCCCCCCAAAATGTGTATATCAATTTGCCTGGGCCATGAATCCTGGTATTGTGTGATTTTCCTAAAAGTTGTAAATCCTGCCTCTATGATGTTGACGAGGGAGGATGGGTGGCAGTTGTGTTAGTGAGGCAGAACTCAGTCTCGAAGACTGGATTATGTCGTGAGGCAATGTCTTGAGATATAAGAGGGAGAAGCTAGCAGAAAGACTGGGGGACTTCATACCACCAAGAAAGTAGTGCTGGGAGCAGAGCGCATCCTTTGGACCCGGGGTCCCTGGGTAAAGAAGCTCCTTATCCGGCGGAACATTGATGAGAAGCTGACAGAGAGAGAAAGCCTTCCCCTGGAGTTGATGCCCTGAATTTGGACTTTTAGCCTACTTTACTGTGAGAAAATAAACTTCTCTTTGTTAAAGCTATCCACTTGTGGTATTTCTGTTACGGCAGCACTAAATAACTAAGACAGCCAGCTTGTGGAGAGTTCTTTTAGCAGTAGCTACTGGGATTAAGAAGGAGCCCTGGTGGCACAGTGGTTAAAGCAATCAAATGCTAATGGAAAGGTCGGCAGTTCGAAATCGCCAGTGGCTCAACCAGAGAAAGATGTGGCAGTCAGCTTCTGTAGAGATTTCCTTCATTCTTCTCTACTGTATCTATCTAGGCTTTATATTAGAATAATTAAGGAAAATTCTACATTATTTATTTACCTTTAGAACTTACGTAATAGTTATGACTAAATTATGTGTTATTGGAATGGACTTGATAGCATTGGTTTTTTGGGATTGGGATTAAAGAGCCCCTGGGTGGTGCAGACAGTTAACGCACTTGGCTTGGCTGCTAACTGAACGGTTGGAGGTTCAAGTCTACCCAGAAGGACCTCAGGATAAAGACCTGATGACCTAATTCTAAAAAATTAAACCACCCACTGCCATCGAGTCGATTCTGACTCACAGCGAACCTATAGGACAGAGTAGAACTGCCCAATAGGGTTTCTAAGGAACACCTGGGGATTCGAACTGCCAACTTTTTGGTTAGCAGCCGTGGCTCTTAACCACTACGCCACCAGGGTTTCCCCTGAAAAATTAGCCATTGAAAACCCTATGGAGCGCGGTTCTACTCTGACACACAACTTTTTTGTTTTTAATTGGAATTAAGAATATTCAGATTACCAACAAACCTAACAAATATCCACATTTACTTTTTACTTATAAAAGACCTGAAAACAACTACTATTTCCCCGATTTGCATCATATGAAGTATGAGATAGAAGATGGCACCACACCTAATGGAAGAGACGTGCGCTTCGGATTCAATCCCCTGGAGTTTCCTGAGTTTAGCTGGAGAGGATATGCCCAGATGACATCGGCACAGGTTCGTGGCCATGGGAAACAGCTTAATGGAGAGTAGCCCATCTCTTTACCCACAGCACTCTCAGTGAGCCCCCAAAGAGCTGAACCATCCCCAGATTCCAGAATTTTTTCTCTCCAGGGTATGGGTTGAGGTTGGGGTTGGGGTGGAGGTTAGGGTTGGGGTTCAGGGTAGGGTTGGATTTTAACTGATAAGGATAGATATGGATTTCATAGTTCACTGTTATTTTAATTTGACCACCAAACAAGTCAGAAAATGAAGGAATTAAAGAAAAATTGTGCTTTTCTCTGGAGACTTTTTATAAGACGAAGAAATTTCCTATCGAGATTAGGCCGTATTATAGCATTAGGGACATTTCTTTTTAAAGCCATCTGTGGAAGATAAAAATGGATTGACTTAATCATAACAATAAAGCTTGTATTGCCAATTTTTGATCAGTTTTTTTAGATTCTGAATTACTATGTGAATAGGAACTTAGATAAATGATGAGTTTCAGGTAGTGCTGTTTCAGGTTTTTTCCCCCATATTTCCCCTTTCCTTCATTCTTCTCTACTGTATCGATCTAGCTTGGCTTTGTGTTGAATAATTAAGGGAATTTCTACATTATTTATTTACGTTTAGAACTTATGTAATATTTATGACTAAAAAATTATGTATTATCGTTGAGTAGTTTTGTTTTCAGAATTTCTCTTTGAGGTTGGTTTCCTAAAGCTGTGTTTCTCCATGGAGAAATTCAGAATACGAGAGGAAAAATGACATACATGGTCGCCCAATATTAGTTGTTTGCAGACACAGGACTAGCACTGGCTGTTTATCACAGCCAGTCCTTAGAAAAACTGGGACAGATTCACAGTTCTCTTGGAGCCTCCATCAGTTCTGATGCAGCTTCTTGCCGGGCCGAAGCCTCCCATCAAAGCTGCCTTTCCCCGATGGTACCTAGGATCTGAAGACATTCTGCTTTTTCCCCATTTTCCTCAAATACAGCGATTCAGTTTCTTTGGTGCTCTGATCTTACTTCAGTATTGAGAAAAAGACAGCAGATTCCATTGAGTCATAATAGGATGCGAATGATAGAGCCCAGATAAGGTATATACCTTCTCACAGGTGTTTACAGTTTGAAAGAGTAACTAGCTGACACAAAGGAATGAATTTTTTTCTTAAGCAGCAAATATGTATTTATTGAGCACTCCACCTAGAATCAAGACCCAGATATCTAAAATTTCCCCTTACCTCGAAGAACGTACAACCTAATTGGAGAAACAGAAAATAAAAGGAATGAATTTCTGATGATGGATTATATGAGGAAGCCATTTGTGGTTCGATGACCTTGGTGATGTTCCTCAAATCACCACTCACTTTACTCTGCTTCTGATACATTTTTGCCTTTTACTTTCTGATTTTGAATTAACCCTTAAAGATGAGCTCAGTCAGATAAGAGGGACACCTGGAGTTCCTCAGCTGAGGTCAGCTGCAGTTCTTGCAGACGGAGCAAGTGATCTTACCCAAAGCCAGCCTGTATTGTCACAGACAACTCCTTCAACCGATGTCCCTTCATTTTAACCAGAGGATCTGGGTGAGAGACCAAAACGTGTCTCCAAGGTTCATGCACTTTCCTTGAGTTACAACAGGATCTGGCCATATAGTATGTGGTTCAGAATTTAAATAGGCTGCTCTCTCCCTCAGAGTCCCTGGATGGTGCAAATACTTAATGTGCTCAACTGATAACCGAAGGTTTAGGGGTTTGAGTCTACCCAGAGGCACCTTGGAGGAAAGGCCTGGTGATCTACTTCTAAAAAATCAGCCACCGAAAACGCTATGGAGCATAGTTCTACTCTGACACACGCGGGGTCGCCATGAGTTGGAGCTGATTTGATGACAACTGGCTTGGTTTTGGTACTCATTCCTTCAAGATCATGGGCTTTGCAACTCTCACAGAGTCTATGTGTAAATGGCAGGGTCCTGGAGGCCAACACGCTGCTCCTCTTGCTTGAGAAACCCATATCCTCCTTGGATAAGGGGTGGAGATAAAAGTCCATAAGACACAATAGACATTTTTTAGTTCCATCCAGATTTTACTGCTAAGGTGTTTGGGGTCTCTTACCTTTCCTCAGCTGCTGCGGGTTTCTTTGACCATCAGGATGTTATGTATGTAAAGCAGATCCTGGAATGACCTCTCTACGTGGGTGGTGGTGTAAATAATGCACTTTCCTTTCCTTCTCTTCTATCTTTTTATTTTCCTCAGCCAGTGGTGGTTGTCCCTGTCACCGTGGCTTTCTTTAAACTAATACTCCGCTCTGTCTGCCTGGTCACAAAAAGGTCAAACGAGGATCTCAGTGGCTGACGAAGTGCGTTTTCCTGTAACTGTAATTGTAAGTGATTTTAATTCATTGTTAGGCTTGCCTGTCTCCATCTGTGGATAGTTGGTCACTTGCGTGCTTGTTGAGTGGGTGTGAATCTGCGTGGACTTCTGTGCGTGTGTACACTACAAACCAAGCAGTAAAACTTCAATAGGATGAAGTCATTGTTTGACTAGTATTTCTTTTAACCAGTTATCTCTTCTATACTTTATGGCTTTTTGGTATTTTTCAGAATGAAGTAAGGATAACGTTGAATGTGGGGAAGTCAGAGCTCTCCTTATTTCGTGTTATTCTGAGATATGTTAACCCTGGAACTGACACAGTATTTGGCCATATAACTATTTATCCATCTTGGGCTAAGGCAGGTGGGTAAATTTTCAAGGCTTTTTTGAATTAAATGATCAATTAGTAGTTTTTCCAATTTTCACAAATTTGGCAATCTTCAGAAAACATTAATCCTATCTCATTAGGACAGTTCTGCAGGTGCCCTGTCCTTTGTTATTTTTTTCATTATGTAAATGGTCTGCTTATTCACATCTCATTATTAAACTTATCATTAATTGCCATTTAAAAAAATCAATATAACAAGCAGTGTACTTTGGCTGAACCCATGGGTTTTGATATCACCACAGGGCAAAGCTAATTTATAGCTTACTCATGGTGAAGTAACATTATCTTCTTGGTGGTGTTTGAGAGATGTTGGCCTACTGCCCTAATTCTGCCACTGTTTCAAGCAAACCATATAATTCAAGGAGGAGTTGGTGAAGGTGGGAGTGCTGAGTCCCTGGGTGATGCAAATGGTTAATGTGTTCAGCTGCTAACTGAAAGGTTGAAGGTTGGGGTTCACCAGAGGTGCCTCGGGATAAACACCTGGTGATCTATTTCTGAAAAACTAGCCATCGAAAACCCTATAGAGTGCAGTTCTACTCTGACGCACATGGGGTCACTGTGAGCTGGAGTTGACTCACTGGTACAAGTAGGCGTTCTTAGGATGAATGCTGAAAAACATGAAGCCCAAGAGAGCTCCAGATAGGACCGTGTAATCCTCGTTCAGGAACGGGGGACACAGGATAGAGGGATAGGAGAAGAGAACAACCTGGCCACAGTCAGAGATAGGCTGAAGTCTGTTCTGAAAGGGATTAGGGCTTCCACCAGCCCTGGAAGAGATTCCAGGAAGCAGTAGGAATTCAAGGACACAAAATTACACCAATTATTTAAGGACAGATTTAAGCATCCATGGCCAGTGTTCCCAAACGGTGTCAATCAAGCCCGTGTAACTGGAGGTTGATGAACTCAGAGTTGCTTTATCATTTAGAATACTTCAGCATGCATTTTCTCACTTAAGTCTCATAAGAACTTTGTGAACTGAAGAAGGTTGAAGAGAAAACAGAGCTGAGAGGTCTAGTAAATTGCCAAAGTGCACAGCTGGTCTTTGTAGACAAGTCCATGTCTTCAGACCCCACACTCTTTCTGATATTCCCACTGCCTCCTAGGTGACAATGACATCAGCAGCTTTCCTTCTGTTAACTCAAACAGTTGGAATGCATTTAGGTTTCTTTTCTCATCTTCTGGGTCACCTTCCCTAAGCCCCCAAGATGTAGTCAGGAGTTCCTGTTACCTGTTCCTGTCGTAACCTACATCTTCTCCTGAATGGCACTGTGTACACTGTACCGGATTCCTGTTTTCCAGTCTCTATCCCTAACCCACCCTGCCCCTACCATCAGGGAACAAAGGCCATGTTCACTGGTGTGTCCCTAGACCCTGGCTCCACTCCTGGCACTTAATGGGCACCCCATAGATATTTGTTGAACAGGAGTGTGAAAGAAAGAATTTCTAGCAAATTTTTCTTCCTAAGAAAAAGTTGAAATCAGATGCAACAGCTTTGTTTGTTTCTGAAACTTCTACAGAAAAGGGAGAAAGGCCTGTATATTTGTAAAAGCCAAGCTGGGGGAGAGGAGACTCCTGAAATCCATGCTTGTTGAAAGTCATAGCTCCAAGGCCACCCTGACTAAGCCCTGTGTTCTAATAGACTAGCAGATTGATGGCACAGACAGGTTTTAGGCAACTGCGTGTATTTCCCTGTCTCTGGTAAAAGAGACCATGAGTTGGGACATAACACATAAACTAGATGCCATTTTTAAAAAGAAAGGTTGAGGGTTTGAGTTTAGTAGGTAATAATAATCTCGGGAACCCTGGTAGCATAGTGGTTAAGAGTTTGGCTGTTAGCCAAAAAGTCAGCAGTTCAATTCCACTAGCCACTCCTTGGAAACCCTATGGGGCAGTTCTGCTCTGTCCTATAGGGTCGCTATGAGTCGGAATCAACTTGACAGCAATGAGTTTGGTTTTGGTTAGTAATCTCATAGATATTTACCATATGTGGCTTTTGAGCTTCTCCTGTGTACCAGGTATGGTGCCAGGTGGTGGGCAAGTACCAAGAGGAAGAAGTCACACCTCCTGCCTTGGGAAGTTCCAGGCCTCCTCTATTTGTTTGATGTAAGAGGAAGCACACTGTACCTGTAAACAAACAAACACACGGAAAACCAAAATGCTTCTTATTACAAAACTAGTACAAAGTCTTCAATAGAAATTAAAAATTCCAAATTACAGATAAACAAAGAGGAGAAAACAATTTGATGGTGAATATAGTATGTGGAGCATTTAGCATATGCCAGGTACTTTCCTAAGCAGTTTACATCGGTTAATCTACTTAATCATATAAGAAATTAAAAAATTACTCGTAATCCTAGAGTAGATAGCCACTACTAACATCTTATCTGTATCTTTCTGGTCTATTTTATGCATATGCCTGTATATACATCCGGTTTTTAAAAATCACCAAGATCAGTAAATCTTAATCTTTTTCAGAGGTAAACTGAATAGGAAACAGAATACCTAGAATTGTAACACTGACTACTAGCAAAACACCTTATGCTACTCTTTTTACCCCTGACAGGCGCTGCTCAAAGCAAAAAGATCACCTTCCTACCAAGTAAGGAGCCGGCCTTCGTCACTGTCCCTGGAAATGGTTTCTCAGAACCATTTTCAATTGTACCAGGGACATGGATTGCTTGTATCAAGGCAGAAGGAGTCCTCCTGGTAAGAGATACTTCTCAGTGGAGACCTTTTAGAGATGGTCCCACTGACACTGTGACCCATTAGATTCCTGACAATTAAATATTGAAATTAGAGGTAGTTCCCTTCTGGATATAGGAACCTGTGATATTGTCCTCAAATGACGTAGGAATCAGCTTCAAATATCTTTTATATCCTTCCAGCCAACCTCTCTCTGACAAAACAAATTATAACTCATATGGCCCAGAAGTTATCAGAACAAAGGCACAACTTTTGTGAACGTATGTCCCCACCATTCAAAAGCCTATTTGGGGTTTTTCCATCATGAATAAGAAGGACATCTAAGAAAAATGAGCCTCTCTGGGAATTGTGCAGAATGAAGTCAGAAGAACCTAGAGGAAGAGAAGACCCTAATATCAGTGGCGTTCTTGGCTGTGGAAAGAGAAGGTTGAGGCTAGAGGAGCCAGTGCTTCTCTGAGACAGTCTTCCTCCTTTCTTCCTCCTTACATGCAGGCAGTAGTCTCACTGGACAGATTGCTTTGGACAAAGAACTCTTCTTTAAGGCAAAGGCTGTGTTCTCAAATACTGCTATAGCAGCCAGAGGAACAATGAGGAGTGGGGCACCCCTCTTACATATGTGATTTTGTGTCTGCTTTAGCTTTTTTTTTTTTTTAGCTTATAGCAGAAAGGTCTTTTTAGAATAAAGCGTTTGACAAAAGCTTGGGTCCACGCACTCAGAGCAGAAAACATAAAGCTTTTCCTACTGGCACAACCCCCTCAACTGACCAAGTTAGCAAGTCTTAGGCAAGTCTCTTACGTCTAAGCCTGCCTCAGTTGTTTCTTTTATACAACAGAGACAGCACTTATCCTGGTTAAAAAAAAAAAAAAAAGAACTTATCCTGGTGGGTCCTTTCTAAATCTGGAGTCCTACAAAGGTAATGTGAAGGTTCAGTCTCTGTTCTTCTTGTATCTTCTTGGTAGCAAGCTTTGCCGTTTTAAAAAGTTTAAGAATGTTGCACAGATGTGAGAAATGAGGAAGAGGAAAATTCCACTGATGCAAATAAAGGGTACAAAGTTAGACTAATGGAAAGAAAAAATTCAGTACAAAAGTTACTTCATAGGCATGGAAGATGTTCGATGCTCAATTACTTTTTTAAAATATAATTTTATTTATTATTGTTGAGAATATACACAGCAATACATACACCAATTCAACAGTTTCTACATGTACAATTTGGTGACATTGATTACCTTCTTTCAGCTGTGTAACCATTCTTATCCTTCTTTTCTGAGTTGTTCCTTCCCCATTAACATAACTTCACTGCCCCCTAAAATTACCATCTAACCCTTCAAGTTGCTGTTATCAATTTGATCCCAATTAGATGGTTCTTAAGAGAGTATAATGCTTGAGTCAGACCTTTTTTTTTTTTTTTTGGTTAAGCTAAACTGTTGTTTGGTTTTTAGAAGACTTCAGGGGATATTTTTGGTTTAAGGTTTAAAGATTATCTCAGGGCAGTGGTTTCAGGGGTTCGTCCAACCTTCATGGCTCCACGAAGTCTGGAGTCCATGAGAGTTTGAATTTCTTTTCTGCATTTGCTTCCTTTTAATTGGGATTCTTCTATGGAATCTTTGATCAAAATGTTCAATAATGGTAGGCAGGCACTATCTAGTTCTTCTGGTCTCATGGCAAAGGAGGCAGTTGTTCATGGAGGCAGTTAGCCACAGAGTCCACATCCTCCTTCTGTTCTTGACTTTTTCTCCCTCTGTTATTCCAGGTAAATAGAGACCAATTGTTTTTCCTTGGATGGCCACTTGCAAGCTTTTAAGACTCTAGGCACTGTGCACTGAACTAGGAAGTAGAACAAAAGCTCTAAACACGCTATTAGGCCAATTAACTGAAATGTCCCTTGAAATTATGACCCTAAACCTTCAAACCAAGAATCCAAATCCCATGAGGTTTTTGGTTGTACATAAGCAGCCTCAACAATGACTCTTTTTTGTTGTTGTTGTTATAAATATATCTGTCACACAAGTTTTGCCAGTTCAGCTTTTTACGTCAATTACTTTTAATCAGTGCAATTGTATAGTAATACCTATATATGCTTCCATCCCATTTTCTGTAAAAATACTTTATTGGGCACTGATTATCAGCCTTTACTGTTCTGGAATCTTTGGGACCATAAAGTAATGAGGAGATATGTTCTCAACCTCAGAAACTCATTAATACAATAATAACCATATTAAATTAAATCCCACTCAGGCATTCAGACCACTGAGTGCTCTGTGCCATAATCTCCTGCTTCCACCCTCCCGTATGTTTCTACTCTTCTCCGTTATAGACACATAGAGGCCTCCCAGGAGAGAAAAAATCTCATAGTATGGTTGTGGCAAACATTCCCTTCCTCGGCAGGCGTGTGGTGATGCCAGGAGAAGTGGGAAGCTGTCAGATAACCCACATCTCAGAAGCCTGAGCGCAGCTCTTTCCTGAATAGTTGCTTAGCTGGTTTAGTTTGTGGGCTTAATTTGGCACACGTAGTAGGACACGTTCTTCCTCTCATATCTTAGGACAGGCAGCGGGCCAGCTTCGTTCTGTGAATCACTAGGATCACAAAACATCACTAGCATACCAGTTGTGTGTTGTTCTGGTGTGGAAGTAGGAAGCTATAATATGTGGTCTAAAATTTGGTAGAGGTGGCGCAAATGGTTTGCACTTGACTACTAACTGAAAGGTTGGTGGTTCGAACCCACCCTGTGGTACCATGGAAAGTCTGGGTGATCTCCTTCTGTAAAGATTATAGCCAAGAAAACCTGACAGAGAAGTTCTACTCTGTAACACATGGGTTTGCCATGAGTTGGAATTGATTAGATGGCAGTGGGTTTGGGTTTTGTTTTTTGATTTACAATTCATTGTAACTAGTATTTCTGAGGAATATTTTATCAATTGATAGTTTATTATCTTTATTAATTTTTGATTTTATGAACAACCCAGAACAGACAATAAAATTTCTCCTAGGATTTGAAAATAAAAATGCCCCCATTGACTGACAGAGACTAGAGAAGCCCTAAGAGTATGGCCCCTGGACACCCTTTCAGCTCAATAATGAGGCCACTCTTGAGGTTCACCCTTCAGCCAAAGATTGAACAGGTTCATGGAACAAAACAAGACTAAAGGGGCACACCAGCCCTGGGGCAGGGACTGGAAGGCAAGAGGGAACAGGAAAGCTGGTAATAGGGAGCCCAGGGCTGAGAAAGGAGAGTGTGGACATGCTGTGGGATTATTAACCAATGTCATATAACAACGTGTGTAGTAACTGTTTGATGAGAAACTAGTTCTGTAAACCTTTGTCTAAAGTACAGTAAAATAAAATAAAATGAACATATACCATAAAAAAATAAAATAAATGAACCCCCCCCCCCCACTGAGAAGTTTATCACCAATTCTTCAAGAACCAAATAAGGCTTTAATTTAAAATGGTTATTGTTCTGTTAATAAGTTTCTGAGGTTGAAACCATATCTTCTCATTACTTTATGGTCCTATAGACCCTAGAACAGTAAAGGCTGATATAAGCACTCAATAAAATATTTTTTACAGAAAATGGGATGGAAGTATACATAGGTATTACCATACAATTGCACTGATTAAAAGTAATTGATGTAAGAAGTAGAGTTGGCAAAAGTTGTGTGATAGCTATAACACTGACAAAAAAAAAAAAAAAAAGAGTCACTGCTGAGGCTACTTACGTACAACCAAAATGAGTTCCTTTGAGTGTTTGGGTGAATCAGGGTGAAGAACAAAGCAGTTCCCTGGACCCCTCTGTTACCTCAAGATTGGAACCATTCCCAAAGTCAGCTCTTCAAACAGGGATTGGACTGGACTATGCAATAGAAAATGATACTGGTCAGGAGTGAGCTTCTTGGCTCAAGTAGACACATGAGACTATGTGGGCAGCTCCTGGCTGGAGATGAGATTAGAAGGCAGAGGGGACAGGAGCTGGTTGAATGGACATGGGGAATACAGGGTGGAGAAGAGGACTGTGCTGTCACATTAGGGGGAGAGCAGCTAGGGCTACAGAGCGAGGTGTGTATAAGTTTCTGTGTGAGAGACTGACTTATTTGTAAGCTTTCACTTAAAGCACAATAAATAAAAAAATTTATTAAAAAAGAGGCACTGCTGAAGACTGTTAGCTGGATTGTTCAGATGGGAGGAGCACAGTGAGGGACTTTCCCTTCAGCCCATGGGTGATTGGAAGTGTTGTGGGTTCTTAACACAGGAAAATAAAATGATGGAATTGCAAAAAAAAATGAGTGACAGTCCTTCTGGTCTTTATTTCCTAGGATTACCTGGTGCTGCTACCCAGGGACTACTATGAAACACCCGCGCTACGGCAGCAGGTCACAGAACCATGTGCCTCTTCAGGACCAACCCAGGAGAAGTTAGTATGGGGGTAGAGAGAGCAGCCACAAAATGCCTGGTGTCCACTAAGTTAGGAATCTTTAGTGCAGGGAATTGTGATAGGCCTCAGATCACAACTGTAACATAATGCTCTAGATAATTATTTAATTGTGATTTTTCTTTGTGGCATAGACTGTCTTTTAACTAGAATTGCAAAGCACTTTGCACACGATAGCTGGCTTGAGAGTCACACCACCCTTGAGCCTGTGCAATGCCGATGCCTGCCCAAGTATGATGCGCCTGGTTGTGCATCTGGTGAGGAGAAGAGCTTGAAATAGAATCCAGCTCTGTGGACCTTTCCAGATAAAAAGTCACCACCAATTCCTACTGTAGGGACTTCATAAGAATTTGTTGAAGGAGTGATAAATGAATGAGTGAATGAATTGAATGAAGAAAAGTCCTTAGGATCCACTTAGACCCTCTATTTTATGTTCAGAGTTCTAACTATTGTATTTTTTGTGGTTGTATTGAAGTTGCCTGCTTTACCAACATTTGCCAGTGACCAGATTCCCCTGTGCCCTGGCTTGTGAAGCCAGACACTTCCTGCTGGATGGGGAGCTGAGACCCTTGGCAGCAATGCAGCCCACACCGGCACACCCCGTCATGGTGGACCTCAGTGGGAGAGAGGTGGGGCCACTTTTCAGTTACTGTAAAGCTGTCACGACCTCCTCGTCTGTGTCTGCTGAAAACACTTTGGCCAGAGTTGCTTCACAGATTTATTTGAACTAGTTCCTCTGAGGTATCAACTGAAGGTCGGCTGCGTTCTCTGACTTGGCTTATGGCTGGCCTGGGCACCACACTGAGCAGCTGAGGCTGTTCTTTGAGAGCACTGTCTAAACACGGCAGGGGGACGGGCAACCCCAGAGTCCTTTCCTTGTCATTGCCTGGACTTACAAAGGGGGCATCTGGCTGTACCCAGTGCAGGCCACAATCTCCCTTAAAAAGACAGATGAAACTGAGCCATTTCTAAAAGGCCTCCAAAAACACCTAGCTTACCTTAAAAGGGTACAACACTCACTTTGTATCCGCTGAATTCCTCGAGCTCAGAATCTAGAACTGTTGATCCCCAAGGCACATACATATGGCTTGCAGGGCAGGTTACCACAGGTCTTGGCATTGCTACCTTTGAGCCTCCTAACCAAATTTAGGACTATACTGATTTAAACTTTGAGTTATGAATACAGTATATCAGCAACAATAACAACACACAACGCAGCATTCCATAGACTCTGAAAAAAACTTCTTCCACTACATTTTCATCCCTTAACTTTCTGGAACAATCTCTGTTTTATATCCTTGAGGAAAATGGAGGATTGAATGTGTAGAATGAAAATATATGGTGGAATCAATTCTCACTGAACATTTAAATGTATACATTTTTGTAAACTACATTCCTGACATTTTGAGAGTAGCAGCTATAGGATTTTTAATGTAGTTCTTAAGTATAGTCTTCATTTCATTTTATAAGTTTCAAACTTTCATAAGTTTTTATTTTATAAAATAGTATATGCTTGTTGTAAATAATATATGCATAGAGAAAAACTAAATAATCTCTCTCATTCACTCTGCCCCTCGCTACTCATGCTATACACACACACACACGTGTATATAGGTGTGGGTACGTACATACATACATATATATATATGTGGAGCCCTGGTGGCACAGTGGTTAAGCATCTGGTTGCTAACCAAAGGGTCTGCAGTTCGAAGCTACCAGCAGTTCCTCGGAAACCCTATGGGGCAATTTTACTCTATCCTCTAGGGTTGCTATGAGTTAGAATCGACTTGATGGCAATGACGATGGGAATACCTTGGAACATGTATATATGCACACAGTTGTTGTTGCCTTGTGCCATTGAGTTGATTCTGACCCCATGTATTACAGAGTAGGGTTTTCTTGGCTATAATCTTTGCAGAAGCAGATTGCCAAACGTTTTCTTCCATGGAGCTGCTGGGTGGATTTGAACAGCCAACCTTTGGGTTAGTAGCTGAGCACAAAGCATTTGCACCACCCAGAGACCTTTGCACATAGACATTCTCATATATATACGTGTGTGTGTATATGGGTGTACGTGTGTGTTCTCCAGACAACAGGGAGAAGTTAAGAAGGGCCAACCTCTAGGAAGTGATGATGAGTCTTCAGGAAGTTTCCTCATCTGTGATTTGTCTCAGAGCCACAATGATCAGCTATTGGGAAGGGCCAACTTTTAGATGATGCACAAAGTGAAGATCTGCGCTGTCCAGTATTATTTAGCAGTCCTTTTTACTGCTTTATCTGAATGCTTGTAAACCATGCTGTTCAATACTGTAGCTACTAGTTCCATATGGCTATGTAAGTATAAATTAATTAAACCTAAATAAAGTTAAAAATTCAGTTCCTCAGTTGCACTAGCCATACTTCAAGTGCTTAGTAATCGCATATGGCTCGTGGCCATCCTATGGGACAGTGCAGATTATAGAGTGTTTCCATCATTGCAGAAAGTTTTAATGCACAGTGCTATTATATACCATTGTGCTAAAATTCACAGACTAATAAGAGTTCACAGAGACCTTAGAAATCATCTCATTTTCCTTCCTGTGAGCTAATCCTTTCTGCAGTCTACTTGTTAGGTGTTCATTTAGCCCCTGTTGAATACCTAAATTGATGAGGAGCTCGTTTCTTTCAGAGGTGGCCTGTTCCATTTTTTTTAAATAAATTGTAATTATTAGAAAGTCTTTTTTATATTAAGCCAGAACCTGGTTCATTATCATATCTAACTTTCTGATATCATAAGGCCACTTGGAATTCAAAAAAAAACAAAAAACCTGTTGCCACCGAGTCGATTTCCACTCATAGCAACCCTATAGGAGAGAGTAGAACTGTCCCATAGGGTTTCCAAGGAGTAGCTGGTGGATTTGAACTGCTGACCTTTCGGTTAGCAGCTGTAGCTCTTAACGACCATGCCACCAGGGCCCCAGGCCACCTGGAGCAATGCAAAATAATCCTTCATCTATTTTGGAAATTATGTATAGTGTGGTAGTTAAGAAGATGGCTCCAGAGTGAAACTGCCTGGCTTCATGTCTTAGATTCCTTCTAACTTACTAGCTATTAATGGGTAACTATTTTTTTTTTATTAACTAGCTGTGCAATTTTCCTGGGCCTCATTTTAACTAGCATACAAATTTCCTTACTTCTATCTGATTGAAATAGTTTTCTACATCCGCCCCCGCTCCCCGTCCGCCTGCTTATTTGGTACGTATAGATGGTTTTCTGGTGTTTTAGTGATTGCCCTTAATGGTTCAGCATATGTTCTTAATTATAAATTTTCCTAACAAAGTCTAAAATTATTCAGCAATTAGTTCTCTTCCTGAATATTTCACAGATATGCTTATGTACCCATTGTAAACCAACCCCCAACTTGTTATTGTTGCCTGGAATTTTATTTTTATCTTCCCTCTAACTTTGAGTCAGATGTAAATTTCCTTTCAGTCCCAAATACATCACATGTTCTTTCTTCCTTTCATCCTCCCTTTTTTCCTTCCTCCTTTTCCCCTTCCCTCCTTCCGTTCTCATTTCTTTCTCTCACTTTTTATATCTGTTTGTCTCTTTTTGCTGCTTTCTGGACAAATTCCTCAAGACTGTCTTCTAATATATGAATTTCCTATTTAACCATTTCCAATTTAGAATTTATCCAGCCTGTCGATTCAATTTAATTTATGATTTTTATTTCAAAGATTTTTAGTTGGCTCTTTTTCATATTCACTTTTTATGGTTTCTTTTCTACTACTTTTTATTTCATAGCTGCATGTAGTTTTTAAAGGGATGTTACTCTTTCATTTATCCTTTTGAGTATCCTAAAATCCTTGGAACCAGTTGTGTTTCAGAATATAGAATTTTTGAGATTTTAGATATATAAAATGATACATATCATCCCCAGTAGGATCCAAGGCAACACCTTGTAACTAAACAGGTTAATATTTCTCCAGTGAAAAGTATGAATAGACACACCAAGTCAGATACATAAAGACTACATATATGATCTTACGTTAGTTCAGGTCAGATTTTGCCACCAAATGATGACTGGTTTGGTTAGGTTAGGCTCGGTTTTGCCACAAAACAAGTTACAAAAAAGATTTCTTTTACAGAGTTTGGGGATTTCATATTATGTACCAGTATACTTATGTTAAAGGAACCTTGGTGATACGGTAGTTAAGTGCTCAGCTGCTAACTGAAAGGTCTGTTGTTTGAACCCATCAGCCACCGCAAGGGAGGAAGATGTGGCTATCTGCTTCCACAAAGATTACAGCCTTGGAAACCCTATGGGGCAGTTCTACTGTGTCCTATAGGATCACTATGAGTTGGAATTGACTCGACAAGAATGAGCCTGGTTTTTGGTTTTGGTTTATACTTAAAGTCTTTGTCAGACTATTCCATAAAATTCATTTCATCTAAAGTGAACTCATTTCTGGTTGATGATTTTTTTTTTTTTATGTGTTTTGGAATTTTGTATGCAGGCTTATAGGCTTATTTTGAATGAGAGGTTTTTATTCTTTCTTTCTCCATACCAACCCAGCCCAGCAGTTTTACAGTATCTTTCCCAGTCCGCTAGTCCCTTAGTCCACTGCCAGGTATTACAGTGTGCCTCCTTTATTGTGAGACTGGGGACAGCACAGTTTTAGACACTGAGTCACTGGGTGGCTTGGCTCAGTTCTTGGTCATGATCTTTGGTTCCTTAATTCCTTAGCTTCTTATAAAGCCGTAATAGGTGGAAGATTAGCAGCAATTTTTTTTTTTTCCCCCAGCTTCTTTTCATGATTTGAAGGAACCCCCGTCCTTGGCTTGAAGCAATGAGCCTGGATCTGGTGACGTCTTATGTGGAGAACTTTTAATTCTCTTTCCTCTGCAGGAGTTGAACTGTTGGCCAAAACAGCCTGCTTCTAGACCTGGAGAACAACAGACCTGCAACTTCAGCCCCAGTGCCATTTCAGATTTTTCTTGTGTTTATGCTCCTTCACCTGTTTACTTTTGATCCCAAATATATCTTTTTTTTTTTTTTTTTTTTAACATTTTAGCCATATTGCTATCTCTTGGAGCAGAAGAGGTATATAAGAAATGTGAATTTGCTGTGCCATCTGAACTGGAAGTCATCCCTCATCTTTTAAACATGCTAAATTCTATCCTATTTTTATTAAAACCCTTCTTGTGCCTCCCACAAACCTTCAACCACTGCTGCATAACTCTTCTATTTACAACCAAACTTCTCTAAAGAATTGTATATGCTCACTGTTTCTAATCTTCACCTCCCACTCAAGCCTCGGCCCACTCCAGTCTGGCTCCTACCTCCTACTCCATTAAAATTGTTTTTGCCAAGGTTTTCAGTGATGTAATTGTTGCTAAATTCAATGGATATTTTTTAGTCCCCTTCTATTTAACTTCTCAGCGGCTTTCAACACTTGTTGAGCATACCCTCTGGTTTAGAACAGTCTTTTCCCTTGTCTTCCATAATTTAAAAGTGGTCTAGTTCTTTTCCTGCCTCTCTAGCTGCTTCCTCAAAGTATCAGTTGCAGCTCATCCTCTTCTGTCTCGCCATTAAATGTTAATTTGTTGAGGCTTAGGCCTAGGTCTCCTCTTATTACTCTATATTCTCTTCCTAAGCAATCTCATTTGTGCCCATTGCTGCAGATACCAACTACACCCAGGTAACTACCAAATTGGTATGTCCAGTCATACCTCTCCTTTTATATACAGAGCAGTATGTCCAACTTCTTGATGTTACTTCTTGAATGTCTCAAAGGGATCTCAAATTTCAAATGATACGCTTTTTTAAAATTGCACTTTAGATGAAGGTTTACAGAGCAAATTAATTTCTCATTAGATAATTAATACACATATTGTTTTGTGACATTGGTTGACAACCCCACAGCATGTCAACACTCTCCCCTTCTCGACCTTGGATTCCCCATTACCAGCTTTCCTGTCCCCTCCTGCCTTCTCGTCGTCCTTGCCCCTGGGCTGGTGCGCTCGTTTAGTCTCATTTTCTTTTATGGGCCTGTTTAATCTTTGGGTGAAGGGTGAACCTCAGTACTCACTTAAAAGGGTGTCTCGGGGCTATACTCTTGGGGTTTCTGCAGTCTCTGTCAGGCCAGTAAGTCTGGTCTTTTTTTGTGAGTTAGAATTTTGTTCTGTATGTTTCTCCAGCTCTGTCTGGGACCCTCTATTGTGATCCCTGTCAGAGTAGTTGGTGGTAGCCAGGTACCATCTAGTTGTGCTGGACTCAGTCTGGTGGAGGCTGTGGTAGTTGTGGTTCATTAGTACTTCGGACTAATGTGTCCCTTGTGTCTTTGGTTTCCTTCATTCTTCCTTTCTCCAGATGTGGTGGGACCAGTTGAGTATCTTAGATGGCTACTCACAAGCTTTTAAGACCCCAGATGCTACTCACCAAAGTGGAATGTAGAACATTTTCTTTATAATCTGTGTTATGCCAATTGAGCTAGATGTCCCCTGAGACCATGGTCTCCAGCCCTCAGTCTGATAATTCGGTCCCTCGGGGAGTTTGCATGTATCTATGGAGCTTCCATGACCTTGCCTTGATCAAGTTGTCCTGACTTCCCCCGTATTGTGTACTGTCTTACCTTTCACCAAAGTTACCACTTATCTATTGTCTGGTTATTTTTTTCCCCTTTCCACCCCTCATCTCCCTTGTAACCGTGAAAGATTATTTCCTTCTGTGTGTAAACCTTTTCAAGAGTTTTTATAATAGTGGTCTCACACAGCATTTGCCCTTTGTGATTGACCTATTTCACTCAGCACAATGCCCTCCAGATTCATCCATGTTGTGAGATGTTTCACAGCTTCATCACTGTTCTTTATAGTTGTGTGGTATTCCAATGTGTGTATGTACAATAATTGTTTATCTATTCATTTGTGAATGGCCACTTAGGTTGTTTCCATCTTTTTGCTATTGTGAATGATGCTGCAATGAACATGGATGTGCATATGTCCATTCGTGTGACGGCTCTTATTTCTCTAGAATATATTCCTAGGAGTGGGATTGCTGGATCATATGGTATTTCTATTTCTAGCTTTTTAAGGAAGCGCCATATTGTTTTCCAAAATGGTTTTTCCATTTTCCGTTCCCACTGGCAGTGCATAAGAGTTCCAAGCTCCTCACAGCCTCTCTAACACGTTATTTTCTTTTTTTTGATTTGTTCCAGTAATACTGGGGGTGAGATGGTATCTCACTGTAGTTCTGATTTGCATTTCTCTAATGGCTAGTGATCACAAGCATTTCCTCTTGTATCTGTTAGCCACCTGAGTGTCTTTTTTGGTAAAGAGTCTATTCCTATCTTTTGCCCATTTTTTAATTGGATTATTTGTCTTTTTGTTGTCGAGGTGTTGGATTTTCCTGTAGTTGAATGGTACACTACTGTTCCTGACTTAAGTAAATTGTAGCACCATTCATCTAACTGCATAAGCCAGAATTCTTAGAGTCATTCATGATTTCTCCCATTCCACAACCCCCAACCAAAACCAATCCATCCTCAAGTTTTAATTAGAGCTTTTTTTTAAAATAATATTTTATTGTGACATTAGTTACATTTTTAATATGTATTTTTACATGTGTCAACATTCTCTTTAATTGTGTCTGGTTGTTACATTTTCAGTACTCTAGTTTCCCTGCCCTCTCCCAAACATTTTGTGAATCCTTCACTTCTCTCTGTGATCCCTCTCCCTTGTCTAATACTTCAGCATCTTTCATCAAGACCTCTGCAGTAGCCTCCTCATTGACTCACCCACATCCACTCTTGCCCACTGCATCTCCTATCTCATTCTCCACACTACAGCTGGCATGCTTATTTTGAGAGAAATAACTGATCATCACTGCCCTGCTCCCCCCACCCCCACCCCCCACACAATTAAAACACTGCAATAATATCTCAGTGCTCTTAGGGTGTACAGCAAAATTTTTAACATGGCCTATACAGCTGCCCCTCCTATGTTCCATTTTAAGTCATACCTCCTCTTGTTCTGTGTTGTTCTACCCCTTGGGCTTACTTTCAGTCTCTCAGACTTACCGTGTGCCCTCCTACTGCAGGCTGTTCCCTCTGTCTGAATGCTTTTCCCTCCTCTGGTGGTCTAGTTATATGCTGCTTTTCCTCCAGCGCTGAACTAAGTTGTTGCTTCTTCAAGGAAGCTTTCCACTCCCTCCCGCTTCTTTCTGATGAGCTCAGGCTCCTCCTTACAAGTTTCCATAGTGCATCTTTGGAGCATTTATTACACTTGTAATTTTGCGAAGTATTTGCCTCATTATCTAATTGTTTGATTAAAGTCTGTCTTGAGGGCAGAGACCGTGTCTGCAATATTTACCATTGTACGTCCTTGCTTTCTGGTGGATTGGTATACCAAAGCCGAAAAAGCCAAACCAGTTGTTGTCGAGTCAGTTCTGACTCATGGCAACCGCAAGTGTGTCAGAGGAGAACTGCTGTGTGTCTCCTAAAATACTACTGAAGGTGAGAGCAGTTCTTCTACAACATTGGAAATGTCTGTTCAGGTTGACATTGGTTCTATTAAAATTCCTTTTTTAAAAGACAAGTAACTGATAACAACAGCAAACAGTAAAGTTCTTGTATGCCATCTTTTATGTCTTTTATCTGAGTTTCTCAAAACTTGCAAACTTTCATCATCAAATATATTTAAAACCCTTCTACCAAGTATTCCAAAAATCAATCTGTAGGACTCAGAGTGGGAAGAGTAATAGAAATTTATCAAAGAGTGATATAATAGAACTGGCAGCCAATAATAACTTCTGGGAGAAAACCCAATCAGTCATGGACCTGGGTGTGATTTGTGATGGGGTGAAGACTGATGAGCCCTTGTTTGGAGGTGCCCAGGGGAGAAATGCTAGTAAGAACGTCTCCATGTGGAGCAGTGTCAGGGCCATATTTCACTTTATAACACAGAGTGAAAAAGCAGTGTGGAAAATCCACACATTTTCCCTGAGGGAAGTCTATTATTTAAGTGATAGGAAAATTACCATGGAAAATAGCAGTTGTGTGGTTCAGAGCTGTGCAGAAGGAAGAGTACATATGACTTTCTGAAGGCAAGGGGTAGGAAGATGACTTTAATTAATTTGTGGTAAAGCAGGAGCTGAGCCTGAGCTCACAGGATGAAGTAGGTTGAACTGCTAAGGATTGTAGATCTGATGTCGGCTCAGGCGTTAAATGTGCGCACATGCTTGACCAGGATTTCCACTTCTAGGATTCTAGCTCACAGGAATACCAGCCTACGAATATATATAAGGGTGACCAAGGAGTGCCTGGGTGGTACAAATAGTTAAGCACTGGACTACTAACCAAAAGGTTGGAGGTTCGAATCCAGCCAGAGGCACCTCGGAAAAAAGCCTTGATGATCTACTTCTGAAAGATCGCAGCCACTGAGAATCCTATAGGAAACAGTTCTACTGTGATACATATGGGGTCGCCATGAATTGAGACCAACTCAACAGCTACTGCTTTTTTGGTTATGTTGCATTATATGTTGTAGGGAAAATTAGAGCCCACTTAAGTGTCCATCAAATAAGGGGCTAATTAAATAAATAAATAATTTTCCATTTATACTACGGAATACTAGGCAGCCACTGGAAAAATAAAGTATTTCTACATGTCCGATATAGGCACATGAAATACTGTTGGGTAAAAAGCAAATTGTGGCAAAAAGCAATGATCACGTTTGCAATAGCCACTGTTCGAATAGTACTTATTGTGTGCCAAATACAGTTGTAAAAGCTGTGCATGTGTTAGTTCATTAAATCCTCAGAACAGTCTTAAGAGGTGGGTACTACTGTTCTCATATTACACAGGAGGATACTGAGGAATATATAGATGTTCAGTGACTTGCTCAAGGTCACACAGCTGGAGGCAGTATGATTCCAATCCAAGCTCCCAATCAATTGTCTGTGTCAGGGGTTGGCACACTTTTTCTGTAAAGGGCCAGAGAGTAAATATGCTTGACTTTGCCAGTCATATGGTCTGTTGCAACTACTCAGCTCTGCTGTTAACTGTGCAAAAGCATCCCTACTTGCCTACTATGATCACAGTTTTAAAAAAAAATGTATGTGCTTGTGCGTATTCAGGCATAGGAAATGGTTTGGAAGCGTGAAAACCAGGCTGTTAACAGCCGTCATCGTGGGAGTGGGGGGTGTGTGCGTCATTTTTACATTATTTTCATCCATGTGTTTTAAAGTTTCTTTTCCTCTTACACCATCTCCTCCCCCCCCCCCCCCCCCGGCTTTAGTAAATCTTTTAGTTCAAGTTTTGGAGGGTCTTTTGCTTTTTTTTTTTTTTGCTTGAGAAACAGTAGTTAAGACATTCCTGGGGAGAAGGTGTAGAAGGCCCTATAAGTAGGATTGCCAGATTTAGAAAATAAAAATGCAGAATGCACCATTAAATTTGAATTCCAGATAAGCAATGAATAATTTAACAGAGTATTCTGTATTTTATCTGGCAATCATACTTCTAAGGCCATATTTCCTAGCATAATGGGATTTAAGAATATTTTCAGGATGCGGTCTCAACTCTGTTTACTCCATTGCCTATGTAAAGGTGTCCAGTGCACACTCGCCTGGATGATGGAGTATCCACATGCATTCTCTGACAGGTGGAGCTGTGGCTGCGGCTGCATGTCCCACAGGTGGGCCACTACGTGGTCGTGGTCGAGTATGCCACAGAAGTCGACCAGATGTCTGTGGTTGATGTGGACGTGAGGAGCCCCGGGTCTGTCACAGCAGGCCAGGTGAACGTCTACAGCTGCATGTACAGGTAATTGGTCCCACCCCAGGGGATTCATCTGCCTCTGAACCTTTAGGAACCCTGCCTTAGGAGCTTTGGTGTTTATTTGGAATGTTGGATTGGAAAGTTGTTTCCTTTTTGAAACCAGCAGGTGACTAATCATATGATCCAGCATCATCCCCAGTGAGGGCATTGGGTGAATGACATTTTTATTTTACCCCTGTCCCTCCTGGGTGGTGGTAATGAACTCAGTGCTTTCAGTCCAAGTCTGTGTGCAATGCATGGGGGCATTGCATAAGGAAAAGACTCGTTCACAATAATGCTAGAAGGTGTACACTTGTCTTCATGTACAGGCAACATGCTCTTCAGAACTGAGAATAATGAAAGTTTGATGAAAAAATATTGCATCAAAGGATTTTAAAATTTGTCTGGATGAAGCTCGTCTCTTCCGGGAACTCTGACTGACAAGGGTTAATTAAAAATTGGTGTTTTTTGCATAATATTTTAAGATATTTGTAGATGTTCAGAACATGCTTTAATTAAAGAATCACTGCAAGGAGTGTTTTCACATGAAATTAATTGTACAGTTAAGTGGCACAGGAAGGCAGAGTTCCTCGAAAGAGTAGATGGAGAACTGCAGAGAGCCTTAGCGCCCCTCCAAAAAGTAGCTGTGAAAGCCCGTTCTCCGTGGTGATGATAAAGAAGCCAAGGAATGTAATTGCATTGGGATTTTTAATAGGGCACTGTGTGGACCCAAAAGAGTTCCCAGAATGTTCTGTCATTATCTGGAAATATTAGTTGAATCAAAAAGCGGCATCAGCAACCACCGAAATGTCCTCCCAGATGGGTCGGCCACTGTGCCACCTGAGGCCTGGGGACTGTTGGCCATAGGTTGGGGCAGGCGTCTCACTGTTTCTGCCTGGGCTTCTCCAAACAGGTTATGTCAAAGGTCACCTTTCAGCCCAACCCACAACACTGTACACATTCCAGGTCACATGACTTGGTCCTTATTCTGTAGGATGGAAAGTAGGTGTGTGTGACTAAGGGCTCCCTGGATCATCTGAAAGGAGGCTTCAAGGTCTTTGTTGAGAAGAGGAGTGATCTCAAACCCCAAAAAAGAAAGGATATCCTTTCAGCGCAAGCTTTGTTTCATGACCTTTGTCTGAATGGAGTTGTTGGGGAGAACTGCCTGAGGTTTTGCAGTTCATTTTGTCTCTGCACGTGACACCACCAAACTTCTCCTTTAGCAGTCTCTGTCGTTAGAAGGCCAAGACAGTATTTTATCAGTTGAGGAATCACATCTATTGTATTTGACCCCACTCCTCCCAGGAAAGCCCCACCATGTTTTTTACCACTTGGCTAAAATATTTCCTTTTTCTTTATGTTGCCTGCCATGTGGAACAGTGAAAATAAACAGGTGATAAGTATTTGGAGTTCAAAAATATGGTGCAGTTGGAAAATACTTGTCCCATAAAAACCCATTCCAAGTGAGAGGCCCTTTCAACATTGCATCATCTGTTGCTGAGGTTTGAGCCTTTTTCAGAATTTCTGAAGTGAGTTCTAACTCTGTCGTCAAAAAGCAATATCCCAGCTGAATAGCTGTGATGTTAATAGGAATACCACTTTTTAAAACAGTGCTGTGATGAATCAAACCTACTCCCCGTAGGAGAGGTGATTATTAATAATTAGATATCAAGTT
Organism: Elephas maximus indicus; assembly: GCF_024166365.1. NCBI lineage: Eukaryota > Metazoa > Chordata > Mammalia > Proboscidea > Elephantidae > Elephas > Elephas maximus. Next base: position 30,018,734 of record NC_064829.1, read on the forward strand.
ATTACTGTTAGTCTATTTCTTAGTGAGAATTTAATATATAATAAATATAAAACTAAATCTAAGGGAATCATTTAATATATTTAACTTCCAAAATTATGCTTGAATCCAAAAAGAGTGTGTTTTAATCAACACACAGACACACACACATTAAAGGGAAAAGGAAATGCCTATCCAATTTCCAATATATGCCATAAACTTCTTGGCTTTTTATATACTTTATCTGACTTAATCCTTACAAAAAAGTCATTGCATAAATTATTTCAAATATTTACCAGAGATAGTCATTTTATTTTAATATGTTACTAGTTCCAAATGGTATTTATAGATAGAAAAGTAGTCTATAGAGTATAATGCCAGAAATATTACTCAATAAATACTTTTATAAGTTTTACTGTTAGAGTTTTAGTCTTCAGTTCAAAACTCTGGCTTTTTAAATACTCCTGAATCCTGTATTTTACTTGATGGCCTGTCGTTGTTAGGTGCCATCAAGTGGGTTCCGATTCATAGCGACCCTGCGTGCAACAGAACGAAACACTGCTCAATCCTGCACTATCCTCATAATCATTGTTATGTTTGAGTTAGATGTTTCAGCCATCTCACCGAGGGTCTTTGAGTTTGTTGTGTCAGCCCCTCTCATTGAGGGTCTTCCTCTTTTTTGGTGACCCTCCACTTTACTCAGCATGATGTCCTTCTGCAGGGACTGGTCCCTCCTGATATCAGGAGAAGTATATGAGAAGAAGTCTCGCCATCCTTGCTTCTAAGGAGCATTCTGAGAAAATACTACTGGTAGGAATAAGGAAGGCAGAATGAGGAGAAACAGAGTGATTTAAAAGGCAAAATCTGGGTTTTTCACGATGTTGTCTAAGACCAGCCATACTTACCGACTTGGTGTGAGATGGTCGTTGTGAGGCTCATGGATAACTTTACTTGCAAACTGTACCAAGAATATTGATAAATTTCACAGAAGGCTGTGTCTTACAGATCAGCCATTACTGACCCTGGGGCTCTCCCCCAACCCCTCTGACTAAACCGAGTATTCCTCAAAACCATGGGGCCTGTAGCCCTGAAAGATGTAGCACTGGCTGTGGTTGGAAGGCTCTTTTCTCCATAGAGATTGTGGGGTTGTAACCCTCTTAAGGCAACCCTGGTGGTGTAGTGGTTAAGAGCTACAGCTGCTAACCAAAAGGGTCAGCAGTTCGAATCTACCAGGTGCTCTTCGGAAACACTATGGGGCAGTTCTACCTCTGTCCTATAGGATTGCTATGAGTTGGAATCTACTGATAGCGATAGTTTTTTTTTTTTTTTTTTTTTTTCCCCAACCCTTTTAAGGGAGCCCTGATGGCACAGTGATTAAGAACTTGGCTGCTAACCAAAAGGTTGACAGTTTGAATACACCAGCAGCAACTTGGAAACCCTATGGGGCAGTTCTACTCTGTCCTATAGGGTCACTATGATTTGTAATCAATTCAGTGGCAACAAGTCTGTCCCTCTTAAGGAGCCCCTGGGTGCTACAAATGGTGAACATGCTCTGCTGCTAACTGAAGGTTGTAAGTTCAAGTCTACCCAGAGGCATCTTGGAGGAAAATCCTGGTGATCTACTTCTGAAAAATCAGCTGTTGAAAACCCTGTGGAACACTGTTCTACTCTGACACGCCATGAGTAGGGGTTGAATGGTTGAATGGACAGCAACTGGTTTTTATCTATCTTAAACTCTTTGTGCAGGAAAATTCACTGTACATTCAGTTATTTATAAGAGAAGGTGAGGGCAATCAGGCACCATACAAAGAGGTACAAAATGAGGGAGACTCTTGGAGTCAGGCTTAACACCTTCTGTTCCCTCCCCAGCACCCTCTGCCGGAGTGCTGTGATTGACCACACACACCGCATTGCTGTGTATGAGCTACTGGCGGATGTGGACATTCAGCTCAAGGCGCATGTGGCCCGATTCCTTCTGGTATGTTTCCATTTTGCTCATTGAATTTTAGAATAATTTTGTTGATATCTATGTTTTTTCAAAGCTTATTAAAATTTTGGCTGGGATTGCATTAAATCTGTAAGATTAACCTGTGAAGAATTGCCAGTTTAATAATGTTTATTCTTCCCATCTAGAAATTTGACTTACGTCTTTGAGACCTTTTATATCGTCCAATGAAGTTTAGCTACCCAGTTTGAATATATCTCATGAAACCCCATTTCATTAATTTTTATTTGCTCTTGCTATTACAGATGAAATATCTTTCGTCGTATTTCCTGTTTCATTATTACTGCAGATGTATAGAAATGCCACAGTTATGTTTATTTTCTTTCCCATTTTGCTATTTTATTATCTCTATTAGCTTTTTGGCAAATTCCTTTAGAATTTTAAAATATTAAAGTTTATGATCACCCAGTATATTTTTTCTTTCAAACTGTTGTTACTCTGTTTCAGAAAGAGTGTGATTCACCATCGGGTCCACAATATTTGGATCCTGATAGAATAGGAGAAAAATATAGAGCAGAACCTCAAATTCTTAAAAAATTCAGACTTAATGACTGGTTGAAACTGGAGGACTCCCCAAAACTGTTGCGCTGAGATACTCTTTAAACCTTGAACGAAAGCTAGCACCTTGGGGTCACATTTTAGCTAATTAACAGATTGGCTCACAAAATAAAGAATACCACCCAAGAGTATGGCACTCCTTTAAAAAATCATCTACATGAGACCAAATAGTCAACAATTAAAACACAAATGAGAAGGTAAGAGCAGGAAAACTAGATTAATGCAAGTGCAACAACCAGAATGGAAATAATGAGAATGTTCACACATTGTGAAGAATGTAACCAATGTCACCGAACAATTTGTGTAGGAATTGGTAGATGGGAACCTAAACTGCTGTGTTTTAAACCTTTACTGAAAGCACAACAAAATATTAGTTAAAAAGAAAAAGCATGATTTAGTACATTAGATACGTACTACTATAGAGTTCCAGTGACAGGTTTGGCAGATTAAATAACCTTCATGCCCACCCTTTTAATGGCATGACTTGAATATTGAGAATTATGATAACAGACGTAGTGGCATCTGGGCTAGGAAGAGGTGGCCAGATTTACAATAAATAACTCAGGGAACATAAGATTATCTAAGCATGAAACAACTTCCTGTTACTGCTAATATTAAGCATGTATCACACCCTGGGAAATGCCAGGCCAGCTTGTTCTAATGTGTTTAAAATATTTGTGGCTGACAATATTAAAAATTTTGAGCTTGCTCTTGAGAGGCATCTAGAATTCAGTGTTGTTTCCTTTTTTAAAAATTATTGTAAAATACTGAGGTTTTCTTTTTAAGCATAATAACCCACATGAATCTTAACCTCTTTGTCTTTGGCAGTTACAATGGGGGTGATTCTTCAGCTTTTAAGCATAGGTTTGCCCTCTTTGAAATAGTCCAATGTCATTCAGTGGCTCATCTGACTAGAATAAAAGCTTCGTTAGGGCAGGTGCATTGTCCATTTTGGTCTTGAAGGATCCTTTGATCTTGGTGCTCAATAAAATTTTTGTCATTACTGAATAAGCTTTGTGATCAAGCTGGTAGTACAGTTTTGATTTAAAATAAAATATATTGATAAATTAGAAACTCTGGTGGTGTAGTGGTTAAGAGCTACGGCTGCTAACCAAAAGGTCTGCAGTTCAAATCCACCAGGTGCTCCTTGGAAACTCTATGGGGCAGTTTTACTCTGTCCTATTTTTTTTTTTTTTATAGGGTAGCTATGAGTCAGAATTGACTCAACGGCAACATTTTTTTTTTAATTTTATATTGATAAATTAATGACTGAGTTTCTCATGTGACTCAAAAACTACTTCTAGAGACGGTTCCTTGAGCGATGTTCATGTGTGCCTGATATTCGAATTGCCCTTTATTAAAACGATCATTTCTCACAGAAGCAGCTCTGTCTCTGAGTCGCAGGCTCCCTGCTACCTATCACACACCCCTGCCCCCGCCGTGCTGGCCCAGGGCAGAAGAGGAAAGTCACTGAACAGACTTGTTTCAGAAAAAAAACTCCCCTGTAATTTTGTTCTCTGGTTTCTATAGTTACTCCAAAAGCAATGTGGTCAGTGTCCTGTGTAAAAGTAGAAAGGATTTGTTGTACATAATGATGCCAGTTTTTAGTGTTTTAAAATAACAATTGCAATTCACTTGGATGAAGCCTTTACTTAACGGCGTCTTTAAAATAGTGCGTTTGACCGTACCATTGGTTTTGTTGATCACTGCGATGAACCTTTTTGCATTGTATTTGCTCAACAGCATCAGATTTGTATCATACCAGTTGAAGAATTCTCCACTGAATATGTGAGACCTCAAGTCCACTGCATTGCCAGTTATGGGCAATTTTTTAGTCAAAGGTGATGTGCTCCCTTCCTTTCTCCTTAATTTATGCCCTGAGTAATACTGTAATGCCTGTAAGGCTGAAACTTCATACTTAACTGTAGAATGATCACAGGCCAAGGCGCTAACGGCTTGTGATGGACAAAAATTAAGCTACATCATTAACCTTGGCGGCCTTTCCAGAATTCCATAAACATCAGGAAGCTGACACAAGAGTGAAATGGTTGAGCCTAGCCCTGGAGGATAGTTAGCCTGAGTTCTATTTTGAGCCTACACAAAGACTCAGCTGGTACAATCCTTTAATCTCTGTGTCTGAGGCTATTTATTGACTTGAAAAACCATGAAAATAATGACCTACCTCACAATTATGAGAATTAACTAACCAATGCTCATGGAAGTTATGGTAGGATCGTTTTGATGTAGGTTTAAAAATCATTTACACGCATGGTCATGACACCTGGCTCACAGGGTTAGGCTATAGAAACAACAAAGACGATGCAAATCTCGCTGTGCTTTAAAGAAAGGAGGTGTATTCGTTCTTTGTTTTTATACAGTTTTGTGTCAGCATTTATGTTTAGAGGTTTCATTGCATTTATCTCATTTAACAATTAATTTTAGTTCTGGAAAGGCAAGTTTCAATAAATTTCAGTCTAGCCCATTTGACTTCAGAATTAAGATTTTCAGTTTTAAATAGTTGTATTGAGCAAGTGGCTGGAATATATTTGTTCAAATGACTGCTCTGAGTATCATGATGTAAAGATCTCCAAGTACTGTGGCTTCCCCAGGACTGGATCCTTTTGATGCTCACACTGTCTGTGCTCAAAGACTGCAGCTTTTTATTTTGTTTTGTTTTTTAATGAGATTTTAAAATCTTCTGTGTTGCAGTGCCACCTGTGTCTCCCAGGCCTATGAAACTCCTCCTACAGCATTAAGTTTGGATGCCCTGAATGGTGGGCCTTCATCTTCTGCTCACCTTGTTTCTGGAATCACCTTGAAGGCACCACAGGTAGGACTCCCCTGGAGAGTGTTCTTTCTACACCAGAGCTTCTCAAAGTGTGGTTCCCAGACCAGCAACACCTGCGTCACTTAGGAATTTGTTACAAATGCAAATTCTCAGGCCCCATCCCAGATCTACTGAGTTAGATACTCTGGGGGGTGGGACCAGGAATCTGTGTTTCAACAAGCCTTCCAGGTAAATCTGATGCCTCTAAAGTTTGAGGACCTCTGCTCTTACTTGTGGAAACTTCCAGAAATGCAGACACCTGTTAGTCCTGCCTGTAACCACCGTGGCCTTTCTTTCTCTCTTTCTCTCCCGGGTCTCTGCCCATGCAGTTATTTGGAAGTTTTCCACAGCCTGTCTTGTAATACCTCGTATTTTCATGGGCTACTGCTGTTTAACTTCGTCGAGTTTATTTGTTACCTTCCTGTGTTGCACTGTGAGCACTTTTATAATGGCTGCTGTAACTAACAGTTTTCGTTTTCAGCCCCATGCACTTAGCACTGTGCCTTGCAAGTAGGAAATTAATTAATTAATTAATCAGTATTTATTGGTTAATCATCTAGAGCAACAAGGTAAAGTGTAATAACATAAAGCTCTTTTGTTGTTCACTGTAAACTACAAAATCTCAGGACTTTTTTTCTTTCTGTGTTATGGAATGTGCTTCGTGTTTGTTCTGATGTCCTTGTAATTCTAACAATTGCTCATACCAATTCGTATTGCATCTAGTTTGGAAATTAACAGGATCTGAGAGATAAAATATTGTTGGATCCCACATGGGAAAGGCAGCTTAGGGACATGGATTGAAATTGAGACCATAAGAGCTCTAGTCTTGGTTTTGTTATGAAACTAGTATATGACATATGGCAAGTTGCTTACCCTCCCTAAATGGCAGTTCTCATCTGAAAGAGGACACAATTGTATTATATTAGATGACCACTCATTTTCATTGGTTATTGTTTTGTTTTTTGACCTCTGAATATTATATGATTCTAATGATTTGTAGCTCTTCATTTGAGGTTGTTTATTTTTGTTTTCTTACTTTTCTTCCCTCTTAGAACCAGGTGACCCTGAGAGGGCACGTGCCACACCTGGGCCGATATGTCTTTGTCATCCATTTTTATCAACCAGTGTACCCCACATTCCCAGCACAGGTGTTTGTGGATGGAGCGCAGCAGTGGTCAGGTGAGCTGCTGTGAGGGGGCCGTGCTGGCTGCCAGCCTCGAGCCATCCCTGCCGTAGCAGGACTTGAAATTTTCTCTCTCTGTCCAGGTTCCTTTCATGCCTCTTTTTGCCCCCATGTGCTTGGCTGCCAAGACCAAGTCATCTCCAGAGACCAGGTTGCATTTGACATCTTAGAGCCTGAGATTGCCGTGACTGTGAAGGTTCCAGATGGAAAGTCGTTAGTATTGGTGCGTTCCACTCATTCCTCAGCTTGCTCTTCACATGGCTGCCTTGGTCAGCAGTTCTGCGTGTTTATTTGGCTCATGGAAATAATTCCTCCAAGAAGCTGAAGTCATATTTATAGAAAAATGTTTAAATTTTATAGGTATCTTTTACAAAAATAAAAAGTGTGTGATGATTAAAATCAAGGGGAATAGGAATAATAGAGAAATGAACAGGAAGAAAAAACCTACTTGAAAGCAGCTCTGGAAAGTGGGCATCTCAACTTCCCATCAGCCCCTCCTGTCTCCTCATCTAACTGACCTCTCTCTGAACCTTTCAACACTCTTTTCTCTTTGAAACTTTCTTCTTTTGGTTTCCATACACTGCATTCTCTGGATTTTCTCCCACTTTCTCTAGTGTTCCTTCAGTAATTTCTCTTTTCCCCTTGTCCCTGTTTGTTGGCGTTCCCTCAGATTCAAATGCCGAGCCCCTTGTCCTATGTCATCTCTCTTTGGACAACATCCTCTGCTCCCGTTGATTCTATTCTGTCCTCCATTGAATGACAACCACATCCATAAATTTATCTCCAGTCTTCCTGAACTCCAGGCCCAATATGTGACCATCCGCATAGCCATATAGCTCACAGTTCCTCCAACCTAGCCTGTTCTTATGCAGCCAGGGTGTCCCCTACCTTGTTCATCATCTGGTTGATGGAAACATGTTCATGCAGTGGCCAGAGTCACCAGTGAAGCCCCTTCTTCTCCCTGTTCCTCTCCATGGCCAGTCCTGTCTCCTGAACACATCCATTCAGTTCTAGTCCCATTGCTCTGGTCAGACTATCTTTTCTCTTGTTTAGACTGGTCCAGGCCCTCCTGCTTGGTCTCCCTCCCTCTGTTCCATTCTCTGCACAGTTACCTACCTGGCCAAAGCAGATCTGATCATGCCATTCTGCTTGACTGCCTTCCCTGGCTCCTCAGCACTTACAGGGTACAGGACACACATACACATGCTTTGCTCTGGCTTCCAGGGCCCTCACAAACTACTCCTAATTCATCCTTTATTCACCTTTCCCACCATCTCCCTCTTCGATGCCCCACCCCAACCACCCCAATCTCTGGACTTACTAGCCCATTCCCAAGCCCCCAGATAATGCCATTTCCTTTCATACCACTAGGCTTTCTCACGCTGTCCCTCTGTCTAGAATTTCCTGCCCAATTCTCTACCTGAAGAGACCTACTGACCCAGCTCTGAAGTAATCAGTCTTCTCAGTCAAGCCATCGAGAGAGCCAGGAAACATTGTCCTGCCCTGCTCTGTGGCCCTCTGGTGTCACGTTAACACCTTCTTCACTCTCTAAAGGTGTCATCTTCCTAGGGATTAGGGGCCTTACTTTACTCATTTTGTATCCCCCGTGCCTAGAATGTTGCCTGGTACATGATGCTTGGCAAATGTTGATTGAACTGAATAACCCGAAAGTAATAGATAAGAGCTCTAAATCAGTGAGCAGTTGACAAAGAGGTTTGAAATTTCCTGCAGCATTCGTTATTGGCACAGTCTGATGTACACAGGTACGGAGAACCCAGGGATACTTGGAAGACCTGGGGCTACAGTTACTTATGATAAAGTCCTAGGTATGATGCAAACTTCAGAAAACAAGCACCAGAACAAACCTAAGACCTATGCAAGCATTTCTTAGGTTCTCCATTGGTCTTGCCACTTTGTTTACTCATAAAAATACGTAATGTAAATGCTCAGGGACCCAGAGTTGTCCCATAAATGAATGAAAGGGTCCCTTGTCCCAGCCCAGCACTCAAGGCTGCTGCTTCTCCGAGCAGGTACCCTAAGGGGTCTGTCCTGGCCTTCATTGTTTTGTTCATGGAGACATGGCTTGAGCTTTCAAGACTGGTTTAGGTTTGTTCTCGTGATTCTTTTCTTTAAAAAAAAAAAAAATTTATTTCATTTTGTCTTGGGCTTAACAATAAAGAACATTGACCCTAGAGAAAAGAAACTATAATGAATATCCTTATGTGTGCCCTGTTGTTGGAAGTCCAAAGACACTCTGATGGGCTTCTTTTAGGTCCGTGTTCTGGTGGTACCCGAGGAGAATTACGACCCCCGAACACTACACAAGAAATTCATGAACAAGTCGTCCGAGTTTGTCAACAACTGTGGAGGAGACAGTTTTTATATTGAGTAAGTACCCCTCTGTGGAAGGCCCTAGAAGGCCTGGGGCACTGCTGCCTTTCCAGCCAGGACACCGTTGGGGGAGGGTGGCCCATGGACCTGTCTTATTTTGCCACTTGCAGGAGTGGCAGTCAGTCTGGGTGGGGGAGGAAATGCCCTTTCTCTGAACCGATCATCCTACAACTGCACCATGGTGTGCTGTCTGGGCAGGATTACACTCCCAGCGTTGAGCTCAGCCAGAATCTGCCCTCCACACTGGGGTTACCGGGCTGTTAGGAGTTTCTCTTCTGTTCTGCTGTTTCCTGTTTGCCAACTCAGATTCCTAAGTGCTAACACACATGGTCCCCTCCACTGAAGGGACGTAGGCCCTAATCCCCCTCTCTTTTGTCATCTTTCTTAGCGGGGGTACCACAGAGATATGACCACCTGTGCTCCCTCCCTGGGTTCCTGGATGCATAGTGCCCAGGACAGCCTGAGCACCATGCTCCTGTCATTCTCTTCTGCATACCCACCTTGTAGGTTTCTTGAGGAACCTGGAGCTGCAGGGGGCCCTGGGAGACCAAAGCCTCAGGAGAGTGAATATTAAGAGCAAAGGCTCCGAGGTCAAGTGCCTGTGGGTCTGAGTGCCTGCTCCACCACTCCATAGCTCTGTGGTCTTGGAAAAGTCACTTAACTTCTAGGAGTCTCAGTTGCCATGTCTGTGAAATGGGGCTTAGGCCTAACTGGTTGGCTGCTTGTGAGGTTAAGTGGCATGTATGCAAAGCATCTGGCATGTGGTACTTGGCACTTAACATTCCGTAAATGTTGGCAGTTCTCTTCCTCGTTATTTTTGTTATAATTACATATGTAGGTATACTCTGTTTTTACTCTTTTTGTGACAGCTTTATCGAGATATAATTCACATACCATACAATTGATCCTATAGGTATATTTTCAACCTTGTATTCCAGCCACCAAAAATTTCTGCACACCTGTGCTGTGGTGGGTCTTCCCAGAGTAGATAGATGGGGGTGAAGGACCATCAGTTAGGATTTGAGTTAAGGTTAGGGTGGATGGGCAGGGGTGTCACCAGCTGTGCATGCAGGGGTAGGGTGCTTTTGCACTCTTCTCAGACTCAGGGCTTCTCCCCAAAGACGTAGCTGCATGGGGCAAATGGGAAAGGGGCGGTGGACCTGTCGGGATGGTTTCTGAGCTGCTGCCTTTGATCCCACCATAAGCTGCTTTTGTCTCCACAGCCCCCAGACAGCCCCCAGATTCTGTAAGAACTCTGCCAGGTCCCTGGTGGCCTTGTACCACGATGGTGCACTGCCCTGCGAGTGCCACCCTGCTGGGGCCTTGGGCCAGGGCTGCAGCCCAGAGGGCGGGCAGTGCCCGTGCCGGCCCAATGTCATCGGGCGACAGTGCACCCGCTGCCAGACGGGCTACTATGGATTCCCACACTGCAGGCGTAAGTGCAGCCTTGTTGTCCGCCCGCCCTGCCTCTCGGTGAGTGGTACGTACACACTGATTGTTCATCTAGAGCAGTGCTTCCCAAATTTACTGGGCAAAGGAATCACCTGAGGATCTTGCTAAAATGCAGATTCTCATTCACCAGGCCTGGGGACCAGGCTGAGGTTCTGCATTTCTAATGAACACCCAGGTGAGTCCGTGCTGCAAAGATATATATATATATATATATACCCACACATGCATACATATGTACATATATTTATGCATCTAGGTGCCCTGGTGGCACAGTGGTTGAGAGCTCAGCTGCTAACTAAAAGGTTGGCAGTTCGAATCCACCAGCCACTCCTTGGAAACCTTATGGGGGCAGTTCTACTCTGTCCTATAGGTTTGCTGTGAGTCAGAATTGACTCCACAGCAACAGGTTTGGTTTGGTATTGGTATATCCATGTCTAGAGAGAGAGAGATTGATTGATTTCAAGGAACTGGCTCATGTGGCTGAGGGGGCTGGCCAGCCCAAAACCCCTAGGTCGGGCCACAGACTGGGAACTCTGGCAGTCTTGTGTTCAAAATCGACAGGCCAAGTGGTGGGCTAAAAATTCCGGTAGGATGTCCATTTACAGTCTTGAGGCAGTATCCTTCTCTCAGGAAACCTTAGTTTTAGCTCCTAAGGCTTTCAACTGGTTGGATGAAGCCCACCCCCATCATGGCGCATAATCTGCTTTACTTAAGATGAGTAGATTTCATTTCTAATCACGTGTACATACTGTCACCACGTATGTAGACTAGTGTTTAGCCAAACATTGGGTCTCCATAACTCAGCCAAGTTGACACATAAAATTCACCTTCACCGTGTCCTTAGCGAAGGGAAAGCAAGTTGTTTCTCCCAGACTTCTAGGAAGTTTCTTGAGCTCCTGGCAGTGGTGGAGTTCTGTGGATTTAGGCAGTGTCTGATCTTTACTCGGTGTCACTTTATCCCCCACCAGCCTGTAGCTGTGGCCGGCGCCTGTGTGAGGAGACGACGGGAACGTGCCTCTGCCCACCCCACACGGTCAGGCCCCAGTGCGAGGTGTGCGAAATCCATTCCTTCAGCTTCCACCCCCTGGCCGGCTGCGAGGGCTGCAACTGCTCCCGGTGGGGCTCCGTGGGGGCTGCCACCCCTGAGTGCGACAGGGACAGCGGGCAGTGCAGGTGAGCTCAGGGGATTGGCCTGTGAGGCCCTGTTGTGGGTAAGTAAGATGCCCTCTTTCCATACACACCAGTCAGTGTTACTTTCCACTTCTGATGGTCCTGGGAGTATGCTGCGTTTACCTCAAGTCTTTAGGTCTGTGACTGTCTAGGACAGAGCTTCCCAATAAGAATGGATTATAGGTGTATGGGGTAATTGGTCCCCTCAGGCTTTGGGGGGGATGGGGCAGGATCATCTCAAGCCACCATGGTGATAAAAAGGCAGCAATCACTGATTTATACATAATTCAGTTATCCGTTTCTTCCCCTATAGCCGAGACTAGTTTTTGTTAACTTGTGGTAATTACTATTCATTTTTATTCAGTTGGGTTCCAAACCTTCCTTCTAGTGTTAGTTGGCATTTTTGTGAAGAATGGTGTAGGACAAAGTCTGAAATCCTTGGGTGTGCTGCTGTAGCTCAGACAGGCAAGCATCGGGGTACCGAGTGGAGAGAGGGTTGGGGTGGTCAGGACACGCCTAGAGAGCCCGACTTCAGTGTAGGGTGGCCCTCACAGGTTCCACCGTCCAGTGCACAGTAGCTACAAGAGGAGCACAAATCAGGAGTGTCACAAGCAGATGTGTTCATGAGAAGTTTGGTTCACGAATCAGGCTCTGTATCTGGAGCTGTGGTGGACAGCGGCATTGAATGTGGCTGGTATTTCATGACTCCAAGTGACCAGTCCACTCTCAGCAGGATTGGAGGAGACAAGAACAGGATTTGGTCTCCTAGAGAGGCTGGCAAGAATTACATATAGGGTTATACGGCAGAAAAACTGAGCCAGAACGTAGAGAGTCCTAGCCAGGATGGCAATGTGCAGGAGAAATCATAGTGTTCATTATCCACTCTACCCGCTGACTCCCCATACACCCCAGGTACATGGTTGTCATGGGGTCTAGGGCCTGTGATTTGGGCTTGAGAGCTGGAAGGGGGTGATGGCAGATGGAAAGGGCTCCAGCTTAAGGGCAGCCATGTTTGCTTTCCTAAGGAAGGACCTTTAACCACACCTGTCATTGTTGTCTGGTGTCCAGTAACTCCTTTCTGCTATTGGGACCTTGTAAGGAAGCTGAGAGAAAACTTTAGTCATGAAACATTCCAAGTTTGTGCATGAGTCCTCACTGAGTCACCTCAGCCCTCAGCCTTCCAAACTGTGAGCCTAAACTGAGTGTGATTTCCAGGAAGAGTTTGAGGTGATAAGCTAGAGTTTTCATCACAATTAATGAAGGTTCTGCTCTCTCCAGTGCCTAAGTTATTCTCTGGAAGGAAGTCAGGCACTGAGCTCTTGACTAAATGTTCTATTGTGTACCAGATTCACCTGTGGGCCTGTGACAACATTTAAGTTATTTCCAGTAAGTACTAATGTACGAAGAGAGTGGTACTTAGTGTGGAAACACAGACGTCTGCCAGGACTAGGGGTTGCTAAGGAACAGAAATGCACAGACCATGCCCAGGAGTGGCCTGCAGTCTTGTGGCTGGAGAATATGGATAAGTGGAAGTTGAAATGATGTATATGTGCCAGTTATGCCAAGTCAGTCAAACTACCTTTATAGGAAGAAGAGAGAAAGAGAAAAATGTGTGTGATTCTGTTACTTTGTTATTGAACTAGGTTTTCTTCTCCAGGGAAAATCACCTCCACTTCTTTCACTTGTTTCAACCCTTGGTCCAGAGAGCACTGGGCAAGTGGCAGAAGCTTATAGATTTGGTCCATCACATGGCCATGCTTCCTAATTTCAGCAGGGTTATTTGGCATTCCTCTTAACATCTTTACTGTTCTATTTCACTCTACTGTGTTTGCTCCCATTTCATCTTCTTCTCATTTTCTTCTCCAAGGCTAACATGCCTGTATGCTCTTCATCCCACTCTTTTCTGCCTCTTTCAGGGTCTTCTTTCCTCAAATAGCAAATACTTCCCTGTTATTTTCCAGTACTCCCTTACCACACACTGCTCCCTTTTTGTGTTCACATAGACATCAATCTCTCTTTTGTGAAAAACAAAATTATTTATTGACGGGAAGCTGATGCGTTGGTCAGAAACATTTGGCATCAGAGCTCCAGAGTATTCCTGAATAAAATGGGTGGCTCTTGATAGCAACATCCACAAGGATAAGAAGATGGGAACGTTTCTGTCCTTGAAGCCAAGAGAGCTACACTGACAAGACCTGCCATCTTGGGTTTGAACAGATGGTCATGGCAGAGTTAGTACAAAAGCAGTCTAAAGACAGTCAACCAAAGGAAGAACACCAAGGTCACACGACAACTAAACCCAAGAGACAGAAAGGGCCACATGAACCAGAGACCTACATTATCCTGAGACCAGAAGAACTAGTTGGTGCCCGGCCACAATCGATGTCTGCCCTGCTAGGGAGCACAACAGACAACTCCTGAGGGAGCAGGAGACCAATGGGATACAGACCCCAAATTCTCATGAAAAGACCATACCTAATGATATGAATGCGACTAGAGGAATCCCAGAGACAATGCTCCCCAGAACTTCTGATGGCACAGGACAGGAACCATCCCCGAAGACAACTCATCAGACATGAAAAGGACTGGTCAGCGGGGGGGAGAGAGATGCTGATGAAGAGTGAGCTAATTAAATCAGGTGGACACTGGAGAGTGTGTTGGCAACTCTTGACTGGAGGGGGGATGGGAAGATAGAGAGAGAGGGAAGATGGCAAAATTGGCACGAAACGAGAGACTGAAAGGGCTGACTCAATAGGGGGAGAGCAAGTGGGAGAAGGGAGTAAGATGTATGTAAACCTACGTGTGACAGACTGATTGGAATGGTAAATGTTCACTTGAAGCTTAATAAAAATTAAAAAAAAAAAAAAAAGACAGTCAACCAGGCCAGTCTTCTGCTAATGAAACATTTCTGTAGTTCCTCAATCTGACACCCCAAAATCCTCAGTACTCAGTGTATTTACCAGAGCAAATGAAACTAGAAATAGGACTGGCTTCAAAGAAGGAAATCCAGGAGCTTATAAAGGGGAAGCAGATTGAATTGCGAATAACTGTTTTCACTTTAATATAATCGAAGAACAAATCAAAGGAAATAATTCAGCACCTTTATGTGGAATTGATTTGCACAGATGTTTCAATAGCAGGAAAGAGAAGCCTGACAAATAGAATATGCAGAGCGGGATGTCTAAGCATTAATATTTTTTGAGAAAATAAAGAAATGAGAAGGAAAAACAGAAGAGGAAGGTAAACAGGAATACTGGATTGGCTATTAGGAAATGGAAGTCCGGGAATCTGCAGTGGCTGCAATCCCAGCTGCACTGAGATATTTAGAGCTCTAAGTATGGAAAATGTTATATTGTTGTCGTCAGTTCCTGTCAGGTCAGCTCTGACTCATGGCTACTCCGTGTGCAACAGGAGGAAACGTTGCCCACTCCTGCACCATCTTCACTATCATTGGTTTGTCTGAGTCCACTGTTGTGGCCACTGTGTATTTTAAGTGCCTTCCAACCTAAGTACTCATCTTCCAGCACTATACAGTCGTCTCTCAGTATCCATGGGAGATTGCTTCCAGGACCCTCCACAGATACTAAAATCCCAGGATGCTCAAGTCCCATATAGAAAATGGTGTAGTATTTGCATATAACCTACACACATCCTCCCTCATACTTTAAATCATCTTTAGGTTACTTATAATACCTAATACAGTGTAAATGCTATGTAAATAGTTGTTATACTGCATTATTTAAGGAATAATGACAAGGAAAAAAGTCTACATATTCAGTACAGATGCAGCCATCATAGGCCTAATACATAGTACATGTCAGCGACAATGTAATTTTTTTTTTTTTAATATTTTCGAGATGTGATTGGTTGAATCTGTGGACTGTGGATACTGAGGGCCAACTGTCTCTGACAATATTCTGTTGTGATCCTTTGGGTGTACATTGGCTAGGAAACGTTATGTTGCTCTTACTGTTTAGTTGCCATCGAGCAAGTCCTGACTCATGGTGAATCCATGTGTTATAGAGTAGAGCTGCTCCAGAGGGTTTTCTTGGCTGTAATCTCAATGGAAGCAGATTGTGAGACCTTTTCTTCTATGGTTTTGTTGGGTACATTTGAACTACCAGCCTTTAGGTTAGCAGTCACGTGCAAACCGTTTGCACCACCTAGGCATCTTAGAAAACATTATAGTGCCCCCCGTATATTATCAAAAATAAAAACGTCCTAAACCACAAAATGAGTGCAAGGAAGTCCAATGAAGTTCTTAGTTTTTCTATAATGGTTACTTCAGTGTTTCTTTTGAAAGCACAGGATCCAAGTGAAGAGTTTGGAGCTGGGGTTGGAGGTTTGGGAGTCAGTGCATAAGTGAGAGTGAGTGGGCTCCCTAAGGGAGAAGGTGTAGATACACAGGAGGAAGGTCCAGGGGCAGGTCCTTGACGAATACCTATATTTAAATTGTGGTAATAAAAGGGTCTTGGAAGGAGACGGGGAAGCCTTTATCAGGTAGAAGAGAAGCAGCGGAATTCACCGTTCGAGAATTAGAGGCAGAAAGTTTTAAAAAACGGAGTAGTTGGTCAGCAGTATAAATGGGTACAGGCAGAAGCTTTCTTGCAGTGAGTGAGTCTATTGCTGCCAGAGAAAGGAAATGGAGACTGCAATACAAATTGTAAAATTGGTTAAGGCACCAGGAGATGATGGATGGATTTATCGTAGTATTTTAGGTAAAATTCTAAAGTGTTTTCTAACGAACCTTCATTAGCCAATGACAATTTAGTAGAATGAAAAATTCCTAACTCAGGACAGAGGCATGTCTTATAGTTTTGCCCAAACCTGAAAGAGAGTCAGCAGGAATGGACTCTTACTGACCTGTATCACCCTTAAAGCAAGATGTAAGGTTGTTTACCTTGACGTTACTAAGGAGACCGTAATAACCTAATGGGATGACATATCTACCCATGATCAAAGTGGGTTTGTCATGAAAGAGCCCTTGGCAGATCATGTAAGAAAAATGTTCAGTTTACTACATTACTGTGAATTGCACAAATTGCCCATGGTAATTCCAGTGTTTATATAAAAAAAGCCGGAAGGATTATTCCTTTAGAAAATATTAAAGAAAAGAATGTGCTTTTTTTCCTAGAAAATTTCCTCATGAAAATGAAGAGTATGTTTAGAGAAACCCAGAGCTCGTGTAAAAGAAGTATATCAGAGACACCTGGAGTTTGCAATAAAAAGAAAACACATCCTTTCCCAGTTATACAATAGACTCTCTAGCCATTCTACAAATTCTCACAAATTACAAAGCTTAAAAGGTGGAATTTGAAATTTTTGTTTGCCTATTTCTAGGTGTTGGAATTTACCATACTCACTAAAAGAATGTCAAAATGTTACAAATATTAATTTACTTACTTTTAAAGGAATTACAGAAATAATTCTAGCAATCCACAATATTCAATCTTTACTTAATTAAAACTAGTGTTGTAATTTTAGAGACAATTGAGAATAAATTATATTGTAATCAAACTGAGCTCTAGACTCATCTTTGTCATTGTGTTAGGGTTCACTGGAGAAACAGAAGCAGTGAGACAGACGGGACAGACAGACAGACAGATACATAGACATAGATTTACTTCAAGGGATTGGCTCACACAGTTGTAGAAGCCGGCAAGTCCAAAATCCATAGGTCAGGTGATGGGAAGAGGGCAGAGTCCAGAGAGGAAGAGATTGAGTTCTGCCAAAATATCTATTTATAGTCTATTTAAGTATATATTTAAATAGTCTATTTATAGGCCCGCTATGAGTCAGAATTGACTTGACGGCAATGGGTTTGGTTTTTTTGTATAGTCTAAAGGGTGGCCCTGGTAGCAAAGTGATTAAGAGCTCGACTGCTAACCAGAAGGTCAGCAGTTTGAACCCACTAGCTACTCGTCAGGAGAAACCCACTAGCTACTCGTCAGGAGAAAGACGTGGCAGTCTCTTTACGTAAAGATTACAGCCTTGGAAACCCTGTGGGGCAGTTCAGCTCTGTCGTGTAGGGTCATTATGAGCCTCAGGTTTGGTTTTTTGTTTGGTATGGTCTAAAGGCAGACCACTTCCTAAGGAACT
Organism: Elephas maximus indicus; assembly: GCF_024166365.1. NCBI lineage: Eukaryota > Metazoa > Chordata > Mammalia > Proboscidea > Elephantidae > Elephas > Elephas maximus. Next base: position 30,036,395 of record NC_064829.1, read on the forward strand.
CTCCTTTCAACTGATTGATTGATTGTATTATATTAGATTACATTATCAAAGTTGATTACATCACATTGGATTAGATTACACTTGTTATTGTTGTTAGGTGTCCTTCAGTTGGGTCCCACTCGTAGCAACCCTATGTACAACGTAATGAAACACAGCTGGGTCCTGCACCATCATCACAGTGGTCACTGTGTTTGAGCCCATTGTTGCAGCCACTGTGGCAGTCCACCTCGTGGAGGATCTTCTCTTTTTTGCTGACTCTACCTTACCAAGCGCGGTGTCCTTTTCCAGGGACTGGTCCCTGATGATAACATGTTCAGATTACATGAGCTGAAGTGTTGCCATGCTTACTTCTAAGGAGCATTCTGGCTGTATTTCTTCCAAGACAGAATTGTTCATATTTCTGGCAGTCCATGGTATGTTCGATATTCTTTGCCAACACCATAATTTAAATACACCATTTCTTCTTTGGTCTTTTTTATTCATTGTCCAGCTTTCAAAGGCATATGATGCTATTGAAAATACCATGACTTGAGTCTGGCACACCTTAATCCTCAAGGTGACATTTTTGCTTTTTAACTCTTTGAAGAGGTCTTTTGCAGCAGATTTGCCCAACGTAGTATGTCATTTATTTCTTGACTGCTGCTTCTTTGGGCATTGATTGTGGATCCAAGTAAAATGAAATCCTTGACAACTTCAATCTTTTCTCCATTTATCATGATGCTGCTTATTGGTCCAGTTGTGAGGATTTTTGTTTTCTTTATGTTTAAGTGTAATCCATACCAAAGGCTGTATAGTCTTTGATCTTCATCAGTAAGTGCTTCAAGTCTTCTTCACTTTAAGCAAGCAAGGTTGTGTTATCTGCATATCGCAGGTTGTTAGCTAGATAACACTATAGAACAACAACTAGTCAGGTATTTGGCAAAACCACTAGGAACAAGTGACACATAAAATTATCACAGTCATGTACAACATAGGAGATCTTGGCAAGTCATTGTATCTTCCTGGGCTTCGGCTTCCCAATCTGTAAAATGAAGATTTGATAAAATCATCTCCAACTTTCCATCCAAATTTCAAATTCGGATTCTCTTTCTTCTTCTATCTTTGGTTATATCACAGACGATATTGCAGAATCATATTGTGTAAATAAAGAAATCTATTATTTTGGCCAACACTATCTGGATCGCGGTCATAACGATGTGAATATCATTTTTTTAGAGCAGCATGAAACAATAATCTGATATCATAGCAATCGAAAAAGTAAAATTGTACTTTTGATAATGAAAGATTTATAGCATCAGATTCTTTGAACAAGCAAAAGGGCTGGAATATACTCAGAAGATTTTATGAATCAATGACAAATACAGGGAAGCTGGTAATCACTTTTAATGCTTTAAAAAATTTTCATGATGTCAACCACTTTCAAGCTCTTTTAAGACTGACGAAAGGAGATAAAGTTTCCCTGGACATCCACTGAAGCCATGTGTACAACATGCCTTTCCTGAGAGGACTCAGAAGATCAATAGCAAAAAGAAAGCCTTTTTGGATGGCCTCTATCCCAGCCAATTCTCACGTTTTTACTAAATGTATTAGATAGAGAAATTAAATACCAGGAAAGGTCATAGACTTGGCATTCTTAGAAGAGAAGTGCTTCCAGCTAGGCGTAAGTCCACAAGCCCTAACAAGCTGGAGAAGCCATGTCATTGATGTACCTCACTGAGTAATAGGAATGGCACCCGCCCCCGGCATTCGTGTGCTGGGACAGTGTGAGCAGGGCAGACGGGGCTCTTGCCACATGGAAGGAGCTCAGAGTTCTCCCTGCCTCCTCTTTCTTCCTTTGTCTTCTGTAACACTAGTGTTTTTCTCTTAATTTTCCTGAATGATCCTTCTCTGCCTTGTTTTCACCGCCTCAGTGACCTCTGTCTGCCCCAAACTGAGAGGATATGTAGTGTTGTGAGTTTGCATGAGTTTGTGTCTTGCCTCTGCCACTCATTATCTGGGCAACCTTACACAGACATTATTTATCTTCTAAAAAAAAAAAAAAATTTTTTTTTTTTATGCCTTATTTCTTCATCTTTAAAGTGGGGGTAATGGTGGCACCTACCTAATCAAGTTCTTTAGAGGAGTAAATACCTTTTGCAAAGACACTTAGATCAGTACCTAACACACATTAAGCACTCAATAAGTATTAGCTAGTATTTTTATTCGAGTACTTTAAGTATATTATGTAATGAGTATAGCCAGAATGCTCCTTAGAAGTGAGGATGGCAAGACTTTGTCCCGTGCGCTTTGGGCGTATTATCAGGAGGGATCAGTCCCTGGAAAGGGGCATGGTGCTTGATAAAGTAGAGGGTGAGCAAAAAGAGGAAGACACCACAATGAGACAGGTTGACGGTGGTTGCAACAATGGACCAGGCAGTGTTTTGTTCTGTTGTACATAGGGTCGATATGAGCTGGAATTGACGCAAAGGTACCTAACAAAAACATTATTATTATTTAATAATACTTGGCTGTCTGCCTTCCTCTCTCTATACTTTGTCTCCCTGAGGTCCCATCCATTCTCCTGGCTTCATCTACCCCTTCTCCTGAATGGTTCCCAGATCTGTAGCTTCAGTCCTGCATTCTTGATGGCTAATTGATTTGTCCTGAGTTCTCTTGATGGCTTTGTTTAGATGGGCTTGGACAAGTCCCCAAACCCTTTGCATTCCTGTCCCCTCACATGTATCTTTTTTTTTTTATTATTATTATGCTTTAAGTGAAAGTTTACAATTCAAGTCAGTTTCTTATATAAAAACTTATACACACATTGTTATGTGACCCTAGTTGCTCTCCCCACAATGTGACAGCATACTGCTTTCTCCACCCTGTATTTCCTGTGTCCAATCAACCAGCTCCTGTACCCTCTGCCTTCTCATCTCACCTCCAGACAGGAGCTGCCCACATAGCCTTATGTGTCTACTTTAGCTAAGAAGCACACTCTTCACCAGTATCATTTTATGTCTTATAGTCCAGTCTAATCTTTGTCTGAAGAGTTGGCTTTGAGAATGGCTTTAGTTTTGGGCTAACAGAGAGTCTGGGGCCATGACTACTGGGGTCCCTCCAGTCTCAGTCAGACCATTAAGTCTGGTCTTTTAATGAGAATTTGAGGTCCACATTCCACTTTTCTCCTGCTCCATCAGGGATTCTCTGTTGTGTTCCTTGTCAGGGTAGTGATTGGTGGTAGCTGGGTACCATCTGGCTCTTGCAGTCTCAGGCTGATGGAGTCTTTGGTTTATGTGGCCCTTTCTTTCTCATGGACTCATATTTTCCTTGTGTATTTGGTGTTCTTTATTTTCCTTGCTCCAAGTGTGTTGAAACCAATTGATACATCTTAGATGGCCACCTGTTAGCTTTTAATACCCCATACGCCACTCACCAAAATGGGATGCAGAAATATTTTCTTAATACACTTTGTTATGGCAGTTGACCTAAATGTCCCTTGAAACCATGGTCCCCAGACTCTCACCTCTGCTGCTGTGTCCCTTGAAGTGTTTGGTAGTATTCAGGAAACTTCTTAGCTTTTGGATTTGTCCAGTTGTGTTAACTTTCCCTGTATTGTGTGTTGTCCTTCCCTTCACCTAAAATAATTTTTATCTACTATCTAATTAGTGAATACCCCTCTCCCTACCTTCCCACACTTGTAACCATCAAAAAATATTTTCTTCTGTGTTTAAACCTTTTCCTGAGTTCTTATAATAGTGGTCTCATACAATATTTGTCCTTTTTTGACTAATTTCACTCAGCATAATGCCTTCCAGATTCTTCATGGTACGAGATTTTTCAGGGATTCATTGTTGTTCTTTGTTGTTGCATAATATTCCATTGTGTGAGTATACCATGATTTGTTTATCCATTCATCCGTTGGTGGGCATCTAGGTTGTTTCCATGCTTTTGCTATTGTAAATGGTGCTGCAGTGAACGTGGGTGTGCATGTATCTATTCGCGTGACAGCTCTTATTTCTCTAGGATATATTCCAAGGAGGGGGATTACTGGATTGTATGGTACTTCTATTTCTAGCTTTTTAAGGAAGCACCAAATTGATTTCTTGGATTATATGATCTTGAAGGGCCCTTCCCCCTCCAAAAATTCTACAACTCCTGTCTTCTGTATGAAACCCATGTCATTGTCTTGCCTTTCAAGACATTTTCCCATTAGGACTTTTTTTTTACATTTCTAACTAATGGTGACAGTCTTCTCTTAGTCCTCAGAACCTGAAATCTAAGTATTAGAATCAAACCTTTTCCCCCACAGTCACTCAGATGTCAAGTTCTGATGAAGTATGTGTTACCTCACCTCCTTTCCATTGCCCTCTGCTAGCTGCCACCACCCAGGCTAAGTCCTGTTACCACTTTATGTTTGGATGATGATGGTTTCCTAACTGACCTTAATTTTCTTGGTTTTTTCATTTTCCTTCCTTCCTCTGTCACTCCCTCCCATCCTTCCTTCTTTCTTTCTTCCCTTAATCTAAGAGAAATATGCTAAATCTGTAATTATACTGAGATTTTAAAATCTATTTTCCCTATAATTTTGTCACTAATATGTGGAAGTATTAGTTTGCATAATTTGATACAGTGTTAATAAATGTGTTTATGATTGTATCTTCTTGATTTTTTTTTTTTAACCAGAATGAAAATCCCTATTTCTTGTGAATTCTGTCAGATACCCTTATGTTTTATCCTTCAAACCATATCTTAACACCTACTTCCATTTGGGTGCTGTGCCTTGTGGGGAAGGCACAAATGCCTAATAATAAGAGGTCACAGTCTGATAGGGGAGCTCTGGTGGCTCAGAGGTTAAAGTACTCAGCTGCTAACCAAAAGGTTGGTGACTCAAATCCACCAGCTGCCCTGCAGGAGAAAGATGTGACAGTTGGTTTCCGTAAAGATTACAGCCTCAGAAACCCTATGGGGCAGTTCTACTCTGTCCTATGGGGCAGTTCTACTCTTGCGAAAGCAGCAAGAATCTTTACAGAAGCGGACTGCCACGTGTTTTTCCCGCAGAGTGGCTGGTGGGTTCAGATCTCAGACCTTTTGGTTGGCAGCTCAGCACTTAACCACTGTGCCACCGGGACTCAGAAGACCGAAAGCCTTCTACATATCAGCAGAGATGTGCTCATTATTTGATTGCATAAAGCTTGTTTAATACTCCGTTACCCGGTCTCTTACATGATTAGTGAACGTTCTCCATCTGTGCGTCCTGTGTCCTCAATGAAAATGTGCCGAAGTCAAGACTGACTTACTCTACGCCAAAAAAACAGACAAACCTGTTGTTGTTGAGTCGATTTGACACATGGCGACCTCATGTGTTACAAAGTAGAACTGCTCCGTAGGCTTTTCTTAGCCGTAATCTTTTATGGAAATAAACTGCCAGGCCTTTCTCCCATGGAGCCACTGGGTGAGTTCAAATTGCCCACCTTTCAGTTAGTGGCTGGGGGCAAACCCTTTGCACAAAACCCAGGGACCTCTATTCTATACACAGGGATGTGTATATAGGAGGTGCCCTGTAATTGAATGAATAAATGAATTAATTGGTAGGCTTTGGGTTCTGGGTTAAAATTGGAGTTTGATGTGAGTGTAATGTTAAGGGACCCCCAGCACTTAATGACTGAAGGACACAGTTGGCCCTTGCACAACTGGGCCTGGGTTTCTGTGAGCCACGCTGAGTGCACCTGCACACACACCCAGATTCTCATCTGCACATTATTATGTAACATTTGGCCACATGCTCATTGCCTTGGAGATGGCTTCACCTGACCTGCACCCCTAGGCAGCATCCACTGGCACCTTTGGGCTTTAGTGAGGGTAGGTCCCTGGGGAGCAGAATCAAGCTTTTTTATTCCCTCTCTGTCGTACCACCAAAAATCGTACCACCAAAAATACCTTTTGTTGCTTGTTTTTGTACAGGATGTGTACACTCAACGGCCTGAACATTGTATTACTCAGTTACTTAGGTGCTAGTCTTTGTGGTTTGGTTAACCCTTGCCTATCATCCCCAACAGGCTTCTCAGGGCTCCGTTCTCGGGCAGTGCCTCCTCACTCCGCTCAGTGCTTGCTGATTGCCATCCACTCGGGGCTTTGTCCTGTGGCACTGACCTCCCCTCCCTTACACATCATCTCCCGCATGCTTTCTGAAACAAATGGTCAGACAAGTCACGATTTTGTATTCATTCCTCCTCATCACAACAGACAACTTCCACAGCCACCCTCCCTGCAAAATACTCACATTCCTTTGTTTTCCAGCGACGCGAAAGAATAGAATGTATGTTCGCTCCCATCTGCCTGTCCTCACCTTCAAGGTCTGGACTCAGGCTGCTGCCTCACTGAGGTGCTCTCAGGAACTGCTCTTCTGCCCTTGCCACCAAAATTCCTCTTCTGCCCTGAGTTCTCTTTCTTTGCTTTTTAATTTGGTTGCCTGTACCCTTGTCTTTCCATCTCTAGACCACCAGAGTTCTTATGCCCCACATTCTCTGTTCCCTCTACAAATAAAAAAGAATCTGGGAACAAATCCTTTTTTTTTTTTTTTTTTTGCTTGTTTCTGATTGCATCTAGTCTGAGCTTTACAAGAAGAGAGCAGGGGTTATTGACCTGGGTCCAGGAACCCTGTGATAGTGAATGAAGAGTTCTGTCAGAGTAAATGAGTGAGAATGTGTGAGTGTGTGTGAGTGGGTATGTGTGTGAGACTGTGTGCCTGAGTGTGAGTGTGAATGAGTGTGTGTGTGAGTGAGTTGTGTGAGTGGGTATGTGTGTGAGACTGTGTGCCTGAGTGCGAGTGTGAATGAGTGTGTGTGAGTGAGTGTGTACTTCAGTGTGAGAGTGTGTGTAAGAGAGCAGCACTTTTCTAAGAAGATGGCCCATCCTTTACCTCAGCACTCCAAAAGGGTCTGTGACCCCCTTCCAAAGTTGACCATCACTGCATTGGAGTGTTCACCTCAAGCAGAACAATTATGCTTTAAGCTTACTTTGCTGGAGGTGTGGTTTGGAGGCCACCTTCTTCCTTATTAAAATAATTTCTGCAGCCATCAGGCAGGGAGGAAGATGAGGGGGATGGGACTGGGAAGTCCTGAAGACGTTTGTCTTTCTCAGTAGGCCTTGCCAGGTAAAGCTGATTTAGTCTTTGTAGGTGTGCTGAGCAGAAGAAAGGGATGCCCATCTGGCCCTCTTAGCCAAAGGGATAACAAGACTAAGAATAGCAAATACTTATATGTGTGCAAGCAGTATTCTAAGGTTTTTACATACATTATCTTGTTTAATATTTATAATAATTCTATGAAGGACTACTATCTCCAGTTTTACAGATGAGGAAACTAAATTACAAAGAGATTAATTTGCCCAGAGTACCACAGTGGTGGAGCTGGATTCGAACCCAGGCCATCTGGTTCCGGAGTTTGTGCTTTTAATCACGTGCAAAATCCTTTATTGGTTATGAGCAGATATTAACCAAAGGCAAACTTACTATGATATAAAGTTATGTTTATCTTTTTTAAGATGGTCACTAGGGTAAAATATTTTGAAAGATATTAAGAGATAGTTGACAACTTAAATTTGGTGGAAATTTAATAAAATATTTCATATCAGATTGTATTCCCTATATGCCAATAAAAAACACATTTTCTGATACTTTATTTAGACCCACAAAAGAGGCTCCATGTGTAGATACCACCAGACTCCAGTTGTGGAGCTCGGGGCCTGAAGGCTCACATCAGCTCCTCTTCCTCTTTACCACCTCACACATTGGGCTTCTTAGGGTTCCATTCCCAGCCACTGCTCTTCCCACTCAGCTCAGCCACTTTGGTGCTTCAGTTACACCTAAGAGCTGAGGACTCATAGCTTCCCCAGAACTTTCCTGTGAGCCTCAGGCACTTCCCAGCTGGACTTCCCCATCAGGGCCTCCCCCTGTTGTCTCCCGCCCCTGCTCGCCTCTTAACCTTGGCCTCACACGGGCCCCACCACCCATGTGGCCACTCAAGGAAAACAGGGAGTCTTCCTTAGTCTCCTCTTTCTTGTCTCCTCATCCAGAAAGTCACAATTTCTGAAGTAGTTTTGAAGCCCATCACTCCTCTCCATTTAACTTTCTTCATCCTGGGTCAGCCTCCTCACCTCTCTCTGGACACAACACCCTGCCACTGTACTTGTCTCCTTGAATCAAGTCTTCACACAAATCCAACTGCGTTGTTTCCCCTTCTGAAAGCTTTCCATAATGTGGAAAGCATTTCATAACGTGTGTAGTGTATTGTCATTATCTCTCTGATAATGGGGACCTGGCCACTGACGAGCCAGGCATGGTGCTGAAAGCTTTGCAGGGATGGCTTCCTCCACTCCCTGTCTCACAGATAAGAAAACTAAGGCTTTGAGGAGTTGAATAACTTGCCAAGATAACACAGCTGACTTGAGTCAGGGCTAGGTCAGGACTCTGGTCAGTCTGTATTCTGTGGCAAGCTTGAGTACTGCTGCCAGAACAGTGTCAGTACCCCCATCCACACGGTCTGGTACCCACCTGCCTCTTCAGGCCCATCGGTCAGCATTCCCTGCCTGTCACCTGCCCTAGTGGGACCACACCTGTGTTCCCTGCATACACCTGCAGTTTCTCCTCTCTGCTTGTTCTGTCTGGAACACCTGCCCTCACCTCCCCCTTGACCCCACACTTGTTATTTAAGGCTCAGCTCAGGCATCACCTAATCGGGGAACGCTGGTGACTATACTGGGCTGGGTGAGCTGCTGCCCCTTGGACTCTGGTTATACCGTTGTGTGGAGTGGTCCCATTCCCACCTCGTGCTGCAGGCTGGGGCGTGCCCATCATTGTACCCCAGCACCTAGCCCCACACCTGGCACAGGTGAGTACACATCGGTGATGGCCATCTGGATGGCAGTTGGTGTATGTGAGAGCCTCTCTGAGCTTGTTTCTAGTCACCTTGGACACTAAACACCTGTGGGCAGCTCTGTGTCTATTTAACTGGCTTTGTGAGGTAACTCCTCTGCCTCAGTGTAGGGGGACGCTTTAGAGTTGTGTTTAGAAAGATGATGAGAACTTTTGCTTCCTTTCATTTGGGTGAAGATGCAAGCCCAGGATCGCAGGGCGACAATGTGACCGGTGTGCTTCTGGGTTCTACCACTTCCCTGAGTGCGTTCCCTGCAATTGCAACCGAGAAGGGACAGAGCCAGAAGTCTGTGACCTGGGGACTGGAGCGTGCCTCTGCAAGGTAAGACAGACCCTGTCAAGGCCAGGGACACCAAGGCCAGGGGCATCAGCTACCACCAGTGAGGATGCTCGTCATGCTGAATCAGCATATACAGATGTGTGGGCAATGGCACTGACTTCCCCATAAGAGATCTTCATAATGTGTGTAGTGTTTGATAGTCGTTATCTCACGTGATAGAAATGGTTAGAAGGGGAGACCCCTCTCATCCTTTAGAGGCCACGGACCCCTTTGAGGATCTGAAGACAGGTATAGACTTCTGTCTACAATTTACAGATGCTTATTGGTTTCCTTGAAGCCTATCCCTGGAGCATAGACCCCAGGTTAATAATCTCTACTCTTGAGGTTCTGCCAGGTAATAGGAGAGCTTCCAGTCATAGCAGATGTTTTGAGGTGCTGGCGAGTGGGATAAATTGGTTTCTCCATATTGTGAATCCTTCTGGTCCTTCAAGATGCCTTCACAATACCAGGGGACATCTTAAGAAATTTAGGGTGTTCTTTCTTCCATCTGTGTGTGATATAAAAGTTGAACAATCATGTGGTATAAATGCTTAACAATTACATGCATGTCAATGTTTTGTTAACATCTATGTTCTAATCTTGCTTTAGTATTAAATTTGTACAAATAGCTAATTACGATCTGGGAAGCTTCAGAAGGAATGATGTCTTGTTTCATTTTTACATCAATAGGAAAATGTGGAAGGTACCAAATGCAATGTGTGTCGAAAAGGTTCATTTTATTTGGACCCAGACAACCCTAAGGGTTGTACCAGCTGCTTCTGCTTTGGAGTAAATAATCACTGTACCAGTACACATAAGCGAAGAACTAAGGTATGCAGAGAATCAAAGGCTTTGTGCTTTTCCTAAGTACTGCAGAGTGAGGGAAAAAATGAATTGGCATGAAGCATGAAGTGTTGTGGAACTTTCTGTGTATTAGTATTTTGCAATGGTAAGCATTGTCCTTGCAGTTCCCTCAGCCAGCAGCGTTCCTGCCACAGATGTCCCCATGCTTGTTCCCAAATGTCTCATGCTCAGAGGGACCTTCCCTCCCCACTCCCTATGAAGGAGTCCACCCTAGTCACTTTCCATGCCCTTACTCTGCTTTGTTGTGCCCACAGCACTTAGCACTCCTTGTTGTGTTATACATTTAGTTCTGAAACTTGTTTATTATCTGTCTTACCCCACCGCTAGCATGTAAGCTCCTTGATGAATTCCCAGTGCTAGAACAGGACCTGGGACATAGTAGGTGTTCAATAAATACTTGGTAGATGAATGGAAACCCACTGCCATGGAGTCAATTCTGACTCATGATGACACAGTGGCTACAACAATGAACCCAAACATAGCAACGATTGTGAGGATGGTGCAGGACCGGGCAGTGTTTCATTCTGTTGCATATAAGGTCATTATGAGTCAGAACTGACTCCACAGCACCTAACAACAACAACAACAACAAATGAACGGTGTTTGATGCCTTTTCCACTCATTTCTTCTTATCTTCTTCCTTTTTTTACTTCTCACTTATTGTGCCACATCTTTTCTTTGGTCACTTTTTAATTAACTCCATGAAACTGAAGCATTTTTTGTTTTCATTGTGCCATGAACCAGCAGTGTTACTAACCCAAGAGTCTTACTCATGCTGGCTCTGTTTGCATGAGTCATGTCTTCTGTCCAGCAAGAATTCAAAGAGAGACTATTTTATATATTTTACTGTCTGCCTCTTAAAAAGAGCACAGGCTGGTAATTGGAAAAAAAAAAAAAAAAAAAAGGCTAGTAAATTGATTCTGACGTCTCCCCTCCAGCCCCGCTAAGTGGGATCAGAAAGCATTACTTCTAACCTAAACCTTGTCAAATTCTCACATTTTTTCTTCTCTCATGTTTAACTCCTGGTTTCTTTTGGGATCAGGGAACTACTGTGATGCTTCATTTAGAGAAAAAATAGTGATAGCAGGCCACTGTATTCCTTGTCACGTTTTCTCTGTAAGGAGCTCATCATTAGATGTTGCCACAGTTCTAGTTATTATTCGTACATTTATTTATTTATTGTTCAAAGATTTATGAAAAACCCATTGCCATGGAGTCGATTCTGACTCATAGCAACCCTACAGGACAGAGTAGAACTGCCCCCATTGAGTTCCCAAGGCACAGCTGGTAGATTTGAACTGCTGACCTTTTAGTTAAGCCAAACTCCTAACCACTGCACCACCAGGGCTTCAAACACTTTATGAGCGGCTATTAAATACCAAGAACCAAGGTGTGTGCTGGGACACCAAGACAAATCACACATGCACGCGGTCAGTGCTCCCTGAGAACTCCTGGTAGAGCTGGTCAGGCGAGTGCAGTGGTGGGGTGCAGGCTCTCTCATGGGGGTCCGAAGGGAGGCCCAAGAGGAGACACATACAAGAGGCCTTTGTGAGCAAAGTGGCCGCCGTGTGCCTCATTCTCTGATACCTGACTAGGCCCCAGCCACACATTTCCATTCCTTGCTCTCGTGTTGCAGTTTGTGGATATGATGGGTTGGCGCCTGGAGATGGCAGATCACGTGGACATCCCCACCTCATTCAACCCGGGCAGCAACAGCGTGGTCGCAGACATCCAGGAGCTGCCCGCGACAGTTCTCACTGCATCCTGGGTCGCACCTCCTTCCTACCTGGGGGATAAGGTAATGTCCTGTTCTCCTGAGCCCTCTGTGGGCCTTCACCATCACTGCATGCTTATCATTTATGGGGTGTTTGGAAGGAAGAATTAAGAAAGTCAGGTGAATAAAATAAAAGTCCCTGGGTGGTGCAAACAGGTAAAGTGCTCAGCTGCTCACCAAAGGGTTGGAGATTCGAGTTCATCCAGAGGTGCCTTGGAAGAAAGGCCTGGTGATCTGCTTCTGAAAAGTGAGTCATTGAAAACCCTATGGAGCACAGTTGTATTCTGACACATATGGGGTGGCCATGAGTCAGAGTTGATTCAGCGGCAACTGTTTACCAATTAAAAGTGCAGAAGAGACAGATGCTGCCTCCAGCCCTGAGGAGCTGAGCTAGAACCTCATATGCCTGCAGGCACTAGCCCAGCAGCAAATGAAATCACATACAATGCTTTGTCTCAATTTTGACTTAATGACAAAGAATTTTTTCTCCAGGGAAACAGCCATTTAAATAATATCTGTTGCAAATGGAGTAGGTCGACTTTTAAATTCCAGTGCTAAGACTTCTTTGTTTTAAAGCAAAAGAAAGGCATATTGTCAGAAAAGCAAAAGCTGTGAAGTGACTCAAATGCTCATGAAAGGAGCACAGACCCCAGTTCAGCTTTTATAGGCAGATCCACGTGCACTGACTTAGACGCTCCTGGGAGGGTGTCTACTGGCTGCTCTTCATTTAATTACAATTGATTATTCCAGTGCTTGACCATCTGCAGTGATTTCACGAGGACAGAGATGTTGGTCTCATGTAGGAACATCATCAGATGATGTGTTCTTTTTAGCAAGGGTAAATTAAAAAAATTGTTTTTTATTGTGGTAAAATACATTAACATAGAATTTGCCATCTTAACTATTCTTACGTGTACATTTCAGTAGCATTCGTTACGTTTGCGATGCTGTGCAGCCATCCCCATTGAGAGCAGAACTTCTGATGGGGATAGATTTCACAGGGACCAGCTCAGGTGATACTGTAGTCTCATATTTAGAGTGATTACATATCAGGGCCTTGTCAATCTGAGGTATCTAGTTCTGTTTTCTGGCTGAAGGACTATGGGTTTTGACATTTGACCATGGATAATGTTGCCTGTCTCACATAACCCCACTCCTCTCTCAATTAATATCTTCTTCACCTCTATACAGTCACCCCCAAAACTTTGTAGCTTAAAACAACAAAAAATTATTATCTTGCATAGTTTCTGTGGATTGGGAATCCAGGAGTGGCTCAGCTGGGTAGTTCTGACTCAAGGTCTCTCATGAGGTTGCTGGTCAAGATGTGAGCAGAGGCTGTGGTCAGCTGGGACTGGAGGGTCTGTTTCCAAGCCCACTCATGCGGTTTTTAAAAGGCCTCTCTTTCTTGCTGGCTGTTGGCTGGAGGCCTCAATTCTTCATCATGTGGGACCCATCATAAGCTGCTTGAGCGTCTTCATGGCATGGCATCTGGCTTCCCCCAAAGCGAGTTATGAGAGAGAAGGGGAGAGGAGGAAGAGGGGAAGAAAGGAAGGAGAGAGAGGGAGAACCTACAACAGAAGGTGCAATCTTTTTATAACCTAGTTTTGGAAAGGACATACTCTCTCCTCTGCCTTAGTCTATTCATTAGAAGTGAGTCACCAAGTACGGCCCACACTCTGGGGGAGGGGAATTAAGCACCACCTCTTGAAGGCAGGAATATCGAAGGATTTGTGAACGTATTTTTAAAACCACAGCAGTCCATCAAAATAGTAATACTTAGTAAGATGATTCAAGATATTATTTGTAACACTTCCAGACTCTAAGATCATAACTCTGTGAAGCTTTGTCAGGTTATAGATTCTAGGGAAAAACTTTTACACACTGGGAACCCAGAAGTGCTGCACCTTCTCTCTTGCTATGAGTTATTTGCATTTTCCAGTCGAGGTATTTTGTCTTGTCCACCCTGAGTTGATGTTGCCTCTGAATCCTGTCCCCTTTCTTCCACCCCTCAGTCACTCCTTCCTTCTGAATGATTAGTTTTGCTTTAAGGGTGGGAGGTATCAGGGCAAGAGATGAAAGTTCCATCAGAAAGCTACAACTTCTATAGCTCCACCGCAATGATGGCACTTCCACAGTGTTGGGAGAAAGCCTGGATCCCTAATGGGGTGGTCAACATGGTTTCCACACCCAGTAGAATTTATAATAACATAGCAATAGCTCATCATCTGTTTTCAGGGGAATTTTTTTTTTGAATATTTATTTTTAGACTTTCGTTTTTTGACTGATAGATATTAACCAATATTAAATAAGAAAACAATGGCCTATATTTTTTAGAATAGCTGTGGCTTAAATGATACAAAATGGTATAAATTAGAAAGTTAAACTGCCATCCTCAATCCCACTTTCTAGAAGTAACCATTGTTAGCACGTGGATTGTGTATCTTTCCAGACCTTATGTACCTAAGTATTTTTCATACTGGTTAATGGTGACATTGTCTTTTCTAATGCTTATATTTCAATTTTAGGTTTCTTCATATGGTGGCTACCTCACTTACCAAGTCAAGTCCTTTGGCTTACCCAGTGACATGGTTCTTCTGGGAAAGAGGCCAGATGTGCAGCTCACTGTGGGTATCAGAACACGGCCCAAAGGGCAGGAAGGGGGATTACTGTTGGTGCTGATCTGAAATGAGGATCTTTTGATAAGCATTCTACAAAAAGTTTGGATTAACTTGTTTCTAATATTTTATAGAAACTAAAAAGGAAGCTTAGAGCAAGTAGCATCTTGTCAGGATCCTACTTTCAGGACAATCTCAACCCCAGATGATTTCTCTTTTTTCTCCTCCCAGAGTACTTAACTGTGTCTCACCCTTGCTTCTCATAAATTACTGCCTCAGGGTGAACATTTTTGTATGTTTTTGTCTTTCAATTTAGTTTAACAAATGTGTTTGAGCCCTTTCACTGCACAAGATCACATTGCTGGGCTCCATAAAGGGGAAGCAAGCTGAGTCTTGTCCTCACAAGGTGTATCATCTGACAGGGGAGACAAGAGAAATATGCAAATGACTACAATCCACGGAATAGGAGATGTTCGAGAAGTTCAAACAAGGCTCCATGGGAGAAGGGGCACACATGGGGGGCTTGTGCAGCCTGAGAGGCCCTCAGAAGGCTTCATGGAGCAGGTTAGTTTTGAGCTGGGCCTTTAAGAATGGGCCTGAGAGGAGAAATGTCCATGTAGGGGCAGGGAATAAGGTGAACAGTGGCAAAAGGACAGCATAGGGCAGGAGGCTGTGCTCAAGGGATGGCCAGACCAACTTGGCTAGTATAAGTGGTGCCCAGTCATCAAAAATAAGCTTGGAAGAGTAAGAAACCATTTGTCATTGAGTTGACCTGACCTGTGGTGACCCCATGTGTGTCAGAGTAGAACAGAGAGTGTTTTATGCAATGATAGGGGACTTGACCTAACACAGACAGTGGGGAGCCACTCTGGCTTTTTGAAAAGTGACATCTGTACACTATGTGCCAGGTACACAATGTAGAACTGCAGCCTAGAAAATTCCGTGAGGGCAAGGGTGGTGTTATATCTCAGTTTGTGCCTCCAACAAGGCAGGTACTGCACCGCTAACACAAGTTGGATTGCCGTAGCTGGAGCTTGATTCCGTTTCTGGTGTATATGCTGTGATTACGCAATGCAGTTACAGCTTCCTGAAGGAGGTTTCTTGTGTCTCTGACTGTAAAGTAGGAACCAGCAAGTCTCACACACCTCCTCACAGCTAAGGGCCCCACATTCTTGGTGAATGTCTGTGCTCAGGCGCTGTGGTGCTATGTTTTGTTTTTACTGGTATCCACATCTGTTGAATTGTTGTTTCGAAAACTCCAAAGAACCTTTGCAGAACATCTTAAAAATAAGGCACCAATGATTTAACAGTCACAGTCTGAGAAAAAATAGCTGCACGATAAAAACAAGGCCATGGCCATGCTCTGTTTGTGTCATATTTTTTGCAGAGCATCACGTAGTTCAGGTCACGGTACACTTATTTTTTACTGCGAAAAGTTTGTTGTGCAAACTGTTGGAATTCACTTAGACGTAATCGCCAAAATTTCTTCTTAATTTTACCTTCATACGTGGAAAAGAATTTAGGCTTCTGGAACATTTGCTTTGCTGCTTTGTTCCTCACCCTTGTAATTAAGAGCCTATAGGGCATGTTTCTTAGATTCAGGTTTTAAATAATTTGTGACCCAGGATAATGCTTTTTCTTTCTGAGACTCGGGTCCTATTGAATGGAATCCTTTAGGATTTGGTGCTGTGACAAGACAGTGGAGCTTTCTGTGTGTGTTTGGAGTTGGGGTGCTGCTGGTAGGCCCTGATCTTCCCGTTCTGCCCTGTTAGGAGTCTCTCGAGAGCCTCTGTAATGGGAACGGGGTGAGGGTGAGGAGATGGGGTACGGTGCGGTAGGGATGGGAGCTGAAAATGAGTAAGGCTGGATTCCCATAGGGCGAAGGGTGCAGACCCAAGTCTTCCCTAAAGCTACTGGCTGTGTAGTTCCCTGCTATGCATATTTTTATAATTTACATATTACCCTTCAGCCCTGTCCACCCCTCTTCACTAACCCCCCCATCAAAGCACTTTTTTGCTAAGAAAATTTGACCCTGTAGGCAGTAATGGAAACAGCACCTCGGGTATTCACTACAAAGCATTATTGTTTCCCCCGCCCCGACCTTTTCAGTCACTTTCAAGGGAGATTTCCTTGTTTCCTGTTTGTAAAAATAAACTGTATTAGATATTATTATCCTGTTTCCATGTCACTAATCTTTTAACCAGTTAATTTCTGAACCATTTTTTAGAATCAGGTTTCCGTGTAATGGAGGTCTATAGAAATTTGTTCTTAGATCAATTATAATCATCCCAACCAAGGTGCTAAAGCACTCACTTCCTCTTTAAACAGGGTCAGCAGATGTCAGTGATCTACGAGGAGCCGAACAACCCCAGGCCAGACCGGCTGTATTATGGGCGAGTCCAGGTGGTGGAGGTACAGAAATGCTTACATAAAATGGTTCTTTATGTTCCTCCCCCCCTTTTTTTTCTCCTTTAATTTTATTGTGCTTTCGGTGAAAGTTTACAGCACATATTAATTTCTTAATTTATACACAGGTTGTTTTGAGACATTGGTTGCAATCCCCTCAGTGTGTCAGTACTCTTCCCCTGTCCACGCTGGGTTCCCTCTGTCCATTCATCAGGTTTTCCTGTCCCTTTCTGCCTTCTCATCTTTGCTTTTGGGCACGTGTTTCCCTTTCGTCTCATATACATGATTGAACTAAGAAGTACGTTCCTCACATGTGCTATTATTTGTTTTATGGACCTGTCTAATCTTTGGCTGAAAGGTAGACTTTAGGAGTGGTTTCAGTTCTGAGTTTGTAGGATATCCAGGGGCCATGTTCTTGGGGTTTCCTCCAGTCTCTGTCAGACAAGTAACTCTGGTCCTTTTTTGTGAATTTAAATTTTGTTCTACATTTTTCTCCTGCTCTATCTGGGAGCCTTTATCATGATCCCTCTCAGAGCCCTCATGGTGGTAGATGGGCACCATTTTAGTTCTTCTGGGCTCAGGCTGGTGGAGGCTGAGGTTCGTGTGGTCCATTAGTCCTTTGGACTAATAGTTTCTTGTGTGTTTGATTTTCTTCATTCTCCTTTGCTCTGGACAGGATGGGACCAATAGATGTATCTTAGATGGCCGCTCACAAGCTTTTAAGACCCCAGATGCTACTCACCAAAGTAGGATGTAGAACATTTTCTTTATGAACTATGTTATGCCAGTTGACCTAGAAATCTCCCAAGACAAGGGTCCCCAGCCCATAGCTCCCGCAACTTGGTTCCTTAAGGTGTTTTGATGCGTCTAGGAAGCTTCTACGACTTTGCCTTGGTCAGGTTGTGCTGACTTCTTCTACATTGTGTGTTGTCTTTCCTTTCATCAAAAGTTAACAGTTGTCTTCTATGTAGTTAGTGATTTCCCCTCCCCACCCCACCCCTCATAACCATCAAAGATTTTGTTTTCTGTGTGTAAACCCTTTCTTGAGCTTTTATAATAGTGGTCTCACACAATATTTGTCCTTTTGTGATTGACTTATTGCACTCAGCATAGTGCCCCCAGATGCATCCATGTTGTGAGATGTTTCTCGAATACATCAGTGCTCTTTATCATTGCATAGTATTCCATTTTGTGTACATAATTTGTTTATCCATTCATCTGTTGATGGGCATTCACGTTGTTTCCATCTTTTTGCTATTGTGAATAATGCTGCAGTGAACATGGGTGTACATATGTCTATTCATGTGATGGCTCTTATTTTTCTAGGATATATTCCTAGAAGTGGGATCGCTGGCTTGCATGGTATTTCTATTTCTAGCTTTTTAAGGAAGCGCCATATCTTTTTCCTTAGTGCTCGTATCATTTTCATTCCCACCAGCAGTATATTAGCATTCCAATCTCCCCGCAACCTCTCCAACATTTGTTATTATTATTATTATTATTTGATCAGCACCAGTAATGTTAGGGTGAGATGGTATTTCATTGTAGTTATGATCTGCATTTCTCTAACTGCTAATGATTGCAAACATTTCCTCGTGTGTCTCTTAGTTGCCTGAATGTCTTTGGTGAAGTGTCTGTTTAGATCCTTTGCCCATTTTTTAATTAGATTATTTGGTTTTTGTTGTTGAAGTGTTGAAGTACTCCATAGGTTTTAGAGATTAGACCCTTGACAGATATGCCGTAGCCAAAAAGCTTTTCCCAGTCTATAGGATCTCTTTTTACTCTTTTGGTGAAGTCTTTTGATGAGCATAAGTGTTAATTTTTAGGTGCTCCCAGTTATCTAGTTTATCTTTTGGCATTTGTGCATCATTAGTTATGGTTTGTTTTGTGTTTATGCCATATCTTAGGGCCCCTAGCATTGTTCCTATTTTTTCCTCCATGATCTTTATCATTTTAGGTTTTATGTTTAGGTCTTTGATCCATTTTGAGTTAGTTTTTTGAGTATGGTATGAGGTATGGGTTCTGTTTCATTTTTTTACAGATGGAAATCCAGTTTTGCCAGCACCATTTGTTAAACAGACTGTCTTTTCTCCATTTAATGGACTTTGGCCCTTTGCAAAGATCAGCTAACCATAGGTGGATGGATTTACGTCTGGGTTCTTGATTCTGTTCTGTTGATATATGTGTCTTTGTCGTACCAGTACCAGGCTGTTTTGACTACCATAGCTGTATGTGAGATTAGGTGGTATAAGGCCTCCTACTTTGTTCTTTTTCTTCGGTAATGCTTTGCTTATCTGGAGCCTCTTTCCCTTTTGGTAAAGTTGGTGATTAGTTTTTCTATCTCGTTAAAGAATGCTGTTGGTATTTGGATTCGGATTGCATTATATCTGTAGGTTGCTTTGGGTAAAATTGATATTTTCACAATGTTGAGTCTTCCTTTCCATGAACATGGTATGTTTTTCCCTTTATGTAGGTCTCTTTTATGCTCCCTCTTGTTCTATAATTTAGTTGTTGCAAACACTCAGGACTTCTGACTTATTTTATGCCACTGAATTTAAAATGTAAATTATAAAAATATACAGGGTGTGGTCCTTCGATGCTTTGTTTGCACTGTCTTTATGGCACTTAGCACTGTCTCGCCTGTGTGTCAGTTGTCTTTGTCCTAATAACCCTGTGAGATTGTAGATGCCACCATGTAGCTCCCTTTATCTTCAGGCCTCTGTCAGTGCCTAGGACCTGTTGAGCTTCCAACAAATGCTTTAGATGGATGGATAGAAAAGCCACAAAATTGCCTTACATCAAAAGAAATGAGTAATATAGCTAAATAAACGAAAGCATCAAGTCGTCTGTCACCCATCTGTCAGATTGTCATAATGTGGTGGCTTTCATATTGCTATGATGTTGAAAGCTATGACACTATTATTTCAAATACCAGCAGGGTGGACAGGTTTCAGCAGAGCTTCCCAACTAAGGCAGACTAGGAAGAAAGGCCTGGTGCTCTTTTTCTGGAAATTAGTCAGTCAGAACTCTATGGATCACAACAGAAGACTGTAAGATAGAGTGCTGGTAGATGAGCCCCCTAGGTCGAAAGGTACTCAAAGTACACAGTGGCTGCAACAGTGAACTTCAGCATATAATCATGAAGATGGCACAGGACCAAGCAACGTTTCATTATGTTGTACATGGTGTTGCCATGAGTTGGAGCTGACTTGACAGCAACTAGCAACAATAAGATCAAATTAGAAAACATTTTATCATACCTACTTGGTTACAACTATTCCTTAAAAATAGTATTCCGTTTGTATTATTAAAATTATCTGATACTCAAGGTGATAATTTTTGGTACACTGAACTCACAGACATACTTTAACATTTCTGTATGTCCTATTCCACTTTAAAAACTTAGCTCTTAAGATTACAGCACAGAAACCTTCTTAAAGGAGCTGGTTATAAAGTAAAAGAATGAGCAAACCTTGTAATTTTGGAATTCCTTGTTGGTTTGCCTCTACCACACAAGTCTTAATCCTGATTTTTGTTTTTTTAGTTGTTTAGCAGTCAGGATCAACTTGATTTTAAAGATTGTGGTTTAAGTTATAATTATTGTGATAGAATATCCCACTGAGAAAAGGGCCAATTCTGAATGGAAACAAAACCTGTGTGTTTTTAATTGATTATGTAGATTAATAGGCTAGGTAACAGACAAGGAACTTTTCAGGGACCCAAGGTAAACACGAATAAAATCTTTCAAATTCCCCACAGGAAAAATGATTAAGAGCAGAGCTTCGTGGTCTGTGGGTGACTCAGTTTAACAAAGGCCTCAGTATTTTGGGGTCATGGAAACTTCTAGTATGTCACATCTTCTTGTCTATTTAGTGGGATGTTTCTGGCTCCATATCCTGGGCCTGGAGTTCCTTATCTGAAGAGGAAAGATGTTTTCCCTCTGTTTCTCATTACCCCTTTGGGAGTTCTCAGTAGAACCTAGTTGAAGGTGTTATGCTTGGTATGTTCTCTTCCTGTGGGCCTACACTGAGCTGGTGGGAACCATCAGTATAGCCCTTGAATCCGTTTAGAAACTGGGATAGAGAAGAGCTAATCTTTAGCATTTAGCACACCTGGAGGGATGTATTTCAGGCTCTTGGTTCATATTAGGAGTTATAAGCCACTGTTGAAGGTGTGTCTCCCTTGTAGAGCTTGCTGTTGGCCATGCTACTGTACCTTTCTGTGCCATAAGCAAGTCCCCAGCATAGATCTGCCTTGACTGACTTACCTGCCTGGGCTAGAGGTGCTATCTGTGTCCTCTGAAAGGCCTGCAGTAGAAGTTTGGCTGTCAGTTTCCCACTAGGGATACCCTTTCTTCTTTCTTTACTGTATTATCTCCTTTTAAAAAGTCTATTTCCCACATATTCTGCATATTTTATAATCCCTTCTTTTTCCCTTTTCCACAAATTTTTCTCACCCTTCTCATATTTTTTAAAAGAAACTATAACCTAATCATCAAAACAAACATTTTTCTGTATTTTAATCTGTGTTCTTTCTATACTATTTTTCTCTTGTCTGGTTTTTTTTTTTTTTTTAATTTTTTAATCTGTGTTCTTTCTATACTATTTTTCTTTTTTTAATTTTTTAATCTGTGTTCTTTCTATACTATTTTTCTCTTGTCTGGTTTTCTTTTATTTGGCTCTACTAGATTTTTCCTATATTCTCATGCATAAAATAGTTGACAAAGTCAAAATGTACTTGCTTTAAAATTTTACGTTAAGGTGAATGGATAATAAAATAATAATAAAAGGAAGAAAATTTTGATACTATAACAGGGATGAACCTGGAAAACATTACGCTGGGTAAAAGAAGCAAGACTCAAAAGACCAAATATTGTATGATTTTATTTACATGAAGAGGGGCGATGTCAGCAGAAGAGGTGGAGTAAGAACCTCCTTAAAAGCAATGAGAACACTGTCAAGAATTGTCAAAATCAACTTTTTCACAACTCTGGCAGTTAACCAAAGGCTTTCAACAATCTGGGAGCATTTATTAAAGAAAAGTGGCTATCTCTATAAGAAGAGTGAACCTTTGTGGCGTTCTAACTTGCCCTGTTCCCATCTCACTCTCTTCAGCTCCAAGGTAGCCTTGAAACCAACATCCCACAATCAAAGTGAAAATCAGCAGCCTCGTAGCCACTGGAAGGGGTAGAAAGGGATTGAACTTTTTCAAAGCCTTATTCCCAGTGAATTACCATTAGCTCACCTGTCTGGAAGTTTCCTGGAAAACTCCAGTTGCAAGACTGTCTTTATTTTATTTGACTCAATGCTCTTCCAGTACAAAAAGCCTTTTCTTTGGGGACATTTGTTAAAAACATTTAGAGGCAATTATTTACTTTCATGACTGCCTGAGGTGGTGAATAACAGTTGAGGAAAATAATAGGCTAAACACAAAGCTTAAAAAGAAAAGCTGGGGACTAAGAAGTTCATACCAAACCAAGCCACTTGCTGTCAAATCAATTTCAACTCATGGCGACCCCATGCGTTACAGAGTAGATCTGCTCCGTAGGGTTTTCTTAGCTGTAGTCTTTATGGAAATACATTGCCAGGGCTTTCGTTCACAGTGCTGCTGTATAGGTTTGAACTGCCAACGTTTAGGTTAGTAGCCGAGCCACAAATCATTTGTGCCATCCAGAACCTAAGATGTCATAGGAGCTTTGAAAAGCTTCAATATGTTCATGTGAATGTAAAAGGCTGTGCATGCCTAGGAGTATGCACACCCCTAGGGCTGTGTACATGTTCAGGAAAGACTTGAGAATGTAGTAGCATATCATAGTAAAATGCTAAAAGATAGAGAATCTTGAATGCAGCAAGACGGAAGCACTTCACCACATACAAGCAATCCTCAATAAGATTAACAGCTGCTATCTCATCAGAAGCCATCGAAGCCAGAAGCCAGTGGGAAGACATATTCAAAGTGCCAAAAGCAGCACACTGACAACCAAGGGTTCTATATTTGGCAAAACTATCTCTCAAAAATGAAGGAGAAATTAAGACAAAACTGAGAGGATTCATTGCTAGCAAAGCTTCCCTACAAAAAGTACTAAAGGAAGTCCTTCAGGCTGAAATGAAAGGAACGAAATAGTAACTTAAATCCACATAAAGAATGATAAGCACTAGTAAAAGTAACTACATAGCTAAATATAAATGGCAGTATATGTATATATCTTTTGTTTTTAACTCTTCTATCTGATTTAAAAAACAACTGCATAAAGCAATAATTATAAATCTGTGTTAATGGGCATACAATGAATAAGGATATAATTTTATGACAATAACAGCACAAAGAAGAGAGGAGAAATCAGAGCTAATAGGAGCAAATGGCATATTATCAAAAGTAAGTTAGTATTTATATAAGACATCCGGCATAGGCAAACCCATAAAGACAGAAAATAGATTAGTGGTTGCCTGGGGCTAGGGGTGGGGATGGGTAGTGACTGAAACAGGCACAGGAGTTCTTTTTGGGGTGATGGAAATGTTCTAAAATCACTGTCGTTTTATGCAAATAACACATGCCTTCTGCATTTGTTTGCCGGCCATGCCCTCTCCTCTGCGAGACACCCTCACAGGAGCCACCATACCAACCCTCCTCCATATGTTGCATAGCGTGCTTACGAAAGTACCTTGCAAGGGTAAGGCGTGGCTGGCAAACAAATGCAGAAGGTGTGCGTTATTTTTGTAAAAATGCAATAGATTGTGGCAATGGCTGCACACCTCTGTAAATTTACTAAAAATGATTGAATTGTACATTTAAAATGAGTGTATACTATTGTATGTAAATTATACCTCAGGCTGTTAAAAACCTACATTAAAGTTACATAAATACTATATATATTTATGTGTTAATAATAATAGCTACCATTTATCGAATGTCTACTACATTCTCTGCACTGTGCTAAACACCTTATATGTATTATATCTCTTAACTTACTTTAATCCTCATGATAATTCTTAGAGATTAGGTATTACTGTGCCCATTTAAGAGAGATGGAAATTGAGTTCAAAGAATGCAATAGAATATAAAGGTTACCAACAGAATATAAAGAGTGGGTCTACCTGGGTTTGAATCCTGGTATGTCACTCACTGGCTGTGTGACTTTGGACAAGTTAATTAACTTCTCTGTGCTCAGCGTTCTCATCTGTAAAATGGGAGTGATAATTATAGCATCTATATCATAGAGTTGTTATGGGGATTCAATGAGAGAACATATATAAAGCCCATAATACAATGCTTGTTACATAAGAAGTGCTCAGCCAGTAGTATTTCACTATCATCCTTATTAGATAAGCAGTTTTTCTACAGTCACAAAGCTTGCAGGGTTGCAGGTGAGATAGGAACCCCGGCATGTGCATTCTAACACCCTACTCTTAATGCTCCAAGCAACAGGTTACAGAGGTCTTGGGATCCTTCAGCAGATGATCAAAAGTCCTGTGCCATCAGTTATGAAAGGGAAAGGTGACTGGCCCAAAACAAGACATAGAAGTGCTAGAATAAGGACAGCCATCACCAGAAGGTTCTGCTACTTGATTCCAAGAAGACTGTTTGCTCAAAGCTGCTCCAGATTTTTAATCTCTGGGTAGGAACTATGTCCCTCACTCTCTGCAGGGCTTCTCACATTGTGGACAGTTGACATCAATATATAAAAGCTTTTATACTATTCCTTTTTTTTTGGTATATTTATATCTAGTCTTTTCATTTTCTTAAATTTTTTATTGTGCTTTAAGTGAAAGTTTACAATTCAAGTCATTTCCTCATACAAAAACTTATACACACATTGTTATGTGACCCTAGTTACTCTCCCTACACTGTGACAACATGGTCCTTCTCTCCACCCTATATTTCCCGTGTCCATTCAACCAGCTCCTGACCCCCTCTGCCTTCTCATCTTGCCTCCAGACAGGAGCTGCCCACATAGTCTTCTGTGTCTACTTGACCTAAGAAGCACACTCCTCACCAGTATCATTTTATGTCTTACAGTGCAGTCTAATCATTGTCTGAAGAGTTGACTTCGGTAATGGGTTTAGTTTTGAGCTAACAGAAAGTCCAGGGGCCATGACCTCTGGGGTCCCTCCAGTCTCGGTCAGACCATTAAGTCTGGTCTTTTTACTAGAATCGGAGGTCTACATCCCACTTTTCTCCTGCTCCATCAGGGATTCTCTGTTGTATTTCCTGTCAGGGCAGTCATTGGTGGTAGCCAGGCACCATCTAGTTCTTCCGGTCTCAGGCTGATGGAGTCGCTGGTTTATGTGGCCCTTTCTGTATCTTGGGCTCATATTTTCTTTGTGTCTTTGGTGTTCTTCATTCTCCTTTG
The DNA here is from genome assembly GCF_024166365.1 of Elephas maximus indicus. Lineage (NCBI taxonomy): Eukaryota > Metazoa > Chordata > Mammalia > Proboscidea > Elephantidae > Elephas > Elephas maximus. The sequence continues at coordinate 30,061,634 of NC_064829.1, forward strand.
CTCCAAGTAGGTTGAAACCAATTTATGCATCTTAAATGGCTGCTTGCTAGCTTTTAAGACCCCAGACACCACTCGCCAAAGTGGTATGCAGAACCTTTTCTTAATACACTTTGTTATGCCAGTCGACCTAGAGGTCCCCTGAAACCATGATCCCCAGACCCCTACCCCTGCTACTGTGTCTCTCCAAGTGTTTGGTAGTATTCAGGAAACTTTTTAGCTTTTGGATTAGTCCAGATGTGCTGACTTCCTCTGTATTGTGTGTATTTTAGGTTCCTTTCACCTAAAATAATTTCTTGTCTATTATCTAGTGAACATACCTCTCCCTCCCTCCCTCCCCATCCTCATAACCATCAAAGAATGTTTTCTCCTGTTTTCATAATAGTGGGCTCCTACAATATTTGTCCTTTTGCAACTAATTCACTCAGCATAAAGCCTTCCAGATTCCTCCATGTAATGAGATGTTTCACAAATTCATCATTGTTCTTTATCGTTGCATAGTATTCCGTTGTGTGACTATACTATAATTTGTTTATCCATTCATCTGTTGATGGGCACCTTAGTTGTTTCCATCTTTTTGCTATTGTAAACAGTGCTGCAATGAACATGGGTGTGCATGTATCTATTCGTGTGAGGGCTCTTATTTTTCTGGGATATATTTCAAGGAGTGGGATTGCTGGATCATGTGGTAGTTCTATTTCTAGCTTTCTAAGGAAGCGCCAAATCGATTACCAAAGTAGTTGTACCATTTTACATTCCCACCAGCAGTGTATAAGCGTTCCAGTCTCTCCACAACCTCTCCAACATTTATTATTTTCTGTTTTTTGGATTAATGCCAGCCTTGTTGGAGTGAGATGGAATCTCATTTTAATTTTGATTTGTATTTCTCTAATGGCTAACGATGGTGAGCATTTCCTCATGTATCTGTTAGCTGCCTAAATGTCTTCTTTGGTGAAGTGCCTATTTGTATCCTTTGCCAATGTTTTAAGTGGGTTATTTGTCTTTTTTGTTGTTGAGTTTTTATAGCATCTTGTAGATTTTAGAGATTAGACACTGATTGGATTTGTCATATCCAAAAATTTTTTCCCAGTCTGTATGTTGTCTTTTTGCTCTTTTGGTGAAGTCTTTGGATGAGGGTGTTTGGTTTTAGGAGCTCCCAGTTGCCTAGTTTCTTTTCTGGTGTTTGTACATTGTTAATAATGTTTTATATATTGTTTATGCCATGTGTTAAGGCTCCTAACATTGTCCCTATTTTTTCTTCCATGATCTTTATTGTTTTAGATTTTATATTTAGGCCTTTGATCCATTTTGAGTTAGTTTTTGTGTATGGTGTGAGGTATGGGTCTTGTTTCATTTTTTTGCAGATGGATATCCAGTTATGCCAGCACCATTTGTTAAAGAGACTGTCTTTTCCCCATTTAACTGACTTTGGGCCTTTGTCAAATATCAGCTGCTCATATGTGGATGAATTTATGTCTGGATTCTCAACTGTGTTCTGTTGTTTTATATTTCGGTTGTTTTACCAGTACCAGGCTGTTTTGACTACTGTGACAATATAATAGGTTCTAAAATCAGATGGTATGAGGCCTCCCACTTTGTTCTTCTTTTTCAGTAATGCTTTACTTATCCAGAGCTTCTTTCCCTTCCATATGAAGTTGGTGATTTGTTTCTCCATCTCGTTAAAAACTGTCATTGGAATTTGGATCAAGATTGCATTGTATCTAGATTGCTTTGGGTAGAATGGACGTTTTCACAATGTTGAGTCTTCCCACCTATGAGCAAGGTATGTTTTTCCACTTGTGTAGTTCTCTTTTGGCTCCTTGCAATATTGTCTTGTAGTTTTCTTTGTATAGGTCTTTTACATCTCTGGTTAGATTTATTCCTAACTGTCTGATCTTCTTGGGGGCTATTGTAAATCATATTGATTTGGTGAGTTGTTCTTTGACATTCTCTTTGTTGGTGTAGAGTAATCCAATTGATTTTTGTATGAAATCTTCTATTAGTTCCAGTAGTTTTCTTGTGGATTCTTTAGGGTATTCTGTGTATAAGATCATATCATCTGCAAATGGAAATGCTTTTAGTTCTTCTGACAAATTTGGATGGCCTTTATTTCTTTTTCTAGCCTAATTGCTCTGGCCAGGACCTCCAACACAATGTTGAATAAGAGTGGTGATAGAGGACATCCTTCTCTGGTTCTTGTTCTCTGGTCGAATGCTTTCAGACTCTCTCCATTTAGGATGATGTTGGCTGTAATAGGATGATGTTGGCTGTAATAGGATGATGTTGGCTGTAGGCTTTGTATAAATGCCCTTTATTATGTTGAGGAATTTTCCTTCTATTCCTATTTTGTTGAGAGATTTTATCATGAATAGCTGTTGGACTTTGTCAGATGCTTTTTCTGCATCAATTGATAGGATTGTGTGGTTTTTATCTTTTGTTTTATTTATGTGGTGGATTACATTGGTTGTTTTTCTAATGTTGAACCATCCCTGAGTAAAAAAAAAAAAATCCCTGAGTACCTGGTATGAATCCCACTTGGTTGTGGTGAATTTTTTTTTTTTTTTATTTTGTTGAATTCTGTTGGCTAGAATTTTGTTGAGGATTTTTGCATCTAAGTTCATGAGGGATATAGGTCTGTAATTTCCTTTTTTTGTGGTATCTTTACCTGGTTTTGGTATCAGGGTTACACTGGTTTCATAGAATAAGTTTGGGAGTATTCCGTTGTTTTCTATGCTCTGAAATACCTTTAATCGTAGTGGTGTTAACTCTTCTCTGAAAGTTTAGTAGAATTCTCCAGTGAAGCCATCAGGGCCAGGGCTTTTTCTTTTTTTTTAATTGTAGTTTAGAAGAAGGCTTACAAAACAAACTAATTTCTCATCAGTTAGTACACACATTGTTCTATGACCTTGGTTAACAACCCCAGGACATGTCAACACTTTCACTTCTCAACCCCTGGGTTCCCTATTACCAGCTTTCCTGTTCCCTCCTGCCTTCTAGTCAGGGCCAGGGCTTTTTTTTCTTGGAAGTTTTTTGATTACCTTTTCAATCTCTTCTTTTGTTATAGGTTTATTTAGTTGTTCTAACTCTGTTTGTGTTAGTTTAGGTAGGTAGTGCATTTCTCAAAATTTGTCCATTTCCTCTAGGTTTTCAAATTTGTTAGAGTACAATTTTTCATAGTATTGTGTCATGATTCTTTTAATTTCAGTTGGATCTGTTGTGATACCGCCCATCTCATTTCTTATCCAGGTTATTTGCTTCCTCTCCTGTTTTTCTTTTGTCAGTTTGGCCAATGGTTTATCGATTTTACTGATCTTTTCAAAGAGCCAGCTTTTGATCTTGTTAACCCTTTAGATTGATTTTGTATTCTCTATTTCATTTAATTCTGCTTTAATTTTTATTATGTGCTTTCTTCTGCTGCCCAACGGTTTCTTTAGCTGTTCTCTTTCTATTTGTTCAAATTGTAGGGCTAAATTTTTATTTTGGCCCTTTCTTCTTTTTGCATGTGTGCATTTATTGTTATAAATTTACCGCTGTGCACTGCTTTTGCTGTGTCCCAAAGGTTCTGGTAGGATGTTTTCATTCTTATTTGATTCTATGAATTTCTTACTCCATCCTTAATTTCTTCTATAACTCAATAGTTTTTGAGCATGTGTTGGATTTTTTTCCCTTGCATTTTCTGTTATTGGTTTCTACTTTTATGGGTTTATGGTCAGAAAAGATGCTTTGTAATATTTTGATGTTTTGGATTCTGTTAAGCCTTGCCTTATGGCCTAATATGTGGTCTATTCTGGAGAATGTTCCATGTGCATTGGAAAAGAAAGTATACTTGTTGGGTGGAATGCTCTGTATATGACTCTGAGGCCAAGTTCGTTGATTGTGGCATTTAGATCTTCCGTGTCTTTATTGAGCTTCTTTCTGGATGCTCTGTCCTTCACCGAAAGTGGTATGTTGAAGTCTCCTACTGTTATTATGGAGCTCGTCTATCTCTCTTTTCAATGCTGTTAGTGTGTTTTATGTATTTTGGAGCCCTGTCATTGGGTGTGTAAATATTTGTTATGGTTATATCCTCCTGGTGTACTGACCCCTTTAAATATTATATAGTATCCTTCCGTACCATTTGTGGTGGATTTTACTTTAAAGTCTGTTTTGTCAGAAATTAATATTGCCATTCCTGCTCTTTTTTGATTGTTGTTTGCTTGATATGTTTTTTTTCCATCCTTTGAGTTTTAGTCTGTTTGTGTCTTTAAGTCTAAGGTGTGTCTCCTGTAGGCAGCAAAGAGACGGATTGTGTTTTTTATCCATTCTGCCACTCTCTGTCTCTTTACTGGTGCATTTAGTCCATTTACATTCAGCGTAATTATGGACAGGTATGAGTTTAATGCAGTCATTTTGATGTCTTTTTTTGTGTGTTGTTGACAGTTTCTTTGTTCCACTTAATTATCTGTGCTGAATCATTTTTCTTTATATATTTTCTTTTCCTCTTTTTCATTGTTGTTGATTTTGTATTTGCTGAGTCTTTATGTTTTTCTTGTTTTTTATTTTACTGTGTAGGATTGTTAGTTTCCTTTGTGGTTACCTTAATATTTACCAGTATTTTTCTAAGTTTAATGTCTTTATATCACATTGACTTCCTCTCCGTATGAAAGATCTATGACTAGATATTTAGTCTGTCTTTTTTGATTTCATGTTGTCATCTTTTACATAATGACTTCTCTGTTTTCCTGTTTTGAGCATTTTAGCTTTGATTTATTTTTATGATTTTCCTATCTGGTTGCTCTGTCCCATGTTCTCATTTTGCGTAGTTATCTGATGTTATTGACTTTCTAACTGAAGAACTCCCTTTAATATTTCTTGTAATTTTGGTTTGGTTTTTGCAAATTCCCTGAACTTCTGTTTGTCTGGAAATGTCCTAATTTCGCCATCATATTTGAGAGACAGTTTTGCTGGATATATAATTCTTAGCTGGCAATTTTTTTTCCTTCAAGCTTTTATATGTGTCATCCCATTGCCTTCTTGCTTGCTTGCATGGTTTCTGCTGAATAGTCCGAGCTTATTCATATTGACTCTCCCTTGTAGGTGACTTTTTGCTTATCCCTAGCCACTCTTAGAATTCTCTCTTTATCTTTGGTTTTGGCAAGTTTGATTATACTATGTCTTGGTGACTTTCTTTTGAGATCTACTTTGTGTGGGGTTCAATAAGCATCTTGGATAGATATCTTCTCATCTTTCATAATATCAGGGAAGTTTTCTGACAACAAATCTTGAACAATTCTCTCTGTGTTTTCTGTTATCCTCCTCCCCCCTCCCCCCATTCTAGTACTCCGATCACTCGTAAGTTATTCCTCTTGATAGAGTCCCATATAATTCTTAGGGTGTCTTCATTTTTTTTAATTCTTTTATCTGATTTTTCCTCAAATATATTGGTGTCAAGTGCTTTATCTTCAGTCTCACTAATTCTGACGTCCATTGCCTCAATTCTGGCCTTATGACTTTCTATGGAATTGTCTAATTCTGAAATTTTATTGTTAATCTTCTGAATTTCTGTTTGTTGTCTTTCTGTGGATTCTTGCAGCCTATTAAATTTGTCATTATGCTCTTGTTTAATCTGCTTAAGTTTCTCTAATGCTTTGTCTGCGCACTCCTTGGCTTGTTGTTTTATTAATTTTTTTTTTTGCCTGATCTCCTTCCTTATCTCTTGAAGAGTTCTATTTATTAATCCTTTGTATTCTACCTCCAGTAATTCCAGGAAATTCTCTTCATCTGGAAGATTTCTTGATTCTTTGTTTTGGGAGCTTGCTGAAGCCATTGTGGTCTACCTCTTTATATGATTTGATGTTGACTGTTGTCTCTGAGCCACCAAAAAGTTATTATATTTATTTATTTTATGTTTGCTCACTGTGTCATAGCTTCTTGTTTTGTTTTGTTTTGATATGCCCAAATAGGCTTGTTGTGTGAGCTAGTTTGATTGTTGGTACCTTCAAAGCTCTTACATCCTGTCACTAGGTGGTTAGAGCTGTTACGAGGGACGTGGACCCAGGAGTTCATTCCCTTTACTTGTATGGATTCAGCTCAGGTGTGCAGATAGTCACCAAGTGTGTGGTGCAGAGTCTCACCCACAGTCCTAGACAAGCAGAGATGATTGATGTAAGCACAGGTATCTGGATGCAGTAGGGGGTCACACGATGAGCAAGGTAGGGGGCTGACAACCACCCCCAAGCATTGTGAGGAAAGCGTATCCCTGTTCCCTAGAATGGATAGTTGGGTATGTTTTGCAGCCGGACTATGGGCACCCAGTGCTGTTGGCTGTAAGGACTGGGAGGAGCCACTTATTCTTGGACCCCTGTCATGGGTGGCTAGGTGTTGTGGGTGGAGCCATCAGTCCTCAGGCCCCTGATGTGGGTAGGTGAGGGCACTGCTTAACGGGCAGAGCTATGTCAAATGACACAAAGTTGCCTCTCCACCATGTAGCTAAAACAACTGAAGCTTAGACTTCAGGTACACACCCTGTTGTACTGTGCTAATGAGGGCCTGCTCTCTTGAAATGGGCCCGTACAGGTCTATGCAGGGGTGAAAGGCATTCAAAGTCCATGGGCCCCTTATGCCTGTGCCTAGGCAAAGGAGCTGTTTCTGCCCTGAGTTCCTCACTTAGGGGAGCCAGCAGATTATTTTTTCCACATTTGTTAATTTTTTCCCTCTCCAAGACCGGGGGAATGGCTCAGGGTGTGTGTAGGGCCCTTCTATTGACCCAGGGGATACAGCTGGCTGGGACCCAGTACAGAGCAGGAAGGGAGCAGGTAAGTGTGTGAGAAGTTTTTCCCAAAGGGGTGTTTTTAGATCACATAGGTTAAATGCAGGTACTTCGCTTGCCAGTTGTTCTGGAGGTTTGAGCAGACTCTTGGCCATTCGGCCTTCCCCGATGTGGAAAACTCATTCTGAATGCCTCTGCTTGCCGTTCCGTGCTTGCAGCAGTGGCGAATTGATCTGCAGGGTCCTAGTTCCTGCTGGGTCAGGTCTGGCAACTCCTCACTGCTTCTGAACCATTTTTCCCTCCCCCTGCCACTCAGTCCAATTCCTTAACTTTGCCTTTGATGTTTAGAGCTCCTAGCTTATCATATGTAATTGATTCACTTGTTTTTTTGAGTCTTTGTTGTAAGAGGGACCACAGGAAGCATCTGACTACTCCTCCATCTTGGGCCTCTGCTATAATACTGTTTTTATTACAGTAATATGAGTGTGAATTTGCAAGATTGTATTTTCCGTCATAATTATGCACATTTAATGAATGGATATGAGCTGCATAACTCAGTTCATTTCCATATGCCTTTCTTTCTCATCTCTTCCTCACCTTACTTCTGCACAAATGGAAGTACATTTTAAAATATGTATAACACTGGGAAAATTATTTCATTTTATTGCCCCTTATTTTTTTTTTTAATTTGTTTATTGTGCTTTAGGTGAAAGTTTACAAATCAAGTCAGCCTCTCATACAAAAAGCCATGCATGCCCCGCCCTGCACTCCCAGCTGCTCCCCTTTTAAGGAGACAGCACATTCCTTCTCTCCATCCTATATTCCCTGGGTCCATTCAGCCAGCTCCTGTCCCCTTCTTCCTTCTCCTCTCACCACTAGCCAGGAGTCACCCACATAGTCTCATGTGTCTACTTGAGCCACGAAGTTCACTCCTCACCAGCATCATTGTCTCTCTTATAGTCCAGGCCAATCCCCGTCTCTAGAGTTGGTTTTGGGAATGGTTCCAATCTTGGGCTATCAAAGGGTCCAGGGACCATGACTGTCAGGATCCCTGCAGTCTCAGTCAGACCATTAAGCCAGGTCTTTTTATGAGAATTTAAGATCTGCATCCCACTGTTCTCCTGCTCCATTAGGGATTCTCTGTTGTGTTCTCTGTCAGGGCAGTCATCGTTGGTAGCCTTAGTGCCTCTTATTTCTTATCTTCTTCATTTAATTTTTGGCTTCCCCTGGAACCCTCTCTTCTTAGGAATAATCTGGCACAGCTGCCTTCAGAACGTAAACATGCTGGGTACTTACCCATCTTATTATTATTTTTTATCCTTCTGTAGTTTAAATGTCTTTACCTTGATTTGCTGTGGGCATCTGCCTCTTTGAGCCTCCTGGAGGTGAACCTGCCTGAGGGAGATCTTTCCCTTCTCTTCGCACGTGCAGGGGAACTTCAGACATGCAGGCAGCAGTGCACCAGTGTCTCGGGAAGAGCTGATGACGGTGCTGTCTAGACTGGAAGGCGTGCGCATCCGAGGCCTCTATTTCACTGAGACGCAGCGGCTCACCCTGGGCGAGGTGGGGCTGGAGCAGGCCTCCAACTCAGGGAGTGGAAGTGTAGCACATCATGTAGAGATGTGTTCCTGCCCCCCTGAGTATACTGGTGACTCATGCCAGGTAGGAAATTTTCCTCTGCTGTAAAATTCCCAGAGGGGACTTCTGGGGTGGGCTCTTCTGGCTGCTGCCCTGCACTGTGGGGCAGTTCGGACAGCTCTGTCCATTGTACAAGTTTCTGCTAGGCTTATATTTTACCTAGACTACCTTCAGGTATTAAATATGCAAAAGAAATCATAAATGTCTCAAAATGCATAGAAAAGCATTTAGGTTCTAGGAAGCTTTTAGGTTCTGGGAATGGTAGGAAGGAAGCTGCCAGTGGGATCTCAGTATTTGAGCTGTGCTTTCCCAGTGGCAGACCCAGGATCCTCATGTCTTTGCCTAACCAAAGCCTTTCTTAAGTCCCCCTAGAATAGAGTTGAATTCCAGAGAATGTCCTGGATTCTGCAAGGGGAATTTGTAGTCCAATTTTCTGGCTTGTAGTAGACCCTTATTGTTTGAGGCCCAGTCTGCTGGATTTGCCCTCAGTTAATTAAAATGTGCCATACAATGAAATAAGTTAATATTGCAAGCTTTAAATATGTTCTTTTCCTAAAGAGGGAGAGGAAAGCAAAATGGCTAGAACAGTTATTAGGAAGCAGAAAACATTGTCATTCTGTGTGTCCCATATACGCAACGTATAGAGACTTACCAAACTTTTCACTTTCTTGACCCCTTGATAGCAGGAAATCCCAGGGTGATCTGCAACCTTAGAGTTTTCTGTGTTTTTAACCTGCGCATGTCTTACCTGCCATGGTTTTCTGGGAACTCCTGTCTTGTAACAATTAGTCCACAGATTGCCTGTGTTCCTCCTCCTTCCCTCTCTCTCTTTTCCAGCTAGTTAAAATCCCCAGCCCAAAGGGAAGAGTGGGGCCTCAGGTTCCCTGCCTCACTCTTGTTGTTGTTAGGTGCTGTTGAGTCGGCTCTGACTCACAGCTGCTGTCTTAGTTATCTAGACTCCTATAACAGAAATACTACAAATGGGTGGCTTTAATAAACAGAAATTTATTCTCTCACAGTCTAGGAAGCTAGAAGTCCACATTCCAGGTGCCAGATCCAAAGGAAGGCTTTCTGTCTCTGTTGGCTCTAGGGGAAGGTCTTTGTCATCAGTCTTCCCCTGGGTCTAGGAGCTTCTCAGTGCAGGGACCTGAGTCCAAAGATACAACCTAATCCTGCAGATTGAGTCCTGCTTCATTAACATAACTGCCTCTAATCCTGCCTCTTTAACATCATAGAGGTTAGGATTTACAACACATAGGATAATCACATCAGATCACAAAATACAAGGGACAACCACACAATACCTGGAATTATGGCCTAACCAAGTTGACACTTATTTTGGGGGGACACAATTCAATCCATGACAGTGACCCTGTGTACAACAGAATGGAACACTGTCTGGTCTTGCTCTTTTTCACTGACCCTCTACATTACCAAGCATGATGTCCTTTTCCAAGGACTGGTGCCTTCTGATAACATGTCTAAAGTATGTAAGATGCAGTCTCACCATCCTCCCTTCTAAGAAGCATTCTGACTGTACTTCTTACAAAAGAAATTTGTTCTTCTGGCAGTCCATGGTATATACAATGTTCTTCACCAACACCATAATTCAAAGGCATCAGCTCTTCTTCAGTCTTCCTTATTCATTGTCCAGCTTTCGCATGCACATCAGGCAATTGAAAATACCATGGCTTGGGTCAGGCACACCTTAGTTCTCAATGTGACATTTTTGCTTTTTAACACTTTAAAGAGTCTTTTGCAGCAGATTTGCCCTCCCTCATAGCTTTTTTTTTTTTCATAGCTGAGGCATATCTTGGGGGTTGACTCAGCCTGTGATTTACAGCTGCTATTTTTTTTTTTTTTTTTAATTGTCTAGTGCTGTCTGCAGGGTTAGGTGGGTAGAAGGTGATGCCGGCCCCACCTCACTGGAATTACAGAGCGGTGTGCTTATCTCCCGGACTGTTAGGTGTGCTCTGCACAGTCTGACTCATGCGGGACGTTTAAAGGTGGGGCCCCTGCCGCAGACAGCCTTCCTTACCTGAGTCAGGCAGGCCTGGGCACTGAGCAGGAAGGGCAGGTATAAGAGGAAGAAGCAGAGGTTGGTTCGTGCACTGCCAGCAGGAGCCCAGAGACCAGGATGCTCCCCTCAGTGAGGTGCTCTGCCCAGAGCGCAGGGTGGCTCTGGCTTCTTGGGGCAGTGCTCGGACAGTGTATGGGATACGACACACAGCAGCAGAGGGTAGAGTTTCTTCAGCCTCCTGGTCAAAGGCATCTGCAAGCAAGTTATGTGGAGCTTAGACCCAGCCAGGTAACATCGTTTTTTAAATTTTGGCTTGGGATGGGGAAGGGTTTCCAGCATTGTGACGTTTTAAGTTACTGTGATTAATGAGTTAAGTGGGTGGGTTGGGGGAGGGGTGATGGCCTCCCCATTTTGTTGACTGGCACTGTTTATTACAATACCTGACAGATTGCTCCCTGAGCTGTTAACCACAAGCCCCATAAACATCAGCCCACCTGGAAAGTTAAGCATTTGAATGCTTGTGGATGTTAAAATACTGTGAAAGTCCATGCCCTTTAGAGAGTAACTCAAGCCTCAGGACAAAGGAGTCCAACCCCTGTAGGTTTCCAAATTCAGCTCAGAAGAAAGTCACTCAGAAAGTAAAACCCGAGAACCAGTGAAATTCCTGCTAAGAAAAGTAATCGGATAAGGTTTACACAATACCTAACAGACATGCTTTAATTTGCTAGGCATTAAAAAAAAAAGGCATTAAACGTTCATAAATTCTAGTCTCTTTCTGTAAATTTCCTGGATATTATAGGGCACTTACAGAGATACAGAACCTGTGGCTGCTGAAATAGCCCTGGAAGCCTGAAAAGGGATATGATTTTATTGTCCGTACTACACACGTTTACTGCCAAAGTCATTATAAATAATTATCACTTTAAAAAAAACCTAACTAATTATAAACCCCTTTACTGAAATAATATATGAGGACACATTCATTTATATTTAGCAAGCCAGCCTTCCAAACAATCTGAATATGGGAACTGAATTTTATGTAAAATGTATGTGGGCAGGTTGCTTGCTTTATAAAAAAAAAAAAAGAGGTGACAAAATGATTGTATTTCAGAAACTGACAAATGCTGTATCTGAAAGTCACAGGAGTGCTTTTTTCTGTTTCTAACCAAAAGCAAATTAAGAGAGGTAATTTTATTTTTAATCAAGATAAATTATCCAATCCCCAAAGCATGTTCAGTTAAGGCTTTTACTCAGGCATGTTGTTCTGAACTAACCAGATGTATTTATTTATTTGAATAATTTGCCCTTTACCAAATATGATCATTTTTCAAGCATGCAATGTAATAAATGGTGATAATTATAAGGCACTTGCCACTTATGAATCGAGATTATTTGTATATGGATACAGTCCCACCATTGTTAGCTAAATTTCGTTTTAATGTATCTCTCAGTCATGCTTACAGCTAAAGAACATTCCTTTCATGCTTTGATTCTCCCTTAGACAAGCCTATTCGTATAACACATAAAGCAATCTAATTTTTTTTGCAATGTGTTCTTTTGCCTAAACATGGTTCCTGATAGATTAAAGGAACATTATATGGGAAATTACTATGTTGTTATTGTGTATGGTTTGTAGTCATTGGTAACTTGGGATGAAGCTACCAACAAATGGCAACTGGGCAATTTCACTCTGAATTGTACATGTTGCCTCTGCCTCCAGCCCTGCAGGTTGCTTCCTCCTCCCTCGCGCTTGACCGGCTGGAGACCCTTATGGCCATGGATAAATGAGATTGTACCGTTTGTTTCAAGATTTCCTTGGACCCTAGCTTCAGAGTCTTACAGACTTGTGTGCCAGTTAAAGAGAATTAGATCAAAGTTTTTCTTTTATCTTGAAATACTATTTTTTCCTGATGTTGTAAGATAGGGCATATAGGAGATCGGTGAAAGAAATTAGTTACAAATCTGTTTTTAATCTATGCATGATTTAAAAAAAATCCACTTGCCATGATTCTGACTCATCTTGACCCTTAGTTCTGCGAAAATAAAGAAAATGTCTATAATTCTCTTAAAGATGGAAATCTAATGACATTTTAAGGCCTAGTATAAGAATAATTGCTTTTCCTCCCCCACATTGGAGGCATTCTTAACTAGAATCCTTTTTTATATCAGTTCATCAAAATAAAAGTGTAGGTTTTTCATCAATATGAAACATGATCGTTTGTATTAAGCTAGAAATAGACAATATACAGGAGCTAGACATAATCAAAACAATGTTGAACAAGAAAACAAAACCAAACTCAAGGAGACTCCCCCAAGAGTGTTCCGTGTGCACCAAATGGGCCACGTTCGTGAAGAGTCCCATATGAGGACTTGAGCACAGCCTGGGTACCTGTTGCTCACAGACTAGTGAGTAGCAGTGAAGTGATTCTGCCATTTTGTGTGCATCCCAATTAAGACTTCTTACCCCCTCCTCCTTCTTCCTTCTCCCACCATCTGACCCCAAATCACATTTGGAGAGGAAGTGGCTACCCTAAGAGAACTTGAACTTGAAGTGATTTGTTAGATGTCCCATCCACTGAGGACTCTGAATTCAAACCTGAGGACTAACTTCCTGGCCCTGTTTACTCATTCACCACAGGACTGGTTTGAGGAGGAGAAGAACCCCACTACCTCACTCCACAACCCACCCTCGACTTTCCCTTTCGCCAATTTTCTCACCACACATCTCCCACGCAGGCACAAACCCACAATCCCACGGTTGCATGGGAACTAAACAGAACCTGATACAAGGCGAATGAACCTGGCTAGAGTTTGAAATGAGAAATCCACACACTGAATGAAGGAAAGAATGCTTCATAGTCAGAATTGTCACATTTGGGATAATTGTTTCCTTTTGTTCTATTGACACAACACTTTGTTTGAAAAATAGGCTTGCAGCCCTGGATACTATCGGGATAACAAAGGCTTGTATACTGGACGGTGTGTTCCCTGCAATTGCAACGGGCATTCGAATCGATGCCAGGATGGCTCAGGAATATGTATTGTGAGTAAATTGATGCTCTCATGTTACCAGCTGGCAGGTGTTTCTCTACATTTCCCCGCTAATTGGCCCTGAGACATCAGGGCCTAGAGGTTGCTATGAAATGTAGGCAAGACCCTGGGTGGAGCAAATGATTAATGTGCTTGATGGCTAATCAAAAGGTTGAAGATTTGAGTCTACCTAGAGGTGCCTCAGAAGAAAGGGTTGGTGATCTACTTTCAAAAAAATTAGCCATCGAAAACCTTATGGAGCACAGTTCTGCCCTGACACACATGGAATCACCATGAGTCAGAAGCAATGGCAATTGTTTATTGTTGTTACGTAATGAACGAGGCTCAAGCATTATGAGACTGAATTATCTTACACTCTATTTTTTCCTCCATTTCACTAAAAAAGAACACCCGTTTGAACAATTAAATTACACTTTAGCTTCTAAATCTCTTTTTCATTAAATGATGTTAATGGGCAGATCCTGGGAATAATTATTGCCAAGATATTATAAATCAGAGCTCCGTTACCTTGGGTCCCAGTTTTGTTAGGGTGGCAAAAGGTTGTGGAGGGTAGGGCCTTGTTGCTATCAGACACGCAGTACCCCAGGGTACTGGGGCTCTCAAGAAAGCCTTATGGCTTAGCTGAGACAAAGTGGGTTTACGTGGCAGCCAGGTGAGGGGAGGGGAAGGAAAACAACCCCTCACCTCCTTCTTCACAGTACCCTCAGGGTGCATGTACCCTGTATCAACTTCTTTTTCCTTTCAAGGCAGTCCTGATGTCTATGACTTAGCCACTGGATAGCCATCTTTTCTCTGGAATACTCTAGAAAATTCTCCCACGTAAAATCAGATTCCTAGGAAATATTTCCTTTGCATCCTGAAGCAGAAGTTGTTTTCATTCTGCTTCCTTCTTCCCTCTTCTCAGAGTTCTCCTGGTAACCAGGGCTTCCCTTAATTAGAGTGAGAATGGATGGCTTCAAGGGAAGGAGAGAGTGTGTGACCCCAGGAACACAGAGCCTCTGGTTATGTTGTGCTCTCTGGGAAATGCATTCTTCTGGCATAGGTTTCCTTTTTACTGTGTAATTCAACTAGAGTGTGTTTCAGCTCTTTGAGTTCCTAGACTGTGTTAAGCCAGTTCAGCATGTCCCAGGGATAGCTTCCCCTGCCAGATGGGACAGGCCAGAACAGGACATTGCTGTAAAGAGCCTGATAGACCATTTTGTAGGATTTTAGCCTTATAAGTTCAAAAAGAATAAAAGACATTGGGAAATACTGTTTTTCAGCTCCTAAGTATTCCTATGGAAAAGTTTATCTTTGATGCTGTATGTTGTATGTAACACAGGTAGATGCTTTGATTAAAAATAAATATTTATCTTATTGCTGAATCATTTCTAGATGTCAAGTCCATTCTATAAAACCTGATGAAAAACAAAGGGAGTTTTCTCTGTAGCCCATTCACCCAGTGAAAAGGTCATTGGTGAGAGTCATAATGCACGTTTTTTAATCAAACAAGAAGATTTTCTTGTCTATTTCCTTCTTCTTCTTAGCCCTGTCTTCACATGTTCCGAATGGCCATGTGGCTCTAGAAACTAACCACTCAGGAAACCCTTACTGAGCAGTTGCTATCGTGGCAGGTACTTAGCTAAGTGCTGGGGTCAAAATCGTAAAACATAAATCATACCAACTCTCAAGAGGCTTGCAGTCTAGCGGGGGAACGTGTGTGCATGCGCACACGTGCACACACATGCACACACACACACACATGCACACACAGGCTCATGTCTGGGCTCAGTCACATCTGCTCAATGGCAAAGCACCAAGTGGTGATATTGTCCCCAAAGGTAGCCACCATGTGGTTACCGGGGAAGCAGCCCTAATCATTAAGGAACAGAAACGGGGAAATGAATATCAAATGGGCTTTCACGGGGACTCCTCTGTAAACTGACCTCCCCCTTTAAAGTTCCAGAGTACATTCTTCAAATCCTGGACCTTCACAGGTGTGCAAATCTCCAGGCCATTTTAAGAATAAGCTTTAAAGTTTAAAAAGAGAAATAGCCCAACTCCTTGTTAGTAAAGCTGTACAATGTTTATTTGAGAGGGCAGGAGTATCCGGGTACATTATACAGACACTGTGAGCCAGAGGGGTTGGTGATGACAGGCTCCCTTCTTTGCTGAGAGCACCCCCGGGCTCCCTTCTCTGTAGAGAACCCCCCCGCCCCAGTGCTCCATTCTCTGTAGAGAACCCCCCAGGGCTCCCTTCTCTGTAGAGGCTCCCAGGGCCCCCTTCTCTGCCAAGACCCCGAGGGCTCCCTTCTCTCTGCTGAGGACCTCAAGGCCCCCTTCTCTGCAGAGGCCCCCAGGGCTCCCTTCTCTCTGTAGAGGCCCCCCCTCCAGAGCTCCCATCTCTCTACTGAGGACCCCAGGGCCCCCTTCTCTGCAGAGGTCCCCCCAAGGATTCCCTTCTCTGCAGAGGCCCCCCCCCAGGGCTCCCTTCTCTGCCTAGGACCCCAGGGATCCCTTCGCTGCAGAGCCCCTCCCCCACAGGGCTCCCTTTTCTCTGCAGAGGCCCCCCAGGGGTCCCTCCTCTGCAGAGACCCCCCCCAGCTCCCTTCTCTGCAGAGGTCCCCCCAGGGCTCCCTTCTCTGCAGAGACTGCCCCCCCAGGGCTCCCTTCTCTGCAGAGGCCCCCCCACACAGGGCTCCTTTCTCTGCAGAGTCCCCACCCCCCAGGGCTCCCTTCTCTTCAGAGGCCCCCCCAGGGCTCCCTTCTCTGCCTAGGACCCTAGGGCTCACTTCTCTGCAGAGCCCCCCCCCCCACCAGGGCTCCCTTCTTTCTGCAGAGGTCCCTCAGGGCTCCCTTCTCTGCAGAGCCCTCCCCCAGCTCCCTTCTCTGCAGAGCACCCCCCCCACGTTCTCTTCTCTGCACAGGTTCCCCCAGGGATCCCTTCTCTGCAGAGCCCCCCCCAGGTCTCCCTTTTCTGCAGAGGACCCCCCCAGTGCTCCCTTCCCTGCAGAGGCCCCCCCCCAGGCTCCCTTCTCTGCAAAGCTCCCCCCTCCCTGCTCCCTTCTCTGCCCAGGACCCCAGGGCTCCCTTCTCTGCAGAGCTCCCCCGCTTCTCTCCAGAGGCCCCTCCCCCAGGGCTCCCTTCTCTGCAGAGCTCCACATCTCCCTTCTCTGCAGAGGCCCCCCTCCCCCCAGGGCTCCCTTCTCTGCACAGGGTCCACCCAGGGCTCACATCTATGCAGAGCCCCCCCAGCCCAGGGCTCCCTTCTCCGCAGAGGCTCTCCCTCAGGGCTCCCTTCTCTGCAGAGGCTCTCCCTCAGGGCTCCCTTCTCTGCAGAGCCCCCCAACACAGGGCTCCCTTCTCTCTGCAGAGGCCCCCCCAGGGGCTCCCTTCTCTGCAGAGGCCCCCCACCAGGGCTCCCTTCTCTGCAGAGCCCCTCCCCCACAGGGCTCCCTTCTCTGCAGAGACCCCCCCCCAGGCTCCCTTCTCTGCATAGGGCTCCCCAGGCCTCCCTTCTCTGCAGAGCCCCGCCCCAGGACTCCCTTCTCTGCCTAGGACCCCAGGGCTCCCTTCTCTCTGCAGAGGTCTCCCAGGGCTCCCTTCTCTGCAGAGCCCTCCCCCAGCTCCCTTCTCTGCAGATGCCCCCCCAGGGCTCCCTTCTCTGCAGAGGCTCCATCCAGGGGCTCACTTCTATGCAGAGGCCCCTCCCCAGGGCTCCCTTCTCTGCAGAGGCCCCCCTCAAGGCTCCCTTCTCTCTGTAGAGGTCCCCCAGGGCTCCCTTCTCTGCAGAGGCTCCACCCAGGGCTCCCTTCTCTGGAGAGGCTCCACCCAGTGGTCACTTCTATGCAGGGGCCTCCCCCAGGGCTCCCTTCTCTGCAGAGCCCCCCACCACAGGGCTCCGTTCTCTCTGCAGAGGTCCCCCAGGGCTCCCTTCTCTGCAGAGCCCCCCTCCCCCCAGGGCTCCCTTCTCTGCGCAGGGTCCACCCAGGGCTCAGGTCTATGCAGAGCCCCCCCTCCCCCAGGGCTCCCTTCTCCACAGAGGCCCTCGCTCAGGGTCCCCTTCTCTGCAGAGCCCCACCCCAGGTCTCCCTTCTCTGCAGAGGCCCCCCCCCCAGGTCTCCCTTCTCTGCAGAGCCCCCCACCACAGGGCTCCCTTCTCTCTGCAGAGGTCCCTCAGGGGTCCCTTCTCTGTAGAGCTCCACCCCCTCCCTTTTCTGCAGAGGCCCCGCCCCAGGGCTCCCTTCTCTGCAGAGGCTCCACCCAGGGGCTCACTTCTATACAGAGCCCCCCACTTCTCTGCAGAGGCCCCCACCACAGGGCTCCCTTCTCTCTGCAGAGGTCCCCCAGGGCTCCCTTCTCTACGAGGCACCCCCCGAGTGCTCCCTTCTCTGCAGAGGCCCCCCCCCCCAGGCTCCTTTCTCTGCCTAGGACCCCAGGACTCCCTTCTCTGCCTAGGACGCCAGGACTCCCTTCTCTGCAGAGGCTCCACCCAGGGCTCACTTCTATACAGAGCCCCCCCACAGGGCTCCCTTCTCTGCAGAGGCCCCCCACAAGGCTCCCTTCTCTCTGCAGAGGTCCCCCAGGGCTCCCTTCTCTGCGGAGGCTCCACCCAGGGCTCACTTCTATGCAGAGCCCCCCACCACAGGGCTCCCTTCTCTGTAGAGCCCCCCACCACAGGGCTCCCTTCTCTCTGCAGAGGCCCCCCGGGCTCCCTTTTCTGCAGCAGCTCCACCCAGGGCTTACTTCTATGCAGAGCCCCCCCCACCCAGTGCTCCCTTCTCTGCAGAGGCCACCACCACAGGGCTCCTGTCTCTCTGCAGAGGTCCCCCAGGGCTCCCTTCTCTACAGAGGCCCCCCCCAGTGCTCCCTTCTCTGCAGAGGCCCCCCCACCCCCGCCCAGGGCTCCTTTCTCTGCCTAGGACCCCAGGACTCCCTTCTCTGCCTAGGACGCCAGGACTCCCTTCTCTGCAGAGGTCCCCCAGGGCTCCCTTCTCTGCAGAGGCTCCTGCCTTTCTCTTTTCTCCTTGCCCTGCTTCCCTGCTTATTTTCTCCTTCTCCTCCAGCTCTCCTTGCCTCTTGTTGCCTCTGTCACCCCTTCTGTCACTACAGCCTCATCTTCCTCTCTGATCCCATGCACCTGCCCTCTCTGTTCCCATCCTCCTTCTTCAGCTTTCCTTCTTTTTATTCCCTGCCAACTGCCCCCAGAATGATTTATCTGAAATTCCCAGTGGACCCAGGGCTTCCCTACTTAAAATCCTCCTGTGGCCTCAGAGGCTTTCAGAGGGAGCCTGATCCTTAACAGGCCCTTGGGGGGCCTTCCTGCCTATGTCACCTGCCTCCCAACTCCACCCTCTGTGGACACAAAATGCAGCAGATTCCCTGCACTGGTGACCAAGCTGTCTCAAGGCTCTGAGGTTCTGAACACACTGTTCCCTGTGCCTGCAAGGCCCTCCTCCCTCCCCCCAGCTCTCCATCAGGCTGATGTCTCTGCTCCCACCCTCCATCCAGCAGCTTCATCTCCAGGGGGCCTTCCCTGAGGCTCTGGAAGGGCCAGCTGTGCCTCTTCTTTGCTCTTACATGACACTGCATAGAACTTTGAATTCAACAAATTCAATATTATATTGAATGTGTGTATTTACAGTTATGCCCTGGTGGTGCAGTGGTTAAGCTAACCAAAGGATCAGCAGTTCCAATCCACCAGCGTTCCTTGGAAACTCTATGGGGCAGTTCTACTCCATCTTATAGGGTTGCTTTGAGTCAGAATCAACTTGACAGCAACGGGTTTTGGTTTTTTATTTGCCCGCAAGTTAAGGTACTGACCATCCTTGTATCCCAAGCACCTGGCAGAGTTTGGCATACAGTAAGTGCCTAAGAGATGTTTGTTGTTAAGTGAAACTAGAAGATCACATGCTGTAGGAGTGGATGAGGGCTCCCTGGCGTTCACTCAGTCATTCCTGGAGGCTCAAAATAAAACACAAAGACACTAGAGAGGCAGGTGCCTCAAGTGTGCAGAACCGATGAAGATAGCTTCCAGGGTAGCCGTGCTTAACTGAGAGCCAGGGGCAATTTCAGACATTCTTATGGGACTTGGTCAAATAGCACAGGCTCTACCCCCTTCCCACAGTCTCCTGCCCTCACCCCTGGGCTTGGAAACACTCAGCCCTGTGGAGAGCAGTGTTCAGAGTGCTTCTAGCAGAACACAGATGGCCTTGCCGTCATTCTTGTTTCTTCATGTTCTGTTTCTCCAGGGTTTTTAGCCTTAGAACTAAGTAGACAGAGGACTAAAATATATGTGTTCAGGGTTGCACTTTAAAATTATGTCATTGGGAGTTGAAAAGGAAAGGACACTGGAGTGGAAAAGTAAATGATTAGTTCAAGAGAACCGTATGTTTTATGACTGAGTCAGGGCAGCTGAGCAAAGTGAGGGTGAAGGGTGCTTCGTGCCCTCACCTGACCCCGAGAGGGCTCCTCTGTGGAGCTGATGAGCTGCAGGAAGTGCCAGAACCCAAAGGAAAACCCCTTCGAATGGTGCTAGTTTGGGATGGAGGGGAGGATTCTAGACAGAAGCAGCTTCCTAGTGAAGATCAGATATTAATGTGTGAGCAGCATCCCACATTAAAGGCCAACCCAGTTCTTTGAAATACTTACTAATCCCCTGCATTTACAGCACAGTCGTATGTCTGGAAAAAATAAGAATCGATATTTTTAACATCTTAGTTGATTGTGTATTTCTCAGTTATTCAAGGGCTCATGAAGGATTGATTTGTCTAATTTGAGCCAATTGAGGCATTTAAGATTGAAGGGCTGTCTTTCCTGTTCAGAGCAGTGCCAGGCCCTCTTGTAATTCCAAGGATATTGTTTTTCCCAACCTGGCTTCGTATTTTATTAAACAACCCACATGCGTTAAAGTTTCCTGCTAGGACCACCTGTGCATGAGAAAAAAAATACATAAGCAAGTTTTAAAAATTATACTCGTTTCAGGCCATGTAAATAACGCAAGGAGTCCCTGGGTGTGCAAATAGTTAACGTGCTCAGCTGCTAACCGAAAGATTGACAATTTGAGTTCATCCAGTGTCAACTCAGAAGAAAGGCCTGGTGATCTATTTCTGAAAAGTCAGTCATTGAAACCCTATGAAGCACAGTTCTACTGTGACACACATGGGGTCGCCATGGGTTGGAGTTGACTCCACGGCGACTGGTAATTAACACAAAGTATCTCTTTAAAGTCAAATGTCCATAGCAAGGGGAGTTTCCCCAGCTATTTCTGTGCTTATTATTAGAGTTATATTTGAAGGGTTATATTTAGCTAAAAATTCCACGAAGTAAACCAGTTCTACACAACCCACTAGGCTGGCCTCAATAGACTGCTCAGTTGCAAAGTTGTATTATCTCAATATTTTGCTCTAAAGAATAACATTCATGAGGCATTGACTCTAACAAGAAAATAATTGGATTTTCATAAATAAAAAGCTTAATTTCTTGCTTCCTTGGAACACTGGAATTAAGCTCAGATCTTTTTTCAGCTACTGTATAAGTTTTTATTTTTTTAACAAATTCCATGTATTGAAAACGTATTTCAGTTTCATTGCTCTTCAGTATACCATTGTTAGGTGAATTATGAAGTCAAATGAAGTTAATTTTCATGGAGGCAATCCTACGAGGAAAAGGGAAAGGAATCTACATTTGCCGAGGGCCTATTATAGTTTACTCTTTTAAATCCTCCCAACCATCTTGGGAAGTAGATATTTTTCTGATTGTACATTTTAACAAAATTGGAATTGTATATGAATCACACATCGATAAAATTGATATGTAAAAACAACAAGGCTCAGAGAGGTGAAGGAACTTGCCCAAGATTCCACAGCTACTGTGTCAGAGTGGGACATGCATGTGGCTGGTCTCTCCGCGCTACACCATGCCTCCGGACGTTAATCGTCACCTAACTGATTGAAGGGCACTTACGTCTTTTTTTTTTTTGGCACAAGCAATGCTTGGATAGACAAGGAAAATACATGGTTGGTGGAGCTGATATTATACAGAGTCAGAGGGCTCGAGTTAGAGTTGTGTGAGTAGCTCAGGTTACAGTTAACTAAAAAGCAGTAAAAGTAACTGGTTGCTGTTGATTGTGCTCTTCATTCTGTCCCCAGAACTGTCAGCACAACACTGCTGGGGACCACTGTGAGCGCTGTAAAGAGGGCCACTACGGGAGCGCCCTCCATGGATCCTGCAGGGCCTGTCCCTGTCCTCATACGAACAGGTACTGACAAGCTTGGAAACAGTCTATGGGACAGAAAGTAGTTTAGTGACTTCATATGGCTGGGGGGAGAGGGTTTGGGGAATGGAGGGTGACTGCTAACGGGTACAGGGTTTCTTGTGGGAGTGATGAAAATGTTACAGAATTGATTGTGGCGATGGCTGCACATTATGTGACTGTACTAAAAATCATTGAATTGTACACTTGAAATGGGTGAATTGTATGGTAAGTGAAATACATCTCAATAGAACTGTTTTATATCTATAAATACATATATAGTTATACACATATATATTAATGTACAAACAAAAAAAGCAAAACAAAACAAACATAAATCCCTATTCCAAGTTGTGTTCTTCTGGGCCATTCCTTTTCCTTTTTTGCTGTTTAGTCAATGGTTAAACACTTATCGAGCATCCATTATAGGGCCAGGGAAACTGAAGTAAAGAAGACTGGCAAAGTCTCTGATCTCATGGGACTTTATCTGGTATGTATGTGTGTGTGTGTTGGAAGTCACACTCAATAAACATCTCTGTAAATAAATCAGAAGTATGATTTCAGGTAGGGACGAATGCTGTGCAGAAAATTAAAATAGGATTATGTTAGGAAGTGAGTGACTTTATCAGAGAAGACAGTGAAGGAGGGCTTTCTGAAGTTGTTGAGCAGGGATCTGAATGGTGATCTGGAAAAAGCCATGGCAATATCATCGGGATGAGGGTCCCAGGGAAAAAGAAGGCAAGAGGGAAATGTCCTGCAATGGCATGTTTATGAAACAGTAGAAGGCAGGGATGACTGAAGAGCGGTGAGTGAGAAAGTGGTAGGAAATGAGGTTGGCAGGACAGCCAGTGTTCAGAGCATGTAGATGGTCTGTAGGACTTTTGTGGGCCATGATAAGGCATTGTATTTTATACTCAGTGTGATGAGAAGCCACTGGATAGTTCTGAGCCATGGAGTGGCATGATCCAAACTGTTGTTTAGGCTCCAATATGGCCAATGGACCATGTAGGCATAACCAAATACCATTTGTCCTGGAATCAGTTCCAACACATGGCGATGTCTGTGTGTTAGAATAGAACTGTGTGTGCTCCACTGGGTTTTCAATGGCTGCTTTTTCAGAAGTAGATCGTCAGGTCTTTCTTACGAGACACCTCTGGGTGGACTCAAACTTTTGGTTTGCTTTTCATGGTAAATGGGACATGTTCTGTTTTGGTTTGGCACCTTGTAATACCTTTACTTATCTTTACATGTCCACTGTGAGATCCAAACAAAATATAACAAGTAATCAAGTGAAGCAAGAGTTGGTTTGAAAATCAGGAAGATAGTGATAAAGTATCAGTAGTACACAGGCTCAGAAGCAAGTGTGGCCACTAAGGCTGATTCTATCAGTGGCTATCAGGGAAATAGGCCAAGGCTTAATATTATCAGAAGTTACATGCCCAAGTATGGCTTTTCTGGACATATATATTTGAAATATCCACCCTGCTTTGTTATCTATGAATTTAATATACTTTAAGCCTTCCCAGTCCTGCAACTCCATTTGTAAAGGGATCTATCATTGACACTTGCCTCGGCTTGTTTGAACATGAGCTAGAGAAAAGAGATAGCACCAAGGTTTCCACTGGTGTGCTGGAGAAAAATTTTCCTCTTTAGGTGAAAAGCATGTTGTTATCATCATGGTCAGCCTGCCCAGCTTCCAAGCAGTTGAAGTAACATGTATCTCCTCTGATTTATCAGTAAAGCTCTACTTATTTTATGTTTGTCCTTCCAGCAGTATTAATACTGCTGACAAATTTCTAACAGTCCCTTTGGAGGTACACTTCTGTATCCATCTAATAGGCCAGGAAAGATTTTTCAGATAAGAATTCTTTTACCAGAGAAATGATTTGTCAATGTTGTTAGGTGCCACCAAGTCAGTTCTGACTCATAGTGACCTTAGGTACAATGGAAAGAAACACTGCCTGGTCCTACACCATCCTCACAGTCATTGTTACGTTTGAGCCAATTGTTACAGCCACTGTGTCAGTTCCATCTCATTGAGGGCCTTCCTCTTTTTTTGTTGACCCTGTGCTTTCCCAACTATGATGTCCTTCTCCAGGGACTGGTCCCTCCTGATAACATGCCCAAAGTATGTTAAGACAAAGTCTCTCTATTCTTGCTGAGGAGCATTCTGGCTATACTTCCAAGACAAATTTGTTCATTCTTCTGGCGGTCCTAGTATATTCAATATTCTTTGCCAACACCATGATTCAAAGGCACCAGTTCTTCTTTGGTCTTCCTTATTCATTGTCCAGCTTTCACACACATATGAGGCAATTGAAAATACTGTGGCTTGGATCAGGTGCACCTTAATTCTCAAAGTGGTATCTTTGTTTTTTTTTAACACTTTAAAGAGGTTTTCTGCAACAGATTTGACCAATGCAGTACATCTTTTGATTTCTTGATTGTTGCTTCCATGGGTGTTGATTGTGGATCCAAGTAAAATGAAATCTTTGACAACTTCAGTCTCCATTTATCATGATGTTACTTATTGGTCCAGTTGTGAGGATTTTTGTTTTCTTGATGTTGAGATGTAACCCATCCTGAAGGCTGTGGTCTTTGATCTTCATCAGTAAGTGCTTCAAGTCCTCTTCACTTTCAGTGAGCAAGGTTATGTCATCTGTATATCGAAGGTTGTTAATTATTCTTTCTTTAATCTTGATGCCGTGTTCTTCCTCATATAGTCCAGCTTCTGTGATTATTTGCTCAATATATAGGTTGAATAAGTATGGTGAAAGGATATAGCCTTGATATACATTGTTCCTGATTTTAAACCACGCAGTATCCCCTTGTTCTGTTTGAATGACTGCTTCTTGGTCTATGTACAGGTTCTATATGAGCACAATTAAGTCTTCTGGAATTCCCGTTCTTTGCAGTGTCATCTATAATTTGTTGTGATCCACACAGTCAAATGCCTTTGTATAATTAATGAAAATGGAGTTATTTCCTCCCCAGTTTACATGAGTGTGATGTTTAATGAGCGGGGGCACTAGTGGTGCAGTGGTAGAACTCTTACCTTCTATGGTTGAGGCCTGTGTTCAGTTCCCAGCCAGTGAGCCTGTTGTGTAGCCACCACTGGTCTATCGGTGGAGATGTTTGTGTTGCTGTGCTGCTGAACAGGTTTCAGCAGAGCTTTCAGACTAAGGTGGACTAGGAAGAAAGGCCTAGTGATGTACTTCCGAGAATCAGACAGTGAAAACCTATGGATCACAAAGGTCTGATCCACAACTGATCATGGAAGTGGTGCAGGACCAGGCAGAGTTTAGTTCTGTTGTGCATAGGGTCACCATGAGTCGGGGCCAACTCAACTGCAGCTAACGACAACAAATATTCAATGAACAGACACAGACATTTCATAAGATGACAGGGCTTTTTCATGGTCTCTTTGTTAAAAAAAAAAAAAAAAGCTTCTTCTCAAATATATGTCAGTTTAGAATTAAAAGAAAAAGAATCAAAATTCCACAAAGTGGTTTGAAAAATTACGAAAGTCATGAACGATGGTGCCCATAGAATCCCCGGGCTAAGTCGAGCATTCACCGTGTCTCAGTCCTTTCTGGGGCTTCGAGGGTCTAGCCCCACCACCGCCTTTTTGTCCCAGAAGGCAATGGGCCAATATAAAAGAACTAGAATAAACAAGGAGAAAATTTGAAAAAAGAATCAGAACTCTCAGTTCTTTTTCTGCCTAGACTTGTTTTACTCCTTCCTTGTTATTCCTGGAAAAATGCTGTCGTAATCATCTCTTCCAAAGAGAGTTACTTTATTCTGTCTTGAGGGAAGGAATGTATTTCTTCTACAAGCCAAAAATAAAATAAATGCCTTTAGCCATTCTTCACCGCAGTGTGCCCAGTGTCAGCTGAAACAATTCATCATTATTCCTACAAATCTTGACGGGCAAAATTTTCTTCACACAAAAAGTAGCTAGAAGACCCGCGGCTCTGATTTTCACTTAATACAAGTCAGTTTTTTGTAACAAAAATAATGAGCATAAAACCTATTGACTTTTATTTTCACTGAGGCTGTTTTTTTGTCTTCAAGCTTCGCCACCGGCTGTGTTGTGAATGGGGGAAACGTGAGGTGCTCCTGCAAGCCGGGATACACAGGAACACAGTGTGAAAGGTGGGTACTGCCCCTCCCCGGGGGTGGTGGGAGGGCTTTCCGGGCAGGCTGCTGCAGGCACCAGCCACGGGCAGGGCTTTGCTGGGTGGAAGCTCAGAGCTAGGGGTGGTGCTGTTAGTTTCACTGAAGGCTGGAAAAAGACCTCCAGAATAACACAAGACTGCTCACTTAAAAAATCATTAACTTCCTTCTTTTCCTTGCTTGCTGTTTTTTTTCCTTGCTTCAGAAATTTGACTATGAGGCCAGCACATCATATACATACACCCACATGTAGCCCTATACAACCTCCTACATAACCCTACGCACCCCCACACACACCCTCCATAATAACCCAGTGCTGTCAAATCGATTCCGACTCATAGCGACCCTATAGGATAGAGTAGAACTGCCCTGTAGAGTTTCCAAGTAGCGCCTGGTAGATTCGAACTTCCGACCCTTATGGTTAGCAGCTGTAGCACTTAACCACTACGCCACCAGGTTTTCCCCCTCCATAGTAAAACCATAGTAGGGGGTCCCTAATGCCTTACACGAGGGGCAATTTTGGTTCATTTGTAGAATTCTTCCCTTCTATGCTGTTTTTATGCTGGAGACCCAGGCCCCATTCCTGGGTCAGTGGAGGCTTGCTTGTTGTTATGATGCTGAAGAGGTTTTAGCAGAGCTTCCAGACTAAGGTGGACCAGGAACAAAGGCCTGGCGATCTACTCCATGGCAGCTAACAACAATTCCTCACACATATAGCTACACCCCTACATATCTCTACAGACTCCCTTCCCCCCACGTATCCCTTACATATCCCTACGCTGATACACATCTCTGCATACCTCTACCCAACACACATCTCTACTACCCCCTATATCCCTGCGTACCCGTACCCCTCACGTGTACACATCTCTAGATACTGTGCTCCACATACTGCATACTAGTACACACATACTCCTGTGTACTCACACATACCTGCATACACACACTTCTGTACTCCCCAAGCTGAACACTCTTAAGGGCAAAGTCTCTGTCATAGTCACTTTTTTTTTTAAATAGTATGTTACTGTGTTTTTGGTGAAAGTTTATACAGTAAACTAAGGTTTGCATTTATACGCTTTGCTCAGTGACATCAGCTACGTTTTTCACAATGAGTCAGCGTTCTCTTCCACTGCATTCTCTTTGCCACTCTTCTGGCACTCTCGTTTCCCTGCCCCCATATCTTCTCATCTTGCTTTGAAGTAATTGGTGGCCTTTTGGCCTCATACAGATTTTTCTTTTTTTTAAACTAGAGAACCATACTCATGGGTAATATCCTTTTTTGTGTGTGCCACTATGTTATTTTGCTAAAAAGTGGACTCATGGGATAGTTGTGGTTGAACGTTTAAAGAATATGTCAGGGCGATAGTCTCAAGGAGTCCTCTGGTCTCCATTGGTCCAGCAAGTCTGGATTTTTTAAGAATTTGAGTTCTGTTCTACGTTTTTCTCCCATTCTATCAGGATTCATCTATTGTTGTCCTATTCAGAATGGTCAGTAGTGGTAGCCAGGCACCATCTAGTTCTTCTTGTCTCAGGGCAAATGAGGCTGTAGCTCATGTAGGCTCTTAGCCCTGTAGGCTAGTATCTTCTCGGAGGCTTTGGTTGTCTTTTTTCTCTTTTGTTCCTGACAAGTGGATATTAATAGTTGGATCTTAGATGGCTGCTCACAAGCTTTAAAGACCTCAGATGCTACCCACTTTACTAGGACGCACAACGTGAACTTTGTGAACTGTATTATGCCAGTTGACTCAGTTGTCCCATGAGACCAATGTCCTAAGCCTTCAAACACGGAAAACCAATCTGTTAAAGTGTTTGGTTATGTCTGAGAGGTGTCTGTAATTGTGTCCTCTATGAATATATATGCCTATACTCACATATCTTTACTTACATGTATATATAGTTACTTCTCTCTGTGCACACATATGTATGCACTTATGCCTACCTTTACATACCTGTACACCTTGTATGCCTATATGCATACATATGTGATGATACACTTGGGTTTTTTTTTTGGCTATTGTTGGTGTTGTTGTCAAAGTATATATGTCAGATTCGTTAGCGCAAACATCCTTTTTTCTTGAGAGCTTCCCAGTGACATCATTTACTGTCATCAAGCTCTGCTCACTGCGCTCGTATTTGGTGCTCCTTTTCCCATCTCCAAAAAATAACAAGTATCTACAATCTAAGGCATGGTTCCCTTCTCCTATACACCTCCCTGGTAACCACCAACAAACAGTGGTCTCTGTATGTGTATCTTTTCTTGTCTTCATATAAAAGTGGAATCATATAATATTTGTCCTTATGCAATTGACTTATTTCACTTAGCGTTATGTCCTCCAGGTCCATCCATGTTATAATATGTTTTGGGAACTCATCGCTGTTCTTTACGGTTGCATAGCACTCCATTGTATGTATGTACCACATTTTGCTTATCCATTCATCAGTTGATGGGCATTTAGGTTGTTTCCACTTTTTTCCTACTGTGATTAAAGCAGCAGTGAACATGGGTGTGCATCTATATGTCGGTGTCTCTTTAATGAGATCTATTTTTTTTCCTAGGCAAGGGGTTGCTGGGTCATAAGGTATTTCTGTTTCTAGTTTTTTGAGGAAGCACCATACCACTTTCTGCAGTGATCATACAGTCCCACTAGCAATGGATGAGGGTTCAAATCTCACCACGTTCTTGCCAACATTTGTTGTTATCTGTTTATTTTATCAGTGCCATTTTAGCCCAGGTGAGATGATATCTCATCGTAGCTTTGATTTGCATTTTCTAATGATTAATGATCATGAGCATCTTTTCATGTGTTTGTTGGCCTCTTGTTTGTCCTCTTGGTGAAGTGTCTGTTCATGTCCTTGCCCATTTTGTCTTTTTGTTGTTGAGTTTGTTGATGTTTTCTATAAATTTTAGAGATTAGGCCCTTATCAAATATGTCATTTCTGAAGATTTTTTCCTCAGTCTGTAGGTTGTCCTTTTACTCTTTTAATAAAGTCATTTGATGAGTGTAAATTTTTAATTTTTTTGCGATCCTAGTGATCTGTTTTGTCTTCTGCTGTTCAGGCATTTGTTTGTTTGCATGTGTTATACTTGTTAGCCTAACTGCTGTCTATGGGAAGATTAGGTCCCATAGTTTTCTCCCTGTATTTTTTTCCAGGAACTTTATAGTTTCAGGCTTAACATTTCGGCCTTTGATTCATTTGGGGTTAGTTTTACTGTGTGGTGTGAGGTATGGGTCCTATTTCATTTTTCTGCAAGTGGATATCCAGTTTTGCCAGCACCGTTTATCAAAGTGACTGCCTCTTCCCCGCTGAATGGACTTTGACCCCTTGTCAAAAATCAGTTGTTCATAAACAGATGGATTTGTTTCTGGGTTCTCAATTCTGTTTCATTAGTTAGTGTCTGTCATTGAACCCATACCAGGCTGTTTTGATTATAGTAGCTGTAGAGTATGTTTTGACATACTTTGCTCTTCAATATTGCTTTGGCTATTTAGGGCCTCTTTCCTTCCCATATTTAGTTGGTCATTAGTTTTTTCATTTCACTAGATAAAATTGTTGGTATTTGTATTGGGATTGAATTGTATCTGTAGATCCCTCTAGGTAGAATTGACATTTTCACTATATTAAGCTTTCTATATATATATATATATTTTTATTTATGTAGGTCTCTTTTGGTCTCTTGTAGTAGTGTTTTATAATTTTCATTGTATGACTCTTTTATGTCCCTAGCCATATTTACTTCTGAATCCCTGGTGCCTAGCGTGGCACTGGTCCCATAATGGAGTTCAGTAAATGCTTGTGACACAAAAGAATAAATATTACAAGGGTGTATACTCAATTATAAAGGCCCACAGAGCCAAGCTTTAGCTATGCATGAACAAATTTTTGTGGTTAGCTGCCGTTCATATGGCACTTTTCTGCATGTTATGAAGGGCATAAAAGATACCTCCTATCTAATTGGGAAGATGAAACACACATATTTGGAGAATGTAACAGTATAAGGAAAGGTACGAAAGATCTAAATGAATCATACAGGCAACATATTTTTAAATGTAGAATAACTTTGTCATAAGTCAATATATATTTATGATAAAAATCATATAATACTGGTACGCAAAGAACCAGTAAGGCCAGCACGCCCACACAGCCCTGTATACTTTTACATGCTCACGTACCAAAAGCCCTTTGCCACTGTGTTGATTCTGACTCATAGTGACTCTATAGCACAGAGTAGAACAGCCCCATAGGGTTTCCAAGGAGTGGCTGGTGGATTCAAACTGCTGACCTTTTGGTTAACAGACAAGTTCTTAACCACTGCAAGCCCTATTAATCATTTGCTTACAGAATACCACTGTTAAAGGCTTGCTGTATTTTTGTTGTTGTTGCTATATATTTGTACAGATTGTTTCTGTGTGCACATACTTTTTTTAAAACAAAAGTAGATTCCTGTTTACTTCTGTTTTGACTTGTTTTCTCATTTAATAATGTACTACCAACTTTTCATACCAATAAGTATTCATTAACATCATGTCAGTGACCAAAAATGTTTCCCCTGAGGTTCCATAGTTCCCCACTATTAGTCTTTGGGAGTCCCTGGGTGGTGCAAACAGATAACATGTTTGGCTGCTAGCTGAAAGTTTGGAGGTTCGAGTCCACTCAGAGGCACTTGTAAGAGAGGCCTGATGATCTGCTTTTGAGAAATCAGCCATTGAAGACCCCATGGAGCACAGTTCTACTCTGACACACATGGTGTCGCCATGAGCCAGAATCCACTGGATGGCAATTGGCTTTTTGTTCATCTTCGAGATCATTTTACTGTTCTCCATTTAAAGCAATACTAAAATCAAACCCTTACAGCTAAATACTTGTGCACATGAATCGTTAAATAAATTGTAGAAGTGGATCCCTTGAGTCAAAGGATGGGCACATTTTTCAGAGCTGTTGATACTCTTTGCCAAATTTTCCTCCTGAAAAGTCATCAATTTACATTCCTACCAGTAGTGAAAGAGATCTACTGCCTGCCCTGGATAGACATTAAAAATGATAGATTTTTAAAATAGCTACCAACTAGATAGCAAGAGAATGGCATTATATCTTATTTTAATTTACGTTTCTTTGTTTGATAATCTGGTTGTTTTTTTTTTTTCTTTCATTTGTTAATCTTACTTTGTGATTTCCTTTCCAGATATTTTACTCATTTTTTTCCCCACTGAAGTGATCTTTTATTTTTTCATTGATTTGTACAGATTCTTTGTATAATATATTATATAGAAGAAATTAACCATAATATATAGTGCAGATATTCTCAGTTTGTTATTTTCTTTTTCATTTTGTTTTTATAAATTCTGGATATACAAAGGCTAAGTTTTGTAATAGTTTTTTTTTTTTTTTTTTATCCTTTAGAGTTTCAGCCATTGGTATCATGCTTAAAGAGGTTATGTAAATATTTATGCATTTTTTTTTAGTACTGTTACGGTTTTATTTTTGACATTAACACTTTTATTTTGGTGAAAGTTTGTAACATAGCCTTTGGGTGCCACGGCATTTTACATGGCAGATAGATTTGAAGTCAACAACTTAAGGCAAAAATTAGCCAACATTCAAGCAATTTTGACTCTCCCAACATACCATCTCTCAATAATTCAGGGACCATGTTGCATGGAATATACATGGTATTTGGTTCCACCCCAGGAGCATACTTATCAGGGTGAGATGTCCATGCTAGAGGCATGAGGGAGCCAGACAGATGCGGGAAATAGCAGATTCAGCCCAGGGTGCGTGCTCATTGAGTGAAATGGGGACAGACGCTCAGGCCATTTTCCCTCCCTCACTGTAGAACGCTTGCTCTCTTGTGTGTCTCCCCCTCCCTTTTGCCAAGTACATTTATTTGAATTCACTAAAGTTAAATGTGTATATACAAAATTTCCATACATACTTGGATTTTTTCTGAACATTTTATTTGGTTCCTGTGCCATTATTACTTCTGTATCATTTCTGGAAGTATAAAATGCCTTTTAATATTTGGTTGGGCAAGGCTCCCCTTATTACCGTTATTTAATTTTTTCCTTGACCGTTCTGGCACATTTATTTTTCTGGATAAATGTTAGAAGAATTTTACCAAATTTCAAAAAACAGAAAATTAATTCAACCAGATTTCAGTAAGGAGTGGCCCCCTCTGGATTAGGGTTGTCTGAAATGTTTTATGGACAAAGTGGGATTTAGGTAGATCTAAGAGATGACAAGAACCCGATGGAGCTGGAAAGTAGAGGTGGAAGGCCGGCTGGGTGGGAGAAGCAGTGCAAGAAAGCCCAAGGGATGGAGGATAGTTGCCATGTTGTGGAAGGCAGGGAGTGCCTGATTATGGGGAACTCTGAGCAGTGGCTGGGGAGTCTGGAAACTGTCCTGTAGTAAAGGGAGCTATCTGAGGTTCTTTTCCATTTTTCATTTCAGGAAGAGGAACATTTCCCACACTTGTCTCACATCTATTCTTCGTTCATTTTTCAGTGAAAAATGTATAGAGATCCTAGTATCTGTCTGGCATAGTGCTAAGCAATGGAGACACCGCAGCTAACAGAACATGGTCTCTTCCCTCAGGAGTTTTACAGTCCAGTTGTAAAGAGATGTAGCAATAACCCACTGAGATAGAAAGAAATGACATCATGGGGTTAAGCCGGGCTGTGATAGGTGGGTATCCCTCTAGCCTTGAAGGGTGAGGAAAGGAAGGGGCTGCTACAGTGAGATAGGAAGAATGGGTGGGCATGGTGGGGTTGGGAAGGTGTTCCAGGCACTGATTTAAAATGTTACAGGACTCCCATTTGTGTTGTTGTTGTTGTTATTGGTTGCTGTTGAGTCAGCTTCTAATTTAATCCTCCTTATGGTTCTTTACAATGAAGCAGAAAACAGTAACAGGCTTGATGAGACTTTTTTGGCAGGCAGCTCATTTGAAAAGAGAAATTCTTAATTAACAGTTATTCCAGCTTATGTCTGTTACATTTAATGTCTTAAGAAAGTAAGCTGTTGTTTTTTACATTTTAAAAAAAAACTTTCACAGGTAAATGTGAATCAAAAATTTTCATTTGTTAAACATTTACTGACTGTTTCTGGCCTCCCTCCTGGGACCTGCTGTTAACTACACAATGGTAAATACCAGAGCCACACATGGTGAAGAGTAAAAATATGTACAGGGAATCTTGCTGGGTAGAGGGGGCAGCAGCCTGGCGGAGGGAGTTAGGAAAGGCTTCCCAGCTCATACCAAGCTCTGATTGCCTTTTTCTCCCTCAGCCAGTTGGAGCCACAGATGACAAATGTGTTCTCTGCTCTTTATTTGCTGTACCAATGTCATCAGTGAAATCAGGAAGTTTTTTAGTCCACTGTTTTAGTCACTACCATAAGATGAGAATCAGGGAACCAGTTATTTCTCGTGATCAGTAACAAATGCGTTGTAAGAATAGGGAAGTAGTTGAATCTAACCTCCTGAATGTGCCTTTAATGTAAGCTACTTTATGCATCTGTTACATGGCAAATTTAGATGTAAG
Source organism: Elephas maximus indicus (assembly GCF_024166365.1). Taxonomy (NCBI): domain Eukaryota; kingdom Metazoa; phylum Chordata; class Mammalia; order Proboscidea; family Elephantidae; genus Elephas; species Elephas maximus. The sequence continues at coordinate 30,095,029 of NC_064829.1, forward strand.
TGAGACATCTAAAACATTGTTTTCAAACATAGATCTTCTGCATAGCATGGTTTGTTAGGTAGAATAAGAGGCTGGTCATGTGAAGTAAAGCCTTGTTATTCATACTTACCAACCTGCAAGAAGACTAGGAGAAGCTGCCTCAGTTACCTTTTCTATAATTAGGGGATCCGTAGTTTTTCTACTTCCTACCTGCTTTCTGAAATATAATAATTCAAAATACCAGGTTATACACATATATAAGGTTAACACTTCATCACGTCTTATATCGATCACCACCCCAACCGTTGCCACTAAATCAGTACAGACTGATGGCGCCCCTGTGTGTGTCAGAGTAGAACTGTGCTCCATAGGTTTTCAGTGGCTGGTTTTTTGGAAGTAAATCATCAGGACTTTCTTCCGAGGTACCCGTTGGGAGACTCAAACCTCCAGTCTTTAGGTGAGCAGCCAGGGGCATTAACCGTTTACACCATCCAAGGACTCCCTTATAATAATGAGTGCCTGTTATGTGCAGGCATTTTGCCAGATATTTTTCTACATTATCTCATATCTATCAACCAAAAAGATATTATTAACCAGATCATTCACTTATTCGTTTACTCCTTTATTCAACAAATATTTGATAATATGTGCCAGGCACTATCCCAGGTGCTAGGATATAGCAGTGGGCAAAGCAGCCAAAAAATACGTACATGCATAGAGCTTACATTTTTGTTGCGGGGGGGCGGGGGATGGATAAGGAAACTGAAGTTCAAAGGGTCAAGACACCAGCCTTAGATCACAGAACTAGTAAGTGGTGGAGAAAAGAATCCAACCAAAATCTTCCTGATCCAAACTGTGTGTCTTTTGTACTGTATCACCACTGTCGCCATTGATAAAGCGCGTTTAAATTGCTTCACAGTTCTTTGATGAAAAGCTTAAATTTGGGAAAGACAGTCAAATACCGTATTTCCTTGAATGTATCAATTTCAATGACGGTAAGACTCATCATACCCCAATTTAATGACAGTGCTTTTTTGGGTGGAGGGTTGTGGAACATCACTGTTAGGCAGATATATTTTTAATTTACATCCTAATTCCAAAAAATGGTATTATACGTTTTTAATGGAATCTGGGAATCAAGGAAATACGGTCTTTAAGCTTGTGAATGAGCAACTTAACACTGCCCGGTTCTTACCATTAAATTATCTAGAGTAATAAAGGCTCTAGGCAAAGGGTAGCAGCTGTAACTCTCCTCCAAGTTGTTTAAGCCCATTATATGTAGCACTGTCACAATTCATGCAAATTTTAATTATGCAAATAATTCAATAGAAATAATTTCAGTTGAGTTAATGCAATAGAAGATATGAATGAAGTCCCACTTCATGCAGAAATTAAAATTATGTGAATCTCACTTTATATTTCTTCCTATGAGGAGATTTGTCTTAAGCAGTATTTTAGTTGTGTGATATCGTTAGGAACATAACTCTTGCATAAAATTCAGCCATCCCTGATTTTCATGTTGGCCAAACCACTTGTCCTGCTGCATCTCCTTCATCTGTCATTCAGTTCAGGGAGGATTCGAAGACCTTGTAGCCTTAGTGCCAAAGAGGAAAGAAACCATCTCGGCCTGCCTTCCACTCTCACCTTTCTCATTCAAGGGGTCAGTATCTTGTATTGAAACACATGTTGTCATTGTTGTTAGGTGCCATTGAGTCAGTCCAACGCATAGCAACCCTATGTACAGTAGAACAAAACACTGCCCAGTCCTGCACCATCCTCACACTATTGTTATGCTTGAGCCCATTGTTGCAGCCACTGTGTCAGTCCATCTCTTGAAGGTCTTCCTCTTTTTCACTGACGCTCTACTTTACCAAGCATGATGTCCTTCTCCAGGAACTGATCCCTCCTGATAGCATGTCCAAAGTATGTGAGATGTAGTCTCACCATCCTTGTTCTAAGGAGCATTCTGGCTGTACTTCTTCCAAGTAGATTTGTTTGTTCTTCTGGCAGTCTGTGATATATTCAATATTGTTTGCCAACACCATCAATTCTTCTTCGGTCTTCTTTATTCATGGTCCAGCTTTTGCATGCATATGCAGCGATTGAAAACACCACAGCTTGGGTCAGGTGGACCTTAGTCCTTAAAGTGACATCTTTGCTTTTTAACACCTGAAAGAGATCTTTTACAGCAGATTTTCCCAATGCAATGTGTCATTTGATTTCTTGACTGTTGCTTCCATGGACATGGATTGTAGATCCAAGTAAAATAAAATCCTTGAGAACTTCAGTCTTTTCTCTGTTTATCATATGTTGCTTATTGGTCTAGTTGTGAAAATTTTTGTTTTCTTTATGTTAAGATATGATCCTTACTGAAGGCTGTAGTCTTCGATCTTCATCAGTAAGTGCTTCAAGTCCTTTTCACTTTCAGCAAGCAAGGTTATATCAGACAGACATCCCTGCAAATCTATGTCAGCCTACCTCCCATAGGATTACAGGTACCTAGGTGTTGAGAAAGTTGTGTAGACTAAATGAAGAGTTATTTGATTGTTGTTTCTTCTCTTTTCTATATCATGTGTAGGTGTGCACCAGGATATTTCGGGAATCCCCAGAAATTTGGAGGTAGCTGCCAGCCATGCAGCTGTAACAACAATGGCCAACTGGGCAGTTGTGACCCCCTGACTGGAGGTAAGATTGACTCACATCTCTGTTAACCTGCATTTATAAAATTAGTGTAAAGTAGCGGGCTAGGAACCCAAGCAAGGGTTTTTCAGGAAGCATAAGCAATTTCTGCCAACAAATTGTCCCCTTGTTTTGACAACCCTGGGATCCCTAGGTTGTGTTTACAGCCTTGGTGAATAACTCAATTAGGTTTTTTTAAAAAAACTAAATTGGTTTTGAAACTCAACCAGTTATAGCCAGAATAACTTCAGATCCTACCTTTCGATTTGGCTATGATCTCCCTTTGACATTGTAAGGGTATTGTCCCATCAGCTTTCTTTGTGTGCGTATTTGAAGAAGTCAAAGCTTTCTTTCTCTTATAGCAATAAATGATCTGTGGCTTGGTTGGTGTAACTGAGATGGAGTTTACACAACAAGGAAAAGATGATTATTAGGAGTTAGTGTGGATTCATTAGGAACAAAAAGGAAAAGTATCTTCCTCCTTCTTTGATAGAGATACTAATGTGATTTACTGGGAGAATACCATCAATATACCATATTTTTACACAAATAATCCTCATCTCCTACATTTGCTTGCTGACTGTACCTTCCCCCCACAAAGTATTTACATAAGCACCACTATGCCAATTTTTTTTTACATGTTGCCATAAAAAAAATTAAAAATTAACATAGCGGGCTTACAAAAATACCTTGCTGGGGAGGGCCGGGTTGGCAAACAAACACAGAAGGTACGTGTTATTTGCCTAGCCTAACACTATGATCACATAGCAGCAAACCATTAGATAAACTTTCATATTGTATTTATAGTCAAGATGAGTAACTAAAACCTGGATGTGTAGATTAGATCTGATCAAATGATTGTTCCCAAAGGAATAAGATTTAATTAATTGATATCAGTCTAGAAGGAGGTATCGATCATCCAGGCCACAAGACTTTATCTTTGGCTCTATTTTGCTCAACATTTTTTATTTGGATTGAAATACAGAAAACGTGCCTAGCCAGTTATCAGATGACATAAAGTTGAGAAGGACAGAAAATGCCTGTGTGACACAATTAGGATACAAAAGAGCCTTAACAGTCTAGAATTATGAGCCAATTGTAATCAATAAAATTATGTTAGGGATAAGGGTGCGATCCTATGTTGTTGTTGCTAGGTGCCATTATGTCAGTTCCAACTTATAGCAACCCTGCGTACAGCAGAATGAAACGTTGCCTAGTCCTGCACCATCCTCACAATTATTGCTATGTTTGAGGCCATTGTTGCAGCCACTGTGTTAGTCCATCTTGTTGAGGGTCTTCCTCTCTTTTGCTGACCCTCTACTTTACCAAGCATGATGTCCTTCTCCAGGAACTGATCCCTCCTGATAACATGTCCAAAGTACATAAGACAAGTCTCTCCACCCTCCCGTCTAAAGGAACATTCTGGCTGTACTTCTTCCAAGACAAATTTGTTCATTCTTCTGGCAATCCATGGTATATTCAGTATTCTTCACCAACGCCATAACTCAAAGGCATCAATTCTTCTTCCCTCTTCTTTATTCATTGTCCAGCATTCATATGCATACGAGGCTATTGAAAACACTACTTGGGTCAGCAAACCTTAGTCCTCAAAGTGACAGCTTAGCTTTTCAACACCTTAAAGAGGTCTTTTTCCAGCAATGCATCATTTGTTTTCTTGACTGTTCCTTCCATGGGCACTGATTATGGATCCAAGGAAAATGAAATCCCTGACAACTTTGGTCTTTTCTCTATTTACTGTGGTGTTGTTTATTAGTCCAGTTGTGAGGATTTTTGTTTCCTTTATGTTGAGGTTTAATTCATACTGAAGGCTGTAGTCTTTACTCTTCATCAGTAAGTGCTTTAAGTCCTCTTAGCTTTCTGCAAGCAAGGTTGTGTCATCTGCATATCACAGGTTGTTAATGAGTCTTCCTTCAATCCTGATGCCACTTTCTCCTTCAGATAGTTCAGATTCTCGGATTATTGGCTCAGCATACAAGTTGAACAAGTGTGGTGAAACTATACAACCCTGACACATACCTTTCCTGATTTTAAATCATGCAGTATCCCCTTGTTCTATTGGAATGACTGCATAGCTGAGTGGAAAACCATCAACCTTAAGTAGGTCAGGAATGAGATGTGGCTTAGTAGCAGGTATGTAAAAAGCCTTAAGGTTTTTAAAAAAAAAACAAAAAAACAAAACCCAGTGCCGTCGAGTCAATTCTGACTCGTAGCGACCCTATAAACTGCCCCACAGAGTTTCTAAGGAGCGCCTGGCAGATTCAAACTGCCAACCCTTTGGTTAGCAGCCGTAGCACTTAACCTCTACACCACTTAAGGTTTTAGTCAGCAGTAAATTCAACATGTCTAAAAAGTGTGACGTGGGTCCTAAGATGCCTCACACTAGCCTCAGTGTGTTCTAGTCTCTAAAGCCGTGAGGTCTGTCATTCCATGCTACACTGCTTACGTAAGTTCTTATGTAGGGCTTATGTCTTATGGAGACAACAGACAAACTAGTTTTTTCAGGAAGAGGGTAAGACTGTGAAAGGCCTTGAAACAAGGTTATATGAGGGAAGAGTGAGGGAATCAGGGCAGTGAAAAGAAGACTTGGAAAGCACATATTTGACAGGCTGACGTGTGCTAGAGAAGAGTTAGTCTTATCTTATGTGGCATAGAAGATAGACTTATACCAAGGAGTGGAAGCTAGAGGGAGATACATTTTTATTCATTCTAAAGAAGAACTTTCAAATATTTGAAGCTGTTTAAAGATGAAGACTTTTTAAAAGGAAGTGAGTTCTATTGTCAGTGGAGGTATTGAAGAAAAAGGTTCAACATCACACTCACACTGTTCATGAGGCTAACGCTTCTTCAACGCTCTTTTTCGTATACTCCAGCAACAAAAATAAGCAACCTGAAATGGGGGTGGTAACTGTTTCTTCCAAAAATGGAGAAAATTCTCTCATATGGGACTTGTTTGTTTTTATGAGCTTTTCTTTTTTTCCATTAATAATATACAGATATCTTGTTTGTTAAAACTCAAACCTGTTGGGAACATTAAACTGATAAGTCAATCATTCACCTAAGCCAAGCCCCCCTGTCGTAGTTATCTAGTGCTGCTATAACAGAAATGTCACAAGTGGATGACTTTAACAGAGCGAAATTTATTTTCTCACAGTCTAGTAGGCTGGAAGTCCAAATTCGGGGCATCGGCTCCAGGGCAAGACTTTCTCTCTCTGTCGGCTCTGGAGAAAGGTCCTTCTCCTCAATCTTCCGCCTGGACTAGGAGCTTCTCTGAGCAGAAATTCCAGGTCCAACAGATACACTTTGTTCCCAGTGCTGCTTTTTTGGTGGTATGAGCTTGCCCTGTCTCTCTGCTCAATTCTCTCTTTATCTCAAAAGAGATTGGCTCAAGACACAATCCAATCTTGTTGATTGAGTCCTGCCTCATTAACATAACTGCTGCCTATCCCACCTTGTTAATGTATAAAGGTAGGATTTATAACACATAGGAAAATCACATCAGCTGACAAAATGGTGGACAATCACACAATACTGGGAATCGTGGCCTAGCCAAATTGATACATGTATTTTTGGGGGACACCATTCAATCCATGGCACCCCCATAGACTCTTCAAGGTGCTGTGGGGGATTGTGAGGGAAATAAGACCATGTTTGTGGGCCATAAGACATTTACAGTCTAATTGAGCCAATAAGAGTGATACAACTCTATACACTTGTAAGGATGAGTAAGAGATAAAAAAGAGAATAAGAGAAACCTATGGTAATATATAATAAACTAAAAGGTACACAAATATGTATAAAGGGAACAGCGATGATCTTGAAGTTGTAGGATCAAGGGTAATGCTTTTATCTTATTTTTCTAATTTCCCCAAATTTTCTATAATTAACTGATTTTTTACAATTAAAAGTAAATATGGCTTAAAATATACGCATAGACACAAAAATGTGGAATATTACTGGTTGTTGAGAAGAACAAAAGTAAAAGCATCCTTTGGCGTGTCTAGGAAAATTTCAAGGAGTGGTCAAGCTTAGAGTGTTGCTGTGATAAAGTTACATTATTTTTCAGAGGGAAATTAAAGAGTATTTCAGTAAAAAAATGAATGGCATGGGAAGAAGTATAGAAGTGAGAAGGATTACATAAAGAATGTCCGTGGATGACTGGTAGGCTTTCCTGACTGTAGCTGAGAACCTCAAAATTCAGTTTATATGTGCGGCTGTTGGCCATTAGTTTCACTAACATTGTGTTAGTAAATCTGTCGCACTGGTTTGTGATTTATCTGGCTCCATGGGGCTGTTAAACTACAGAGCAGAAGGAATTTTTGTCTTGATACCTTAGGATCTCCTAGACCTGGCACAAGGCTATGGTACACAGTGGATGTCCAAAAGTGCTCTAAGAACATTTGCTGGGTGTTCTTGAATGACACTGGGAGAAACTTGAACAGTTGTATAGGAGGATATCAAAAGAATAGAAGCCTTAATACTATTAAGCCTGTTGCCACTGAGTCAGTTTCAACTCATAGCAACCGTTTAGGACAGAGTAAAATGTTGTAATCTTTACAGAAGCAGACTGACACATCTTTCTCCCTCAGAGTGGCTGGTGGGTTTGAACTGCCAACCTTTCGGTTAGCAGCCGAGCACTTAACCACTGTGCCAACCAGGGCTCCTACACTAACTGTTAGGAGTTTTAATTTGATAGGAATGGTATCTGGAAGCCACCATCAAGTTCTAGAGGGAAAGTTTAATCAAAATGATTCCTGAGGAAGATGACTTTTATAGTGATGACCCTTTAGAGAGAAGAAACTGAATACATAATAAGCCAAAATTATCATCAGGAGACCACAAAAGAAATTCCTGCAGCAAGTCTGCTGGGAGGTGAGGCAGGTCCCTGAGCAAAGACGTGGGGAAGGGAGGGAAGAGAAGAGTAAGCAATACTGGATAGTTGAGTGACCAAGATTTCCGCAAACCAGCTTTTCTGAAAACCAGGCTACAAGCTAGATGAAGAATAAGTTTAATAACAATGTCTTTTTTGGTTATTTTCTGATTGCAGACTGCATAAACCAAGAACCCAAAGATGGCGGCCCTGGAGAAGAATGTGATGGTAAGAAAAGAAAGCTCCCCTCTCCTTTCCAAGCTGTAGGCTTTAGTTTGATAAGTGAGCCCTGTGATGAGACGTGCAGTTCCCAGGCTGGGATAGCAGTGGTGGGAGGAAGTGAGAGGAGGTGTGTTTATGGGTCATCTGTGGGTCAGTTAGGTTTGAGGTCAAATCTAGCCTCTGTCAACTACTAGATGCATGACCTTGGACAAGCAACCTTACTTCTCCAGTCCTCAGTTTTATCATTTGTACAATGGACATAATAGCTATGCCTACCTCGTATAGTTATTGGGAAAATACTTGGAAATTTTATATCACAGTGCCTGGTAAATGGCAAACACTAGATAAAAGCTATTTATTATTATTTTTTCCATATATAAAATAAGCAATGAGTTGCATAGAATCACCATTTCTTCTAGGAATGCTCCCTATCTAGGGATCTCCCCTTTTCAGTTTCTGTAGGATTGTAATTCCTGCCTATGATGATCTTTGTACATATCAACTGGGCTGTACAGCCCTTGTGCTCTCTTTTCATTCTTGTGGCTCCAGCCTGCAGCACATTTGCCTTTGATTGTGGCCCCTACAGATTGTGACAGCTGTGTGATGACACTCCTGAACGACCTGGCCACAATGAGTGATGAGCTCCGTCTGGTCAAGTCTCAGCTACAGGGCATGAGTGCCAGTGCAGGGGCACTGGAGCAAATGAGCCAGTTGGAGACCCAGACCAAGGACCTGAGGGTAAATACCCTGTGGGTCCAGCATAGTGTCTGGCCCAGAGTAGATGCTTCAAGAAGAGATGCTGTATGAATGACTACTTCTCTAACAGGAAGGAGGGAGAGGTTGGGCTTTTCTCCTTCTTCTGATCCAAATGCAGATTGGTTTTTGCTGGTAGAAAGTACTAACTAATTTAACACTCTAAGTGAACATTATTTACTGGTTGCTTCTGGGGTAATTTTTCTCTTAGAGCCATTAGCTCAGTATCTTCTACACAGAAGGTTCTCAACAACAGGTTTGTATAGAATTGGCATTAATTTTTCCTTAATATTTGATAGGCTTTTCCAGTGAAAGCATCTGGCCTGGGATTTTCTTTGTTTGAAGGTTTTCGTTTTGTCTTGATTCGTTTTTGTTTTTAAACTAGAAATGCCATTTAAAAAAATAGATCTGGGACTATTTGGCTTACCTGTTTGTTTTCTTTCTCCCTTCAATGATATTTTGTAGTTTGTATCTTTGAAATAATTTGTCTAGTTCATCTAAATTGTCAAATGTGTTGTCATAAAATTGTCCATAATATTTCCTTATTATCCTTTTAATTTCTGTAGAACCTGTAGTAATACCCTCTTGTTTAATCCCTGATATTAATAATTTGTGCCTTACCTCTTTTTGTCTTGATAATTCTGGCTAGAGGTTTATCAATTTTATTGACCTTAAAGAACTTTTGGTTTCACCGATTTTCCCCATTGTTTTTCTGTTTTCAGTTATCACTGATTTCTGTTTTTATCCTTATTTTTTCTTCATTCTGCTTACTTTGGTTTTAATTTGCTCTTTGTTTTCTAGTTTCTTAAGATGAAAGCTTACTTTATTGATTCAGAACCTTTACCATTCTCTAATATAAGTATTTAATACCATAAATTTGCCCCTAAGCACTACTTCAGCTGTGTACCACAAACTTTGAAATGTACTGTTTTCATTTTCATTCGATTCAAAATATTTTCTAATTTCCCTTGGGATATATCTTTGAGCCATGAGACATATCTTTGACCCATGAGATATTTAGAAGTAGGTTGTTTAATTTCCAAATTGAGGATTTCCCAAATATTTTCCTGCTATTGATTTCTAATTTAGCTCCATTGTTGTCAGAAAACATACTTTGCGTGATTTCAGTTCTTTTAAATGGGTTGAGGTTTGTTTTCTATCCCAGGATATGCCCTATCTTGGTGAATATCCCATGTGCACTAGGAAAGAAGGTAGCCAGTAGGGTATCTTGAGAAGTAAAAGGGACTAAAGTGACCCCAAGTGGCCAGATTCAGGCTCCCTGAGGGAAACAGAGGTTTCTCCACCATGAGTAGAGGCTGCAAAGCCCCATCTGAAACTGACCACTGCTACCGTTGGGTGGTGACTGTATGAAAACTCAGAAAAGCTAGAGGAAGTAGTCAGAGCCTGGCTCTGTGATATCCTTAACATCACCATAGTGTACAAATCCTGAGCTGCCAATATAAGACCTGGTCCTGTACTGGGCGCAGAGAGTGCTGAGAGAGAAGAAAACCTCTGACTCAGAGTGAGCCTGTGAGCATTTTAACAGACAAATAACAACAAGAAAGATACTCAACAGAAGCCACAGTCAAGAGATGAGTTACTTCAGACAAAGTGAAAGTGAGAGGAAAATCTGAAAATTTCTTTGAGGAATAGCATCCAATAGAAGGAATAAGAAATTAGGAAATAAAAAATCCAAAAAAACAAACAAACAAAAGCAGCTCACCAGAAATCAAACAAGAATAGGTAGATAGGAAAATATCCAATTAAAAACGAAGGATATGAAAAAATATACTCAATTGAAGTAAAAGATTTTAGTAGATGAGGTAATCCCTAGACTAGACACAGTGAAAGAGGCTTTGGGAAAGTTTAATAGGTGCTTTTGGGAGGAGGGCTTGATTCTAAACCCATTAGTGGCTGTAGCTGAGCTGAGTAGACACAGTAAAAAAAAAAAAAATAAGTTTCTAGAAAAATTACTCTCTTCCATCCCATCAGGGTAAATTTAGTCCATGGCTTACAGGCTTAATATAGAGGGTAGAGAGAGAAACAGAAAAAAAGCCTTTATGTTTTGAGAGTTGAAGAAGTTACTTTGATTTCATCAATTCAGCCTTACACTTCTCCAAAGAAGGGAAGGGAACTAACATTTTTGTACTCCTGCTATGTGCCAGGCTCTGTGCTAAGTGCTTTACTTAAACCTCACAATATCCCTATGAGGAAAATAGTATTATTTTCATTTAAAAGGTGTAGAGAAACTAGATAACCTGTCCAAAACCACACAGCTAGTGTATGGCAGTTCTAAAAGAATTCAAACCAAGACCAAATTCTAAAAGCCATGCTTTACTTGCTTATACCGCTAATCCAGGCGTTCTGCTAACATTCCGCATAACGATGAACCCCAGTTTTCCCATAGTAAAGTTAAAATATCTTCTTGCTCTATGGCACACACACTGTGAAAATTTGGTAGGAATCAGTATGAAAAGAGAACTAACTCTTTTTTTTTTTTTTTGGCTTTCCAGAATAAAAATTTATTTTCTCACAGTTCTGGAGGCTGGAAGTCTGAACTCAGGGCTTCTGTCTTCTCATTTGTAGAATAAGGATATTCAATTAAATGAGCTCTGAGTTCCCCTCTAGCTCTAAAAATTCTTAGAATCTAATGGTCCCTTCAGTAAAGGAGCCATGTGCTCTGCTTTCAGCATTATTAGGTTAAATACATCAAAAAAACAAAAACCGAACCTGTTGCTGTCGAGTTGATTCCAACTCATCGAGACCCTACATAGGTTTTTTAAAAACTGAATTCATTATAGAATCTGGAAATGAATACTTGAGGTAAGTAGTATCACCTCATTTCTCTAAGGTCAGGTCAGTAAACTCTCTCTTCATTTTTTTAATTTGTGACTTTATTTTAGAGCCGTATCATGACTTACGTTGGAAAGTAAATTCTTCATGTAGCCTGTTTCAAAGAACCACATTGTTTCTGTAGAACCAGCATTGGTCTTGCTAAATGAATCTTTTGATATCATTACCAGATTGTACAGGGTTGTTAGGACTTCTCATTTCTACTCTAAAGTGAGATTAACTTTGTATTTTATTTTCAGAATCAGTTGCTCAACTACCGTTCTGTCATTTCAAATCATGGATCAAAAATGAATGGCCTGGAAAAAGAACTGAGTAATTTGAATCATGAATTTGACACTCTGCAAGAAAAGGTAATGTGGTAGGTCAATTACCTCAATTTTTTTTTTTTAATTTCAAAACATTTAATATTGTTTTCCTAGTAAACTTAATTTGTTGCTAATCAATTTATTTTTTTATACAGGTTCAAATGAATTCCAGAAAAGCACAAACATTATATAACAACGTTGATCGGACACTCCAAAGTGCAAAAGAGTTAGACACAAAGATTAAAACCATCATCAGGAATGTACACAGTAAGAAGAGCTACTCAGTCCAATTAAATCCTTTTTAGTGCATGGCCTTTGTTGTGCACTGAAAATTTTCTTTTGCAGAGTCCAACATTATGAGAAAGGTCCTGTGTTGAACTAATATGCACCCTCCGTAAAAGCCTCTAACTTTTTTTTTTTTTCCTCAGTAGTCGTCTGGAGCCCAGAATTCCTGGTTTAATGAACCCTCAATGTTTTCTAGTTTTCTTGAAGCAGATATCTGGGACAGGTGAAGAAGGAAACAACCTGCCTTCAGGAGATTTTTCCAGGGAGTTGGCAGAAGCAGAACGCATGATGAGGGAAATGCGGAACCGCAACTTTGGAAAGCATCTGAGAGAAGCCGAAACAGAAAAAAAGGAGGCCCAACTCCGTAAGGATTTTCCTGGAATCTTGCGTTCATTTCCTTCTAACTAGATTGAAGTATGATGTACAAAGTAGAATCCCTAGTTACAGAGGAAGACCTCATGGTCTCTGTGTGCATGGCTGCTAAAGTATAGAGTAATATTTTGTGCTCTGGTGCAAGTGGGTAGCTCTGCAGGAGACCAAGAGCCCTTTATCCAAGTTACCAAAAGGCTCCAGAATATAACATCTGACCATCAACCTAAAGGGGGAAAAAAAAGCTTCTCTTAAAAGTTAGTTATTGATGCCCCATTTTCCTTTTTAACTACAATTTCGTTCTTTCTATCAGCTCTTCCCAGCTTTCTCATTATATCATTTTTTAAATTATGTAATGTACTTTAGATGAAGGTTTACAGAGCAAACTAGCTTCTCATTAAACAATTAGTACATATATTGTTTTGTGACATCGGTTACCAACCCCACGACATGTTAACACTCTCCCTTCTTGACCTTGGGTTCCCCATTACCAGCTTTCCTGTCCCCTCCTGCCTTCTCGTCGTTGTCCTTGGGCTGGTGTGCCCCTTTAGTCTTGTTCGGTTTTATGGGCCTGTTTAACCTTTGACTGAAGGGTGAACCTCAGGAGCGACTGCATTATTGAGCTAAAAGCGTGTCCAGGAGACATTATATCATTTTTTGTAAGCATTAGATTTTTAAATAAAAAATTGGTGTTAGCCCTACTATTTCAAAAACAAAAAATGAATATACTAGAAATTAGCTGTCTATATTGAATGGTTTTGACTGGGGAAAAATACCTCATTAGCTCAAAACTATGAAAGATATGAACTTGGTGCCTGTTTTTTTTTTTTCCAAATACTGGTATTTATTTTCTAGTAAAATGATGTGTTAATGATTAATGTATACATAGGAGGATCAGTTTTCTTTTAGCATTTGTATTATCTAAATTTAATATTAATCTTGTAAGAAGAGAGAATTTAGTAGTGGAAGAAGCATGTTTTTATACTCTGGCAGATCTCATTCAAGTCCCAACCCTGAGCAGTCCTGTAACCGTGGGGAGGTCACCTAATTTCTCTGTGCTGGCATTTCCTTATGTGACCCATGAGGGTGATAATTACTGTTTTCATGGGGCTGTTATGGGTGTTCAGTGATGCAGCACGTTCAAGGAACACACAGGTGCTTGCATAAACATTCCTTGCCCATTCCCTTACAAGGAAATGCATGAAATTAGTAGGAATTCAGCTCTCCTTCTGCAGTCTGTAAATTAGCTTCAATATATTCATCTCTCAAGTGGAAAACATAAAATGGTATGTTACAGTGCTGACTCGGATAAGAAGCTTGCTAGAAAACCACCAGGTGGAGAACAGTGGACTTGTTAGGAGTATACGGGACTCTATAGATGAATATGAAGCCAAACTCAATGACCTTCGAGGGGCAATACAGGAGGCAACTGCCCAAGCAAAGCAGGCCACTGGCCTCAACCAAGACAATGAGAGAGCTTTGGAAGCCATCAAGGTGAGTTCACAGTTAGAATCCACATGTTTTCATTAATGATAAGAGTGAGGGAAGCAAGCAACTTTATTATGACTAAGCTAGCATTAGTCATAGTCATAGACATACCCTGTTGGTATGTCTGGTTGTTGTTAACTGCTGTTGAGACAGTCCCTGACTCACAGCAACCTCATACATAATGGAAGGAATGCTGCCTCGTCCTGTGCCATCCTTATGATCGGTTGTGGGTTGGACTGTTGTGATCCATAGGATTTCCATTGGCTGATTTTTGGGAATGAATCTCCAGGCCTTTCTTACGAGTGTGTCTTGGTCTGGAAGCTCCGCTGAAACCTGCCAGCATCCTAGCAACTCGCAAGCTGCCTCTTATAGATGGGCCTCTTACAGATTACGACTTCAAACTAATCCAACAGAAACGAGGCACTAAATGCAAAATCAAAGTTGTTTCTATTTCTCAGCTACCAGAAAAGATTCTGGACTTAAACCACAGAGAAAACTGCTTCATCCTCAACCCTGACCGAGAGAGCCTTGGAGGAATAATGTTTCCAACTAGATGAGAAATTAAACAAATTATAATTTACTAACAGTGTATATTATGTGTTTTAAACAACTTATGTGTCGGATGTGTAAACAGCATTATCATCATCACCAGCAAAGTCATTGTAAGCCATTACCTGCTTTATAGGAAGTAAGTTAAAGTACGGGCTGCCTACAGGAGCTTCGATGACAGAATGTAGAGCTGAGATTCTATAGCATGTATTTTTAATGGTGAACATTATATACTAGAACAACAACACAAATGTGAGGGGTTAGGAAATAACAGAAGGAGCCCTGGCAGCACAAACAGTTAAGTACTTGGCTGCTAATCGAGAGGTTGGTAGTTGGAGCCCACCCAGTGGGTACAGGGGATAAAGACCTGGCAATCTGCTCCCATAAAGTTTACAGCCCAGTAAACCCTATGAGGCAGTTCTGCTCTGTCACCTGAGGTCATGATGAATCAACTCGAGAGTACCTAACAACAATAACAGGAGTTGAAAGTAAGACCAAAGTAGAACAACATAGCACTGACCCCAAAAAGGAAGAACTGGGTAAAATAAAATAAAGACGATCTTAGCAGATGCTTATATGCTTAGCTCCCAAAGCCACATTAGGTAATGACACTATGGCGTGGCTTTCTAGAAGCCACTGGTTATACCAAGGTAAGGGAGGAGGACCCAGTGTTGTGGGTCATGGAACTTTGGCAGCTTCCTGGCCTAGCATTCTCAGCTCCTATGTCCTCTCTCATTGAGTTACCGCCAGATCCTCACTAGGATTGGCATGGAGAGTGTGCTGATGGTTGGTGCTGGTTTCGTTAGTTAAACTTCCTCATTCTGTTCCACAAACTAGAGCTAGCCCATATATCCACCTCATTGGCCAAGTTGACCCCGAGTGTAGAAACTTCCTCCAACAGTAATGGTGGTTGTCTAGCTGGCATATAGATTAAGAAACTGTAGCGCCACTCCTCCACTGCAGAGACACCAAGTTTCCCATCACGTTACGATTGTCTAGATGATCCTTAAATCAACACGTTCAAGAAAACATCCTGACTCTGAAATTACATATATGCTGTTGTCTGATAAATGTGTCTGTGTCTCCTGACAATATATCGTGCAGGCCAAGTGCATACTCTTTGTATTCTCTCCAGAGACAAGTTAAAGAAATAAAGTCCCTGCAGGGCGATTTCACCAAGTATCTCAGCACTGCAGGTGCTTCCTTGCTGCAAACCAACGTTGTGCTGAAGCTGATGGAGAAAAGCCAGGAGGTAGGGAAGACACTTGATCCCTAGAAATTCTAAACAGTTAAGTTATATTGCAGTGAAACTATGAGATGGGCTGACCTACTTTTTTTTTTCCTAAGTACATTTCTCTTAAGTGGAAGGAAAGATTCCAAAATGCTAGCAGTTGTTCTCGCTTAGGGGAGGAGTGTGAATGAGCTATTTTATTTCTGTCTAGCTGGCTTCCCTAACTTGTCTGCAATAAGCAAATTCTACTTTTATGATAACAAAAAATCGTGATGCTATTGTAAAAATATTAGGCATATCTTTGTTAACAGAAAACAATCTAGGACTGATGAAAGATTTACAAAATGGTTTAGCAGATCAACAGGCATTTTGAAATTATCATTTGTAATAGTAATTTCTTAACCAGAAAAAAAAGTGCTTTGGTTTAGTACAACTTTAATGGTAATAGTGTGTTTCTACAAAACTTACCAAAGGTGTATGTACAATCAAGAAAATGTTCCAAATGCCTCTAAGATTTGAGGGAACATTTTCAATGTCACTATCAGAAAGCAACCAAGGATTAATAGGTTGGGTAAATGGGCTTAGAAAATATAATTTCTCTTTCATGTCTCCTGGAAATATGTCATCTATGACAAAGTTCAAGAAAATGGTGTACATAGTCTTTGCTTAAATTTATATTGTCTTGTTTTACTTGGAAAAAAAAAAACAGGACTATGAAAAATTAGCTGCCACCTTAAATGGAGCAAGACAAGAACTAAGTGACAAAGTGACAGAACTTTCCAGATCTACCAGCAAAGAATCCCTGGTAGTGGAGGCAGAGAAGCACGCTCAGTCTTTACAGGAGCTGGCGAAGCAGCTGGAAGAGTGAGTAGATGACCACGTGGGTGTGCTGTTTGTGCGTGGCATTGTCCTGAGCCATGTGTAAAACCCCTCCGCTTTGCTAGCTGGGTCTCCAGAGCAGGGTGGAGAGATGGGAGAGCAAGGCTAACCCCAGCTATGAGAACCAGGACACAGGTCAGGATGAGACCAGCAGGAAGAAGGCTCATTCCTAGCCTCATCCATTGGTGCAGGCAGAGCTGCTAAGTCTACCACCTTGGGTCTTGATTGTCCAGAAGAAGCAAGAAGGCTCAGGTGGCCCGGGCTGTAGGCAGGGGAAGGCTGCTGGAGGACTTAACTCATACAATCTTCCAGGATCAAGAGAAACGCCAGTGGGGATGGGCTAGTGCGCAGGGCGGTCGATGCTGCTACCGCCTATGAGAACATCATCAACGCCGTCAAAGCAGCTGAAGACGCAGCCAGCAAGGCCAGGAGTGCATCAGAGTCTGCTCTCCAGGTGGGCACTTGCGTTTCTGGAAGATGGCACATTTTCTTATGTTCTTGGATCGTGCACTGAGAAATATAAAAATGCGTTTTTTGGGTCAGAATTTGTTGTATAGAATAGATTTGCACGTGCTCTCGATGTGGGTCTTCTCTGCATTTACCTGACTGTTTTGATACATGCTGTTGTTGTTGGTTGCCATCTAGTCAATTTCAACTCATGGTGATGTCGTGTGTGTCAGAGTAGAACTGCTCCATAGAGTTTTCAAGGCTGTGACCTTTTGGAAGCCGATTGCAAGGTCCTGTTCTCCAAGGTGCCTCTGGGTGGGTTCGAACCACCACCTTTTTTGGCTAGTAGTCGAGCACTTAACTGTTTGTACCACCCAGGGACTCTTTTTGATATATGTAGCACAATTTAAAAAACTATTTTGTGAAACCAGATAGAAGTAACGCTGATTATCAATATTAAACCAAAATAAATATATTCTGTTTCTACCAGGTATGCTTTTATACCGTGACTAAGTATTAATATTTACCAAAAAAGATAAATTTTTGTAAGCAATTTGATAAATGTTTTGTCCAATTTGGTCTTGTCTACCTGGGCATGTCTGTGGAGTCCTTTGGGATCTTACATGTACCTTGTGCTATTCCTATATCTGAATAAAGAGAACAAAAACATTAGCTATCAAAGAGTTGAGAGGCAGACCTTCTTGGAAGATTGAAGAATTTTATCTTCCAAATCTTAAATGCCTGAAGCCAACTAAGTTCTCTTCTCATTATGGTAGGGGATATCTTTTACAAGTGAACAACTGAGACAGGGTAAAAGGGGACGGATTTGAGTCATATAAGGTAGAGTATAAGTTGATGGAAACCCTGGTGGCGTAGTGGTTAAGCGCTACGGCTGCTAACCAAAGGGTCGGCAGTTCACATCTACCAGGTGCTCCTTGGAAACTCTATGGGGCAGTTCTACTCAGTCCTGTAGGGTTGCTATGAGTCAGAATCAACTCCACGGCACTGGGTTTGGTTTTTTGGGTTTTTTTTTGGTTATAAGTTAGGCAGTTATTATGTGGCATCAAGTCGGTTCTGACTCATAGCGACCCTATAAGACAGAATAGAACTGTCCCATAGGATTTCCAAGGAGTGGCTGGTGGACTTGAACTGCCGACCTTTTGGTTAGCAGCCTGAGCTCTTAACCACTTCGTCACCAGGGCAGTAGGCTAGACTTAGTGGCTGCAGGAGTTGTGAAGCTCCAGCTGAGCATGGACCAGGCAGTCTCCTTTTCTGGATGCTCTGAAGAAGGATGGATTGGTGGCTGCTTTTCTGGCCTGAACATGGGCCTGGCCAGGGGCCAGAAATCAGTGACCTTAAATAAGGAAATACTGAAAAAATGAAAATATAGCTAGAAGGTATCACATAATTTGTCAGCATTAGTCACCGGAGTTGGGGCCGCCTCTTCAAGCCAAATCTGTGTGCCTAGAGATCTAACTGTATCTTGGGGAACAGCCTTCTTCTAACCTCACTCTTCCCCTAAACCTCATCTTTTAAAGATTAAAGATAAGGGCTTTAGGGTAGGATGAAAAATATTACTGCATATTTCCTAAGGTATTCCATGTGTTTAAGGCTGATAAATACTTTGCTTTCAGACAGTGGTAAAGGAAGATCTTCCAGGAAAAGCCAAAATCCTGAATTCCAACAGTGGTAAACTATTAAATGAAGCCACGATAACACAGAACAAGCTACGGCAAGGTATGGGTTGGGGGTGGGGGAGCAGAAATAGTCAAGGGCCTGAAAATGACCTAAGGAGCAAAGAGGGGCAGGCCCAGAAGCAAATACTCTTTTTCATCCCAATGTTAAAACAGATGGATACCTTTTCTTTTTTTTAATTGTACTTTAGATGAAGGTTTACGAGCAAACAAGTTTCTCATTAAGCAATTAATACCCACATTGTTTTGTGACATTGGTTGCCAACCCCACATGTTAACACTCTCCCCCTTTTCATCCTTGGGTTCCCCATTACCACTTTCTTGTCCCCTCCTGCCTTCTTGTCCTTGCCCCTGGGCTGGTGTGCCCTTTAGTCTCATTTTGTTTTATGGGCCTGTCTAATCTCTGACTGAAGGCTGAACCTCAGGAGTGTCCGGGGGCCATATCTCGGGGTTTCTCCAGTCTCTGTCAGGCCACTAAGTCTGGTCGTGTGTGTGTGTGTGTGTGTGTGTGTGTGTGTGTTAGAATTTTGTTTTACATTTTTCTCCAGCTCTCTCCAGGAACCCTCTATTGTGATCCCTTTCAGGGCAGTTGGTGGTAGTAACCGGGCACCATCTAGTTGTACTTGACTCAGTCTACTGGCGGCTGTGGTAGTGGTCCATTAGTCCTTTGGACTAATCTTTAGATGGGTACTTTTTGAAACCATGTTTTATTTTATAGATTTGATATTTACACTTAATATTCTAAATATCCCCCATTCAACGTTTACTAAACTAGCTAGAGTCTTATATGTTTAAATAAATCTTTAGGGTGATAGGTCTGCTTTGACTTGGCCTTGTGGGGCTGTTTAAATTTAGTCCACATGTGACCATGGCGTTGGAAACCCGCACAGCATGGGCTATGTGCAGGGCTGTTTTCTTATTTAAGGCCAAGATCTTAGTTTCAGGCCATTTGAGCAACTACTTGAAACTTTCCTAAGTCCCAAAATCTTGTCAACTAAAAGTACCAAAAATCTCTATCACCATGAAGCTTGAGAATTTGTTTAAGCATTAATTTTATCTTTGGACATTTTTTTATTTTATTATCTATATTTTTTATATCTATATATAGGAGCCTGGTGACTCAGTGGTTAAGAGCTAACCAAAAGGTGGACAGTTCGAATCCACCAGCCACTTCTTGGAAACCCTGTGGATCAGTTGTTATGAGAATCAATTCCATGGCAGTGGGTTTGGGTTCCCCCCACCCCGCCATATACATACATGCATATATATATATATTTTTAATTAAACTGTCTCAAAAAGAACTGAGCCCTTATCCCTGACTCACCAAATTCCTGTGCTATAAAAATGCTGTCTCTTGGCTTCTCTTGTCCCCCGTGGTCATCCTAGCAGGCATCCGAACACATCTGAGGCTCACCCTTTTAGTCCTGTAACGGTGATTAGATGCTTTTCATCAGTAAATTTCCTTTTTTGAATTTTGAAAAATTAGGAACAGGAAAAATAAAATACAAAATAATGTATATTTCAAGAATTAAGATTTTCTGGTATGACGTTTGCTTTCCACAAAATTTGAGCTTTAGAGGTGAGGATCAGTGTTTTAACTCGGGTTAGGATGCTGTATATACCAGCTGCTCACACCGCAACCAGCTGCTGTCGAGTCGGCTCTGACTCATAGCAACCCCGTGTGTATCAGAGTAGAACTGAGCACCATAGGGTTTTTAGTGGCTGATTTTTCAGAAGTAGACTGGCAGGCCTTTCTTCCAAGGTGCCTCTGGGTAGACGCCAACCTCCAAACTTTTGATTAGCAGCCGGGCGCATTAACCATTTGCCCCACCTAGAAACAGGGTTAGGATGCTAACTATGTTGTTACTTAAACCACAGTTTAAGTCATAATTTAAATCATATGTCATCAATATGGGCTTAAAGCATTCACTGTCATTTTTCACAACCAGAAGGTGGCAATATTATCACCTAAGAGTGCCTGCTAGCTCCTTTCCTTTTATCAAATGTCAATGAATGTGTCCGCTTGGAAATGAACAGAAACAAACAATGCCTACTTGGTGTATTTACTTGGATGAGGCTCTCTCTTGTACTCTCCCTCAAGAGGCATCCTTTCAGCATTATTTATTTATTTGTTCATTCATTAATTCAGACATTCAGTCATCCAAGAAATATGTACTAATATTAAGCCCTACTAGTGCCTGGGGGTGCAGTGGTTAAGAGCTACAGCTGCTAACCAAAAGGTCAGCAGTTTGAATCCACCAGCTGTTCCTTGGAAACCCTATGGAGCAGTTCTACTCTGTCCTGTAGGGTTGCTATGAGTCAGAACCAACTCATCGGCATCTAACGGCAATATCAATGCCAGACAGGAGCCCTAGTGGCACAATGGTTAAGCACACAGCTGCTAATCAAAAGGTCAGCAGTTCAAACCCACCAGCCACCCTGAGGGAGAAAAGACCTGATGATCTGCTCCAGTAAAGATTGCAGCCTAGGAAACTCTATGGGGCAGTTCTACTCTGTCACCTGGGGTCTCTATGAGGCGGAATCGACTATGTGCTGGAACACTGCAGGGAACAAGACAAACACACCCCCTTCCTTCACTCAGCAGAGTCTTTGGACTCAGCAGAGTAGAAGTTAAGCCTCCTCTAAGTTATTTAGCCTCTCCCTTTCTTTGTGTGTATTTCCAAGGAGCCTGATACCGCACGGATGTAGTGGTCTCCCAGCTTCTGTGCAGGAGGGCCCTGGGATGTGGGTCTGGACACACCACGGTGGGCATCTCTGGGATGACCACTAAGATGCAAGTCTGTTCAGTGCTATGCAGACTCTGGCTATTTCAGGGGCCGCAGATAGCAATGGAGGATCAATAGCCATAGAGTAACTACATCTTCATGCTTTATTTTAGAAGTCAGTCCTGCTCTCAACAACCTAAAGGAAACCCTGCAAGTTGTGACTGGTCAGAAAGGGCAGATAGAGACCAACCTCTCTACTCTTCGTGACGATCTTCATGGGATACAGAGAGGTCAGCATCTCCCTAACCCCTTGCACTTGACTTCTGTTGTTGAGGATCTTAGATATGTACACTTCCCTTTTTGTGTGTGCAACAGATGACATCAGTGGTATGATCAACAGTGCCAAGAACATGGTCCGAAATGCCAACGACATTACAAATGATGTTCTGGATGGACTCAGCCCCATTCAGACTGATGTAGAAAGAATTAAGGATACTTATGGGAGCATACAGAGTGAATACTTCAACAAGGTGCTGACTGATGCAGATAACTCAGGTATGAGGCATTCTTGGGCCAGAATGCATTATCCATTTATTTTATCAATTGTTGTGGGCTTTTTGTCCATCTTAGTTCTTCCTGGATTGCTGGTGGCGTAGTGGTTAAGAGCTATGGCTGCTAACTAAAAGGTTAGCAGTTCAAATCCACCAGCTCCTCCTTGGAAACCCTCTGGGGCAGTTCTACTCTGTCCTATAAGTTTGCTATGAGTCAAAATCAACTCTGCAGCAACAGGTTTGTTTTTTTTGGTTTTAGTTCTTTCCTGGTAAAGTTTGATCACAGAAATTAAGACATTAGAAATTAGCTTCACATAATAAATTCAAAGTGGTATTCTATTAGTTAAATTAGACCAGGTAGGATGTCTTTTTTAATCTACTGACAATGCTATTGATTTTCCCCCTTATAAATCAGTTCCCATCGAGTTAATTTTGACTCATGGTGACCCATGTGAGTCAGAGTATAACTGTGCTCCATAGGGTTTTTAATGGCTGATTTTTTAGAAGTAGGTCACCAAGAGTTTCTTTGAAGGTACCTCTGGGTGGACTTGAACCTGCAACCTTTTAGTTAGCAGCTGAGCGTGTTAACAGTTTGCACCACCCAGGGATGCCTTACCCCTTAAAGAGTGGAAGTATAGGTCCCTGAATCATGAAGTATTGAATTACGATTGATATTAAGTATCAGAAACAAAGTTTTGCTTTTTTTCTTTCTGATAGTGGTTAAGAAAAAGGTTTTGATACCTAGCATGCAGAATACAATCCATAATACGTTTAGAAAGGATATTATCTGATTCAGATCCATCCTGTCCAGCAACTGTGGCTCAAACATACCACTTAACAACACCTGTTAGTGAGAACATCTATATTTAACCTTTTCTCAACTCACAGTTACAGATTTCTGTTTTCTAATCTCACCAACAGTAACACAATTAACCAACAAACTGCCCAACCTTTTGAGCAAGATTGAAAGTATCAACCAACAGCTGTTGCCACTGGGAAACATCTCTGACAATGTGGACCGCATCCGAGAGCTAATTCAGCAGGCCAGAGATGCTGCAAATAAGGTGGGTGTCTCCCTGTATGGCCTGTTGTCAAGACTAGTTCTCTGATAAGTTACCACATTTAATGAGAAAGGAAGGCAGTTATTGACTCAAGAATCAGTTGTCTTTCTTGCCCTAATTCTTTGGTTGCTTGAAATATGAAAGATGATTTCCTCCTATCAACCTGGATAGGTACACATCACTTTAATCCCCTAAATTACCTGGTATGTCAGGGACCTGGAGTGATTTCTTCCCCACTGAGTTTTCACAAGCAGGAAGAAGGATTTTGATCCAGGCCCCAGTTAATAAATTGTTATTGCAAGTTCAAGTGAGGGTTTTGTGAGCAGGATGTGATAATATGATATTACACAAGAGCTACTTTCTTATTGTAACTCGAAGGTTGTAGAATCTACCTTTATTGAGAATGGAGGAGTGGTTCCTGCCGGCCTGGGCAATGTTCTCATCACAGAATCACAGCAGTTTTTCCTCACTGGAACAGATTCATCAGCCTTCCTAATTTTAACCTGGCATCATTGGCTTGATTCCTGACACTCCTCTCTTACAATTTGTTTTGTTTTAAAATAATATAAATGAACCGTATTTCTTGATGGTTCCGATCCAGGCTCCTGCAAGATGTTTGGAGGTAGAGGGTTGGAAAGCCAAGTCAGGCTCTCTCTGTTCTGGTGGTATCACAATTGATTTCTAGGCTCAGTGTGACTTCTTTGGAGCCTCCAAATCTGCACTTGCTTCTAGAAAAGAGAAGTATACTTGAAATAAAACCTTTAACAGGAAAACAAAGAGCATAAGACGTGGAGTTTGGAAGAAACTACCTGCTTAACACCCATACCCATAAAATCTGTAGCCATCAAATCAACTCTAACTCATGGCGACCCTGAGTGTTTCAAAGTATGAGAGAGAAGGATAAAGTGTATCTGTAAACATGGGCGAGGGAACTCAGGTATCAGCACCTTGCAGGGACTGCAGCTCACCCAGCTCTGAGCCCCCCTGCCCTGATGCCCTGCATATATGAGACCCTCAATAAATACTTAAATGCTTGATAGATAAAACCTAGAGTTGGTGTAAGTATCATTCCAGAAGTGTTATTCTTTAGGTTGTTCGGGAATGTTTACTATCTGTGTCTTAGAGCAGAGTTGCTCAAACATGGTCCACAGACCAGTGCTGGTCAGAGAAATTTTGTTACTGGTCTGTGACAAGGGAAGTATGAAAGGTGAGAGTAAATGTTTAGGAACGTGTAATAATTTGGATTGTCTCAACATCCAAGCATGTCATTGATGGACTTGTGTTTCAAATACGTTTTTAACTCTATTTTTCTAGCAATTTAATTTTTATTGTAGTTTAAAAAGTATTGGTCTGTGATAGATTGGGGAAAAAATGGTCCTTTACCAAAGAGTTTGAGAAGCACTGTTTTAGAGAACCTGGAAGCACTCGTTTTTAAGGATGGAATGCTTGCAGTAAATGCAACAGTAACATGTTATGTGCTATTGGAAAACAGTTCCTTAAGAAGTGTATTGTAGAAAAATATTTTTCATGTCTTATATGTGTCTGTGATATGCCAGACACCTTACTGAGTGCTTCCATACATATTAGTTCATCTACACAAAAACCTAGGATGGCATTGTTATCACTGACACAGAAAATTAAGTGAATTTCTAAAGACCCCTGGCTAATAAATAGGAAGAAAATGAATGCTTTATTACTCATTACTTATTCTGAAGCCACTTCTCACACTCCCTTCAACCTGAGAAAGACTGACACATGTATGTGTGTGTGTGTGTGTGTGTGTATTGGAATCCCTGGTGGCGTAGTAGTTAAGTGCTATGATAGCTAACCAAAAGGTCGGCAGTTTGAATCCACCAGGTGCTCCTTAAAAACTCTATGGGGCAGTTCTACTCTGTCCTATAGGGTTGCTGTGAGTTGGAATCAACTCAACAGCAAAGGAATTTATATATATATATATGTATATAAAAAAAATGTATATAGTTAGGACAAATAGCTGATATTCACAAACTACTTCTCTGAGCTCATGCACTTTCTTCACCAGAATGTTTAACACCATATGTCTTAATCTTTAGGTTGCTGTTCCTATGAGGTTCAACGGTAAATCTGGAGTTGAAGTCAGACTGCCAAATGACCTGGAAGATTTGAAAGGATACACGTCTCTTTCTTTGTTTCTTCAAAGACCTGATTCACACGAAAATGGCGGAACTGAGAATATGTTTGTGATGTACCTCGGGAATAAAGATGTAAGTATTTCTTTGACATTTCTCCTGTTTTTAAAAGAGAATATGTGCTTTGAGACATGTGTTTTCTCTTTCTCCCTCCTCCTCTCTCTCTTTCGTCATGCAGCTGTGTGGCTGCCATTGGCATGGCAGGAGGAAATCCCACCAAGTCCTAACAGCGCCCCACAAGCTTCTGCTTCACCCCTTGCGGTGATGGCTCCTGCAGGCACATCTAGTCAGTCAGGGGTCGTAACATGCTGGCAGCACCAGAGGCCTTACCCATGAGCCCATTCTGCCAGCATGTAGGCACACGCACGTGTACATGTAAGCACAGACATGCTTGGGGTTATTGAGCACCACTCTCTCCCCATACTACATCAGTCAGGCTTCACAAAGTCCACAATAGCTGCTCTTCACAGACGTGTGACACAGTCCCCTTCCTCAGAACGCCCAGCCGCAAGCCCGTCCTCAGAGTCTGGGGTGAGGACGGTGCGTCTCTGTGGATGAGAAGTGGAGGTAAACCAAACTTCTCCTGCCTAATTAATCAGAAATGTAGTTGCCCTGTCTCTAAATTCATGGTACCACTACCATTATTCGCTTTTCGAATGGTTGGTTTTAGCTTTTAAAATACTTCTGAGTTGTGTTTCAGAAGAAGAGATAATCACAGACCAGGTTAGAAAACATTTGTTGGAAAAGAAATATCTGAAATACAGTTCTCAAAATTCTGCTTGATTAGGAAATTGTTGACAGTCACTAGTGAATGCCGTATTTGGAGACTCTTAAAATCCACACCATTGTTAGCCTTTGTGCTTCAAGGTGTTAGTCCTTTCTCTGTAGCTTTCTTATGATATGATATTTTACTTTGTATCATGATGAAATACACGAATTTTATCCCTTCAACACATTTATATCCTATACCTACTATGTGCCACACCCTGTCTCTATGATAAGTCTACCTTAAGGTGCTCACATTCTAAGAGGAAAGAAAGGTACGTGTGTAGCTGACCATGATAATGCAGGGTGAGTCGGAATCCACTCCATGGCAACGAGTTTGGTTTTGTTTTTTTGGAATGTTCCAACAGGGCATACACAAAGCACTAAGAGAGCGTTGCATAAGACCAAAACCAAAGAACAAAACCCATTGCCATCAAGTCAGTTCAGACTCATAGCAGCCCTATAGGACAGAGTAGAACTGCCCCGTAGGGTTTCCAAGGAGCAGCTGGTGGATTTGAACTACTGACCTTTTGGTTAGCAGCTGAACGGTTAACCACTGTACCACCAGGGCTCCTGCATAGTACCAGGATAGTACTACGGCACAGTAAGTACTAGTGTAGTATTCTGTATATATATGCTATTGTACTATGGTATTGATAGTAAGGGTTTTTCTCCCTTATCAGACTAAAATCTAATAAAGAGTTGAGTCCATAACTGGTTCATCTTTGTGGTAGGTGCTTGGCAAATGTTTGTAGAGTGATAAAAGGGGGAATAAATAAATGAGTTCACCACAACACGAGCAAAGACAGCTCAGACATTATTAATGAAGTGTTCTGTATTAGTCTGTAAAAGGCTGCACCACATTTATTCTGTCTGCCCAAAGTTTTGTTGCATAAAACTTGTTTGTTATATGGGATGCGTTCTCTTGGGATGGGAAGTTGAGAGAACTCAGTGTATGAAATGCTCTGAGGTAGATTTCATGTCCCCAGGCCTCCAGGGACTACATTGGCATGGCGGTCATCGACGGCCAGCTCACATGCGTCTACAACCTGGGAGGGCAAGAGGCTGAGCTCCAAGTGGACCAGATCGTGACTGAGAGTGAAACTCAAGAGGCAGTTATGGACCGGGTGAAATTTCAGAGGTACAAGTCTGACTGGTGATCCCCCTTCCTTAACCTTACCCACAGTCACCAAATTCTTCCATTCATATGTGTTGCTGAAGCCCATTTTTAGTATCTTGCCTTTGATTTCTTTAAATTTTCATAAATGTCTTATAAAACTTTATTCTGTAATTTCATTATAAACAGAATTTACCAGTTTGCAAGACTTAATTATACCAAAGGAGCCACATCCAATAAACCAGAAACACCCCAGTTCCATGACATGAATAGTGGAAACAGCCATACGCTTCTCAACTTGGATCCTGAAAATGTTGTATTTTATGTTGGAGGTTACCCACCTGATTTTAGAGTAAGTGTAAATGTTGTTTTGCTGAGTGGAAATGTTTATATGTCAGTTAGTATAATGAACTCATGTCTCTATTTTAATGATTAATTGTATATAAAATATCGGAGCCCTGGCGGTGCAGTGGTTAAGTCTTTAGCTGCTAACCAAAAAGTTGGTAGTTCGAATTCACCAGCCACTCCTTGGAAACCCTATGGGACAGTTCTGCTCTGTTCTATAGGGTCACCAAGAGTTGGAATCAACTGGACGGCAATGGGTTTGGTTTTTTGGTACAAATAAAATGGATTTAACTGTATGTCTTAAAACATATGCAGTGGTAATAATAGCTAACCCTTACTGAGTGCTTACTATGTGTTCTGCACTGTTCTAGGCTTAAGAATACTAATTTAAAGGAGTATCATCATTCCTGTTTTACTGAGACAGAGGTTTAATAACTTGTCCAAGGTCATATAGCTAGGGGGTCTGGCTCCAAGGTCCACATTCCTAGCCCCCATGCTATATTGACTGTTAAAAGTAATAGATTTATACTATTTCTTTGTCAACTTGATTCTTGCCCTTTGTTTTTTTTGTTGATATTACCGTTGCTGTTTTAGCTTCCCAGAAGACTAAAATTGCCTTCTTACAAAGGTTGTGTTGAGTTAGAGGACCTCAATGAAAATGTTCTGAGCTTGTACAACTTCAAACAAACTTTCAATCTTAACACAACTGAAGTGGAGCCTTGTAAAAGGTAAATAAAACCTAGAAACTAGTGTCTCTGTGATTTTTGGTAACTTGCCGTTCTTTCATCTATAAAAAAGAGATGGGTGAGTGAGATGCTATCGATATTGCTGGTTGTTTTATGCCAGTAGTTCTTAAATTATGCTTGCATGCAACACTGGCTGTCCACCCCTAATACCTAGTAATGGTGGTCTTGGTGGTACACTGGTTAAGAGCTTGGCTGCCAACCAAAAAGTCAGCAGTTTGAATACACCAGCTGCTCCTTGGAAACCCAATGGGGCATTTCTACTCTGTCCTATATGGTTGCTATGAGTCAAAATGACTGGACAGCAATGGGTTTGGGTCGCCCCCCCCCCCCGCCAGTTTGTATAAAATACTAGATTGATAGAGTTTTCTCATTTTTTTTTTAAATAAATGTTTCTTAAAATTTTGGTGTCTCCTAGCACAAAATAATCAGTGTTAGATGGTACCTGATTTAGGCACAAAATTATTTACTTGTTACACATTTTTAAAAACTACTGGTCCACATCCACCTGGACCTATTTGAAAATTGCTGTGTTGAGCTCCTGACCTTCCCTACAGTTAAGAGGACTTGAAATACTTTAATATGAGAACAACTCAGTATTCATTCAGAATAAAATTTTATTTCAGGTTAATAATTTCTTACCTTTTAAGGCCATTAGCTGATAGGGCACATCTTCCTAAGTAGACATTTCCAAAAGAGACTCTTGCATATTGTATTTTTTGAGCTAGGGTTTGATTATTACATAGTACCAGATCAAATCCAGGAATTATAGCTGGATGTTTTGCCATCTTAAAGATGGCTCATCTTCTCTGACAAAACTGTGACAACAAGATTGCCTAAAGTTTGGGGTTTTTCAGAGATCAGCATCTCATATTGATAAGCATACTTGTGTGTGGGGCTGTTGCTACTGTGTTCTAACTTGTGATACTTGATATTGACAGGAGAAAGGAAGAGTCAGACAAAAATTATTTTGAAGGTACAGGTTATGCTCGAGTTTCAACTCAACGGCATACTGCCATTCCAAGGTTTGCACAGACAATTCAGACGACTGTGGATAGAGGTTTGCTGTTCTTTGCAGAAAACAAGGTAATATATGACAAGCATCCAGTAGTACCAAATATGTCCATTCATTGTTAGCAGTGTTGGTGTAACTGGGTTATTATAGCCAACCAACTAGATCTGAAAAACAATGGGCCACTGTTACCAGCATCATTTCCCTTGGCCCAATTTCCTTTCTTTCCATTTGCTGTGGATGTGTGTAATAAAGCAAATAATCAGTAATTTGAGGGCATGACACAAAAAGTGGGAGAAATCTCCCCTTTTCCCATTTTATTCTCATTGTCCGTTTTATTCTTTGAAACCCACTACCTGCCTCATAATCTGCTTACGCCTCCTGGTATCTCCAAGCACTAGAGATTGTTTTCCATCTTGGTCTGCGTCTTGCCAAGCTCTGTGGAGTCACATCTTTATCAAGTTGACTCTTGACTTCCCATGACACTCAAGCTTCTCTGCTTCCAAACAGCTGAGGTTCCTTAAAGCCATTAAGTCTACATTTTCAGTAAAGTCCAAAGAGACCATCAGCACCATCCGCTGATAGATGGAAAGTTGGTGTGATATTTGCTCTGGCTTGTTTATAGCTGCAAGGGGCCTTGAGTTGAACACTCCGGAGAAGAGAGCTTCTGTCGTTGTTCTCAGAGGTAGTTATTACGGAGGAATATGCATCAGCCCCATGGGATCTCTGGCCTGAGAACATGGCATTGATATGGAGCTTGGGATTTTACCAGACCCTTCTACCTGTGGGGACACAGACCTGGTCTAACTGTCCTGTCCGGATTGGTCTGTACCCTTCAGGAAATCCCAAGACTGACCCAGTTCTGCTGGATTTGGGAAGGTCTCAACCTGCTTGAAGGATGCAGAGAATGAGAAGTTGTATCCTCAGCATCCTTAGGGCAAGACAGTTGGCAAGACAGTTATTTCCTGAAACGAGGTCTTCTTTGTACTACAGTTTGAAGTTTTTGCACACTAAGAACCAGAAATACTACTTATATTAGAAGAAAACTTCCCTAATACTACTAATACTATTAGTAGGCAGATGAGAGAAAACGCTTTGCAGCACTGTTGTTAATTGGGATGGTTCACTATTCTCAGTGAGTCACTGTTACTCTGTTGTTCGTGTGTGAGGCTAACGTGAACTCAAGGGCAGGATCAGGATAAGGACAGATTTGCCTTTTAGATAAGGACTCTCACCCTAGCCTCCAAAGAGAGTATCTTAGTCTTCTAGTGCTGCCATAACAAGAAATACCAGAACGGAAACTTATTTTCTCATAAGTCTAGATCAGATGGATTCCTTCCCTGTCAGGAGGCCCAGGTGTTCCTCAACTTGTAGATTATCTTTACATGGTGTCCAGCACCCCCAAAACCCCACCATCCTGAGCCCCTCCTGCTCTGTAGGTAACTATGTTGACTGCTTTTTTTATAATTCATACGCGATTAGGTTTAGGATACACCCTACACTGTTACGGCCCCATTCAGATAACAAAGAAAATCCTATTTCCAAACAGGATTGTATCCACAGGTGTAGGGGTTAGGATTCCAACACATATTTTCAGGAACAGATCATTAGGAAACTGTATAAGAGCAAATCTTTCAAGGACTCTCCTTAATTTATCTTTCCACTAAGGGGATGATTTTTCAAGGCTATGTCTTATACCTCAGTGGAGATGCAGTAACGACCAAGACAGGCACGGTTCCTGCCCTTGAGGATGTCCTGTTTTGGCAGGGGAAGACAGATATTAAACAAAGTCATACTAGTGAATTGGAGCCCTGGTGGCACAGTCGTTAAGAGCTCAGCTGCTAACCAAAAGGTTGGCAGTTCGAATCTACCAGCTGCTCCTTGGAAATCCTACAAGGCAGTTCTACCCTGTCCTATAGGTCGCTATGAGTTGGAACCGACTCTCCGGCACTGAACAACAACAACTAGTGAATGAGTTAATTAGTTCATCACAGTTGTAATGAGCAGGATAGAGGAAGTGTTTAGGGGGAAATGAGCATGTATGACATCAAAGATCTTCTTGAGAAAAGGAGGCTTCACCTGAGAACTGAAGGACAAGTAGGGGACAGCATTTGAACAGGACAGAGTAAAGGGTGGTGCAGACAGAGGGAGTGGCATGAAGAAGCTGGGAGGTGAACAGGGCAGGGAGCAGCAGGGACTGGGATGGAGGCCCGTGTGGCTGCAGAGGAGAGCCAGAGGGGTGCTGAGAAATGCGCCACAGAGCGGTCAGGGCCCCACAGTACCTGCTGGGGATTTCGGACATTATCCTAAGGACAAAGGAAAATAACATGCTCACACTGGCATTTTTAGAAGGCCACTCTGGCTGCAGAGAGGGAAATGGATTTCAGAGGGCCAGAGTGGATGTTGAAGAACAGCCCATGAGTGCTGCGCAGGCCGACAGAAGGAGTTATGGTTGAGACTAAACAAAACAAACCCTTGCCATTGAGTTGATTCCAACTCCTGGCGATGCCACATGGTACAGAGTAGAACTGCTCCATAGGGTTTTTTTTGGTTGTAATCTTTACAGAGCAGATCACTAGGACTTTCTTCTGTAGTGCGCCTGGGTGGGATCTCACCACCAACCTTTAGGCTAGGTGTGAGGTGCAAACTGTGTGCACCACTTAGGCATCTACAGCTGAAACTAAAAATAAAACAAAGCAAAAAAACCCAAGCCTGTTGCCATCCAGTTGATGCCAACTCACAGCGACCCTGTAGGACAGAGTAGAACTGCCCTATAGGGTTTCCAAGGAGTGCCTGGTGGATTCCAACCGCCAACCTTTTGGTTAGCACCCAAACTCGTAATCACTGTGCCACCAGGGCTCCATAGCTGAGACTAGGTGGAATAAGATGGAGAGATTTAAACAATGCTAGAATCATCAAGATTCGATTTGATAGGGAAGGATCAGGAATGACTTCTAGGTTTGTGGCTTGCTCAGCGAGGCAATTAGAGGGGGGGGGGGATGACTTGGTGGCATGAGGGAGGCATGGAGATCCTAAGTTTCATTTGGGATACTCTGAAATTGATTTATCTGTGTATCATGCAAGTGAGAACGGTAACATAATTGGATACACAGACAGCTCTGGACTAGAGAAAAACGCTGGGGCTTCACTAGTAAAACCAGCTCCCGTAGAGGCACCCCTGACTCATGGTGACCCCATGTGTGTCGGAGTAGAACTGCCATGGGGTTTTCAGGGGCTGATTTTTCCGAAGTAGGTCTCCAGGCCTTTCTTCTGAGTCATCTCTGGGTGGACTCGAACCGCCAACATTTTGGTTAGCAGCTGAGTGTATTAACCGTTAGCACGACTCAGAGACTCCTGGGCTTCACGAGCACACCTGAATTGGAACCACTGAACTGGCTGAGATTTCTAAGGCAAAGAGTGTGGATGAGGGAAGAAGAGGTCCTGTGAGGGATCCCTTTTTGGTTTCCTTTTTCCTGTGCTTGTTATTGATTGTATGAAACAGAATAATACTAGTAGTCCACATTTATTGTGTACTTCCTGTGTGCCAACTACTGAAACATGATGTTAAACATAATATTTAACCATCATAATCATCTCGTGAATTAGATATTACAGTATTATTATCCCTGTTAACTAATGAGGCAGCTGAAACTGAGAGCAGGTTGTAACTTGACAGTAGCTTGAGTTACAATGCTCTTTCTCAGTGGCCTCTTCTGATCATCTACATTGTTTCCTTGTTCTAGGACCATTTTGTATCTCTAAATATAGAAGATGGCAAACTTGTGCTGCAATACAAACTGGATTCAGAGCCACCAAAGGAAGTAAGACGTGTAGACCCTATAAACGATGGGAAAGATTATACGGTAAATTCTTTTAGTCTGTTTTCTTGAATTGTGAAATGTCTTTAGTCTTTTAAAATTAAGTCCATGCAAAAAGAAAGCTGTCCGTATTACCAGATACTTATAGTTACTAACTGAGGGACATACCCTTTTAAAATCTGAAAATTTAGACGTGGCATATATAACGTATATATGACATGTATAAAATACGATTGGTTCCAAATGCAAACATTTCTCTCAGAATGTTTTGTATCATATTTTTATCCAAAAGTACTGCTGTTCAGCGTCTTTCTACTATGCGTATAAATGAATCTGAAGGAAAACAAATAAAAATATAATAGCTCTGAGCCACTGTAGATAAGAGTCTTTTATTTCCCTTTGCTTGCTGATTCATCTCTCATTTATTTCAGATTCAGATCAACTTTCTAAAAGCCCAGAAACTTCTGTCCGTAAAAGTGAATTCTGTAAACACTGAAATTAAAGGTGAAATATTTGATTTCAACACATACTATCTGGGTGGAATTCCAATTTCACTCAGGGAAAGGTAAGATGATATGGTTTAAAAAAAAAGCAGATTGCCTCTCTCAGTGCTGTGATTGCTC
Organism: Elephas maximus indicus; assembly: GCF_024166365.1. Taxonomy (NCBI): domain Eukaryota; kingdom Metazoa; phylum Chordata; class Mammalia; order Proboscidea; family Elephantidae; genus Elephas; species Elephas maximus. The sequence continues at coordinate 30,128,579 of NC_064829.1, forward strand.
CTGATATATCTAGTCTACCTTTTTTTAATTCCAGGGACAAAGGGCTAACTTTTCAGTATTCACAGTGTTACCCAACAGAGTAAAACAGGCTGTGAATACTAGATAGTGGGATTGGCCACTTGAAAGGGGGTAAACTATGGGTCATCCCCGTGGTTACTCTTGGGAGGAGAAAATCCACAGGGAATATAAGCCATGTTGAAAATGCTACCAAGAAAATGGAAGCTGTAACCCTGGGGTCTTAAAGGAAGCCGAGGAGAGTGCAGGCAGTCCCTGGGGCTGACAAGGGCAATGGGCACTGAAAGCTGGGCTCAGAACCTTCTGGAAGTTTCTCCTAGAATGTAAGGCACCATGTCCCCTTCATATCTGCATCACCTGCCCCTTACATGGCCTCCAGCAAGGAATCAATGCATAACTGTTTTGTGGATTAATGAATATATGCATTAATGAAATGAATTTGAAAGGCAGTGAAATTTAATCAGAGTGAGAAAGGAAGAATACTTTGAGAAAGTACTTGAAGGTAACTTTATTAAAAAAAAAAAAAACTATTGCCGTAGAGTTAATTCCAACTCATGGTGATCCTGTACAGTTTGTTAATATGTTTATGTCCTCCAAAAAGGCTTTTCGATAGACGATAATATGTGGAAAGAAGACACCTTGGACGAGTTAGTACAGCCTCGTAACCAAGCTAAGAATGCCTCCCAGAATATTGACTATGATTACTTTCATATGAGATCTGAAGCTAGCTAATTTTTTTTTCTACTTGATAATCAGTTGGAAGGAGTCTAATATGACTTATAAAATGGCATGCAAAGGTAATTCTTGCTTCAAGAATCCTTATACTTTGGGCATCTGAGTAAACTTCATAAGAAGGCACTAATCTCTGTTTCCTGGGACAGTGGTGGTTCAGTGGTACAATTTTTGCCTTCTGTGAGGGAAACCCAGGTTTAATTCCTGGACAGCGCACTTCAGGCATGGCCATCACCCGTCTGCCAGTGGAGGGTTGTGTGTTGCTATGATGCTGAAGAGATTGCAGCTGAGCTTCCAGACTAAGACAGACTAGGAAGAAAGGCCTGGCGATCTGCTTCTGAAAATTAGCCAGTGAAAACCATATGGATCACCACAGTCCAATCCGAAACCGATCATGGGGATGACTCAGGATTGGGCAGTGTTCCGTTCTGTCCATTGTGTGTGAAATCGTTGAGTCGGGGATGACTCAATGGCAGCTAACAGCAAAAAACAATTTTTGTTTCAAAGTTTTCAGGGTTGTCCCCAAAGACAAAAAGGCAGGTGGGAAAGCTGAGCACTTCAGTGGAGTTTGAGGGGAGGGGAATGTTTTCACTCCATAGATTGTTTTAGCTGGAAGGGACCTTGTAGATCATGGTATATAACTCCTGCATTTTACAGATGAAGACACTGAGTCAAAGAGATGAAATGGCCTCTTCGATGTTAAGTAGCAGTTCAATCATGGATCCCATTGCTGTCAAGTCAATTCTGACTCACAGCAACCCTATAGGACAGAGTAGAACTGTCCCATAGGTTTCCAAGGCTGTAATCTTTAGGGGAGCAGGCTGTTACAACTTTCTTCTGCACAGTGGCTGGTGGGTTCAAAACACCAACCTTTCTGTTAGCAGCAAAGTGCTTAAGCACTGTGCCACCAGGGCTCCTTTTTATTCCATTAAATGTAAAATGGAGTAATTTAGGTAGTCAGCAGTCTTGTGTACATCTGAGGGTTATTGTTGGCTCACTCACAATGAGCACAGGGCAGTGCGACAGGTGTCAGGAATACAATGATGAGCAGGGCAGACGCTAAAGGAGGGTGGAGGAGAGAGAGGCACAAAGTAGACGGTAAGGGCTGCTGTGAGGGGGAGCTCGGGGGCTGAGGGAGCCCAAGGGAAGACTCTGATCCAGGTCCAGTTGGGGGCTTCTGGCTAGGACATGAGAGATGCTAGCTCTTCAACATATGTGAAGAGCTAAAAACTAGAGAAAGGGTGAAACCTTCCAAGAACTGGGCACACTGGGAAACAGGCAGGGATGGGACCTGGGGCTGGTCGGGAAGCAGGGGCCAGACAACAGGGGATCTTGAATGTCATGGTAAGGAGCCATCTGAGGGATTTAAGCAGAGAAAGGACATGATCCAGCTGGGTTTTCAGTAGCTCACTCTAGTGCAGGGTGGATTTGGATAAGAGAGGGAAACGGTAGAGGCAGGTAGAGTGGTCAGAAGATCACTGTGTTAACAGGGATGAGAGGTGAGGGTGGCCTTGCCCAAGTGTAGATGAGGACAAGGGAGTGGCCACAAAATATATTTAGGACATCAAATGGGCAAATAAATGATTGCTTGGACTTGGGTGGGGGTACAAAAATGATGCCTAGTTTATTATTTAGCCTTTGGGCGGGTGGTGAGCACCAGCAGAGGAGCAGGTAGGGCAGATGATGAGTTCAATTTCAGGCAGGCTGAGTCCCAGGAGCCTGAAAGACAGGCAGGTGGAGGGAGGGGCCCAGAAGCTATTGGATAGGATGGCCTGGACCTTGGGAAACAAGTCCAGGCTGGAGACCAGGCCGGGAACACAGGTGGTCACTGGGGAGTTAGAAGACTTCTCAAGCAGAGGCAATAAGGAAGCCATTGGTCGGTGGTTTGCTTTTAGTGGTGTCAGCCTAAGGCCAAAAGGGAGTGACGTGGATGCCAGTCAAGTGTGTTTTACCATAAAGGGTAGTGGGTGAGAATCAAAGGAAATGGGTTCTAGTTTGGGCTCAGGCACGAGAAAGCTGTGTAACTTTGGCTTAAGTCAGCACTTAACCTTTCTTTGCCTTTTTATCTTGATCCATGAAAGAAACATACATACCAAAAAAAACCAAACCTGTTGCCATTGAGTTGATTCCAACCGGTAGGGTTTCCATGGCTGTAATATTTAGAGAAGCAGACTGCCACATCTTTCTCCTGTGGAGCTGCTCTTGGTTTCGAACTGCTGACCTTATGGTTAGCAGCCGAGCATTTAACCACTGCACCACCAGGGCTCTCTATGTATATGTATATATGTATAGTGTGTGTGTATATATATTTACAGTGTATATGCCTATATATAGTATGTATGTATATACATATATATATTATATATGGTATTACATATATAAAAATACGTATATTTTATATATGCATATATGTATACACACACACATACATACCTATTGAACTTTCCTAGTAATCTTAAAAAAGTAATCTTAGGATCTTGCAAATAAGGGACTGTCTCCTTTTCCTGGGCGAGTTTATACTTTGATATTTTATTTAAATGAGAAGAACATGGAGATGCAGGAGATAGAGGCCAGTCAAAGATGTCGCTGTCCTTTTACTCCCTAGCAAATAAAATGCAAAGCAACATTCAGGTATTTCAGGCCCTGCTTCATCTCTCTGGCAAACTCTTTGATGGTAACTACCTGTCTTCTACAGTGGTTATAAAGATTCAAAGTATGGTAAGTACTTGGCACATAGATTGTGTTCAGTAAATGTTAGAAGAAAATATCTATTGTAAGCCATCATTGTAAGGGCTGAAAAATAGGTCTGAGGTGCCTAAAAGTACCTTGCACAAAACATGCGCTGCATGTGTGTTATCTTCCTGTCTTGCCACTCTTCTTTGCCATCTTTGTCTTCCTTAAACCAATATACTCTGATGCGAAGAAGGACAGCAGGGTATGTTGATTCAGGTCTAACGCATCTTAAAATCCAAGAGAGAATCAGTCTAGAAATATGTATAAATAGTCAAGCTCTAGGAATTAAAATGACCTTTCCTCCTATACTGAGGCAAAAGCCATCTTTATAAAATAATTAAGCTCATGCTGTAATGCTGGTGAGCATTCATTTCTTCCTTTTCCTTTGAATGAAATTTGATTTTATGCATATTACATGTAGCCCAACTATTCATAATGAGTTCAGTAAAAATGAATACAGATACCTTTCAATTAGAAAAGTGGGCTACCTTAGGGATTCATAATGAAATCAGCCTTGGAGTCTACTTAGTAACCATTTATTTGAGAAATCCAAGTATTGGCCTGGACCTCAGTCAGTTCCTATGTGTTAGTACTTTATGCAAATTCAACTCCAGACAGATCCAAAAGTCAAATCAAAGGGCAAATGCCAAGGCAGCCATGTAGGAAGAGCTTCTCTCATTATAATAGCTGTGATGTGGGGATAGACCCTCACTATCTCCCATTGAAGGAGCCCTGGTTTGCAAACGGTTAAGTACTCGGCTGCTAACCAAAAGGTTGGCAGTTAGAACCCACCCAGTGGCTCCACAAAGAAAGACCTGGCAGTCTGTTCCTGTAAAGATTACAGCCAAGAAAACCCTCTGGGGCAGTTCTGCTCTGTCACATGGGGTCACTATGAGTTGGAATCAACTCAACAGTACCTGACAACAGCAACAGCCTCTCCCACTGAGTCCTTACTCTGTACCAACCACCATCTGAGTGTGTTACATATATTAACTCAATTAAACTTACAGCACCCCTGTGAAACAGATGGACATATTCCCATTGTAGAAATGAGGAAACAGAGGCACAGAGAAGTTAAATAGCCTGGTCAAGGTCATATAGCCCTCAAGTAGCAGGGACAGGACCTGGCTTCAGAGTCCACAGCTCCTGAGCAGCACTGCCTTCCCTCTCAAACACTTGGCTAACACCTTCGGAGTGTTCACTACTCTGTGCCATGTACCATTCAAGTACTTAGTATGCATTGACTTGTTTAATCCTCACAACAACCCCTTTGATGTTCAATAACTTGGCCAGGCTGTACAACTAGGAGAGAACATTGGAACCCAGGCAATGCCCGCAACCTTCATATGTTTTCCATTGTTTCAGCTTGGCATGGATTGAACACTTTTCATAATTGAATAGAACCAAAAGTAACAGTTTGTTTAATTTGAGTTTACAGTGGCTAACTGAAAAGTGAACCAAAACAAAAAAAAAGAGTAAAAGTTTTCTAGACCATCCCAGCTCTAATAAATTACCTCTTAGTTATACTTCCAGTTGACCATGCATCACCCTGACTTCAGAGTGGAGGAGCAGGGAAGCAATTCTACGTATTGTGCCTCTTCTGTGTCCTGTACCTTTTGTGGACACTGGTCACTCTTGGATTATCTGTTATTATTGTCTGTGTTTTTAAAGCTGACAATGCATAATCACACAGGAAGGAAGTAGATTTTCCTAGCCTCGTGAAGTAAGCAAGTCAGGTGACATCCACTCACTGTGACAGCAGTATAGGAATCCCATAGGAATGGATAACCATAAAATATATACTAGTTTATGGGTAGAAAGTAGGAGAGGGTGCAGTGTGTTGCAGCTCTGATTCCTGGGAGAGCCTGACATGATACATCTCTTCCTTTTTTGTATCCCAAATCAGGTTTAACATTTCTACACCTGCCTTCCGAGGCTGCATGAAAAACCTGAAGAAAAATACCGGTGTTGTTAGATTGAATGATACTGTGGGAGTAACAAAACAGTGCTCAGAAGACTGGAAGGTAAGTGGAGAGTTACCCTTGAACATGGTGCAGAATTCAGAATTTTGCAAAGGCGTGCTGTCCAACCAACTCATCTTTGGTCTTAATAACATATCAGCTTCTGACTTTTCTCTGGTAGCACAGAGTGAGTTGACTGGAATACACTCCCCACATACTTGCAAGATATAAAACCTTTTCAGATTTGCATGTTACCTTTGCAGGCAAGTAGGAATATCAACGGTACACACAACAACTTAGAGATGATGGGCAGATTATCATGCAGTAAAACAAATTTTATCTCTTCCTGAGGCAACATAAATCACATGGATCAGTTCAGGTGAAGTGATATAGAATAAGATCCAGTATTTCAGTCATGAAGTGATCACAGTGCCCATCATTTTTTCCATGTTTGCGTTTCAGCTCGTGCGAGTGGCCTCTTTCTCCAGAGGAGGACAGTTGAGTTTCCGGAATTTGGACTTGCCCGACAACTTCCAGGCCTCGTTTGGGTTTCAGACCTCTCAACCCAGTGGCATATTATTAAATCATCAAACGCAGGTATGAAATATTGCACTAATATCGAACGAGATTTTAACCTGCCTCAAAGTCTGATGTCAAAAACAATGAAGAGATTTTGAAAGTAAATCCATTTGGCATTTTATTTATCATCACACCCCAAATGCTATTGTATATGTCAACGGGAGTTTATCCCCACCCTAGGGTAGGTCCTAAAAGAAACCAGGCTTAATGGTTTCAGGGGACATCTAAGTCAATTGGCATAATAAAATCTATTAAGAAAGCATTCTCCATTCCACTTTGGAGAGTGCCATCTGGGGTCTTAAACACTAGCAAGTGGCCATCTAAGATGCATCAATTGGTCTCAGCCCACCTGGAACAAAGGAGAATGAAGAACACCAAAGATACAAGGTAATTATGAGCCCAAAAGACAGAAAGGGCCACATAAACCAGAGACTACATCAGCCTGAGACCAGAAGAACTAGATGTGCCCGGCTACAACTGATGACTGCCCAGACAGGGAACACAACAGAGAACCCCTGAGGGACCAGAAGAGCAGTGGGATGCAGACCTCAAATTCTTGTAAAAAGACCAGACTCTTAATGGTCTGACTAAGGCTAGAAGGACCCCAGAGGTCATGGTCCACAGACCTTCTGTTAGTCCAAGACAGGAACATTCCCAAAGCCAACTCTTCAGACAGGGATTGGACTGGACTATGGAGTAGAAAATGATACTGTTGAAGAGTGAGCTTCTTGGATCAAGTAGACACATGAGACTATGTGGGCAACTCCTGTCTGGAGAGGAGATGAGAAGGCAGAGGGGGTCAGAAGCTGGCCAAATGGACACAAAAATAGAGAGTGGAGGGAAGGAGTATACTGTCTCATTAGAGGGAGACCAACTAGGAGTATATAGCAAGGTGTATATAAATTTTTGTATGAAAGACTGACCTGATTTGTAAACTTTCACTTCAAGCACAATAAAAATTAAAAAAAGAAAAGAATAAAAAAAAGGAAACCAGGCTTAGAAAATATATTCTAAGTCTATTATGAGATGTACAGTACATTTTAAGCATATTACTGAATCGAATTTACATATATTCGTGGACTAATTTTCAGTCTTTTAAGATATACTTAATAAGAGCTAGGAAACCCTGGTGGTGTGGTGGTTAAGAGCTACAGCTGCTAACCTAAAGATCAGCAGTTCGAATCCACCAGCCACTCCTTGGAAACCCTATGGGGCAGTTCTACTCTGTCCTATCAGGTTGCTGAGTTGGAGTCAACTCGAAGGCAACGGATAATAAGAGCTAAGATGAATTATAGCTGTTATAAGTAAAAATATAGTTGAAGTTTCAGATCTAAGAAAAAAATCCAGGATGGATCCCCATTATTCCCTTTTGATTAACAAAAGATACTCAGATTCCTTTTTTTTTTTTAAATAACAGCTAGTTGTATAACATTTACATAGGGATTGGAGGAGCATAAGGCCTTTGCCCTTTCTCATGTACAACACAGCCACGGAAATTCTCGTCAGCAAGGAGATCCCTCTGTAATTTAAGAGGATTTAGCCAGGGTGGTTATGTAGACATAGAAGTCAACTAATACTTGGAAATCCCATTGTGGAATAAGTGGAATTTTAAAATAGAAGTAGAAGGACTGAGATTCTGACATACATTCCTTCAGGATTGCCAGCCACAGCAGACAGCTAGTGTTTGTTGAAAGAATGGATGGTAGCTAACTCTGTGACCTATGGAGTATTAGGAAGGCCTTGCCTCTCTTGATGTCTTTGCTCATCAGCCCTTAGATCTTTTTTAAACACTAGCTCTGAAGAAGTACATGCCAGTGTTGAGACTGTAGGGATGGTTTGTCCGTCAAAACAGGGTGTTTCGACCTCAGTCTTTTGATACCCAACATTTGTTTTCTCTGCCAAGGGCAGGGACACTTAGTACACGATACTCAAAATGATCAAAAGCAATAAAATAGGTCAATCCTGAACAATGGTAGAATCCTAGAAAGAGCCTAGGGACATTGCCCTCAATTTTATAGTGGGTTAGTTAGGAAACACATATGAATTAGCCTTCTTTTATCCAACCCGTAATTAACTGAATATTGCCGGTAGAAAAAAAATCAATACAAAATAAAACTGACGATGGCTGTAACTGTATACCGTAAAAATGGTTTTAGACTAAAAGCTCACTGAAGAATCACGTCTTGTTGAAGACTACAAAAATTGTACTAGATAGAAAAATAAATAAATAAAATTAAAATTGACAGAAAGACATCGTCTTAACAAAATTTAGATCTGTAGAGTTTAACATGGAAAACTGAACTTCCTAGTAGTAATGACCACAAAGTAAATTCATAATGTCTGAAGAGATCTCATTGTTCTAATTTTACGTTTGAAAAGAGTCAATTGATGAATCAAGTCTTCAAGTAAAATGTCTTCGGAAAGAATTGATCCCGATGAAAATAATTTCAGTAAAATAAAAGTGAAAATTTAAAAAATTGGAAATGGTTTAACTGCTGTGTGTAATTGATCAAGAAACTAAATTGGCTTAGTGAATGTAGGTCCAAAAAATTTGAGAGATTTTGAAAGTCATCTGTGTTGAAATAATTTACGTAAAATGTTTGTATTCATAAACATAGAATCAAAATATTAAAAAAAAATCTTTAAATCAAAATGGCAAAGTCAGAATATTTGGATCAAAACATCTTGACTGTTTTCATATATGATTTTGATCGTAATTTTAGTATTGATACATGGATAGTCCTCATATGAAAATTAGTTGTGTTGATGAGTGTATTCTGTGATGTTTTCAGACGAGTAGCCTGCAGGTCACTCTGGAAGAGGGTCACATTGAATTGAGCACCAGGGATAGCAGCAGACCCATTTTTAAATCCCCTCAGACGTACATGGATGGTTTGCTGCATTACGTATCTGTGATAAATGACAACTCCGGGTGAGTGGAATGTACTTCTGACAGAGCTGTAAAAATTTTACTTTATTTCATTTAATGGAATTGTTGGAATATTTTTACAAAATATTTTTACAAAATATTTATCCTTGACTCCAACACTATTTTGCTAGTAAGTCTTGGCCTTCTTTCTTATTCTGTATCAATTTCCCCATTAAAAATAATAAATCAACAGTTGGATGGGTAAAGGAATTGTGGCATATTCAAAATGGTTCCTACACAGCCAATGATCATGAAAGATCCACAGCTATATACAATGACATGGATGAACCTCGCAGACATACTATTTAGTGGAAGAAGTCACATATAAAAGGGTTCATCCCCTATGCTTTCATTTCTGTGAAATTCAAACAGACAAAATTAATCTGTTCTATCAGAATTCAAAAGAGTAGTTACTTTTAAGGGGGGAAGGGGTTAGAGACGAAAGGAGCTTAAAGGGGGTTCCAGGGGTGCTGGTCATGCTCTGTTTCTTTATATATGGGTGCTGGTTACATTGGTGTATTCACATTGTGAAAATTCATTGAGCTGTACCCTTTTTAAATTTTTTTTTATTGTGGTAAAATATATATAACAAAAAATTTGCCATATTAGCCATTTTTAAGTATACATTTCAGTGACCTTAATTGCCACCATGTTGTGCAAGTGTCACCACTCTCTAATTCCAAAAGTTTTTCATCACCCCAGTCAGAAACTTAGTACCCCTCCCCCAGCTCCTGGTAACCACTAATAAACTTCCATCTCTATGTATCTGCCTAAATATTTCATGTAAGTGGAATCAAAGAGTTGTACACTTTTGATATATGTATTTTCTGTATGTATAGTATACTTTGGAAACCCTGGTGGCATAGTAGTTAAGTGCTATGGCTGCCAACCAGAAAGCCAGCAGTTCAATCCACCATGGTGCTCCTTGGAAACTCTATGGGGCAGTTATGCTCTGTCCTATAGGGTCACTATGAGTTGGAATCGACTCAACAGCAATAGACATAGTATACTTTAATTAAAAAATCTTGTAATAAAAAAGGAAATGTATGAGAAAAATAAGTCTAGTTTAACTAGTTATTTTAGGTAAGCAATATTCAGTCTGGGTCAAAGACAGTAAACTGACTACATGTAGAGAATTTTTTTTTTTTTTTCCCAGCAGTTCTCATCCTTGTTTTGCTTTCATGCACTTTCAGACTCCAGCTTCTGATTGATGACAAGCCTCTGAAAAATAACCAAAAGCTACAAGGATTTTCAAATTCCCAGCTGTCCATACGTCTGGGTGGGAGTAACTTTGAGGGTTGTATCACCAATGTTTTTGTCCAGAGGTAGGTGATCTTTTCTGTGAGGGTAACTGAGACTTGGGAGGGCCTGAGGAGAATAGCCCTGCTGATGGAGAAGTATCTCCTTGGTCAGGTTACCAGAGTGGGGTTTGTAAACACGTGCAGAATGAAGCTCTTGTACCAACAACTTTCAAAACACCCTCTTTGGCAAGACACTTTAAAAAACAAACAAGTGAAAGACTCCTGGGCACAGGCTCCCTTTGGAAGAGTAGCTTTGGCATATAACTTTGGAAAAGTTCTAATTAACTTTCAGATTGTGGCCTTTAAAAATATTCATACTGAAGTTTTATTTTGTTTAAATTAAGATTGTGCAATTAGATTTAATGAGCTCGCCGCAGTTTTCAAGGCCAAGACATGGCTCAGTGCAACACTAGGAAACCAAGTCACCAGAGCACTGAACATGACCTTTAATCGAATGCTTGACAGAGAAGAGCTTGGTGTGTCCAGGCGAGCCTTAAATGCTCATACTAATGTTGCTTAGTCGATTTTTTTGAAAAGAGAATTTAAAAATCATCCAGATTTTCCTTTTTTTGATACAAAATAATCATTTTCAGAGAAGAGACAAAATCCTTCTAAGGCAGAGGGAGAGACCTGGAACTGGCCTCGGGCTGCCGGTAGGGCCATTATCCCCTCCACAGTCAGTGCACCATCTCCTCGGGCAGGATGAGACTGAGTTTTCGCACCTCTGCTGGTTGACAAAGCATCTCCCTTGACCTTGTAGCTCCCTGATTGGAGTGGAAAGTGGGAGCGATGGAGATGGGGGGTAGGGTTTGGCACCAGCTTTCCACCATTGAAAGACTTCAACAACAATCATAAGATAGAGAAAATTTTAGTTTTTTTCTTCCATTTTAGAGTGAGGACTTTCTTACTCAAGCATAGTAGAATGAATCATTCCATAAACTCTCTTCTGAGCTTTCTTGCTACTCACAATCATTGTATATCTCCAGTGCATGTGTTTCCCCTCTCTGTATACTTCATTTTCCTATCTCTGTATGATGCCCATTCCAAAGAAAGAACCATGGTGTTGTGGCCTTGCCACAACCCTGGCTGGTCAAGTCAATGAAAATTTCTGGAGCCTCTGCTGACAAGCTAGGGTGCTGGGTGTTCTAGGGGCTTCACCAGCTTAGTATCTCCTCTAGATGTAATATACAGGTGAGAGATGAAAGTTTACCTGGAAACCATAGCAGTAAGAATGTGTTTTTTAAATGAGCGCTCTTCATTGACATGTCAGAGTTTGGCAGCAGCTTACACTTCTGCCCTTGTTTCAGATCATCACAGAGCCCTGCAGTTCTAGATTTGGTCGGTACATCTTCCAAGAGAGATGTGTCCCTGGGAAGCTGCAGTTTAAACAAACCACCTTTTCTAATGTTGCTTAAAGGCTCGACAAGGTTTAACAAAGCCAAGACTTCCAGTATCAACCTGGTAAGTGTCAAACCCTTGCACTGGGCTTCACTCCTCTCCAGAGGATGTTCACAGCCTGCCTTGTTGGAGGTGTTGGGGGAGGGATGGCAGGAGGGAAGATATGTGGATCACTTCATCCGATAGGGGTCAGTGCTCCATGATGCAGGACCAGCGGGTCATCACCCATTGAATTATACCACCATGCTCCAAGTGCTTTTCTTTTCTGCTTTTCTTTTTTATCTTGATGAAAATTTGGCAATTTTTACAGTCATAGGACAAATAGAATATTGACTTCAGCTCTCAGTTATGTAGCTGATGGGTTATTTTGACACTTCTGTGTTTTTGGAAACCCTGGTGGTGTAGTGGTTAAGTGCTACGGCAGCTAACCAAGAGGTCAGCAGTTCAGATCTGCCAGGCGCTCCTTGGAAGGTCTATGGGGCAGTTCTACTCTGTCCTATGGGGTCTCTATGAGTCGGAATTGACTCGATGGCAGTGGGTTTGGTTGGTTTGGGGGCTGTGTTTTTAGTAAGTACAATGGTTTTCTCTAGAAAACAGGGCCCCTGTTCCTTTTCCAGACCTCCCCTCTGCCCTGACACAACTCTTAAGAGGTACCCCTCTACCTGGTCCTCATCTGGACCAGGGTTTCTCAGCCTCAATTGCATATAAGAGACACCCGGGAAGTTTTTACAGTCCCAATGCTTAGGCGCATCCCACTCAGTGGAACTAGGCTCTTGGAGTGGGCCCAGGGACAATGGTTCCTGAAGCCCCCAGGTGATCCTAATGTGCAGCACTAAGAGAAACTGATAAGGCAGTGAAATTCCTTGTTTCGAGCAGCAGAAGCATCGTGATGAATTGAACATGGGGTACGACTTAAAGAATCTGGGAACAGAGCCCAGGAGCAAGACTTGAGGAATTCCATCTTCGGCCTGAGGTCAACAATGTGACCTCCCCTGTGTCTAATGTTAGAATTAATGTGATTAATGGATCACAACACCTCCTATGTACCAGGCATTGTGCTAAGCTAAGTGGATTTTCTTACAAATCTTCAGATAAGCTTGTGAGTACTAGCCACATCTTCTGGAAAAGGAGACTGCAGTTTAGAAAGTACACAATTTGCCCAAACAGGTGGAATACGGAGTTGGAATTCAAACCCAGGCAGCCTGGCTCCAGAGCCTGTCCCCTCTTAAATAAGGAGCTTCTACTTTCTACTTAATGGCAACCACATACTGCCCGTCTCCCAACACTTTCCTGCTGCACAATGATTTGGGGGATTTTGAATAGATAACACATATTAAGAAATATTCTGTGCCATTAAGAAGAACTATACATCATAAATCCCAAAGTGTGGCATTTTACTGTAATGAAAAGAACATCTTTAGAATTGCCCCATCAGGAATGAAGCCATATATTCGTTTTTTCATTTTAAGGCTGAAAGTTACTGGGAGACTAAATTAGCACAGTGATGGTAGAGATGGAGAGAAGCAAATGGAGTCAAGAGCTCTTTAGAATATAGAATATATGGGACTCTGATAACTGAATGTGGGCAGCAGGGGTGAGAAAAGAGTTGAAATATTTCTGAGGCATCTCGTCTGGTTTATTGGGTAGATGGAGATACCATTCATGGAGACAGGAGAAGGCAAGCATTTGGAGGAGGAGAGGATGAGTCAGTTGTGACATATGGAGCTACAGGTGTCTGCAGGACATCCGGGGGAGAAAACTGGTGGGAGGCTGTCAGTTGTCTCTGCTAGGCTTTCAGAGCTAGGGTGGAACTAGGCCTATTGATATGGGATACATCAATGAACACACTGATTTAATTTTCCCCCTGTTCTATGTAAGCCCCCAGATCGCATGAGATATAAACCCTTCTTCCAAAAGCCCAATAGCAGAGAGAAGGCATCATAGCTTAGTGGTTAAGTACTGGATTTGGGAGTGTGACTTCCTAGGTTTGAATCAGGCTGTATCACTTACTGGGTGTGTGACTGTCATAGTTTCTTAGGGCTGCCATAACAAATGCCACACAGTGGGTGACTTTAAAGAATGGAAATTTATTGTTTACAGTTCTGGAGGCTGGGAGTCCAAATTCAGGGTGTTGACAGGGCCATGCTCTCTCTGAAGCTCTAGGGGAAGATCTTTCCTTGTTTTTTCCAGCTTCTGGTAGCCTTAGGTCTCTCTTGGCATTCCTTGGCTTGTAGATGGATCTTCACATGGTGTCTTCTCCCTGTGTGACCCTGTCACTATGCCTGTTCTCCCCTTTTGTAAAATACAATTCAGAGGGGATTAGTATCCACCCTACTCCAATATGACTCCAGTAACTTAACCTGGAGTTAGAAAACCAGAAAGGAAGAACACGCTCGGCATTTCTCAAGCTGAAAGAACTGAAGAAAAAATATAAGCCTCCAGTTGCAATATTGAAGGATTCTACAGGGAAAATATTAAATGACGCAGGAAGCATGAAAAGGAGATGGAAGGAATACACAAAATCGCTATACCAAAAAGAATTGGCCAACATTCAGCCATTTCAGGAGGTAGCATATGATCAGGAACTGATGGTACTGAAGGAAGAGGTCCAAGCTGCACTGAAAAACAAGGCTCCAGGAATTGTCAGAATATCAATTGAGATGTTTCAGCAAACGGATGCAGTGCTGGAAGTCCTCACTTGTCTATGCCAAGAAATTTGGAAGACAGCTACCTGGCCAACTGACTGAAAGAGATTCATATTTATGCCTATTCCCAAGAAAGATGATCCAACCAAATGCGGAATTTATCAAACAATATCGTTAACATCACATGCAAGTAAAATTTTGCTGAAGATTGTTCAAAAGCAGCTACAGCAGTACATCAACAGGGAACTGCCAGAAATTCAAGCCAGATTCAGAAGAGGACGTTGAACGAGGAATATCATTGCTGCTGGATCCTGGCTGAAAGCAGAGAATACCAGAAGGATGTTTACCTGTGTTTTATTGACTGTGCAAAGGCATTTGACTGTGTGGATCATAACAAATTATGGATAACATTGAGAAGAATGGGAATTCCAGAACACTTAATTGTGCTCATGAAGAACCTGTACATAGATCGAGAGGCAGTCATTTGGACAGGCCAAGGGGATACTGCATGGTTTAAAGTCAGGAAAGGTGTGCGCCAGGGTTGTATCCTTTCACCATACTTATTCAGTCTGTAGGCTGAGCAAATAATCCGAGAAGCTGAACTATATGAAGAAGAATGGGGCATCAAGATTAGAGAAAGACTCATTAACACCCTGCATTATGCAGATGACAAAGCCTTGTTTGCTGAAAGTGAAGAGGACTTGAAGCACTTACTGATGAAGATCAAAGACCACAGTCTTCAGTATGGATTACACCTCAACATAAAAAAAATCCTCACAACTGAACCAATAAGCAACATCGTGATAAACAGAGAAAAGATTGAAGTTGTCAAGGATTTCATTATACTTGGATCCACAGTCAACACCCGTGGAAGCAGCAGTCAAGAAATCAAATGACGCATTGCATTGGTCAAATATATTGCAGAAACCTCTTTAAAGTGTTGAAAAGCAAAGATGTCACCTTGAAGACTAAGGTGTGCCTGACCCAAGCCATGATGTTTTCGGTCACCTCACGTGTGTGCGAGAGTTGAACGATGAATAAGGAAGGCTGAAAAAGAATTGACGCCTTTGGATTGTGGTGCTGGAGAAGAATATTGAATATACCATGGGCTGCCAACAGAACGAACAAATCTGGCTTGGAATAAGTACAGCCAGAGTGCTCCTTAAAAGCAAGGATGGTGAGACTATTTTGGACATGTTATCAGCAGGAATCGGTCCCTGGAGAAGGACATCATGCTTGGTAAAGTAGAGGATCAGCGAAAAAGAAGAAGATCCTCAATAAGATGGATTAACACAGTGGCTGCAACAGTGGGCTCAAGCGTATCAACAGGATGAGGATGGTGCAGGACCGGGCAGTGTTTCATTCTCTTGTACATAGGGTCACTATGGGTCAGAACTGACTCGATGGCACCTAACAGCGATGACAAACTTAACTGATAACATCTTCAAAGAAAGAACATATTTCTAAGTGAGGCCACATTTACAGGTACGGGGTTAGGATGTCAGCATATCTTTGTGGGGGGACACAATTCAGTTCATACCAATGACCTTGAACAATTACTTAACCTCTCTATGGGTCTGTTTTCTCCAGTGTATATGAGGAAAAATAATACTAATATCTCATGGCATTGTTGTGAGGGTTAAATGAGGTAGTAAACACAGAACCCTTAAAAAAGTGCTTGGTACACCAAGAGCATGAATAAATGTTAGCTGTGATTATTACACAGATAAATAACCTAAATGAAAAGGATATAGCATGCTGTAGGAGTGGTGCAGCAGGAATTATCCTGCCACGGAGATCAGGGAGTTCTAATGGGCTGAGCCTTGAGAGTGGGTAGAGTTGAGATGGTGGTATATATTGGAGTTGCTTAAGCAGAAGCACAAAGCTGGGAGGAAGGATGTGGATGGGGCTCGCAGGTGCCAGACACTTTGCATGCATTATCTCTGATCCTCCCAAGTTTTCGTGCTTTAACCTTCAATTCTCACTACAGCCTTCTGAGAACAGAATAAAATGCTGACTTTAGAGGTCAGAATGTTGAGTTGCAGAGATGTTAAAAAGACTGCCCAAGAGTGACCAGTCAATAAACGGTACAGGTTGAATTCAAACTTAGGCCTTTAGAATCCTGAAGGCTGTGCTCTCCAAGCCACAGTGGGAGGTCCCTACAAGCTTGGTGGATGGTAGGAAATGTGGTTTGGCTTCCATTTAGGGTGGAGGAGGGTGAGTTGTGGGAGGTCGGGTTGGAATCACGTGCCAATGCCAGGTCACATGAGCCTTGTATGACCTTATAGAATTTGGACATATTTCCATTGGTAATGCACAGCCATTGAAAGGAGTGCTTTAAACTGTGCTCAAAGATTATTAACACTGGCAGCAGCCTGTGGGATGGTTTGGTATAGCAAAGTTCTAGAGACAAGGAGTCAAAATGGCAAACTACTGCAGCGGTCCAGGCAAGAGAGTCAGGGGCCTGACTCTCAGGGCAGAGATGCTGGGAATCAAAAAGAAGGAGTATTCCACAAATACGTCAGTGAGATTAACAATAGCACATGGAAACTGAGCTCATGAAAGAGGCAAGGGACATAGGTTTCAATGATGGCCAAGATTTGGGGACTGGGTATCTTGAAGGATGATGGTGTCATTAACAGAATTAGGCAAGAGTTGGTGGCAAAGGGTATCAGACCTGTTCGTCTGGATCTTACTGCTGTTGACACACAAAGAAGAATCTTTTAGCAGGAAAGTGGGGCCCCCTGGTGTGAGTCACAGGCAAGAAGCTCCAGGCTGAGTTCTCATCTCAGTAGGATCAAGGTTTGGCTGTGATTTTAAGCAATTCATGTCCCTTTCTGATGGTTGTGATTGAACATTTCCACTCAGCAAAGTGCCAACATAGGATATTTTACGTAACTGGTGTGCCTGCAGACTGAGTACCCTATCCAGAATCAGGTCAGGGAGGAACCCTGATCTTAAAGGAATCTGAATCTGTTGGGAAGCCTTCAGCTGCTAGATCCCGGGAATGGCTTAAGAAATAAGGGGAGTCTATAATCTCACATACTCAACAGTTCAGAGTAGGTTGGGCTTGAGACCCAGCGCAGTACTCAGACTCTGCTTCCCAGTGTTTTGGCTCATCCTTTGGTGGCTCTGGAAATGTCCTTGCTGGACACACTCAGCAGAAGCACTAATTCTGCCAGTTTCATTCTCTCTCTGTCTTAGTCATCTAGTGCTACTATAACAGAAATACCACAAGTGAATGGCTTTAACACAGAGAAGTTTATTCTCTCATAGTCCAGTAGGCTAGAAGTCCGAATTCAGGGCGCTGGCTCCAGGGGAGGGCTTTCTCTTTCTGTCGGCTCTGAAGGAAGGTCCTTGTGATGCATCAGTCTTCCCTTGGTCTGGAAGCATCTCAGCACAGGAACAGGTCCAAAGGATGCGCTCTGCTCCCAGCTCTGCTTTCTTGGTGGTATAAGGTTCCCATTTCTCTCTGCTCGCTTCTCTAGTTTATATCACAAAAGAGATTGGTTTAAGACACTACCTAATCTTGTAGACCTCATCAGCATAATTGCCACTAATCCATCTTATTGCAACATAGTAATAGGATTTACAACATATAGAGAAATCACATCAGAAGATAAAATAGTAGGCAATGATACAAGGGAATCATGACCTAGCCAAGTTGACAAATAATTTGGGGGGCACAATTCAATCCATGACACTCTCCTAGTAAGAAAAAGTTTTTTATCAGAAGACTCGCCCCACAAAAGATGTAGAACAAAATTCAGATTCACAAAAAAAGACCAGACTTACTGGTCGGACAAAGACTAGAGGAACCGGCAAGACTATGGCCCCTGGACACTCTGCTAACTCAGAAGTGAAACCACTCCCAAAGCCCGCTTTTCAGGCAGATGTTAGACAGGCCTATAAAACAAACAATTACACATGTGAGGAGCGTGCTTCTTAGTAAAATCAAGTACACGAGATCAAAAGGGCAACTCCTGCCCAAAAACAAGATGGGAAGGCAGGAATGGACAGGAACCCTGAACAAATGGACGTAGGGAATCTGGAGTAGAAAGGCGACGAGTGCTGTCACATCGTGGGGGAATGCAACCAATGTCACAAAACAATATGTGTGTAAATTTTTGAATGAGAAACTAACTTGAGCTGTAAAAAAAAGAAAAAAGCCCTGTCCTCCATACTCCCTCTTGAGACTTCTCGGCCAGGATTAGGTCATGTGTTCATTCCTGAACCAATCCCTTGCAAGGCCAATTGCCGCCATTTGCTTTGCTTAATGGAGGTCCCTGCTGAGCTCCAAGCCCTGTGGGAGAAGCACAGACCCTTCTTCAAAATCTGGGCTCTGCAGCAGAGGGAAGGGAGAGGGACTGCAGAAACTCAGTTTCTTCCAACAGATTTTCTAGTCACATTTGATATTTATTAAGGTTGTTATTTGTCATGAAAACCCAGTCCTGTTTAAAAGCATTGCCCAGATCAGGACAGATGTATATACTTCAGTCAACAAGGATGAAGGCGGAGATGGGCTGTGGTTTGCCCTGATTCTGTTTCCTGCTCTCTCTTCCTCTACCCTCTCACTCGCCCTGCTTCACAAGTAGGGCTGGGGTGGGGCTGGGGGTCAGTGTACCCAAAGGAACGGCCACCACGGCCATGAAGGGGGAGCAGGAGAGGGAAGTTTGCATCTCCATATCCCTCGGGCTGGCCGCCTATGGCTTCGTGCTGCTGGCCAAATGCTGAACCTCTCAAGGGACACGTTGTAGCTCTTCGGATGCTCTGTGGTGAGGCAGGGCTCTGGATGTCTGCTGGTCCCAAGCTCAGCAGTCTTCAGAGAAGCGATCAGAGTTGTGTAGGATGGGAACAACATACATCCTCCCCAAAGAAAGGGGTATTAGACTCTCATCAACTTTGTTTCTCCAAGAAAATGATCCACTCTGCCTTTCAGGCCTGGTTTATACCTTCCTAGTGGAAACCCTGGTGGTGTAGCAGTGAAGTGCTACGGCTGCTAACCAGAAGGTCAGCAGTTGAAAGTCATCAGACGCTCCTTGGAAACTCAATGGGGCAGTTCTGCTCTGTCCTATAGGGTCACTCTGAGTCAGAATCGACTCAGCGGCAGTTTGGCAGGTTTGGTTTTTTTTTTTTTAAGTGGTAAGATGGAGGAGCCCTGGTGGTGGTTAGAGTGGTTCGGAACCCACCAGCCACTCTGCAGGGAGAAAGATGTGAAAGTCTGCTTTCGTAAAGGTTTCAGCCTTAGAAACGCGATGGGGCAGTTCTACTTTGTCCTGTAGAGTCGAAATCAACCCAATGGCAGCAGGTTTGGTTTTTGTTAGTGGCAAGATGCCCCCAAGTCAAAACCACATTAGAACACTGATGGGCATTGGGAGGATCCAGCTACAGGAGAGTTAGGGAGTTGAAGAGTAGTCCCTGACTCACTGCCCTTCCCCAGCTTTACATTGTTAGTAACCCTGCCGAGGTTCCTCACTGGGAACTTCCCCAACAACCCTGGTACCATTTCCCAGGTCTTTGGTTTCTTTACTGAATTCATCTCTTAGGATGAAGAATAAAAACTGCAAGGCACTCAGCAAGACAAGCATTCTTCACTCTTTCCCTGGTAACTAGCTGTCCTAACGTTTTGCTCATCTCCCACACAGCCATTGCGGGACACACCAGTGGCCTCCCTGAGGAGCACAGAGGTATGGAGAGATACACTGTCTTGCCCGCTACCTCCCCAGGCCCGGGCCAGTCACGGAGCCCTTCAGTTTGGGGACAGTCCCACCAGCCACTTGCTATTCATGCTTCCTCAGGAGTTGCTGAAACCCAGGTATTATTTATCTTGCTCCAGCACCAACTCAGAACCTAACTCTGCAATTCTACCCCAGGGAAGGCTAGCCAGCATGACCCCATGCACCTGTCACCAGTGAAGGTGGCACTGCCATTTTTGTTAAAAGAAGCGCTAGTCTGCAAAGACACGTAGCATGGTTGTTTGCAGCATGCTCTCTCCACACCTGTCATGGTTAGAACGCAAACGTGACAGCGTGCTGCTTGGAGGCTGGAACAATCAGCTCCAGTGTAGAATTGACGGCATTCTAAAAATAATGCTGAAATTTCTTTCCAAAGCTGCTATTTATTTCTCTGATAAATCACCTTTCTTCTCCTGCATTTAATAGTCAAAGGAAAATCATCCTTTTAGGCAGACTCAATGCGAAATAGATCACTTTTAGGGAATTTGGACTTTTTATGCTAAAAAGTTACATCTCTTTTGAGGGAGAAGGATGAGTAGAGATATGTCAGAGGAAAGCAGAAAACCAAGCTTTGTCATGTTCATGTAATTTGAAGGAGACATAAATGAAAAAGCACCAAAAATTCCTTTATGACTTGTCTACAGAGGTGGAATTGCCCAGGGGTCAGAAGACCTGGCTTTAAAACCTCTCTTTAAACCTCCACTTTCTGGCTGTGTGGCCTCTCTGGTGGTGCAGTGGTTAAGAGTTATAGCGAGCTACAGCTGCTAACCAAAAAGGTCAGCAGTTGGAATCCACCAGCTGCTCCTTGGAAACCTACGAATCAGTTCTACCCTGTCGTATAGGGTTGCTGTGAGTCAGAATCAACTCAATGGCAACAGGTTTGGTTTTTTGGGAGACACAGATGCCACCATGGGATTAGATGGACAAGAGATTTCCTGTGGAAGGATCAAGTTGGGAGAGCCAGGAATAGGCAAGGGAGACCCTGCAGGCTGCCATGCTGGTCTGACTGTTGTGAACGGAGAGGGGAAGGAAGGAGGATGGGATAAGAAGAGTTGACGGCACATCTCCAAGCAAAGATCACCCTTTAGAAAAGGCCAGTGTCAGACGTAAATTGCTTGGCTCTACTACCTCCACCATGCTCAGTTCTCAGCTAGGAGCAGCCAGGAGAAGTGAAGCCTTCCTGAGTGCCCCTGCAGACCCCATGGTATGGGAAGCTGCCAGTCAACGGTGCCCCCACAGCAGGGTCCATCGACCTGAGCCCTGCATGGCGCAACTCTGTGGCAGCCATAGGCTGTTATTTAACCCTTCTAAGCCTAGACTTACTCTCTATAAACCCGGGGTCATTATACCTGCCCAGCAGCTCCACAGGAGGAAGACCCTGGCAGTTTTCTCCCGAGAAGATTATAGTCATAAAAGCCCTATGAGGCAGCTCTGCTCTGTCACATCGGGTCACGATGAGTTGAAAGTCAACTTGACAACACCTAACAACAACAACACCACCAATCTCAAGGTCCCTAGGTGGCACCAATGGTTTGTGCTGGACTACTAACCTAAAAGTTGGCTGTTCAAACCCACCCAGAGGTGCCACTAAAGAAATCTTATATCTGGTGGTACAAGATTACATAAAGATGACAGCCGAGAAAACTCTGTGGAGCAGTCCTACTCCGTGACACACAGGATTGCCACGAGGTGGAGCTGGCTCAGCTGCAGCAGGCCTGGTTTTTTGTTTGGGATACCTATCTCACATGTTTTAGCAAATTGCTAAATCTGACCCTCAATTTTCTCATCAGTTAAGAGGGGTTGATAATGCTTTCCTTGCAGGGAAGAGACGTTCTGGCTCTTAGAGAGCCTGGGCACAGAGGCCCCTCCGTGAGCCCCATGTGTGCTTCTCAGACAGACCTGAGGGTCAGGGAAGGGCTTGTGTTCTGAAGGAGGGAAGTCTGTGCCAGTGACTTCATGTCCCGAGTTGCCCCGTGGAAACTGTGGGGATCCCTAATATGCAAAAACCGATCTAGTGAAAGACTAAAGTTGAGGGGGCAGGAGTAGTTGTCCCTCTCAGTTACCAGCCTCTTTCCTGCTTACTCCTGGGTGGGGAGGCTTCACTCCCCACTGCTCCAGCCAGTTAACCAGCGGTCATTGAGTTGACTCCAACTCATGGCGACCCCGTGTATGTCAGAGTAGAACTGTGCACCATGGGGTTTTCAGTAGCTGATTTTTTGGAAGTAGATCACCAGGCCTTTCTTTCAAGGTGCCTCTGGGTGGACCCGAACTTCTAACCTTTCAGTTAGCAGCCAGTGTGCTGTTTACATCACCCAGAAACTCTCCTCACTGCTCAAGCTGACCTTTATGACACTAATCTCTCCTTTTAAAGAAACAGCAGCTGCAGATGCTGCCCCAGCTGCGCATTCCCCAGCCTTCTCTCCCTCTGGCCTCTTCCCCACAGCTTCCTATCCCCTATTCCCTACCCTCTATCACCTCATCCCTTCATCTGCTCCCCTACCTGCTCTGCTTTTCCACCAGCTTTGCCCCGCTCCCCTTTCATCCCTTCGGAGCCCATTTCTCTTTCATCTCCCAGCTCATGCAACGTGATGAGTTATCTGTGCTTCTTCTGATGATCCAACCCTCATATCTTTCCTTCCAACAGGAAGTTATATGTAATAAATTTTTAAAATCAACATTTTGAAAGCACAGGTGACTTAGAAAAAAAGTCATCAGTAAATATAATTTTAAAATTATGCTAGTCCCAAATATTGCAGCAGATTATGTTTTCAGAAGTTGCAAGATTGGAGGTATTCTTTACTGTTCTCATTCTGATTTATGTTCTAGCACTTTTTAAAAAAACTCTCCTTTAAAACCCTGGTGGAGTAGTGGTTAAGAGCTATAGCTGCTAGCCAAAAGGTCAGCAGTTCAAATTCACCAGGTATTCCTTGGAAACCCTTTGGGGCAGTTCTACTCTGCCCTATAGGGTTGCTATGAGTAGGAATTGACTCAATGGCATTTTGTTTTTTAAACATTGTGCCAATATTTCAACCCTTTGGTGGATGCATTAAAATGCTGCTGAGCTCTCTGCCTTGCCCTCCCAACCACCAGCAATGAAGAGTCGCAGCTACAGGATCAGCATGTACTGCGATTACAATCCACTGCTGCCTTTTGGGGGTGTTAGTCTTTTCTAAAAGTTGCTTTAAGGAACAGCTCTCCCGCAAAGCAAATGTCACGTCTGATAACCAAGCCCACATATGTCAAGTGCTTTAATTCTGTAGCAAGAGCTAACATCCATCTTAAATTGGCCAACTTTTTTCTCCAAACCTCTGCACTAGCACACAGACATATCAAGAGAAATATTGAGCTCTGTCATCATCTCTTTGGTTTAACAAACATAGATTTCTCTTTCATTTTGAAGAACGTAGCTCTCAAGGCAACTTGCCAATCTGAAGAATAAATGTGTATTTCAGTGTCACTCAGTCTCTCACTATTAAAAAGCAAGGAGAAGGAGCACTGTATTTTTTCCCTCCACTTCGAGGTTTGGCCTCTGAATTTTCCATTTATCATTCAGTTCAATTCATTTACTATTTACTGAGTGCCTCCTAAGCACTAGGCACTGGGGATATAGCTCTCAGCAGGGCAGAGCCAGTCCTGGCTCCTGTCTAGTGTGCATTTAGACATAAACACAAGGAGCAGATGAGGGCTTATTGATACCCACACCTCGCACCACTTCTCGGTGCATCTGTAAGCCACACGTAACTGGAAGCATGAAATGCCCACTGCTGTATCCCCGTGCCCAGCACAGTGCCTTGTACATAATACGCACTCCCTAAGTATTTGTTAAATGGATGGGTGGGTGGATGGGTGGATGGGTGGATGGATGGATGGATGGATGGCTGTGAATTTTCGTAGAAAGTGGTTCAGTGGTAGAAGTCTTGCCTTCCATTCAGGACATCCAGGTTTGATTACTGGCCAGTGTACTTCATGCACAGCCACCGCCTGTCTGTCATTGGAGGCTTGCATGTTGCTATGATGCTCAATAGGTTTCAGCAGAGCTTCTAGACTAAGACGGGCTAGGAAAAAAGGCCTGGCCATCTACTTCAGGAAATCAGCCAGTGAAAACATGGCTCATAATGATCCAATCCTGTTGTGCATGGGGTCACCATGAGTTGGGGGTGACTCGATGATGACTAACAACAACAAAGCTTGCTTAGCCAGCTGTGCATATGACGTGTAACCATCATACAACTGTTAACTTCCTTTCACTGCTTTTAGTAAAAGATATTTGCCTAATCTATTCCATCATGTTGTTAGGTGCTGTCGAGTTGATTCCAACTCATAGCGACCCTATGTACAACAGAATGAAACACTGCCTAGTCCTGCACCAACCTCACAATCATTGCTATGTTGAGCTCATTGTTGCAGCCACAGTGTCAATCCACCTCATTGAGGGTCTTCCTCTTTTTTGCTGACCCTATGCTTTACCAAGCGTGATGTCCTTCTCCAGGAACTGGTCCCTCCTGATAACATGTCCAAAGTATGTGAGATGAAGTCTTGTCATCCTTGCTTCTAAGAAGCATTCTGGCTGTACTGGCAGCCCACAGTATATTTAATATTCTTCGCCAACACCGTAATTCAAAGGCATTAATTCTTCTTTGGTCTTCCTTATTCATTGTCCAGTTTTGACATGCATATAAGGGGATTGAAAATACCATGGCTTGGGTCAGGCGCACCTTAGTCCTCAAAGTTCCATCATAGGTGGAGTATATCAGAGTGCTAGCATGTAAGGACAGGCGGAAGAAGGCATATCCGTACTTTGTGCCTTTGTGTTAAATATGTTGAACAGAAAGAAAATGTTTATCAGATGCTTAAATGACATTCCTGTTATTCCATTTGTCTTTCCACCTCCCTTCACAGCTTCCATCTCCACAAATGTGTACAGACTGTGACACATATGCATTGGGCTTAAAAAGTACAGGCGTGTTTCTTCTTGCCATGCACTGTGACTTACACCAATGGCTAAGTTCTGCTGTAGAAGTTCTTTAGTATCACCCCAGGCAGTAAGGAAATTATAGAACAAAATGTTCAACAGTTGGAATATAATGTCTTTTAAACGTTCCCAAAGAGACAGGTCATGTAATCAGTACATGTCTCTGTTCATGCATGTGAAAAATGAGGATTTGGGTGTTTGCTCCCTGCTCTCCCAGCTCTGAGGTTCAGAGAAACACTTTTAAAAAACCTCTGTTTTCCTCCTTTGCCTTTTGCTCTCTTTTCCTCCCAGGTCACAGTTTGCTTTGGATGTGCAGACGACATCATCCAGAGGGCTCGTGTTTTACACGGGGACAAAGAACTCCTTTATGGCTCTTTATCTTTCAAAAGGACACCTGGTCTTTGCGTTAAGAACAGAAGGGAAAAAACTGAAACTCAAAAGCAAAGAGAAATGCAACGACGGGAAATGGCACACGGTGAGAGCTAAGGCTGAGCTAGTACCTCCAGGTGGTGCAAAATTCAGTGTTTGAGTAGCTGGGAAGAACCAGCTGGAAAGATGAGCCCCAGGGTTCTTCCCAGGCACAAAGGTGCAAAGTGCTAGGAGTGGCTGGAGTGGTTGAAGTACTGAGCCCACCAATATCTCAGCCTGCTACACATGCCGTGAGTTGTCCCTGCACATGTTGTCCTAATGCCAAGATGGGCTTTACTTCCTGCTTCCTCTCTAAACCCCCGGGGCTGCCTCATTCCCCTTGCCTACTCCCACACTGCTTCCTGGGCAATTTCTCTCCTCCAGGGCCCATTTCCAGGCCTCCCATAGCACAGGCTTAATGACCCACTTTCCTAGTATCCCGCCTCCTTTCTAAAGGCATCCAGATTTAAAGAAACACAGTTGAAGGCAAGAAGGGACCTAGCTATATATATTTTTCTGATGAGAAAACTAGATCTCAGAAAAATTAAGTGACCTACCAAGTTGCACTCAGACATTCAAAAAATACTTAATTTATATGCTCTCCTGTAGCATATAAACAAAAATAGCAAGTATACTATCGGAAACTGATAAGGGCTTTAAGAAAATAAAGCAAGGTAAGACAATAACAAAGACCATTTTCAATAGGCTAGTCAAGGAGGGTATCCTACAAGAAGTGACAGTCATACAGAATTATGGGAAAGGTATTCCAGGCAGAGGGAACAGCAAGCACAAAGACCTGGAGGTGGGAATTAGCTGAATGAACAAAATAGAAAATAAGAAATGGGTATAGAGAGGCTAGGCCTAGATCATGTAAGACATGAAGGCCATGCTAAGGACTTTGGGTTTTATTCTGAGTGTCTCTGAAGCCTTTGGAAAGTCTTAAATAGGACAGTTACTGAACAGATTTATATTCTTTAAACTCTCTCTAGCTGAAGGGACAAAAAGGAGGGAAGAAGAGAAGTGGGTAGACCAGATAGATGCTATTGCCTTTGCTTAGCAAGGCCATGCTTTAGATGGAGAGAAGTGGACCCCTCTGGGAGAGGTTCCAAAGGTAGAACCAAGAGGGCTTGCTGATGGATTGGAGTGTGAAAGAAAGAAAGGCATCAATAACATGTCCCGTGATTTTGGATCTGCAACTGGATCAGTGGTGGGGCCTTTACTGAGATGGAGAGGATGGAGTGGAGGTGAGTGTGGCCAGGGAAAAGCAGTTTAGAACTAGGGAAGACTAGAAGTGCTGTTGTGAACATGGTAAGACTGAGTTGCCTGTTAGACATTCAGGCCCATGTGTCAGTAGGCAGTAGAGGCCAGAAGTCCCATCTGAGCGTGTACACTGGGAAGACATTAGAGAATAGTCTCATAACCATCTGACAGTTGGGATCCTCTTTTTAGAGGAGAAATAGCCACTTTCCCCTTGCACAGTAGCCCTGATCAAGGGCAAGAGTGACTTTCCCTCCTCTCAACTCTACACAAACTACTTCTTCTCCTTTGTTATATGGTATTTCTTTATTTATGTGCCTTTGGCTTTTCATTTGGTTGTTTTTAGGATAAGTTTCCATCACAGCAATTATATCTTTTTATCAGTTTGTTTTTGAGCAATAGGTAGCAGATTTTTAGTTCACTTTTTTGAATACCTAACAAAATATAATGTGATAGTGACGACAATGAATATTAGGGAGGAAAATGTTTTTTTAAAGCTATTTGAGGGGACAGAAAAACTTTTTTTTTTTTTTTTTAATTTCCCGTCACCACTAATAAAAAACAGAATTAATTGTCAAGAGTAAATATGGAATCAACTTTTTTTCTTCACTTAAGGTGGTGTTTGGGCAAGATGGAAAGAGGGGACGCTTGGTTGTGGATGGTCTGAGGGCCCAGGAGGGAAGTTTGCCTGGAAATTCCACCTTCAGCATCAGAACACCAGTTTACCTGGGATCGTCTCTATCAAGGAAACCAAAGGTAAATAGTTACACTTCAGAGACATTCATAAAAATAGTTGACCTTATAATAGAATCATTATAATTATATAGTCTATTCAAGAATCGCAAAATACATTCAATGACATTTTTGGGGTTTTTAAAAAATATTTTATTGTGATTTTGGAGAAAATTTACATAGCAAATTAGGTTCTCATTTAACAATTTCTATACATATTATTCAGGGACATTGGTTACACTTTTCACAGTGGGTCAACATTCTCCTTATTTCCCTTGTGGTTGTTCTGTTCCATTAGTCTAGCTTCCTTGTTCCCCCTTACCTTCTCATCTTTGGTCTAGGGTAAACGTTGACCGTTAGGTCTCATTTAGATGATTGTTGAGAGGACTGCAGTACTCATGGGTGATATTATTTATTTTATAAGCCACTCTGTCTTTTGGCTGATAAGTGACCTTGGGGAGAGATTTGAGTTCCAAGTTTCACGGTATCCCAGAGCAATAATTTCGGAGGTTTCCCTGGTCTCCACTAGTCCAGCGAGTCTGGCCTTTTTTTTTTTTATTGCGCTTTAAGTGAAAGTTTACAAATCAAGTCAGTCTCTCATACAAAAATTTATATACATCTTTCTATATGCTCCCAGTTGGTCTCCCCCTAATGAGACAGCACACTCCTTCTCTCCACCCTCTGTTTCCTTGTACCCCTCTGCCCTCTCATCTCCCCTCCAGACAGGAGCTTCCCACATAGTCTCATGTGTCTACTTGATCCAAGAAGCTCACTCCTCACCAGTATCATTTTCTATCCCATTGTCTAGTCCAATCCCTGTCTGAAGAGTTGGCTTTGGGACTGGTTCCTGTCTTGGGCTAGCAGAAGGTCTGGGGACCGTGGCCTCTGCGATCCTTCTAGTCTCAGTCTGACCATTAAGTCTGGTCTTTTTGTGGGAATTTGAGGTCTGCATCCCACTGCTCTCCTGCTCCCTCATGGGTTCTCTATCCTGTTCCCTGTCAGGGCAGACATCGGCTGTAGCCAGGCACCATCTAGTTCTTCTGGTCTCAGGCTGATGTAGTCTCTGGTTTACGTGGCCCTTTCTATCTCTTGGGCTCATAATTACTTTCTGTTGTTAGCATTCGTCATTCTCCTTTGCTCCAGGTGGGTTGAGACCAATTGATACATCTTAGATGGCCACTTGCTAGCGTTTAAGACCCCAGACGCCACTCTCCAAAGTGGGATGCAGAATGTTTTCTTAACAGATTTTATTATGCCAGTTGACCCAGATGTCCCCTGAAACCATGATCCCCAAACCCCCGCCCCTGCTACACTGGCCTTCGAAGCATTCAGTTTATTCAGGACACTTCTTGCTTTTGGTTTAGTGCAGTTGTGCTGACCTCTCCTGTATTGTGTGTTGTCTTCCCCTTCACCTAAAATAGTTCTCTTGTCTACTATCTAATTAGTGTATATCCCTCTCCCTTCCTCCCTCCCCACTCTCATAACAATCAAAGAATATTTTCTTCTCTGTTTAAACTATTTTTCGAGTTCTTATAATAGTGGTCTCAAACAACATTTGACCTTTTCCAACTGACTAATTTCACTCAGCATAATACCTTCCAGATTCCTCCGTGTTATGAAATGTTTCACGGATTCATCATTGTTCTTTTTCGATGTGTAGTATTCCATTGTGTGAATATACCATAATTAACTTATTCATTCATCTGTTGATGGGCGCCTTGGTTGCTTCTGTCTTTTTGCTATTGTAAACAGTGCTGTAGTGAACATGGGCATGCATGTATCTGTGTAAAGGCTCTTATTTCTTTATGATATAGTCCAAGGAGTGGGGTTTCTGGATCATACGGTAGTTTTATTTCTAGTTTTTTAAGGAAGCGCCAAATCAATTTCCAAAGTGTGTGTACCATTTTACATTCCCACCAGCAGTGTATAAGTGTTCTGGTCTCTCCAGAGCCTCTCCAACATTTATTATTTTGTGTTTTTTGGATTAATACCAGCCTTGTTGGAGTGAGGTGGAATCTCATCATAATTTTGATTTGCATTTCTCTAATGGCTCATTATCGTGACCATTTCCTCAAGTATCTGTTAGCTACCTGAATGTCTTCTTTAGTGAAGTGCCTGTTCATATCCTTTGCCAATTTTTTAATGGAGTTATTTGTCTTTTTGTAGTTGAGTTTTTGTAGTCTCATGTAGATTTTAGAGATCAGACGCTGATCGGAAATGTCATAGCTAAAAACTTTTTCCCAGCCTGTAGGTAATCTTTTTATTCTTTTGGTGAAGTCTTTGGATGAGCATAGGTGTTTGATTTTTAGGAGCTCCCAGTTATCTGTTCTTTTTCAGTAATGCTTTACTTCTCCGGGGCCTCTTTCCTTTCCATGTGAAGTTGGTGAATGTTGTTGGAATTTGGATCGGAATTTCATTAAATTTATAGATCACTTTTGGTAGAATAGACATTTTTACTATGTTAAGTCTTCCTATCCATGAACAAGGTATGTTTTCCACTTATGTAGGTCTCTTTTGGTTTCTTGCAGTACTGTCTTATAGCTTTCTTTGTACAGGTCTTTTACATCTCTGGTAAGATTTATTCCTAAGTGTTTTATCTTCTTGGGAGCAATTGTAAATGGTATTGATTTGGTGATTTCCACTTCAGTGTTCTTTTTGGATTCCTGTAGTTGTATGTTCATTTTGTAACCTGATACTTTGCTGAACTCTTGTATTAGTTTTGGTAGTTTTCTTGAGGATTCTTGACGGTTTTCTGTGTATAAGATCATGTCATCTGCAAATAGAGGTACTTTTAATTCTTCCTTACCAATCTGGATGGCCTTTGTTTCTTTATTTAGCCTAATTACTCTGGCTAGGATCTCCAGCACAATGTTGAATAACAGTGGTGATAATGGGCATGCTTGTCTGGTTCCTGATCTGTCTCCATTTAGGATGATGTTGGCTGTTGGCTTTGTATGAATGCCCTTTATTATGTTGAGGAATTTTCCTTCTATTCCTATTTCGCTGCAAGTTTTTATCATGAGTGGGTGTTGAACTTTGTCAAATGCCTTTCCTGCATTGATTGATAAGATCATGTGGTTCTTGTCTTTTATTTGTATGACGGATTTCATTCGTTGTTTTTCTAATGTTGAACCATCCCTGCATACCTGGTATGAATCCCACTTGGTCATGGTGAACTATTTTATTGATATGTTGTTCAATTCTATTTGCTAGAATTTTGTTGAGAAGTTTTGCATCTAAGTTCATGAGGGATATAGGTCTATAACTTTCTTTTTTTGTGGAATCTTTACCTGGTTTTGGTATCAGGTATCATAGAATGAGTTTGGGAGTATTCCTTCCTTTCCTATGCTCTGAAATACCTTTAGCAGTAGTGGTGTTAACTCTTTTCTGAAAGTTTGGTAGAACTCTGCGGTGAAGCCCTCCGGGCCAGGGCTTTTTTTTGTTGGGAGTTTTTGATTACCTTTTCAATCTCTTCTTTTGTTATGAGTCTCTTTAGTTGTTCTACCTCTGTTTGTGTTAGTTTAGGTAGGTAGTGTGTTTCTAGAAATTCATCCATTTCTTCTAGGTTTTCAAATTTGTTAGAGTACAATTTTTCCTAGTAATCTGATATAATTCCTTTAATTTCAGTTGGATCTGCTGTAATATCACCCATCTCATTACTTATTCATATTATTTGCTTCCTCACTTTTTTTTTTTTGTCAATTTGGCCAATGGTTTATCAATTTTGTTATTTTTTTTCACTGAACCAGCTTTTGTTCTTCTTAACTCTTTCAATTGTTTTTCTGTTCTCTATTTCATTTAATTCTGCTCTAATTTTTATTTTGCTTTCTTCTGGTGCCTAAGGGTTTCTTTTATTTCTCTCTATTTGATCAATTTGTAGGGATATTTCTTTGATTTTGGCCCTTTCTTCTTTTTCTCTGTGTGCATTTATTGATATAAATTGACCTCTTAGCACTGCTTTAGCTGTATCCCAAAGGTTCTGATAGGAAGTGTTTTCATTCTCATTGGAGTCTATGAATTTCTTTATTCCATCCTTCATGTCTTCTATAACCCAGTCATTTTTAAGTAGGGTATTGTTCAGTTTCCAAGGGTTTGATTTCTTTTCCCTGCTTTTTCTCTTATTGGTTTCTACTTTTACGGCCTTATGGTCAGAGAAGATGCTTTGTAGTATTTCAGTGTTTTGGATTCTGTTAAGGCTTGCTTTATGACCCAATATGTGATCTATTCTAGAGAATGTTCCATGTGCACTAGAAAAGAAAGTATACTTGGCTGCTGTTGGGTGGAGTGTTCTGTATATGTCTATGAGGTCAAGTTGATTGATTGTGGCATTTAGATCTTCCATGTCTCTTTTGAGCTTCTTTCTCGATGTCCTGTCCTTCACTGAAAGTGGTATGTTGAAGTCCCCTACTATAATTGTGGAGCTATCTCACTTTTCGATGCTGTTAGAGTTTGTTTTATGTATCTCGAAGCCCTGTCATTGGGTGTATAAATATTTAATATGGTTATATCCTCCTGGTATATTGCCCCTCCTGCTCTTTTTTGATTGTTGATTGCTTGATATATTTTTTCCATCCTTTGAGTTTTAGTTTGTGTCTCTAAGCCTAAGGTATGTCTCTTGTAGGCAGCATATAGACGGATCGTGTTTTTTTTATCCACTCTGCTACTCTGTCTCTTTATTGGTGCATTTAGTCCATTTACATTCAGTGTAATTATGGATAGGTATGAGTTTAGTGGTGTCATTTTGATGTGTTTTTTTGTGTGTTGTTGACAGTTTCTTTTTCCCACTTAAGTTTTTGTGCTGAGTACTTTATCATTATATATTGTCTTTTCCTCTTATTCATTGTTGTTAATTTTGTTTTTGATGAGTCTTTTTTTTTTTTTTGTATTTTATTTTGATGAGTAGGATTGTTAGTCTCCTTTGTGGTTACCTTAATATTTATCCCTATTTTTCTAAGTTTAAACCTAACTTTTATTTCTTTATATTGCCTTGCCTTCATCTCCATATGAAAGATCTATGACTACATTTCTTAGTCCCTTTTTATTGTTTTAATGCTGTCTTAAAAAAAAATTTTTTTTTCTTTTACATAATGACATTACTGCTTCTGTTTTGAGCATTTTTTTATCTTGATTTATTTTTGTGATTTTGCTGTCTGGTTGACATCTGGTTGCTCTATCCTGTGTTGTAGTCTTGGGTTGATATCTGATATTATTGATTTTCTAACCAGAGAACTCCCTTTAGTATTTCCTGTAGTTTTGGTTTGGCTTTTAGGAATTCCCTAAACTTCTGTTTATCTGGAAATGTCCTAATTTCGCCTTCATATTTGAGAGACAGTTTTGCTGGATATATGATTCTTGTCTGGCAATTTTTTTCCTTCAGTGCTTTATGTATGTTATCCCATTGCCTTCTTGCCTGCATGGTTTCTGCTGAGTAGTCTGAGCTTATTCTTACTGACTCTACTTTGTAGGTGACTTTTCTTTTATTCCCAGCTGCTCTTAAAATTCTTTCTTTATCTTTGGTTTTGGAAAGTTTGATTATAACATGTCTTGGTGACTTTCTCTTGAGATCTACCTTATGTGGAGTTTGATGAGTATCTTGGATAGATATCTTCTCATCTTTCACAATATCAGGGAAGTTTTCTGCCAACAATTCTTCAACAATTCTTTCTGTTTTTCTGTTTTCACTCCCTGTTCTGGTACACCAATCACTCAGGTTATTTCTCTTTAGAGTGCCCCACATGATTCTTAGGGTTTCTTCATTATTTTTAATTCTTTTATCTGATTTTTTTTTTCAAATATTTTATTGCCAAGTGTTTTGTCTTCAGTCTCACTAATTTTGCCTTCCACTTCCTCAATTCTGCTCCTCTGACTTTCTACTGAGTTGTCTAATTCTGTAATTTTATTGTTAATCTTCTGAATTTCTGATTGCTGTCTCTCTATGGATCCTTGCAGCTTATTAAATTTTTCATTATGTTCTTGAATAACCTTTTTAATTTCTTCAACTGATTTATCTGTGTGTTCCTTTGCTTGTTATACGTATTGCCTGATCTCCCCCTTCCTGATCTTGTTCCTGATGCCTTGAAGAGTTCTGTATGTTAATCTTTTGTATTCTGTATCTGGTAATTCCAGAATGCACCTTCATCCAGAAGATCCCTTGATTCTTTGTTTTAAGGGCTTGTTGAAGCAATCATGGTCTGCTTCTTTATGTGATTTGGTATTGACTATTTTTTTTTTGTCTCCAAGTCAGCTATAAGTTATTGTATTAGTTTATTTTATGTTTGCTTACTGTATCCCAGCTTCTTGATTTGTTTTGTTTTGATATGTGCAAATAGGTTGCTTGAGTGAGCTAACTTGACTGTTTTCGCCTTTGAAACGCTAACATCCTGTCACCAGGTGGCTAAAGCTGATAATCAGGTATATGAGCCTAGGAGTCCATTCATTTTCTTATATGGATTCAGCTCAGGTGTCCAGGTAGTTGTTCATCACATGTGTGGTACAGGTTCTGTCCTATATTCTTAGAGGGGCAGGGGTGATTGGTGCAGGTACAGGTATCTGGTTGCAGCAAGGAGTCATCCTGTGAACAAGGCACGGGGCTGACAACCATCCCCCGAGTGTCTGTGAGGAAAGTGAGTCCCTGTTCCCTAGACCACACATGTGGGTGGGTTCTGCAGACAGACTACGGGCACCCAATATTTTTGGTTGTAAGGTAGGAGGTACCAGTTATCCTTGGACCTCTGTTGTGGGTGGCTGGGTGACGTGAGAGGAGCCACCAGTCCTTATGCCCCTGATATGGGTAGGTGAGGACCCTGTTTAATAGGCAAAGCCGGGTCAAACATCAAACACCCACCTCTCTACTGCACAGCTGAAACAGTTGTAGTCTGCTAACAAGGGCCTATTCTCCTGAAATAGGCCCACACGGGTTACACAGTGGGGAAAGGTATTCAAAGTCCACGGACCATTTATGCTTGAACAGGAGCCACTTCTGTCCTAGCTCACCAGGTTAGTGGAGCTGGCAGATTACCTTTTCCCCCAATTGTGAATGTATTTCTTCTCCAAGGCTGGGAGAATAACTCAGGATGCTCAGCAGAACCTATCTCAGGCCCAGGGAAATCGACAGCCACTGAAGCCGCCTTGGAGGTTGGGGACGCAGTAAAATATACGCAAGGACTTAGCTTTTACTGAGAGCATCATTCTTCTCTGGGTCTGGAGGTGTGAGTAGGCTGTGTGGCTGGCTGCCTCTCCCTGAGGAAACTGCGTCTGAAATGCTACCGCCATCACACTGCAGTTGCTCCCAAGAATGGTGCCGAGGGTTCCCAGCAATTCACATCCGGCAACTCCTCTCCACTTCTGAACTGTCTCTGCCTCTCCCTGCTACTCAGTCCATTTTCTAACTTTGCCCTTGATGTTCAGGGCTCCTAGCTTGTCATAAATATAATCATTTCACTTGTTTTTTCGGGTCTTTGTTGTAAGAGGGATCACAAGAAGCATCTGACTACTCTACCACCTTTGTCCCACCCCCTGAGTCTGGCCTTTTTTAGGAATTTGAGTTCTGTTTTACATTTTTTCCCATTCTATTTGGGACCATCTATTGTGTCCCTGGTTGGAATGGTTAGTAGTGGTAGCCAGGCACCATCTAATTCTTCTGGTCTCACGGTAGGTGAGGCTGTGGTTCATGTAGGCTTTTAGTCCTGTAGACTAGTTTCTTCTTTGATTCTTTGGTTTTCTTTCTTTTTTGCTCCAGACACGTAGAGAACAATAGTTGTATCTAAGATGGCCCTCACAAGATTTTAAGACTCCAGACGCTACTCACCAAACTAGGATGTGGAACATTATCTTTATGAGCTATGGTATGCCAATTGACCAAGTTGCCCCCCAAAACTATGCTCCTAAGCTTCAAACGCGGTAACCCGATCCCGTGAGCTCTTTGATTATGTCTAGGGAGTATCCATAACTGTGCCCCCATGTGCTTTATTTTATGTATGAATATATATATATGCAACACATACAAACATGTATATACATTTGCACATCGGCACAGAAACACCTATACAAGTGCACCCATATATTCATATGTGCTTACCTAAACATATATAAGCATACATGTTTACCTATGTAGCCACACACATATTTTCTGGTTGTTATTACTATTGTTGCGAAAGTGTATATGTTGTGACTTTTACCAAAATTGTACCTTATCAGTGTGTACTTCTTAGTGTCATCTCTTACCTTGGTCAAATTGTGCTCACTTCACGTTTTTCAGTTTTGCCTTACCCATCACAAAAACTAACGAGTGTCTACCATCTAGAAAGTGATTCCCCTTCCGTCTCCCTCCCATCCCTGGTAACCACCAAAGAATGTTGCTTTCTGTATGTATACCTATTATTGTCTTTTTATAATAGTGAGATGACACAGTATTTGTCTTTTGGTGATTGACTTATTTCAGTCAGTATAATGTCTTCCAGATTTATCCACATTATAGTATATTTTGAGAAGTCATCATTATTCTTCATGGCTGCATAGTATTCCATTGTGTGTATGTATGTACTGCAGTTTGTTTATCCATTCATCTGTTGATGGGCAGTTAGGTTATTTCATCTTTTTGCTATTGTGAATAATACACAGTGAACATAGGTGTGCATATATCTGTTTGTGTCAGTAGCTTTAGTTTTCTAGGGTATATACGTAGGAGTGGGATCCCTGAATCATAGAGTATTTCTATTTCTAGCTTTCTTAGGACGTACCATACCATTTTCCATAGTGTTTGAACCAATTTACAGTCCCACCAGCAGTGGAACAGGGTTCCAGTCTCCCTGCAACCTCATCAGCAGTTTTTGTTTTCTGATTTTTTTTTTCAGCACCATTTTTGTAGGAGTGAAATGGTATCTCATTGTAGTTTTGATTTGCATCGGTTTGATGCCTAATGATCTTGAGCATCTTTTCATGTGTTTGTTGGCCACTTGGAATATCCTCTTTGGTGAGGTATTTGTTCATGTCCTTTGCCCATTGTTTGATTGGGCTGTTTGTTGTTGAGTTGTTGAAGCTTTCTATGTATATTCCATATATTTTAGAGATTAAATCCTTATCAGATATATCATTCCCAAATATTTTTTCCCAATCTGTAGGTTTCAGTGACCTTTTAACATGTGTGATTGATGTCCACAGAGAGGTACTCATCCCCCCACTCCAAATCCCCTCTTCTTTTAACTCCTTTTTTTTCTTCTCAGAATTTTTTCATTGTGGTAAATATATATGTAACAAAACACTTGACATCTCAACGATCTTCACGTGTACAGTTCGGTGATATTAATTATGTTCATTATGTTGTTTGACCATCACCCTTATCCTGGCCCACTTGAGTTCCTGCATTTTACCATCACCCTTTACAGAAGCTCAGTGTCCCCTAAGCGTTGAGCCGTCCTTTCCCCTTTCCTTCCACCTGCCCATGGTAACCACTAATGAATATTGGTCTTGCCTTTTCTAGATATTTCATATAAGTGGAATCATACAATATTTGTCCTTTCGTGACTGACTTATTTCACTCAGCATGATGCCTTTACCAGCCCCTTATTTTTAAGGTGCAGGTTCATAGACCTGAATACAAAGCATCTCTGTGGCTTTGTAAACATGAATCTCTTAGCTTCTTTTCCAGGAAATGCAAAAACAGTTGTTTTAGATTGTACGAAAAGGTTTTTTGGGTTAAGATAATGTTTTCCTAGTAATTTGTGCTGCCTTCACCATCTTTGCCATCTGCGGGTAAAATAGTTACTTAATAGTTTGTTCTCAATCAACTTGCTATTTTATTTAAATTGGTTTTAAAAGGAACTTTTTATTATAAATGAAAATCAATTCTCCCTTACCATAAATAGTAGGTAACCATAAAAATATATGAAAACAAAGCAATGTATTAAAGTCTAGCTAGCTAGCATGTGTGGCCTCTTCTTCCTTCATTTGGAAAAGAAGGAGATTGAGAAGCATTCAAGACATATTAACACTGAACTAAAATCTGTTCCTTGTCCTAATCAGAAGGATGGAGAGAGAATTGAAAAGGAATAGCTTTATATATGCTTTAATGTTAGTTAATGTCTGAAATAGCATAAAAATATCTCAAGAACCAAACTTGGGTAACGTTGGCTGAGGGAAACTCACAGCTCCCTATATCTCCAGGGAGGAGGGGTGCTTACCTAGATTTGTCAAATTCAAAGGTTCTGATGAGTCACAGTTCCAGGGATGGTGCTGGTGAGTGCCTCTCCCTCTGCCTCTCCTTCTTGCTACCAGAGCAGTAATTGCCCCTGAATTACATGGGGCGGCCTCACCCACCTGTCTTTCTTCTCTGAGATTTGCCTTTTCCCACAAAGTTAGGCAAGATGATTTTATCCACAGCTCAGGCCTATGAGCTATCCTTCACCTAAATGCAATGGCAAATGCTCACCTGGTCTTGACCCTTTTTTCTGGAGCTGGTGGCACGTTCTGGTCTGATGTTTGTGTGCAATGAGGGAGGTAAGACCAAGATACAGATCTGGGTCTTGAAATGGAAGTAGTCACAGCAGGTCTTTCCACCAGCTTGGATTCTAGACATTTGGGCTGACCTAACTTAGGTCAAGATAGTCTCCACAGGGCCCCCAACCTGGCCCACTTGAGTTTTCCAGTGGGGTTTGGGCCAAGGCCACAGTAAGTAAAAAAGTAGTATTTTGCTTTACCTCAACCTCTGCACCTATTTCCTTCTCAGAGAGGTCACAGGTTGGGATGACTATTCAAGGGCACAATTCATTTGACCTGGATAATTTCTCTTAAAACTCCATTCAGTGGGGGCACAGTTATGGAGGGTTCCTAGACATATCAAAATAACTCATGGGATTGGTTTACTGGATCAAAAGGCTTGGGACCATAGTCTCAAGGGACAACTTCGTTGATTGGCATAATGTAGTTCACAAAGACAATGTTCTACATCAGAGTTTGGTGAGTAGCATCTGAGGTCTTCAAAGCTTGAAAGCAGCCATCTAAGATACGACAATTGGCCTGTGCTTACATGGAGCAAAAGAGCATAAAGGAAATCAAAGGCTCAAAGAAGAAACTATCCCATGGGACTAATAGCTCACACGAGCCACAACTTCTTCAAACCTGAGACCAGAACTAGATGGTGTCTGGCAATCAGTACGAACCGTTCTGACCAGGGACACAATAGAAGGTTCTCATTAGAATGGGAGGAAAATGTGAAACAAAACTCAAATTCCTAAAAAAGGCCAGACCTACTGAACCAATAGAAACTAGAGGAATCTTTGAGACTGTCACCCTAAGATACTTTTTGAACTTGAAATTGAAGCTATTTCTGCAGGATACCTTTCAGCCAAATAATAGATTGGCTTGTCAAATAAACAGTATCACCCATGAGTAAAGTGACCCCCTAAACAATTAACCATATGAGACCAAATGGTCAACAGTTACCCAAAAGCAAAGATGAGATGGCAAGGAGGAGAAGGGAAGCTAGATTAATGGACACAGAACAAACAGAACTGAAATAATGAGAATGTTGGCACATTGTAAAAATTGTAACCAATGGCACAGAACAATTCGTATAAAAATTGTTAAAGAGGAACCTAATTTGCTGTGTAAACTTTCACTTAAAACACAATAAAATATTATTTAAAAAAAAATTCTTTTGAACCCACCCAGCATCCTAGCATCTGGGGCAATCAGTAGCACCCCATTTGCAACGTTCTTTACAAGCCAAGGTTCTTTTTACAGCTCTCCTTCAGCCAGAGGACACAAAACATTGTATTATCCCTCCCCATATCCTTTCCAATGGCGGGCAACATCCAATAAAACAGTGCCTGCTTCTGAATACCCAAAATTACACTCAACCTTCAGGGATTGAGTGTTATCACCTCTCATGGAGAGTCTGAGCTTGGTTTCAGATATAGACTATTCATTGCACAACATGACAAGTCTTGAGAAACTAGTGGGGAGCCAAATCAGTAGCTCATCATTGACACCGGTACGATTTATATCTGTAATATCACCATTTTCTCTTAAAATTGCTATGTACCTTCCACGTAGAATTTCTGGGTCCTAAAAGCGTTTATTCTAGAAGGGAGCTTAGAGAGTCTATTCAGTGATTCTTCACCTTTTTTGAGAGTCTGATGTGCTACAGTCTTTCTCCCCAGAAAATGTGCATACAAAGAACATGTGGTATATAACTGAAAGGCTCACAGACCCCCAGAAACTCATCCCTGAGCCCCAGGTGAGGAATTCTGTTCCAAGCCAGCTTTTGCAGGCAGGGACTCCATGCCAGCCCACTGAGGATGAACACCGTGACTTATTTTTAACTCTGTGGCATTCGTGATTTGTTGGTGGTACACTGAGACCAACAGTATAGGGAGCCTTTTTACACTTTATTATTTTTGGAACTTTCTGGCCTGTTTAGCCAGTCAGCTGCCTTGCATTAAGCTATCACCCTAGCTTATGAAACCCTAGGAGGTAGTTTGTACCCACAAAGAGATGGTGAGATCTGTGAGCTGTAAGGTGAAAATTTCCCCCTAGTTGCAGATCCTTCTGTAGGATGAGGATCAGGCCAGTCACCCTGTTCTTGTTCCAGCGCTAGCTAGCAACCTCCACATTCGCCTGCCCCCTGCATACATACTTCTTGGTTTAGTGGCACCTTTAAACTGTGACCACCCACCAGACATCTGATGTCCAGGTTTTTCTTGACACTGTGGTAGGGAGCCAATGAAACAGCCCCACCTGACTCTTTGAAGCAAGAATAGTGGACCCCACTTCCTCTTTTGCCAACATACTGCCTTTACCTTGGCTACCCATCCATTTCTGAGAGCTGTGGGTAATGAAGCTTGCTTTCTCTTCTGCTTGGTTTTAGAGCCTCCCCCAAAACAGCTTTGTGGGATGCCTGAAGAGCTTTCAGTTGGATTTAAAACCCTTGGATACCCCCTCCACAAGCTTTGGGGTGTCTCCCTGCTTAGGGAGCTCTTTGGAGAAAGGCATTTATTTCTCCCAAGGAGGAGGCCATGTCATCCTAGGTAAGGAGCCATTTGGTAGAGTTTGTGTCTTTGAGTCTTAAGAACTCCATCCTTTTTCATTAGTTATGATGCTTCAACTTTTTAAAAATCTTTTTAAAGGTAATTCTGTGTTGTTGGGTCCAGAGTTTAAGCTTGTTTTCAGCATTCGCCCAAGAAGTCTCACCGGGATCCTGATACACATTGGAAGTCAACCTGAGAAGCACTTATGTGTTTATATGGAGGCAGGAAAGGTGCGTAGCAGGTGGATGGAATGGGAAGGGTGTATGGATTCACATTAGAACCTGATCCTGTTTCTGGAGACCACAGTTAATGAAGTTATGACAGAGGGTGGAATCCAGCCTTGTATTTAAGAGACCTTACTTTGGGGCTAACTTACCATTTTCCTTTAGCAAGTAATTTTATCATCATATTTTCTGTTCTTTAAAATTGGGAAAACCCAAACAAACTGGGTTGAATTTCAGCTCCACCACTTAGTTATACGCCTTAGGCAAGTTCCTTAACCGCTTCCATAGTTTCCTTATCTGTAAAATGTGAATAACAATTCTCATATCTTAGGGCTATTGGTAAGATTATAAAAAGTGACACATACTCAATACATGTAATCTTTTCTCCTCCCATTCACCCTCACCACATCTCATCTTTTATTCATAAGGATAGCTCCAGAAGTAACAGACTGGATTTTCTCACCAGTTATCCACACCGCATCACACCCACGCCTGTGGCCCACTGAATTAGGCCTTATTCTCTCTACACAACTCACCAGCCTTTCTAGCCCTGGCAGCCGCGCTGGTCACTGGGCTTCCACGCCAGCTTCCCTTGGTCTTCCACAGATTCGTTCTTCCATTCATGCTTCTGTTGCCTTATCCTTCCTGTCACCCACAGGCCTGAGTCAATATTTTATTTTCAACTACCCAGCGCCACTTATTTCCTTCTCGAAAAGTCTCCTTAAAACAAAATTCTTCCAGAAAGCCCCTCTTAATTAAGGCCTCAGGTCTAAGATTGATAACAGGCCATTTTTTCTCATCCCCATCCTTGTACAGTTTACTGAACGTGAAGGGAAAAAAATCACAGATGAAAGTAAAATAAGCACAACCCCTAGAACACTTCTTATTTAAGTTGTAGCCCTGAAGTCTGAGCTGGCCTCTGGTAACCTAGAGATGCAAACCACTGTCTGTGTGCTGGGCAGTTGAGGCAAGGCCGACTTTCCTGAGGAGGGTCTGGGGACGGTCTCCAGTGAGAGTTTGTGGATAGGAAATCACCATAAAAAGTGAACAGAAGGCCTGCTGACCTGCATGGCTAAAGTGACAGTGTTTAGCTTCAAAATCGCCAGAGAACAGGCTGCAGAGTCTAGCTGCATGCAAATTCAATGTAAATTATTTATGGATGTGCTTATTTTAGTCCTCTCGTTACATCCACCTTGAGTCAGCCCTTGGAAAGTCCTGGAGGAGACTATGACTTAGAGCATGGGAGGGGCGAGTCTGCACAATAGCATGTCGAGTGCCTGACCCCAACACATGCCCAGTACAGATACTGTCAGTTAGCGTTTCTAATTTTTTGGACGAACACCTCTCGACAAGTAATGCATTTGTTGAACTATTATAATTGAGTGGCCCTTGCAGCAGGTGTAGGCCTCAGCCAGCATTTTTGCCTTCCAAATTTTACACATCCTTCTGAACAGAACCCCTATCACATATTAACTGCTAAGGAGGATCCTCAGAGTTAATTATTCACCATTGGGCAAGGCCTAAGGGGTTGGACTAGGAGGGAATGGCTTTGCCTTTGGCAGCAGCTTCAGGCAGCCCTGGGTAGCAGCTTGCTCACCTTGAAGGAACGCAGCAGAGGGATTCTTCTGAAGCACTGGACCTCCTGTGATCGCTTGGTGGGGGAGGGGGTTAAACCAGTTGCCATCCAATCAACTTCAACTCATGGGGACACCATGTGTGTCAGAGTAGAGCTGTGCTCCACAGGGTTTTCAATGGCTGATTTTTTTGGAAGTAGATCACCAGGTGTTTCTTTCGAGGCATCTCTAGGTAGACTTGAACCTCCAACCTCTTTGTTAGCAGCTGAACACTTAACCATTTGCACCACCAAGGGACACCTGATAGGGGAGAGGAAACCAATATCTAAAATGCTCCTAGGCTGTCAGGGTGGCACGGGCTGGGAAGGGAAGGTAGCAGGGGAAAGGCAGCTCCATCCACCTTTCTGAAGGAACTAGGAAAATGCATGTGTGTTTCAGGTCACAGCCTCTGTGGACAATGGTGCAGGTGGAATTTCGACATCGGTCACACCAAAATGGTCTCTGTGTGATGGACAGTGGCACTTGGTGACAGGTATGACGTCCTGTAGTCTCTTGTTCATGCACTGAAGCGGCCCCTTCCCATCTTGACTTGAATATCCTAAATGTAACCTCAGTCCCTCAATCCGATAGAGACTGACCGGGGCCAGGGTCAGCCCACCACACTGACAGGTCACCACACCGACAGCGTATTTATACAATTCACGGTTGTGCCTCCAGTTTTCCATAACATACTGAGGTTTTTTGTTTTTTTTTTTCTTGAGCCCAGCAAATTGATAAGGTATGTTTGTTTTCTCAAGGTAGTATAACATTGTGCTTTAGATTCTGGCTCTGAAGACAAAAAGAACAGAGTTCAAATCTCCTTTCCACCCCTTTCCTTTTGTGACCTTGGACAAATTACTTAATTGCTCTTTTCCTTCAGTTTCCTTGTCTATAAAATGGAGATAAAAATAGTGTGTACATTACAGGCTTGTGAAAATAAAATGGGATAATGCATGTAAAGCACTTAGCCAATATCTGGTACATAGTGAGTGCTCAGTAAGTATTTGC
Organism: Elephas maximus indicus; assembly: GCF_024166365.1. Lineage (NCBI taxonomy): Eukaryota > Metazoa > Chordata > Mammalia > Proboscidea > Elephantidae > Elephas > Elephas maximus. Next base: position 30,171,846 of record NC_064829.1, read on the forward strand.
TCTTACTATTATTTTAAGATATATATTTTATATAGATATTTATGTAAATATATTTTGTTAATGCAAAATACTAAGCAAACCACTGGGTGGAAAACAGGCATATCCTCTCAGATATAATCTGCTATTTTATTAATAATTTGTAGATATTAAAGACATATTAACCTGCATTGGCTAAAATAACTTTCATAAAAAGTGGTCTTAGCTAATTTGAAAGTCGACTACATTGAAATTAGCTAAGACTGTTAACATAGGAGGGATTTTGTTTAGAGGGGTCACAAGCTGCTGTTCTTGGAGTCAGTTTTCAGAAACTCGTGTCTTCTCGGGAAGTAGCTGAGATCATGGGAAGTAAGCATGGCCTCAGGAGACAGGCAACAAGAGCTTGAATCCTAGCTCTTCCAGCTTATAACCAAATCATCTTGTCAAGCTCCTCAGTGAGTCAGAGTCTCCACCTATGAAATTACAAAAAAAAAAATAGTTGCTGTACGGCTGATTCTGACTCACGGTGACCCCATGTGTGTCAGAGTAGAACTGTAGAGCTGATTCGGACTCGCGGTGACCCCATGTGTGTCAGAGTAGAACTGTAGGGCTGATTCTGACTCGTGGTGACCCCACGTGTGTCAGAGTAGAACTGTAGAGCTGATTCTGACTCACGGTGACCCCACGTGTGTCAGAGTAGAACTGTAGAGCTGATTCTGACTCACGGTGACCCCACGTGTGTCAGAGTAGAACTGTAGAGCTGATTCTGACTCACGGTGACCCCATGTGTGTCAGAGTAGAACTGTAGAGCTGATTCTGACTCGCGGTGACCCCATGTGTGTCAGAGTAGAACTGTGCTTCACGGGCTTTTTAATGACTGATTTTTCAGACGTAGATCGCCAGGGGTTTCTTCTGCGGCAGCTCTGGGGAGACTTGAACTGCCAACCTTTTTGTTAGCAGCCAAGCACGTTAACGATTTGTACCACCCAGAGACTCCATCTGTGAAACAGGAATGGTAATATCTTCCTCACAGACTTATTTTAAGGATTAAACCTGGCACCATGTGTAGAATTGCCTCACATGCAGTAGTTAGCTCATTGCTTTAGAAGTTAGCTCAGCTTAAACCTAGGTTGACTGAATTCCTAGAGACAGTGCTTCCGTAGTCCAATAGGAATGAGCTAAACTGAAGACAGTAGGGACAGTAGGTGGGGCTGTCCCCAGGAAATAGACTTGACTTGCATCCTTCTCCCCAGTCACCATAAAACAACACATCCTGCACCTGGAACTAGACACAGACAGTAGCTACACTGCCGGACGGCTCACCTTCCCGCCTGCCAGCACTCAAGAGCCACTACACATCGGGGACGTCCCAGGTAACTCTTGCCCTGACTTCTCCTACATCCTGTTTTGTCCCATGTCGGCTCTTAACATTTTTATCTGAACCCAGCAAATGGGATGCCCTGGCCCGCGGGTTGTTACAGGGCAGCCATTGGCTGGGAGATGGAGATGGTGAGAAGCCCAGTTGCCAGCATTAGGTACTCCTTATTGCTGCTCCCGCTTGTCTCAAGCCTGTCATTCACAAGCTCCTCGTAAGAGGCTGCATTAACCTGGAAGCCTGATATCAGCAAAGAATCACGAAAAGGACTGAAAAACTGGTCTCTCCTCTCCAGGTCCTTAGTTCTATGGGTGGGTTATTAAGCTTTGTGGGCCCAGAATGGGAGAATCAGACAGGTTGAGATGCAGTCAAGTATAAGACTGGAATTTTGCCTGGAAACAACCTTTTGGTTCTTCATCATTTTATGTCCCTCTGATAGCTTGCCTGTTAATTTTACATGCCTTTAATGACCCATAAAAAGCAGAGGAGTTGTTAGCTATCGAATTGGGCTGTGGAATCTCCTCCTTTGAAGCACTTGAAGGGTAGCCTAGTTGCTCATTTGTCACAATAGGTGGTATGTAGGAAGCCTGCTTGAAGAGGAGGGCAGACTAAGATGGAGGGTCCCTTGAGCTCTTTCTAAGAAGACAGTTTTTTAAAATACAAGGTGTATTAATTTGACAGTATATGTTAGCCACTGAATGACTGTCGCTTTTCTCTTGCAGCCAATTTGAAGACACTGAAGCTACCTGTGTGGAAGTCGTTTTTTGGCTGTCTGAAGAATATTCACGTCAACCACATCCCCATTCATGTCACTGAGGCTGCAGAAGTCCGGGGGACTGTCAGTCTCAATGGCTGTCCAGACCACTAACTCGATCCTACTACACAGCAAGGAAACAAACAAAAATGAAACCCGTTGCTGTCGAGTGGATTTCGACTCATAGTGACCCTATAGGTCAGAGTAGAACTGCCCATAGGGTATCCAAGGAGCAGCTGGTGGATTCAATCTGCCAACCTCTTGGTTAGCAGCTGAACTCTTTAACCACTGTGCCACCTGGGCTCCACACAGCAAAGAAATTTACCTTTGAAAGCACTGATTACCCTAGGCACCTCCCTCACCCCACGCAATATCATTCTTGACTTAAGACACCATCTGGACGGGTTTGATAGAAAATCTAATTTTGGATTCTGACCATATATTCCCATGATTTCTGGCATTTTGGCACTCAATGATACATATATATTTTATATGAAAATCTCATTTATTGAAGATGAACAAATTATTATATTCTTTTGGTAATATTATTTTCCATGAAAAATAAATGTCTTTTGAAGAACATTATTTTCCACTTGCTAAAAAATTAAGTATCTTTTAAAGCACTTTGAAAGCACAAAACCTTTACATATGTTACGTAATTTATGGGGTAAATAAATCAGTGTACTCTTTAAATGAGATGATGTTTGTCTTAGTCATCTAGTGCTGCTATAACAAACACCACGAGTGGATGCCTTCAACAAAGAGAAATTTATTCTCTCACTGTCTAGTAGGCTACAAGTCCAGATTCTTCAGGGCGTCAGCTCCAGGGCAAGGCTTCCTCTCTCTGTCTGCTCTGGAGGAAGATCCTTGTCATCAGTCTTCCCTTGGTTTGGGAGCACCTCAGCATAGGAACCTCAGGCCCAAATAATGCGTTCTGCTCTGTGCTCTGCTTTCTCGGTGGTACGTGGTTCCCTTGTCTCTCTGCTCACTCTTCTCAAGAGATTGCCTCAAGACACAATCCAATTTTGTAGATTGAGTCCAGCCTCACTAATACAACTGCCACCCATCCTCCCTTATTAACATCATAGAGGCAGGATTTACAACATATAAGAAACCCATACAATACCGGGAATCATGGCCCAGCCAAAATGATACACACATTTTCTGGAGGACATAATCCAATCCATGACAATGTTTTATTAGCATAAAACCATTATCTTGATGGTCATTGGTAATTGTAGTAATTCTTCAGCTACCTCTTCCTAGTTTTCTACAAATAATTATTGAGCACAGACAGGTGAGGCACTGCGTGTGCTATGTGTTGGTACTACGGTAACATGTAAGAAGAAATTACTGCCCTTAGGGAATATGCAGTGCAACTGGGGAGGCAGATCATATTCATAAAATAGTAAATAACTAAGTGAATTAATGAGCCTATAATCCATTTGGCTTCCCAGTCCTAGCCTTCCTGAGTCTCCTACCAAGGAAGCTTAGGTTATGAGTATCAATTCTCTGAGGGCGAGAACTATCTAGTAGTTGAGATGAGATGGATATACATACTGTAATTGAAGTTTTGTATGGCAGGCTAACAGAAGTCAATTGGAAGGAGGGGTCACCTAGCTTTATTTGAAAAACAATGAAAGATGTACTAGACCACTGTTACTACCCAGCACCACTTCCCCTAACAAAGCAGATTATGTAGACATTTCTTGATTTTCTACATTGTATTTGTCTGTCAAGAAAAAAAATAACAAATCTAAAAACTGGATATAAGAATCCTGTATGGTATCCTTATAACCATATGCCCTAGGCTTCTGAAAATGAGCCAAAGGAGAACTCAGTTCTCTTTTATGACCTTCACACTACAGTCTTATGGATATACATTCTAACAATCATACCCGTTAACCTGTTGCTTTCGAGTTGATTCCAACTCACAGAGACCCTACAGTATAGAGTAGAACTGCTCCGAAGGGTTTCCAAGGAGTGGTTGGCAAATTCAAACTGCCAAACTTTTGGTTAGCAGCCCAGCTGTTAACCACTGTGCCAACAGAGCCCCCTAACAATCATTTCTGTACAAAAATACAGTGGTCTCCTAGAGAGGTAGCAAGGTCCCTATTACAGAAGGTATTGACAGAAGGTGGTAGACCCTCAGGGCTGCTATTTTGGGTTAGAAGTTCAATTACATGACTCTAAATCATTTGTTTTCTGAAAACATTGATTTTTATGAAAACTTACCAGGCAATTACCATCCAGGAACTCAGCCTCTCCCTGCATGAAGATCATCCATTTCACTTCCCTTTGGTAGGTCTACGTGAAACCCATGATCCTCTCTTCAGAGTTCCTGGTGTTTACCTGACAGGATTAACAGAGGTATTCACTAGTGCTGATTGGTTTTTAGCACTTCCTAGAAGCATTATAAAGCAGCAGTGGGCTTTCCTTTATTTTGCAGTGGTTTGAAGAATGGCCACCCATCTGCCTTTGCTGATTATCCCAGCCACCAGAAAGTAGCAGAGATAACCATAATGGAGATTATTTGTCAACTGTAAAATGCCATACAAATATTACTGCTGTTATCTTTCTCCTGACTCATCCAAAACCAAACCAAAGCCATTGCAGGTCGAGTTGACTCCAACTCATAGAGACCCCATGTGTTACAGAGTAGAACTGCTCCATAGGGTTTTCTTGGCTATAATCTTTATGGAAGTAGATCACCAGGCCTTTCTTCCATGGTGCCACTGGGTGAGCTCGAACCACCAGCCTTTAATAGTCTAGCCCAAACCATTTGTGCCACCCAGGGACCTTCCGGGCTCATAAACCAAAAACCAAACCCAGTGCCGTTGAGTCGATTCCGACTCATAGTGACCCTATAGGACAGAGTAGAACTACCCCATAGAGTTTCCAAGGACCACCTGATGGATTTGAACTGCCCACCCTTATGGTTAGCAGCCATAGCACTTAACCACCACGCCACCAGGGTTTCCTCCTGGCTCATAGGCTCACACAAATTTGTCTGACCTTGGTGTGAAAGGCTTAGTAGGGACAGCAGGATGACTGAGAGTTGACTCTGACCCCCCTTCCATATAGGTCCACAATTGGTTCATTTTGGTCCAGTGGATTGGGGCCTGGATTACATCTCCTTGGGCAGTGGTTGTTTCAGGGTCCAAAGTAGCTATAAAAGCAACCATATGCCTTTATGGAGCCACATCCTTCGCGGTCTCTAAGGCATTTCTTGACCTTATTCCTCACTATGCAGCGTTTTTGAGTTTTCACCACATCCATGGTAACCCCACGTCAGGAGAGAGCATGGGTCAGTGCACACTGACCTCCCCTCTCCCAGCAGGAAATGGTCCCACTGCCTCGCAGAGAGCCGCGATCACCTCCTTTCTCTCTTCACCCTACAGCTGCACTGCAAAAGTGCAAAACCCCTCCTCTGCCAACCCCTTTACCCCTGTCTCCTCTAAGTCCTAATTCCCCTTTTACTAATTCCAACTTTGGGTAGGTCAGCGCTAGCCCCAGAAAAGCCAGATAGATTCTTTTAGGAGTAATGAGTTGGAGCCAGAATATGGGTGGGATAATTTTTTTTTTTAATAACATTTAGATATTGTTTTAGGTAAATGGGGGAGGGTGGATAGATCACAGGTAGATACATGGGTACCTGGACATGGAGGCACATACAGACATACACACACAGACACATATAGACATGCATACAGAGAGTTCCCAACAGGCCACAAAGAGTGAGTCCTCCAAATAAGGGAGGTGGGGGATGGAAACAGTAGGCAGGTGGGGTAGCAAGGGGCGTGTGGGACCAGGGAGCCTGCAGTACATGCCAAATGTGCCCTTTGCAGTTATGTTTTAGCTGTGGAAAGTGGAGAAGCACTATGCTAACTCCTTGCCTCAGATGAGGGATGCAGCCCAGGAGCTTCGCAGCCCTCTGAATACTAACAGATGCTTTTGACCTTGTGAAGTCACCTCAGCTGCTGGTTGCCTAGCACAGGATGTGGCTGGAGTAGTGGGGTAATAAAAACCCCAGGGTCTATGTAATGCATTGCCATTTACATCACCCTGTCATACAGATTCCTTCTGCCACTCTTACCACAGGCTATGACCCAGCTCAAGGAAAGGGCAGCCTACCCCTTGCTGTCTCCTGATTGTGACCATGTTGTGCCTGCAAAATATTTGTCCAATTGCTAGAAGCTGGCATACAAATAAAGAGCTCTACTTTTACCTCGGGGGCATCCAAAGCCTGTAACCAGAATGCTCATGGAAGCTGCCACCCTGGCACCCCCCTCCTGCCCCCACCCCTGAGAGTTGGAACAATAAAGCTAGGTGTGAGGTGGAGACTTGGGAGAGGAAGCCGCTGAGCATCTGACTTGCCAGACTTCTTGTTGCTTAACCCTTTCATTACTGCATTTTTTTTCTCCTTAATTTTTTTTGATGGCGTGTGTCTTCAGTATGGGAATGCATTCTTACTAAATGTGTTTAAATTTTTTGGTTGATGATATGGATTTTGAGAAATATGATCTGGTGATACAAGCCACCAATGAGGCAAGTGGCACTGGGGCACCACTGACCTGTGGTATGATAATATGCCAGTGAGAGCTAGATAAGTAATTTATTGTGGTTGCCTTTTTTCCATTAGGTTACGTGAGGAACCTCTGGTTTTCCAAATATGACCCAGAAAAACCAAAACAAACCCGCCAGAGCTCTCTAACTATCACCCAGGAAAGCCACAATTCTGCTTGCAAGCCTAGTCTCACAGAAATAAAGGGAAAAAAGGCAAAAATTTACAAAACTATTACATCCAGGAAGCGTCACCTAGTAGAATGCTCAAACCTACACAATGAGACACCAACACATTTCAGAAAGAAACCCCCTTGACACTAAATGCATTAGAGTTGGAATAATGCCTTACATCTGAGGTCCAGAGGCATAAAAAGTGGCTGGTATACCATTAACCCAATTGTAATTTCACCTAGAGTGAGACATGACCATAGGAGGTACTTCACTAGTGTCATGGAGCCACGCCTCAGCCAGCTGCCTCCTGATTTCTCTAAGGAGCCACACAACAAGCAAGAGTGCAGGTTGGACTCTGATCTGTCGGATCCCCTTGTCGTTCACTTTTGCCACAGGAGGTGAGTCTTCTGTGAGAAATGATGGAGCAGAGTCGCAGTGGGTCCTATGATAATGGAGGTTCAAGCAAATCCAGAGACAAGATGGGGCAGCGTGGACCATCAACTGTGATGATCAATACCAAAAGGCCAGAAACCCAGAGAATCCACAGAACATCTCCAGAATCAGCAGGAGTGTTTTTATTCTGTTGTTTGGTTTTGTCCATTGCTGTTTATATTTGCCTTGTTGTGAGTTCTCAGTAATTCTCACAAGGACAAGTGAGTCCCTATGGGCTTTATGCCCACTGGTATAACATGGAAACATGCAGGAAAGGACACAGGCTTTGGGCTCAGCAGGCTCAGACTGTTACAGATTGGCTCTATAATCTTGGGCAGGTTTTCTAATTTGGCAGAAAAACAAATTGCCTGGTCTGCCTCTAGCTCTAAGATAAAACGGGAAAGGGACCCTCAAGACTCACACAGGATCTAGCCTACTTTACCAGGGTAGAAGTCGTTGGGGACTTGGATCAAAGGCCTGGCTGGTACAGAAGAGGGTACATTTGCCTGGAAGGTCCTTTGTGTTTTGTACACCAATGGAAGCCACCACAGCACAGGAGGAAGCTTGCTGTGACTTGTGGACTGGCACTCTGACTCAGTCTTTTCCCAAAACAGAACTGACTATGAGTACCACTAGCCCCATTTTATAGACCAAGATGCATAGGCTCTGAAAGCTTAAGCAACTTGGCAAAGCTCAGACCTCTGACTTCACAGCCCATGCAGGTCTACTACTTGATGCTGGGCTTGGGTTATGGAAGTGAGTTGAAAACTGTAAAAAGCTAGTGGTTTGGTTGGTTTGAGTGGAGGTCCATGAAGGGAGTACTAGTAGGAACTGGGTTTAGAAAGGCCATGGCATCTTTTAAAGAGCATCTCTCTGCATCTGAACCCAACCTGCTTCTGACCTGGGACCAAGAGAAGCGAAAGCTGCTAGATGAATATTTCAAGCCTTAGTGATACTGCTGTGGTCTCTGTCAATTGTTCAAACCCAAGAACTAACATCCCTTTGGTTTGAAGGCACTGCAGAGTAATCACAAGCTGCATTAAGCCCTTGGGTCAAAGGAAGGGAAATTTAGAACACAGGCAACTAATTCGTGTCCAGGACAGTCATTCTCTGGCCTCAGACTGCAGATAGATGTTCTTTTTACATTTTCTTCTTTTGGTATTTTCAATTATACACTCACAAGAATGGAGAAAAGCAAACAAAATCAAATACAAACTAAATAGCAAGAAAATGTGAGACATCCTGGGCTTCATTTATCCTGTTTCCTTCCATTAAATATTTTTATGTAAACTGCTTTCTCCCTGTGCCTCTGGCATAGCAAATATTCATTGAAGGAAGGAAAGAATAAAATTGCACAAGTGGGAGATGAACTAAAATGTAAAGATTTCCAAACCTCACTCTCACTAGCATCATGTATTTTATTACTAAAGGTTACTGGGAAATTGATCCATTAATCAATCAATCGAAGACTTTCAGAAAAGCCCTGGCTACTTACCTATTTGGTGAAAACTAAGGAAACCACTTACTCTCCCATGTCTGAAGTTTCACTACTGCTAAGGCAGAGGTCCTCAGGCCCCTGCCCCAAGCAGCTTTGCATCAGAATCCTGTTTTCTTTGCTTGGCCTAGTGATGCATGAAGTTATGTGTAAACCCCATTGTGCCTGCATAGTATGATTAAGAATGCTGCTGATGTAATTTTTATGTACTTCCTACTTGTAAACCCCTTATAAGTAAGCTTTCCCCTTACCCTTGCAGAGCAGTTTTGGTGGCAGCAGCTTCAACTGACTTCTTTCCTTGCACAACAAAATAAGGGTGCCTTTTCTGCTCTCCCACCTGGGTCTCTCATTTATTGGCAATTTGAGTCATGCTGAGCAGAACTTGGGATTTCCATCCTGTAATACTGCACATAGATTCAGTTCAATGTATGGATTCATAAGCGACATTGTCACCCATATGGAAAGTAGTATTTAAAGTAATTAAAGAGAAAAAAGAAATCTCTAGTTACAGATAGGGATAATTTTCCAATTAGAGAGGTGTTAGGAACACATCTGCCCTTACTCATTCAATGCCATGAAATAACCCTTCTCTTCAAACTTCTGTAACCAGGGTTCATGATCAGACCACAAATAAATAAACATGTCTACCATCTAGTGAAGGTCCCTGGGTGTTACAAACAGTTTGCACTTGACTACTAACCTAAAGGTTGGTGGTTCAACCCAACAGTGCCAAAGAAGAAAGGCCTGGAGATCTGCTTCCATAAAGATTACAGCCAAGAAAACTCCATGGAGCAATTCTACTCTGTAACACTTGGGGTCACCACGAGTCAGAAACGACTGGACAGCAATGGGTTTAGTTTTTGGGTAGCATTTCTTGAGCACCTGGTAGGTGACAGACACTGTGCCAAACCCCTTGCCTGCACAATCTCACTTGATCCAAACCATAACCTTGAGAGTCCGTTTAGCACAGGAGAAAACTGAGACTCAGAGGTTAAACTCCAAGATCATATAGCCAGTCCTCAGGGAACTCTGTGACTCATACCCAGGGTCTCCCCTGCATTAAGCTGAGTGTAGAAAGCAAAACACAGAAGAGAAATGCCACATCCATTCATTATTATTTTATTTCTTTCTTTATGGTGTTCTCAAAGACAAATTAGAGCTGACAAGCATGTATTCCAAGAGCATAACAAAGAGAGACCGCCAGTCTAATCCACTCATCATCTCTGAGACCCAGACAACAGCCATCCATTTCCTGCTTAGTTTTATGACATTGAGACCATGGGGAAGGAGAGTGTCAGAATATCTGGTGGACCTTGATTTGTATATTCATTTGTACATTGTACATTCAAAAGGGGTTTGGAAAAAGTTGCAAAACACCAGACCAAAATAAAGTCATGTTTCCGCCAAGAAGTTTTCTTCTGATCATAAGTGGAAGTTTTTAAATTAGTGGTAAAGTTAGTTACTTAAAGATGGCTGGCCAAATTAACATACTTATAACAGATAATTAAGCCAAAGACTTGGGTTGAAAATAGCAATTAACCACCAGAATAACCTCATTCAGGCTGTTGCTCCCCGATTGTTCAGGGCTGACACACCAGACTGTGCCTTTACTGGAACGGTTCTCGCCCCAGCACCAAGCAGCTGACACACGAGTGAGCTTAACTGCTGCAGCCCAGCTCTGATCCTCCTGATCCTCTCTTACTTGAAGGGGCTCCTGCACACAGATAGAAAAACACCATGTAATTCTCTAAAATCCAAGGACTAAAATGTCACCGAAACCCCACATCTTCTTCCAGAGGCACGCTTTCAAAGAAGCCTTAGTCACCCAAGATATAACCAGCTTTCAATTATGTAACTCAAGCAATTAACAGGGCTTAGCTGTCTGTAGTTGCCACCGGTACTCACTGTTGAAGCTAGCTTTCGTTATTCACGCTTAATTGATGGAGAGTCTCTTAGTGAAGATAGAGGGGCGGGTTCTACAATTAAAACAAAAAACAGTTGCCATCAAGTTGATTCTAACTCATGGTGACTCCATGTGTATCAGTATAACCATGCTCCATAGGGTTTTCGGTGGCTGATTTTTTGGAAGTATATTGCCAGGCCTTTCTTTCAAGGCACCTCTGGGTAGACTCAAACCTCCAACCTTTTGGTGGGCAGCCATTCGCACCATCCTGGGACTCCAGATTCTACAATAGGGTAAACCCATTGCCATCGAGTCGATTTTGACTCAAGCAACCCTATAGGACAGAGTAGAACTGCACCACAGGGTTTCTGAGGAGTGGCTGGTGGATTCGAACTGCTGACCTTTTGGTTAGCAGCCAAGCTCTCAACCATTATGCCACCAGGGCTCCACAATACCAAAACCAAAGTAAACTTGTTGCCTTTGACTTGATTCCAACTGATAGCGACCCAATAGGACAGAGTAGAACTGCCCCATAGGGTTTCCAAGGAGCATATGGTGGATTGGAACTGCTGACCTTTTGGATGGCAGCCATAGCTCTTAACAACTTATACCACCAGGGCTCCACAATAGGCTATACTTAAACCAAATGTTGCATATCCCGGGTTTCCAAAGGAGGATACAATATGTTGTTGTTATTGTTTTTCGTTCCCATCGAGTCAATTCCAACTCGTGGCAATCCCGCGTGTGCAGAGTAGAACTGCTCCATAGGGTTTTCAAGACTGTGACCTTTTGGAACCAGATGGCCAGGCCTATAACAGGTCAGAGAAATTTGTTGGCATTTTTCTTTTTGGTATCAAACTATTCCTCATCCATAACTGGGGGGTAGTGTTAATTCTATAAACATGGAAGTGCCCCCAGGGCTTCCCCAGCTCTCTTCCCCATGCACACTCTCTTCTGTCATGAACCCCAGGTTCGTGTGTATCCAACTGCCTACTTTTTATCTCCACTTAGACATCAACTAGGCATCTTAAACCTGGTATGCCCAAATCTAAACTGTTTATTCACCCAAAGCGGTTCATTTTCCAATTGCCTAAATTCCAGTAAATAGAGTCACTATCTACCTGGTTGCTCAGGTCCAAAACCTGAGTCTGCTCTGATTCCTCCACCCAGTCCTTTCAGTACTACCTTCTGTCTACATCTTAAATCTGTTCAGGTTTCTGTCTTCACTATCACCCCTGTCAGGCCATCCATCTTTCTCCTTGGCAGCTGTCACAACGTACTAACAGCTCAAGCTCCCTTATAAATCACTCTGCACTGTGCAGCCACGGTGATTTTATTTTTTAGTGTATGAGGCAGATCATGTCTGACAAGAAAATTTTTATTAAGAAATAAACGTTAGAGACACTTATTACAATGTATGTGTTAAAACCATTTATTTCAATCAGGCTTGAAGGGAGAAAGTTAAAGTCCTGATACCTTCTTAGAGAAAAAAAAAAAAAGAAGAAGAAGAGTTTAACTCCCTTAGGAATTACAGAGAGTGGGCTGAGTGCAATCCTCTATGCCAGTCAATTAGTAAGTGGCCTTACGATTGATGTTTTCATTCTGGAGGAGACAGCATTCCACGCTTAAAGTCCTGGTGCCTCTAGACGCAGAGTGAGTCTCAGTGTGACACAAAGGCATCTTCATCCAACATGGATCAGGGTTGATATTCTAAGGATCTTCAATTCAAAAGTCCTATCCATAGCCTTTCTCTTTATCAATTAGCTATAAAAGGCTTCACAACTCAAAGCCTTATATCCTCCTCCCCACCACGGAGCCAACAGTTGCTCACCCTCCTGAGGTTCTTGCTCAAGTCATATCCTTGCTCAAGTCACACCCATCACACCCTTAATTTGATGTAACAGGCGTGACCTACATCCAATATACATATATGGATGCTCCGGCAAAGCTCTCTCTTGCTCTGGATCCTGCATCTGGTCATCATCATCTGACCTGGGCTTCTTGGAACTTAAGCTAGCAGCCTGTCTTCTTACTTGCCAGTTCTGGGATTTGTTAGCTTCTGCAGCCCCGTGAGCCAACAGCCTGTCATCTGACCTGCCAATTTTGGCTTCATCAGCCCCTGCAAACACGTGCATCAGGAGAAGCCTCTAGCCTGACGCCTGACCCACAGATTTGGGACTTACCAGCCTCTACTACTGTGTGAGCCATTTCCTTGAGATAAATCTCTCTCTCTCTCTCTACACACACACGTACACTTCTATATATACACATATATATATGTATACTCCACTGGTTGTGCTTCTGTACCTAAGACAGTAACCAAATGTTTTTGTGTGGGGTGATGAAAGTGTTTTGGAAATAAATAGTGGTGATGGTGGCAAAAAAAAAAGTCTCATAGTTTTTTATTTCCACATTGAAGAATGTGAGATTTACAATTCCCAGTGTCCCCGTACTTAAAATCACTGGGCAGTTTCACTTTGTTTACAAAGCTCCTCATTCTGACCATCCAGGCCCTGGGCCATGGCCCTCCAGCCACCTGGCTAACCTCATCTCCCCCGCACCCCAGCCCACCCTCCAGCCACACTATCTGCTTTTTCCTTCTACACACTCCCAGTTCTTTCATAGGATCGTCTCTCTTCTAGTTGCCTGAATGCTCATCCCAGCCTCTTTTCAGGGCTGATCCTTCAGGTCTCAAATTAAATGTCACTTCCGGACGACCTATATCTGCTAAGAATGTGCTCCACTTCAAGCAAAAGAAACCCAGCCTAGCTGGAGCATGAAAAAACTAGAGTTTCATTTTCTTACATGAGACATCTTGAGAGGCAGTGACTGGCTTTGGTTCAGCTGCTCAATGGGGTCACCAGGGACTCAGCCTGGCTCTCAGACTTTTATTCTCATGCTTGCTATTTCTGGTCCCAAAGAGGCTGTTGCCAGTGCAAATGGCTCATTCATTACGTGTGAGGCAGGAAAAATTCCTCACCAGGTGGAAATAGAAGCTTCACTGCAGCCTACACTCAGCAGACTGTTCCTTCCATCTCACTGGGTCTCTTGCCTTCCTTAAACCAGCTATTAGCCAAGGGGAATGAGATGACCATAACCGATTTAGACCAATCGCGATTCATCCCTGGGGGTGGGCCTCCACATGATCAAGGAATCCCCCCCCATATGCCACCTGAACGCAGCAGTAGGAGAGAAGGAGAGAGGGAATGGAGGAAGTGGCTTGGTGGGTGGACACTGGGCAGGGTCCCCATCTCAGCCCCTTCGCTATCTATTGTGTCACTCTAGTTATCTTTTATTGCAGCAGCCATATTCTGTAAGATCTTGTATGTCTGTGTGTTTACTTGTTTATTGCCTGTCTCCCCCACTTGCTCCCATCTCATGCCCCTTAGAAGTGAGAATGGCAAGACTTCGTCTCGAGTACTTTGGACATGTTACTAGGAGGGGCCAGTCCCCGGAGAAGGACATCATGCTTAGTAGAGGGTCAGTGAAAAAGAGTATACACTTTTGAAAAAAGAGGATACCCTTTAGAGTCACTATGCGTCAGAATTGACTCGATGGAAACAAGTTTGGATTTTGGGTTTTTTTTGTTTTTTGGCTTCCGGTAATTTAAGAATTACATGATCATTTCAAACTACTTATTTTATTGATTGATTATTATTTATTTCTACATGTTGTCACCATGATTTATGTTATTTGGAAGGAACTCAGTGCCTTAATGAAACATTATTAAAATGGAATGGAGCATGGCTATTTTAATTGAACTAAGATCTTTTTGAAAATGTACTGGTCTATATTGCCTGATGAGGAAACTAATACGGTTAAAGAAATAATAGTGACCATCTATATTCAAAAAACCCATTGCCATCGAGTTGATTCCTATTCATAGCGACCCTATAGGACAGAGTAGAACTGCCCCATAGGGTTTCCAAGGAGTAGCTGGTGAATTTGAATTGCCAGCCTTTTGGTTAGCAGCCTGAGCTCTTAACCACTGCACCACCTGTATTAGAAAGAACAACATCATAAAAAGTGTTCAACACCAGACAAGGATGCCCCTTATCGCCACTCTTATTCAACATTGTGCTGGAGGTCTGAGCCAGAGTAATTAGGCTAGATAAAGAAATAAAGGGCATCCAGATTGGTAAGGAAGAAGTAATAGTACCTCTATTTGCAGATGACATGATCTTATGCACAGAAAACCCTAAAGAATCCTCAAGAAGACTACTGAAACTAATAGAAGAGTTCAGCAGAGTATCAGGATACAAGATAAACATACAAAAATCAGTTAGATTCCTCTACAAGAATCCAAAAAGAACATTGAAGAGGAAATCCCCAAATCAATACCATTTACGACAGCTCCCAAGAAGATAAAATGCTTAGGAATAAATCTTACCAGAGATGTAAAAGACTTATACAAAGAAAACTACAAGACACATCTGCAAGAAACCAAAAGAGACCCACATAAGTGGAAAAACATGCCTTGCTCATGGATAGGAAGACTTAACATTGTAAAAATGTCCATTCTACCAAAAGCAATCTATAGATTTAATGCAATTCCAATCCAAATTCCAACAACATTCTTTAATGAGATGGAGAAACAAATCACCAACTTCATATGGAAGGGAAAGAGGCCCCAGATAAGTAAAGCATTACTGAAAAAGAAGAACAAAGTGGAAGGCCTCATGCTACCTGCTTTTATTATACTGCCATAGTAGTCAAAACAGCCTGGTGCTGGTACAACAACAGACACGTAGACCAATGGAACAGAATTGAGAATCTGGACATAAATCCATCCACATATGAGTAGCTGATATTTGACAAAGGCCCAAAGTCAGTTAATTGGGGAAAAGACAGTCTTTTTAACAAATGGTGCTGGCATAACTGGATATCCATCTGCAAAAAAATGAAACAAGACCCTTATGTCACACCATGCACAAAAACTAACCCAAAATGGATCAAAGACCTAAACATAAAGTCTAAAATGATAAATATCATGGAAGAAAAAATAGGGACAACATTAGGGACCCTCATACATGGCATAAACAGAATACAAAACATTACTAAAAATGTCAAAAAGAAACCAGATAACTGGGAGCTCCTAAAAATCAAACACCTACGCTCATCCAAAGACTTCACCAAAAGATTAAAAAGACTACCTACAGACTGGGAAAAAGTTTTTAGTTATGACATTTCCAATCAGCGCATGATCTCTAAAATCTACATGATTCTGCAAAAACTCAACCACAAAAAGACAAAGAGCCCAATTAAAAAATGGGCAAAGGATATGAACAGACACTTCACTAAAGATGACATTCAGGCCACTAACAGATACATGAGGAAATGCTCACCATAATTAGCCATTAGAGAAATGCAAATCAAAACTACAATGAGATTCCATCTCACTCTAACAAGGCTGGCATTAATCCAAAAAATACAAAATAATAAATGTTGAAGAGGTTGTAGAGAGATTGGAACACTTATACACAGCTGGTGGGAATGTAAAATGGTGCAAACACTTTGGAAATCAATTTTGCGCTTCCCTAAAAAACTAGAAATAGAACTACCATACGATCCAGCAATCCTACTCCTTGGAATATATCCTAGAGGAATAAGAGCCTTTACACAAACAGATATATGCACACCCATGTTCATGGCAGCACTCTTTACAATAGCAAATAGCAAAAAGCTGGAATCAACTGATGAATGGATAAATAAACTATGGTACAACCACACAATGGAATACTCTGCGTCGATAAAGAACAATGTTGAATCCATGAAACATTTCATAACATGGAGAGATCTGGAAGACATTATGCTGAGTGAAATTAGTCAGTTGCAAAAGGACAAATATTGTTTGAGACCACTATTACAAGAACTGGAGAAATAGTTTAAACAGAGAAGAAAATATTCTTTGATGGTTACGAGAGGGGGGAGGGAGAGAGGGGGTATTCATTAATTAGACAGTAGATAAGTTTTATTTTAGATGAAGGGAAAGACAATACACAATACAGGAGAGGTCAACAAAAATGGACTGAGCCAAAAGCAAAGAAGTTTCCTGAATAAACTGAACATTTCAAAGGCCAGCTTAGCAGGGGAGGGGGTTTGAGGACCATGGTTTCAGGGGACATTTAAGTCAATTGGCATAATAAAAATCTATTAAGAAAACATTCTGCAACTCACTTTGGTGAGTGGCGCCTGGAGTCTTAAATGCTAGCAAGCGGCCATCTAAGACGCATCAATTGGTCTCAACCCACGTGAAGCAAGGAAGAATGAACACCAAGGACACAAGGCGATCACGAGCCCAGGAGACAGAAAGGACCACATAAACCAGAGACTACATCAGCCTGAGACCAGAAGAATTAGATGGTGCCTGGCTACAACCGATGACTGTCCTGACAGGGAACTCAACAGACAAACCCTGAGGGAGCAGGAGAGTAGTGGGATGCAGACTCCAAATTCTCTTAAGACCAGAGTTAATGGTCAGACTGGGACTAGAGAGACCCCAAAGGCTATGGTCCCCAGACCTTCTGTTAGCTCAGGACAGGAACCATTCCCAAAGCTAACTCTTCAGACAGGGATTGGACTGGAATAGGGGATGGAAAATGATACTGGTGAAGAACGAGCTTCTTGGATCAAATGGACACATGAGACTATGTTGGCATCTCCTGTGTGGAGGGGGGATGAGAAGGCAGAGGGGTCCAGAAGCTACCTGAATGAACACGAGGAGAGTGGAGGGAAGAACTGTGCTGTCTCTTTGGAGGGAGAGCAATTAGGAGTATATGGCAAGGGGTATGTAAGTTTTTGTATGAGAGACCGACCTGATTTGTAGACCGACCTGATTTGTAAGCTTTCACTTAAAGCACAATAAAAATTAATTAAAAAAAAAAAAGTGTTCAGACGGGGAGCGTTGCTGTGTAAGTGTATGAAATAGACATTTGTTCCGCTTCTTCCTGTTCTTAAATCCTGAAGAACACGTTAGCGTATCCTGAAAAGTATTCTAAGTCATATGCAGATGTGCAGTAATGACGAGACAGCATGAATTCTAAGAGATTGTAGAAGATCTAGTGATGTCAACCACGCAAGAATCTTTCACAGCATCACTCAGTTCCTAGCCCTCTCAAGTTTCTTTGTGACGTTCTTTGCCTGTGTGATTGTTAGCCTGCTAATGTCTGAACAGGTGTAGGTCATTATTCTTTACAAGGATTGATAGCAAAATGCTACCGGGAGTCATGTGTTAGTTGCCACTGTGTCAGCTCTGACCTTATGGATAACAGAACATAATGTCGCCTGGTCCCGTGCCATCTTCGTGGACGCTGGTATGTTTAAGTCCATTGTTGTGGCTATTGTGTTGATGCAGCTTGTTGACTGTTTCCCTTATTGGTCCTTTATTTTACCAAACGTGATGCCCTTTCTTGATGCAGTGTCCAAAGTAAGTGAGTCATAGTGACAGGAACTCTAGTTCCGCCTCAGAAATTCTCTTGTATGCATATATCTGCCTTAAGAAAGAGATGTCTATAAATAACAGGTCAGCAGCATCTCCCTGTGCTCCTGGAGTGGGCGGCAGGAGCTGTCTGCAGTGCTCACGCTGGCTGACAGCCGCTAAGCTTTGGGGACAGAACATGCTGCTGCAGGTGGCAGGCTGACATCACCCAGGCCGCCCTTCCTGCAGCCACCAACACTTCCTCTCACCACTCAATACAGTGTATCTTTAGAAAGTGTGGTCTCTCAAAGCAAAAGGTTGTTCAAATGAGACAGAATCTGCATCTAATTAGAAGGCAAGTAAATAAGCATATAAATATCACTATCACTCCACCCCTATCGGAAGTCACCAGGAGGGTTGCAGGCTGCTGGCTTCCCTGCCTCACAGAATCAGCTTTAGATAAATGAAGGACTAAACCCGACAGCCAATTCAAGAGAAGCAGGGGAGAGGGCTGAGCCTTGACAAAGTCCTGCTCTAGGATGTTGCATAGACTAGACAGTGCCATGAACTAAGGGCTGGGATTCATATAATTTTGTGAACTTAAGGGAAAGGCGGAGTCCTAATGGTTAATGTGTTAGGCTTCAAGTTCAAATCCAACCAGATGCCCCTCAGAAGAAAGGCCTGGAGGTCTACTTCCGAAAAACCAGCCACTGAAAACCCTGTGGAGCACAGTTCTACTCTGACACACACGGGGTCACCATGGATCTGAATTGATTCCATGATAACTGGTAAGAGAAAGGCAGGGAGGGAGGGAGGGAGAAAAGAAGGGGAAAATATGGAAAAGAAGGAGGAAGAGAGAAAGTAAGTGCAGGAAGAGTGGAGAGAGGGAAGGAAGAAGGGAAGAAGAGGTGAGGAGAGGAAGGAAGATCCTGTTCAGAATCTGGAATTTGGCTCTGAATGCAAGTTTGAGATGCGTAAAGTTTGTCTCTGGCCCCTCTCCATCTCCCTTGATTGAGCTGTGGACTGCCCTCCCTCCTTCACAACGCACCAACCTTCCCAGGCCCCATACCTGTGGTGACATTAGTTGAGTCAGGTAGTGTCTCACTTCCAACCTTTTCTCCTTCTTAACCAAAATCAGCCTGTCCTGCATTGGGCCCTGTTCTCCACTCTCTGAGGTCTGCCTGCTGACAGAGGGGTAGTGACAGACAAATAAATAAATAGGAAAAACGTATTAACTAGCTAATGTGTTACACCTCTGAAAGAAAAGTTTCTTCAGGTAGAGCTATACAAACACGCCTCACTTTAATCCTGACTCCACCACGGTTTGTGCCATGAAGCACCCAGGCCAAGCACAGTCCCACCTCCAGGCCGCTGTGCAGGCTGCTCTCTCCTGCCGAGAGCTTGGCGTGGTTCTCTCATTTCATGAGGGTCTCTGCTTAAACCATCTCCTCAGAAAGTTGATTCTGATTCATAGCAACCCTATAGGACACAGTCGAACCGCCCCATAGGGTTTCCAAGAAGCTGGTGGATTCCAACTGCCGACCTTTTGGTTAGCAGGCAAACACTTAACCACTCCTAAAATTGTACAGCCAACAGTCTATATTCCCTTACCCTGCTTTATTTTCCTTTGACGCTTAATTGCTTAATCACTATGTAACTTTATATCTTTATATCCTATCACTGGTCTGTCAGCTTGTCGTGTTATGGTGGCTTGTCCGTTGCTATGATGCTAGAAGATGTGCCATTGGTGTTTCAAATACCAGCAGGGTCACCCATGGTGGACAGGTTTCAGCAGAGATTCCAGACTAAGACAGACTAGGAAGAAAGGCCTAATGATCTAATTCTGAAAATGAGCCTGTGAAAACCCTATGGATCACAACAGAATATCGTCTTGTATAGTGCTAGAATATGAGCCTCCTGGGTTTGAAGGCACTCAAAATACAAAGTGGCCACTACAATGGACTCGGAACATACCAAAAACCATGACAGCGGTGCAGGACTGGAGCTCTAGTGGCACAGTAGCTCGGCTGCTAAACAAAAGGTCAGCAGTTCGAATTTACCAGCTCCTCCTTGGAAACTCTATGGGGCAGTTCTACTCTGTCCTACAGGGTCGCTTTGAGTTGGAATCAATTCCACAACAATGGGTTTGGTATTGGGTTTTGGTTTGGTTCAGGACCAGGCAACATTTTGTTCTGTTGTACATGGGGCCTCCATGAGTCGAAACAAACTCCACGGCAACTAACAGCAGCTTTATATCAAACACTCATGTGCTATGAAGCTCTGTTTGTATCTCTTCTAGTACATAAAGAATGTAAGAATATGAAGGTCTGTTGTTCACTCCCAGTCAACCCCCAGTGCCTAGAACAGCACGTGGGACTTCTAGACGCTCAGTAATTACTTGCTGAATGAACAAAGTCTTCCTCCTGTTTATTAAGATGATCTTGTGTCCTGTTTATTAAGAACAGTCTGCTTCAGATTCAAATGCCCACCGGAGCTAGAAATTGATGTTGGATTTCAATTTATTCTTTTCATTTCTCTAGTAGGGGTAACAAGCAATGATAAAGTCACCAAGTGAGGATCAGGAAGACCAAGTAGCCAAAACAAAGAGACTGGGATCATTTTAAAAGCTCAGCAAGGTTTGGAAAGGCACCTGTCAGGCTCCTGTTTTAGAAGGTGTGAGGTTACATGTACAGAAACTGTCTTAAACAGTTACATGTTTCAGATGAAGTAGAGAAAATACATTTTCTCTAGTGTTTTAATATTAAAGTAGAGAGAATATATTTCCTTGTTTGTTTTAGTATAGCCGTATAAGCTATGATTAATCTCTAGTCTTTGAAAAATGGCCCAGGTTCTGTTCAAGATATGGCTGAGTGGTCTGTTCCACTCTTAACAAGCATGACTGAGCTTTGTTTTGCAAATGACCTTCAACCTGCAAGACAGCAGCTAAGAAGGCTACCTGGCGTTTTTGATCTGCAACTTTCTTTCTTGTTCTTTATCTCAGTCAGAGTGGACTTGGCAGAGCAGTTCCACTAGCCAAGAGATTCTTATGTAAGTTTTTTCCAGCCTGTTACAAACATACAGATTAGAGTCCAGATGTCTGACATGCGTATCTTTAGTTTAATAAAGAGTTTCTTGTAGTTGTTTTGTGATGTATAAGACCATCTGTGGGCTACGTGCTTAAAAACATTAGGTAACCCTGACCTTCCCCCTATAAAACCCTCCCCTTAGCCCTTTAGAATTAGGAAGAATTCTAATTCTAAAGCCCTCTTGCTGCTTACCTCCTCTTGTCTCAGTATTGGCTTTGCAGCAGGCGGCTCGAATCTGCAATTTGCGGTAACACAGATATGTATTCTTTCAAATAATAAATGTTAAGGAGATAGCATGACTAATTCTGAGTTTCTAGAAGAGAAGAATCCTGGGAAGTCCTTCCAGCTGTGTCACTGAGAACACTATTAAGCCTGTCTCAGCTTAATGTCATCATTGGAAAAGGAAGCAAGATACGGAAGAACTGTTGTGAATGGATTAAACACGTTAATGAATCAGGAAGAATGCCCACAATACAGTTGGTGCTCAATACATGGTACCTCCTGTAGTGGATGAGGGATTTACCCCAGACCACACATGTAAACTGGGACTGTCCTGAGGAAAGCAGATGGCTAGATAAAGGAGCCTGAGCTAAGTTAGCCTGAGCTGACCAGTCGGCTCAATGCTCAGAAGCAGGGACTTTGCTCTGGGGCTTTGGGTAGCTGTTCAAAACTGACCTCAGTCTTTATAAAAATGTCACTGAACACGAAGTGGTGCAATCCACACCAAAGAATTTTTCCAAGGTCAATGTCAGAGTTGGACCACACCAAACACCTACCCATACACCCACAGCCATTTCACAGCCACTGCACACAGACCCAGGCCAGATGTTACTATTGCAAGCTAGGAAGGTGGGGTCTGAGGGTAGTTTTTAGGCTTCCTTTTTACCCCCAGCTGCTCCTTGGAAACCCTATGGGGCAGTTCTACTCTGTCCTATAGGGTCGCTATGAGTTGGAATTGACTTGATGGCAACAGGTTGGGCTTTTGTGGGTTTTTTTTTTTTTTTTTTTTTTGGTTTTACCATCAAATGGCTCTAATCTCTCAACAGGACTCAGTCAGCATAGTGGGACCAGCAGAGACTTGTCGTCAGGTGGTCTTGGATCCAAATTCTAATTAAGCCGTCTAATAGGTGTATGATCAAGGACAAGTTACCTAACTTCCCACAGCCTAAGTCTCCTCACCTTTAAGAAGGGTGATAATGTATACTTTATAGGAGTATCTTAAGGATTAAATATGTATATATAAAACATCCAGTACAGCCCCTTTCCTCCTAAGAAAAAAAAAAAAAGCACCCCCCAATTTCCCAAATTAGTATCTCTTCTCTACTTGCGTGGAAAAAGGAAGGACATTTTCTGCAAAGTTCCCTATTAAAGCACATTCTTCCTGAGTGTCTTAGTTACCTAGTGCTGCTGTAACAGAAATTCCAGAAGTGGGTGGCTTTAAAGAACAAAAATTTATTTTTTCACAGTTCTGGAGGCTAGAAGTCCAAATCAGGGTCTCAACTATGTCAATTCCTTTCTTGTAGGTAGTCCCATGCATTCCTTCATTCCTTGGCTTGTAGAGGATACTCACAGGTCATCTGTCTTCCCCTGTGTGTACATATCTGTGTGTCTCACCTGTTCTTTTTATACACAGGAAGTGATAGATTTAGAACCCAGCCCACTCGGGTATGACCTAATTAACATAACAAAGAAAACTATTTCCAAACAAGATTGCGTCTACAGGTATAGGAATTAGGATTCCAACACATATTTTGGGAAGACACAATTCAACCCATAACACTGAGATATTCCTTTATTTGATTCATTTGATTTTTTGTCCAACAAATATATGCCAATAAATATGTGACAATCCTGGGCATCAGGGCAGTTTTATCCTCACTCTGGGAAACCTGGAGACATGATAACTTCTGCTCCCCTGCTTACTTCTTCCTGTGAATTGCCATATTATCTTTTGGAGAATAACTTAAATTTTCTCATTGACTCATCCTGTGTTTAGAATGAGTTTAGCACAGCTTTGTTTTCTCAAAAGTTAAAGCAAATATAATGTTATAGTGTTAGTGTAACTGGATTATAGATGAATTTTTCTTTTTTAATTATCCTTTAATATTATTGTCTAAAATATCAGAACCACTTACATAAATGAATTATCCTCTAATTATTTCATGTACCCTTATTTTCTCTCCCAAACTAGAATGTGAACCCCTTGAGGTAGCAACCATGCTTTACGTGGTTTCCTGCTGCAGTGTGTGATACTTAGTAGATGCTTGTACATGGATGATACATAGTTGGCACAGATGATAAACCTTGTGGGTTGTGAAATGATGGCTGGGAGACAAGAGGTGGGCCCCATGGCAGGAGCCAGGGCAAGGATGGAATGTCCAGGGCAATGAGGCAGAAGCTTTTGTGGGTGGTGTGAGGGTAGGATAGAGACTGTTACCTTTTGCCGGCAACTGATTCCTGTAGTCTATCCCAGCCCTGGAACGATAAGTACGCATTGTTCTTGGCAGCTAGGAAAGCATCTTCGGTGAAATGGGTTAGGAAGCCCAGTTCTAGTGTTTTCACACATAGCAAGTGTTCCATAAATGTATCAAGAATTATATTGGGGAGGATGTCAACAAAAAAAGCCCTGACCCAGATGGCTTCATTGGAGAATTCTACTAAACATTCAGAGAAGTGCTTACACCAGTACTGCTCAAACTATTTCAGAATATGGAAAAGGGAGGGATACTTCTGAATTCATCCTATGAAGCCAGAATAACCCTGATACCAAAACCAGACAAACACATCACAAAAAAAGAAAATTACAGACCAATGTCTTTCATGAATATAGACACAAGAATACTTAACAAAATTCTATCCAATAGAATTCAGCATCATATCAAAAAAATAATACGCCACAACCAAGTAGGATTCATACCAGGTATATAAGGATGGTTCAGCATTAGAAAATCAAGCAATGTAATCTATCACATAAATGAAAGAAAAGAAAAAAAAATCACATGATCATCTCAATCAACACAGAAAAGGCATTTGACAAAGTCCAAAACCCATTCCTCATAAAATCTCTCAATAAAATAGGTATAGAAGGGAAATTCCTCAATGTTATAAAGGGCATCTATACAAAGCCAACAGCAAACATCACTCTTAATAGAGAGAGGCTGAAAACACTCCCCTTGAGAACAGGAACAAAACAAGGATGCTCTTTCTCACCACTCTTATGTGCTAGAAGTCCTAGCTAGAGCAATAAGGCAAGAAAAAGAAATAAAGGGCATCCAAACTGGTAATGAAGAAGTAAAACAATCCCTATTTGCAGATGATATGATACTATACGTAGAAGAACCAAAAGACTCCACGAGAAAAGTACTGGAACTAATAGAAAGCTTCAGCATTGAAGCAGGATACAAGATAAACATACAAAAATCAGTTGGATTCCTATACACCAATAAAAAGAACTACAAAAGGAAAATCAGGAAAACAATACAATTTATAATAGCCCCTATAAAAATAAAATGCTCAGGAATATATCTAACCAGGGATGTAAAAGACCTATACAAAGAAAACTACAAAAAAAAAAAAAAACTGCAAGAAATCTACATAAATGGAAAAACATACCATGCTCACAGATAGGTAGACCTGACATTATGAAAACGACAATTCTACCCAAAGCAATCTACAGATACAATGCAATCCAGATCCAAATACCAACAACATTCTTTAAAGAGATGGAAAAACCAATCATTAACTTCACATGGAAAGGAAAGAGGCCCCGGATAAGTAAAGCACTACTGAAGAAGAAGAATAAAGTAGGAGGACTCGAACTACCTGACCTCAGAATCTGCTATACAGCTACAGTAGTCAAAACAGCTTGGTACTGGTACAGCGACAGATATATTGGCCAATGGAACAGAATTGAGAACCCCGATGTAAATCAGTCCACCCACGATCCCCTAATCTTCAACAAGGGCTCAAAGAACATCAGATGGGAAAAAGACAGTCTTTTTAATAAATGGTGCTGGCCAGACTGGATGTGCATCTGCAAAAAAATGAAACAGGACCCATACCTCATGCCATATACAAAAACTAACTTAAAATGGATCAAAGACCTAAACATAAAACCTCTAAAGATAATAGAAGAAAAAATAAGACCAATGCTAGAGCCCCTAATACATGGCATTAACAGGATACAAACCATAAGTAACAACACATAAAGTCCAGAAAATAAGCTAGATAACTGAGATCTTCTAAAAATTAAACACTTAAACTCATCAAGAGACTTCATGAAAAGAGTAAAAAGGGAACCTACAGGTTGGGGAAAAAAAAATTGGCTATGACAAATCCGACAAAGTTCTAACCTCTAAAATCTACAGGAAAATTCAACACTTCTACAACAAAAAGATAAATAATGCAATTAAGAAATGGGCAAAGGAAATGAACAGACACTTCCCCAAAGAAGACATTCAAGAGGCTAACAGACACATGAGGAAATGCTTACGATCACTAGCCATTTCAGGAATGCAAATCAAAACCACGATGAGATACCATCTCACCCCAGCATTACTGGCACGATTAAAAAAAACCCAGAAAATAACAAATGCTGGAGAGGCTGCGGGGAGATCGGAACACTTATGCACTGCTGGTGGGAATGCAAAATGATACAACCGTTTTGGAAAATGACATGGTGTTGCCTTAGAAAGCTAGAAATAGAAATACCTTATGATCCAGCAATCCCACTCCTAGGAATATATCCTAGAGAAATAAGAGCCATTATGCAAATAGACGTATACACACCCATGTTCATTGTAGCATTGTTTACAATAGCAAAAGATAAAAATAACCTAGATGCCCATCAACAGATGAATGAATAAACAAACTATGGTACATACATATGATTGAGTACTATGCAACAATAAAGAACAATGTTGAATCTGTGAAGCATCTCACAACATGGATGAATCTGGATGGCGTTATGCTGTGTGAAATAAGTCAATCACAAAATGATAAATATTGTATGAGACCACTACTGTAAAAACTCATGAAAAGGTTTACACACAAGAAGAAAAAATCTTTGATCGTTATGAGGGAGAGGGGGGCAGGAATGGAAAAACACTAACTAGACAGTAAATTAGTAGTAACTGGAAAAGGATAAGACAGTATACAATACTGGGGAAGCCAGCACAACTTGTACAAGGAAAGGTCATAGAAGCTCCATAGATACATCCACACTCCCTAACGGACCAAATTACTGGGCTGAGGGCTGTGGGGATGCATAACATAGTTTATAAAGAGAATGTTCTACATTCTACTTTGATGAGTAGCATCTGGGGTCTTGAAAGACATTGAGCAGTTTTCTAAGATACTCCACTGTTCTCACCCTGTTGGGAACAAAGGAGAATGAAGAAACTAAAGACACAAGGGAAAGATTAGTCCAAAGGACTAATGAACCACAAAAACCATGGCCTCCACTAGACTGACTCCAGCACTAGATGGTGCCCAGCTACCACCACTGACTGCTCTGACAGGGATCACAAGAGAGGGTCCCAGACAGAGCTGGAAAAAAATGGAGAACAAAATTCAAATTCACAAAAAAAGACCAGATTTACTGGCCTGTCAGGGACTGGAGAAAGCCCGAGAGCATGGCCCCCAGACACCCTTTTAGTGTATTAATGAAGTCACTCTTGAGGTTCATCCTTCAGCCAAAGATTAGACAGGCCCATTAAACAAAACAAGACTAAAGGGGCACACCAGCCCAGGGGCAAGGGCTAGAAGGCAGGGGGGGACAGGAAAGCTAGTAATAGGGAACTCAGGTTGAGAAGGGGGAGTGTTGACAGGTCCTGGAGTTGGTAACCTATGTCATAAACAATTTGTGTACTAAGCGTTTAATGAGAAGCTAGTTTGTTCTGTAAACCTTCATCTAAAGTACAATTAAAAAAAAAATTATATTGAGGAGGATGGGAAGTTATTACTTAATGACTACAGAGTTTCTCTTTGGGGTGATGAAAACGTTTTGGAAATAGACAACGGTGATGGTTGCAGGACATTAGGAACATAATATCACTGAATTGTGCGATGAAAAATGGTTAAGATGGCACAGTTTATGATATATATAGATTTTATATAGTTATATATAGATACATAGTTATATGTAGATACATATATATGTATATATAACACTGTAATTTTTAAGATGACAAAAAACAAAAGAATCAGATTGAAACTGAGCTAGGGTTGACTCCACTCCATTTCCTCTTCTTACTCTTTCTTCCCCATAGCAGCAGGGCGAGTTGGGGTAAGAACAGCAAGCAAAGAGGTTTTACCACTTAACCCAACTAACTGTGTGATCTTAAGTCATCTCCCTTGGCCCAGTTTCCTCATCTGTAAAAAAAGAGGAAATGGAATAATATCTAAAGTTCTTTCCGTTCTAATAATATTTATGTTTATGTTAGAGTTGGGTAAACTATAATACCCAAATTCCCTTAACTCTAACAACAATTAATTAAATTATCATTCATTGACTTGAATTCCATTTTGGAACTGACTCCTAGCTTTTCCTACCAGAAAATTATAGATTCAGTAGAAATTGCCGGGGATGCTTTTTCAGAAGCTATGCAGTTGCTAAAAATATAATTATGCAGCGTTTGTAATAATAATGATAAAATGGTCTCTTATTGGGTAATGTGAAAAAAAGTTTAGAAAATTGTATATACCGTGCATCAGCTTTGCAAAAACATGTAGAGAAAAAAGACTAGAAAAAAATATAGCTAAATACTAATAGTAGTGGTTTAGCATGTTTTTTCCCTACTTATTTATTCCAAATTTTTAATAGTAGGCCCCCATTACTTCTATACAGGCCTATTATTAATTACTTCTATGGACCCCTAGTGTCACAGTGGTTAAGAGCCTGCCCGCTAACCAAAAAGATCCGTAGTTCGAGTCCACCAGCCACTCCTTGGAAACCCTCTGGGGCAGTTCTACTCCATCCTATAGAGTCAATATGAGTCGGAATGGACTCGACAGCAACAGGTTTGAGCTTTTTTTTTTTTTTTTCTGATTTTGATTACTTCTATAAGAAGCCCTGGTAGCACAGTGATTGAGAGTTCAGCTGCTAACCAAAGGGCAGCAGTTTGAACCCACCAGCCACTCCACAGGAGAAAGAAGTGGCAGTCTGCTTCCGTAAAGATTACAACCCTATCACGGAGTCAACAGTTTCTCACTCCATAGGGTTATCAAGGCTAAATCTTTATGGAATCAGACTGCCACATCTTTCTCCCGAGGAGTTGGTGGTGGCTTCAAATAGCGGACCTTTTGGTTAGCATTCAGTGCTTAAGGTTCTATGAATAGTGGCTTTAAATACAAAGGACAGTGGTTTTCAAATATTTTTTTCATAGCAGTGGAACACTTTCTTCAAATGAAGTATTATTTGTTGTTGTGACTCAGTGCTATCTATTTTGACTCATAGTGAACCCATGTGAGAGTAGAACTGCCCCATAGGGTTTTATAGGCTGTAATGTCTATGGGAGCAGATTGTCCAGTCTTTCTCCCATGGACCCTCTGGTGGGTTTGAACCACCAACCTTTCAGTTACCAACTGAGCTCTTAACAATTGTGCAACCAAAACCGAAAACCAAACCCATCGTCACTGATTCCGATTCATAGTAAACCTATATGAGAGAGTAGAATTGCTCCATACGGTTTCCAAGGAGCAGCTGATGGATTCGAACTGCTGACCTTTTTTGGTTAGCAGCTGAGCTCTTAACCACTGCACCACCAGGGTTCTGTTGCACAATCAGGGCTCCTTAACCATTATGCAGAAGACAAATATATAAAACAGGCAAAGAAAAGCTGCTCTGGTTGAAGAAGGAAATAGAGAAGGGGTCTAAAGCACGTCCACATCTCTTCTTCCTTAGAGTTTGCAGCAGCTCCTGAGCCATACCTGCAAACTCACTGGGTTCCAAACTGTCAGAAAAGCACAGAAATAGAGATGTTGTAAGGGAGAGCAAGTTGGAGCCAGTCTGGGATAAGATAGCAGTTTCTGATTTGAACTTGCTAAACTGGAGCGACCTCTGGAATGTCCAAGTTAGTAGTACAGGACTTTAAAGAAGACTGAATTCAAAGGTCCTACTGATATTTTGGGGAGAAATCATTACTTTCCTGGTTCCCTGGGAGCTGAAGTTTACATTCTTTACATTCACCATTAGATTTTTAAGTTCTCCACGTAAGAACCCACAGAAAACTGCCTTTTCTGTCCTATCTTGGAAGAGAGAGCTCACACCATGGATTATGCAGGTTGTGTGACTCCCCGAGCCTCTGGGTGGTGCAATGGTTAATGTACTCTGCTGCTAACTGAGAGGTTGAAGGTTTGAGTCCACCCAGAAGACTCGGAAGAAAGGCCTGGCAATCTGCTTCTGAAAAATCAGCCTTTGAAAACCCTATGGAGCACACTTTTATTCTAACATACTGTCATGGATTGAATTGTGTCCCCCTAAAATGTGTGTCAACTTGGTTAGGCCATGATTCCCAGTATTGTGTGGTTGTCCTTCATTTTGTGATTTTCCTATGTGTATAGATCATAATCTCGGCCTGTGGTTAAACAGGATTAGGGTGGGATGTGACATCCTTGCTCAGGTCATATCTCGGATTCAACGTAAAGGGACTTTTCCTGGGGTGTGGCCTGCACTACCTTTTATCTTACAAGAGATGAAATGAAAGTGAAGCAAGCAGAGCTGGGGACCTTATACCACCAAGAACACAGTGCTGGGAGCAGAGTACCTCTTTTGGACCTGGGGTTCCTGTGCAGAGAAGCTCTTAGTCCAGGGGAAGATTGATGACAAGGACCTTCCTCCAGAGCCAACAGAGAAAGCCTTCCCCTGGGGCGATGCCCTAAATTTGGGCTTGTAGCCTACCAGACTGTGAGGGAAGAAATTTCTCTTTGTTGAAGCCATCCACTTGTGGTATTTCTGTAGCAGCACTAGATGACTAAGACACATACATAGGGTCACCATGAATTGGAAATGACTCGATGGCAACTGGTTTTTTGTTTTTGGTGACTCCCATGTTGGTGTTCTTTTCATCAGAAGGCAGCAATCTTCCTGGCAGCCTAAGTCCCCAACCCATGAACAACTTGAAGTTATGATACGAATGGCTTTTTGACTAACTTCTGCCTTTTTATAGTCAGAACTCTGAAAAAAAAAAAAAAACTCTGACTTAAAAGGGGATGATCATATACTCAGGGCACAATATTAAAAATCACCGTTAAACAAATACATACAGATTTAAATGAGGCTTCGAACTGGTTCTTTCCAGTTCAAACCCCTGCTGAGAATTTGCATTTCCACCCCAGATATACTGAATCAGAATCTAGAGTTGAACAAGATCCCCAGGTGATTCTTATGTATAATAAATTTTGAGAAGCGCTGCTGTATTAGTGGTTCTCAGAATTGGTACCTAACCAGCAGCACTAGCATCACCTGGGAATTTTTCAGAAATGCAAATTCTCAGCAGGAGTTCAAATCAGAATGAACCTGTTTGAAGCCCTGGATTTAGAACAGTAGGTTTTCCCCATGAGGAACTAAGAATCTGACCAAAAATAAAGAGCAAGGGATACAGTCATCCTGGAGCCCAAGCCATTTTTAGGGAGGGAGCCAGAGTGGACCTGTGCAGTCTTGGGTCCCGGGAGGATCATCCAGAGAAGGAGTTGGAAATGAAATATTGGTGAGCAAGAAAAGTCTTTCAGAAGCTTCCACCTTTCCTTCCCTCACCCAGTAGGATGACCTGCACATTCTTATTTACAACGCTTTTATTTACATAGTCTTGATATGGATCATCAAGAAGGGCACATACTTAAACATTTGGCTGCCCACAACTGAATTACAACTTGAAAATTAATACTATTCAGGTGACTCATCAGATATATGCAAAAATGTCCTGGAGATAAAGTGATCTGTCTCCAACTATATATTTGTAAAGCAAATACTGTCTTTCTGACTTTGGAACTTAGTAAAAACAGTCTAAAACGTTTACAACAAAATATTTTGAGGTAAATAGGCACGCAAAGGAAAATATCAAGGTAAATAAAATGTAAAAACTTAACCAAAAGGAAATTCCTCAGCTCTTCTTGTTTGGATCACCTAAACTAGATCTGAGATCAGGAGAATCCCCAATTAATTTATACCTGTTTGTTGCAATGAAATAATTATAGGTGTATATGAAAGTGCTTGTACATACCTGCATGTGCACATACTGAACTATACTTTGCTCTTTGTTTTCCAAATCTTTCATTTAGTCCACTGTATTTTACTTATTTATTTATAGTCTATGCCTCTCTATATACCATAGATTGTAAGCTCCATATGGAAAGAGTTGTTTTGTTTCTCTTTTTTGTCCACTGCTGTATTAACAGCACCTAGAAGAGGGTCTGGCACATAGTAGGCACTCTATAAATAAGTTACTGGCTGAGTAAAGAAATTATTTATCTTCTGAAACATATTATATTCTCCAAGTGAAATTCATGCACTTAATAAGATTGTGGAGGCTTGAAAAACCTCCCATTTTCTAAAACTGAGGCCAGCATGTTCTGTTACCGGTGCTTGTACACCTTTAATTGAAGGAGGTTCTTTCCTTTCACTGGTCAAGAATGAACAGGTGAGGCATGGAGAATTTTCCACAGGAGCAAAGTTTTATTGAAGAGGCTTACAAGTGGAGAGGAAGAGGGCTTAGGCAATGCTTACCCCTGTCTCCCCAAACAAAGAACTTGCATGGGTTTTTAAAGGTTTTTGAGCAGGAAAGGATTTAAGTTTATTCATGAACATAGGTGGGGTTTTCCAGGAAATAGCCCATCTGGGCAGGGAATTGTTAATTACAGTGCTTGCACTGCAGCTTTGTAAGATGGCTTTAAGATGGCTCCTGTCCTGGTGGCTTCTGGGATTCATTGCAGGACTTATTATGGGGTGTCACACCTGCACAGTCCCTCCTGTGGCACCAGTTTGACTACTGTGGTGGGTACTTGCATCAGGCAGAAGTCGTCCGTCAGTCACCATGTAGATGTCCACGCATGCTCCAGGGACCAGATCTGGTTGGTCCTTCTGGAAAACATCTTACAAGAGAGTACATCATTTGTTCTTTCCTAATCACACATTCCAGGATGGAGGTTTTGCATTAGCCAAACACATATGATTGTAAGTAAGTTCAGGGCTCCTTGCCTAGGAGCTCAGTCCCTGTTTTTTCCCTATCTCAGTTCCAGGGCAGAGCTGGGGTACTGAAGGGAAAATTCTGAGAGGAAAGGAGGAGCTGGTAGTGATGCCAGCAAGATCACTAGTGAAAAATGTTAGAGGACCAACAACTCATTGCAGGTAAAAGTCACTCTTGCCGTAATACAGAGAAAAGGAAACTAGAACAAAACTAGAAACATCTATGAAAATTTATGTTTTGCTAGAAGATACTTTAAAAAAAAATGGAGAAAAAAAGATGGCAGCTTAAGTTTTGAGATACAGATTATTTGGTTTCCACTGAACATATTATGTGGCAAATTCTTTCAAAAGGAATAGTCTGCTGCCAATAAACATGCTACTACCATATAAACAATGCTGATTGTTGAAAGTGTAGTAAAAGTATGAGTTTCAATGAGTTTGATCTTTAGTCAGGGTGATTAGCATGACCTTGGGTTACTTACTTAATGACTTAACTGCTCTGCGTCTCTGTTTCCTCATCTATAAAAAGGAGATGATAACAATAGTTCTCACAGAAGCATTTGACCTCATAGGATTATTTGATGATTAGATGATAAAAGACATGTAAAGCCGTGACTGACACGTGTTATGGAAGCTCATAAACACTGTCTGTTATGTTGTTGTTATTTGTCTCCATAGAGACAGGCTCTGACTCATGGCACCCCTGTGACAATGGAACAAAAGGCTGTTGGGCCTTGCAACATCCCCATGATCTGTTGTGGATTGGACTGCTGTGATACATGCGGTTTTCATTGGCTGATTTTTGGAAGTAGACTTCCAGGCCTTTTTTTCTAGCCTGCCTTCGTCTGAAAGCTCTGCTGAAACCCGTTCGGCTTCATAGCAACATG
Source organism: Elephas maximus indicus (assembly GCF_024166365.1). Classification (NCBI taxonomy): domain Eukaryota; kingdom Metazoa; phylum Chordata; class Mammalia; order Proboscidea; family Elephantidae; genus Elephas; species Elephas maximus. The sequence goes on from NC_064829.1 coordinate 30,205,090, forward strand.
AAAGCCTGCACTGGTGGCTGTGCATGACGTGCATTGGCTGGAAAGGCAAGAATTCTACCACTGAGCTGCCACTACCCTGTCTGTTATAATCATCACCAAATCCTACCACAGTGAGGCTCAGAGTACTTGGGGATGTTATTTTTTCCATGATTATCTTTCTCTCCTAGACTGTGAACTAGGAAAACTAGTTGCTCTTTTCCAAAGTTTTCATTCTTTCTCTCAGTGTGGGCTTTTGACTTGTTGATCCTTCTATCTATCCATCTTCTCCTTCATTACAGTGTCAGTGACTTGCAGGCGGGGATGATTGTTTACTCTTCATTGTATCCCCCGCCTAGCAGAATGCCTGCCATATAGGAGGAGCTCAAAAAATATTTTTAAAAGGATAACTAATAATAATGTGAGCATTTTACTATTATCTTAACTAACTGTATTTTACCAGTTAACATGACTATCACTCATCCCTGTTTTGAATAGCACCCATAATGAATACCATATCAGTAAGTAATCTAAACTCATTCAAAATAAATGCAGTCAAACACAAAGTCCAAATGCCATGTAACATGGTAAGCTTAAGAAAACAGCATTTGAAAGGCTGAGACAAAACAACCATTTATGCTTAAAGTCAAAAAATTCAAAAAAAGTTTAAGACTTCTGTTTCTGGCCAAGATGGAATTACAGAAGAACTGTATGGAAGAACTGGATTTACCCTTTTACCTGAAACAATCAAAATATATGAATCAATGGTTTGAAAGCCACTAGACATCAGGCAACAAAGAATTGTGATCACTGACAGACAGAAAATAAATGAGGTGAGCTCTAAGACTGCCCCAGTTTACTGCTTTAAAGTTTCCAAGCCACAGAACATTAAGGGTACACCCAGGAAGACAGTGGCAGACTCTCTGAGTTGAGGAGATAAAGCTGAAGTGAGGAGAGACTAAGGTAGCTAGAGTTTGCAAGAAAGACTACTGGAGAAGAGAGAGCTACACAAGGAGGAAGACTCCAGAGATATGAAGATTTCCCTCAAGTATTCAGCCAGGTACTTACCAGTGTATACATGTGAGGAAATACCTCAGGCTGTGGAATGAATCATCTGAATGGAATAGAGGTAATAGTGTCCAGTGCTTGAAGAAGTCCAGGAATAGTGTCTGTTCCCACCAACCAGACAGAAAACCTCATTATGCCTGAGTTGTGGGAAATAATTAATAATTAGTCATAGACTGAGCACTGCTCAAGGCCCACCTAACATATGAAGACACAGAAATAGAAGGTATCCAAAATGAAACAAAGAGAGAAAGGAGAATATTAAAAAAGCAGAGTATCAGTGAGCTGTGGAAAAACTTTGAGTGGGCTAATATATGTGTAATTGGAGTTCCTGAAAGAGAAGATGAAGGCAAGAATACAGAAAAAATACTCAAAGAAATAATGGCTGAAATTTTTCCAAACTTGGTGAAAACCATAAACCTACAAATCCAATAAATTTAATACATGGTTTTAGTGTACAATATGAGATTAATACATAAACATCAATTGTATTTCCTTATACTAGTGTAGTGAAATGAGTTCCTTTGTGTGACCTTTTGCTTTAGTTCTTTGGAAAGACAGCTTGAAAGACTTTTTTTCCCTAAGCCCTGAGGAGTTACTTTTGCCCTAGTTTTCTACCCCAGAAGGTTTGTTACTTTTGTCCAGGTTGACTGACATTTCCTCGGTAAGCTGTAAACAACTTGGTTTGATAATTTTTGTCTGCAGCCTGCCTTGTGATAGATATGCATCTTACAGGGACTACTTAACAGACAGACCATGCAAATAAGATGAGTTGTAGCCCAGTTGTGTCTATTATGCAAAAGAAGTGTCTGTGGCCTATGGAGAGGGGATTGGTCAGTTCATGGCCCTGGTGGGAGTGCCATGCCTTGAAATTGGCAGTAAGTTTGTGTATTTAAGCAGCCAGCCCCACAGAGGTTTAGTCAGGAGAAAGAAGCAAGAAGAGAAGCAGAAGGAAGAAGCAGAGAGAGAGAGAGAGAGAGAGAGGAGGCAAGGAATGTCCTAAAAGAGCTGTAACACTGGTCAGGGGTTGTAACAGTGAAGACGGTAAGAGGCCTAGCAGCAATGCCAGCAGTAACAGGCCCAGAAGGGGTCCAGTGGCAGAGCCAGCAGTGACAGATGGCAGGGCCTAGTGGAGTCTGTCCTGAGGAAGTGAGAGGAGCCTGTCTTCAGGACGCCAAGAGGAGGCCTGCATGGTCAAGAGGAGCTGAGAGGGGTGACCTGCACTGAAGAAGGGAGACTTTGCCTACATGCTTCTTGATCCCGATTCCTAAGTTGTAGCCTGTTGATCTTGATCCCAAGTTGTACCCTGCTCCTTAATAAACCACTTAACTGTGAGTACGGTCTGTGAGTTCTGTGTGGCCATGGCAATGGACTATTGAACCCAGAAGAGAAGTAGAGAGTGCCATGGTGGGCAGGGGCAGAGTAACCAGTAAGCAAGGTACCCACAGATTTACAATAATCAAGGTATGCATGGACTTAGTTGTGTTTTCTTACTAATTTGTAGTGCACAGTTTCATGTGAAAAACAGGTGAAATTGTGCACTACAGATTAGTAAACACAAGCCTGTGTATACCTTGCTTATTGGGTAATCTGTCCCTGGTGGGAGGGATAGCTGGTGTCAGAACTGGTAAAAGATTGGAGAGTGGAGGTATGTTTGAACTCCACCTCATAGGGATCAGCCTTGGGCTGATCTTGACTGATTGCCCCTGAAGTTAGACAGGTTCTGATACTATTACTACTACTCCTTCCACTCACACCATTTTACAACTAGCAATGAAAAATTTGAAATTGAAATTACAAAATACCATTTACACAATAGATGCACACATCAAAAAAGAAGAAAGGGACAAAGTCAAAACGTTAACTACACAACTTGAACAGACATAAAGAGAACAGCGAAAGAAGCCCACAGCCACCAGAAGAAAGGAAATAATAAAGATCAGAGCAGAAATGAAGGAAACAGAGAATAGAAAAATAATGGAAAGAATCAAAGATCAACAAAATCGAGAAACCACTGGCCAAATTGACAAAAGAAAAACAGGAGAGGACATGAATAACCCAAATAAGAAAATAAATGGAGGACATTACAACAGACCCAACCAAAATAAAAAGGATTATAACAGAGTACTATGAAAAACTATAGTCCAATAAATTTGAAAACCTAGAGGAAATGGACAAATTTCTAGAAACACACTACCTACTCAAGCTAACACAAAATGATATTGAAAATCCAAACAGAACCATAACAAGAGAAGAGATTAAACAGGTAAAAAAAACAAAAAAAACTCCCAACAACAAAAAAGCCCTGGCCCAGATGGCTTCATTGGAGAATTCTACCAAACATTCAGAGAAGAGCTTATGCCAGTACTACTCAAACTATTTCAGAACATAGAAAAGGAAGGGATACTTCTGAAGTCATTCTCTGAAGCCAGCTTAACCCTGATACCAAAACCAGGAAAAGACACCACAAAAAAAAAGAAAATAACAGACCAAAAAAAATTTTTTTACAATAGAATCAAAAATATGAAATACTTAGGGAGAAGATAAATATGAAAGAAGGTGTGATTAAAGTCTTATAAACACTACGAAACATTGCTGACGGTAATTAAAAAAGAGCTAAATAAACGGGGAGATATAGTGTGTCCATGGGTCAGAGGATCGATAATTAGTATGATGTCCATTCTCCCCCAACTGATCTATAGATTGAACTTGCTGTCAATTAAGTACCAAAGGCTTTTTTTTTTTTCCTGGAAATTGGAAGCTGATTCTAAAATTCATGGAACCTGGAATAGTCAAAACAACTATGAAAAAAAAGAATGAAGTTGGAGGACTAACACTACCTGGTGTCAGTACTTATTATAAGGCTGCACTAATCAAGATGGAGATACTTGCATAAAGATAGACAAACAGAGCAATGAAATATAGTAAAGATTCAAAAAATAGATCTACATATATATATACAACTGATTTTTCAGAAAGGCATAAAGGTAATGCTGTGGAAAAAGGATATTCTCGTCAACAGACGGTGTCGGAACAATTGAATATTCCTATGAAAAAAAACCTTTGATTCAATTATTGTACTCTGTACAATTATTGTACTCTGTATAATAACCGAAAAAGGATCGCAGACCTAAATTTAAACCTTAAACTATACTTGCATAAGAAAAAACATTTTTGACTTTGTATTAGACAAAGATTTCACACTAAAATACAAAAAGTACAGTCCACAAAAGAACAAATTGATAAATTGGACTTCATCAAAATTAAAAGTTTCTATTCTTCCAAAGACACTGTTAAGAGAGTGAAAAGATAGGCCATAGACTGAGAGAAAATATTTGCAAGTCTTTTATCTGATAAAGGACTTGTACGTAGAATATATAAAGAACTCTCAAAACTGTATTATGAGAAACCAATCCAATTATAAATTGAGCAAAAGATATGAACAGACACTTCACCAAAGAAGATATACTGATGGCATATAAGTATATAAAAAGATGTTCCACATCTTTAGTCATTAAAGAAATGCAAATTAAAACCACAATGAGATACCACTATGTACCTATTAGAATGACTACAATTTAAAAGACTAACGAAGCCAAGTGTAGATGAGGATGGTGGAAGAGCTGGAACTCTCACACACTGCTGAGAGGAATGTAAAATGTAAGATAACTAACAGATTCTTAATAATAGTGGTAGCTCCAGCACCGGGCTCATTGGAAATGCTTATCTTCATGCTTGGTGGTTGTATGGGTCTGTCTTAGTTACCTAGAGCTACTGTAACATAAATGCCACAAATGGGTAGCTTTAAAGAACATAAATTCATTTTCTCACAGTTCTGGAGGCTCAAAGGCCAAGTCAGGGTCTTGACCTTTCTGGTTTCTTCCTTGTCCATGTTGTTGTTGGTGTGTGCTGTGCAGTCAATTCCAAATCAGAGCAACTACATATGACAGAGTAGAGCTGCCCTATAGGGTCTTCTTGGCTGTAATCTTTACAGGAGGAGATCTCCAGGTCTTTCTCCCATGGAGCAACTGGTGGGTTCAAGCCACCCACCTTTCTGTTAGCAGCCGAGTGCTTAACCACTGTGCCACCAGGGCTCCTCCTTCTTGTCCACAGCCCCAGGCAATCCTTGGTTCCTTGGTGCTCCTTGGCTTGTAGATGATCCTCACGTGGTACCGCTCTCCCCTCCTGTGTATCTGTGTCTATCCTGGTCTTTTTATAATTCAGAAGTGATTAAGTTTCGGGCCCACCCTACACTCATGTGACCTCATTAACATAACAAAAGAAAACCCTGTTTCCAAACAGGATCACAGCCACAGGCACAGGGGTTAGAATTTCAACTTATATTTTGTGGGGACACAATTCAATCCATAACAGGGCCTAAAAATGTGCTAACTAAAGAGCTGTAAAAATGTTATTTTCCGGTAAGTTTTATTTAGGTGACATCTATGAAGCACTGCACATGACAAGCGCATTTCATGTTTCCAAATATGCAGAAGAAAATGGAAGAACAATTTATCAAGGCCTACCCTGCATGATTCCTGAGAATAATGACAGCCCAATGACTTCGAATCTGACTTATGCCTGGGAGCCCTCTACCTCCAAATGCAGAGCAGGGTAGAATCAACATGGCTGGGGAAATGGCTGTGGTAGTAAAGCTGCACGTAAATTAGGCACTAGGAGGAAAGCAATGTAGCAACTGAACTAAAAACAGAGATTACACAGAGCTGCTATAACTCACATCAAATATTTAGTAGCTGCAGCTTTCATTTTTGCTGTCGAATTCAACGTCACAAAAGCAGCAATAATATTTGTTTAACATCTGTTATGTGTCAACAGTGTGGTAGTCATCTTTAAGGTTCTGAGGCATTGGAATAAATTATAGCAGGCAAGGAAATCTCCTTTCCAAACAGACGCTACCATTTGGATACAAAATATATCTGTATAGCATGAGATAAGTACATCGCAGATCTTCCAAGAGACCAAGAAATAGAGAAGGTTACCAGCTAAGGTGCTTCCTTGCCTATGACTTTTTATACCCGAGCTTTGTGGCCGTCAGGCCGTACATAAAATATCGACCAGTTGCTGTAGAGTTGGTTTTGACTCATGACCAACCCATGTATGTCAGAGGAGAATTGTGCTCCATTGGATTTTCAATGGCTATTTTTTGGAAGTAAATTGCAGGCCTTTCTTCCATGGTGCCTCTATGTGGACTCAAACCTCCAACCTTTTGGTTAGCAGCTGAGTGTGTTAACTGTACCACCTAGAGAGTCCACATAAAACTTTTAACAGACCACTATGTTGTTTCCCCATGTCTGACCCAGTAATTCATATGAACAACGTAGAGGACATAATGACTGTCTAGTTAACTTGACTGAATCAAGTCACACTGAATGGGGAAAAATATATTTGGAAGTTCTTTCCTACAACTGAAATAGTTGGGTCATCCATTCATTAAACAAACAGTAATTGAGTTCTTACCGCATCTTCGTTGTGTGCAAAGCTGAACAAAACAGTCACGTAGTCACTGCCCTCGTGAAGTCTGTGGGGAGAGGGTAGATCCAAAAATGAATATATAAGTACACACTGCAATACTTGAAAGATGTATGTATGCTAGGTGGCAGAGAAAGCTCAATAGCCTGCCTAGCTGTAATTTTCTTTTTTTCCAGAAACAAGAAAGGCCTTGCTCCACTGCCGCCTAATTGTAGCAGCACGCCTGTGATTTTGCGTTAGTAGTAATTATGTGCTCTTGACATTTTCACGGTTGGAGTGCAGCAACCTGCCTGACAAGCACGGCCTGCTTCTCCCTCCGCAGAACTATTGAGTCATTGGCAGACAGGCCAGACTGACACGCAGCACACAGAGCAGCCAATCACTTCAAGCCATAAGGCTGTGCCCCTGGAGATGCAGTACAGAAAAGGCCACCCACACTGCGTCAGTCCTTTTAATCGCACTCGCACACATAGGTTAACCACAATTACGTAAGCAGACTCTGAACACAGCTGTGGAAAGAGAAAGGAGAGTTTTGCTACGACAGAAACGGAATTGTGAATTTCTTTTCAGGGCCTTTCTTGTTCCTCCTGAACACTGTGCCTCCTCTGCAGCTGCCTGCATTGGGTCTTTGGGAGGGTCAATCCTGCCACTAACTCAGAAAGACTGAGTCCTAAGAATTCTCAGGTTTTGCTCCTAAAAAATTCCAAGTTGCTTTTGTGATAAATGGGTTAATGAGACAGACGGAGTGATATGTGAGAAGCACTGTGATCTCATATCATTTTACACTGTCATCATGCTTGTCAGTGTGCTGGTTAAGATCACCTTTGATGTTAAAATACTAACGCAAACTCAGGATGAAATAAAAGATCTTTCAACGTGAAACGGACAAGAAGTACAATTGAAAAAAATGCTCCCAGAATGGATTTTAGAAAACTCGAGGAGACTTTCCCAATGCCATTCTTAAAAATCTCTGCTAATATTTGAACCTACCACTCGTCTGTCAGTTTGTTGTACTGAGGTGGCTTGCACATTGCTAGGATGCTGGAAGCTATGCCACTAGTATTGCAAATACCAGCAGGGTCACCCATGGTAGACAGGTTTCAGTGGCGCTTTCAGACTAAAACAGACTAGGAAAAAGGGCTTGGCAATCTACTTCTAAAAAAATTGGCCAGTGAAAACCTTATGGATAGCAGTGGAACATTGCCTGATATAGTGATGGAAGGTGAGCCCCTTAGGTTGGAAGGTTCTCAAAATTCACCTGGGGAAGAGCTGCTTCCTCAGTGTAGAGTCAACCTTAATGCCATGGGTGGAGTAAATCTTTTGGGACCTACATTTGCTGATGTGGCACGACTCAAAATGAGAAGAAACAGCTGCAAACAGCCATTAATAATCAGAACATGGAATGTAAATTGCAAGTTGTCAAAAATGAAATGGAACACTTGAAGATTGACATCCTGGGTATTGGTAAGCTGAAAGGGGCTAGCATTGGCCATTTTGAATTGGACAATCATACAGTCTGCTACGTCGGAAATGACAAAATAAACAGGAACAGTGTCACATACATGGTCATAAAAGAACATTTCATGATCTATCCTGAGATACAACACTGTGTTGGGATAATATCCACACGTCTCAAGAAGACCAGTTAATATGACTATTATTCAAATTTACACACAAATCTCTAATGCCAAAGGTGAGGAAATTGAAGATTTTTACCAGCTTCTAAAGTCTGAAATTGATCAAACAAATAATTGATATGCATTGATAATTATTGGTGATTGGAATGTGAAAGTTGGATACAAAGAAGAAGGATCAGTAATTGGAAACTATGGCCTTGGTGACAGAAACAATGTCAGAGATTGCATGATAGAATTTTGCAGGGCCAACAACTTATTGATTGGAAATACCTTTTTTCAGCAACATAAGGAGTGACTATACATGCGGACTTTGCCAGATGGAATACACAGAAATCAAATCGGCTACATCTGTGGAAAAAGATGATGGAAAAGTTCAATATCATCAGTCAGAATAAGGCCAGGAGCCTACTGCAGAACAGACCATCAGTTGCTGATATACAAGTTCAAGATGAAGCTGAAGAAAACTGGAACGAGTCCACGAGCACCAAAGTACAACCTTGAGTATATTCCACTTGAATTTAGAGACAATCTCAAGAATAGATGTGACACATTTAACAATAATGACCAAAGACCAGGTGAGTTGTGGAATGACATCAAGGACATCATACATGAAGAAAGCAAAAGGCCATTAAAAGGACCAGAAAAAAAAAAAAAGACCAAAATGGATGTCAGAAGAGACTCTGAAACTTGCTCTTGAACATAGAGTAGCTAAAGCAAAAAGGAAGAAATGATGAAGAGAAGAGCTGAACAGAAGATTTCAAAGGGAGGTTGGAGGGTACAAAGTATAATATTATAATGGAATGTGCAAAGACCTGGAATTAGAAAACCAAAAGAGAAGAACACGCTCAGTATTTCTCAAGCTGAAACAACTGAAGAAAAAATTCAAGCCTCGAGTTGTAATACTGAAGGATTCTATGGGCAAAATATTGAATGACCCAAGAAGCAACAAAAGAAGATGGAAGGAATACACAGACACTGTACCAAAAAGAATTGGTCAGCATTCAACCATTTCAGGAGGTAACATGTGATCAAGAGCTGATGGCACTGAAGAAAGAAGTCCAGGCTGCACTGAAGGCATTGGCAAAAAATAGTGTTCCAGGATTGACGGAATACCAACTGAGATGTTTCAATGAACAGATTCAATGCTGGAAGTGCTCACCCATCTATGCCAAGAAATTTGGAAGACAGCTAAATGGCCAACTGACTGGAAATACACTTTGAGGACTAAGGTGTGCCTGACCTAAGCATTTTCAATCACCTCATATGCACACAAAAGCTGGGCAATGAATAAGGAAGACAGAGGAAGAATTGATGCCTTTAAATTATGGCGTTGGCAAAAAATATTGAATATATCATGAACTGACAGAAGAAAAAAAAAATCTGTCTTGGAAGAAGTATAGCCAGAATGCTCCTTAGAGCTGAAGATGGCAATACTGCATCTCACATACCTTGAACACGTTATCAGGAGGGACCAGTCCCTGGAAAAGGACATCATGCTTGGTAGAGGGTCAGTGAAAAAGAGAAAGACCTGCAATGAGATGGATTGACACAGTGGCTGCAACAATGGGCTCAAACATAGCAATGGTTGTGAGGATGGCACAGGCCCAGGAAGTGTTTTGTTCTGCTCTACATAGGGTTGCTGTGAGTCAGAACCGATGGGAAAACACCTAACAACAACAACAATATTTGAATAAATGCCAGATGTTAAAACATGTTCATTGTATCCCATGCAGGGTGGGGTGAAAGACATGCATTAACATCAAGTTAACCAAAAGTATCTACTATAATATAAATTCTACCCGGGTTATTTTTGTTAGCTGCCATCAAGTTGGCCCCTGACTCATGGCAATCCTATGCACAATGGAATGAAACGTTGCCTGATTCCGTGTCATCCCCATAATCGGTTGTGGCTTGGACTGTTGTGATTGATAGGGTTTTCACTGGCTGATTTTTAGGAATAGATCACCAGGCCTTTCTTCCTAGACTGTCTTAGTCTGAAAGCTCTGCTGAAACCTATTGAGCATCACGGCAACATGCAAGCCTCCACTGATAGACAGGCGGTGGCTGTGCAGAAGGTATATCGGCCGGGGATTGGCCAGGTCTTCTGCATGGAAGGAGAGAATTCTACCACTGAACCACCAACGCCCTCTACACACAGTAGATGCTCAATACCCATTGTATTTAAAATGACGCTAATTATTATGAGGTACATAGGCTCCTTTTTGACATGCAATAATTTAGTAGACCCCCAATATAACTCTTCTACTTTTACTGAGTTGAAGATATATTAAAAAATGACAAAAAAAAAAAAAAAAGGCACTGTGGATTTCAGTTAAAGTTTGTTCAAAGAGTAAAATGTAGCTCTCCAGCTCTGAGGGCTAGAATTTCATTTTCCAGTATCCTTGAGCTACTGTGAGTGAAATGGCAGATCAAAGTTCACTTTTCATAAATATTTAGGTAGTGTCACAATTAGCAATGCCATTCTGGATTTTTTTTTTTTATTCTGGATGATTATTTAAATGAACTATGTATTGTAAACCAAAAGCCCATAAAAAATAAGACAAGATACCAATTTAAGTATCTTGGGAATTATAAGGGGAATGAAATCCAGTTTGATATTAGAGATTTGGGTACTTCGTATGACATCACTAACACTCAAACAGAAAGCTTCGTATTAATCTGAAATGAACTGTTACAATTAACAAAGCTGTCACATCAGAGATTCGGCTGGAGAAATTCACTTTGAAAAGCATTTCAAACTATGAGGCACACGAATCTCTGAAAAAATATGACACTATGGTGATCAAGTAGCAAGAGGTAAATTAGGACTAAAAATAGGGGGAAAGTGCAAAGGTGTTCTATTATTTTAATTAGAAGTCTGAGATATTTTGCTTAAAGATACAAGAAGAAAAAAAGTAAATCTATTTTCCTCATTAGCTCTCACTTTTTTGTGCAATAGTTTTCAATTGCTTAAAATAAGATTATAGAGAAGAAAATTGTGAAGATGAAACTAATTATAGCAACTTAAGGAAATCAGTCTGTGTCTCTAAAATCTTTGTGTGAGAGCCCACCAGTGGGGTTGGCAGATATTTGACAAACACTTAGTGAGTCTGTTAGGAACTTTGAACAGAAAACCAGGAGAGCTTTTTACATTTGTACAAGAATCTGGGGGAAACAAAGGGAGATGAGACCCAGGGCCTTCATTAACCTAGTTCAATTCCATGTGCCCCCACCTAGCTCCACCCCCCACTGCTGAGGCTTATTCTCAGACACTGATTCCATGCTACTTAGAAATATCATCAGTTGGCCCAGTTCCAAAGCTTTTCAAAAGTCTCATCACTATGCAACCAACATTGGCACTCATAGCCCTGTGGTGCTTTGGACGACTGTTTTCTACTGAGTAAGATGCTCAGCAGATGAAAAAAACAGTGGTAGTAGAAGCTATGCCATGGCTTTATGATAGCAGTGTCAATCTTGGCAGCACCTGGTCATCACCTGGGGAGCTTTGCAACACGCTGGTGTTGATGGATCCAATCCCACCCCAAAGAATTTGATTCCATTTGTTTGGGAAGCAGCCTGAGCATCAGGAGTCATTCATTCATTTATCTGCTTTTCAATTTTAAGTAATTATAGAGCCACAGGAGATTGCAAAGACAGGGCACAGAGAGAGAGGTCCCTCATACGCCTCACCTAGTTTCCACCAATGGCTACATCTTACATAATACAATAGCATAATATTAAAGCCAGGAAATTTGCATTGGTGCAGGAGTGTGTACAGTTCTAGGTCATTTTATCATATGTAGACTTTCAGATTCATACAACCACCACTGCAATTAAGATACAGAACTATTCCATCAACACAAAGATCTCCTTCATGTTACACCTTTATAGTATCACCCAGCCCCTTCCTCCACCATCCCTAGCCCCTAACAACCAGTAATCTGCTCTCCATTTCTTTAATTGTCTTATTTTGAGAATGTCATATAAATGGAATCATACAGTATGTGACCTCTGAGATTTTTTTCCACTCAGCATAATGCACTTGAGATACACCCAAATTGTGTATATCAATAATTTGTTCCTTTTTTTTTTTTTTTTTTGCTGAGTAGTGTGTGTGTCCCAGTTTATTTAACCTTTCACCTATTGAAAGATATTTTAGTTGTTGCCTACGTCCAATAAAGCTGCTACATGACTTCTTGCACAGGTTTTTGTGTGGACATAAATTTTCACTTCTCTGGGATAAATGCAAGGAATGCAATTGCTGGGTCCTATGTGAAGTGTGCATGTTTCATTTTTTAAGAAACTGCCAAATTGTTTTCCAGAGTGGCTGTACCATTTTACATTCTCAGCAGTCATGGATGGGAGGTCCACTTTCTCCACATTCTTGCCAGCATTTAGTATTATCACTATTTTTTTATTTTTTAGCCATTCTGATAGATGTTTAGTGATTTTTATTGTGGTTTTAATTTGCATTTCCCTAATTGCTAGTGATGTTGAACTTCTTTTCATGGGCTTATTTGCCATCTGTATACCCTATGGGGCATTACTACCCTGTAACATAGGATCGCTATGAGTCTGATTCGACTCGATGGCACACAACAACAACAACAACATATCCTCTTCAGTGAAATATCTCTTCATGTCTTTTTCCTATTTTCTACATAGATTTGGGAAACCCCAGTATCTGAACACTGGACTTTTAAGAATTTCCCCCTGGAGTCCCTACTATGCAGCCAAGTTTGGAACACACTGCCTTATTATAACCTCTCCATGTATGTATTGACTCGATGGCAAGGGGTTTGGGTTTTTTGGGTTTTGGCCCATGTAGGTATACTCTAAACTTAAGCTGATACACCTGTGCTAATATTAAAATAAGGTCTTATGGGCCAGAATCCGAGAGAAAAGGAACTGGAGGTGTTTTCCATGAGCTCAGCTTTGTTTGCATGTACTCACCATAGACCCAGAAAAGTGTCAGAGACCTACAGAGGATAATTCTAGAAATGTGATCCAAATTCCTTCTGACTCAGAATCACTTTTGTTTGTGTATGTGTGTATGCACACATGTGCATGCGTATAAAATGGTAATTCTTAGGTCGCAAATGCTAGACCCAATGAAGAAGTATTTTTGAGGACTCAGCTTCAAAACCTGCAAACACAGGCAATGGGACCAAGACAGTAGAGTAGTCAGATGCTTCCAGTGATCCACCTTACAACAAAGACCCAAAAAAACCAAGTGAAACAATTATATAAATGAAAAGCTAGGAGCCCTGAACAACAAAGGCAAAGTTATAAAATGGACTGAGGTCAGGGAGAGGGAGAGATGGTTCAAAAGTGGAGAGGAGTTGCCGGACCTGAATAGCCGTGAACCCTCAGGCACCATTTCCTGGAGTGACCATGGCAGGGCTGGCTGTAGCATTCTGGATGCAGTTTCCTCAGGGAGAGACAGTGAGCTAGACAGCCTACTCACACCTCCGGACCCAGAGAAGAATGACACCCTCAGCAAAAGCTAAGTACTTGTGTTTATTTTACCACACCCCCAACCCCCAAGCCAGCTTCAATGGCTGTCGATTTCCCTGGGCCTGAGATAGGTCCTACTGTGTGCCCTGAGCCATTCTCCCAGCCTTGGAGAAGGAATAAATTAACAATTGGGGGAAAAGATAATCTGCCAGCTCCACTAAGCTGGGGAGCTCAGAACAGAAGTGGCTCCTGTCTAGGCACAAATGGCCCACGGAATTTGAATATCATCACCCCTACATGGACCTGTGTGGGCCTATTTCAGGACAATAGGTCCTTGTTGGCAAGCTGCAACTGTTTCAGCTGTGTGGTGGAGAGGTGGGTTTTTGATGTTTGACATCACTTTGCCTATCAAACAGGGTCCTCACCTACCCACATCAGGGGCCTAAGGACTGGTGGCTCCACCCATGTCACCTAGCCACCTGCAACAGAGATCCAAGGATAAGTGGTACCTCCCAGTCCTTACAACCAAAAGCACTGGGTGCCCATGGTCTGGCTGCAGAATCCACCCACCTGTGCACCCTAGGGAACAGGGACATGCTTTCCTCACAGACACTTGGGGGAGAGTTGTCAACCCCCTGCCTTGTTCAGAGCGTGACTCCCTGCTGCAACCAGATACCAGTACCTACACCAATCATCCCTGCCCCTCTAAGACTGTAGGACAAAGCCCATACCACACACTTGATGACCAACTGTCTGGACACCTGAGCTGAATCCAGACAAGAAAAGTGACTGGACTCCTAGGCTCATATACCTGGTAACAGCTCTAGCCATCTGGTGACAGGACTTCAGAGCTTCAAAGGGTGAAAATAATCAAGATAGCTAACTCAAGTAGCCTTTTTGGGCATATCAAAACAAAACAAAGGAAGAAACTAGGATACAGCAAGAAAGCACAAAATAAATTAATGCAATAACTTATGGCTCAGAGACAACAGTCAATACCAAATCACATAAAGAAGCAGACCATGATCGCTTTAAAAAGCTCTCAAAACAAAGAATCAAGGAATCTTCTGGATGAAGGTATATTCCTGGAATAACCAGATGTCAAAAACAGAAGATTAATATGCAGAACTCCTCAAGGAATCAGGAATGAGGTCAGACAAAATGCAGAACAAGCCAAGGAATACACAGATAAAGCAGCTGAAGAAATTAAAAAGGTTATTCAAAAACATAATGAAAAATTTAATAGACTGCAAGAATTCATAGAGAGACAGCAATCTGAAATTCAGAAGATTAACAGTAAAACTACAAAATTAGACAACTCAATAGAAAGTCAAAGGAGCAGAATTGAGAAAATGGAAGGCAGAATTAATGAGATGGAAGATAAAACACTTGGCACCAATATCAAAACCAAAAGAAAAAACCAAACCCAGTGCCGTTGAGTCAATTCCGACTCATAGTGACCCTAGAGACCCTAAAGGACAGGGTAGAACTGCCCCATAGAGTTTCCAAGGAGTGCCTGGTGGATTCGAACTGCCAACCCTTTGGTTAGCAGCTGTAGCACTTAACAACTATGCCACCAGGGTTTTCTGGCACCAATATATTTGAAGAAAAATCATATAAAAGAATTAAAAAAATGAAGAAACTCTAAGAGTCATGTGGGTCCCTATCAGGAGAAATAACCTACAAGTGATTGGAGTACCAGAACAGGGAGGGATAACAGAAAGAAGATTTGTTGGCAGAAGACTTCTCTGATATCATGAAAGATGAGAAGATACCTATCCAAGAAGCTTGTCAGACTCCACATAAGGTAGATCCCAAAAGAAAGCCACCAAGACATATTATAATCAAACTTGCCAAAACCAAAGATAAAGAGAGAATTTTAAGAGTGGCTAGGGATAAACGACAAGTCACCTACACAGGAGAGCCAATAAGAATAAGCTCGGACTATTCGGCAGAAACCATGTAGGCAAAAAGGCAATGGGATGACTTACATAAAGCATTGATGGAAAAACATTGCTGGCCAAGAATCACATATCCATAAAAACTGTCTCTCAAATATGAAGGCAAAATTAGGACATTTCCAGATAAACAGAAGTTTAGGGAATTTGTAAAAACCAAACCAAAACTACCAGAAATACTAAAGGGAGTTCTCTGGTTAGAAAGTCAACAATATCAGATATCAACCAAAGACTACAACACAGGACAGAGCAACCAGACGTCAATCCAGATAAGGAAGTCACAAAAATAAATCAAGATAAAAAAACACTCAAAACAGGGCAACAGCAATGTCATTATGTAAAAGATGACAACATTACAATAAAGAGGGACTAAAAAAGGTAGTCATAGATCTTTCATATGGAGAGGAAGTCAAGGCGATATAAAGAGATAAAAGTTAGGTTTAAACTTAGAAAAATAGGGATAAATATTAAGGTAACCACAAAGGAGACTAACGATCCTACTCATCAAAATAAAATACGAGAAAAACATAAAGACTCAGCAAAAACAAAATCAACAACAACCAATAAGAGGAAAAGACAATATATAAAGATAAACTATGCAGCACAAAAAATTAAGTGGGAAAAAGAAACTGTCAACAGCACACAAAAAAACACATCAAAATGACAGCACTAAACAAATACCTATCCGTAATTACACTGAGTGTAAATGGACTAAACGCACCGATAAAGAGACAGAGACTGGCCGAATGGATAAAAAAAAAAAAAAAAAGATCCACGTATATGCTGCCTACAAGAGACACACCTTAGACTTAAAGACACAAACTAAAACTCAAAGGATGGAAAAAATATATCAAAATATAACAAATCAAAAAAGAGGAGGAGTGGCAATATTAGTTTCTCACAAAATAGACTTTAAAGTTAAATCTACCACAAAGAATAAGGAAGGACACTATATAATGATTAAAGGGACAATATACCAGAAGGATATAACCATATTAAATACTTATGCACCCAATGACAGGACTGCAAGATACATAAAACAAAGCCTAAGAGCATTGAAAAGTGACATAGGCAGCTCTACAATTACAGTAGGAGACTTCAACACACTGCTTTTGGTGAAGGACAGAACGTCCAGAAAGAAGCTCAATAAAGATACGGAAGATCTAAGTGCCACAATCAACCAACTTGACCTCATAGGCACATACAGAACACTGCAACCAACAGCAGTCAAGTATACTTTCTTTTCCAGCACACACGGAACACTCTCTAGAATAGACCTCATATTGGGTCATAAAGCAAGCCTTAACAGAATCCAAAACATTGAGATATTACAAAGCATCTTCTATGACTGTAAGGCCATAAAAGTAGAAATCAATAAGAGAAAAAGCAGGGAAAAGAAATCAAACACTTGGAAACTGAACAATACCCTGCTCAAAAACGCCTGGGTTATAGAAGACATGAAGGATGGCACAAAGAAATTCATAGACTCCAGTGAGAATGAAAACATTTCCAATCAAAACCTTTGGGACACTGCTAAAACAGTGCTCAGAGGTAAGTTTATGTAAATAAAGTCACACACACAAAAAGAGGAAAGGGGCAAAATCAAAGGGTTAGCCCTACAACTTGAACAAATACAAAGAGAACAAAAGAAACAGGCACTAGAAGAAAGCAAATAATAAAAATTGGAACAAAATTAAATGAAACAGAGAACAGAAACACAATTGAAAGAGTTAACAAGACCAAAAGCTGATTCTTTGAAAAAATTATCAAAATTGATAAACCATTGGCCAAATTCACAAAAGAAAAACAGAAGAGGAAGCAAATAACCCAAATAAGAAATAAGATGGGTGATATCACAATAGACCCAACTGAAATTAAAAGAATCATACCAGATTACTATGAAAAAATGGTAGGGTAGTCCAACAAATCTGAAAACCTAGAAGAAATGCATGAATTCCTAGAAACACACTATCTACCTAAACTAACACAAACAGAGGTAGAACAACTAAATAAACCTATAACAAAAGAAGAGATTGAACAAGTAATTTAAAAACTCCCAACAAAAAAAAGCCCTGGCCCAGATGGCTTCACTGGAGAGTTCTACCCAAACTTTCAGAGAAGAGTTAACACTACTACTACTAAAGGTATTTCAGAGCATAGAAAAAGATGGAATACTCCCAAACTCATTCTATGAAGCCAGCATAATCCTGATACCAAAACCAAGTAAAGACACCACAAAAAAAGATTACAGACTTACATCCCTCATGAATTTAGATACAAAAATCCTCAGCAAAATTCTAGCCAGTAGAATTCAACAACATATCAAAAAAAATAATTCACCATGACCAAGTGGGATTCATACCAGGTATGTAGGGATGGTTCAACATTAGAAAAACAATCAATGTAATCCATCATATAAAGAAAACAGAAGAAAAGAACCACATGATCTTATCAATCAATGCAGAAAAGCCATTTGACAAAGTTCAACACCAATTTATGATAAACACTCTCAGCAAAATAGGAATAGAAGGAAAATTCCTCAACATAGTTTATACAAAGCCAATAGCCAACATCATTCTAAATGGAGAGTCTGAAAGTATTCCTCTTGATAATGGGAACCAGGCAAGGATGTCCTTTATCACCACTCTTCTTCTTCTTTTTTTTATTCAACATTGTGCTGGAGGTCCTAGCCAAAGCAATTAGGCTAGATAAAGAAATAAATGGAATGCAGATTGGTAAGGAAGAAGTAAAAGTATCTCTATTTGCAGGTGACATGATCTTATACACAGAAGACCCTAAAGAATCCTCAAGAAAACTACTGAAACTAAAAGAAGAGTTCAGCAGAGTATCAGGATACAAAATAAACATACAAAAATCAGTTAGATTCCTCTACAGGAATCCAAAAAGAACATCGAAGAGGAAATCACCAAATCAATACCATTTACAATAGCTCCCAAGAAGATAAAATACTTAGGAATAAATCTTACCAGAGATGTAAAAGACTTATACAAAGAAAACTACAAGACACATCTGCAAGAAACCAAAAGAGACCTACACAAGTGGAAAAAG
Organism: Elephas maximus indicus; assembly: GCF_024166365.1. Lineage (NCBI taxonomy): Eukaryota > Metazoa > Chordata > Mammalia > Proboscidea > Elephantidae > Elephas > Elephas maximus. Next base: position 30,223,742 of record NC_064829.1, read on the forward strand.
CTCATGGATAGGAAGACTCAACATTGTAAAAATATCTATTCTATCAAAAGTGATCTACAGATACAATGCAATTCCAATCCAAATAACAACCACGTTTTTTAAGACGATGGAGAAACAAATCATCAACTTCATATGGAAGGGAACGACGTCTCGGATAAGTAAGGCATTACTGAAAAAGAAGAACAAAGTGGGAGGCCTCACACTACCTGATTTTAGAACCTATTATACCGCCACAGCAGTCAAAACAACCTGGTACTGGTACAACAATGGATGCATAGACCAGTGGCACAGAATTGAGGATCCAGACATAAATCCATCCACATATGAGCAGTTGATATTTGACAAAGGTCCAAAGTCAGTTAAATGGAGAACAGACAGTCTCTTGAACAAATGGTGCTGGCATAATTGGACATCCATCTGCAAAAAAAATGAAACAAGGCTCATACCTCACACCATGCACAAAAACCTGCTCAAAATGGATCAAAGACCTAAATCTAAAATGATAAAGATCATGGAAGAAAAAATAGCGACCATGCTAGGAGCCCTAAAACACAGCGTAAACAGTACACAAAACATTGCTAACAATGCACAAACACCAGAAGAGAAACTACATAACTGAGAGCTCCTAAAAGTCAAACACTTATGCTCATCCAAACACTTCACTAAAAGAGTGAAAAGGCTACCTACAGACTGGGAAAAAGTTTTTAGCTCTGACATTTCCAATCAGTATCTGATCTCTAAAATCCACATGGTACTGCAAAAACTCAACAATGGAAAGTCAAATCACGCAATTAAAAATGGTCAAAGTATATGAACAGGCACTTCACTGAAGAAGGCGTTCAGGGAGCTAACAGATCATTAGCCATTAGGGAAAAGCAAATCAAAACTAGAATGAGATTCCACCTCACTCCAACAAGGCTGGCATTGATCTAAAAAACACAAAATAATCAATGTTGGAGAGGTTGTAGACAGACTGGAACACTCATACACTGCTGGTAGGGATGTAAAATGGAACAACCACTCTGGAAATCGACTTGGCCCTTCCTTAAAAAGCTAGAAATAGAACTACCATACGATCCAGCAATCCTACTTCTTGGAATATATCCTGGAGAAATAAGAGCTTTTACACAGATATATGCATACCCATGTTCATGGCAGCACTGTTTACAATAGTAAAAAGACAGAAGCAAACAAGGTTCCTATTGACGGATGAATGGATAAATAAATTATGCTATATTCACAGAATGGAATACTATGCATTGATAAAGAACAATGATGAATCTATGAAACATTTCATAAATGGAGAAATCTGGGAGGCATTACACTGAGTGAAATTAGTCAGTTGCAAAAAGACAAATATTGTATGAGACTACTCTTATAAGAACTCAAGAAATAGTTTAAACAGAAAAGAAAATATTCCTTGATGGTTATGAGAGTGGGGAGGGAGGAAGGGGGAGGTATTCACTAATTAGACAGTAGACAAGAACTATTTTAGGTGAAGGGAAAGTCAGCACACAATACAGGAGAGATCAGCACAACTGGAATAAACCAAAAGCAAAGAAGTTTCCCAAATACAACTAAACACTTCGAAGGCCAGCGTAGCAGGGGCGGGGGTTTGAGGACCATGGTTTCGGGGGTCATCTAGGGCAATTGGCATAATAAAGTCTATTAAGAAAACATTCTGCATCCCATTTTGTTGAGTGGTGTCTGGGGTCCTAAACACTAGCAAGCAGCCATCTAAGATGCATCAATGCGATTTAACCCACCTGGAACAAAGGAGAATGAAGAACACCAAAGACACAAGGTAATTATGAGCCCAAGAGACAGAGAGAGCCACATAAATCAGAGACTACATCAGCTTGAGACCAGAAGAACTAGATGGTGCCTGGTTACAACTGATGACAGCCCTGACAGGGAACACAACAGAGAACCCCTGAGGGAGCAGGACAACAGTGGGATGCAGACCTCAAATTCTCGTAAAAAGACCAGACTTAATGGTCTGACTGAGACTAGAAGGACCCCGGAGTTCATGGTCCCCAGATCTTCTGTTAGCCCAAGACAGGAGCCATTCCCAAAGCCAACTCTTCAGACAGGGATTGGACTGGACTATAAGATAGAAAATGATACTGGTGAAGAGTGAGCTTCTTGGCTCATGTAGACACGTGAGACTATGTGGGTAGCTTCTGTCTGAAGGCGAGATGAGAAGGCGGAAGGGGACAGAAGTTGGCTCAATGGACAAGGAAATAGAAGGTGGAGAGAAGGAGCCTGCTGTCTCATCAGGGAGAGAGAACTAGGAGTATATATCAAGATGTATATGAATTTTTGTATGAGATACTGCCTTGATTTGTAAACTTTCACTTAAAGCACACAAAAAAAAATCTGCAAACATAGACTGGGTGATTCCTATACGCTTGAAAATTTGAGACCCATCTTATTTGAGGAAGGCTGGGGACTGAACCCTTCACTGCTGCAAAGAATCTTCAGGGCACAGGTGGATGTCCTTCTATTAGGAGGTTGATTTAAAGAGAAATTTCTTTTCACCAGGAGCCCTGGTGAAGTGGTGGTTAAGAGCTCGGCTGCTAACCAAGATAGGTCAGCAGTTTGAATCCACCAGCCACTCCTTGGAAACCTTATGGGGTGGTTCTACACTGTCCTATATGGTTGCTATGAGTCAGAATCGACTTGACAGCAATGGGTTGTATTTTTTGTTTGTTTGCTTTCCTTGAGCCAGTGTGAGGCACAGAAACTTGTGCTCCACTTCAGAGACATGGGGAACCAAGAGAGCTAGGACAGCTTTTGTAGCAGGCTAAGCTGGTCTTTCAGAAGTATTCTTCCATAGAATCATGCCTCCGTGTTAAGAAGTAATCATCTGGAGTAATCAATAGTAGTAGTAATAATAACTAATATTATATGTACTGAGGAATCCTGGTGGCAAAGTGATTAAGGTGCTTGGCTGCTAACCAAAAGGTCAGAGGGTCGAACCCACCAGCTACTCCAAGGGAGAAAGATGTGGCAGTCTGCTTCTTAAAGATTACAGCCTTGGAAACCCTATGGGGCAGTTCCACTCTGTCACACGGGGTCACTATGAGTTGGAATTTGCTCAATGGCACACAACAACCTAGGCCCTAGGTTCTTTCCACGAACAAGCTCCCTTGATTCTTATGACAACCTAGTGATAGATTATTAAATTCTCCACTTTATAGATGAGGAAACTGAGGTTCAGAGAGGCCTGGTCATTTGTTCGATGTTATAGAGCTAGTTGATGACAGAACTGTATTTCTTTCTGAAATCTCCCTAATTTTTTTTTCATTTACGTCCCAAACTCAAGTTTTTATTATTATTTTAAAAGACGAACTGAGCCTCGGTTTAAAAATAAAAAGAAGCTATAAGAATTTACAAATATGTTTACATAGCTCTCCATTACCTACCTGGTTGCCTTTGGTGCCACTGGAACAAACGCTCCACTGAACTTGAATTTCTGATTACTTCTCTGGTGTAGTGTTGCAATCTAAACTGTAAACACCAAGCTGGCTCCAAACAGAGAATGAAGCTCTCAAGAGCACTGAGGTGGTAAACTACTGTACAGTGTTAAAAATTATTTTTATCCTGCTATTCAGGAACCTGTAATTATGGGGAGAATAAGCCACACCCTTTAAATACACATTTGTGGCCCTGGCCTCCGCACATACAGCCACCTTTATAAGTCTCATTTAGGTGAAAGCCCTTTTGTTCCCCAGCTTATGCCCTGAATCATCTTGGATGATTGCCTCAGCTCTCTGAGTAGCTTTGACATAATTGATGTTTTCAGAATATGCCTAGCATCATTGTTCATAATTCCTGGTCGCCTGCCATTTTGTCTACCTGAGTCTCAGGTGTGATGAAATGGTTTCCCCCTTTTCTTTTCCAGATGCTAAATGGAAGGCTTCCTCCAAGGCTCCTAGCCTGCAAGATCAAAGGAAGGGGTGAGGGGTTTCTTAGTCTAAGATAGGTTTCCATAGAAAACAACCCCAGGAACATACTCTAGAAGACAGACCCTGAAGCAAAGCTTAGGTGTAAGGCTCTATCTATCCCAGAGTAGCAAGGTGAGGGGAAAAGGGAGGTGAGGCAAAGAGAGTGGGAGCAAGTGCAGGGTTATTGTCACCAAACTGACCGCAGCATCACAGAAACCACATCTGTTGCTCAGCCAAGCAGAACTCAGCTTAGGCCATATGGAACCACTACTTCTAGAGATGGTCTGTCATGGGAGGAACACGGGGGATTTATCTGCTGGCTCCTTACGTCTCCTAACTCCCATTGATCAAAGCTGGTCCCAAGGGGTCCCTCAATTCTGGGTTGTCATCTGGCCCCTTCAGGCAGCTGTGGGGAAGCCATCTTCTATGCCCCTCAGCAAGGCCTTTCATCTGAGTCACTAGTGGTGGGCGGAGCCAGAGCCTCTGCAGCCTCCTCAGGTAGGGTCTGGGCTGCAAAGCTGCTGCAGCTCCCCAGCTGGTAGGCACAGTAGCAGCTGTGCCTGATGGTATCAGAGATTAGATGACAGTGATGGAAGCAGGGGTTCCCCACTGAGCAAGCAGCCAGGGCCCTGGAGGCAAATGGGGCCAAGCAACTCTGGGGAGGCCCAGAACTCAGTCCAATACAATGTATAATTGTACTGCTCCAATACTATTCCAGTGTGATAGCTGAGTAACCATTGGTGTTTTTGGTTGCAAGCCATAGGAGCACACTCTAGCTTTCTTAAGCCAAAAAGGGATGTTTTGAAGTGCATTTAAGAGCTTTCAGACACGGAAGAATGGGCCTTATAAAACAAAAAACAGGAGTTGCAGGAGTAGGCAGCAGAAACAACTAATAAAACACTATGTCCCAGGGCAGAACCTTCTCTCCGCCATGGCCTGGCATCACTGTCGCCCCATGAAACTATGCACCATGGGATGTCCCTCCAAAATAGTAGAGGGGGATTGATGCTGGAGAGCCAAGAAAAATATAAATCTTCACACTTGTTGAGCTCTTTGCAGATTGCTAAAGCACACTGAAGTTACCTGGCAGGGCTGACTTCTTGGGAATGCAACCTGTACAGTCACACAGGGTTCTGCCCTTAGAAGGACCTCGCACTTGATTTAACGCGCTGATGTTGCTCTCTTGAAAGTCTTAATTTTTTAGTACAGGGTCCTGCATTTTTATTTTGCACTGAGCCCCTCAAATTATGTACCCAGTCCTGTCCCCTGTTATCACAATAATCCTGTCACATAAAAACAGGGATTTTATTATTATTTGCACTTATTGATAATGAAATCCAAGCTGAGAGAGATTGAGCAACGTGATCAAGGTCATCAACACTACGCAGAGTTGGGCCAAGAACTGAGGTCTTTGATTCAATGACTTTTGGGTTTCATTCAATTTTGAGATTCTGTAATTCTAGAACCCAACTAAAAAATGAGAAAATATACACAGCTGCCTTGTCTTCACTTGGTTATCTTGGCCTAAATTTAATACATGAAAACAGACTCAGTGTTTTCTGGATGACCCTTGATGCCCCCAGCCTCCTAGTTAAAAGGCTCCTCTACCAGCCTCAAATGGTGGTGTTGTCTTTTGTTGGTCCTCTCTGGTCCAGTTTTATCTGTTTTTCTATTGGACACCAAATCTCTGGAGAAAGCCAGCTTGGGTTCAGACAGAACCTTGTTCACATCAGGTAGCAATACCACTAGAAATCCTGGGTAACCTCTTCCTTGGTTCTAGATACTCAGTCTCTTGTTTGTCCTGGGATAAACCAACCTTTCTAATCTGTCTCCATCACCTATTTGTCAGTTTGTTGTACTGTGGTGGCTTGCATGTTGCAATGATGCTGGAAGCTATGCCACTGGTATTTCAAATACCAGCAGGGTCACCCATGGTGGAAAAGCTTCAGTGGAGCTTCCAGCCTAAGACAGAGTAGAAGAAAAGGCTTGTAATCTACTGAGGAAGACAAAGAAGAATTAACGCTTTTGAATTGTAGTGCTGGTGAAGAATATTGAATATACTATGGACTGCCAAAAGAACGAACAAACCTGTCTTGGAAGAAGTACAACCAGAATGCTCCTTAGAAGCAACGATGGCGAAACTACGCCTCACATACTTTGGATATGTTATCAAGAGGAATCAGTACCTGGAGAAGGACATCATGCTTGGTAAAGTAGAGGGTGAGTGAAAAAGAGGAAGATCTTCAACGAGATGATGTATTGACACAGTGGCTGCAACAATGGGCTCAAGCATGACAATGATTGTGAGGATGGCACAGGACCGGGCAGTGTTTTGTTGTGCTGTACATAGTAGGGTCGCTATGAGTCGGAACCAACTTGATGGCACCTAACAATAGCAGCAACAACAATCTACTTTCAAAAATTGGGATCACAACATAATATTGTCCAATGGAATGCTGGAAGATGAGCCTCCTGGGTTGGAAGGAACTCAAAATATGATACAATAGCCACAACAGCCACAACGATGGCCTCAAACACACCGACAATCACTAAAGTGGCACAGGACTGGGCAACGTTTTGGTGTACATTAGGTTGCCATGAGTTGGAGCTAACTCGACAGCAACTAAGAAGAACAAACTGACTATTATGGAGTCTCACTGTCTCTCTTTTCTATTCTCTCTCTTCTCTTTCCTGTCCTGATGCTGTCCATCAGGTCAGCTACCCCTGTCACTCTACCCTCTATCTTTTCACCCACTTCCTGTTCTTCCATAGTTTTCTAATAGCCTCTCAGTTCTTTTGTCTTCCTCTAGGAATGGGAAGACATCAAGACCAATGTTAAGAAGAAAAATAAATAAACAAAAGTATGGGACATAGATTTAAAGACTACAATTTGACAAGCTTTCTAGTGTTGGTTTCTAGCTCACAGAGTCACTAGAGATTGAGTTGATAAGCAGCAATTTATAATTTTAAACGGTAGTGTTGTGTGTTAGAGAAAACACACATTTAGCACACCAAAAACCAAAACCAAACCTATTGCCGTCAAGTTGATTCCAACTCATAGAGACCCTAAAGGACAGAGTAGAACTGCCCCATAGGGTTTCTAGGAAGTAGCTGGTGGATTCAAACTGCCAATCTTTTGGTTAACAGCCCTAACTCTTGACCACTACGCCACACAGGGGCCTTGAATTGCTTTTATCCTAGAGCAATGGTTCCGCTTAGGACACAGTACCACTCTAAGGACTTTTTTTTTAGCGTATGGGGATTTCTCAGTTGTTTATAGTGCTCAGAGGGTGCTTTTGGCATGGGGAATGGCAGGAATGCTGGATTCTTGCAATGTACAGAAGAGCCCTAAAGGCTGAAGAATTGTCCCATTGCCTACTCTCTCACTGCGGAAAAGAAAAAGGCCAGCCTGTAAGAGAAGAAAAGTCCTGGGGTCACTGGGTGAGCTCGTGTGTCCAGCACTATGGAAACATCCTCAAGCAGCATCTTTGCCATTTAAGCCTTTTTGAGTTGGGTTTGGTCACTTGGAATAGAAACAGAACTGACTACCATATTTGCACAGTAAGGGGATAAGAAGTGCTCTGAATTTCTATAGTTGCCTCCCGTTAAGTCTCTCATCTTCTTCACATTAAATTAGCCATTATCAGATGAGCCTTCCATCTACCCACAAACCTCACCATGTTACTCCCATGTCCAAATTCTTTATTGGCTCTTCTCTGACTATACCAAACCAACCCACTGCCATCGAGTTGATTCTGACTCATAATAGGACAGAATAAAACTACCCCATAGGGTTTACAAGGAGAAACTGGGTGGATTTGAACTGCTGGCCTTTTGGTAAGCAGCCTAATGCTTAACCACTGTACCACCAGGGCTCACCCCTCACCACTTCCTGGCTTATACTGTACAGGAGAACAGCCACACTGAGGATTTCTGCTGTTTCCTCTCTTCACGCCATTGTTCATGCTGGTCGCTCTGGAATACATTTCTCACCTCTTTCCTGTAGACTCAGCTCAATTATCAAATCCTCCACAGGAAGCCTCCAGTGTGTTAATGCCCCTCCTCTGTGCTCCCATAGCACACAACATTTATATTATGAGCAGTGTATACTAAATTACCTGCAGGTATGTCTGTCTCAGCTACTAGACTTGGACAAAAAAAAAGCTGCCGCCGTGACGATTCTGACTCATAGTGACCCTATAGAACAGAGTAGAACTGCCCCATAGGGATTCCAAGGAGCACCTGGTAGATTCAAACTGCCAATTTTTTGGTTAGCAGCCATAGGTTTTAGCCAGATTCAGGAGCTGTATCTTATTCAGGTTTGCCTTCCATAGCCCCTAGCATAAGGTGAGTGGAACATAGAAAAGCCAAACCAGACCAATTTCCTTTAAGTTGAAAGCAGATTCCAACTCATGGTGACCCCATGTGTGTCAGAGTGTAACTGTGCTCTATAGGGTTTTCAATGGCTGTGACCTTTCAGAAGCAGATAGCTAGACCTTTCTTCTGGGCACCTCAGGGTGAATTTGAACCACCAACATTTCGGTTAGTAGTTGAGTGCTTAACCGTTTGCACCACCCAGATGTTCTGGAAACGTAGTAGGTCCTTGAAAAAAATATTGTTGAACTGAATTGGGCCTTGTTATAAATAAAATGGAAACCCTGGTGGCATAGTGGTTAAGCGCTACAGCTGCTAACCAAAAGGTCTGCAGTTTGAATCTGCCAGGCGCTCCTTGGAAAATCTACAGGGCAGCTCTGCTCTGACCTATAGGGTCACTATGAGTGGGAATCGACTCGACAGCAGTGTTTTTTTTTTTTTTTTTTTTAAATAAATAAAATAGGATAGTTTTTCTGATTCATCCAATAATTAAGTCATCTTCTACTACAGTCAGGATAACCCGAAATTTATATAATGCATCATTCTTTGAGTGAACCTCTAGTATACTTATGACCATTCTAGTATACTTATGACCATTTGTGTGGCACTTAGAGGAAAAAGAGCTCTTTAAAGGAAAATAATTTTTTAAATGGCTTGAATCACTTCACTGAAAAAAGAAAAACAGTAGAAATGCTGTCTTAAGTCTAGAGGACTAAAGCACTTTTTTTTTTTTTTTTTTAATTTACACATGGCCATTTTAGCTCCCCATGCCAAGTATGGCAGGAAATAAAACAATACTGCCTTTAGGCAAGGATGAAGTGCCACATGCCAGCCCATGAGGGTTGTTTCCTTCTCAGAATGGTGAAGGAAATAAGATTGCCTCTAGGCCCAGCAAGCTGTTGTCCTTTGGACTGGCCTTGAGAACGAAGAGACTTGTCCCTGTGGTACCTGGGCACCAGTTTCCTATCTGTGGACATAAACTGCATTCTCATTTTCTCTTTATCATCTCACAGTATATCTTTGTTTTTACTGTTCTTTTCCCAGAGGAGATAGCAGTTGAAGATAGTGAGGAGAAGTGAAGAAATGTGTATTTTTAGCAATGACACAGCTGAATTTTCTGAGTCTTCCTTTACAACCACATTTAAAAATAAATGCCAAGAGTTAGGATTTAAGTGACTTCTTAGTGTCCACATCCTCCTTTCCTCCTTAATGTGGACCTATCTTCTGACCTGGTTATAGGTAGTGGTGGTTCTTTAAATTCCAGTATACAGATCATTAACACATGGAATGAATAGATTTCTTAAGATAGTACATGAAATACTTCTGTTTTAAAAGTCTAAATATGCACATTTATCCTACCTCTAACAATACAATTAGGGCAGAGAAGCAAACATGGCACCCTAGACAGATGCATCATGCTGTCCCTCTCTGCAGCAAAGACCGGAAAAACTAAGTAAAACCAATACAAATGTCAATCCTGGAACCCTAAGCACCAAATGAAGGGATAAAGAAATAGACCAAATACAGAATGGAAGAAGAAACTGAAGAAAAACAGAGAACAAAGAGAAATACAGAGTGGAGGTCCCCTGCCAACTAACACAACATAGCATCGCCATCTTGGAGCACAGCCAGCAATAACCCCAAGACAGGGAGTGCAAGAAGGCAACTCCACAGGGCTCCCAGCAGGACAGAGAGCACCCAGTAAGCAGAGAAACACACTTTTCCTCCCCTCACGCTTCTGCCCCATATACCATCCCAACCCACCATTTTCCAAGATGCCATGCTGCACTGTCTGGCTAGAGAGCTACCGGCCCCTGCTGGCATGGGTCTGCCCCGCCCCCTAATGGTCTGCTTCTGCCAGGCTGTTTATTATTTTTCCCTTTCTTCCTTTTCTTTCTCTCTCCCACCTAGCCCTGTATTCCACCCTCATCCCTTCTTGCTGGGCCACCCCATGCTGCCTTAGCTAGAGAGCAATCAGCTCACTGCCAGCCTGGATTTGCCTATCCCCGACCTGTTGGCTCCCGTCATACAATTTTTTTTCTTTTTTCCTTTTTCTCCTTTTTGTTCTCCCTCCCTCCTAGCCCCATACCCACCTCTACCCCTTTGTGCTGGGCCACATCATGCTGTCTTGGCTACAGAGCCATTGGTCTGCTGCCAACCCAGGTCTGTCCCATCCCCAGCCATCAGCTCCTGCTGCGCCTTTTTTTCCTCATTTTTTTTCTTTTTTTCTCTTTCTTCCTTTTCTGCCTCCCTCCTACCAAACCCTGTATGCCACCTCTACCACTTCCAGCTAGGCCATGCTGCACCTCCAAGAGTAGAGAGTCATTGCCCTGCCACCTCCCTGGGCCCCCTGCCACCACCTGCTGGATCCCACCATACCATTGTTTTCCCTTTCATCCTTTTCTGTCTCCCTCCCAACAATCTCCATATGCCACCTCCCCCCTTCCTGCCAAGCCACACTGCACCTCTGTGGCTACAGAGCCACTGACCTCCTGCTTTCTACCACACACATAGGCCTGTATACCACCTTCCGCTCTTCCCACCAGCACCCAGGTCCACCCAGCAACTACCTGCCAGCTACTGTTATTTTTTTCTCTTCTTCTTCCTCTCTCTTTTTTTTTCCTTCTTCCACCCACCAACACCATATATCGGCCCCCCTTCCCACTGGCCCTCGTTGTGCCATCACGCCTAAAGCATCCCTGGCTCAGTACTGCCACCACACCAGGTCTACATTTCCCTTCCACTCCTGCCACTCGACCAGCTTCTGAATGGTGGCAAGTGAGTCTGTACCACTCCCCATACGACACCCCCACCTATCCGGCAAGGGGCTGTGAATGCTCTCACATCACTGGACTGACATCAGGAGATAGCACCCTGCCCAGTCCCCACTCAGTCACCTCGCCAAACCAGTGTACAGCAAGGTGGGCTTGCCTTGCCTGCTGCTGCCCTGCCCACCCAGACAAGGTGGGGAGAGCTATCACACCCACAGATAAGCAAGTAGCAAAGCATGCCTGGCCTGCTCATCCTGACATATCAAAACAAACAAACGTATAATCAATAAATAAAGAAAACAATACCTTATTGTCTCGGAGATAAAAGTCAATATCAAAACATAAAAAAGCAGGGTGAGATGGCTCCAACAAGTGATCAAAATAAAGAATGAGATGACCTTTGACTATAAGAAAAGGCAGTGGAACTACCTGACAGGGAATTTAAAAGATTAATATTTAGGGCTCTCCAAGAGATTAGGAAAGACACCAAGGAAAATAAAGACAAAACCAAGGAAAAAATAGACAAAACAATGGAAAACACAGACAAAATCAAGGAAAATACACAAAGCAATAGAATTCAAGAAAATAATACAAGAACAAAACATCAAAATAAATAAACAATTAGAAATCATAAAAAAAAAAAAAAAAACAGCAACCAGAAATCCAAAAGATAAACAACGAAATTTCAGAAATGGACTACCCAATAGACAGTTTCAGGAGCAAATTTGAAGCAATGGAAGACAGAATCAGCGAGATTGAAGACAAACCCATGGTCGCCACTTTGTCAGAGAAAAAAATGATGAAAATGAGAAGAAAAATAAAGAATTACGTGGGACACAATCAAGAGCAAAAATCTGAGTGAGATTGGAGTTCTAAAACAGGTGGAGAAAACAGAAAACACAGAGACGATTGTTGAAGATTGCTTGCAGAAAACTTCTCAAATATCATGAAAGAAGAAAAGCTGACCATCCAAGAAGCTCAACGAACCCCATACAGGATAGACCCCAAAGAAAGTCACCAAGGCATTTCGTAATCACACCTGCCAAAATCAAAGACAAAGAAAGAATTCTGAAAGCAGCTCAAGAAAAAAGAAAAGTCACAAAGGGGAAACAATAAGACTAAGCTGTGATTATTTGGCAGAAACTATGTGGACAAGAAGTCAATGGGATGACACATATAAAACCTTGAAAGGAAAAAATGGCCAACCAAGAATAATATATTCTGCAAAATTCTCTCTCAAATGTGATGACAAAATAAGGACATTTCCAGATGAACAGAAATAAAGGAAATTTGTAAAAACCAAACCAAACTGACAAGAAATATTAAAGAAAGTCCTTTGGTTAGAGAACCAACAACACCAGATAACAAATGGAGTCTAGGACAGAGGAAAGCATTACCCAGATATTAACCTAGGTAAATAACTCTCAATAATAAAACAAAGCTAAAAGACTTAACACAGGGAAACATGGATGTTAATCGATAAAGGATGACACATCAAAACAATAAAAGGGGGCATAAGCGGTATAGGTACAAAAACCAAAACCAAACCCGCTGTGGTCAAGTCGATTCCAACTCATAGCGATGCTATAGGACAGAGTATAACTGCCCCATAGAGTTTCCAAGGAGTGCCTGGTGGATTTGAACTGCCGACCTCTTGGTTAGCAACTATAGCACTTAACCACTATGCCACCAGGGTTTCCGGTGTAGGTATAGAACTTTCAAATGGAGAGGAAGTCAAGGTGATATCAAGTAGGAAAAAAATTGATTCAAACTTAGGAAGATAAGGGTAAATTTCAAGGTAGTCACAAAGAAAATTAACAAACCTACTCATCAGAATAAAAAAGAAGAAAAACATAAAATCTCAGTAAACACAAAATCTATAATACTGAAGGAAATGAAAAAAAAAATCCACAAGCAAAAGTAACTTGGCACAGGAATTAAGAAGAACAAAGAAAGCATCAGCACCACACACACAAAAGAACAATATGACAGTAACAAACTCATACCTATAGATAATCATACCAAATGTAAATGGCTTAAATGCACCTGTAAAGAGACAGAGAATGGCAGAATGGATTTAAAAAAAAATGACCTGTCAATATTCTGTCTACAAGAGACACACCTTAGACACAAAGACATAAATATATTAAAAATCAAAGAATGGAAAAAAAAAAAAATAAAAAAACAGTAACCAAAAAAGGGTAGGGGTGGCAATAGTTATAGCAGATAAAATAGGCTTTAAGGCAAAGAACATTACATAATGATTTAAGGGACAATGCACCAAGAACATATAACCTTAATAAATAACTACGTACCAAACATCAAGGCTCCAAAATACATAAAGTAAACTCTAACAGCACTGAAAAGAGAAATAGACAGTTCCACAATATTAGTAGGAGTCTTCAACATACTACTCTTGGTAAAGGACAGAACATCTAGAAAGAAACTCAACAAAGACACAGAAGATATAAAGGCCAAAATCAACCAACTTGACCTAATAGACACATACAGAGCACCACCCAACAGCAGCAAAATATACATTCTTTTTCCATGCACAGGGAACATTCTCCAGAATAGACCATATTTTAGGCCAAAAAGCAATCCTCCATAAAATCCAAAACATCAAAATAACACAAAGCTTTATCTTTGATTACAACACCATAAAAGTAGAAATCAATAACAGGAAGACCAAGGAAAAAAAATCAAATATATGGAAACTGAATACCACCTTTCTTAAAAACAACTAGGTGATAGAAGAAAACAAAGAGGGTGTGAAAAAATTCCTAGAAATAAATGAGAATGAAAACAGATCATACCAAACCTTTGGGGCACAGCAAAGGCAGTGCTCAGAGGTCAATTTATAGCAATAAACACATACATCAAAAAAGAAGAAAGGGACAAAATCAAAACATTAGCCCTACAACTTGAACAAACAGAAGGGGAACAGGAAAAGAAGCTCACAGCCACCAGAAGAAAGGAACTAATAAAGATTACAGCAAAAATAAATGAAATAGAGAACAGAAAACCAATAGAATCCACAAGGCCAAAGGTTGGTTCTTTGAGAAGATCAACAGAATTGATAAACCACTGGCCAAACTGAGAAAAGAAAAACAGGAAAGAAATCAAATAATCCACATGAGAAATGAGACTGGGGACATTACAACACATCCAACCGAAATAAAAAGGATCACAACAGAATACTGTGAAAAATTGTACTCCAACAAATTTGAGAGCCTAGAGGAAATAGATAACTTTCTAGAAATATACTATCTATCTAAACTCGAACAAACTGAGATAGAAAAATCTGAACAGACCCACAGCAAGAGAAGTAGCTGAAAAAGTAAAAACAAAACAAAACAAAACCTCCCAACAACAACAGCAAAAAAGCCCTGGCCTGGATGCCTTCACTGGAGAATTCCACCAAGTATTCAGAGAAGAGCTAACACTAGTATTACTCAAACTATCTCAGAGCATAGAAAATGAAGGCATGCTCCCTGAATTCATTCTATGGACTCAGAATAACCCTGATACCAAAGCCAGGCAAAGACATCACAAAAAAAGAAAATTACAGAGTGATATCTCTCAAATATAGACACAAAAATTCTCAACAAAATTCTATCCAATAGAATTCAGCATCATGTCAAAATATATATATATATATATATATATATATATATATACCATGACCAAGTGGGATTCGTAACAGGTATGCAAGGATGGTTCAACATTAGAAAATCAATCAACATAATCCTCTCCATAAATAAAACAAAAGAGTCATATGATCATCTCAATTCACAGAGAAAAAGCATTCAATAAAGCCCAACACCCATTCCTGATAAATACTCTTAATAAAATAGGAATAGAAGGGAAATTCCTAACATAATAAAGGGTGTCTCTACAAAACCAACAGCCAATGTTATTCTTAATGGAGAGAGGCTGAAAGCATTCCCCCTGAGAATGGGAACAAGACAAGGATGTCATTTATCACCACTCCTATTTAACACTGTATTGGAAATCCTAGCTAGAGCAATAAGGTAATAAAAAGAGATAAAAGGCATCCAAATTGGAAAGGAAGTAAAACTATTCTTATTTGCAGATGCTATGATACTATACCTAGAGAACGCCAAAGATTCCACAAGAAAACTACTGGAACTAATAGAAAGATTCAGCAGAGCAGCAGGACACAAGATAAGTAAAACATTATTGGAGGAAAAGAACAAAGTAGGAGTCCTCACAATACCTGACCTCAGAACCTACTATACAGCTACAGTAGTCAAAACAGCTTGGCACTGGTAGAAGGACAAACAGCACATTGGCCAGTGGAAAAGAATTGAGAAACCAGATGTAAAGCCATCTACTTATAGTTACCAGATCTTTGACAAAGGCCCAAAGTCCATTAAATGGGGGAAAAGATAGCCTTTTTAACAAATGATGCTGGGAAAACTGGGTGTCCATCTGTTAAAAAAAAATGGAGGGGAAATCACTAAGTAGTAGACAAGTGTTAACTGTGGTGAAAGGAAAGACAACACACGATATAGGGGAAGTCAGCACAACTTGGCCAATGCAAAGCCATAGAAACTTCTTGGACACATCCAAACACCTTGAGGAACCAAGTTACTGGGGCTGAGGGCTTGGGACCATGGTCTCGGGGGACATCTAGGTCAATTGGCATAACATAGTTCATAAAGAAAATGTTCTACATCCTACTTTGGTGAGTAGTGTCTGGGGTCTTAAAAGCTTGTGAGCGGTCATCTAAGATACTCCACTTGTTCCGCCCCATCTGGAGCAAGGAGAGAATGATAAAAACCAAAGACACAAGGGAAAGATTATTCCAAAGGACTAATGGACCACGTGAACCACAGCCTCCACCCTCCTGAGCCCAGAATAACTAGATGGTGCCCATCTACCTGTACCAACTGCTCTGACAGAGATCACAATAGAGGGTTCCAGAGAGAGCAAGAGAAAAATGTAGAACAAAATTTAAATTCACAATAAAAGACCAAACTTACTGGCCTGACAGAACAGGAGGAACCCCAAGACTATGACCCCTGAACACCCTGCTAACTCAGAACTGAAGTCCCTCTTGAAGTCCACCTTTCAGCCAAAGATTAGGCAATCCTGTAAAATAAACAATAACACATGTGAGGAAAGTGCTTCTTAGTTCATTCAAGTATATGAGACCAAATGGGCAACACCTGCCCAAAAGCGAAGAAAAGAAGGCAGGAAGGGACAGGAAAACTGGACGAATGGACATGGTGAAACCAGGGTGGAAATGAGGAGAGTGCTGACACATTGTGGGAATTGCAACCAATATCACAAAACAATTTTTGTATAAATTTTTGAATGAAAAACTAATTTGCACTGTAAACTTTCACCTAATACACAATAAAATTAAAAGAAAGAATACAATTATTTGTACTCGAGGATGTAAAAATGATTTACCATCGTAATCATACATTCACTTATAATCTCCTTCATTTATTCACTCAATATTTCTCAGATATTGGCCTGTATACACTCAGGCCAGTGTACACAAAGATAAACAATCGTCGCTCTGCTTTCCAGGGCTTAACATCTAGACAGCTCTTTCTTTTTCTTTTTTTTATTGTGCTTTAAGTGAAAGTTTACAGTTCAAGTCAGTTTCTCATACAAAAACTTAGACATACATTGTTATGTGACCCTAGTTGCTCTCCCTATAATGTGATAGCACACTCCTTCTCTCCACCCTGTATATCCCTGTGTCTATTCAACCAGCTCCTGTCCTTCTCTACCTTCCCATCTCCCCTCCAGACCGGAGCTGCCCACATAGTCTCAGGTGTCTACTTGAGCTAAGAAGCACACTCCTCACCAGTATCTTTTTATGTCTTATAGTCCGGTCCAATCTTTAGACAACTCTTTCTTACAGGGATGTCTGAGGTTTGCTCACAGAAGTATTTGGAGTTCTTGAGAATGAAGATGCCTGGGCCCCACCCCAGTTTTACTGAATCAGATCTATGCGAGGTCATATATTTGCATGTTCTCAAAACACCTTTTAAATATAAGGAATTTTATTACTTTCATGAAGAAGTAATGTTCATGAAATGTGTATGTGTGTGTGTGTGTACTAAGTCAGATCTCCAGAAGGTGCTAGGTTAGGCCTGAAATACACTTAGTCTGGGTTCCCTAGAGGAACAAAACCAGTGAAGCATATATAGAAACATGTAGAAAGAAATTTACTTTAAAGAAATGGTTCATGAAATTGTGAGGAAATGGCTCACACAATTGTGGGGGCTGGCAAGTCCCAAATCCTTGAGTCAGGTAACAGGCTGAAGACCTCTGTTGGTTCACATGGCTGCAGAGGTTGACGAACCCAAAACCTGCAGGCTCTTGGGGTTGCTGGGCTTGGCAAATTCAAAATGTGCAAATCAGGTGGCAGACCAGAGACTTCTGCAGGCTTCCGTCCCAAGAACCAGAGGCCAGGCAACAAGAAGAGTGCAGGGTTGAGGAAGAGAGTGAGCTTTGCCAGAACATCCATTTGTATCATGGATGCACGCCGCACCTCCAAAGAAGCTCCCCTTCAACCAACTGGCTGCTCGTATCAGATCACAAAATGGAAGTTGATTACACAGCATCTTCCAAACCACAGAGAATCATAGCCTAGCCGAGCTAACACATAACATTAACCATCACATACACTTAACCACCGTAGACAGTGAGGTCTGTGTTTAAACCTCACTCTAACTCTTGCTGGCCGCATGGCTTTGGGAACATTATCAAATTTCTTTGTACTTATTTTCTCAACTGTGCACTTGGGATAAAGCTCACCTCACAGGGTTGCTTTGAGAATTAATTAGAACAGTATTCGTAAAGGGTTACCCCACACCAGGCATATGGTGATGGCTGCTAGTCACTCCTTGTAAATTAACCAACAGGCCTCTCCTGCTTTATGGGCATTCAAGACAAGACTTTTTTTTTCCATAATGAACTTTTTTTTGAGCCCTGGCAGTGCAGTAGTTAAGAGCTATGCCTGCTAACCAAAAGGTCAGCAGTTCGAATCTACCAGCTGTTCCTTGGAAACCCTATGGGGCAGTTCTGCTCTGTCTTATAGGGTTGCTATGAGTCAGAAATGACTCGACAGTACCTAACAACAACAACAATAAGCTTTTATCTTTTTCTGTCCCAGGTATATGAAGTCAAAGAGAAAAAACCATGAAATCTCTTGTCTGCCTGCTCTGCACCCTGTGGTTTTGAACGACTTGGAACATTTTTAACTAACGGCTTTATTGAAATGTGATCTATATACCATAAAATTCATCACTTAAAGTATACAATTCAGAGGTTTTTAGTATACTTACAGAATTGTGCAAGCATCACTACAATCTCATTTTAGAACATTTTCAAGGTGAGTTTTAATATCCGTGTGAGTGTGAGTGTGTGTGCGCGCACGCGTGTGCCCACCCTAGGGAGAGTGAGCACTTTCAGTGGAATTTTTAAAACCACATATCTATATTTATTCCTTGTAGCTGGAATTTTCTTCTTTACACACTTTGGGAAACTCTTTAACATATTATTTTTTCATCTTTATAATTCCTCTTCTGGAATTGTCTTCAAAATTTTATTCACTTTATCTTAAATATCTTCAGTTATGGTAGATCTTTAGATAGAAGATAGATACGAAAGTGATAAAAAAAAAATTGTAATTAGCTCAGTTCAATGACTAATGTGGGACCTCAAACTGGTTAAAATTATTTTGGGGGGTAAAAAATCAAGGACTGGCTATAAAGTACTGAGAATGTCTGTGTTCTGCACATGCCATTCGGTAACTCTAAACCCAAAACAAAACCCGTTGCCATTGAGTCAATTCTGACCCATAGCAACCCTGCAGGACAGAGTAGAACTGCCCCATGGGGTTTCCAATTGGATTCGAACTGCCGACTTTTTGGTTAGCAGCTGTTATCACTTAACCACTGCACCACCAGGGCTCCTCGGTAACTCTGGAAGTGTAAAAAATTAACAAATTAAGAAGAAACATCAGTGAATATCAGTTTTTAAGGTACAGTTTGTTATAACCATTTAGGGAAATCGCTTTAAATAAAACCAGGAATTAGATGGGTTACCACAAACTTTGACACTGACATTGTACTGTGAATTTGTATCTGGCTATGTGTCTCATGGGTGGTGAGCTCCTCTAGGGAAGGAGACTTGTCATATTTCTGTAAATATCCCTGGTACTTAGCCCTGCTCTTGACATAGTGGGAGAACTCAGTGAGTGCCCCTTGAAAGATCAGAGGGTCAGCCCACTCAGCTCCACACAACCGTTGTGCATACCTGCATTGATGGAAAACGTTAACTTCGACTGCTTCCTTAAATGACAAGAGTTCTGGATTGGACATCTGGATTGCTAACTTAGCCCCAGAGCAAAACACAAGTGATTTATGAGGGATGCATTATTTTAAGTTAGTCAGGCTTCTTTCCTTGCAAAGATAAACAAGAGACAGCTGTGAACTCTGTTGTATATACAAGACATGGGTGTATTTTTTAAAAGCTTCTCACCAAATGTTATTATCCATTTCCTTCTCCAGTTCTTCAGAGAACCAAAAACATATTAATGGACTGTTAGAGCAGAAACAATTCAGATTCAAATGAAGAGCCCTAAAAGCTATATATTTTTACTCTGTAGTTTTTATACATTCTGAAGAATATCAGCAATTCCTCTCAGGCCACCTTAATAATAGCAAACATGTATTGTTTATATTAAAAATGGTTTAAATTAATCGTCTCCATGTGATGCATCTGGTGTTTTAATTGCACAGATTTGCTTTTAGCTGGGTATTTCAAGATGATAATGGTGACAAGCAAATATGAACAGAAAGATCCACCAAATTTAATGAATATTAGAAAGTAATTGTATGG
Organism: Elephas maximus indicus; assembly: GCF_024166365.1. NCBI lineage: Eukaryota > Metazoa > Chordata > Mammalia > Proboscidea > Elephantidae > Elephas > Elephas maximus. The sequence continues at coordinate 30,243,729 of NC_064829.1, forward strand.
ATTCGGGTAGTACCTTCGTATTACATGTTACTACCACCCATCTCAGTTTGTCGTACTGTGGTGGCTTGTGTATTGCTATCATACTGGAAGCTCTGCTATCGGTATTTCAAACAGCAGCAGGGTCATTCATGGTGGGCAGGTTTTAGTGGAGCTTCCAGACTAAGACAGACTAGGAAGAAAGGCCTGGAGATCTACTTCTGAAAATTAGCCAATGAAAATCTTATGGATCACAATAAAATATTATCTGACTCACCTGCTTGGACACATTATCCAGAAGGATCAGTCGCTGGAGGAGGACATCACGTTTGGTGAAGTTGAGGGCCCGTGAGGTCATGGGGGCCCTCGGTAACATGGACTGGCATAGTAGCCCCAACAGTGGACTCAAACATGCTGGTGATTGTGCGGATGATGCTGGACCAGGCAACGTTTTGTTCTGTTGTGCAGTCGGCCCTCTGTATCTGTGGGTTCCACACTCATGGATTCAACCAACCTTGGATCAAAAATACTGTACGTAAGCCAGAGTCAACTCTATGGGAGCTAACAACGACAATAACAATTACAGCTTACAAAGCACTTTCACGTGCCCACTATTTCATTTACTTGCCTTGAAGGTACCGATTATCTAAATTTATATTATAAATGAGGAAACAGAGGCTGAAAGACGTTAATTAAGCAAATTGCCCCAAGGCACATATCTGGTACATGGCAGGCATTGCAGGACCAGAATCAAAATCCATGATTTAGACTTCTCCTGCATTTCCCGCCCACCCTCTTGGCACCTCACATGTATCATACAACTCAGAAACAAGCGTTGAGCACCTACTACATGCCCTGCGCTGTCCTACGGAAACTGACTGCCTTTAAGACTTGGAAGCAAGTCCACTCTGAGAAGCAGATGCCAGTGCTGCCACTACTTAACGCTACTTACACCCAAAAGAGGTCTACATATATGGCTAGGTGAGCAGAAAGACATCCCTTCCTTCCTCCTGTGGTCAGGGAGGAAGCCTAGAGGTTAGAGAGAAGCAGCTGGCATGGTGCTGCTTGTGGTCAGTTATTGTAGGAAAAGAGTAATAATATTTTAGCATAATAAGGCCAGGAACATTAGTAATAAATAAGGTACAGCTACATGAGTAGAAGAGAAGTAAATTTCTCGTTTAGATAAAAATGGGGATTCAAGATAGAGATTAATCACAGTGGCAAGGATGTTTGAGTTGAGGTACTCCAGGAGAAAACCTGCCATAGTGCTGAACGGAAGCCCCAGAACTGATTAATACCTCTCACCTCCCCCAGGGCCATGGCGTCAGAGCTCACCTGCTTCCCTCACCAGGGACTCAGCAGACCCAGACCTTGAAACCAGAGACAACTTATCCCTCTACAGAGCAACAATCACTGGACAAAGAAGAGAAATCATGGACATTTAACAGAGGCTGCAAAAATCTCTAAGTCATGAGAAGGGACCAAGGAAGATGGAGACTTGGTTCTTCCTGTAAGGAGGAGGGAGGGATAGTAGATTCCAGAGAATTGTGGATATCAGTGAAAAGGAAGGAGACAGATGAGAGGGGCACAGACATACAGGAAGAAAGGCATAAGGGTGACAGAGAAAGAAGGAGATGTTCTGAAGACCAAGAGAGAAGCCATGTAAGACTCACCCCACTCAGAGGCTTAGGCAGGGAGCCTTGCTGCTTGAGCTGTCCATGGGAGGAAAACAGCTAGATGATTGTTATGAATTAAATTTTATCCCCTCAAAAGTTATGCTGCATGTTAATGAGACCATACCAAAGTAGGATGGGGGCAGTGGTGGTTCAGTGGTAGAACTCTTGCCTTTCATGCAGGAGTCCCAGGTTCGATTCCTGGTCAATGCATCTCATGGGCAGTCACCACCCATCTGTTGGTGGAGGTTTGTGTGTTGCTATGATACTGAACGGTTTTCACTGGAGCTTCCAGACTAATACAAACTAGGAAGAAAGGCCTGGTGATCTGCTTCTGAAAATCAACCAAGGAAAATTCTATGGATCACAATGGTCTGATTCACAATTAATCATGGGGATGGCACAGGACCAGACAGCATTTTCTTCAATTGTACATGGGGTCGCCATGAGTCGGAGTGACTTGTTGGCAGCTAACAACAACTGGAACCGAATCCCTTTTTAGTGGTTCCTTATAAAAAGAACAGAATAGAAACAGTGACACACACACAGGGGGTGGTGGTCGGGGAGACAGACAAGGTCCCTCAACAAGCCAAGGAATGCCTGAGACTACCGACAACAAGGATCCTCCTCTACAGCCAATGCCCTGATTTGGACTTTTAGCCTCCAAAACTGTGAGACAAATTACTGTTCTTTAAAGCCACCCATTTGTGGTATTTTTGTTACGGCAGCACTAGATTACTAAGAAATGAGGACATGGTGCCTCTTCCTCCAGCCCCAGTCTTGCCCCTGAATCTATATAGCACTGGAACAATTATCAAAACTCTAGTAAACACCTGCCTAAACCCTAATTGGGGCCCTGGTGGTAGTGGTTAAGCATTTGGGTGCTAACCAAAAGGTCAGCAGCTTGAATCCACCAGCTGCTCCTTGGAAACCCTATGGGGCAGTTCTACTCTGTCCTATAAGTTCACTATGAGTTGGAATCAACTCTACGGCAATGGGTTTTGGTTTTTCGGTAAACCCTAACTGCGATCTAGGGGGTGTTCGTTCACTTTGGAGAAAGGCAAATGAGGAGTTGTCCAACCAGATGGGAAATGGTTTCCTTTTCCGTGGTCACCACTGTGGTCTACGAGGCAGCAATGAGTACCTTCCCATGAACAACTACCAGGCAAACAGCCAGGTGGTTCCCAGGGGCCCACCACATGCCCTCCTCTTTAGAGGCAAGCTAGTGGCCCATCTGGGCAGAAAAGACCCTGCCATATGGTTTTACATAAAAATCTTCGACCTTATTTGCCTTCTAATTAAAAGCAGTTAACTAAATCTTATTTCACCTTCAATAGAGTTAAAGTGCAGAATTCTCTCAGCAAATCTAGCACAATACGAAAAACAACCTGAAAACTGGGTGACATTAGTCTCCCTGCCTTCTTCCTTCTTAGAATTCTAGGCATTTTGTGAATCTGTATTTATTTCAAAGGATAAGTAGTGCAGATTTACAAAAAGATACATTGTTGTTGTTGTTGTTAGGTGCCATCCAAATTGGCTCTGACTCATATTGACTCTGTGCACAAGAGAACAAAACAATGCCGGATCCTACACCATCCTCACAATCGTTGCTATGCTTGAGCCCATCGTTGCAGTCATTGTGTCAATCCAGCTCATTGAGGGTCTTCCTTTTTTTCCCTGACCCTCTACTTTACCAAGCGTGATGTCCTTCTTCAGGGATGAGTCCCTCCTGATAAAATATCCAAAGTATGTGAGATGAAGTCTCGCCATCTTACTTCTAAGAAGCATTCTGTCTGTACATCTTCCAAGACAGATTTGTTCATTCTTCTGGCAGTCCATGGTGTACTCAATATTCTTTGATAACACCATAATTCAAAGGCATCAATTCTTCTTCTGTCTTCCTTGTTCATTGCTCAGCTTTCCACATGCATATGAGACGACTGAAAATACCATGGCTTGGGTTAGGTGCACCTTAGTCCTCAAAGTGACATCTTTGCTTTTTAACACTTGAAAGGTCTTTTGCAGTACAGTTACCTAATGCAAAACGTCATTTGATTTTTTGACTGCTGCTTCCATGGGTGTTGATTGAGGATCCAAGTAAAATGAAATCCTTGAGTCTGGGAGCCATTTGGGGACCAGGAGAAAAGGACCTGTCTGAGAACAGAGTTCCCAAGCACCAAGGTGGCACAGGTGAGAAGTAAGGGAGGGAACCTGGACCTAGTCACAGCGTTGAAGTCTTTGATACAGCCTCATTTGGGGGATCCTCCTACATGAATCAATGAATTCACTTGTCTGAGCCATATTGGGTCAGGTTTTTCTGTTACCAAGGCAACTTAACTTATAAACTACTGTGGAAAGGGTAATACACATATCTAAACTCTTCACTGATCATTTGGACGTGGAGTTTCATTTTCATAATGAAACACATGAAAACCACAAAATACTGACAATACCTACAAGGGATATGTAGAAAGGAAATAGGTTCTTTCCTTTGGTTGAGAGCTGGAGAGTTTCTCTCCTCTCTCTGCAACCCTTTTTCTTGCTTCTCCTCCCCTTCCGCCCTTCTTCCTTCCAATTTGGAACATATCAAATGAATGTTAACACGATAGTTATCCATCTATCCATACCACCCCTCCTTTGCCTGTTACAGAGGGTTGCTAAGAGCTGGCATCGACTGGACAGCAATGGGGTTACAGGTTTTTTGGGCAGTTGCAAAGGACATTGCCCACTTGTTCAACAGTTACATGTGACTAGGTCTGAATAACTGATCCTGCTAAGTTCTTGAGATAACCTTTTACACAAAAATTCCTTTGACTTTGCTCAAGTCCCCCTCCCCTCTCTCCTCAGCTCAAAGTCCTCAAGTACAACTTGTTAAGAATGCCTCTAGTGCTATCAATTCCTTGAAGCACTTCTCTATCTTTCTTTCTTTGCGGTAGTGGGGACATAGCAAACTGTGCTTGGCTGTCTTCTCCAGTTAGGGAAGAGCAGGCTATCCCCCAAGTCTGATACTGCTCTTCTGACTTCCCACCCTTGCTGACTAGATTGTTTCAAGGGTTTGGGGGCGAATGTTTCCACAGGTCCAGAATTCAGGCAGCCTATTTGTGCTAGGCATGTTGTCAGGACCGTAGCTCTGACAGGCAATGCATGGCCAGGGGCCCCTTCCCTAAGGATCAACCCTATGTAAGTTGCACATAAGTAGTAAAGCCCCTAAGACCTGCTTTAGAGAGTCCTGCCCATCAAAACACACCCACACATGCACACACAAATTAATTTATTAATCACCATATGGGTACCTCTGTCACATGGAATCTGGCACTCAGTGCTGTAGGTTTTGGAACCTATAATCCCAAATACCCACTCTCATGATTAGCACTGTTCAAGCCCCAGGGAAATACTGTTTCTTGTCTCTTCTCTAACCTAAAACAAAAGGTTATAGCATCTAATGCCACGAAGCACCGCGACACTGCTAATCTTTGAGGCTCACACTCTTTTGAAGTTCAAAAGTGCTTACACGAAAATACTGGTCAACTTAACAGATTCTTCAGCTCAGATAGCACGAATGTAATGAATCTTGCATTACAAAGTATAGTTTACGCAGAGTAAGAATCATCCATTTTGTTGCTTCTTTTGGTTCCGACTTGTGGTTCCAGGTGTACTGGAGAATTACATGGTATTTGCAACAGTTACACACAGCAGCTAAGGAATTTTTTGCAATGTGAACAATTCATATTACTCTTAAATTTTTGTTTACAAATTTTGGAAAAACTGTATGGGTTTAGATATTATTGTAAGGGATGGCAAAAAACCACAAAATAAGTAATGGCAATTTATATGATGAAATTATTTTGTAATACTTTTGTGAAAACTGATCATACTGATTGCATTAGAATATTGAACATGATATTTAAAATTCACAATTTATTTCTAAATCTGATTATCATTTAAAATTTTTTTTAAATTTCCGTTCTAAGTGCCACATCAGAAAAAAGTCTCCAAATTAAAATTAATAAACTACACTCTAAGAGCTACATGACCTCAAGAAAGATGGTATAATTTGATATTAGGAGCACAACAGTGATGGTATTAATGTATTTAATGGCTTTGTTAAAATAAAAGTAATAAAAATTTATGGAAAAAGATATGACTTAGGAACGTTTGTCTTTTTAATATTACTCATACAGATATCACCAGCCCATTATCAGAACACTCAGATATATGCAATAATGATTAAATTTAGTTGTCTCTGATATTTGGCTGACATTAGGTCATATACAACGTACACATTTTTCTATTTTATAGGCAGGTAGGTACGATTGTCAGGGTGAGAATAGAACACACTTTAACAGTTTGTCAGCTGAATTTACAACTTTTAAATATTTAAATATATAGTAGCTGGGCCTCCATCTGTCCTCTTGCCCCATGGAGCAAATGTCAGTGGTGGGCCGGGAGTGGGCGAATACCCTGACCCCGGAGCTCGCCCCACTTCTCCCCCAGCGCTGGGCTCCGCCCGCGGTACCGCAGGTGCCCGGAGACCCCGCCCCCGCCATCAGCCGCCTCGGGGTTGGCTGCCTCGGCCCTAGTGGGCGGCCCCAGGGTAGGGATGAAGTTGGGGGTCACGGGCGCTGGTGGCGCGGTGCTTCAGGCGCTCGTGTCAGAAGCGCCGCGGGCCGGGAGCGGCCGGCCCTTCCCCAGCTCTGTGCTGTTGCTGCGGCCCAGGCGGAGTTTGCCGTCTCCTTTTTAAAGCTTCTTTCCCTCTCTCTTCTCCCCACCTCTCGGGAGGACTGACCCGGGGCTTTGGGGTGGGCCGAGGCACGAGTCTCCAGGGCCTCCCTGTGTGGGTCCAACCACGGCGCGCTGGTCCCGGGCGGCCCGGCCAGGGCCACGGTGTGGAGTCTCCCGCGAGGGGCTGCAGGAAGCGGGGGCGGCGGCCCCTCCGGGACCGGCTCGGCAGGGGAAGGACACCCGGAAACGGATTTCGCTTCAGTGCAAGCGCGAGTCGGGTGCCCGGGAGAGAGCGGGAGGAGCGGGCGGGCGGACTGCTGCTGAGTAATTCCCCGCGGCGGCGGCGGCGGGCCTTGGCGCCCACATCCTCCGACGCGCTGCAGCCGGGCCGCGGCTCCTCCCCCGGCCCGCCCCCGCGCTCCCCGCGCGCTGCTCGGGGCTCGGGGCAGGTAGAGCGGAACCCGGCCCGTCGCGCGCCGGCCGCAGCAGCTGCCCGGGCGCCTCGCCGCAGCCCCGCGCGCGCCCATGGCGGGCTCCGAGCAGCAGCGGCCGCGGCGGCGGGACGACGGAGACTCGGCCGCGGCGGCGGCGGCGCCTCTGCAGGACGCGGAGCTAGCCCTGGCCGGCATCAACATGCTACTCAACAACGGCTTTAGGGAGTCGGACCAGCTTTTCAAACAATACAGGTGACCGACGCGCCCCTGCGCCCCCGCCCCGGCCGCGCGCACCGCGTGGCCTGTTCACGCGCTTCAAACTGACTCTGGCGCTTCCAAGCCCCCTCCCCTCCCTTCGGTCGTTCTCTAATTTCGGGTCCCGGCCCGGTACCCACGTCGCCTCCCCGGCCTGATCTGGCACCCGGAGCTTCTGCGACCTGGCCACATAACCCCTTTCCGCTGGCACCCAGCTCCACTGTCTTCCCCTCCCGGCTACCCGCTGCGCGCCCTCTCTCGCTCCCTCGGTCTCCCTCACTTTCTCCCAGGCCTCGCCCTCCCAGACGTCTCCGGTCTTCGCTTGCCCTGCCGCCGCCGCTGCCGGCTGTCCGGGAGTCGGTTCGCCTTGGAGCGGATGCGATTTGCGGGCGCAGCCAGCCTTGGACTTGCTGTGTTGTGACTCCGGCTCGGGAGGGCTTTTCCTCGTTTGGCCGGGCAGCCTTTGTGACTGCTTGGGGGACACATGCTGCACCGTGCCTGTTTCTCGCGCCTCAGCGTTACTTTGCATCGCTGTGCGTTCCAAACGCTTTTATTGTTTGATAACAAATACACATAATCGCCTTGCAGTGCAGGAATTGAGGCGGGGGATGGGGGGGCACAGCCTCTGTTCGCTCATCTCTCTGCCTGTCTTCTGATAACTCAGTCCTCAAAATGAGTTCCTAGTGCCTTTCACGCGAGTATGTGTATTACGGATTTCTGTAACTTAGAGGAAGGAAGAAGAAAATGGAGGGGTTTGTGTATGTGTTTAAGTATAAGAATGGAAAGAAAAGTACGTAAGTTCAGTTAGTGATTTTTATGTCTGAAAAAATAAAGTGAAAACTGAAACTTTAGTAGCTTTCTTTTGGGTGTGGGAGAAACCTTCCTGTCATTGGGGACCATAGAACCTGCAAGTTTGTGTTTGCACTTTGAGCGTTGACAGGGCTGAAGCATGTTGACTAGCAGCTTGCCTGTAGGTGTTTGAGGACCATGTGAGTCCCACATTTTAGATCCCGTACTTTGGTTAAAATGAGGGGAGAAATGTGCAGCTGTGACTGAGAGCCGCATCTGTAAGAAAGGAGACAGGAGGGATGGGCTCAGATACTGACACCTTGAGTTTTCAGAACTCAGCTATTGCTGGTTTCTTTTACCCAGCACAGCTTCCACGTTCTGGATGGCAAAGCAATTATCACGTGACTACAGACTTTTCACTAAAGACATTTTACTTTCAAATCAGCTTTTTTTGTCAGAAAATGAAAACTTCCTTAGCTTTACTCAAAATTTTATTTTTCAAACATACAAGTCTTGTTTTTAAACCCAAGTGTCATCAATGGCTGATGTGGAGAATAGATTTACAATGTCTACTCGTCCCACGGGCTCTCTTGTTTAGTTTTTAGCCGTATTTCACCACACACGTCAACAACATCTGGGTGTTTCATACACTGTGCTGTGGCTTTTAAAAACTACCAGTTTGTGATGTATGGGAGCAGGATGGAGAAAGTCTTAGGGTCCAATTTACTCTCTTTACTTCCTGATCAAGGTACCAAAACCCAAAACCAAACCAGGTGCTGTTGAGTTGTTTGTGACTCGTAGTGACCTTATACTTGTGTATTTCAATACTTCTTGTTTTGAAATGTTCTGATCCTGGTGGCGCAGTGGTTAAGAGCTTCGCTGCTAATCAAAAGGTCAGCGGTTTGACTCCACCAGCCACTCCTTGGAAACCCTGTGGGGCAGTTCTGCTCTGTCCTATAGGGTTGCTATGAGTTGGGATCGACTCCGTGGCAACGGGCTTGGTATACTGCCTTTGTACACTTACATCTACTTGTGGTTGCCTTTACATTGACAGCATGAAATAACAGTATTTTTGCCTTATGTGAACAGTTTTATGCACTGATAATTTTGTTGTTAGTTGTCATTGAGTTGGTGCTTGCTCAGGGTGACTTTATAACAGAAAAAAACGTTGCCCGGTTCTGCGCTATCTTCACGATTGTTGGTATGTTTGAGTCCGTTGTTGTGGCTGTTAGTCAGCTCATCTCAATGAGAGTTGGACTCGTTTTTGCTGACCCTCGACTTTACCAAACATGATGTCCTTTTCTAGCGATTGGTCTTTCCTGATACGTCCAAAATAAGCAAGTCGAAATCTTGCCATCCTTGCTTCTAATGAACATCCTGGTTGTATTTCTTCTAAGACTCATTTGTTCGTTCTTTTGTTCTTTCAGCAGTCCACAGTATATTCATTGCTCTTCACCAACACCACAGAGTCCCAGTGCATCAATTCTTCTCTCTTCCTTTTCCAGTATCCAACTTTTGCATGCATGTGAGGCTATTGAAAAGATCATGGCTTGCGTCCAAGATGCATGTTAGCATCAAAGTAATGTCTTTGCTATTTACAACTTTAAAGGGGTCTTTTGAAGCAGGTTTGCCCAATGCAGTACATCATTTGACCTCTCAACTGCTGCTTCCATGGGCATTGATTGTTGGTCCAGGTAGACTGTAATCCTTGACAACTTCCGTTTCTTTTCCATTTATCGGAATGTTGTGTATTGGTCCAGTGTGAGGATTTTTGTTTTTGGCACTGTTATAAATGATAAGGAAGTTCTCTCTCATAGCAACAAAAGAAAGGTGCACTTGGAAGGTGTTTCCCTGTGGGTGTGTGGGGGTGAAGGAAGGGCAGTGTGTCCAGGGAGGAGCCCTGCAGTAGAGGTAAGAGCTGTCTGCTTGTATTTTTTTAGTAGTCTTTATTTTTTAGAGCAGTTTTAGGTTTATAGAAAAATTGTGTAGAAAGCGCAGAGTTCCCAAATACCCTCTCTCCCACGCTACACACACGGTTTCTCCTATTATTAAATCTTGCATTCCAGTGGTACATTTGTTGCAATAGAACGAATACCGATGCATTAATATTAGCTTGTCGGTGTGTAACATTGTTTACTCTAGGTTTCACTCTTTTGATTGTACAGTTCTGTGGGTTCTTGACAAATGTATAATGTCTTGTGTTCACCATTACAATATCATACAGAATAGTTTCACTGCCTTTAAAATCGCCTGTGCTCCACCTGTTCATCCCTCCCCGCCTTCTGCTGAGTCCCAGGCAACCACTGATCTTTTCAATATCTGTAGTTTTGTCTTTTTCAGAATGTCACAGTTGGAATTACACAGTACGTAGCTTTTTCAGACTGGCTTCTTTCACTTAGCAATATGGATTAAGTTTTCTCCATGTCTTTTGGTGGCTTGATAGCTCATTTCTCTTTATTGCTGAATGACACTCCATCGTGTGGCTATACCACAGCTTGTTTATTTGCTCACCTGTTGAAGGACATCTGTAAGTTGCTTCCAGTTTTTTGCAATTATGAATAAATCTACCATAAACATTCATGTGAATGTTTTTTGTATGTGTGTATGTGGACATAAGTTTTGAGCTCTTTTGGGGTAAATACTTTAGAGTATAATTGCCAGATTGTGTGATAAGCCTATGTTTAGCTTTGTAAGAAACTGCTAGACTGTCTTCCAAAGTGACTGTACCATTTTACATTCCCATCAACAGTGACTGAGAGTTCTTCTTGCTCCACCTCCTCGGCAGCATGTTGTTGATGTTTTGGATTTTAACCATCCCCCTGGTGGCGCTGTGGTTAAGTGTTCGGCTGCTAACCAAAAGGGCAGTGGGAACGGGTTTAAAAAGCAAAGGAACCCTGGTGGCTCAGTGGTTATGCGCTTGGCTGCTAACCAAAAGTTTGGCAGTTCTAACCCACTAGCCACTTCACAGGAGAAAGATGTAGCAGTCTGCTTCTGTAAAGATTTACAGCCTTGGAAACCCTATGGGCAATTCTTCTCTGTCCCATAGGGTCACTATGAGTCAGAGTCCACTCAAGGATGCACAAGTGTGTAGAGGTATCTCATTGTTTTAATTTGCAGTTGCCTAACGACATATATGATGTTGAACATCTTTTCATATGCCCATTTGCCATTTGTATATCTTCTTTGGTGAGATATCTATTCAGGTTTTTTGCCCATTTTGTAATTAGGTTGTTTTTCTTTTTGTTGAGTTTTAATACATTTTTTTTTGAACATTTTGTATATAAATCCTTGTTTATCAAGTATGTTTTGCAAATATTTTCACCCAGTCTGTGGCTTATCTTTTATCCTCTTCACAGCCTCTTTTACAGAGCAGAAATTTTTCATTTTAATGACGTTCAACTTAACCAAGTTTTTCTTTCATGGATTGTGCTTTTCATGTTGCCTCTAAAAACTCATTGCCAAACCCAAGGTCATCTGAATTTCTCCTATTAGCTTCTGGGTGTTTTATGGTTTTGTATTTTACATTTAGGTCTGTGGTCTGTTTAGAGTTAATTTTTGTGAAAGGTGTGAGGTCAGTGTTTATATCTTTTTTTTTTTTTCTGTATGAATATCTGATTGTATTCTGAAGTGGAAATTGAAGATAAACAAGGGGGAAAATATTGTAGTACTGTGTTTTGCCAAGTACTGTGCTAGGAACATTCCCTCATATTCTCATTATTCTAATGATGCAGCAATGAGAGTGAGATGTAGTTGATCATGATAATTTTATGATGACAGACCTGAGACTCACAGTTTTTTTTTTTTTTTTAATGACATAAGCACATGACACAAGCGCCATGATCGTAAGTCAAGGGCTGTTTTCATTATACCATTCTGCCTCTCTCACCAAATTTGTTGTATTTTATAACTTGTCCCTCAGTCCTATCTTCCAGCAGCTTTAAAATGCTTTCTTAGGGTGGTGGGAGGGAGGGAAGAAGACAGGGCTGCACAGCAGTAGTGGTATCCTGTTGGCTTTCTCTTGCTCCCTTCGATTTGTTTGTGGTGTGGAAAGCCATTGCCTTCTTCCCACCTCCCAAACCGTGCTCTGGCCCATGGTTTTGGGAAGCACGGCTGTATAGTGCTATGGGAGTCAGCAACTGGTCCCAGCTCTAGTTTTGTCACTTTTCTAACTGGTGATCTTGGTTTCTCAAAATTGGAGTAGCAGTAAATAGTACCACCTCATAGTATAGTTACTAGAGGTAAATGAAATAACCTATGGATATATATGCCTGGCACCGTGTAGGTGGTGGTGGTTGTATGCTGTCAAGTCGATTCCGACTCATAGTGACCTTGTAGGACAGAGTAGAACTGCCCCATAGGGTTCCCAAGGCTGTAATCTTTATGGAAGGAGATTGCCACATTTTTCTTCCAAGGAGCAGCTGGCTGGTTCGAACTGCCGACCTTTCAGTTAGCAGCCGAGTGCCTAACCACTGCACCACCAGGGCTCCTTGGCAGAATGTAAGCATTCAGTAAACCCTAGCTAGTGTTTGAGCAGTGTCTGTGGATGACGCAGATGGTTAACATGCTTGGCTGCTAACTAAAGGTTGGAGGTTCAAGTCCAGCCAGAGGCACCTCAGAAGAAAGTCCTGGTGGTCTGCTTCCAAAAAATAGCCCTTGAAAACCCTGTGGAGCACAGTTCTACTCTGACGCCCATGGGGTCCCCGTGAATTTGAATCAGCTCAATGGCAACTGGTTTTACTGGTTTTTTGGCATTTTTGCATGATGCCTTCATCACTATTATTGTGCTTTCTTCCTGACTGCAATGTTTGTGTAACAGGCAAAATGTCCTGTATGCATGTAACTTGTGTATTTAAAGTTAGCTTCACATACCTTCTACATGAAAGGTTTAAGATCATATTAACCCATTGCCGTCAAGTTGATTCCGACTCATAGCGACCCTATAGGACAGAGGAGAACTGCCCTATAGAGTTTCCAAGATGCAGCTGGTGGATTTGAACCAATGACCTTTTGGTTGGCAGCTGAGTTCTTAACCACTGTGCCACCAGGGCTCCAAGATCATATTATGCATTGGGAAATGTCCTGTTCCAAAGCTGAATGGTCAGCATTGGCCTCAGATCGTGTGTTGGGGAAACCTCTAGCTCATTGTTTCCACAGAAGAGAGAGAACAGACTTACCAGTTCTATCTCCTTTCCTAGGATTGTTTAGTTACGAAGGCTACTGTTCCCCTAGGAGTAAAGTAAACCTTCTAGAATCCTATTGTTACAGTTTAGTAATAGAAACATATTCTGTATCTAGAGTAACAGTAACATTTAAATTAAGCAAGAAGATCATTTTCTCATGCCATATTACTAGGATGATAGCAGTTTCATCACTAGTTACCGTGAGAAACGGTAACTTCGTTAAGACAGATTATCATGAAAGCCATTCTGAATTAGTTCAGTTTGAGTTGTATAATTCAGCTATCATACACACGTTGTTGTTAATTACCATTGAGATGGCCCCTGACTCAAGGCCACCCCATGTATTACAGAGTAGAAATGCTCTGTAGGGTTTTCTTGGGTGTACTCTTCATAGAAGCAGTTCACCAGACCTTTCTTTTACATAGCTGCTGGGTGGGTTCGAACTGCCAACCCTTAGGTTAGTATCTGATTGCAAATTGCTTATGCCACCCAGGCTCTTATCATACATATAGGAAATGTGCCTAGGTAGAAGCCTTTTCAGATATAAGACATTCTGTAGTTGGGATTTCAAAACATAGCTGCCACTTCTATTGCAGCTCTAGAATAATGTGGTAACAAGCCGCCCTGTTGTTGGTGCTCACCTGCCATTATGCACTATGAGATGATTTTCAGTGATCAGGACATATTTGTGTTGCTTTGGGGTCTTTCTGCTTTGTGCCTGAAGATATACCTTTGTAAGGGTCATGATACTGACCACAGGAAATCAAACTCCTGAAGTCTTATTAGGGCTCAGTGCTTTAATCCAGCAGTAGTCCCCCTCCCCCTGCCATGCAAACACGCACACATGCACATACACACACTCTTAAGTGATGCTCACATGTGTGACACACACTCCGACCTTTAGATCCTCGGCACATGATGAGACAGACCATGGGTTCTGTGCACAGACAGGTGCCAGGTTGTAGGCGTTGCAGTAGAGGTAAGGTTGATGGTGGTAGCGGGCTGGTAGGCATGTCCATGGTTTGCAGTAGTCTGTATGAGCAGAGAGAAGCAGCGTCTAGCCTACCCTGAAGGAGAATTTTGTGGAGGAAATGATGCCAGAGCTAAGGATGGGGTAGAAGTGAGTTTGTTGAAGCATGAGAAGTGGTTGGAGTAGCTGGGGTGGGCGGTGGAGACTATGGTGGAGGTGAGGTGGTGAAGTGGACGTGGATGTCCAGGGGATGGAACCGTGATAGACCTGCATGGAGACATGCATGGCAGTGAGAGAAGGGGGTGAGAACTGCAAGCTGATCCGTGTTATCAGGCTGTCATGTTTGATGGGTTATTCCACATTTGTTATTTCCTTCTCAGATCCACTGGCTGGTGCATGTTTCCTATGAGTCAGCGCTTATTGTCAGGGTTACTTCGATGTTAGGTGTCCGGTCAACGTGTTTTACAATGACCCCTGCCCTTCACGGGGTGGCCATCACATTGTAATTAACTCTGGGCTCCTCAGGGCCTCAGTGCTCTGATGTCACCATCTTTTCCCCTTTGTAGCTACCTGGATTTGAAGTATTACTTTGTTATTTAACCAGAGAGCTGGCAGGAGATATGAAGCACATTGAGCTATGAGGAAGGCGAGAAACATTGGGAGCTCCTGGCCAATATGAACTTGGAGGCAAAATCACCTCCGTGGCAACTGGTAGACCTTATTCCACAGGCCTGAGGTTTACCCTTCCTTCTTCTTCTCCTGCTTTAGCTCCCAGTGTTACTTCTGACTCCAAAACCTCTGCCGTTCTTATCCCTGTTGACACGATCACGGATTTCTGACATAAAAAAAAAAAAAAAAATTTTTTTTTTTTTTACATAGGCATTATTAAAAAGTCATATTTAGGCATTGTCAAGTAAAATAAAATGCACATAACAGTTATTATTATAAATGTTTATTGATGGTAAATATACATGAATAAGTGAGGATTTGACAGATTATGAGTACATGGTTGTTATGATGAATTGTGATATTTTTCTTTTCCTTTTTCAATTGTAAGGATTGCAAAATTTATTAAAAATAAAAAGTGATAAAAAATCATGGTGAGTAGTGTGTGTGTGTAATAAATATATGGACCCTAGATTGCCTAACACAGTTTATGGCACATGTGAAAAAACCATATGACATATGGCCTCGTGTTATGAGTAGGAAGCCAGTATTACCATTGCGACAACTCAGTGTAATCCGGGAGCTGGCAGACTATGGCCCGTGGGCAAAATCTGGCCTGCTTTCTGTTTTTGTAAATAAAGTTTTATTGGAACACAGCCACACATATGGTCACATACTGTCTATGGCTGCTTTCATACTGCAACAGCAGAATTGCATAGTTGTGACAGAGACCATTCGGCATGCAAAGCCTAAGATACTTGCTGTCTGGCCCTTCACAGAAAAAGTTTGCTGACCATTGATGGAAACCATAGTCCTTCCTGGAAAAAAACTCAAAATGCAAGTGTGAGAGACCTTGGGCCAGTAGGCATCTGAGTGCTTGTTCTGTGCCCAAAACGGTATCAGATACTTCAGCAGACGGGGAGGGTTGGTAGGCTGCCGGTGTTTTCTGGGTGTTTGGGTGCTCACAGACAGCAGTGTGTCTCTACCATGCTATGGGGGTCTCTGGGAGTGTCCATAGATGCAGACGTGTAAGAAAAGGAGAAGCAATGAAAAGCAGAAATGGTCAAGGGGAACTGGCAGGAAGAGCTGACAGGAAGCTCATTTGTTGAATTTTTCCATCCTCTCAGTTCCTTGGTGTGTTTGTAGAAAGGTTGATAATTTTTTACTCAACTATTACACTGCCTGATAAGTTTGCAATTAGAGACTCGCAGGGCCGCCATGAGTTGGAATTGACTCGACGGCAGTGGGTTTGGTTTGGTTTTTGGTTTCGACTTAATAGGAATTCTTAAAAAAAAAAAAAAAAAAATGCAGCTGCCTGTAAGAATAATGGGAGTGTTTCTGGGAAATTATCAGAAAAATTGAATACTGTGTTGTGCGTATAAACACGCAAAGTTAAACACGTGAGCCCTTGGAAGAAACTGTGAGTCACTTGTACTGTATTAACAGGTTATTCAGTGAGATGACCCTCGTAGACCCCTAACCCTGTTGGTAAGAGCTATACTGAGTGAAATGAAGTTTTGATGAGGGTAAGAAAAAAAGGGAGAAATAAATAAGATTGAGGCATGAACACTTTATACTACAGTTAAAGGAAACTATTTGTAGTTCCCCAAACACATCATGATATTTCGGGGGCCTTTTCCTCACTCTTACCTTTTACATGGAGTGATGGCACAGTGGTTAAGAGCTTGGTTGCTAATCAAAAGGTTGGCAGTTTGAATCCACCAGCCATTGCTTGGAAACCCTGATGGGCAGTTCTACTCTGTCCTATAGGGTCAATATGAGTTGGAATTGGCAACGGGTTTTTTAAAAATACTTTTTGCACAGTAGGTATTTTAGCTACTAAAATACCTTTTTTTTTTCATCCATCTCGCTTGCCAGTGTAGCCCTCCTCCTTAGCCAGCAACAGCAGTGGGGCTTTGAATAGGCCGATGTTCAGAAGGACTCAAGGAGAAGAGACAGGATAAAAATAAAAAAGTACAGAAAAGAGGACAGCTGCGTAGCATAGATGGATTTTTCTGTTATTTCCAAAGTTTTCCTAGTCAAGGGGTTGGAGTTGGGTAGGGAGGATCTCGTGACTGTTCTATACTCCTTCCACCACTTTCTCTGTTCCCAGCACCATAGATTCCCACGTGTGTGTTCATACTGCCATGTGGGTTCCACTGGGGATGGAATAGGCCTTTGTGACTTTACCTGGGGATCTAGTCACCATTTAAAGCGTTTTATGGGGAAGATGCATTCCAATTTTGACAAGTGACTTTGAATATGTATTTGCTGTATAAAAGGAGAAAGCCATGGCTTCTTGAGATTTGATCTGAAGATTGAGATAGGGGATTTAATTCTCGTGTAACGATGGTTGATGGTTGATGGTTGGACATTTGAAGCCCTTTTCCCCAGCTAAGGTTGCTTTCTCCATCCCTTCCTTCTTGCTCAAGAATTTCAGAACATAAGAAATATATATACAACAGGTAGTTACTCCTAGTTTTTTAGTAATACTGTCAGTTATTACAGAGAAAGCCCTACAGAGTGAGGAAGTGCATCTCTTTGCAGATGTAGGTACTAGCAGATTGAGTGTCTGCCATGTGCAGGGTACAAAGATGAAAAGCAGGTGCTGCGTCTTACTTAATACCTTTCTTTGAATCTACCTAAATAAGACTCACTTGAACCCTTAGCCTTGTCCAAGGTTGTAATATCTGTGAAAGTGTTGGTTTAGGGGACTATTAATGTTTTCTAATGCATGTAAAAATAAACACACAGTGGTAAAAACTAGACAGTGCTTACTGTGTGCCAGGCCACATGCCTGGCACTCCATGTATTTTAACTCCCTTAATCCTCACCCTGGTGGGCCGTGGTGGTTCAGTTGTAGAGTTCCCTGCTTCCGTGCAGGAGGCCCAGGTTCCATTCCTGGCTAATACACTTTAGGGGCAGCTACCACCTGTCTGTCAGTGGTGGCTTGTGTGTTGTTATGATGCTGAACAGAGCTTCCAGACTAAGAAGGACTAGGAAGAAAGGCCTGGTGATCTACTTCCAAAAATCAGCCAGTGAAAACCCTGTGGGTCACAACTGTACAGTCCTGTTGTGCATAGAGTCACCATGACTCAGGGGCCAATTCAGTGGCAGCTAACGGCAGAAATCGTCACCCCTGCTCTGGGAGGGGATGTACTTCATATCTTCATTTTATGGCTGGAGGAACTGATACCCAGTGAATGAAGTGATCTGTTCCAGGTCACAGGGCAGTAAGTGGGAAAGCTGGGTTTGAACCTAGACTGGCTGGCTCCAGAGTCTGGGTGTTTAACCACTATGGTACACACCTCTCTTATGTAACTTTTACAATAAAGATGCTTATCTGTGTGCTGCTAAAGCCATTTTGGGGTGAGTTCTCCCAGCAATATGCAGACCATACTTTGATACACAGAGGCTAGCTGACGAACTTCCGGGGTGGTCTGTCTTCCGTGGCTATGTCAGCCCTGAGCTTTAGACCCTTTGTGATTCTCCATCTTGTACAGTAAGTCCAAGCTTGGCATAAAGTATCCTGTCATCTGCCCCTGTCTGCTTCTCTGCCTCCCTCCTCCCTTTCCCCCTTACCCCTTCCACTCTAGCCGTGTTGGAATACTTTGGATCATCTAGCTACTTCTGACTTGTCCTTCAAGACGCACCTCAGATTTCCGTGAAGAGATTTCTTGATTGCTCTGTGTTTCTGTAGCATCCTGCCCTTCTTTTTATCCAGCACTTGCATTGCACTGAAGTTGTTTCCGTGTCTGCCTGCTTTTGGTCTATGAGAGGGCTGAGATAGTAAAGACAGTTTGTCTACACATCCTCTCCAGGTGTTGTTGGAGCAATGTGGGGTCTGAGATGTAGTACAGGCATCCCAGGTCACCTTTGTCTGCCGGTTGGTACAGTACAGCTAATGACCCACTGCCCTTTAGCAGCTCTGAAGCCTTGTATGCCTCATCACCCCTTTCCGTACTGATGTTGTAGGTGTGTCTCTTGACCCAGTTTGAGATGTTCCAGACAGTCCCTAAAATTGATGCCGTTCTCATGAGCGGGTAAGAGAATCCCTCTCTGTCCCCCTCCTGCCCCTTCCCTTTTATACAACCTAGCTTCCAGATCTTAGTAGGGAATTATAGGGAGCAAGAAGTCCCTGGGTGGTGCAAATCATGTCTTGGAAGAAAGGCCTGGTGGCCTACTTCTGAAAAATCATTGAGAATGTTCTGCATTCTACTTTGGTGAGTAGCGTCTGAGGTCTTAAAAGCCTGTGAGTGGCGACCTAAGATACTCCACTTGTCCCACCCCGTCAGGAGCAAGGGAGAAGGAAGAAAACTAAAGATATAAGGGAAAGATGAGTCCAAAGGACTAATGGACCACAACTCCCACAGCCTCCACCAAACTTAGTCCAGTACAACTAGATGGTGCCTGTCTATCGCCACCAACTGCTCTGACAGGGATCACGATAGAGGGTCCTGGACAGAGCTGGAGAAACCTGTAGAACAAAACTGTAACTCATAAAAAAAGACCAGACTTACTGGCCTGACAGAGACTGGAAAATCCCTGAGAGTATGGCCCCTGGACACCCTTTTAGCTCAGAAATGAAGTCACTCCTGAGGTTCACCTTTCAGCCAAAGATTAGATAGGCTCATACAACAAAACAAGGCTAAAGGGGCACATCAGCCCAGGGGCAAAGACTAGAAGGCAGGAGAGGACAGGAAAGCTGGTAATAGGGAACCCAGTGTCGAGAAGGGAGAGTGTTTACATGTCGTGGGGTTGGTAACCAATGTCATAAAGCAATATGTGTACCACCTGTTTAATGAGAAGCTAGCTTGTTCTGTAAGCCTTCATCTAAAGTACAGTAAACAAAAAGAAAGAAAGAAAGAAAAAATTATCCATTGAAAACCCTATGAGCACAGCTCTACTCTGACATACATGGGGTTGCCATGAGCTCAAATGGGCCTAATGGAATGGTTGGGAGCAGAACTGCTATGGAACATAAGCTGGCCTGGATAGGTGCCCTCAGAGGGAACGCCGAGGGCCCTAGGATGAACTGTCTTGCTTCTGAGGCAGTTGTCACTCTGGGAATCCTCACTCTTTGGGTGATTTGTTCTCGCTGTAGTGCTGTGTCCAGTGAAGAAGGAGACTTAGCCTAACTATCCAGGGCTTTCAGTTTTTTCACCTGCCCACTTACACAGAACTCTGGACTGCTCCTGGGTGGTGGTATAGTATCTCTTCTGGTGTCCACTGCCTCCCTGGTGTGAGAAGGCAGAACTGTAGCTACCAGACTCCAAAAGCCCTGTCCTGAGTTTCAGGAAGAACTTGGAACTGGGAGGTGGAGCTTTCTAGAACAGTGGTTTTCAACTCTCTCAGACCTAATACCCTCGTTTTGTAACAGGTATTTTGTCATTCCACTTTTGTGATCCTAAAACTAAATTGGTAGATCATTTAATTATCTAAATTAGATAGTTTAACCTACACACAATGTCAAAAAAAAAAAATCAGTGTAATGCCCAGAGTATTAGGAGAAGTAAAAAGAAATTCACAATAAGAACTACATACATTTCACAATGTAAATGCCTAGCGCATCTTCATCAGGAAATAAAATGAAGTCATTAGATGCTTGCACCTATGTGTAATGAATCAATTTGAATTTAGAAGATGATCACAAGCCATTTCTGGAAGTAGAAAAACAAGGGCAGGTGTAATTTAAAATGAAAGAAATAACAGAGCAAACTTACCTTTATATGTTAAGAGAAAGCAGGAAATAACCTTAACTGATGGAGAGATAACCTGCCAAGACAAAATAGTCATTGTCTAGGTGGAGAAAATGAGCAAGTGTGATATTTTTGCAAATGAGCTTGGCCTTGTTTGTCAGGGAGGTATCAAGATCATTCCCTATCTTAGCGTGGGATGCGTGCTGACAGTCATCTCAGAAAGGACACCTCCCATCTTTTACCAGTACCAGTAGCCAGTTGCTTTCCAGTTGATCTGACTCATCGTGACCCCATGTGTGTAAGATTACAACTGGGCTCCATAGAGTTTTCAATAGCTGCTATTTTGGAAGTGTATCAGCAGGCCTTTCTTCCAAGGAGCCTGTGGATGGACTTGAACTGCCGGTCTTCAGGTTAGTAGCCTGGCACGTTAACAGTTTGCACCACGTGGTGATTCCTTCATCTTTAAATCCCTCCACAAATCAAGTACTTCAGACACATAGCCCTTACTAGGTGTCCATGATTAGAGGATGAATTGGGAAAAAAGTTTATAGGGACGTTATGGGGGCTGACCCCTGAGGATAGTATTAGAGTATGACTGAAAATAAGAATCACACCTGAAATAAATAATTTCAATATGTAATTTTCAGTATGCTATAAGATTTTTAAAATTTTGAATGGCTAAAATGAAATATTTTAAAATGCATTAGTGAAACTCATTGGTATCCAGTATTTCATGCACCTTCAATAATTTA
This sequence comes from Elephas maximus indicus, assembly GCF_024166365.1. Taxonomy (NCBI): domain Eukaryota; kingdom Metazoa; phylum Chordata; class Mammalia; order Proboscidea; family Elephantidae; genus Elephas; species Elephas maximus. The sequence goes on from NC_064829.1 coordinate 30,264,845, forward strand.
CTTGGCTTTAAATATATTAAAAGGAGCTTTAAATATCCCTATTAAATATTGGCGAGTGATTGCTACAGATGCAGATACCACAGTATAGCTGTGGGTCGTTGGCAACTTAGATGGCACAGGCAGTGTTGCTGTTGGGCACAAGGTTCTCCCCAGTTGTGAACAACTCTAGATACAAAGATTTGAGCACAACAGTGCACAGTCTTCCCTTGATTTACACAGTAGTTGCATTCATGGAAAATACAGAGTATATTTAAGCAGTGCAAAAACGATTTTGTGTTTATATGTAAATGGTGGAAAGTTCTAGAACTAAATAATTATAAACAGTTTTTTATCTACATGAATGTTTAGGAGATGTTGAAAATTTGTGCAGAACATGGGACTGTGCACAGGACTGTCTCCCACCTTGCAAGATGCCTACAATCCTTGGCCCCATGCTAAAAATTTCAGTAACCCCTCCAGTCACCCTGTCACCCCATAATGACCTGAAGGTTTCCAAAAGGCCTCCATCCAGAAGCACTGATTCTGGGGCTACGGGGTTCAGGGGGAGGTTTGGTCTCTGCAGCTGAAGTGCCCCACTGCTCGAAACAGCACATGGTGGGGTCTTTCCACTAAAATTGTAGGGCTGTAGGAGGGGAGAGGCTGCCTGGGTGGGCTTAGCTGTTGCAGAAAGAGCATGCTGGAGAAGGTAGTGCCTTCCATTGCAGCTGTTGCTACAGGTGCCAGGGCAGAGCCCAGATGTGGGGTTCTTTGAGGGATGAAGAGCCCCGTTGTCAAGCTGAATGGGTTACAGCTCTTAAACACCAGCTTATTCTGGTTGCATACACAGCTGCTTCTGCACAGGACCCATGCAGCTCCAGGAAGGGACATCAGCACCAGGGCTTTGAACTGGTTCTTCCCAGTTCAGTCATGGCCCAGGAAGTGACACCGGAGCAGACCTGAATTTTAGAAATTTGGGTGAACCAGAACCATAACCAGAATGGGAAAAATTGCAGGCCAAAGCCCTGTTAGGAACTTAATCTCCCTCTTAGAAAACACGGGCAACATATGCGTTGCATAGCAACCAAATCTCTTGCCTGTTGGATTTTGCGCAGAGTTGGAACAAACGGTATGCCGCTCAAAGATGGTGGCTGACTGTGCCGCTTTGGATGTGGCAGTAATCCAGTCTCAGGCATCAGGCTCTTGAGAGAGCTCACTATGCTTCTTCCAAGTCTCACTTTCTAGGGTTTTGACCCATAATTTTTTCCATCCAGCTATGGCTCTAGATTGCCCAAATTTTAAAAATTTGGGTCTGTTCCGGTTTCACTTCGTTGGCCATGACTGAACCAATTCTAACCAGTTTGAAGCCCTGATCAGCACTGATTCTGTCCCTTGCTATGTGGATGGAGAACCAGGGGCTGTTCCCTTCTTTGTATTTGATGTGAAGCTGGCTTGCAGGACCTGTATCTCTCAAAACTCAAGAAACCTTCATTTCAGAGGCCTTGCTACCTGGCCAAATGACTGGAAGGGATCCATATTTGTACCCATTCCAAAGAAGGGTGATCCAATGGAATGTGGAAATTATCGAACAATATCATTAATATCACATAGAAATAAAATTTTGCTGAAGATAATTCAAAATCAGTTTCAGCAGTACATCGACAGGGAACTGGCAGAAATTCAAGGTGGATTCAGAAGAGGATGTGGAACAAGGATATCATTGCTGATGTCAGATGGATCTTGGCTGAAAGCAGAGACTACCGGAAAGATGTTTACCTGTGTTTTATTGACAATGCAAAGGCGTTGGATCATAACAAATTATGGATAACATTGTGAAGAATGAGAATTCCAGAACACTTAATTGTGCTTATGCAGAACCTGTACATAAATCAAGAGGCAGTCATTCAGACAGAACAAGGGGATACTGCGTGGTTTAAAATCAGGAAAGATATGGGTCAGGGTTGTATCCTTTCGCCGTATTTACTCAACCTGTATGCTGAGCATATAATCCAATCTGGACTATATGAAGAAGAACGGGGCATCAAGATTGGAGGAACATTCATTGACAACCTGCAGTGTGCAGATGACAGAACCTTGCTTGCTGAAAGTGAAGAGGACTTGAAGCACTTACTGATGAAGGTCAAAGTCTATAGCCTTCAGTATTGATTACACCTCAACATAAAGAAAACAAAAATCCTCACAACTGGACCAATAAGGAACACCATGATAAATGGAGACAATATTGACATTGCCAAGGATTTCATTTTACTTGGATCTACAGTCAACACCATGTGTCTGTCAGTTTGTCATACTGTGGGAGCTTGTGTGTTGCTGTGATGCTGGAAGCTATGCCACCACTATTCAGATACTAGCAGGATCACCCATGGAGGACAAGTTTCAGCTGAGCTTCCAGACTGAGACAGACTAGGAAGAAGGACCCAGCAGTCTACTTCTGAAACACATTAGCCAGTGAAAACCTTATGAATAGCAGCGGAACATTGTCTGATGTAGTGCTAGAAGATGAGCCCCCCAGGTTGGAAGGCACTCAAAAGATGGCTGGGGAAGAGCTGCCTCCTTAATGACATGGATGGAGTAAAGCTTTTGGGACCTTCATTTGCTGATGTGGCATGACTCAAAATGAGAAGAAACAGCTGCAAACATCCATGGAAGCAGCAGTGAAGAAATCAAATGATGCGTTGCATTGGGCTAGTCTGCTGCAAAAAACCTCTTTAAAGTGTTCAGAAGCAAAGATGTCTCTTGATGCACCTGACCTAAGCATGGTATTTTCAGTTCCCTCATACGCATGTGAAACATGGACAAAGAATAAAGAAGACCAAAGAAGAATTGATATCTTCAAATTATGGTGTTGGCAACGAATATTGAATATACCATGGACTGCCAGAAGAATGAACAAATCTGTCTTGGAAGAAGCCGGAATGCTCCTCAGAAGCAAGGACGGCAAGACCTTATGTCACGTACTTTGGAAATGTTATCAGGAGGGACCAGTCCCTGGCAAAGGACGTCATACTTGGTAAAGTTGAGGGTCAGTGAAAAAGAGGAAAACCCTCAATGAGATGGATTGACACAGTGGCTACAATGATGGACTCAAGCATAACAACAATTGTGAGAATGACGCAAGACCGGGCAGTGTTTTGTTCTGTTGGACATAGGGTCATTATGAGTCAGAACTGACTGGATGGCACCTAGCAACAACAATGAGTTTCTCTGACACCACCCTTTAACGTTATTCTGACTTTGAATCTTGGGGTGTAAATTGGCCTAATCCTTCGCAAGAGTTGATAAAGTTTTTTGCAAGCAGGTAAATGAAAAAAGAAAAAAAAGGTCAAAGTTTCCAGGAGTCAGGGCACAGTTGACCTGACATTACAGAGCCAAGGGGACAATGAAAGCGATTCTTTTGAAATGTGGGAAAATATGGCAAATGCTTCAAGGTGATTGCTAGTGGGGGGTGATGGGGATCAAAACACCACAATTTAGTCAGTGATCAGATATGCAGAGCTTTCCCCAACCCCACCCTCAACCGTGACATCAGCCGCATACCATATGTCTTAGTCATCTCGTGCTGCTTTAACAGAAATAAAGTGGATGGCTTTAAAAAAATAGCAATTTATTTTCTCACAGTCTAGTAGGCTAGAAGCCCAAATTCAGGGTGGCACTTCTAGGGGAAGGCTTTCTTTCTGTGTTGGTTCTGGAGGAACGTCCTGGTCTCTTTGAGCTTCTGATCCTTTGCAGTCTTCATGTGGCTTGGCATCTCTGCTCTGCTGGCTTGTTTAATCTCTTTTATATCTCAAAAGAAATTGATTCGAGATACACCAGGAAAACCTGGCTTGTTAACATAACAAAGACAACCCATTCCCAAATGGGATTTTAACCACAGCTATAATCTTCCTTGCTGGGTGGGGCTTTCCTAGAAAAACGTGAGTCTGAGAGCAACGGTTCTCTCCCGTAGTTCTTAACAGTGATCAAGCCTTACTGGCTGCTCTCCCCACTTGGCCTTCTTATCATCTAGACAGATGTGTTTTGCTGTGGGACTGCACGTTCTTGTCTCAGCTCTGCAGCAGCCCTCCTTTTGGTTTTATCTCATGTGAATTATTCATCCCATAACGTAGCCGTCAGCAGCTTATCTCTAGCACAGGTAAATTTTTTGGTACTATTTTAACATGTGAGAAAAAGAGGGAAATGACATTTTGTATCCCCGAGTTCAGGTTGAATTTGCCAAATGACAGAGATTTCATTTTTGAGAAGCAATTGGATTAAAGTGAAACTCATGCTATCTGGCTGCCCCAGGATTGCTCTGGTGTCATGAATCACTGTCAGCACTCTGAGGGCTTTCCCCCTCATTTTGAACCGTGAATTGCAAAATCTCAAGCTATGCGTTGTCAGCTGATCTCCGGATCAAGAAAGAACTTGATGTCCTTGTTTCTTGTAGATCATGCTTACCCTCTTTATTAAGTTCCAAAATAAAGAAGCACGTTGAATTTGTTAGCTGCACGTCTTGATGTTGTGACTCTTGAACTGTCAAGGCTAGAATGGGCTGCTTCTGTAGGCCTGCGAGCATTGAAGTTTTGAGGCTTCTGACTTTCTTCCACATTAGAGCAAGGTTTTCTTGTTGTTGTTGTTAGCTGCTGTGGAGTTGGCCCCCACTCATGGCAACCCCATACACAACGGGACGAAAGGCTGCCCGGTCCTACACCATCCCCATGATCTGTTGAGTATTGGACCATTGTGATCCATAGATTTTTCACTGGCTGATTTTTGGAAGTAGAACTCCAAGCTTTCTCCCATTCCCATGATTGGTTGTGGGTCAGACCGTTGTCATCTGTAGAGTTTTCTTTGGTTGATTTTTCAGAAGTATCACCAGGTCTTTCCTCCTAGTTTTTCTTAGTCTGGAAGCTCCACTGAAACCTGTTAAATATCATAGCACTGACAGACAGGTGGTGGCTGTACTTGAAGGTATTGGCCAGAATTGAACCTGGGTGTCCCACATGGAAGGTGAGAATTTTACTATTGAACCACCTTTGTCCCCTGTAGCAAGGCTTTTATCTACTTAATTGTTCAGAAAAGAGTTTTGTTTACATCTTGAGTGCCATTTGCTTCAGCTGTCAACCAGTCATTACTTTGAATTATCTAAATTACAAACTGAGCTAGAAATTACTCCTCTCAAATATCCTTTTGTTGTTGTTAGGTGCCATCGAGTCAGTTCCTGCTCATAGCGACCCTATAGGACACAGTAGAGCAGCCCCATAGGGTTTCCAAGGAGTGGCTGGTGGATTTGAACTGCTGACCTTTTGGTTAGCAGCTGAGCCCTTAACCACTGTGTCAGCAGGGCTCAAATAGCATAGGAAAAAAAAAAAGAGAAAGACCCCTGGAGAGTGAGAGGAAAATATCTGCCCAAAGTAGTTTAGCCAGGTGTGTGGACCCACCGTGGTGGAATTTCTCTTGTTCTGGAGAAATTGCCAAAGTAAAAATGGTAAAAACTGAGAGAGTGGCTGGAGGTTTTTCGGTAGTCCTGTGTGGCATCTTGGCTCTGTGCTGGATGTGAGAGAGAATAGTTGAGACTAACTTGAAATTGTGAGCTTTTCTCTTGACTAGGGGAATGATGAGTTTTATCTCAAAGTAAAGCCAAACAGAATGTCCTCAAAGAGATGTTCTATAGGTAGTAAAGTGTGGATTTATAATTAAGGAAGATTATGAATAATGAAGTAACCCAAAATGAAATTTTCTGCTAAGAACTAAAGGAAATGAGCTGTATGTGCCTTGGTGAAAGACACTTTCTTATGAAGTTCAGTTGTTTTCTAAGAACTAGTGTACTAAGGTTTCATTATGAAGACTAAGTCTCTAGTTTCCTGGTTCATTTCGAAGCGCCTTTTAAGTTGAAAACAGAGAAATCTCCAACAGTGTTTAAATGACTTATCTAAAATAATGTTCAATTGTTTATATAAACAGCTGAGTGTTTAATACTTCCAGTATTCATGTAGTTTGTGGATCACTGCCCTTGCGTCATTGCTTATTAGCGACCCAATTATAACTGAAAGATGAGAAAATAATGAAAACATGTTGATCATTTTGGCTGCTTTTAAAATCGTTCTTATTGACGGATTGGTGGGAAAGAGTTTTTAGCTATTTGATAAAACGTGGTTTGGGTGTTGTTTCTAAGTTGCTTGTCAATGCTGCCTCCATCTGCTATTGGCCTAGAGCAGAGATGATTGAGCTGACTGTCAATTTGAATGACTTAAGGTAAAGATGGAACTAAAGCGGATGGGTTACGGAGATACTTGATTCACATTAATGACCGAATTAGGAAAACTATAGATAAAATAGGATCCCTCATGACCATGTAAAGCAAGTACTTGCTGAATTCTCTAACATCGCATTTCCCCCGCTAGATTATCTTTGTTGAGATTAAACCTTATTGGTTGTGCTGCATGTTGTATGCCCAGCTCCTGGCCTATTTGGCATGTAGTAGATGCTCAGTAAATGATGTACGAATGATCCTTGTTTGTAGAGATTTTACTGGAGTCCCACTGTACGTGCCCTGCATCTTCCCGTCCTTCAAATGTGTGGATTCCTTGTAATGGGAGATCATCTGGCATGGTGGAGAGTAGTGTTTGAGGGTTTTACATAAACTGTCTCACCAGGATGTAAGGCAAGACTATGAATTGGTATCTCCACTTGTTTTAAGGCTTGCATATGTTATTGTTGTTGGTATTATTTGCTATCAATTTGGCTCCGACTCACGGCACCCCCACGTCCAACAGAACGAAATGTCTGGTCCTGTGCCATCTTGATGATCGTTGTTATGCTCAAGTTCATTGTTGTGGCACTGTATTTTGAGTGCCTTCCAACTTAGGGGGCTCATCTTCCAGCACTATAATAGACAATATTCTGTTGTGATTCATAGGATTTTCATTGGCTAATCTTGGAAAGTCTCCAGGCCTTTCTTCCTAGTCTGGGAGCTCTGCCGGAACCAGTCCGCCCCATGGGTACCCTGGTATTTGAGAGACTGGTGGCAGAGCATCCAGCATCATAGCAACATGCCAGCCAGATGGTGGTTGCGTGTATTAGACATCTGTATAGTGTTTGGAAACCCTGATGGTGTAGTGGTCAAGTGGTATGGCTGCTAACCAAAAGGTTGGCAGTTGGAATCCACCAGGCATTCTTTGGAAACTCTATGGGGCAGTTCTACTCTGTCCTGTAGGGTCGCTATGAGTTGGAATCGACTCGATGGCAACGGGTTTGTTTTTTGTTTTTTTTTTATATAGTGTTATCTGGTTTGTAACACTGTAGTGTTACTCATTTCACACTTAGACACTGAATATGATCCCTTTTATGTATAAAATTCAGTGCAAATGTGAGATGGTACTAGAGTATAGCTGGTGGCAAGTTGCTATGGTGAACGCAGAGGGCCTCAAGGAGATCCTAAAGGAACTGTGGCATTTTGCATTGGCGTGCAGCAGCAGAAGCCAGGGACTGTAGGTCAGGTCAAGATAAGAGACATTTCAGTTCTTTTCATTCTTCAGGCTACATATTGAGGCTTCCCTGCAGGTGGTCGCCAGCCTTAGGTCAGTAGGAAATGCAACAAAATATTGGCATTTGCTACACTATACATCCACGTTTCCAGAATAGTCAGAGAATTTGTGTCTAGTGACAGCATTTAACTCTTACAATTCAAAACCAGGTTCTATAGAAGGATGAAGTCCTGTATAGTGCAGACATTTAATGCGCTTAGCTGTAACTGAAAGGCTGAAGGTTTGAGCCCACCCAGAGGCACCTTGGAAGAAAGGCTTGGTAATCTACTTCTGAAAAATCAGCCATTGAAAACCCTGTGGAGCAAAGTTTGGCTCTGCAACATATGGGGTCACCACGAGTCAGAATTAACTCAGTGGCAACTGGTTTGGTTTTCCTTTAACGTTTTGTTTAAAATCGAATTCTCATTATTTTCATTTATAAATTAAGTATCTTTTTGGTTGCCTACTGTGTTCCAGTCATCACCATAGATCCTGAGAGGAGACGAACAGTACAGAGTTTAGGAGGAGTTGGGTCATGAGGGCAGTAACGTTAGCAGGGATACCTAACACTTTCTGAGGACCTACAGCATGCCAGGCACTGTGCTGAGTGTTCGTTGCATCTAATTAATTTTCTCATTCACTCCTCCCTATTATTCTCCCCTACTGTACAGATGATTTAGAAGAAATACATTTTTTTCCGAAGTCACACACTTAGTAAGTGGCAGAGCCAGGATTGAACTCAAGGCCATGAGGATTGGGGGTGTGTCAGAGGAGGTGCCTTGGAGAATGAGTTGATAAGTAGTCTAGGGGAACCGGGGTAGAGGGAGCAGCCTCTGACTATGTATATGCTGTATACGGGGGTGGGGGAGGGGACCATGCTCTGTGGCTGGGTATACCAAAAAAAAAACCAAACCTGTTGCCGTCCAGGTAATTCTCACTCATAGTGACCCTAAAGGACAGAGCAGAACTGCCCCATAGGGTTTTCAGTGAGTGGCTGGTGGATTTGAATTGGAGAGTTTCTGGTCAGCAGCCTAGCACAGAGTTGTGTATTAGAAGAAATGATGGAGGTTAATGCCGGTAAGGTAGGTGGGTTCACGTTAGACACAGAACCAAGAGTTTTTCCCTTGCCCACTGGGCAGTAGGGAGCCGCTGGAGGTTTTTGAGCCGAGGAGTGACATAAGATTTTTGCTTTAGAAAGTTCATTCTGGTGGCCACGTACACAGTAAATCTGAAGGCTTGAAAACAAGTTAGACGGCAGTTGTCACAGCCCTGTTGGAGGCTGGGAAATACCTGTGAGGGGTTTCAGGAGATAGAATCAATAGGACGTGGTGGCTGTTTTGTTTTTGATTGTTTTTCAGTTGAAGGGGGAGGAAAGAGGAGGAATTGAGGGTGTTCTTGTCATTAGCTATGTGCTGCTGCCATTTAGAGAGAAGGAATACAGAAAGAGGAACGAATTTGAAGGATTAAGTAATGTAACAATTTCTTTACCGATTTGTCGTCAATTGGGAAATGTTAAAGTGTTTTAACTCTGTTGAGAAAGAAATGTGTGTTGTACAAAGTATTGAAAGGGCTTTAAGTAGCTAGTTGAGTCTACTTGGAAGCCTCTAGCCTACTGTGATCAGGGCCTCTGTGATCATTTAATTTTAAAAGTTGGTTAAAGCAGAGGACTGTAAAAATGAAAGAACAGCTAGTAAACATTTTATTCTGATTTTTGATGTAGGTCCCAGGCCTTTTCTTTGACTGTGGGTTTGCTGATAAAAGCCCAAAAACCAAACACCCTGCCGTTGAGTCGATTATGACTCATAGTGGACCCTGTAGGACAGAGTAGAACTGCCCCATGGGGTTTCCAATGAGTGGCTGGTGGATTCGAACTGCCAAGCTTTTGGTTAGCAGCCACAGCTCTCAACCACTGTGCCACCAAATTGGCTGTCTTGCATTGTTGTTGTTGGTAGGTGCTGTTGAGTTGATTCTGACTCATAGAGACCCCATGTGATAGAGTAGACCTGCCCCATAGGGTTTTCTAGGCTGTAATCTTTACGGGAGCAGATTGTCGAGTCCTTGTCTCTCAGAGCCCCTGGGTGGGTTCAAACCGCTGACCTTTTGGATAGCAGCTGAGCGTGTAGCCTTTGTACCGCAGAGCTCCTTGCTTCTGCCGCTCCAATAATACATTCCCATGATTTACAGCCCAAAGGTCTTTAAAGTGGAGCAAAAGACAAAGTCAGTTGTGAAGTGATCTGAGTGGAAGCTCCTTGGTTTTGCAAGCCTTTTAGTTATCTCACTCTCATCTAATCTTGAAGCAATTTTAAAGACACTTGCCTTTGTCAGGAAACCCTGGTGATGTAGTGGTTAAGTGCTACGGCTGCTAACCAAAGGGTTGGCAGTTCATATCCACCAGGCACTCCTTGGAAACTCTATGGGGCAGTTCTATTCTGTCCTATAGGGTTGCTATGAGTCGGCATTGACTCGATGGCAATGGGTTTGGTTGGGTTTTTTTTTTTTTTTTGCCTTTATCAGATCTTTTCAAAGCATCTCATTATTTTTCATATACATAACACTTTTTTTTTTACCCTTATTTCATCTATTCACGTATTTATGTAATAAGCAACAAATTATATAAAGACAAGAATAATGGCAGGGGGCACAAACATGTCTGGAAACAATCACAGAGGACTCTCAGTAAGCATGCAGCTAAACTGGTGTACAGAAGAAAAGCCCACTAGCTTGAGTGTTCAGTAGGTGAAGGACATCTATTTCTCTTCCTCTAATGTTGCTTAAAGGAGCCTTGGTGGTGCATTGGTTAAGGGCTTGGCTGCTAACTCAAAGGTCAGCAGTTGAAACGACGAGAGAAAAGACTGGTGATCTGCTCCCGTAAAGATTACAGCCTGGGAAATCCTGTGGGTTGGGTCTACCCTATCATGTAGGTCACTGTGAGTTGAAATCAACTCGGCACATAACAACAGCAACTGCTGGCAAAACAGTGAAGTGCTCGGATGCTAAACAAAAGGTTGGCAGTTTGAACCCACACAGCAGCTCTGTGGGAAAAGGACCTGGTGATATGCTCCTGTAAAGATTACAGCTTAGAAAACCCTATGGGTCCATTTTACTCTGTCATATGAATCCAAATCGGCACCTACCAACAACGATATTGGTTAGAGGGCAGTGGTGATTCAGTGATAGAATTCGTGCCTTTCGTGCAGGGGACTGGGTTCATGCCCTGCCAATGCAGGTCATGTACAGGTACAACCCATCTGTCTGCAGAGGTTTGCATGTCGTTAGGATGCTGGACAGGTTTCAGCAGAGCTTCCAGACTAGGATGGACTGAGAAGAAAGGGCCTGGTGATCAACTTCTGAAAACCAGCCATGGAAAACCTTATAGATCACAGCGGTCTGATCTTGTGCGTGAGGTTGCCATGAGTCGGGCTCACTCAGCAGCAGCTGACAACAACTGATATTGGTTCATCTGGAGATGGAGGTGAGCGGAGATTGGTTAAATGAGTTTCTATCATATGTGTGCTTTTGTGTGCATGTATGTATTAGATAACTGTTTGAAATGGTTGTTGTTGTTAGCTGCTGTCCAGATGGCTCCACTGCACGGCGACTCCACGTACGACAGGACATTGCCAGGTCCTGCACCATCTTCATGATCATTGGTATACTTGAGTCCATTGTTTCAGCCACTGTGTATTTTGAGTGTCTTCCAACCTGAGGAGCTCATGTTTCAGCATTGTATCGTACAATATTCGGTTGTGATTCCTAGGGTTTTCATGGACTAATTTTCAGAAGTAGATTGCCAGGCCTTTCTGCCTCATCTGTCTTAGTTTGGAAACTGCTGAAACCTGTTCACCATGGGTGACCCCGCTGGTATTTGAAATACTGGTAGCATAGGTTAGTAACACAGAAGCCACCACAGTATGACATACTGACAGACGGGTGGTAGCTGAAATGGTAGTATATTTTTCTGGGCTACATTCTAAATTATATTTAGGACAGTTACAAAGAGGAAATGTATATTATAGGAAGTATCGTGCAACAGTATTTTAAAATGAAACTGCTGTCAGTGGCGTTTCTCATTGGATATAGTAGTGAAACTAAATGGAGTGAGTTCAAGGAAAAAAAAATGAATGTGAGTTCAAGAAAAAATAAGTGGAGGATCTGGGGAACTATTAGATGACTACAGAGATGAGTAGAAGTGTCGTATGTGTATATGTCATTTCATAATTTATGACTTCTTAGATTCCTAATGCCATCAGTTAAAATGGTCATTATTTCAAAGCAAACCCACCTACTTTATGGCTGTGCTAAAAGCATGGTTAATTATATCTCCTAAAGCAGGCTGTGCAAAAAGACTCAGTTTTTTCCTTTGATGACAGGATTTTCATTGTTTAGCTAGCACTGGGAGACAAAGCTGTTGGCTTTTGAGAACACCCAGCTCCACCTTGCAGCTAGCCTGTGTGTGACCTGAGGTTTGATGGATGATGGGTGCACAGGGTGGAGAAGGCACCTAGTCAATGGCCCACTGGCGAGTTAACAGCTCAAGAGAAAGTCCAGGAGCGCTATGTGACAGCTCCAAGAGACTGAGGCAGTGTACACACACCTAGTTCTCAGATGTGTTGTCCAGATGTGTGCTGGCCTTTGCCAGCAGGTTGCAGATAGCTAATAGTCGTGTAATAGCTTAGTGACCTCCTTCCTTTTATCTGTTTTTCTCTGATTTGCTGTTATTACTTTAACAGTGGGGAGAAATTGAAGCTCTTAATCATTTTAGTGGGAGTATGATATCACTTTTTCTGAAACATTTTAAACATACAAAAAAGGTATAGCATATTATAAACAAATACAGGATGTCCTCAGCACTCAGAATTAACAGATGGTAACATGTGCCACGTTTGTTCAGGTTTTTGAGAAAAATAAGACATACAGATAGAGCTAAAGTCCCTCTGTGTTCTGATGCAATTCCCGGTTCCCTCTTTCCGTCCCCGGAGGCAGCCATCGTCCTCAAGTTGGGATGTGTCTTTGTCATCCATATTTTATACTCTAATTGCATATGTTTCTGTTTGTAAACAACATTTAATTTTGTGTTTTTTAATTTACATATGAGCATCTTTTTGAAATTTGTATTTTTTAGCTAATTTTTTAAAATTTGAAGTCCATTTATGCTGATATTAATAAATCAAGTATAATCATTTGAACTATTCAACATAGTGTTTCATTACATAAACTATGATGTATTTATTCATTACTCTACCAATAGCTACTTAAGTTCCATTTTCTTAGGATCTCTAGCAGTGCTTTAACGAACGTCTTTGTATGTGTCTTATGCAAATGGGAAGAATGTTACATGGTTATATGGAAATACTGGGTTGAAGGATGAATGTTACTATATATTGCCAAATCCCAAATCCCTCTCCCCAGTGTTTTACCTTTTAGTGTTCTGTTTAATTGCCTCTCCTCTCTTATATGACATAATTTCAATTTTAAGATGCAAAAAGACCCCCCCCCACAAAAAAAAATACACTCTATATATTTATATGGAGCCCTGGTGGTACAGTGGTTAAGAGTTTGGCTGCTAACCAAAAGGTCGGTAGTTTGAATCCACCAGCCATTCCTTGGAAACTGTATGGGGTGGTTCTACTCTGTCCTATAGGGTCACTATAGTATAATTAAGGGATATGCCTAATGACATTTAGGGTCTCAGGGATTTTTCAATTATCCAGTCACTTATTGAATTTACCCCACATACCAAGGTATTGTGGGAGCATCTGTAAGCAGTTTGGAGCAGGACTGTGTCTTTCATAAAAATCTCTGTACGCATAGTACCTGCAGAGTAGTACATGTCGGTGATCAAATAAATGAAATCGTGTGGAAGAAATAAGGCATGGCCTCTGTCTGCAAGAAATTTGCAGTTCAGCTGGGATTACGGAATGTACACACACGAAAGATATACATTTATGAAGCAAAATAAGTAATACAAAATAATTTGTAGAAATAAATTGGAAATGGAATTAGATTGACAAATCTAAGTTGAAAATGAATTAAACATTTAAAAAAAAGTGAAATCAGAAACTACTCAGTGACCCCATTCATTTTTTCCTACGCCTCCCCAGCTTTTATTTAGAGAATCAAGTTATTAGAATACTCATTCAACACACTGAAAAATAAAATAAAAAGGATAAGGAAAAAGCAGAACCTAACTGAGTATGTAGAACCCCTGGGTGGTATAAATGATTAATGCACTTGGCTGCTAACCAAAAGTTTGGAAGTTCAAGTCTACCCAGGGCACCTCCAAAGAAAGACGTGGCGACTACATTGGAAAATCAGCCATCAAAAACCCTTTGGAGCATAGCTCTACTCTGATACATATGGGGTTGCCATGAGTTGGGATTGACTTAATGGCGACTGGTTTGGGTTTTTTTTTTTGGCATTGAGATGAGACACTGAGGACCAGGTTTTGGATGGGAGGCTGGGCATTCTACGTGTGTCTCGGACACCTGACAGTCTACTGCTTGGCACTCATAGCTGATCAACACATGCCTCAGATTCAGAGTTTACTGAAGTCTGGTACTGCACCATATAACTCCTAGGCCCCTGTAGACTCTGGACAAGGGCACGTGGGCAGATGCAGGTGTTAGCCGGGGGAGTTTTGAAGGTGGGAGAAAAATCTCAGAGGCATAGCGTAAAGACTGATAACAGGAGGCTCAGGATTGAAGATGGGACTTTGCATTTGCAAAGTGTTTCAAGTAACTCCTACCGGGACCATTGTTCCCATGCCGCCTACGTTTAGCATTTCATAAATCAGAACAGTGTTTTAGCTTCTTGACAAAAGTCTCTTTATCCCCAGCTACTGGATTTTTCATCTGTGGAAATGAAACTTCTATTCTGTAATGGTGGTTGATGGAGAGAATACTTTAATGTGTGTGTTTGCCTGTTTGTATGTGTGTGCACACATGAGCTTAATAACCAATATTGCTGGAGCCGTAGTATAAACAAGAGGACACTGGTTTCTTTCTGTGGACACAGCACAGATGGGTTGGCGTGGGGGGCAGTTCATGGAGAGGACATTATGGGAAAAGTCAGGTTTTTCCAGAATTTGAGTCAGAGAGGGGTATAAGAGGAGATGGGAGAACACACAAAGGCTATGAGAAGAGCAGTGATGGTGGTTAAGGGCTTTCGGATTTGCTGAGCTGAGGCAGAGAACCTGCTTAGAAGAAGAAATGAAACATGAAGCAGATGAGGGCCAGATTGGTGAAGGACTTTGAAGGTCTAGCAGTGGTATTTGTTTAATGTGATGTGTAAGTACGGTGGTGATTGGTCAAGGACAGGTGGTATGCTGAAAAGTCTCTAGGGAGCACAGCTTCCACCACTCTTTGGTGTGGGCTGGAGTCTGAAGGAGGCTCTGGGTCCCAGGCCAGCCACAGGAGGCGAAGATCTGGAGTCTGGGGTGAAAGTAACAGGAAGGGGAAGAGCACACAGAGGCAGACAGAGGAAAGAGGATCCTTAGTTTCCAAAGGCCTGTGGGAAGATGTGGTGCAATTGATTATAAACAGAAAACTGAGAAATAATTTGGGAAATCGGGTCTAAATTAGATTCAGTAAAGCAGACCTTCAGTAAATACAAGAATTCTTTATTTCAGGTAGCAAAATATTAGTGATGTCTTCACATTTTCTCTTCTTTGCAGAAAAGTTTACATTAAAATGTAGAGTGTTTTAGTTAGCCAAACTATCTACCTGGCTTTATTAGTTTATTACTTTTTTGAAACAAGAATCCTAGCAATACCTTTGTTACTTATCGTGTGAATTGGGGACCAGCAGCATCAGCATCATGGGGGGGGGTTTGAAATGCAGACTCTCAGGCCCCACCCCAGGCCTACTGAGTGAGGATCTGCATTTTAACAAGGGGTAGATTGTATGCAGAGTACAGTGTGGGGAGTACTGCACCAACACACTTGTCTTCTTGTGACTGTAAAAGAATTTGTAACTTCAAAAATGTTTATGAAAAAAATGCTTATGATAATGGAAAAGTGTGCATTTATTGATAATGGAAAAGAAAGAATAGTAGAGAAAGATCACTCTTGACTCCCTCTACTCTTAGATAATATTTTAAGATGCTTCCTTCCATGAAGTTTTTACGTAGTTTATCACACTGTGCACGTTACTTTGGATTCTGCGTTTGCACTTACAATGATCCAGTGACTGGTTTATTTTGTGTTTACCATGTGCCAAATTTTAGATACTTTCTCGTTTACTTATTACACCGATGTAAGGTGGTATAATTACATCACGTTTACAAGGGAGGAAACACAGGCTGAGAGTTTATATATCCTGCTAGAGGTCCTACCGCTAGCGCGTGGTCAAGTTGGAATTTTAACTCAGTTCCATTTGTAGAGCCTATGCTTTTTCAAATACACCAGAGTAGCATTTTCTTAGTTATTACATTTTTTTTCCTGAAAAATATAGTATTTTACTATGTGGCTATATCATAATTTGTCTAACATTCGCATTCAACATTCTAGCGTTCTTATTTCTTGCTACTGCATAGAATACTACAGTAGACATCTTTGTGTAGAAATTTTTTTCTGCATTTTATTTTTCTTCGGGTGGATTCTTAGAAACATTTTTTAAGTCTCAAAAATCTATACTTTTATGCATATATGTATGTATGATGTATGTATGTATGTGTATATATTTTATATTATATGTAAAAGGAGTCCCAGTGGTACAGTGGTTAAAGCACTCAGTTGTTAATTGAAAAGTCAGCAGTTTGAGCCCACCAGTTGCTCTGCAGGAGAAAGATGTGACAGTCTGCTTCCGGTAAAGATTACAGCCTTGGAAACCCTATGGGGGCAGTTCTTCTGTGTCCTGTAGGGTCACACTATGAGTTGGAATAGACTCAGTGACAATGAGTTTGTACTGTATATATAATTAGATAAGTATAGCTATAGATGTATGACTTTCTCAAGTCGTTGTGCCAGTTTTCATTCACACCAGCCACTGTAAAGGTTATGCTGAATATTTTATGCATATGCACAAAGTAATTTGTCAGATAAGCTTCTGCAGAAAAAAATTACTTAAATTTGTGTTTTCTTTTTGTTTCAAATCATTCGTTTGACTTTTCTTTCGCATAATTTAATGGATATTTGCTACTAAGATATTTAGCTACTCCTACTGTACATAGAATTTTTGTTTAATAATGCCCACACCTTATTAAGAAGACGTAAATGTACATTTCTTAATCTCAGAATTCTTCTTGATAAACTAAGTTTTTAATGATTATATAACTTTCCTATTATACTTTATTGTGTTTTTATTTCTTCTCAAAACTCAAGAAATACACATCATTCTTAGACTATGCTGTAGTGTTTTTTTTCCTTTCTCCTTCCCCTTCCTCCTCCTTCCTTTACTCCTGTCTTTCCCTTCTTCTTTTCCTCCCTACTTTCTTTCTTTTTATAGCAGGAAGGCAAATACTGTACAGTAAGGAAAGCCTTATGTGTTATAAAAACAACAGAGCAACAACAAAACCAACCAAATAAGCCTTTACTTATGTATAGCTTAATTTGATACTTTTAATAAAACCACTGAAGGAGAAAGCATCTCCTACTGTTAGTACACCCACTGCTCACTTGTGGACATGGTTAGGTTACAAAGACCAGGTCGTTATGCAAAAATCAGTGTTATACAAAAATGGAGAATGACCACATCAGATCACAAAATGGAGGATGACTACATCATTGCATAACTGCCAAATTACATCATTACATAACTGCCAAACCACTGAGAATCATGGCCTAACCAAGTTGACACATAACTTTAGCCGTTACAGCCAGTGTTACTCTTGCCTTGCACCTCAGTGTTCATTACTGCCAGACGTGCATTGTTAGTGTGCAAAATAGTTGGATAGTAGATTTTTCACTGTTGTCGTAAAATTGAAATATTGGATGACAAGATAGTAAGTGCAGTGTATTTGGACTCAGATCATTATAAAATAAAATATTGGATATAGAGCCTGGAAAAGAAAATAATGAAAGCATATGAAAAGTAGAACACTTTCTCCAGAAAGAATTAAGCCACATTTTACACATCTTGTATTCTTTTATTTTTATCTTTAATTTAAGCTTTCATGAATATCATTGCAGCCATCCTTAATCTGAATTTTCATTCGTTCTGCTCTTAAACAGAATCTATCGTAGGCAGGTTTTTTTCATTTCTTATGTGCATGATTTTGTCGTCTTATAACGTCTCCATTAGAATACAAATAAAAATATAGCATTATTGTGTAATAGCCTGTGGAGACAAAACCCTGAATTTGGAAAACAAGTACATACGTATGCTTTTCAAAATACGTTATAAAGTTTTGGAATTTTAAAATACTTGGTAAACTGTCAGTAAGTCATTTACATGTGGTTGTGTAAGCAGTAGGAGCTTCTGAAAATGATTTGATTTTGTTACAGTTCATTTAAGTACCATATTTCTGACTTCCTTAAATGGGAAACCCTGGAGGTGTAGCGATTAAAAGATAGGGCTGCTAACCATAAGGTCGGCAGTTCGAATCCACCAAGGCTCCTTGGAAGCCCTATGGGACAGTTCTGCTCTGTCGTCTAGGGTTGCTGTGAGTCGGAATTGACTGGACGGCAACAGGTTTGGTTGGTTTTTGGTTTGTAAATAAACGAGGTGTTTGTACTTATTGCCTCTTTTTATTTACTTAGGGCTCTACACAGCCTGAAGTCATGCCATTGTGAGTAAGAAATTAAACGCCTTTGCCATTTGAATTCAGTTACTTGTTATTTCAAAAGAATAATGTGACATTTGAATTAAACGTACACTTTTAGTTAAAAGAGGTAATATATTTTTCTTCCTCTGTTCACCTGGAGGAACAAACAGTTTTAATGCTGCTTTGAATCAGTAAATATTGTTTTTTTTTATGCATTATAATTCTGTACCTCAAAAACTTATCACAGTATTCATCTTTTAAAATAACCACTTTCATTGGACGTATCAGTGATTGCTGTTTTGAGATATTTTTTTGAAGTGGACTTTTCAAATGCAGGAAGTTCCTTTTAGGTTAGAGTTGATTATCAGTGTGTAGGTTAAAAAAAAAAAAAACACACAAAAAAAACGGAAACCCTAGTGGCATAGTGGTTAAGTGCTGTGACCACTAACTAAAAGGTTGGCAGTTCGAGTCCACCAGGCACTCCTTGGAAACTCTATGGGGCAGTTCTCCTCTGTCCTGTAGGGTCACTATTAGTCAGAATCGACTTGATGGCAACGGGCTAGGTAAAAGATTAGATTTGTTATTTTCTAGTTTAGAGTATATTTGGGAAAACACTATGTAATTTGTTTTAAATTGTTTAAATTTATAAATACCATCACAGAATGAAGATAGCGATACATGATTATCTAGTTCTTAAGATATATTTGCCAACTTAAGAGAAAATTTTCTCATTATTCCATAAAAGGAGACCTGGTTTAAGAAGCTACCCTGTAATGCCATCTTTAGTAGTTTGCAGAGCCCTAAATGTGAACAAAAAGGAGCCCTGGTGGTGCAGTGGTCAAGCACTCGGCTGCTAACTGAAACGTCTATGGTTCAAAAGGGAGAAAAGACCTGGCGATCTGTTCTCATAAAGATTACAGCCTAGGACACCCCATGGGACTTCACTACTCTGTCCTGTAGGGTCACTATGAGTCAGAATTGACTTGATGTCACAAAGCAGTAACAACGGTGAACAATTCAAGAAATATATTTGTAAAATGATACGTTAAAGAGAGCTAACAGTAAATGTAGGGAGTCATTTGAACTATTTTGGTTACCCCAGCGACCACCAAGTATTATTCCTGTTTTCAGTAGTAGCTTCTTAGGCACAGAAAAAAGTGTTTTTCTTTATTTAGAACCAATTCATTATTCTTTTTTTTTTTTAATTGTGCTTTAAGTGAAAGTTTTTAAATCAAGCCAGTCTCTCATACAAAAATTTATATACATCTTGCTATGTAGGAAACCCTGGTGGTGTAGTGGTTAAGTGCTATGGCTGCTAACTAAGATGTTGGCATTTCGAATCCACCAGGCGCTCCTTGGAAACTCTATCGGGCAGTTCTGCTCTGTCCTCTAAGGGTCACTATGAGTTGGAATCAACTCGAGGGCAGTGGGTTTTTGGTTCTTGCTTTATGTACTTCTAGCTGCTCTCCCCCTAATGAGACAGCACACTCCTTCTCTCTACCCTGTATTCCTTTCCCATGTCCATTCAGCCAGCTTCTGTCGCCCTCCAATTCATTACTCTTAACTCTATTCAGTAAATATTTATATTCTGCCTTCTATATGCTGGGCACTACATTAGTGAATTTTTCACTCAATAAAGCAGCTTTACAGCATGAAAGAGGAACAATTTCTCCTATCACACAGCTGTCTTAAATAACTCAAAATACAGAATCTCCTTTCTCTGTCTTAATTAAGTTATTCTCTTGTTCATTTGTCCATCCTGCCATTCATTCATTCATTCAGCAAGTATTCACTGAGAACATTCTGGATGCCAGGCCCTGTGCTACTGGTGCTGAAAGGGAGAGATGCTGAAGGAGACAGAACCTTCCATTCTGGTGGGAAAGGCAGTGACCTCGTGAGAAGTGCCCAGAGGCAGGGCCCCAGCCCCACCTGAGCGGCCAGGAAGGGTGGTCGGAAACGATTGCCATCCTGACCAAGCCTAGAGGATGAGCCAAGCTAGCAAGAGAAAAGAGGCCAGACGGACAGTGATGGAGGCAAAGGGAACACCATCTGCCAAAGACCAACACAAGAAAGGAGGCTGTGCTCATCCCATTGTTTTTATCTTGATTTTGAATTTTCCCAGGTTAAATTAAGATGATAATAGTAAAGGAAATAAAATGGGAACAGTTTGATTCTCCCTTGTTCTTGTCTCTAGACAAACTTAATTTTTATACAGAGATTTTATTTCGTAAATTATCAGCTTACTAAATAATCTGTCATTTTAATTAGACTGGTTAATTCTAACCAGGAAATCATTTGGGCTTTAAAAGATGGGGAATGTAGGACCAAACCATGTTCCCTGGCTTTCATTTTACTTTCTCTGTCTTTTCTCATCTCTCGCCCTGTAGGCCTGGCTGGCAGTACCTTTCGGAGGAGAAACTGCCCTCCAGCTCTCAAGGCTACCAGCTTCCCAGCCTCCCACCCAGGCCAAGCACTCCGTGTCTCCTGTCCTGTTCACCATTTTTTTTTTTTTTTGTTAAAACACTTCCCAAAACCTTTCCACTCCATGTTCCAAAGGATGCCCCACCATCTGCTACTTTTTCCTATGCTGGATACCAGAGGCGAGCCTAAAAAACTGAAGTTTTGGTTTGGTCATCTGGTTGTGGAACCAGCGTATATGTTAAAATTACCTCAGTGGCCTTCAGGAATATCTTGTTGTATTCAGGGGGTGCATTCTTTTTTTTTTTTTTTTAATTTATTGTGCTTTAAGTGAAAGTTTACAAATCAAGTCAGTTTCTCACATAAAAACTTACATACACCTTACTTACGTACTCCCAATTACTCTCCCCCCAATGAGACAGCCCGCTCCCTCCTTCCAGTCTCTCTTTTCGTGACCATTTTGCCACCTTCTAACCCCCTCTACCCTCTCATCTCCCCTCCAGATAGGAGATGCCAACATAGTCTCAAGTGTCCACTTGATGCAAGTAGCTCACTCCTCATCAGCATCTCTTTCCAACCCATTGTCCAGTCCAATCCATGTCTGACGAGTTGGCTGTGGGAATGGTTCCTGTCCTGGGCCAACAGAAGGTTTGAGGACCATGACCGCCGGGGTCCTTCTAGTCTCAGTCAGACCATTAAGTCTGATCTTTTTATGAGAATCGGGGGGTGCATTCTTAATGTGTGTGCACCCTAGAAAAGAGTACATCTGTAAGAATTTTCATATCTCATTTGTCCATGGGGGGGGGGGCGGGAGTTATCAGCTTGACAACCCAGGGACTTATGTTTAAGCAGGTAGTGGGGATAGGAGATGAGGAGAGGTTTGAAACTGAGATCTTGTTTATGAAATCTGTATTCTCTAAGGGTAGCACCTTTAATGAACAGGTAGACTAGGGAAAATTTGACCACTAGCATAAAACCCAAAAACCCACTGGCATAGGGACATAATAAGTCTTATTTCTATCTGGCTAGATGTGGTCTTAAAAAAACTAAACCAAATCCATTGCTGTTGAGTCAGTTCCGACTCATAGCGACCCTATAGGACAGAGTAGGACTGCCCCATAAGGTTTCCAAGGAGCACCTGGTAGATTCGAATTGCTGACCTTTTGGTTAGCAGCTGTAGCTTTTAACCAGTACACCACTGAGATGTGGTCTTAGAGAACTGCAGATGGGCATGAGGGATCTTTTTGGGGTGATATAAATGTTCTAAAATTGAATTCTGGTGATGGTTGTACAACTCTGTAAATCTACCAAAAATCATTGAGCTGTACCCTTAAAAGGAATGAAATTTATGGTATAAAAATTATGTCTCATGAAAGCTCTTTAAAAAGAAAGCAATTTTCATAGGAGATAAGGCTTACTTTGGACATATCATCAGGAAAAGACCGATCACTAGAAAAGTACATCATATTTGATGTACAGTGGAGGGTCAGCGAAAATGAGGGAAACCCTCAATGAGATGGATTGATCCAATAGCCACAACAGTGGACTCGAACATACCAATAATCATGAAGATGGTACAGTATGGGACAAAATTTCATTCCATTATATGTAAAGTTGCCATGAGTTGGAGCTGACTTGATGGCAACTAACAACAACGTAAAGGGCCAAGGCCCAGTTTTTTGTTTTGTTTTTTACTTTTCCCTCAGGGTGCCCTTTAATTATCTACCCTCAAGCTGTAGTAAGGGACCATCAAGGCTCCTGCTTATTCTGTCCCTGTTGGGGAAGAGATCCAGGGTCTCAACTTCCCCCCCAAAACTCCTCCTATGTCCTGCTACAAGCTAAAAGCTTTATAGCTTCCACTGGGAGTCTTTCGTGGCGTCTTGGCACCAGAAGGGGAATTACAAGGACGCTTTTCTGATATGATTCAAGGCCACATCACAAGCAGTTAATGTAACAAAAATAAACAGTAGGGAACACCAGTGGCGATGAATGCAAACATGGCTGTATGCACAGGAGCCGCAGGGCTCAGAAGGTGTGTTGCTGGCTCACTTTCTGGGTACTGGTGCCCCTCCTGACTGAGGGGTGCCGTGACCTGGAGTGGTGCCTGGGACATGCTCGTGGTGTGCTGTGGAATCCCAGAGTCCCAAGAAAGGTGGGCGGCTGTTAAAAAAAAGTCTGGAAACTTGCATCTCCAGGGCCTGAAGACTGGACCTATTCCAAACACTTGTAAATTAAGTACTCATAAACTAAATGTCTGTCATGAGAAACACTTTTAGAGACGCTCTGTCCTTTAGATAAAAAGTTGCTCAATAATCACCCATTGACTTGTCTGAAAAGTAAGAATAGAGTCTTTCCATGAAACTCTCCACTGCTGTCTCTGATCCCACCATCTGTCTATCAGTTTGTTGTACTGTTGGGGGCTTGCGTGTTGCTGTGATTCTGGAATCTATGCCACTGGTATTTCAAATACCATCAGGGTTACCCATGGTGGACAAGTTTCAGTGGCACTTCCAGACTAAGATTAGGAAGACAGACCTACTGATCTGCTTCCAAAAAACAAGCAGTACATACCCTGTGGATCCTAACAGGAGGTTGTTCTATCACAACAGAACATTGTCCAATATAGCCCTGGCAGATGAGCACCTTAGGCTGGAAGGCACTCAAAATGTGTAATGGCCTCAACAGTGGACTCGAGAATATCACCAATCGTGAAGATGGTACAGGACTGGGAAAAGTTTGTTTTCCTGTACGTGGTGTCACCATGAGTCGGAGGCAACTCTCGGCAGCTAACGACATCATCTTCTGTTAAAGAAGACACGCATATTTATTTATATTAGCAAAAGCAATTTCTGTGGGTTCAGGTTGATGAAGATCCTATATCTGGTTATTTTTTTCCAACCCTGTGGAGGAAAGTCCATCAGATGAAATGTCATTGTGAACCATGGATTTTGGAGTAGATGCTTTGTTTGTTCATAAACAGACATGTACTGGACACCTGTTGTCTGCTAGATTCTGTCCTCCATGGTCAGGGCAGCAGCACATAACAGAGACTGGGTCCCTGTCCTGTGGAGCTTCCATTTATTCAAACACACAAGTAAATAATGAGACAAATATTCAATAGTAGCAAGTGCTCTGCAGAGAATTAAAATATAGAGATGTGATAGAGTGATTGGAAGCTTACTAATGTATCCTTCTGAAAAAGAACACTAGAGATGAGG
Organism: Elephas maximus indicus; assembly: GCF_024166365.1. Taxonomy (NCBI): domain Eukaryota; kingdom Metazoa; phylum Chordata; class Mammalia; order Proboscidea; family Elephantidae; genus Elephas; species Elephas maximus. Next base: position 30,288,684 of record NC_064829.1, read on the forward strand.
AAACCAAAGATGGCAAATAGCCCTTTTCAGATTTCATCCGGCATATTTTTTTTTATGGCGTTAGAGGGGGCCTCATTCATCCACAAAAAAATATGATGACAAAGGATAATCAGTAATGACTTGGCGAGTAAAATTAACAACCATTTACCCATTTTTCATCACAGTTTATTAAAAGTTCATTTAGGATGTTACTTTCCAGCTGCCAAACTGGATGGGTGTAGGCTCTGTGAAGAGATGGTGCTCTTGCTCGTTTTTGTGTCTCCAGGGCCTGCCATGTTGTTGGTGTTCAGCTAATATATTTGAAATGTCTGCATGAAACAAAACTAGATTGAGTAGAATTTTCCTTGTAGCCCTATGGAAGAACAGGCCACCTTTTATTTACTTTTTAAACTGAAGAAGAACATTATCAGTCATGACTTGGATATGTGCTATTAAAATTAAATATCCTGGTCTTTTAAAAACATATTTGTTGTATTACTTAAAAGAAAATTTACAGTTAGTTCTTAGATAACTTTGTTGATGGAGGCCAGGAGCAACCCAGAAAGCCATACATTATTTCTTTGACTTTGATAGTGATTTCTATTGCTTTTGTTTTGGCCGATTTCCTTAATCACCCTCCTAATCTTTCTGCGTGGGTTGAGTTGACATTTTAATTTTTCACTGAGCAAACTGAGTTGCTGTGTGTTACGGGAAACCAGACATTAGACCTGGACATTTATTGTGGGTAACTTGGAAGATGTGGAGCAGTGGAGTTGGACCTGATCAATAGTACTTCTTTCTCAGGCTTGATGATGTGAGGATGATACTTAATGAATGCAGTAGAGCCATGGTACTCCTATGAAGGTGATACAACTTTTTACAAACACCACAGATAATGAATGTTATAATCTGATTTGTAATAGGATTCAAAAGGAAAAATTCTACTGATGCTGTCTAGTCATCTATGAGACCTCTAGCCCTGGTGGCACAGTGGTTAAGTGTTCAGCTGCTAATCAAAAGGTTGGCAGTTTGAATCCACCAGCTGCTCCTTGGAAACCCTATAGGGCATTCTCCTCTGTCTTGTAGGGTCACTCTGAGTTAGAATCGAGTCAAAAGCAATGGTTTTTCTTTTTTCAGGGATGCTCGACTCTATGGCAACAGGTTTGGATTTTTTGGTTTATGCGATGCATAATGGAGCATTTGGAGTACTTAAAAAAAAACAGCTAAGATGATTCAGAATAGATCTTTTCCTTTTGAAAAATAATCTTTTTTTTTTTTGCTTTGAAAAATACTCAACTGTTATGAATCATATCAAGAAAAAAACGAATCTTTTCATATTTTATTTTTCCTCAGCCATCACCTGAGGGAATAGGGGGCTTTTTCCCCTAAGATAGGAACCTTTGAACTAGATTTTTTTCCCCATCACTCTGCATGTGATAGACATGCTCTTTGATAACTGTTTGTTGAATGAATGCTGCATGAACAGGGTTCTAAAAGCACTCCTGTTCTTCCTTGCTATCATAATACGAGTAGAGAAAAATCTTTCCGTCTCTTTAGCCAGTGAGTGATAAGAGCTTTTGTACCAAGGCACCTGCAGCCCAAACATTCCTTTTTCTGTTATTGTTGAAACATCTCAAACCTAGATTGAGGCCTTTGGCAGCTCACCACAACTGTTTCCATTTCTGTGTGGTGTTAAAAAGTGAATTCAATATAATTGGAAAACATAGCTCGTTTTAGAAGAATCAAATTAATCTTATCTTTCGATTGTTACCACAGTGTACTCAAAGTTCCAGAACTTGAGACACAAGAGGGTAAAAACTGAGCCTGTAGCCCAGGGACCAAGAGGATAGCTAAGTGAGGTCTCCAGTTAGGCTGTGGAGATCTCCGGGTGTTGTCTCTTCAGTACTGACTTCTGCATGTTCAAAGCATGCATTTTTAGTTTTTAACTCAGCCCTCTTTAAACTCTTTATATATGCCTTTTATTTATTTATTTATTTACCGACATGGGAAATTGGGTAGGTAGAGGGAAGATTTCACTAATAGAAATGAAAAAATTAAATAAGATAATTAGTTCAAATAGCAAGAAAATAAGTAATATATGGTTCTATTTGATGTCTTACTCCTCCCCCCTCCCATTTTAAACAGATGCATTTAAAATCTTATTTACACTGGTTATATGGATTATATTTTTTAAAAATCCCCAAATCATTTGCATTTGCTTTGGGAAGACAGTCAGAGACTGCTTGGTGAGTGATCTCTTACAAGTGTCTCTATCTTTTGGGGCCAGTTCCCACTTAGCCTTGTGCTAAAGATGCCCTGGGCCCAGCTGGTCACTGGCTGGGCAGCTTGGCCTCAGCTTGCCACAAAGTGAATAACCCACTCCCGCATAAGCAGGACTTGGCTGTTTTGCTGTTGAATCAATCCATATTCTGTTTGGTTGGCTGGATGATACATCCTGGGGAGGAATTGTATCAAAGCAACAACTGAATCACAGGAAGTGTTAACTGAATCACAGGAAGTGTTTAGAAGTAAATTGACTTAAATGATGCCTGTGTCTCTTTAAAAGGTGTTTAAATGTGGGGAGAATTTCTGTGGTGATGGCATTAGAACAGAGATGGTGATCAGAGTAGTTTTAGTCATGACTATTTAGCACCCCGCCCCCAACACACATACTTTTCGTTGAAAAAAAACACCCTTAATCTTATTGTCCCTCACAACAAGTATTTTTATTGTCCATAGGTATTGGGGTCATAGTTTACACAGAATTCTTGTTTTTACCTTAAGTTCTATCAGATGTGTTTTTCTACATTCTAATACTTTCCCATCTGACTTTTTTTTTTTTTTGAGGCATTTCTTCAATTGCAAATTGCAAAGAGTTTTTTAAAACCTCAGTTTTTCACTCTTCTAGCTAATGCTGTGGTGAAAAGCTGCCTGCACATAGAAGTTTTCTTCTGTTGGCATTAACTGTATTTTTAGAAAGAAGAATGGAATACTGGACCAGATCTGTCCTTCTAGAGCCCATTTTCGGAGATACCAGGCAGAGCACAAGATACCACGTATCCCCTTGGCAGACGTTATGGCAGAAGTTGTGTTTCTGAAGGCAAGGGCAGAGGAATTTAGAGAAACATTCAATGTTGCTTAGATTGCTAATCCTATGAATTGTTAGGTGGCCCCTGGGACTGTGACTTTTAAAACAGCGTAGGTCCCGTAAGTAGTTTGGGTCACAGAAGAGGCACAGCCTCCATTGGGAGTAACGGATGAGTTCATGCGATTCCTTCTTCAACCCTGGGGTCTGGGATGCTGGGGCAGCGGTTAAAGATGTGTATGACTGACATGGGCCAATTAGACTTAGGGGTCCCAGAGTTCCATTGTAACCCTCAAGGGCCCAATCTCCACACGTTTGGAAGGGAGAAGAGTCATTCTGGAGAGTTCTTCTAAGAACTCGACATAGATAGGGAACATTTTCAGAACTATCAAAGAAAGGCTTAAAAGATGCCACCATTTGCCACTATGTTTGGGGGGATAAAATTGTATTTGAAGAAGCGTATTTGGTAAGAGATTGTCTTGTAGTAATTATGCCCATTTATTGGATGAAAAATTCCTTTGAGAATCAAATATTTACATCATTATTTCAGGAAACAAAATCTTAATTGGTCTAATTTTTAATATCCTGGAGAAGCTTAAAATTTTTCCATGGCACTGTTGGTGAATATAGGAATAGCCAATCAATTACTTTCTTGTATTCTCAGCAGGTTTTCAACCTTTGGGATACTCTCTATACAGAGAGAAAAATTTTGAGCAGTTTTATTACTAATAGTTTATTTTCAAAAAGCAAACTATGGCAGCGACCATAAGAAGCCTTCTCATTAAAGGATTCCAAAATACACTTTTAATTTTTGGGGAGCATTTTTACTTGTATGTTTGTTTTTTAACTTTTTATGTTAGAAAATTTCTTATATATTCCGAAGTACATAGAATAGTTTAATGAATTTCCATGTTCTAATCACCCCAGCTTCAACAATTATCAAATCATAGCCAATCTTATCTTACCTATACTTCTACTCACTTTTAATCGTCTTACCTCAAAGTATTTTGACACAATCTCAGTCATATCATATTATCTATGAATAGTTTCATACCTCCAGAAAAGCAGAGAATCCCTTGAAACATTGCTATAGTATCACTGCAGCACCTAAAAAAAAAAAAAAAAGGCAATTCATTAATATGATCAATGGTCATTTATCTGATTTTTTATTTTTTTCTCTTTTCATAAGGAGAAGCTCACATGCAGTAAAGAATTTTTATATATGTCATCAGTGTGACTACCATCCAGATCAAGTTATGGAGCATTTCCAGCGCTCCAGTTGGTATCCCCTTGGGCTTCCGTCTCAGTCAGTATCCCGCCAAGGGGAACCACTGTTCTGACCTCTGTTACCATTAAAGGTTATGCATCTTCTGTCCTGTTTAAGAAATCTTTGCTTAACTATGTTCTGTCTGTTTTTTTCTCCCTTTTATCCTAGAAGTCTTACTGGTTTTCTTTTTACTTTTAGGTTGATAATCCATCTCAAATTAAGTTTTGTTTTTGGCATGAAGTAAGAGTTAAGATTTATTTTTTTCTGTGTGAGCTAGCACTATTTAGTGAAAAGATTAGCCTTTCCCATGTGAATTGCAGTGGCACCTTTGTCATAAATCATATATTCTATTCCATTGACCTGTTTGTTTATCCTTGAGCCAATATTCCACACTGTTTTAATTACTGTAGCTTTATTAAGTTTTAATATCTGGTAATGTAAGTCCCTCAGTTTTGTTGTTCTTCAGGTTTGATTGGATGATGGTAAGTATTTTGCTTTTTCATATGAATTTTAGACTCAGTTTACCTACCGAAACACGCACACAGCAGTGTTTTGCTTGGGATTACATTGAAGCTCCAGTTCAATTTGGGAGAAATTAACATCTTAATATTATTGTCTTCCGATCCTTAAGATTTGTATATATGTTTATTTAGGCCAGTGGGTCACAACTAAGGTCAATTTTAGCCTCCAGCTGGTAGTTGGCAATGTCTGGGGACATTTTCATTGTCTCATTTTGGGGGGTAGAGGACAAGAAGGCCCATCAGCTTCCTACAATGCACAGGACAACCCCCACAACAAAAAATTATCTGGATCTGGCCCCAAAATGTCAATAATGCCACTGTTGAGAAATCTTGACTTAGGTCTTTAATATCTCTTAGGAATGTTTTGGGTTGTCAGTGTAGGGATATTATATATCTTGGTAAGGTTTATTCTTAGATATTTTTTGGTGCTATTGTGAATGGTAATTTTTAAAATTTCGTTTGCTAATTGTATGTTGCTAGTTTTTTTACTGGGTATGTTGCTAGTGTTTATTTGTGTTTATGTGTTTGTATATGTGTATATATGTATGTATACATATATGTTGTTTTTATCTCTCTCCTTACGCATCATTATTGTTTTATATGTCTTTTATTTTAGAGATTTCCATTCAATCTCTTGTTTTCCCTTACACTTTTTTATTGTTGTCCAAGAATCTCGGACCTTTGACCTGTAGAACTTCCCACAGCTTGGATTTTCTGATTGTATCACCATAGTGGTGTTAATGTGTTCCTCTGTCCTGTGTCTTTATGATTGTGGCCTATATCCATGAATTCATAAAAAAAAAAAACCCAAACCTGTTGCTATCGAGTCTGGTCTGACTCATAGTGACCCTCTAGGACACAGTAGAACTGTCCTATACAGTTTCCAAGGAACGCCTGGTGGATTTGAACTGCTGACCTTTTGGCTAGCAGCCGTAGCACTTAACCACTATGCTACCGGGGTTTCCGTTAGGAGCCGCACAATGGTGATACTCTAATTTTCTCCTTTGCTTTTCATTTATTAGCTCAGGATACTTCTGTAAAGAGAAATTTCCTGCGAACCAATTGGTTACTCTGAGTTCATAGAGAAAAGGCAGGATAAATTTCCTTTTTTTTTTTTTTAATCATTTTTAAAAATAATGACTTGGTTCCCTAGGATCTTCCGTAGGTAACCAATGAGTTTCTTCTTCTTCTTCTTCTTTTTTTTAATTAAAAAGAGTATTGTGAACTCAGGGTTGAAACTTACTTGATGTCTCAGTCCATGCTGTTTTTATCCTTACTGGTGATTCAGTTGTTCTCTTTGGCTAGTGGCAGCCTCTTCAGAACCCTAATATATTTTCTAAACTTCCTTGCTTTTGTAACAAAATATCCCAGGCTCATTTCGAACATTCCTTGCCCCTGACCTAGAATCAGCCATCTCTTCAAGGAGTGATCGCTTCTTTTACTTATTAATATTTAGAGAGGCTGCTTTGTTGTTAGTTGCTGGCCAGGCAGCTCAGACTCACGGCAACCTCATGTATAACAGAACATTTGTATTCTTGAAATTGTATTGATGTTGGTTTGATTTGGTTTCATTCATTGACCTACCTGTGAAATCAGATTCTGACTGTATCCCAAAGGAGAAATGGCTGACTAGGGCGGCTTTCTTAACGCTGTGTGGGTAGAGTAGTAAGTTTGTGAGGTCTGGCTCCTTGGTGGAACCCTTTGATCTACTTGAGAAATCATAGTTGTTTTATGTGTGTAAGCTTTTGAGCAAGTTTTCCTTTTAAAAAATGAATATTAATCATCTTCCTTTGACCATATTCTGGCAGGCGTCAGATGGTTTCTTCAGTCTTTATAATAACTGTCAAGTCTTTAATAGCTATAATGAAAAGACTTACTAAAGCAGTCTGTATGATTTGAAATTCTTGTTTGCCTTGCTTCGAAGAATAAGGGGCATATTCTATCCTGGCAGAGAGAGCTGTGAACCACCTTGTCTCTTTAACTTTTTTCTTGGGATAATTTAATCTGCTTGAAGACCCCAACTCCTGTTTAGTTGTTAGGATTATAGAGTGATCCTGATAGCTCCAATGCTGTTAAAATTAAAATTTATAATAAAATTAATTTTATTTTGTTTCTTTAACAGAAATCATAGTCCATTAATGAGTTTTGGAGCCAGCTTTGTCAGTTTTTTGGTAAGTTGATATGGGGAGAGGTTTTGGTATGAAGGAAATAAATGTATAAAGTATGCCTGTTAGTAGTCACTGCCATATAGATACACACTATTGTGGAAGATTTTTTAAAATTTAAAAACAGAAATAATGTTTTTGCCTGTTAGCTAATGTTTATGCAGTAATTTCTTTTCCCTATCTGTAAAAATAAAATGCTTATACCTTACTTCTAGAGTATTATATATTTTACAACCAGAATCCTTTTTAGAATAAAAATGTAATTGAAAGACCTCTCCAAAAGTTAAAGCAGTGTTTAGGATCATTAGAAGAAAAAAAAAAAAAATCTGTGTTTGGGTGGGTAATAAAGGTTTGTTCTAAAATTATGGAGTAAACGTGGCCTGGAATACAAGTTCGGTCCACAGAGCTAATATTTAGGAATTGAGGGGATAGGCTGCAGTGAGGTTTTAAAGTAAATTGGGCAGTGCAGAAAGTTGGATGCTTTCATTTTTTTCATAAACACTTATAACTTCACACAATGTACTTTTAAACATGTAGATTTTTTAAAAAAAATTTCCATGGAGTTATATAACAGCCAACAAGAAGTCATGAGTGGATACAGAGAGAAATAAAAGGGAGAAACATTTAGACTTGAGATTTAGGAAGATATAAGAAAATGGGCATGTGGTACTACTCAGCTTGGCAGCCGCTGATCCTGGTGACTAGACCAGCTTCTGTTGAGATGAGGTTTTCATTCAAGTTAATTATTTCCTCTTATTGCCAGGTAACATAACAAAATTTTAAGGCTTACTGTTTACAAGAAGATGGCCGCTGGGTGGTGCAAACAGTTCCCACCCAGCTACTAACTGAAAGGTTGGTAGTTGGAATCTACCCAGTGGTGCTGTGGATGTGGAAGAAAGGTCTAGCAGTCTACTTCCATAAGAAAGTGTGAAAACCATTGAAAACCCTATGGAACACAGTTCTACTCAGACATACATGGGGTCACCATGAGTCGCAGTTGTCTCAACAGCAACAGGTTTATTTGCAAGATGGCATAGTTCCTGACCTTAAGGAAAATGGTACCAGGTGGGGATCATAAGATTAAAGATTTAAAAAAACCTTAATCTTAGTACCCAATTACCTCCAAGGACTTTAAGGAAGACATAAGGAATGGGTCTTGGCTGTGTGGAGGATGAGGTGGAGAAGAGAGACCGTGGTATTTGAGGCAGGGTTGAGATTTCAGCAGCCTCGGGATGGTTGGGAAGAAGAGTGTGACAGGGAGACTTGGGCAGAAGTGGCACAGGTCTGGTTTGGATAGAATGGAAAACTGGATGGAGTCATACTGCTTCAAATGCCAAAGTGGGTCTGGCTGGCTGAATGTGATGGGGAACGGAGAGCCAGACACAGTTAGTCTATTAGGTCCCTCCACATACGGTGTCCCACAGTGACTCCGCCGCTGCCCTGCGCCAGTTCATCTTAGAAACTTCAGTTCTTCTACTGGGTAAAAGTAACAGGTTTTTAAGAGAGATGGGATCGCCCCTTCCCAGGTCAAGTGTGGCCTGGGAAACCATCCAAGATCAGGTGCCTGGAAACTAGCTGTCAGTAGAATTTGTAAAATGAATTCCTTAGGAGTGAACCACTGGAATTGATGTTCCTGCAGAGATCGATGATATTCAAAGGACACCTGCTAGCTGTTGTTTCATTAGAATTTCTAAAACAAAAAGTCACATACAGAAGAGAAACAGTAAGACTAAGCTCTGATTATTCAGCAGAAACCATGCAGGCTGACAATGGGATGACATATGTAAAACCTTGAAAGAAAAAAATTGCCAACCAGGAATAATATATCCTGCAAAACTCTCGTTCAAATATGATGGTGAAATTAGGACATTCCCAGATAAACAGAAATTATGGGAATATGTAAACACCAAACTAAACTTATAAGAATTATTAAAGGGAGCCCTTTAGTCTGAGAACAAAGTCAGACCACAGCCTGAATCTAGGACGCAAGATGGTACCAGCCAGATAGCAACCTAGGAAATGAACTCTCAAGGACTATCCAAAACCAAATCAACTGCAGCAGGGAACCAGAGAGATTAATCTGTAAATGACAACAACGGCAAAACAAAGAGGGAATAAACGATGTAGGTATAGAACTTGCTAATGGAGAGGAAGGCAGGGCAATACCAAGTAATAATAGACTGGTTCAAACCTAGGAAGATAAGGGTAAATTTCAAGGTAATCACAAAGAAATTTAACAGACCTACTCATCAAAATGAAGAAAAGCATAAAGTCTCTTTAGAATTTCTGTGCAGCACTTGATGGAGCCAGCGATACACACGTGGGCAAAGTGGACTTTTGAGTGAAGCACCATGATAAAAACGGAATTGAGTGGACCAATTAGAAATTATACAGGGTTCTTGTTCCCGTGTTTAACAACAACAACAAAATTGTAAAACAGTAATTTCAAGGACACTTAGTAGTAGTAGTAGTACCATATATTTTTTCATGTTGATGTTGTTGTTGTGTGCCCTTGAGCCAATTGCGACTCATAGCGACCCTACGGCACAGAACAGAACTACCCCATAGGGTTTCCGAGGAACAGCTGGTGGATTTCAATGGCTGATCTTGTGGTTGCCAGCCTGAGCTCTTAACCACTGCACCACCAGGGCTCGGGTGTCATAGAAGTACGGTATATTCTTATTTTATATTGAGATTACAGTTTCTTTAAGATGAATGAGGCATGCTGTAACATTCTGATTATTTTACTTGCAACAAATAATTTGTGTGATTTTTTTTTTCCCCCAGTTTGGAGTTTTCTTATGATAAATTGCCCTAAATTTTCACACATTTACCGATTTCATTCATTTTCTCATTTCTTTGTTGGAAGAACGCCATGATGACATTTGAGGAGGAAAAAATGCAGTTGGCCTGTGATGACTTAAAAACTACGGAAAAGCTGTGTGAGAGTGAAGAGGCTGGGGTGATTGAAACAATCAAGAACAAGATCAAGAAGAATGTAAGTCCTGAGTCACTAAGTTATGAACTGTGAGCCATGTTACTCATTTACTCTGTTTTCAGTATTTGGAATATGACTGAAAAAAAGCATGGAATGTCTCTTGTGGCTTCTGATTATGTAAAATGTATTTTTTAAAACAATAGGAGCCCCCTTTAGTCATTAGAGTATTTTGGTATTAGTAGGTGTTACGACAAAGAGGAGCCCTGGTGATGCAATAGTTAAGAGTTCGGCTGCTAACCAGAAGGCCATCATGTGTACTGTTGGCATATTTGCAAAAATCCTGAGAAATTTCTCAGATTACTTCTTACATCATTTTGAAAGCATATGGAAGCTATTTAGCTTATTTTGTTCAACTTTACTGTGTATTAAAAAATAACATTCTGTTGCACAGTGACTTTTCTTCATTTTAGAAACATTCTTCATGATAAAGACCAACATTTTATAAAAAGTGGGGTTTTTTGATTTGACTTTTTTCTTTTTCCCTAGAGGCAGACACCTTAGAGGATATGGCCTACGTTTCAAATTCAGTCTGTGATTTATTCAAAGCTAATATTTAATTCCATTTTTAATATTTAATTCCAGAGTATTTCCTCTATAACTAAGATATTATCAGTTCTGACCCTCACATCTCCATTGCCTGCAGCAAGGGAATACACCCTAATATTAGTCTTACCTGAGGGTGGAAGGCTGCAAAGGTAGTAGATTCTATACCTTGGGGATGTTTTGTACTTTCAGTAATTTTTAATTGGGCTAAGAATTGACATTATTTTTAAAAAGGTAAAACTCTGAAGTTTTGTGTCTGTTTTCATAGGCCATGAATTCCGTTTTCATCATTTAGAAGATTTGTTTTGAGGTTACAACGCTCGTCAGCATTGTACTATTAACAAAACAGAGCTAGACCTAATGGGAATATGGAACTATCAGGCTCATACCGGCACCCTGGTAGCATAGTGGTTGAGAGCTGCTGCTGCTAACCAAAAGGTTGGCATATTAAATCCACCAGCCACTCCTTGGAAATCTTATGGGGCAGTTCTACTCTGTCCTATAGGGTCGCTATGAGTTGGAATTGACTCAACAGCAATGGGTAATGGTAATGATAAGGCTCGTACTATCAATTGGGTCCTGGCTCTGAGTGACTGCCATGTTTCACAATTCCTATGTGAAACTATTTTGCACAGTAAAGTAATAGTTGTTTGGAAGGAGTAGTGTCTTTGTGTGTGATTTAATGCTGCGTACTTTCATTCCACCGAACAGGTTGATGTCCGAAAATCTGCCCCTTCCATGATTGATCGGCTTCAGAGGCAGATAATCATAGCTGACTGTCAAGTTTACCTGGCTGTGCTTTCTTTTGTAAAACAAGAGTTATCAGGTATGCTGAAGCATTAATTTTGATGGCTTGTCCTATTCAGTGGACACATCAGTAATATTCTTTTTTTAGAATGCCTTGTGTTTCAGTCTTTGAAAACATGTGGCGCCTCTTTGGGGCATGATACTGATTTATTACTTGGGAAATTGAAACCACAAGTGCTTAATGTGTATTTGTGGAGTAATTTTAGTCCCAAAGTCTGTGCTTTATCGGCTTGTCTCAGATAATTATGTTGTTGTAGGGTGCCTTTTAGTCAATTCTGACTCATAGCAACCCCATGTGGCAGAGTAGAACTGTCTCATAGGGTAGAACCACCCTCTAGGCTGTAATCTTTGTAGAATCAGATTGCCAGGTCTTTCTCCAGCGGAGCCGCTGGCCGGGTTCCAACTGCCAGCCTTTTGGCTAGCAGCCAAGTACTTAACCATTGCGCCCCCAGAGCTTAATTCTGTCATACCTACTAAATTACAAGTGTGTGTGTGTAGTACTTCTTCTTTATGCAAATAAAGTTGTGATAACATTTAAAGGGAAATATAACAGGCTTAAATTCTAGTTTTTCAGGAAATTGTTATTGAAGGCCTAAGGGTGCACTATAAATTTCCTAATACACTTGTAGAACCCGTGTTTTAAAAACCTTCAATGAGGGACATAAACTAATTTAAATAGCCTCTCCAAGACAAATGTTTTCTAGGCATTTGTAGCTTTAATTTCTTGAGTGATACAGACTCAGTTGAGTCTCTAATAGCTTGCTTTAAGACCAGCTAAACATGACACAAATTCTTTTGCTAATGTATTTATGTGTCTCTCTGATACTGACAGCAGGAATCTGTCACTTTGGTGGATGGGATTTACTTAAAAAACAAAAATTCAGAAAGGAAATGAAATAAAATTCACAATCAGAAAAGCATTTTCTTCTAAACCTTAGCTAAAGAAGGCTATATTGCTGCTAAGTCATAACACAGTCTTCTTTCTAGACTACCAGGAGCCATTGTTCCCCCTTTTCTTTCTTCTTTCATTTTCTTCTATTTTGACCACAAAAAGTTGGACTTCTTAGAACTTACCCTTCCTTTTAAAGATGTTTTGTGACTGTACTTTGTTTGCTTTGCTTCAGTTATTATTATTTTTTTCTCTTTAATCTTCACCTCAGGACTCTCCCAATAATAAACTTACTCACATGGTATAGGGCCCATCACTCACGCGGATTTTGTGTAGTGCAAGAATATAAAGCCCTTGCGTGGAGTTCCACACTGACTCATATAAAAGAGCAGCGGAACCTGTCTGGACCTCTTTGTACAAGGCAGGAGCTTGGACACTTTCTGTGATCTTATACTTCTTTTCCAGACGCTCGGGGACTTTTTGTAAGGAAGCGGATTTTAGCCATTAAGAAAATACCCTTTTAGAGAGAGAAGGATACAGCAAACGTAGTTAACATTTGGGGAATCTGAGTGAAGAGTATCTGGGAATTGTATTAATCTTGCAACCTCCAAAATTATATAAAAATTAAAAGAACGAGTATATCTGTCCTTCATTTGTTCATTCATTGCCCTATCCAGTGAGTATTTATTGAGCATATGCTATGTGCCAGGCAGTATATTTGGTGAGCAAACATAGGCCATGGTCCATGTCCTCATGAAATTCAGAGTCATCAATTAATATTTTATACTTTTAAAAAAAATTATTCTGATTGTAAAATTAGTGAATATTGTTACAGAAAATTTGGGAAATACAGAAAAGTACAAAACAAAGCATCTCACTACTAATCTCAACATCCTTTACTGTTAATATTTTATTTCATGTTTCTCTATTTTTTTTAATAAAATTGAATCTACTTTTTAAAAATATTTCCCCTGTAACTCAGTTCTCAAAAATGTAATTTAAATAATAGCATATTTATCATATGGATACTCCATAATTTGTTTAACCAATTCCTCTTGGACGTTTGGATGTTTTTGCTTTGCATTTTTTGTTTTTTACTTATTAGTGAGAATGAACCTATTTTTATATTTTATTCATAAGTTATTTATTTCATCAATTGCCTTCATGCATTTTACTCATTCTTCTAATAGTTTAGCATTAATTATTTAATCCTGTTTATCATAGATTTTTAACAACATTCTTGGTTCTTCAGGAAGCCATATGACTTTTTGAATGTACTATTGATACTGAAAATAAAATTCTGATAGACAAGAAAGCCTCAGGTTCTAATAAATGTATTTAGCGGTCATTTGCATTCTGAGTAGCTCAGTATTTGTTTCAAACAAACATAACTAAAAATGTGCTTCATTTGCCTTTTAGAAACCCACTGGGTTATTAAACTACAAATAATTTATTAACTTCTTTGTTGTACTCCATTTTTTAGAAAACTTGTTAGGTGGTTAGTATTCTTGAATAAAAAAAATTCTCCTTTCTGGAGATGTTTGTTCTAGGTGCCCCTCCCCCCATGAGTAAACACACGGGGTGGAGGGGGAGGGTCATGCTGGATGAGCAGAGTAACTGGGTAGAGGTGAGTCTGTGAAGTTTTTAATGCATCATATTTTTTAAAGAACTCTTGTGCTTTATCTCATTTGAACCTCTTTGTAATGAATTGCTTCATTATCTCTATTTTCCCATAATACTTAAGAGGTATCTTTTTAATTTATTCTTTTCTCCAAAAGGTTTTGTTCTTTTTTCAGTAAGTATGTATTACCTTTGTGATAAAAAGAGATTATTCTGAAAACCAATTTTATGGCCTTTGCTGCCTTCTTTTATTATTTATATATATATAATCATTGCCACTGAGTCGATTCTTACTCATAGTGACCCTTTAGGACAGAGTGGAACTGCCCTATGGAGTTTCCAAGGAGCGCCTGGTAGATTTGAACTGTCAACCTTTTGGTTAACAATGTAGCTTTTAACCACTACGCCACCAGGGTTTTATTATAACTTCCTTTATTTTCTTTTGGACTTAAAGATAGGGCCCACACCTTACTCATCTTTGTATTCTTGGCATACTGTGGTGCTCAAATTTTTTTTTTTTCTCAAATCAGATTGTTTTCCTTATATTACAGGTGAGACAGTTGTAGTTAGATGATGTATAAGCTTTTTAGTGGTGATAGAATCAGGAATAGAGCCATCGATTTCTTATTTCATAACTGAATTCCTAGTGTCCATACAGTTTTCCCATCACCTTAGTTTAGTTGCTTGTGCCACTAACCTTCCAGTAGCCCAGGCCTGAGACCTGGAGTTCTCCCAGCCCCTGCCCCCTTGCTCCCTTTGTCCGATGAAGCTAGCCTGGAATGGTGTAGAGCCTGTTCTCCAGGCCACATTCTCTAGTTACCACTGGTGCCATCGGTCTAAAACTCATTATACCTTCACTTTAAACACATCATCTACAAGAAAAGTTCACATCCCTACCCCCTTCCCAGCCTCCCTGCCTTCCCACTACCAAATCCAGCTAAGCTGGACTCCTGGGAGCTCCCTGAATACCCTTTGCTACCTTATGCCTTGTGTACTCTACCCTCTTAGCTTGGAATGCCCTCACCCCTTTTATCTTCCCTTTGTCTGTCAGGTGCAGCCCAGGGCTACTGCCTTTGGATAAGCCTCCCTCATTGACTTTACCAATCTGGGCTTTGTTTTTTGACATGTACACTGTACATAGCCAGTTAGAGCATTCATCACACAGCAGTACACATTTTTGTTAACATGTCAGCCTATGTATTAGACTGTAAACTCCTTGAGGGCAGGGCCTGTGTCTGCCTGCCTGCTGGCTTTCCTTCTTTCCCATGTTTGTTGAGCACGTGCTATGAGTAATCTCCAAAGCTTTGCCTGGGAAGTTTAAGGATCCCTGATCCTGTCTGCTGAGCAGGGTTATAAAGAATGAAAGTCTATTTCATTCTCTGTGTCCCTGGCACCTGATACAGCGCCTGTGCCTAGCACTTGATGGGTGTATATTACGTGAATTAAAGTGTCTTAGTCATCTTTTGTGCTGCTATAACAGAAATAGCACAAGTGGATGGCTTTAACAAAGAGAAATTTATTTTCTCGCAGTCTAGATGTCGAAATTCATGGTGTCAGCTCCAGGGGAAGGCTTTCTTTCTCTGCTGGCTCTGGAGGAAAGTCCTTCTCATCAGTCTTCCCCTGGAACTTCTCAGTGCAGGAACCCCAGGTCCAAAGGATGTGCTCTGCTCCCAGCACTGCTTTCTTGGTGGTATGAGGTCCCCAACTTTCTGCTTGCTTCCCTCTCCTTTTATCTCTTATAAAAGGTGGTGCAGGCCACACCCCAGGGAAACTCTCCTTACTTTGGATTAGGGATGCGACTTGAGCAAGGGTGTTACATCCCACCCTAATCCTACTTAACATAACCTAATCTTGCCTTGTTAACCACAGGCAGAGATTAGGATTTGCAACACATAGGAAAATCACATCAGATGACAAAATTGTAGACAGTCACACAATACTGGGAATCATAGCCTAGCCAAGTTGATAGATATTTTTTGGGCAGACACAGTTCAATCTGTGATATAAAGGGAGGGTGGGAAGAAGCATGATGCCATTCAGGAAAGAGGTACATGCTATCAAGTGGAAGCCCCATGAAGAGTTGGGATTGGAGCAGTGATTCTATTGGAAGTCTTTGGACAGGGGATGAAGATAATGAGGAGGTGGGCTGACTGCTGAAAACATCATTATCTTTTTTCTTCCAAAGTCGGTTATGTGGATTACAAGAAAGGCAAGCCTGAACACACCTTCCATTTTAGGGTTAACCAGCCTTATACGAGGACAAGTGAACTGACGCAGTGCTGCTGGTAGGACCTCTCACCAGATAACATCACCCCTGAAAAATCACAGAATTTATTCTTAGATGAATATAGTGTAACTTGATGTTTTGACTTTCGAGATAACTCTTGCCCATTCCCAGGAAGGACTTGCACCCCCATTTTAGGGGCAGGGTTTCCTATTTCCCATTCAGCCCCAGCTGACTGATGCCGGCTCCTAATCTGGTGGGGCGAAAGGTCTGCGGCTTTCTGTTGCCTGGCAGGCAGACCGATGAGGAAGGCTGAATGAGGTATGTATGACCTTTCGGGAGCCATATGGAAGGCAGGGCAGAAGATGTGGATTTTGAACATAATTTTCTCTGCATGTCGGGAAGATGTGACCTCACTTGCTGCATTGCCATGTGGAGCTGACCAAGCATCCCTCTTGTGGGGGCTGCTGGTCTGTGTGTGCAGCCCACTGTGGGTCAGCTGTGACTTTGACTCAGCCCTCACCTCTGGCTGTGGGTAGACAATGTGGTTCACAGTGTTTGGGATGGGGAAGTAGGGTGAGTCCTGGAGAACCTGTTTTAGTGCCAAGTCGAATTTAGAAAATAGTAAGAATTAAATCTCTGTCTACATGTATATATGTTTTGTTTTATACATTTTTCAGTTTAAAATGTTTGACTTAGCTGAAGACTTCGCGATCTGTTTATCTGGCTCAAATTAAGGGCATTAAGGCTTATAATTATAGATTTTAACATGTGCTTTTAAACATTGGCACATATGCTCCTACATTAGGTGAGAAATAAAGATACGTTGAATTAATTTCAGTTTTATTCAGTAAAAATGGGATTTTTGCAGTGGTTAAGACCTCAGCTGCTAATCAAAAGGTTGACAGTTTGAATCTACCAGCCGCTCTTTGGAAACCCTATGGGCCAGTTCTACTCTGTCGTGTAGGGTTGCTATGAGTCGGAATCGACTCAATGGCGATGGATTTGTTTTTTTTTTTTTTAATTTAGAAAATTGTTTTATTGTGGTAAAAAAATATGTAATGAAACATTTATCAATTCAGGCTTTTTTTATGTATACAGTTCAGTGGCAACAATGGTGTTCATCATGTTGTACAACACCATCACTGCAATTTATTTCCAAACTATCCCACCACCATTAACAGAAACTCAGTGCCGCCTAAGTGATGACTCCCCCATCTTTGGTAACCACTGATAAGCTTTGGGAAACCCTGGTGGCATAGTGGTTAAGTGCTACCACTGCTAACCAAAAGGTCGGCAGTTCGAATCCACCAGACTTTCCTTGGAAACTCTATGGGGCAGTTCTACTCTGTCCTATAGGGCCACTATAAGTTTGAATCTACTCGGTGGCAACAGGTTAATAAGCTTTGGGAAACCCTGGTGGCGTAGTGGTTAAGAGCTATGGCTGTGAACCAAAAGATTGGCAGTTCGAATCTACCAGGTGCTCCTTGGAAACTGTATGGGGCAGTTCTACTCTGTCCTGTAGCATCGCTATGAGTCAGAGTTCTAGTTTCCTATTTCTTTTTCTGTTATTCTATTCAATCTTTGACTTTTTAGATCTTAACTGAAAGTCATCATTCTTGTTTGTAGGCAAGTTGGGTCAATCTGATCATTCGGAAATTCACTTTGTTAGCATACAAAGAAGTGTAAGCGTTTTTTCAAATTTTTATTTTCCATAATGCCTGCATTTAGGAGGAACAAAGTCAGTCATTAAGTCTCTTAAAGCAGGATCGAGGTCTTATTTCTCTTTGATTCACCTAAAAGAGTGCTAGGAACACAGTATTTGCTCAGTCAATATTTCTGTTAAATTCACCTGAATGAAAACAAATTGTTTCAAACATGTATGACTTTTAAAAGTGTAAAGTTAGAAAGCTAGTTTCTTCTTTAAAAAAAAGACATTTATAGACCAATTTCTTTTACCTGTCCATCTAATCCTATGGGATTCATACTTTTGTGGACTTAGGCTATAGGACATTAATCACCTAGACTTGTAGGATGGTTGTGTTTTTGTGACCCTACAGGAGATATGGTCATCATTTTTCAGAAGATTGATATGTTTAATAAAATACTTGTTACTATGGATTAAAAAAAATGGATTGGGGGTACCTAAAACCATCCCTGGGTTTGATGGTTTTCTAGGAGGACTCACAGGACTAAGCACGTAGCTGTACTCATGGTTATGATTTATTACAATGAAAGGATGCAGAGGAAAATCAGAAAAGGGAAAAGGTGCATGGGGCGAAGCCCAGGAGAAACCAGGTACAAGCTTCCAAGTGTCTTCTCCCAGTGAAGTGGACATGCTTAATTTTCCCAACAATGAGTAGTGAGAACACTTATGAAATGCTATCAGCCAGGGGAGCTCACTAGAGAGTCAGTACCCAGGGTTTTTATTTGGGTTTGATTAAGTGGGCAGCTCCTGCTTGGCACATGCCCAAAGTCTAGACTCCCAGAAGAGAAGCAGGTGCTCAGCATAAGCCATATTTTTATACAAATAGTTTAGGTACAGTGAGTCACTCTTACCAGTTCTGGGAATGGTGAGAACCCACCTAAAATAAAAGTTTCCAATCAAGAGCCAACCTGATAAACAGGCCTTTCAAAGGATAGAGTCAGGCCTGCTATGTTAAAGCTTTTCTGCCTATATCATATTATTTTAGCTCACTTTCCATTCAGGAATCAGGATTTTATAAATCATATTTTATTTTTATATTACATATTTTCTGAAATGTAAAAAACACCTTTTTAAAAAAAAAACTTGTTTTCCTGCTCCTGTCTACAGGGCCTGGAAGCCTGGTAGTTCATGTTTGTGCTTTGAGGTCAGAGTTTCATACCATATTAGTAATAGGGCCAAGGGGTTAAGCTCTTTCCTGAAGTTATGAGAGAACTTTTTTATATTACAAAAACTTCCTGCAGAAGACCGTTTCCTCAGAAATGTGGCAAAGATGCAGTCAGACAAGCACAGATAAATCTGAAGGTGAAAATGTTCACAGGAAGGGAGGTGGAGGGCAGGATCCTGAGGTCTTGTGGTGAGGGGCTGGCGGGGTGTGGAGGGCAGTCATTCCCAGGCCATGCCTCTTCTCTCTGAAGTTTTCTCTGTGGTACGTATTCTCAGGAGGACTCTGTGAAGAAAAATTAGCCTAACGGGAAATACTGGAAGCAGGCTTTAAAATAACAGCTTTTCACCCCATCGTGTGGATTAGCTTATTCTTTGCCACCTTCCTTCATTGTGGAGCTCTCTAGGGCGGGCAGTGGGTAAACACCATTATTATAGACCAAATAAAGCCAACTGATAAGAGTGTGGTTAGGCCATACAACAGATACCAGATAGAGATGAATTGGGGATTTATTGCTTCTCTGCATTTAACACAAATCAATGTTTTGATAATAAATTGGCCATTTGTCCACCCAGTAAATATTAACCCTTTTTGCTTGCTTGTTTTCATTTTTGGCAAGACACTATGCCTGGTGCTTGGGTATAAAATGCAGCAGCAAATTAGACCTAGATCTTGTTTTTGAGAAGGAATGAGACACAGGGCAGAAAAACGTAAGATTTATGAAAGAAGTCGTCAGTAAAGTCTCATGGTAGTTCAGAGAAACGGGTGTTTCATAGAGCATGTGGGAAAAATAGATTCAGATGATGCTTTGCATTCATTCATTCATTCGTTCAGCATATGGTACCTACTTAGATACCACCACTACCTACTGGTGTCCTGGTGGCACAGTAGTTAAGAGTTAAGCTGCTAACCAAAAGGTCCACAGTTCAAATCCACCAGCCACTCCTTGAAAACTCTGTGGAGCAGTTCTACTCTGTCCTATAGAGCCGCTATGAGTCGGAATCGACTTGAACCAAAAATTCAGAGTTCTTGCAAAGTAGTCTTAACATGTAGTGAAGACAGACAGACAGCAAATAAGGAATTAGGTAAGTGCTACAGAAAATAGGGTGCAATGGTGGATAATAATTTTTGTTTTTAAAATTTTGCTTGGTTTTCAGATTGTTTTTCCATATCCTGTACTAGCAATCTCTGGAACTTATTCAGGAGGCTTATTTTTAAATGTTTTTCTTCCCTTCTCTTTGTAGCATATATAAAAGGTGGGTGGATCCTCAGGAAAGCCTGGAAGATTTACAATAAATGCTATCTGGACATCAGTGCCCTTCAGGAGCTGTATCAGAAGAAGCTAACTGAAGAGCCCTTAACTTCTGATGCTGCAAATGATAATCACATTGTGGCTGAAGGGGTGTCTGAGGAGTCTCTGAACAGACTGAAAGGTGCTGTGAGCTTTGGATATGGCCTTTTTCACCTTTGCATATCCATGGTGCCCCCAAACCTGCTCAAAATCATCAACCTGCTGGGTTTTCCTGGAGACCGCCTACAGGGCCTTTCTTCACTGATGTATGCAAGCGAAAGTAAGGACATGAAGGCCCCTTTAGCTACGTGAGTAGCTGTATTGCAATGCTTTGGTAGATAATATAGTGTTGAAAGTAAGTAAACTACAATCAAAGACTTTAAAGGAAACTGCAGGTAAAATGCTTGGTTGTTCGCTGTGATGCCATGCCTTGTGTCTTAATGAAACGCTGGGGACTGTGTTTGGTGGTGGTAGTGGTGGTGGTGTTTGTAAGCTGACTTTAGAGAACAAGGCACTGTGAACAAGTGCTGGAGTTCTACGGTCACTGAGCCTCTTAAATCATGTGATCATATCTTTCAGCCTCAAATGATTCGATAAGCAGTTTTGTGACTGAGATTTATAATCTTGATTTTGGGATTTAAGGGGTACACATTTTTGATAAGTGATTCTAGAGTTTTTATTCTTATAAATAACCCTCATGTTGGGTAATTTCCCTTGATGGTTCTGATGGGCCAGTTGGTCTCTTATATGTGGCTGGGATATTTTGTGCTGTTGAACTAAATGGAGTCGTGTTACTTTGTTCAGTCTAGACTTAAGTGGCAAATACTTAAATGGAAGAGCGTGGGGAAGCAGATGTAACAATCCAGAGCAAGAATCCACCCATTTCTACATCAGTTATCAATGACGTGATTTTTTTCCAATATTTGCAATTTAAATAATTTTACCAAACAGCAGGTGTCTTTTGTCTGACATCATACCACTTATCAAATTTTTTTTTTTAATGTTGATATCATAGAAGACTTTAGTGATGTCTGTTTCTACTCATGTCAGTATTGAGGAATTTGGATGTTAACTCTGAATGAGTTGATGGCTACTAAAAAAAATATCATTAGTTTTGCATTTCAAAAATACCTGTGCCTTCTCAAACTCATTAAATTATTAAAAAAAAAAAAATTATAGTGGCCCTTTATTAATTTGACTACATAGATTTGTAATTTGTGATAATTTGTTTCAGTCTATATCTTCATATTTTTGCTTATTTCTGAGGAAGGAATGAATTGAATTAATAATATAAATTAGTATGATCTCCTCAAGAGAACCAAATTCATGAGCACACCAGAAGCATACATTTGCATAAAAATATTCGATGTGTTGGTTAAACCTTTTTGTCTGGTCATTAAAGCAGGCCCCAGTGGATCAGTTTTGTTTACCTAGTTTAATATGGCATTTTTCTTGAAAGTAATGGATATGAATTAAGAAAATTTGAAACAATTTATTTGTTTTTAAATTGAGTATCCTCAAAAGGGCTCTATATCTGGCCCTCTTACTTATTTTAACCCAACTTAATATAATTTGTGCCAGTGGTCCCTGTGTTTAAATTTGGATTCTGAGGCTTACACCCTAGCTTTTGTGAACACAAGAGAAAATAACATTTTTTTTTTCTTTTGTGCAAAAAGCAATGCTTTTATTATGAGGGGACAGTATATTTATGGTGGTCAGCTACTGTTTTCTAATTTGTGCACTGATGGGTAAGATTCACTAGGTTTATTGATGAGTAGACTGTAAATTCACGAGTAAACTTCAGTAATTCTGAAGGTCTGCATTGCTCACATCTTCCGTGATCCATCCAGAAGGTTCAGAAAAGCGAAATGCTTCTGTTACCCTATTCTTCCCTCACCTAATGGAAGGAAGTCTGTTGATGTATATGTTGTGCTGAAGTTGCAGTTTTCCAAATATTGATAAAGTTAAATGGGAGTGATACTCTGACTTTACTTCTTCAGAGTCTACATAGTAAACTTTTGGAAGGAACTCTTTGGGAGAGCACATACTGATTTTAAGAAAGTAGAAATAGAGTAAGAAAATCATTTGCTCAGTGTTTCTCTCCCTCTTCCTTTAGATTAGCTCTTCTCTGGTATCACACTGTTGTCCGCCCTTTCTTTGCATTGGATGGCAGTGACAATAAAGCGGGTCTGGATGAAGCTAAGGAGATTCTTCTTAAAAAAGAAGCTGCTTATCCAAACTCTTCCCTCTTCATGTTTTTCAAGGGACGAATCCAACGATTAGAGGTACTGTGCCTTCATCTTTTTAAAATAAAACCTGTTGACTATCAAATCTGTAGTTCTCGCTTGGGGACTACTATCAAAATGAGCCAGATGTCACAGGGCAGCGGAACGTTTTGTTCTTTTGCCCCTCATTGCATCATTGCTGCGGAAGAAGCTTCCAGGAACCCAGTTTGTTAGTCAGTTACCTTCTGTTCGGGAGATGTGGGCGGAATGAGATGTGATCCTCGTAGTTAATGAGACAAGATTGGTGTTCTCTAAGCTTGAGGCATAGGACCATTATTAATTCTCTTAGTTGAAGAATATGGAAAACAATTTTTTTTCCTCTCATGTTACTAATAATCAATTTTAAATTTTGATCTTGGCTGATGATTTATATAAAAGTTTTACTGCTTTACGTAACATAGTTTATAAAGAAAATGTTCTACATTCTGCTTGGGTGAGTAGTGTCTGGGGCCTTAAAAGCCTGTGAATGGCCATCTAGGAAACTCCACTGGCCTCACCCCTTCAGGAGGAAGAAAGAATAAAGAAAACTAAAGAGAACAAGGGAAATATTAGTCCAAGTGACTAGTGAACCACATCTACCACGGCCTCCACCAGACTGAGTCCAGTACAACTAGATAGTGCCCGGCTACCACCACTGACTGCTCTCACAATAGAGGGTTCAGGACAGAGCTAGAGAAAAGTGTAGAAAATTCAAACTCAAAAAGAAAGACCAGACTTGCTAGCCTCACAGAGACTGGAAAAACTCTTAAGAGTAGGGCCTCTGGACACTGTTTCAGCTTAGTAATGAAGTCACTCCTGAGGCTCACCCTTCAGCGAAGGATTGGACAGGCCCATAAAACAAAAGGAGAGTGAAGGGGTATACCAGCCCAGGGGCAAGGACTAGGAGGCAGGAGGGGACAGGAAAGCTGGTAATAGGAAACCCAAGGTTGAGAAGGAAGAGCATTGACATGTCGTGGGATTGTTAACCAATGTCATAAAACAATGTGTATGAAATGTCTGATAAAAAACTAGTTTGTTCTGTAAACCTTCATCTAAAGTACAATTAAAAAAAAAATGAGAAAAAAAGTTACTGCCTTAAATGTCAAGAGAGCATCAGCTTTGAAATAATAATAGCTTTTATTACTTTTTCACTCATTTATTTTGACAAAGTACTGTGGCTAAGAGCTTTATACACCTTATCTGATTAAATTCTCAGAACTTCCCTATGATACAGGTATAAAATTGTCACCTGCATTTTACAGAAGAGGCAAGCAAATCTCAGAGAGACGTTCAGGGGCCTTTCTGAGCTTCCGGGAATGAGTTCAGTCTGCCTTGTTCCCGAACCAGAACATTCTCTGGTCTATGTAGGGGCTCCCCTTTGCCTTTGCACCTCATTTTAATCTGCTTGTTTGAGAGCATGAGGGCTTGTAGAAACATGAAAATATTTATAAGAAGAAATTATATATGAAGGAAGGTGACTGTCATGCTAGATACACCAACAGTATTCTTACCAGTAGCTATTAGTGAATCAATTTGAGATTTTCACATCAGCGTCTGTCCTCCAGTTACCCAGCATGGTCACACAGTCAGGGCTAGAGGTCAGCTCCAGCAAACCCCATACCTACATTTGAAGCTGTCAACTAATAGGTTTTTGTCAAGCAGACTAGCAAATTGAAGTCAGCTAGAGACGGGGTTGGAAGAACAGAAAGGTTTATTCACAGTTTGCAAACTGGGAGACAGGCAGGGTCTCGTGACCTAAGGCTGCCAGCTCCCCGAACCAGGGCAGATTTGCTCCTTTTATAGTGAGGGGAGGATCTTCAGTCTTTTGATGTGTGTGTAGTCCACATAATTTTAGTGAATGGATTTTTGTGCACGGCTCTAAAAATACTGTGCGCAGCCCTGAAAAAATGGTGATGGCTCGTTACTGCCACCCCAGGAAGATCCTATAGCAGGTAGATTGAGTCAGTGTGCCTGTGGCTTGACCTTCTGCCAGAAGAAGACAGGAAACCTGGGGATTCAACCAACCATGGTAAAGTGCTGTGAAAGTTGTAACAAAAATGTAGCAAGGGGAGATTTTTCTGAAAAGCAACTGTTATGGGGTGGTTAATAACCCCTTCCGCACTGCCTGTTTCACTTTTGCCCAGAGGTGCTTTCATGAGCACAGGTATGATTTGTTAATTTTTTTGTTGACAATGGAGTATTGTTTACTTCCTCAATCATTTGTTTTCCTTCACTCAACAAGACTCCTGAATCTTGAATATGACTTCTGAATCTGAAGACTCCTCTGAGCAGTTCTCCAACTTTAATTCCCTAAACCCTTCCTACATGCAAGTTGCATTTTAGCGATTATACCTATAGTTTCTGATTGCAGCACAGTGAACTCCCCAGCATCTGTATTATTTAAGCCTATGTCTGATTTATTTTTCTTCTCATTATCCTGAAGCATTTTCTTTGCATTCAGGCTTACGAGACTTTGCTTGTGTATCTTCCTTCTTTCCCTTGCTATTTTAAAAACATAGTTCTCATCCATTATTTGTCCAGTCGGATTTGTCTGTCAGTGTACTTTCCTCTCAAAATCAGCAGTAGGGCCCTACTTGTAGGGGAAGAGATTTAGGCCGTTAAAGTTTCTCTAGTTCCTCGGATTTGTGCAGGAGAAAATAACATGGCAAAAGGAAATCTCAAATTGACTAAGCCTTCTCACTTCAGTGACCATTTCTGAAATGAAATTTGGTTAGGGGATAAGTGCTCTCTTAAATTTGAATTTGTTAAAGGCCAGGCTTGTACATTTGGGATAGCTCTGAACATCATCATACCTGGTTCAGTGTCCAACAGGGATTTGCTGGCTGTGGGTGAGCCTGCAGTTTAAAATTGTGTGCAGCTCAGTAATGAGACACCATATAGCACTAGGCATTCATTAGAATTCTCTCCCTTTACTTCCCTGATTAAATGAATGCTCTAAATTGGGTTCTGAAGCTGCTACACAGACATGTAAAAATACGTCAGGGCTTATATTTTGTTATGCTTAGCATTTTAGTTAATTTTTTTATCTTAAAATGAAAATGTCTAACATTTGGTTGAACTAATAACTTTTCTTTTCTAAAAACTTAATTTTAGAAAAATGTTCAGAGCTATTCCAAATGTATAGTGCCTGCCCTCTAAGAAATTTAAATCTAAGAAAAAAAACTTCCCTTTCCCCACTCAATTGTAAGACCACTTTTGCTGTGTATTAAATTTTTATGTAAACCGAAAAAAGAAAAAGAAATTTAATCTAAGAAAGCACTTATTCTCCTACCCAAATTTCACCTCAGGAAATTTGGCATGGTTTTAGTTTGTACCACAATTGATTTCCATTAGGGACTGAGTGAATACTAAAAGCACATGGTTATTCTTTGTTGTTGGGTTGATTCTAAAATAAGGAAGCCACAGCTCCCTCAGGATTCTTACATATAAGATTTTTGGAGTCGCCTAATCAACATTATAATGAGGAGATCGATGGTTCAGTGGTAGAATTCTCACCTTCTGTGTTTGATTCCCAGCCTGCACACCTCAAGCACAGCCACCACCCATCTGTCAGGGAGTGTTCGTGTGTTGCTGTGATGCTGAATGGGCTTCAGTAGAGCTTCCAGACTAAGACAGACTAGGAAGAAAGGCCTGGTGATCTACTTCCAAAAATCAGCCAGTGAAAACCCTATGGTCACAGCAGTCCTATTTGCAACCCATTATAGGGATGAGGCAACATTTCCTTCGGTTGTGCGTGGGGTTACCATGAGCCAGGGGCTGACTCCGTGGCAGCTGACAACATTAGTAAACGTTCTAGCTCTTAGCAGGCGTTCAGTCTCTTGTAGGGTAAAGAGATGTGAGTGGAGCACAGGTAGAAGATGTTAGAACTCCTTCTTGTTGAAGCGGCTTGCTTAATTAACTGGTATTTGGTTTTAAGGAAAAGGAAACAAGATCTGTCGAGCGCTCTTATTTAGTGAGCTGTAGCTGAGTGTTGAGCAAAATGTGACAAATGCTTCTGTTTGGCTCTTCTCAAAGGCCCAGAAGATGAAAGGACTTTAGGGCTCACTTGAAATATGGTTGGAATTTTCCTCAAGTACCCAGACACCAACATTTCATTAATCTCCCCAAGTAAGTATGTAGGAATGCATCAGATGGTGGCATCCTTCTTGCAGAGGAGGAAGTCTGCCCAGAGAGGCTGTGATAGGCTGTTGACAGAGGCTTTTTATAAGACCTCGCAAGCCCCAACTCAGTTTATGCAAACACACATGGCTGAAGGTGATCGATGCATTTGCTTGCAGAGAATCTTCTATCTTTTCAGCGAGCATTTCGGTTAGAGATGGGGCCTCTTGAGATCTTCTGTATCAGAAAACATTCACAGAACATGGTCTGGGGGCTCTCATTTACGCAGGTGCACCATATGACGCTAACTTACTTCTTCAGTGACTCAGAATCTGCAAAATTACGGGTAACTTGTTACTACACAGGGTGATCAGCTCAGTATGTGCCCACCGGTTTTAATTTTCCTGCAGTTTTCTCTTGCTTTTTGACTCTTTCTTGTATATTTTCTTGCAAGTCAACATTTATACTGTCCATATTTCCCCTAGTCATTGGCAGTGTTGCCAAGGGGGCAGAACCCAGCACATTTTTTAAATAACCTTTCCTGTGAAGAATGTCAATCCTCATTATTTGCAGATTCCATATTTGTGAATTCACCTACTCACTACAATTTATTTGTAACCCCAAATCAGTGCAGACGGCACATTCATGGTCATTCACGGCCGTGCGTGGAGTGGTGAGAAGGTTGAGTCACTAGGTGAACAACTTCTCAGCCGAGGTCAACCAGGCGACACTCTGCCTTCTTGTTTCAGCCCTCACATGTAAACAACTGCTCTTTTTTCACATTTTGTGCTTTCTTGTTGGTGATTTTGCTGTTTAAAACGGCCTCCATGTGTAGTGCTGAAGTGCTGCCTAGTGTTCCCAAGTGCTAGAAAGCTGTGGTGTGCTTTATGGAGAAGATACTGGTATTAGATAAGCTTTACTCAGGCATGAGTTACAGTGCTGTTGGCTGTGAGTTCAATGCTGTTGAATCAACGATATATACTAAATGAGGTGTCTTTAAACAGAAATACCCATAAAGCAAGGTTATGTATTGACCAGTCGATGAAATTGTTCTGACCAGCGGCTCACAGGAACCTGACCCTGTGTTTCCCCTAGAGCAGTGGTTCAGTATTCACTAATTCAGCGTTTCTGTGACGTTATGGAACATAGCTACTGCAATGAGAATAATGGCATTGACTATCATATGCATCCATGGCAACCCCAGGCGTTACAGAGCAGAAATGCCCCATAGGATTTCCTTGGCTCTAATCTTTATGGAAGAAGATCTCCAGGACTTTCAGTGGTGCTACTGGGTGGGTTCGAACCAACAACCTTTAGGTTAGTAGCGAATGGCAAACCGTTTGCGTCACCCAGAGGCCTATGTCATGTGTGATATATGAGAGATTGATTGATTTAATCTGGTGTAGGGGAGACTGGAGGGTGTGTTTGTCTTCATGCTCCAACTACATAAGTTCATACACACACACACTCACACACACAGAGACCTACATAAAAATAGCATGCTGGTCTGTTTGCCTTATTTTCAGCTCTCATGTATTGGCCCAGATATATTGACTGCTTCAGTCTGTCAAGAACCAAATAATTCACCTTTCTGTAAAGACCGGTGCCTTCTGCCATTTGAAGTGAGAAGATATGTATGGCCCTTGCTTCTGGAGTGGAGCTCTGGTGGCACAATGGTTAAGAGTTCAGCTGCCAACCAAAATGTCGGCAGTTCAGATCCCCCAGGTGCTCCTCGGAAACTCTATGGGGCAGTTCTACTCTGTCCTAGAGGGTTGCTGTAAGTCAGAATCAACTCGACAGCAATGGGTTTTGATTTTCGGGTTTGCTTCTGGAACCCTTATTATATAATTTTTCTCTCATTTGAAGCTGCTTATTTACTTGATTTTTTCCTGGAAAAATACAAACTCTCGCTGCTGGGTCTGCTTCCCTCCTGCTACCTTCTGACCGCTGAGGAAGGCACAGTGACAGGATGTGGCTTCAGTACCCATGGACAGTGTCTGCAGGGGTTGCTTTGATGGTTGACCTTCACTTCACTGTGCTCCTGTCACCCTGGTGTCCCATTCCCTTTCAGAGGCTGGGGTCCTTAACCCTATTTCCTATCGCCCTGCAGTGTTCTATGTGACCAGTGCTCACACTTCCACCCCAGCGTGCGTGTATCTGCCCCTGGACTTACTTTCCACCCATTTTTTCAGATCCTCCTCAGTATTGAGAGGTACCTTTAAAAAATTGTTTTAACGCCTTCTCTCTGTATTTTTATTGGGGTAAAACTGTATTTTTCATGCGTGGAGGTCTGTATCACTCTTTCCTGATTGTGGGAGGGACGGAAATGTGGATGTCGATCTTCTTGGTGATTAATTTATCAGATAGAAACCAACGCGAGGAGGGCCTTCAAGGATCTGTTGAGGGTCGGGGCCCCTGTGGAAGTGCCAAATGCAGAGGGGCCTGAGCCTCTGCTGCTCTCCACCCTGGGCCATGCGGACGTGGAGCCACTTGCAGCAAGCATTTCATTGCATCTGCCAAAGGGCAGGCCTGCCTCCTGTATTTGAGCAGCTTGCCCTGTCAGCATGACGTAATGTTGTTATTTATAGGCACAGGAAAAAGGCAACGCAGGAAGAGAAATCGTTCCCTCAAGTTCTGTTAATTGTAGTCTTCTTGGCCTCCCTCCTATGGGCTCTCTTCTTTATCTCAGGCATCAAGGCGTAGGGTGGTCACTTATCCTTAGCAGTACACAGAATGAGAGATCGATTTAATCTGGCATAGGGGAGCCCCGAGGGTGTATTTATCTTTACTCTCCAGCTAGATAAGTTCATATTGTGTGGTTTAATGACTCTGTTCACTGGAATGAGAAGAAGATAGTAACCCAAACTGCTAATAATTAAAACTCATTTGCTATTCTTTAACCCTATCTTTATAAGCTGTGGGACCGAAAAGCAAATAGAAGGTTAATATTGATTTATATCTCTAAGATCACTAAGTGCCCATAAGGAGATGAGCTTCCCTTGCCTGCACAGCCATAGTCCTAAGGGTGGGGGTTAAATGCATAGCCTGTTGTTAAGTGTCCTTCATAGCTGTGTTGCTAAACCATTTCTGCTACGCAGCAGCATTCGTGCTGAAATTGCTTATAAGTAAGATGATTTTAACAACGTGTGCTTCTTTGTGTGACAGGTGACAAGGAGGCCCTCGCATTTTAAAATACCTGTATAATAGTTTATTTTAAGAAGTTAAGCAGCTTTATACAAATAATCTGAGAAGCTGGACTATATCAAGAAGAACATGGCATCAGGATTAGAGGAAGACTCATTAACAACCTGTATTATGCAAAGGACACAACCTTGCTCGCTGAAAGTAAAGAGGACTTGAAGGACTTACTGATGAAGATCAAAGACTACAGCAGTCAGTATGGATTACATCTCAACATAAGGAAAACAAAAATCCTCACAACTGGACTAAAAAGCAACATCATGATAAACAGAAAATATTGACGTTGTCAAGGATTTCATTTTACTTGGAGCCATAATCAACACCCACAGAAGCAGCAGTCAAGAAATCAAAAGTCATATTGCATTGGGCAGATCTGTGGCAAGAGACCTCTTAAAAGTGTTAGAAAGCAAAGATGGGACTTTGAGGACTAAGGTGAGCTTGACCAAAGCCATGGTATTTTCAGTCACCTCATATGCATGTGAAGAGGGAACAGTGAATAAGGAAGACCAAAGAAGAATTGATGCCTTTGAGTTATGGTGTTGGCGAATATTGAATATATCGTGGACTGCCAGAAGAATGAATAAGTCTGTCTTGGAAAGAGTACAGCCAGAGTGTTCCTTAGCAGCGAGGATAGCAAGACTGCATCTCACATATTTTCCATGTTATCAGAAGGGATCAGTCCCTGGAGAAGGACATGAGGGTCAGTGAAAAAGAGGAAAACCCTCAACGAGATGGATTGACACAGTGGCTGCAACAATGGGCTCAAACACAGCACCGAGTATGAAGAGTCACAGGACTGGGCGGTGCTTTTTTCTGTTGTACGTAGGGTTGCTATGAGTTGAAACTGACTTAATGGCACGTAACACAGCCACATAAAAATAACAGCCCAGTGATAATTAAATTCGAATTCATTTTACTTTAAATTACTTTGTCATCTTTAATATACACATAGGAGGCTTTATGCAGTTTTGTTTACAAATCTAATGCCTACATGTACTAACAGTATTTATAAATAACTGGTATGCAGAAAGTTTAGATTTCCATTGTGTTAGTAATAGGATATTTCCCTGTTGTTGGGAAATTGCTGTTAGGATATTTAACTATTTTTGTTTCCCCATTATTTCCCATTATCTCATTGTGATAACAAGTACTACAAAAATATCTTTGTACATTTTTTCTTGACTTATTGCCTTAGTGTATAGCTCCAGTCGTGCCATTATTAGAGTCAAATAGTATGAACAGCCCTGTAGCTCTTATTATGTGATGGGTGACTACACTGAAGAAATGGTATTGTTGTTATTATGTGCTTTTGAGTTGGTTCTGACTGATAGTGACCCTGCGTACAACAGAACGAAACACTGTCCGGTCCAGCGCCACCCTCACAGTCGTTCTATGCTTGAGCCCATTGTTGGAGCCACTGTGTCAGTCAATCCATTTTGTTGAGGATCTTCCTCTCTTTTGCTGAATCTATTTAGCAAGCATGATGTCCTTCTTAAGGGACTGGTCCCTCCTGATAACATGTACAAAGTATGTAAGACGCAGTCTCGCCATCCTTGCTTCTAAGGAGCATTCTGGCTGTACTTCTTCCAAGACAGATTGGTTAGTTCTTTTGGCAGTCCGTAGTATATTCAGTATTCTTTGCCAACGCCATAATTCAAAGCCATCAGTTCTTCTGTATTCCTTATTTGTCCAGCTTTTGCATGCATATGAGGCGATTGAAAATACCATGGCTTTGGTCAGGTGCACCTTCATCCTCAAGGTGACATCTTTGCTTTTTAACACTTAAAAGAGATCTTTTGCAGCAGATTTGCCCAATGCAATATGACGTTTGATTTCTTGACTGCTGCTTCCATTGTGGCGCCAAGTAAAATGTTTATCATGATGTTCCTTATTAGTCTAATTGTGAGGATTTTTGTTTCTTTATGCTGAGATGTAATCCATACAGAAGGTCATAGTCTTTGATCTTCATCAGTAAGTGCTTCAAGTCCACTTTGCTTTCAGCAAGCAAGGTTTTGTTGCCTGCATATTGCAGGTTATCAATGAGCCTTCCACCAATCCTGATGCCCTGTTTTTCTTTGTATAGTCCAGCTTCTCAGATTATTTGCTCAGCATACAGATTTAATAAGTATGGTGAAAGGATTTGACCCTGACACACACTTAACTGATTTTAAACTATGCGGCATCCCCTCGTTCTCTTCGAACAACTGCCTCTTGTTCTGCGTACAGGCTCCTCATGAGCACAATTAAGTGTTCTAGAATTCCTGTTCTTCATAGTGTTACCCATAATTTGTTATGATCCACACAGTCGAATGCCTTTGCATAGTCAATAAAACGTAGGCAAACATCTTTCTGGTATTCTTTGCTTTCAGCCAAGATCCATCCAACATCAGCAATGATATCCCTTATTCCATGTCCTCTTCTGAATCCCATGGTCAGAGTATAATTATTTATTATTTTTGTGCATGGTATCAGGAGCAATGTTCCTCCCCATAGTTTTGTTATATTTATTTCTCTATTTGTGCAAATTAATGTAATATAAAGATAGTTCTTCAAATGTTACTGAAAGGACACTCTCGCCACCACTTGTTATTTTCCACGTTTTGATTCTTGCCATTCTAGTGAGTGTGAAGTGGTATCTTATTATGGTTTTGACTTGCATTTCCCTGATGACATAAGTACCTTCTCATGTGCTAATTGGTTCTTTGTATATCTTTTTTGGAGAAATGTCTGTTCAAGTAAGTCCTTTGCCCATTTTTTAATTGCGTAATCTCTCTAAACCATACTTCCCTCCTCAGTGAAATAGGGACCCTAGAAGTACCTATGGCATAGTTTTGCTGTAAGGATGAAATGAGGTAATAATCTTGGCAGGCATATGAGCATGTGACACTCTAAGTAAGTGCCTGGTCTTGGTTAGTGGTAAGAATGAGAAACATAGAAACATATTTTTTGCCTGTGATGAGAAAGGCCTTCTGCGTGGTGCCAGGAAAAATAGAAAAAGTCCCCGCCCACAAGAAACTTACAATCTAGTTATGAAAACAGCAATATGAATGTACGGGAAGGTACTAGCACAAAGCAATACAAGGAGAGTGCCAAGTGAATGAGGAACCACTGTGGGTGGGTGGGGGAAGGCTGGGATAGTGGGGACACAGGAAGTAGCACCTGAGAGGAAGGGAGGCTGGGTATAAAATGAGGAGGCAGTAGAGCATGGAGGTCAGGAATGTTGGCTCTGGAGTCAGACTAGATTCAAATTCAGTGGCTCCCCCTCTGGCAGTTGTGAGGCCCTCAGCCCGGTGCACAAATTGAAGGAGCTGCTCCACGGTGTTTGCTGTCTTTCCAGACGTATGGTTAAGAGTGCCATTCACGTTAGCTTTTATGATGATGGTGATGAGACCAGAATTAGCTTGTTAAGGCAGCATTCTTTACAAGTTGTTTACTTAGCTTCTTCATGCCCAGCCTCAGAATGTGTATTTCCCATTGACTTGTTTTGTCTAAATGACACATATTCACTTGAGAACACGGTAAAATACAAAAATGCATCAAGAGCAGATACAGACTTCGCATTCCAGAAGTAACTACTGTTTACACTATGCTAGATACCAGAGTATTGACTGTAATTAGGAGTTGGACAGCTATACCTTCTAAATAGTTATTTATAATATTCTCTAGAAAAGACCCCTTATATCAAAAATTTATAGACAGAGAGGTAGATATCTAGCTGCCATTAAGTCGAGTCCAACTCATTGAGAGCTTATGCACAGTAGCATGAAATGCTGCCCCAGTCCAACATCATCCTCACAGTTGCTGGCATGTTCAAGTCCATTGTTGCAGCTGTTGTGACAGTGCATTTCACTGAGGGTCTCGCTCACCCTCACTGGCCCTCTGCTTCACCAAATGTGATGTCTTCCTCTAGCAATGGATTCTTCCAAATTTTTTTTTTAAGCAGGTGACTCAGACATGTTCTGTTGTGATCCGTAAGGCCTTCACTGGCTGGTTTTTGGGAATAGATTGCTGGGCCTTTCTTCCTAGTCTGCCTTATTCTGGAAGTCCTGCTGAAACCTGTCCACCATGGGGGACTCTGCTGGAATTTGAAATACCAGTGGGGTAGCTTCCAGCATCATAGTGACGTGCAAGCTGCCACAGTATGACAAACTGCCAGAAAAGTGGTGGTCCATGTGTTTAGTAGTATTAAAAGCACCACCCTCCCCCATTAAGAGCTTTCTAAGCAAAACACATCAAGGAAAAGAGTGCATAGAATTGACATAGAAATAAGCTTCTGTATAACAAAAACATCATAACAAAGTCAAAAATGAGCACTTGCAGGGGTGGGAGGACCATACTACTACAATCCTGGGGTACGCAATGTTCACGTATTCTGCCTTCCTCCCCTCTTGCCAGCTTCCCTCCCTGACGTGTGGTTAGAGGACCAGAGTCCACAGATGGACAGTCCTGGGCCAGTGACATTCTTGCTGGATGAGAGACCCTAAGGGATGAGTACGTCTGGCTACCGCTGAGTAAACTGCCAAGCAGCCATGGGTTTTATTACTGTTTCTTGGACAGAGAACACGTGGTGCCAGAATGGTGTCCCCAGTGGATGGTCAAACAAAGATCTGATGAATCTGAAGTTTTCATATGTATTTAGTATTCTGAATAATTAGTGCTTTTTGTATATTAGTCTCACGTATATTTAATATCCAGGTGCCTTATGGATATTAGATATCTCTTGGTCCTTTGTTCTCTCTCTCTCTGTTTAGCATGCACGTGTGCACACACGTGCACACACACGTTCACATACACATATGCTCTACTTGCTGTGTATTTAATTTATTCTTTAAAAATTCCATGAATTTTGCCTATATCTAGTAAACCTTTTGTTTGCCAGCTACTTAAACCACCTTGAAAGATTTTGTCTGTGTTCTAGAAACTTCAAACTCATTTATCTAATAAAATTGAATATTTTCAAAAGCAAATGCACATGAGAGATCTGGATGTGAGACAGCCTTCCCCAGCAGCTGAGTCAACAGGGAATATTGCGTTCTTGGATTTGCTGCTATAACAGTTACTTCCTCTCCAGCCTTTAGCCCAGCAGAATTGGGTTATACAAACATTATTTTAATGCTGATAGACTGGCTCCAAGCTCAGACCTTTTTGTTTGTGAGCTATTTTTGTCATTTAAAGTTAAATACAATTTGGAGGCAGTACAAAAGGAAACTGCCTGCTTGCGAAACAAAGTCTTACATTATAGATTCAGGGGAGTCTGGAACTTGATGCCCCAGCCCCTAGAAGACCTTTGCCTTATTTTCGTTTCCACTTCTGTCACAGCTCTAGAAGCGAGACCTTTCGCTAGGTAGCTGAATATAGTGAATCCTCCCAGCTTTTTTTTTTTTTTTTTCCCCAGTTTGGCCTTGCTGGTGGGCTTCTTTGACTAGAACAGAAAGTAACCGTAATAGACCCCAGGCTTCAAGTGCAGACTCTGAAAACTAATTTGTTCTCTTGTGTCTTCTTATTTGTAATTTGAGGTCTTTACTTTCTAAAGGGCTTAAAAATATATTAATGCAGAAATAATAAGGAAAACCTTCATTTTTTAAAAAATTGGGTAGAAAATATTACCTGTAGTCACTCCATCCCTTCATGTTACATGTATCATTTTTCTTCTCCCTGTCAGTGCAAAAGAACGTACACGTTTGTTTGGGTTTTAGGCAGGAGTATATACTTGTATATTTGTGGTGGGATCTTAACTTACAGATCTTAATTATGCCTGCTAGATAAAATCTGGAGTCTCTCCTGGTGGGTCTGAAACATTTGGTGAGAAGCTTAATTGCCACTCCAAGTGTTTGCTCTGAATGATGGAAACAATGCTGTGATTCATTTCCCAGAGTCATTAATAGTGGGCATTGAT
Source organism: Elephas maximus indicus (assembly GCF_024166365.1). Lineage (NCBI taxonomy): Eukaryota > Metazoa > Chordata > Mammalia > Proboscidea > Elephantidae > Elephas > Elephas maximus. Next base: position 30,324,423 of record NC_064829.1, read on the forward strand.
GTGCACCTTATTTTAAAGACAAGGTACCTTTCTTAAGAACATTTTATTTGTATGAGTTCATTTATTTCAATATCCCCCTGAGAGTATAAACAAAACAAATTATTTCCTAAGGTCCAAAATGATGTTGGCTGTAAAGCTGGCTCTGAAATTTGATGCTGTTGACTCGTTTAATATTATTTGCTACACTGTGTGCCCATTAAGAAAAAATTTAAATTATGGTGATTTAAAAATTTTAAATGAAGTATTGATTGAAAGGTATGACTTTAAAGTGAACGAATTATTTACATAGTTCCAGAGCATAGAAAAATACCAAAATATTTTCATCTCATTCTACAAGTCTGGCATTACCCTGATACTAAAACTCTTCAGGGAGAGCACTTAAGCAGAGAACTGTAGGTCAACCTTATTCTGGGTATAGAAATTTATTAGCAAATCAAATCCAACATTATAATAAATACTATATTTTTAAGTGCCACATTATGATCTTGTAGGATCCTGGGTGGCACAGATGGTTTGCACTTGACTACTAACCTAAAGGTTGGTGGTTCAGACCCACCCAGCAGTGCCACAGAAGAAGGGTGTGGCAATCTGCTTCCATAAAGATTACAGGCAAGAAAACTCTGTGGAGCAGCCCTACTCTATAACACATGTGGTCGCCATGAGTCAGAATCAACTCAACGGTAATGGTTTTGGGTTTTTTTTTGAGGGGGGCTTATTCTAAGAAGTCAAGAGTGGTTCAGCCTCAGGAAATGTGTTCCTGTCATTCCCTGCATTAGAAAAGGAATTCATACCCATTGCCATCAAATCAGTTCCGACTCATAGGACCCTGTAGGGTTTCCAAGGCTGTAAATCTCTACCGAAGCAGACCGCCACATCTTTCTCCTGCAGAGTCTTTTGGTTAGCAGTGGCTTGCTTTAACCACGGCGACACCAGGGATCCTTTCCTTATTCCCTGCATTTAGGAAAGGAATTCATAAAACCACATAATCCCTTCAATAGATACTCAAATGTTATTTAATAAAATGTACTGCCCAATCGAGATTTTCAAAAACCAAGGGAACTTTTAGCAAGTTAGGAATAGAAGGAAATTTCGTTATTTGGTAAAAATGGCATCTACTAAAAACCTGCAGTAAACCATATATAATAGTGAAACATTAGAAACAGCCTCATTAAAGGCAGGCATAAATCAAGAGTACATGGCGTGATTGCTACTCTTTAGTGTCTTAACTGGCAGTCCTAGTCAATTACGAGAATATGTACTGTAAAGGATGAGACAAAGCTGTCATTATTTGCAAATGATTTGAATGTCTACCTGGAAATCGAAGAGAAAAATGAAAACAAACCAAAAAGCCATGAGAACTTATATGACTATTGGTAAACTAATGTATATAAAACTAACTTGCAAACAGCAAAAGCTTTCCTGTGTACCAGCAACACTTGGAGAACAGAAAAGAGGAACAAGCCCGTTTTACAATTGCCACAGATAGTATGAAATGCCTTGGAATGAACCTGTCAAGAAATACATACAACCTACAGAAGAAAACCATTCATTTTACTGAAGGACAGAAAGGAAGCTGTGGATGATGGGGAAACATACCATCTCTCTCTCTCTAGTGTAGAAGCAGTGGTTTCAGATGTTTCCTTTCAAAGAGCTCCATTTTTTACCATTAAAAAAATTTATTATGACTACACACACATATATACACACACATAAAAGATTTGCCATTTCAGCCATGTTTACACATACAATCCAGCAGCATTAATTACATCCGCCATGTTGGATCAATTCAGTGGCAGTAATTAGGTCCACCATGTTGTGTAAACATCACCACCCCTTTTTATCACCCTTTGCAGAAACTCTGTGCCCCTTAAGCAATAGCAGCCCCACCCATTTCCCCCTACAAAGAGCAACAATTAATTTGGGAAAGACTTAAGGTTTTGGTCTTCATGGGTTGCATTGTAAGTAGAAAAAGCCAGCCCACACTTTTTCCTCTGTTTACAATCAAGAAAACTGAGCCTGCAAATGATTTTGCAACACAGCAAGTCAATTCATAATTTACAAGACAAAAGCCCGCACTATAACGTCTAATTCTTGACTTAGTGGCTTTTTTATACTAGTCCATTTTCCAAATTCTCTACGTGCCAGGGTATGTGTATGTGTTCAAAAGTTAAACTGTGAATAGAGTATCAAAGGGAGATCATTCTTTCTTTGCTATTTTCTGGATATTTTAATTTGTAATCGTAAAAACTCCCACAGATCATTTTTTATTTTAAATTATTATGATGAAAAAGGAAAATACATTTCTGCCGTTTGAATGGCTGTTTATTATATTCCTTAGTGAGTGATCAGGATAGCACTGGAATTAATTCTGTAGTTATGCTTGCTCTTGTCATTCAACTCTGTACTATGGCCTCAGTACTTTCAAGTCCTATTACAGTGCTGGTAACAGGAAAAAAAAAAAAAAAAGGTACTTTTGTCACAGTTTAATTTTTAAAGAAATATACTGTATTTTCTAAGATTATATAACAAATTACCCCAAAACTGGTGGCTTAAAACAATAGAAATTCATTCTCTCAAAATTCTGGAAGCCAGAAATCTGAAATCAGTTCACGGGGCTGAAATCAAGGCATCAGCAGGGCCTCACTCCCTCCAGAGGCTCTAGGGGATAATACATTCCTTGCCTCTTCCTGCATCTAGTGGCTGTTGACATTCCTTGGTTTGTGGCCACATCACTCCAATCTCTGCCTCCATGGTCACATTGCCTTCTCCTCTGTCTGTGGATGATGTGATGGCATTTAGAGCCCACCTGTATAATCTAGGATAATCTCCCCATCTCACAATACGTAATCATACCTGCAAAGACTCTTTTTCCAAAAAAGGTAATATTTACATGTTCTAGGGATTAGGAACTGATAGCTTTGGGGGCGCTTACTCAGCTTGTGACATATACACACCCTTGGCTGATGATAGCACCCTTTGGAGGCAATCAACAGTTTGAATACTAATCAATTGCTAGATTGTTGACCTTGAGCACATTGCTTAACCTCTTTGACCTTCAGTTTCTTCATCTGAAAATTAAACTATTCCATGCCTTTTTTAGCGTTTTTGAAGGAGTTAAAAAAAAAAAAAAAGAAAAGAAACTATTGATCCAAATGTTATTTCCTGGCTGCTGCTGCTGCTTTTTTTTTTTTTTTTTTGTAACTTGGATTCAAAGCTTTGTTTCTAATTGCCTTTGTATCTCTGGAGCTAGCGCCATCCCTGGAATGGAGTGGTTGCCCAATAAATGTTTACTGAATCAATTTCCATCTTCTGAAGGGCAGTGTGGCACTGGTCGGTCCCGCACTGAACTTGCAGCTGGGGACAGCCCAGTGGGCAGGACCCATCCAGAATGTGGTAACTGAGGGCCATTAACTTAGCCAACACACAGATGTGTGCACAGCAGAACCCCTAAGGCTGAAGTTTCTGTGGTAAATGTGCTAAGTCAAGTTCATTTATGATACAGGAAAAAGACTGTTGATCCCGAGGGAAAAGTTAGAGATGGGTTGGAATGAGTGTCAAGAGCACTACACACATTCTTTGTAAAATACTGATCGATCGATCGATTGATAAGTTACGCCTTTTAGAACTTTGGTTGTCTACTTCCAACCAGTGTAAATGGCTTCAGAGTTGTGGGCCTGTTTCACATACCTGTGCAGTTTCCACCGATTCCGTTTGAAGCTACTTGAGAACAGGAGTTAGTGATATGGTGAGATGTAGCTCCTGTGGCTGCCTGATGAGCTTTCACAGTGGTGGTAAAGTATCCAGTGCTACAGCTGGGCCCTCCCTGACAGCAGAGAGTGGAGTGTTGCTTTGGGACATGGACAGGTATTGATCCAGCCTTGGCCTTGGTTAATGAGTCATTTGGCCTACAACGCCCCTGAGTCACAGGCTGTTTCTGAGATGGCCTTGCTGACTCAAGAGTACATTTGTGTCCCAGAGCTTCCTGCAGAGACCCTGTGGGGCTAAAGGAGCTGAGGAAGGGCTGGAGCTGCTCTGTAGCTTCTCTCCCATGACCTTTTGGCTGTGGAGGGAAGAGGCAGTTAGGAGCCCTGGGGAGGGAGCGACTGAGGAGCAGAAGAGGGAGAAACACAGGGAAGCGCAGAGAGGAGGGATGGAAGGAAAGCCTAAGCCCCAAGTGTAAGGGCAGGGAGAGCAGCTCAGGCCCTAGCTGGGCAGCCACAAAGGAATGCTTCTAGACAGGCCGCACGGTGAGGAGGCTCTCTCTAGTCTTTGGGGTACTTCAGGTTGATATTTATCATTGGTACATGATATTTAACACCTATCAGTGCCTCGTTGTTGTTAGTTGCGGTGGAGTTGACACAACTCGTAGCGACCCCATTACAACAGAACAAAATGTTATCTGGTCTTGTGCCATCTTCACAATTGTTGGTCTGTTGGGTTCTTCGTTGCTGCCACTGTGTATTTTGAGTGCCATCTAACCCAGGGGGCTCATCTTCCAGCACTGTATCAGATAATATTCTGTTGTGATTCATATGGTTTTCATTGGCTGATTTTCTGATGTAGATTGACAGGCCTTTTTTCCTAGTCTTAGTCTGGAAGCTCTGCTGAAATCTGTCTACCATGGGTGACCTTTCTGGTATTTGAAATACTGGCGGCCTAGCTTCCAGCATGACAGCAACATGCAAACAACCACAGTATGACAAACTGACGGACAGGTGGTGGATCAGTGCCTTAGCTAGGATTGAATCTAATCATTTTTATCCTGGTGATGCTTTTTAGATTCTCTTATCAAGTACTTGTGGTACCAGGTTGGCAGACTTTGAAAGAGATTTTTAATGAAAGAAAAAGCAAAATCCATTTAATCAGGAATAAGTAGAGCAGGCATTTGAGAGTCTTTTGGGTTCTAGACAGCATTAGGTGAAAGCAAAAGTGAAAAATGGAATCTGGATCCTCAGAGAATTTCTGAATTGTTGGAAGGGGAGATTTGATGATCAGAAGTGACTGGAGAACAGTATTCTGAGGTAGAGAACCAAACTGTAAATTGCATGGTGTAGAGAGTGAGTGGGTCACGTCAGGAGACCAGTGAGGACAGGGCTAACTGGGAATGGCTTCCTTCATTCACTTAGCACTGACTGAGAACCTTTCTCTGCCATGTGGTTTGCCAGGTTAGGTATACAAAGGAGGAGGAAATGTAGTCCCTGCCCTTTTAGAATTTATTTGCTAACAGGGTGCTAGATTAGCAAGCAGTTACAGTACAAGTTCTCTTGTGGAAGTACGAAGAGAGGGTGGTAGGAGAAGGTGGATCTGAGCTTTTCCCCCAATCTTCCAACCCCTCCCTACATGGAACCAATTCAGAAGGGAGGCTTTTGTCAGGAGTTATGTTTTTCTGTTTAAAATAACAAGGAAAAAGACAGTGTTGAATTATCATGATTGTAAGATTAATGACAGACCTTAGCCAGTAACTCTCTTTTTTTTTTTTTCCTTAGTGTCAAATCAACAGTGCCTTGACTTCTTTCCACACGGCTTTGGAACTGGCAGTAGATCAGAGAGAAATTCAACATGTGTGTCTATATGAAATTGGTAAATATAAATGTCTGTCAAGCTTCTTGTTCTGAAACAGTATCAGTGTTTGCTTGTGCAGTTGCTCACTATTAATGCTGTTCAATTTGTATCTTTGTGAAATGCTTGCTGCCTTACACAATAATGACTTTGTTATTGTAGCGTCTGTAATGACACTTACCATTCTGATTCTACTTTAAAATATTTTGTTGTTTATATAAGTTTGATTTTAGGATAATAGGTAATGGGAAATGGGTAGACTAATAACCATTTATAAATACCTTATTGGACTGCACATTCACCTGCCATAGGAGAGAGTTAGGGAGGTGCATTCCAATGCCAGCACTTCCACCAATGGGCCTGAGACCTTGGACAAGTTTCTGAAGCCCTCTGAGCCACGTTGTTGCCCCTGGAGTTAAGCTGCCTCACCCCATGGCAGTTGTGAGGTTTGGATGAAATAACATTGTATGAAGAGTCTGGTGGGGGCCTAGAGAACAGAAGTTGCCCCCAAAATGTTAGCGTCTTTCTTCTGCTTCTCTCCTACTGGAGATGAATTTATAAGCAGGCTTTGAAGTATTTATTTATGTAAGACATACCCCCTGCTCCAAAGTTTTTGCTGAGTCTTTTACTGACTTCTGTAAATTCTCAAATCTTTTGCATTAGGTAATTCCATAATCCTTTTAGGTAACGTGGAGCCCAGGTGGCACAGTGATTAAAGAGTTTGGCTGCCAGCCAAAAGGTTGGCGGTTTGAATCTACCAGCTGCTCCTTGGAAACCCTATGGGGCATTTCTGCTCTGTCCTACAGGGTTGCTGTTAGTCGGAATCAACGCCAATGGGTTTAGTTTTTTTTTTTTTTAGGCAACAGTTGCTCCATTATGCTGAGAACTTTGAACTTGAAACAAAAACAACAAAAAAAAAGTTTTGTTTTTTTTTAAATAAGGGGTTCATGTTTTAGAGTTAAAGCTAATACTATGAGGTCACATCATAAGAAACACATCATATAGCACGTAAAAAAGAAATGAACGAGGAGAAGAAAGGAGTGGAGCAAGGAGAAATGATGATAGTGATGGAAATCCAAAGGGCAACTGGAATCCAAAAAGCTCTTTGCAGAGGGACAGCGGGGGAGAAACGGAGAGTGCTCAGGGAGGCCGTTGGCATCTGTTAGGTCAGGATCCGAGGACGTCTGCCGCTTGCTTCCCTGCCGGGGACATAAGTGTGTTCCTGAATTATGTTTCAAACCTCCGTGATGACTTAGGGAGAAGAGATAAGGTATAATCCAAGGGAAAATGTATTTGTAATTTAAACTCTGCTGGTGTTCTGTTTAATGGCTGTAATGTAGAATGAAATGTGTTTCAAAGAACTTGAATAAAAAACCTAGCTTCGGTGGCATTTTTTTGTACACTACTTCAAAGTCTATGACAATACAGAATGTTAGAGCCCAGAGAAGCTTAGAAACCATCTAACCCAACCTGGGTATTAGGAAGGTTAAATCAGACAAGAAATAGTAAAATCAGAATTCAAACTTCCTATTAAAATTCCATGCTGCCATCCTCCTTTAGTTTGCATTTAATTCAAATCTTACATCTGTTAGAGGGTTATCTACATCCTGATGTCTACTGTAGAGTGGAAATAATTAGCCCAAATTTTTAGCCGAAAACATGCCAGTTTCATATCATGTCCCATAGAATTAGACACTGAATTTTCTGGACATGTGGATTTTCCCCCCATAGTTTAAATGGCACATCAAAGATCACACAAATGTTTAATGACACGTCTGATGTCAGTATTTTCTTTGTATGGAGACAGTAATGTATACAGGAAAGACCTGTGGCCTCCTTTCTGCTTTCTTTCCTCTTAGCTTGAGGCCTTGAGCAGGTCACAGAGCCCCTTGATGCCTTAGGTCTTCTCATTGGTGAAATAAGGATCCCATCACCCACCTTTGCAAGGTTGTAGTAAGGGCTACCCATTGTTTTTGAGTCAATTCTGACCCCTTATAGGACAGAGTAGAATGGCCCCATAGGGTTTCCCAGGCTGTAATCTTTATGGAAGCCGACTGCCACATCTTTCTCCTATGGAGCGGCTAGTGGATTCGAACTGCCAACCTTTCCATTAGCAGCCGAGCGCTTAACCCCTGCACCACCAGGGCTCCTGTAGTAAGTAAAACTCGTTGCTGTCAAGTCAATTCCAACTCATGAAGTACTAGCATAGTGCTTAACACACAGTTGGGGCTTAGTGGGTGGTAGCTACTGCTCTTAATAGGAGCCCTGTGGCTCAGTGGTTAAGTGCTCAGCTGCTAACTGAAAGGTCAGCGGTTAGAACCCACCAGCCGCTTCACGGTAGAAAGATGTGGCAGTCTGCTTCCGTAAAGATTACAGCCTTGCAAACCCTATGGGGCAGTCCTACCCTGTCTTGTAGGGTCGCTCTGAGTCGCAGTTGACTCTGTGGCAATGGGTATACTGCTGTTAACAATGAAATTGTTAATTAAAATTCCTTTCGTGTCAGTTGCTGCTATTCTTTACAGCAGTAAAAAACCGCGTTTGGGTCCAGGGAAGATGGGGTCCTTTCTCAGCTCCACTCCCAATTTGCAGAGGGCAGAATGGGAAAATACTAATTTCTGACCGGCTTGTTCTCTGCCTCTCATAAAGATTCGTGAGTTAGTGAAAATAAGACATTTTGAGTAAGTCACTATGTATATAACCTAGTGGCATTGCTTCCACTTCTTTTTCTGAGCCTGTATCTACTCTTAGAGAAATACTACATGTACTTAGCCTAATCTCTCAGTTGTATAAGGCAAATCGGAGTGTTTTCTTAGAAACTTTTCAGTTACTCTTCTTCTAGACTGCTTAATCAGTTGTGAAATAAGAAGTACCTGTCTTATTCAAAACTTCACATTGAAAGTCTGAAGTTTTGAGTAAGACAAACACTCCAATTTCTTAAGTGTTCAGGTAGTTTACATAGAATACTCGCAGAGGAAGATAGTAGTATCAGAGATGTGTAGCTTCCATACAGGATCGAAAGCTTAGACTTGATGGTAATGTGCTAAAAGTCTGTCTTTCTCAGGTTGGTGCAGCATGATCGAGCTGAACTTCAAGGATGCATTTGATTCCTTTGAGAGGCTAAAAAACGAGTCCAGGTGGTCCCAGTGCTATTATGCCTATTTAACAGCAGGTAAGTCAGCCGTTGTCTGCACTGCCCTTATTTCTATGTTACGAGCCAGGTCACTTGCCCTTGGTAGAGAGGAGGATGGTGGCACAGTTTTCCCCAGTGTATGAATGTTTCATGCTGCTAGGTCCATAGCAGCTGAGTATAGCGTTTACTTGCCAAGCTGAACTCCAAGAAACTCAGCTCTGTACACCGTGCCCCTTGGCCCACCTTCCTTCCTCACTCTGCCCCACTGCTACCCCCTGGGCCCGGTTTGGCCATGTGCTACTGAGAAGGAAATGCTCGTTATGAGGTTCTCCCGTTTTTGTCCTCAACAACCTCAACCTGCCCTTACCTACTTTTTTTAGTTCCTATAATTTTTTAAAAATTTATTGGAATTTGAAGAAATTTTAAGAATTTGACATATCTTTTTAATTGTATTAATATTTTTATTTAGATGGTTAGTGCCCTGGTTACAAAGATGCACATAGGTTTTGAGCAGTCTGCTCCCACCTCGTTTTACCTAGTAACCGGTTGCCTTCGAGTCCGTTCTGACTCATACAGCCCCATGTGTGTCAGAGTAGAATTGTACTCTGTAGGGTTTCAATGGCAGATTTTTGGGAAGTAGATCGTCAGGGCTTTCTTCTGAGCACTGTTACATTTACAGTGTGATTTTGCAGAACATGAGGTATTTTAGTACTGCATTATCACTATAGCAATTATTTGTAAAATTAGTTGCTTTTTTGCTCTTGTATGAGGAGCCCTGGTGGGATAGTGGTTAAAGCCCTCGGCTGCTAACCAACAGGTCAGTGATTTGAACCCACAAGCCACTCCGTGGGAGAAAGATGTTTCAGTTTGCTTCAGCAAAGATTACAGCCTTGGAAACTCTTGGGGCAATTCTACTCTGTCCTATAGGGGCGCTATGATCTATGGCAGTTGGTTTTTTTTTTTTTTAATGAGGAGATAGTGAAAGACGTGCTGCCACCTGGTGGACAAGAAGGTTGTTTGTGCTACAGTGGTTTAGAATTGTTGAGATGTACAACTGAAGAAACCCAAGGGGTTGTATATTTTCTGCCTTTTAAGCAAGTTTTATATAAACCTTTTCAGACATGTGAGGTAATGCATCTAACAGTGACCTTGCCTTACGCAGCCATATAAACATTTCTTCTCCTTATAATTCAAGGCTAATCCAAACATTATTTTAAGTACTTCCTTATCTTTTTCCTTACCATTGGCATAAATGGTATGCCAGCCACTTTTTATGCCTCTGGACCTCAGAGGTAAGGTGTTATTTCAGTTCTAATGCATTTAGCATCAAGGTGGGTCCCTTTTGGAATGTATTAAGCATAGTAGACCAGAGCTGGAGTGTCATTGTTGTGTAGGTTAAACATTCTATTAGGTGATGCTTCCTGGATGTGTTAGTTTTGTAAACTTTTGCCTTTTTTTCCTTTATTTCTCTGAGATAAGGCTTGCAAGCATGATTAGAGCTTTCCTGTGAAGTAGCTAGGGAGCCCTGGTGGGTTTGTTTTGTTTTTTCTGGGTCACTTTTGGAAAACCAGAGGTTCTCCATATAACCTAATGGAAAGGTGTCCACAATAAACTGCTTCTCTAGCTGTCATTGGTATATTGTCATACCACAGATTGGTGGCACAACAGTGCCGCTTGCCTCATTGGTGGCAAGCATCACCAGGTCATAGTTCTCAGAATCCGTATTACCAACCAAAAATTTAAACACACACAATTAACAAGTATACATTCCAATACTGAAAACACATGCCATCAAAAAAACAGAAAAAAATTAAGGAGAAAATATATAATAACAAGACTATTTCCCTCTGAATGTTTAGATTTGATGAAACATCGTCTTCTCTTTTCACTTCATCCCTTTCACTGATCTAAGTGAGATAGAACTGACTGACAGTGGCCAATATGTATATATCCCGACATCCTAAATTCCTGTAACTTTCCATCAGCCCATTAGCAATCAGTGAGAAGCCCCCTTGCACCCATACTCTTCACTGGAATCCCAGGGTTGTTAGTTGCCATTGAGTTGACTCTGACTCTTGGTGACCCTGTGAACAACAGAAGGACATGGTGCTCAGACCTGTGCCATCTTCGTGATCGCTGGTGTGCTTGAATCCATTGTGGTGGCCCCTGTGTATTTTGAGTGCATTCCAGCCTGGGGGCTGCATCTTCCAGCACTATACTGGGCAGTAGTCTGTTGTGATCCATAGGAGTTTCTTTGGCTAATTTTCAGAAGTAGATTGCCAGGCCTTTTTTTCTTGTCTGTGTTAGTCTGGAAGCTCCACCGAAACCTGCCTACTATGGGTGACCCTGCAGGTACTTGAAATACCAGCGGCATAGCTTTTGGCATCACAGCAACACGCAAACCACCACAGTACGACAAACTGACAGAAGGGTGATAGCGATCCCAGTAGGACATCCGTTTTCTTATGGCTCTGTATTTGGTGTTTGGACAGGATTATTTTCAATATACTGGTTAGTCTGCTATTACTCACACTTTAAGGGTTGTTTTTATAGAATTTGCAGACATCTCAGAGGAAGGAAGAAGCTGTTTATTGCACCCAACACGTTGAAGAGGGGGTGAACCAGGATTGCATGGCCCAGAAAAGAAAGTCCTGCACAACAGCCTAGTCAGAGTGTAATTGGATCACATGATCTTATTTAGTCTTTGTTGAGTGTAGAACATAAAAAAAAGCACAGTTTGGCTGTGTAGAAGAGCATTTATTCTTCAACTATTTGGAAATCCCATGTGCCTGTAGACTGCCCCATAGGGATTCCAGGGCTGTGATCTTTATGGAAGCAGACTGCCACATCTTACTCCTGTGGAGTGGCTGGTGGGTTCAAACCACCAACCTTTCGGTTTGCAGCCGAGTGCTTTAACCACTGAGCCACCAGAGCTCCTATACTAGTTGTAGGAGATGATAATCATGAAAGACTTTAATTTCTGCCTCCGCAAGGAGATTTTGTCAAGATGATAAGATATGTGTGAATAGTTGTAATACAGAGATCACAAGTGGAAGGGAAGGATTACTTCTGCCAAGCTGTCAGAGAAAGCATCTTGCAGGAGATGCCACTTGGGTTGGCAGTGACAGGTGGGTACACAGGGACAGGCAGAGCCAGAGAGGGTAGGTACCGGAGCCTTAGCAGCTTTTCTGTAAGCGTGTAATTATGTCAAAATGAAAAGCTTAGCATATCACACATACACCACACAACACACACCCATTGCTGCCGCATCGATTCTGACTCAAAGCGACCCTGTAGGACAGAGTAGAACTGCCCCATAGGGTTTCCAAGGAACAGCTGGTAGATTTAAACTGCCAGCCTTTTGGTTAGCAACCGAGCTCTCAACCACTGTGCCACCAGGCTCCATATCACACATGGAGTGGTTTTTTAATGGAAGAGCCAAGTGTCTGAAGTTCTGGTTAACCCTCAGATTTTCGGATTTTTCAGAAATTCTGGTACTTTTAAGCATCAGCATCTTTTCAGACTCCTTCTGACTTTACTGTGAGAGGAACAGGTGGTTTTGTTCTTTAGGGCCTGAGGTATTGGTGTTGTAGACCTTTAAGGGTGACTCAGATATGGATACTGTTGCTATTTATGACAGTTTTTTTTTTTTTTTTAAACATGTAACTCTATAAGAAGGTTCTCAGTTATCTGAGGAAGACTTCAAGCTAGGGGCAGCAGAAATATTTTTCCCTACTGGTTCACTGCAACCTTAGGCAAGTTGCTCAACTTCCCTGGGCCTTTGCATTCTCTGATCTATAAAATGATGAGGTTGGTTATACAGAACAATCACTGAGCTTCCTTCTGGTTTTGAAATGTTATAGCTGAAACTGATGGGGTAATCGGAATTAGTGCAGACCCCCACATCTGGACCAGAGTTGCCCCTTCATTTGAGCACTCACCCTAGTCCCTCTTACTCCCTAGTAGGACTCCCCTGGCTTTCCTCTCCTCTCCTCACATCCTCAGCGCTACGAGACTTGCTTCTCCTGCTGCTAGCAGCCTGCCTCTGACATGCCATGGCCCTGCAACGCGCTTGACCAAGCCCACAAATGCCGAGTATAGGGCTTCCCTAGGTGGAGGGGTGCTCGAATAAAGAAGGAGGAACTAGCAAATGAACACATATCACAACCGGGGAGTGAAAAACATGTGGCTAATGTATAACGAGCAATTTATAGAAATGGACTCAGTGCCACAGAAGTTGAGAGAAGGATGACAAAGAGTATCCAGTGAAGTGTCATTAAGGAGGTAGGACAGAAGCTGGGGGTGAAGTTTGGAGAAGGCGGGGGAGCACAGGCCAGGTAATACGAGTATGATCGAGTGCTCGTGTTGTGGTTGTGGTGGAATGAGGGTGGTGTGCAGACTCTCAAAATTATGCCCATCCTTCAGTGGTCAGCTTGACATCTCCTGCCTCCTCACAGGCTTCTCTGATCACTCCAGAGAGAAATATGTGTGTGTGTGTGTGTGTGTGTGTGCGCATGTGTGTGTCTGTGATCTCTTTGGCTGAATTTTACGTTTCATCCAATTGCAAGTTTGTGTGTTTCTTCCTCACAGACTTCCTAGAGGCTTATATATATATGGCAGGTGGTCAGTGGACACATGTAGAATTAATTCATGACTTTCAGGTGCATTGATAGCCTCCTTCCACCACAAAGCTTTCCCGATCTGCTAATCTCCCTATTGTTCTTTCCTAGATTCCTTTTTATTCCACTTTCTGAGCATGTGGGCTTCGACTGGGTTGTACACTGTTCGTGACACTAGCTGGGGATTTTGTTACGTGCAAGCCTGTCTTCCCAACAAGAGGACAAGACCCCGACTCCTGTGTCCCCCAGAGCTCTGGGAGCACAGGCACCTGGGGAATAGTGGAACTGATGGACTGACTACCAGGAGGATGGTGCAGTGCTTTGCCTAGCTGCCTTTTAAAAATATTATTTGCACTCATTGTGAATACCCTGGTAATGTTTCCCAAGTATCATCAGCATAGGTATCCCTTAAAACAAACAAAATTGTTGCCATTGAGTCATTTCCGACTCGTGACAGCCGAGTCTGTGCCAGAGTAGAACTGTGCTCATAGGGTTGTCAATGGCTGTAATCTTATGGAAGTAGATACCAGGCCTTCCTTCCACAGCACAACTGAATGGATTCGAACTGCCAACCTTTCTGTTAGCAGCTGAGTGTAAACTGATTGTTTTTTCTCCATAACACATGAGAAATACAAATGTAATTTCTTACAGTATGTCAGGGAGCCACTGGTGATGTGGATGGGGCACAGATTGTCTTTAAAGAAGTTCAGAAATTCTTCAAAAGGAAAAACAATCAGATTGAACAGTTCTCAGTGAAAAAGGTATGTTGAAGCCTGTTGCTTTGGTGTGTTATTTTTGATGGGCATTTGTAACCAGTGCTACCTTGGATGGATTTTAGGAAATCATATTTAAGATTGGAGACTTAACTTGCCATGGAAAATGCAGTTCATTGCCAGGGAGAGAATTTACTCCCATAATCATACTTCTGCTCTGAATAGAAAGTGTTCGTTTTGCTGCAAATAATTAAGCAGATGCGTCTTCTTCTTCTCTCTTTTTTTTTTTTTTTATTTAAATGAGGAGAGACATTACAGACTCTGCAGAGCTAATGAGCATATCTGGAGAGGGAAGGTTAAGGAGTTTCAGAAGAATGCAGACAGGCAGGGCCTAAGTGAGAGATGCAGACGGTCTGGTGCTCAGAAGAGTGAACGTGCCATGTTTTGACTTAATAAAAAACAAAAGCATGCATCCGATATACCAGCAGAGAACTGTAGAGACAATGTCCCTAATTTATTCTGTAGTTTTAAGAATAAAATTTAGCTGAATTACCTTGGGTTACGTGACATCTCACTTTATCCTTATTTTTCCATGATTTTCGTTTTATACATTTCTGTTCAATAAACATTTAATGAATTATTTTTGTGTATAAATTAGATTGTAACGTGGAATGCAACTGAGAGTATTGGGATTAATTGGAAAATTAAAAAGTCAATAAAACCGTATCTAAAAGGCATCTACTAGACTTACATTCTCCCAATAGACCACTGAGTTATTCGTCATTCAGCTTTTAGGAATTCCATAGATTTAAACTAAGATGAATCTAATTTTATCCCCAAGTTTCCAGAATACAGCCTGGATTTTAATAGTAGATTGAGTTGAGTAATGAATGAAAGGCATATATACCAATAGGTCAAAAAAAATTGGAGAGCAAAATCTTAAAATATATAGAGAAATTTTCGTTTTCAGCTTTGTAGGAGAGGGCTTGTTGTTAGTTGACATAGGGTCGGTTCTGACCCGTGGCGACCTCGTGTGTAACAAGACACAGCGCTGCCCAGTCCTGCACCGTCTTCATGATCTTTGGTATGTTTGAGTCCATTGTCGCAGCTGTCTTATCAGTCCATCTTGTTGAGGTTTCCCTCGTCTTCGCTGGCCCTCCACTTTACCAAACATGATGTCCTCCTCCAGTGGTTGGTTCCCCCTGATGACTCCTCCAAAGTAAGGGAGTCCAAGTCTCAGACAGTTTTGTATGATCTGGAATATTTTCATTAGCAAATTTTTGGAGATCGCCAGGCCTTTCTTCCTAGTCTGTCTTAGTCTGGAAGCTCCCATCCTCTGTAGCTGACCCTGCTGGTATTTGAAATACTGGTGGCATAGCTTCCAGCATAACAGCAACATGCAAGTCACCACAATATGACAGACTGACAGCTGGGTGGTGCGTAGAAGAGGGCAGTTACATCGAATATGAACTTTGCATTTTTAAATGCACGAAAAGTGTGTTTTTATTTGAATTTGCCTTAGGAAAATGTAGCCTAATAATTCTAATTACTTGCAGGCGGAAAGATTTCGGAAGCAAACACCAACCAAAGCGCTCTGTGTGCTGGCATCTATTGAAGTGCTATACTTGTGGAAAGCCCTTCCAAACTGTTCCTTTCCCAACCTACAGAGGATGAGTCAAGGTAAGAAAATAAAATCAACTATGTACTTTGGCTTGTTTCCTGGTGCCGCTTCCTTCAGTTTCTCATTACTGTTATCTGACTCAGGCTGTGGTTATGCCACAAATCTGTCATTCTTAGATACATGGTATAGTGACTAAGAAAATCCAATTTCTTAGGTGATAGAAGCAGAGCGCACTGGGTTACCCAGCTGTGCCTGCGTCGTTAGGCGTATATGCTGATACACACTTACTATAATGTCATTAATTCTATAACCATGGAGGTTGCTGGAAGCATACATGTTTGCATGTGTATAATGACAGATCCTCCACCATTATCAAGACATAAAACATTGCCACCACCCCTCAAATTTCCCTTGTATCCCTTCCCAGCCAACACCCATTCCAAGTCAACTACTGTTCTGATTTTGATCCCCATAGCTTTGCCTGTCCTTGAGCTTCATACAAATGGAATCATATAGTATGTATTCCTTTGATTCTGACTTCATTTGCTCAGCTTAATGTCTGTAAGATTTATCCATGTTGTAGCCTGTATCAGTAATTTGTTCTTTTTACTTATGAGCAGTATTTCATCATATGGCTATTAAAAAAAAAAAAAAAAAACCTGCTGTCGTTTGAGTCATTTCAACTCACAGTGACCCCATGGGTTACAGAGCAGAACTGTTCCATAGGGTTTTCTTGGCCTTTATTCTACAGCACTGCTGGGTGTGTTCGAACTGCCAACCTTTAGGTTAGTAGCTGAGTGCAAACTGTTTGCGCCACCCAGGTTACTAACGCATGGCTATAGCTATATCACAGTTTGTTTATTCAATAAAAATGTCCTATTGATGGACGTATGGTTTGTTTCTGGTGTTTAGCTATCATGAGGAGAGCTTACAAACATAAGTGTATAACCTAAGTGTACAGGTATGGACATACGTGCACATTTCTCTTGGGTGAATACCAGGAGTATAATTAAAAGCCTGTATTGTAGATTCATGTCTTTAAAATATCTAAGACCATAGGTTAGGGTAATATAACCTTGATAAAGTCATTTTTATTATAGTAGTAGAAAAAGTTCATAGGGAGAAGAAACGAAATCTTCAAATGTAATAGGGCTTTGCTGGTTACTAAAGAAACTTTTCTTTGAAAGGTTTAATGACAGACATTTGAATGACACTTTATAGCCTGGCAAATTATTTAATTTTCTCTAGACCGCAGCCCAGGGAGGAGGAAAGGCAAGCAATATTGCCATACCCATGTTTTAATGAGAAATTCGAGACTCAGAAAAGTTCAGAGACTTGCCCACATACCATAGGAACAAGTGTTGATGCTGCTGGTCTAAGGACAACGCAACAAGTAGCAAGGTTTCAGCTTTCCCACACAAAGCTGCCCCTCCCTAGGGTGTGAGGATATTTAAATGATGCAGCTAGGACTCTGGTTACAAGATGAGACTGCTAGGTTGGACTAAAAGTGCATGTGTACAAAAAAGAATGGCTTTGTAGAAAGTAATTATCTTTGGAAAGCATTTTTATCCACACATATGCAGCCCTTTATCAAAAGAGGAGCCCTCGTGGCGCAGTGGTTAAGACCTCTGGTTGCTAACCAAAAGGTCAGCAGTTTGAATCCACCAGCTGCTCCTTGGAAACCCTATGGGGCAGTTCTCCTCTGTCCTCTTGAGTCACTGTAAGTCGGAATCGACCCAATGGCAACTGGTTTGGTTTGATCAAGAAAGATTCACTATTAATATTTTGGCCTTATTCCAGAAATAGTTCCTATGCTACCATGGGACACTTGTCAGATTTCTCTACATCACACTTGTTTCTGACCAAATAGGCATTATCCATTGAATCAGCCACCTTTAACATCAACTTTCTTGCAGATGGCTTTTGTTTATTTCCTAAAAGAGGTCCACCTTCAAAGGCTAGAAGTTTGCCAGTGTTATATTCCAGTGGTCAAAGGAATACAACTTCAAAGGGAGTTTTGTGCAGTGGCCCTGTAATTGGAGTTGGTGTGTAACTGTCCCAAGTGGATTCCCTGAAAGGAAACAGATTCTTCTTGGATGCATAAGCTCTGTTGTGTTCATTAAAAAAGAATTTGTATAATTTTAAACTTATCTCTGGTTGTTGAAACCAGTATAGAATATCTACCAATCTTTAACTCAGAGGGACTAGAAGAGATTTGAAGTGTTATTTTAAGAAACACACGCCAGATCATATCTTTAGAAATAATTAAAATATAAATACAAGATAGACAGTAATTGACAGCCACACAAATGATTATTGCTTAAGTGAGATTTGACTAAATATTCCCCGAGCCCCTTTCTAGGTATCAGAATAAATAAACTAACAAAGATGTGGTTCTGGAAAGTGAGGCAGGCTCTAGAGTGAAGGGGAGATAATTGTTTAATATCTTTGTTAAATGTTAATCCAATCTGAGATCTATTCATTGGATTACATCACTCCCTGATGTTAAGCAGTAATGATCCAAGCTGACACAAGTATGTAGAGAACAGTGAGGTCTTTATGCAGAACTAAGTTCCAGAAACAGTTGACGTGGGTGATGTGGATCCTATGTGTTTATTAAACCCCTTGCATGAAGCCCACCTAGCCTTATGCACTCAGCTTATCAGAGTCCCCGTCTGAAACTCCCTTTATCAGCCAAGCTAGTTAGGTTCTTACATCTTTGTCTTGTGGTTTCATTCATAGCCCCCCCACCACCCAGCACTCATCCCTCTCCACTGTGTTCTTCCTCCCCATTTTTAAGATGTTCTCTGTATTCTCAGCACAGCACTTAGAGTTAGCCTATTAAAACCTGAGTCAGTCCACTTCTTAGAACCTTCTAATGGTCTCTCATTTCACTCACAGTAAAGGCTCAGGTCCATTCAGTGGCTTGCAATACCCTACAGCCTGAACCCTCCTGAAATCTGTTTCCTCTCCCTGCTCTTCCCTTTGTGTATTGGGCTCCAGCCTCTCTCCTCCTTACTGTTCTTGAACACACCAGGCCCAGCTGGCCTCAGTGCCTTTGTACTCGTGTTTTCTACCTAGAAGCAGTCTGCCCGCATACAGCCACGTGGCTCATTCACTCATTTCCTCCAGATCTTTACACAAATGTTACTCAAATATCACCTTTTAAGTGAAGCTCAAACTGTATCACCAACACAACCTCTCCCTGGCTGTATTTTTTACCTTAGCAGAGATACACTTATTTAACAAACATCTTTTACCTGCTTATCTTTTGCATTATCTGTCTCTCCCACAGAATGTAAGCACACTAAGGGCAAGAATCTTGCCTGTGTTGGTCACTGCTATATTCTAAGTGCCTAGAACTGCCTAGAGCACATAGTAGGTGCTCAATAAATATTGAATGAATAAATGAATGAACCCTCGAATGAACTGCTAACTTTTGACTTCTTTTTATGTAAGAGCATTCCACTGTGGCTTTTGGAGGGAAACATACACTCCTGTAGGATAGTGAGATTTGACCAAATCTCTTCACTCTTCTTCACACTTACTACTTCCTCTTCACCTTTCCTACCACACTCTTTCAGTTACTTGTTCTGTAACTTTGAGCAGTATAAATACATAGGCATGTACACACATACATAAACACACATGTATGTAATCATATCAAATCTCAAGTTCCTTCCTTACTACCTCATAGAAATAATTATATCACTACTCTTCTATTACTTTCACTATGTTTCCACTTTCTATCTTTTTTATTTCCTTGAAGAACTTCCATAGCATCCTCTGACACGTATGTCAACTCTGCACAGTATATGTTAAGCTTCTTGACATGGAGGGTTCAGGTCTGATCCCTCTCAATGACCAGCGCAGTGCCTTATACCACATGTAAAGGTGCCCATTGCACATTTGTTGAAATTAATGTGGTGCAATTTTGAGTCTCCTTGGCTCTATGAACTTTTCTCAGTATCCCTTTCTTTGACTAAGGATACTTACTAATGAATGAGAAAAGGGTACCTCCTCAGTTTCAGGGGTAGAAACATGAACTGCATAAGCTAGTTGAACAATGAAAGATTTACTTGACTGCTGATGATATTGAAGGTATTAAGTGAATGTATTTGCTTCCTTCTGTTTTCACTCCTCTTCTCTTTAAGCTTGCCATGAAGTGGGTGATTCATCTGTTGTTGGATTAAAGTATTTGCTTCTTGGTGCCATACACAAATGCCTAGGAAACTCAGAAGATGCTGTTCAGGTAAAATGTTAGCATTGTTGTTGTGGCTAAAAAACATAAATCATGGACACCCACATATGCTCTTGTGAATAAGAAAAATGAAAAAGCCTAAACAAAACAAAACCTCCCACTGCAATATGAACTTTACCATTTTTGTCATTTCTGAGATACTGGAAGCTGATAATAGTTAATACTAGTTTTTAATGTAACTTTGGGTTCTTAGAATACTTCTTTACATATGGGTTTCTTTTCTGGCACTAGCTATTTATGAAAGATGACAGTTTTAATTGGAGAGAGGGGGAAATGAGAAGGCAGACAAGTTTGAAGGTTTGACTGAAGCCTCACAGTTAAAGAAATATAAAAATGATTAGGCATGTCAGTGTGTGTTCACTTTTCCTCTCTCTTGATAAACAGCAGATAACTGAGGCAGGACGGGAGGTGAGAGCTACAAAGTTGAAGGCTTAGGATATTCTAGGAATTATTACATGAATAAGAACCATTAATTATTCTCAAATATAGTTGGAGACATTTTTCTAACTGGGTTTTCCTTTGTTTTGTTGGATTTTATATCCTAGTATTACTTTGACTGCTCTTTGGAAGACTGCATATACTATAATGGGAGACTTTTGGCATTTAAATCCTGGAACATTGATGCACTTGTATTATAATTTTAAATTAATCTCTCAGGATGGAGTAAGATAAAGTTATTACACAGCTCCAAATTGCTTATTTTAGACCACATGTTTAAGTACCAGCAAAGTACTTTACATGTCAAGAGATGGTTCTTGGCTTGTTTGTTCTCTGTTTTAAATATGAAAATGGTAGTGTTCAGATTTTGAGATGAAGAGTTCTCAGCAACAAAGTCAGTAGAGGCTAGTGTGTTGCCTGGAAAAATGAGTAGCCCAAAATGGGCTGGCTGATGGCTAACATATTCTGGAGGAAGCACACCAGACAAGCATGTAAGGAACTTCTAAGAACGGAGGGATGAGGGTACCAGAGGTATGGATGGAAAGTAACAGAAAGGAATGAAGATGAGAAAAGAAGAGAAAATCTGATATAGAATACAGAAGGATGAGTCTTTAGTTCTGCCTCCTGAAGATTATGCTGAGCCTTAATAAGCTAAGTAGGAAAATGAATTCATAGCAATAACATTTGTATTATATACTTTCAGTTCTTTCAGCGAGCTCTTAAAGATGAGTTGTGTCGTCAGAATAACTTGTATGTTCAGCCCTATGCTTGCTATGAACTTGGCTGTCTTCTATTAGACAAACCAGAGGTGAGCTCTTATATATTTTACAAATAATCTTTGCCATTAGAGATGTGCAAATGAGCATGGACAAAGCATCCTTAATTAAAAATAATTTGTTGAACATATTGTTCTTTGTTTTGTTTTCCTTGATTTCACTTTAGAAGAGTCCAAAAGCTACTAATCCTATTTTACTTTCTCTAAGGAGATAATTTCTTCTCCAGAATTAGAAATTGTAAAGTAACTTTTTAAATAATGATTTATTTGAGGGAAAATATTGCCTTTATTCATAATGATATTATATGATGTAGTGTGGTTTATTCAGAAGAACACAGAATTAGATTTTGAACCTAGTTGGCCATTTCGTTTAGTGTATGCCACTGATTAAGTTACTTAACCACATGCTTTTTTCCTAATGTGTAAAATATAATAATAATACTTTCCTTGCCAATTTAATAAAGGTTCTAGTGAGGTTAAGGAACCCTGGTACCGCAGCGGTTAAGGACTTGGCTGCTAACCGAAAGGGTGGTGATTAGTACCCACCAGCTGCTCCACAGGTAAAAGATGAGGCAGTCTGCATCTGTAAAGATTACAGCCTTGGCAACCCTATGGGGCAGTTCTGTTCCACAGCAATTTTTTTAATACATATGGTAAGGTAAATAAGGAAAATGTATGATTGCTTTTGAAATTTTAGGTTACCTCAAAGATTTTAAGTTGATGGTTACTATCAATTTGTAGGAAACCCTGGTGGCGTAGTGGTTAAGTGCTACAGCTGCTGACCAAGAAGTCGGCAGTTCCAATCCACCAGGCGCTCCTTGGAATTCTATAGGGTAGTTCTACTCTGTCCTATAGGGTCGCCATGAGTCAGAATCGACTTGACAGCAGTGGGTTTGGGGCTTTTTTTGGTATCAATTTGATGGCAGCGTGTTTGGTTTTTTGGTTATTAAGATATATATTTGGAGCCCTGGTGGCAGTGGTTAAGATCTTGGCTGCTAAACAAAAAGGTTGGCAATTCAAATCCTCCAGCTGCTCCTTGGAAACCCTATGGGGCAGTTCTGCTCTGTCCTATACGGTCAATAGGAGTTGGGATTGACTCAACGTTTTGTTTTGTTTTGTTGGTTTTAAGATGTATATTTAAACTAGCACAATGATGTATTGTAGCTTTTTAGTACTTTGTTTGCTTGTTTTTTAAGCAGAATTTCAGTAGTGCCTGAATTTATTTGTTATTTTCTTTTAGAAGTTCAGTTACATGATGTTGGCTTTGTAAAATTTAATTTTTCATTAAATTCAACTAAGCTTTCAAATATATGAACTTTGTAGAAATTAAGCAAAATCAACAGAAATATGGCTGTAGCCTAATCCTTAAACATTTAGCCTGTCTTGCCAAAGATAGGCTGTTAGAAAGCCTTTTAATTGGAAAAGTCTAATTTTACCAAAACAGAAGACACAGTTTTTATGAATGTGGGTAGAAATTACTGTCACTATAGTCTTTATTTTAATGAAATTTTTACTTTTAATGCGGTCTTAACGTATATATACATATATGTATATAACAGATTTGGCCTGTCTATTTCTTGAAATATAAAGTTGATGGCCTCACTCATAATACCTTCAAAGGAAATATAATTTACTGATTTCAAATAAAACCTTTTATCATTAATTTTAAGTTGTTTAGTAAGATTTTAAACTAAGCAATTGTAAATCTTAGGTTGTTGCCTTTTCTAGAATAATAGTGTAAACTATGAAAAATTATTTATCATATGATGCCTTCATATAAACTAATAAACATCTTTATATTAAAGAGAAATGGAGTCATTATACTTGATTAGGCAGTTGACTCACCTCTGTCTGCCATGTTTGTTTTAATTAATGGTTTCTTCTGTTACAATATTTTCTACTTATATATATATGTATGTATTAAGTGGTAATCTGCTTTTCTCTTACATTCATAGACTGTAGCAAGAGGCAGAACTCTACTTCTTCAAGCAAAGGTAAAAATACTGATCTGCCTCTTTCTGGTGTTCCTTCTTATCTTCTGTAGTGTATACCTAAGTCTGAGTACAAGAAATTTTGTAAAATGAGTGTTCTGGTTGATAATATGTCTGGAAAGGAGACGAGGTAACCAATTGAATCAGTAATCACTTGATTTTTAAATGGAATTACCAAGGTCATAAGAAACTCCTATTCTTTAGTTCATGCTATTTTATAAACACTCCATTCTTAAGTGTTTGAGTGGGAAACTAACTTTCGGTTTTGTAGCTATGGTCTTGAATGCCTAACAGCAGCTTGGAGCCCTAGTGGTGCAGTGGTTGAGCTATGGCTGCTAACCAAAAAGTCAGTAGTTTGGGTCCACCAGCTGCCACTTGGAAAAACTCTATGGGGCAGTTCTACTCTGTCCCAGAGGGTCGCTATGTGTTGGAATCGACTTGACGGCAGGGATATATCAGCAACTTACATTGAGCACATATAAAGACTACTGATTCAGGAATAAAATGAGGAAAATTTTCCAAAGAGAACAGTACTCTTACTCAGTTGACATTAAAAAAAATGAACACAAAGTTTGAGGTTTGAGAAATAAAATCAAGTAGATGTGAATTCTTTACTAAGCATGTAGGGGATTTTACTCTGGGAAGTGCAAAATTTTGTGTGGTTTATGCTGTAGTGCCCTATGAAAACTTTGCTAATAGATTCCATACATACTTGTCTTTGGTCTTGCAGGAGGATTTCTCTGGCTACGACTTTGAAAACAGATTGCATGTGCGCATCCACGCTGCTCTGGCCTCTCTGAGGGAATTGGTTCCTCAGTGACAAACCTGAAGTTTCTGCTCTGTCCCTCCCACCCAGGTTCTGCACTTTAAAATAAAAGCAGAGGACAAAGCTCTTGTGAAGATCAGCTTTTCTTCTGAAAACTACCTGTGCCAGAGACACGTTTTCCAGTTAGGCTGACATATTAAAAACCTTTTCTTTTAAACACATAGCTAAAAAAGTAATAATATCAACAACAGTAATAAAACCTGGTGAGAGGGTTAAGTGACCTTGTTCACATATTTTACTTTTGTGATTTATTTTTAAAATAAAATCAAACTAAATATTCCACCTGTGATCTTGTAGGAAAACTTACCTTAAGCACACATCTGACTGGATAACATGAAGAGATACCTGTAAAATTATTAACAATATTAAGACCTAGTATTTATATTGTGGTTTGAGAAAAAAAAAAAAGTGCTTTCTAGTGTTTACTTTATCCTCAGAATATTCCTGTGAGTAATATAATACAATATTCTTAGCCCCGTTTTACAGATAATGAAACTCAGGCACAGAAGCTAATCGACTTATCCAATTAATTATTTCTGGTATCAGTGGAGCAGTGAATAAGATACAGATTTCCTGACCACCGACTAGACATTCTTTTACTGTAAAAAATATATGTTAATAACCCAGGGTCCCATATTTTCCTTATTCAAAACCAAATGTTCTTCGGCTGAAGTTGTATCATCAAAAATATTGTTCTCCAGATTGTCCACAAAATGTTTCAAAGTAATGAACACTTTATTTTTCTCATTGAAAGCCAACCAGATTGAAGGAAATAGAAGATAATTTTACAACTAAAAGTATAACTTTTTGCTAATCTTTTAGAAAGCCTATAGACTAGATATTTAATATGTATATTTTAGGAGTTTCCATTTATTTGTGATAATTTTTCTAATTTCTAACTTTTGGAAATCTTTTACCCAGTTACGTGAAGGGGATATTCTTGAATGAATATAGATTTTTTTTTTTGCCTCAAAGTGTTTGATGGTGAATGATTAGCTATATATGTTGCCAGTATTTAATAATTTTCCCCTTAGCTCAGGTTATTACTTATTATAAAAGGAATTCAAAGTTATTTTTTTATTCCCTCATTGCTCATTTTTATTGTCCCTTATCTCCATGCCCAGTACTGCACACCTGTGGTTTTGAAGAATCTAAATACCTCAGTCACTTAGAAGAATTTTTGCCACAATTGTATGACTAACTAGGCTCAAATCTAAGGTTAAATTTTTTTTTTCTAATTTCTATTGAGCTAAAAGGTATTGCTTTAAACTGTCATATCCTTTTGACTGAAGCACAGCCTCATGTGATGTTAATATTTCAATTTTTTTTTTCCAAAATAAAGCATGGGAAGAGCACCCAGAATGTTGGCCAACTTAATCTGACTTAATAAGGTTTTGAGGGAATAATCATAATTTCTTTGAAAGAAGGTATTATTCCTCATTTCTCATTGATTTCGGCTAAACTGTGTTCATGTTTCCTCGTCTCTGTTACTGATGACTTTTTAATGGACTTTTTCCAAAGTATTTATGCACACTGACTTGCTTCCTGATATGAATTCTGTGTGACTTCTAGATACTAGCAAGTGAGAAACCTTGGTGTCCCATGTTCAGTGAATGAGTGGATCCAGAAGCCAAGCAGGTGTGCTCTGAAAAGAAAAATTGGTGTCTAAAGATACTGGATGTCACCTAGGCTGGAGGGAAGACATTATAAATCTTTAAAATATGTATATTTTTGTTGTCTTATATATATACAATGAAACCTGTGAGAATTGGAACTCGACGGGACTGCCTTGTTTTTCTAGGTTTTGGAAGTTTTCTGCCTTTGACAGGGTGTACACTTACCACTTTTCTGTTGCTCCGTATTGGTGGAAAATGTTTGTTTTCCTTCTCTGACAGGTTTTCACTTTACACTAGTCCCAGCTTTCACAGGTTTTACTGTGTATGTGGCAGATGTCTTAGTTATGATCGTAGAATATTCTAAATTACGAAGTTCTTGATTTAGAGTTCAGACTTACTTGAATTTTCAGTTCAAATATTATTAGGACTATTATTCAGTATTCAAAGATTACATAAAACCCTGTCCTGTACCATTAAATTTTTTTTTCTTCATTACCTGCTTAAAAATTGCTTTTCTTCATAGAGATTTCAGGATTTTAAACAAGTCTGTGTTCAGCTCACTTAACTGGATAGACAACTTGGCAACACCCTCCATTAGATTTTGTTTAATAGACAAAGCTTGGGCCTTTTATAAAAGGTCTCTCTTGGGCTTGGTGCATATTGCTGCTGTGGTACATCTCGGTTAACATGGGTGTAGGGCATGGGAGTGGGTAGACGGTGATTCTAAAGGTGACAACAAGAAAACCAAGACTCATGAAGTTCTTGCTCAGAGCGAGTGTGAGGACACCGTACCATTGGGTTGACTGAAATCCGAGTAAATTTTTTAGTTGAATAATTTTATAACAGTTATCTGGCCTGTATGCCATGACTTATCCAACCTGTGAACTGATTGATCTGCTTGGTAGCTTGGCTGGCTGTTTACTCCTTGCTGATGAAGAAAATAATATTTAAGTGGAACTGTGTGTATATGTGTGCCTTTTTTTTTTTTTTCCTATTAATATCACTCCTTCCCCTTTCCTATTTTGGAGGCTCTCAAATAGATCTTCTGATTTATAAGTATGAAATATACTTTTGTATTAGTTTATGCCTGTGATGAGAGAAATCACTATTTTATGTACTCCTAACACATTTTTATAATTGACACTTGGAAGCATGGTTTAATAGTAATCATGTAATATGCATTTTGCTGGTTAATATATTTAAGATTTTGCCTTTACTGGGTTAGGTTTTTTTGTTTGTTTTGACTCATGAAAACTAAGTCTTCTGTCAAGTAAAGACTCCTAACTTTCAGATGTCGTAGGAAATAAGAATATTGTCACATATTGTATAAGTCAATTACTGATAGAACTTGCACTTTTGTATTTCTGCCAACTAAAAGGGCAGTGCGTAACTGATTTTTTTTAAATACACAGAGACATACGCACACGTAGAGGCATACGCACACACACACGTATTTCCTTCGCTGTGTAAACTTTTCTAGTTGATTGCTTCGTTAAGCAAATAGTGGTGGCAAGTATTCAGATACAGGTTCACACCTAAGAAGATTTACATTCATGCAGTCAGTATGTACTGTTTGGTATTTCTTATATTGCTTTGAATCATGTTGGTAGTATATTTTGTATTCACAATGTATAAAAATTGCTAAACCCCCGCCATCCCAAGAAGATATATAGAGTAGAGGAAAAAGACTAAGAAGCTAGGAAGGGAATGCAAAAGAGAGAAGGACAGGGGGAGCAAGAGAATAGAAAGTTGGTCCCCTTCTACAGTGCAGGGTCAAAAATCACCAAGCACACGATGTAACTAACTGGCTTTCTTGAAAAACTAACAAGGGGCTGAGCTTTATCGCCTAGTTGATTTGGGTATGAAATAGAAACAACAAACACATTATAACCCAGCTGACATTTGAGTTACACTTAATTTCTCCTTCCACAGGTCAGTGGTTCTCAAATTTTAGTGTGGTACCAAATAGCGCTACTCTCAGAGATTCTGATTCAGAGGTTCCAGGTAGGGTCCAGGAAGGCATTTTTAATAGGCTCCTGGGGTGATTCTAATGTAAATGGCTTGGATTAGAGAAACTGTCCTATGCGATCATGTTTTGGTAAGTATTTTGTAAATCTGGGAGAGGTCAAACACAACCATGAATTATATAGCAAGCTTAAGATCAGATTTTGTATCCGGGAGCCACTGAAGAAATAATTCTGACCTATTGTCTTCCTGAAGTATAAGATGCCTGAGCTGAGTTTTAGAGGTTAAGAATGATGCAGTCATGTGAAAAGGATGGCTGGAGGGGGCTCCCAGACCTTGGACTTGACGATCACAAGTGCAGAGGTGAGAAACAGCGTGTGTGTTCAGGGCTAAGTCTCTGGAGAGTTAAGTGGGAACCAAATGGCAAGAGAGGAGATAGGGGAGTATGCAAAGGCCACATGAAGAACCTTGGACTTTTGTAGGGTAAGGATTTGATGATAGGGATTGGGGGTGGGAACAGTGGAGAACAAGGCAGATTGGCATTTTAATTAAATCACTAGTGACTGAAGAGGAGATGAATACAAGGACAGGAAGATTGTAAAACTACTTTAAATCAATAGGAATTCAAGAAACTAGAGCAGCAAATGGGCAATGGGTTGAGAGGTCTTGGTTACATATTTTCCCTGTCAATTTGCATTTCAGAGTGACTCAGACAAAATGATCATTGAAGAACTGAAGAAAGAGTAAAATCTTGCCTTCTGAGTTGCAGGTATTCTGCACTGTACCTAACAGCTATTAGGTGTTCAAGATCAAGGTTAGTTAGGCTACAAGAGTATCTCCAATTCCAAATGTCACCATAAAAGGAGTCTCTAGTGCTTATGGGTTTTGGTTTTAGTGCTTATACTAAGGAGCCCTGGTGATGCAATGGTTAAGCCTTTGCTGCTAATCACATAATGGCACTCAGTAATAATTGTTAATTGAATGAATGAATTTCCTCAAAAAATGTGCATAGCATAGATGTAGGCTGGGGTGTGAATATTGCCTTTTATTGCAAAGTGCTCCAGAAGCACTTTCTTTCTGAATTAAAAATTGTTTTTCGTTTGCTTGCCAGGTGTATGATGCTATTTAACCGTTGATTTACTATTTTATTTTTCTTGTTGCTTGTCAAACATTTGAAGGTGGATTACAATGAAGGTTTTGAATGGGGTAAACACAATGATAGCATATTTAATGCCTCGCACAGACACATGAGCCTGGAAGGAGCAAACCAGAGTGGGTCTTGTTAAATGAGGCAGCGTCCCCTTAGTTTGGTAAAAGCCAGCTGAAGATACCTACGGTACTCCTTTATTTGCAACCTGTTGCTAAAGGTCTGATTTTGGGGGGGGGGCGGGGAGAATCCTATAGCAGGTTTCAGGGATAGACCGATGCTGAGATACCGCAGGATCTTAGAGAAAGGCGGGTGGGGGGGGGCGGGGGGGGTTGGGCTTCAGAATTAATGCCAAGTTCTCATTCCATAGGCTAGTTCTTCAAGAGGAAACTGTTGCATAAAATTACTCATTCTCATTAGTGTTTGTTGTGCCCACTGTGGCAGAAATTATTCTGCGTAAAACTGACCCAAGAGATTAACGAATTATGAGGGAGTGCGGGCAGAGACGGTGATGGCAATTAGGAGTACCATAAATCTGTTTCCTTCCACACCAGCTCTTGTTTTAGATGAGCGACCAAAGATGGAAAGGCCATCGCCTTGACCTACTCCCCGACCCTTGGCAGTTTGGAAACGCCAGTTTCCCTGAGCCTGTTAGTATTCACCGGGAGTTCCAGCGTTTGTCCCTTTCGACTTCCCATTGGCTGCGACCGTTAAGGCCCCGCCTCCTCCCGTGGCCATCCCGAGCCTTCCACGAGAAGGCGGGGCTTTGTGGCGCACGCACTGACGTCCCTAGCGGTATAAAAGGCCGGCTGGCCGCACTCTCTCAGGAGCCGCCAGCAAGGGGGCATCGTGGAAGCTCTCTAAAGCGTAGCCGGAAAGCAGAAGGCGAGTGTGGTGGAAAGGCCAGCCTTCGGCTCCGCGGGCACTTAGGCGCAGGGTGGAGAGGTCGACAGTGCTGCAAGGGGCGGGGAGGGCGGAGAATGTCCCGGGTGGGAGGCCTGTGGGCGGGGCCCGGCCGACACCCGCGAGTGCGGCGACAGGACGGCTAGCGCCAGGGCGGGGATCGCGGGCGCCGGGGCCTCCGCGGGCCCGCCGTCTGCCTCTCCTGGACAAGTGGATGCCATATCGGTCACGGCCGCTCTGCCACGTCCACCTCCCTCTCCCCCAAACAAACCAAACCAAACGGCACGACGAGCTCAGACGTACAGCGGGGCCCACACACCCCAGTTTTTAGGTCTTCAGGGAGCGAGTGGTGCGTGCCACTTACATTTTCTGTTGCTCTGAAGTCCCCGCCTGTCTCCTCAGCCGCACACAGCGTTTTCTTCCCAAAGCATTACCCCTGTGGTGTTGGGAAAGCGAGAGCTTACGATTTGGGGTCGGGGGTGGAGGTGGGTAGGGAGGGGAGGTAAATTTTCTGTTAGTTTTTGACAAGTATTCCTTAAAAGGAGAGATTTAGAGAGAATTGTTTAACTGTCACTTTTAAATATCCCTCAGTGTCAGAGTGCCCGTTGCTTTAGTTACGCTTGGTGTCACAGTATTTCTCAACTTGGATAGGACAGTTCTTTATATGGGGCTGCACTGTAGGGATGTTCAGCCTCCCTGGTTCTGGGGCACTATCCCAAAGCGGCTGGTGGAGGTGGAGTGGTGACCTACAGCCCTACTGAGAACGATTAGGACCTGTGGCTCACGGGTTGCCTGGTTCCTCTCCCAGCAGTTGGTAGCACCCATTGCTAATTGCCTACAGAAAGAGGGGTTTGTTAGCTCCGTCATCATGGCTGCTGGTAAGCCACTTTCAAAAGCTTGATCTGTATACTCACACTGGGGTGGAAGGGATATACTTGATGAAAAAATATGTATATAAAATACATATTTACATATATAAAAAAAAAAACCAAACCAAACCCAGTGCCGTAGAGTCGATTCCGACTCATGGTGACCCTATCATATAATAGTATGTATATATGTCATACACATATTATGTCATTATTGCCTACATTCCTCAGAATTTAACATGTGGACTAGCCAAAGCTGTACTACTGTTTTTTTTTTTTTTTAAAGATGGTTTAATTCAATAAAGGTCCTACTGAATGATACTCTGGCAGTAAATTTTCATTAAGGGACTCAATACACTTAATACAATTATATTCTCAAAGGGCTTGCTTTGGCTAACACTTATTTTTTTCTGACCTTTGGGAAGGTGAAATATGTTTTTAAATATTCAGCATTTTGCTATGACATATTCGTTGCTTTTTATAAGAGGTTGTACCCTTACATAATTGCTGTAACTAAACTGTGCCACTTGCCCCATGAAACTCATTACTGTATTTACTGTAGGGATGTTGTTGAGGACATGGTTCATTATATCACCACCATCCTCCTCTTTATGAGGACACATGGGAGAAATTTCTCCTGGGTCTCAGTGTCCAGAATAGCTGTGATTCTCCCAAGCAACTGACTCTTTTTTTTTTTTTAATTCAGGAAATCTGAATCACTCAACCAATTGTTTCCTATTTTTGATGACTGCTTGATAACTCAGGGATGGATTTGACACCCATCTCTGTTAAAGTGAAGGAGTATTGCATTAGGGTTCTAACCTTACCTGTAGCATCATTCTATTTTTTCTAACATCATTTCTTCCTTACCACTGAACTGATTTTTATTTGAACTGGTTCTTTTGTTTCTTATGTATATTTATAATCTTTCTTAAATCATTATTCAGAATGAGACAGAATACACATACATATACTGACACACAGGGAGCTTAGGGTGGCAACCCCTGCAACTCTCAGGACTACAGACTGGGCTATCCAATACCCTTGCTACCACGTGAAAGCCAGCAAGGCAGGTGAAGGGAAAGAGAGGGAAAAATGGGGCAGAAATTAAGGGAGGATATGAGAAAGGAAGAAAGAGACGTACATGGTGGTGGTGGGGTATGATAAAAATAGCACCACAAATAACTTATATCTGATTGATGCTAAAAATTTAAAGCTAAGATATGCATACGTAAAGCTGAGCAATGTCAGGGGTATATTTAGAAATGAGGAAAGAAGAGGCTTTCTTGTAGAAATACTGTACTGTTTCCAGACCCATGTGGTTTACAAGGACTCAGTTTAGAAACATAAATTAGCTTCATTCATCTTTTTTGCAATGTTACTGGACAAAATATTCACTAATTTTTCAGAAACATGTTTTGTTTGGTTGATATTTTGTTTTTTGTTTTTAATATCATCCTGCGGTTCCTGGCAGGACTTTTCCCTTGGATTTTTTTTGATAGTACTAGATCGTTCTTCTGCACATAGTAAGCTGTTGGTAGTGGGTTGGTTTGGTTTTTAACAACAATCAAGATTTAGCCCATTTTACCAGAATACCAAAAAACCAAACCCATTGCCATGGAGTCAATTCCCACTCATAGCGACCCTACAGATCAGAGTTGAAGTGCCCCCCATAGGGTTTCCAAAGTTGTAATCTTTATGGAAGCATCTTCCTCTTGAAGATGACGTGGCTGCTGGGTTCAAACTGCCGACCTTTCAGTGAGCAGCTAAGCACTTAACCACTGTACCACCAGGGCTGCTTTTTACCAGTATATATAAAAAAAAAAAATACCTACAAATTAGAACTAAAGCTAATAATTTTAATAGGGAATAAATTTGTTCTTAGAAACTATAGTTTAACTCATAATATTTTAATAAACGAATGTGCTATTTATAAGATTTTTTTTTTCTTTATTAGAGTTGAGATTACAGATATCCTGCCAAAATGATTTCTTCAAAGCCCAGACTTGTCGTGCCCTATGGCCTCAAGACTCTACTGGAGGGGGTTAGCAGAGCCGTTCTCAAAACCAATCCGGCAAACATCACCCAGTTCGCTGCAATTTATTTTAAAGAACTTATTTTGTTTCGAGAAGGTTTGTTACTGCTTGAGGTTATATATTTGTTGCTTTGAAAAAGAATTTTAAATTGTAAATTTTATGTATCTATATCTGGTTTTCTGCATTTATTCCTTCAGGAAACACTTCCATGGATATAAAAGAACTGGTTAAACAATTTCATCAGATTAAAGGTAAGAGTCACAAGTGATAGTTTTAATAATATTCTAGTTATAAATGATTGCATCATTACTAGCATAAATTCAAATTCAAGAAATATGCTCACAGATATTTTCTGTTTAAATAATCACAGTGATGCCTTATTTTATTATTAAGTTGGTTTTTTAAAAAAATCTGGGGCCTGGCAACTTCAGAGAATTCTAAATTTTTTTCTAAAAAAAAAAAATAGGAAAAGCTCACCCTTTGCAAACTATGTGGCATAACAAATGTACGTGAAGACCTAAAACAGTGTGTATAAACTATGACTTCAACCCTTTCCAGTAAGTCCTGTTCTTTAAGAAAATAGGGTGAACTTTAAGAGAATTGAATTTCTCAGATATGATGAGATATGTTACTTAGAAAAGTTGTATAAGGAAATGTTAAGACACCTTTTTTTTTTTTTTCTTGTGATGATTTAGCTGCAGTCCAGGCTGGAGGGCAGGAGATCAGTTAGGTGGTCTCTCTCTGACTCTTTCTGCTCCAGGAGAGTCTCTAGGTAGTGAAGAAATCAGTTTCCATTGAAAATGGTCTAGATAGTGTGACATAGTGCTATATATTTGTGTAGAAGAAAGTTGTGCTGTTAAGATTATGTGGCTATGTGTAAACGTCAATCTTATGTGAATATGGCAGCATGAAATGGAATTGACAGAGGAGCAGTGAAAAAGGGGAGAAATAAGAAAACGCCAAGTTTACATAATGGAAACCTGGGCAGACAAGTAAAGGAAAAGAGGACATAATGGTCAAATTGTAGGGACAGGCACACGTGTCTAAAAGAATGTCAAGAAAATTTGGCAGAATTTTGTGGAGGAAGAGAGGAAACAAAGGTCATGGTCAGTGTGGGAAATAATTCTTTCTTCATTGGTTGACCAACATTTTTAAATAGGAAAAGAAAAGACAGGATTCAGTGAGCTGCCAGCCACTTTTATATTTTGCCAGTTTGGTGATATTAATAGATAACAGCCAAGGTAAGAAGAAATCAGGAATAAGACCTAGGAAAGTGTAACAATCATGTAAGTTTGCATTGGCAGTGAAAGCAGACACCCAAAACAGAAAGCAGGATTAAGAATAGCAAGGTCAGCATTTGAAGTGGCATGTGTTATTATCTAGTTGGGCTGCTTCCCTTCAGGGTCCTGATGGCATTCTCAGCTCACTATGGGAAAGAGGTCTGGGACTTGCTTACCATCAGCAGGATATACAGAAAAGTGCAAGAACATTAACCACGTGTGTTTGTCACCCAGCCCCCATGAGGCAGTCAAGGTTATTATGGCCTTTGTTCTTTACACAGGAGCTGTGGTTGAGAGGACTGTGCGTGTGCAGGCTAGCTATGTTTGAGAATGGTGATAAAGTCAGTGACTCTTTATGGTGGAAAGGTAACGAACTGGTAGTCTTTGAGGTTAAGTGATTTAACTATGAAGAATTTATCCGCCATTTAACTTAGTAAGTGGACTAAACTAATGTGGATATTGGTGCATCTAGATGAATGTCAGAGATCAGTTAACAGACTGAGTTACTGGAACAGCCATACTTTTGACTGAGGCAAAGGATTGGAGATGCTGCTGTTTTTTTCTTCCAATAACTAAAAATATCAACAAGATTGAAATAGCATACACATAATCCTGAAAGCAGGTTCACAGTATGACTGCAGAAACAGATTGCCCAGTGAAGGCTCTTTAGGCAATAGAGTAGAAATGAATGTTGTTCTCGTTTACTGAGGAGATGGGAAGGAAACATGAGGGTATGACCAGAAAATATAGAGTTCAGTGTCAGTGTCTAATGTCAGCTTAGCTCCTTTGTCTGTCAGCTGTATATTGTTATCCCAAATGGTTTCTTATTGGGCAGACACTATCCATTAACTTAGATCCTGGCAAAGGGACTGCACAAGTCTACCTGCATCCAGGAAAGCATTACTCAGGTCTAAAGAGGGACTATTTGGGAATATACAGGCACCGTAAGGTTCCTACTTGGTAGAGCATATCCTCCCCTGAGTGACATCTTCCTATCTTCCAACTGGTTTAATTCACCAACTGCCGTCCCTATGGGAGCTCAGTATATCTGACCGCATGTTTATTTAGTTCTACTTAATGGAAATGTAGATACAACAGATAGCATCTTTGCCTTCCTCCAAATAGAACTTCTTTTATGTGGGTTCCAGTTTTCAATATGGATAACAACACCAGTAATGCTCTTTCTGTTGGTCCTAAGGATTGAGGATCTCCCAAGCTTTCAATGTAAGATGGGGAAATGAACGATTTGTTGAGGACAGAGTCAAGTGGCCCTTATTCTGGTCTTTCAGTCTCTTCAGCATGAGGCTGGACAAGTCTAAAGACAGCACCAGGTATTAGAATTCAGTGACATAAGAGCTGTTATCTCTAGTGCATTGGTCCCCACTCCTCTCCCACATGCCAAATATGAGCATGACAGACACAAGTGTTTCCCAAGAATCCCATGGGGATGCTGTATTCTACAAAAGTATTATCAAACAGGTGAGTTTGCTGCCTAGCAGCATTACCACCGTGTTGGCTATATGCATGGAAAACTTGGAGGTAAATGTATCTCCTTGCACATACCATTTGTTTTATTTGAACACGTCATTCTGCACTTTCTCTTAGAAAGAGCCCCATTTTTGGTGGGCCTCACTGTAGGGCCAATAGTGTTTATCTACTTCCCCAATGGCTTCAAAATTTCATGCAGAGTCAGGTAACAGAAGAGGAAGAAGGAAGAGAGCCAGACGTGGGAGCAGACTGTTTCACTTCTCTTTATGTCGTTACTCATCTTTTCTCCATTTTCCAGAGCCTAGGTCCCTGACTCTGTCAAGGGTATTGATTGTGGTATTTCACCCAAGTATGCCCCATTTTCAAAGCAGCCCATGCTGTGAAACTTTTTCTTGTTTTTCTTATTTTTTTCCTCTTATTTTTCTGCAGTTTGATTAAACAGATCATCACTATCTTATGAATAAATGAAAACTTTGCCTTTTCTCAATCTTCACAGGAGAATTTCTTCATTAATTCAAATGAACCTTTAATTGATTAAATTTTAGAAACTCAGGTGACATTTTAAAGCAAAAGAGTCATCCTTCTCTTAAGTCCCACCACTTAGTATATGCTAGTAAGGGAGAGAGAAAATGGAATTAATATTTTGGAGTAGCTCTTTTGTCCTAGGCACTTTTAACACATTTTGTCAATTAATTCAGACAACCTTATGAAGTAGGTGATCATTCCCGTCTTATTGTAGATAAATCTGAGGCTGGGAATGATAAATAACTTTTCCAGGCTTGCAAACACTGAGTAATTAGCAGAGTTAGGATTTGTACTTCTATCTTCCTGGTCCCATGGCCTGTATTCTTTCCACCATGGAGTAAGGAATGCATTCTAGGAGTCCTTTCAAAAAACCTTAGATTAATGAACTCAAGGAGTGAAGGGAGAGCCCTGTTTTCTTCATCACACTTTTCACTTCTTCCCCTGCCACCTTCTGGTGTGGAAGCTGAAACCCAGATTGTTCTAATTCTGATCTTTTCACCACTTTAGTGAAGAGGGCAGTGGTTTCTCTTTGAAAACGGCAAATGATGTCTCACTATCACCATCCTCCTAAGCCTAATTGGCTCCGGTTTCCCATTATCAGCCCTGTCTTGGATCCCAACAGAGGCAGAGCTAACAGATCCTGGACACCTTGGTTTGGCCATGTAATAGTAATTATGGTCATGAACTGCTGCTGATCACTGGGCGCAATTTCAATTCCTATGCAGCAACATTTTAAAAAAAAGTTTTTTTTTTTTTAATGCAGCAACATAGCAGTATCATTAAATATCTTGAGTTATTTATTCATATTAAATAGTCTTGGTAAATATTATCTTGAGTCTTTTCATTTTTATGTCAAGTTCTATTCATATGCCTTATTTTTATACCTGGTTACACACACGTGACTATTCACTCTTACTTAAACAAACAAGAAAGGAAGATATCTTTTTAAGGCCTATCCATACTAAAGTTTGTGGTTAAATAATAATCCAACCTTTAGACCTCCGATGCTGCTCTGCACTTTCCTCAGCCTTTTTTTAAGTAAGGCTATTTTGATTCCCTGAACAGGGATGGGTATTGCACCCAACTGACTTTTTTGTTCCTTGAACGCTTGCATTTGCTGAAGCAAGGTTATAACCATTTATACCAAGGTAAGGATTTTATTAAGCTTAGAAAAGGTTTGAACGGTCACCTGGTGATGATGTTGGGAGGGGGCTTTAGGTCCTTCATGCTTTCCCATTGTGGTAAGATTAATCAATTGAGGAACAGTTCAGACTAAAGGAGGCCAAATAAATCATTGAGCAAATGGCATAGATAAGAATTGGGGTTAGAGTACCAGGCTAGGAGCCAGAAACTGAATCAGGATTAACTGCTGCCATCAAGTCAATTCCAACTCATAGTTATCCCACAGGACAGAGTAGAACTGCCTCCTAGGGTTTCCATGGAGCAGCTGGTGGATTTGAACTGCCAATCTTTTGGTTAGCAGCCAAGCTCTTAACCACTGTACCACTAGGGCTCCAAACCAAACCCATTGCCGTTGAGTCAATTCCGACTCCTGGCGACCCTGCAGGGTATAGCAGAACTGCCCCATAGGGTTTCTGAGGCTGTAATCTTTACGGAAGCAGACGGCCACATCTTTCTCCGATGCAGTGGCTGCTGGGTTCCAACAGCCAACCTTTCTTTTAGCAGGGGGTGCTTTAACTATTGCAGCACCAGAGCTAGGAGGGAGTAATTGGGGCGGGGTTGGGAAGCAGATACGGCAAACCAGAAAAGCTAGGACAAGTATAAAGGAAAGTAAAACCAGCTGCCGATGAGGTCAGAGACACTAGAAGACATGGTGAAAGCGTGAAGGGAGAACATCTTGGTTTTAGTCTTATAGGCTGGGTATGTCACTTTGCTATCCAGAAATTTTAATAACTATTAGCCACAAATACAGACTCTTCAGTGGTATAGGGATTTTTTTTTTTTAAATATTAGTATACATTGATTCTAGATAAGCCCTAATTATTTCTGTTTTCTCTGTTGATATCTACCGATTGAAGCATGAATTTGCTTTAGGGGAAAGGCAAATATAGTCTGGAGCAAGGAAGTCATTACTCAGTCTGGAGTCACCAAAGTTCATAGCAAGAAATCTAATGCTCTGGAGTTTTGCAGGAGCCTGTTTTCATTAAGAGAGGAGATTTTCCTGAAATTTCTGGAGCTGAGTTTTTCATTTAAGAGCCAAAGCTATCAGAATCAAGATTTTACTTTTCATATAAGTCATAGAGGATGAAAAGGGAAGACAGAATATAAGGTCAGTTCCTGCTTGGAGGGAAAGGAAAGTGGCAAGTCCTTGGTAACGGGGTGTGGTTCTTGGATGTGGGTACAGCTTAAAAAGGTGCCAGGTAAGATAGAAACTGGAAATAGGGAAGGTAGGTAGAATCTATGATTGGAATTCCCTATAACCTGAGCAGAAGGGTTGTTCTTTGCATTCCTGGATGTTGTCTAGAAGAATGTATGCCTGTCAGAGAAGTCGTGTGGTTAGCTCCGTGCTGCATTAACATGACATATGCCACGGTATTTTCAGTCACGTCGTATGCATGTGAAAGCTGGACAGTGAGTAAGGAAGACCGAAGAGGAATTGATGCCTTTGAATTGTGGTGCTGGTGAAGAATATTGAATATGCCATGGACTGCCAAAAGAACGAACAAATCTGTCTTGGAAGGAATACAACCAGAATGCTCCTTAGAAGCAAGGATGGCTAGACTGTGTCTCATATACTTTGGATGTGTTGTCAGGAGGGATCAGTCCCTGGAGAAGGACATCATGCTTGGTAGAGGGTCAGCAGAAAAGAGGAAGACCCTCAACAAGGTGGATTGACACAGTGGCTGCAACAGTGGGCTCAAGCATAACAACAATTGTAAGGATAGTGCAGGACCGGGCAGTGCTTCGTTCTGTTATGCATAGGGTCGCTATGGGTTGGAACTGACTCGATGGCACCTAACAAGAACAACAACATGCCACGTTCAACAAATACCTATGCTGTAATTGTCATATGTCAAGCATTTAACAAATATTTATTGAATGAAATAGTTTTATTGAAGCAATAAATTAGAAATAATGGAGAGTCATTTCTCGGATGAGCCTGAGATAATACTCCTGGTTTCCTGTGATCCGTGTCTGACCTGTAGTGGGTCCAGATGTTTCTGGGTTGTCTTGGAGTACTGACCAGCAAGTTCGCTGAAGGAGTCAGGATGGGAAAAGGTGAAGTGACTCACAGCCCCTAGCAGAGGCCTGTAGTATATAATGTTCAAGCCTGGAATAAAATAAAAATTGGCAGCCAGGCTTCATATGTTAAAGAGGACCAAATTAGGTAGGGAGTCTGCTAGTCCTTGAGTGGGGGTAACCAAACAGGCCATACTTGCCACAAAGTCAAAACACTTGAGTAGTGAATATAACAAGATTGGAGATCAATACCCAGAGACCAGGCAGTATTAGTTATGCCTCTGTCAGAGGTAATTGAGAACCAGTAGAGAAGAACAACATGTAGACTAGGGCCAGAGCTTACCCTAGCACCCAGATTCCTTCTTTAGGTGAGGGAGAACCACTGATAAAGGCAAGATACCCCAAAAGACTATGTCATTAACTAAAACAGACTTTTAAACTTAGAAGAGACAGATATTTTTATTTGATAAAGATCGAGTATATTCTCCCATTGGGCAGAAATGAGCATCTTATTGCAAGACGAGATCAGTTAAAGAAAGCAAACGTAAGATTTTTGGCATGTCCACGTCAGAGTATGCAAATTTTTTTTTTTTTAAAAAAAAAAAGAGCATGGCATGCAAAGCTTTCTGTAATCTGAGTCTAACCTACCTTTGCAATAAGTTCCTACCTCATACCCTCATGAACCAGACTAATTGGCATCTCCTAGAAAATACGGAGTAATTTCAAGTCACTTGATTTTGACTTATGCTGCTTCTCCCTCCAGGGGTTCCCCCTTCCACCTTTCAAATCCTACTTCTCCTCAAAGTGCAGTTATTCCATTTAACAAATATTTAAATTCCTACCAATTGTTAGACAGTGTAATTGGTGAAATTCAATGGAGGAGGAGGGACTTTAGTTTCAGCCATGATGGAGTAACATATTAGACTTACTCTGCCATTATAAACCATAAAAGCTGCAGGAATTATATGACACAAAGTCCAATGCCTGGTTTGGGAGAAGGTATTCACAGAAAGTCCTATATTCACCCTGGCTTTCTCCTTGAGGGAATTTTTCAAATTCTGGTGCACAAAAATAGAGCCTGAGCAGGGAGCAGAAGTATCACTGAGAAGAGAAAACAAAGGAACAGTGTCTGGGGCTGCCAGTATGGCTAGGCTTTGAGGGACAGAGTACCAGATAGGTGGTATTTGTAGAGAAGGCACACCAGAAGTCTGTACAAAAATTCCCTTTGAGTCTTTGGCTAACTTACAAGCTGCTCATGTGTGGGGCAAGGACCCAGGAAGCTTAGCAGAGAAGAAATTCTGGAGGACTGAGAACTGAGCAAAGATTTGAGAGGTGGCAGAGTGCTGGGGAAGACTTTGGTGTTCAGGCCCAGCCAGAATGAAGAGACATTTATGAAGCCTTGAGCATTTAGTGGAGAATTCAGAAAGATTGCACCCTAGGAATGATGACAGTGTGCTAGGCCTAAGAACAAAAATGAAATATATCCACTTTAACAAAGCCTAAAACCAAGTCTCAAGGCAATCAAACAAAATCAACAGTATTTAGAAGAAAATGACACAGAGCCTGTACAAATGTATCATATTAATTTCTAGCACATAATTAAAAATTATTAGACATTCAAAGAAGGAGGAAGAAGTGACTAAGAATAAAGAGATAAACATTCACTATAAGCAGACCTAAAGATGATCCAGAAATTGGCATCATTACACAAAGACTGAAAAATAACTATGATTAATTTGTTCTGAAAAGATGGAAAAATGGATGAATAGATGAACTTCTGTAGAGTTAGAATCTGCAAAACAAGTGGTTATTGCATAACAGCCATATAAAAACTTATTGGATGGCTTTACTAACAGAAGACAAATTAGGAGAGTTAAAAAACGGGCGGGGAACATTGGTAATATGCATTATCCAAATTGAAGCAAAGAGAAAACAACAGGACAGAGTGTAGGAAACAAAAGGGGGACATGATCAAATATATGTGTAAGTAGAATTCTAGAACGAAGAGAGTAAATAGAAAAGAAGCAGTATTTGAAGAAATAATGGTTGAGAATTTTTCCAGTCTGATCAGAAGACATCAGCCTGCAAATTCAAGAAGTTCAGTGGATTCATAACAGGATAAACACAAAGCACATAAATACTTAAGCACATCATAATCAGTTTACTGAAAAACAAAGAGAAAGAGAAAATCATGAAAGCAGCCAGGGCAAAAGGGCACATTACTTTCAGGGAAGCAACAGTAAGACTAATAACTGATTTCTCAACAGAAACTACAGAAGCCAAAGGACAATTTAATGACATCTTCAAAGTTCTGAAAGCAAAAAACTGCCAATCTAGAGTGAATATATTGTTGTTGTTATTCTGACACATGGCGACTCCCAAGTGTGTAGAGGGTTTCCAAGGTTGTGACCTTTTGGAAGCAGAGCACCAGATTTCACTTTTGAGGTGTCTCTGGGTGGATTCGAACTGACAAACTTTCAGTTAGTAGTCCCGTCCTTAACCATTGGCACTACCCAGGGATACCGAATGAACGTATACCCAGTGAATTTATTTATTTTTAAAAGAAAGAAAAATAAATTCTCAGACCAAAGCTGAGAGAATCCATTGCCATCAGACTTGCTCTACAAGAAATACTTTTAAAGGAATACAAAGGAACTTCCTAAATCTGGTAAGGTGCATGCACAAAAAACTTACAGCTATGCTTATACTCAGTGGTGAATACTGAATGCTTTCCCCTTGAGATGGGGACCAGGGCAAAGATGTCTACTATGACACACATACACACAGAGGAAGAAATAAAACTAATTCATTCACAGCTGTAGAAAATCCAAACGAATTCTCTTCCTCTTCATAACCAATCCTAGATCCTGAATTTGTACCACAGAAGAGAAAGATGTATACCATATAGCCTAGATATTTTTGTGAACAGGAAGCTAAAAAATGACTAAAAACTTCACAATATCCTAAACCTTATAATGAATTCCACAAGCACCTAGTAGGGGAATGGGTATTGCAGAATTTATAGAATAAAGACAGGAAATGGGCATGGTATCTAAATAGCAGTAGATACCACAGTCCCCCTCTTTTCATGTTAGTTTACCACCTCTGATTTATAAGGGGGTTGGTGGCACAGTGGTTAAGTACTTGGCTGCTGACCAAAATGTTGGCAGTTTGAACCCACCAGCCCCTCCATGGGAGAAAGATGTGGCGGTATGCTTCCGTAAAGACTTACAGCCTTGGAAACCCTATGGGCAGCCCTACTCTGTCCTGTAGGGTCGGTATGAGTCAGAATCAACTCGACAGCAATGGGTTTGGTTTTTGGTTCCGATTTATGACCCATATCAGTTAGGAAAGCTTTCAGCTGCAAGTAATATAAAACTAATTAACAATAACTAAGAAAACAGGTATCTGGAAGTGGTGTTCATTCAGCATCAAGGATATAGACTCTCAGCTCTACTATTCTTAGCATGTTTGACGTGGCTCCATGCCATTGCTCCAGGTGTCACGCCCATGTTTAAGTCAGGAAGAAGTGGAAAGTAGTGGCACCGGTGACACTTGTTTCTTTTATTAAGTAGGGAAAACCGTTTCAAGAAGTCCCCTAGCAGACCACATTTCTGTCCTGTGGCCAAGGGAGGCTGATAAAATATCTGATAAAAGAGATCAGCATTGACACGGCTGGTTTAGATCTGTATTTCTCCACCAGTGCTCTGTTGGCATCTTGAACAGGGCGATTGTGTGGGACTGTCCCATGCATTGTGGGACATCTAGTATCCCTAGTCCTGGCTTCTAAATACCAATAGTGCTTCTCAGATACAGAGACAACCAAAAATGCGCCCCCCCCTCAACATTTACACTTTCTGGGGAGGGGCGACACTACTCCTATTTGAGAACCACTGGACCATTAATGGTGTATCACCTGGGCTCGGCATGTTGTTGTCCCAAACCTAATTAGGATTCCCTTAGCAAAAAGAAGGGAGGGGTGTCTGCCCTTTTACCCACCTTGCTTTAATTTTTTTGCCCTTAATTGGAGTTGGGAGACGGGAGGTTTGAGTATTATGTGGGGGGATGTGTGGGAGTGAGGGAGCACAGGGGTAGGGTAGGAGGGAAGATAGTGCGAGAGGGGACAGAAACAGACTCGGAGGAGACGGGGCAAGGGACAAGCGTTGTACTGCATTTGGTGCTGCTCCATATGGCCCAGAGAAGATAGCAAGGGGGGAGTAAAGGAAAGGGGCACAGCACGGAGGAATCACCTAGGATATACCTGATGGCTACTTTCCCCAGGGCCAGCGACTCCATCTTTTGCTTTCTGCCCTTGCAGGCAGAATTACTAGCCCCTTTCACACCTGCCTCTTCTCTTTTCCAAAACTGAACAATTACTTAAAAGCTGTTGTACCCCATGCATAGTTCAGTCACTGCACTGACCACATTGTCACATAATCACCCATTTATGTGCCTCTGTCCCTAATCAGAGTGCTCTTTAGGAGGTCTTGTCTTTGATTGCTCTTATCTGACACACAATAGAAATGCAGCTAATGATTGCTGAATGAAGAATGAGTGGAAGGGAGGGAGGGAGGCTGGAGAGGAAAGAAACAAACCATGCACTTTATAGTCTCTGATGGTCCTCATTCCAATCAGTTCAACACAGAATAGTTGGATTCCTCTTCTGTTCCACTTGAAGATGCCTTACATACATACTGCTGATTCTGAACTTCAGAGCACTTTACTGTGAGTTCCTGACCTCCAGTCCTCATACCTGACCCTTCTTTTCTCCTTTATACCCCGCTTCTTATTCTCTTCTTGTCTTTAACACCTTCCAGATTTCCCTTTCAGGACCAGAATATGCCTTTTTCCCAATGCTGTGTGGCATTTATGTCCCCCAGGACCCCAAGTCTCCACATGAGTTCTGCCTACTCTTAAAAATACTGTGTGCTTGGGGCTTTTTATCTTACTGGCTCCAAGAAAATCCAGATTCTGCATTGAATTTTAAAGTTAATCTGTTTGTCACTATTATACTTAAAGAATAAGTTTGTACAAGGAGGAATGCCTTTAGTTATGCTCCTAATTCTAAGAGTCTGCAGTTTTTTTGTTTAAGTTGAACCTGATCACTGAAGTCATAGTGGGTTAATCTTCATAAGGTTAATAAGTACTGTCAACCTATAGCAAACCTAGTTTACAACTTTAAGAAATACAGTTTTCAACAACAAGCATAATCTCAAGAGTACAAATCAGCAATCTTTGGAATTATTAAAACAGATCTCAGAACTCTAGAGAAAAGTTCTTTACCCTTCTTAATAAACAAGATACCATCAGAAACCCAATATAGATTTAAGTTATGGTAACTAGTATGTACATAGGAGCCCTGGTGGTGCAGTGGTTAAGCATTCAGCTGCTAACCGAAAGGTTGGCAGTTTGAATCCATCAGCTGCCTCTTGGAAACCATATGGGGCAATTCCACTCTGTCCCGTAGGGTAACTGTAAGTTGGAATTGACTCAATAGCAGTGAGTTTTTGTTCTTTTTAGTCCGTACATATTTGCTAAATGTATTCTAAACCACGGTAAATGGTTAATCTGTAGTGCCTTGCATTTTCGTAAACACTTGTC
Organism: Elephas maximus indicus; assembly: GCF_024166365.1. Classification (NCBI taxonomy): domain Eukaryota; kingdom Metazoa; phylum Chordata; class Mammalia; order Proboscidea; family Elephantidae; genus Elephas; species Elephas maximus. The sequence goes on from NC_064829.1 coordinate 30,368,987, forward strand.
ACCTGCTTTTAAAGTTTAAAGCATCTGGTATCAACTTAATTTTTTTAAAATTACGAAATGAATCTATTCAAAAGAGTGTATAAATATGTGTGTGTGTGTGTGTGTGTGTGTGTGTATTATCTCCTGCATATTCTACCCAGTTTAGGAAACAGCCAATTTAAATTTCATCAGGGCTGAATCAAAGACATCCTGAGAGTTATAATTTTTGATACCACATTTTCAAAACTTTTCTATTCTACATTCCTTTTAAACTAAGTATTAATGTATCCCTTTTCCTCATTTATACGTACTTTACAGTTCATAGAACACTTTCAAATACATGATTTAATTTAATGTCCTCAAAAACTCCCTGAGGTCAGAATATAATCCCCATTTTACAGATGAGGGTGAAGCTGAACACCTGACTTGGCCAGGCTCTTGCAGCTACTACATCACAGAGCAGCACTTGAAAACCAGCTCTTCTCACACACCTTTTTTACTATTTACTTCAGAAAACAGAATCACAAATTTCCTGATAAACTATTAATAATTCATAATTACATGGTGCCTCAACTTTCCAGAATGTTTGTATTTTAATAGGGGACCTCTAGAGACAAAACTGTTAAGCCTAAAGATTAATCTCCTAGGTAAAATTTCAGGTGGAAGCCTGTGAGGGCAAGTGGGCATTTCCAGAGTTTCCTAAATCATACAGTGCCAGTGACATATCAAACAGGTCCCGAGCAAGCAGGTTAGGGATTACTGTAATCCCTCTCCAGTTGGTTAGGTTCTTGAAAATGCTCATGGTAAATAAATCAGTGGTTGAGGTATTTAAGACTTTATGGTGGAAAACAGGATTATGGGGCCCTTGAATGGGTGTATGGGGAGGTCAGTTTAGTCAGGAGTTGTTGGGTTTGGATTTTGTTGGTGCCTTGGTGGCATAGTGGTTAAGCGTTCAGCCAAAAGGTCAACGGTTAAAACCCACCACAGGAGAAAGATGTGGCAGTCTTCTTCCCTAAGATTTTTTTTTTTATTTTTTATACAGCCCTGGAAATGTTATGGTGCGGATCTACTCTGTCCTATAGGGTGGGTATGAGTCAGAATTGATTTTGACAGCAACGAGTTTTTATTATTATCTTCAGTGTACCAAAAAAAAAACCAAAAACCAAACCAACCCATTGCCATCAAGTCAATTCCAACCCACAGTGACCCTATAGGACAGAGTAGAACAGCCCTATAGGGTTTCCAAGGAGCAGCTGGTAGATTGAAACTGCCAGCCTTCTGGTTAGCAGCCGTAGCTCTAAACCACTGCGCCACCGGGGCTCCTTCAGTATACCACAGGCCTCAAATTCCTCTAGCAGTGGGCTGTTGTTGCCTGGTGCTGAAGGTAGAGGCTAGGGTGCCAGAGGGTGTTTCTCAGTGTTTCTGCTCCTTCCTTCTCAGCTCTCAGCCAGCCCTGTAAGCCTGCACCAGGGGGGCTCTCGCCAAGCTCTTCCCCTTTTCGCCTACCTGCCTGCTAGGTGGCAGCCTGCTGTTGCTTGTTACTCAGTGTCAGGCTCCTGGTCAAGGCAGGGGAGTCTGTTGTTCTGGGACCTCTTCAGGTTTAGGCTGGCCCCGTGTACCTGAGCCTCAGGTGTGCAGCTTTCTCAGTGTTCCTGCCCTTTGTCCATGTGGCAGCTAAACTCTGCCTTGTGTCTGTGGTCTTTTGCTTCCATTCATGCACAGGGTTTCCACTTTCTGCCCCAGAGGTAGGAGACCTCTGCTTGGTGTTCGTATAGGATCCTGGGCCCAAGCCCCACACTGCCTCTCCCACAGGGTAGCTGCCAGTCACCTCCTGCAGCCTGCCCCACTCAGGGGCTCTCTCTGGTCTTCTGGTTTACCCCCATCTTTCCTATGAGGCCCTTGGAATAGGGCTGGTGAGTTTCCCCTCAGGTGTGGAGCTCCAAGCTATCCCACATTTAGCCTTTTATTGTTGTGTGCCATTGAGTTGATTCCCACTTGTAGTGAGTCTCCATGGCAGAGCAGAACTGCCCCTCTGGGTTTCCTAGGCTGTAATCTTTACAGGAGCAGATTGCCAGGCCTTTTCTCCCATGGAGCCACTGGTGAGTTCGAACTGCCAACCTTTCAGTTATCAGCCGAGTGCTTAAACATTGTGCCACCAGGGCTCCTTTAACAGTATGTTAAGATTTAGCTTTGTTGTTGTTAGGTGCTGTCGAGTCGGTTCCGACTCATAGTGACCCCCACGCACAACAGAACGAAACACTGCCCGGTGCTGTGCCATCCTTAAAATCGTTAAGCTTGAGCCCACTGTTGCAGCCACTGTGTCTGTCCACCTTGTTGAGGGTCTTCCTCTTTTCCACTGACCCTGTACTTTACCAAGCATGATGTCCTTCTCCAGGGACTGATCCCTCCTGACAACACGTAAAGTATGTAAGTGGCAGTCTCGCCATCCTTGCTACTAAGGAGCATTCTGGTTTTATTTCTTCCAAGATGGATTTGTTCATTCTTTTGGCAGTCCATGCCAACACCACAATTCAAAGGCATCAATTCTCCAGTCTTCCTTATTCATTGTCCAGCTTTCACATGCATATGATGCAATTGAAAATACCATGGCTTGGGTCAGGCGCCCATTAGTCTTCAAGGTGACATCTTTGCTCTTCAACACTTTAAAGAGGTCTTTTGCAGCAGATTTGCCCAGTGCAGTGCGTCTTTTGATTTCTTGACTGTCGCTTCCATGGGTGTTGATTGTGGATCCAAATAAAATGAAATCCTTGACAACTTGAATCTTTTCTCCGTTTACCATGATGTTGCTTATTGGTCCAGTTGTGAGGATTTTTGTTTTCTTTACGTTGCGGTGTAATCCATACTGAAGGCTGTGGTCTTTGATCTTCATCAGTAAGTGCTTCAAGTCGTCACTTGCAGCAAGCAAGGTTGTCATCTGCATAACACAGGTTGTTAACGAGTCTTCCTTCATTAAGATATAGCTTACCAGCAGCTAATATGGTGGCAGCTGCTTCTTTCTGTGCTCTCCCACAGTTGAGACAGTTCTCCTGTCCCTTATCCCTTGCAAGGCCAGGCTTCTCTTTGGAAATCTGGTTATTTGGTTGTCTTGTGACTTCAGCTGTGTGATAGCTCAAGAAAATGTAATGATTTTATGGTTTATCTGGCATTTCCTCATTATAACGGAAGCAACATTTTTTTGCAACTTTTTCTTCCTAAGTATAAGAGTAACTCTCTCAAGGCTAGACTTATTTAAATAAAACTTTCCCTTATTCCTCCAGCCAGAGTAGCCTCTCTGTTCTCTGAACCTCCCATAGGTCTTTCTTAGTACGACCATTATGTACCTATACTTTTTACCTATACTTGTGTTATCTGTTTTGTTTCCCCTACTGAACTGTAAGCTATGTGAAGTCATGTCTTAATACTCTGTATATTCTCAGCAGTGCCTAGTATCCTGTTTTACACATAATGCAAGCAGTTGGTAACATGCATTGGATGGGTGAAAGGGCTTTGTGAAAAAGTGGATAAGGAAGTCCTGAGGAGGTGAATGGTTAGGAAAATGAGGTTATTGTTCTAAGCAGAGAGCGGTAAGAGTAGATGTGGCTTTCCTGTCTTTTGTTTAAAACTCTCATCCACATGTGAGGATTTGGTAGTGTCCATGCTCTTTTTTTTTTTTTATGCTCTAGAATTTAAATTAATTCAGCACTATTCTTGAGGGAGACACTGCAGGACACTGTTCTTTGGGAAGCAGCTGAACCTATGAAAACACCTCTTCCAATCAAGTTTTGACCGGACTCAAACACATTCTTGTAATGCAAATTCTACTTGTCCCGTGGATTTCACTATGATGTTAGGGAAATGCTTCCCTATTAGCAAGCAGATGTGGTTAGACAGGTGTGTAGGTGATAAACAGAATGCTGAGGCCAGAAAATGGTTTTCCAGCTCTGGGAGTTTCTGCGTCATCAGCTGTCTTGACTTTTCAAGCCATGAGAATTTTCCCCATACCCGAAGAGTCACTGAGTCCATACTTGTGGATCCCGAGATCTCTTTCTACTCTGCTTTCAATTTTGGCTGCATTAGCACACAGATGCCAGGGGCTATCACTTTTAGGTTAGAATATATGATGTACTCTAATGTCAAAAGATCCTAGAGCGCCCTAATTTAGCAATTAATGAAGATACGCTCTAGGTACCAATTTTCTTATAGTGAGGAATGCCTTTATTAATGTAATGGCTTCTGGTTCATTAATAAGTTATTCTTTCACCAGCCGAAGATTATTTATTGCCCACGTTGAAGAATTTGTTTTTTTTCCTTCTCCCAGTTTTGTTTGGAATTTTGGATCAGGAGCTTTGTCCATGGAGGTTTTCAGCTTCCTTATTTCTAGGCACAGAGTTAGGATCTTTTCCCTGGTGTTGACAGGCTTAGGATGCTACCTGCTGATTGGTTTGCCACAGTGCTTTGTAGTCCCCTGTTTGTATGGAAACCAACAGAGGGGGGAGGGTCTTTTGAGTGGATAAGGTCAGGAACGTTTCCTTACCCATGCTAAGTCACAGATACTGGGAAATAAAGCCAAAGTCTTATTATTTGCGTGTGTCTTGACATTTGAATGCTCATCCTACTGCTACTTTCTTTAAAATTCTTTCTTTGGGGAATCTATGCTGATTAACCCATCTGGCTGATGTTTTCAGTTGAGAAGTGGTCAGAAGGAACGATACAAGAGAAGAAACCAGAATGTGTAAAAGAGCCAGAAAGAGCGTCTGTAATTCCCCCAGAACCTACACGGAAGGAAAAGTCTACGGACACAGAGGAGGACAATATAGCCAAGCCACTATTCAGCAACAAAACCACCCAGTTTCCATCAGTGCATGCCGAACTCTCAGAGCACGTGGACGTACCTGAAATAGTTTCTGGTTCTTCTTCCAAACCGTCCACTCCTAAGGTTACCACCCCACCCTCATCACCATCTCCAGCAGCTGTCCCACCAGAGTTTGCCTATGTCCCAGCTGACCCAGCTCAGTTTGCTGCCCAGATGTTAGGTAAAATTTCATCTGTTCATTCTGATCAATCTGACGTTTTAATGGTGGATGTGGCAACAAGTATGCCTGCTCTTCCCGAGGAGGTGCTGAGCTCAGAGGCTGTTGAAGATACGGTGGTGTCCCCTCTTGTGTGTTCTGGAGAGGTGGTAGCAATGCAGGTTCTGAGCCAAACATCTGTCCATGTAGATCTAGGTCCTAAACCCAAAGACGATAAGGCTGAACCATCAACGGCTTCCCCACTCCCCTTGCAGGATGAACAAGAACCTCCTGCTTATGATCAAGCTCCTGAGGTCGCTTTTCAGGCTGATATTGAGGTTACATCAACCCTTCATATATCATCTATATATAATGATGTGCCTGTGACTGAAGGAGTTTTTGTCGAGCAAATGCCAGAACAGATAGTTATCCCTTTTACTGATCAAGTTGCTTGTCTTAAAGAAAATGAGCAGTCACCACCAGTTAGTCCAAAACCTGTAGCAACCAAGACAGCCTCAGGCATGTCTGCAAAATCAGTAAATTCCGCAAAACTTGTGGTACAGTTGGAGGACGAAGAAAAACGTGCGTCCTCAGTACACTTGGAGGCAGAAGGAACAGTTCTGCTCTCTGACACCTCTTTGAAAGGTCTGCAAGAGGTGGCTGCACAACCCCTGCACGCAGAGGGCTCTGTCCAGTCAGTGGGTTCTGAGAAATCTCTGCACCTTGAAGTGGAGTTCAGTGCTGTAGTCCCTGACGATCCTGGGCAGGATGAGTCATGGGGACACTCTGCCCCCCTGGAGATGGAGGTCAAACCTGTGTTCTCTGGGGGATCTGCAAAAGATGTACGCTCAAGTACATCTGTAGAATCATCCAGTGGCTCCCCCAATCCTGTTCCAGAAGGTCTTAAAGAACCAGAAATCGAACCGGAAGGGGAAGCAGCACCTGAATAAGGTTTGATGGAGCGAGGTAAGAAAATGAGATTCTTATACAATTACAAATTGCATTTCAGGTGACATCTGTATTCCAGGTAACCATCTAGCTAGGGTCCCTTCAGATCAGATCAAAAGTCTTTATTTTCAATAATTTTTTAAATGCCAAACCTACTTAAATGCTTTGCTGTGTTTGAGATTTTACATTCATGAGGTGAGTGATCTTAAAGCGACATCCCCAGAGTTTGGTCATCTAGCACTTTTGTGCTATTCTTTTAGAGGCGTGTTGTAAAAAACACTAGAGCCTGTTGTCGGGTAAAAAAAAATAGCATACTCATGCAGTCTAACCATTTTGTGCTCCTATTACAAAACTGTGCTTAGGTGGTTTGAAATTTTTCACATGTGGATGTGAAGTCAAACTACAGCAGTGCATTTACATAGGTTGTGGCATTAACCTCCTCCACTTCTTAGGAAGAGGAGAAGGACAAAGAGAAATGGTGGTGTGTTTGACTGCTTTCGCGCTGAGGCAGGAGAGCTCTGCAACCAGGTTTGGGGAGCTGGGTCAAGCATGCATTTCCTGCCTGGGAGCTTCTGCAGCTGAGGGCGCAACGTCATAGCTGGATGGACAGAGGAAAGGTCAGGCTGAACCTCTGTCACACAGGGGACCAGGAACGGATGAGCAGCAGAAAGGATCGCCAGGCACTTGAGCAACAATGGTTACAGTTCGGATGATTGGCTTCCTTCTGTCAGTTTCCCTGACAAGTGCCCAAATCAAACTGCTTTCCTAGCTGCTGAACAACCACCACTGTTTTCCTGTGACACAGACGTGATCTGACCTCTCTCCATCTAATTATGAGACTTGGTCTGCTCACCCTCCTGCCCTGCCTAGGCAATTGCAGGAGCCCTTCTGTCTTTAGGGATGGATGGGGCATGCATAAGCCAATCTCCCCATTCCTCTTGCAGAAACACTCTCAACTTTGGCTCTTACCAGAGCCAGGATAATAAAGAAGTGTTACCAAAGCAGGTGTTCAGAAAAGATCAAATTCTGTCTGGCGGTGTGATGGGGATTCTGTACAGCTGAAAAGGCAGAGGGCAGCGTTGGGACGGTAGCATGTGGGACTGGTATTATACTTGTGGCTTAAGCAGCACTTCATACCAAGTCACTGTTTTCAAGTGCTTACCTTCCCTCCGGTAAAACAGTCAGTCTCCGCACTGAGAGGATGTTTAACACAGCTATTGAACAATCGCTTCTCTTTAAAAACCAGAGACTTGGCTTGTACATATTTTTTACTGAGCTTGAAGAAAGATCAACTCAAAGTATCTGGAGCTATTGAAAACATACCTGCTTAATCATGTGCATGGTGTTGTTTTCTTTTCTGGGAAGAAGGCCGCACCAGGGAGAGATGGCCCAGTGTTCCAAGGCGACATCAACACATTTGGACAAAGTGAAGGAGTAAAACTACTCCATCAGGCACTTCTTTCTTCTGGGACTAGTTCTCCAAGACAGTACTGTCTTCATTAGGCAGGTCAGACTTGACATTGTAGACTCCTCTATGTACGTAGATGGATGGCACTCCTAGATTTCTCTGTACTTTAATCTTAAGGAGCCCCTGGGAGGCCGGCCAGCCTTGTACTACCACCCAGGGCCTATGATTTCAAACCTTGCCTATAATAAGGGGTACTCTCTGGGGTGCTGGGTCCTAGATTATGTGGCAGTTGTGACAAATTAATGGGAGATAATGGTGCACCTGTAAAGGGCCAGAGATACTTGATTATGTGCACAAAAGATGACGCCTAGTGCTGACTCTTACCAGTAAAGAAAACATCACTCTGTAGATGCATTAACCCCTTTTTCAATGGCTTAACATACCCTTCAGTTGATTTTTTTTGTAAAGCCGGAAGTTTTGTTGACTGTCCATTTTCTCTCTGAGGACCCTGTAGAAGCCATGTCTATAAAGTTTAAGTGCCTGGGAACAGCAACTTAGGATAAGATTGCTTCTTCAGCCACAATTCTAGTGCTGCTGCCACTTGCTATCAGAGCAACACTGTTCTCGTTTTCCAGCTAGAGGGAATCTCTCTTCGTTCACATTACCAAACACAATTTACTTAGTCCTCTCTATAGCATGCTTTATGGCACATATAACTACAGATGTTTGTTTATATGTAAAAAAAAATTTACAAAGACATTTTTGTGCATAGTGCCTGATACAGAGACCAAATCTTTAATGCCTGCAAATTTTTTTTTTTTTTATAGCGATAGCAGCAAGCGAAGCAGGACAACCACCACCATATTCTAACATGTGGACCCTTTATTGTCTAGCTGATATGAACCAACAAAGCCGCCCATCACCGCCACCTGCACCGGGGCCTTTTCCCCAGGCAACCCTCTATTTATCTAACCCTAAGGATCCACAGTTTCTGCAGCATCCACCGAAAGTTACTTCTCCAGCCTATGTGATGATGGACGACACCCAGAAGACCGGTGCCCCACCCTTTATTTTAGTAGGCTCGAACGTCCAGGAAGCGCAGGACTGGAGACCTCTTCCTGGACATGCTGTTGTTTCACAGTCAGATACCTTGAAGAGATATGCTGCAGTCCAAGTCCCCATTGCTGTTCCTGCAGATCAGAAATTCCAGAAACATACCCCAAATGCCCAGAATGCTAGTCCTCCTCCAAGTGGACAAGATGCCCCCCGACCACAAAGCCCGGTTTTTCTTTCTGTTGCTTTCCCAGTAGAAGATGTAGCCAAAAAAAGTTCAGGATCTGGTGACAAACGTACACCCTTTGGAAGTTACGGTATTGCTGGAGAAATTACCGTGACTACTGCCCATGTTCGCAGAGCAGAAACTTAAAACTGGTAGGTGAATTTTCCTACCATAATACGTGGCCCATAACATGCTTGAGTTTTCGGCATTTTGATTTGTTGACCTGGAGATTGAGATATTAAAAAAAAGTGAAATTGAATTGAGATAATATGCAGTGACCTGGGTACACTCTAATTTGACGTGGTTGTCTCTTCAGCTTCCTTCTCACCAATTTCTGAGAAATGCACAGCTGGTGCACTGCACCAGCATGACCTACACCAAGGATCTGGTGCTAATCTAAGAACACATCAGCCAGTCAACTCAGTCACCTTTGAATACCTGTTCTGTGCATTCTGGCAGAGGCTAAATGGGGATGGATTTAAGATAATAGTCTTATACGGGAACTGTGTCATCTAGTTGGCATGTTTAATGAGTGGGGAGAAGCACAGATAAGACCTGAAGGCTGGGACCCATGGGAGAGCAAGATAACAGTAAGCAAAACATGGAATTTACACCTTAGTAGGGGAGACAGACAAAAAGGTAAATTAGTGTGTGCATAAAGAAAAAAAGCCAGGTACTGCTATGGGCCCTCCTTTAATAGTTGCCATTTATTAGATAGGGTATTCAGGCACGTTCTCAATGAGGGGATTTAAACAGATACCCGAGTATGAGAAGGAGCCAGACCTGAGAGCTTCCAGGAAGAGTCCTCTGGCAGGAAAGAGTTTCGTGAAGGTTTGGGAAACTGAAAATAGTCCCAAATGAGACGACTGGCTGGGTGGAGCTGGGGGAGAGTATATGTAAGATGAAACTGGAGAGGTTAAGAGGGACAAGGAGAGAGATTTGGACTTAAAGTTCAATGGGAAGCCAGTATTGTTTTAAACAGCAGAATGACATAATCAGATTCATGGATCAGAAGTCAAGCTGAGGCAGATAGCAGCGAGACAGGTTAGACGTACATAATACAAGTGTTAGACACTCGCACCAAGGAGTTCAGTTACTTAGAACAATTCGTTGTGCTTTCAAGTTCTGAACATTCCAGAGACTGACCAATGCCAGATTTCCTTCGCAAACGCAAGGTACTACAGTTGCTAGATTTAAGAACAGACAACTCTCAGTTATCAAAATGCCTTAGGGCTGTGTGCATTTATGCCATCTCCATATAGTAAACTACTTACTCATCCTCTTCAAGGACTTTTAGTGGAGCTGTCAAATGGCTGTTTTCAGCATGAAACGCTAGAATATTTTACTGTAAAAGCTCCGGTAATTAACCAGATTAGTTAAGAGCTTAGAAGAAAAGCAGAGGGGGTAGGCAGCTCTTGGATTTCTGACCTTCCATTCATTTCACCTGTTAATGTCTTCATTAAAGCTAAACAATTCAATGTTTGTTATTCCTAACAGATGCTGAAAACGACGCTGTCTAAGTCGACATTCAAGGTGGAGTCTACCCACCAAGCGTCATATTTCAATAAACTTCATGCAAGCATAAACCTTGTATTCTTGCTGTTTTTCTTATAATTTAGAAGGTATACAAGCAACCTAATGCAAAGACCTTAAATCTTTTTAGACTTGTGAAGCAACAGCATTTTCCAACTCATATATGTTATGTTAAAAAAAAAAATTTAACCATTCCCATTCTAGCGGATCTAGTCACAAGTTTTCTGGCCAAGTGTTCCCACTTAATCACTCCCTAATTGGTATTCACACCAAATAAGTATAACAGTACCTCTCCACAATACTGTATCTACCCAGAGTGCATTGACCAAGTGCTAACTGCCTACTTAGTTGTCTGGTTATCTCTTTGGCCCTTAGGGACTTTGGTTATCTCTTCGGACCTTGGGGACTGAGGCACTAAAAGGACTTCTTTGTAAGAACAGTCTTGATAATTTAGGACAGTACTAAGTGGTAGCATTAGTGTACTAGGAATTTTAAAAGAAACCACACTTTTAGGAACATTCTAAAGCCTTTATTTAGCATTAGGTAGACTATTTCATTATAACACGTATTAACTTGAAGATAGAAATTAAAATAATTTACTGGCATCTACCTAAGGCCCTTTGGAGCAGTACCTCAGTCGGGTTTGTGTGAGTGGATCAATACCGTAAGATTAATGTACCCCAATTAAAGGGGGCCAAGCTACTGTACAGTAGGTCTCCATAGATCTTTTAAGTACACAGGTGCCTTGCAAACTTGAAAGGCACAAGACCTCAATATGGTTTGATACTTACATACATGAGTGCAACCTAATTCCTCTGTGGCCCCTTCCACTGGAAGTTGAAGCATTTAAAAAGGTTTGTCATTATGTAGTGGTGATGATTAAAAGCTGTATTTCTAGGGCATTTTTGTGAATTGCTAGATTTTATTTTATACATATTTTCAATTCAAACATGTACAATTTAAATATCTTAGAACTCTAATGACATTGATTACAGGCAATTATAAAAGTAAATTCACAGCACTACAATAAACGAAATACCTTTCCCAGTTTAATTCTTTTAGAATTTTCAAATCAAGAATACCTATTGATTCAGGCTTTTGTTTCTGGAGGTGAGGATGGGTAAAATTGAGGGGATTAGTATGAAGAAAAGCCATCTTATCAATGGAGTTTTTACAAAATGATATAACCTCTACATTTGAGCAATAAATATTGTATAGGAGAATTCTAAACATCTCAAAGTTACATTTAAAACATTCAAGCATGACAGCATAAAAATATTCAAAATAACCTGATTTGGGATTACTGTAGAATTCATAAAGCTAATACTATGTTTATGTATCAACCTTCAGTAAATATGGCAATCATAAAAAGCGTATTCCCCAGCAGTTTCTCTTACCTCTATATAAAATAGCTTTCCAAATTAAATATGTTTGAATAGCAAAATTATCTGTTCTTCCTAAGACTTTCATCACCAAGACGACCTTATGCCCTACTTTTGTTGGGTGAAATTCAAGTTATGAGTGGGCTTTTTTTGTAAAGGATGTGTAGAAATCAAGAAAAAACAATTTTTTTAAACATAGGTTTAAGACTTATTTGTAAATTAGCCAACTGTCCTGACTTGTCTGCATTTTAATAAATGTCAGGCAAATTGAAGTAGTTTCTGTCCCAGTAGCTGCCCGAGTAAAGCCAGTCCTGTGCACCGTTGTAGGGATTAGGACCTTGATGGAACCACCTGTTTAAAGAGAAAGTACAAGATTTATGAGGGATGCTGCTGGAAATCACCGGCTATCTGCTGCTTCACCAGGTGCGGTGTCTCCCTGCTGCTGCAGCTCTCTTCCTGCTGGGTGTTGACAGGGATTTCCAATGAGACTTTAAATTGTGATAGTTTCTCTCTTTAAGGAACATGTGTATAGAATAATATTCCAAAAGAGGCAATGATACCAAACAAAAGGTTTATCAGTGTCCTGCAGCATCTGGCAATACTACTTATCAGAAGCAGGATCTTCCATCTTGTAGGGTTGATAAAAAAAAAAAAAAGGGTTGATAGAACCAATATATTTGTCTAATTCACTCTCCAGCCCTACTCATTATTTTCCACTAGAAGACACTGTTATAAGCAATTAGAAAGGATAAGGAAACTTTTACAACATACTTAATGTGTGGTGTGTCGTTCATAGTAAATGCCCCCCAAAGCTTCTTTGTTTTTTTGCTGTTTGTTTCTCCCCATCTTCACAAAGATCTTGATGTTGAATTAGGATGAAACGCTACATTTTTACTTTCAGGCTGCTGCTGTTCTAATATTTTTATCTAAAAGAATTCCAAGCTGTTTATTTCCCCCAAATTCTTAAAGCCCCAGTTTACAACTAAGCTGAGTGTCGGAGAAGTTAAATAACTGCCCAAGCTAAGTAAGTGATAGCAAACTTAGGTCTGACTTTAAAGACCGTGATTTTTTCCATACACTCTGCTACACAGAATCCACTGAAATGCATCTAATCCAAATCTTTCTGGGTCTCAGTTTCCCCAATGATAATATGGATTCTTCGGGGCATCTAACTTTTCATATCTTCACCTGTCCTACCTAAATCTAGACATAGCTGCCCTAGTGATTTTCTTGCATTAAAAAAACACGTTACCCATTTCCCACAGCCCCAGCTTTCTTCAGGTGACAGAAATGCAAAATTACTTACTTAAAAGATTCACAAATTTGTATAAAATTTTATAAAGATGATTTAGTTTTCAGGGTAACATGGAAAAAGTTTTATGTCTTTGCCATTCTTTCCAATTGCTTCTGAAAATACTTAATAATTAGAGTACAGTTAGATTTGTTTGGTAAGACCCAAATATTCCTATTATCGCCACAGCAGGAATAGGCATTTACCATGGAAGTAAAGGAATGAGCCTACTATGAAGCATTTTTTTTGCTCTTAGAGTTTTCACTGTTGCTGGTTAAAGCAAATGGCCCTATAGTCACTTTTCATGCCAAAATCTGTACCTCTGGATTTTACCTTCCCTCTTATATATGGATGGGACAAGGTTTTGCTAGATCAGGAAGAAAGTTGGCTTAATTGACATTTACCTGTGATAATTGTGTGGGAATATTTTAACCTTAATTTCCAAATAGCCATTTTTCTTTGTCACTCATACAACTCTTTCAGCTTGAATACTGAGAATAAGTTAGTGGAAACAACTTTTTTCGCAGACCTGGGGACAATCTGGCAGGCTGTATGCTAGACAGACTCTTGCTCTGCACTGGCTAACACCCCACTCCTGCCTCACCAACATGTAGGAGCCTGTCTGAGGGACCAGCCACAGCCTGGAAGGGCCACACACCTCGTCTTCCAGTCCTCTTCTGACTTGGACCTGTTTTTGCGGGCTGCTCTTTGTTTTTCCTCCAGTCGCTTTTTTTCTTCACTAGCTTGATCTAAATAAAAATAAGACCATCAGTGAGAAGCCTTTCTTGTCTATGTAGGGCATGCCAGGCAGAGTCCTAAGCACAGACAGGCCATGGAGAAGCACCATCCATGAGCACGAGCAACGTCTCCACCGCATTGGAACCCAGGCTAGTGAGAGGCAGAGCTGGCAAGCATCTCTCTCCATAGTTGTGCTCTTAACAACGTCTATACATTTACCCACCACCAGTCTGTCAGTCTGCTGTGCTGTGGTGGCTTGCATGTTGCTATGATGCTGGAAAGTTATGCCACTGGTATCTCAAATACCAGCAGGGTCACCCCGGGTGGACAAGTTTCAACGGAGCTTTCAGACCAAGATATACTATGAAGAAAGGCCTGGTGATCTACTTCTGAAAATAAGTCAGTGAAAATTCTATGGATCGCAACAGAATACCGTCTGATACGGTGCTGGAAGATGAGCCCCCTCGGTTGGAAGGCAACAATGGACTGGAGCATGCTGACAATCAGGAGGATTGTGTGGGACTGGGTAGTGTTTCATTCTGTTGTGTGGGGAGTCACCATGAGATGGAGCCAACTTGGCATCAACTAACAACCAGCACCTCCACCACATGCATTTATCAAAAAGAACCTACTTATTCTAAGGCCAAAAATGATGTTAAGATACTTCAGTGAAAACTTGGGTGGGAAAACTGAATACATGTCAAATTATTCTAAATTCATAGTGAGACCTCACAGAGCTCCTTCAGATTCCAGAAGAAATTCAAACAGTTTCGTCTCACTGATAATTTGAAGAATCACAGTATTCAGTCAGAGCAGGGATCTCAACCTTGGCACAAGTGACGTGTTGGGTCAGAGAAGGGTTTGTTATAGGGGTCCATCCTGTGCACTGCAGGATGTTTAGCAGCATCCCTGGCCTCTACCCACTAGGTACCGTGTCACCTTCCCTGATATAACCATAGTCCTCGGATATGACAACCAAAGTCTCCAGACATTGCCAAATGTGCCCTGGGGGAAAGCTACCCCCCACTGTGAGAACCACTGAGTTAGAAGAAAAGCAGGTTAGAAAACATTTAATGTTGTAAATATTATTATAATCAATCCAGAGGAGGTGATCTGCTTTCTTGAAACATAAGGCTTATAAGGGGATATTTAAATTCTCCAATATAAGTGAAATAATTAGAATACACTTTAAACATGCTGTTGTCTTTTCAAATTCCTCTCTGGCATTTACAATATGCCTCTAAAAAAAAATGCCTCTAGCCATATGTAATATATCCAACTGTCAGGGGAATGTCACTGAAAATAATGAATATGAACTAATGAGGTCTACCTCAGATTTCCAAATTAAAAAAAAAAATTACTTAATTTTAATTGAAAAATCTCTGGGAGACTAAAAATGCTAGTACCCCAATGATACTAACAGTCAACAGAAATAAAACAATCCCTGAAGACATCAGTATTCACTGTTGGCCTCATGAGATGGTAGTTACCTATTTCTCCATTTTCCATAGCTCTTATATCAGGCCGTAATCTGCAGTCTGTTTTAGGAATCACACTCTCCATTTCCTTGTCCACTTCATTCAAAACCATTGCAAAACTAGTAAAATTATACATCTGAAAAGATGGAAAAGGGTCTAATTAAGATGTACCAGGGCATAAAGCAAAATGAAAAGCCCTGAATATATAACAGGTGTTATATGACAAAGGCTCCCCAACCCCTTCATTGGTAGCAATGGTTGGCCTTTTTCAGACCACACAGCTCGATGTTTCACCTAAGTCTGCACCTATGGGTGTCTGTCTCAAGGACATTTCGAAGCAGGCCTCACGAAGTAAATATTATCTATCCTTGTTAATTTCAAGTATAAGCAACATCAACATTCTTTTTTTCTCATTAAAACCATTACTTGCCGGGTCTAGGGGCTTTATACTAAAGATGCTCCACCCTGTATTTAACCAAGGCTAGTCTTACTCCTAAATAATTATTTAGAAGCCCCAATAAAAAGCCCACCCCAGCACACCTTTCCTACCCAGATACCAGGAGGGTGGGCAACAGGAGTGTCCTGGGTCTCAGGGTGAGAGGGGAGGGAAGAGAAGGCAAACGAGCACACGGATCAGTGGGGGGCGGGAGGGGCATTCCAGTGACAACCTGCCTACAGGAAGTGCACCATCAAAGCAAGCTAGGAGGAGCGAGGGTCTCACCTGGGCAGAATTTGGAGGCCTGGGGGCTATTCGCCACAGGAGAACACTTCCAGGGATAACAAATACACTCTCAGAATCTGGCACTGGCATTTCATCTGACTCCTCAGAAGTGCTCATCTATAGGAATCAACACAGGGGCAAAACTTAGGTACAACGTTTTAAATGACTACATTTACAAAATGTAAAATAATCACCATTTATTGACCACCACTAGAATGGAAACTGCCTGAGGGCAGGGACACCATGGCTTTCTTATATCTGTATTCCTACATTTCACACAGTGTAGGGAGGCAGTAAATACTTGCTCAATGACTGAAAAAATGTTATGAGCATCAGGGCCTCATATGTTGTATCATTTAGTGTTATACTATTACCACGCTCATTTTTTATTGTAGTGTATTCAAGGCTTATTATCGCCACTATCATTCTTTACTGTAGTGTGTTAATGTTTCTAAAGCTTCTTTTTTGTAAGGACAAAATAACTCATTTGAGGATGTACTGAGCAACTGCTAAACGCTGAGCACGGAGATCCCCAAGAAGTATAGGAACAGGCTGACTTTCAAGATTACACCATAGAGGCAAAGCCAAAACATGGAACATTCTAAGAACAACAAAAGCTTAAATTCTGGAGGTAGCTGACTAAATCTGTCAGTGACACAAAACTAGTAGGAAATCTGAATGTATTTTGAAAAAGAGAACTTAGAAAGCTGTTAGGCTAAAAAGATGCTAGGCTGACATTCTCCTTGGCTACCCCTTATGAGCCAGAGCTATACCAGGTGCTCTGTGTATTTAATCCTTAGGTGATGAGCCTGTGAGCAGATGTTATTACCCTGCATTTATACATAAAGAATTCAAGACTTTGGAAGACTAAATAATATTCCCAAGGTCACATAGTTATCAAATTTAAAATGACTGGTGAGGAATTTTCAGTGAATATATAGCTTAAAAACATCAAGGAGTGAAATAAGTCAGACACAGAAGGACAAATACTGTATGATCCCACTCGTATGAAATATCCAGAATAGGCAAATACACAGAGGTCAAAGCCTGTCAGTGGTTACCGGGGCCGGGCAGAAGGGAGAAGCGGAGTCACTGTTAACGGGGTACTGAGCTTCTGTCTGGAGTGATGAAAACTTTTGGACGTGGATAGTGGTGATGGCAGCACAACACAGGGAATGTAATTAGTGTCACTGAATTCTACATTTAAGAATGGTTAAAATGGGGCAAACTTTTTGTTATATATATTTTACCACAATTTAAAAGCAAAACAAAACGAAACAACCCAACATCAGCAGCAAGGAGGTGACAACACTGGTGATAAACTTCCCAGAGCACGTGAATATGTTCAGAGCACCACAAATCGACGGCAGGTGGGTGGCACACAGGAAGGAGAGAGGCAAGGAGTGGTATATGAGAATAATTTCTCTCTCCAAGGGGTAAGGCCACTTTTCTACAAAGATTGGCAGGGGCTTTAAGGAACACAAGGGTTATTTTCTGGAATTCCGCTGACGTCCTTCCCTGTCCTGGCCCTCTGTGAAGGATGGATGGCCAACAAGTGTGCTGGTGAGGGTGTCTTTTGCCAAGCTCCCTCACATTGGCAGGAGCTGCTGTTGAGGAGTTTTGTTCCGGGCCTCCCTGGATCCTGGAACATTTCCTTCTCCAGCCCCGTCAATTCCCTAACAGCTGCAGGAAGAATCAGCGCACCTCATGGAATGCAGAAAAAGAGGCAGGAAATGCAGGATGTGAGGGGAAAAGCAAAAATGCGCACAGGGTGATGAAGGGAAAGAAAAACAAAGACACAAGCCAAGTCCAGAGAAAGCAGGGTTCTCTGACCACTTAATAAAACTCTCTTCACCTCAGGACCATGGTTAACTCAATTTACAAAGAAAATCACTAATAAGTACACCTTTTGTTTTTGAGGAATATCAGGGCTTCTTAAACTCTAGCTTACATAAGAACCACCAAAGAGCCCCAGAGATGGTGCCTCAGTATGTCTGGAATGAGGCCTGAGCACCTGGTGTTTTTAACAGGGCCTTGGATGAAGCTCATGTTGCCAGTCTGCAGGCATACTTTGAGCAGAAAGGACATGCTTAGTCTTACTATGAACCAGGAACTCTTCTGAGCCCTTTACATCTGTCAGCTCATCTGACAGGTAGCTACCGTTACTATCCCCATTTTACAAATGAAGGAGCTGAGGAAGAGAGAAGCTGAAAATCTGGCTAAGGTTGTACCAGTCATTAATGCTGGAAAGAGGATCCTAACCCAGAGTTTGTGCTCTTCTAGTTACTGGAGAGTAATCAGGACTCAAACAAATATTTCCTGTCCAAACAGGTGCAATCTTTCTTTAGCTCTCCCCTTTTCTGCCTGGAGGGCAGGGACAGAAGCCTGCGGAACTGCAGAGCCTTCTTGAGGTCATGCAACAAGAAGCTATGTGCCACACATGTGGGGAATTCCATCAGGATATTAACTGTCCCATAAAGAGAAAGTTTAGTAAGGAAAGAAGGACAGCAGCTCAGGAGTGCTCGTTTACTTTAACCACGGTGGCCATAACTTCAGTGATTTAGTGACAGGGAAAAGGGCAACAAAACAAACAATAAGCATGAACACATAAGGGGTAATTTTGGAGGGAATTTTAAATATACAAAGGATCTCAATTTCTTGTGCACACAAACAGAAATGAGGAAAACAAAGTTTGTCTAAGATGCATTCCCACTTTCCAAAGCTACCTGAATGATTTTAAAGTCCCATATATATGGCAGTTATAAAAGTGGCACAGACCCATAGTCTATAAAAAGTTAGGTCAAGCATTTGCTACTCAGACAGACATCTGTCCATTAAAAGAGACTCAGGGCAGGAGGGAGGGAAAAGGGAGGCTCACTGCTTAGGGGACACTGAACTTCTGTTAGAGGTGATGGAGAATCTGGAAATGGATAAGGGTGATGGCTGAACTCCATGATAAACATAACTAATGTCACTAAAGTGTACATGTGAAGAGCATTGAAATGGCAAATGTTTTGTTAAATATATATTTACCACAATTCAAAAAAAAAAAAAGATTCAAGGAGAAAAATTTCATGCATTAAAAGAAACAAGGAAAAAAAAAATTGGTGAAACTGTGACCCAATAACAGGCCACCTCCAAAGGGATGATCACAAATCTGAGTCCAGTTGTTCCTTTGATACCACCTTACAGAGTGTTCACCTGTTTGCTGTTCTTCTTCTCCTCAGTATTTTTCTTATCATTTTTTCTGTAAGCATCAAAAGTGGCCAGGTCAACACTGTATAAACATTCAGTCCACTTCCCATAAAGGGCACATAGTTTCTTTTTGCTGCCAAAAGAAATGCATGTTTAGCAAACAGTTAAACCAGTGCTTTGCTATATCCTAATATTATCAGAAAGATCTTTATGAATGAGATTCTTTACAGAAACAGGTAGTTTTTTTGGTAGAAGAAAGATTTTTCAACTTATTGGTTAAGAAGATTATGTCCGTGGATTTTAATACAGTTCTTGGTTTCTGTGAGGGACTGGTTCCAAATTGGATAACAAAATTGGTAGATGATGCTCATCTTATATAAAATGGTGTAGTATTTGCATATAACCTAGGCATATCCTCCTGTATACTTTAAATCAAATCTAGATTACTTATAATACCTAATACAATGTAAATAGTTGTTATACTGTATTGTTGAGGGAATAATGACAAGACGTGAGGCGGGCAATGTACAAACAGTGAGTGCTGGAGAGAGACTGGGGATCTGTGAAGTGGCGGGAGGCTAAAGCAGGGTATGCCTACACATCATTTCATTCACGTGGATTCCGCATAGTGTTCAGCACACAGCAAATTCAATGCCCAGTCCTGCACCATTCCCATGATCAGTTGTGTGTTGGATCATTGTAATCCATAAGGTTTTCATTGTCTGATTTTCAGAAATAAATTCTTAGGCCTTTCTTCCTAGTCTGCCTTAGTGTCGAAGCTCTGCTAAAAGCTGTTCAACATCATAGTAGCATGCAAGCCTCCACTGACAAATACAAAGTGCACTGGCCGGGAATCGAACTGGGTCGTCCATATGGAAGGCTAGAATTCTACCACTGAACCATCGCTGCCCCTTCCCACCCCCCGCCATGACACCTATCTTATACAAAATTTAAAATGGAAACTTTACCTTTTATCTTGAATGTAGCCTTCAACTTTGTGTAATTCCTTACCAAAAAGGCCACATGGCTTAAAATTCAATACACATTTGTCCCCAGTCCTACGAAGGAAATATTAAGTTCAGGTCACCATTCAACACTGACGAAGCAGTAAAGAACAATGCTGATGATACCCTTTCTAACAGCAGCTGCTACCTACTGATTCTCTAGTATGTGCCAGGCTCCATGCAGGAGTTCCGGTTCATCTTCCATTAGTACTGCACCCATCACAAAGAAGAGGTAAGTGAGGTTCATAAAGGGTAAGGAACTTGCCTGAGGTCATAAAGTAAGACTTGGACCCAACTCTTTTAACTCTTATGTTCCCCTTCCTCATGTAGGTAACACAAACTGGACAACACAAACTAAACAACATAAGCAGGATGAGCTGAGATGGGAAATAAGATTCACAGAAGTTGGGGAAGCTCAGAGTTCATCCAGTCTGGCCCTACCCCACCTCAATGGAGGAGCATCTATTTACTCAAGTACTATATTGCCTGAATCTTACATTTTCATCAGGCTCTACCAGAGATTAAAAAAAAAAAAAAAAAAAAAGTCCACTGGAACTATATGATTAAAGTTGAAGGAATACATAGCTACCCTGAATATACACATGCCGTCTGACTTACTTGTGGTTTGTGATTTCCACATTGCCATACTGCTCAATCCAGAGTTTGCCCACAATGATATTATGCACACAGCAGGTGGGATTTGTCCATGTATATGCTTCATTGTGTCTACAAAACAAACACAAAGAAAAAAGAAAAAGTGAGAAGTCTTACTTTGTTTAAAAAGTGTATCTGTCTCAAATGCCACTTTGCAAGATAACAAAGCAGGCTGCTCAAGATCACTCAGCTCTGGGCTTTGCAAACTCTGCTGGCATTAACACACAGTAAAAGTATCACCTACCTGCCCTCACTGTTTCTGCAAAGAAATCAAGTGTTTAAGAAAAAAGTCTGCACATCTACCATACTCCAAATAAACTGTGCATGTGTTCATTTGCAGCATTCAAAAGCTTGGTAAAAACATGTGAAAAATAAGTTCAATTAGAGGTAGAAAATAAGAACGAAGCTCCTCTCGCTAGCCAGCAGGGTCTTAGCCTCTCTGCTTGGTCATGCACTTCCCACAAGTAGGTCGGACTCGTGGGCAGAGGGAACAGGACAGAAAGAGAGAGAAAAAAAAAAGGTAACAATGATTCTCATACTCTTTGGACCACAGGGCCCCTGTACCCAGTTTCTCCACATAAGGAGAAGGACTTTTTCTGCGTTTTAGGCACCATGGTGCTGCCGCCATTTCCGCCACCATCACTGCTGTTGAAGTGGAGCTGCTGCTTTGGGACAAGGCTGGGAAGGAAAAAAAAAAAAGCAGGATTTCCCCCACCCTCTCCATCCTGCAAGGGTCCATCTTTCCAGGTCTTCTAACAAGAAAGGAACCTTTCAGGATGGAGAGAATGGGAGAAACCCTGTTTTCTATCTGTTTCCACAGCCCAGCTCTGAGATTTGGGTTGCCTTAAGTCTCAGTCAGAGCCCTGGTGGCACAGTGGTTAAGAGCTCAAGCTGCTAACCAAAAGGTCAGCAGTTCAATCCACCAGCTGCTCCTTGGAAACCCTATGGGGCAGCTCCACTTTGTCCTATAGGGTCGCTATGAGCTGGAATCGACTTGAAGGCAACAAGGTAAGTCTCAGTCAGGAGACGCAGGAAGAAAAACTAAAATCAGGAAACTCATTACTATATCAATCTTCAGGTTTTGATTTTTCTCCCCAGTGTGCCTTCTATTATTTACTTTGCAGAGACCTCAACTGTCTTCCAGGCAGCATTTTTAATTGCAGTTAAGTGGTAGGGATAGGAGAGTGTGCTTACTCTATATGAATTGGAACTACAAATGCCTTTGAGTTTAAAGCTCATCTTTATTTTCTATTCCCAAAGAAGAGAACTTCCAACTTCCCTAACGTCTACAATGTGCTGCACAATTGTTATTTCAATGTTTGTCAGAATGAACTCATTTTAAAAGATGGTTAAAAAGACTGCAACATTGACATTCATGATATGTAGAAAGCCTGTTTCATAAGAACTGCCATGTAGTGATTAGCTCTATTCTCTTTTAAGACAGATCCAAACATCACAGCCAAACATCAAGTTAAACTTCTAAAACATACTCAGACTGATTAGCAACGACTACTGTCCTATTTCTCAAATTCTTTCACATGCAGCTACATAATTTACACTTTATAAAAGCTTTTATCTTCTCCCCATCTTCTGATCAACAAGGTCAGGTCTGCGTGCAGGTGTATATACTTAAGAGTAGGTACACATGGAAAGAGTTTAACAGCATGATTCCAACTTACTCAAGGAGTTCCAAGGTGATGATTCCTTTGGGTTCTGCTTCTACGCTCTTCCCCCAGAACTTGAGTTTGGGATAGATCGAGCCATGAAAGATGAAATCGTTGTTTAATCCTTCAGCATGAAATGCACTAATTGGTGGGTGATGGCTGACCTGTTCAGAGATGAGTCTGAACCCCAGGTCATCTCTTAAATAAAAAAAAAAAAAAAGTAACATTGTAATTAACGCTATTGTTGTGCACATTATTGTTATCTCTGTCAAAACACAATGTGAAAGTATTAGAGAGCCAAGTTCAACAAAGCAAACAATTCTTTGTCATCCTGATGAAAGAACAACTTAATATATCTTGATTTATTTTTGTGATTTCCCTGTCTGGGTTGACTTCTGATTGCTCTGCCCTGTGTTCTAGTCTTGGGTTGATACCTGATATTATTGATTTTCTAACCAAAGAACTCCCTTTAGTATTTCTTGTAGTTTTGGTTTGGTTTTTACAAATTCCCTAAACCTCTGTTTATCTGGAAATGTCTTAATTTCACCTTCATATTTGAGAGACAGTTTTGGTGGATATAAGATTCTCGGTTGGCAACTTTTTTCCTTCAATTTTTTATATACGTCATCCCATTTGCTTTCTTGCCTGCATGGTTTCTGCCGGGTAGTTTGAGCTTATTCTTATTGACTCTCCTTTGTAGGTGACTTTTCATTTATCCCCAGCTGCTCTTAAAATTCTCTATCTTGGTTTTGGCAAGTTTGATTATAATATGTCTTGGTGACTTTCTTTTGGGATCTACCTTATGTGGAGTTCTATGAGCATCTTGGATAGATATCTTCTCATCTTTCACGATATCAGGGAAGTTTTCTGCCAACAAATCTTCAACAATTCTCTCTGTATTTTCTGTTATTCCTCCCTGTTCTAGTACTCCAATCACTCATAGGTTATTTCTCTTTAGATAGAGTCCCACATGATTCTTAAGGTTTCTTCATTTTTTTAAATTCTTTTATCTGAATTTTCTTCAAATATATTAGTGCCAAGTGCTTTATCTTCAAGTTAAAAAATTCTGCCTTCCTCTTGGCTCGATTCTGTTCCTCTGACTTTCTACTAAGTTGTCTGCTTCTTTAATTTTATTGTTAATCTTCTGAATTTCTGATAGTTGTCTATGGATTTTTCCATCTTATTAAATTTTTCATTATGTTCCTGAATAATCTTTTTAATTTCTTCAACTGCTTTATCTGTGTGTTCCTTGGCTTGTTCTGCGTATTGCCTGATTTCCTTCCGGATGTCTTGAAGGGTTCTGTATATTAACCTTTTGTATTCTGCCTCTGGTAATTCCAGGAAGGCACTTTCATCTAGAAGATTCCTGGACTCTTTGTTTTGAGAGCTTGTTGAGGCAATCATGGTCTGTTTCTTTATGTGACTTGATATTGACTGTTGTCTCCGAGCCATCTATAAGTTATTGTATTAGTTTATTTTATGTTTGCTTACTGTGTCATAGCTTCTTGCTTTGTTTTGTTTTGATATGCTGAAATGGGTTGCTTGAGTGAGCCAGCTTGATTATTTTCACCTTTGGAGCTCTGACGTCCTGTCCCCAGATGGCTAGAGCTGTTATCAGGTATATCAGTCTAGGAGTCCATTCACTATTCTTGTATGAATTTGGCTCAGGTGTCCAGTAGCTGATCATCAAATGTGTGGTACAGGCACTGTCCTACAGTCTTAGAGGGATAGGGGTGATTGGTGTAGGTACCAGCGTCTGGTTGCAGCAGGCAGTCACACTCTGAACAAGGCAGGGGGCTGAGAATCATCCCCCATGTGCCTCTGAGGAAAGTGAGTCCCTGTTCCCTAAAGCGTGCAGGTGGGTGGGTTCTGCAGACGGACCATGGGCACCGAATGTTTTTGGTTGTAAGGACTGGGAGGTACCAGTTTTCCTTGCGCCCCTGTTGCGGGTGGCTAAGTGACCTGAGTGGAGTCACCAGTCCTTAGGCCCCTGATGTGGGTAGACAAGGACCCTGTTTAATAGGCAAAGCAATGTCAAACCTCAAACACCCACCACTCAGCAGCACAGCTGAAACAGTTGGAGTCTGCCCGCGAGGGCCTATTTTCCTGAAATAGGCCCATACTGGTCCATGCAGAGGGGAAAGGTACTCAAAGTCCACGGACCATTTATGCCTGAACAGGAATCGCTTCTGTTCTGAGCTCTGCCGGTTAGTGGAGCTGGCAAATTATCTTTTCTCTCAGTTGCAAATTTATTCCTTCTCCAAGGCTGGGAGGATGGCTCTAGGTGCTCAACAGGGCCTAACTCAGGCCCAAGGAAATTAGCCACTGAAGCCGGCTTGGGAGCGGGGGGAGGGGGGAGCGGGGGTGTGGTAAAATATACACAAGTACTTAGCTTTTGCCAAGAGCACCATTCTTCCCTGGTTCCGGAGGTACGAGTAGGCTGTGCGGCTGGCTGTTTCTCCCTGAGGGAACTGCAGCCGAATACTAGTACTAGCCTGCCACAGCTGCTCCCGGGAATACTCTCCGCAATTCAGGTCTGGTAACTCTTCTCCGCTTCTGAACCATCTCTTTCTCCCCCTGCCCCTCAGTTCGTTTTCAAAGCTTGTTCAGGGCTCCTAGCTTGTCGGAAATATACTCCTTTCATTTGTTTTTTCGGGTCTTTGTTGTAAGAGGGCTCACCAGAAGCGACTGTCTGTTCCACCTCAGAACAACTTAATATATGAGAAACTGTACAAATGCAACTCCAACTGCCTAATTCACTGTTGTTATAATTTTATGTATTCGAACACATCAAAATAAAGAACACTCAAAATGAATTTGGGTGATGTGTATGAAATGGCAGTATTAGCTGTGTAAATTTAAAACGTAGCGTTCTTTTTGTATTAAGATAGAGAAATCTGGTGTGTGTGTTTTCAAATATGCAGGGAATACATGACATTAAAACTTGAGCAGAGAAGAGGATACAGATAAGTTAAAGCCAAATGAATTCCCTTAATTGTGTGTCAACAGGCAACAGGCTAAGGGGGCAAACAATTGCACTGTTCACGCATTCACTGCTTATACGGCAACCGTATAAATTTATGCTGATATATTTTGGTTATTAAAAAAATCTGATCATGTTTTATGATCTACATAAGGAGAAATGCAGGATGATTAAACCCACGTAACTGGCAATATTAAAATCCTTGTAATTAATTACTTTCCATAATGGTACTTTTTATGTATGTTTCAATATTTCTTACATAGTTCCCAAAATAAAAAGTAAAAAAAAAGAAAACCTGTTGCCCTCGAGTTGATTCCAACTCATAGCGACCCTACAGGACAGAGTAGAACTACCCCGTATGGCTTCCAAGGAGCGCCTGGTGGATTCAAACTGCTGACCTTTTGGTTAGCAGCTGTAGCTCTTAACCACTATGCCACCAGTGTTTCCAAAATAAATTTTTTTGGTGATACTCAAATATAACACTTTCCTCTTTATTTTAAATGCAATATAAATCACATGAATAAATGGAAGGCAGTGAAAGACCTCACCGAACTAATTCATAAGTCTCTCCCAGGAGTGGATTGAAAGGCTTTCCAGTACGTTCCCACTGAGAAGCAACAGCCGACACGGCAAATGCAGCTACACACTGTTAGACAGAGCATTAGGACAAGTTAAAAACAGCCTCGGTGTTCCTCAGTCTTTCAGGAACTGAAATTTTGTGAAGACAGTGATTTACAAAATTATTCCGAGGAGTTTAATTACTTTGGGTTTTTAATACAGCTCTAACAATGGAATATGGAAACTTGGATTTTTAGAATGAAAATTAATTTGATTCTCTTCCTATAATGTTATTCCCCACTGAGGTTTTATAAAACCCTACGAAGGTACACATTCTCTCAAGGACTTTTTCAAAATTCTCAAGTCTGAAATTACTATTTATTCATTTACAATTTTTTTTTAAAAAGTACACTTTTAGGATAGGCGATAAGAGATACAAAACAATTAAACTGATGTCAAGTCCACTGTGGTTGGGAAAAGCTGACTTACATAAAGGCAAGACCAGAAAGATTCCATTTAGAATGCGATTGCTTTGTCTGAAGGAGAACAATGTGTCCACTATCCTCTGCCTGTATCAAGCCCATCCATGTACATCACACAAAGGTCTTCTATTTAAAAGTTCAAGTCCTTGTCTTTTGTTGTAAGGTACAGCACTGTGTATATATTTATATACACATATAAACTTAAACATATATATGTGTGTATTCATTCCTTCTTGGAAACACCCTGAGAAATTCCGAAGGAAGGTAGGTTGAATTTTTTTCCCACTAACACTCCAATGATACTTTTTAAAATTAAGGCTCAGAAACGGCTCACCAATATCCAGGTTTGGTTTGTGGCCCACCTTCTGCTTCTCCTGCAGTTCTCATCAGTCTTCCTACTCTAGTGGCACTGTGACTAGAGGATTGCAGAGGAATGGAAGCCGGGGTTGCTCCCAACATGCTGATTAAGTCTGAGAACATTTTTCAGCCTCACACTGGACATAAGGCTCCTTTTGTGCATTGGGATGGGCAGCGTGGTAGAGGAGACCCTGAGACCTAGCCCATTTCCGGTGCTCACTTGACACGTACCTGCATCCTTTCCACAGGATCCGAGAAGGAACTGGCCTTGTGGATGAGGTATGTGTGCTCCATATATTCAGTTAGTCGCTGTAGGAAGCTCAAAGGCTCATTAAATATAACTGGCATCGTGATCTTGGATAGTTCCTATTTAACAAGAAAATTGAACCTGTTATGTCCAATATACGCAGCAAACTTACCTGCTGCTATCTTTACACAACATGTTCCTGGATAGGAGGTAATGGAAAATAGAAACCCATGAAATTTAATTAATATCAGTTCCATTTCATAAATCCTTCCAGAACATCTAACAATACAGAGTATATTGTTGTAAGCCTTGAAGAAAAATACAAAGATGACCCAAACATACTTGCTGACGTCAGGAGCTCACAATCTGGTAGTGAGCATGCAACGATTATTAATAAGTCTCCCCCACGTGTCTGTCAGTTTGTCATACTGTGGGGGCTTGTGTGTTGCTGTGATATTGGAAGCTATGCCACCGGTATTCAGATACCAGCAGGGTCATCCATGGAGGACAGGTTTCAGCTGAGCTTCCGGACTAAGACAGACTAGGAAGAAGGACCTGGCAGTCCACTTCTGAAAAGCATTAGCCAGTGAAAACCTTATGAATAGCAGCGGAACACTGTCTGATATAGTGCTGGAAGATGAGCCCCCCAGGTTGGAAGGCACTCAAAAGATGACCGGGGAAGAGCTGCCTCCTCAAAGTAGAGTCGACCTTAATGACACGGATGGAGTAAAGCTTTCAGGACCTTCATTTGCTGATGCGGCATGACTCAAAATGAGAAGAAACAGCTGCAAACATCTATTAACAATCAGAACTTGGAATGTATGAAGTATGAATCTAGGAAAACTGAAAAATGAAATGGAACACACAAACATCAATATCCTAGGCATTAGCGAGGTGAAAGGGACTGGTATTGGCCATTGTGAATTGGACAATCATATAGTCTACTACGCTGGGAATGACAACTCGAAGAGGAATGGTGTTGCATCCATCGTCAAAAAGAATGTTTCAAGATCTATCCTGAAGTACAACGCTGTCAGTGATAGGATAATATCCATACGCCTACAAGGAAGACCAGTTAATACGACTATTATTCAAATTTACACACCAACCACTAGGGACAAAGGTGAAGAAATAGAAGATTTTTATCAGCTGCTGCAGTCTGAAATTCACCGAACATGCAATCAAGATGCATTGATAATTACAGGCGATTGGAATGCAAAAGTTGGAAACAAAGAAGAAGGACCAGTAGTTGGAAAATATGGCCTTGGTGATAGAAACAATGCTGGAGGTCGAATGATAGAATTTTGCAACACCAACGACTTCTTCATTGCAAATGCCTTCTTTCACCAACATAAACGGCGACTATACACATGGACCTCGCCAGATGGAACATACAGAAATCAAATTGACTACATCTGTGGAAAGAGACGATGGAAAAGCTCAATATCATCAGTCAGAACAAGGCTAGGGGCCGACTGTGGAACAGACCATCAACTGCTCATATGCAAGTTCAAGCTGAAACTGAAGAAAATCAGAGCAAGGCCATGAGAGCCAAAATATGACCTTGAGTATACCCAACCTGAATTTAGAGACCATCTCAAGAATAGATTTGATGCCTTGAACACTACTGACGGAAGACCAGATGAATTGTGGAACGACATCAAGGACATCATCCATGAAGAAAGCAAGAGGTCACTGAAAAGACAGGAAAGAAAGAAAAGACCAAGGTGGATGTCAGAGGAGACTCTGAAACTTGCGCTTGAGCGTCAAGCAGCTAAAGCAAAAAGAAGAATTCGTGAAGTAAAAGAACTGAACAGAAGATTTCAAAGGGCCTCTCGAGAAGACAAAGTAAAGTATTATAATGACATGTACAAAGAGCTAGAGATGGAAAACCAAAAGGGAAGAACACGTTCGGCATTTCTCAAGCCAAAAGAACTGAAGAAAAAATTCAAGCCTCTAGTTGCAAAGTGAAGGATTCCATGGGGAAAATATTAAATGATGCAGGAAGCAACAAAAGAAGATGGAAGGAATACACAGAGTCATTATACCAAAAAGAATTAGTCGATATATTCAACCATTTCAAGAGGTGGCATATGATCAGGAACCGATGATACTGAAGGAAGAAGTCCAAGCTGCTCTGAAGGTATTGGTAAAAAACAAGGCTCCAGGAATTGATGGAATATCAATTGAGATGTTTTAACAAACAGATGCAGCGCTGGAGGTGCTCACTTGTCTATGCCAAGAAATATGGAAGACAGCTTCCTGGCCAACTGATTGGAAGAGATCCATATTTATGCCTATTCCCAAGAAAGGTGATCCAACCGAATGCAGGAATTATAGAACAATATCATTAATATGGAAACCCTGGTGGCATAGTGGTTAAGTGCTACGGCTGCTAACCAAGAGGTCACCAGTTCAAATCCACCAGGCACTCCTTGGAAACTCTATGGGGCAGTTCTACTCTGTCCTATAGGGTCGCTATGAGTTGGAATCGACTTGACGGCAGTGGGTGGTGGGATCATTAATATCACACGCAAGCAAAATTCTGCTGAAGATAATTCAAAAACGGCTGCAGCAGTATATCGACAAGGAACTGCCAGAAATTCAGGCCGGTTTCAGAAGAGGATGTGGAACCAGGGATATCATTGCTGATGTCAGATGGATCCTGGCTGAAAGCAGAGAATACCAGAAAGATGTTTACCTGTGTTTTATTGATTATACAAAGGCATTTGACTGTGTGAATCATAACAAACTATGGATAACAGTACGAAGAATGGGAATTCCAGAATACTTAATTGTGCTCATGAGGAACATTTACATAGATCAAGAGGCAGTTGTTTGGACAGAACAAGGGGATACTGATTGGCTTAAAGTCAGGAAAGGAGTGCGTCAGGGTTGTATTCTTTCACCATACCTATCCAATCTGTAATGCTGAACAAATAATACGAGAAGCTGGACTATATGAAGAAGAATGGGGCATCAAGATTGGAGGAAGACTCATTAACAACCTGCGTTATGCAGACGATACAACCTTGCTTGCTGAAAGTGAAGAGGACTTGAAGCACTTACTAATGAAGATCAAAGACCACAGCCTTCAGTATGGATTACACCTCAACATAAAGAAAACAAAAATCCTCACAACTGGACCAATAAGCAACATCATGATAAACGGAGAAAAGATTGAAGTTGTCAAGGATTTCATTTTACTTGGATCCACAATCAACAGCCATGGAAGCAGCAGTCAAGAAATCAAAAGACACATTGCATTGGGCAAATCTGCTGCAAAGGACCTCTTCAAAGTGTTGAAGAGCAAAGATGTCACCCTGAAGACTAAGGTGTGCCTGACCCAAGCCATGGTATTTTCAATCACATCATATGCATGTGAAAGCTGGACAATGAATAAGGAAGACCGAAGAAGAGTTGATGCCTTGAATTGTGGTGTTGGCGAAGAATATCGAATATACCATGGACTGCCAAAAGAACGAACAAATCTGTCTTAGAAGAAATACAACCAGAATGCTCCTTAGAAGGATGGCGAGACTATTTCTTACATACTTTGGACATGTTGTCAGGAGGGATGAGTCCCTGGAGAAGGACATCATGCTTGGCAGAGTACAGGGTCAGCGGAAAAGAGGAAGACCCTTCATGAGGTGGATTGACACAGTGGCTGCCAACAATGAGCTCAAGCATAACGATTGTGAGGATGGCTCAGGACCGGGCAGTGTTTCGTTCTGTTGTGCAGAGGGTCGCTATGAGTCAGAACAGACTCGACGGCACCTAACGACAACAACAACCTTAGATGAGAATTAGGAAATGAGTTATGAAGGTCATGGGGACTAGAGAGCAAAAATCTTCATAGTGGGCTAAGAATCCACTACATATATCATTTTTGCAGGTAATTTTCCAAAAGAAGTTTCAAACAGACTGTTTATGACTCAAAACATTGTGCTTTTCTGAGCACACCAATCTAATATGAATTGTAGGCTGGCGCACTAGGCTTTTGTGTATTTTATAGAACAGATTTCAAATGACACACAATCATATTCGCCTCTCAAAAATAATGTAATGGCAATCAGTGTGCTGATCTTTTAAAATTCCTTTCCCCACACAGTCCCTGTTTTTGGTGAGGTCTCTGTGAGGTATGTTAGGTGTGCAGGGGAGCTGCCAGAAGTTCAGGCTGGATTCAGAAGAGCGCATGAAATGAGGGATATCATCGCTGATGTCAGATGGACCTTGGCTGAAACCAGAGAATACCAGAAAGATGTCTGTGTTTTATTGACTATGCAAAGGAATTAATCTGTGTGGATCATTAACAGATTATGGATAACGCTGCGAAGAATGGGAATTCCAGAACACTTAATTGTGCTCATAAGGAATCTATACATAGGCCAAAAGACAGTCATTCAAAGAGAACAAGGAGATACTGTGTGGTTTAAACTCAGGAAAGGTGTGTGTCAGGGTTGTATCCTTTCACCATCTTATTAAATCTGTACACTGATCAAATAATCCAAGAAGCTGGACTATATGAAGAAGAACCAGGCATCAGGACTGGAAGAAGACTCATTAAAAACCTGTGTTACGCAGATGACACAACCTTGCTTGCTGAAAGCAAAGAGGACTTGAAGCACTTACTGATGAAGACCAAAGACTACAGCCTTCAGGTATGGATTACACCTCAACGTTAAGAAAACAAAAATCCTAACAATCTGACCAATAAGCAACATTATGATAAATGGACAAAATACTGAAGTTGTCAAGGATTTCACTTTACTTAGATCCACAATCATTCCCACGGAAGCAGCTGTAAAGAAATCAAACAACATATTGCATTGGGCAAATGTGCTGTAAAAGACCTCTTTAAAGTGTTCAAAAGGGCAAAGGTGTCACTTTGAGGGCTAAGGTGCACCTGAACCAAGCCATGGTATTTTCAGTCACCTCATATACATGCGAAAGCTGGACAATGATTAAGGAAGACTGAAGACAATGAATAAGGATGCCTTCGAATTGTGGTGCTGGTGAAGAATACTGAATATACCATGGACCGCCAGAAGACTGAACAAGTCTGTCTTGGAAGAAGTACAGCTAGAGTGCTCCTTGGAAGTGAGAATGGTAAGATTTCATCTCATGTACTTTGGACATGTTATCAGGGGTGATCAGTCCCTGGAGAAGGACATCGTGCTTGGTAAGGCAAAGCGTCAGCAAAAAGGAGGAAGACCCTCAACGAGATGGACTGACACAGCAGCTGCAACAGTGGGCTCAAACATAGCAATGACTGTGAGGATGGTGCAGGACCGGGCAGCGTTTTACTCTGTTGTACACACGGTTGCTCTGAGTCAGAACTGACTCGACGATACCTAACAACAACAACATGTTAGGTAGGCACCCTGCAGCTTATTGGCTTAAAATGTACTGTCCTTTGGCATGGTCTCTTTTGAGGGCCAGGTGGGAGAAAGAGAAACCAACAGTGCAACTGTTTTGATACTGAAAATTGACAAGTGTCTTTTTAAAATAAAGAACCAGTCCCTCCAAAATAGTGAGAATAATAATAATTTAATGTTCGGGCAAGGGTCTCTGACCTGAACGGCAACTTTTCAACATTCTTTTCACCAACTGCCGTAAACAAGCAACAAGAATGTGAGGTCCTTTCAGAACTTCAGCAAGTAACAAGCTTATCTTGGTATTCTCTGGTTAGTAGAGGGAATATTCTGTTTATCTTCCCAACCTTCTACCTCCCATTATTTAACTTTCCCTGGGGGCCTGGGTCTTTCCTGAAGCCTGCTAGTCACATGGTCAGGCGGGCAGTCAGGGCTGAATATCACAGGACTTCTTTTTTTCCCTGAACGTCCATATCTTACCGACCTGCACAATCAAAAAGAATGTACCCTTCACAAAACTGCAACTAGAGCATGTTGAAAAGAAAATAAGCTCATTCATCACCATAAAATACTGCAGAACAAGGACAAACACATGGCAGCTCAACCTAATTAAAAGAAATGGTAGATTTATTGCTACCTTACTAAGGAGACCAGGGAGAATAAGGATCTACAAGGAGATAAAGAAAAGAAGGCTTAACTATATATACCCTAAGATCTCAGGAATTCACTGTCAGGGACAAGTCAAGAAAACTGAGACTACCAAGGCTTGTCTTAACTGAGATGCCCCAGATCAAAAGCAGCTAACAACAAGAAGACTTTTTCTGGCTTAAAAAATATCTTAAAAAAAATTTTTTTATTAAAAAACGGTACAGTAATACATAACTCTCTTTGTATAAAATTTAATAATATAGAAGTTCATGAAAATGCCCTTCAATTCTCTTTCCTACTTATCTCCCCAGAGGCTAAGCACCATCGCCTGTCTGGAATACGTTTCTATGTTTTTTACATGTATATGCATATACCTTATCGTTTTTTGTGTTTTTTTTTTTTTTTTTTTAAGTGCATGGAGTCAGCTCTATGTATTAACCCATGACTTCCTTCTTTCACTTTCATTGTGTTTTAGAGATCTTTCCGTGTACATAGATGTGAGTTTACCAGGTTCTTGGTAACAGCTGCATAGCATGATGATAAGACCAGTGAACAAGACTGAGGTCCATTACTGGCTCTATCATTTATTCCCTGTGTAAACTTGGTCAAGTTAAATTCTGTGCCTCTTTCCTTATCAGTAACATGGGACTTATACAATAGTAGCTACGACAAAGCATTGTTATAAGATTCATGAAGTAATACATTCAAAGCAAGTAGGCCAGCACTAGGCACATCAGTAAATGCTTTACCTGCTTGTTAAATTAAAAAATGTCCATGTATAGGTATATCATGAACTATCTTAACCCTATATCCTTAAGGACATGGGAAAATACTGCTTTAAAGCAGATTCCTTTAGTGAGATTTCTGGGTCATTTAAAACTTTGACAGATACTTCCAAGTGAAATGTCTTCCAAAAAGCTTTATCAATTTACATTCCCAGCAACGCTGCACAGGAGTCATATACTCTTTTAACATCAGAGAGAGGTGCACTGTTTCAATCTAGTTAGGAAACCCTGGTGGTGCAGTGGTTAAGAGCTATGGCTGCTTACCAAAAGGTTGGCAGTTCAAATCCACCAGGCACTCCCTGGAAACTCTACAGGGCAGTTCTCATCTGTCCTATAGGGCTGCATCGCTATGAGTCAGAATCAAATCGATGGCAATGGGTTTTTGGTTGTGTGCCAGATACTATTTTAGTCACTCATTATAGCCAATCCTTACCTGTAATGCCCTCCCTCTTCTTAACGCTTCTACATTTTTCCTATGCTTCAAGGCCCAGTTCAAGTCTCTTGTAATGGATTGAACAGTGTCCCCCTCAAAATTCATGTCCACCCAGAACCTCATAATATGACTTTATTCGGAAATAGGACCTTTGCAGATATAAACAAAGTATGGACCAAGACAAGATTATACTGGAGTAGGGTAGGCCCTAAATCCGAAGAAAGTGTCTTTATAAGAGACAGAAAAGAACACACAGAGACACAGAAAAGCTGGCAGTGTAAAGACAGAGGCAGCGATTGGAGTGATGCATCTACAAGCCAAGGGATGCCAAGAATTGCCAGCAACCACCAGAAGCCAGGAGAGGGGCATGGGATGAATTCTGCCGCAGAGCCTCCAGGAGGAACCAAACTTTCCAACCCCTTGATTTCAGATTTCTGTCCTCCTGAAATCTGAGAGAAGACATTTTCATCGTTTTAGGCCACCAGGTTTGTGATAATTTGTTATGGCAACACTAGGAATTCACCCATCTCTCCTCCTCAACTATTCTAGCACTCATTAATTTCACTCTCCTTCAAAGTCCTAGAGTATGAGAATCTATTGCTCAAAGCTCTGCACATGATCACATATTAGACTCTATTACCTGCTGTTATGTCATGTGTACTAGCCAGTTGGTTATCTTGCTAACTATACAATAATACAGTTCCTGAAAACCAAAAACCAAACCCATTGCTCTCAAGTTGATTCTGACTCATAGCGACCCTCTAGGACAGAGTAGAACTGCCCCATAAGGTTTCCAAGGAGCAGCTGACAGATTCGAACTGCCAAACTTTTGGTTAGCAGCCATTCTTGAAGGAGGGACTACTAGTATCTTATACTCTGCCTGCATCCTCATCCCCTCAGGGAGAGGGGCACACTGAAGGTGCCCCAGAGGCTCCTGTGTATCCCACCACCCCAAGTTTTTTCCTCTTCCGGCATTTGTCATACCGCACTGTACTTTCTTGTCTCCTTCCTACAACCCCTTGAAGACAAAACACTGTTGTGTAGTGATGGACAATAGTTATCATGACAACATATTGAGTAAAAAAGTAGGTTACAAAGCAACATGTTCAAAAAGATCCTAATTTTGTAAAATACATGTTTTTATGTACCTAGAAACAAATATTAGAAGGTTGTAACACCAAAAAATTAATAGTGGTAATCTTTAGGAGTTGGTAATATAGGTAATTTTAATTTTCTTTATGCTTTTCTGTATTTTCTAAAATTTCTAAAATGAACCATGTATTGCTTTTCTAATGAGGGGTAAAGCAGGCAATATTATTTAAAAATCTAACATTTTCAGACTGGCAAGAGGAAAAGGTGGGGAAGAAGCTAACAACCTTGCAACACAGAAAGAGATTACCTTACAATACACATGTTTACATTTATGCTAATCATACAAAGTACTAGAGAAAGTCAAAGAGTACAAGTGGCAGGATGCAATGAGAGAAACAGCACATAGGCCCAGAGACAGTAAAGTGTTGTGGTTAAAAGACCAGGCTCTGAAATCAAATGTCTGGGTTCAAATCCCAGTTCTGTCACCTATTGCCTTGGGTGACCATGAGAACTCCCTCTCCTCTCTTCAAAGGGTGGATGATTTCATGACCTGCCTCTTAAGGAGCTTGTAAAGACTAAACTAACAAATTCATATAAAGCACTTAGACTAGTGCCAGGCATACGTTAAGTAGGCAATAAATGTTGGCTCTTATCATCATTATTAATAACATACACAAGATCTTCAAGTCCTCCAAGGTTGCAGAGAGGCAACGGTGCTTCCGAGGCTAGGATACTTCACCCCGCCCCATGGGTGGCCAAGCTGTAGAGAAGTGACAAGAACAGCAGCCTGGCTTATAGCCTCAGACCTCCAAAGGGAGAGGGGGGACGGAAGGGCATCTGGTCTCCCCAAAGCCTTCGCCTGCAGGGTCATACGGAATTCCCATCGCCTAGCTTCTCATTGCTAGATGCATGGATGTCCTAGCCACACACCAGACAACAAGGGTGTGCTATATGGTGACCAGGGCCTGGGGACCGCTGTCCCTTGACTGGGATGTGACACAGATGATGCCAGGTCTGGCTCAGCTCCCCTCCTGTTTTCTACATTTCACTTTGCTATGCACAACAGCAGGCTGAGATTTATTTTTTAATTACCTTTAAGTTTGGTTTTGCATTTTTTGTCCCCAATGAAAAACATTATATAAAATGCTCACTGAGGAAATAAGAGGTGTACTGGGGGTGACAGGTGGCCTGGATAGGATGGCGGTGCTTCCATCAAAGTGGATTTGCTTTGTTTTCTCTGGAATCCTGTCCTAACGACTTAGGCCTTCAAGTCTAAAGCAACGCTGTGTATGTTGCCATTTCCTCATTCATCTCTCCATGAGAAAACACATAACATAAGCCGAGCGGAACCGGGAAGTATCTACTAGACACTGGCTGCTCCACACCAGTTTGTGAGGCTTCACCTAAGTTACCAAGCAAATGAAAAAGAGTGTGGTCCAAACGCTGGAGATCACAGTGTGTAGGACTTCTTTTTACCATCAATTAAATGGGTAGGTTATTTCTCAATCATTAAGGAAGCTCCTAAAATTCTACAAGGCTCTTAGAAAACAGTTTTGTAATCTAGATGAAATAAAAAGACTCCTTGAAAACAGTTTTGTAATCTAGACTAAATAAACACCTTTTCACGTCTTTTAGTAACTCAGAACGTAGGCAATCCAGGAAATGAAAAGGTACACATCTAGGCCAGATAAGGCTTAGAGGGAGGGAGAGGGAGAATGAAGAAAGCATACCCACATAAATCCAGATTTCCATAAAAATAAGCCTAGACTTCTCAGCATAAAATGCTATTCCTAAATACAGCAATGGGCTTGCGATTTCATTGTCTCTATCAGTCTGTGGTTACTTTAATCTTACAATTATTTTAATAGTTAATATCTGCAGTTCTCTGGAGAGGTAATAACAAACTCAGTGATGCAAATTACATTTTATTTCCTTCCCCGTCAGAGTTCTTGGAAATTCACAGGGATACCATCTTTATTTCCACAGCAATGAAGTTCAGTGCTGTGTTCTTTAGATATTGCGTATAACTCATCAGTAGCTGTTTATGTTCCAATAATAGGAAAAGCAACGATGCACATTATAGAGGTCAAGTTTCAGAAAGAAACATTAGCTAGGACACTCTTATCATGGAGAGCTTCAGTCAGTGGGAAAAATTAAATATTTATGCCAGGCAATTCTACCTTGTGAGCCAGCTAAAAGCAAAGTTTAAATTTATCCGTTCAAATTAATAGCAACCAATGATGAAACTGAAGAAACTCTTAATTGCAATGGCTCATCAGCTGATAAACTGAGAAGAAAAGAAAAAGAGAGAGAAGGCTGCTTGTTTGTGTGAGCACCATCTAAGCAACCTCAAGGCCAGGCCAACTTTGGTCTCAAGTGAAATGGAGAATACTGTATAAATGTGAGGTCTACGTTGCAAGCCCGGATGTGCACATATGGAAAACCTGGTTTATAGAGAGAAAGTCAACTTAGGTGTTTGGCTAAGTCTGTTTGCTCTGTTGCCAAGGCAGCCAGCTGGGATGGCAGAGTCCCCACCCAGGTGTGTGACTCAAGCACTAGATGAGTCCTGGGCTCTTCACCAACGGGCAAGGGGTTTCTTGGCTGAAGCTGTGCCTTTCCATAAAATCAGTCTGGCACCGGATTTTGCCTCCATGAGATCTGCACCTTCCACAGCCTCCAAGGATATAGAAATTCACCCTTTTCTTGCACTTAAGGCCTCTGAGGACCAAATAGGTCCCCAGGTGGTGCAAACGGTTTGTACTTTGCCGCTAACTGAAAAGCTGGTGGTTCAAACCTAGCCAGCAGTGCTATGGAAGAAAGGCCTGGCAATCTATTTCCGAAAGATTAGTCAAGAAAACCCTAAGGAGCTCAGTTCCGTGCTGTAACACATGGGTTCACTGTGAGCTAGAACTGACCTGACAGCAACTGCTGTGTGAGGCCAAATGGCTCTTTCCCATTTCACACTACTCAGTTCTCTCCTCCTACACAAGATTTCTAGCATCTACCAGTCTATTGAGGAGCCCTGGTGACACACTGGTTAAATGCTCAGCTGCTAACCCAAACGTCAGTGGTTCAAATCCACCAGCTGCTCTGCAGGAGAAAGATGTGGCAGTCTGCTTCTGTAAAGATTATAGCCTTGAAGCCCTAGGGGGCAGCTCTACTCTGTCCTGTATGGTCAATACAAATCGAAATTGACTTGACAGCAATAGGTTTGGTTTACCAGTCTATCTTTGGATGAGAGGTTCTTGCCATCTCAATACCACTGATTCTGTCCAAAGCCGGAGTACTAAAAGATGGTGAGACAGCCCTGCTGGGACCACTCTGGGAGAGCCATGTGGAAAAAGTCTGCTGCCCTAACTCCTTTTGCTGCTGGTTAAGCCACTGCTCCTCAACCCACACAGTCCAGCCCTGGGGCAACATGACGTGAGTGGAAGATAACACTTGGAAATGAAGGGACTGTAGAGCAGGCAGGGTGTGTGTGTGTCTGTGAATGTGAACAGAACCATTCTGTGGGCACCTTTGTGCAGCCAAGGGGGAAAACTAGGAGGGAAAAAAATCAAACAAGAATATTCTAGTAGCTGAATAGTGTCTAGTAGCTGAATAGTGTCAGCGTCAGGAAGCAGAGCAAGCATTCTTTATAACCAAAGAATGATTCAAACATTGGCTGGAAGCTTGGTTGGACTGGATCAGGAACCTTCAAACTGCATTCCCTTGAGGTATACAAAGACTCTTCTGGGGACTCATGGGCATGGATGGCCTTCAGTGAGTCAATTTCCATTCATCTACATTAGGGTTCCTTGTCTTTCCCTGTTTGAGTTAAGGGAAACACAAGACATTAGAAACAGGATCTTTTGACATGTGCTGAGAGATTCTGAGCTCAGACCATTATAAAGTGGGTTGGTAGAGATGTCAAATTTTATTTAACTTTCTTGCTCTTCTATCCTCTGACTCTGAAGTCAGTATTTATAATAGATTTGACAAAGCTTATCTAGCTTTATATTTATCTTAGATTTCTAATTTAAAAACAGGACGGCTGTCACAGTGACATATAGTATCATGTTTATTTGAGTTCAAAAATAACAGTAAGTTCTTCTGACAGAGGGTCAGTCTGACCTGGTAATCAGTCTGATCATGATACTGGCCCTAAGACAGGGGAGGACTATCCAATAAGCAAGGTAACCAGGGGCTTATTGGGCTTACTTACTAATGACCACATCAAAGACTCTGCTTCTAGGTTTGGCTATCTGTCTCTCTCCCAACCCCACAGAACCTTCCTCCAGAATCAAAGCCTCTTTTCAAATTTACAATCCCTGACAGGAGCGGAAGACTCAGTAAGCATTGTAAACACAGGCTTACTTCTGCTTACTTACTTATGTATAGTGAAAATTTCACATGGATTTCACTTTGATGGAAACCCTGGTGGTGTAGTGGTTAAGTGCTACAGCTGCTAACCAAAAGATCGGCAGTTCAAATCCACCAGGCGCTCCTTGGAAACTCTATGGGGCAGTTCTACTCTGCCCTATAGGGTCACTATGAGTCAGAATCGACTCAACAGCAGTGGGTTTCACTTTGATGTGGTGTGGTGAAATTGCTCACTACAGATTAGTAAGTAAACACAAGTAAGCCCGTGCTTACCTTGCTTATTGGATAAACCACTCCTGCCCTAAGGTGGACATCCTGCAGCAACTGAATGAGTTAAATCTGAAGTTTTGAGGAAAAATATATTTAAAGCTCACGATGAGATAAAAACATTTCATTAAACAATATCTTTGTAATACTCTATTTTCAGTGAAAAATATTTCAATTTTCTCAACCTTTTCTCAATATTGCAAGGTACGTCTGAGAGAAAGGAAACAGTTATGTGAATGGCAATTTGATGAGCCTCTCTGCTGTACTTCTCAGAGGTAGGGACACCTGTGACTCTAATGAAGGTAACAAAGTTAGAGGCTTTCCAAATCTTTGTTTTCAATATTGAAGGAAGTCCTAATTGAGCTGTCAGCTTATAGATCATAAAAATTGTTTTTGGTAATATTCTCTGAATTTTGGCATACAACTGGGAAGGAATCAAATAACTGAATGACTTACTAGATATTACTAAAAAAAAAAAAAACCCTACAAAACTCCTACTTCTATCTATTAATATGAGCAAAGATTCTTAGCCCTTACATCTATTAAGAAACAAGAGTAGATTTGTTACTGAAAATTCTGTCTGATTCTAGCAATAACTTATATTCATTCTCACATATCTAAGCCCAATTAAAAAAAATTTATTTCACTATAACATTTTACCTTTTATGTTAGATATTTTGATTAATCATATACTAATATTTGTAAGAATAACTCAATGCAGAAGAAATCTTTTAGTACTGAAGTCTTATGGTCACAGCAAATACTTTTTCAAATGTTCATTTTTATATGTATCTTTCATGATAGCGAAGTATGACAGGGTAATCAATAAAAGGTCTTCATAGTAAAACATTAAGTGGAGATAATATCCTATGGTAAGCAGGGAATGGAGACAGGAGTCAAATGAGAAATGAAACTATATAAACTTCTCAGCAATTAAGGAACCTCGTTCATGTATTTAACCGAATGATGGTGGCAATGAAATCTATATGGTATTTACATTCCACTGGCTTTCTTTTAAGAGAGTGATATAATATTTTCACTTTAAAAAGCCAGTATTTATAAAATACCAGACTTTTGTCATCTTTTAAACAATAACCCGACACTAGATTTTACTACACCAAGATATTTTAACAAACAGCTATATGACCCTGAGCATGAATGCTGTCTCCAGTTCAGCACCTGGGTGCCTTGCTTGCCTCACTCTAGTCCTGGCCTGGCTTCCAAAGTCACTAAGTCTGAACACCTGCAACCTAATTTACGGGTCAGTCCTCCTGAGAAAGCCTTCAGCGCAATGGGATGGGAGAGAAGAGAAGGAAGCAAACAGGACAATGGGATTATGAGATTAAACAGTTCTTCAACAAAAGAACTATAGGAGTAAGGAAATAGAGGACAAAGGTTTCAAATTAGTTCAATTTAGTTGTTTGATAAAAGCTTCAATCACAGAGAGGTTTAAGATAGAATTCCAGTTATGTAAACAAGTATTCATTTCATGTAGCATAACCCAAATTTTGGTAACATAATCCTGTCCAAAACAGACTGGGAGAAGAAAAGAAGTATGTCATTTTGAGTTTTGGGAATCTAAGTTTCTACATTATTTTCAGGACAAAAAACCTGCTGCTGTTGAGTCGATTCCAACTCATAGTGCCCCTATAGGACAGAGCAGAACTGCCCCATAGAATTTCCAAGGCGCACCTGGTGGATTCGAATTGCAGACCTTTTGGTTAGCTGTCATAACTCTTAACTACTACGCCACCAGGGTTTCCTTGCAGAACAAAGCAAAGCGAAATGTGTGTGCACGTGGAAGTGGAGGAGGTGGGAATGGGCTGGGCCTGGCTGGAGAAGGTGCTATGGCTTCTGGAATGACAAGTGCCTGAGGAAGACACCCTGAATTTCCTTTCTGATTAAGACAGAAGTATACCTTGGCTATCCCAGGTGGACAAGCATCTCTCGTGAGTTTTAAAAGGCATGCATTTGAATGTTGACACTACACCATAAACCTATGTCATCATATCATAAATCAGGGGCAGTAATTATTTTAGAGAGTTGG
The DNA here is from genome assembly GCF_024166365.1 of Elephas maximus indicus. NCBI lineage: Eukaryota > Metazoa > Chordata > Mammalia > Proboscidea > Elephantidae > Elephas > Elephas maximus. The sequence continues at coordinate 30,410,906 of NC_064829.1, forward strand.
GACCAGACCCCTGTGCAGTATAGTACCACGAGCTTGTCACCTGCAGGACGCTCACACCCTCCACTTTAACCTGACACGCCCAAGTTGACAGTGACGCCCTTGGGGAAGGGTCTGAAAAGCTATGGTTTGGTATCACATTTCCTCTGCTTAAGACTTAATATTACCAAATCAAAAACTTAGGATATGAAAGAGAGATAGCTGAAGGGTATTACATGGCTTCTGTAACTGATATTTACCCACACAAAGAGGATCTGAAGTGAACTTTTGGGTTCTTCAATGTAATTGAATGGTCATAGTGCAATGAAAAAAAAAAGAAGGGGGGGTTAAAAAATGCCTTCGCTTTGACAGTTAGTGCAAGTAAAACCTACAGATACTATTATTTTCTAAGTTTTGACCTATTTTCATTGGGGGGTGAGAAGAGACAGATATTGGAGAGGGTTGATACCAAAAAATACTTAAAAAAAATTTACCCATGATAATATTTGCATTTCTCCCTTAAGATGCTCCTTATTTTTAGTCTCTATTATTGTTACACCTTCTGAGTGAGTGTTTCTGCTGCCTGAGAGGTGGATCCTACAACGGATAGTGCCCAAAGCTAAATGATTTCCTTTCAATCCACATTAGTAAGTGTTCTTCTATAACTTTAGTACCTTACAGAACCACAGCAGAGAATAAACCAAAAACCAAACCCACTGCCGTCAAGTCGATTCCGACTCATAGTGACCCTATATATTTCCCCCAAAATATTATTTCCCCAGAAGCATTCTCTCTTGTATTTTTAACCAGCAAGTTCTATAGATACAGGAGCCCTGCTGGCACAGTGGTTAAGAGCTCAGCTGCTAACCAAAATGTCGGCAGCTGGAATCCACCAGTTGCTTCTCGGAAACCCTATGGGGCAGTTCCACTCTGTCCTATAGGGTCGCTATGAGTTTGGTTTTTAACGGGTTCTATACAGGGTCGCTATGAGTCGGAATTGACTTGACAGCACTGGGTTTGGTTTTTGGTTTTTTATAGACACAAATTTCAAAACATATCCCATGGCTCCCTTTTAACCTAAGCAGCTCTGCTTTTGCTTTATTTTGTTTATGGTTCAACATAAGCATTTATTTGCTCAAATAGTTCAGCATCTAAAAATAAAAGTAAGACTACTTGTTCTAGAGAAGTTGAGTAGATTTCAAAGTATCACAGGCGCAATTCAACATAACATTATTTCCCATCTTTTAAAAGCATGTTTAGTCTTCCTTTAGGCAAAATACGGCTTTAGGCATAAACTAGACATATTGTTGGTCACCAGCTGAACTAACTGACAGCACCACTGCTAAAGTGACACCCAATGAAACAGGAGATAGTAAGAGAAATACAGAACCAACATAGCCAAAACGACTAATCATCCATGCCTGAAATTGTTATACAAACTCCTTTTACCAATTAGCCTTAGACAGACCATGGTATTAATTCTAAAGTAATTTTAAACAGTGTTTTCCAAACTGTGGGTTTGGTTCATTAAGCAGGCTGTAAAGTCAACTTAGTAAATTGGAGTCAGCTTTAAAATAATACAAAGTATAATTTGTAGTAACTATGAAGATTCTTTAGTATACATGCCTATATACATATGCAAATATGTATATAGGTGTGTATATAAAATTAAAACCAGTTTCACTAAAGAATCTTCATACAAAAAAAATAAAGATTCTTTAGTGAAACTGGTTTTAATTTTATATACACACCTATATACATATTTGCATACTATATCACAATGATCAGTATACTTACTAAGGGTTGAAAAACACTAATGTAGAATATAAATATGACTTTTTTTGCCTTTAAATTTTCAATTCCAAAGAGACTGATAGGTATAATTAACATCTTACTTAAGAATATAAACATCTGTCTATACACATTTGGTTTGTCCTGATAAATCCTATTATAATCAAAATAGGATTAGGGCCCAGGAACACTGATTCACAGTCGTGATTAGCTGCTGGTAATAAGAACTAGTACTAACTGAGCAGTATGCTAAACTAGGGACTATTCTAGACATTTTACATAAAGTCAAGGATTTCAGTTTACTTGGATCCACAATCAACAGCCACAGAAGCAGCAGTCAAGAAATCAAATGATGCATTGCACTGGGCAAATCTGCTGCAAAGGACCTCTTTAAAGTGTTGAAGAGCAGGGATGTCACCTTGAAGACTAAGGTGCGCCTGACCCAAGCCATGGTATTTTCAATTGCATCATATGCATGTGAAAGCAGGACAATGAATAAGGAAGACCGAAGAAGAGTTGATGCCTTTGAATTGTGGTGTTGGCGAAGAATATTGAATATACCATGGACTGCCAAAAGAACGAACAAATCTGTCTTGGAAGAAGTACAACCAGAATGCTCCTTAGAAGGATGGTGAGACTGCACCTCATGTACTTCGGACATGTTGTCAGGAGGGATCAGTCCCTGCAGAAGGACATCATGCTTGGCAAAGCATAGGGTCAGCAGAAAAGAGGAAGACTCTCAATAAGGTGGATTGATACAATGGCTGCAACAATGAGCTCAGGCATAGCAATGATTGTTAAGGATGGCGCAGGACTGGGCGTGTTTCGTTCTGTTGCGCCTAGGGTCGCTATGAGTCAGAACTGACTCGACGGTACCTAACAACAACATCTCATTTCTCTTTAAATATGCCTGTAAGGTACAGATTATTATTCCACTTTTACAGAGGAAGAGACACTACTCAGTGGGGCAAAGCCATTTGCCCAAAGTCTCACAGCTACAGAGTGACAGAGCTGGGATAAATCCCACAGCAACAGGCTACAAAACTTCATTGGCTTACTCTCCACACAGGAGGAGTCAGAAAATATCTGATTAAAATGAATGTTTCTGGGATGAAAGTCTCAGGTTACATTATTCCACTGAGACAACAGGGACCTTAGAAAAATGTCAAGGTGGACACACCGTCATTTGAGAGATTTCAAGCACCAGAACAAAAATGTTTAGAAGCTGACTATACCCCTCCCCCCAGCGCAGGGGAGAGGTCTGAGAGCACTGTCAGGCTGCTCACTGAATTACAAAATTAAAAAAAGGGAACGTCTAGGCAGACTCTTTGCCAGCTGAGGACTCACGTGTCTTTAAATTTTCATTACTTTTGCTTGTCAAAGGTCATGCTAGAAGAGTTAAGAAACCTAACTCAGAATCTAGCCTGACTGACATCAAGGCAGTAGTGCTGACTAGTATCCTAAAGGGAACCCAAGGGTTTATATGACAGTAAATCAGATCTGCCCGCACAGATAACTAAGCAGAGACATTTAATATCCACACTCGCAAATTCCAAGTACAGAAACTTGCTCTGTGCACAGAGTATAAGCGAAATTTCACTCTACACTGTGGGGAGTTGGTTTTCCTTTTGAGAGAATTTCTGGGTATGTCTATGGGAAATACAAATATGGTGTGACAACTGAAAAAGAGCCTTCTCTTTTCCTACTTCCTTACAGCGAGGAGTCACATTAAAACCATACTGAATGGCATAAAGAGTGGTTCAAACTCTATCAGGAAAACCCAGTATCAGACTTTTCCCGATTTCTGATTCTCAAAGGTTTCCATAAACGCTGTCGTGCCTCACTTTTAAGCAAACATTACGATCCCCTTCCAAAGGATGTACAATTAGACATATATCTCCTTAATGTTATATTCCAAAGTTGATAGTTAATTTACCATTCCAATACATTTTCTGAGGATGCTCCAGATACTGAAGTCATTTCTGGAGAACATAGGGGAGGGCAAGCTTGTTCTGAAAAAAGAAAGAAGAATAAAGATTTAATTTTAATGTCATTGACTTTGGGAAGGAAAAAAAAAAAACCACTGTAATTATTATCATGAGAGCCACAGGCACACAGGTATAGAGAAACATCACAAATGTGTGTCATACAGCAGGTACATCAGGGTAAATCTGGGGTTGCACCTGTTGACTGCTATGCTGGACCCTGAAAGAGTTTCACAGAAAACCAGTTGGTCCCATATCTTCCATACTGTTTTGATTTGAATTCTCCAAGTCTCTTTACCTCTTGAGGCTTACCAAAGCCCTGTCCTTGGGGCACAGCTGTTTGGACCACCACATGACTCTTCCACGTGATGGCACATCTAACTTTGTTGTTTGGGTTTACGGCATACCTACCATATTCTGAATTCTGGCACTTAATAAATTATCTTACTCTAGCTACTAACTGAGGTCCTTGGTGGTTCAGTGGTAGAATTCTCCCCTTCCATGCAGGCACCTAGGTTCAATTTCCAGCCAATGAACTTCATGCATAGCCACCACCCATCTGTCAGTGGGGGCTTGCATGTTGCTATGATGGTAAACAGGTTTCAGTGAAGCTTTCAGACTAAGATGGACTAGGAAGAAAGGCCTGGTGATCTACTTCCAAAAATCATCCAGTGAAAACCCTACGGATCACAATGGTCTGATGCCCAAATGATCATGGGACTGGTGAGGGACCAGGCAGCCTTTCACCCCTTTCAGCACAGGGGCACCAGATGTCTGGAATGATCTGACAGCAGCTAACAACAGCAACAAGTTGCTAAATAATGTCAGTGAAAGCCATCACAGAGTCTAGCTTAAGAGTTTTAAGGAATTAAACAGAAAAATGCAAACAAATTATAAAAGCCAATGTAAAATTTATGTTCTGCATCATACATTACTACTTTCCAAAGGACACTGACACTGAACAAAAATGAGCAACTCTGGATATACAGAAAACCCCTAAAAAATAACCTCTCCAAGCATTTTCAAAGCTCCCGTAGGGGTCTGGAAGTAACCAGAAGGAGGCATCAGTGGTAGCGGGTCTGTGGCTTGGAGAAACAGCATGTCAGCCTGGACGGCAAGAAGCTGACCCATTTCTACAAATCCTAACCCCTGGTGGAGGAGGGGTTTAGTGGTGTCCAGATGAACTTTCTAAAACATTCTTATCATAATGCATTCTTTTTTTACAGCTATCTTAGGTTTACGGCAAGAGATGCTGGTTTTCCAGTTGCCTTCTAAAATGGATTAATGTAATTAAAATTTTATGGAAAATTAAGCAAAAAAGAAAAATTAACCTCTAAAGAACTTCTCTCCTGTTAACTAATTAATTTGAATTATAAAATAAACATTTCAAGTTTTTAATTAAAGAATATGATTAAAAAGTCCTCATGACAGGGTTTTTTTCTACTAGTTTGGGAGCTCAGGTTTGTGGTCTTATTGGAGAATCCAGTTAATTGGAACAATATAGTTCTTAAAGTTGATGTTCTACCTCCCAGTATGGTGAGTCATGTCTGGGGTCTTAAAAGCCTATGAACAGACATTGAAGATACAACTATTGGTCTTCATTCGTCTGGAACAAAAGAGAAAGAAGGGAACCCAAGAATCAGAGAAAGACATGGACTACAGGACTGTCTACATGAACCATTGCCTCCTCCACCCAGAGACCAGAAGAACTAGATGATGCCTGGCTACCACTAATGAATGTTCTGATCAGGAGCATATTAGAGGAATCCTGATAAAAAGGGAGAAAAATGTGGAACAGAACTTCAAATTCTTAAAGAAGCCACACTTACTGGACCTATTCATTCTGGGAGAGTCCACGAGACTATGGTCCTGAGTTACTCTTCAAACTTTGAATTTAAACTATCCCCTGAAGTCATTTTTCAAATCAAGTAGTAGTTTAGTTCAAAAAGTAAAAAGATTGTCACCCCTGAGTATTACATTACTTAAAAAAAAAAAAAAAAAAAAACTACGTAAGACCAACGGAAACCAAAAAAATCCAAACATCTTACCGTTGGGATGACTCTGACTCACAGTGACCCTGTAGGGTCAACAGCTATGTTAAAGCATAGATGAAAAGGCTGGGGAACAGGGAGATTACGTAAATGGAAGTGAAACAACTAGAAGAGAAATAACAAGAATGTTGACACAATGTGAAGAATGTAGCCAATGTCACTGATCGTTATGTCTAGAAACTATGGAATGGGAGTGGGTTTTGCTATGCACATTTTCATGAGAAAAAAAAAAGTCCTTCATGATAAAGTTCCTTTGATTTCTTTCTCTTTTTTCTAGGAACACACATTGCTCATTTGGCAAATCTGTCATCTAACTAATCTGCTAAGTAAGTGACCACAGATGGTACTTAACTCACACTCCCCAACCACCCAAGACCATCAATCTTCCGTGACACCAACATGGATGCCAGGGCTATGAATCCCCATCATACTCTACCATTTGCATTTATAATACAGTTTTAGAGATGAACGTAAACTGTATTTTCCATTTCTTGCCTATGAAAAGGTCAATCAGAAATGTAACAGTCGCCTAGGAATTTGTGGATCTGAAATAAGCTTTGCGAAGATTGAATGAGGGGCTGTAACTTCCCCCAACAAACACATCAAATTACTCTATGACAAAAGGTTTTTAAAAAAAAAAATAGATTACAATTCTGATTAAAGGGCTGTTCTGGAGTCAAGAAAGCAGAAAATGAAAGACATCCAAGCTTTGTGATTATTTTCAGTTTATAATTTGCCCCAGGACTGTCAGCCAATAATTCCACCTGGGAAGATCCTATGCACATAACTTTTTATGGTGTTCAATGCCATAACTTTTTGTGGTATTTAATCAATGTAGTTCTTCCCTGCTTACGAGGACGGCAGGTTAATCTCCAACATGAATTACCTATTCTAGAACACAACCAGAGAACAGAAGGGGGAAAGGATTGTGAAGGTCAACAGCTGTCATAAAGCCCATGCTATTTTCTTGTGTAGGACATGCTGAGCCAAATTCAAAACCCTCGTGCAGACCACTTTGTGGGCAAAAACCGATTAGACTCAGCAAGAGAAGAACACTGGCTGAAAGGACAAGTACATGATGCAGAAGTCATGGTTTGGTAAATGACCAGGGTGGCTGACCACAATCTAAGTCAATAGCATGAGGAGGCTGCCAAAAGGGCAGATGTAACCTCAGAGTGCCAGCAGGAAGGACAGTAGCCACAGGAACATCCCCAAGTGCAACTCTGTAATAGGCTGGAACTGGAATTCAGATCCAAGTGGCATGCTTAGCAACCCCTGTCAGGAGGCTGACTCACAGGCCGAGCAAAGATGTCTGGCAAACATCTTTTATGAGCAATGGCTGAAGGAAATCTATAGCCTACAAGAAAAAAATAAACTGGAGGTCTAAGGGACAGTGGGCATGAGAGAGGTCTTGCAGTGTTTGAGGACGGGACCTGGGATGGTAAGAGTAATAACATATTCAAGCTCTCACCCTCAGCATTCCTTATGCGCCTTCACCTGACACGCTGCTCGAACAGTACATCAGCTCCGTGTGTTCACGAGCGCTCATGTTTTATCTACTGCTGTATCACTGCTGCCTGGGATAATGCCTCACAAAGAATAGGAGTATTTGTTGAATGAACTTTGGAATTTATAACGCCTTGTAGCACACATGTGAAGCCCTGGTGGCAGAGTAGTTAAGAGCTCGGCTGCTAACCAAAAGGTCGGCAGTTCAAATCCACCAACTGCTTCTTGGAAACCCTGTGGGGCAGTTCTGCTCAGTCCTGTAGGGTCGTTATGAGTTGGAACTGACTCAACAGCAGCAATGGGTTTTTTTTTTTTTTGTAGCACACATTATCTCTTACATAAATTTTTTTTTCCCCGATATATTCAAGAGATTAGAACTAGTACCAGTGATGAAAGTTACAGGGCAGCTAATACACAGAACTGTTTTATAATTAAAGCAAAAAATGGGGGACAAGAGATTCTTACGAAGGAAAGGTTTCATACAGAGGCTGAAGCATGCTCATCCCTCACAGCATAGAAAGGAGCCTCTACCTGGGGTACAAAGTCATACTAGATTTGCTAGGCCATGTTTCCTACTACACACCTTACAAGGCACGGGACAGCCCCAAAACAAAGAATTATCCAACCCCCAAAGGGTGCCGAGGCTGAGAAACCCTGCCACAGAAATACAACGGGAGCCTCATAGTTCATGCTAACTTTTGTATGTAGTCCCAAAACCAAACCAAACCCACTGCCGTCAAGTCGATTCCAACTCATAGCAACCCTGTAGGACAGAGTAGAACTGCCCCATAGAGTCTCCAAGGAGCGTCTGGTGGATTTGAACTGGTGACCTCTTGGTTAGCAGCCGTACCACTTAACCACTACGCCACCAGGGTTTCCTTGTATGTAGTACCACGTTAAAAAGACAGAAAGGAATAAAACCAATTTTAATGATATATTTTGTTTGACTCAATATATCCGAGATATTACATTTCAACACGTAATATAAAAAATCATGAAATATTTTACATCCTTTTTCCATATTAAGTCTTCAAAATCTAGTGTGTATTCTGCACTTAGAGCACATCTCAATTCAGCTGTGAAATTTTCAACAGTTACAGCGAAATCTAGTCTTACCAAAGCAATAAGGCTGTATTTTTTTTTTTTTTTTTTTTGAGGATTTAAGCAGATTTATTGCAAATCATTATTGGAGTACATGAGTTTGAGGCCCAAGATTAAGGCAAGTCTCTCTCTCAAGAACATTTTCTTCAGTTGTAATAGACTGGCAAAGATTTTTTTTTTTTAAATCATTCTCTAATGAGAAACAGTTTACACTAGAATACTTCTCTGCACAGCAAATTGGATAGATTCTGGGATACACTGGAAAGAATATTCAATACCAGAACTAAAGCTGCTGTTTAACAATATAAGGCTGTATTTAATGGAAAAATATTTCATACCGCTTCACTTTTAAAATTAAATAATATCAAAAATTCAGATTCTCAGTCATACTAGCCATATTTCAAGCACTCAAAAACCACACATGGCTACCATATTAGACATACTGGATCTCTGTGATTGCTTCTGAAAACAACAGGATTGTATTGTTCTACAATTCTGGGGAAGAAGTACAATACTGTTCAATTATAGGAGTCTAGAGTCAATGAGAAGGAGCCCTGCTGGCACAATGGTTAAGTGCTTGGCTGCTGACAGGTCGGTGGTTCGAACCCACCTGCTACCTCCCAGGAGATATGACCTGGCAATCAGTTCCCGTGAAGATTATAGCCTAGGAAACCCAATAGGGCAGTTCTACTCTGTCATATAGGATTGCTATGAGTTGATAGCACACAACAGCAACAGATCCAATGAGAGGCAAAAGAGTCCACAGGCCTAAACATCAAGAAAATGCTTGGTGTTTGGGGTCTTAAAACTTGCTAGCAGCCATCTAAGATACATCTATTGGTGTCTTACGGTCCAAAGCAAAGGAGAATGAAGAAAACCAAAGACTCAAGGGAGCAATCAGTCCAAAGGACTGATAGACCACATATGCCACAGCCTACATGACCCCAAGACCAGAAGAACTAGATGGTGCCTGTCTACCACTACCAACCACTCCAACTAGGATCACAACAGACGGTCCCAGACAGAATGGGAGAAAAAATGTAGAAAAATCAAATTCACAAAAAAGATCAGACATGCTGGTCTGACAGGGACTGGAAAGAATCCCTGAGACTATAACCCTAAGACACCCTCCTGACCCAGAACTGAAAGCCATTCCCGGGGACCACCTTTCAGCCAAACCATAGACAGGCCCATAAAATAAACAGTAACACCCAAAAGGAATGTGCTCCTTAGAACAATCGATTATATGAGATCAAAAGGGTAACATTTTTCCAAAAGCAAAGATGAGAAGGAAGGAAGGGACAGGAAATCAGGACGAAAGGACATGGGAACCTAGGACGGAAATGGGGAGAGTGCTGACACATTGTGGAGAATGAAGCCAACGTCATGGAATCCTTTATGTACAAACTACTGAATGGGAAACTGATGTGCTCCGTAAGCTGTCACCTAATGCACAACAGAACCGGAAGAGGAAAAAAAATGCTACATCTCTGCAGTGCTATTGAAAGAGGGAGAAGGAAGAGAGTAAATTTTTTAAAACAAATTAGGTAGTAGATTCAATATTTTAAAAATGACTGGTATTGAAAAAGATATGCTTCTTAAAGATTTTTAAAACTTACAGATTTCACTCCCCTGGTGAGGAAAACAAAAAGAATCTCCCAGTGAGATACTGAATGAAGCAGTTGCTACTCCCAGCAGAAATAAGAACAAGTGCGAGCAGCGGTCAGAATTTTCAGGCTGAAAGCACAGATCAATTATTCTCGTCCATTGGAGTTTGTCTGAGAGTCATTATCCCGGATTCTATGCTTCCTTTTTTTCTGCACACAGAGAGAAAACACCCTGTACCAGGGACTGAGAGTGATATGTCCTGGTTCTATTTTCATCCGTGCAGATGACATTATGACTATCTATACAACACACCACTGGTGCTTAAATAAATGAAGAGTCTCAACAGTTGTGGCTCAGTTCCCTACTACACGGTGTGGTACACAGACCCCAAATCCATCCAAAGTAATTTGCAAAGTTTGACTAACAAAAGCCCTTCATTCTGGGAAAAAAAAAAAATGCTTAAGGTCAAGAGTTTACTGTCCCTCAAACCTTTAAAAGATGTTTAAATACAGAGAGTATTTTTAAGCTCAGCTTGACAGGGCCCGGTAAATTCATGTGAACTGCACCATCCTCTTTAACCCACCTGCTGGACACCATGCCACTGCCTTCCTTTGCTCCACTAAACAAAGGTGAAACAAAGAACACTCTTTGCCCACAGAGACCCTTAGGAAAAAAGTATAAAAAGATTATAAAACAACCAAACAGATGCCATCAAGTTGATTCTGGTTCATACGAACCCCATGCGTGTCAGAGTAGAACTGTGCTCCATACAGTTTTCGGTGGCTCATTTTTTTTGTAAGTAGATTACCAGGCCTTTCTTCCAAGGCACTTCTTTGTGGCCTCGAAACGCCAACCTTTTGGTTAGCAGCTGAGCACATTAACTGTTTGCACCATCCAGGGACCCCTCAAAAACCAAAACCAAACCAAAACAAAATCTGTTGCCGTTGAGCTGATTTTAACTTACAGCGACCCTACGGGACAGAGTAAAACTGGCCCATAGCGTTTCCAAGGAGGGGCTGGTGGATTCGAACTGCCTACCTGTTGGTTAGCAGCTGAGCTCTTAACCACTGAGCCACCAGGGCTGCAAATGTTTTTGTTTGGTATAAAAAAGGCAGGCAAAATTCAGCTTCAGCTGGAAATAGCTGCCAGGTGTTTCATGTTTGTCAGGTTTGCTGCTTAATGCTTAATGTCCGGGAGGCCCAGATGAGCTCTGTTGAGTCTTGTGCGTGAACTCTTACTACTTCATGGGTATATTTCACAAAAGGACCATGGAAGAGGCACCAGGGCTACAGTGCAGGCTTGTGCTACTGCCTGTCTGAATAACCTGCGGCACATCTCCAATTCACTCTACACAGCCACCCAATTAGTATATAATTCATCTTCTTTTGGAAGCTAGATCTGTACTAAGAAATATAATGCCCATGACAATCAGAGTCTCCTGGAAATGAAGGTTCACTTTCTTACTTGTACATCAGTTAAAAAAAAAAAAAAAATCTTTTAAAAACTGTTGTTTGTATAAAGCCCAAACATATTAGGATAAAAACATTCACAGTCATGGGTGATATTACCTGCCCACTGGATTATCTTTCTCTTCTCAATTTGTAACAGCTCTTTGTATATTATGAATATTTTATTCACCACCTACGTTGCAGATCATTTTGTCCAAGTTTATGATGTTTTTTTGGCTCTGTTTATAGTATAATTTGCCAAACCACATCTACCTACCCAAGAAAACGAAATACATTGTCATCATAACCTATGAGCAAAATATGAAATAAACAGCTATCTTTCAACATTTTTCTTGCGGACAAGACAAAAAAACTTCTCTGTCATTCTATTAATAGTCACTCTAGAAAAAAAAGATAAATCTCTTTCTCACAAATTGAAGCTTTATATCAAAACAAAAACAACAAAAATAATCTTCTCAAGCATATACCAAATGGGAGTAACATATATTTATTTAAATGTAGGGTGGCTTTTAAAGCTACTGTTCTGATTTTTAAATCTGTTCTATTTTGGGGAAAAAATTGTGGTTATTTTTCAAATTACACAATAATACACAAAATACTTAATGTGTAAGAAGTGAAATGACACCCAGAACACAAACAAGCTCATCATCTACTACCTCCTCCGACAGCAACAGGAACGGCCTGGGGGGTGCTTTCCATACTTCTCGCCTTGCACAAGCAAACACATGCAAGTATCTATTTTTGCTTTCATTTTTACAGAACAGGGTACCAGAGGGAAGACTGTTAGGTCAAAAAGTTTATTTTACATTTTACTAGATGTCACCATGTTGCTTTCTGAATCAGTTTTAGCAATGTCACATTTCCCCAACAATTTATGAGAGCACCCTTTCCCGACGTCTCTACTAGCAGCAGTGGGTGTTAGTTAAGAGTCCTTTTTCCTTTAGTTTTTCTAGCCTGACTGCTCGAAAGGGTGATACTGGATTGCTATTTTACTTTCTTTTTGTCTACTAGTGAGTTAGGACATACTGTCCTATGTGTAGTGACCATCTGGATTTGCCCATCTGTAAAGTGCTTTTTATATCATTTATGATTGGATTTTTTTTTTCTTACAATTTGAAAAACTTGTTTCATGTAATAGATGTGGTTGTTGTGTGCCATCAGGTCCATTCCAACTCATAGTGACTTTATAGGACAGAGCAGAACTGTACAGTTGGATTTCCCAGGCTATAATGTTTACGAGGGTGCCCTGGTGGCACAGTGGTTAAAAGATCGGCTGCTAACCAAAAGGTCGGCAGTTTGAATCCACCAGCCGCTCCTGGGAAGCCCTATGGGGCAGTTCTGCTCTGTCCTATAGGGTCACTGTGAGTTGAAATTGACTCAACAGCAACGGATTTGGTTTAATCTTTATGGGAGCAGGTCGCCGGGCCTTTGTCCTGCAGAGCGCCTCGTGGGTTTGAACCACCAACCTTTCAGTTAGCAGCTGGAAACTTAGCCATTGTGCCACCAGGGCTCCTTACATAATAGATACTAATCTTTTGTTACCTACATTGCAAGTACTATCATTTGCAAATTCCTTTTTTTTGCACTTTTATACTCAATATCTTTTTTTTTAATGCCTTTTGGTTTCACGTCTTGGTTAAAAAAGCCTTCCTCATCCCAGATTTTTTTTTTTAACACAATGTTCAACATACATATGCATATCTTAAGCTCATTTCTACATAAAAATAGCTAAGTATATTTACAGGGTTTGTTCTCACTTGTTCATTTTGGGGAGCCCTGACTGGCCACAGCTAATTAAAAGGTCAGCAGTCCGAACCCACCAGCCACCCCTTGGAAACCCTATGGGGCGGTTCTACCCTGTCCTATAGAGTCGCTATGAGTCAGAATTGACTCAACAGCACTGGTTGGGTTTTTTTTTTTGTTCATTTTGGACCACTTGTGGCTGTAAGATTTTCATGACCTCTATCCACTTACGCCTTTCATAAATGGGTCTGGGGTGTGACAGAAACCCTTTTGTGAAATTGTCCAGTTCCCTTTCTTATCAGACTGCGAAGCGGACAACACAATGATTGTAGACACTTGTCCTATTCTCCCTAGTAACGTGAGGGTTTTAAAGACTGGGATCACGAACGGTTCTACCAGTGGTTCTCAGGTGGGATCAGACACCAGAGTGACCCGAGAAGATCTGTCACACTGCACACACTACTTCTCTAGACCCCGGCCCTTGCCCGAGAACTTCTAGTTCAGGAACACAGTCCCAGTTAAGGCACAGTGAAGCTATTTAGGAGGGACTCTGGCTTGGTAAAGTCCTTTCCTTTTCTGTCACAGAAGAGTTCCTTGGTACTCTCTGTTTTAAAGCTATATGGCCAGAGCAAAAGTGCTACAATTCTGTCCAAATAACATTTTTCATTTAATACAAATGATGAAACAGAATACGGTATGAAATTCTAAATTTAATTTTACTGTGCTTTAAACATTCCATTGACATTTATGAACTGGCATTAAAGCTGACTCCTAGAATGAAGAACACCATGGACACAAGGTAATTACGAGCCCAAGAGACAGAAAGGGCCACATAAACCAAAGACTACATCAGCCTGAGACCCGAAGAACTAGATGGTGCCTGGCTACAACTGATGACTGCCCTGACAGGCAACACAACAGAGAACCCTGAGGGAGCTGTAGAGCAGTGGGATGCAGACCTCAAATTCTCATAAAAAGACCAGACTTAATGGTCTGACTGAGACTAGAAGGACCCCGGTGGTCATGGCCCCCAGACCTTCTGTTGGCCCAGGACAGGAACCATTCCCAAAGCCAACTCTTCAGACATGGATTGGACTGGACAATGGGTTGGAGAGGGATGCTGGTGAGGAGTGAGCTTCTTGGATCAGGTGGACACTTGAGACTATGTTGGCATCTCCTGCTTGGAGGGCAGATGAGAGGGTAGAGGGGGTCAGAAGCTGGTGAAACGGACATGAAAAGAGAGAGTGGAGGGAGAGAGCAGACTGTCTCATCAGGGGGAGAGCAATTGGGAGTATGTAGCAAGGTGTATATAAGTTTTTGTGTGAGAGACTGACTTCATTTGTAAACTTTCACTTAAAGCACATTAAAAAAAAAAAAAAAAAGCAAAAAACTGACTCCTGTCTTCAGATCTGGGTGTACTCCCTTTCATCAGATACATCTGTAGGCTATGACTTTAAGCATGGCTCCTCCATTCAGGCTTCTCTTCTGCACCAGACTTGGGGAACATCTCAAACTCACCATGCTGTCAGGGGTGGGATTTTAAAAGCAACTCCCATGTGCTGATTTAGAACTCTGAGGTTGGCCAGTTCAATGCCCCGCTTATATTTCACAACACAGTTCTTTACCTTTCCTGTCCTCATTTATTCTTTGGTTATTTTTGTTCATATCTTTCACTAGACTGCACATAGCCCCGAGGTTAAGGATGACGTCTTACTTCCCTCTGAGTCCCCCACAGCATCCAGTAGATTATTTTGCATATAGCAGCCACTCACTGTTTTAAAATAAATTCTTTTACCTCATATCTCTTAAGTTAAATTTGAACCAAAAGAAGAAAAACAATTAAAAAGGAGAGAGAGAGAGATGGCTAAATAGCAAGCAAGGCAGGAAGAACACAAATTAATCAAATTTTCAATCTCTAAGTTGCTTCTTAAAAAAGACATTTTCAAAACTAAATTCCTTAACCCACATGTTCACTTACGCTTAACAAATAAACATTTTGTTCATGTTATTAAACATTCTGCAGGAAACATAATTTTAAGTAGCAGAATATTCATTTGGATATTTAGAAAAGCAAAAAATAACCTAATTCCTATCTTTGATACAAGATCAAAAACACATCTAAAAATATAAGAAAATAGTTCATGAAGAAGTTAATGTATTGTCATAAATTGAATTGTGTACCCCAAAAAATATCTGTCAACTTTGCTGGGCCATGATTCTCAGTATTGTGTGATTGTCCACCATTTTATGTGATTTTCCTGTATGTTGTAAATCCTATCACTATGATGTAATACAATGGATTAAAGGCAGTTATATTGATGAGATCTACAAGATTAGATAGTGTCTTAAGCCAATCTCTTTTGAGATATAAAAGAGAGAAGCGAGCAGAGAGACAGGGGGACCAATAAAGCAGTGCCGGAAGCAGAGCATGTCCTTTGGACTTGAGGTTCCTCCTGCACTGAGATGCTCCCAGACCAAGGGAAGATGGACAGCAAGGACTTTCCTCCAGAACCCACAGAGAGAAAGCCTTCCCTGGAGCCTGCGCCCTGAATTTGGACTTGTAGCCTGCTGGACTGTGAGAGAATAAATTTCTTTTTATTAAAGCCATTCACTTGTGGTATTTCTGTTACAGCAGCATTAGATGACTAAGACGTATATCTATAACTAGAATATTGAAAACTGGATTGTATGTGTACATGCATACATGCATTATGTATATGTTTTGTACTTATGTATGTATATCTATTTGAAGTTATTAAATATCACCACTCTTCTTAACTAGTATACTTCTTCCCTCCTCTCTCAGATTCTTTCTTCTAATCCTAATAGACAGTTTATATTTGACTGTAAGCATCTTGAACTCCTATCATACTACTAATGTTTACTAAATAACTAAATTAAAATAGTCTTCCAAATTAGGAAGCCATTGGAAATAAAACTATAAAGTAAAATTATATTCACAAAATTGAAGATGATTTTAAAGCATTGTTGTAAAAGCAAATTATTGTACTAATAAAGTGTTTTATTTCATCCTCACAAATGATATACAATCTTATTTGAAGCAATCTTTACATAGTTCATCTGGGATACAGTTCCCAAGACTATTCCTTAAACAAAGATTGAGAAGGAAATGATGTGTGGAGAAGCCTAGCAGCCTCACCATTTGGTAAACATATCTTACTTACAAGTCAACTGAAAAGTATCAAGTTCCACTGCTGGAAATTTACCACTCCTTTCTTGGAAACCCTGGTGGCATAGTGGTTAAGTGCTATGGCTGCTAAGGCAAAAAGTTTGGCAGTTTGAATTCACCAGGTGCTCCTTGTAAACTCTATGGGGGAGTTCTTCTCTGTCCTGTAGGGCCACTGTGAGTCGGAATCAACTTGATGGCAGTGGGGGTTGGCTTTTTTTTTTTTTTTGGTTTCCTTGCTTCTTCTAAGGACATGGAGAACCATATATAACGCCACTTATTCTCCATCTGAAAGGGTGAGAGTTTCCACAGACACTATTATTCACCCACCAATCATTTCTTGAGAGCATGCAAGGCTGTTGTTGCAGATTTACTTACATTCTGAATCACCACTAAAACATAGAGCAACTAGTACAGAACTTGGGACCTGGCAAGTACTCAACAAGTGTTGCTGAGGTAAGTTTTATGCCAGTTGGTTTTCTATTAATTAGGGATCTAAGCTGCGTCAACTGTCCCACAGAGCATGTACAATATAAAATAATTCTTCTGTAGTAACGACAACAACAAAGCCTGTTTATTTTGAAAAGCTAAAATGTTGTGTCACAGAATTTCTGATGTTTTTAAAATACCTGTCATTTGCATCAGTTAAAAGCCTGGGGTCCTAGTGGTACCACCTGCCAGGTGATGTGATCTTGGGCAAAGAAACTTAACTTCCCTAAGGCTCAGTTTCATCATTCATCAATGTAAAAATGCGAAGAGTAGCAGTATCTCCTCCAGAAGGTCCTCATCAATCATACGCTCAAAAAAAAAAAAAAAAAAAAAATGCTAACAGTTACTATTATTATTACTATATGGATAATAACAAAACAGCCCTAGCGAATAATGGTTCTAAGATGGGAACACAGAGTCTATGTATACTTCTGATAAAGAAGAATGTTGGCACAAGTTCACACAGCCTTGTTTGGGGGCCTTCTACTTTGTGACCCTAGGCAAAACTCAAATGGATGCACTGGTATTATTTATACGTTCAAAGAAGGTTAAATGTGTTGGCTTTTTAAAATCATCCAGAATTCATAAAGTTCCTTTTTTTTTTTAGTGAAATCACAAGATAATGAAACAGAAACTCATTGAAAGACATTAAAAATTAATATCTAAGTCTAGGCATTAGACACTTTAAATGTGAATTCAACTTGGGGACAGGGCTACAAGCATCATCATATTGAAGCAGAATTTTTGGCCAATAATATTCACTCACATGATGTGATCCTTCAGATTACCTGGCCCTGGTAAAATTAATTTTTTATTCCTCAATTCTTGTCTATTTGTACTTTTTTTTTTTTTTTGCCAAAATACTCAAAACTAGCTTTAGGAGTGATAAAAATTTCCTAAAAGTAGATATTGGTGATGGTTGTATGGCTCTATGAATATACTGAAAACTGCTGAGTTGTATGCTTTAAAACAATGAATTTTATGGTACATGAACTATATGCCAATAAATCTGTTATTAACAGTTTCATATTGTTCCTTTGGGATAACACTTTAAACAAGCCATTTAACCAGGATGGAAAAATAGATAAACACAAAGACTTAGAGAATAAAGACTTAGGGAAACATCCTATTTCAGTAGCTAACGTCTGCATTCCTTCCCACGGGTGTATTTTTATAATACACAGCTCATGTAAGTTCTGGTTTGTGTTACTGAGACAGACCAAATGATCCCTCAGTTATTGCAAAGATCATTTGATTGCACCGACATTTGATGATAAAATGACTATTCCATGTCCATTTCATTAAAAAAAAAAAAAAATATTTAACTGAGTGACTACTACGTGCCAGGCCCCCTTCTAGAGGCTGGGGATACCTCAGCAAACAAGAGAGCCAAAACAATAATAAGTTACACAGTATCTTAGAAATGTTACAGTGCTTATAGAGAAAAGTAAAGCAGGGAATGGGGACAGGAGTGTTGGGATAAGGGGTTTACAATTTTAAACAGGAGGTTTAGGAAAGTCTCACCAAAAAGGACATTCAAGTGAAGGTTTGAGGAAAGTACCTTAAGTAGCAAGCTAAGTGGATCCAACTGAGAAACAAGTTTGGCAGAGAAGATCAAGAGTTTATTGGTGTTTATTTTTAGTAGTTGGCTGCATAAGTTCAGGGGAGAGGTCTGGGAGTCATCAGTATATAAACCAGTTGGTGCTGCATCTATTCTGACTCATAATGACCTATAGGTCACTGTAAAACTGCCCCATCGTGTTTCCAAGGAGTAGCTGGTGGATTTGAACTGCTGATCTTTTAGTTAGCAGCTGTAGCTCCTAACCAAGCAGTATATAATGCCATGACACTAAAGGAAGTCACTGAAGGAGTAAACCCAGACGGAGAAGAGGTCTATCCACTAAACGTATCCAGTCCCATCTAGCCTCAGTGGCTATACAGGTCCCAGTAATGGAGAAAGCAGCGTTGTAGGGGCAAGTTAAATTTCAACCATCCAATGCTGATGAAATAAAAAGCAACTAATATCAGCACAGTGTGGTACCGATAGACAAACAGATCACAGAACAGAATGGAAAGTTCAGAAACAGAGCCACACATACATAATCAGTTGATCTGACAAAGTCACCAGGACAATTCGAAGTGGAAAAGAAAGTCTCTTTAACAAATGGTGCTAGAAAAACAGGATAAACATTTAGAAAAAAGTGACTACTGCCCCATATCTCATACCATACACAAAAATGATTCTGGGCTAGGTCATAGATCTAAACGTAAACGCCGGAAGTATAAAGCTTTTAGGAGAAAATCTTCACGACTTTGGGGTTGACAAAGATTTCTTAAAGAGCATACAAAAAAGCACTAACAAGAAAAAAAAAATATACAATGAACTTTATCAAAATTTAAAATTCAAACGAAGAAATTAAGGACCTCTGTTCATCATTAAGGAAATGAAAAGGCAAGGTATTAACTGGGAGAAAATTTTCATGATACATACATTTAATACATGATTGGTATCCAGAACATATAATTTCCAAAAATCAATAATACAGAGACATACAATCCAATTAAAAATGGGCAAAAGTCTCAAACATCTGTTTATCTCTGTCTACCGCACAAAGGAAAATAGAAGAATGGTCAGTAAATGCATGGAAAAGTGCTCAAAATCATTAAGGAAATGCAAATTAAACCACACTGAGATACCATGCCATATTCACCAAACACCAAATGTTGGTGAGGATGTGAAGCGATTGATAATTGTCATACATTGCTGATGGGAGTTTAAGATGTACAATGGCCTTGGAAAACTGCATAGTAGCATCTTAAAAGGCTAAACATATATCCTACCCTCTTATGAATCAAAATTCTACTTCTAAATAAGAGACTAGAAACATGTCTATAAAAAGATGTGTATAAAATAATTTACACCAGCTCTTTTCATAATAACACTGAACTAGAAACAACCCAAATGTCTATCAACAGTATAAATATGCAAATTGTGGCATATTCATACAGTGGCTTAGACTCAGCAGTAAAAACGAATGAACAGTGATGTACACAGTAAGGATGAATCTCAAGACCATCATTTGATTAGTGCCAGACTCAAAAGAGTACATACTCTATGCCTGTATTTAAAATGCAGTTCAAGAACAGACAAGATCAATCTATAGTGACAGAAATCAGAACAGTGGTTGCCTGTGGAGGGTGGGGATTGACTGAAGGGCAGGTAGGGGTAAGTTTCTGGAGTGATGGAGAGGTTCTCTATCTTGATTGGGGTGTTAGTTACACGGGTATATGCATTTGCCAAAACTCATCAAATTATTTATTTAAGATCTGGAACTTCACTGTATGTAAATTTTACTTCCATAAAGAAACTATAATACAACTTGTTCGCAGAGATCCACATTTCTCAAACTTTTTCATCTCAAGATCCATGTACACTCTTAAGTTATTGAGGACAACAATATGAGGGTTTTTTAAAAAATGTGGGTTATATCTATTACTATTTACTGTATTAGAAATAAAAACTAAAAAAAAAAATTTTTTACTTAATTCATTTAATAATAGAACCTATATATGTTAATACAAATAACATTTTTATGAAAAATAATTCTTTTCCAAAACAAAAATAACTTTGTAAGAACAACGGCACTGTTTCACGTTTTCACAATCCCTTTAATGTCTACATTAACAGAAGATAGCTGGATTCTCGTAACTGTTTCTGCATTCAATCTGATGTCACACATCGGGTAGTCTGGAAAACTCCACTGGTACACTTGTGAGAGAATGATAATGAAAAAGGAAAATAATGTCTTAGCAACATTATGAAAATTACTTTAACCATGTAATGTTCCTGAAAGGGTTTTGGGGACCCATTCAGGAGTCTGTGGACCACACTTCAGAGAATCATTGTTACAGACTGCCAGGGTACACTGAGCATGTCTTTAGGAAACTTTGGAAAAAAAAATCCACTCATTAAAAATATTGACTAAATTTCAACTACTATGATTGATTTGGAAATCCTGGTGGCACACTGGTTGAAGAGTTTGGCTTCAAACCTAAAGGTCGACAGTTCAAATCCACCAGGAAACCTTGGAAACCCTATAGGGCAGTTCTACTCTGTCCTATAGCATTGCTGTGAGTCAGAATTGACTCCATGGCAAAAGATTTGTTCCTTTGTTTTTTGGCTTTTTGATTGATTCTGAGGACAGCAGAAGGCTTGATTAACAAAATATTCAAGACTATTTACACTTGAGACATTTCTGTTTCAAAATGCTATTTCATTTCTGGATTCTGCTTTAAAGTTTTAAAATCCTGGCACTTCTTCAGCTAAGTAAGTTTAAAGATACATGAAGCCAATGAATAAGATAAAATTAAAAAATTCTAACCCAAACTTCATCTTTAGTTTGACTAACTGCCTTAAAAATGGATATGATTTTCATATTATCTTAACATTTACATCTGAAAGTTAAATTGCTTTTTTTTTTTTTTTGGCCATGAATTCAAAGAATTTTAGCTGAAGTTGATGCAATCTGATTTTCATTGTGAAAATTATGTTCCAATGCAGCCAGGGAAATACTGTTTGTCCTCCAAAGTTGATGGGATTTATTTCTACAGTCTTAAAAAACACTATTATTCCTCAGTCATGTAATGTTAACAGTTTAGTTATAAAATAATGGAGTTAAGATCTTCAAAGGCATCATACATATGAAACATCTGATAAGTTTAATATATTGAAAGCAATACAATTAAAAGTCCTAAAATTTGCCTATCCCCATTTCAGCAGAAGTAGACACTGGGTGGGTCTTAAAAACAGATCACATCATTTGCTACTCTTTTCTTGCAGGACTGATGTTGTAATGAACTCTCCACCTAGTTCCAGGTTTGAATTCAGACACATACAGGAATTGCAACATTCTCTCTGCATGTGTAGGACAGGATGTCATTCTGAAACCTAGTGTAACCCAGCACCATAACTCAGGCTGAGTCAGGCAGGGTTTGATGAGAAGGTGATGGAGTTAGCCCACAGCGTGGCGTTCAACCTGCTCCCAGACATCTTCAACCAAAAGTAGCCTTCAATCTACGAGCAGGCCAGTATAAGTCTGAGATGAGCGTTCCAGGCCTAGTCATACGCCTTTCTACTTATGCATCTAAAAAAACCCTGAAGACTTGGTTTCCTGTTTTAAGCTTACTGCGAGAATTTTACGTATTTAATACTGCTATTTGATTTTACTATGTATTTTGATAATTTGAGGTAGGAAAAAAGTATTTTTCATTTTGATCTTTTAAATGATATTGCTGTTGGTAGGCTGTTGAGTCAGTTCCGACTCATAGCAACCCTATGCACAACAGAGCAAAACACCGCCCGGTCCTGGGCCATCCTTACAATTGTTGTTATGCTTGAGCTCATTGTTGTAGCCACCGTGTCAATCCACCTCATTGAGGGTCTTCCTCTTTTCCACTGACCCTGTACTTTGCCAAGCATGATGTCCTTCTCCAGGGACTGATCCCCCCGATAACATGCCCAAAGTATGTAAGACGCAGTCTCACCATCCTTGCTTCTAAGGAGCATTCTGGTTGTACTTCTTCCAAGACAGATAAATTATCTATCTACAATTTATGACTATAACTTAGCAAATTCGGGTACACATAGCAAAGAGGTGTGGATGATTTTACTTGCTTTATGAGAGGCTCTACTTGTTTTGATTTTAATAAGTTACATTTTCATAATGGATTTCTAAAATTTAGAATTCATTGTCACACGTTAGTAATACAGTAAATTTATTTCCTACTTTTCTCAGTTTATCACCTTTACTGATTAACTGGAAAGCTTACAGAACTATCACATTTCAAAGCTAAAATGTATTGATGAGAATACACATATTGTTATAGATTAAACTGTGTCCCCCCAGAATACGCACTATAAATCCTAACCTCTACGCCCATTTGGGAATAGGATGTCTTTGCTATGTTGATGAGGCATGCATGATTAGTGTAGGGTGTATCTTGAGTCAGTATCTTACGAAATATAAAAGGAGCAGATTCATTAAATAAAAAAAAGCAGAGATGGGGGAAGATAGATGCCAAATCATGAAGACTGCCCAGGAGCAGAAGCTCACAAGAGCCAAGGACCTTCCTCCAGAACCCACAGACAAAGAACACCTTCACCTAGAGGCAGCATCCTGAATTTGGACTTCTAGTCTCCTAACTGTGAGAAAATAAATGTTTGTTAAAGCCGCCCACTGGTGGTATCTGTGTTACAGCAGCGCTAGATAACTAAGACACCCATGAACAAGTGTCTCGGTTTAGAAAGACATCCTTTGGGCAGCTGGACTCCCCCCTCACTTCCAGCCTACATCATAGCATTCAGCAGTTGGGAGAAAGGAAGGGTGATACAGAAAGGTAGACCTAACTTGGGGACAGAGAATTTCTTGGCTCACCCTTCTTTCTAAGAGTAACGGAGATTTCATGAAATGGGTGCTGGGATAGACCTGAAGTAACTGAAAAGTGAAGAGCGGTAAGGATGTTTTGACCTAAGGGAAGTGGTCTTCCATGGCAGCAATGCTGATGAAATGCATAGTTCCTGCTGCAAAGCACAGCTACCTGTCTGCCTTCCTGTTTTACCTAAGACTTGCTCAAGCCCCTAGCACAGTGCACTGCTACGGCAGCAGTGAGGCATCAGGATGGCAGGTGTAAAACTTCCACTGTCACCTCTTCACATTGCAAAATGGTTCTGAGGCTGATTTGTTACTGGTAATCTGTTGGCAGCAGACGGGGATAAAAGCCTTTCCTGACTTGGACAGAAATTTCTTGAGCTCTACACTAAGAAGTATCCCATCTCAGAACCTGAATAGTGATTAAGAGATTGGGTGCTAGCCAAAGGGTCGGCAGTTTGAATCCAGGAGCCGCTCCTTGGAAACCCTTTAGAGCAGTTTTACTCTTTCTTACAGGGTCGCTGTGAATGAACTTGATGGCCATGGGTTTGGTTTTGGTTTGGACTGGGAGTCTGATTGTGAGCTGTGAGAGGCATGATGTGACCCCAGTTCTCTACTAGAATGTAGAGCTGTGTGTCTGATGGAAATGGTTGATCCTTGAATGCAACTCTGGAGCAAGACTCCATTTAACAGGCTGTACCTATTTTTTTTTTTTTTTTACCTAACCTAGGACAAATCCCCCAAACAGGGGCCTGAAGGCTATGCAAAAAACATGTAACGGCAAGAGAACACACAAAGCTGAGTAGAGATGGACAGAACAACAGAAGTTTCCCTCTGAACAACAGATACCACTCTGACTGTTTACTTGGCTGTGAATTTTCCAGACTACTATCTTTCCTTTGTGGAGTCCCCGGTGGGCACAAATACACAAGGACTCAACCACTCAACCACTAGTTAAAAGGTTGGTTGTTGCAACCCACCCAGAGGCGCCTTGGAAGACAGGCCTGGTGATCTACTTCCAAAGGTCACAGCCTTGAAAACCCTATGGAACAGTGCTATTCTGCACACAGAGGGTTGCCATGAGTTGGAATCCCCTCAATGGCAACTAACAACAACCCTTCCTTTAAACCACACCTCCTTTTTCAGAATGAATATAACAATGTGATCTGTTGCAGCTTGTTCAACAGCCTGATTTAACTTCCTTTTTAAATGATCTGAGATGCTTTTTTCTCCTTTCAGAGAGATGGAATTTCTAGGGAGAGAGCTGTATTTCTGGTTCCTTCTGCTCTCTGACACATAATACCTCCATGGTGTCAGCTAACATGTATGTTAGTTCCCCTTCTGATTGCTATGCACACAGTGAGGTACCCACACTGCACAGGGACAGCACTCTTCCTTTTTGCTAAAGAAAGTTTCTTCTGCTAGGAAGGATTATGCAGTGCCCTAAAACACAATCGGATCCAAGTAGGGTATCTGGCCTTCTGAGGTTTTCTTGTTATTTCCTATAAGACCGGTTATGCCAATCATATCCCGAAGGAAAACAGCAAAAAGTTTAGTTTTTGCTAACATTAAGAGAATGTGCAGTTGTTGAAAAAAAAATTTTTTTTTCCATGGAACAAC
This sequence comes from Elephas maximus indicus, assembly GCF_024166365.1. NCBI lineage: Eukaryota > Metazoa > Chordata > Mammalia > Proboscidea > Elephantidae > Elephas > Elephas maximus. Next base: position 30,435,860 of record NC_064829.1, read on the forward strand.
CTATACCTTTAGTTATTCCTGCATCCTTTGGCGTATTCTGCTTTGGTAGGAGGTTGGTGGACACTGGGGATTATAGGTGGAGAAAGTGATTTTTTCCTTTAGGATTATTAAAGGAGACAAATTTTTATCTCAGATTTGTTTAAAACTTCTACAACTTTTAACATGCTTATGTGTTCTTTTGGAAATCCTGGTGGCGCAGTGGTTAAGTGCTACAGCTGTTAACCAAAAAGGTCGGCAGTTCAAATCCACCAGGCGCTCCTTGGAAACTCTGTGGGGCAGTTCTACTCTGACCTATAGGGTCGCTATGAGTCGAAATCGACTCGATGGCAACAGGTTTGGTTTTTGGTTTTGGTTATGTGTTCTTTTGGAATGTTCATGTTAAACTTACAAAGGCCCAGAGGACAGGTTCCACATCAAATTTAATTTGTAACAGGGCCCAGCACTAAGCCAACAATGCTCGAGTACTTAATAAATGCTCTGAGACTATGATGTTAATTTTATGTAAATTGTTACATAAAAGAAACAGAACTGCCCAAATTAAAAACTGGAATAAATTGTCTTAAAAAAAAAATTTAGAACATGAGCTTTTTGTCCAGGTAAAAAACGTACAATTTTTTTTTTTTAATTCTTAATCAAGATTCTACATTTTAAGAAAGGAAAGGGGCTCTGGAGTCAGGGCACTTGGGTTGCATGCAGGTCCTAAAAAAAAAAAAAAAAAAATGGTCCTACCACTTATTAATTAAGGGATCTTGGGCAAGTTGTATAAACTTTCTGCATCTCAATTTCTTCGCCTGTAAATCTGGAGATAGAATAATACATGCTCCTGCTGGCCCAGTGGTTAAGCGTTCAGCTGCTAATCAAAAGGTTGGCAGTTTGAATCCACCAGCCACTCCTTGGAAACCCTATGGGATGGTTTTACTCTGTCCTACAGGCTGGCTTTGAGTCATAATTGACTTGATGGCAATGTTTTTTTTTTTTTTACTTATAGCTTAGAGATGTTTTGAGAATCAAAAGCTACTGTGCTTATGAAAGTTCTTGATAAGGACCGTTTACAATGCAAATACAAGCTGTAGCTGTTATTGCTGTACACAGTACTGTAAAGAGTCAGGAGTTGAGGCTGACACAGTGCAGTCTGAAGGCAGCAGCTGGGCTCGAGCCATCTTGCTATTGCACTGTGCTTTTAGGGGTCAGTGGCCTCACTAGGGTTGGTGTCACCCAATGCAGTAACTTATGGTGTCCCCCCACCCCGCCCCATGGATCTCCTCCCATACCAGACCGTACAGAATCCTTAGTAATGTTTTTTGTACTAACGTGACTTGTAAATCATAATTCCCATATATCACTCCTTCTTTTCCTTTAATTATTACTTCACTCTCAAGATAACAGGTTCACAAATACTAATTACCACAATATTGTAGCTAAAACATCAGAAAATTTGACAAAATCAGTGACTATAAAAACCAGTAGCAACGAAAACAACAGCGCATGCCTGTAGCATGTGCAGACAAAACCACGGATTCAAAGTGTCACCGTAACTGGGCGATAATGACAGCTCTGACCAGAGTGCATCAGAAGGTTAAAAAAGTAAATCAACATAGAGTTTTTTTTTTTTTAGGTATATTGCTTGTGAAAAAATTTTTTTTGTTGTTATAACTAACTACAGGGATATTTTTATAGGCAGTCATTTTGGTGTCACTCCCTGACAGTGTCACCCAGTGGGGTGTGCACTCCCTGCACCCCCCCCCCGCCCCCCGGTGACGCCACTGTGTGAGTAGTATCATTATGCTCATTTTGGAGCAGAAGCTGAGGCTTGAAGAGATTACATGCTTACCAAAGCCATACAGTACACTAAATGACCAAGCCAGAACCAGAACTCAGAAGCAGCAGCACACTGAGCCAAAGGTTCTGAACTATCTTATGATCATGGTTCAGTGTAACCTACTAGAATTTCTGGCAGTGTAGTTAAGGTATTAAAAGACTGAAAACACCAAAGCACTAAAGTAAAACAATATTATCAAGAATCTATAAACTATTTACTTGGTTTACCGACAGTAGTTTATTTTGTTGAGAACTATTAACTGCCCTGTACTGTCCTAAAAAAAAAAAAACCCAAACCTGTTGCCATTGAGTCTATTCCGACTCATAGTGGCCCTATAGGATAGAGTAGAACTGCCCCATAGGGTTTCCAAGGAGCACCTTACAGATTCAAACTTTTGGTTAGCAGCCATAGCTCTTAACCGCTACGCCACCAGGGTTTCCTGTGCTCTCCTACAGTCTAGTAAATGCACAATTTTTCTTTGGCACTGGCATGGCACTGTGCTCCATCTCTTACCTCTTATTAAAGCTGGTTTCACCCTGCTGTCCTACAAACCACACTCTGCTTAGAATCAATGTCCCATCAAACATCACAGCAGTGTGCGTACTGTTCCACATGCATCATATACGGCTGGGGGCCATCGTGGGCAACCAATGTGAGTCCCTGCCACATTAACAGAGGACTGGTCTGCAGAATACTTACTATGGTAAAATGGAAAGTTCATTGTCAAGATTTCAAATCCAGGCTCAACATTGTGCTGTATCAACATGACTCAATAGCACTTATGGCCCAGACAATAAGGGCATATCGCATTTTTCAGAATAAATGTGTTTTGAAAAAAAATGTGCATACATCAAATTTTTCTAAAGATTTTAAAGAACGAAGAGAAAAAAAACTTTAAAAAACCTCTCGCATTTTACAAACTATGCCACATACACACAATGGAATACTACACAATGATAAAGAACAACGATGAATCTGTGAAACATCCCACAACGTAGATGAATCCGGAGGGTACTATGCTGAGTGAAAAAAGTCAATCACAAAAAGACAAATAGCGTGTGAGACCACTACTACAAGGACACATGAAAATGTTTCCACACAGAAAGAGCCAAACTTTGACAGTTACGATGGAGGGGAGGGGAGGGAAAAACACTAACTAGATAGTAGGTAACTGGTAAATTTGGTGAAGGGTAAGAGAGAGCATATGGTACTGGGCAAGTCAGCACAACTTGACCAGGGCAAATTCATAGGAGCATCACAGACACATCCAAATGCCCTGAAGGACCGAGCTATTGGACTAAGGACTGGGGACCATGGTCTTGGGGGACATCTAGCTCAAATGGCATAACATAGTCTATAAGGAAAATGTTCTACATTTGACTGTGGTAAGTAGTGACTGGGGTCTTAAAACCCTGCAAGGAGCCATGTAAGACACATCTAATACTCCCATCCCAGCTGGAGCAAAGGAAAATGAGGAAAACTAAAGACACAAGGGAAAGATTAATCCAAACAACTAATGGACCACAACTACCACAGCCTCAACCAGGCTGAGTCCAGCACAACAAGATGGTACCTGGCTACTACCACTGACTATTCTGACAGGGATCACAACAGAGGGTCCCAGACAGAACAGGAGAAAAATGTAGAACAAAACTCAAATTCAACAACAACAAAAGACCAGGCTTGCTGGTCTGACAGAGACTGAAGAGTATGGCCTCAGACCTCCAGACACCCTTTTAACTCTGTACTGTTCACCCTTCAGCCAAAGATTAGACAGGTCTATACTACCAACAATGACACACATGAGGAACGTGCTTCATAGTTCAATCACGTATACAAGACTAATGGGCACACTAGCCAAAAAGCAAAGACAAGAAGGCAGGAAGAGACAGAAAAACTGGACAAATGGCAACTGGGAACCTGGCAACCAATGTCGTAAAATAATTTGTGTATTAACTGTTTAAGAACTAATTTACTATATAAACTTTCACCTAAAGCACACATGCACAAAAAAAAAACTGTATGTTTTAAAACAATTACTTCTCTAATTTACTGACATTGTAAACCTTTATTATTATAGAAGGTATTTTCTGAAAGAGAAGGAAATTCATCCCAAGCTAACAAACAAAACAAACAATAACTAAGAACTCTACGTCCCTTGAGGCAGTTTTCTCCTTTAGGCAAAATTTAGATTGGTACAGCTCCAATGGGAAAGAAATACTTTAATGTATTTGCAGAGAACAAACCCCGTATGTCATCAAAAGTCAAGATGCCCTCTCTGACTTACTGTAATTAAGAAATGGGCAAGTAAATAGGGTTAAGGTAGACATGGGATTCGAATCCATTAAAAGACTATATTACAGTGAAAGATACTTCCTAGGCAAGCAAACCTTGTGTTCATGTGCGGGGGGGGGGGGGGGGGGCTGTATCTTCCAACAAAGCAAGAATACACATTTTAATAAATATCTAATTGCTTCTTTCTTTTGACATTCTGCGGATTATAACTGTGTATAAAGCAAACTTAAAATAGAAATTGAAATTGGATATTTACCTAAGAGATTCAGAAAGTCTAGGGATCAAAAGGAGAAAGTAATGAGACCTCTGTATGGGGAAAGCAGTATCAGGGGACCGAGGAATGAATAACAGAGCTTAGAGGCTCTAGTCACCTCTTGTTTACACGTCTGACAGTGTAAGTTACAACCAGCTTTGTGGAGACCAGAGCTATACTGTCGTATTCTGAAGAGGGGGGAAAAAAAATTCCATTTAACCATATTATGAAATATTCTTATAAAACATAATGGAAATCAAGGAGAGTAAACTTTAAATATGGGGACATTTTTCCTTATTCCACATTTACCAGAAGAAAACACTTTTATTCCAAGATCATTAATCTCACTTCAGCTACTTCTTCCCTATATTTGATTTTCAAAAGGCAATACAAACTTCAAAACCCATCCAAAGATCTCTTCATACAAGCTAAAAGGAAGAAAGCTATTTTATTTACCCATTTTTGCTTAGGGTTTATCAGTTTCATACGTATAACAGCACCTGACATTTAATGAGCTAAAAGCATTATGAATGCTTTGCATAGAGAATCATAATGAGCCAACAAGGTAGATCTTATTATAACACCCATTTTGCAAATGAAGAAGCTGAGTTTCAAATTATAACTTGACTAAGGTCAAGTAAGTGGTAGATACGGGATTCAAACTCAGGTAGCTCTTCATGAGTATACTAGTGTGCCAATATCTTTGTTCAAAGAAGTATATATAGATGTATGTAAAGATTAAGGAACAAAAGCTGAGTTTTCATTTAATAGTGTTGTTTACTAAAGTTTTTTGAGAAATATATTTACCACAACGTGTCATTTCAAAGAATTATCTTTCTTTCAACAAGCCTGGAAAAAGATATTCAACTTATACCAAAGGAAAAAAAAAAAAAGGCTAGTCTCCTTTGTGATATAAAAAGCACCTGAAAATTGGTAAGTACAACATCCCTACAGAAAAATGGGCAAGGAATATAAGCAGTTTGCAGAAAAAGAAACACAAATATAAAAAGATTCAACCTCCCTCATTTCAGATATGGGTGCTCCATAAGGACCGAGACTTTGTTCATTATTGAATCCACAGCACCTAGAACAGAATCTGGCAGTAATAGTGGCTCAATAAATATTTGTTGAATAAATCAATAATTATACACACACACATATGTAGACATAGAGAACGTATGCATGCAAGTGCAAGATCAGGAACTGTGTGGAGTCTTCTCTCACTTGTGTGGGGAAAAACTATTTATGTACAGACATGCTTGCTTATGCATAAAATATTAGAAGGCAAAGAGCTAATAATAGTGGTTGCATCTGGGGCAGGGAAAGGAGTGGCTAGCTTGAAAAGTGGGAGTTAAAAATATACACTATTATACTCCTGAATTTTGAACCACATGAATATCACATCAGTACCAGTCAAAGAGCACAACAGCAAAAGAACTGGGGTTAGCATGAATTATTAAGTAGAAATTAAAAAAACAAAATTGTATAGCAAGATACTTCTTATCTAAGAAAAAAGGAATATGAATACATCTTCGTATCATTTATATTAAAAATAAAATAATTGAAAGGATTATTAAAATTAGCTCCCGAGGGGGAGAAAGCAGCGTTAAGGAGACAAGAATACTTAGCTTTGTATTTTTTACTTTGAAATCATGTAAATATTTTAAAGAGCAATAAAAAAAATTAAAACGGAAAAATGGTATCTTAAAAAACCGAAAGCAAATTAAATAAATGAATTTATCTGTGTAACAAGTTAGTGATTTAATCACACAAAAAGCAATCATTGTAAGAGACTTTCAAACACAGTATTTAGCTGTACATCCCAAATGGCATATAGCAAAAGGAAATAAACAGCTAAAAAGAAATCTAAAAATTTTCAACAATTATATTCTTAAAACATCTGTTTCCGTTGAGTCTATTCTGACTTACAGCAACCCTACAGGACAGAGCAGAGCTGCCCCACAGCAAGGCAGGAGCTATGGGAGCACCTGGTGGATTCAAACTGCTGACCTTTTGGTTAGCAGCCATAGCTCTTAACCACTACACTACCAGGGTTTCCATCATATTGTTACCAACAACCACATTTGTGTGAGAATATGTGTGCGTATACATACATATATATTAGAATAAAACAAAGAGATAATTATATTAATGCCATTAGGAACCATGAAATACAAACAAAATCAAAGAACTTATATTAAAAAAAAAATAATAAAATTTAATTTGGAAATATATTGGTATGAATTCATGAAGTTTTTCTTAAAAAAAAAAAAAAAAAGTTTTTTCAGCTCTCTACAATGAAAAGGACTAAAAACAATGGCCAACCCAGGAACAATGAACATCTTACCATTCAGATTTTTTTATTTTATAAATTTCCCACTACAATGGAATATGGCTCCTTATAGAGGTAGCTGACTAGCTGACTCTAGGTTGTTGGCAGAAAATGTACAAGATTAAGTCTGAAACATTTCTGTACCAGCAACCAAGGGGGTTATCAAAAGCAACTGGGTGATTGTACTAAATCATAAATCATACTCCAAGACAAAAAAAAAAAAAAGGCAACTAGGGTCCTGTAAAAAGGACACAGAAACCAACTTGAAGGGGCTCTCTACCTGACAAATGATGGGAAAGAATAACAACAACTCAGACTTAAATCCAATTCATGTGTTTATACAACACTTTTGGAGGATATTAAGGAACTGACATACTATTCTGAAAAGGTAGAGTGGGAAGTTCTTCTTTAGAGAAGAATCCCAGCTAACAGGTGCAGAAGATGTGACAGAATTTTAGTATTGCCACTTTGCAGCCCCTAATGAAATAAGGACGTAGACAATGATCAACAATGGCTGCTAAAATCATGAGGTAGAAGGCTGTCAGAGAACTTAATCATGGAGGTGTCAGACTGACAATGTCTGAACCCAGGAGTCAATCTCGACATCACACAATCAATCAGAAAGCCAGACAGCATATGCCTCTAGTTGATATAATAGGAAGTAGTTCTATGGTGAACTCAAGAAGTAATTGTGTCACAAAATGTGCACTTAAATCTGTCCAAGCCTCTAGATATAACCATCAATTTATAGTAAATTCAGGAGGTAAAGGAACAAGTTAAATAACACCATGGAAATGCAAGCAGCAACATCCAGACTGTAGAATACAGGACAAACAACCAGGTTTCTTCAACAAATAAATGGCAAGGAAAAAATGGGGGTGAGGAGAGGAAACCTGGAGATTAAGATGGATTTAAAAGGCATATAAACCAAAAGGAAACCCTGGTGGCATAGTGGTTAAGTGCTACAGCTGCTAACCCAAGTGTTGGCAGTTCATATCCGCCAGCCGCTCCTTGGAAACTCTACGGGGCAGTTCTACTCTGTCCTATAGGGTCGCTATGAGTCGGAATCGACTCAACGGCACTGGGTTTGGTTTTTTTTTGGTATAAACCAAAAACATTACATGGACTTTTTGGATTCTTATTCGAACAAACCATTAAATGACATTTATGAGACAACTGGGGAAACTGGAATATTGAAGAAATATTTGACGATAATTAAGAAACTATTTTCTTAGGTATAATAAAGATATTGTGGTTATTTCAATAAGATAAAAAAAAAAAGAGTCCCAATGTTTTAAACAGATACATACTGAATTGTTTACAGGTAAAATGATACATCTTGGTTTTGCTTTAAAATTACTGGGGGATGGTATTTGGTTCCTTGGTTTGGAGTTTTAGGGTCATAGTTTCAGGGGAAATTCCAGTTAACTGCCTAATAATTAAGGTGTTTAGTGCTGCTGTTCTACCTCCTAGTTTGTTGAATAGCACCTGGGGTCTTAAAAGCTTGCAGGCGGCCATCCAAGGCACAGCAATCTCTATTCACCTGGAGCAACAGAGGAATAAGGACAGTCAGGAATAGGAGGAGGAAATGGAATGTGTGGCTAACTGCCTCCATGAACAACTGCCTCCTTTGCCACGAGACCAGAAGAACTGGATGGTGTCCAGCTACCATTACTGAACATTTTGATCAAAGATTCCATAGAAGAATTCTGACCAAAGGGGAAAAATGTAGAACAGAATTTCAAATTCTCATGGACTCCAGACTTTCTGGAGCTAAGGAAGCTGGATGAACTCCTACTGCCCTGAGATGATCTTTAAACTTTAAGCCAAAAATACCCCCTGAAGTCACCTTAAAACCGAACAATAGTTTAGCTTAACTATTAAAAATACTGCCTTAGGCAGTATGCTCTTTTAATAGCTATCTACAACAAAAACTCGAAAGATCAGATAGGAACCTCCGGGGACAGTGAGTTTATGTTAAAGGGGGAGGAACAACTAAGAGAAGGCAGGTGAGAATGCTTGCACAACTCAAAGAATGCAATCAATGTCACTAAATTATACATGTAGAAACTGCTGAATTGGTGTACGTTTTGCTGTGTATATTCTCAACAACAAAATAAATAAAATAAAAAAAATCATGGAGTTATAGATGAAACAAGGCTGGGCGCTCAATGATAAATGCTGACGTTGGACAGTGGGTATAAGGAGGGCATTATATTATTCTCTCTAGTTGTATGTATGTTTGAAAATTTCCATAGTAAAACATTTTTAAAATGGGATTATACAATTGAAAATATACACCCTTTTTTCTTCACACCCCAGGTAAATAACAAATTCATTAGCTATCTATTATTTTGCTCATTCAAGCATAACTTTACAGATTACAGCGCCCTAGAAAACTGCTCTCATTTACCCATGATAATCATTGATCTAGAATGAATTTGAAGGAGTTGTTTGAGTCACGTGAAAGTATCTCTCATCATCATCTTGCTTACAGGATGCTAGAACTAGAAAAGACCTTGTGGGCTTCCAACTGTGTTTTAAAGGGCCCCAAATCTCAAAACGGGTGTCTTGGGGATCAGATGCAGGAAAAGGGGACGGGCCTGTGGGTCTCTGATCTTCAGCCCACTCTTCTATCAGCTGTTTCAACAAGGGTGAGAAGAGGTGAATGTTGTATGGAAGGAGGTCACCCAGTTTTCTGAAGTAATTCCTGGCAACAGGTTCAGCAATTGAACCAGGAATTATGAGGTAATTACAATGAATCTAGCTGCAAACTGTTAACATGCTTGGCTGCTAATCAAAAGGTTGGAGATTCAAGTCCACCCAGAGGTGGAAGGAAGGCCTGGGGATCTACTTCTGAAAAATCATCCATTGCAAACCCTACGAAGCAGTACTGCTCTGACACACATGGGGTTGCCATCAGCTGGAGCTGACTTGATGGCAAATGGTTTCAGGTTCATACTGCCTTTTTTTTTTTTCTTTTCCTTAACATACCCCAAATGATCCAAGGGCCCACCAGTTTGTTATTCCTAGATAAGGTCTGTACATTTGAACTCTTTTTCCTGGATGAATAGCTCCCACCTGCCAAGTTGGCACTCCTTAATTGCTGAGAAGTCTGCAAATCTGTTGTAGGAGATCTGGGTGTCCCACAAAATCAGAGTAGCCTGCTAGATTTTCAGGCCTCTGCTTCTGTTCCTGACATCCAACTTGCCAATTTCTTCTAGGTGTCCCACTTCCGCTGACCTGTGATGGCAGATACCTGTAGCTTCAGGGCTTCCCACACTCTGCCTACACACTGCACAGTGGTCCACACACCCAACCTCAAATTGCCTCTTAGAGTATCAAGCATCTTCTTTCTCTACTGCTCCTCCTAGAGCTTCTCACCGCCAGTTCTTGATCTCTAATGCTCCCTTTTCTCTCAGCTTAGCTGAGATAGGTTTGTGCACAGCTCAAGTCCCAGAGCTGCCTGAGCTTCTATTGATACTATTTCTTTTTATTATGGCCCTCTCCTTTCCAGGGCAAATAAATACTCTAGGGCCGGGGTGGAATGGTATGAGGAGAGCAAACACCCGCAGTGTTCTTAGAACCACTATTCCCTCCAGTCCGCATGTCTTCCCATAAATCTGGACAAATCTGGGCAGGGTTCTTGCTCTTTCCCCCACAGTTTCTGGGTCCTTTGCAAATCAGGGATGTAGCCAGACTCTTGCTTAAGTATCCCTAGTCACTGCATGACAAGAAGGAGTTACACCAAGTATTTCCTGACAGACAAGAATGCTTTGCTGCCAGGGCATGAGGACCTCTTGGGGGGGTGACTCCCCACCTAAACTCTATGCCCTGACCTAGTCAAGTCTGAGTGCGAGTAGAGCCCAGAGAACTTATCCCATGTCTTTAGGATGTAAGATTCCAATATCTCGGTTTTTTTTTTTTTTTTAATTTCCCTCTAATGGTTAAATATATTCAGAGTTGAACAGTTTTTACTCATCATTAACAATATTTATTCAATATAATTCTTACTTTTTGCAAGATGTCTTAGCTTATATTTTCAATCTTGTTCAATCTTCAACTTGCCAGTGTATTCCATGCATGAATTCTTCACACCCAGAAGAGAGCCGTTATTATACTGTTCTTCCTTTGGCCACCTAATAATTCATTTTTAACACAGTCATAAACCAAAACCTGTTGCCATCAAGTCAACTCTGACTCATAGTGGCCCCACAGGACAGAGTATAACTGCCCTACAGGGTTTCTACGAAGCAGCTGGTGGATTCGAACTGCCGGCCTTTTGGTTAGCAGGCGAGCTCCTAACCACTGTCCCACCGGGGCTCCAAGGTAGTCATGAAGGGCAAATAAAGGGACAACTAAACAATCATGAGGAGTCCTACTCAATCTTTTCACCAAATGAACTGTTGTGATTCTTAACCACATTTACTAAGGAAAAGGTTTCACCCAAGGTAATATACTGACTACAAATAAATTAAATAGAATCAAAGAAATTTTCTTCTAGAAGTTTTTAAGTTTTGCCCTTCCACATTTATGTGTTGGATTCATCTAGAACTGATATGTGTGCACATAAAATAGGAATTCCTTTTTTAAAATATTAAATGATTGTCCCTGCACCGTTTACCCAACAGTCCATACATACCATACCACACCATACATAAGCTTTCTTTACATGTGTGGGCCTTTGGGGCTTTTTCTTCCATCCCACTGGTCAGTCTATTTCCAGGAGAATTCCACACTCTCTTAATCACTAAAGATTTGTAATCGATCTTGACATTTGGTAGGACAAATGCCTTCCCTTCCTTCAATCTGGTTTTTTGGCAGTATCTTGTCTCTTCAAAGCCCTTTGTGCTTGAATATATATAACAGAATATCTGTTTCAACTCCCAAGGAAGAGTGCATTAGGATTTTGATTTAAATTACATTGACTCTGTAGATCAATTTGGCAAGAACATCTTATGATAACAGTTTTCCTTTTCATGAATGTCTTCCAATAAGTTTTATGTGTTTCACAATGAATTTTATTATTACCCTTTTGTTGTTGTTGTTAAGATGGGCTCCCAGGTATGTGACTTTTTTGACTCATAAAACCAACAAACCAAACCTGTTGCTGTCAATTCTGACTCATAGTGACCCTGTAAGAGAGAGTAGAACTGCCCCATTGAGTTTCCAAGGAGCAGCCGGTGGATTCAAACTGCTGACCTTTTGGTTAGCAGCCGAATGCTTAACCACTGTACCACCAGGGCTCCTTTCAACTCATAGAGACCCTATATGACAGAGTAGAACTGCCACATAGGGTTTTCTAGGCTATAATCTTCATGGAAGCAGATTGCCAGGTCTTTTCTCCTGTGAAATGGCTCATGGATTTGAATCTCTGATCTTTTGGTTAGCAGCCAAGCACTTAACCACTGCACCACCAGCTACGAGTCAGAATCAACTTGATGGCACACAAAAACAACAGATGACTTTTTAATAGCTACTCTATTTTTTGCCCAGTATAACTGCATTTTCTGTCTGTGGCTAGTGCACAGAAATGTAACTGGCTGATTATATAATGCAACTTCATCAAATTTTCCATGGTTATGGGTTTTCTTTGTAGACAATTACATCATCTTTGGATAACAGCAATTGTGTTTCTTCATTTCTAGATTTTTTGTGTGTTACGTCTCTAGCTATGTCTTCCATATAATGTTAAACAGAAGAGATGGCAGCAGACATCCTTGTCTTATTCCTGATACTATAGGAGCTGTTTAAATATCTCACTATAAGTTGTCTGTATAAGCTTTAATCAGATTACAGGGTTTTTTTTCTATTTATAGTCTGCTAAAAAAAAAAAAAATTTTTTAAGATACTAATCATGAATGACTGATGAATGTTATTGAGTATTTTACTTTATCAGAATGATTGTATGATTTATCTTCTTTAATCTATTAATGCATTAGAATGATTGTATGATTTATCTTCTTTAATCTATTAATGCCATTAATATAGTGCATGGCACTTAAAAATTATCATATGGACCTAAACTTTCAGATTCTGACTACTCAGCTCTACATTAGCATCTTTTACACTGTTTCCTGTAAATTGGACGATATAAACATCAGTATCTTTTTCAAATATAATGAGTAAAACTGGTAACAATTTAGAAGATCAGAGCTCAGAATAAATTCAGTAAATTAGGTACAGGGGTAGAGAATTACCCTTATGGAACACAGCCAAGATGACAATACCAAAAAAAAAAAAAAAAAAACTCTATTGCCATCAAGTCAATTCCAACTCACAGTGACCCTACAGGACAGAGAACTGCCCCATAGGGTTTCCAGGCAGTGGTTGATGGATTCAAACTGCTGACCTTTTTAGTTAGCAGCCAAATGCTTAACCACTGAGCCACCAGGGCTCCAAGATGACAATAAGCCCTGTAAATATAAATCTAGGAACACCACAATGTAGGCTAATTTTCCAAAATCCAACTTGATGTATCTTCTGAAAAAATGTGCTGTCAAAATGGAGCATTTATTTTTGTGTATTCTCTATCCCTGCAGTATTTCGGGTTCTGATCTAGGTCTTAAACAAAACCATAATTTGTTAATATTTCCATAGAACTAACACAAAAGACCAATAAAATCCACAGCACTTCAGTAAAGATCATTACATAGCATAACGCTAATTCAGAATGAATAAAAACTATGATATCGTAACTATATGTCCCCTCTCCCCCTGAAGGTTAATAAAATTAAGATATTATAGTAGACCTCTAAAACTTAAGTATGGGAGAAAAACCATTAGTCAAGATTTCATTTTGGAATTATACAACTTTCAGAGCGAGACGACATCTCGAAAGTTCATTTAGCCCAACCTCCTCATTTAAGATACCTCAAGTTACCCAGCAGTCAACACAAGAATTAGTTTGTTGGTAGTTATCACATGGGATGGGTTAAAATCCATAATACCTGTGCTTTCATTATCACAGACATAAACTCAATTAGTTTAGCATACCTTACTCTGTATTACATTCATATGACATATGCCCTACGGCTTATGTTTCTCTGTGTCATTGGTTTTCAAACTGTTCCCCATGGTAACGGAGGTTAAAAAAGGAAACCACATGATAGTGGGGGTTGGAAAAAAAAAAGGGGGGAGTGGTAGGGGTTCTTCAAAGAGAAGCAAATCACAGTCTTTGAGGAGAAAGTGAATAAACAGCTGAAATGGGTAATTCATACTAAGTGCTTCCTATGAGGCAGGCATTTTCCTAGGTGCCACGTGTATGTCAACACACTAAGCAGAGACGACAACATCGTTTAGAAAAGTACGTTGTGTTTGGGAGGGGGACCTGTTGCTTCTCTAATATATACTACAGAAAGTAAAGCTCAAGTATGTTTCTCAGATAAGGACATGAAGAAAATACAGTGATCTCCCCCTGAAGTAGGAGACCGGGGGAAGGAGAAGGTGGAGAGGACCCCTCCACGGATCAATCTCTCAAAAGGGTGAGACTCTAATGGCCTCCACATTACATTTCTTTGGCACAAATGGTTCCATGGCTAAAGAAAAAAAAAAGTTTCAAAACTCTTGTTCTATTTCATCAGCAAATTAGGTAAGCTGAGATTTAATACTTTCAATGTGAACTATAAATTGTAAGGCTTCTCTTCTCCCATTTAAAAGTATGCAGTTCTTTCTCTCTCTTAATTTTATAAGCCATATACTTTCCATGTCTGTCTTCCTAAATTTAAGTGCACATATCCCAGGGGCTAACTGGTGGCATAGGGAAAGGAGAAACGTAAGATTTTATGAGAAAGTTAAGCAAGTGGGAGAAAATTATTTTTCAATATTAAATAAAACTGAAATATATGACAAAGTAGAATACACATTTCCCATGGTTTTAAAGATAAAGCACAAGACTTCAAATAAATTGCATGGCCACCTCTCACTAATCCCCCAGATCAGAGAGTAATGCACATCAGCTTTTCTGAAATATCACCAAGATTGTGATTAATACAACAAAGGCCCAGGATACACACAGGTTACTAAAGTATAGTTTAGGGAGCAGGCAATAAGGATTTGATAACGCTGGATACTCCAACATTTTTCTTATTCTGAAATTGAACTTTTAAATCATACCTGGTATCTGTTCTGTTTACGTGATTAGAGAAAAACTTTTTTGAAAAAAGTTACAAATGTTTTCACCCACAGCCAGAGATTTAAGGTTATATTCTTATCAATGAACTGGTCAGGCTGAGCAGAGACTTTGGAGTCCAAAAAACCAGTTGATAAAGTCTTAAAGGGCTAAGGTTAGACTGGAAAAGTGGGCCAAGGTAAAAGTTTCAATGAAGATTTAGAATATTTCAATAGTAATTATATTTTGCAGTATATAAACTTAATATAGTTTCAT
This sequence comes from Elephas maximus indicus, assembly GCF_024166365.1. Classification (NCBI taxonomy): domain Eukaryota; kingdom Metazoa; phylum Chordata; class Mammalia; order Proboscidea; family Elephantidae; genus Elephas; species Elephas maximus. Next base: position 30,450,945 of record NC_064829.1, read on the forward strand.
GATCTTTAGGTAATTTACTGATATTAAATTGAATTAGTGGATATTCATTATAATTTCAGTTTATGTATGTCATGGATTGAATTATGTCCCCTTCAAAATGTGTGCATCAACTTGGTTAGGCCATGTGTGGTTGTCCTCCATTCTGTGATTGTGATTTTATGCTGAGAGGATTAAGGTGGGATTGTAAAGGGACTTTCCCTGGGGTGCGGCCTACACCATCTTTTCTCTCTCAAGAGATAAAAGGAAAGGGAAGCAAGCACAGAGCTGGGGACTTCATACCACCAAGAAAGACGCACTGGGAGCAGAGCGAGTCTTTTAGACTCGGGGTTCCCGTGCAGAGAAGCTCCTAGTCCAGGGGAAGATTGACCAGAAACACCTTCCTCCAGAGCCAACAGAGAAAGCCCTCACTTGGAGCTGACACCCTAAATTTGGACTTTTAGCCTACTTTACTGTGAGAAAATAAACTGTTTGTTAAAAGCATCCACTTGCGGTGTTTCTGTTATGGCGGCGCTAGATGACTAAGACAATATACTACTGCTTTTTATGCCACAGAGAAAGGATATATATTGAGTCTGCTAATAAATGTGTTCATTTTGCCTCTTTAATAGGTTGTTCTGTAAGAGATACATGATAAGGACAGAAAACTTAAAAGGCTTATAAAAAAGGAAATCTCATTGATACAGTCAAAGTTTTCATCTATCCTGGCTAAAGTTTGATGGGTTAATTTATGAGATTTTTAAAAACTTTAGTATCAAATAGTATATAAAGCAAAAACTGAGTTTCTCGCTGTTAAAATGACAAAATTTTCTTTAATTGCTGAATTGAGTTAATTTTATCCTCTGTGTAACCTGCCTTGAAGGCAAGGGTTCTGTGTCCCATTAGAATAAATTCTGGAGTTAATATTGAAAAAAACAAAAGCTCCTATAAAAGCTACTTTTCTAAAATAGGAAATTGTTATATTTTCTCACATATCTGAGGGCTGACGACGTCCTAAGTTTTCCTCCTTTGCTTTGAATAAGTGATCAATGTTTTATTACACTTACAGGTTGAATGAGTTACATCTCATTTATTGGTTTAACTTTTCTTAGTGATGTGTCCTGATTTCACTTTTTGAACAATTTCATCTTAACTTTCACATCGGTACCATTCTGGGTTTGACTAAGACAGAACAAAGAATACATGGATATGGTATAATATACCTATTGAAAAAAAAAAAAAAAAACCACTGCCGTCAAGTCAATTCCGACTCATAGTGACCCTACAGGACAGAGTAGAACTGCCCCATAGAGTTTCCAAGGAGTGCCTGGCGGATTTGAACTGCTGACCCTTTAGTTAGCAGCCATAGCTCTTACCCACTCGGCCACCGGGGTTTCCAAATGTCATATGCAAAATCATTGTTGCCATTTCTGCAGCGGACATACAAAAGGGCCTCTGGGCCCTGAAAAGCAGTAGAGAAATCACTTCCCAGGCACAGGATCTGACATCTAAGCAGAGCACTCATGTTGGGTCTTTAACAGTTACATCTCATATTTGCATGCTTCTCTGAATTTCCCAAAGAATTCACCTGTGTTCTCGCTGAATTGACATGATGCTTGTATTTCAGTTACACTGTTAAAGGTTGTCTTCTCTTTAGAGACTGGCAGACCTGCCATGTTCACTGTTAGGTATTTCATTTCCTGGACAGAATTTAGCCCTAGACTCCCAAAGGAGCTGGCAGTAACTGCAGATGGAAATCAGGGAAGACACTCACTGCTGCCCACATAACATACAACAGTAAACTCTGTCAAAGGTAACTGTCAACAGCTTGTTTAGAAGACACCTTCCAACTGAACAAAAGAACTTCCTGGTTTTATCTAGTTAACAACCTAAAACTTACCAATCTTTTTAAAGTAAGTACAAACTGAGACATCTTTACTAACAAGGGACAAATCCACAAACATCAGGGAGGTCATCTGTATATTTTTTGCAGTAGAACAATATTTGAGGCCAGTCATGACCAGAATCATGGTACAGAAATGGGGTTACAGTTATACAATCTACAATCATTAAACAAAGAAAAACTACTTCGTTGAAATTAATCTTTCATAACTCCTTACCCAAAAAGTGATTTTTACAATCACAGTAAAGAGAGATCCTTCACTGATATTTTTATAAAACGTTTTACTATATGAATCCCAGCACGCACATATGCCTCTGTGTCTGTACACTTGTGCTGACACCGGAGAACTGTGGTGTCTGTTACGTCTCATTAATTTGGGACAATCTCAAGGATGAAACCATCAAAGGAATAAAAACATACTAAGGCTATCAGACAGTATAAAATGGACATGCTCAGCATGTCCTGGGTCTACTAAAAGTCTTTGTTCAAATTTAACTAAATTGTGTCAACAGGCTGGCAATGTTACCATTCATTCTTAATAAAACCAACAAGAAGATCAAGTGACTAGAAACTAAAATAGCATTGGGAGGCAGAGTCATAAAAGATGTATGATGAAAAGGAAATCCAGCATCAATTTCAATAAGCAGTTCTGAAGAGCCTTTCTAAACAGGCAACTAAAAGATTTACATTCTCCCCTAAAAACGTGGTTGCTGAAACAAAGTTTCTGCCTTTTTCCTACAATTAAAAATGATGCTCTCCTCTTAACAGACTGAAGAAAAAATACTTAAGTAAAATCCTTTCTTTGAGGTGGCACAGCGATGTAAGTACCCATCCAGAGAAAAATATGAAGAGAAGGTATAAATCTCTTCATGAACCCAGACTGGCTTTATGATAAAAAGAGAATTACAGTAACTGTTAGAGGCGACCTACCTGTGTTTCTTGATGCCGTTGGAGAGAGAATCTCCACCACCACAATCTTTTCCTTCAGACATTCTGGCTCTTTGACCGCTCAAACGTTCTTCCTCTTCAAACGAGTGCGCCGTCACTGCTTCCAATCGGCTTAGGGACCGTTCGGACTCGGAATCTGTGGCAGAGCAGGCCCATAGTTAATGAACTTCAGTACGAGGCTTTGATAACAATGGATATCTCCCTTCATGCACCAGGCTCTGAAACTTAAGCTGCCTACTTTGTCCTCCAACAAGCCATCCGTTAACTATCTCCTCAGGGATTTCAGAGAACCTACACCCAATAGGGGTAAGGTGGATTTATGAAATAGAGACGCATTTATATAAACTGACAATTAAGCAGATGTTATGCATTAAAAAAGATTTCCAGGGATTACCCAATTCTTTAAGAAATGATATCCAGTGGCTTCCCCAAAGATTATTTTTATCTCCTTTTCAAAGCATCTTAAGTATAACTTCCAAAGGGAAAAAAAAAAAATCAATTTTTGAAACTCGTATATATTATGAAAAAAGTATAGTGGCTGTACTTGCGGGAAGTTTACATTACACCGTATACTGTAGGCACAAGAGCAAAGTTAATTTTAAAATACTTTTTTCTGGTATGGAATTACTAAAATATTCAAGATCTTAAACCCAAACTATCTATATATCAGGGAGGCATTTTAAGGATGAAAATGCCATGTTCCCAACTGGCTGTGTTCAGAATGGAGTCACATGCCTCCTCGGGAGTAATAAGAGAACTTTTTTTTTGTAAAATGCATTCTAGTTTTCAGGCACTTTCACATTCTTCATTTCATTTCCACCTCTCAAGGATGCTTTCATGAAGGCAAGGCAGGACAGTAGAGTTAAGAACTGTGTTAATGGTCTCATGGCTTGTTTGTTTGCTGAACCAGAATTTGAACTTAGGGTTTCTGACTCCTTGTTTAATGCATTATACATTTCAATTCAAAGTAGTAGTCATTCAGCCTCCATGCTGCAAATGATAAAACTTAGGATGGTGCCTAAATTTTTATTGAAATATACCGGCAGTCTCCACGTTATGAACGAGGTCTATTCCTGTTCCTGTTTAAGCTGAATTTGTAGGTAAGCTGGAACAAGTGCATACAGTTCCTTATTTAGCCTTATGTTAGAACAAGAAAAGGCTCAAAGCCTTCTCAGTGATTTAAAAGCTGCAAGTGAAGGTAACTGATGAAGAGTTTGTTGCAAGTAGGGGTTGATTCGATCATTTCAAAGTGAGGCCAAGTTTACATAACATTAAAGGGCAAGTATGAGCTGTCCCTAAGTCAGACCTCTGTAAACCCAGAACTTACTATAAGTTCAAGATAACCGACAACTCCCCATCTTAAGCAGATGACCATACACTCAACTCTCCTCAGCTCTGGGAAAGCATTCTTACAAACACCCAAGCGAATTTCCTTACCAAACAAATTTATCGGCACTGCTTAGTATATGAAACCAAAAAACCCATTGCCATCGAGTCAATTTTGACACATAATGACCCTGTAGTATATACTGTATCTAAACTGTTCAGGAAATAAAATTTTGTAGTACTTTTTTCCCCCTTCTGTAACCTATAATCCAGCCTAAATCATGATACTTAATTTTTTATCATATTAGGTTGATTCAGAAGAAATAGTTGGACAAGCACAACTGGAGGTTGGACAATATATTTTGAGCTCTGAACTCTGGATACTCTGAATGATATGTTACTTGCAGAAAGATTTTCAATGCCAGTAAAGTTATTTTTATTTTCTGTAAATGTAACTTCAACAGAATTCCTGAAAATATAGCTTTGGTCTGTCATCACCTTATAACAAACAGCTAATTAAAAAAAATAAAGAGACATTTGTCATTGTCAATTTCGGCTGGTAGTCATTAACTTTTATTGAAAAAAATTAAAGACAATCTGAATAGCCATTAATAGATGAAATGAGCAGCTGTTAAAATTACATCTACAAAAAAAATGTAATAAATAGAAAAATGCTTTTGACATAATGCTAAATCAAAAAAGCAAGACACCATTTAAAACTATAAAATAGCCAAAAAAATAATTTTTGTCTGCATTAAAAAAAAGACCAGTCTGGTTCAAGTACACAGACAGTTGAGCAAATGGGTTCAATAAAATGATAGAAGTTTCTTTAGGACACAGTGAGGCAAAGAGGGGGTTAGACAACTTCCTGGGGTAGACAAATAGGGGTCAGAAAAGGCTACATTGGAGACATGTGCTCAAAGGTAAATCCTGGAAAAATGAAAATGGTATTCAGGGTGGAGGTGAGAGTAGCTGGTCAGAAGGAGCATGAGTAGATGAAGAGAAGCTAAAACCTGGACATAAGATGACAGTGGTCTTGGGGTGGTGGATTCTACTTTTACAAATTTTCTTTACATGAAAAAATTAAATATTTATAAATTTGGAGAAAATAAAATTGTGCGTACTTGTTAGTATCATTTACAGAGCTCTGGTAGTACAAGTGGTTAAGTGTGATGGCAAGCTACGGCTGCTAACCAAAAGGTTGGCAGTTTGAACCCACCAGCTGCTCCTTGGAAACCCTATGGGGCAGTTCTAATCTGTCCTATAGCGTCGCTATGAGTTGGAATCGACTTGATGGCAATGGGTTTGGTTTTTATTGGTTTGGTTAGTATTATTTAAAAAGAGTCATTCCTTAATAATCTAGATGTCATGAAAACCAAAAAGTAATGAAACAAAATACCTGACACATTTATTAAACACTTCTATGCACAGGATACTGTGTTTGCTATTAAGAGGTACAAGTCATGAGACAGGGACTTGTCCACCTAAAAAGAAAATGTGTAACAAAAAGCACATACATGCAGTCCCCAACTTAACGGGCAACCGTACTTGCCCTTTAATAATATGTAAATTTGCTCTCACTGTGAAATGAATAAACCAATTTCTGCTCACAACCAATTCTTCATTACTCTTACCTTCGCTTGCTGCAAGTGCAGCTTTTAAATCACTGAAAAAGCTATGAGCCTTTTCTTACACTAAGTAAGGCTAAATAAGAACCATAAGCACCTGTTCCAAGTTACCTACAAATTCAACGTAAAGACACGGAAAAGATCTTGTCTATAATCTGGGGGTTGCCTGTATACACTAAGCAACAAACAAGAGGTAAAGACATCAGGAGCTTCTAGGAAGCAAAGGCAAACTTTTCCCAAAACAAGATTTCAACTTAGTGAATACCAGCCCCAAGACTTACTGCCTTAACCTGTATCAGTCATTTTAGGAACATGTGCCAAGGGACAGGCACTGTGCTTACCCTAGGGATACACCATCAGATGGCAGTACACAGCCTCATCCTGTGGCTGGCAGTACTTGACTCTCTCCATTCCTCCCCTTGTCCATGTCTCTTCTACTCCTTTTCTCCCTTTCCCTACACCCTTTCCCCTCCCCCATCCTTACTCCTCTCCATGCTGCTCCCCGTCCCTTGTCCTCTAATACAATCAGGCTATCCCCATCCTTCCCCTGAAAGGACTCAGAGAAAGATCACCAATTACCTCCATATATTGCAAAGTCCAATGGTCACTTTCCAATTTTTGACTGATCTACTATATACTATATCTGAAACTGCTTAATTGTTCCTCTCTTCCTTTATATCATGCATCTATTAAGCATCTACTACATGCAAGACATAAACAAATCCAAATCCACTGCCGTCCAGTCGATTCTAACAGAAACCCTATAGGACAGGGTAGAACTGCCCCATAGGGTTTCCAAGGCTGTAATCTTTATGGAAGCAGACGGCCACATCTTTCTCCCACAGAGCGGCTGATGGGTTCGAACCACTGACTTTTAGGTTAGCAGCCGAGTGGTTAACCACTGCACCACCAGGGCTCCTTATGTGCAAGGTATAGTGAGAGTCAAAGAACAGTAAGATATGGTTCCTGTCCATGGTAGAAAGTTTTGTGAACAAATAAGCTAAGCAAATTTTTCTAGGTGTAATAATAGAAGTCTGAATGGAGGCGGTGGGCCACAAAGGCAGGACTGATGGAGAATAGGGTATTGGAAGGATTGTGGCTGAGGTGATGACTGAGCTGAGTATTATGTCTAGGGGTGTGAGTGCAGGGGAGGCGTGAGTTACAACAGAGGAACTGTTCCAGGTAAAGGAAACAGCATGACCCAATACAGGGAGGAACGAAGTATTCTGTCAGATGAGAGTGGAAAATGTAAAAATGGAGTGGTGGAAGGGGCAGGTGAGGGCGAAATGAAGCTATGAGTCAGTCATGAAGTTGACTATGCAAAATAAATAAAAGTCAAAGTGAGGCAGTGGGACAAAGAGAAGATAAATGAAGCTGGGAATGAGGTGGTGCCCCAACACATGCCGTGAGTTTCTGTATGCTTACTAGAGGTAAATCACAAACTTGTCTCTGAGCTTTCTAGCATCAAAGGCAAAGAAGGAAACATGATCGATTACATGGTTTATAGTGTCCATGAGATAAAAACTAACTAGCTGCTAAAGAAACAAACAAATCAACAACTCAGTTACTTCTAGTACTATAACAGAGAGGAATCTAATATATGGAGTGTGAAATAGTTTGGACTGACTTTGTGGGCACTAAGGAGTCATCCTAAATAGACCATGCTCTTATATCATTAGTCAGACCACTCTGCTTATCTCCAGTAGATACCATCCTTTCATCTGGAGAATAATAGTTCTAAATATATTTAAACTCAAATATGATTAGCAAAATAAACAAACAGGCCACAGACACTAGGAAGGTTTACTGGCCAAGGTCAGAGTCAGCCCACAAAAGTCATTTCGCAGTCTCCTTGTAATGATGAATCAATGCTCAATCTCAGTGTCTCTGGGGTGATAATTCAATCTTAAAACTGTGGTTCCTCTCTTTTGCTCACAAATATGAATATCAAATAGGCCAGACCTTGTCTACCATTCAATGTTGCTGGATGACACATCAATGCCTTGGTAGAAAGCATGGAGTATTAGAACTATGTTGAACTTTTGACAGGCAAACAGGAAAACTTGTATAGCACTAAATAATGATGGGAAATAGATAGCTTGGCATGCACTGTTTTATGGGTTTGTTTATTTCAAACAAGTTCCAAAAGGATTCATGTGACTTAATTGATAATTATATTTAACAGAAAACATGTCAGAATAAAACTTTGAAAACCAGACCATATTGCATTAGAAAAATGTGTTAGCCTACACACAAACATTTAAAGCAGACAGAACTTTCCCTGATGAATTTCTCAATTAAAACAGTAGTATTAATAGCATGGCTAAAAATACCAAAGTTTGTTTTAATGTGACAAATCTCCAGTGGACCAGATCTTTAAAGCTCTGTCCATATTAGGACTTAGGACTATCTTAAACACGTTTCAGATTAAACACAATCTGAACGTCCTCATCCAAACAGCATGGAGGCCAATCAACGTCTGTGGCTGGGTTAACATGACTTTAAAACTCTAGAATTAAAAAGACCATACATCCTATCATTCTTTTACAAGTGAGTGAACTTTTCAATGTTGATTTGTTAATTTTTCCTCCTACTAAAAAGCTGAAAAAAGAAGTCATCAAGTATATAATATAAACATGCCAATAATTCTGATAAGCTATCCCAATGAGCATTTTTTTATGTGACCTCTGAAAACCAGCCTGAGAACAAACAGTGCAAAAGGGCAAGACGTGGGAGAACTGTGGGTAATGTCCAGATAACCCTTCCTCCGGTTACTTAAGGCAACAGGAAAGGATCAGGAGGTACGTGTGCTCAACAGAATACCTTTATTGTTTATGGCTTCCCATTTACTAGACAAGTTCTAAAGACGTCCAAAGCAACCTGAGCCACAGCCTAAAATATCAGTGCCAAAATTTTAGTCTTAAGGTAAAACTGCTTAAACTGAACTAAAATTTTTAAAAATTGCTTATACTCAAAAATAACACAGTAAATATGAAGAACACAGAGAAAATAAATAATACCACATTTAAAATAAACTGAAAATCGGGATGAATCCCAAGGGGGGCTGCCAAGGCATTGCTACAATAGTCAGCTAAGGAAGTGGCCAGCACTTGAAACAGACTCTTGGCAGCAAGCAACAAGAGTCAGAAACATTTTAGACATCTTCTCTGAATGATGTCCAAGGTCAAAATTAGCCAATTGGTGTAGTGTTGCTTTTGACAGAGTTTCTTAAAATTATTGGCTTGTCCCCAAGAAAGTAAATCTACCACTGTTTTCTAAAACTTGCAAAGTCTATACATATAACTGAGATGGAGAACCAGGCAAACTATAGCGTATACAACTGGAAATCTCAACGTGTATTCTGTTTTGGATTACTAAGTCAAGGGCTTCCCAATTTGTCCTGTTGACATCCTTTCTCAAAATTATTTTCAGGAAGCTCACATAGGCATATTCTTTACAAAGAAAAAAATTCTAAAACTAACCAGATACAGAATAACCCAGTTACAAAAGGAAGTATTTTCACGTGACTTCAACTTAACAGATGAACATTTACCAAGTAACTACCACATACCAGGTAAAGGGTTAGCTGCTGGAACAGTTTTAAAAGATTAATGAGCTACGGTTTGTGTCTTCCAAGCATTTAAAGTCCAATCTAGTGAAAGACACACATGTGAACCCGTGTTTACACATATGGAAATAGCGGGTAGAATAACTCTTACGGGTATCTGGTTAAGTTTCAAAGTAGAGATAACATCTGAGCTGCACTGTGAAAGATGAATTTGGGTTTAAAGGAGAGAAATAGGACACCGGGTATTAGAGGAAGAGCAAATAGCCCCAAAGCCTGAAAGAACAAGGTGTGCGCATGAATATTTGGCATAGTTAGAGAGGAGGGCATCTAAAGGCAAAAAGCATAGTCATCACAGATGAGGCTTTAAAGTAGGTCAGGTGATAAGAGTCTGGATTTTAACCTGTAAGCAATGGGGAGCCACTGAGTCACTGAACATTTGTCCAGAGAGTGATAAAATGAGTTTTAGACTTTGCAGATAACCTTGATGTATAAGTGTCCTGTGGCCACCGTAAGGAACCTTGGTGGCACAGTGGTTAAGCGCTGGGCTACTAACTAAAAGGTCAGTGGTTCGAACTCACCAGCGACATTGTGGGAGAAAGATGTGGCAGTGCACTTGTGTAACATTTGTTGTTGTTGTTTTGTGCTATCGAGTTGATTCCGACTCATAGCAACCCTACAGGACAGGGTAGAACTGCCCCACAGAGTTTCCTAGACTGAAATCTTTATGGGAGCAGGTCGCCACAGAGCAGCTTGGTGGGTTCAAACAGCCAACTTTTGGGTTAGCAGTTGGGCGTTTAACCATTGCATCACCAGAACTCCTTTCCGTAAAGCTTACAACTTTGGAAACCCTATGGGGCAGTTCTACCCTGTCCTATAAGGTCACTGAGTTGAAATCAACTCAGCGACAACAGGTTTGGGTTTTTGGTGGCCACTGTATTAAATTACCACAAAGTTACTGGCTTAAAACAACAGAAGTTTATTCTCTCATAATTCCAGAGGCCAGAAATCCAAAATTAGTGTGGGCTGATGAGACTACAATCCCTCCTGAGGCTTTAAGAGAGAATCCATTGCCTCTACTAGCTGCTGGTGGCTGCCAGCATTTCTGGGCTTGCGGCTGCATCACTCCAATCTCAGTATTCTCCTTTGTGTGTCTGTCTTAATTTCCCTCTGCCTTTCTCTTATGAGGTTACCTGTGATGGCATTCAGATCCCATCTAGATAAACAGGGATGATCTTATCTCAAGATCCTTAACTTAATCACATCTGCCAAGGTCCTTTTTTCAAATAAGGAAACATTTACAAGTTCCAAGGATTCAGACATGGACATACCGGTGGGGTGGCATACATTTTTTCAGCCTACCACACCTGGCAATATGTAGTATGGAGATGGGCTGACAGTGACAAAAGGCTGGGAGCAGGAAAACTCATTAAGAAGCTGTATTAGTTATCTAGTGCTGCTATAGCAGAAATACCACAAGTGGAGTGCTTTAACAAAGAGAAATTTATTCTCTCACAGTCTTGTAGGCTAGAAGTCCAAATTCAGGGCACCAGCTCCAGGAGAAGGTTTTCTCTCTCTGATGGCTCTGAGAAAAGGTCCTTGTCATCAATCTTCCCCAGTCTAGGAGTTTCTCAGCACTGGGACTCTGGGTCCAAAGAATGTGCTATGCTTCTGGTGCTTCTTTCTTGGTGGTGTAAGGTCCTCACGTCTCTCTACTCACTTCTCCCTTTTATATCTTGAAAGAATTGACTTAAAACAAAACCTAATCTTGTAGATTGAGTCCTGCCTTGTTAACATAACTGCCAACAATCCCATGTCATTAACATCATAGAGGCAGGATTTATAATACATGGGAAAATCACGTTAGATGACAAAATGATGAACAATTGCACAATACTGGAAATCATGGCTTAGCCAAGTTGACGCACATTTTTTGGGTGGAGACACAATTCAATCCATAACAGAAAGCTACTGTAATAGTCTGTGGATCAAGGAAAGGGGGCAGCTAAACTAAGGCACCAGCAGTGAATATAAAAAATAGGAGAAAAAGGAGAAGACTAGATGCCCAGATATGGGGACCAAGGAGAGGGAGTAAACATGAATTCCACATTTGTAGCTTTCACAGTGGGTAGATGATGATGGCATTAACCAAGACAGGAAATACCGAAGCATTCAGAACAGGATGACATGTATAGTTTCCAACAAACAGAGTTTGAGATGCCTGGGACCAAAATGAAAAATTTCAGTAAAGAGATGGGAATTCTAAAAATAATATTATCCTTCACAATCAACTGGTCTTTAAGTTCAGGCAATTTAACCTCAAAAATGTACCTCAAATTTTATTCACTCAAATATTTGAACAGCTTAGTTGCTAGGGATGCAAAATTCCTCACAGGATTTACTCTCTTATTGATTGGCAGGGCTGAAATAAATCAAATAATCATGCAAAACAGTACAAAATTGTAACATGGCAAGTACCAACATACATGGTAAGCCTAAAATAGGGAATTTCATCAACTCCAGAAAGTCAACCAGGTTTTCCTTGAGGAAGCCTGTGGCCCTTGCCCCAGAAAAGTATGTGCTAACTAAGGTAAAAAAGGGGAGAGAAGTGAAACTCCATTCTCACTAAAAGTGCTTTTTTTCAAGCAATTCTCATCTCTCATATAGGACAGCATGACCGTGAATCAATCTTTATTCCCAAAATACAAATAATCTGTTAGAACGCGAACTCCTCCTGGGTAGGAACCACGTCTTGTTTTCTTTGAATTCACATTAGTAAACGGCAAGCATATTCTAAGAATTTCACAAACGTTTACTAAAAGAATGAATTTTTCAAAAACACGAATCTTGTCACCCTATATACTCAATTATCTCTGTTGGCTCCTCACCACTTAAATGCAAAAATTCAAATTCCTCAGTACAATCTAAAACAAGACTCATTAAAAACTGGTCCTGGTCACCCACCGACTGGGAAAAAATTTTCAGCTATGACATGTCTAACCAGCGCCTGATCTCTAAAACCTACATGATTCTGCTAAAACTCAACCACAAAAAGACAAACAACCCAATTATAAATTGGGCAAAGGATATGAACACGCACTTCACTAAAGAAGATATTCAGGCCGCTAACAGATACATGAGGAAATGCTCTTGATCATAAGCCATTAGAGAAATGCAAATTAAAACTACCATGAGATTCCATCTCACTCCAACAAGGCTGGAATTAATCCAAAAAACACAAAAGAATAAATGTTGGAGAGGCTGTGGAGAGACTGGAACACTTATACACTGCTGGTGGGAATGTCAAATGGTACAACCACTTTGGAAATCAATCTGGCGTTTCCTTAAAAAGCTAGAAATAGAACTACCATATGACCCAGAAATCCCACTCCTCGGAATATACCCTAGAGAAATACGAGCCTTTACACCAACAGGTATATGCACACCATGTTTACTGCAGCACTGTTTACAATAGCAAAAAGCTGGAAGCAACCAAGGTGCCCATCAACAGATGAATGGATAAATAAATTATGGTATATTCACACTATGGAATACTATGCATCGATAAAGAACAGTGAGGAATCTGTGAAACATTTCATAACATGGAGGAACCTGGAAGGCATTATGCTGAGTGAAATTAGTCAGAGGCAAAAGGACAAACACTGTATAAGACCACTATTATAAGATCTTGAGAAATAGTTTAAACTGAGAACACATTCTTTTGTGGTTATGAGAGGGGGGAGGGAAGGAGGGTGGGAGAAGGCTATTTACTGATTAGTTAGTAGATAAGAACTACTTTAGGTGAAGGGAAGGACAATACTCAACACAGGGGAGGTCAGCACAACTGGACTGGACCAAAAGCAGAGAAGTTTCCTGAATAAACTGAATGCTTTTTCGAAGGTCAGCGGAGCAAGGGCAGGGGTTTGGGGACTATGGCTTCAGGGGACATCTAAGTCTATTGGCAAAATAAATTGTGTTAAGAAAACATCCTGCATCCCACTTTGAAGTGTGGCATCTGGGGTCTTAAACACTAACAAGTGGCCATCTAACATGCATCACTGAGTCTCAACCCACCTGGCTCAAAGATGAATGAAGAACACCAAGGTCACAAGGTAATTATGAGCCCAAGAGACAGAAAGGGCTACATGAACTAGAGACTACATCATCCTGAGACCAGAAGAACTAGACCACAACCGATGACTGTTCTGACAGGGAGCACAACAGAGAACCCCTGAGGGAGCAGGAGAACAGTGGGATGCAGACCCCAAATTCTCATAAAAAGACCAGACTTAATGGTCCAACTAAGACTAGAAGAATCCTGGTGGTCATGGTCCCCAAACCTTCTGTTGGCCCAGGACAGGAACCATTTCTGAAGCCAACTTATCAGACATGGATTGGACTGGACAATGGGTTGGAGAGAGATGCTGATGAGGAGTGAGCTACTTGCATCAGGGGGACACTTGAGACTATGTTGGCATCTCCTGCCTTGAGGAGAGATGGGAGGGTACAGGGGGTTAGAAACTGGCAAAACGGTCACGAAAGGAGAGACTGGAAGGAGGGAGTGGGCTGGCTCATTGGGGGGAGAGTAAGTGGAAGTGTATAGTAAGGTGTATATAAGTTTATTTGTGAGAGACTGACTTGATTTGTAAACTTTCACTTAAAGCACAATAAAAATTATTTTTAAAAAAGTGAGGTAAATACAATGGTTCGTAATAACAAACAGATGCTACTTCTCAATGTGCATCAAAACATTATTATTATTATTGTATTATTATGTTAAAGATGTTTTATGTATCTGGAAGTGTTTCTTTAACGTTTTTTACACACAGAAAAGTATACTATATACTAAGACAAACATTTGACTGATGTTAGATATGAATCGTACCTAACTGTTCCAATTTACGTACAAATTTCACTTAAAGACAGACTTAGGAACAGAACTCATTCGTAATCTGGGTACTGCCTATAATTTCATTTATTTGGAGTGTACAGAATAGGCAAATCCATAGAGACAGAAAATAGATTAGTGGTTGTCTAGGGCTGGGTGGTTGTAGGGAAACAGGAAATGACTACTCATGGGTACAGGTTTCTTTTTGGGATGACGAAACGTTTTAAAATTAATTGTGCTAACAGTCGCACAACTCTGTGAACACACTAAAGATGAATGAGTTGGGTGAACTGCAAGGTAATTAACTTATATCTCAATAAAACTGTTAAAAAATAAAAACTGGTCCTGAACTGTCTTCCCGGCTTTATCTCGTTACTACCCTTAGCATCTGTCATGGATTGAACTGTGTCCCCCAAAAATATGTATCAACTTGGCTAGGCTATGATTCCCAGTGTTGTATGGTTGTCCATTGTCTTAGGCTCAGTTCTCTAGAGAAGCAAAACCAGTAAAGCACATAAACATACATAGAGAGAGAGATTTATATCAAGGAAATGGCTCACGCAGTTGTAGAGGCTGGAATGTCCCAAGTCCCTGGGTCACAAAAGAGGCTGTTCCTGATTCAGTAGCTGTAGGGGCTGGCGAACCCAAAATTAACAGGTCAGAGAGAGGGGCTCTTGCTCACAGGCTGTGAAGATCGATGAATCCCAAGATCAGCAGACAAGACCACAGGCAGTGGTCAGCTAGCTCAAGTCCCAAGAACCAGAGGTCAGGTGAACAGGAGCCAGGTGCAGGATCCAATGCAAGCAAAAAGCCCCTGAGCCTTGCCAGAATGTCCGTTTATATTTTATGCAGTCCACACACCTAAGAAAATTCTCTTTCAAATGATTGGTTACTCACAGCAGATCCCATCATGGGGGTGATCACATATCAAATCTCAACAGGGAAGGGATCACAACATTATATGATTGTCAAAACATTGAAAATCATGGCCCAGCCAAGTTGACACACAATCTTAACCATCACATCCACCATTTTGTCATCTGATGTAATTACCTATGTATTATAAATCCTAATCTCCATGATGTCAATGAGGCAGGATTAGAGGCAGCTTTATTAAGGAGGCAGGAGATAATCTACAAGATTAGGATGTGTCTTGAGTTAAGCTCTTCTGAGGTACAAAAGAGAGAGGCCAGCAGAGAGGAGAGGGACCTCATTATCACCAAGCAAGACGAATCAGAAGCAGAGCACATCTTTTGGACCCAGAGTCCCTACATGGAGAAGCTCCTAGACCAGGGGAAGATTGATGATAAGGACCTTCCCCCAAAGTCAACAGAGAAAAAAAGGCCTTTGCATGGAGTTGGTGCCCTGAATTCAGACTTCTAGCCTCCTATACTGTGAGAGAATAAATTTCTCTTTGTTAAAGCCACACACTTGTATTTGTTACAGCAACACTAGCTAACTAAGATAACATCTAAAAAATGGGAGCTGAACAGAGGAGGAGGTTGGGGTGATAAGGAAGAAACACACAAAAAGCTACGTAAGAAGATAAAAGGCCATAAGGCAGAGGATGGCTAATTGCTAAATAAAAGGGAAATAGAAAAATATTTGCTATGAATACAGATGTGCGTGAGATTACCAGGTACTAGACAGGTCTAGGCACCCTAGTGGCACCGTGGTTAAGAACCATGGCTGCTAACTAAAAGGTCTGCAGTTCAAATCCACCAGTGGCTCCATGCAAACCCTATGAAGCAGTTCTACTCTGTCCTATAGAGTGTCTATGAGTTGAAACTGACTTGATGGCAGTGGGTTTGGTTTTTGTTTTGGTTTAGACAGGTCAAGGCTACAGAAAAGACACACAGGATAGGCACAGGTGAAAAATATACAGCTATTTTAAAAATGAACTGCAGAAGGAGAGAATACTGAGACTGGGAATATAAAGAACAGAGTCTTACTAAATGTTCATTACTGCACTTGAGAGTTCTCACCAACACCACTAAAAACCTTGGTCAAATCTTATATATTACAGATGTAAAATGTCCGGGTAGATGTCATTACTCTTTCTCAACTATTACCTGATATGTTTTTATTGGATTAAACTACATGACTTAGGTCATAATGGCTTCTGTTACTCTCTTCCAGACAAAACCACGGTTGTTATATTACTTTCTGTTCTGAAATTTTTTATTTAAAAGAACATGAGCACTTACTCTTACAACTGCTCAGAAATGCTATAACTGGATTCAATTTTATGACATAACTATCTATTGGTTTTACCAGTCTACGCTATTGAATTTTATGCATTACTCATGTGCATTTTAACCAAAACAGCATTAAGAGGAAAACCTAGCAAGGGAGTCTTTCTAAAAGCAACTGATCTCAACACGTTTCTAAAAAGGAAACTGGACAGAAAAAAATGCATTTTTAAGTTACAGTATCCAAAGGACAATAATTCTCATAATATTGCTATCTCAGGCTAATATTAAAGAGTAACAACCATGGTATTATTTGGTTTAGCTGGAAATAAATGATTCAAAAGTAATTCCTTAGATTATTAGAGAGTCACAAGTTATGCACCTTTCATTTCCTTCCCCTTAGCAACTCATTCATTTCCCCACTCTCTGTGAGCAGGCCCCAGAGCACCAACTTGAAGGCAAATTCTTCTACAGCAAATTTCATATTTTAATACTATCTTCTCCCAGCTCCCTTCTTTATTACCCATCTCTCCACTCCCCACAGAATCCACACTGGTCTATACAGACTGTGGGAAATCAGTAAATATTAGGGATTAACCTGCGCTCTTTGTTGAATACCAACATGTTTTTAGAAAAGACAGAATATCAATGACATTTATTCAACAATCTGTATTCAATAAACAACAGAGAGCAACTATTGTTATGTGCTAAGTATTTCAGGGGTATAAATAGATACGGTCCCTTTCATGATAAAAAGACAAGTGCAATACAATGGAGGGGTTATAAAAGAGGTATCCTGTAGCCATTGAGTCCATTTAGACTCATATAAGCAGAAGAAAAACGGAGGAAGAAATGATTAATTCTGCCTGGGGGAGCCAGGAGTGACAAGGAAAGCAGGTAACTGAGGAATGGTTGAGGAGCAGAAGAAGGTAGCATAAAGTACAGGCTAAACTGATGGGCAGAATATGGTAGAAATATGCAAAAGGAACCACTTTATCCCTAAAGTGGTTCCTTCTGTATGTTTCTACCACTTTATTTTCCAGAAGGATGAGATTTCTCCACAGAACTAGTTAGCCTTTAGTTGCTCATTAAATCTTTTTGCTTCAATATGCACTTACATTTAGCCCTTTTCCACAAAATGATTGCATACAATTATATTCAAAATTCCACTCAACATACTCATTTCATTCTTTAAACACAGACAAAAGGACAAAATGCCATGCTTCATCAGATTTATCTCCTTTTAAATAAATTTACATAATGGAATTCCACCAAATCGTGAGAAAGAAATCTGCTTGCTTTATGGCATTTTATGAAATCTTTAATCACTAAGCATACTGGAAAAACAATTTTCTCAAGAGATCCCCTGGGACTGGAAAAATCATTATAGTAAACAGTTGGCTGTGCATCGTGATTCTGTCTCACCATATCAATAGGTTCCCATTGATCCTGATGAACTGAAGAAGCTTAAATGATACGTCATGACAAAAAGGCGTGACAAAGGGAAACAGGAAGTTGCATGGACTTTGGATCTAAATAAATACAATTATTCTTTTATTTTAAAGGAATTAACACAAGTTATAAGCAACTTTTAAAAAGAAGAGTAAACTTTTAGAGAAAATAATTTTCAAATACTTTAAGAAAGGTATCTTTTAACATCTTTTTTTCACATTCTCTCAATACCAGGATAGGTTTGATTTAAATTATTCTGATTAAACACTTAAAAATAAGCTATAGGTCTGCACAGTTTTTCTTGTTCTCCTTAACCCCATATCCAGTTGCCCAATATCACTATTACATTTGAGGATGGAAGGCAGGCCAGGGTGCGGGAGCATAAGTGAAGGGAACATTGGTACAGGATGAGTTTGAAGAGACAGGCAGGGTCTGGATCACGTGAAGGGTCTTGAAGGCCATTAAGGAAGTTGAATTTTATTCCAGGTGCAATGAGAAGCCATTGAAGGGCTTTAGGCAGGGCAGTATCACTGTGGGTGTTGTGTACAAAATGAATGTCAAGGGAGCCACCAGACTGGAGTCTCAGAGAATACTGAAGAGGCTACTGCCAAGGCCTGGCAGGGACCAAGAGCGGGTGCTGCACAGATGATGGGAATGAGAGCTCACAGTCTTCAACACCCTGGTACACCACAGGCATTAATTTATTCTTTCCAATAACCCTATGAGCCATTTGTAGATGAAGAAATAAGGGAAAGAAAAGTTCAGTAACTTTGCCAAGAGCGGAGGAAGTGGTACAGCTACAATTTACCAGCCTGCAGCCCTGGCACCTGCATTCTTGATCTCCACATGATGCAAACAGGACACGGATGGAATCAAGGTATGATTTGAAGGTGGAACTGGCAGGCCTTGGTCTGAGTTTCATGGATGCAGCACATGTGAGGAGCGTGTCATGAATCACTCCCAGGTTTCTGGCTTTAAGAGATGGGAAGAGGTGTCATTTACTCCTAGAGAAAACCCTAGGCGCAGCAGGATTTGGAAGATCAAGAATTCATTTTTTTATATGTCAAACTGACAGTGGAGTATATAAATCTCTAACCAGAGGTCCTTGTAAGAGGGAGGCAGGGAGATCAGAGTCAGAGAGAGAGACTGGAAGATGCTACACAGTTGACTTCCAAGATGGAGGATGCAGCCAAGGAATGCGGGCGGCCTCTAGAAGCCAGAAAAAGCTCTCTCCTGGAGCATTCAGAAGGAACACAGCCCTGCTGACACCTTAATTTTAGAACTTCTGGCCTCTAGAGCTGTAAGAGAATAGCTCTGCACTGTGTAAGCCGCTAAGTGTGTATGAATTTGTTACAGCAGCAATAGGAACACCAGGAAATTTACATTAATATTTAAAATGATGTGGTATAGAATATGGAGGTGAGAAAAGCAGTAGCTAAACAAAGGCCCTTGGGAAGCCACAAGGAAGTGGGAAGCAGGGCTAATGTGGAGGGAAGAGCCTGAATCAAGGAGGAATGTTTCTTTTGCAGCAGAAGGAAAGGAGGAAGTGGCAACGAAGGTTGATGTGTAGAGACTGCGGTGAGAAGATGAATTTCAAAACAGTTTTTGTTAACTCAATGAATTATGTGGCCAGGTCATCAGCAAGGTCAACACTTGAACCCAGGGCTTTTGACTCTTAAGAGTCAAAGGATTCCCAAGATTTCATGGTAATAAACAGAAGGCATGGCCATAAAAGAGCTACTATGTTCAGGCAAATAAAACAAAACTCGGGTGGTCCATCGAGGGCAGACAGGAGCAAGTTCATGGCCCCTGTGCCACTGCTTCATTCCTACAGCCGTGGGACCCCGCGCCCATCAACCCAGCACCTGGATGCAGCTTCATGATCCTTCTCAACACAGCAATCCACAAAGCGCAGGCACTGCAGCGCCATCTGAATTGGCATTTGAGATGAAGTTTATTTGCCAACCCTGACCTAGGGAGCATAGTTCTTTAGATCTCCTCCTCCCAGAGGAGGTGATCGTGGAGATGAGCGTCAGAATACCACTAAGCAGAAAGATGACAGTCGCTGCTAAAAGTCTATCAATAAGAAAATGATAAAAGCAATGGTGCTACAACCATACCATGGACTACTATGCAACCTTTAGACAGAATGTGATGGAGCCAGAGTACTGGGGGAAGCGTCTAAGATCAGTTTTCACGTGAAAAAGCAGGTTGAGAACAATTATAGCTACTCCCATTCATGATTTAAAAAATAAAAAAAATCCATATGTACACACGCACATCTACATGCAAATGCTTACAAAAGTTCTGGAACAGACTATATCAGGCTGTTAGCAAGAACCTCTTAGGAAAGTGCGTGATTAGGGGAAGGGGTGAAGGGAGCCTTTCGTTAGATACTCTACATACTTTTATACTGAACTGCTTGTAACAAACATGTTTCCTTTTGAAAAGAAAAATAAATGTATTTATATATATATTAAAATATACAATATATATAAAAGGACAAAAAGAGGAGCATTTGAAGTGCCTGGATTCTTTGATAACCAGACTTCTTTGTTCGGCTGATTCCTCGCTTAATCCTGTACTCAATCCTTCTAGCGTCTTTCCATTTTGGTTGTCCCACAGCAAAAGGAACACATGAGATAACACTGTTGGACCTGGCACACAGTGGACGTTCAACAACTGTCAGCAGCCTTAAATCATCCACCTTCCCTTCCTCCCTCCCTCCCTCAATCACAGGAACTACTTCTTCACCTTGTACTCCTTCCACTGCTTTCAAACCCTGCCTTTACTTTCTCTTCCCAATATCTGAGCCATTCATTTCACAAATACCATATTTAATTGACAACACCATCATCATTATGCTCATCTTTTTCTAATTATTCCCAAAATCTTGCTATTTAGATTACTTACTCCCCTTCTTTTAATTATATCATACCCCTACTAGTAACATTTAGGGTTGCTACGAGTCGGAATCGACTTGACAGAAATGAGTTTGGTTCAGTTTTTTGGTACTAATAATGTTCCTATTTGCTTTTGTTTACCTTATATAAGGAATGTCTTCTCCATAAGTCCACCACCAACCAACAGCATTTTCCTTGTCCGATATTGTCCTCTATGTTCCTTATCTTCCTTAACCTAAACTCTTCCAGCCCTTATTTCTTCTATTCTCACCGTGCTTGCTCTTTAATTTCTTACTGTGAATCTCTACCTCATACCCACCAAGGTTTTCTGCTTCCATGGATCAGGTTTTGTGAAGCCCAGAAACTGATATGTGCCCCTATTATAAGTGTTTCATTTCCTTCTATTAAAAAATTCTTTTTTGTCAATCTCACTGATCTCTAATCACTCCCCTCCTACCCTGCCCCCTACCCATACCTGCCTCCAAAATTCTGAACATGAATTCCTAAGAGGTCAAAGCTACTCAGCAGTCCCTCCTCCCAAGTCATCCTCAACTCTCCACATTCATCTCCTGTTTACTGAGCACTCAATACACACCAGGCATGATTCTAAGCATTATTTAAACATAGTAACTCATTGAATCCTCACAGAAACCTGTCAAAATGAATACTGTAACTATCCCCATTTAAAATATGTGGAAATTGAGAACCAGAAAGGTCACAGAACTTGCCATGGTCACACAGTTGGCTGGCGTCAGGGGCAGGATGTGATCCAGGCAGCCTGGCTCTAGAGTCCAGGCTCCTGGCCATTGCTCTGTGCTGGCACTCGGCTGGCAGCTCTGAAGCAAAGCTAGGCACTTCCTTTTCTCTGCTCCAGTCACACCATGGTCTCACGTCTACTTTGGCACTCAGCCTGTTATACTGCAACCTAAGTCTTACTCATCTGTATTCTTTACTCTAAGACCTCTTTGAGGACAGGATTGTCCACTTCTCTATCCCTAGTACATGTAATGGCACCTGGTACCAGGTGGTACTTAATAAATGAATAAATGAATTAAACAAACGAATAAATTAGAGTGTGCTGTTTCAACAGCACCCAGTCCTAGCACAGCATCAGCCTTCAATATAGGCTGACTCAGTGACAAGACTGCCATTTCAGACCTTCATGACACAAGAAATGGGTAGTTTTGGGAGCTATGCTGATACATTTCTATCTGGTCATTCCAGGAAACTCAAGTGACATCCACCATAAGCATAAGAGTACACTTAGGGGTGGTCTTTAAATCACAAACACTCCACTGAAGGATTCTAGAATTACCTGACAGAGCATCATAGAACTCGTCCTCACTAAGGATGCTGAGAGGTGGCGATCCTTTAACCAGGGACTGCTCTAATTCATGATGCTCAGTGGCCAGAGCCTCCAGTGCTTCTGACAAAATTTTGTTTTTCTCTTGCTCTTGTTCCAACTTAAAATTCCTCACCTAGAAGGAAACAGACACACAAAAAAGGCTTCAGAGTGATGAGACTCAGACCTACTTATTGGAATATGAAAATTACTTGGTTCTGATCCAATTCAACTGCAACATCAGAAATAAAAACAGTCTTGCTAGATCTGTCTTGGATGAATGAGCAAAATTACTAAACTAATTTTGTTCTTCCCAGGGGGCCTTTTCTCACAACAGCTCTAGCTGGTGAAAATGGATTAAGAACTACCAAATGAATTCAGCTCAAATGATCAGGATCATGGTATGAGCAGCTTAGCCATTTCAGAAAACATATTTTAAAAAAGCAATCTGTCTCAACATTAATGATGAGGTTAAGAAACTAGTTTCAGCAAGTTTTTAAACAAAATAAAGAACACCATTCTAAATATTTAAATGTGTACCACATGAAAGTGTGAGGTAAACCTGTTAATTGTTCAGTTTACATCCAGAATAGTGTAAGTTAAGTAGAGGGCAACCAGCTGCTAGGCAAATATTATAAACAGTTTTATTGTTTCAATTCCATATTTTACCTCGAATTTGGCTCACTAAAAGAAATAAGGGCTAGAATTACAGAAACAGTAAAGGGTGGCTCTTCGCCCTCTGAAGATCCAATCTATTCCTATCTGGTCCAAGAGCATTTGAACCTTAGCAGTTGACTAAAACCCTCTAAAATTTAACTAATCCAGTCCTTATATAAAATAACAGATAACTGGTTTTGGCATGGACCATTTTATCTACTTTTGTATCAGAACTCTGAAAATCAAAACTATTCCATAATCTCCCTCAATTTCTAGAGACAATGTGGCACTGTAGACAGGGGATACAAAAGGTGGGATCTAACATAATCTGCCCTGTAGTCTCAGAAAAGTCTCTTGTTCCTTAGTTTCTTCACCTATAAAATAAGATTCTGCTATCTCATGTACTTTGGACATTTTATCAGAAGGGACCAGACCCTTGGGAAGGACATTATGCTTCGTAAAGTAGAGGACCACCAAAAAAGAGGAAGGACCTTCAACGAGACGGATTAACACACTGGTTGCAACAATGGGCTCAAGCATAACGACAATTGTGAGGACAGTGCAGGACCCGGCAGCATTTTGTTCTGCTGTACATAGGGTCACAATGAGTCAGACCTAACTTGACGGCACCTAACAACAACAACACAATCATCTATAATCTCATCAGTGGTCTTCAATCTCAGTAGTCTTCAAAAAAAACTTTTTTTCCTTTAGCAAACCTATTTTTCAAATATAATCCTATAATCCCAACATATAAAATAGATGCCTTAGAAAGCAGACATGTGCTAGGAGATGCTGGGTATGGAGCACAAGCCCCATCCCTGTGGCTCACTCCTGTCCTTAAGGTCCAATCCCAGGAGCTGTACCAACAATCTGAAAGGCATAGAATGGGGTGACCTCCTAGACCTCCTCCAGGTTATTAACATTTCCATCTCTTGGTCTTGGAAGCTGTAGAACTCTCTTAACTGCTCCTCTGAATTCCTCACCCTGCTGAATCTAGCCCCTTTTACTTCCTGACATTCCCTCTTTTGCTCTGAGTCGAAGCCCTTTGTGGCCCCGAGTCCCTGATGCTGCACACTAGCTACAATGTTCCAGGAAGTCAGTCCCGGGTGTAACTTGAAATATAGTTTCACTGAAGTGCTAAGTTTGTAGCAGAAACAGGGTTAATCCGTTATTATTTTGCGAATAGTTCCAGTCCTCTGCACCTGTGTTTATCATTATAGCAATGAGATTATTATTTTTAGAGCTATGATAATGAAATAGAAAAACAATAAATGGTAAGCAATAATGAGCAGAGAAATCATACAAAACTGATTAAAAAAAAAAAAGAAAACTTCTGTAATTACAAATTTTAGGAAGCTGAAAAATATTTGGTAATATTCCTATAAGGAGCCCTGGTGGTTCAAAGGTTAAGTGTGTGACTGCTAACAGAAATGTTGGTGGTTATAAACCATCCTGCTCTCTGCTCCCATAAAAATTACTGCCTAGAAAACCCTATGACAATTAAGATATAACTATCCGTCTTTTCCTGTCTAGAATGAAGGAGAGTGAACGACAAAACCAAAGATTCAAGGAAGAAATTAGTCCATAGGACTAATGGACCACACGAACCACAGCCTCTTCTAGCCTGAGACCAGAAGAACTAGATGGTGTCCGGCTACCACTATCACCATTCTGACCAGGGACAAAATAGAAGGTCCTGGTTAGAATGGGTGAAAAATGCAGAACAAAACTCAAATTCATAAAAAAAAAAAAAAAAAAAAATCAGACTTACTGGACTGATAAAGACTAGAGGAACCCTTGAGACTATCACCCTAAGACACCCTTTTAACCTGGAAGAAAGCTACTCTTGAAGGTCACCTTTGAGCCAAATAACAGACTGGCCTATAAAATAAACAATAACACCCATGATGAATGTGGTCCTTTAAACAATCAACTGTACAAGACTGAAAGGTCAAAATTCACACAAAAGCAAATATGAGAAGGCAAGGAGGGGCAGAGAAACTGGATGGATGGAAACAGGGCAGGAGGGGTTGAAAATGGTGAAAGTGCTAACGCATTGCAAGGATTATAACCAATGTTACAGAACAATATGTGGATGAATTGTTGAATGGGAATCTATTTTGCTGTGTAAACTTTCACCCAAAACACAATAAAAAAGTAAAAACAAAACAAAATTAAGGTGCATTAAAAACAAAACAAAACCCTATGGGGCAGTTCTACTCTGTCATATGGGGTCGCTATGAGTAAAACTTGACTCGCAGCACCCAATAACAACAATATTCCTATAACCTACACTGTATTTACAGAGGGTGAAATACTCTTATTGAGGCTGGAGTACAAATTAAAAAAAAAAGTAGAATGCTGTTTTTCCTCTATCTGCTGGGTTAAGTAATTCATTTATCTATAAACAAAGATAACAAAATTGTGCACAATGTCCAAAACGATCTGTCCTGTGAATATAAAAGATCTAAACACACCACTAAAGTATTTGGAGATTCCAAAAACAACACTGCAAGAAGATCCAAACTCTTTCCCTCCCACCCACTCTCCGCCTTCAACTTTTCAAATATCAAAATGTAAATGTGCTGTTAATTCTTAAAAATAAGAATCAACTAAATTATCTTCTCTATTTTAACAAATATACAAGTCTTCATACATAAATTCATCTAGCAAATTTCGGCAAAGTGGCAAAATAAGTGATTGAAGCCCCAAAACACCCAGTTTCCTCAAAAAAAAAAAAAATCTTACTGAAAGTCCATTAATCCTTTATCCATCTAAAATAAGCATCACTTCAATTCTGCAACATCTATATCTGTTCTCACTTCTTTTAAGAGAAAAAAGCGTAAAGAGTAGGAAGCAAAAGAGAGAGAGAAGAAGCTCTATGCCGTGTTACCTTTTTTTTTTTTTTTTTAAATCTGTGAACTGATCTGGGTATATTTTCATTAGTTTCAAGTACAACAGGATTTTCTGCACTGACTGCTTACAAAACAGCAATGTCTCCCATCACATAAAGCACTACGAGTGAGAAGCTATACGTCAGAGCAACTGCACCAGCAAAGCGCTCTCTAGATGGTTCTGAAGCATCTAAGAATATACTTAACTGCCATAGTGCTTTTTAGTTCCTTAGAAGGATCACTGGAATAATGTAATTCCAAGTCCTCTACAATCTCAATATTTTGGAAACACCAAT
Organism: Elephas maximus indicus; assembly: GCF_024166365.1. Classification (NCBI taxonomy): domain Eukaryota; kingdom Metazoa; phylum Chordata; class Mammalia; order Proboscidea; family Elephantidae; genus Elephas; species Elephas maximus. The sequence goes on from NC_064829.1 coordinate 30,476,918, forward strand.
GGAAAATCCTGCATTTAAAAATTATTGTAGATAAACCAAAAGCAAAGAAGTTTCCTGAATACAACCTAACACTTTGAAGGCCAGAGTGGCAGGGACAGGGGTCTGGGGACCATGGTTTCAGGAGACATCTAGGTCAACTGGCATAACAAAATGTATTAGGAAAACATTCTGCATCCTACTTTGGTGAGTGGCATCTGGGGTCTTAAATGCTAGCAAGCAGCCATCTAAGATGCATCAATTGGTCTCAATCCACCTGGAGCAAAGGAGCATAAAGAACATCAGACACAAGGTAAATAAGAGCCTAAGAGACAGAAAGGACCACATAAACCAGAGACTCCATCAGCCTGAGACCAGAAGAACTAGATGGCGCCTGGCTACAATAGATGTCGAAACTGAACATAAGGGCCAATCCCACAGAGGTTGAGGGGAACCTCCCTACCATTAAGAAGAGCCTGGAATAATAAAATCTATTAAGAAAACATTCTGCATCCCACTTTGGAGAGTGGCATCTGGGGTCTTAAACACTAACAAGCGGCCATCTAAGATCCATCAATTGGTCTCAACCCACCCGGATCAAAGGAGAATGAAGAACACCAAGGACACAAGGTAATTACGAGCCCAAGAGACAAGAAAAGGCCACATAAACCAGAGGCTACATCAGCCTGAGACCAGAAGAGCCAGATGGTGCCCAGCTATAACCGATGACTGCCCTGACAGGGAACACAAGAGAGAATCCCTGATGGAGCAGGAAAACAGTGGGATGCAGACCTCAATTCTCATAAAAAGACCAGACTTAGTGGTCTGACTGACACTAGAGGGACCCTGGAGGTCATGGTACCCAGGCCTTCTGTTAGCCCAAGAACAGAAACATTCCTGAAGCCAACGCTTCAGACAGGAATTGGACTGGACTATAAGATAGAAAATGATGTTGGTGAGGAGTGAGCTTCTTGGCTCAAGCAGATACATGAGACTATGTGGGCAGCTCCAGTCTGGAGGTGAGATGAGAAGGCAGAGGGGGACTGGAGCTGGTTGAATGGACATGGAGAATACAGGGTGGAGAGGAAGGGTGTGCTGTCTCACGAGGGGGAGAGCAGCTAGGGGTACATAGCAAGGGATGTATAAGTTTTTGTATGAAGAGACTGACTTGATTTATAAATTTTCACTTAAAGCACACACAAAAAAAAATTAGTATTGAACGGCTGATAAAGGAATATGCAAAGTACAATCTCATAACATCTTCAGCTTACTTTTAAACTATGTTTCTAAACTCCCACTCTCTAGCTTAGAAGCTATATTCTTAAGACAGAAACAGTAAGGATACATGGCTACAAGAACAAAGAATGCATTAACTTGAGACTGAAATACTAAATTTTGAATAAAAAAACTTATCTAGCACTGACTTATTTCCATGGTTATGGATGCAATAGTATTGTGACTTCAAAACTTTTTTAAGATATGTGCTTTAGGTGGCTCCTTGCTCTTACCACATAGCTGTTAAAGCAGTGGGTCTGGCCCTTTACAGCTGAGGAAAACTCTCCTGCCCACTAGTCAGACTGCCACATTGTCTCTGTGTAAGAGAATGGAGCTCTCACGGGAAAGCTAAGGGCCGATGTTACTCCCAAGTCCACAGACAGGCTGAATCACACTTTTATTTCCAAGGTCTGGGAAAACTAAGCTTTTATCCCATGTCTCAGGCATCATCAAGTATGGAAATATATTCTTGGGCAGTAGAGTATATACTTGCAAAATAAATTTCAGGATTTTCATCTGACACTAATGCCCTTTCAGCTACCCTATTTCATCAGAACTTTTTCAGGTGTAATAAATTTCCTTATGTTCCTAAAGCCTTCCTCATCAGTCCTTTCTACTACTAAACAAAGACATTTATTTAAAGATAACTATGCCTCAGTGACCAAGGCAGATTTGTGTGAATAAGAGCAAACAGACACAAGGGAGGGATACACATGGAGGCTGTGGAGGGGGGTTGTATAGAGTTTGTAGACAACTCTAAGAACCTCTGGTGGCGTCGTGGTTAAACGTTACGGCTCCAACGACATACATTTTCCATTCTAGAAATAGCACTTAAAAGATTATATTGCTACAAGCATGTCATTGTATAATTTCCAAATTATTCCAGATTATAGTATAATGTAGCAAAAATTTCAAAAGGTTTTTAAGCGTCACCATGTCAATTACAGAACAGAGGGTTAAATTATTGTATAATGGTACATATTAAACATATTGCAAACATCTTTAAATGTCATATAATGATTGAGGACTGGCTATATAAAAATGATCTTTCTAAATCACTCTATTCAATAAGGACTCTGAAAATTTAACAGCATTTTTTAAATGGCTTCTTTAACCTCTCTACTAAATATCTGTTCATGATTGTATCTCCAGCACCTGGAATGCTGCCTGTAACATGGGTTGGAAACATATTTTGAAATGAATGAAAATTATGGTGTGTATTAACAAGGGACGAGGGGAAACTAAAGCAATACAAAATAACTTCTCTTGATAAGATCACTTTAACCAGTAATAATATTTCAAAATTTACCAAAAAAATCTAAGTACAGGGTCCTGAGCAAAAAAAAGTCTCTTAAAATCTCATTATTCTTAACCTCAGTGAGAGTTATCTGTCAAAAAAAAAAAAAAAAAAAGGATTTAACTTGCTGAGCATTTGTGTAAAACACGGTTTTGCTTACACAGTATTATTTCTATATTTAATACTGATGATAAAGTATATGCATAGCATTTTACTGTTTCAGAAGCACTTTTACATACTGTTAGTTCATTAAATCATCATTAAAACCATGTGAGGAATGTGTGTGCATACAAAAGGAAGATCATAAAGTTTCAGTAACTTGCCAAAGGTCACCAGAGGAGTAAGAACTGAAACCAAGAGTTTTTAACCCTAAATCCCATAAGCTTCACAACCCATGGTGTTGCCAATAACTAAATGGCCCAGTAACAATATTGATGGAAGGTACGATCGTGAGTCTTAGAAGCAGAGGACCTCACCGGCTTTCTCTGACAGGATTTACTAGACTGGTAAAAAAAAAAAAAAAAAAAAAAAATTTTTTTTTTTTTTTCCAGGCAAAATGCGGGAGGGAGCAGAGTTACCTGGACTCCAGCAGTACATTCATCTAAACCTTCCCTAGATCCCTTGCTGGAGATCACACTCCTATAAAATGAGAAGGGTATTAGGTAGACCAGGAACCTCCCCCAGGAGACAGGCTTCTCATTCCAAGCCCTGGTGGCTCTGTCCAGTCCAAGTCCTGGCTTAGAGCCAAGGTTCTCGGTCATGAGGAGCACAGCAGAATCCACATCAGCTAGTTTGTTTTGTTTTGAATTAGAAGTTCCAGTTCTAACCCAAACCACTGACTCAGGACTTCCGAGAATGTGACCGAGGCAGGTGCACAGTGACAGAGACTGCTCAATGCCTGCCAGAACCCGGCTTGCCCTCTTCCTCAGTAAGCGCCTCAGTCTCCTATCTGGGTACAATGCCCTCCAGCTGAGACTATTTCTCAGTCTCTCTTGCAGCTATGGCCACATGACCCAGAAGAATGGAAGTATTGCACAGAATTTACCACATCTCCTTAAAGGGAGGGCACACTCCTTTTTCCAAAATTTGATACTTAAAACAGCCCCTACCACCTGAAGCTGCCATACCAGACCCAGACTGTGCCTCCTGTCTTCTTCCAAGTGAAGGATAATCTCTAACTTATTTAAGCTACTGATGGAAACCCTGGTGGTGTCGTGGTTAAGAGTTAAGGATGCTAACCAAAAGGTCAGCAGTTCAAATCCACCAGGCTTTCCTTGGAAACTCTATGGGGCAGTTCTAGTTCTACTCCATCCTATAGGGCTGCTATGAGTTGAAATCTACTCGACGGCAAGAGGTTTAGGTTGCTTGGTTTTGGGTTTTTTGTTTGTTTAATGCTAATACTAACTAGTACAGGTAATTTTTTTTAAAGCCCCACAACTTAGTCTGATGTGACCCCTAAATAAAAACTACTCATTTAGAAGAATTTCAGTTTAATTTTTTTTATTTTTACTGGGCACCTACTACTATTGCAAGGTAAGTGCTAGGGATACAAAGTAGAATAAGAAACTGGTTAACCCGCAAAGAGATTATAGTCTAGTAGGAGAAGGCACTTCACACTCCTGCCCAGCTCATCTATTAAAAATGCAAACCCACTAAAACTTCCTTATAGAAAACCTTTCAATGGCTCCTGACTGCCTTCACAGTCTCAAAAGTGGAGTGTGTGCACCATGAAACATGAAAATATTAGAAAGTCTTTTGTATTTATTTTTGTCTAAAATATTAGATAAAATGTCACATTAAGGATATAATATTATATATAGAGATTGACTTTATAGAGATTGACACTGATGCCTTCACACAGTCCACGTGTCTCAGGGTCAAGGGTCAAGTGCAGGAGGTACAGTAACTTCAGGGAGGAGTTGGCAAGGACCACTCAGAGGCTGAAAGAAGCCTCTTGCACTGTAACCAAACTTAGTAACCAAACTCACACTGCAGTTTATGTGAGTTTGGTTACTAAGATTTACAGACCATCTCATCTAGTTTTAGTTAACTGAGAAAATACACAGATAGCATAAAGACTGTTGCAAAGACACTGCAGACTGATGATAATACCCTTGGTGCAAACAAAGTGAACAAACAAAATAGCAAAGGCTTCTATGGCTCACGTAAGCGCTGCATCAGCTACTCCAGGAAAAATAGACCATAGAACCCGATGACAGTAAGCCAGTTCTTCAAATTCAAAATTATCAAGATCATAGGCAATATGGATATATGTCTATCACGTAGGACAACCCCTACTTATTTATTGCACCTTGAGATATGAGCTAATGAGCATGTGAAGACAGGACATTCGGCTCAACATTTGAAATCTAAGCATCCAGAGCATGAAGATAAACCTCCCAAACTTTTTTTTTTTTCCCAGTGATATTTAAAGTCACAGAACACTCGGTCCAGGCTTTAAATATTTTTTTTACTGAATTTAATAATAGATGTTTAGAAACTTTTTTTGAGGTTTCTTGATAGAAAAGACAAAAAAGTCACAAACCATTTGGGGAAATTCTTCTAATGACTTCCCCTTCTCCCAAAAAAGCCTGAAGAAGTAGAATATATAAACAGCTCTTAAAACTCAACAACAAAAGAACAAGTAAGCCAATTTAAAAATGAGCAAAGAACTTGAATAAACATGTCTGCATAGAAGATACACAAATGGCCATGAAGCACATGAAAAGATGCTCAAAATCTTTAGTCATTAGGAAAGTTCAAATCAACCATTAAGAAACGTCACTTCAGCTATATTTAAAAAAAAAAAAAAAAGGAAAATAACAAGTGTTGGTAAGGATGTGGAGAACACGGAACCCTTGAACACTGCTGGTGGGAATGTAAAATGGTGCAGCAACTGTGGAAAACAGTTTGGTGATTCCTCAAAAAGTTAAACACAGAGTTACCATATGACCCAGCAATTCCACTCTTACGTACATATACAAAAGAACAGAAAACAGGTTTTCAAACAAATACACAAACATTCATAGCACTACTCACAATTAGCAAAAGAGGAAACAACACAGAAGTCTATCAACGGATGAATGAGTAAACAAAATGTTGTATACCCATACAATGGACTCTTAATTCAGAGATAAAAGGAATGAGGTAATGATACATGCTACAATGTAGATATTCCCTGTAAACACTATGCTAAGTAAAAGAAGTCAAAAACAAAAGGTTATGTTCTGTATGATTCCATTTACATGAAATGCCCAAACCAAAAGAGGAAACCCTGGTGGTGTAGTGGTTAAGTGCTACAGCTGCTAACCAAAGGGTCGGCAGTTCGAATCTGCCAGGCGCTCCTTGGAAATTCTATGGGCTTTGGGTTTTAAACCAAAAAACCAAACCCAGTGCCGTCAAGTCGATTCCGACTCATAAAAAAAGAAAAAAAAAATTTTTTTTTTTCATAGCGACCCTATAATACGTAAATCCTTAGAGACAGAAGGCTGGTCAGTGGTCGCCAGGAGATGGGGGGACAGAGAATGAGAAGTGAGGGTTACTGGATACACGGTTTCCTTTTGGAGGGATAAAAATGCTTTGAAACTGGACAGAGGTGATGGTTGCATAACATTGTGACTGTACTGAATGGCACTAATTTGTACACTTTAAAATAGTTGATTTTCTGAGTTTTAGCTCCAATGAAAAAAAAAATTTTTAAAAACTCAAAAATCCTCCCTCAGACACAAACACACGCAAATATGGACTTATCACATGACCCTGTCATTTTATTCCTACGTATTTACCTAACAGAAACGGATAATTATGTCCATGCAACGACCCGAATATTCACTGAAGTTTCATTTGTAATAGCCCAAAACTTGAAACAACCCAAATATCCAACAGGTGAAGAAATGGATAAATTGTGGTATATCCATATAAGGGAATACTAGTCAGCAATAAAAAGAATGAACCACTGATACATGTAACAATATGGATGAATCTCAAAATAATTATGCTGAGTTAAGAAAGCCAGGCCCCTCCAAAAAGTACATGCTGTATGATTCTTCTAATGTAAAATTCCAGAAAACACTTACTCTACTTGGTTGTCTCAGGACAGGAGTGTGAACAATAGTGGGAGGTATTACAAAGAGGCAGAAACTTTTGGAAGTAACAGAATTATTAACTTCATTGTGGCGATGGTTTCACTAGTATAAACAAATACTCATTAAACTACACTTTAAATATATGTAGTTTATTGTACACCAACTATACCTCAATAAAATTATAAAATACGATAATACTTAGCAATAGTAAGGGCACAACAAAAAGGCCGCTCATATAATGATGATGTTGTTAGGTGCCATCGAGTTGGTTCAAACTCATAAAGACCCTACCTACAACAGAACAAAACACTGCCCAGTCCTGCACCATCCTCATGGTCATCGTTATGGCCATTGTTGAAGCCACTGTGTCAATCTGTCTCGTTGAGGGTCTCTCCCTTTTTCGCTGACCTCTCTACTCTGTTCTATAGGGTAGATACTAGTAGGAATCGATTCACTGACAACAGATTTTACTGCATTACCAAGCATGATGTCCTTCTCTGGGAACAGGTCCTTCCTGATAAGTGTCCAAAATATGTGAGACAAAGTCTCACCATTCCTGATTCTAAGGAGCGTTCTGGCTGTACGTCTTCCAAGATAGGTTTGTTCTTTTTTTTTTTTTTGTACTTTAGATGAAGGTTTACAGAACAAACTAGCTTCTCATTAAACAGTTAGTACACATTTTGTTTTGCGACATTGGTTACCAACCCCACAACATGACAACACTCACCCTTCTCGATCTTGGGTTCCCTATTACCAGCTTTCCTGTTCCCTCCTGCCTTCTAGTCCTTGTCCCTGGGCTGGTGTGCTCCTTTAGTCTCGTTTTTTTTATGGGCCTGTGTAATCTTTATCTCATACAAAGGGTAAACCTCGGGAGTGACCTCATTCCTGAGCTAAAAGGGTGGTCCAGGGGCCATATGTTGGGGTTTCTCCAGGCACTTTCAGGCCAGTAAGTCTGGTCCTGTTTTGTGAGTCAGAATTTTGTTCAACATTTTTCTCCAGCTCTGTCCAGGATCCTCTATTCTGATCCCTGTCAGAGCAGTCGGCGGTAGTAGCTGGGCACCATCTAGTTGTACTGGACTAAGTCTGGTGGAGGCTTAGTCCTTTGGACTAATCTTTCCCTTATGTCTTTAGTTTTCTTCATTCTCCATTGCTCCTGACGGGGTGAGACCAGTGGAATACCTCAGATGGCAGCTCACAAGCTTTTAAGACCCCAGGTGCTACTCACCAAAGTAGAATACAGAACATTTTCTTTAGAAACTATGTGCACTGTTTGTTCTTTTGGCAGTCCGTGGCATATTCAATAGTCTTCAAAAACACCAAGCTCAAAGGCTTTAATTCTTCTTTGGTCTTCCTTATTCATTGTCCAGCTTTCACATGCATATGGGGTGACTAAAAACACCAGGGCTTGGGTCACGTTCACCTTAGTCCTTAAAGTGACTTCTTTGCTTTTTAACATTTGAAAGAGGTCTTTTGCAGCTGATTAGCCCAGGGGAATGCTTCATTTGATTTCCTGACTGCTGCTTCTATGGGTCTTGATTGTGAATCCAAGTAAAATGAAATCCTTGGCGACTTCAATCATTTCTCCGTTCATCACGATGTTGCTTATTGGTCCAGTTGTGAGGACTTTTGTTTCCTTTACACTGAGATGTAATCCACACTGAAGGCTGTAGTCTTTGATCTTCATCAGTAAGTGCTTCAAGTCCTCTTCACTTTCAGCAAGCCAAGTTGTGTCATCTGCATAACACAGGTTGTTAATGAGTCCTCCTCTAATCCTGATGACCCCTTCTTCTTCTATGGTCCAGCTTCTCAGATTATTTGCTCAGCACACAGATTGAATAAATATGGTGAAAGGATACAACCCTGACACATACCTTTTCTGACTTTAAAACACTCAGTATCCTCCCGTTCTGTTCAAATGACTGCCTCTTGGTCTATGTACAAGTTCCACATAAGCACAATTAAGTATTCTGGAATTTCCACTCTTCTCAATATTATCCATAATTTGTTATGATCCACACAGCTGAATGCCTTTGCATAGTCAATGAAACACTGGTAACCATTTCTGGTATTCTCTGCTTTCAGCAGTGATATCCCTCATTTCACATCTTCTTATGAATCTGCTTTGCATTTCTGGCAGTTCCCTGTCAATGTACTGCTGCAATCCTTTCCGAACAATTTTCAGCAAAATCTTACTTGTGTGTAATACTAATAATATTGTTTGATAATTTTCATATTCTGTTGGATTGCCTTTCTTCAGAGTGGGGACAAATATGGATCTCTTCTAGACAGTTGGCCAGGTACTATATATATATTATTTCATAATCATCAAGAATATTTTTAAATATGCCTATTTAGGAACTGATGTCTGCAAGGTACTCTGGGGTAGTGCACGACGCATGACTTTCTTTCTCCTATGTCAAGTACCGGAACCCATCTGTGATTCTGTTAAGGGCAGTCCTGTCTCATCACAGTTGCACAGCTTCCACCTAAAAATAACTTCCTCTTATATAATCTCTTACCCCAGATTTGTATATTTCATGGGTTCTTGAAAGGAGTTTCTTTTTTAGCGATATGCCACATCATGAAGTAAACATTCATTTTTAAAACCAGATAAGCTGAACCATAATCTAAACGAATCCTTGTTTTTCACAAGTCATTCAGGGGCGCTGTAGTTGACAGCTCTGCTGAAGAAAATAAGTACAAAAAGTTATATGTAGCAGAAGTGACACCATACCAACTCTCTTTTAAAATGAACTTTGAGTTTATTTACATACGACAAATACACTCATTTTTGGTGTATTTTAAGTTCAATGAATACTGACAAAAAATACTTCATGTAATCAGCACCACTATCCAGATACAGAAAATTTCTACTATTTCCCCCAAATTCTCACGCTCCATTAGAGTTACTGTCGCCTTCTCCCCACCCCTCACCCGAGGCAACCACCGCTCTGATTTCTATAACCATGGAGTAAGGTTGTCTGTTCCTGAACTTCAGATAAATGGAATCATGCAAGATGTGCTTTTTTGTGTCTGGCTTCTTTCAGCCAGCGTTAATGTTTCACAGGTTCATTCATGTTGTTGTAAGTATAAGTAGCTGTTTCCTTTTTATTGCTGAGGAGTATTCCATTCTTCAGATATACTATGATTTCCAATGGCACTTCTTTTTAATGCCTTTAGCTCTGTTTCTGAAAATAGCTTTTTGTATATGCTGAACATTGTTAAGACAGGAACTACAACAACTTTGTTTCTATAGAATTTTGATGTTTTACTCTGTTTTAAGAAGTGTTTTCATGTATCTCAAACTAGGGAAAAAAAATCTCAAGTATGCTGGAATCATAACTCAGTAAATTATAACTACATCTTAAGAAAACATTTTAAGGATCTTAGGGCAGTGCATTCCAAGTTTTGTAAGACATTGCCTACACAGAAAAGGGTCTTTGTATGGCCAAAAAGCACATGAAAAGACGTGCAACATCATTAACCATAGGGAGATGCAAACCAAAACCACAACGAGGTACCAGATCATTCCCACTAGAATGGCTATGATCAAAAAATGGAGAATAACAGGTTTTGGTAAGGATGTGGAGAAACTGGAGCCCACATACATTGCTGGTGGGAATACAAAATGGTTCAGCTGCTATGGAGAACAGTTTCGTAGTTCCTTAAAAAGTTAAACATAAAACTACCATATGACCCAGCAACCCCAGTTTTAGGTATATACCCAAAAGAAATGAACTCAGGAACACAAACAGAAACCTGTACACCAATGTTCATTGCAGCACTATTCATAACAGCCAAAAGTAGAAACCACCTAAATGTCCATCAACAGATGAAGAGATAAACAAAATGAGGTATATACATACAGCCATAAAGAAAAACGAAGTTCTGATGCATGCCACATCACACGTAAACCTTGAAAACATTATACTGACTAAAATAACTCAGTCACCAAAAAAAAAAAAAAAAAACCTGTATGATCCCACTTATGCGAAATAGTCAAATGCATAGAGACCAAAGCATACAGTGGTTTTTGGGATGAGAGGCAGAGGGAGGGGGAGTCACTGCTCGGGGGCACTGAGTTTCTTTTAATGGTGGTGGAATAATTTGGACAAGAATAGTGGTGATGGTCACACAACATGATGAACATAATCAAATCACTGGATTGTACGTGTAAAGATTGTTGAATTGGCGAATGCTTTGTTATATGTATGTATCTAACAAAGCGTTTGCCAACTCAACAACTGTGTTTATAAACATACATATATACATACATACATACATATATATGCACACACAATAAAAAGGGAAGGATCTTTGTATGGCACACTAGAGAAATCACGTAACTGGTTTGGGGTCTCTGGACACACTAAGGGGCCCTGGTGGCATAGTCGTTAAGAGCTATGCCTGCTAACCAAAGGTAGCAGTCTGAATCCACCAGCCGCCCCTTGGAAACCCTATGGGGCAGTTCTACTCTGTCTTATAGGCTCGCTATGAGTCAGAATCGATTTGACAGCAACAGGTCAACAAGATACACTACAGGTTGAAAAGATCATTTATTTTAAGCCCACTAGTTGGAAATCTCTGTTTAAAAATATATTCAAATAACAAATATTCTTATTTTAATAACCTATATTTAATTTCAGAAGTCTCTTAGTGACACAAATGATAAAGCGTTTGACTATAAACCAAAAGGTTGACAGTTTGAGCCCACCCAGAAGTGCCTCGGAAGAAAGTCCGGGCCACCTGCTTCCAAAAGGTCCAAAAAACCAAAACCCAAACCCGTTGCCGTTGAGTTGATTCCGACTCATAGCGACCTAAAGGACAGAGTAGAACCGCCCCATAGAGTTTCCAAGGAGTACCTGGTGGATTCAAACTGCTGACCTTTTGGTTAGCAGCGGTAGCACTTAATCACTACACCACCAGGGTTTCCTCCAAAAGGTCACAGCCTTAAAAACCCTATGGAGCACAGCTGTACTCTTGATACGTATGGGGTCGCCATGAATCAGAATCAACTCACTGGCAACTGGCTGGATGGCACATTTAATTTTACAGAACAGGAAAATTTTAGGAGCAAATAAAATTACATGTAAAATAAAGCATTAATTTATTAAACAACCTAAATAATTTGAAAATTCCCAAAGTGCTAAAACAATGAGCATAGCTTCTTCCTTTCCCTTCTTTGGGTGTGCTTAATATTTTTTTTTTTTCCTGATCTTTCCCCAAGACAAAAAAATTGACCAGTGACTGTGAACTGGTACTCAAACACCCTCTCCAAGCCCAGTATTATGCAACTTCCCAGCAACACAATGGCATCTGAGCTCAGTTATCAGAGGCACCGTGTTCAGGTCCAGACAGGCAACCATTCCACTCTCCTATTCACGCAACAAATGGCCATCAACCACCCACATCATAGCAGCCATTCTAGGCCCTAGGGAATCAGTGACGAGACAAAATCTCTGCACTCATAGAACTTACAGTCTACTTACTGTAAGTCTACTGTGGGGAGAGAAACAGGTAAATAAGGGACCTATTTAGTAAGATGGCAGTGGGTTATTCAGTAAGTAGTTGTTGTTGTTAGTTGCTATGGAGTCAATTCCTACTCATGGCCACTCCATGTGTACAGAGTAGAACCGCTCCATAGGGTTTTCCTGGCTATAATCTTATGGAAGCAGATCACCAGGCCTTTTGGTTCTACGAGGTGGGTTCGAACCACCAATGTTTAGGTTAGCAGTTGAGCACAAGACATTTGTGCCACTCAGAGGCCTTTCTGGTATGTTAGATGGTGAAAAATACTAAAGACAATAATATGCTAAGAAGGGAATAAGGAGTACTGGGGGTAAAGTTGCAACCTTAAACAGGATGGCCAGGGACTTCACTGATAGAGTGCTGCTGGATTAAAAGCTGACAAAGGTGAGGAAGAGGGCCATGACCACCCCCACCCATGACAAAGGGGAGGGAGAGGGTTCTAGGGAGGAGCATTCCAGGCAGAGGAACGGTAAAAGTTCTGAGGTGCAAAGTCCTGGGGTAGAAATGGGTTCACATGTTTGAATAACATCAGAAAGCCACTGTCCTCAGAAGAAAGCAAGTAGAGCGAGCGTGAAGCCAAGTACAAGCAGGCAGAAGGCGTCAAGCAGAAGAGTCCATCACGAAGCTTTGTAGACCTTCGTAGCAACTGAGGCTCCTTCTCTTGGCGGGATGGAGTGCCAGCTGCGAAGAGTCATGATATGCACTCTTAACTTCATGTGGACACTAGATTCAGCTCTGGATGACATATTTTTAAAAAATAACCTGAGAGGGATTGGTAGAGTGAGGAAATGAAGGGTGTGGAAAGCTTAACGCAATAGTAAGAGTTGAGAGAACTTGGAGATGTTTGGCCTGGGGAAAAGAATAATTTACTAGTTGCTCCAAAAAGCTGAGGAATTTTCACAAGACAGGCAACAAGTTTTTCTGTTCAGACATGAAACCAGGAATTGAAAAAAAAAAAAAAAAACAGGGACATAAAATTGCACGTTACTGTAAAGTTTAACTCTCTAAAAACTTTAGATAGTGAAATGTGTGGTCTTAAAAGATAACTCACATATCGTCATAGCAGCAGTAGCAACAGTAGCAGTAGGAGCTACTGTATACAGCACCGATGTATGTTTACTCTATGGCAGGCATTATGCTGAATATTTGATACACCCCATCTCATATAATCTGCCCACAATCCTGTGAGGTAGGTATTATTACTGATAAGGAAACAAGCTTGGTGAGATTACATGACCTGGAGAGAATGGCATATCTAAGTGGCAGAACTGCAATCAAACTCAGGTCTAACTCAGGCTCTAAGCTCCTAACCATTGCACATGGTATAGTGACTATGTGTTCAGGAAGGGAAGTGTTTACATATATCATAAAATGGCCATCTAGCTGGCAGGCAGGAAGTGGTAGAGAGGATTCTTACAAATGGTAGAAAACTAAATGATATCTAAGAACCCACCACATTCTTAAAGTTTTTCATTGACTTCAAAATTTATGGCAACCTTGCACTTCTAACTATGGGTAAAGATCAATTAACAATAATTTCATTACAGAGTATGTTAAATTTCCTGTCCATTTCTATTGCTGATGCTAATCATTTTCTGGTTTTCAGTAATACATATTCTTTATTAGTTTCCCACATACAAGTCAAAGTAGGCTTGACTTCTCTCAAGTATATGAATTTTCTTGTCTCGTTTTTATAGTATCTGGTGATTCAAACATGTCTTCCATTTTTATTTTCCTGTGCTAACTCTGCAGACGAGATAAAATTCTTTTCAATTAAGTAATCACCCTTCAAAATATAAGAGTAAATCAACATTTGGTATCTAAAGTATAGAAGGACAATAAAATATAAACGTAGAGTGCAGATACACATAGATTTTAGGGATTAAACTGTGTCTCAGACACAGGAAAATCTCAAGCACCATCCTGCTTTGAGGGCTGGTTTCTTTATAACCTAAGTGGAGGGGCAATAAGAGAGTAAGGGGAATGAGGGGCGGCTGGCGCTGAGCACCCTCCACCACACTTTAACCACAGTAACTTCTGAATGGTTTGAAAAATAATGAAAAATCAATGCTCTGCACGGCAACTACGGGCCTATGTAAGGAGGGATAGTTTGACAACTCCGGGGTTTACATCTGGATAGAAAACATGATTAACTCTACTTACAAAGTTTTTCTCCACATATGGCCTGAAATATATAGTCAAGTTGATCTGCATGAACATGAAAAAAAAAAAAGTTCCCAGAGCAACATTTGCCATATATTTTAATTTGGGCCCCTGCTCTTAAATAATCTATAACAAAGTCAAGTAATAACAAGATATATACATTCCTGAAATAACATAAAGTAGAAATATATTCCTAACATTTTAACAACTATTTACTGAGTACTTACTATTTACAGAGAATCGCAAAATACAATCACCACACCTAAATGCACTCTGGGGCATAACCACATTCAACTAATTCACAAGAGAATGTTGTAAGTCAGTGGTTTCCAAACTGTGAGGCTATGAAAATACAGAACAATCTCTGATTCTCTTTTGGGGTAGGGCTAAAATAGTGATGGAGCCTACCTAAATACTGTGGATGAGACAGAAATCTGGCTTTGAATTCTCTTAAGGCCAAAACAGAAAGAGAAATACAATCAATTATGGGCTTTTAATTGTCCACGAGGAAAAAAAAAAAATACCAGTTCTTTGGGGAAAACAAACTCCCTCTTCGCCCTCACCTCTAATTTCTGATTCAGGGCAATACAGAGAGGAATATAAGTATTAGACGGCAAAATAACCAACAATATCATTAAAACTAATTTTTCTGGAAATGCCCCTCAATGGAAATTGAGAGTGTAACTCCAACTTACAACTCACTGAGGGCTATTTCTCAGTAAATCAAGGAAATATTGTTCAGGCTGAAGCATTCTGACAGACTAGTTGAGCCTTAGGATAACATCTAGAAATCTAGAGAAGTGGACAAATTCTGTATCTTCCAAAAATAGGGCCTCTACACCAAGCAAAATTTTCACAAAAAACTGGACAGCAAGTTCCTATTGAGAAATTAGAATATAGGTAGGTAATATGGAAACTCTGGTGGCGCATGGTTAAGTGCTACAGCTGCTAACCAAAGGGTTGGCAATCTGAATCCGCCAGGCGCTCCTTGGGAACTCTGTGGGGCAGTTCTACTCTGTCCTATAGGGTCGCTATGAGTCGGAATCCACTTGACGGCACTGGGTTTTTATGCAAAATGTGAAGGTACTTCAACATTCTTGCCCATCTGTTTATCTTATTTCTAAAGTTGATATCTTTTGTAAAAACTGAGAAATCAGCTTGTACAGATGACCACATCACCTTTGACCAGAGGCGGGCTGTCTTCCTGAGTAGCTGAATCTTCCTAATTCAATCAGTGTGTGATAGAGTGGGCTTTGTTCTGCAGCACTCAACTTGGAGACAGAAACCTGGATTTACTCCTAAATTGTGCTCCCTCCTAGCTACATAAGCTTGGGCAAGTCACTCAGCCTTCCCTTCCTTGGCAAAATAAATAACAGATCAATTGTTTTCAAACTGTGTTCTATGGAGATGCCTTAGTGGATGAAAGTGTGCTTTTACTTTGATCTTCTTATGTACCGGCATCTGTCCCCAATTAAACCTTTGAAAACCACCAGACTAGATTCTCTCAGTGTCTATGGCTTTGTGATCTTAAACACTAATTCATAACACAAAGTAAAACAATAAAAATGAAGAAAAAATTCAAAATCGAATCATTTCTATCACAAGAAATTTTACTAAGGAGGATTACACTCACAACCTCATTTCTAATTTAGCTACTTGAACCCAGAACAGCAGCAACAACAACAAAATCTTCCTCGTAGAACATTATTATATGTGAAGGCTGATTTCTCAAGTAAGCTAAAAAAAAAAAGCACAGTTCCCTGAATGCAGCAAATAATAGTTAGGGGAACAGATGATGCCCCTGTGCCTCCTGTCTGAGTGCCTGGCCACCACATGGAACAAGGCTGTGTGTTTCCAGCTGGGAGGTTCCAGGGGAGTTCACCTCCACCAGAGGACAGGCTTCTCACCTGAATCCCTCCTAACCACAGAGTCAGCTCCTGTGCTTCTTGTCATTCCTATCACTGCCTACTGCTTCCCACCAGTTTCTCTCATCTAACTCACCATGCCACAAATCACATTTCCTCTCCTCTACTTCTCCATTCTCTCCACTTCTTTGTCCCTGAATTGAACACAAAACCCTTTTAAGATATTTTTCTGAGAATAAAACATGGAAAGACTGTCTTACATAAAACTGGGACAGAGAGAGAAATTGTCTGTGTTACAGAGGAGGAATGTGAGGCCTTGGGGTAAATTCCCTAGAGTCATGCAAGGAAAGGGTCACTGATACTGGAATCCATGTCTCAGGACTCCAAATAATAGCCCCCAAAATCCACTGCCATCAAGTCGATTCCAACTCAGTAGAACTGCCCCATAGGATTTCCAAGGAGCGGCTGGTGGACTTGAACTGCCAACCTTTTTGGCAGGTTCATATTCTACCATACATACTTCCTTACTAGGCTTTCCACATACTCTCCCTGATTTTGTCTTCAGTTGGACTGTGTACAGAATAACAAAGGTCACATGGTAAATAGTAGTGAATGCCTGAGAATCTAAAGAAAATTTAGACACGGTTTGTCCTGGTTCTTTCCTCTTTGGACCCAGGTTTGGAGGAGAATGAAAGGGCAAGATGGAATATATTGAGCAGATCATAGAAAAGCCACTTAAAGTATAGGTGGAGGGAGGAAGTTAGGGGGAAAAACCAAAACCAAACTCGCTGCCATCAAGACGATTCCAACTCATAGCAACCCTACAGGACAGAGTAGAACTGCCTTATAGGGTTTCCAAAGAGCACCTGGTGGATTTGAACTGCCAATCTTTTGGTCAGCAGCCATAGCTCTTAACCACTATGCCACCAGGGTTTCCAAGTTAGGGAGAGACAAGAAAAAAAAAGAAGAGGCCAAGGGAATAATGATCATTCTTCTTCCATCATTCAAAATATCAAATGATAGAGAAGTTGTGAGGTGTAAGGAGAAAAAAGAAAGAAGGTAAGCAGCAAGGTGGGGATGAGAAATGGAAAGAAATGGCAAGCAGTGAAAACAAGAAAGAATTGGGGAATAATAAGATGTTGATTAAGAGGGAAGAATTGGAAGTGGTCAAAACCTTCCAAAAGTTTGAGGTGTTTTAAATATTAGAAATGCAATAACCTAGACTACATATACTAGCAGTCTGCAGTTTGTAAAGATGAGCCTAAAAAATAAATTATTAAAGTCTATAAAATAAAATTGTAGATGAAGCAAGTAATGATATATTCACTAAACTGCAAAACACCTGAACTAAGAAATGCCATGTTTCTTACGCAGGTAACACATGCCTTCTGTGTTCTTTTGCTGGCCACACCCTCCCCCCCAGAGGTATTTTCATAAGCACGCTATGCTAATTATTTTTACAGCAACTTGTGCCACAGAATTGGCTTGGTGGCCCTTGTGAGGCTTGTGAGGATTTCTCTGGGGGTGGGAAGGGTGTGGCCAGCAAACAAACGCAGAAAATGCCATTATTTGCGTAAAATTACAGTACATACACAATTTGAAATCTGGACAGGAACAAAATTTGAAAAAATTATCCACTTTAAAGTGACAGGGGATAATAAATACGTAGATCCTAGATCCTAGGGGAAGAAAATAGTAAGTTCAAAGAAAAATTATAGAGATAACTACAATAAAAGTAATTTACGAGGAACAGATGCATCAGATAAAAAAGCTAAAAGGAAGTTATTTCAAAAGTAATCAAGTAAACACACCTGTAGCAAGAATGATTTAGAGAGAGAGATCCACTTAAAGACAGAAATTTATTTGGAGATATCCAAAAAATATTAGAAAAAGGAAAAGAAGAGAGACTAGGAAAAGGATACATAATTACAGATCCAACATGAATTAAAAAGATAATAAAAGAACATTACGAGCAACTTTATAGAAATAAACTTCAAATTGTAAATAAACTCCTAGAAAAATACAACTTGTCAAAACTGACCCAAAAAGAAATAGAAACTAAAATAATTCTATAGTCATTAAATACATTTAATAAGTAGTTAAAAAAAAAAAAAAAAAGCCTCACAAGCATAAGATGGTTTTTCAGGGAAATTCTATTAAAATTTCAAGGAATAAAAACCAAAAAACCAAACGCATTTCTGTCAAGTCAATTCCAATTCATAGCAACTCTACAGGACAAAGTAGAACTGTTCCACATGGTTTCCAAGATTTTAAGTCTTTATGGAAGCAGGCTGCCACATCTTTCTCCCTCAGAGTGACTGGTGGGTTTGAATCGCAGACTTTTAAGTCAGCAGCCAAGTGCTTCAACCACTGTGCCACCAGGGCTCCATTTTTAAGGAATAGATCATTTCAATTTTATACAAACTCTTCCAGAAGACAGCAAAAGAAACAATACTCCCAAACTCATTTTATGAGGCCAGTATAACCTTGATACAAAAGCCTGATGAGGACAGAAAAAAAAAAAAAAAGGAAATTACAACCCAATCTCATGCATAAACACAGATGCTAAAATCTAAAAGAAACCAATCAAGGTGTATGTTAAAGATAATACACCGTGACCAAATTAGGTTTATTCCAGAATACAAGGATGACTTATCATTAGAAAAAGTCTAAAAATATAATTTACCACCTTAGCAAATTAAAACAAACAAATAAACAAAAAAATGCTCCTAATAAATGTGGAAAGGGCATTGGATAAAATTAAATGCCCTTTCATGATTTAAAAAAAACAATATAAGAATGAAAGGAAATTTAATTAACCTGACAAATGGTACTTATTAAGTATCACTCTTCATGGGAAATCATTAGAAGTTAGAAGCATGCCTGCCTTTTTAAAAATACAGACTCCCACTATATTAAGAACAGTAACAAAATAAGAGGTGTGAGAATTAAAAGAAACAAAACTAATTTTTCACAGATTATGATTGTCTACATAGGCTGGGGTCCCTGGAGGGCACAAATGGTTTGTGTTAGAATACTAACCTAAATGTTGGTGGTTCAAACCCACTCATCGGTGTTGCAGAACAAAGGTCTGGCGGTCTGCTTCTGTAGAAGATTACAGCCAAGAAAACCCTGCGGAGCGCAGCTCTACTCTGTAGCACAGAGGCCACAGTGAGGCAGAGTCAATTTGATGGCAAGGAGTTTGGGAGTTTTCTGTTGGTTTTGGTGCATAGACTGGGTCACGATTTTTTTATTTCTGCTTCCTCACTCCCATTTTTACTCCTCTGCTCATGCTTCCTATGTCATGCTTCTAAAACTTCTTCATCAAAGTTTCCAGTGACCTCCTAGTTACCAAACCCAATGGGCACGTTTCAGTTCTCACCTTAAATTCTTCGCAGCATTCACAGGAGAGACCACTACTGCTTTCCTGGAATGCCTGTCTATGCTGATCTCCTCTGTTCTCTTCTATACTCTCTCCTGCCTCTGGCTGCTCTTTCTCAGTGTTCTCCATTAGCTCCCTGTCTTAGTCACAATACTGGGAATCATGGCCTAACCAAGTTACACATATTTTGGGGGAACACAATTCAATCCATTACATTTCCTTTCTTCCACGTGTCTTTCAAATGTCAGTATTTAATCCTTTGATTTCAAACTTTTTCAATCTATACATTTCCTAGGCAATGTTATTTACTCCTTCAGCTTCAATTGCCACATTTATACCATTCCCAGTACTGATGGTTCCCAATTTTTTATCGGACAAGTAAGGATAGCTTCACTGGGATGTCAACATGTTCAAAAGTGAACTTATCTTTCCCACTCCCTTACTCCAAACCTAAGTCACCTTCTACCCTCCAGTGACTTAAGCCATAAACCTGGGAGCTATCTATGACTACACCTTTTCCTACATTGCCCACATTCAATCTATTATGGGCTCCATTTATTTTGTTTCTCTATTTTCTGTATCTCTCTCTGCTTGGTATCTTCCCTTCCTTTTCCACAGTCACTAACTTGGGTCTGGCCCTGATTATGCCTCTTGGATTCCTCTGACTGGTCACCCTACTTTCAGGTCTGTTCTCCTCTAATCCTTCTTAAAGCTGCCCAGTGTTCTTTCTAAGGAACAGATCTGATTAAATCTTTCCCCTGATTAAAATCCTTCAGTGATTCTACATGACCAAGATAAGGCTCAAACTCTTTAGGTATACTGTACAAAATCCTTCAAGAAGATGCTGCTTAAATCCATCTAGCCTTTATTTTCTCTTTATTCTGCCGCCTCTGTTCTGATCATAGTGACCTTAGTGCTGGAATTGTTTTCTGTTGCCTCTGAGTATGTTGTGGCTTCTTTAAGCATCTATGTAGTCATCTGGCTCCTACAGTGAACTCAAAGTTCTATGAAGACAGACTTGTCTAGCAGTCTCAGGCAAGGTAAACATTCTATAAATACCATATGAATTAATCAAGGAAAAGTTTTTACATAAATTAATAGGTGTCAAATTTACTATGGATCGTTATAAAAATGTATGGGGGTTACATCCCTAACCTTCTGAAGTTAAAATGAGTGAAAAATTATGTCTGTCTATAATTCATTCAAAACTCATCAAAGAGTATAAAGCCAGGCACTACACTTTATACTGGGAAGAAAACAGGGAACAACACAAACACAACTGCATGCAAGTTACAGTCTTGGTACCACTATGAGATGCAAAACTTACCAGGATAGACCTTAGAGAAAGCCAAGCATAACAATACACATATATACACACACGTTTCATGCTAATAATTAAACCTGTAAGAACATAACTCCAAAAACTCCACAAAAGTTGTCAAAATCAAATACAGATTCATTTTACATAAATCTCACTTTCATTTATGTGTAACTTAATGTCCTAGTTACTTCCAAAATTAATTTTTAGCAGTATATTACTGGATTTTATATACAATAAGCTGGAAATTCAGGAATATGTGTTATATAATATAAACCAAGTAAAATTCCTAAATTTCTCCTTTTCAATGAAATGTTTTCTTATTATCTTCAGAGAGCTGATAAACACAAGAGTAGTAATAAGTTCACAAAACCTTTTTATAGCAATATACATTATGTCATAAAATATACACAGTTTAGATTATGATGTTGCATAATTATTTTATGTACAGTATTTAAAATGTGCCTGAGTAGTATTTATAAAATACCCTGAATACTAGCACACGCTTTTGTTTTTAATATGGAAAACTTGATAGGCTTTTTTATTTCCCCCTATTCTCTAGGTGGCTCAACTGCAAGTAAAGAGTCACTTTCACCATCAATGAAAGCCCCTAAAATTAACCTTTAATAAAGGCTTCAAAAGAGGGCAGACTAGAGTCCAACACCCATATTCACAGTGATACAAATTCTTTTAAGATCCCAGGCTAGTAAAAGCAGTATTGGGACAAATATTAAACAGATCTTTGGTCTTTATGTTTATATTAAAAATCCACTAAGTGGGAACTGAGCTAACTTGACAAAGTGATCAGCTTCGGGGCTGAAATCAAGCATTACTTAGAAGAGACTAAATTTGGTGTGTCCTCAAACTGAAAAGAAAATCTGCATTCAGAGCCCCATATTGGAGCCTACACATTACTCCACCAACACGCATTTCAAGCATTTTTCTCTGTTGAAAAAGATTCCTGCTAGGCAATGCTATATGCCTTCAAAATCAAATGCCTTAATTCTGTCTTTGAGCCTAATTAAAATTAAGAAACTTTTAATAGAGTTAGGAACTCTCAGAAGAGGCACTAAGCTCTTCCCTAGCTTTTCACTGCCCTCCCTCCTCCCTAGAAAAATCCAGCACAAGAGAAAACACAAAGCAACTAGCCACATGCTCTCAATGCTAGGGAACGTGATTCCCCACTGGCTTGGGCTACAAAGAAAGCCTATGAGTAATCAAAAATCCTTAATCAAAACATTAAACTTGTAAGCCGCCTCCCCACTCCACAACCCCAATATAATTTCCGTTCTCTCCTCAATCCATTCAGGCATTTCCCCTCCTATTCTTGGAATTTTATTGGCCTCTAAACGCTAATGTAAGTTCATCCCAATGTCAGCCAGGGCAGAAACATGTAAAAAATCACTAACTTGGAAGGTTATTTAGGACAATAATGCCTTTCACTGCCTTACTCCTCCCACTCCAGTACCACTTGACCTAATACTAATATGTAGCCAAAGAAACTGTCTACGCGCTTTTCCCCCCAGTGGCCCTTGCTGCAGGAGCTGACCCAGGCATGCTCCCGCGGGAAGACCCTGCTTTGGTCCTGGAGAGAGGGGCGCCCAGCTCTGCGTACCCCTCCCCACACGTTCCCGGCTGTACTCCAGGGCCCGCACATCCAACTATTCTTGGATCTACTAACATCCCTAGATCACGTCTGGCCGCCCTCCCTCCTCCCTCCTCCCTCCTCACAGTCTTCTGTGGTCCCAAGGGCTGACCCAGCAAAGCCACAGCCCAGGCACTCACACCCACCCACCTGGGCTGGATCTCCGGACCCCGGCTGGCGCTGCCCAGGGAGCTCCAGCAGCAAATGCGCTTGGCCGTTCCTCTTCCTCACTAGCCGATCTGGGAGGCGCGACCCAGGGCGGCACTGCAAGGTCTCCCTAAGTCACCTTCGAGCTGCCCGCTCCTGGGTCCAGCTTAGTAGCAGCGCCCGCCTCCCCCGCGAGGTCGAGGTTGGAAGGAGGCGCGGCCTCAGTCCAGGGCTCCCCTCCCTGGCGCCGGCGCCTGGGGCCAGCGAGGTTGGCCCTGCACCCCTGGGCCCTGCGGCGCAGACCGCCCTCCAGGGCTCGCCGGGGACAGAGCAGGCGGGTGGCGGTGCCCGGGAAAACGGCCTGCGGCGGGCGGATCCACGCTGCTTTCGTCGTCCCTCCCACCTCCCTCGGCCCTCCCTTCTTGCCAGAAGCAGTGCAGGTAGTCAAGGGCCAGGGGCAGCGAGAGGCAGCACACAGCCCCTCAGAGCAGAGCAGACCCTGCAGATGGTGCCGGGATTTTTCTGGGAAGGGAAGTAAGGAAACTGCTACTTGTGCTTGGCGTCCTCAGCGCGGAGGCGCCTGCAAGGTCCTAGAGTGGGCTGTGTACACAGCCCTCCCCGAGACGCCTTCATGGCAACTTGAACGGGCTAGCTCGCCCTGTGAAAAGCAAAGGAATCCTCTCTTCTGAAGCCTTCCTCTTGGAGGATAACTGACACTTACTCAAGGCTTACACTGAAGAGTTAGTAATTTCAACTCCAAAACAAAAACTGAGCTACAGTCTTCATCTATTTGTTTTTATATACTCGTTGGTCTATGATTTGAGTAATGAAGAAGAAAGATATTAATCCTATTAATGTGATGTCTACTTATTTCTTATCCCGGACAGGCTTGAAGGGTAGAAGGCTCCAAGGACAGGAAAACCCACCACATAAATAACCTAACCCACTGTTTTGTTTTGTTTTACTGCTGTAGAGTCAATTCCAACTCATAGTGACCCTATAGGACTGAGTAGAACTGCCCCATAGAGTTTCCAAGGAGCGGCTGGTGGATCTGAAGGGCCAAACTTTTGGTTAGCACTTAACCACTTTGCCACCAGGGTACACTTAAATGATATATTCCGGTTAATGACATTTCTGGTTAACTATGAGACTGGGGGATGGGGAAGGGGAATTTGTTCCAACAGTAGCTGTAAACTGCAGCGGTTAAAGCTCTCGGCTGCTAAGTGAAAGGCTGGCCCATCGAATCCATCAGTTGCTCCTCAGGAGAAAAATGTGGCAGTCAGCTTCTGTAAAGATTATGGCCTTGGTAACCCTGTGGGACAGTTCTACTCTGTCCTATAGGTCGCTGTGAGTCAAAACTGACTCAACGGCAAGGGTTTGGCTATTAAGGTGTATAAATCTGTCCTCGTACTTTAATTAGCCCAGAGTAATAATGAACAAAACAATATTTCCTTGACAAGAGCCTAGCGTACTTCATGTTTATCAGGGCAAGCAGTGGTATTAGCTGTACCTGTGCTCCTGATGCAGAAGGTGTAACACATGACACAAAGCCATACTTTCAGAGAATGGAACTAATATAGATGAGGTTTCAAAATGTGGTTAAAAAGCAGAATGCGGTTTGTTTTATTTCTTTTTAATTCTAAATTGATAACTCAGTATTATTGCATTTAGAAAAGTCAACGTTTGGCACTAACGAGGAGTCCTGCTACAGAGTCTTTCTCCCTAGGCCAGAAAAACCAGAGAATGAATTCAGTTTACAAAACTAATGTGAAACAACAAAACAATGAACAACAAAGGCTACTCTGTTTTAGAAGGAAGTTTACAGAGTACCTAAAATGTGTCAGGCACTGAACTGAGGCACTTCGCATAAACAACTCATTTGTATTCTCATTTTCAGATTTGGAAACAGAATTAATTCCCAAACAAATTAATTTGCTTAAGGACTGGGTAGTGGTGTTTAGATCCAGACTGTCCTGACCCCAAAGCTTCTATTTGTTACTTTTGAGATCCATTATTCACTCATTCAAATATTTATTAATCACCTACTATATGCCAAGTACTATGCTAGACACAGAAGCTACAAAAATAACTACGATATAGTTGCTTCCTTAGGGAGCTCCAGTGCGGTAAATACATCTCAGACACATAAATATATAATCACACAACATGACACAAGCACTTGCATATCAAGGATTCATGGAACAGGAGGAACACAACTCAGTTTTGATGGGTGGAGCCTAGGATTAGGAAATTTATAGTCATCCAGGACAGCAATCCTAAGAATTTTCTCTAAAACAGCAGCAATAGGGAACTTGTATGCAAAGGTGGGGGAGGAAAGCGAAGAGAGATAGACAAACAAGATTTAAGAGGTAAAACTGACAAGGCTTGGTTAAACATGGTGATAAGGAAGAAGGATAAACCAAACACAGCTCCTATGTTTTAGGCTTGAGTTACTGAATAGGTGGTAGTTCTATCCTTGAGTTGAACTGGTAACTCAGTTTAGGCACATTGGTTCTGAAATACTTGGTATAACCCATATGCAAATCTTTCAAAAGGCAGCTGGATATACTGGTTCAGAGCTTGGGAGAGATCTGAGATGGAGAGATCTGAGTCATCATGGATTTCTGGCTAAAGGAGAGTGTGAGATCATCCACGGAGAATGCTAAGAGTGAGAAGGCCACCCACAGAACCCTAGAGAATATTCACATTTAAGGTACAGGCAAAAGAAAAGATGCTTTAGGAGGAAACTGAGGAGGACCTGCCATAAAGGAAGAAGCCAGAAGAGGGAGGCACATGGAAGCCACAGAGAATTCCAAAAAGCAGGAAGCAGTCAAACGCCAGGTCCTTCAAAAGGCAAGCAAGATAATTTAAAAATGTCCTCTGATTTTGCAATAAGAAGGTATTGGCAAGAACAGTTTCAGTGAAGTAGTTGTGAACTAAAGAATCAGAAAGTATCATATTTTCAAAAACAGAATTGGAAAGGGATATAGGATGATAGGATCATAACTAAGTGAATGAAGAATTTAAAAGAAGAGAGGAGCTATTTTTTGAAGCAAGGTACCTAGAGAAGCAGAACAGGAGACAGATGCTTCCAACAAAAGGAAAGCAGAAAGGATGGGAGAGGAAGCAAATAAAAACTGGAGGGATGTAGGGGTAAGGAGTTGATAGTCTAATGTTTAACAAACAAATTTTGGGTGGAATAGAGGAAAATGAGGAAATGTAGAGAGGAGAGCTTTAGAGAGGGGGCAAGGCCTGAAAGAGGTATTTTAAACATTAGGAAACAAAAGAAATTAGGGATCCAAAATGACTAAAGGGCTGCTGGGAAGCATCCAAAAAAACCCACTGCCCTGGAGTAGATTCCGACTCAAAGTGACCCTATAGGACAGAGTAGAACTGCCCTAAAGAATTTCCAGGGAGCGCCTGGTGGATTCGAACTGCCAACCTTTTGGTTAGCAGCGGTAGCTCTTAACCACCACGCCACCAGGGTTTCCATGGGAAGCATAGGAAGCTAAAATAATTTATTAGACTCCATGGAATTTGTAGTTATAAATCCACACGAGTGCATGATTTCTCTCCACAGATATCTGCATCCTGTTCAGAGCAGCAACACGTGGTTCCAAGTTAGAGTCTGACTCTTCCCATTACCCTACAAATTTAGCACTATCACCCAATCATATACTCGGGTCACATCTGTTTAGCTGTCAAGAGATTAAACATGAAAGAATGGAATATTTTATAAGTGAGTTGTTGTTCAGGTTGAGGTGCTGTCGAGCTGGTTCCAACTCATAGTGACTATATGTATAACAGAACAAAAGGCTGCCATTCTCACAATTGTTGCTATGTTGGAGCCCATTGTTGCAGCCACTGTGTCAATCCATCTCACTGAGGGTCTTCTTCTTTTCCACTGACTCTCTACCAAACACAATCCTCTTCTCCAGGGACTGGCCTCTCCTGATAACACGTCCAAAGTGCCTGAGATGAAGTCTTGCCATTCTTCTCACTGCTAAGAAGCATCCTGACTTTACTTCTTCCAAGACAGATTTATTTGTTCTTCTGGCAGTCTGTGGTATACTCAATGTTCTTCACCAACACTGTAATTCAAAGGCATCAATATTTCTTCGGTCTTTCTTATTTACTGTCCAGCTTTCACATGCGTATGTGTGTGTTGTGTTAGGTGCCTTCAAGTTGCTTCTGACTCACAGCGACCCTACATACAACGGAAGAAAACACTACCTGCTCCAGTGCCATCCTCACAATTGTTATGCCTGAGCCCACTGCTGCAGCCACTGTGTCAATCCACCTTGGTGAGGGTCTTCCTCTTTTTCGCTGACCCTCTACTTTACCAAACATGATGTCCTCCTCCAGGGATTGATCCCTCCTGATAACACGTCCAAAGTATGTGAGCATTCTGGCTATATTCCTTCCAAAACAGATTTGTTCATTCTTCTGGCAGTCCATGGTCTATTCAGTATTCTTTGCCAACACCATTATTCAAAGGCATCAATTCTTCTTCAGTTTTCCTTATTCATTATCCAGCTTTCACATGCATATAAGGCGATAGTAAACACCATGGCTTGGGTCAGACCACCTTTGCTCTTTAAAGCGACAACTTTGCTTTTTAATACTAGAGAGGTCTTTTGCAGCAGATTTGCCCAATGCTTCCATGGGCATTGATTGTGAATCCAAGTAAAATGAAGTCCTTGACAACTTCAATATTTTCTTTGTTTATCATGATGTTGCTTATTGGTCCAGTTATGAGCATTTCTGTTTTCTTTATGTCGAGGTATAATCCATACTGAAGGCTGTAGTCTTTGATCTTCAGTAAGTGCTTCAAGTTGTCTTCATTTTCAGGAAGCAAGGTTGTGTCATCTGCATATGACAGGTTATTAATGAATCTTCCACCAATCCTGAGGCCCCATTCTTCTCCATATAGTCCAGATTCTCGGATTATTTGCTCAACATACAGATTAAGTAAGTACGATGAAAGGATATGACCCTGACACATACTTTTTTTTTTTTTTTTTTTAGTTAAACCATCTATTATCTCCTTGTTCTGGTCGAATGACTGCCTCTTGGTCTATGTACAGGTTTCTCATGAGCACAATTAAGTGTTCCAGAATTCCCATTCTTCACAATGTAATCCATAATTTGTTATTATCCACACAGCTGAATGCTTTCACATCGTCAATGAAACATAGGTGAACATCTTTCTACTATTCTTTGCTTTCAGCCAAGATCCATTTGACATTAACAATTATATCCCTCATTCCATGTCCTCTTCTGAATCCAGCTTGAATTTCTGGGAGTCCCCTGTCGATGTTAATGATATCGTTTGTTAATTTTCACATTCCGCTAGATCACCCTTCTTTGGAATGGGCACGTACATGGATCTCTTTCAGTTAGTTGGCCAGGTAGCTCTCTTCCAAACATCTTGGTATAGACAAATGAGTGCTTCTAACATTGCATCCATTTGCTGAAACACCTCAATTGGAATTCTGTCAATTCCTAGAGCCTTGTTGTTTTTTTTTTTTGCCAATACCGTCAATACAGCTTTGACTTCTTCCTTCAGTACCATTGGTTCTTGATTATATGACACCTCCTGAAATGGCTGAAAGTCAACCAAATCTTTCTGATACAGTGACTCTGTATATTCCTTCCATCTTTGATGATTCCTGCATCATTCAATTCTTTGCCTATAGAATCCTTCAATATGGCAACACAAGGCTTGAATTTTTTCTTCACTTCTTCAGCTTAGGAAAAGTCACGTGTCTTCTTCCCGCTTGGTTTTCTGACTCCAGGTCTTTACACAAGTCATTATAATACTTCACTCTGTCTTCTCGAGTCACCCTTTGAAATCTTCTGTTCAGCTCTTTTACTTCATGGTTTCTTCCTTTTGCTTTAGCTACTCTACGTTCAAGAGCAAGTTTCAGAGTCTCTTCTGACATCCATTTTGGTCTTTTCTTTCTTTCGTCTCTTTTTAAGGAATGACCTTTTGCTTTCTTCATGCATAATTTCCTTGATGTCATCCTCCCACAACTTACCTAACCGTCTACCATTAGTGTTCAAGGTATCAAGTCTATTCTTGAGATGGTCTCCAAATTTATGTGGGATATACTCAAGATCATACTTTAGCTCTTGTGGGCTTGCCTTAATTTTTTTCAGCTTCAACTTGAACTTGCATATGAGCAATTGATGGTCTATTTCACAGATGGCCCTTGGCCCTGTTCTGACTGATGTTAATGAGCTTTTCCATCATCTCTTTCCACAGATGTAGTCGATGGTGATTTCTGTGTATTCCCTCTGGCGAGGTCCACATGTATGGTTGCTGTTTATGTTGTTGAAAAAAGGTATTTCTTGCAAAATACTATCACCCAATCTCCAGCATCATTTCTACCACCAAGGCCGTATTTTCCAGCTATTCATCCTTCTTCGTTTTCAACTTTTACATTCTAATCACCAATAATTATCAATGCATTGTGATTACATGTTTGATCAATTTCAGACTGCAGAAGTTGGTAAAAATCTTCAATTTCTTTATCTTTGGCATTAGCGGTTGGTGCATAAATTTGAATAATAGTCATAGTAACTGGTCTTCCATGTAGATGTAAAGATATTATCACTGGCAGTGCTGTATTTCAGGAAAGATCTTGATATGTTCTTTTTGTTGATGAATGCAATGCCATTCCTCTTCAATCTGTCATTCCTGGCATAGTAGACCATATGATTGTCTGATTCAGAACGGCCAATACCAGTCTATTTCAGCTCACTAATGCCTAAGATATCGATCTTTATGCACTCCATTTCATTTTTGCCAACTTCCAACTTTCCTTCATTCATACATCATCCATTCCATGTCCTGATTACTAATGCACGTTTGCAACTATTTCTTCTCATTTTAAGTCATGCCACATTGGTTAAGGAAGGTCCCAAAGGCTCTACTCCATCCATGTCATTAAGGTCAACTCTTCTTTGAGGAGGCAGCTCTTCCCCAACAATATTTTGAGTGCCTTCTAACCTGAGGGGCTCGTCTTGCATCACTATATCAGACAATGTTCTGCTAGTACACATAAGATTTTCACTGGCCCATCTTCCATGACTTTAAATAGGTAAGTTCCTAAATTGGAAAAACAGATTTGACTAATATCTAGGGGAGCTTGACGATACACAAAACAAGAGGGATATCAACAGTGGCTTCTATGTGACACTTCAACCACTTGATACCACCCTTTGGTGAGGAAAACTGTGGACATAAAAATGATTCATGAAAGGAGTTTCTAGGCTTTTGAACAGGACTAACAATGTTAAAAACAAAACAAAAAAAAAAAAGCAGTAACATCCGGCTATATTATGTTTCTGAGTACTCCACTCTAAAAACACAAGTTTCTCTTTAGATCAATCACAAACTTTACAGCTTATTTTATGTATTATAATTTTTGACTAGTGTAAGTAGTTTTACTTACGAATAAAATCTGCCTACGATAAAACCTCATGTATCTAGAGGTCATATAGGAACCTCAATTATCTAGGTCATATCAGAACATCCCCAAATATGCCCAAACACCCATGTACCACAGAAACAGAAGATACAAAATCCAGACACCAGGGCCTTTACTCATTGTAAATCCCCTAAAATTTTCATTCAGAGCCAACTTACTCTTACTGTGGACATAATTTTACCAAATTTGGTTATCTGGCTTTCTTTTTAATAAACAGCAGATTAGAAAGAGTAAATCAGTATTCCACTGCAAAAAATAAGTACCCAATTGACCTAAATACGAAGTGATGTAGTTTATAAAAAGCCACAAAGAGCAAACAAGAATTTAAAAAGCATTAGCAGGATAGGGCCACTGAGTAGAGAATCACACAGTCCTATAAACAGCCTCTACAGGCATCTCTGTATTAAGGCACAGTATAATTATTAATACACAAAAGCACAATCCTGAGGCACCTAGAAAAGATGAAATTCAGTTTACAAATTTTAGTTTAAGAAATATGTAACATCTTATAATAATGTCCATGAAAAGAGAGGAGAATACAACCTGTTTTGCTGCTGTGGGGGCTGGGGTGATTTACATCTCTTGGATCCCTATTACGTGCCAGGTACTACACAAGGTATGTTACCAACATGATTTCATTTCCTCTTCAAAACAATCCTTTCTGCTTGGTCATCATTTTAAAAAGGAGGTTATATTTACAAACTGAGGCGAAGAGAGACTAAACAGCAGAGCCAGGAATAAGGCCCAGGTCTGCGTGACCATCAATGTTCTTCAAATAAAATTTCCAAATAATAGAAACATAATTTAATGAGGCTAGATATATACAGTGTTACAGTACATAACTTTTCCACTCTGACCTCAATTAAGCCATTAAATTCCTATGCTGCAATTCTTCGGCATCTGAAAGACTAACCTCAATGTTGCCACTTACCTTCCAAATACTTTTGAGGCCTTCTCATTGTCTATAATCTTATTTCTCAGAAGGAAATCCATGGATTCTACGAAGGGCCTCACAGAGTTAGTATTTCATAGAATTACTGAGAAGAAATCTTAAAGATACTATGAAAGTTTGAAATAATAAATACCATGTACTAGATAAATCCTATGTGCCAGGCAGTATGCTAATATTCATATTATTCATCTATATGCATTTGATCCCCACACCTGAGATGTTTATATATTTCCATTTACAGAAACTTGCCTGAGGTCCCACAGCTGTTCAGAGGTAAGCTGGGATTCAAAACAGGCCTATTAGATTACAAGACCAGTGTTTCTTTATATGGTCCTCCTTATTTGAAAGATTTAGGGTTAGAGAAATGAATCAGCCCGTCGTCATTTCAATAAGTAGCGAGGATGAAAACAAAACATTCACTCCACAAATAGTCAAATACATTTTCATTAGACAACAATTAACTTTAGGCTAATACACTTGTACATTTAGATTTTCACAAACAGAGGTGCTGACCTAGGCTATTTTTTAAACAAAGAGTTTAAAAATTAGCAGAGTTGGCTTCTCCAGAAATTAAACACGTACTAATCTAGCATTCAGCCTCAAGACCTTGTATCTCTAGAACTAAAAAATACCAATACATCCATCAGGTACCACATAAGAGATGTGAATTAAATTTCATTTGACAATATACTAAAAATACCACAGGAATCCAATGAAATCATAATTTTCTCATTTCGAAGATGCTCTGCAACACCATCCCAGTCAGATTTATCTAGGTGCTACATCATTTCTCATTTAAATAAACCAGAATGAGAAATTTACAAATCATCAAAAACAGGAATGCTGAGAAGGGACATTTTTCAACAGTATTAGAATAAGCAACTGTTTTCCTAGGATGGTTAACAGAGTTCTGTAAAAGAATGTCTGTAATTTTATTTCAAATGAATGCAGATTATTTACATATTTTTTTCACATTCTCCAAATAAACTAATGTGGAATTTGTGGTACAATATAAAAAACGTAGTATTTTAAAATATTTATATTAATTCCAAAGACTTCTGTTCTGATTATGGGAAAAATATAATTTCAGCTCTTTCATATAAGCGAAATACATTTAAAGATATTTTCATCTATCCCATTTTACTAAAACCTAATCTCTAGCCAAAATGTACAAATAAACTGTAATAAGAGTAAGAAATTTGGTATCTTAATTTAATCTAAAAAACAGGAGTCCCTGGGTGGTACTAACTGAAAGACCGGTGGTTTGAACACACACGGAGGCACCCTGAAGACAGGCCTGGGATCTGCTTCCCAAGGTCAGAGCCTTGAGAACTCTATGGCCTGGTTCTACTCTGCACATACGGGGTAAACAGGAGTCGGAAATGACTCAACAGCAACTGACAACAACAACAATAATCAAAAAAATAAGTTGATGTTTAAACACAGATGTAGAAATGAACAAAATGGAAGAAGAGAGCTTATTCTCACTTGTCTTGCATTAAAATCATAAGGGGGAAAAAAAAGGATAAATCTAAGCTCAGGCAATCAAAAGACATCTTTACAACTTTTTAGCCCTTAGACGAGGAATTACTAACGGAAAAGTACAACATTCTTACTCATATTTCGGGAAAAGCAAATGGCAAGTATTTGAAAGGGAGAGTACAAAAGAAAAGGAACACAAAAAATATATAAGGTGTCTACTGAGCTCTGTTTACACAGGAAGTATGATAGTACTCTCTTTTCCAAATATTAGTATTGTATCTTTTTCGTATAAAGATTTTCTATTTCTAGAATATTTTCACCCCTTTTTATTACACTGTCACAACCCTGAGTAGATCAACTTTTATACATACCTGTTAAATACCACTACATTTTAAGTAAATTCAAATGATACAAAGAGAAGTTACTGTAGAATTACCCTGGCTAATCAAAAGTAAAAAAACAAAAAAAACCCACTGCCGTCGAGTCGATTCCGACTCATATCAACCCTATATGACAGAGTAGAACTACCCCATGTGGTTTCCAAGGAGCAGCTGGTGGATTCGAACTGCCAACCTTTTGGTTAGCAGCTGTAGCTCTTAACCAGTACACCACCAGGGTTTCAAATCAAAAGTCAATTAAGTTCTAAATTTTGGTGAAAACCAAAGCTTTTATTTTCCTTGTTAATACCATTTTCTCCTACTTTTGGCCAATTTCAAAGCAGTGATTTATTGGATGATCAAGTTTATGACACCTACATGATGATTAAAAAAAAATTCAATTCAAACTACTTACCCCTTCTTGTTTAGTGAAGAGATTAAGGCAATCACTCAAAGCTACACAAGTTTCTCTGGATGCTTCAGAGACAACTTCAACTTTCTGAAGAAATGATGGAAGCATTTCTATACATACAAGATAAATAAATAAAATGAGTGGGATTTTAAGTAATCTTAAAACGAACTAAGACCACGAAAATATTTTTTATATCTACCAACTTCATGCTTCTTCCCAGTTGTTTTAAGTAAACCATGTAACGTGTTCACTGAGCATCATTATTAAGCACCCACTGTGTGCATGGCATATAAGGTGGTGCAAAGGATCCTGTCCTGGATACCTAGATACCCTACGAGGAGGAGAGCCAAGACTAAAAAAGGTTTACAGCAATAAGTAGTACCATAATATTTAAGTACCTAACAAGTAAGATTGATAGCACTATTTATAAAACACTAACATTTGCTTTCATGGAATTCTACACTAAATAATTTTATTCAAAAGCAAAGTGCTCAAAAGAGACAAAAATCCTTTACAGCTGACAAGATGTCTAATATTTCTGAAGGCAGCATTAACTCAGCCTCCTCTAGTTCTTATTCAGACAACTGTTTAGCATAAACAGGTCTTTTTCTCCTCAAAAGAGTATCTCTTCAGAGATCCTGTACCTTTTGTATGTGTTGAAAGCAAAAACAAAAACGGGAGTATCAGTATCTCCCCTGCTGTCATGGATTGAATTGTGTCCCCCCAAAGTATCTGTCAATTTGGCTAGACCATGATTCCCAGTATTGTGTGACTGTCCACCATTCTGTGATCTTCCTGTGTGTTGTAAATTCCTATCACTATAGTGTTAATGAGAAGGATTAGTGGCAGTTATGTTGATGAGATCTATAAGATTGGATTGTGTCCTAAGCCAATCTCTTTTGAGATATAAAAGAGAGATCAGCAGAGAGACAAGGACTCATACCACCAAGAAAGCAGTGATAGGAGCAGAGCACATCCTTTGGACCTGAGGTTTCTACACAGAGAAGACCCTAGACCAAGGGAAGATTGATAACAAAGACCTTCCTCCAGAGCCAAGAGAGATAAAAGCCTTCCCCTGGAGCTGATGTCCTGAATTTGGACTTGTAGCCTACTGGACTGTGATAGAATAAATTTTTCTTTGTTGAAGCCATCTATTTGTAGTATTTCTGTTATAGCAGCACTACATGACCAAGACAGAATTTGGTACCAGGAGCACGATGCTGCTCTAACAGATACCTACAATGTGGAAGCAGTTTTGAAACTGTGAATGGATGGAAGACTTGGAAGGAACTTAAGTGAACTGTTAACACCGGAGATGGCACAGATGGTGAGAAACAGCAGCAAAGGACCGGCAACAGCAGAGGACCAGCAACAGCAGAGGACTGGCAGCAGCACAACCAAGAGACCAGTGCCAGACAGTACTGGAGCAGACCCACAGAGTGAGAGAGCTGAGCGTCCATGTCCAGGAGGCTTCCTGGTGGAATGGGGTGCCTCTGGGCACTTATCAGTGGAGGTAAGCTTGCCAACCCATGGACAAAGAGAGCCGAGTGTCTTCCGGCTGAAGTTCGCTGGTGGCATGAGGTGCCTCCAGGCATTTGTTGGCCAAGAACCCAATGAAGTGATAGGAGCAGAGCACATCCTTTGGACCTGAAGTTCCTACAGGGAGAAGCTCTTAGACCAAGGGAAGATTGATAACAAAGACCTTCCTCCAGAGCCAACAGAGACAGAAAGCCTTCCCCTGGAGCTGATACCCTGAATTTGGACTTATAGACTACTGGACTGTGATAGAATAAATTTTTCTTCGTTGAAGCCATCCACTTGTGGTATTTCTGTTATAGCAGCACTAGGTGATCAAGACACCTGCTTCCCTAAAGAAAATCTTAACCCATTTTTCCATTAAAAAAAAAAAGAAAATAAATGTTGAAGAGGTTGTGGGGAGAATGAAACTCTTATGCACTGCTGTAAGGACTGTAAAATGGTACAACCACTATGGAAAACAGAATTGTACTTTCTTAAAAAGAAACAGAAATACTATACGATCCAGTAATCCCACTCCTGGGACTATATCCTGGAGAAATAAGAGCCATCACAGGAACAGACATATGTACACTCATGTTTACTGCAACATTACTCACAATAGCAAAAATACGAAAACAACCTAAGTGCTCTTCAACAGATGAATGGATAAACAAATGATGGTACATACACACAATGAAATACTAAGCAATGATAAAGAACAATGATGGAGCAACAAAATATCTCACAACATGGATGTATCTCAAAGGCATTATGGTTAGTGAAATAAGTCAATCACAAAAGGACAAATACTGTAGGAGATCGCTTTTATAAAAATCCAAGAAAAGGCTGACACAGCAAAAAACAGTCTGTGATGGTAACGAGGGAGGAGGTGCATGGGGAGGGGAAATCACTAACTAGATAGTAGGCAAGTGTTAACTTTGGTGAAGGGAAAGATAACACACAATGTAGGGGAAGTCAGCGCAACCTGACCAAGGCAGTCATTCCTAGACACTTTCACGACACCTCCCAGAAAGCAAAGACTAGAAGGCAGGAAGAGAAAGGAAACCTACCCAAATGGACATGGGAAATTCACAGTGTAAAAAATTTTAAATTAAAAAAAATAATGCTAGAAAGAGGAAAATACACACATTATTACTTAAAAAACAAGCAAAATGTCATATCCTGCCCAGAGCAGTGTAAGAGATACATAATTAGTTGAAATAGATTCTGACTTTTTTTATCAATTACACATTAGGATCCTTTAAATTTGTCTCTTTTATCAAATAAAAATTGTAACATTTAAGAAAATTTTCATTAAAAAAAAAACCTAAAAGGAGAAAGACAAATAATTAAACCTATACCATCCTCTGTATATCAAATAATCACTGACTTACTTAATGTTCTTAAAACATAGTAAACGAGATCAATAAACAAAAGGTATCAAGCAAATCCACACACCAGCAAATTGCAAACATGAGCCCATAAAATGCTGGGTCCATCAAGACAGGAAAATTTTCAAATGGGAAATGAAACGATAGTATGAGAGGAAATTAAAGTGTAAGATTATGTCACTCAACATCACACAAGCTATCAGAACAAATCTACGAAGAACATACATCAAATTATACATAGTCATTTCTGGGCAATAAATCTATGAATATTTTTCTTCTTTTTCTCTTTTCCATATGTTCTATATGAATGTGATTTATTTAAGCAAAGTCCTTTTCTTTGAAAAGTCATTTCTCAAATTTCATAAGGCAAAGGTAGGCAACAAAAGGAAATGGTGAGAGTGAATGAAAAAAGGTATGAACCACCATTCCTCAATAACTGGGTATTAGGACCAAGTCATATTTTATCATTTTTTTCATCTTATAGAACAGTTTCCTATTGTTAGCTATCCTTAATAAAACCCAATTGAAAATTATTAATTCTAAAATAAATCTGACTTTACATACTTTATTCTGCAGTTTGAATCTTTGATACACATTGTGAAGATTTATTCTGTATTTAATTGCTAAACAGCAAAAGAAGAGTACTGTCTTAGTTACCTAGTACCGCTGTAACAGAAATACCACAAGTGGGTGGCTTTAACAAACAGAAATTTATTATCTCACAATTTAGGAGGCTAGAAGTCTGAATTCAGGGTGCTGGCTCTAGGGGTAGGCTTTCTGTCTCTGTCGGCTCTGGAGGAAGGTCCTTGTCTCTTTGAGCTTCTGCTCCTGGGTGATCTTCTTGTGGCTTGGCATCTCTCTCCCCCATCTCTGCTTCCTTAATCTGCTTTTATATTTTCTAAGAAATTGACTCAAGACACACTCTACATTAATCTTGTCTTATTAACATACCGAGGAAAACCCATTCCCAAATAAGACTGTAACCACAGGTATAGAGATTAGAATTTAGAACACATAGTTTTTGGGGATACAATTCAATCCACAACAAATACCATATGCTAGATGCCATATGACTTAAACAGTATCTCAGCAGATGTCTCACAAAGAGCTGTGAACCATGTACTGTGAAGAGTGTACAAGAAAAAACAGATATAGGCACTGCCTTCTATAAATTTTGGAGGTAATCTAGTAATTTTTCACTTTCATGGCACAAATGATAAGAAGATAGGAATATAATCATTCATGGATATATTTCTTTTATTAAATATCATCACATGCTTAATCATCTACAATTCTATGTTTTAGATTATTTCATATGTTAGATACTTGTTGATTAATATAAACATTCAACGTCAAAAACAAATTTTTAGGAATGCTTATAAGTTTTAACGAAAACTGATTCTGCAAACTTCCAAAAGATTCTAAATGATATGTAGAAAGACATATTTTTTGTGTGTGTGTGTGTGAATCCACTGTTGACAGAATAATAAAGCCAAAGTTATCTAATTTCTCTGATAATCTAGCATTAAAACATGATTTTCAAATAAATATTAGCTCGTTCAGTGGCACAAAGTAGGAACTGATGAATCTTGGCAAATATACTAGTGCAGTGCATCACAGACCATTCGGTTCACATTGGTATGCTTCTTATATGATGGTGTTTTATAACATTATATAAAAAATAAAATGGTGCAGTTTCTAGAAAAGTTGCCATCTGGGAATAACTGCAAACATGTCTTAACCATTTAATATTTAGATACTAAGACGGACTGAATAAACAGAAAAGGTCAGTATGTTACTTTATTTTGCCTACTGTAAGAATCTGATACTCTTCGTTTTCAGGAAAAAAGTTATTTTTAGTTTACTAAAAATTGTTTTTAACTTATAAAAGCTGCTAGAAGATCATATGTGAAAAGCTTAAAAAAAAACTTTAGAGACAGGTATAAAAAGCTCACCATCTGTTGTTTTTCAGGATTACACTGTAGAGTTTTTAATTGGGTAAGTTTTAAAACTAGTGGGGAAGTACTTGTTTCTTGCTACACTAACAAACTAAACTCTAATACAGACTACCTTCATTGTCCTCCTAATGGAGAACAAAGCCTACGCTCCCTAGCCCAACATTTAAGACTCCATAAACTGAATCAGCTACAGCCAGACTTTTCCTGGAAATATCTGTTAGCCTAGAAATATCCTTCTACTTCACTGCCTCTAGGCTTTTGTTCAAGTTGTTCCCTCTTCCCTAATTACTGGAAATAATAATTATTCAGATTTGAAACTTTCCCTACTTAACTAAAAATTTTTCTTTCTCTCAAGGCCCTGTACAAATGCCAACCTCTCCATGAAGGGCTCTCTAAATATCACTGTGTGATGTGAACTCTCTCGACTCCAACAGCAGTCACATACGCTTGTAATAGGGGAAGTGCGGTATTGTGTGTGTGTTACATCTCTGCTACCCTCTGGGAACGCTAAACCTGTTTAATTCCCTGAACACAGTGCACTGAGCTTTGTATTAAAAAACACTCAAATCTTTATAAAAGAATAAAGACACTAACAAAATATTTTACTTTCACAGTTTGCATATAAAGTTCAAATGGTTTTAGATGCATTATTTTATAATCATAAGAATTACTATGTTTAAGTTTTAAAAACATGATAAGTTGCAAACATTTTCATTTATATTACTACAGGTTGGTTGATTAGGGCTTAAGAAATAATCTTTTTTTTTCCTCTTTTTTTTTTTTTTTAATTGTACTTTAG
The DNA here is from genome assembly GCF_024166365.1 of Elephas maximus indicus. NCBI lineage: Eukaryota > Metazoa > Chordata > Mammalia > Proboscidea > Elephantidae > Elephas > Elephas maximus. Next base: position 30,515,985 of record NC_064829.1, read on the forward strand.
ATGAAGGTTTACAGAGCAAACTAGTTTCTCATTAATTATTATACATATTGTTTTGTGACACTGGATGCCAATCCCATGACATGTCAACGCTCTCCCCTTCTCGACTTTGGGTTTCCCATTTCCAGCTTTCCTGTCTCCTCCTGCCTTGTCTTTGCCTCTGGGCTGCTGTGCCCATTTAGTTTCATTTTGTTGTATGGGCCTGTCTAATCTTTGACTGAAGGGTGAACCTCAGGAGTTAAAATGGTGTCCCAGGGCCATACTCTTGGGTTTTCTCCAGTCTCTGTCAGACCAGTAAGTCTGGCCTTTTTTTTTTTTTCTGAGTTAAAATTCTGTTCTACATTTTTCTTCAGCTCTGTTGGGGACCCTCTACTGTGCTCCCTGTCAGAAAAGTCAGTGGTGGTAGCCAGGCACCATTTAGTTTTGCTGGAATCAGTCTGGTGGAGGCTGTGGTAGTTGTGGTCCATTAGTTCTTTGGACTAATCTTTCCCTTGTGTCTTTGGTTTTTAAGAAATAGATGATCTTTAACTACACTGTTTTTTATTTGAGGTACAAGTAACTATATTTTGCCTGTTTTCAACTCTTCACTACGCAAAATATTTCTATCATTTGGCAGAGGATCTTTAAAATTAAAAAGAAAAAGTATAATAGCATTTCATTTCCTTACTCTTACCCTTCTGATAATGGTGCTAGCTTTGTTTTTTAAGAAAATTAAAAACAAACAGTAGAGAGAATACATAATCTAATAACTAAGATATCTAGTGACAAAGTTAAATATTGTAGGAAATAAAAGAAAATATCAAAATGAGATAATTTCTCTTTTGTGGTGAGAAAAAGATGTCACTGACTATATGCCTATGTACATGAAAGACATATCATTTAACCTACATCAGATAAGAAGGCATTTAAAAAACTGATTTTTATATGAAATTGCAGTTAATGCCTCAAAAGAATTAGTACTCTTTCCTTAAAATGGAGAAAAAGACATATACACATAAAAACCAACTACTCCTCTAAAAACTTCCACTACAATTGATGTATATACTTACATTAGTTGTAGTGGAAGATATAAAATTTACAGGACAAAGTAACAGGTATTAACAAAGTTAATGCATGAATTCAATGAGAATAAAAGATAACACCAGGGTTGTTAGAAAACATAAATAGAAAACAAGTTGTGCATATATTAAAAAAAAAAAAGTCAAATATTCAGAGAAGGAAGCTTTCATTATGGGCTTGAGTAATCAAGGGAAATTTGAAGAAAGAGGTGGGACTTCAGTTGGATCTTGAGGAACCAACAATTTTTTTTGTTAATATATATTTAACAGAACATTTGCCTCTTCGACAATCTTCACACGTACAATTCAGTGACATTATGTTCATCAAGTTCATCACCCTTATTTGTTCCTAATTTTTTCCATCACCCTTAACAAAAGCTCAGCGTTTCCTAAACATTGGGTCCTCCTTTTCCCCTTGCTTGCCTGCCCTTGGTACCCACTAATAAACTTTGGTCTCTGTATGCTTTCCTATTCAAGATATTTCATATAAGTTGGATCATACAATGGTTTTCCTCTTGTGACTGACTTAATTCACTCAGCATAATGTTTTCAAGGTTCATCCATGCTGTAACATGTATTTGGACTTCATTCCTCTTTAGGGTTGAGTAATATTTCACTGTATGTATGTACCATGGTTTATCTAGTCATTTGTTGATAGGCATTTGGGCTATTTCTACCTTTTGGCTCTTGTGCTACAATGAACACTGGTGTACAAGTTTCTGTTTGAGTCTCTGCTTTGATGTCTTTTGGGTGTATTCCTAGGAATGAAACTGCAAGGATCAGTAACATTTTACTGCTAAATGTAATGCCCAATAAAACAAGCATATCTAAAATATCTATATTATGTATAGAAAACACTAATCCTGAGACAAAGATAGTTTTAGAATTATGATCAATGAGAGGATCTGCATCTACTATTAAAACAGAAAATAAACATTACTGTTGAATGGATAGCACTGATCAAAGGGACTTCAGAGGTGGAGCCTTTAACTAGGAATAGGGAAAACAAGACTTGTTGGAAAAAATAAAATGAATGATGTTAGAAAATTTAGAAGAATACCAGTCAAGGAGGCCTTATGGAGACAAATAAAACAGAGAAGAAGCCAGAATTGTGCAATGTGTTTTGCACTCTTTTATGAATAAGAGTGAAGAGAGGCAATAAGGAAAAATTTTAATCAAACTCAGCAACAGTTATAACTGGATTTATATAATTCCTGATTGGATTGTCCTGGAAATGGATTCCTCACTTATGAGAATGACGTTATGAAAAAATAGGGTTGATGAAGTGGACTACTCACTTATGACAATGACCTTATGGAAAAAAAAACAGGGTCAATGAAATACACAGTCATTAGGATACAGTAACAAGTGATCTGGAGAGCTCCACCCTGCAGGAAGGTCTGAGGAGTGTTGGCAGAATCTGTGCCAAAAGAAGGCAAAGAGACAAATCACTTAATGATGTATTAAAGAGTTAACTCAAGCCTTCCTGCTTGAGAAAGCTTCCAAGATGATGCTTGCCTGTCTTCCCCAACTGACTTTGGCTGAAGGAAATACGGGTAATAATGCACTTAGTTTCATAACCACATTGTCTCACCTATTAAACTTCTCTGCATTGCTGCCTGAAAGAAAGTTTGGATGATTGGTAGACACCCCTCTCCAGTCCTGGTGTAAGTGAGCCTCGATAGGCGCACCTAGTGTGACCTGCGCTTTTGCTTACTCTTACCAGCCGCTTCTAAGGCCTGAGGGGGTCGGGCCTGCCCAGAGCGGGGGGAATGGAAACAGAAAGCTGTACATTTAAGGTTGATTAGTGCTAAGATAAGGAGCCTGCAGGGAGATTTGGAAACACAAAGTAAGAACAAGTAGGCTGATCTTAATGAAGTGAAGTGAAAGTTCTAAGAAGATACATGTAAATGATGAGAAAAAGTATTTAACACTATGGGAACAACATCTGCCAAGACCCTGAGGTAGAAGTTTAGTGGTGAAGATAAAAGTAAAAGGAAGAAAGCTGAAAGAAATGACACCCCTGAAGGGAGCAGACACAGATCAGGAAGCATCTGGTAAATCAAGGTGGAGTCTAGATTCTACCCTAAGGGCAGTGAAAAGGCAGTAAATGCTTCTGGTAGGTAAGGTTATAAATAAGATTCAAGAATCTTGGGAATTGGAGGAATACGAAACTGAAGGCGTGTGACCAGTCAAGTTGTTCTTGCTGCATCTACGGGAAGGATGGCCACGCCCTGCTTTAGGGTATTGTAAGAGGGATACAGAGGAGTGAACAAAGCGGAGAGAGATGTGAAAGACAGAACTGACCAACACAATGGGTAAGGGATACAGAGGAGTTAAGGTGAGTCCAAAGTTTGGGCCTGTCAATATGGGTAAATTGGTGATGCATTCTTCGAGATGAGGAACGCCAGAAACAACATCAGGACGAGGAAACAGAAGAAAAAATTGATAGAAAAAAATTTTTTGTTGTGAGTTGGAAACTTCTGCTTTACATCAATCCAACGCTACTCCTGAACTTCTGAAGGGGAGACAATGAGGAATGATTGCTAAACTCATCGATTTGAACAACACCCAAATAACAGCAGCCAAGCTAATGTGATTTTCCTCAAAAATTTTTACTTTTCACTGTAGATGTAGTTATAAATCTGTAAACTTTCCCAGTTCACAGAAAAAACGTTCAGAGGTAAATACAGAATTCCTGATTTATTCCACATTCTTTAAGGAGCCTGATGGCGCAGTGGTTAAGAGCTCAGCAGCTAACCAAAAGGGCAGCAGTTCAAATTCACCAGCCACCCCTTGGAACCCTGTGGGGCAGTTCTACTCTGTCATATAGAGTTGCTATGAATTGGAACCGACTCGACAGCAATGGGTCTGGTTTTATAGGTGAAGAGCAGACTCTGGAGCCAGTTAGCCTGCAGTCAAACCCTGACTCTGGTATTTACTAGCTGTGTGACCTCTGGCAAGTTACCTAAGCTCTCTGTGACTCAACTTATCTGTAACACAGACATGCAAATTGTAGGTACTGTGTAAGGCTGGTTTAAGAAATAAATGAATAAATAAAGTGCACAGAAGAAAGCACATAAAGGGGTATACGTATCTGCCATTATACTAGATAAAATAATACAATCTGTAGATTATTGCTATGTTTTATATTGGAAAGAGCATGGGACACATATCACCTGGAAAACTAAGTTGATGGGTGACCATCCGTCCAACCTCACCCCATAAATATGTTGAATAATATGTAACAGAGTTTGAAAAAACAATGTCCCTGGATTATAAATTGGATTAATAATCTGCTCAATCATTGTTAATAGACATAAATGCCATTTTTTTATGAGTCATATAGATAACCTGAACCAAGGGACTTGATTCAAGGTTTAAAAAAACAATTTAGGTGTAGTTCTGATACAATTTCTTGCTCTGAACCAAGTTAAATGAATTACTCTTTATGTTTCTCTGGGCCTTTTCAACATCTTTTAAGCATTGTTGGTATCTCTTCTTACTTTGGAGCGTTCTTTGTGAAGATGGTGTTTTAAAAGTCCATGGATGGTGACGGTCACACAATTCTGTGAATATACTAAAAACCACTGAATTGTATACCTTAAATGAATGACTTTTATCTAATGTGAGTTATAGCTAATGAAGCTGTTTTTTTTTTTTTTTTAGTTCACTGAGGATGAATAGAGTAATACAATAGTCCAGCCTGCAATTAATAATGAAAATGATTAACTGTTGTCCTTCCCAAAGCTATCCCTGCTGATATAAGTAAGTGTATGTCGAACTGAAGTAAAAAAAAAAAGTCTAAGGTACATCTGGGGAGATACAGAATACTGATGCTCAATTTACGCTAATACTAACATTTCTTCACATTCCCTGGGCACTTATAACGTGAATCTAAGAGTCTGCTCAGGGAAATCAGCTCATGATTACGATGGACAGTTAATCATAAATTCACAGAGAACTAATTCAATGATATTTTAGTCATTTATATTCACGTCATGACTAAGCCTAAAGTCTAAGAAATGTGATAATTTTTTAATATATAAAGTAATAAACAATTTTTTCTCAATACTTAAGTTTTATTCTTTGACCATTTATACTTTAGGTAGTTCATACCTGATGGAGCATGACAACATAAAAGTTACTGCTGAAAGGTAGATCAATTAGACTATAAAGACAGGGTCACATATACATTCATGAAATCATAAAAGGTCAAGAGCAGGGAAAAACCAATTCCTTCATTTTAAAGATGGGGACACCAAGGCTCAGAGAAGGTAAATGTACTAGTCAAAGTTACAGTTAGTAAGTGGCAGAACAAGGATTTAAATCCACAACAGTATGACTCCAAAGCTCGAGTTGTCTGCGATTCATCAGCAGAATTCTCATTAAGTAGCTAAAATGAATTTACAACCCTAGTGTGCTAATTTTAAGTTTGTTTTTCTTTTTCCTAAGAGAATAAACCTATATGTAACCTATAAAGCAGGTCTCCTTAGTAAGAAGAAAATTTAAATACCAAAACCAAACCAAACTCACCGCCCTTGAGTTGATTCCAGCTCACAGTGACCCTATAGGACAGAACAGAGCTGCTCATAGACTTTCCAAGGAATGCCTGGCAGATTTGAACTGCCAACCTCTTGGTTAACAGCTGTAGCACTTAACCATGACACCACCAGGGTTTCCAGAAAATTTAAATAGCATTTTTAAAATTTCAAAATAGTTTAGTGAAATACAACTTTGAATTCAAAACCAAAAATTATCTAAAATGTATAGTCGATATCTATGACAATGGGTTGTGTCAAAGAGTTTTGTTTTTTTTTTTTTGGTAGTCCTTGTGCTTGTTTTTTTTACCTTTAGCCATGTCACACTCCTTAATCATTTTTAGAAAGCTGGAAATTTCCCTATCTAGTCTCTGTTGACATGATTGTGCTTTCTGGAAAAAAAAAAAAAAAGATAAAATTAGACGAAATGTCATTGCTTTAATGTTTCTATCAAAACTTTTTAGTTCATGAATTGACACACAATAATAGAGACTTTTATATTCCTTAGAGAGAAAAAAAGGCAAGAGAAGCTTTCCTTAATATAACATTTAGTTAATCATATACAGATGAATGGATATAAATCTCTCTAAATTCTAAACACATTCAACATCTACGGTACAGAGATCACACAATTTCATTAATTACTACTAATATCTCACTATGCCATATATATCTGAACAGTTGCATTTCTCTAACTCATTTATTAACACTTTCAGTAGGCCTGGTTAACTTCATCCAGAAACTATAAAACGCACTCCTTACGAATATACCTTAGCGCTTGCTTGGGCAGCACATATACTGAAATTGGAACGATACAGAGAAGACTAACAAGGCCCCTGCGCAACAATGACATGCAAATTTGTGACGCATTCCATATTTTGGGGTGAAAAGGGGTAGTGTGCTGTCACATTATAGGGATTGAAACTAGGGTCACATAAATGTGTATAAATTTTTGTATGAGAAATTAACATGAGCTGTAAACTTTCACCTAAAGTTCAATAAAAAAATACACACACACACGCACACACACACACACCCCTATAATTAAATACTTATGTCCATCAAAAGACTTCAACAAAAGAGTAAAAAGAGAACCTACAGACTGGGAAAAAAATTTTGGCTACGGCAAATCTGACAAAGGTCAAATCTCTAGAATTTACAGGAAAATCCAACACCTCTGCAACAAAAAGACAAATAATCCAAAAAAATGGGCAAAGAAAAATGAATAGACACTCCACCAAAGAAGACATTCAAGCTGCTAACAGATACATGAGGAACTGCTTGCAATACTAGCCATTAGAGAAATGCAAATCAAAACCACAATGACACACCATCTCACCGCAGCATTAATGGCACGAATCAAAAAAACAGAAAATAACAAATGTTGGAGAGGCTAGGGGGAGACTGGAAATCTTATGCACTGCTGGTGGGAATGCAAAGTGATACAACCATTTTGGAAAACGAGATGGCACTTCCTTGGAAAGCTAAAAATAGAAATACCATTGTTGTTGTTGTTGTTAGGTGGCGTCGAGTTGGTTCCGACTCGTAGCGACCCTATGCACAACAGAACGAAACACTGCCCAGTCCTGCGCCATCCTTACAGTCATTGTTATGCTTGAGCTCATTTTTGCAGCCACTGTGTCAATCCACCTCATTGAGGGTCTTCCTCTTTTCTGCTGACCCTGTACTCTGCCAAGCATGATGTCCTTCTCCAGGGACTCATCCCTCCTGACAACATGTCCAAAGTATGTAAGACACAGTCTCGCCATCCTTGCCTCTAAGGAGCATTCTGGCTGCACTTCTTCCATGACAGATTTGTTCGTTCTTTTGGCAGTCCATGGTATATTCAATATTCTTCGCCAGCACCACAACTCAAAGGCGTCAACTCTTCTTCGGTCTTCCCTATTCATTGTTCAGCTTTCACATGCATATGATGTGATTAAAAATACCATGGCTTGGGTCAGGCACACCTTAGTCTTCAGGGTGACATCTTTGCTCTTCAATGCTTTGAAGAGGTCCTTTGCAGCAGATTTGCCCAACGCAATGCAACTTTTGATTTCTTGACTGCTGCTTCTATGGTTGTGGATTGCAGATCCAAGTAATTGATGGAATATCAATTGAGATGTTTCAACATACACATGCAGCACTGGAGGTACTCACTTGTTTATGCCAAGAAATACGGAAGACAGCTTCCTGGCCAACTGACTGGAAGAGATCCATATTTATGCCTATTAACAAAAAAGGTGATCCAACAGAATGTGGAAATTATAGAACAATGTCATTAATATCAGAAGCAAGCAAAATTTTGCTGAAGATCATTCAGAAACGGCTTCAGCAGTATATTGACAGGGAACTGCCAGAAATTCAGGCTGGTTTCAGAAGAGGACGTGGAACCAGGGATATCATTGCTGATGTCACATGTATCCTGGCTGAAAGCAGAGAATACCAGAAGGATGTCTACCTGTGTTTTACTGACTATGCAAAAGGCATCCGACTGTGTGGATCATAACAAACTGTGGATAACACTGCGAAGAATGGGAATTCCAGAACATTTAATTGTGCTCATGAGGAACCTTTACATAGACCAAGAAGCAGTTGTTCGGACAGAACAAGCGGATACTGAGTGGTTTAAAGTCAGGAAAGGTGTGTGTCAGGGTTGTATTCTTTCACCATACCTATTTAATCTGTATGCTGAGCAAATAATACGAGAAGCTGGACTATATGAAGAAGAACGGGGCATTAGGATTGGAGGAAGACTCATTAACAACCTGCGTTATGCAGATGACACAACCTTGCTTGCTGAAAGTAAAGAGGACTTGAAGCACTTACTAATGAAGATCAAAGACCACAGCCTTCAGTATGGATGATTACACCTCAACATAAAGAAAACAAAAATCTTCAGAAGTGGACCAATGAGCAACGTCATGATAAATGGAGAAAAGACTTAAGTTGTCAAGGATTTCATTTTACTTGGATCCACAATCAAGAGCCATGGAAGAAATACCATATGACCCAGAAATCCCACTCCTAGGAATACATCCTAGAGAAATAAGAGCTTTCACATGAATAGACATGCACACCCATGTTCATCGTAGCATTGTTCACAATAGCAAAAAGATGGAAACAACCTAGATGCCCATCAACAGCTGAATGGATAAACAAACTATGTACATACACACAATGGAGTATTACACAAGGATAAAGAAGAATGATGAATCTATGAAGCATCTCACAACATGAATGAATCTGGAGGGCGTTATGCTGAGTGAAATAAGTCAGTCACAAAAGGACAAATACTGTGTGAGACCACTACTATAAAAAGTCATGAAAAGGTTTACATGCAAAAGAAACAATCTTTGATGGTTATGGGGGGGAGGGGTAAGGATGGAAAACTACTAAACAGACAATATATAAGTGGTAACTTTGGTGAGGAAACCCTGGTGGTGTAGTGGTTAAGAGCTATGGCTGTTAATCAAAAGGTCAGCAGTTTGAATCCATCAAGCCCTCCTTGGAAACTCTATGGAGCAGTTCTACTCTGTCCTATAGGGTCACTATGAGTCAGAATTGACTCGACAGCAATGGGTAACTTTGGCGAAGGATAAGACAGTATGCAACACTGGCAAAGCCAGCCCAACTTGTACAAGGCAAGGTCATGGAAGCCCCACAGACACATCCACTCATTTACTAACTCCCTGAGAGATTGAACTGCAGGGCTGTGGGCTGTGGGGACCGTGGTCTTGGGGAATATCTAGCTCAACTGGCGTAACATAGTTTATAAGGAAAATGTTCTACGTTCTACTTTGGTGAGTAGCATCTGGGGTCTTAAAAGCTTGTGAGTGGCATCTAAGATACTCCACTGGTCTCACCCCTTTGGGAGCAAGGGAGGATGAAGAAAAATAAAGACACAAGGGAAAGATTTGTCCAAAGGCCTAACGGACCACAACTACCACAGTCTCCACCAGATTGAGTCCAGCACAACTAGATGGTGCCCAGCTGCTACCACTGACTGCTCTGACAGGGATCACAATAGAGAGTCCCGGACAGGGCTGGAGAAAAATGTAGAACAAAATTCTAACTCACACAAAAAAAACCAGATTTACTGGCCTGACAGAGACTAGAGAAACCCCTAGAGTATGGACCCTAGACACCTTTTAGCTCAGTAATGAAGTCACTCGTGAGGTTCACCTTTCAGCCAGAGATTAGATAGGCCCATAAAACAAAAAGAGACTAAAGAGGCACACCAGCCCAGGATCAAGGACTAGAAGGCAGGAGGGGATGGGAAAGCTGGTAATAGGGAACCCTAGGTCAAGAAGGGAGAGTGTTGACAGTGGGATTGGTAACCAATGTCACAAAACAATATGTATTAAAAAAAAAAAAAAAATTTAATGAGTAGCTAGTCTGTTCTGTAAACCTTCATCTGAAGTACAATAAAAAAAGAAAATATACTTTAAAAATGGTTTTTGTTAAAAAAACAAAAACAAAAACAAATGGCCCTAATGTTTGGAAATCACACACTGAGTTTAGCTCAGAAATATAAGTATACACAGCCCCCACACAATCAGACCAATAAAGAAATTTTCTTAGCAAGTCCAAGTTTACACAGATAAAGTAAAAGCCAGTTATAGAAATTGATCTTCTTGTAATCTTAAAATTCTACATGTTTCAATCCCTAAAACCAAAACATAAAATCAGAGTTTCATGACATAAGCTGCATCTCACACTATTGTGAATTTGGAAGTTTGGAAATCAAGCAAATCCATTTATTTATTATCAATGTCATTTTGAAGTTAGTTTTATTTACACCTTTCCCTTAAAGAAGTGGGAAGAACAAGCAAGAAAAATCATAATTGTAAATTTGATTAAGGAGCCCTGGTGGTGCAGTGGTAAAGCACTCAGCTGCTAACTGAAAGGTCAGCAGTTGGAACCCACCAGCCATTCTGTGAGAGAAACATTGGCAGTCTGCTTCCATAAAGATCAAAGCCTTGGAAATCCTACGGAGCAGTTCTACTCTGTCCTATAGGATCGCTATGAGTAACTTCGGTTGGTTATGGCAACAATCCAAAACTAGATGCTATTGAATCAATTCCAACTCGTGCCAGTCCCATGTGTATCAGGGTAGAACTGCGTTCCACAGGATTTTCAATGACTGATATATTTTTTTTTATTGTGCTTTAAGTGAAAGTTTACAAATGAAGTCAGTCTACAAAAACTTATATACACACCTTGCTATGTACTCCTAGCTGTTCTCCCCCTAATGAGACAGCACATCCCTCCTCTCTACCCTATATTCCCCGGGTCTATTCAACCAGCTCTTGACTCCTTTTCCTTCTTATCTCACCTCCAGAGAGGGGTTCTCCACATAGTCTCACGTGTCTACTTGAGCCAAGAAGCTCACTCCTCACCAACATCATTTTCTTATATTCCAGTCCAATCCCCGTCTGAGGAGTTGGCTTCGGGAATGGTTCCAGTCTTGGGCTAACAAGGGGTCTGGGGACCGTGACCTCCAGGGTCCCTCTAGTCTCAAAATGACTGATTTTTTTTTAAAGTAGATCTCCAGGTCTTTCTTCCAAGGCATCCCCGGGTGGACTTGAATGCCAAAACTTGCAGTTAGCAGCCAAGCGCATTAACCATCTGCACCACCCAGGGACTCTACAGAACATATTTATTCTGAGAGCCTTGGTCTTATTAGCTTTAGAATCACATCGTTGTAGGTAGAGTAATATGGTTAGTCTTATGAAGCTTCCCTACTCTGTGCTCCTATTCTCAACTAGTCCATCACTAAACCTTTTGCTCATGCAAAACTAGACCTCCTGTAGTTTAACGGGAGCCCAGGCAGTGCAGTGATTAAGAACTGGGCTGCTAACCAAAAGGTCAGAGTTTGAATCTACAAGCCGCTCTGTGGAAGCCCTGTGGGGCAGTTCTACTATGTCCTATAGGGTCGCTATGAGACGGAATCGACTCGACGGCAATGGGTTTTTTACAGGTAGTTCAAAAAACCTGCTGGGGGGATTTTAGGGGTAGCTCAATGTGCCAAAGTGACACAGGTAAGCACATTTTTCACCTTACAAATGTTTTAGTGCTTATGAAGTTCAGCTCAACCACAGAAGAATTATTCACAACACCACTTTAGTGACAGCCAACATTCTCTTTAAAATCTGTACTACTCTCTTTGCTTTGAGAGCCCCAACATAAAAATATAATTCATTTTTAATCTTTTTTTGAAAAGGGAGAATCTCTACACTATGCAATTAAAAATGCCACAGAAAGAGAAATGGCATGCTTGATAGTTTTTTAAATCATACTCTGTGAACACAGGATGAAGGCTGGAAAAGTCAATCTGGGGGCACTGAAAACATGCAGACCAAATGCATCTCTCATAATTTATTAATAGAAAGTTATTCTCACTCGATACATATTTAATACTCCTGCCCATGTGCAATTCAAGACTGCTGTTTTCTCTTTTCCTTCCTGTGCTGAAAGTTAGCCGGACATAGGAAGTAAGCACTAGTTTCACTGGCTGACTTTGGGTCTGTAATAATCGTGATAGCTCCTGAGGTTATTACCAGAGACAGGAAACATTCTTCATAGCATCACTGGATCACAATGATCTTCCCTTAGCATATCTATCTGATATTTACTAAAAACAAAGTTTCCTTGATCGATAATTTACGTGTTTCAAAAGGTATAAAATAGATCAGCTGGAGAAGGTTCAATCTACACACACTGTTTTACAGTTGGTACAATGAGTGTCTCCTAAATAATTTAGTGCCACTTAAGTGATATTAAAAAGAACAGAAAGAGATTATTAATATAATAAAATATAACTCAGTCTCCAATCTGTAATAATTTCCTCTTAGCAGCTACTGGCTACACTATGCAAACCTAACAATCTACTTATGAAAGCTAATGATTATTAGTTCTTTCCAGAGTGAAATGACGTCTCATTCTTGATTTCTACACCACTCATGTTAAGTCAGGGGCTTTTTTTCAGTTTCAATTTTTATTTATATATTCTACACAAATGGGATCCCACTATAGGCAATGTTCTAATACCTGAAGTTTGACAGTATTATTTTAAACCCAAGTTATCTGGGCACAGAGATGCAGACCCCAGCAGGTCAGAAGGCACTGAGGTGAAGAGGAGAGCCACCCTGAGAACACAGGGCCCCTGTTCCTACTTCTGTCCACTCCACATCCCTGACCTATGGGGCAGCTCAGAAATGTGTATCAAGCGGATGGGCAGCTATAGAATAGTGGATGGTAGAGGAGACAGGTAACTAATTCTGGCTATTTGCTACAGATAATCCACATTTGATTAACTAGGAGCAGAAAGAGATTGTCTATCACAGATGGGGGATAAACAAACTTTGTTCATTCGTTTGCTAGAATACTACTCATCAATTAAAAAAGGAAGTACTGATGCATACAACATTATAGTGAGTAAAAGGCAAAAGCACAAAAGGCACGTATTGTATAATTTCACTTAACATGAACTCTGTAACAGACAAAACTGACTTCTAATGACAGAAACAGATCAGTGGTTGCCTGAAACGGAGGTGGAAGGCACTGTCTGGGAAGTGGCTCAATGGAATTTTCTGGGGTACTAAAAAATGTTCTGTATCTCAATAGGAGGAGTAGTTACGCAGGATACATACATCTGTCATAACACATCAAATGGAACGCTTAAATTCATTTTATTGTATAAAAATTATTCCTCAATAATGTTGATTTAAACTTTTAAAATAAAAGACTGTAGAACTCTGATAACTCTCCTCTTTGCAGAAAATAGCCAGTATTGGGAGTACTGATTCCCTGGTACTCACCTCCAAGTCCTCCTAACTCCAGCCAATCTCACATCAAGGATAATCCCATATTCCACTGTTCTTCAATCTAAATCAACTCATAGGCATTACTCTTCAAGGAGCCCTAGTGGTACAATGGTTAAGAGTTCAGCTGCTAACCAAAAGGTCAGCAGTTCAAATCCACTAGCTGCCCCTTGGACATCCTATGGGACAGTTCTACTCTGTCCTATAGCATCACTACGAGTCAAAATTGATTCGACAGCAACATGTTTGGTTTTGGTTTTTGGTGATGACCATCGCCCTGCTTTGTAATTTTTTATTGTTTTATTCTACAATAGTTATTTACACAAAGAAAAAAAATTCAAAACAAAAGGGTATACAGAGAAAGGTAACTCTCAGACGTACCCTCCTCCACCTTTTCCAGCCCCAAAGCAACAACTGCTAATAACTGTTCATCTTTCCAGCCTATACACAAATATGTGTGCACAAATCCTTATTTTTTTTTCCCCAAGTGCTAGCATATTACATACATTATTTTATACCTTGCCCTTTTCACTTAAATATATATCTTAAGTATACTGGGATCTTAGTTATCTAGAGCCAAGGCCATCCAATTGTAGTATATCTGTCATAGCAGCACTAGGTAATTCAGACAGACTTTGGTACTAACAAGTGGGGGTGTTGCTGTAATAGATACCTAAAATGTAGAAGGGGCTCTGGAATTGGGCAATGGGTAGGGGCTGGAAGAGTTTTAAGGTACCTAATAGTAAAAGCCTAAATTGCCTTGAAGAGACTGTTGGCAGAATTATGGACATCAAAGGCAATTTTGATGAGGGCTCTGAAGAAACTGAGGAGAGCTATAGAGAAACTCTATCATCTTAGAGAATACATATGGCACCAGCAACAGAATGTTGCTAGAAATGTGGCTATTAAATGTGCTTCTTGGTGAAGCTTTAAAAGAAAATGAACATGTGACTGGACAATGGAGGAACAGTAATGCTTTCTTTTCATGCAGTGGCAAAGAACTTGTCTGAATTATGTTCAAATGCTTAGGGGGACATAGAACTTGCAAGTGATGACCTTGGATATCTGGCTGATGAGATTTCTAAGCAAGATCTTAAGGGGCCAGGTGTTTTCTCCCTGCCGCTTATAGCATAATTCAAGGGGAAAGAGATGGACTTAAAAATAAACTGTTCAAAATGAAAACAGAACTTAAAGATTTGGAAAATTCTGTTGTGCAAACTAAGGACATGTGCTCTAGAATGTTCACCAAGTACATGGCTACACAATCTTTTGTTAAAAAGCTGAAGTCTGTATCAGATGGATCTAACCAACTACCACAGCAGAAAACTCATCAGCTTAGAATGAAGGGGACAGAAAAAGAACAAAAGGAAATAATTCTGTCTGCCTCTTGGAATTCTACAGGCAGGAAACAGGCCAAAGGAGTTACATATGTTGTCTTCCAGGAAAAGGACCATCCCTCGAGCAACTGAGAAATCAGCAGAGCTGTCAGAGGGAGCATGGGAAGCAGAGCCTTCTTGGTTTCAAAGGGTGGGGTCACAGTTTCCTGGATCTCAAAGGGTGGGGCAATAGCCTCCTAGGTTTCAAAGAGTCAGATCTTTGCCAACGCAGTTCCAGACTGTGGGGTTGCCATTAAGGTGTGCTGGGGGATGGGGCCATCGCCCAAAGTTGAGGCAGCGGGGGTGCCATGCCCAAGGGGCAGAAGATCAGGTTCTGCTGGGGCCAAGTAGATGGAATTGTCACTCAGATGGACCAGGAAGGATGGGGTAAGATAGATGCTAAGACACATGGAGATCTCCAAGGAACCAGGAAGTAGAAGCTGAAGAGACAAGGACCTTTCTCCAGAGCCAACAGAGACAGAACGCCTTCCCGTAGAGTTGGTGCTCTGAATTTGGACTTCTAAGCCTCCTAAACTGTGAGAAAATAAACTTCTGTTAAAACCATCCACTGTGGTGTTTCTGTAACAGCAGCACTAGGTAACTAAGACAACCAGTATATGTAATCTACTACCTCGTTCTCGTATGGGTGCACCAATATTTATTTATCCAGTTCCTTATGGATGTTATTTGGAGCCCTGGTAGTACAGAGGTTAAGAACTTGCCTGCTAATCAAAAAGTCAGCAGTTCAAATCCACCAGCCGTTCAAATCCACCAGCCGTTCCTTGGAAACCCTATAGGGCAATTCTACTCTGTCCTACAGGGTTGCTATAAGGTTGGGATTGACTCAATAGCAATGAGTTTTTATTTATTTATTTGGTTTTACTGATGTATATACATCTTTCTGTACGTTCATTTTAATTAGGAATCTTTCACTGTTAAATCAGGAAAGCTTTATATTATTTTCTCACTTAGTTAAAATGTAACATCATATGCTTATTACTCTTTATAACACAGACACAACTTTGATCCTACAGAATCAAAACATACTGAACAAATAAAACCCCCACTTTGCTAATACAGCATTGTCCATCAAAGAACCTTCTAAAATGATGAAAAAACTCTACATCTGTGCCATCCAATATGGTAGCCACTAGCCACATGTGGCTCCTGAGCACTTGAAATGTGGTTAGTAAAATAAGCAACTGAATTTTTTATTTAATTGTAATTAATTTAAATGTAAATAGTCATGTGCCTAGTGGCTGCTGTTTTGGACAGTGTAACACTGTGCTTGAATTTATCTTCCAACGTTTATTTCCGAAATAGTATTTTCAATTTGTGCAACAACCATAAGGCCAATATCTCAACAAATATGAGTTATACTTTTCTCCATGGAAGCCTAATCTCAAGGTAGAGTTAGGAGAAAATGTTTTAAGCTTTTGGAGGCTTCATTTTGGGAAAGATAAAATAAGATCAAAGGTATCATACAACATTTTCAATACGGACTTTTTTTTCAATTTCTTTCAGATCTACTTACTAATGCAAAAGCGACCTGTGGATATAAGGTCAGTTTTGTGGTTAATTTGGATGGTTTCGTTTAGGGGTTTCCAGTCCTGTAGTTCTTAATTTCCTTTAGAATGTCTACAGACATCTAGAACAAATTGGTTCTACAAATTGGCCCCAGAATTTCTTTGCATTTTGGGAACCCAAGGACCCCGGGCATCCTGTAACCTGCCTACTGCAAGCTACATTCAGCATACTTCAAAGGTCATCTTAGATTTTATCTATTTTGGACCAGCTACTTTTTTTACCAGAAGTTGAGACAAAGTCAAGATCCACATAATTAGCATTCAAATTCTTTTGGACACAGATACGCTATAACCTGCAAAATCTGAGAATGCTTAAAAATGGCTAAAACTCTGACTTCAGACACTGTAAAATCTAGGCCAAAAATTATGATTTTAAGGTTAACATATGAACAAAATATTCAAATAAGGAATAAAAAGAAAGGCTGATAACCTAAATATTTAAAAATTGTATTAAAGGAAAAACTTTTCTTCAAGAAAAATTTTTGTAATAGTATGAAAGCTACTATGCTTTTATTTTACATGTAGTTTCCATGAAAAAGGTCTTAAAATTACCATACTCTTGGGAAAAATACTGATATACTTCGTTGTCTTTCCAGGTTTTATCATTTACCTTATATTGAGAGTAGATAAATAAGGGAGTATTTCTTTTCACTTACAGAATACTGACTAGAAATTAAAATATTCAGCATAGTTCTATTTTTTACTTGTTTAACATGACTTTGGGCATATGTATTTAAGCCTTCTCTATTTGCCCAAACGGTTTTAATGTTATTTAGATGCTCTAACAGCTGGTACTTTGGCAAAGTCCATTTATCTGAAAATTATGTTTATGATTGTCATATTACACATTAGGCTGTAAAAGAGAAGTAGTATTGGTAAACCAATTGTCAACAAATTCTAGGAAAGGTCTTCAACAAAATGGAAGCACTCACATTCTTTAATATTCCATCAAAATTTAAGATTAGGGATGAAAAGAATCAATATCTCTTTCTTATATAAGTTTCTCAACCCTTAACCCCCCGCCCACAAAAACAAACAAACAAACAAACAAACAAACAAAAAACACCAAACCCATTGCTGTTGAGTCGATTCTGACTCATAGCAACCCTATAGGACAAAGTGGAATTGCCCCTTAGGGTCTCCTAGGAGCAACTGGTAGGTTCAAACTGCCGACCTTTTGGTTAGCAGCCTGAGGTCTTAACCACTGCAGCACCAGGGCTCCTTCTCAGCCCTCAGTGTAAAACTTAACTTCATTAAAGTTGTTGATTTAAAAATATTCAAACTACGCAACTAATTCATTAAATTTAGGAGGCAAATTCATATGCTCTGACATAATTATTTGGACTGAAACTCATCCTTCCCTCTAGTTCTAATTCTTCCAAACCTAATTTCCATTCTTTTATAGACAAGGTGAATCTATAAGGTACAGCTAGAAAACTGATATCCCAAAGATACCTCTTTCATTTCAATTAAACATGCTGATGTTTCTTTATGGATAAGGAAGGCATTGATGTCACTTCAGATGAGGGCCTCCCCATTCATTACTGACACTTTATCTTACCTCTGAGCAATGAAGTTACAGATTGCAAGTGGTTTTAAATGAAACTACTCACTAGGAAACGTATCACTATGGTTGCATTATTTAAACTTTGAAATGTGCAGTGAAGTCATAAAGGACAGCAAGTGAAGCTATGCACACTCCCCCTACTGGCAACAGTTTTCAAATAGAATGACAAGCTGATGACAGCAATCTAAATATTTTAACATTAAAAGATATACCTAGGCACATGCCCATATCTTCAGCACTTATCTACAGAGATAGTATTACCATGACAGAGACATCACGAATACCAAAAGAATATGAGCAGACAAGGAGCAATCTATTTCTATCATTGTTAGGAACCTTAATTTCAAAACCTCACAATTAAAAAAAAAAATTCTTGGTACAACCTAAGTGGCAGAATTAGCTATAATGGTCCAGTTATGTTTTTCTACTTACTTCTAAAGATTCCTTCAAGTCTACAGCAGAAACTGTATCTTCCTCTTCATCATCAGTCAACTGGTCTTGGGAACAGTAGTGAGTGCTGTAAGCAGAGTGTTCTTCTATTGCTTCTAGCCAGTCCTGAAATAATACAAGGATTTCAGTAAAAATGAAGATGCATTTTTACTCAAAAAGAATAACAGGACGGTGATCTGGGGAGCATAAAATTTACATGGAAAAATAAATAACTGGCCTCAAGAAATAAGGCAACTAACAATGAAATAATGATTCAGATCTCTTGTCCATAAAAGATGTCTAAATAAAAAAATTTCCCACTATTTTTTAAATATCATCTATAAGTTTATACAGTCATTAATATTAATACACATATTACCCAGTACCCAATATTAGGGAGATTAAATAATATATAGGAATTTTTCACTTTACCATTATAGAGACTCAACACTGTTGAACAAGTTACTATACAATAATCAATCCAGTCACACAATTTTACCAACTTATATAACCATAAGAAAACTCAGATCTTTTTAACATCGTCAACAATTGTCCTATGCTTTAACTTCTACTTATGTTTTTTTAAAAAATCAGTGATTTCCCAAAAGGAAATTGAGACTGTCCAGCCTAAAAATACATGTCTTACTTCTTCTTCATTTTCTTAAAGTATTATTCAGGGTCAGATCTTACCATTTTGGGAAATGTTGAGACAGCAAGGATTTCACAACTGGAATATTTAGGGCTCTCTGAAGGCCAAAGCTATCCACTCTGGGAAGACTTTTTTAATACATGATTTACATATATATATATATATATATATGTCTATAGATACTGGTTTGATTTAAAGAAATATGGATTCTACATTAAATGGCTGTAACGTGATTTTCTGTTGACTGAGTCTCAGTTTTCTCACTTGCTACTATTGTACAATTTACCACAAAGGCAGAGTCTGTACTGTAATGGGTGTCAGAACAACTGGGTTATAGTCCAGGCAGGCTCTGTTACTTGCAAGGTGTACGACCTTGAGAAAATCACTTCAATCTTATAGTCTTCAGTTTCCTCACCCATAAATTAAGGGATAGACTAATCACTTAGGTATTTTCTAAAACCAATAACTACCTCTTAGTATCAGAGAATCAAAATGAAAAAAAAATTTATGAACAGAAAATACCTGCAGGTACATGTTAATAAAGAGCTAATTCATAAACCAAGTTTCAAAAGCTTCATATAATTGCCCCATTAAAAAGGTATGATCATCAAGGCTTTAGATGTTAATATTAAACCTATCTTACATTCATGTTTTTAAATGTTCTTTAAGTTTTATGAAAGATAAATCAGTCCATAAATTTACCTCTCTTGACTGTTGAAGGCTATTCTTAGGAACCCTGAAGCCATGAATAGTGTCATCAAAGCATTTAATAAAGAAGAGGCAGCTATCACTGGATTTTACCTTCGATATAAAGAAATCAATAAGACAGTAACATTCACTTGCATAAAACAGAACCCTAGAAGTATCTGTACATAAAACTAAACATATTAACATGACAATGATATACAATTAAACAACTTCTACATATTAAGAAAAATTGGAAAAACAATTTACACTGGGAGTATCAAATGTACTATAGCTTATCTAAGTCAAATCTGGGTTTTACATTCTTAATTACAGAAAGTAAATCCTGATAGTCCATTGGGTATGTAGTGTTAGTTTCATTTTTTCTATTAAATACAATTTATTATGCACTTTAGCTGTAAAGTCCTTTAAAAATCACAGCTCTAATTTCTTATTCATATCACTCTCCTGAACTTTTTGTTTTAATTCAGTGTAGAAAATGTTTGGGCTGAGTATAAAAGAATGAGTAGAAAATACGTTTGATAAAGAATGAGAAAAGGTAGAGAGGATAAGAAGAATGAGAAATAATTGTCTTTTTGAAATATGAATTTGGAAAAAAGAGGGCTTCAGAAAGTAAAAGGGTAGACTTCTGCTTTAAGGTCCTACCAGAGGACCCTCTTGAAGAAAACAACTATGAAGCCTGGACATAAAGTAAAAAACAACTACTAGGAAGAACAGTAGAGTGAACAAAAGCTAAAAGACTCTGATGGGGGGGGGTACACTCTCTTATAGAAAAGGAAACGAGGAGCTATACAAGTAAGTTCCCTTCTCCAAGGCTTTTACTCTGGGGCTAAATACAGTCCACATGGTACACACAACACCAGCAAGTGCACAGCAAACATTTACAGTCTTTGTACCTTTGTGAATTAGAAAACTGAATTCTGGAAGCAATTGAACACTCAAGAAAGGAAAGGAATTACACAAGTGAAAGAGCCAGAGAGGGATCCCCAAACTCTCTACTCATATCTTTAAATGACTCACAAATCATACATGCACAGAAAAGACTCAAAGCAACTCACATAAACACAACGTATCTGAACTAAAACCAGAGCTGAGGCTCAAAAAACAGTTCACAATGAAAACTCAGGCAAGAAAATGACTTGCTAAAAAAAAAGGAAATAACACTTACTAGAGAAAAAGAATTCAGACTCTCCAGAACTTAACATTCATAATACTTAAGGATATAATACAAAATTACCTGACATACAAGGAAGCAAGGAAGAGGAGTAAATTCTCGAAAGAAGAAAAAAAATTAATTAAAAGGCAAAATTTGTTAGAATGGATGAAAGAGACTGAACTGTATGCTGTCTATAAGAGACACATAATAAGTATAAAGACACAGACAGGTTGAAAGCAAATGAATAGAAAAAGAGATTCATGCAAACAGTAAAAATAAGAAGGCCAGGGTGCTTATATCAGTATCATACAAAATAGATTCAAAACAAAATGTATTGCAAAAAATGAGGAGGGTCATATCAAGTTCCCCCACGTCTGTCAGTTTGTTGTACTGTGGGGGTTTGTGTGCTGCTGTGATGCTGGAAGCTATGCCACCGGTATTCAGATACCAGCAGGGTCATCCATGGAGGAAAGGTTTCAGCTGAGCTTCCAGACTAAGACAGACTAGGAAGAAGGACCCAGCAATCTACTTCTGAAAAGCATTAGCCAGTGAAAGCCTTACGAACAGCAGCGGAACATTGTCTGATACAGTGCTGGAAGATGAGCCCCCCAGGTTGGCAGGCACTCAAAAGATGACCGGGGAAGAGCTGCCTCCTCAAAGTAGAGTCAACCTTAATGATGTGGATGGAGTAAAGCTTTTGGAACCTTCATTTACTGATGTGGCATGACTCAAAATGAGAAGAAACAGCTGCAAAAGTCCATTAATAATCAGAACCTGGAATGTACAAAGTATGAATCTAGGAAAATCATCAAAAATGCAATGGAACACATAAACATCGATATCCTAGGCGTTAGTGAGCTGAAATGGACTTGTGTTGGCCATTGTGAATCACACAATCATATAGGCTACTATGCTGGGAATGACAACTCGAAGAGGAATGGTGTGGCATTCATCGTCAAAAAGAATGTTTCAAGATCTATCCTGAAGTACAATGCTGTCAGTGATAGAATAATACCCATTCGCCTACAAGGAAGACCAGTTAATATGATGATTATTCAAATTTACGCACCAACCACTAGGGCCAAAGATGAAGAAATAGAAGATTTTTATCAGCTGCTGCAGTCTGAAATTCATCGAACATGCAATCAAGATGCATCGATAATTACAGGCAATTGGAATGCAAAAGCTGGAAATGAAGAAGGACCACCAGTAGCTGGAAAATATGGCCTTGGTGATAGAAACAATGCTGGGGGTCGAATGATGGAATTTTGCAAGACCAACGACTTCTTCATTGCAAATGCCTTCTTTCACCAACATAAATGGCAACTACACACATGGACCTCACCAGATGGAACATACAGATATCAAATGTACTACATCTGTGGAAAGAGATGATGGAAAAGCTCAATATCATCAGTCGGAACAAGGCCAGGGGCCGACTGTGGAACAGACCATCAATTGCTCATATGCAAGTTCAAGCTGAAACTGAAGAAAATCAGAGCAAGGCCACGAGAGCCAAAATATGACCTTGAGTATACCCAACCTGAATTTAGAGACCATCTCAAGAATAGATTTGACGCCTTGAACACTACTGACAGAAGACCAGATGAATTCTGGAATGACATCAAGAACATCATCCATGAAGAAAGCGAGAGGTCACTGAAAAGACAGGAAAGAAAGAAAAGACCAAGGTGGATGTCAGAGAAGACTCTGAAACTTGCGCTTGAGCGTCAAGCAGCTAAAGCAAAAAGAAGAATTTGTGAAGTAAAAGAACTGAACAGAAGATTTCAAAGGGCCTCTCGAGAAGACAAAGTAAAGTATTATAATGACATGTACAAAGAGCTAAAGATGGAAAACCAAAAGGGAAGAACACATTCGGCATTTCTCAAGCCGAAAGAACTGAAGAAAAAATTCAAGCCTCTAGTTGCAAAGTGAAGGATTCCATGGGGAAAATATTAAATGATGCAGGAAGCATCAAAAGAAGATGGAAGGAATACACAGAGTTATTATACCAAAAAGAATTAGTCGATATTCAACCATTTCAAGAGGTGGCATATGATCAGGAACCGATGGTCCTGAAGGAAGAAGTCCAAGATGCTCTGAAGGCACTGGCAAAAAACAAGGCTCCAGGAATTGATGGAATATCAATTGAGATGTTTCAACAAACAGATGCAGCGCTGGAGGTGCTCACTCATCTTTGCCAAGAAATATGGAAGACAGCTTCCTGGCCAACTAACTGGAAGAGATCCATATTTATGCCTATTCCCAAGAAAGGTGATCCAACTGAATGTGGAAATTATAGAACAATGTCATTAATATCAGAAGCAAGCAAAATTTTGCTGAAGATCACTCAAAAATGGCTACAGCAGTATATCAACAGGGAACTGCCAGAAATTCAGGCCGGTTTTTTTTTTCAGAAGAGGACATGGAACCAGGGATATCATTGCTGATGTCACATGTATCCTGGCTAAAAGCAGAGAATACCAGAAGGACGTTTACCTGTGTTTTATTGATTATGCAAATCCATTCGACTGCATGGATCATAACAAACTATGTATAACACTGCGAAGAATGGGAATTTCAGAACACTTAATTGAGCTCATGAGGAACCTTTACATAGATCAAGAGGCAGTTGTTCGCACAGAACAAGGGGATACTCATTGGTTTAAAGTCAGGACAGGTATGCGTCAGGGTTGTATTCTTTGACCATACCTATTTAATCTGTATGCTGAGCAAATAATACGAGAAGCTGGACTATATGGAGAAGAACAGGGCATCAGGATTGGAGGAAGACTCATTAACAACCTGGGTTATGCAGATGACACAACCTTGCTTGCTGAAAGTGAAGAGGACTTGAAGCACTTACTAATGAAGATCAAAGACCACAGCCTTCAACATGGACTGCACCTCAACATAAAGAAAACAAAAATCCTCACAACTGGACCAATGAGCAATATCATGATAAACAGAGAAAAGACTGAAGTTGTCAAGGATTTCATTTTACTTGGATCCACAATCAACACCCATGGAAGCAGCAGCAGTCAAGAAATCAAAAGATGCATTGCATTGGGCAAATCTGCTGCAAAGGACCTCTTCAAAGTGTTGAAGAGCAAAGATGTCATCCTGAAGACTAAGGTGCGTCTGACTCAAGCCATGGTATTTTCAATGACATCATATGCATGTGAAAGCTGGACAATGAATAAGGAAGACCAAAGAAGAGTGGACGCCTTTGAATTGTGGTGTTGGCAAAGAATATTGAATATACCGTGGACTGCCAAAAGTATGAACAAATCTGTCTTGGAAGAAGTGCGGCCAGAATGCTCCTTAGAGGCAAGGATGCTGAGACTGTGTCTTACATACTTTGGACGTGTTGTCAGGAGGGATGAGTCCCTGGAGAAGGACATCATACTTGGCAGAGCACAGGGTCAGCAGAAAAGAGGAAGACCCTCAATGAGGTGGATTGACACAGTGGCTGCAACAATGAGCTCAAGCATAACAACGATTATAAGGATGGTGCATGACCAGGCAGTGTTTCATTCCGTTGTCCATAACGTCGCTATGAGTCAGAACTGACTCGATGGCACCTAACAAGAACATATCTAGTTGGTTAATCAGGAAGACAACAATCATAAATATATGTGTGATCAATAACAGTGCAAGAAATAAACCATTTCATAAGCATATGAGATAGCAGAATAAAGAGTCACTGAACTTGAAGACAGACCAATCTGAAGAACAGAAAGAGAAAAGAATGAAGAAAAATGAACAGGGCCTTAGGGACCTGTGACACATCATCATGTGTACCAACATACAACGATTAGAGTTCCAGATGGAAAACAGAAAAAGATTTATAAAAAATAGTTGAAGAAATGATGGTCAAAACTTCCCAAATTTGATGAAAACATTAATTTACACACTCAAGAAGTCTGATAAACTCCCAGTAGGATAAACTAAAGGAGATCCACCCATCACAGTCACAGCTGTTGAAAGACAGAGAATGACAAAGAGAAAATCTTGAAAGCACCAAGAAAAAAATGAGTCATCAGGCAAAGGAAAAGCACAGTAAAATTAACAGCTGACTTTGCACAAGAAACAATGGAGACCGGTGGCAGGAGGGTGGCCTATTCAAAGTGCTGAAAGAAAATTTCTATAGCCAGCAAAACTACTGCTCTAAAATGAAAACAAAATAAAGGCACTCCCAAATAAACAAGGAGTTATAGAATTTGTTGCAAGCAGGGACACTTTACAAGAAAGGGTAAAGGGAGTTCTTAGGCTGAAAGAAAGTGATACCAGACAAGAAACAAAGAGAACTGGTAAAGGTAATAGCATAGATAATTATAAAATGCAGTATAAATGTATTTCCCACTTTTTTCGTTAATTGATTTAAAAATAACTACATAGCACAATAATTATAAAATTACATTGTTGGGCTTTAACATACAAAGATGCCCTATATATGACAATAATACTATGAAGGAGTGGGGGAGGGGATAGAACTATATTGGGGCAAGAAAATCACCCCAAATGGTAACCTGAATCCACTGGGAAAAAGTAAAGAGAACTGGAAATGCTAAGCATGTGAGTTCATATAATAAAAAAATATATATATAATAGACTCCATAAATACATTTTTCCTACATTCTTTCCTTCTTAAAAACACACGAGATTAACATATGTCCACACAAAAACTTGCACATGAATGTTCACGGCAGCATCATTCATGATAGCCTAAAAGTGGACACAACCCAAATGTCTATCAATTGATGAATGGATAAACAAAATACAGTATATTGACACAATAGAATATTATTTGGCCATAAAAAGGAATGGAGTCAGGATACATACTACAACACAGATGAACCCTGAAAACATTTTACGAAGTGAAAGAAACTCGTCTTAAAAGACCACATATTGTATGATTCCATTCATATGAAATGTGCAGAAAAAGCAAATCTAAAGATAGAAAGTAAATCAGTGGCTGTCTAATTTAGGAAGGGTAGTGGGGAGAGATGGGGACTGTTAATGGTATGAGGTTTCTTCTTGGAGTGATGGAAATTGATTGTGCTGATAGTTGTACAACTCCTTGACCATGCTAAAAACCATTGTATTACACAGTTTACATGAGTGAATTGTATAACATGTGAATCATACCTCAATAAAGCTGTTAAAAAAAAAAACAAAAATACACATAACATTGAATAAAACAATAAATATAACATTATATTGCTGGGTCTTTAAACATATATAGTCAAGATATCTATGACAATAACACAAAGGAAGGGGTAGGAAATGGAGCTATCTTAGAACTAAGTTTCCATATTCTATGGAATTAAATTAGTATTAATGAGAAGTAGATCGTTATAAATTAAGATAGCTATTGCAATATCTAGAGCAACTGCTAAGAACCAAAAAATATAATAAAATAATTAACATGAGAAATAATACCTATTGAATGGAAAAGAAGGAAGAAAAAGAGAAACAATAAAAAAGCATGAACTCAGAAACAAGTGACAAATGGAAACTTAACTATATCAATAACGATGTTAAATGTAAATGCATTAAACAATCCTAAAACAAGGTAAAGATTGTCAGACTGGATAAAAATACAAGATACAATTATAGGTTGTCTACAAGAGACAGACTTTGGGTTCAAAAGACACAAATAGGTTCAAAGTAAAAGGATAGGAAAAAATACATCATGCAAACAATATCCATATGAGAGCTGATACGGGACTTGAAGCCGAAAAAATGTTACTAGGGACAAAGAGAACATTTTACAATGACAGAAGGGTCAATTCTTAAGGAAAATATAATAATTATAAACAATATGCACCTAACAACAGAGCCCCAAAACGCATGCAGCAAAAACTGACAGACTGAGTGAGAAACAGAGGACATATACATAAAGCCAGCAAGGATATGAAGGATGTCTACAGAACGCTCCACTCAACAACAGCAGCATGCATGTTATTCTCATGTACACATGGAACACTCTCTAGGAGAGACCAAATGGTAGGCCATGAAACAAATCCCAATAGATTTAAAAGGATGAAATCATACAAAGTATGTTCTCCAACCAAAATAGAATTAAATTCGAACTCGACAATAGAAGGAAATGTGGTAAATCCACAAATATTTGGAAATGAAACAACACACCTCTAAACTTATTGATCAAAGGGGAAATTAGGACATATATTGGGCTGAAAGAAAACAAAAACAGAACATACAAAAATTTATGAGATCCAGTGCTTTAAGAGAAATTTATAGCTATAAACTCCTATATTAGAAAAAAATCTCCA
The DNA here is from genome assembly GCF_024166365.1 of Elephas maximus indicus. Taxonomy (NCBI): domain Eukaryota; kingdom Metazoa; phylum Chordata; class Mammalia; order Proboscidea; family Elephantidae; genus Elephas; species Elephas maximus. Next base: position 30,543,174 of record NC_064829.1, read on the forward strand.
ATCAATAACCCAAGCTTTCACCTTAAGTAACCCGAAAATGGACAGTGCCAGCCTTACAGCAATCACTCAATGAATGCCCATTAGCTTGTATTGATAAGTGATTCCTAAGTGTAGACTTCAAGCAGACAATTAAATAAGAAACTGTAAGTTGCAAAACAAGATCAGGGCTAACACAGCAGGAACTAATCAACTCCAGAGAAGCCAGAGGCCAAGAAATTTTAAAAAAGAAGGAAGGGGCAATTTGTTTATTTTTTGTTTTAAGGAAAATGTGAGTGAGATTAACCCTTCAACTGAGGGTTTTAATCACATACAGGTATGCGTCGCTTAGCGTCTACAATACATTCTGTGAAACAGGACTTTATGTGATTTGGACGCTGTTTGAACACCTGGATCCGTGTGGCACAGGCCTGGGGGCTGCTGTGTAGTGCTTGGTCTGGGCAGCTCATGCTGTGGATGCCTCAGGTGAGCGCTCAACCAGGTCCTACCTGGCCCTGCAGCCCCATAAAGGTCACAGCAGAAGGGCTCTGGCTGTGGTCCTGGGCAGCAGACAAGCAGTCTGGAGACCCCTGCCCAGGCTGGCCCTGTGATGCTGCCAACCTAGTATACTTGGAAGCAAGATTGGGTGCCCACTCTCTCCAGCAACAGGAATGCCTGTTCCCGTGGTGGTGGGTTCGGGGGGAAGGGCGGAGGGGCAGCAGGGTAGGCTTGCTGCCAAGTGGGGCTGTGGGAAGGTGTTAAAAATATAAGTAGTATGTCTAAACTGTCAGGGAGCCAAAGTGTTACCTTAAAACAAAAACAAAGCCAGGGGAAAAAGGAACAATCAAAAAGCAGCCCAGTTCAGGGTAGACTCATGTATACCAATGGTTTTTGTCATTTATGGCTGGGCTAGATTTATGACTTGGCACCCCAAAGCTGTAAACAGAACACAAAACAGCAAACACTTGCTCTTTATGGCATATTGCGGCTGCGCAACATGAAAGGGGGAGGTGGGCTGCGGGCAGAGCCAGCCGCAAAAGTCCACTCAATGGCATTTTCTCTTCAAACCAGCCCAGCTGGGTGCAGCATTTGAAGAAAGAAGGCATGAGTCAATAATCAACCTGCACTTCTTCCTCAAACTGTTGATGCGACTTTCACTGCCTTCTCTGCTAATCCAGGTGCAGGAAGGCCAGCTCACTCATGAGAACCTGCCTGAGGAAGGGACGGTGCAGGCCAAGGGGGCTGAGGGCCTCTAAGCCAAGGCTGAGGTGCCTGGGCTGCATATCTTTCCATCAGCAGACCACACTGATCCAGTCACAGGAGCCAAGGGGGATAGGAGTTGGGAGTTCGGACCCGGTCTTGAACACCGCAGACTAGGTGGCTTCCAGGCCATGTGCAACAGCTGGGCAGAAGTAGGGCTCCAACCTCAAGATGTGGGTCCGGTGTTCTGGCACTCGGACACCTGGGTGCCCTGGCCTACAGACATATGTGCAGTCTGACATTGCCCAAATGGACATTAAGCAACACATACCTGTGTAGTCAAGATACATATGACAACTGTAGTACAAAGGATGGGGTAGGAAATGGAGTCATCTCAGAGCAAAGTTTCCATAGTTTATGGAATTGAGTTAGTACTGGTATTCAGTCGATGAATACAGAGCAAGAACAGAAGAGGATGTTTAAAATTGTATCCAAAGAAAGTGACTGAAAGATCAGATGGGATCAGAGGTAGATACCTGGGCCTTCTGGTCTAACGTGAAAGGAGGCAGAGGTGCAAGGACAGTGAAGGGGCCGAACCTTGTGTAATCAGATTGTACCGCTGGGGTATGTGACTAAGCCTGTGGCTCCTCAAGGGGAATGGTGCTTGTCCCCTGAGAGTCTACACACTGAGAAAGGCAGATGCTGTACTCTAAAGAGCAGATATGCTGCTATGGTATGCTGATGGCCTAAAGGACATGAAGCAAGAAACAGGGAAGAATGTCTAGGCCCCAGGCTTCAACCAACCTCTATAGAAGAAAAACTCGCTTATTCTCCTGGCTTGTAAAACATCCAGAAGTGAAGATAGAGAACCTAAGAATTCTGATTTTGTCATAGGTTTCAAATTTTATTTAACCTCAGAAAAGAATTACCCATGGACAAACACACACATATGCATATATATGTACTCATATACATAAATACACACACATACATATCTACATACATATATATAAACATACTCAAATACACACACGTAAATATTAAAAACCTCTGCATAAATGTTTTTGAATCATCCATCTCTCATTCCACAATATATGGAGATGACCAAAAGTTGACTGTATTTTTAAATTTCGCTCCAAATGCAGATTCTGCAACTTTACTTGTTCACAATTTTGGCAACGAAATCTATACCCATGGTTTCATGTATCTATAGAATCCCACAGAACCCCAAGATTTCACAAGGCAGCTTATACAGAGGATCTGGGGCAATCACTTGTAGAACTAATTCATGGTTTGAGCAAAAGGTACGCATCTCATCCTACCGTGCATACTGCTTGAGTCAGGTGTTTGCATCCCTGGCGATAAATATGATGCACTGCATCAGGCCTTCAAAATAAATATTAAATTATCAAGCCAAAATGAAAACAGACAAGTGAAAAACTTTTTTATCTTTCAAAAGTCAGATAGAATGTACTTATTACAAGGCTAATACTTACTGTTTCCTGTACCATGAGAGGACTCCATGTTCTAACACTACCCAGAATAATCTCCAGCCAAAGAATCTTGAGCTCTAATGGACAAATGACAAAGCATTTCCCAAGCTGACACATCTAAGATCAAATATTTGACTGATAAAAAGTAATTTAGTGATGACAATTACATCTGAGTCCTTCATTTAGACAGTTCTGCTGAACACTAAAAAAGAATCAAGCCTGAGCTTAGATACCTGATGCAGTAACGAAACATATCACTACAGGGTACAGGAACAGAAAAAAAACCGTACCAATAAGCCCAATGATGAATATGGTTTATTATCCTGATAGTACTGCTCAGGGATATTTATAAGAAACACACTGGCAGTGGCCTTCAAAGACAATTTCCTCAAAGTCATGAAAGAACTTCTAAAAAAATTATCCTAAATTTATTTTGTACACAGTAACCGTGCACGTACATAAATACATACAGGGAGTGCTTGCAAATGCAAAATAACTGAACTATAAAATTCATACAAATTTTTGAACCAGAAGGATTTTATATGTGTGCTTTCATAAGCTCTGTGACAATTCAAATATTAATTTCCTCATAGGTCCTATATAGACTAATGTTTTAAAAAAAAAACTTGCTGCCGTCAATCGATTCCAACTCATGGCAACCCCATGTGTTACAAAGTAGAACTGCTCCATAGGGTTTTCTTGGCTGTAATCTTTACAGAAGTAGTTCACCAGGCCTTTCTGGTGGGTTTGAACCGCCAACCTTTAGGTTAGCAGCCAATCGCAAACTGCTTATGTCACCCCAGTTCAATGTTTACAACAAAAACAACACTGTAATTTTATGATTAAGTGAGGGAAAAATGTATTTTGCCCCCACTCTGGGCCATACAAACTTGGTCACCTAAAAGTATCAGACCATCAATACAAAGAAAGTAACTGCTACAACCAGGAGTATAGCCTAATGAAGTCCAGCAGTATAAAAATGGTTTATATTAAAAGATCTAAGAATGATTAAATCACCCATACTTCAGAAATGACAGAAAAAATAAAAACTTCTTATAACAACCATCACCTGAGAATTCTTCTTTCTAGTTTTATAATAATAATAAAAAAAAATTCTAAACTTACCTTCCAGAGAGGGCCTTCATAACGTTTCAATGCTTTGTAGATGACCTATTAAAAACATTTCTTCATTAAAATTGTATCTTTACACTTCAAACATTCAGTATTTTTTTCTAAAAATTATTATATAAATTTACTATATTACTACATACCTTATTACCCATAAGTATGTGTTTCATTTCAGCTCCCTGGGCAAGGTCAAGAGGTTTCTGATCTGTGTAAAGTAAAAGGAAAAAAGCCGTCGAGGCATTGATGCTGCAATCGCAGTAACACAATATTCATTCATTATTCCACTAAGTGCACCTTTTTCTTCTCCCCCCAAATTACCTACCTGAAATTGCCATCTCAATTCTTTATGGCTTCCTTTTTGGTAGCTAAGAACACTCAGTACAGGTTCTGTGATCACTCAAGCTTTCTTGCCTTAAGCCACTGTGTATTTCCTATGGCTGCTGTAATAAATTACCACAAACTTAATGGCTTAAAACAGCACAAACTTATCATCTTGCAGTTCAGGAGGTCAGAAGTCCAAAATCAGTTTCACTGGGCTAAAATCATGATGCTGCAAGGCTATGTTTCTCCTGGAGGCTCCAAGGGAGAATCCGTTCCTTTGCCTTTTCCAGCTTCTAGAGGCCGTCTACATTCCTTGACTTGCGGCTCCTTCCTCCACCTTCAAAACACATCATTTCAACCTCTGCTTCCATCCTTATATCTTCTCTTTGTATTTTGATCCTCCTGCCTCCCTCTTACAAGGATCTTTGTGATTACATTGGGCTCGCCTAGATAATTCAAGATTATCTCCCCATCTCAAGATCCTTAATTTAATCACATCTTTGGGGGTCATTATTCAGCCAAACAAGTAGCCCTGGTGGTACAATGGTTAAGCACTTGGCTGCTAACCAAAAGGTCAGTGGTTTGAACCTACTAGCCACTCCATGGGAGAAAAGACCTGGCGATCTGCTCCTGTAAAGATTATTCTTGTGTACCGTCAAGTTGATTCTGACTCATAGCGACCCTATAAGGATCAAGTAGAACTGCTCCTTAGGGTTTCCTAGGCTGTAATCTTTACAGGAGCAGATTGCCAGGTCTTCCTCCTGGAAAGCAGCTAGTGGGTTCAAACTGATGACCTTTCGGTTAGCAGCCGAATATGTAACCATTGTGTCAACAGGGTTCCTTTCATAAAAATTATAGCCTAGGAAACCACATAGGGCAGTTCTACTCTGTCATATAGGGTCACTAAGAGTCGGAATCAGTGCAACGGCACCCAACAAGAACATTTGGCCTATCACATCACCCTTTAGCTACCTTACTGGGAGACAGGTGGTTAGAGAGCTCAGAAGCTAAGAATGTGATGGTCCATGACTAAACACAAAAGGAAAAAGTGATAATGGAGAATGAAGTCAGCAGAGTACTATGTTAACTTTCCCTGAGCTTACAAATGCAAGCACTTTACACTTGGCCAAAATAATATATCAGACTGAAACTCTGCAGAGCTCCTTTAAACTCTGCAATAAGGCAATATATTCTATTAAATAACCATCTTATAAATATCAAACATTTGCTATGTATTGGGCAACTTTTTGCATAAGTATCTCCTAATGAGAGTCTATTATATGTGCCAGCTATTCTTTTGAGCACTGGGTATTGGGGGGAAAAAAAACTGGGGAGGGAAGACCGACATATAAGGCAGGAGAGACAGGCAATAAATTAGTAAAAGAGGGTATATCGGATAATAACCATACTATGCAGAGATTTTTATAAATGAATGATTTGATAGAAAATAACCGGGAGACCACTTTAAGTTGGGAATTGGGAGGCTAATTAGGGAAGGCTTTTCTGAGAAAAGTGTTTATGTTGAAAAGAAGATCCAGCCTTGTGAAAATATGGGGAAGGGCATTCCAGAAGAGAAAACAGCTAATGCAAGCGTCCTGAGAAAGGAACAATTTCATGGGCAGGAGATAAAGTCAGTGAGATAGACAGAGGTTCCATCATGTAAGGGCTTTGTAGGCCAGGATTTGTGCGCTAGTGTAAAAGCTTTGTTTTATTCTAAACATGACAGAAAGCCAAAGCAGAAGAATAACATGATCTGACCTATGTTTTAAAACTCTGTGAAAATATTTCTAAAAAATAAGACAGTTGGGAAATGTGAACTTTTGGCTATTTGATGATTTTAAGGAATTGCTAAAATACTTTGAATAGGGTAATACTATGTGATTGTGTCTTTTTAATAGCTTTATTGAGATATATAATTCACATGCCATACAATTCACTCACTTAATGTGTACAACTTAATGGTTTTTAGTATATTCACAGAGTTGTGTAACCATCATGTGGTCTGTGCGTTTTTTGTTTTTGTTGTTAAGAAGACTATCTCTTAAAAAAATACCAGAATATTTACAAACGAAGTGGCATGATGTCTGGAAGTGGGTGGTGAGAGATGAAACAAGACTGGCCATTACTGATAATTTCTGAATTATGGTGTTAAGCACATCAATTAATTATACTATCCTATTTTTTAAGCTTTGGTAATTTCCACAATATTTTTAAGGAACTCTGCTGACACAAATAGTTAAGTGTTTGGCTGCTAACCAAAAGGCTAGAGGATGGAACTAACACAGCTGCTCCGTGGAATGAAGACACGGTGATCTGCTCATGTAAAGATTACAACCTAGGAAACTCAGTGAGAGAAGTTCTGCTCTGTGACATGCAGTGACTATGAGTCAAAATCAGTGCAGTGGCACACAACAACATAATTTTTCTTTTTTAAAAGAATACTGTGGCTGCTATATAGAAAATGGTTTATAAATGTGACCAAGAGAAAAGCTGGGAGACTAGTTAAAAAGCAATAGCAATAATCCAGGTGAAAGATAATGGTTATTTGGACTAGAGATTTAGTAGTAAAAAAAAAAAAAAAGATACTTGTAAAGATGGAGAGAAGTACATGGGCTTGAGGTTTATTTTCAAGGAAGACTTACAGACCTGCTAATGGATATAACTGGGAGCAATCATGTATAACTTCAATAGTGGGGCAAAAACTTTTTAAAATGTTAACTGAGAAATAACCAGTTCCATTTTTTCTAGCCCGCACATAGGAAGGCATCTTATATAAAGTCTGCCAACTCTGTGTTATTTTCATTCTACCTACAGGGTGCTTTTGAGAAATTATTCCTTTAGGCAGAGAGGAAGACAACAATGTGATTTCTTTCACAGAATTCTCCCCTAATACCAAAAATAAATACTGAACTCCTGTCAACTAGATGAAATTCCAGTCCAGTGCCCTCATTTTTGGGTTCAATGTCCAAAGTGTTTGGCACCTTGGCACACAGTAAGAATTCAAGAAAATAGTTTTTGAACTGAATGAAATAGCCTCCCTACCTGCATGGGCACCATAAGCAGTCTTTTTAAAAATGTATCGCATCTTCTCTCAACAACAACAAAATGAAGGAAAAAACAGGAATGATTTAATATTTAAAATTTTGAATGATACTTGTTTGTCTCTTAGTGGTAAAACTCAGTATTATAACAATGCCAATTCAAAAATTTATTTACATGGAATGTAATTTCAAATAAATCCCAACAGTATTTTTACAAGGAAGCTAAGAAAATTATTTTATATCTTAACTGGAAAACTAAACAGATAAGAATGTCAAAGATAATCTTTACAAAGGAAGAGTAGTAAGGGGAAAACCTTATCAGACATGAAAACATTATAAAAGCCATCACTAAAAATGTAATACAAGGATAGCAAGGATAAAATTACATTACAGGGCACATGAAATATAAAGACATAACTAGTGATAACAACAAAATAGGAAGATGGTATTGGTATAGATTTTTTGTATGTTACTTAAGTTGGTATTAACTTACCCAAGGGTTATAAACACAACACTATTCATGGTAACCACTCAGAAAATATCTGAAAAAAAATCATACATAAAAGGAAAGGGGAAGGGAACCAAAATGACTTACTACAACAAACCAACAAAATACAAAAACCAGCAGCATTAAAGGACAAAGATTTAAGACACACACACACACAAAAAAATAAAAAAATGGCAGAAGTAAGTCACTTCTTATCAGTAAATACACTGAATGTAAATGGACTGACTTCCAGTCAAAAGGCAGAGAGTGGCAGAATGGATGAAAAACCTTGATCCAACTATAAGATGCTTACAAGAGACACACCTTAGACCCAAGGACACAAATAGGTTGAAAGTGAAAAGGATGGAAAAAAATATTCCACACAAATTATAGGCAAAAGAAAGCTGGAGCAGCAATCTTAATATCAAAGTAGGCTTTAAGACAAAATGTTTTAGAAGAAATAAAGATGGACACTATACAGAGATAAAAAGATCAATTAATCAAGAAGATTTAACAATCATAAATATAGACACACCCAACAACAAAGCACCTAAAGAGACAAAGCAAACACTGATAGAATTGAAGACAGAAACAGATGGAACTACAATAATAGTTGGAGACTTTAATACACTATTTTCAATATAGGCCAGAATATCTAGAAAGATCAGCAAGGAAAAAGAGAACCTGAATGACACAATAAACCAACTAGACTTAACAGATATAGATAGAACACTTCACCCAACAACAACACAATATACTCTAGGACACATGGGTCATTCTCCAGGATAGACCCCATGTTAGTTGACAAAGCAAGTCTCAATAAATTTAAAAAGACTGAAATCATGAAAAGTATTTTCTCTGACCACAACAGAGTAAAGCTAGAAATAACAGAAAAAAATTAAAAACTAGGAAATAGACAAACATATAGAAATTAAACAACATAGTATTTAACTACCAATGGGCCAAGGAAGAAATCACAAATTTCTCAGAGTCAAATGAAAATGAAACTTTAGGTGAAGAGAACGACAACATGCAATACAGGGGAGGTCAACACAACTGGACTGGACCAAAAGCAAAGAAGTTTCCTGAATAAACTGAATGCTTCGAAGGTCAGCGGAGCAAGGGCGGGGGTTTGGGGACTATGGCTTCAAGGGACATCTAAGTCAATTGGCAAAATAAATTCTATTAAGAAAACATTCTGCATCCCACTCTGAAGTGTGGCGTCTGGGGTCTTAAACGCTAACGAGCGGCCATCTAAGATGCATCAATTGGTCTCAACCCACCTGGATCAAAGGAGAATGAAGAACACCGAGGTCACAAGGTAAGTGTGAGCCCAAGAGACAGAAAAGGCCACATGGACTAGAGACTACATCATCCTGAGACCAGAAGAACTAGATGGTACCCAGCCACAACCGATGACTGCCCTGACAGGGAACACAACAGAGAACCCCTGAGGGAGCAGGAGAATAGTGGGGTGCAGACCCCAAATTCTCATAGAAAGACCAGACTTAATGGTCTAACTGAGACTAGAAGGACCCCAGTGGTCATGATTCCCAAACCTTCTGTTGGCCCAGGACAGGAACCATTCCTGAAGCCAACTCTTCAGACATGGATTGGACTGGACAATGGGTTGGAGAGAGATGCTGATGAGAAGTGAGCTACTTACTTGCATCAGATGGACACTTGAGACTGTGTTGGCATCTCCTGACTGGAGGGTAGAGAGGGTTAGAAACTGGCAAAATGGTCACAAAAGGAGAGACTGGAAGGAGGGAGCGGGCTGACTCACTGGGGGGAGAGTAAGTGGGAGTATGTACTAAGGTGTATATAACTTTACATTGAGAGATTGAATTGATTTGTAAACTTTCACTTAAAGCACAATAAAAAAATTTTTAAAAAATGAAAAAGAAAGCACAACAAATCAAAACTTTTAGGTTGCAGTAAAGGCAGTACTCAGAGGGAAACTTATGGCAATGAATGCCTACATGAAAAAAAGAAGATATAAAATCAACAGCCTATCCCAACAATGCCAGGAATCAGAAAAAGAAGAGCAAACTAATCCTAGAAACCAGAAGAAAAGAAATAACAAAAATTAAAGCAGAAACAAATGAAATTGAAAACAGAAAAACAATGGAATCAACAAAACCAGAAGTTGGTTCTTTGAAAAGATCAATAAAATTGACAAATCTTTAGCAAGAATGACAAAGAAAAAAAGAGGAAAGATGCAAATAACCAACTAAGAAATGAAAGAGGTGACATTACAACTGACCTGATAGAAATAAAAAAGAATTATGACAGAGTATTATGAACAACTGTATTGCAACAAATTAAATAACCTAAACGGAATGGATAAACTCTTAGAAGAACACAACCTACACAAACTGACTCAAGAGGAAACAGAAAATCTCAGCAGACCCATAATAAGTGAAGAGATTGAATCAGTGATAAAAAAATCTCCCAACAAGAAAAATCCTGAACCAGGTGGCTTCATTGGGGAATTCTACCATTTAGAGAAGAATTGACACCAATACTGTTTAAACTCTTCCAAAAGATAAAGGAAGGAATACTCCCTAATTCATTCTGTGATGCAAACATAATTCTGGTACCAAAACAAGACAAAGATACCACAAGAAAAGAAATCTAGAGGGCAATATCTCTTATGAATACAGATGCAAAAATTCTCAACAAAATACTATCAAACAGAATCCAACAGCATATTAAATAGGACCAAGTGGGATTTATTCCAGGAATGCAGAGATGTTCAACATTAGAAAATCAATCAACATAATATACCACATCAAAGAAAAAGAACTGTTCATCTCAATTAACATGGAAAAGGAATTTGATAAAATTTAACACCTTTTCTTGATAAAAAAAACTCTCAAAAAGATAACAGAAAGGGAGTTCCTCAATATGATTAAGAGCATTTATAGAAAAACTAACAGTAAACATACTCAATGGAGAAGTCCAAGAGCTTTCCCCTTGAAACTGGGAACAAGACAAGGGTGCCTGCTCTCACCTCTTCTATTGAATATTATATTAGAAGTCCTAGCCAGAACAAGAAAAGGTATCCGGATTGGAAAAATGAAATAAAATTATCTCTATTCGCAGATGACATGATCCAATATACAGAAAATGCCAGAGAGTCCACAAGAAAACTTCTACAGCTAACAAAGGAATTTAGCAAAGTTGCAGGGTACAAGGTCAACAAACAAAAATCAGCTGAGTTTCTATACACCAGAAATGAGAAATCTGAAATGGAAATGAGAAAAACGATTCCATTCACAAGAGCATCTAAGAGAATAAAATAACTAGGAATAAATTTAACCAGGGATGTGAAAGACTTACACATGAAAGTTATAAAACACTGCTGAAAGACTTAAATAAATGGAAACGATGTTCCGTGTTCATGGACTGAAGACTTAATATTGCTAAGATATCATTACTACCCGAAGCAATCTATAAATACAACACAATGCTGATCAAAATCCCAACAGGCTTCTTTATAGGAAAAGAAAAACCAATTCTCAATCTAATATATGAAATGGCAAAAGGCCGTGCACAGCTAAAGCAATGTTGAAAGAGAACAAAGTAGGAGGATTCTCACTTTTTGATTTTAAAACATATTGTATAGCTACAGTAATCAAAACAGCCTGGTACTGGTACAGCAACAGACACGTAGGCCATGGAATTAAACCGAGAGTCCAGAAATAAACCCACACAACTACGGTAAACAGATTTTGACAAGGGTGCTAAGTCCACTCAATGGAGAAAGAAGAATCTCTTTAAAAAATGGAGATGGGGAAATTGGATTTCACGTAGAGAAGAGTGAAACAGGATACATGTCCCAGACCATGCACAAAAACAGATTCAAACTGTAATAAAGACCTAAACGTGCAAACTAAAACTAAAAATTCTTAGAAGAAAACACAGGGGCATGCTATGGGGCCTAGCTATGGGTTATCTAATATAATAACAAAAGCACAAACAGAAACCATATATCCAGTAAGCATCTAATAACTAAAATATAAATAAAACTTGGACAACTTAACAACAAAAAGACAACCTAATCATAAAATGGGCAAAGGACTTGAATAGACATTTCACTAAAGGGGACATTAAAATGGCTAATTAACACATGAAAAAATGCTCAATGTCATTAGCCACCAGAAAGATGCAAATCAAAATGACAATAAGGTACCATTTTACTCCCACTAGAATGGCTAAGATAAGCAAAACAAAACAGAATACAACAAAGGTTGGCAAGGATACAGAGAAACTGAAACCCTTAACCATTGCTGATGAGAACGTAAAATGGTACAGCCATGGTGGGACAACAGTGTGGTCATTCCTCAAAAAACTAGAAATAAAATTACTATGTAACCCAGCATTTCCATACCTAGGTCTATCACCAAAAGACTTAAAAGCAGAGACCCTATAGGTCACTATGAATCAGCATTGACTTGATGGCAGCGGGTTTGGTTTTTGGCAAGGAGAAACCACGCTTTATGTAAACAGGCTGTCTCTACTTTTTCACTATTTTAAATACAGCTGAAATAAACAACCTAGTACATGCCCCCTTGTATTCATGTGAACGTACTTTTTTATTGTTTTACTGTGGCCAAAGTCTAAATAACAAAGCATTTGCCAATTTAACATTTTTTACACGTATAAATCAGCGACATTATGTTGAATGTGTTGTGCAACCATCACCACTATCCATTTCCTTATTATTCCATCACCATTAACAGAAACTCAGTGCCCCCTAAGAAATGACTTCCTCCCACCTCGGTAACCACTAATAAACTTTGGTCTGTATATATTTGCCTATTTAATGTAAGTGGGATTAGACAATATTTGTCCTTCTGTGACTGAGTGACTTCATTCATTATAATGTTTTCAAGGTTCATCCATGTTTTAGTATGTATCAGTTCCTTATTTCTCTTTATGGCCGAGGAATATTCCATTGTATGTATGTACCACATTTTGTTTATCCATTCATCTGCTGACGGACATTTAGGTTGTTTCTGCCTTTCGGCTTCTGTGAACAGTGCTGCAACGAACACTGGTGTACAGCTTTCTGTTTGCATTTCTGCTTTCAATTATTTTGGGTATATACGTAAGACTGGGATTGATGAGTTAAATGGTAGCTTTATGTTTAACTATTTCAGGAACTACCAGATGGTTTTCGTACCATTTTGCAGTCCCACCAACAATGGATGAAGGTTCTAATTTCTTCAAATTCTCACCAATGTGTTTTATTTTTTTATTTTCTATTTAGACCTAAACCCTTCATCAAAGTTACCACTCACCTACTGTCTACTTAGTGTTTTTCCATCTCTACCTTTTCCCTTCCATGTAATCATCAAAAAGATTGTTTCTTTTTGTGTGTAAACCTTTACATGAGTTTTTGTAGTAGTGGTCTCAAACAATATTTGTCCTTCTGTGATTGACTTACTTCACTCAGCATAACACCCTCCAGATTCATCCATGTTGTGAGATGCTTTGCAGATTCATCATTCTTCTTTATCGTTGCATAGGACTCCATCGTGCGTATGTACCATAGTTTGTTTATCCAGTCATCTGTTAATGGGCATCTAGGTTGTTTCCATCTTTTTGCTATTGTGAACAATGCTGCAATGGACATAGGTACGCATATGTCTATTCATGTGACGGCTCTTATTTCTCTAGGATATGTTCCTAAGAGTGGGATTGCTGGATCGTACAGTATTTCTATTTCTAGCTTTTTTTTTAAGGACATGCCAGACTGTTTTCCAAAATGGTTGTACCATTTTCCATTTCCACCAGCAGTGTGTAAGAGTTCCAATCTCCCCACAACCTCTCCAACACTTGTTATTTTCTGTTTTTTTTTATTTATGCCAATAATGCTAGGGTGAGATGGTATCTTACTGTGGTTTTGATTTGCATTTTTTTTTTAATGGCTAGTGATTGCAAGCATTTCCTCATGTGTCTGTTAGCCGCTTGAATGTCTTCTTTGGTGAAGTGTCTGTTCATTTCCTTTGCCCATTTCTTAACTGGATTATTTGTCTTTTTGTTGTAGTGGTGTTAGATTTTCCTGTAGATTTCAGAGACTAGACCTTTGTTGGATTTATAATAGCCAAAAAATTTTTCCCAGTCTGTAGCTTCTCTTCTTACTCTTCTGGTGAAGTCTTTTCATGAGCCAAAAGCAAACCAAAACTGTTGCCTTCGAGTCAGTTCCAACTCATAGCGACCCTATAGGACAGAGTAGAACTGCCCCACAGAGTTTCCAAAGAGCACCTGGTAAATTTGAACTGCCAACCTTTTGGTTAGCAGACATAGCCCTTACAACCTATGCCACCATGGTGTCCTTTTGATGAACATTGTTTAATTTTTAGAAGATCCCAGTTATCTAATGTATCTTCTGGAGTTTGGGTGTTGTTAGTTATGGTTTGTATCCTGCTAATGCTGTGCATTAGGGCCTCTAGCATTCATCCTATTTTTTCTTCTATGACCTTTATAGTTTTGGTTTTATATACAGATCTTTGATACATTTCAAATTAGTTTTTGTGTATGGTGTGAGTCAATTTTTTGCTGACAGACATCCAGTTTTGCTGGCATCGTTTGTTAAAAAGACTGTCTTTTTCCCATTTGATGGCCCTTGTTGGAGATCAGTTGACCGTAGGTGGATGGATTTACATCTGGGTTCTCAATTCTATTCCATTGGTCAATGTATCTATCGTTGTACCAGCACCAGGCTGTTTTGACTACTTAGCTGTATAGTAGGTTCTAAGATCAGGTAGTGCAAGTCCTCCTACTTTATTCTTCTTCAATACTGCTTTCCTTATCCAGGGCCTCTTCCCTTTTCATATAAAGTTAATGATTAGTTTTTCCATCTCTTGAAAGAATGCTGTTGGTATTCGGATAGGGACTGCATTGTGTTTGTAGACTGCTTTGGGTAGAATGGACATTTTCTCAATGTGGAGCCCACCTATCCATGAACATGGTATGTTTTTCCATTTATGTAGCTCTCTTTTGGTTTCTCGCAGTAGCGTTTTGTAGTTTTCTATGTATAGGCTTTTACATCCCTGGTTAGATTTATTCCGAAGTATTTCATTTTTTTAGGGGCTATTATAAATGGTATTGTTTTCCTGATTTCCTTTTCATTGTTCTCTTTATTGGTGTATAGGAATCTAACTGATTTTTATATGTTTATCTAGTATCCTGCCACTCTACTGAATCTTTCTATTAGTTCCAGTAGTTTTTTCACGGAGTCTTTTGGGTTTCTGTGTATAGTATCATATCATCTACAAATAGGGACAGTTTTACTTCTGCATTACCAATTTCGATGTCCCTTCTTTTTCTTGCCTTATTGCTCTAGCTAGGACTTCCAGCACAATGTTAAATAGGAGTGGTGATAAAGGGCATCTTTGTCTTTTTCTTGCTCTCAAAGGGAATGTTTTCATTCTCTCTCTATTAGGAATGATGTTGGCTGTTGGTTTTATCTAGATGCCCTTTATTATGTTGAGGAATTTCCCTTCTATACCTATTTTATTGAGAGTTTTTATCATGAATGGGTGTTGGGCTTTGTCAAATGCCTTTTCTGAGTCAACTGAGATGATTGTGTGATTCTTTTATTTATGTGGTGGATTATGTTGATTGATTTTCTAATGTTGAACCATCCCTGCATACCTGATATGAATCCCACTTGGCCGTGGTGTATTATTTTTTTGATGTGATGCTGAATTCTACTGGCTAGAATTTTGTTGAGAATTTCTATACCTATATTCATGAGTGATATTTGTCTATAATCTTCTTTTTTCTGGTATCTTTACCTGGTTTTGATATCACGGTTATGCTGGCTTCATAGACCATCTGTTATTTTATGCTGTGTTTTGTTTTGATCACAGACATACTAGCAAAGCTGAAGTTGTATCACGCTGTGGTTTTGATTTGCTTCTCTTTAATGACTGCCAAGGAGCCCTGGTGGCACAATGGTTAAGCACTCAGCTGGTAACCAAAAAGTTGGCCGGTAGAACCCACCCACCTGATCCACAGGAAAAAAGACCTTGTGATCTACTCCTACAAAGATGAGAGCCTAGGAAACCCATGGGGACAATTCTAATCTGTCACATTGGGTTGCAATGGGTCAGAATCGACTCAATGGCACCTAACAACAACAGTGACTAATGCCACTACTGGTCTGTCAGTTTACCATACTGTGGTGGCTTGCACATTGCTATGATGCTGGAAGCTATGCCACCAGTATTTCAAATACCAGCAGGGTCATCATCACATTAACCTTTCGAAAGCAGAGCTTTAACCTCATCCCTCTACTGCTCACCTAGTTCCCTCCCCCGCTGCCCCGGTCTCCTTGACCTTCCAAATTGAGACTTAATACACCCTATCATTTCAAGGTTTTTCACTCTATGACCCTAACCTTCATCTAGATGATTACCTACTACCACTCCCCTTCATGTGTCCTTGCATGTGTCAACCTGGGGATGTCACCTAAACCTGACTCAGTTTTCACCTTAGTGCCTTTGCTCATTATCTTCTCTATGCTTATAATATCATTTCCCAACTTTCTGCTTATCAAAGCCTTACTGGATAATCATGGTACTGTGGTTGTATTAAAAAAAGGAAAAGTGGGGGGCTTTCTGTTAAAGACACAAACTGAAGTATTTACAGATGAAATTTAATAAAGAAAAATCATACAAGGGCTTCAAGATTTATATCAAATACCTAATCCTTTATGAAGCTATTCCCAAATACCTCAACCCTTCAACACAACATGTAACACTCACAAGGTATTATGTGCTATGCATTACTGTAAGTGCTGGGCAAAGTAGATAGGATATTTTCCCCACCTTTCGGAGGTCAGTCTAATGGGAGACAGTTACATAAGCCAACAGTTACCACAAAGTGTGATTTGGGCTATAATGGAGGTGAACACAGGGGCCTGTGGGATCACTGAGGGCTCCTAATCCGGCTAGTAGCAGGCAGAGGGAAGCATCCTAAAAAGAGGTGCCTAAAGGCATGAAGGAGCCCTGGTGGTACAGTTGTTAAGAGGTCAGCTGCTAACCAAGAGGCTAGCAGTTTGAATTCACCAGCTGCCGCTTCGAAACCCTATGGGGCAGTTCTACTTTGTCCTATGGGGTTGTTATGCGTCAGAATCAACTCGATGGAAATGGGTTTAGAGGCACGAATAGGTCACTCCAGGCAGTTTCTCACCTGGTTATCCAATCCTGTCTTTGTTACATGCATATCATGCATGTTCTTATCTTTTCTTTGAGGGCAGAGTCTATCTTAGTCTCAGTGCCTCCTATGGAGTAACCAAAAAAAACACCAAACCTGTTGCCATTGAGGCGATTCTGACTCATAACAACCCTATAGGATAGAGTAGAACTACCCCATAGGGTTTCCAAGGAGTGGCTGGTGGATTTGAACTGTCATCCTTTTGGTTAGCAGCTGAACTCTTAACCACTGCACCAGCAGGGCTCCTCTTAGGGAGTAGGCATTATTAAACGTTTAAGTCTTAACTGG
Source organism: Elephas maximus indicus (assembly GCF_024166365.1). Taxonomy (NCBI): domain Eukaryota; kingdom Metazoa; phylum Chordata; class Mammalia; order Proboscidea; family Elephantidae; genus Elephas; species Elephas maximus. Next base: position 30,560,342 of record NC_064829.1, read on the forward strand.
GAAGTAAATTAATAAGCTTATTTTTTGTGTGTTTATGAACACCTTGACTTCAAAATTAAATACTGACCATAGAGTTTAACAAAGGCTGAATACTAAAATAATTTTACACAGCATTGACTTTGTCTTATAAAATAAAAATAAAAATTTTATTCAAATAATCAACAATGGCTTTCACCAACATGCTTACCATTTTTGTTCTTCCGACTAGGATCTGCTCCGCTTTTTAGAAGCTTTAAGGCACACTGCTTATGGGCTCGGTAAGCTGCACAATGCAAGGGTGTATTTCCTAATTGATCTGAACAGTTAACATCAGGAGGATTGGGCCTGTTGAGCTAAAGATTAAAGAAATGCAATGTGGAATTACATAGCAAAGATAGACTTTCTCCCACAAAATGCATGAAGGTGTAAGTGAAATGTTTCAGCGAGCCCTCATATTACAGAACCCGAAGCACAGCTGGGCTCCTGGGCAGCTAGGCTATCAGTAGCTTCTTGCTCACTGAGCCAGCCATCCCTGTCATTCCCCAGGCTCATTCTCAACATGCCATCAAATCTCAGGCCTGTGTCCAGGTCCCATGCTCTTTTGACAACAGACGCCAGCACCACCCAGCCACCTTAGTGAAATTAATATTTCACTAAGATTTGATCCCTCCTTCCAGTCTTGTAATTCACACTCATGACAGCAAAATTACAAATCAGTCTACCATCGACAGTCATTCAGAAGAGTTAATACCATAAATGTTAAATGTGTAAATGTCAAAACTCTGCTGAATTTGTTGCTCGCCACTTACTGCTTTAGAAGCTTCTTTATACAGTCTCCATTTCGCAAAGTTTCAAAAATGTTTTAGGCACTGTATTTGGAAACCAAAGAAGCCTTTTCAAATGAGCTGAAATAACTTTAAAGCAAATGGCAATACTTCAAGTCTTAAATTCAGAACAAATTTAGAGTTACATGTTTAATGAGGCTATGCAGGAAAGGGAAACTGGAAAGCAGGTCTCCTAAGAAGAAGGGAAGAAAAAAAACACCAGTGGGCAAAGCTTTTGGTCTGCTCAAACATCCACATGATACATTTCAAAACATTTTTCTCCTTTATTTGTTACTTTCCTGGAAGTACAGTTACTATTCCTTTCAGAACATATTGCTCATCAAAATTAGAGTAATATATTCCTTGATACTGTCCTATGTATTATGTGGAGCTCTGGTGGTGTGGTGGTTAAGAGCTTGGCTGCTAACCAAAAGGTCGGCAGTTTGAATCCACCAGAGGCTCTGCAAAAAACCCTGCAGGGCAGTTGTACTTTGTCCTATAGGGCCATTAGTGTCCTATCTGGGGGGAATAAAAGGATGTCTTTACACTAACTATTGGCCTTGAAAATTGGATTCTTATCCATCATGTTTTTGGGGGAGGGATGGGTGTCAATCACAAATTCAGAAAGAAACATCCCAATTGAAAAATGTGTCCTCCTTACACTATTGCCATGATACTGCTTTCAGACACTTAAAGACTTCTGCTCTGTTATTATGATCTCTAGAGTTTTTGGTCCCACAATTCAACTAAGTTATGACTAACGTTATGTAAAATTTTTCCTAAAGTGTAAAGATATATTCCCCCCCCTTTTTTTTTTGTTTACCAGTGCAGTGAGTTCTGCCGTTTTGCCTTCTCTTGCTGCTGCTAAGAGTAATTCTTCAAGCTTTCTTTGTTGAGTCCTTTCAACTGCTGCAAAAGAAAAGTTCACATTACTCTACTCTTAGGATCATTTGCATGTTTATTACAAAGGTGCATAAAGAATAAAGTGGTCATGGTGAGAAAAATCAAATTTTTGAACTGCAATTGGAATATACTTACACTTTATTGTTATTACTACTGACTTACATTTTAGAGCACAGGTTTGGATGAATTTATGTTTTCAATTCAGAGGTCTGTAAGTATTTTACTCACTACAATAACCAACACAAATAATTATAAATCACTTTTACATACTGAAATTCGATCACATATCTGCCTTTGAAAGGTAGATAAGTGAGGTTCATATTTTCATTCATGAAACTTAGAATGTGAAAAGAAAAGAAATAACATTGGTAGGACAGCCTCCACCAGACTGAGTCCAGCACAACTAGATGGTGCCCAGTGACCACTGCCAACTGCTCTGACAGGGATCACAATAGAGGATCCCAGACAGAGCTGGAGAAAAATGTAGAACAAATTCTAACTCACAAAAAAAAGACCTACTGGTCTGACAGAGTCTGGAGGAACCCCAAGAGTATGGCCCCTAGACACCCTTTTAGCTCAGTAATGAAGTGACTCCTGAGGTTTGCCCTTCAGCCAAAGATCAGGCAGGCCCATAAAACAACACAAAACTACATGGGCAAAGCACACCAGGGCAAAGATGAGATGTCAGAAAAACAAAACCAAAAAAATAAATAAATAAACCCAAACCCAGTGCCATTGAATCAATTCCAACTTATAGCGACCCTACAGGACAGAGTAGAACCGCCCCATAGAGTTTCCAAGGAGTGCCTGGTGGATTCAAACTGCCGACCATTTCTTTGGTTAGCAGCCGTAGCACTTAACCACTACGCCACCAGGGTTTCCTAAGATGTCAGAAGGGGACAGGAAAACTGATAACGGAGAACTCAAGGTCAAGAAGCGAAGAGTGTTGACATGTCATAGGATTGGCAACCAATGTCACAAAACAATATGTCTATTGTTTAGCGAGATGCTAATTTGCTCCATAAACCTTCATTTAAGTAAAATTTAAAAAAATAAATAGAACAATAACATTGGTAGGAAGATGCACCAAGCATATAAATATACTTAGATATATATCAATCTGCTTATATACCAAAACCAAACTTGTTATCGTATAGCAACCCTATAGGACAGAGTAGAACTGCCTCATATGGTTTCCAAGGAGCAGCTGGTGGATTCAAACTGCTGACGTTTTGGTTAGCGGCCGAGCTCTTAACCACCGTGCCTGTAACACTTACTATGCCATGGGCTATTCAAAGCACTTTAAAAATATTAACTCATTAATACTACTACTGAGTAGTAGTGCCTTGTGAGGTAGGTATTACTATTACCCTCATTTATAGGTGGACTGCCTTACCAAGAAGTTAAGGAACTTAACCAAAGTTGCACAGCCGGGAAGTGGAAGAGCTGAGATTTGAACTCAGGTGGGCTGCTTCCAGAGTCCATGCTCTTATCACTACCCTATGCTGCCTCTCAAATCATACTGGCATGGAAAGAGAGCAAATGGCAGTCTGATTTGTTTAAGAGACTGGAATATGTAAAAAGGTCTAATTTCTGCTACATTTGAATTTTGTTTTGGCTTACAAAATAGAAGTAAACTCACAGAAAGGTTTAGTAATCCCACTCAAGATGTATGTATAATATCCTGTACAAAGGCTGCAAGGGAGGAACTACAACAGGCTTTTCAGGTCTTCCTGATAAAGTTAAGGTCATAGAAAGAGAAGCAGGCTGGGAGCCAGGTGACTGAGGAAGCAGATGAACGTTTCACTAATTGTTGTTTGAGACAATATACGCACCATCCTATTTAAGCTACAAGAACAAGCATACTGAATACAGGAATAGCTGGAACTAGTTTAATCTTAAGAAACAACATTACTACATACACACCACCATCTCCTATTTTCGCAGTTTTAGTTCTATACCTAGACCCCGCTCTACCTTAGAGGAAGAAGGCCAAGCCTCTACCTAGGCCCTCAATGCTGCCTGCTTTTGCTGGAACTCACTATATTCAGACGACTGCATGTATCCCTTCAGTTGTCACGTATCCTTTCATACATTCTTGAAGGCAGGTCCCTGTTCTTATTCTTCTTTGTAGCCTAGGCATTTGTAACAGTGTCCAGCACAATGCATACTCAGTCAATAAAAATTTACTGAACAATCAGTTAATGCTTAATGCTGGTTCTAGACTTTAAGGAAGGCTCAAAATGAAGGATTTAGAGTTGAAAAGCCTGCACATGTTCCTGGACTATGTTCCTCGACACTCCCTGTCCTGTGTTCATTCCATTTTGCGGGATGGGGCTTCCAGAGGGATGGTAATTTTCCCTTTCTAAAAGTGGATCTTGTTTACATGGAGGTGTTCCATATTTTAAAACAATGGGCTGTTTATTAAAAAAAAATAGGGACGTATAATTATCTGTATATACTGTATACCTCAGTACATTGTCGTAAACCAAACTTACGACATATCTGAGTCACAATGAACAGCATTCATGATGTCTGTGCGTTTTTTTTTTTTTTTTTATCATTGGCAATATGTACTACATATTACGTTGCAACACGTAATTTGCTGATGCTATCATTCTCAGATGTTCACTTGCAGATGTTCAATGTTATAAAGATACTGATAATAAAAGGCAATAATAATGAAAAAAAAAACAACAAGGTATCTGACTTATGTCAGAACTGATTTATGATGGAGTCGTCAGAATGGAACTACTTTGTAAGTCAGGGACCACCTGTACTTCAAATCCAAAAAATTATCTGCCTTAAAATTTTAAATTGAATATGACTAAAAAACCACCTCTTTATCTTTCTTTCCAATCAGAATTCAGTTAGTAGGAATCTCTGTAGTCATGAAGTCTAACTCTGTCCTCAGGACCACTGAGCTGGCCAGAACTGCCTTCTCCAACCTCACCTGACTCCCAAATGCCATACCTTACAGTTCACCTGTCCTGCACTTCTGCATTCCTTCATTACCTGGCTGCTTCAGTCTATGAGTCACACTCCCTCGTGGTTCTAATTATCTACTTCTAACTTCACTAAAAACTCTAAAAATAGGTAACAAAACTTGCCATACTTTTGTATAAATTAAGAGTTTAAAGGTTGTAATTGATGGCTTGAGGAAATGCTCATATAGATAACTGTGTCTCTAACCAGTGACTTCTAAAAACTGTATTATCTGTAGAGCACAGGCATGGTGTCATCTGTTTTGGCATCTCAGAAGCCATTTTTATTTATACTCTGGGATCTTAGCTATTACTCAACAAAATGGTGTTTTTATTATGATCCATAACATTTACCTTCAAGCATGTTTCTGATTTCTTTGTCATGAGTGACTTCTTTTGCTGTCTGTCCACTCCCATTAACAACCGCAGTATCAGCATTATATTCCAAGAGAAGCATCACCAGCTCCTAAAGTAGCAAAGAAATCATTTTAGCTGTTACCAAGCTAAAACTTTATTGTATCATGGCCCATTTCCAAATTACTACAGTGTTCCTATGACAGAAAAAAGTGCTGTGTACCAGTACCAGTTGCTGTTAAGTCTACTACAGCTCACGGAAACCCCATGTGTGTCAAAGAACTATGCTCCATAGGGTTTTCAGTGACTTTTCCAAAGTACATCACCAGGCCTTTCTTCTGAGGTACCTCAGGGTGGACTCGAACTTCCAACCTTTTGGTTAACAGCCAAGTGAGTTAACCATTTGTACCACTCAGGGACTCATGTTAGAAAAAGGTACTTTGTAGGAATCTTTATATCATATCAGCTATAATAAGTGATTCAATGACTGACTGCTGCAGGGGCCTAAAGGTCTGGCCCTCTCACCCCCACTGCGCAGGGTGGTCAGAGCTTCCCACAGGGTCAGCTGGCGCATCCCTCGAGGACACTGCTCGACTATCTCTCTGCCCAAACCTGCTTCTTTCCTTCAACCCCTTCCACAGGGGTTGATCCCTTCACAACCTCAATTAACATAATGCCCACTAATCTCCATCTCGGTCAGCTTCTCGGGGAACTTAACCTATAAAAAATGTCAATATTTACATCTATATTTCAGAGTTGCTGTTTCACGTTAAATGAAACGATATGTCAAGTCAATTGGACAGTGCCTGACACATAGCAGGCATTCAGTGCATAAGTATGAGAAATGGAATCCTAGGGAACAAGACAGATAACCAACCCATACACTGCTGTCAAGTTGATTCCGACTCATAGCAACCCTACAGACAGAGGAGAACTGCCCCCATAGGGTTTCCAAGGCTGTAAATATCCATAGAAGCAGAATGCCACATCTTTCTCCTGCAGAGTGCCTGGTGGGTTTGACCATCGACCTTTCAAGTAGCAGCTGAGTGCTTTAACCACTGCACCACCAGCGCTCCTAAAAAACCCCAGAGTTATATGTATATTCCCTATTCTAGGCGAGATATAAATAATTCTGTACATGGAACATAGGAAGCATTTGTTTCCAATGTATACTCAATTCTGCTAGAAAACCGTAACTGTCAAAATAAAAAGTAAGCACCAAGGTCCAATTATGTACTATGTTTACTATATCACTATTATAAACTGATTACCAAAAGGAAGTAAAACCTTCAGAATTCTATCTGTATCTGAAAAATAAAGTAAGGAAAAATGCTAAATACAACTTATAAAAATCCTGGTATACTAATTTTTACCAAAGAACCCTGTTTTTGTTGTTAGGTGCAATTTATACAAAAGATTAATTAAGTCTAGTTACTAGAATAAGAAAAAGTGTGAAACAACATGTAATAAATTCATTCTTCTTTTTGGTGAGTGGTGTCTGGGGTCTTAAAAGCTAGTGAGCAGCCATCTAAGATGCATCAATTGGTCTCAACCCACCTGGAACAAAGCAGAATAAAGAACACCATAGACACAAGGAAAATATGAACCCAAGAGACAGAAACGGCCACATAAACCAGAGACTCCAGCCCGAGACCAGAATAACTAGATGGTGTCCGGGTACCACCAATGACTGCCCTGAGAGGGAACACAGCAGAGGGTCCCTGATGGAGCAGGAGAAAAGTGGGATGCAGACCTCAAATTCTAGTAAAAAGGCCAGACTTAATGGTCTGACTGAGACAGAATGGACCCCAGAGGTCATGGCCCCTGGACTCTCTGTTAGCCCAAAACTAAAACCATTCTCCATGCCAAGTCTTCAGACAAAAAGATTAGATCAGACTATAAGACATAAAATGATACTGGTGAGGAGTGTGCTTCTTAGCTCAAGTAGACACATGAGACTATGTGGGCAGCCCCTGTCTAGAGGTGAGATGAGAAGGCAGAGAGGGACAGAAACTGGTTGAATGGACATGGGAAATACAGGGTGGAGAGAAGGAATGTGCTGTCACATCGTAGGGAGGGCAACTAGGGTCACATAACAATGTGTGCATAAGTTTTTGTATGAGAAACTGACTTGAACTGCAAACTTTCACATAAAGCACAATTAAAAAAAAAAAAGAGAAACAAACATTTGCTAATCTGCAAAAAAAAAAAAAATTCCTCTTTGTTGTTGTTAGATGCAGTCAAGTCAGTTCTGACTCATAGCGACCCTACGTACAACAGAACGAAACACTGCCCGGTCCTGTGCCATCCTCGCAATCGTTGCTATGTTGAGCCCGTTGTTGCAGCCACTGTGTCAATCCATTTCATTGAAGGTCTTCCTCTTTTTCACTGACCCTACTTTACCAATCATGACGTTCTTCTCCAGGGACTGGTCCCTCCTGATAACATGTTCAAAGTACGTGAGACGAAGTCTTGCCATCTTTGTTTCTAAGAAGCATTCTGGCTGTACTTCTTCCAAGACAGATTTGTTCATTCTTCTGGCAGTCCATGGTACATTCAATATTCTCTGCCAACATAGTAATTCAAAGGCATCAATTCTTCTTTGGTCTTCCTTATTCATTGTCCAGCTTTCACGTGCATATGAGGTGATTGAAAATACCATGGCTTGGGTCAGGTGCACCTTAGTCCTCAAAGTGACACCTTTGCTTTTTTATACTTTAAAGATTATTTTGCAGCAGATTTGCCCAATGCAATATTTCATTTGATTTCTTGACTCCTGCTTCCATAGGCATCGATCATGGCTCCAAGTAAATGAAATCCTTGACAACTGCAATCTTTTCTTCCTTTAACATGATGTTGCTTATTGATCCAGTTGTGAGGATTTTGCTTTATGTTGAGGTGCAATCCATACTGAAGGCTGTAGTCTTTGACATTTATCAGTAACTGCTACAAGTCCTCTTCACTTTGAGCGAGCAAGCCTGTGTCACCTGCATATTGCATGTTGTCAATGAGTCTTCCTCCAATCCTGATGCCATGTTCTTCATATAGTCCAAATTCTCAGATTATATGCTGAGCGTACAGATTGAACAAGTATGGTGAAGGGATACAACCCTGACACACACCTTTCCTGATTTTAAACCATGCAGTATCCCATTGTTCTGTTTGAACGACTATCTCTTGGTCTGTGTACAGGTTCTGCATGAGCACAATTAAGTGTTCTGGAATTCCCATTCTTCACAGTGTTATCCACAATTTCTTATGATCCACACAGTTGAATGCCTTTGCATAGTCAATAAAACAATCAAATTCAAATAAACATCATTCTTCTATAGCTCATGATAAATGCACATAAACTTTACAATTGTGGGAATATAAAATAACCTTTAGAGATCATGTTGGACTACAGTCTACAATCAGAATAAACAAAAAATACCCCTGTGTCATAGTTAATTTTCCAGATCATCCAAATTAAAAAAAAAAAAAACAGAAATATTGCGTGAAAGCAACTTCTGGCTATGGTAGAATTAAAAATTCAGAGAAGGTGGGGTGGAGTGAGATGACAAAGTAAGGGGCCAGTCTCATTTATTTCCCCCCAGCAACTAACCCACTAAGCAATGAATAAAAACAATTACAGACTGAGATCTCAGATCTCTGGACAGCAACTGAGGTTTGGAGAGTCAAAGTGAGTCCTGAACTGGGGGAGAAAGAGTGGGGACAGCACAGAAGCTGAGAGAACCTACCCACTAATATTGGGATCACTCACTCATTGTAGCCATTTTGGGACGGGGACAGGCAACACCCCAAACAGGGAACATAGGGAGCTAATTCTTTAACGGGGAGCAAACTGGCCATGGGAGCGCACAGGCCCCACAATTGGGAGGGAGAAGAGGGAGGCCATGGTACCTTGAAACAGTGTTGTTGAATTTCTGAGACAGATGGTCACAAGGACCATGAGAAACTGCAAGGGCAGGAGGGTGACAGGAACACTTCAGACTTGACAGGCAACACAGAAGGAAAGAGCTGGCTCCCTGCCACTGTGGGCACTGTGGAAGAGCTTGTGCGGGGGTGCCTGTGAGGAAAGAGAGCCCCTACATTCACCACAGGAAAGTTGGCCCCCCCACCCCACTGACGTCAGCATCTGCAACCAACTAAACCCACCCTCCCATGCAGGTGTACTGAGTTCCAGAGATCAAGCATCCAGAAGTCCCGAACCATCACTGAAAAAAGCATAAGGTTAAGAGTGCCCTCTAGCGGGTCTCAGAAGATAGCAAGCCCACTGCTGCTGGGTCGATTCTGACTCATAGCGGCCCAACAGAACGGAGTAGAATTGCCCCACAGGGTTTCCATGGAGCAACTGGTAGATTCGAACTGTCAACCTTTTGGTTAGCAGCCAAGCTCTTAACCACGGTGCCACCAGGGCTCCAACAAAGCAATACACTACTAAGAAACTACTGGGTCATAGAAGAAATCAAAAATTTCTAGAACCAAACAAAACTGAGAACACAACATATCAAAACCTTTGGAACAAAAGTAGTATTCAGAGGGAAATTCATAGCAATAAATGCCCACATTAAAAAAGATCCAATATCAACAACTTAAGCCAACAACTTGAACAAATAGAAAAGGAAGAGCAAAGGAAGCCAAAAGCTACCATAAAAAAGGAAATAATAAAGATCACGGCAGAAATAAATGAAACAGAAAACAGAAAGACAATAGAAAGAATCAGCACAACCAGAAGTTGGTTCTTTGAAAGGATCAATAACATAGACAAACCACTGGCTAGAGAAAGAAAGAAAAAAACCAAAAACCACAAGAGGCAAGGAAATGAAATTGGTCACATTACAACCAATCCAACAGAGATAAAGAAGACCATAACTAATTACTATGAAAAGTTTCACTCCAAAAAAATTAAAAACTGAAATGAAATGGACAAATTCCTAGAAACACACTTCTACCTAAACTAACACTGAAGTAGAAAATTTAAACAGACCCATTACAAGAGACTAAAGATGTCATCAAAAAACTGCCAACCAAAGAAAAATCCCAGGACAGATGGCTACACTGGAGAATTCTACCAAACATTCATAAAAGAGCTGTCACCAATCCAACTCAATCTCTCCAAAAACACAGATGAAAAAGGAACACTACCAAACTCTTTCTATAAAGCCAGTATAACCCTGATACCTAAACCAGGGGAAGATATCACAAAAAAAGAAAATTACAGATCAACATCCCTTATGAACACAGATGCAATATTTTTCAACAAAACTGTAACCAGCAGACTTCAGCAACATATCAAAAAAATCATACACCATGATCAAGTGGGATTCATACCACTATTACCAGGGTGGTTCAGCATTAGAAAATCAATCACTGTAATCCACCATATAAATAAAACAAAGAAAAAGGACCATATGATCATATCAATTGATGCAGAAAAGGTATCTGATAAAATTCAACACCCTTTCCTGAAAAAACTCTCAGGAAGATATGAATGGAAGGGAAATTTCCCAGCATAATTAAGGGCTTATATGCAAAACCAACAGCCAACATTACACTCAGTGGAGAAAGGCTGAGTGCCTTCCTTTTTAGAACAGGAATGAGACAAGGATGCCCATTATTACCACTCTTACTCAACACTGTACCAGAAGCCCTAGCCAGAGCAAGAAAACAAGAAAGGCATCCAAACTGGAAAGGAAGAAGTAAAACTATCTATGTTTGCAGATGACATGATCCTATACATAGAAGATCTTGAAGATTCCACAAGAAAACTGCTGAAACTAATAGAAGAATTTAACAACGTTGGAGGGTACAAGACCAACACACAAGTCAGTTAGTTTCCTCTACGCTAACAAAGACTACTCCGAAAAAGAAATCAAGAAAACAATACCACTTACAATAGCCTCCAAATTGATAAAACAGGGATTAGCCTAATCTGGGACATAAAAGACTTACATGACGAAAATTATAAAACACTACTCCAAGAAACTAAAAGAGACCTGCAAAAATGTATAGACAACCCAATATAGCGAAAATGTCAACTCTACAGATACAATGCAATCCTGATACAAATCCCAACAACATTCTTTACTGAAATGAAAAAACTAATGACCAACTTCATGTGGAAAGGAAAGAAATCCTGCATAGCCAAAGCAATATTACAGAAAAAGAACAAAGTAGGAAGCCTCGAACTCCCCGCTATCAAAACATACTATACAGCTACTATAATCAAAACAGCCTGATACTGGTTCAACAAAAGATATACAGACCAGTAGAACAGAACTGAGAACTCAGAATTAAGCCCAATCAACTACAGATAACTGATTTTCGACAAGGGGTCAAAGCCAATTCAGTGGGGAAGAAACAGTTTCTTTCATAAACGGTGCTGGCAAAACTGGATCTCCACCTGCAGAAAAATGAAACAAGACCCATACCTCACGCCATACACAAAAACTAACTCAAAATAAATCAAAAATCTAAGTGTTAAATCTAAAACCACAAAATTCCTGGGAGAAAACTATGGGACCTAATCTTCTGTAAAATTAGATAACAAATATTACAACAAACGTATGAACACAGGACAAAATACATAGGACCTCGTAAAAATAAACATTTATTCTCATCAAAAGAGTAAACAGACAACCTACAGACTGGGAAAAAAATCTTCAGAAATAACTTCTTTGATAAGGGTCTAATCTCTAAAATCTATTGAAAACTCCAAGAACTTAACAAGACAATCCAATCATAAAATGGGCAAAGGACCTGAACAGAACCTTCATCAAAGAAGACATTCAATCAGCCAACAAACATACAAAAAGATGTTCATAATCAGCCATTCCAAAAACCAAGCCTGACTCATCAGCCATTAGAGAGATGCAAATCAAAACTACAACGAGACATCTTACCATGGCTAAAAACCCAACCCACTGCCATCGAGTCAATTCCAACTCATAGCAACCCTATAGGACAGAGTAGAACTGCCCCATAGAGTTTCCAAGGAGCGCCTGGCGGATTTGAACTGCCGACCTCTGGGTTAGCAGCTGTAGCACTTAACCACTACGCCACCTGGGTTTCCATGGCTAAAACAGCACTGATTTAGGGGGAAAAAAAAAAGATAAATGTTGACAAAGATGTGGGGAGATTGGAACCATTATCGATTGCGGGTGGGACTGTAAAATGGTACAACCAGTAAGGAAAATGATATGGTGCTTTCTCAAAAAACTTAAAAAATAGAACTACCCTATGATCTAGTAATTCCACTCCTAGATATATACCCTAAAAAAAACCCATCAAACCTGTTCCTGTCGAGTCAATTCCAACTCATAGAGACCCTAGAAGACAGAGTAAAACTGCCCCACAGGGTTTCCAAGGAGTGCTGGTAGATTCGAACTGCCGACCTTTTGGTTAGTAGCTGAGCTCTTAACTACTGAGCCCCCAGGGCTCTGTATATACCCTAGATACCTAAAAAATAATAACACGAATATATGCATACCTATGTTGATTTCTGCTTTATTCAGAATTGCAAATAAATGGAAACAACCAAAGTGTCCATCAACAGATGAATGGATAAGCAAACCATGGTACATGCATACAATGGAATACTACGCAACCATAAAGAACAATAATGAGTCCACAAAACAAATTTTAACATGGATGCACCTGGAGGGCATAATGCTACATGAAATAAGTCAAGCATATAAGGACAAATATTGTATGATTTTATAAGAAGATAACAATAGATATATAGACACCAATGTTCATTGGTGGTTACCAGGGAGAGGATGGGGAGGGGCAAGTACGCTTTAGATCACAGAGACTTAGTTTTTTTGGTGATGGGAAAAGTAGCACTGAACGTGGATGTAGTGAGCATAGCACAACCAAAGTAAAAACAAGTGTTCAAGCACATATCGATGGGTAACAGAAGTATCTATCCCCCCACTATCACTGAGTTATTTCCGACTCATAGTGACCCCATAAGGTTTCCAAGGCTGTAAATCTTTTTGGTAACAGACTGCCACATCTTCCTCCTGTGAAGCTGCTGGTAGTTTCAAACCACCAACCTTTCAATTGGCAATCAAGCACTTTACCCACTGCACCACTGGGGCTCAAAGTTTCTATAGGTACACGTAAATTCAAATATGTGAGTGTAGGCACATATATTCACTGAAGACACAAATATGGATATTCCTCAGACATCACCAACACCTTCCAACATTGGTTTTCTGGATTTGAAAGCTTAGGACCATAGTCTCATGGGACAACTAAGTCAATTGGCATAACATCGTTCACAAAAATCATGATCTACATCCTAGTGAAGTGAGTAGCATCTGGGATCTGAAAAGCTCGTGAGTGGCCACCTAAGATACACTATGGGTCTCTACCTGCCAGGAGCAAAACAGTAAGAAGGTAACCAAAAGCTCAGAGAAGGAACAAGTCTACATGAGCCACAACCTCATTTACCCTGAGACCAGAAGAGCTAGATGGTGCCTGGCTACCACCACTGACCATTCTGACTGGTACACAATAGGTGGTCCTGGATAGAACAGGAGACAAAGGTGGAGCAGAACTCAAATTCTTAAATAATAATAAAACCAGACAAAACTGGAACAGTAGAGAACAGAGGATTCCCTGAGACCATCACCCTGAGACTCTTTAAACCTAGAACCAAGCCTATCCTGAGATCAACTTTTAGCAAAATGGCAGAGTGGCACACAAAATAAAGGATATTACCCATAAGATTGGTGGTCTACATAAAAAACCATCAGTATGAAAACAAAAGGTCAAAAATTACTTAAAAGCAGATGAAATGATAAGGGGGCAGGAAAACTACAGTACTGGAAATGGAACAAACAACACAATTAAAGAGGATGTTGACACACTGTGATAAATATAACTATGTCACTGAACAATTTGTATGGAAATTGTCAAATGGGAACCTAACTTGCTGTGTAAACTTTCATCAAAAACTTAATAAAAAAAATTTTTTTTAAAAAGGTCACAAGTATAAAACTGGACAAAATTGTCAAAACTAACCATTTCACAGTGCTGGATATCCATTACAGACAACAAACTAGAGGCATTTGTTCAAAAGGAACTGACAGAACTTCAGGTAAAAATATCAGAGTCTTTAGCCTTCTAGGCACAGGCTGTTCCCACCACCATCAATTTCCCCCCATTCCCTGAGAAGATTTACCAGGTCAGGGCTGGCAGTGAAAACCAGCAGTTTTGCTGCCAGAGGGAATTAATTTGATTTAGAGCAAAAGGTAAAAACCTAAGGCAAAAGGCATGATGGATAAAAGTAGCAAATTCTGTAGGAAACAAATGGGAAACCCTAGAGATCTAATAATAGCTTTCCCTGTTAGGGTGTATTAGTTTTCTACTGCTGCTATGACAAATTACCACAAACTTGGTGACTTAAAACAATATAAATCTATCTTATAGTTCTGTATTTCAGCAGTCCAAAATGGCTCTCACTGGACTAAAATGAAGGTATCGGCAGGGCAGCATTCCTTCCGGAGGATCTAGGGGAGAATTCGTTTCTTTATCTTTTCCTGCTTCTAGAGTCCACCCATATTCCTTGGCTTATGACTCCTTTCTTTCATCTTCCAGCCAGAAATGTTACATCTCTCTGACTATTTTTCCATAGGCATCTCTCTCTCTCTCTGATTCTAAATCTTCTACCTCCCTCTTGTGATTACACTGGGCCCACTAGCCACAATCCAAAATAATTTCCCAATCTTGAAATTAGTTGATTAGCAACTGTAATTCCCCTCTGTCATGTTACCTATGTGTTCACAGGTTCCAGGAATTAGGACATGGACATCTTTGGAGGAACATTATTCCACCTGCCACGTAAGGCAAATGGCAACACAGCCTGAAATTTCACAAGGAGACCCTGGAAATAAGAGCGATAGAACTACATAAGCTGTCCACACATTCCTGGCTGACTAGAAAAATCCACATATGTGCAGAGGAAACAAGAGAAGGCCTACAGAAAGTACAACCAGAGGCCAGCTTGAGAAATGCCTGTACTTTTGACAGTGCTCTTCAATTTATGCATAGATTCATAGGCTGAGGGCAGAAGCCTTATAGGATTGAGTATTTAAGCATTACCTGTGCCCAAACACTGGCTAACCACTAAGCTATGTAGATGCAGGGGCAAACCCTAGGAAACCACACTTAAACAACTAAAATAAACAAAAGAGCAAAAATATCAGCAGGCCAAACACATTCCAGATTCTACAGATTAAGTCCAGGTAAGTTAAAAAATAATAACCCCCCCAGGGGGAATACAATTCAGAGTAGCCAAAATATAGAAAAGAGGTGTTTAACAAGAAAGTTGTAAAGGAGGAACAATGGAGTAGAAAACCTGAAATGCATAAAAGACAAATAGCAAAAAAGGAAGATGTAAATTCAACTTATTAATTATTGAATTAAATGTGAATAGATCAAACACTTAACCAAAGGCTGGGACTGTCAGACTAGATAAAAACACAAGATCTAATGCTGTCAACATATGAATGGATAAACAAAATGAAAGATATTCCACTGTATGGATATACATACATACATACAATGGCATATTACTCAACCCTAAAGGAGAAACGAAGTTCTGATACATGTCTCAATGTGGATGAAACTTGGAAACATTACACTGAGTGAAATAAGTCAGGCACAAAAGGATAAATATTGTATGATCCCTCCTATATGAAATATCAACAGGCAAGTGTATAGAGATGAAAGTTTATTAGGGGTAACCAGGCGCAGGCAGGAGGGAGGCTCGGGGCTTAGTGGACACAGAGCTTCTGTTGAGGGTGATGGAAAAATTTGGAAATGGATCGTGGTAATAGCTGAACAACGTGATGAATGTAATTAATGCAAGTGAACCTTACATGTGAGGATTGTAGAAACAGCAAACGTTTTGTTACCTACATATTTACCACAATTAAAAAAAAAAAAGATTGAATGCTGTCTGTAAGAGACACACATTAGATTCAAAGACACAAAGAGGTTGAAAGTAAAAGGATGGAAAAAGATATACAAAGTAGCCAGTATCCAGAAGTGAGCTAGATTGATATATAAATTAAAAATAAACTTTAAGACAAGAAATAATACTGAAGGCAAAGAAAGACATTTCACAATGATTTAAAAAAAAAAGTCCTATTTGTCCTTTTGTGTCTGACTTATTTCACTTTTTTTTTTTTAGTCTTTTAAAGGTTCATCCATGTCGTAGCATGTGTCAGATCTTCATTCCCCTTTAATGCTCAGTTATATGCCATCCCACGTATATACCACATTTTGCTTATTCACTTATCTGTTGATAGACACTTGAGTTGTTTCCACCTTTTGGCTATTGTGAATTATGCCACAATGAATACTTGTGTACAAGCACCTGTTTGAGTTCCAGCTTTCAAGTCTTTTGGGTATATACCTCGGAGTGGAATTCTTGGGTTACCTGGAAATTCTATGTTTAACTTTTTGAGGAATTGCCAAACTGTTTCCCAGAGAAGCTGCACCATTTTACATTCCCATCAGCAGTGAACGAGGATTCCAATTTCTCCACATCCTCGCCAACACTTGTTATTTTCCATTTTTCTAATAATATCCAAATACTGTATGATCCCACATATATGAAGTATCACAAATAGGTAAATGCATAGATAAAAGGTTATTAGTGGTTGCAAGGAGCTGGGAGTCAGGGGGACATAGGAAGTTACTGCTTAAGGGGCAACAAGTTTCTCTTTGGTTGATGAAAAACTTGGAAAAAGTGATGATTGCACAACATGAAATGATTAAAATAATTTTGCTATATATGTTTTACAGTGAAAAATTAAAAATACAAAAACAGATACGCAGTTTATTAAAAAGATAAGCAAAAATTTACCATATAACCCAGCAATTCCACTCCTGAGAATCTATCCAAGGGAAATAAAAACACTTGTTCATAAATATCCACAGCAGCACTATTCATAATGGTCCAAAACTGGAAAAATCCAAGTATTCATCCACTGTGAACAGATAAATAAAATGTGGTCTATGCATACAATAGAATATCATTTAGCCATGAAAAGAAACCAACTCCTGATATATGCTACAACATGAATGAACCTCAGCAACATTATGCAATGTGGAAGACACCAAACAGGAAAGCCTGTAGGATTCATTTACAAGAAATTCCTAGAAAAGGTGAATTAGCTAGGGACAGAAAGCCAATCAACGGTAGCCTGGGGCTTGGGATAGGAACAGGGAATGAATCAGACAGGCACAAGAGAGCTTTTTGGGGTGATAGAAATGTTCCAAAACTGGACTGTGGTGATAGTCGTGTATAACTGTGTAAGTGCGCTAAAAACCACTGAAAGGTACCCTCACAGGGTGAATTTTATGAAGTGTAAATTATACCTCAATGATGCTGCTTTTAGAAATACGAATAATGAGTTCCCCCATCACAGAAGTATACAGACACTGAATGATCTCCTATCAGGGATGCTATAGAGTGGATGTGTACATGACCCCAAATATATTGTGGCCTTTTGACCCAAAATGCTGGCTTATATACTTTTGTGTGTGTGCCTTTTTTCAGTTGCTGTTTCACTGGTTATAACAGAGAAAACATCTGTGACTTCTCTTCCCAATATTTCACTTATGAAACATTAAACATGGAATGTCTTTCACCTTTCGTCCTGTGAAGGCAGCTCGGTGAAGCGGTGTATCTCCCATGTCATTTAACACATTGACTTCTGCACCAGCCTAGAAAACATAAAAATGTTTTTAAAAAATATTTTCCACATAGCATGAAAGACACAAAGGTGAAAATAATTCCTTAAAAACATATTAAATACTTCAGAAATTAAAATAGGAGCTAATTTTGATTGGCTGTCATGATCAAAAATAAATTCATTTCATAGTAAAAGTAAATAGGAAGCTTCCTGAAAGGTAAAAATCTACCTGCGAGGTAGAAGAATGAAAGATACTGACCTTTTAAAATGTATACAGCTTCAGCCTACTTTAGAAGCACTCTTACTGAAATAAGGAAAACTGTCTCAGAATGAAATACCGCATTTCCTCCACCATCAAGTCAGTAAGTTTTCAGGAAAAAAAAAATGGCATTACCATTTAAGTGTATAGATCAACTGTAAGATGCAACCCAATTTCAGAAGTATCAATATGTGAAAAATTATTCATCAGAGAACTGAGAAACATAAAAATTTTAAACTGTACAGTACTCCTTAAAAGATTCTGACTGTTAAAAAATAATTGAGGATGCGCACTGGTTTTTTTTTTTTTTAACTGTTATGCTCACAAAACTGAAAATATTATCTTATTTAATTAATATGTTCATCTGCAATTTTCAAAATCCAATAATATTACTGAATTGGCAAATGTTTTTTATGCATAGTCTTCCACAATTTTTAAAAAGCGGGGGGAAAAAAGCCAATAATGTTAAAAACAAAAGATTGAAAAAATATGATTTTCATTCATGTATTTAATAAGGAACAATTAAGTGTCTTTAGTGGTGGATTATTGCTTTAAATAAGCCATATTTTTGTAAGACTTTCATCTTATAATTTCCATAACAGCAGTATTTATTACATTCATTTAAAAACAAAAACGATAAACTTACCTTCAATAGATCCTGGACCACTTGTCTATGCCCAAAATAGCATGCCAGATGAAGAGGTGTCCAACCAAAATTAGACTTACTTCTTCCTAATAATGGAAAAAGATAAGGAATTTCTAGGTGTTATTTAGGGAATATTACAAGAAAATTAATTTCTCCCTAACAAGCTACTTTAATACCTTGGTGAATGGCTCTCATTAACATTGCTTTATGATGAGTGAAAGACATTATGATATAATAAAAAGCGTAATAAAAGTAATGGATGCAACTCAGAAGACCTAGATTCTTGGTGCTACTGTTCTGACTCAACTTCCTCTTCTCTAACAGGATGGGGGAAGATATGACAGAGGTCACTCTAACTAGACGATCTCTAGTGACCCGTTGGCTCTAGCTCTAAGATTCTGTCTCTAGCTATCTTGGCGTCATCTAGCAAAGATGTTCTCTTGACATAGTATTTTATGAAGAACAACTCTTTGAAAACCTATGCCACATAAGGGGGGTGGAAGGGAATGGAAAATTAGTAAAGAACATTTCCTGAAGCATTTGGAGAGCTGTTAGCTCTATAGACAGTGACCGAAAATGGAGTCTTTGGATTCAGATAAAATCTCAGTTAATGAGGATATTGGGTTACTAAAGTGGTAGAGAGTTCAACTAGGTGACAAGAACCAAAGTTAAAAACAATGAAATGTTAGATCCTTAGCAGCAGAGCTAAGGATAGGTATTAAAAAATTGAGCGTTGCAGAAACTGAAACTACGTAATTTAATTTAGCAAAAATGATACAGGGTTTTACAGCTTAGAGCTCAGATAACTCTAAAAATCTACCAAAATTCCAAATCAGTCTTGAGAAAACACAGCCTCTCAAATTCCCAAAGTCCACCACTCTCACTGCCACCCAGGGCCACTTCTCAAGAGAGGCACGTGGTTTACCTGCTAAGGTGAATGACAGTATCTCTCTCAGGCTATATACTGTCCTCAGCTCCAGGATTTCAGGTCTGGAACCAACAGAAACCCCAGCCACCAACCTCAGCATACCCAGAAAAGGCCTCTAACAACTCCCTGAGAGATTCCTGCTGCCAAGACATTTGAGACTTTGCCAATTACCCAAACTTCTACATCTGTCTCCTCTCCAAATATTTCTACTTTGGAGCCCCTGATTCCACAGTTAATAAATCCTAGAACCTCAGTCTTCTGCCTTGAACGTTTCTGTTCTTAAATGAAATTTATCTCTCGCTGATGACAATTCCCTGTTAGTCCTCAGGTGGAAACCTACATTTCCACACACCCGATATACCTCACAGAACAGAAGCAGTGTGAACCTACTGCTATCTTTAATCAGTTACTACTCCACTCATAAGAAGCCCTGGTGGCACAACGGTTAAGTACTTGTCTGCTAACCAAAAAGGTGGTGGTTTGAATCTGTAAAGATTACAGCCAAGAAAGTCCTATGGGGCAGTTCTACTTTGTCACATGGGAATTGGAATTAACTCAACAGTACCTGACAACAACTCCACTCATGCTACAACTTCTCCTCCTTTGTGACTCCTGACATTAAGCCATAACTCCCTCAAACTCCTTCTCTGCTGCCACCTGTCAGCCTCCCAGAGGCTCTCCCCTTAACAAATAATATTCGACAACATAGTCTCTTTCCACTGTGAATCTTGTCACCATCCTAAGGGAGTCTACTATCTACTCAGTACCTGGTCTATCGGTTTCTTGGCTTCCCTCATCTCCCACTCACTTTGCCTCTGCTCCATGTCATGTACCAACTCCCAGAGCCAGAGCCTGGATCTCATCATCATCACTGAAATCATGAATATAGATAGTCCCATTACAAACTCCCAACCTCCAAGCCTGCACCACAAACTCCCAAGCTCCAAGCTTGTTCACACAGGTGTGCCCTGTGTACCCCATACATGTTTTTCAACTTAATCAGCCCTTCAGTTCTTTAATCCTACTTTTCATATGTATAAACACTCCTCCATCTTCACCTCCTTCAAAAAATTCAGCTTATATTACTTGATCCCTAGCTTCCCATTTCTTTGCCAATATTCTCAATACCTTTACTTCACTATCTTTGTCACGGCACCCTAGCAAACCCCCAAAGCCTAGGAAAATGCACTAGCTCAACATTTCCAGAGCCATACTCAAGTTGCTAAATAATAATAAAGAAAAATAAGAGAACCTATAGATTTGTGGTACCCTAAATTCCAGAACTTGTGCTTGAATTAGGTCCTCAATACTGCCTGGCAACCCTTTGTATAAAGCCTACATTAGGTTTCTCTGTTATATTCCACAACACGTTCCGATCTTTCTCTACTCTCCACAAGCTTCTCACCCAGACACCTCCCCCAATTCTTAGCAAATGACCTTACATCTCTTGGCTTCACAGAGAAAATGGAGGCTTACATATGAGAATTCTCTAGGCTTCTGACACAATTCCACTATCCTACCTAAATCCATATGCATTCTTCCATGCTTTCCACCTGATACCTCAGACTAGTCATTCTCCCTAGATCCTAGATTCCATCCCTGACAGTCTTCTCAGGGATTCCTTCATCCCCTATATCTTTAACCACTCCCTCTTTAGTTGCTGATAAGAAGCAAGTAAATACTCGTATCTCTAGCACCTAACAAGCAAAAACAAACACAAACAAAAAAGCCCCTCCCTTGACCCCATACCCCTTACCAACTATTGTTCTCCTCACTTTCCCTTTCCACTTGTCTTCATTTGCTATTTTCATCTCATTTTTTCTATCAACTACCCACCCCTACAGACTAGGTTCATCTCCTACCATGTCGCTAAAACTGTCCTCAAATTTTTTCAGTCTATGCCCATTTATTCATCTATTTGGCCATCATTTCCTAAATATTTGAATGGTCCTTAGAAATCACCCCCAATGATAAAGGGAGAACTATGTATACTGATAAAGGAAGAACTATGCATGTTTCCGGAGCCCTGGTGGTGCAGTGGTTTAGAGCTCTGCTGCTAACCAGCAGTTCGAATCTACCGGCCGCTCCTTAGAAACCCTATGGGGCAGTTCTACTCTGTAGAACTACCCCATAGTTCTACTCTATAGGGTCACTCGAGTCAACAGTGAAAGGGGCAGTGAAAGAGGCTGCAGGGGCCTAGCGTTCCAGGTATTGTAGCATTGTTTCTACATGGCTTGCATAGTTAGCTTTTGCATATCCCGGTGATTTTGTGATTTGTGGTTTGTTTCCTCCCTTCCCTCTCCCTTTCACTATGATTCTATGACATTTAAAATTAACCTATGTTCCTCTTAAACAGAACAATGATCAATAAGATCTGGGACGAGACAACCAGATAATCGGGGCCCACCTTGTGACTGAAACCAGGATGGCATCAGAGGACCTCTAAAGAATACCCACAGAAGGTCAACATGTCTGAAATGTGATCAACGTGCCCCCTCAAAGGAGAACTGCCGATCTCCAGGTTCTTCAAGCCTAAGCCCTAACCTTATAAAACCCTCCAGTGGTCTCCACCAGACAGACTTTGGAGGAGCCTATTCCCCTCTGTCTCTTGTATACATGTATACAATAAAGCCCTCTTGCTGCATACCTCACCCCTCAGTATTGGCTTTGCAGCAGGTGGCTTGAATCTGTGTTTGTGGTAACAACAGCAACAGGGTTTCTTTTTTTTTTTGGTTAAGTTGTCACCAAATCCCAAGGGTACTACTCAGCTGCCACCTCACTGCATCATCATATAGCATCAGACAGCGTGGCCCACATTCCTCTCTGGCTTCCATAGCATTGCCCTCTAGGGTTTCCTCTTCCTCCTCTGGCACTTTTCAGTATCCTCTGGAAGCCCCACATTCTCTGGTTCTTCATTATTGGTATTTCCCATTGGTTCAATCGTTTACATGCTGCTGATTTCCAACTCCACATTCCCATTTCCAGCTCTCTACTATACACTTCCCTTTGGATGACACCAAGGTAACTCATGCTCAGAAAGTACACAGTGAACTCATCTTTCATCCTCCATACACACACTCACAATGTTTTATTTATTTATTTTCACAGTTGCCCCATTATTCACCTCATTTTTCAAGCCAAAAATCAACATCGCCTTACCTGTTTCTTCCCTTTCACTCCCTACACTCGTTGTTGTTGGTGGTAAGTGCCATTGAGTCGGTTCCAACTCATAGCAGCCCTATGTACAACAGAACAAAACGCTGTCCAGTCCTGAGCCATCCTCACCATCACTGATACGCTTGAGCCCACTGTTGCAGCCACTGTGTCTTCCAACCCGAGGGGTTAACCGTCTGGCCCTATGTCAGACAACATTCAGTGCTACTGATAAGGTCTTCACTGGAATTCTTTTCAGAAGCAGACCACCAGGTCTTTCTTCCTAGTCTGTCTTAGTCTGGAGGCTCAGCTGAAACCTTTCCACCATGGGTGACCCTGCTGGTATTAGAATACCAGTGGTATAGCTTCCAGCATCCCAGCAACATGCAAGCCCCACAGTATCACAAACTGACAGATATGTGGGGATACACTCACTTAGTTCTACTGATTTTACCTTCTAAATATTAATTAAATCCACTTTTCTCCATTCTCACTGCTTCTACCCCTTTCTCACCCATAACTGTCTCCTCTCCGTGAACAGAACAGCTTCTGGACTGGTCTCCTTACATCTAGTATTTTCAAATGAAATTCAGGAGCGAAAAACTAGAATTTCCAAAATTCTAAGTTATTCTTAAAATATTTCAGACATGCATCATACTCTTTACTACTTATCATGGATATCTTTTAAAAAAGCAAGTTTAATGAATAAGAAATATTAAGTTCAGAATTATTTACAAAGAACTGTAGTCTACAGAGAATATTAAAACACTAGAAAACACCAGTGGATATTATTGGGTAATATCCAAATAACCTAACAGCTAGACCTTGTTATGGACTGAATCACATCCCCTGAAAAATATGCTAAGTTCCTAACCCCTGTAGCTGGGAACATGACCTTGTTTGAAAACAAGGTTTTTCTTTTGTTATCAATTAAGTTAAAGGAGGTCATTAACAGAGTAGGGAAAGTCCTAAATCTAACACCTTGTGAGTAGCGTCTTAAAAAGGAAAAAGAGACAGGGAGACACACACAAGCAGGAAGAGATTGTGTGAGGAACCTTCTACAAGCCAAGAAATTCCAAGGAATGTCCAAGGCTACCAACAAGGAGGGACCCTCCCCTACAGTGGATGGCCTGATGTGGACTTCCAGCCTCCGAAACCGTGAGACAATAAATTTCTGTTCTTTAAAGCCACCCACTTGTGGTATCTTCTTTAGGGCAGCCCTGGGTAACTAAGACACACCTAGCAAAGTGGCAATACTACACAGAATCGTATGTTGAAATTGCCAATATGATTACTTATTTTGCTTCCAAAACTTGTTATTTCTTGAACTATTACTCACAGCATTTACATAAAGTATATTATACATATAAACATATTAATATTTATTTTATTTGCAAGAATTACTCACCGTTAACAGCAGACAGTACCAGGAACACACACTTAACAAAATGACAACAGCTACAAGCAAAACTGACTGATCAGATCCTCCTATGGGCCCATCCTGGAAATGCTGGCCTTACCCTTCAACTCTGCATGCCAGCATTTCCTTCTCTTGCTTTCGACTTGACAGATTCCTTCGGACCAGTAACATCTCTCTATTAATTGTTGAGCTTTAACTCTTCAGTGGAATTATAATACTTTTTACCATTTTCCAGATTCTCAGGATTTGGACGCCCCTCCCCATTCACTTCTATAGAGTAAGCAGCACAAACATCTGATTATGGCATTTCTTCACATAAGCCTTTCAACCTGCCCTAAAGACTAAGTCAGACTTACAGGTTTTTTAACTTTGCATTTCCAAGTAGGTGACGTTGTGTTAGCCTGAGGTAACCATGGGTGTGGAATGGATAGAAAATGGTCACTGACCATTATTAAGGTAGGAATTCTTTTGACATTCAAAACGGAATCCTGAGGTACAGATTAAAAGCCAGTCTTTATCCAAATACAGGAAAGATTTTTTTAGATTCCTGTAGTATACCAAGAATCAACCCAGATTGTAGTTTCTGGACAACACAGATCATAATTTCTTCCCTGCTGCAAAGAAATGATCACCTTAAAAAAAAAAAAAAAAAAAGTGATACTCCTTTCCCAGAGATGGCTAGGCCATGAGGCTGCTGCTCCAGGACAGGAGGAGAGTATGACACAGAAATAAAATATCCATCTTAAAGCCTACCCTCTCTGGAACAAAGAGATTTGGGGAGAGAGAAAAGACAGAAGACAAGACATGGTTCTAGATCTTATGCCCAGAAAGTGAGAGAAATTGAACAAACACTGGGGATGGGCAAGTCACATCTGCGATGCTAGGAAAAGATCTCCAAGCGTCCATCTGCAAGGCAGCCAGTCAAAGCAAATTCGGTAATGTGGGCAATGAAAGGCCAAATGTTGGTTGATTTTGCTCTTAGCTCTCACATGTCACTAAGTTCCCACACATCACCCTCCCAAGAGGACCAGGAGCATAACTGAGTTGAATCAGCAGGCATAGGCCAGGTGCCAGGTAGAAGTGTAACAGAAGCTCAGGGTGACACTGAGCCAGCGAGAGCCAAGATGAGTCTCCAGAGACAAACAAGGAGCACCGCCGATATTGTGTGACAAGCTGAGAGACCCGACCCTGAGTTTTACCTCCGCTACAAATACAGGCTCCCTCAGGGATTAGAGCAAACACACAGCAAGGCTCATCTTTACCTTTAAATGCCATATTAGAGAAGACAGGAGGGAAGGGAGAGGTTTTAGAAGAGCAAACGTTTATCAAAAAGGGTACAGAGACTGAGGAACGTGAGGACTCATGTTTAATCCCCCATACTACCAGAGTGGGAAGAACTTGTTGAAATATCAGAGCCATTTCAAAGATAAATTATCTTTCCCTGCACATCTGAATGTGATATATTTGCAACCCAAGCACACAAGGCACATGTTGACTTGGCTGCTCTGTTCCACCTAGCATTATCCTTTACTGCTCCTCATCCCAATCCAGCCTCAGGCCCTTCCTTCTGCATGGCCTGTCATCTCAGGGCCTGGGCACAAGCTATTTCTTCTGCCTTGAAGCCTTTTCTTCTCTATCCTCACCTGGTTAACGCCCACATCCTCTTCACATATCACCTTAAAATCCTTTCTGTCAGATTGAATTATGTCTCCCCAAAAAATGTGTATATCAATTTGGCTGGGCCATGGTTCCCAGTATTGTGTGGTTGTCCTCCATTTTGTGATTGTAATTTTATGTTAAATAGGATTACAGTGGAATTGTAACACCCTTACTACGGTCACATCCCTGATCTAACGTAAAGGGAGTTTCCCTGGCGTGTGGCCTGCACCACCTTTTATCTTACAAGAGATAAAAGGAAAGGGAAGCAGGCAGAGAGCTGGGAACCTCGTACCACCAAGAAAGCAGTGCCAGGAGCAGAGCGCATCATTTGGACCTAGGGTCCCTGCGTAGAGAAGCTCCTAGTCTGGGGCAAGATTGATGAGAAGGCCAACAGAGAGAGAAAGCCTTCCCCTGGAGCTGACGCCCTGAATTTGGACTTCAGCCTACTTTACCATGAAGAAATAAATTTCTCTTTGTTAAAGCCATCCACTTGTGCTATTTCTGTTGTAGCAGCACTAGACAACCAAGATAATTTTTCACAAGAAGCTCATCCTAATCCTTCAAATTCCGGTTAATCTGTCTCCTATGTGGTCCCATGACAACCTGTATACCTGCATATCCTGGCGCATATTTTGTAACATAGACTAGTCTAAAGACTAATCTGTCAATCTACTAATCTCAGTGAGGACAGGGATCTTGTCTCATCTTCCGTCTTTTTCTCTTTCCCCAAATCTCTCTGTTCCAAGGCAGCAGGTTTCAGGTGGCTATTTTATTTGTGTCACATTCTCCTATCCTAGAGCAGCAACCTCATGGCCCAGCCATCTCTAGGGAAGGAGTATCACTTTTTTTTTTTTTTTTTAAGGAGTATCATCATTTTGCAACAGGGAAGAAACTATGATCTGTGTTGTTCAGAAACTATAATCTGGGTTGATTCTTGGTATACTTTATCATTGTCTCCAAGGTACCTTACATGAAGCTGGGCATACAGTAAGCACTCAAACCTGCTAGTTCAACTGCAGTGTCTTCAAGAAGAAATATTGTCACAGAAGGCATTTGTGGGCTCAGCTTCACCCGTGTACTTTGTAAGGTTCAGGACCCATGACAATTTTAAGAATGGATCTCAATTTCTCTCACTTTGAAGGGACTAAGACAGACATTTCACACCCTTGGGAGGTTCTTCCTAGCATAAGAGATAGTCATTTATTGCACAAAAGATTAGGAGGATTAGCATCAAATAAATAATAAAGTAGCAGAGGCTAGTAAGAGAAAGCTGAAAGACTCACTCAAAGCTTACCTTTGCAATTAATGTCAGCAATTACATCATTCTTCTCCACGGTTTCTAGTATCTGTCTCACTTCTTCAGTGTTGCCATTTCTGGCATGATGGAGAAGCTGTTGTTCTGCCTCTGTGTTCATTTCTAGAATAAAAAAAATAATGTTGCTATTATCTAAGAATACAACTAACTTTTACATATTACCTGGTAATACAGACACGGGGAGGAATTACCTGCATTTTGCAGCTAGTGAGACAGGTATAAAAACTGATTCAGTGACTTGGTTGCACGATTAGAACTTGACCCTGAGATTCTTCTCCCGCTGTATTATTATTAGAGACGTGCACTAGACACTTGGGAAGTTTCCTAACCACTCAAAGCCTCAGTTTCCTCACCTTCAAAATACAACCAGCTTCACAGAGCTCTGGTGAGACTATGTATATGAAAGTACTCCAGTAAACACAAAGTATTACCCAAATGGTATTATAACAGCAATAAGTTACTAGACATAAAGAGTCTGGAGCCCTGGTGGCACAGTGGTTAACAGCCTGGCTGCTAAGCGAATGGTCGGCAGCTCAAATCCACCAGCTGCTCCTTGGAAACCCTAAAGGGTAGTTCTGTTCTGTCCTATAGGGTCACTATGAGTCAGAATTGACTCGACAGCAATAAGTTTGGTGTTTTGGTTAAGCATAAAGTTAAAATATGGCCATTCATATAGAAATTTTATTAAGACCAAAATATAAATTAACACATAGAAAAGCTGCGCCAAAAAAAAAAAATTCTGAATAGAAAAAATTTAGATAAGAACCCTTAAAAATAAATTTTTCTCTCATTTTCCTACCATACCCCAAAGTACTTATAGAGTATTATAACCAAATTTAAAGCAGTTACATCAAAATGGGCAAGTGATATGAATAGCAGTTACCAGAAGTACAAATTTCAATCTTAATAATCAAGTAAGTGCAAACAAATCAAACAAAAATGATTTATTTATTTATTTTGCCTACTCTACTAGCAAAATAAAAAAAGATTAAACACATGCAGTGCTGGCATGAACAGGAAATACACACTCCTGGAAACTGCTAACATGAATATAAATACAAACTTTCAAACGCTGTATGAGGAGAGGCAACAATTTGGCAATGTCAAATACACTTCAAAATACACACACACCATTTACCTTGTCTAGGCAATTCTATTCTTAGGGCTGTTTTACAGAAATATTTACACAAGATTATTTTATTAGGATGTCCATAAGGATTACTTTATTTGCAACAGTGAAAAAGTTATAAACTACTCTATGTCCATCAACAAGGGACTGGTTAAATAAATCCTGTGGAAAAGCTATATGAGATGGTCTCTAGACTGAAGGATGGAAGACATACTTGAAGACATAGTTTCAAAAAATAGCAACCTCTGGATAGTGAACACCAAGACCTCCAGCCCTCTGCCCCAATCAGCATTCCCCTCCAAGAGGAGACTGAGTTAGTTATGACCCCTAGAGAAGAATATA
Organism: Elephas maximus indicus; assembly: GCF_024166365.1. Classification (NCBI taxonomy): domain Eukaryota; kingdom Metazoa; phylum Chordata; class Mammalia; order Proboscidea; family Elephantidae; genus Elephas; species Elephas maximus. Next base: position 30,588,953 of record NC_064829.1, read on the forward strand.
TCCAAGAATAAAGACACAAGGAGCTCCCCAACAAATGGCCAAGCCAGATAATCCACACAGTGAAGTTGATGGCCAATAACACCCACCCACTTTCTCAGTTTCCAGTGGCTTTCTAGTTTCCCACTCTTAAACATGAACCGATAACCGAGGAAAACAAGATATATGAAGAAAGTCTCTAAAACATGAAAGACACACAAAAGTCAGAAGAAAATGAGGAGAAAAGCCAGAAAGGAAGTAGTTAGAAAATTAAGGCCTGTGTCAAGGACCGTAGGGCTCAGAAACCAGCCTTCATCTTAGGAAGATACTCAGGCAGGCACAAAGGAGGGACATTTGGACAGAAGCTGAGGCTTTTGGCTAATACTAAAGGCCAAGATTAGTGCAACTGTGTATCCCAGGCTTGCTCCTAAAATCGAAATCCTGAGCCTAGTTGGGGCTGCAGCAGGGGTGATGAGGAGGAAGGGGCAGGCAAAAGTACAAGAAAGGCTGGCCTTTTTTCAAGCCCCACTGGACAAGAAGGAGATCCAAAAAAATCCAGTGCCGTCGAGTCGATTCTGACTCATAGTGACCCTATAGTACAGAATAGAACTGCCCCATAGAGTTTCCAAGGAGATAGCTGGGTCATAATGGTTATTGATCTGAGTCTTTTCTCTACCAGGAATGCCTCAGAAACTAGATTGGCTCTCAGTCTAGAAGTGGAGAAATGATGGATTCAACTTTGAGAAGGCAGAAAAGCAGCAGCGGGGGAATCATCCACCAGGGCAGCTGGGCCCAGTGGTGGGGGCTTCTTCTCGGGCCTTTCCATCTTCTGCCACCAGGCTCGGGTGCTCTCAGGGCTCAGGAAAATCTTGGGGCAAAACTCAAAAGGGCTCTAGGACTCAGGTTTCACTGGACATCAGGGTGACTTAGGGATCAAGGTGCTAGACTCAGGCTCAGAGGAGTTTAGTAGCATTCAGCATTCAGACTTGGAGCAACTGGCACTATTTTGTTGCAAGTCCCTGGGTGATGCACATGGTGAATACTTGGGTGCTAATTGAAAGACTAGAAATTCCAGTCCACCCAGAGGCACTTCTAAAGAAAGGTCTAGCAATCTACTTCCAAAAAATTAGCCACTAAAAACCCTATGGACAAGCAGAGCCAAGATGGGGGAATAGTCAGACACTTCCTGTGGTCCCTCTTAAAGCAAAGACCCAAAAAAACAATTTAATCAATTATATATGACAATCTAGGAACCCTGGACATCAAAGGCAAAGCTGAGGAATCAGACTGAGTGGCAGAGGGAAGGAGGGAGAGATGGTTCAGAAGCAGCAAAGAGTTGCCAGACTTGACCCAGCAGGAACCAGCACCCTGTAGGTAGGATCAGCTAGTATGCGTGGTGGGCAAGCAGCGGTGCTGTGGATGCGTTTTCTACATCAGGAAGGACCGAACGGCAGAGAGTCTGCTCAACCCTCCAGAACCAACGAGCAGTGGCTCTCAATCAGCAAAAGATAAGTATATGCATCTAACTTATATCACTGAGCAAAACAACACCCCATTTGGGAAGAATCTCTCTTCCATTTACCTGCACCCTCTCTGCTCTGCACCAGGTTGGGCCAACTTCAGTGACTGTCACGTTCCCTGGGTTGGAAGTAGGGTCCATAGCATGCCCTGAGCCATTCTCTCAGCTTTGGAGAGAGAACAAATTAACAAACAGGAAAACATAATCTGCCAGCTCCCCTAAACTGGGAACTCAGGGACAACACAGCCCCTTTGCCTAGGCACAGGCATAAGTGGTCCACGAACTTTCAATGCCTTTCACCCCTGCATAGACCTGTGTGGGCCCATTTCAACAGCATAGGCCCGCATTGGCACAGTACAACAGGCTATATATATGAAGCCTATTTTCAACTATATCAGCTATAAAGGGGAGTGGCAGATTCGTGACATTTGACACCGCTCTGCCCATTAAGCAGGGTCCTCACCTAACCACATCAGGGGTCTGAGGACTGGTAGCTCTACCCACACCACCTAGCCACCCACAACAAGGGTCCAAAAATCAGTGGTTCCTCTCAATCCTTACAGCCAACAGCATTGGGTGTACATAGTCCAGCTGTAAAACCCACCTACCTATGCATTCTGGACACAGGGACACATTTTCCTCCCAGACACTCAGGGGCCGCCATCAGCCCCCTGCCTTGCTCAGCGCATGACTCCTTACTACACCCAGATACCTGTGCCTACACCAATCACCCCTCCCTGTCTAGGACTGTAGGTGAGAGCTTGCACCAAACATCTGGTGACCGACTACCTGAATATCTGAGCTGAATCTATAAAAGAAAAGTACACAGATTCCTGGACTCATATACCTAATAACACCTTTAACCACCAGGTGGCAGGATGTGATAGCTTCAAAGATGCCAATAATCAAACTAGCTCACATAAGCAGCCTGTCTAGGCATGTCAAAATGAAATGAGCAGCTAGGACACTGTAAGCAAACATAAAGTAAATAAACATAATAATTTACTGATGGCTCGGATACAACAGTCAATATCAAATCACATAAAGAGGCAGACCATGATGGCATCAGTGAGCACCCAAAACAAAGATTCAAGAAAACTTCCAGAGATAGAGGATTTTTTGGCAATACCAGAAGCAGAATTAAAAAAATTAATATACAGTGCTCTTCAAGACAACAGAAAATCAGGAAAAATGCACAAGCCAAGGAACATATAGATAATGCAATAGAGGAACTTAAGAAGGTTATACAAAACCATAACGACAAATTGAACAGGTTGCAAGAATCCACAGAAAGACAGCAAACAGAAATCCAAAAGATTAACAATAAAATTTCAGAGTTACACAACTCAATAGAAAGTCACACTAGCAGAACTGAGGCAACGGAAGTCAGTATTAGTGAGACTGAAGATAAAGCACTTGACACCAACTTACTTGAGGAAAAATCAGATAAAAGAATTAAAAAAAATGAAGAAGCCCTAGGAATTATGTGTGACTCTACCAAGAGGAATAACCTACAAGTGATTAGAGTACCAGAACAGGGCAGAGGGGGTGGATAACAGAAAATACAGAGAGAATTATTGAAGATTTGATGGCAGAAAACTTCCCAGATATCATGAAAAATGAGAAGATATCTACCCAGGGAGTTCATCAAACCCCACACAAGGTAGATTCCAAAAGAAAGTCACCAAGACATATCATAATCAAACTTGTCAAAACCAAAGATAAAGAGAGACTTTTAAGGGTGGCTAGGGATAAATGAAAAGTCATCTACAAAGGAGAGTCAATAAGATTAAGCTCTGGCTACTCAGCAGATTCCATGTAGGCAACAAGGTAATGGGATGACATACATAAAGACTTGAAGTAAAAAAATTGCCAGCCAAGAATTATATACCCAGCAAAACTATCTCTCAAATATGGTGGGAAACTTAGGGCATTTCCAGATAAACAGAAGTTTAAGGAATATTGTAAAAAAACAAACCAAAATTACAAAAAATAATAAAGGGAGTCCCCTGGCTAGAAAATCAATAACATCAGATACCAACCCAAGACTAGAACACAGGACAGACCAACCAGGTATCGACCTAAATAGGGAAGTCACAAAAATAAGTCAAAGCTAAAAAACTGAAAAAACGGAAACAGAGACGTCAATATGTAAAAGATGACAACACTAAAACAAAAAAGAGGGACTAAATAGTGTGGTCATAGATCTTCCACATAGAGAGGAAGTCAAGGTGATATAAAGAAATAAAAGATTGGTTTAAACTTAGAAATATGGCGGTAAATATTAAGGTAACCCCAAAGGAAACTAACAATACTACAAATCAAAATAAAAAATAAGAAAAACAAAGATTCAGCAAAGACAAAATCAACAATGAAAAAGATGAAAAGAAAATACATAAAGCAAAACAACTCAGCACTGAAAATTAAGTGGAACAAAGAAATTGTCAACAACACACAAAAAAATACATCAAAATGACAGCACCAAACTCATATCTATCAATAATTACGCTGAATGTAAATGGACTAAATGCATGAATAAAGAGACAGCGCCAGAATGGATTAAAAACACAATCCGTCTATGTGCTGCCTACAAGAGACACACCTTAGACCTAAAGACCCAAACAAACTAAAACTCAAAGGATGGAAAAAAATACATCAAGCAACAACAATCAAAAAAGACCAGGAGTGGCAATATTAATCTCTGACTAAAAAGGCTTTAAAGCAAAATCCACCACAAAGGATAAGGAAGGACACGATATAATGATTAAAAGGTCAATAAACCAGGAGGACACAACCATAATAAATATTTATGCACTGAAGGACAGGGCTCCAAAATACATAAAACAAACTCTAACAGCATTGAAAAGAGAAACAGACAGCTCCACAATAGTAGTAGGAGACTTCAACATGCCAATTTTGGTGAAGGACAAAAAATCCACAAAGAAGGCAACAAAGACCCAGAAAATCTAAACGCCACAATCAACCAACTTGATCTCACAGACATATACAGCACCCAACAGCAGCCAAGTACACTTTCTTTTCCAATGCACATGGAACATTCTCCAGAATAGACCACATATTAGGCCACAAAGCAAGCTTTAATAGAATCCAAAGCATTGAAATATTACAAAGCATCTTTTCTGACCATAAGGCCATAAAAGTAGAAATCAATAACAGAAAAAACAAGGTAAAAAAATCAAACACATGGAAACTGAACAATACCTTGCTCAAAAACTACTGGGTTATACAAGAAATTAAGGACAGAATAAAGAAATTCACAGAATAAATGAGAATGAAAACACATCCTACCAGAATCTTTGGGACAAAACAAAAGCAGTGCTCAGAGATTAATTTATAGCAATAAATCCACATATCCAAAAAGAAGAAAGGGCCAAATTCAAAACATTAACCCTACGACTCAAACAAACAAAAAGAGAGCAGCAAAAGAAGCCCTTGGACACCAGAAGAAAGCAAATAATAAAAATTAGAGCAGAATTAAATGAAATAGAGAATAGAAAAACAATTGAAAGAGTTAATAAGACCAAAAGCTGGTTCTTTGAAAAGATTAACAAAATTGGATAAACCACTGGCCAAACTGACAAAAGAAAAACAGGGGAGGAAGCAAATAATCTGAATAAGACATGAGATGGACGATTATCACAACAGACCCTACGGAAATTAGAATTATAACAGAATACTATGAAAAATTATACTGTGACAAATTTGAAAACCTGGAGGAAACGGACAAATTTCTGGAAACACACTACCTACCAAGCTAACACAAACAGAGGTAGAACAACTAAATAAAACTATCACAAAAGAAGAGATTGAAAAGGTAATTAAAAAACTCCCAACAAAAAAAAAAAATCCTGGCCCTGATGGCTTCACTGGATAATTCTACCAAACTTTCAGAGAAGAGTTAACACCACTACTACTAAAGGTATTTCAGAGCACAGAAAAGGATGGAACACTCCCAAACTCATTCTCTGAAGCCAGCATAACCCTGATACCAAAATCAGGTAAAGACACCACAAAAAAAGGAAATTACAAACTTATATCCCTCATGAATTTGGATGCAAAAATCCTCAACAAAAATCTAGCTGATAGAATTCAACAACGTATCAAAAAAATAATTCAGCACGACCAGGTGGGAGTCATATCAGGTATGACAGATGGTTCAACATTAGAAAAACAACCAACATAATCCATCACATAAATAAAACAAAAGACAAGAACCACATGATTTTATCAGTCGATGCAGAAAAGGCATTTGACAAGAGTCCAAAACCCATCTATGATAAAAAAAACTTTCAGCAAAATGGGAATAGAAAGGAAATTCCTCAATATAATAAAGCACATTTATACAAAGCCAACAGTCAACACCATCCTAAATGGAGAGACTATAAAAGCATTTCCCCTGGAGAATGGGAACCAGACAAGGATATCCTTTATCACCACTCTTATTCGATGCTGTGCTGGAGGTCCTTGCCAAAGCAATTAACCTAGAAAAAGAAAGTCCATCCAAATGGGTAAGGAAGAAGTGAAAGTACCCCTGTTTGCAGATGACATGCTCTTATACAGAGAAAACCCCAAAGAATCCACAAGAAAACTACTGAAACTAATAGAAAATTTCAGCAGTCTCAGGATTCAAGATAAACATACAAAAATCAGTTGGATTCCCCTACACTAACAAAGAAAACTTCATAGAGGAAATCACCAAATCAATACCATTTACAATGGCCTCCAAGAAGATAAAATACTTAGGAATAAGTCTAACCAGAGACGTAAAAGACCTATACAAAGAAAACTACAAGACACTACCACAAGAAACCTAGAGAGACCTACGTAAGTGGAAAAACATACCTTGCTCATGGATAGGAAAACTCAACATCGTAAAAATGTCAATGCGACCTGAAGCGATTTACAGACACAAGGCAATCCCAATGCAAATTTCAAAGACATTGTTTAATAAGATGGAGAAACAAATTACCAACTTCATATGGAAAGGGAAGAGGCCCAGGATAAGTAAAGCATTACTGAAGAAGAATAACAAAGTGAGAGGCCTCACACTACCAGATTTTAGAACCTATTATACCACCACGGTAGTCAAAACAGCCTGGTACTGGGACAATAAGGGATATATAGACCAATGGAACAAAATTGAGAATCCAGATGTAAATTTATCCACCTACAAGCAGCTGATATTTGACAAAGGCCCAAAGTCTGTTAAATGGGGAAAAGACAGTCTCTAACAAATGGTGCTGGCATAACTGGATATCCATCTGCAAAAAATGAAACAAGGCCCAGACCTTACGCCATGCAAAAAACTAACTAGTGGTGGCATAGTGGGTAAGTGCTATGGCTGCTAACCAAGAGGTCGGCAGTTTGAATCCACTAGGTGCTCCTTGGAAGCTCTGTGGGGCAGTTCTACTCTGTCCTGTAGGGTTGCTATGAGTCAGAATCGACTCGACAGCAGTGGGTTTCTTTTGGTTTAAAATGGATCAAAGACCTAAATATAAAATCTAAAACGATAAAGATCATGGAAAAAAAAAATTAAGGACAACACTAGGAGACCTAATACATGGTATAAACAGAATATAAAACATTACTAGCAATGCACAAACACCAGAGGACAAACCAGATAATTGGGAGCTCCTACAAATCAAATACTTATGTTCATCAGAAGATTTCACCAAAAGAGAAAAAGACAACCTACAAACTTGGAAAAAGTTTTTGGCTGTGACATACCCAATTACAGTCTAATCTCTAAAATCTACAAGATACTGTAAAACCTCAGCAACAAAAAGGCAAATAACCCAATTAAAAAATGGGCAAAGAATATGAACAGGCACTTTAGCAAAGAAAACATTCAGGTGGCTAACAGATACATGAGGAAATGCTCATGATCATTAGTCATTAACCAAAAAGCAAACCAAGCCCATTGCTGTCGAGTAAATTCTGACTCATAGCGACCCTATAGGACAGAGTAGAGCTGTACCATAGAGTTTCCAAGGAGTGCTTGGTGGATTAGAACTGCCGATCTTCTGGTTAGCAGCCATAGCTCTTAACCATTACGCCACCAGGGCTACAAATCAAAACTATAATGAGATACCATCTCACCCCAACAAGTCTACCATTAATCAAAAAAATACAAAATAATTAATGTTGGATAGGTTGTGGAGAGACTGGAACAGTTATACACTGCTGGTGGGATGTAAAATGGTATAACCACTTTGGAAATTCATTTGGCACTTCTTTAGAAACTAGAAAAAGAAGTAACATATGATCCAGCAATCCCACTCCTTAGAATACAGCCTAGAGAAACAAGAGCCCTCAAACGAATAGATATATGCACACCCATGTTCACTGCAGCACTGTTCACAATAGCAAAAAGATGGAAACAACCAAGGTGCCCATCAATGGATGAATGGATAAACAAATTACAGTGTATTCACGCAATGGAATACTAAGCAATAATAAAGAACGACAACGAATCCGCAAAACATCTCATAACATGGATGACTCTGGAAGGCATTATGCTGAATGAAATTAGTCAGTCGCAAAAGGACAAATATTGTATGAGACCACTATTATAAGAACTCAAGAAAAGGAATAAACAGAGAAGAAAACATTCTTTGATAGTTATGAGGGGAGCGGAGGGAGGGAGAGGGTATTCACTACCTAGATAGTAGACAAGGATTAGCTAAGATGAAGGGAAGGACAACACACAATACAGTGGAAGTCAGCACAACTGGACTAAACCAAAAGCTATGACGTTTCCTGAATACAACCAAACGCTTCAAGGGACAGAGTAGCAGGGATGGAGGTCTGGGGACCATGGTTTCAGGGAACATCTAGGTCAACTGGCATAACAAAGTTTATTAAGAAAACGTTCTGAGAGGTGGGGCTAAGACAGCGAAATGGCCAGATGGCGGAATGGCCAGACGGTGGAATGGCCAGACACTTCCTGCAAACCCTATTATAAAAAAGACCCCCAAAAACAAGTGAAATGATTACATTTATGACAACCTAGGAGCCCTGAACGTCAAAGGGAAAGTTAGAAAACAGACTGAGCGGCAGGGGGAAAGAGAGGCAGTTCAGAAGCGGAGAGGAGTTGCGGGACCTGAATCGCTGGGATACCTCAAGCAATATTACCGGTAGCAGCTGCAGCAGGTTAGTAGTAGCATTCGGCCGCAGTTTCCGCAGGGAGAAGCAGCCAGCCGCACAGCCTATTCACACCTCCGGAACCAGAGAATAACGGTGCGCTCAGCAAAAGCTAAGTACTTGTGTATGTTTTACCATGCCCTCTGCCCCCTAGCCAGTTTTCAGTGGCTGTTGATTTCCCGAGCCTGAGATAGGCCCTGTTCATCGCCTGGAGCCATCCTCCCAGCCTTGGAGAAGGAATAAATTTGCAATTGGGGAAAAAGATAATCTGCCAGCTCCACTAACCTGGGAGCTCAGGAAAGAAGCGGCTCCTGTTCAGGCATAAACGGCCTGTGGACTTTGAATACCTTTCCCCACTGCATGGACCTGTGTGGGCCTATTTCAGAACAGGTCCTTGTTGGCAGACTACAACAGTTTCAGCTGTGTAGTGGAGAGGTAGGTATTTGATGTTTGACACCACTTTGCCCATTAAACAGGGTCCTCAACTACCCACATCAGGGGCCTAAGGACAGGTGGCTCCACTCAGGTCACCCAGCCACCTGCAACAGGGGTCCAAGGATAACTGGTACCTCCCAGTCCTTACAAGCAAAAACACTGGGTGCCCACGGTCCATCTGCAGAACCCACCCACCTGTACACTCTGGGGAAGAGGGATGCGCTTTCCTCAGAGACACACTGGGAATGATTCTCTGCCCTCTGCCTTGTTCACAGCATGACCCCCCTGCTGCAACCAGATCACCCCTGCCCCTCTAAGACTGTAGGACAGGGCCTGTACCACACACTTGCTGATCAGCTACCTGGACACCTGAGCTGAATTCATACAAGAAAAGTGAATGGACTTTTAGGCTGCTATACCTGATAACAGCCCTAGTTATCTGTTGACAGGACGTCAGAACTCCAAAGATGAAAATAATCAAGCTAGCTCACTCAAGCAACCCATTTGGGCGTATCAAAACAAAGCAAGAAGCTAGGATATAGTAAGCAAACATAAAATAAACTAATAACTTATAGATGGCTCGGAGACAACAGTCAATATCAAGTCACATAAAGAAACAGACCATGATTGCCTCAACAAGCTCTCAAAACAAAGAATCAACGAATCTTCTGGATGAAGGGCCTTCCTGGAATTACAGGATGCAGAATTCAAAAGATTAATATATAGAACTCTTCAAGACATCAGGAACGAAGTTAGGAAGGAGATCAGGCAATACGCAGAACAAGCCAAGGAACACACAGATAAGGTAGCTAAAGAAATGAAAAAGGTTCTTCAAGAACATAATGAAAAATTTAATAAGCTGCAAGAATTCATAGAGACACAGCAATCGGGAATTCAGAAGAGTAACAATAAAATTACAGAATTAGACAACTCAACAGAAAGTCAGAGGAGCAGAATTGAGCAAGTGGAAGGCAGAATTGGTGAGCTTGAAGATAAAGCACTTGACACCAATATATTTGAAGAAAAATCAGATAAAGCAATTTAAAAAAAAGAAGAAAACTTAAGAATCATGTGGGATTCTATCAAGAGAAATAACTTATGAGTGATTGGAGTACCAGGACAGGAAGGGATAACAGAAAATACTGAGAATTGTTGAAGATTTGTCGGCAGAAAACTTCCCTGATATCATGAAAGATGAGAAGATACCTATCTAAGATGCTCATCAAACTCCACATAAGGTAGATTTTTAAAGAAAGTCACGAAGACATAATCAAACTTGCCAAATCCAAAGATAAAGATAGAATTTTAAGAGCAGCTAGGGATAAACGATAAACAAAGGAGAGTCAAGAATAAACTCAGACTACTCGGCGGAAACCATGCTGGCAAGAAGACGATGGGATGACTTATATAAAGAACTGAAGGGAAAAAAAATGCCAGCCAAGAATCATATATCCACCAAAACTGTCTCTCAAATATGAAGGTGACATTAGGACATTTCCAGATAAACAGAAGTTTAAAGAATTCATAAAAACCAAACCAAAACTACAAGAAATACTAAAGGGAGTTCTTTAGTTAGAAAATCAATAATATCAGGTATCATCCCAAAACTAGAACACCATACAGAGCAATTAGATGTCAACCCAGACATGGAAATCACAAAAATAAATCAAGATTAAAAAAATGCTCAAAATAGGGAAACAGCAATGTCATTATGTAAAAGAAAACAATATTAAAACAGTAAAGAGGGACTAAGAAATGAAGTCATAGATCTTTCATATGGAGAGGAAGACAAGGCAGTACAAAGAAATAAAAGTTAGGTTTAAATTTAGAAAAACAGGGGTAAATATTAAGGTAACCACCAAGGAGACAAACTATCCTACACACACACACACAAAAAATACAAGGAAAATAACAGACTCAGCAGAAACAAAATCAACAACAACGAATATGAGGAAAAGAAAATACATAAAGATAAACTACTCAGCAGAAAAAATTTAAGTGGGAAAAAGAAATTGTCAACAACACACAAAAAAGGACATCAAAATGACAACATTAAATTCATGCCTATCCATAATTACGCTGAATGTAAATGGACTAAATACAACGATAAAGAGACAGAGAGTGGCAGAATGGATAAAAAAAACCATGATCCATCTATATGCTGCCTATAAGAGACACACCTTAGACTCAAACACAAACAAACTAAAACTCAAAGGATGGAAAAAATACATTAAGCAAACAACAATCAAAAAAAAAAAAGCATAAGTGGCAATATTAATTTCTTACAAAATAGACTTTAAAGTTAAATCCACCAAGAATAAAGATGATAAGGAAGGACGTTATACAATGAGTAATGGGACAATATGCCACGAGGGTATTGCCATATTAAATATTTATGCACCCAAAGACAGGGCTGCAAGATACATAAAACAAACTCTAACAGCATTGAAAACTGAGATAGACAGTTCCACATAGTAGTGGACTTCAACATACCACTTTCGGTGAAGGACAGGACATCCAGAAAGAAGCTCAATAAAGACACAGAAGATCTAAACACCGCATCCAAATAAATTGACCTTATAGACATATACAGAACACTCCACCCAACAGCAGTTAAGTATACTTTCTTTACTAGTGCACATGGAACATTCTCTAGAATACACCACACATTAGGTTATAAAGCAAGCCTTAGCAGAATCCAAAACACTGAAATGTCACAAAGCATCTTCTCTAACCATAAAACTATGAAAGTAGAAATCAATAACAGAAAAAGCAGAGAAAAGAAATCATATACTTGGAAACTGAACAATACCCTGCTCAGAAAAGACTGGATTATAGAAGAAATTAAGAACGGAATAAAGAAATTCATAGAATCCAATGAGAATGAAAACACTTCCTATCAGAACCTTTGGGGCACAGGAAAAGCAATGCTCAGAGTTCAATTTACATCAATAAAAGCACATATACAAAAAGATGAAAGGGCCAAAATCAAAGAATTATCCCTATGACTTGAACAAATAGAGAGCAGCAAAAGAAATCCTCAGGCACCAGAAGAAAGCAAATAATAAAAATTAGAGCAGAATTAAATGAAATAGAACACAGAAAAACAATTCAAAGAATTAACAAGACCAAGCACTGGTTCTTTGACAAAATTAACAGAATTGATAAACCACTGACCAAAATGACAAAAGAAAAACAGGAGAAAAAATATATATAAATTTTTTTTTAAAAAAAAAACAGGAGAGGATGCAAATAACCTGAATAAGAAATGAGATGGGTGATATTACAACGGACCCAAATAAAATTAAAAGAATCATACCAGATTACTACAAAAAAACTGTACTCTAACAAATTTGAAAACCTAGAAAAAATGGATGAATTCTTAGAAACACACTACCTACCTGAACTAACACAAACAGAGAGAGGTAGAAAAACTAAATAGACCCATAACAAAAGAAGAGAGTACAAAGATAATTTAAAAACTCCCAACAACAACAACAAAAAAAACCCTGGCCCAGACAGCTTCACTCCAGAGTTCTACCAAATTTTCAGAGAAGAGTTAACACTACTACTAAAGGTATTTCAGAGCAAAGGACGGAATACTCTCAAACTCATTCATGAAGCCAGCATTCCTCTGATACCAAAACCAGGTAAAGACACCACAAAAAGAGAAAATTACAGACCTATATCTCTCATGAACTTAGATGCAAAAGTCCTCAACAAAAACCTAGCCAATAGAATTAAACAACATATCAAAAAAATAATTCACCATGATCAAGTGGGATTCACACCAGGTATGCAGGGATGGTTCGACATAAGAAAAACAATTAATGTAATCCATCATATAAAGAAAATAAAAGACAAGAATCACATGATTTTATCAACTGATGTAGAAAAGGCATCTGACAAAGTTCAATACCCATTCATGATAAAAACTCTCAGCAAAACAGGAATAGAAGGAAAATCCCTCAACATAATAAAGGGCATTTATACAAAGCCAAGAGCCAACATCACCCTAAATGGAGAGAGCCCGAAAGCATTCCCCTTGAGATTGGGAACCAGACAAGGATGCCCTTTATCAACACTCTTATTCAACATTTTGCTGGAGGTCCTAGCCAGAGCAATGAGGCTAGATAAAGAAATAAAGGACATGCAGATTGGCAAAGAAGAAATAAGAGGATCTGTATTTGCAGATGACATGATCTTACACACAGAAAACCCTAAAGAATCCTCAAGAAAACTATTGAAACTAATAGAAGAGTTCAGCAGAGTATTAGGATAGAAGATAAACATACAAAAATCAGTTGGATTCCTCTACACCAACAAAAAAAAATCTAAGAGGAAATCACCAAATCAATACCATTTACAGTAGCCCCCAAGAAGATAAAATACTTAGGAATAAATCTTACGAGAGATGTAAAAGACTTATACAAAGAAACCTACAAAACACTTCTGCAAGAAACCAAGAGACCTACATAAGTGGAAAACCATATCTTGCTCATGGATAGGAAGACTTAACATTGTAAAAATGTCTATTCTCCCAAAAGCCATCTATAGATACAATGCAATTCCGATCCAAATTCCAGTGACATTTCTTAATGAGACAGAGAAACAAATCACCAACTTCATATGGAAGGGAAAGAGGCCCCGGATAAGTAAAGCATTACTGAAAAAGAAGAACAAAGTGGGAGCCCTCGCTCTACCTGATTTTAGAACCTATTACAGCACTACAGTAGTCAAAACAGCCTGGTACTGCTACAACAGATACATAGACCAACGGAACAGAATTGAGAATCCAGACATAAATCCATTCACATATGAGCAGTTGATATTTGACAAAGGCCCCAAATCAGTTAAATGGGGGAAAAGACAGTCTTGTTAACAAATGGTGCTGGCATAAATGGATATCCATCTGCAAAAAAATGAAACAAAACCCATACCTCACACCATGCACAAAAACTAACTCACAATGGATCAAAGACCTAAATATAAAATCTAAAACAATAAAGAACATGGAAGAAAAAATAGGGACAACGTTAGGAGCCCTAATACATGGCATAAACAGTATACAAAACATTACTAACAATGCAGAAGAGAAACTAGATAACCGGGAGCTCCTCAAAATCAAACACCTATGCTCATCCAAAGACTTTACCAAAAGAGTGAAAAGATTACCTACAGACTGGAAAAAACCTTTTAGCTATGACATTTCCGATCAGCACCTGCAGGACCTGACCTCTTAAAATCTACATGATACTGCAAAAACTCAACTACAAAAAGACAAATAACCCAATTAAAAAATGGGCAAAAGATATGAACAGACACTTCACTAAAGAAGACATTCAGGTAGCTAACAGACACATGAGGAAATGCTCACAAGCATCAGTCATTAGAAAAATACAAACAAAAACTACAATGAGATTCCATCTCACTCCCACAAGGCCGGCATTAATCCAAAAAACACAAAATAATAAATGTTGGAGAAGTTACAGAGACACTGGAACACTTATACACTGCTGGTGGGAATGCAAGATGGTACAACCACTTTGGAAATCGATTTGGCATTTCCTTAAAAAGCTAGAAATAGAGCTACCATATGATCCAGCAATCCCATTCCTCCTTGGAATATATCCTAGAGAAATAAGAGCCTTTACACGAACACATACATGCACAGCCGTGTTCACTGCAGCACTGTTTACAATAGTAAAAAGATGGAAGCAACCAAAGTGGCCATCAACAGATGAATGAATAAATTATGGTATATTCACACAATGGAATACTACACATAGATAAAGAACAGTGATGAATCTGTGAAACATTTCATAACATGGAGGAATCTAGAAGGCATTATGCTAAGTGAAATCAGCCAGCTGCAAAAGGACAAATATTGTATAAGACCACTATTATAAGAACTGGAGAAATAGTCTAAACAGAGAAGAAAATATTCTTTGATGGTTACAAGAGGGGGGAGGGAGGGAGGGAGATGGGTATTCACTAATTCAAACCAAAAACCCACTGCTGTCGAGTCGATTCCGACTCATAGCGACCCTAGTAGATTGTAGATAAGAACTACTTAAGGAGAAGGGAAAAACAACACACAATACAGGTGAGGTCAGCACAGTTGGACTAAACCAAAAGCAAAGAACTTTCCTGAATAAACTGAATGCTTTGAAAGCTAGTGTAGCATGGGTGGTGGTTTGGGGACCATGGTTTCAGGGGACATCTAAGTCAATTGGCATAATAAAATCTATTAAGAAAACATTCTGCATCCCACTTTGGAGAGCAGCATGTGGGGTCTTAAACGCTAGCAAGGGGCCATCTAAGATGCATCAGTTGGTCTCAACCCACCTGAGGCAAAGGAGAATGAAGACCACGAAGGACACAAGGTAATTATGAGCCCAAGAGATAGAAAGCCCCACATAAGCTAGAGACTACATCAGCCTGAGACCAGAAAAACTATATGGTGCCTGGCTCCAACTTATGACTGCCCTGACAGGGAACACAACAGAGAACCCCTTAGGCAGCACAAGAACAGTGGGATGCAGACCCCAAATTCTCGTAAAAGGACCAGACTTAATGGTCTGACTGAGACTAGAAGGACCCCGGAGGTCATGACCCCCAGACCTTCTGTTAGCCCAGGACAGGAACCATTCCCAAAGCCAACTCTTCAGACAAGGATTGGACTGGACAATGGGATAGAAAAAGATGCTGGTGAAGAATGAGCTTCTTGGATCAGGTAGACACTTGAGACTATGTTGGCATCTCCTGTCTGGAGGGGGGATGAGAGGGCAGAGGGAGTCAAAAGCTGGCGGAATGGACACGAAAAGAGAGAGTGGAGGGAAGGAGTGTGCTGTCTCATTGGGGGAGAGCAATTAGGAGTATATAGCAAGGTGTATATATAAATTTTTGTATGAGAGACTGACTTGATTTGTAAACTTTCACTTAAAGCACAATAAAAACTAAAAGGGAAAAAAAAACGTTGTAGGGAAGACATGCGTACAAATTACTATCCACGCTTCTGGAGGGGTCTTAAGACTTGCCCCTCTATCCCCAATCTCAACTCAGTCCCCTTTATAAGCCCTTGCGGCATCTTATACTTGCTACCATATGTCAGTCTGTAGGCATTCATGCAGGCATTTCTTTGGCTGCCCCTAGACTAGGCTGTAAACTTGATTAGAAGAAGGATCCCGTGTCTGTCATTGTTGCTGTTGTTAGTTGCCATCAAGCTGATTCTGACTCATGGTGACCCCATGTGTGCAGGGTAGAAGTGTTCCATATGGTTTTTAAGGTTGTGACCTTTTGGAAGCAGACCACCATGCCTATATCTGAAGGCACCTCTGGGTGAGTTCAAACACCAACCTTCCAGCTAGTAGTCAAGTGCTTAACTATAGTAACTAGCATGCTGCCTGGAACACAGTAGGCAACCAAATATTAATTAAGCAAATGATGAATGAATATATGGATGCGTGTGGACTCAGTTCTTTGGAAACAAAACAATTAAATCTGTCTATAAGACCCTAGAAGCAGCCATCTAGGATACTCCACTGGCCTCAGCCCTTTGTGAGCAAGGAAGAATGAAGAAAACTAATGACACAAGGGAAAAATTAGTCCAAAGTACTAATGGACCACATCTGCCATTGCCTCCACCAGACTGAGTCCAGTACAATGAGATGGTGGCCCAGCCATCACCACTGACTGCTCTGACAGGGATCACAATAGAGGGTCCCGGACAGAGTTGGAGAAAAATGTAGAACAAAATTCCAACTCGAAAAGAAAGAGCAGACTTGCTGGCCTGACAGAGACTGGAGAAACCCTGAGCGTACAGCCGTCAGACACACTTTCAGCTCAGTAATGAGGTCACTCCTGAGGTTCACCCTTCAGCCAAAGATTGAACAGGCCCATGGAACAAAACAAGACTGAAGGGCGCACCGGCCCTGGGGCAGGGCCTGGAAGCCAGGAGAGATCAGGAAAGCTGTTAACAGGGAACCCAGGGTTGGGAAGGGAGTGTGTTGATACGTCATGGGGTTGTTAACCAATGTCATAGATCAATGCGTGTACTATTTGATGACAAACTAGTTTGTTGTATAAAACTTCGTCTAAAGTGCAAAAAAAAAAAAAAGACGACGACCCTAAAGGTGTCCTTACATGTCACAGAAATAAAGCCATATTAAGGGAAAACTTTTTAAAAATACACACTCTGGAATATTTCCGTACTGTAACTAGTTTCTTTGTTTAATGCATCTGTATAAACTCTTTAATTTCTGTGATTAACAGTTTAGGAAAAAAAAACACAACATAGAAGAATCCAAGTTCATATGCTGAGCAGATTTTTTTTTTTTTAATTCCTTCAAATCATGAGGGCTTATTACAGAAAGCACTTTGTATCTGATGTTTAAGCCAAAAGAAAAAGACAAGCAATCCCTTGCTGCAGCTGGCCAAGATGGAGGTGAACCATGTTCTATCAGCACAGGTTGTATTTTTCATGACCATGGTGTAGATGGTTTTCAGTGGCTCTGTTCAAATTCATGAATTCCAAGCTCCATTTTTAGAGTTTGTTAATGAGATTTTACTTGCCAAGAGAATGTTTTCAAGGACATGTCCAGGAAGAAAAAAAAACAAAAAACATTTTCAGCTTCAAAATACGAGAAACTAGAGGCCATTTTTGCCTTATGTTTCCTCTCTTCCAAGGTCGACTAGAGGGACAGGTAGGCCTCTAATTCTAAATTATTTTTCAGGAAACAAGTTTGTATCTTGTGGTTTTAAAAACACTAAATTGTAGGGTCAAGGAAAAAGAGGAAGACCCTCAACAAGATGGATTGACACAGTGGCTTAAATAATGGGCTCAGGAACAATTGTGAGGATGGTATAGGACCGGGGAGTGTTTTGTTCTCTTGTACATAGGGTGGCTATGAGTTGGAACCAACTTGACGGCACCTAACCAACAACAACAACAAATGACTAGTGAAACTGGTGCATATACTTGACAATCCATGACTAAATCCTCACTCAGCACAGTGGTAAGTTCTGTGGCCCCAACAATTCTGCCAACTTGGCAGAGACGTTAAAACTTGCAGCTTAAAGGGCAATCATGACTTGCTAAATTTGGTTGTTGTTTTTGTGAGTTGCCATCAAGGTGATCCTTTACTCACGACGACCCCATGTGTGCAGAGTAGACCTGCTCCATAGGGTTTTCAAGGCTGTGACCTTTCAGAAGCAGATCACCAGGCCTTTCTTCTGAGGTGCCTTTCGGCTAGTAGTCAAACACTCAAATATTTGTGCCACTCAGGGACTCCTAAATTTGGTTAGAGTCTATTATTTCATAACTTGAACTGCTTTTTTTCTTTATAACTAGAGTTTAATTTCTCCAGAATCAAAGCAGAAAATTCCTAGAGAAATCAAAGACAATAAAGTTCCACAATTAGAACTAATCTACTTCTAAACAAAAAAAAAAAACAGTTGCCATCAAGTCAATTCCAACTTATAGCAACCTTTTAGGCATAGTAAAACTGTCCCATAGGGTTTCCAACACTGTAACATCTTTCTCCCCCAGAGCACTGGTGGGTTTGAACAGCTGATCTTTTAGTTAGTGACCGAACACTTAACCACTGCACTACCAGGCCCCTAAACTAACCGTAGGTTGCTATAAACTGTTTCTGCTTCAAAAAACCAAGAACTAACCCTGAGATGCACCCCTGATTGGAATTTCAACTTGACAGATTCTGAAAACTATTAACTACTGTTTCAAAAGAGGTTGGCTATATAGAAGCAAAGGGCAGAGAAGGCTACAAATTAGATAATCAAATTTTAGATAATAAAAACTAACAAAGAGCTCAATTAAATGTCATCTTTTAATAAAATCCCTTAACTTTTAGACAAAATGTCTTTAAACTTTTCCCATTTTGATTATTTCATATTGGAAAATTATCTTCCAAACTGAACTAAACTCATGTATAATCATACTGACCACTTATGCATCATATACCCAGAAGTTTCTCTTTAAAGGAAAACGTTAGACAACAGAGTAAAAAATCATGTGGTTACTTTCCATTGTCACATGATAGGTCAACGTACAGTTAAGGACTGCTTTCACTAGATAGTAATTTCCTATCTGCAAGCTGATGAATAAACAACTCAAAGTGAGTGACTTAGCATACCCTCTTCCAAACAGCAGTAAACTTTTTTTTAACTGCTTTCACTAGATAGTAATTTCCTATCTGCAAGCTGATGAATAAACAACTCAAAGTGAGTGACTTAGCATACCCTCTTCCAAACAGCAGTAAACTTTTTTTTATACTTGTCCACCTTATACAGTCCCTTAATTGTGACCGTGCTGGTGAAATATTGATGGGAGAAGTGAGAAAAATCCCAACATTTCTACTGACCAAGAACATCGTATTAGATATTTATATGACACCATAATCACCAATTAATATATATTGTCCAGAGTACATCACAGTTCTTCTCTCACAATTCATTAACGAATTCTGGTGAGACTGGTATAAGCTGGTGCAACACTGGTAACACCTGTCCTCTTTCTAGGAACTGCAAAGAATTTACTAAGTCATCAGTAAGGTTCTGACTGTCATCAGACCTGGCTTGAAAGAACTGACAAGGTTCTGAAACATTTCAAAATCTCATATGCACTTACTATCTTATTTTCTCCTTTTTATGTTATTAGGTTGCATTTCTACTTCCAACTACTATTCTCAGTGAACATATATAATGTACAAAAGCTCAGCTTCTAGTGATCTCAAGAGGTAAGAAACTGCCACAACGGAGTTCCAACTAAAAATATTATGATCAACTGTAGATGTATCTCTAAGTAAAATAAAGTCATAAGGAAAAAAAACTCTAATAGACTATTGTGCCCTCTTATCACTAAAAAGAGAATGGCTGTTTTCTTCAACCTGGTTAGTGGTTCTAAAACAGTATCATTTTCCTTTATTTGGGAGAAAGGGAGGGAGAAGAGTGTTTTTTACAGTAATAATAACCTAGCCCTTCTGAATCACAGGTATATGTACTTCCAAATCATACCTACAGGAAGAGGGTCCTTAAGGGACAAGAATTAGGCACGAAACCACAAGTTTCTCCTGATTCACAATGAGGTATTTAGTAAATGTCATAAGTGATCTTCACAAAACTCTACGCTGAGATACAACTGCTTCTAATAAACCAGCTCAACTTGTAGTAGTTACTCCTATTTTGATTATCAGTTGCTCAATTGTTATGGGGGAGCTGCTCTGCCTGGGAGAGATGAAAAAGGTATTAGTTAATTTAAAAAAACAATGTTCCTGGCAGTTTTCTCCCCTTCTTTCAATAGACTGTAGGTAGAGCCCGTCTAGTTATTTAGAATGAGAGAATGAAAAAAGGGTGGATTTTGTAACTATCGCATAGTTAATACAAAGATCTTAAAAATTTCAGTTTGGAGAAAGAGAACACTGGTTGCAAAAAATTAACGTATCCAAGTTAGAATGAAAACATTGCTATCCCAACAAACAAATCAACGACGTCTTTCTCAAATGCTGAGTAGAGGTGAGGACATTTGTAACTCTATATCCAGAATGCCATCTACCACACTGCAAAGACTAAAGGATAACAAGTTTCAGGGAAAATTCATCACTGATTTTCACGCTAATTATATGTCAACTATCCGTAGTCTACGTGCTAAATATGAAACATTTAAGCGGCCTTGTTCAAGTTAACATCACACTGCCAAGGATTCCGTTTCGCAATATTGTCTGCATAAAGTGACAACTTTGACAGTTAAAGCTAATGTAAACTAAATAAGGTAACGCTTTTCAACGCTTCCTGTCAGTCCATAGGGCAGCTGCGATTTTTCAGGCTGTCTCTGAATCCCCGGATTCAATATTCACATTTGAACGGACCACGCGGTGCACTGCAAAAACAGTCACATGAACAGCGCGTGACTTCCATTGTGAAACAATCCTCCTTATGTTACTAGTGAACTAAAGTTACGGTGCACACACCAAAGAACCTAGACAGCACGCAGCTGATGCCTTCCCAGGGAATACAAGTGGCACCAGCACGAAATCATAGCACCTTCAGTGGAAATGCAAAAATGCCAACACGTTGCTACTTGTCACTAAACTCTTGCAGCCCTGGGGTAGCCAGGGGCCGCCGGGAAGCGATGGAAGCTCGGCTGCGAGCCCACCATCTTCGCGCCACGACCCTGACCATCATCAAAGACTCCCAGGAGACGAACGCCCACCACCCCCGCTCGCCCTGAACCGGCCCCTAACTCCGGGCGACGGCAGCCGCGAGAAACTGACCTACGCGGTCACTGGGGCTCCCAGCGCTCCGGGGGCGGGGCCACGGCTTCAGGACCGCCTGTCACCAACGCTGGCTCGCAGTCCCGCGGATCCTCGGCCCCAGCCTAAGGCCGGCCTCGGGGGTCCCCGCGCCGGGAACTGGGGGCAGCGCGAGGCAGCTGGCGCGGCTCCGCTAGGTGGCACCGCCCCTCCCCGCAGCCGCTCCGCCAAGCGCGCGCCTGGACCTTCGGCGCCCAGGCCGGCACGTGACCGCGTGCGGGCGCCCGCCCCCCGTCCCGACCCGCCCGGCTGCGGCCCCCGCTACCGGTTCCCCGCTTTACCAACGGTTGCCAGGGAGGCGGAGCCTTTGTACCGCACCCACCGCACCCCAAGGCGAGAGAAGGGGCGGACCCCACCCCCAGGGCACTGAGAAGCTACCGGTGGCGGCGAGGAAAGGACTCCCCTCCCCGCCAGCCAAAGCAAAATAAAAAGTACTGAGTTAATGCTCTGGCAATTTGTTATTAAACAAATAAAGCATCCAGCTGCCCAGAATTTTTTTTGCTTTGATTGCGACTTGACCCTTGCGAACTTAAATTGGCAGTGTAAATTAGCAACACCTCTTTTTTTTCCTCACGTGTCAAAGGATGGCCTTAAAATGCCATACAGGTGTTAACTGTTCCAAGATAGGTATAAGTGAGGGATGCATAAAGACATGAGGATTTCCAAAATCTTCTTCGCTTCCTGCCCCCATCGAATCTTTCCTAGAGAGACCCCTCTTCAGACTTGACGCACAACGGGTCTAGAGGCACAGGCGTTAGCATATATTCTATAATGTGAAAGTTAAAATCTAGCATAATTACAAATTTTTTTAAGAAACAAAACAGAATATGCGTGACTTCAAAAGACCAAGGGAATCATGAGTATATGAACTTTTTTCTACTTGTACTTTCTGGATTTTATTTAATGAACATGTTCTTTTATATTAAAACACTATTAAGTAGGTTTCATTTTTAACGGGACTGTAGTTTATAAACTCAATCTAGAAACACGTATTAAGAACGATTATGCCTGTTGGTCATTGTGCTACATATGATATATCCTGCGACATATATCGCATTTTAGAATGATGTCTGTGGAGAACACAAGCAGCCCTGCTTGTGTATCCGAGGCTAAATCATCTTTTTTTAAGTAAAACAGGCAACTGACTAGCACGATACTACAACTGCAAAATGTGTAGTAACTAAGGCAATCACATTTGCCTTGCATTTTCTAAGGATACTGAATCATCTCCACAGCCAAAATAAAAACTATTTGAAATAATTTCCAACAAGATTTCACCTTGCAACTCCCTTTCCCGATTTTGTAAAAGAAAACTAGTCAGTAGGAGGATGAAATGTTAATCATTAAGGTTACCACTAAGAGAAATTCCAATCTTGCTAGGATTACTAATTGTACTATATTTTTACAGGACTCTCTTTGGTATTTACATAAAGACTCTTTAGGTAAAGATATCTCCTTGGCATTTTGGTTATTGACAAGTACAGGTGAAAACAATGACGGTGTAACAGAATTCATTACTCTAGAGCGTCACTGTCTAATGGAACTTCCTGCAATGATGGAAATGTTCCATAGTTCTGTCTTGTTCAATACAGTAGCCTAGCCATGTCGCTACTGAGAACTTGAAATGTGGCTGGTGTGAATTAAATTTTAAATTTTATTTAATTTTAATAAATTTCAGTAGTCACATGTGGATAGCAGCTACCTTATTGGACAGTGCAACTCTAGAATGATAAAGCAATCACTTTATTGTCCCCAATTATGTCACACGCTATTTTGAGAAACACTTGGCAGAAATAGAACCACTGGAACAAATTCATTAATATTTCCTCGACACTCCTTTCTGAGCTTATGAGCAATTTGATATTTTAATTTTACAAATGGAGCAGTAAGTTAAAATCATTATCTCATCCTGGTCTACACTGTATATGAGTCAGAAAAGAAATGGCAAGCTCCAGATGGATGGAAAAGGGATTTGGGAGTAACTAACCCTTTGCCCTGCCATTTCCATTCCTACCTGACCCAAATTGTAAAGTTAACCATGGTAACTTTAATGCAGGTTTCTGTTCATTAGAATTGCCTGTTGCCTGGTTCAGAATGAATCAGCCTGAAAACCCCCCCTTTTTTTTCAATTGTTTCAGGAACCTTGGGCGTCCACAACTCTCCACCACTATTCCCCCGCCCACAGCTCAATGATTCCCCTACCCCCACCCCTCCATAATATGAATCGCTCCGGGTTACAGTACCTGATATTTTCGTTCCTGGAGTTTTGCCTTAAACCTGAAACAACTCAGAATGCACTGCGGGCGCTGCATGTTGTAAAGATACGCCCCTGGTGCCAGTGTGGCTTTGAAGTGCTGCAGGAGCACACTAAAGGCTTAAAAAAAAAAAAAGGCTTGCGAAGCCTTAATAAAAGGCTTTATGAACTGAGACTTTGGGAAGGGCTTTGGGTAATTACTGTCTGGAATGCTGAAAAGTAGGTCAGATGTCATCAGACAAATCCAGGTAAATTGTTGGGTGGGGGGCCAACCATCCCCTTTAGCTACATATTAAGCATTTCGTAGTTATTATTGAAGACAGGACATCAAGGCTATGGAGTCATTGTTGTTTTCGTCTCTTAAAAGCTGACTAATTTTTTTTTGTCATTTGTGCCATTATGCTCAGTTTTTAATTTAATAACCAAAGTAAGCGATTTGGTACATTTTCAGGTATTATTCTCATCAAAACTAATTTTGTGCCTGCTCCTCTTTTCCTAGGAATGTGACACACAGATGTCTAAGCAACTGCCTTCCACCAATGTTTAGTTTTGCTGGGTCCCCACACAAAAAATTTAGAAAGAACCCCATGTCTGTAAGGTTTCTTCTTTGCAAGCATCAAGCACTGACACTGGCTAATTTAAACAAATGGGAAACTTATAAGTACATCAAACAGCTAAAAATCTAATCTGGAAAGGGCAGGACTAGCGCATTTCCCAGGATCAGGGTAGGAAGAGAAAGACGACGATTTTTCCAGGATATTGCTGCTGGGTAAGAATACATTCCAATTATTGTTTTTCTATCCTTCGTCTTTCTTCCTAAGGGGCAAAGTTGACAGAGTCTTGTTCGTTTGTAGAGCTGAGCACCTTGGCTAACAAGGCTAACTTCCCTAGGAAGAGTAGCCCTCCCTCCCCCCACTCACATGAAATCTGGGTTCAGTGTTATCACCAAAGGAAGGGGGAATGGGTAGGGGGCATTCAGATTTACAAGCATGCCAGTTACTGCCTCTTACCCTTTTTTGCTTATTAATCAAATTCTTCTCTTTTATACCTTGTACCCTTAAGGCCTGCCCTCCTTGGGAATTTTTCCAGCTCTACCTTTAGCCCTTCAACTCTACTTGTAATGAATATACTATGCTTTTCCATCCATAATTGTCTGGTCAAGCAGTATTACACTACCCCTTCTTGAAAGTTTCAGAAAATCTGCCTGCCTAGAGTCCCCTTTATGCCTTCTTTATGCAGGTGGTAGACCGGGCAATGTGCTCCCATAAAGATTACCTACTGCCATGGAGTCAATTCTGACTCATAGTGACGCTACAGGACAGAGTAGAACTGCCCCGTATGGTTTCCAAGGCTGTGAATCTTTACAGGCAGACCACTACATCTTTCTCCCGAGGAGTGGCTGGTGGGTTCAACTGCCAACCCTTCAGGTAGCACCCACGCACTTAACCACTGTGCCACCAGGGGTCCTTCCCATAAAGGTTACAGCCTGGAAAATTCTACGGGGCAATTCTAGTCTGTCATATAGGGTCACTATCAGTTGAAATCAACTCAACGGCCTATAACAACAATAACACAGTATACTATAAAAAACCCAAACCAAATCAACTGCCGTCGAGCAGATTCTGATGCATGGCAAACCCCACGCGTGTCAGAGTGGAACTGTGCTTCACAGGGTTTTCATGGCTGATTTCAAAAGTAGATCACCAGGGCTTTCTTCTGAGGTACCTCTGGATGGAACCTTGAACCTTTCCGTTAGCAGTCAAGCACATTGACTGCACCATCCAAGGACTTCATATATGCTGGCAAACCAAAACTCAAATCCATTGCCATTGAGTCAATTCCAACTCATAACGACCCTATAGGACAACGTAGAACTGGCCCATAGGGTTTCCAAGGAGTGACTGGTGGATTCCAGCTGCTGACCTTTTGGTAAGCAGCTGAGGTCTTAACCACTGCACTTCCTGGTACATACTGTGCCCAACAGAGGAAGCTCTGTACTGAAAAGCAATTGCCCCTTCTAGATTCTCTCTAGGTATATTTGACTGTGAGTCATAGCAAGTACACCCCTTAGCCAGGGTAGATGCAGAAAGGCGTATAGAAGGTAGTGAAGGCAGAGAAAACAGAAACCATAGGACAGCAAAAAGGACAGTAAAGTGAAGTTGATTAGCAGCAGCAGAAGCAAGAGCTGAGAGAACAATTGAGACTGCAGAGTGTGGAAACAGCGGAGCAGGGAACAAAGGGTGATGCTCCCTGCTGAGAAGGCATCTTGGGGGCTGGAGTTAGAACTTCAACAACCTTCCAGAGCCTAAATGATGTTCTAATGTGCATTCGGGCCAGCAGTATAGATGTTCCTGCACTTATGTCTCTATTATTGTAATAGATCCCTACTCTTTACCTCATATAACCTGACTGTTTCTCTGTTCCTTGAACCCAGAAAAAGCCTAACACATCACCACTACCCCTTTCCCTGTTCACACATCTCTTTGTTTTTAATTTCTAACCAACAACACTCTCAAGAATCTCCTCTCTTTTCAGTAGTCATCTCTCTCCTCAGGGTTTCTGCTATTCTTTGCTCTTCTGAGACTTCCAAAACATGTATATTTTCCAGATACCCACTCACCCCCACCATCTATTCCTGTAGTCACCAGTTAGTACCTGATATACTCATGTCAAAGGTCCCATTCTCAATGAGTATACCCATAGCATATAATTTTAGTACATTAACTGAAGTCACAAAGACCTAAGGGAGGATTAGATGGATGAGTATTTGGGCCTGTATTGGAATATGGATCAAATCACAGTCTCATGGATCTCGGAATGGGAAGAGTCATCAGAAAGCATCTAGTCCAATCTCAAAACTAAAGCCAGATCGCCCTCAACCACATTTTGAAGAAGTATTCCCCCAGCCTGAGACCTGAAACTTCCCAGAGGGCAGATCACTACGATGCAACCTGAACCACTTTTTTCTCCAGCATTAAAACTGTTAGAACTTCCTCCTACAGAGGCAAATGCTGTCCCCACACGACCCTCACCTATTAGACCTCACTAGACAATATAAAGGCTGAACAGAATAAGTTTCACATGCCATCATTGAAAAGCTTAAAGACAACTGGCGTGAGCTGCCTTGGTTTTTCTTTTCCAGGCTTATATTTCTAGATGCTCCGACCCATCCTCACGCCCCAACTGGTCATGCCATTCTAACAGTTTGTTCTTTTCCCACTTAAAATTTAGCACCCAGGATTAAACAAGTCAAATCTGTTTCTTTAAAGCTAAAGAGTGTAGAGAAGTCTTAGTAAGTCCTATTATTATATCGACTTTGCTCAACTTATGGCCCTTTGTCCATCATTATTATCGCTGACTTGTCCACTGCCCTCTGGTGGTAGCTAATCGTTCCTCAACTAACCCTGGTTAGTGGTTAAGTGCTACGGCTGCTAACCAAAAGGTCGACAGTTTGAATCCACCAGGCACTCCTTGGAAACTCTATGGGGCAGTTCTACTCTGTCCCATAGGGTCACTACGAGTTGGAATTGACTCGATGGCAATGGGTTTTGGGTTAATAGAAAACTGGTCTGAGTGAATGGTGAGGATAGAAAGGAAGGAGGGAAGGGGAAAGAAAAGAGGGAGGACAGAGTGATGGGTAAATGGAAGGATGGAAGGATGGAGAGAGACAGAGAAGAGAGCGTGTTAATTTGGAGAAAGTAGACAGGGTGCAGCAAAGAAGTGATACACTTACATACAAATTTCTGACCTCATGAAGTTTATTATCTAACTTGGGAGGCAAAGTATACAATGAAAACTTAACTAAAATGATATGCCATAACAACACCCAAAAGTGGTACATAAAATAAATTCTAAAGGAGTTGAGAGGACTAATCCGTGAGGACAAGAATAGAGAAGACATTTAGAAGTGACGACATTGAAACTTGGCTTCAGCATTGAATAGGCAACATGAGGAAATTGGAAATGAGTACCTTCAATATAGTCAATTTGAGAGATACAGCAAAAAAAAAAAAAAAAAAACTGAATATGAAGGCATATACTTTGAGCAAGAGCTCAATGCCAGAAAAATGCATTTACAAGTTATCTACAAATATTCATGACATTGTATAGGAGTGCCAGTGGAAAGAAGATCGGAATGGCATGTAGGGATGTAGCAAAGATTTTGTCATTCATCATTAAATTATTCCCCTATTAATTAGTCAATAAATATGTATTAACTGAGTAAATGACAAGATTTTGTGAGTGGGTAGATGTGCAAAGCACTATTCTAGGCTTTACCCCC
This sequence comes from Elephas maximus indicus, assembly GCF_024166365.1. Lineage (NCBI taxonomy): Eukaryota > Metazoa > Chordata > Mammalia > Proboscidea > Elephantidae > Elephas > Elephas maximus. Next base: position 30,616,912 of record NC_064829.1, read on the forward strand.
ACCAGCTTCCCTCCACACGCTCCACTTCTCTCATCTACTTGAGCAAGAAAACAAAAGCTATTAGATGAGAACTTCTTACCACCAAACCAAAAAACTTACCTGTGCCCACATTCCTTCTTCCTCTTTTTCTTTTAAAGTGCAAGAGGCACCTCTTCTTTCAAAGGCCAGAATCTCCACTGGTGTTCCTGAGGCCCCCTTCCCACCTTCTCAAGGACCTCATTTCATCAGCACACTCTCTCTCTCTCCTAGATCCTCAAGCACTCTTCCAATATACCAGCTGCATAAATATTCTCTTTCCTCTGCCATCTTTTAAGTCTTCCTGACAGATAGCAGCTTTTCTCTTTCCTTCTTCAAAGTGATCCACACAGGCTCTCTCCATTTTCTCCTCACTCTTTTCTTTACCTTATCATGTCCTCCCAAGTCCTTACCTTATTTGACCTTCCAGTAGCATTTGACACTGGCGGCCACTTCCTTCTGGGAATGCACTCTTCCTTTGGTTTCCCTAAGCTCCTTGTCCTTGGCTCTTTCATTACCTATTGCAAGTTCTGCCTTCAACTCTACCTCTCCTCATACTCTTCTTGGGGGGGTTCACACACTCCCATGGCTATAATAACCCTCTACATGCTCATGTCTCACAAATCTGTAATTTGGGTCTCAACATTTCTCCTGAGCTTCTGACCCACATACCAACTGATCAAAGTCAATACAAACAAAAGGGCAATTTCTCCTCTACCTGCTACAGACCTGCTTCCCTCCTTATATTCCTTCTTTGGTGGCAAGCACTCTGGTCTCTGTTCCTCTGTTCCTCCCATCCTACCTCATCTCTACTCTACCCCCACACACCCAACCCTAATCTATTCTCTACTGGTTAACTAGAGGATGTTTTCAAATTTTAAATTTGATCAAGTAATTCTCTTGTTTAACACTCTATTTTGCCTTTTAATTGACTTGAGGATGTAGTCTAAGCTCCTTAGCATCAGAAAGCCCTGCATTATGTCTAGCTTCATTTCTCACCACTACACCATGCTGTTTTACACTTCGGCAATTATAAACAACTTTCAGTTCCTTGTATTGACACAGTCTCTGATGCTTTAGGACTTTTGCCTATGTTGTCTTTGTTGCCCTGAACTGTCTCCCCCAGCGTCTTCATTTTGTCGATGCTTATGCTGCATTCAGTGTGAGTTCAGAACTCAGTTCTCTGCAAAGGCCTTCCTTGGCCCCCTATCACTGGGTTATGTGCCCCTCCTACAGGCTCTCCTATTACCTTCTACTTACTCCTGTGATAGCATTTATCACACTGTCCTACAAGCACCTCTTATTTAGCTACATCTTCCATCAGACTAGAAGCAAACTGAAAGCAGTAGATGTCTTGCTGTAGACCAGTTTCCCCTCAGTCTAATACAGTGCATGGGAAATATTAGGAAATCAATAAGTTTGTTGAATGAATGAATAAAATGGGACTTCAAACTCTATCTTAAGATGTTGCATCCAAGGTATGAGGCAGTGTAGTATAGCAGGGTGTACACAGACTTTTGAACCAAAAGACAGGTTCAAATCCCAACTCACAGTCATTTAACCAGCTATGTGACCATGAATAAGTTATTTAACTTCTCTGAATGAAGAGCATACCCAGTGTCAAGTACTGAATGGGGAGCTGGCAAGATAAGGATAAAAAAAAAAAAAAAAAAAGACATAATTGTAACCATCAGGGAAGCTGAGGCCAAAAAGACTTAGAAAAGTTGGGTGGTAGGTAGAAATAAAGAGCATTCCAAGCATAGGGAACAACATGTGAGACAGCCTGCAGGTAATAAATCACGTGGCTCATTTCAAAACTAAAATCAAACCTGTTGCCATCAAACCGATTCCAACTTACAGCAACCCTACAGGACAGAGTAGAACTGCCCCATAGAGTTTCCAAAGAGTGGCTAGTCGTGTCAAACTGCAAACCTTTTGGTTAGCAGCTGAACTCCTAACCACTGCGGTAAAAGTAGTTCAGTAAAGCTAGAACACAAGGTATAGAACAGGCAGCTGGAGAGAGTTGGGATGAGGAGATGAGACAGATACGAGATAAATAGGAGCCATGTCATAAAGGTTCACTTACACTGTGTCAAGGAGTTTAAGATTCATCCTCAAGGCCATGTTGTTAACACTCAATAAGCAAGAGAGTCATAATAACAGGTTTCTACCATAGAAAGGTTTTCACTGGCTAATACTTTCCAGATGTACACTGCCGGGTCCCTCTTCAGACCGGTTTCAGAAGAGGACGTGGAACCAGGGATATCATTGCTGATGTCAGATGGATCCTGGCTGAAAGCAGAGAATATCACAAGGATGTTTACCTGAGTTTTATTGACTATGCAAAGGCATTCAACTGTTTGGATCATAACAAATTATGGATAAAGTTGCGAAGACTGGGAATTCCAGAACACTTAATTGTGCTCCTGAGGAACCTTTACATAGACCAAGAGGCAGTTGTTTGGACAGAACAAGGGGATACTGATTGATTTAAAGTCAGGAAACGTGTGCGTCTGGGTTGTATCCTTTCACCATACCTATTCAATCTGTATGCTGAGCAAATAATCCAAGAAGCTGGACTATATGAAGAAGAACAGGGCATCAGGATTGGAAGAAGACTTGTTAACAACCTGCGTTATGCAGACAACACAGTCTTCCTTGCTGAAAGTGAAGAGAACTTTAAGCACTTACTAACGAAGATCAGAGACCACAGCCTTCAGTATGGATTACATTTGAACATAAAGAAAACAAAAATCCTCACAACTGGACCAATGAGCAACATCATGATAAATGGAGAAAAGATTGAAGTTGTCAAGGATTTCATTTTACTTGGATCCACAATCAACAGCCATGGAAGCAGAAGTAAAGAAATCAAAAGACTCATTGCATTAGGTAAATCTGCTGCAAAGGACCTCTTTAAAGTGTTGAAGAGCAAAGATGTCACCTTGAAGACTAAGGTGTGCCTGACCCAAGCCATGGTATTTTCAATCACATCATATGCATGTGAAAGCTGGAGAATGAATAAGGAAGACCGAAGGAGAATTGATGCCTTTGAATTGCGGTGTTGGCAAAGAATATTGAATATACCATGGGCTGCTAGAAGAATGAATAAATCTGTCTGGGAAGAAGTACAACCAGAATGCTCCTTAGAAGCAACTATGGAGAGAATGCGTCTTACATACCTCGGCTGTGTTGCCAGGAGGGATCAGTCCCTGAAGAAGGACATCATGCTTGGCAAAGTACAGGGTCAGAGGAAGAGAGGAAGACCCTCAACGAGGTGGACTGACACAGTGGCTGCAACAACGGGCTCAAGCATAACAACGATTGTAAGGATGGCACAGGCAGTGTTTCGTTCTGTTGTACATAGGGTTGCTATGAGTCGGAGCCGACTCGACGGCACCTAACAACATCATAGAAAGACTTAAGTCTTGTGGCTATGTGGAGAACGGGTTGAAAGACGGTGATGCTAGAGTCAAGAATACCAGTTACAAGGCTGTTGCAGTAATTCAGTCCAGAGATAGTACTGGCCTGAACTTTGCCAAGAACTATGGAGATGAAGAAAAGTATTAGTAGTCTAATTTAACGGACATTTAGGTGATAGAACAGAAAGAATGTGGTGACTGATGTACGAGAGGAGTGAGGGACAAGGAAGAGTAAAGGATGGCACCCAAGTTTCTTATCCAGACCATTGGTATATACCGGTGCCATTACGGGGATGAACACAAGATAGAGCAGCTTTTGAACAGAGGACTGACATGATCAAAGTGATGCTTTGATGAGAGTGATTTGTTGGCAGGAGCAGGATGGGTAGAAAGGAAGAGTCTGAATTCAGGAAAACCAACCAAGGAGTTACTACAGTAGTTTAGGGGTGAGATGATAGGGCCTGAACTAAGATGAGCAGTGGGAATAGAAGGGAAAGGTCAATGTGACAGATTAGGTAAAGTAACAATAAATAGGGCTTAGCAATTTCAATGGAGAGTCTGGGAGGATAGGATTGAAATGCTAGATTGGGAGTTAATCTGAAGGTTCTTGAAAGTCAATCAAGCAGAAGAATTGAGACTTGACTCAGTAGGAAAAAATAAAACTGTAAAATATCCTTGAACTAAGAGGTATTTGAGGAATACTAGTTTAACAATAGTGTATGAGGGATGAACTAGAGTGAGCAAAGAATGGAGGCAGCAAGAAGAATGTGGTCATCATTCAAATATTAGACTAAGAGTGTCGCCATTACTGAGGAAGAATTTAAGGTACTGTGACTTATCTAATGTGACGTGTAAGGTAGTGGAAATAACTGACAGACAACCATGCCACTTAACACATCTTCAGTAATTACTTGTTTACCAGTTTATCTCCACCAAACTATGGGCCTTTTGAAATTAGAAAACATGTCTTTTTTGTTTTTATATCTTCAGTATATAGACCAGACTGTGGCAGAGATCAGGCGCAATGAATATTCTTGAATGACTAACTCAATGAATAAATACGTTGGAAAGGCAGAGCATGAAGGCAAGAGAGTTGTGGGAAGGTTTTGAATTCAGCTACAAAATGTTGAAATTAAGATGAGACACCTAAAATACCAATTTGTGAATAAACTTACAGAAAGACTAAGTGCTCAGAAGGTCAGCAGAGAGAACAAACCTGGAGGGAGGCATATTAGGGAGTCATTGGTGTTAATTATACCCTACTGCACCATCTGGCGTCTGAAACAACACTGAAATATCAGTGGTGTCATATTACAACGCAATGTGGTCTGGGACAGGGATTCTGCTCCAGACAGCCAAAGAGCCAAGCTCCTTCCATTGTGAACATCACCATCGTCGATGGATGGTCTCAAAAAATCCAGTTGCTGTCAAGTTGATTCCAACTCATGGTGACCTCATGTATGCCAGAATACAATTGTGCTCCATTGCGTTTTCAACGGCTTATTTTTCAGAAATAGATTGCCAGGTCTTTCTTCTAAAACACCTCTGAGTGGTCTCAAACTTCCAACTTTCTGGTTAGCATTTAAGTACATTAACTGTTTACACTACCAGGGACTCTGTGGTCTCCAAAATCACTGCAAAAGAGAGAGTACATGGAGGATTACACTTGAGGTTTTATGACCAGGCCTTAAAGTGGTTTACATCACTTCTACCACCCACTTTTTTTAAATTGTACTTTAGATGAAGGTTTACAGAACAAACCAGCTTCTCATTGAACAGTTAGTACACATACTGTTTTATGACAAACCCCACGTCTACACTCTCGCTTCTCGACCTTGGGTTCCCTATTACCAGCTTTCCTGTTCCCTCCTGCCTTCTAGTCCTTGACCCTGCTACCCACCCATTTTTGTTCTCTCAATGTCTTAAAACCCCAGACTGATTACTGTAATAGACAGTCCATTTGCCTCCTCAATCCATTCTCTGAACTTCTTTACTTTGATCTGTGTCCTGAGAGGCTGACCTCTATGGATTGAACCACCTGAAAGAGCTTCCCTTGCATTATGGCTTCCAGTTGGGTTTGGCCAATGAGAGGCACCAGCAGGAGAGTAAACAGGAGAAAAGAGAGGTTGAGGTGCCTATCACATCCGTACACCCTAACTTTTGTCAAGAATTTCTGGTAATGGCTGCATTTCTCTGTAGCCATGGCTTCTGTTTAGCAGTCCCTATACTATGGCTCCAGCTAATGCTGGCCTCTAATACCTCTGTTCTCTTCAGTCCGGGGATCTTAACATCTTCCCGCAATTAATAGTCCCAGGATGCTTCTCCATGCCTTTTGGGGCCACTTAACTTTGGCCATCCTTCTGCAAATTTCTCTTCAGTTAAATCCTTTGAGTATGCCATTTATTTCCTGTGAAACCCTAACAGATACACTGTTGACTGTTATTAGCTGCCATCCAGTCTGGCTCTGACTCATGGCAACCCCATGTGTTACAGAGTAGAACTGCTCCATAGAGTTTTCTGGGCTATAATCTTTCTGAAAGTACTTTGCCAGGCTTTTCTTCCATGAAGCTGCTAGGTGGGTTTGAACTGCCAACCTTCAGGTACCAGCTGATCACAAACTATATGTGTCACCCAGGCTTCTCACTGCTAAAATAAAAAAAAAAAAAATTTCTTTTTAATTCTATTTCAATTACCAATGCTCTATTTTGTGGGTGATTTATTTGTTCCATCAAAAGGCGTATAAGTGACCACTGTAGTCAAAATTGTATTTTAGTATTACATCCTGAAAATTTTGAGTCCACATCACACATTTTATAACCAGATAGACTCCAGTCTTGTCATTAGTTTGATTCCTAATATGGTTATGCATAACTCTAGTTTTCACCCATAGCTGTAGACACCTCATAAAGTGATCTGAATCACTCTATTCTCTTTCTTTGTAGTTTTGTTCTTCCTTTTCCTATTGGAGGCCATTTCTACTTATCATGCCCCCCGGATACAACATCACAGATGTAGTTTCAGTAATATTAGCTACCATTTCTTGAAAGCTTACTGCAGGCCAAGACATGTGCTGGGCACTCCTTTATTTAATTTTCTTAAGAATTCCCAAAATGGGCATTAATATCCTCATTTTACAAGAAAGGAAACTGAGGCTCAGAAAAGCTCAATAACTTGCCCAAAGTCACACGGCTAGTACATCAGTCAGAATATGAGTCAAATGGTCTTATTACCCGGAAACTGGACAGTAAGGTTAGAAATAAATGGTAGGTAGTTGTGTAACAGCAGTAGTGGGAAGGAGAGATTGGGCATATAAATGAATAGTTGAGACAGATTTGCTTGGCACTGTGAAAATGGCATAGATAATCTTGCTTGCTACACAGTGGTGGCAAGAGTGTACTCTGGATAACCAAAGTAGGTCACCGACAAAGAGAAGGAGGGGAAAATTAATTTTACATATACATTTAGGAACAGTGAACAAGAGATCTAGAGTTTTGTTTCTACCACACAGCAGTTGCTTAGTTTTTAGATGGGAGGTCCTCAATGGTACAATGGTGGGAATTGTAACTCATTCATATCTGTGTTATTGTTGTTGTGTAGGTGCTGTCGAGTCAGTTCCGACTCATAACAACCCTGTGCACAACAGAACAAAACACTGCCCGGTCCTGCGCCATCCTTACAATCGTTGTTAAGCTTGAGCTCATTGTTGTAGCCACTGTGTCAATCCACCCTCGTTGAGGGTCTTCCTCTTTTCGGCTGACCCTATACTTTGCCAAGCATGATGTCCTTCTCCAGGGACTGATCCCTCCTGACAACATGTCCAAAGTATGTAAGGCGCAGTCTTGCCATCCTTGCTTCAAAGGAGCATTCTGGTTGCACTTCCTCCAAGACAGATTTATTCGTTCTTTTGGCATTCTTTGCCAACACCACAATTCAAAGGTGTCAATTCTTCTTCGGTCTTCCTTATTCACTGACCAGCTTTCACATGCATATGATGCGACTGAAAATACCATGGCTTGGGTCAGGCACACCTTAGTCTTTAAGGTGACATCTTTGCTTTTCAATACTTTAAAGAGGTCCTCTGCAGCAGCTTTACCTAATGCAATGCGTCTTTTGATTTCTTGACTGCTGTTTCCATGGCTGTTGATTGTGGATCCAAGTAAAATGAAATCCTTGACAACCTCTATCTTTTCTCTGTTTATCGTGATGTTGCTCATTGGTCCAGTTTTGACGATTTTTGTTTTCTTTATGTTCAGGTGCAATCCATACTGAAGGCTGTGGTCTCTGATCTTCATTAGTAAGTTCTTCAAGTCCTCTCCACTTTCAGCAAACAAGGCTGTGTCATCTGCATAACGCAGGTTGTTAATGAGCCTTCCTCTAATCCTGATGCCCCGTTCTTCTTCATACAGTCCAGCTTCTTGGATTATTTGCTCAGCATACAGATTGAATAGGTATGGTGAAAGGATACAACCCAGACGCACATGTTTCCTGACTTTAAACCAATCAGTACCCCCTTGTCCTGTCTGAACAACTGCCTCTTGATCTATGTAAAGGTTCCTTATGAGCACAATTAAGTGTTCTAGAATTCCCATTCTTTCGCAATGTTATCCATAATTTGTTACGACCCACATAGTTGAATGCCTTTGCATAGTCAATAAAACACAGGTAAACATCCTTGTGGTATTCTCTGCTTTCAGCCAGGATCCATCTGACATCAGCAATGATATCCCTGGTTCCACATCCTCTTCTGAAACCAGCCTGAATTTCTGGCAGTTCCCTGTGGATATGCTGCTGCAGCCATTTTTGAATGATCTTCAGCAAAATTTTGCTTGCGTGTGGTACTAGTGATATTTTTCTATAATTTCCGCATTTGGTTGGACCACCTTTCTCAGAAATAAGCATAAATATGGATCTCTTCTAGTCAGCTGGCCAGGAAGCTGTCTTCCATATTTCTTGGCACAGATGAGTGAGCCCCTCCAGCGCTGCATCAGTTTGCTGAAACATCTCAATTGACATTCTGTCAATTCCTGGAGTGCTGTTTTTCGCCAAAGCCTTCACAGCAGCTTGGACTTCTTCCTTTAGTACCATCAGTTCCTGATCATATGCTACCTCTTGAAATGGTTGAACATCGACTAATTCTTTTTGGTATAACGACTCTGTGTATTCCATCTTCTTTTGACGCTTCCTGTGTTGTTCAATATTTTCCCCATAGAATCCTTCACTATTGCAACTCAAGGCTTGAATTTTTTCCTCAGTTCTTTCAGCCTGAGAAACGCCGAGCATGTACTTCCCTTTTGGTTTTCTATCTCCAGCTCTTTGCACATGGCATTATAACACTTCACTTTGTCTTCTCGAGCCGCCCTTTGAAATCTTCAGTTCTTTTACTTCATCATTTCTTCCTTTTGCTTTAGCTGCTTGACATTCGTGAGCAAGTTTCAGAATATCCTCTGACATCCATCTTGGTCTTTTCTTTCTTTCCTGTCTTTTCAATAACCTTTTGTTTTCTTCATGTACGATATCCTTGATGTCATTCTACAACTTGTTTGGTCTTCAGTCACTAGTGTTCAATGTGTCAAATCTATTCTTGATATAGTCTCTAAATTCAGGAGGGATATACTCAAGGTCATATTTTGGCTCTTGCGGACTTGCTCTGATTTTCTTTAGTTTCAGCTTGAACTTGCATATGAACAATAATGGTCTGTTCCACAGTTGGCCCCTGGCCTTGTTCTGACTAATGATATTGAGCTTTTCTATCGTCTCTTTCCACAGATGTAGTCAATTCGATTCCTGTGTGTTCTCATCTGGTGAGGGCCATGTGTATAGTCACCATTTACGTGGGTGAAAGAAGGTATTTGCAATGAAGAAGTCATTGGTCTTGCAAAATTCTATCATTCAATCTCCGGCATTGTTTCTATTACCAAGGCCATATTTTCCAACTATCGATCCTTCTTTGTTTCCAACTTTCACATTCCAATCACCAGTAATTATCAACGCATCCTGATTGCATGCTTGGCCAATTTCAGACTGCAGCAGCTGATAAAAATCCTCAATTTCTTCATCTTTGGCCCTAGTGGTTGGTACATAAATTTGAATAATAGTCATATTAATTGGTCTTCCTTGTAGGCATATGGATATTATCCTATCACTGACAGCGTTGTACTTCAGGGTAGATCTTGAAATATTCTTTTTGACGATGAATGCAACACCATTCCTCTTCAAGTTGTCATTCCCAGCATAGTAGACTTTATGATTGTCCAATTCAGAATGGCCAATAGCAAACCATTTCAGCTCACTGATGCCTAGGATATCGATCTTTATGTGCTCCATTTAATTTTTGACCATTTCCAATGTTCCTAGATTCATACTTCGTACATTCTACGTTCTGATTATTATTAATGGATGTATGCAGATGTTTCTTCTCATTTTGAGTTGTGCCACATCAGCAAATGAAGGTCCTGAAAGCTTTACTCCATCCACGTCATTAAAGTCGACTCTACTTTGATGAGGCAGCTCTTCCCCAGTCATCTTTTGAGTGCCTTCCAACCTGGGGGGGCTCATCTTCCAGCACTATTCCAGACAATGTTCCACTGCTATTGATAAGATTTTCGCTGGCTAATGTCTATCAGTTTGTCGTACTGTGGGGGCTTGCGTGTTGCTGTGATGCTTGAAGCTATGCCACCAGTATTCAGATACCAGCAGGGTCACCCACGGAGGACAGGTTTCGGCTGAGCTTCCATAGTAAGACAGACTAGGAAGAAGGACCTGGCAATCTACTTCTGAAAAGCATGAGCCAGTCAAAAATTCATATCTGTAACAACCTTTATAAAACTTCCACACAGCAAGCAGCAAAAAATATTAAGTTTGACAGTGAAACTTCATACTGCTTTATGAAACATTCTTTATAATTCAATGGTAAAAATATAATATATGCTATAATTCAACATATAATAACAGTAATAATATTTAGTGAATGCCTATTATGTGTCAGGCAATATGCTGAGCCCTTTACATAGATTGGAGACCTGGTGGCACAGTGGTAAGGAGTTCAGCTGCAAACCAAAAGGTCGGCAGTTCGAATCCACCAGGCACTCCTTGAAAAGCCCATGGAACAGCTCTACTCTGTCCTATACGGCTGCTATGAGTTGGAATCAACTCTACGGCAACAAGTAACTAGTACATGATCTACTTCCAGAAAACAAAAATAAAAAATCAGCCACTGAAAACTCTATGGAGCACAGTCCTACTCTGATATACACGGGGTCACCAAGAGCTTAAATCGACTCAATGGCAATGGGTTTTTTTTTTTTAAACCTATCTTGACAGAATAAATCAGATTTTAACATTTTTTAATCTTGTAGGACCCTTTAATTAGAATTCAAATGGCCATTCATTCTAGAGCAAGTAGTTTCCTAGGCCCCCAGATCAGATATCCTATCATGGGTGATGTGGCAACCCAAGAGATGATTTGAAATGGCTGCACCCTCAGGGGTGTGCTTTGGAACCTCCTCACTTCTCTTCACGACCTTCTCTCCATCTCCAGATGAACCGTTTCCCCAACCACCTAATTTATGCATTCATTCAACTAATATGTTTCTAAAATATTTTGTTGGGTTTTAGGTGAAGGTTTACACAGCAAGTTAGATTCCCTTTCAACAATTCATACACAAATGTTCCATGACATTGGTTACAGTCCCTGCAATGGGTCAGCACTCTCACCACTTCCAGCCCACCTGCCCCGTTTCCATCCATCTAGTTTCCCTGCCCTCCTTGCCTTTTCATCTTTGCTTCTGGGTACACTGGTGACTGGTCTGGTATAGTAGATTACTTAAAGGATAACATTTCTCACAGGTGGTGGTGTTTATTTTATAGGCCAATCTATTATTTGGCTGAAAGCTGACCTCTGGGAGTGGCTTCAGTTCCCAGTTGAAAGCATACCTTAGGGCAGTAGTCTCAGGGGTTCTGCTAGTCCCTATCAGTACAGTAAGTCTGGTCTTTTTTTATGAATTTGAGTTTTGTTCTACATTTTTCTCTGATTCTAACCAGAACCCTCTATTGTGTCCCTGGTTGGACTGATCAGTAGTGATATCTGAGCACCATCTAGTTCTTCTGGCCTCAAGCTAGAAGAGGCTGTGGTTTGCGTGGGCCATTAGACCTGTGGGCTAATTTGTTCCTTGAGTCTTTGGTTTCTTCCACTCTCCTTTGCTCCAGACGGGAAGAGACCAATAGTTGCCATTCAACTAATATTTACTGAGTATCTACTATATGCTGGGGCTGCTTCTGGTGTTGGGGACACAGTGATGAATAAGATATACAATATCTATGCCCTCACAGAGCTTACATTCTAATTGAGGAAGGCAGGTCACAAACACATTAAAAATACATAAGGTAGATAATTGTTGGATGCTGATTAGTACTGTGAAGAAAATTATGTAGGATAATGGCATAGTGTGAGAAAGAAAAAATCACCTCTATTAGCTGGGAGCTGGCCCTGCACTCACAGCTGGACTGTGGTGGTATCCTGCTGAACATAAGCAATTTCACAGCACATCAACTTCAAACTAGGTCACTCTGTGACCATGATGAAGCAAGACAAAGAAAAGATCACTCTGTAATCATGTCTGGGCACAGGCAAAACCAAGGACACTGCAAACCACTAAAATGGACAAACATCCTCTTCTTCCAGCTAACATGAGTAAATGCTTCCTCTTTACCAGTTACAGGTTTAGTCCCACTGTTTCTCCTGCCTCCAAGATAAGACTCATTGAGGTACTCCATCTTAGAATTACTCCTCTTCCCTGAGAGCCCCCAATCCAAAGAAAACCCCACTTATTTGAGCACTCCCACTCAAATCACTGAACCCAAACCCAAACCCTCTAACAAGCCCCTGGTAGCACTTTCTTACTGCGATGCCTCACCTTCACCATGGGGTGTCAGGAGATGCCTTTGGCACCATTATTTTTTCTAGCTGTTGTTTATCCAATTGTCAGTTAGCCTTCCCAGGCTGCAGCGTTATTTATAATCATGTTACATTAAAGGATTTCTTTCTTTCCCTAATTGCTTGTTAATCTTGACTCTCCTTTGACATTATTTCCTTGACAGGGCTTCTCCATAAATCTCGTACCCAGTATTTTAATCTTCCTTTGTAACTTTTATCACTTTTCTTGGCCATGATGGGTCAAACTGTTGTCTAGAACACAAATAAGTGGCACAAAGAGAAACTACTGACATTCATTGCTCTATAGCCAGCCATATTAGCTTTCACTGGTTGAGAAACACACAAAGAATAACGACTCATTAATAGTGTACCAAGATGGCTCATTTATTTTTGGTTTCTTAAATATTTTAAGGGCATAATTCCTTAAAATATTTTAGAAACAGATACTATTACTACTACTTAATACTATACAGCAGAATTCACCCGTGTTACAGTGTATCCTACAGCAGCATGCATTAGGCTGGGTCCTGGAGAAATCTAAATCAAACCAAATCCGTTGCCATCGAGTCAATTCCAAATCACAAATGAGGTTAAATGTGCGAGAAATGCATTAGGGGAAACGCTTGTGAGATAAAATGTGGTAGGAGCCTGAAGAGGCTCAGAGAGTCATCAGACAGATGCAAATCTTACCCCTGAATAGAAGGGAAGGGAAGCAGGAAGATTGATCGTGTGGAAGAAGTTCTAAGTTCAAGCAGGCTTTCAGGGAGTCCTGGGGCCCAAATCACCGATCAGAAGGGTATCATACCTCCCAGGGATGGGCCAGCCTTAGTGTCTGCACTCTTGGCTGGGAGCAATCCACGAGAAGCATGGTCTCTGTGCAAACATGGTAATATATTTCATAGCCGAGGCCTAAGGGGGAGGGCAGGTAGGATGTGTGCCCCGGGCGTTGGTGTGCACCTTGGGTGCTGGTTGAGGCGGGCTCCAATGAGCAGTTTCTATGGGCCAGCACAGTTTCCATCACCAGCTGTGAGAAATCGTATGGCAATTTAATACTAATTGCCCTAGGTGGTATTTTCTGCAGTCAGGCCTGTTTCAGAGCACAGTACCTGGGACCCTCCATCAATTACTCTTGCTGCTAAGATCTGAGAGGCACTTTCTCATTGCCAACACACAAAATTCTCAAAATGTAATGTGCATACAAATCATCTGGTGATCTTATTTAAATTCAGATTCAGTGTGTCTGGGGTGGGGCCTAAGACTCTGCACATCTTATATGCTCTCAGGTAATACAATGCTGTCGGTCTACAGACCTCACTTTGAGTAGCAAGGTCCTAGAGAACACTCAGAAGGGCTTGATTCAAACCATCTGAACAGGCTTACGAAGAACCCGTCTCAGGCTTAGTATCTCACCAGTATCTGCCACCTCTGTTGCAGTCAGAAGATGTACACAGCTCCAAGTTAGATTTTTCCTTTCAAATAATTCATTCCCCCTTGCTTCAAACATCACACTGTCAACCCCTCTTGCCACACTGCTTGCACAACTCTTTTACGAACAGCTCGATACATCTGCACGTGTATTCGTTTTTGGTACCGAGAGAGGGCTTGCAGGGTTTTGGCTGTCTGGGATCTCAATCATACTGCCTTCCCCCTCCAATTATTTGATTTGGATAGTTTGCTTCTTCATTTTAAGCGGAACAGTTTCAAGGCCCTCCTTCCAACCAACCAAACTGAGCTCCAAAGTCCATGTTACACAGAAATTCTGGTGCAGCCAGTCGTCCCATTTCCCTTCCAGGTGGCAGTCCTGAGGGATTTGGCCCCATGCATCTCCTCCAGCTGGCCTGAAGACTTCTACAGTTATCCTAATACACGAATCTTTCCATCTATCATTAAATAGAACTTCCCCTTTCCTAGGAGTCCTGGCTGGTGCAAATGGTTAAGCACTCGACTACTAGCCGCAAGGCTGGCAGTTCCGAACCCACCCAGAGTTGCCTCAGAATCTGCAAGGTCACAGCCTTGAAAATCCTATGGATTATAGTTTGACTCTGTACAATTCCCTTCCTTCACTCTAGCTACTGACCTCTCTGTGTAACCTGGCTTAATTCCCTACAGTGTCTATTGTAGTGCGACATGAAACCTCTTTGCAGTGAATGATTTGGCCTTTTATTCCTGGTTCTGAGTGGGGGCTGACCTGACTAAGAGGGATCACCTGTGGGCCCAAGCCTGCCTAAGCCTCAGGAGGCTAGTGAGGTCAATAAAAGCCTGGGAAGAAGGTGGCTTGCTGGGGCCTCCTGGATTGAAGAATGTGAACATTCCGCTCTCTGAGGGAACAGCATTTCCCCTGGGGACACGGGAGCTTTGTGCTGAAGAAGCCTCCCTCCCCGCACCGCCCCCCCCCCCCACGGCCTCCAATCCTTGTCCCAGGGGTGAAGATGTTAGCCCAGGGGATCAGACATTGGGAAATTCTTCAGAAGACATCAGCACCAGTAACAGCAGAAACCTTGGACCCAGTAGAAGCAGCTGTTGCTAGGTTGAGTTGGTTTCAACTCATAGCCAGGAGAAACAGAGGCAGAGCCCAAGAGAAAGCAGAAGCCAGGGTCTGCTGAGCAGAGAAGCGAAAGCAGTGGACTGAGATGAGTGAGCCCAGAACTATAATGTACTTGGGGTTGTGACAGCACTGGAAGCAACAGAGATCAAGTGTGGGCCTGGCAGCCACAGATACCCAACCTGAAGCGCACTGGAGCCTGTCCCAAGTGCAGGGGGGCCTGTTGAGTTCAGGGGAAGCCTGCCCCTGAGCCTAGGTGCATCCCATGCAGGGGCTGCCCTCAGCAGTTCTGCATCAAGAGCTGTGGTGATGCCGGCCCAGGACTGTCTAGAGGCTGCTGTGCCAAAGCTGGACCAGCAGCAAACCTGCTGACAACTAAGATGTGCCCCCCCAGTGACGTAAGAGTAAATATTGATTTTTCCAACCTGAAACTTATTTAAGAGTGAACATTGATTTCTATTTACTGTTTGGTGGCTACTTTCCATGTGCTAGTGCTCTGAGAGTGTCTTGTGTGCTCTGGCTCTGATAGGATGAACATGATATTATCAGTGATCAACCTGAGAGTACATGGCATGTAGAAGATAGTGGTTTTCACGCTTTCTTCTAAAGCCATGGAATCTTTTCTTCAAAGAAAGCTTATATTAAATAGATTAGGCTGGTCCAGCTGAAACAGCTGGGGATGAAATTAGAGGTGGTCAGGAACACACCTTGTCTTCAAGGTGTTCAAACATTATTCTGAAAGCTGTGGGGAGCACACAGAGGATTTCAAGGAAGAGAAACACAAGACCAGACTTGTACATTTGAAAGATCACTCCGGCAGAGGTGTAGGGAATGACTTAAAGGGGGTCCGGATGGAGGATCTGAGGAATATAAGTGATATAAAGGAATCAGAATCATCAGAACTTGGCACCTGGGTACGGAGGCAGTGAAAATGGGGAATTGTATGTCTTCCAGGTCTCAAACTTGGGCAACTGCTGATGTAGTGATGCTGGGTTGCCAATCACCGAACTGGGGCAGACAGGAAGGACAGGTTTAGAGAGAAAGATAATGAGTTCAGTTTTGAACATACCAAGTTTCAGGGAGACATCCAGTAACCAACTGGCTAAATGGATGTGAAAAGCAGCAGAATCTGGCTTAGAGACCCCTCTTGTATCCAGCAGTATGTTACTGTTTGCAGACCATTTTCCACTTCTACTGAGAACGGTTTAATATGAACTACTCAAAATTCATATTGTCTTTAACAACTGAATTGTCTGTAAAATCTTGGTGTCTTCCAGTGTGTTCTGCAAAATGTAGGTTGGCTGCTACACTTGTTACTTCAATAATTATTTCTTTCTCTTTCCAAAGTGTTCTTCGCATATCTGAGTTTTGGGCCCTATTCAGAGTTTTATGTATTGGCCATATATGCTCGAGCAGGTCAAAGAAACAGGGAGGATTTTGTTCTGCTCCCTTTAGAAAAGTCATTTCCTTTTAGAATCTGAGCTCAAACAAAAGTATAAAGTCTCTAGCTA
Organism: Elephas maximus indicus; assembly: GCF_024166365.1. Lineage (NCBI taxonomy): Eukaryota > Metazoa > Chordata > Mammalia > Proboscidea > Elephantidae > Elephas > Elephas maximus. The sequence continues at coordinate 30,633,334 of NC_064829.1, forward strand.
TGAGAAAATAAGAATTAACAGAAAATCATCAGAGTAACCTGCGGAAGGTAAGATGATAGGCTGGGTTACTATGATATGTGGTAAGAAGGGAGCTACTACATGTAACCAACTGGACAGGTGGTGCTTTGTTTAGATGATTAAGTTATGCTGTGCAATGTTTTATGTGATGCTTTAATATGCTGGCTTTCGATTTTGAGTTTAAAATCCTTAAGGGGCCACTGAGAGGGAAGAGCAGTTGCTGAGAAGTTGAGACTTCAGGTCCATTACCAATATTTCAGCCAGAGCAACCTAATCTGTTTCACATACATTTTTACTGAAGAACGGATTCTGTGGCCTTTTTTTTTTTTAATGTGTGAAAATCACTATTTTATGAAATGGAAGCTGCAAGGCATACAAAGGTCAGTGAAGAAAGAGGTTAGGGTGAAGGATGGAAACCTGTTTAAGATAGATGGACAGCTACATAATATTAGGATAACTGCAGAAGTCTTCAGGCAACCTGGAGGAGATACATGTGGCCAAACCCCTCAGGAATCCCAGGCAAAGTCTCCACCTAGAAGAGAAATACCATAATGAATTGATTGCACCACGGACTCTGGAGCCCAATTTGGTTGGAAGAAGGGTCTTGAAGTTGTTTTTGCTCAAGACGAAGAAAATATACACTGTCCAAACCAGTTAACTACAAATAATTCACAAATAATTGAAGAGAGAGGATGTGATTCACACAGGGCTAAAGCCCTCCAAGCCCTCTCTTGGAGCCCAAAACAATGCACACATGCAGATTTATGGAGGTGACCATAGAGCAGTGTGCACACAGTGTGACAGGAGGAGACTGAGAGCTGTGATATCAGCGGCAATAGAATATATAAACTTCCTTTTCCTCTCTGGAACATTTTTGCTCCCACTCTTCAATTAGCTAACCTCTTTCTGGCCTTCTACAACTCCGTTCAAGCATTCCCTCCAACAAGAAGCCCCATATAATTTGAATAGGCCATCTTTGTGCTACCAACCCAATAAGGCTTACTCCTAGTCAATTTTACTGTTGACTTTTGTTCTCCCACATCTTAGCTCATTAAAAAACCTTTTTTTTTTTTTGGCAACTCTAGTGCGTAGCACACTAAGAGCCTAATAAATGTCTGTTGAATTAATAAATCCACAAGGTTTATACTATGATTCCCTCAAAGCAATGCAGGTAGAATTCTTAACAGGTACTTACGTAGCATAACTGTGTCTCAGAAAAGAGTTTTCAGGGGAGCCTGAAAAATGCCCATGACTACGGAAGAAAGGAGGAATACCCGGTGGTGCAAGTGGTTAACACACTGAGCTCGTAACCTAAAGGCTGGAGGTTTAAGTCCACCCACAGGCACATCAGAAGAAAGGCCTGGAAATCTACTCCCCCAAAATCAGCCACTGAAAACCCAAGGAGCACAGTTCTACTCTCTGGGGTTACCATGAGTTGGATCAGACTTGACCACCGCTGGTGCTGGTTCTAAGGAAGAGGAGAACAAACTTAATATTTTGAGTTTTTGCATATGAATGTGTGGAGAAAATGAGGCAAAAAGGGATAAAATACCTAGAAGGGGTTTATTTCTCAGTGTAACTCTAGCCATTTGTCTTGAATAAGGTGACTGATACAATTCACAACCAATGTACTGCAATGTATGAGCTGGGGGCAAAGCAGAAATAACACAAACTATGATTCACATTTTTTGAATAATGTAACAAAGATTCTCATGTTGACTGGCATAACTAGTGTCACGTATAAAAGTTGCTCCTAGACAAAATTTTTAAGAACAGTAAAGAAAGCTAATGCAATACAACGGTGGGTGAATATAATTCTTCCTCATGCTTTTAAAATTGTTGCCTGCTCTCTCCTCGCACTTTTTTTTTCTGTAAATCAAACCCATCTTTGTCAAAATCATACAAAATAACTTTAACACATTAAAACAACAACAACAAAAAACCCTGCCTTCAAACGCAGACGAGTCTGGTACTGTAGACTGCGGCTGAGTCCCTTCCTGGGACGTAGCGGTAAACTCGACTCTCCGACGTCTCCGGGGGTTATGATGCTACCGAGACCACAGTGGACGAGTGGACAAGCAGAAGCCCCCAGCCCCAGCGAATTTCCTGGAGACAGAACCAAGAAAGCTTCCTCACGGGAAGACAGTTTCCCCGGGGTGAGGAGAGCGTGGGCCTGCAACCCTCTCCGCGCTGGCCTCGCAACCCGGAAACAGATGTGGGCGGCGGCGCTGCCGGGTTGCAGTTCCGGGTCAGGCCAGTTGCAGACTGCGCTGTGTTGCTGCCGCAGTGCCCCGCCTCTGCGCTCTGGACTTGGCGGTAGCTGCCCGGCAGCTCCTAGAGTCAAATGGCTGAGGGAGATCCAGGGACCGACCAGAGGCAGGTGAGGCCCCGTCGGGCGCGGATCCAACAGGCGTGACTTGGCCTCACTTTGCAGACCCCGACCTCCTCCGCAGAGGGGCTCTCCACCCGGGGTCACCCCCAGTCCCACCTGCACCGCCCGGCAGTGGCGTTTTATGCACCACCTTCTTCCATCTTTTCTGGCGTTTATCCTTGGCTGCGCGCTCTTGGGCCAGCGGTTCCCCAGCGGTAGTGGGTTCGCCTCGGGCAGTGTCATGGCCAACCATCAGCACGGGATAGCACGTCAAGCATCAGAGGCCGAAACCTGGGTTCTGCTCCCTGCTCTGTTGCTGCTGGGTCATTTTGGACCAGCCATTAGAGAACCCCCGTTTCTTCCTTTGCCAAGTGGGCAGTTACGCAGACCGTTGAGCTCCCTGCAGGGCCACCGAGTTTTCCTCATCTTAGTACTGAGCTTTCCGCGGTGCCTGGCTTATGTGGGCGTTCAGTAAGGCTTTTCCCACAGGCCTATGCGGTCAAAATGAGATGATAGAAAATTTAATGCGTATTTGGTTCTGGTTTCTCATTTTTAGCTCCAGTTCTTTTTCTTCTTAAACCCCAAATCAAAATAGTGATTCCTGGAAGGTTTTGAGGATGTGCTTGCCAAAAACAAAGCAACTACCACCCAGCCCACGTTCCCCATACCCCCCTCCCCCAAAACAATAAATCAAACAAAAACCGAGTGAGACCCAGCAGGAATCTAGGGCTAATGCGTGGCAAGACCTTACCGGGAGTGGGAATGGGGATTGCCTGCTTAAAAAAAAAAAATAGGGGGAGCCGAGAAAATAAATGTTTCTTCTAAATTGTGAGTCTCAATACAGGGCATGGGACTGTATATATATATTGTGGCTTAGTAGTGACCAGAAGCACAATAATGTAGTAGCCAGGCTGGTTTCCAGTCATCTTAATAGTGTCTGGCAACCTACCCACAAAGCAGGACATGGTGACCTCTGCTGAGAATCTTTTGACCTCCTAAGGCTCATCCAGGGCTTCCTTATCCGAGTGTTCTTTTTTTAAATAGGCTAGTGATGTTAAATGTAAATAACTTAAAAAGCAGTAAGGAGGAATCAGGTTTTTAGGGTATATAAATTTGTTGACTTTTTTCCCCCTGGTCACCTTCTTTCAGAATGAGGAAATTGAAGCCATGGCAGCTATATATGGCGATGACTGGTGTGTCGTTGATGAGTGTGCCAAAATATTTTGTATTAGAGTTAATGACACTGCAAAAAATCCCAAATGGACACTTTGCTTGCAGGTATTTTTTTCCCCTTTTCTAAAGCCATTTTCCAGTTACGGCACTGACTGTGTGATTGTGTGATTGACCACTATTCTTTTAACTAAAATTTTTTATGTTCTAAATTGCCTTTTGTTGTTGTTGTTGGCTTTTCTCAGTGATCTGTTAAACGTACGGCTAATTAAATCTCAGATCAAGCCGTGCTTTAATATATAGCTTCATTTTTTATCTCAATTCTTTTAATTATTTAAAATGTTCTTAATGTACCATTGACAGGCTTGAGTTTCACTTCCTTTCATTTATCCTGTCCATCTAATAGGTGAGTGTCTAAATCTGGGAAGATGACTAACAGTAAAAGGAAGAATAAGTAATTTAGATGATTCATAGAGTATATATTCATTTCTTTATAACCCAGCATCTGATAGGATAAAATAAAGATGACTGCCTATACTTTTAACATGAAGGATGCTACATTGAGCTTTTGTCAGTATTTTTACAGTAATAATGATTTGAAAAGAAATGTACTGTTTTCTGTTGTGTTAGCTATTCCATCATAAGTTTAATAGGATTTTATATTATATCATTATCATATACTTAATAGGATTTTATAGGAATTTGTTTTTTGCATATATCTTCAGAAGAATACCTGAAAAATGTTTTAATACCACTTGATCCATTCAAGGTTAGGGTATAGGGTCCCTATATCAGTTTTCCTTTTGTCCTTCTACTCATATTTTCACATTATCATTGATTTTACGATTTCTATGCGACTGATGATCTCCTCCTTTAAAACTGCTGCGTCACTAACACCTATCCAGCATAGACGCAGACATACTAAGGGGGAGCTCACTGCTGAGATTTAACAAAACAGTGGTTTTGTTTTTTAGTCTGGCAAGTTAGAAATTTGTCCAATGACTAGCTTTACAAATACTATTCTTGATCCATGATAAAGTGTATACAGATTTGTTTTTAAACTGCTTCATAGGTGCTGCTACCGAAAGAATACCCAAGTACAGCTCCACCCATTTATCAACTGAAGTAAGCAATATCTCTACATTTATATTTTTATAAAAGGATTATACTTCTCAAAGACTGTTTCTCTTTACATTGTGTTTATATAAAAGACCTTTCTTTTTAAAATGCATGTAGAAGTTAAAAACACCTTTTGGACTTGCTTTACAGCATTTAAATAAAAAATTATATAAAAATACCTTGAAATATGCCACTTAGTTTAAAAGAAAACCTCAGGGTTCCTAGGAATACATTAGCTACAGAATTGTTTTTAGAGGTAGAGAAGGAAACCTTCTTTAGGCAGCCTGTTGTTGTTAGTTGCCATAGCAGTGATTCTTAACTCATAGCAACCCTGCGTCATAGCAACCCCGCGTGACAGAGAACTGCCTCATAGGGTTTTCTAGATTTTAATCTTTATGGGAGCAGATTGCCGGCTCTTTCTCCTGTGGAGGGGCTGGGTGGGCTTGAACCACCAACCTTTTGGTTATGCTGTGTCATTAGGGCTCTCTTTAGACAACCTAGTCATCTAGAATCCCTGGCCCTTGGAGCCTCTCCTAATCTACTTCTGATGACCTAGCCACAGTTCCTTGATGTACCTTTACCCAAGATTGCCTGCCTTCTAGAAGTGGTGCTTCTGGTGCTTCTCCCTGCCCCTCCCCCCAGCTCTTGTTGCGCAGCCATTTTCTTAGCAACCCAGGCTTAATCTTCATGAATCCTGACCTGTCGGGTCTACCTCACCCACTTGGCCTAGTAAGATTTATAAACCTGTGAGCAGAATTGTATAAAAATCTCAATGAAATTTGATATTCATAATGGTTTTGTAACTTGCTCTTATTTATTGAAAGTAGTAAATATAATTATAGAATGCTTATAAACCTAAATATCCTTTTTAAAAAATCATTTTTTTCCTAAAATCATGTGGCAACCAGTTTATTTGTTAGAGTTGCTTTTAAGACACCAGTTAGAAAAAATTGGGAACCTCTGATATTATGGCAAACAGTATGAATCTGGAAATCTAGACTCTAGAACCTGTTCTGTCATTATATAAACTTGGGCAAGTCTCTGATACCCTGTGTATGAACCTGTCCCTGTTTTTTAAACCATTCAAATAGAAAATAATGGATTTTGGCATTGTCATGGTTTGTTGGAAAAAGCAAATGAGTTAATGCTGATGAAAGCATTTTGGAGCTGTATAGATTTATACAAATATAACATTTTAATGAAAATAGATAACTTGTTAAATAAAACCAAATTTGTGACTTAATGAGGAATTTCTGTATGAGATAAAAACATAATCCTTGAATAATCTTCTTTCTTGTTTTATTTCATTCTAGTGCTCCTTGGCTTAGAGGGCAAGAACGTATGGATTTATCCAACAGCCTTGAGGAAATATATATGTAAGTGACAGATGATTCAAAAAAAGTTCTATAAGTGATTCTGTTGTGGGCTTTTGTTGAAACCATGATTGTGTTAGTGGCTTTTCTAAACTTTTTGTTAAGCCGCCTTTCCATTAAAAAAGGATGCACTTGAAGAGACCTCGAAAGGCTGGTTTTATAATTGTAAGTATACATTTGATATGACTTCTAGTCAGATATAAAAATACAGTAATTAAGAGCTAATAGCTATAAAAATACTTAGTTAACTGTGAAAGTAAATTCAGAGATCACAGTTCTTGTTTTGGTATTTTCATAGACTAGATAGAACAAAATTGATAACAGAATGCTAAGCTTAATTATTTATCAAACTAAGATAAATTTTTAATAATTTTTCTTATTTTAGACCATAGGACTAAGAATCTATTTTTCATTCGTTCAACAAATACTATATATCAGGCACTGTGTTTTTTTTTTTTGTACTAGATCCTGGCTACAAACAGTTAGAAAAAAAACAGAAATGATCCATTTTTATGGTGTTCAGAATTTACTTGGGGGGGAGATATTACTTGTAACATCATAAAAATAAGTGCAAAATTGCGGGTGTGGTATATACTCCTGTGAAAGAAGTATATGCAGTACTAAGAAGTTTGAAACCAAACCTAACCTAGTCTAGGACATCTTGTTTGAACCAGGGGCCGAGCTACTTAGGTGACGATGACGCCAGTGAGGGCACAGCATGGGCAAAGGCTCAAGGGAGGTTGGCACATTTCAGGAAACAAGTAATGGTGGTATGAAGTGAGAAGAGGAAGAGAGCAAGGTGGGAAAATGATTTAGAGATGGCAGAGAAAGTCATGCAGAGTCTCATGGGCCACGTTAAGGATGGTTCATCTTTATCTTAAGAGCAGTGGGAAACAGAAGGGTTTTAAGTACTGGGCACTGTCTTAGTTACCTGTTCTGTTAGGTGCTGTCAAGTCGATTCCAGCTCATAGCGACCCCATGTGTTCCAGAGTAGTACTGTCCTGTAGGATTTTCTTGGCTCTAATTTTTATGGAAGCAGATTGCCAGGTCTTTCTACCTAGGAACCGCTGGGTGGGTTTGAACTGCCAGCCTTACCGTTAGCAGCTTAGTGCTTAACCACTGTGCCACTTAGTACTGCTGTAATAAAAGATACCACAAGCGAGTGGCCTTAAAGAACAAAAAACTTATTTTCTCACAGTTCTGGAGGCTAAAAGTCCAAAACAGGGTCTTGAACGTGTCAGTTTCTTCTGTGGGTTTCTCCCCTAGTTTCTAATGCTTGCTGGCAATCCTTTGTTAGTAGAGTCCTCACATGGCGTCCGTCTTCCCCCGTGTGTATCTGTGTCTATTCTTCTCTTTTTTTAAAGAAAACACTCAAAAATGATTAGGTTCAGGACCCACTCTACTCTGATGTGACCTCATTAATGTAATTAAACCACTATTTCTAAATAGGGTCATATTTACAGGTACAGGGGAGGACTTCTGCATTTCATTTTGCAGGATATAATTCAGTACATAAGAGGCACCATTATAAGATTTTAATTTTAAAAAGGTCATTCTATTTATGCGAAGAACTGATTGGAAGAGAACAAGAATAGATGTGGAGATATCAGTTAGGAGGCTGATGCAATAGTCCAGAGAATATATAACTATGATTTGGATTAATTTCAATGAGATTTATTAATTTATAAAACAAATAAGGTCCTGGAGTATTAGTGTTACTCTGGACTGGTGAGGGTTGTGTTCTGTGTTTTGGGTGGCAACCTCATTTGGTACAGTGAGAGTAAGCAATTACCCCTTTGTTCCTCTGAGCTCCAGGGAGGTTTCTTTCCCTATCAAATATTTAATTAGAAAGTTGTGTATCTTTGTGAAACTGATTCTACAGCTTTCCTTCCTAGAGGAAGCGTGGTTGTCTTTGGGTTCCCAGGTTTGAGGAAGTGTGGTCCTCACCCCAGGTTTGTGGTTTACATTTGACCCTAGAAGTAACCAAGAACTGGACATATCAGTATGGGATGTTCCCATTTAGTAGTTTCATCACCGTTAGCATCTAAATATTATTTATTTTTTCAGTTAAATTTTTTCTGATTTCTCACTAAACTGGAGATATAATTGGCCACTCCTACTTTTGTGTCCCCAACAAACTTCTTTCTGTAATCCTTTACTCTTACCAATTTATCTCCCCAGGAAAGTAAAGTAAGATATGTATACTGCACATTTGTTCACCAGTGATGTCCTAATTGTACACCTGATGGTCAGTTTTCAGTATGTACTTATTTGACCTCTGTAGCCTTTGGTGGTGTTGACCACTTTTTGAAAATCTTTCCACCCTTGGCTTCCATCATGTTAATCATATTCATTAGTTAGATTTTTCTGCTACCTGTGTACGCTATCATGTATTCTGAAATGACTTCTTAACCTGCCTTTTTCCTATCCCAAAAATCCACACCTTTACTAGGAGACACATTGACAGGACACAACTTAAATTCTCCTTTAAATAGCTCTCCTTAAATAGATTAGCTCAGCTATTTGAGATTTAGGAAGGGTCAGAAACTACAAAGCAGTTTGTCCTAAAGATGGAATATGGGTCATACTGTATTTTTTATTAAAAGTACATGGAAAACCCCAGTTTACTTTTTCAGTGGTATTATTTTTACACAAATGGTTTAAATAGAAGTGTACATTCTGTTTTAAAAAGTTTAGTGTGAGTTCATTAAGTAAAAAAAAAATTTTTTTTTTTTTTACTTTTTCCACATAATTCCAGCAGGGGGCAGCAAGTGAAAAATATTATCGGCTGACAAATTGAACATGTCATATAAACATATGAACATAGTTCTTAATGTTTATAGTGTTATTATGATTCCAAATGTTGTAACACTGTTTGGGTTTTTGTATTTATTTAGCATCATTGCTACACTTGATTTTTGCCTAGATAAAAAGATAAACTATGATTAGTTGTCTTATGAAAGGAGGTATGAAGTCAGAAAACTGACTTTTTTCAGTAAACATTTATTTTCAGCATCAAAATATGCTGGCGATCTCTTAGGAGTTTGGGATTTAAAAAATAAGATGTGTACCAAATACAATATAGTGCTGTAATTACTAAGAGGTTTGGACCAAGTGCTATAATAGCACGTTTTAGGGGTTTTAGCAAACTGGGGATGTGATGACCCAAAGAAGGGTTCCACAGTGAAGGAGACCTTTGGGGAGTGTTTAGCAGTTTATCAAAAGGGGCGGGCTTTTTTGGTAGAGGGAATTGAATGAATAAAGTCACGTAGACATAAAGCCACCTGACATCTTTGGAGTTCAGCAAGTAGTTTAAGATGCCAGGTATATAAATTCAGATAGGTATAAGACAAAGAACCTTGTAAACTGAAGTAAGTGGTTTGGACATTATCTTGTTGGCTCCAGGCATTGTAGGCGGATTTGTGTGGCAGTGTGGAGAATGAACTGGGAAGAGTTGGAATTGAAGAGGAGTGAGTTGATAGTCTGTGACGCGTTTGAAGGAAGGTACCCCGTAGGAAAAGTAGTCAGTAACCCAAGAGGGAGATGGTGGAGGCCTTTATTAAGACAGTGAGAATGTGGATGGAGAAGAATGGTCAGTTAAAGAAATATTGAAGAACATAGGACTTGGTGACTGATTAGATGTAGATTTATTTGGGTGGCATATCTTATTTTTTTCTTAAATATTTTGTATATGGATATTTTAAATAAAAAAATAATATTTTAATAAAACAAAAGGTAAGTAAAATTTAAAACACTTGGAACATTATATTTTTAAGAGAAAACGAAAGGGATTAAAAATATTTTTTGTAGTATTTGAATTTGTTATAGTCCATTAACTTTAATTTAAAATCCAAGAAAATGATTATTCTAATCTCCTATAGCTCTTCACATTTCGATATATCATGGCGTCTCAAAACTTAACATTGGAGAGTGAAGCTTCTGGAATTCAGTCTTTGAAATGGTGTGACCTCTTTGTGTCTCTGTCCTCAGCTGTAAAAATAGGAGTAACATCATTACAAGGATTAAATGACATTATATAGTGTAGTTTTGCACATCCTGGAAGCTATCATTATTATTGTTCTTATTAAAATAATTATAATTTTGTCATTTTGAAGATGAGATGACTGAAACGCAGAGATTGAGAGATTTGTTTAAAATCAGACAGTTTAGTAGTGCATTTTAATAAGTAGCTTTACTTTTAAATCAATAAATTATAAATATTGGAAAATTAAAGATAAAAAAGATAGAGCCACAAGTAAGATTAGAGTCACAAATTACCTGACTTTGTTTTGATTGCACTAGACTGGATTATAGTTGTTTAAGTAGAGTTATTCACAAAATAGATCAACTAAAAAACTTGTTTTTTCATTCACGTTGGCCTTTTACTCAAGTTGAAATTGTTCCAGACTTTTTATATTTAGCTACTTTATCCTAATTTGATTTTGTAAATAAAATCCTAACATCTCAGTGTATAACGAGTAGTTCTCAAATTTTCTCCCAGAGTCCTTAATATTCGGCAGACTTCCTCCAGGACCATTTGGTGGAAGGAAGGAGAGGCTCAGTCAGCAGGACTCCCAGCTCATCCCAGCTTTGTCTTTGTAGTTCCGTTTTGAATCTGGCAGACTCATCACACCAGTCACAAAAGTTTGAAAACCACATTACTTAACAATCACCAAATTCTAGGGGATAGTTAAAAGATATGAACGGAGCATTGTCACAAGAGAAAATATAAATACAGAAGTAACAGCAGCAAAAAATTGAAACAGACAGACACCAGACAACTTCAGTGGTAGCATTTTGGGGTCTAGGGAGAAGAATGATTCTCATTTAACTCAGGAAATCTTTCACACCCACCATGACTTCCTTACACTGGATTTCGGTAACAGTTGTGGTAAATACTAGTGAAGACGGAAGCATTCGATAAGTGATGCTGAGCAGAAGAGCTGCTGTTGTATAGTCCTCTGCAGGAAGCCAGGGCCTGGGGAGAGGAGATTGGGAGTTAAGGTTTAATTTCTTTCTATTTTTGTGGAAACATGACTTAATTCCTAAAATTCTTCAAGGTGTTATTCCAAGAAAACTGTCTGAATGTGGGTGAGTATTCACAGAAGGATGATTTTTTTCCCTGTCTCAAAGGGTTGTAAAGGATTATGTGAGGTAATGCACATAAAGCATTTTCTACAGTATCTTGCATATAGTAAAACTTCAGTAAATACTTGATATTCGTCTCATGTACTTTAGACGTGTTATCCGGAGGGAACTGTTCCTGGAGAAGGACATCGTATTTGTTAGAGGGGGATAGAGAAAAAAGGAAGACCCTCAGTGATATGGATTGACACAGTGGCTGCAACAGTGGGCTCAAACATAGCAACTATTCTGAGGATGGCATAGGACCGGGCAGCATTCTGTTCTTTTGTACACAGGGCCACTATGAGTTGGAACTGACTCAACGGCACCTAACAACAATGAATATTACTGCCTGTGGTGGTGATGATGTATAGAATGCTGTAGAATGAGATTAGGAGATGGAGAGAATTACACACAAAATTGTAAATTTGTTAGGACAGAGATTATAAATGCTGAGCTAAGGGGCCTAGTATCTCATTCACTGCATCTCCCTAGGGCTCCACATAGTGCTTGGTGTGTAGGAGAGGTCTTAGTCAAGATTTTTTGAATGAATTAGGAGAGGCTCACTTGAAAAGAAGCTACTTTTACTTTAAGAAACTTTTGAAAAAAATTATTTATTATCATCTGTTATAGACCTTGACAGATAACAGCTCTCAATAGATGAGGAAACTGAGACTCAAGAGTTCTGGTGGCTTACTTGCATAAGGTCATAGTTGTTTGGTAGGAGAGCAAAGTACAGTGGGCAGCTGGTGCTTTAGGCCTGGGTTCCTGTCTGGCTTTGGGCTTCTTACTGCTTGTAAGGCTGTCTTGGACATGTTAATTGATCTAGGTATATTTTCTTGTTTGTACTTCATAGATGCTTATGAGGATTAAATGTCTTGCTATATATATTATACTCAGTGTATTTAGTATGTACTCAGTACATTTTACCTTTCTTCATCTCTATTCTTAACAGAGGATGGGAGTGGGAATTATTTAGTAGAAACTCAACCAACATTCTCAGTTTTTAAAAAGACTATTCCAATTGACTGTGCTATCTCTGAAAAGAAAGGTTATAAAAGAACACACAGAGGATTGTGTTACTGCTAAGAGCTATGGGTGAGATGGGGAGGATTTGAGGGGACAGAATTATTTGGAGAAGCAGTGTTGTTTCTTCTGCATGCTGATTTTGAAAGTTTCCTTTGGTGGATGCTGATGAATGCTGATAAAGAGAAATAGTGGTTTCAAGGGGAGCTTTTAGAGGAAGGAGATAAGGGTGTTGCTATGAAGTAGTATGGTTATTTCTATAAACACACATATCAAAATTTAACTAAAAGGAGTGTCATTCTCTAATGAGTCGACACTTAGGCTTTTATTTCACTAAGGAGTCCATACTATTGCCATCATTTAATGTAACTCTATGGACATGACTTCAAAACCTGTGACATGGTCTTATATACAGTGATCCTTCGAGGTGAATTTAGTTATTTGAGGCAGCCAAACAGTATTCAGAACCAAAACGACTCAATTTGGTCAGTAGAATGTTTTGCCAAAAACAAGATATGAATATACAGTTATTGTATTGATTTTCTATTAAGTCTTGTAAATTGACTGTCTGAAGAAGTTCCCCAAATGCGCTGCATTCTTCTTTGTCCAAATGAGTATACAAAATGATAATTGTACCAAATAAGTGGTTTGAAATTGTTCGAAAAGCTTTGAAAAGCAAGCAATGATTGGACATCAATACTGAGAATATATCCAGTGGTAGAAACTAAATCGCATTTACATCTATCGAGATCAAATCAGAAATTTTCTTCCTTCTTTGATACAACTCATCTGCTAATTTTAAGTAAGCAATGTTAATTTTTGTAGTCAGTTGGAATTTTAAATGTTGGCGTAAACAATCTGTATTAGATACTCATCCACAATGTTGGTAAATCGCATTTTTTGTAAATTTGTTTTTAAAAGACATAGTTAGGTTGCACATAATTTCTTGGATTGTAAATATATCTGTGTTTTCTTGAATTTAAGGAGGAAATCTTTTGAAATACCAATCTTGTTTTTCTGAATTTTGTTTAGACAAAACATTGGTGAAAGTATTCTTTACCTGTGGGTGGAGAAAGTAAGAGATTTTCTGATACAAAAGTCTCAGATGGCAGAACCAGGTAGGATTAAAAAATACTATCAGTGCTTTGTTAAACTTATAGTAATTAAAATTTCTTGTAGATGCTTTGGTGGAAATTTTATATGAATCTGTATTCTGCTTTATGGTTTATATATGATAAAATATAAATTCCTCTGGAAAGTTCGTTTAGTCATGTAATTTATGGTTATTTCTTTCTATAAGGTTTAGCCTTTTTGATTTTATATTATACTTATATAGAAAAGGAGTTTTATGGTTAAATAACTTGAGTCAAAAATCCTCATTGTCTTTGGTTATTAAGGTTACATGAACCTCGTAACATGCCTTCTGAATTATTGGGCTGTATAAAATTTTTTTTTTTTTTAATAAATCAGATATTGACTAAATGTCTACATGAGTCTAGTGTTTGACTAGACTAATGAGTCCAGCATTTATAGAAAAAGAACATTGGAAAATAGTGACCAATATAAGGAAATAAAAATTGTCTTTGGAAATAGATTTTTTAAAAATCAAGAGATAATTTACATACTATATATTCACCCTTTAAGAGTCGAAGAGTATAAAATTCAGTGATTCTTAGTATATTCACAAAATTATGCAACCATTACAGCTACCTAATTTCAGAACATTTAAAAATTGGTATTTCACTCTATTAATTATTGTTTTATTGAACCTGTAAGCATGTGGCAACACGGTGATTGTTAACATTTCCTTTTACTTCGTTTTGTTAGTCTTTGTTCCATTTATCGCGAAGGCCTTTTAGAAAAGAAACTTGTTTTAACCTGATCTTATTTCCAAATAGTGTTTTTTTTTTTTTTTTTTTTTACACTACTGGTAGAATTATTTTTAAATTGGGGAGAAGAGGAATTCTAAAAAAGTAACAGTAGTTTCCTTTTAAAATTTTCAGAAGATTATTCAGAGAACCATTTACTTAATACTCCCTTGGCAAAATCATTATACATTTAAAGTTGATAGTAGTGTATATGTATTTTAAAACATTTTACCATTTTTCTATAGAAGCAAATTTTTTTACCACTTCTGTTACAATGCAAGAATTAAGTGGCATGAAGTTGTTATGTCCATGTAGCAATCTTTTTGAAGTATTTTCCTTAACTTTTTATGATTCAAGCCTGATCTTTACAGCATTTTAGGACATCTCTAGAGAAAAATGGTATCAAAAATTCTAAAAATAAAATACAAATTTGCCTATCTTCCATTCTAGTGTGCAGGACAGTTGCAAAAATGGAATGCATACCGGTAAAATCTGAGGACCCCAAAAAGCTTGGAACTTAGCTAATAGGAAGTTTTAAAAAATTGTTGGCTTAAAAATGATATTTTCCCTTTCCTACCTATACCCATAATTCAGTGTAGCCACTCTTTGCATTTTAGAGTAATTAGTTTGGGTTGTACAATTTATAAGTTTGAACTTCCAGATTTTGTTTGGAATTTTCTTTCTTTTTCGTTAAAGATTATTTTTCCTGACTTCATGTTAAAATAGAAGAATTAATATTTCTGAAGAACTGATTGAGCTAGTAATCAGGAAAGCTCATGAGAATTTCCTCTCTAGGGCTTCCATTTGAACAAGTATTTTATTTTGACTTTGCTATTGTCCTTAGTGCAGGTTTACTCTTTAAAAAAAAAAAATATATTGTTTTTTCTAGCATAGAAATTTTAAATTTAAAAATAATCATACCCAATTACTTAAAATTTTTTAACGTTTTGAACTAATCTTAGACTTAAGTTGAAAAAATAGTACGAGTTCTCTTACATCCCTTGCACTGCTTCCCTGTTAACGTCTTACATAATCTCTGCCTGGTATCAAGAACAGAAAATTAATATTGGGTACAATATCATTAACTAAAGAGCTTATTTGAATTTCACTCATTTTCCCTCTGATTTCCTTTTTCCTGTTCTAGGATCCTGTCCAGGATTGTACATTGCATTTAGTTGTTATTTCTCCCTAGTCTCCTCTAGCCTGTCAACAGTTCCTCAGTCTCCCTTTGATTTACATGACCTTGACACTTTTGAAGAGTACTGATCAGTTATTTTGTCAACCATCCCTCAGTTTGAGTTTATCCGATGTTTTCTGATGATTGGAGTGAGATTATGCATTTTTGACAAGAATACCATTATTTATATATATCAGTATGGGCTCATGTATATTTATTTTATTCTACGGGTTAAAAGTCAGTACTATTATTGTTCAAAGTTTTCCAGTTTTGGCCTTTAGGAGCTCCTTTAGGGTGACTTCTGTGCTCTTTTTATAAGCCCTCATCTTGTTTTGAGTGGTCGCTCACTTTCTAGAGCACAAAAGATATTCGAGGTTCATTTTGTATTTTCCTTACTCCAATCCAGGAATCAACCACTTCTTCTCGGAGCCGTGGTTCTTTCTATTGAGGAATGTTTAGACACCAAAAACTAAACCAAACTCATTGCTATGGAGTCAATTTTCACTCACAGGGAACTGCCCCATCAGGTTTCCAAGGAGCAGCTGGTGGATTTGAACTGTTGACCTTTTAGTTAGCAGCTGAGCTCTTAACACTGCACCACCAGGGCTCCATAGGACAGAGTAGAACTTCCCCATAGAGTTTCCAAGGCTGTAATCTTTACAGATGCAGACCATCACATCTTCTTCCTACTGAGCAGCTAGTGAGTTCGAACCACTGACCTTTTGGTTTATACCTGAGTGCTTAACCATTGCACCACCAGGGCTCCTTCTTTAGACACCAAGACCCAATAGTTGTTTAAGGGTAATTTCTTACTTGTTTTGGTAGACTAGTCATAATGTCTCATATCCACATAGAACCAGAAACAACCAAGAAGGCTGAAGAGGAAGAGTATGAAGATGAAGAAGATCTTGCTGTAGCATGTGATTCAGAAAGCCCAGTTAAAGAATTGGATGCTGAGACCAGTGAAAATAAAACAGGTATAGTGTACTAACAAGTTTCTTTTGAAGAGTATGGGGTGGTAGTATTATATATTATTCTTTGGAATTATATAGAAATTTAGTAAAAGTCCAGGGCTCTACCCTGCTTTATCCTTGGGTAGTTCGCATTTTATTCATTTATATGTTTATGAATTTTTTTTTAATTAACTTTTATTAAGCTTCAAGTGAACGTTTACAAATCCAATCAGTCTGTCACATATAAGTTTACATACATCTTACTCCCTACTCCCACTTGCTCTCCCCCTATTGAGTCAGCCCTTTCAGTCTCTCCTTTAGTGACAATTTTGCCAGCTTCCCTCTCTCTCTATCGTCCCATCCCCCCTCCAGACAAGAGTTGCCAACACACACCTGATTTAATTAGCTCACTCTTCATCAGCATCTCTCTACCACCCGCTGACCAGTCCCTTTCATGTCTGATGAGTTGTCTTCGCGGATGGTTCCTGTCCTGTGCCAACAGAAGGTCTGGGGAGCATTGCCGCCGGGATTCCTCTAGTCGCAGTCAGACCATTAAGTATGGTCTTTTTATGAGAATTTGGGGTCTGCATCCCACTGATCTCCTGCTCCCTCAGGAGTTCTCTGTTGCGCTCCCTGTCAGGTATATGTTTATGAATTTGATATAAGATTTCCTTGGGAAAACAGAATCCACTATTAAAAGAAAAAGAGTGAAAATCACAGTCATAATAAATAGCATTCAATTTATATTGGCCTTAGTGCTATATCTGGCTGTATTAGTACAGTGGTCACAATCAATTTAAGAACAGGATATCAGGGGAAAGATAGAGCATCCAGCCAGAACCTGGTTTCTGGTCCTATTCCTACCACAAACAGGTGCGGTGATTTTTTGGCAATTCGTTTAAACCTCTCCAGAACTGATTTTACACACATTGGTTGAAATATACTTTGTTAATTATCAGGCAAACTGATTTGATCAGATTCACCCAACCAGTGAATAGAAATAACCAAAAAAAAAAAACAAAAATAAAAAGAAACCAATCCTGTTGCCATCGAGTTGATTCCAACTCACAGTGACCCTTTGGGACAAAATGGAACTACTCCATAGGGTCTCCAAGGCTGTACATTTTACTGAAGCAGACGGCCACATCTATCTCCTGCACAGTGGCTGGTGGGTTCAAACTGCCGACCTTTTGGTTACCAGCTGAGCACTAGGAGGGAGCTTTTAATTCATTTTACTGAATAACTTTTCATCCTAACTGAAGGAGGTGGCAGCAGCCAGTTTCTCATTAAAGTTGAGTTAATCCATGATTCTTAAACTTTTTTAAGAGGCATAGTAGCAGGAAATCATGATGCTCTTTATGAAATACCAATCGGAGCATGATGTATTATCGATCTACTTAATTCCCTTATATGAAGTAGCAACAGTTTTATTAGCAGAAAACATTATATTACAGCTACACAATATGAAGTCATAGATTTTCCAACCTAGAGGTCATCAGCGGTAGAAAGGGTAGATAAATTGCGGTGTACTAGCAGTTCTTACACTTTTTGGTTTCAGGACTCCTTTAAATATTAGATAGTGTACCAACTTACACTCCTACAACAGTCCAGGGTTTGAGTCCCAGCCCACCACTTCTCCTGGGTGACCTTGGGCAGCTGTCAATCATAAGTATTGTTGTCCTATGTCCAGTACATTTGGAAACTTTTTACTTAAAGTTATAATTTAACTTTGAAGACAACTGTTCAAGGCTGTTTAAGTTGATTTGGCATGTAATTTACATTTCTTTCTCAGTTGCTTCCCCTTCCCCCCACCACTGCCACTTTTACATTCAGTAAGAATTTTAACAAAATAAACTTATTCTTTAAATTTATAGAAACAGAAGAATTACCTCCAATTGATCATGGCGTTCCTATTACAGACAGACGAAGCACATTTCAGGCGCACTTGGCTCCAGTAGTTTGTCTCCAGCAGGTAAAGTTACTCTGTCCAGCTCATTTTGATGGTGTTTTATCAAAGTAATTCAAGTAAATATCCTTTATTTTTACTCTTATGTTTAATTTTCACATGTGATAAAAATTACTTGTCCTCTTTTCTACCCCCAAATTACTGTGACTCGTGAAAGGTTTATTTTGTTTCTGTCGTTTCTGTCAAAATTTTCTCTAAACTCTGATTAGAACTTAACCCTCTAATGAATTTTCAAACAACAGAAGCCCATCGTAGTGGTTGTAGAAAATGATGGTGCTTTCTAGCTTGTTAAAAAGACTGTCCTACAGAGGTGGAGTTCTATGAAACTAAGTCCATTCCATTGCTGCCCAGTCCAGGGGCAGTGGACAGGCTCGCTGAGCTCCATCTTCCTTACCTGAATTCCTTTTTCTTTCTTTTTCCTGATCTTAGATGACCTAGTCCCATCCAAAAATATAAAATGTGAGTCAAAAACTGTATTCCTAGGTCTCTGCCTTTCTCACTCTTCTCCGAAGATTCCTTTCTATCATCGAGTCCAACTTAAACTTTACCGATGTGAGAAACAATTTTAACGCTACCTGTAAAGTTAAATTAAAAAAGAAACACTCATTACCTTTGCAGAGGTTTTAAGCGTTAATCTCTGTCCTTTCGTCTCTATAGCTCCTCTGCTCTAAATTCTTTTAAAGCCCTAACTTTCAGGAATTCAGTTCTTTGAAAGGCTACGCTTTTACTTTCTTGTAATCTCCTGAAGGGGATGTTTTTTCCTGCATTGACTTGTGGTAGAGATAACATCTTTGGTGCAACCTTCCGGGCTTTTCTCTCAGGAATCCTGTTTTGTCCTTGACCCTTGCTCATAATCTTGTTGCCAGGGTCTTCCTTAAACATTCTATTGTGAATCTCTTCACCCTGGATCCTCTTTCTGTTTCTGGTCACAGCCACTTAGACTTATAGAGTCATAATTTGTGAGAGCTGAAACAAATCTTAGGGGTCATTGTCTACTTCATTTTATTGATCAGGAATCTGAGGACCTGAAAGGTTAAAAAATGATGTACTCAAGATTGCACAACTTGTGATCCAAATTGGTCTACCTGTCTCCAGGTCAGTCTTCCCTGCCTCCAACATGTATTTCCTGCTCCGTATCCATTCTAACCTTTCTGAAAGGTCTGACCACAAATCACTCCCCCGCCCTCTACAATCTTTGCCAACTTCTTTTGTGTACAAGGGAAAGTTTAAACTAAGTAAATTTTAGGCCCTTTGTGATATGACCCTAGCTTATCATTCTTGACACATCTGTCATCTTCCCATTCCTACTCTAAGTTACAGCTACGTAAAACTGCTGTTCACTTCCCAAGACTTTCTCTTTTATGTTCTTGTTAAGGTTGCCAGATAAAGTACAGAATGCCTAGTTAAACTTGAATTTCACATAAAAAAACATTATTGCATGACATACTTATACCAAAAATTATTTGTTTTTTTTATCTGAAATTCAAATTTAATTGGACGTCCTCTATTGTATTTTTATTTGCTAAGTTTGGGAACGCTAGTCCCTGTATTTGCACATATTATTTCCTCTGAGTGGACTGCCTCCTTCAGGCCCCACTGCATAGTCCCTTCTGATGCAGGAAACTACCACTTGATCTTTGCAGGCCTGCCTCGTGTTACCTCCTCCGTGCACCTTGCTGTGCTCCCAGAGAGAGTTTTGGTTATATAACATTTGGCACATGCCAGTATTGTGCACCGTGGATACATTAATTTGGTAAATTTGCAGAATTAATTTTTAGAAATTCTGACATTTACATTTAATATTCTCTACATGGGGGACAAAATTTTTATACACATATGCCTTAGTGATGGTTAGAGCTCAAATATTTGTTGGTAGTTTGTGCTCAATATATGAGTTCTGTCAATTTTATGTCAGTCGACAGTACCAATTTCTGCCCCTAAAATAGGGAGAAAACTTTGGAAATAAATTTTTCACAATCTAGAGGTTCTTCAAGTAGCTGCTTATTTTAATACAACAATATTAAACGTATCAATTGTATTTATATCACTATGGTTTAAGATATTTTTCCAGCATTTATATACAGAGCAAATAAAAAACATCAGTTTATTTGTATTTACTTTTTTTTTTAAGGTGAAAATGGTTCTTTCCAAATTGTATGAGAATAAGAAAATAGCTAATGCCACCCACAACATTTATGCATACAGGTGAGTGACTATCACAATGTTAGGGATGTGTAATTTGGAAAAAACGAGGAAAATGATACATGATTTTTTTAAAATGACTATGATGTATATATTTTTCATTACAAAAGTAATGGACATGTATAGAATACTTCAAAAAAAGAATAATTAGAGGGAAAATCAGCCATTTTCTGCTATTTAAATTGTAACTTTAATATTTTGATATATTTCCTTTCTGTCTTTTGTATGGAAAGTTAATTTTTTCAATACTGTTGCATTTTATTTTTTCAATACTGTTGTATTTTTTTTTCTTAATTTAGCAACAGCTTTTTTCCCATGTTATAATTTGCTTTGTAGGTACTGTTTTAATGGTTGTATAATATTTGTTTGAGGCTCTATGTTACAATTTACTTACCTGTATGCAAATTTAGTACAGACTTAAAAGAACATAGTTTAGGCCTAAAATAGAGTATAGACATAGAGATTTGGTGCAAATTAAAAATATGATTAAGACTATTGGTAAAATGTAGGCTCTCCAAAACTCAGAAGACTACAAAAAAAAAATCAGTTGCTTTGGATAGGTGAGTTATTACTAAGTTCGCAGACCTTTTAAGTGCCAAAACTTACAAAAAAGTATTTGTTATATAATCCCCTTCTTTAAAGAGTATCACTCAATAGAATTCTGATGTTTTCTTGATGCATCAGGGTCATCTGTATGAAAACAAGGGGTTATACTGTGCTCTCAGTGATTGGAACATGCTGTAGAAGTCGTAATAGTTCACCATTCATTCATTCCACTCACTTATTGCGTTCTTCCTTTGTGCTAGGCACTTTACATAAGTTATTTCTGATTATTTCTGTAGTTCTGCCACTGTAAAGAGGTTAACTTTTTCAAGATCATGTAGTTATTAAGTGGTAGAGCTGAATTTGGTAATCTACTCTCATTTCTCTCTTTAATTTACTCCGACATGGCAGTGTAGCTGCACCTTCAGTAATTGTTTTACATAATGTTGGCCCTAAGTTATCAAAGCTAAATGGCATGCTAGATATTCTGTCTCAGGCCTCAGATTTTAAAATTGTAAGTTCTTGTGACTGATTTTGTAGTTTTTGTCTTTCCATATTAGTAAGTGATCAGCTGTCACTTCTCACAGATGTTATCCCAGTCCACCAACCCCTCCCCTCAGCCCCTGTCATATAATTGAATCTTGGAAACGAAATGGCTTAGCTTATCAGAATTGTGTCAGATAAGACTAAAATGGCACAAAGTGGAGGCCTGAGGGCTCCCCCCGGGAGTAAAATAAATGAACTTCATTTGGTACATGGTCTTTGTGATACGTATTTTAAATGCTTAAGATCCTTTTAAGGTTACTTCCTGGTTTTGGGGCTGTGTTTCCACTTTGGAGTTACGGGGCGCTCTTCAGGCTACTGGTACACAGCCATTGGATGCCGCACCATTATCTTCCTGGCATGTGAGGAAAGGGTTAGTGAAAATTTCCATGGGTTAATTTTAACTAAACAGTACTGATTGTATAGTCAATTAAAAAATTTGTTAGATAAAATGATGGTGTTTGATTGTAATTAAAGCCTAATCTAAACCAACCACTTCCTCCTTTTTGCCTTAAATTTGTCATATACAATTTTGTTTAACAGTACTAATTTTCTTTTCCTCAAATGAGGTC
This sequence comes from Elephas maximus indicus, assembly GCF_024166365.1. Classification (NCBI taxonomy): domain Eukaryota; kingdom Metazoa; phylum Chordata; class Mammalia; order Proboscidea; family Elephantidae; genus Elephas; species Elephas maximus. The sequence goes on from NC_064829.1 coordinate 30,655,359, forward strand.
AACCGTAAATAATAGAGCCTAGTCATAGTAGATGGTCAGCAAATATTTATTCATTGAATGAATATTACTGTAATAATATACTTAATATAATTGACTTAGGTATGTAGATAAAGGTAGTTTATAGCTTTTTATGGCCACCGCTCACAGGATATCTGTGGCACATTAGCATGGTCCTAGGTGGTGCTACCATTTGTAGAGACCAAGGAAATCCATTAGATGGCATACCTTAACTTGCACTATTTCCTTGTTTATATCTCACACTTATTTGCCTCGCTGTTCTATCTACTACGCTGTAGGCCCTACATTATTATTCCAAATACTAACTTCCTACCCAAAACCCTAGAAAATATAAAAGGATAAAAATACCATGCTTTATCTCTAATACTGATAACTATCCAGGGGAAAATTATAAAGAGAAGAATATATCGCCTAATTCTTACTCAGAATAGGGAAAATAGAGAAATATGCTTGATGGCTTGAATAATATGTGAGGAGAGTATAAAATATTATGTTGGTTTTTGTCGCCTTCATCTTTTTTAAAGGCATTTTGTCTATCTTACTAGATCTTATGCTCTTTGAAGACAGGAGTTCACCATGTATTTCTTTTTATATCATTTCATAGTTCTTATTGCCCTGGTGGAAACCCTGGTGGCATAGTGGTTAAGAGCTATGGCTGCCAAGCAAAAGGTCGGCAGTTCAAATCCACCAGGTGCTCCTTGGAAACCATTTGGGGCAGTTCTACTGCCTAGAGGGTCACTATGAGTTGGAATTGACTCGATGACAACGGGTTTGGTTGGGTTTTTGGTATCGCCCTGGTGGAAATCCTGGTTGTATAGTGGTTAAGAGATATGGTTGCTAACCAGAAGGTTGGTGGTGCGAATCCACCGGGTGCTCCTTGGAAACCCTATGGAGCAGCTGTACTCTGTCCTACACGGTTGCTATGAGTCAGAATTGACTTGATCACAACAGTTTTGATTTGGTTTGGTTTATTGCCCTGATAGCGCAGTGGTTAAGAGGTGGACTGCTAATCAAAAGGTCAGCAGTTCAAATCCACCAGCTGCTCTTTGGAAACCCTATGGGGCAGTTCCTCTCTGCTTTATAGGGTTGCTATGAGTCATGGGTTTGGGTTTGGTTTATTATGTATAATGCTTTTATTCAGTATATACTCAATAAGTATTTTTGAGTGACTGCTCACTGTAACATCATGGCATCAAGACTAAATTATTTGAAGCAGGGGAAGTGTCAAATGTATAAACTCACCTTCCCATAATATAGCATATTTGATTTAAAGGAGCTGCCTTAGAGATTCTTAGTTGTCCCAAATAAAGAGGTAAAATATTACCAGATAGTAAATTATCAGTGAAAAAATATCTAATGTATAATTTAAGAAGTTTTTTTTTTTTTTTTTTTAAACAAAAATACTTGAGAAGTAACCAGATCAATGGCAGTAAATATTGAGGACTAAATTTTATTACTCAATATTTTGAGGTTTTAAAGTGCAACACTTCTGTGTGTGTTTCCAGAATTTATTGTGAGGATAAACAGACCTTCTTACAGGACTGTGAAGATGACGGGGAGACAGCAGCTGGTGGGCGTCTTCTCCACCTCATGGAGGTAAGTGAAATTAAGCCCTGTTAATTCAGTTTCTAAATGAGCCGTAAAATTTCTCAACGAAACGAAACTCCATTAGGAATAAGTAAGTCAGTTAAACTGTGTAACAGAAACTGTCTTTGATTTAGTTAATTTGTAAACGTTGAATGAAATTTTTGTCCACTGGATATGGAGTAGAAAGCAAAGGGTTAATGACAAGTCTTGTCTTCTCCACCTTTTTCCAACTGATGTTGTTAGCCCCTGTCAAGTCAGCCCCCAGCTCATGGGTGATCCCTTGCACAACAGCATCTTAACTCTTGTGGTCCATAGGGTTGGCTGATTTTCCAGGCATTTCTTCCTAGTCAGCCTTAGTCTGGAAACTATGCTGAAACTTGTTTAGCATCATAGCAACATTCAAGCCTCCAGTGACAAATGAGTATTGGGTGTACTTGAGTGTATTGACAGGGAATCAAACCTGGGTCTCCTACCTGGAAGGCAAGAATTCTATCACTGACCACCATTGTGCCCATTCAACTCATGTTGTTGTTGTTGATAGGTGCCGTCGAGTCAGTTCCGACTCATAGCAACCCTGTGCACAACAGAATGAAACACTGCCCGGTCCCGTGCCATCCTCACAATTGTTGTTATGCTTGAGCCCATTGTTGCAGCCATTGTGTCAATCCACCTCGTTGAGGGTCTTCCTCTTTTCCGCTGACCCTGTACTCTGCCAAGCATGATGTCCTTCTCCAGGGACTGATCTCTCCTGACAACATGTCCAAAGTGTGTAAGACGCAGTCTCGCCATCCTTGCTTCTAAGGAGCATTCTGGTTTTACTCCTTCTAAGACAGATTTGTTCGTTCTTTTGACAGTCCATGGTATATTCAATATTCTTCGCCAACACCACAATTCAAAGGCGTCAACTCTTCTTCGGTCTTCCTTATTCATTGTCCAGCTTTCACATGCATATGATGCGATTGAAAATACCATGGCTTGGCACCTTAGTCTTCAGGGTGAAATCTTTGCTCTTCAACACTTTGAAGAGGTCCTTTGCAGCAGATTTGCCCAATGCAATGCATCTTTTGATTTCTTGACTGCTGCTTCCATGGCTGTTGATTGAAATCCTTGACAACTTCAGTCTTTTCTCTGTTTATTATGATGTTGCTCATTGGTCCGCTTGTGAGGATTTTTGTTTTCTTTACGTTGAGGTGTAATCCATACTGAAGGCTGTGGTCTTTGATCTTCATTAGTAAGTGCTTCAAGTCCTCTTTACTTTCAGCAAGCAAGGTTGTGTCATCTGCATAACACAGGTTGTTAATGAGTCTTCCTCCAATCCTGATGCCCTGTTCTTCATATAGTCCAGCTTCTCGTATTATTTGTTCAGCATACAGATTGAATAGGTATGGTGAAAGAATACAACCCTGACGCACACCTTTCCTGACTTTAAACCAATCAGTATCCCCTTGTTCTGTCCAAACAACTGCCTCTTGATCTATGTAAAGGCTCCTCATGAGCACAATTAAGTGTTCTGGAATTCCCATTCTTCGTAGTGTTATCCATAGTTTGTTATGATCCACACAGTCAGATGCCTTTGCATAATCAATAAAACACAGGTAAACATCCTTGTGGTATTCTCTGCTTTCAGCCAGGATCCATCTGACATCAGCAATGATATCCCTGGTTCCACATCCTCTTCTGAAACCGGCCTGAATTTCTGGCAGTTCCCTGTCGATACACTGCTGCAGCCATTTTTGAATGATCTTCAGCAAAATTTTGCTTGCGTGTGATATTAATGATATTGTTCTATAATTTCCACATTCAGTTGGATCACCTTTCTTGGGAATAGGCATAAATATGGATCTCTTCCAATCAGTTGGCCTGGAAGCTGTCTTCCATATTTCTTGGCATAGATGAGTGAGCACCTCCAGCACTGCATCTGTTTGTTGAAACATCTCAATTGATATTCCATCAATTCCTGGAGCCTTGTTTTTTGCCAGTGCCTTCAGAGCAGCTTGGACTTCTTCCTTCAGGACCATTGGTTCCTGGTCATATGCCACCTCTTGAAATGGTTGAATATCGACTAATTCTTTTTGGTATAATAACTCTGTGTATTCCTTCCATCTTCTCTTGATGCTTCCTACATCATTTAATATTTTCCCCATGGAATCCTTCACTATTGCAACTCGATGCTTGAATTTTTGTCAGTTTGTCGTACTGTGGGGGCTTGTGTGTTGCTGTGATGATAGAAGCTATGCCATTGGTATTTAGATACCAGCAGGGTTACCCATGGAGGACAGGTTTCAGCTGAGCTTCCAGACTAAGACAGACTAGAAAGAAGGACCCGGCAGTCTACTTCTGAAAAGCATTAGCCAGTGAAAACCTTATGAATAGCCGCGGAACATTGTCTGATATAGTGCTGGAAGATGAGCCCCCCAGGTTGGAAGGCACTCAAAAGATGACTGGGGAAGAGCTGCCTCCTCAAAGTAAAGTCGACCTTAATGACGTGGATGGAGTAAAGCTTTCGGGACCTACATTTGCTGATGTGGCACGACTCAAAATGAGAAGAAACAGCTGCAAACATCCATTAATAATCAGAACCTGGAATGTACAAAATATGAATCCAGGAAAATTGGGGATCGTCAAAAATGAAATGGAACACATAAACGTCAATATCCTAGACCTTAGTGAGCTGAAATGGACTGGTATTGGCCATTTTGAATCAGACAATCATATAGTCTACTATGCTCGGAATGACAACTCAAAGAGGAATGGTGTTGCATTCATCGTCAAAAAGAACGTTTCAAGATCTATCCTGAAGTACAACGCTGTCAGCAATAGGATAATATCCATACGCCTACAAGGAAGACCAGTTAATACAACTATTATTCAAATTTATGCACCAACCACTAGGGCCAAAGATGAAGAAATAGAAGATTTTTATGAGCTGCTGCAGTCTGAAATTGATCGAACATGCAATCAAGATGCATTGATAATTACTGGTGATTGGAATGCAAAAGTTGGAGACAGAGAAGAAGGATCAGTAGTTGGAAAATATGGCCTTTGTGATAGAAACAATGCCAGAGATCGAATGATAGAAGTTTGCAAGACCAACGACTTCTTCGTTGCAAATACCTTTCACCAGCATAAACGGCGACTATACACATGGACCTCACTAGATGGAACACACAGAAATCAAATTGACTACATCTGTGGAAAGAGATGATGGAAAAGCTTAATATCATCAGTCAGAACAAGGCCAGGGGCCGACTGTGGAACGGACCGTCAATTGGTCATATGCAAGTTCAAGCTAAACTGAAGAAAATCAGAGCAAGTCCGCGAGAGCCAAAATATGACCTTGAATATATCCCACCTGAATTTAGAGACCATCTCAAGAATAGATTTGATGCATTGAACACTAGTGAACGAAGACCAGACGAGTTGTGGAATGACATCATCCATGAAGAAAGCAAGAGGTCATTGAAAAGACAGGAAAGAAAGAAAAGACCAAGGTGGATGTCAGAGGAGACTCTGAAACTTGCTCGAGTGTCGAGCAGCTAAAGCAAAAGGAAGAATTGACGAAGTAAAAGAACTGAACAGAAGATTTCAAAGGGCCTCTCGAGGAGACAAAGTATTATAATGACGTGTGCAAAGAGCTGGAGATGGAAAACCAAAAGGGAAGAACGTGCTCGGTGTTTCTCAAGCTGAAAGAACTGAAATTATTCAACTCATAGATACCTGATTGTCTTCAACTCTGGGCAATGTTCTCTTTTTTTTTTTTTTTACTTATTTGGCAATTTCTCCATCTTTGTTTTCTCTGTACTGTTTGTGGAACTCATGTTAGTTAGATATTGGTCTTTCTGGATAGATCCAGAATGTTTCTTTTTTATTGTCTATCCGATTGTCTTTGTTTTAACCTCTGAGAGGTTGTCTTAGTCAAAACAACTTGACTATTTTCCACAACTTCTGTTGAATTTTAGGTTTTTTTTTTAGTAACTGCATGTCTTAGTCATCTAGTGCTGCTGAAACAGAAATACCATGAGTGGATGGCTTTAACAAAGAGACTTATTCTCTCACAGTTGAGTAAACAAGTCCAAATTCAGGGTGTCAGCTTGTGGGGAAGGCTTTCTCTCTGTTGACTCCAGGGGAAGGTCCTTGTCATCAGTCTTCCCCTTGATTGAGGAGCTTCTTGGAGCAGGAACCCCAGGTCCAAAGAACATGCTGTGCACCCGCTGCTGCTTTCTTGGTGGTATGAAGTTCTCATGTTTGTCTGCTGGCTTCTCTCTTTTATATCTCAAAAGAGATAGGCTTAAAACACAATCTAATCTCGTAGTTGAATCCTGCCTCATTAACATAACTGCCACTAATCCCATCTCATTAACAGCATAGAGAATTTACAACACATAGGAAATGCACATCCAGTGAGGAAATGGTGGACAGTCGCACAATACTGGGAATCAAAGCCTAGCCAAATTGATATACATATTTTTGGGGGACAGAGTTCACTCAATGACATCATGTATTTAATTTTCAAGAGTTCTTTCTTACTCTTTATTTTTCCTTTTCCATAGTGTCCTGTTCTAGCTTTATGGATGCAATGTCTTCTAAAATTTCTGAGTATATATATATTTTTTATACTAATTAGAGTTTTTTTTGTTTTTTTTTTTTAAAGGTGTTTTTTTCCTTAAAATTTTCCTGGTCAACTTTAGTTTGAATTGTCCTTTCTCTTTTATATTTCTGGATTTTCATAATCCATCTGGCGATCATTGTCCATTGATTTTAAGAATAATTTTTTTTTTTTTTGTCTAAGGCAGGTGTTACAGGGTCTTCTGCTGTTGTATGTGGCGATTTGTTTTCTAAACAGAACTTTCCTTTGAATAGAAACTCTATATGTGGGCCAGGCTTGTAGATTTAAGGACTTCACTTTAAAGGCAGCATTTGACAAAATGTCAAAATGAGGAAGGCTTTACTGGTATGTACCAGTGGTTGCTCTTTTCAGCCCCGTTCTCTGCAGTAGTTTGTTCAGCAGCTGGTTTTTTGTTGCTTGGCCTAAGGGTAACAGGGTAAACTGAGCTATTCTGGTTGAAGTCATGAAGGATTGGAACCCTGCCTGCTTGGGCTGCATTCTGCCCGCGTACCCCAAATTTTGGAATCTTAGGACAGCAGGGAGCACAGTGTTTATTTTCCAAGCTCCTTTCTTGTTCTACTGTCCCATCCTCTGAATTGTTGATAACCTTACTCACTACTTACTCTCGTGGTTCTGCCATGAAAGTCACTGGAAGATTTCATGTGGGATTCGATTGTATATTTGTGTTATTTCTCTCTTCTTTAAAACTTTTATTATATATGTATCTCTATGCTTCGGAAAATAACAGATTTTGAATGTGAAGAATGTCTTGGTGATAGTATCACGCTGGTATGGAGGTATTCTGATAGGACCAGATCGCTTTAAGCATATCAACAACTGTGCCAGAAACATACTCCTGGAGAAGAACTATATAACTTTACCGGTAAGTGGTTATTAATCATAAATCTAGAAAGGTTCTTATCAGTGCCTGTGGAGTAAAACAAAACAAAACAAAAGACAGAAAATTAAGAACAAGTCAGAATGCGTGTGGTGCATTTAGAGAACCCTTCGGACTAGGAAGCTGGTGATTCAGGTTCTAGTCTAAAGATTGTGACTCGCCAGTTGTGTGACCTTGGACAGATCACTTAAGCTCTTTGAATCTTAGTTTCATAGATTCATAGAGTTTCATAATTAGAGAAACTTTCAAGACCACCTAGTTCCCACCCCATGAAATTGAGGCCCAGAGAGGTTGTACCAACGACAGAGTACTATGCTCTAATACTGTATAATCCTCTGTTAGGGTCCACTGTCTCCCTTTCCCCTTGGATATGCTTTTAGATGCTGCCTTCCTCATTTTGAGTTAATTCTGTTTCATATTTTAAGTCTGTATCTATTTTATTTAAACTTTATTTACTTTGGAAAGCAAACAGTAGATTAATGTTTGTATAATTTAAATATGATTTAATCTGTTAGATAAATAAATGTTTTCCTAGATTACTCTTGATTGTTTTGAAAATATTACAGTAGACTATAAGTGAAAGTGCCCCATAAAACAGAAGGATGATAGATATGGAAGTGGTTATATTCTCACCTTTTATGCATATTTTATATGACTGTCTTTAAGAGTCCCTAAGCCAGCATCTTCATGTAAATGGGGAGATAGTGCATTCTTTGTCTTTTTCAGGAGGAATCATCTAAGGCTGCGGGAAAGAGCAAAAAAGTGAAAAAAGACAAGAAGAGGAGCGAGCATTAATACCTGAAACTACAAAAGGCTAATTTGCCAACAATCCATTCAAATTGTAGTCATCAAGGAGTATATTGTGCAGAGAACCCCGCTGACTGTTCAAGTCAGCCAGCTCATTGTGGCCACCAACATTATCTTTGCTTCTTTGGCTGTATCATCGGCCAAAAATAGAGAGCTTTAGATATATCCATGTGTGCTTCAGGCTTATTCGGAAGAATTAATTTGAACTTAATCACCACTTCATCTAATTTTAGGAAGGTAACGGTTGCCTGGGCAGGACCCGAATTAACCGCCCATTTCGGTTACCTGACGAGTACCTTTGCTAGGCCGGGAAGAAGTTTCTTTAGAGCCATTTAAATAGATGATTTCTTGTCACTGGAGTTTTCATTCTGTTCAATGAATATTGCCTTTCACTGCTCTTCATCCCTCATAGGAGCTCACTAAAGATTGATCTGGGAGAGTTTCTGCTTGTGATTTTAGTTCATAAGTATGTCACCTTTCATTCTTTAGTGTCCATCATCGAGTAATGAATTAGTGAAAATCCGGTAGTATCCATCTGCAGATATATGCTGAGGTGGTAATTCTCCTAACGTATTTGTTAGCATAAATGTTACGCCTCAATTTCTGTAGCAAATCGGTGATTGTGAAATTTTAAAAAAGTAATATTCTAGTCTCTATTTGCTTTGGCTTAATTCTTGTGAAGTAATAAATATGGAGTGTCAGTAGGCTCCTCCCACCCCAGAAATGTGTTAGTGTAACATTCTGATTTAATAACGTCTAAGTACCTTTCTTGTGCTCTTCATTGAGAAATTGAAACCATCCTAGAAGCTGTGCCATGGTTGATGGGACATTTATAGAATGGGATACAGGGTGGCAGAATAATACTGATATAGAGCAAAGGTATGTTGTACAGTTAAATAAATCTGATGCACACTGCCACTTCCACTTGAGACACCTTTTGTCAGTTCCATGATTTTGTGGAGAGAAGGAACAAACCTTTTAATTGAAACCACAAAGAAAATCCCTCTTTTTTTCTAATTTGATTAAATCTCTTTTTATAAATATTTTGTTTCTTTCATCTGCAGTTTGTTCAGTTTAGCTCTAGGCATTTCGATAATAAATTTACCTTTGAGATATTATAATAAGTAATTTACTGTTTCCTTTGAGATATGATTGTAAAGAGTTGTTAAAGTATGAATCGATCACACATTTGCCTGAGATTCCCTTTCCCAAAGGAGGGACCAGAAATTAGGAGGCATCTTTGGGATGGCGCTAGAGCATGCAAGGCATCAGAGAAAATGGGTAGACAGATTTTATTTTTTCCCTTTTCTCTGAGATTTTACCTTTAAAAGATTCAACATCCCTACTTAGTATTTTTAATAAAAAATAATATATAACCTTATATCAGCATGGATTCTGAGAATTATATTTGTTATAAGTGTATTTTAATGTTGTCAGTTATCAAGAGTCATCAGAGGATGACCCATAGTACCTCAGGGTCCATGGAGTTAAGTATGTCCTATGTACTAACTGTTGAAGTAATTAAAGAAGTTAAGACTATTAATTAACGTTAACACAGTTTTCCAATTTTGGCATGTGAGACCTGTGAAAGGAGATATAAAACAACAAGAATTTGGTGCTGCAGAAAAAGAAATGTGAGTTAATTTTTCTGCAGTATCAAATTAGAATTTCTTTCATGCCATTTTATCTAATGTTTATTTAGGTCTTTACAGAAAGCACCCTTTATATTCTAATTTCCCCTTATTTTTAGAAAGTCTTAATTCCGTGTGTTTCTACAGAATTATTAACCATATTTTACTGACTAAAAACCTAATCTCCTTTGCCGAAAGTCAGCTAGCTAGTAAGGAGAGATTCAGAGTTCTCCAAGTCTTTAATCCTGAGTTATTTCATACTCTACCATTATGGACACCCTAATGATAGGAGTTTTTTTTTTTTTTTTTTTCTCTATTTAAAATTTCTCTTGATTAGAGAATTTTCAAATTCTCCAAATAATTTTTTATAGCCAGATCTATGCTGTGGCATATTTTACAGTATATTCTATTAATTGAAAATATTATCCACATGCCAGCATAAGAACAAGTAGCATCTACTTTTTAAATGAGAGTAGGAGTAGCTCCATCAAAAGTGTGCTTTGGAGAGGTATAAGTCATGAAACAGAACCTATATGAAGTGAATTATATCAAAGTAATCTTAGTCAAGAAATAGCATGAAGCAGGTATTGTTTGGAGGACAAGTGAAATTTATTGCGAGAATTGCACAAATCACCTGTAATCTCACTATCCAGAGATAGCCATTGTTAACATTTGGTATGTACATTATTCTATTTTTCTTCTATGCATGATTTTGTATATATGAATATTTTTCTTTCCACAAATAGATGGTATTAAACTGTATATATTGTTCTTTGTTCTGTAAATTTCATATAGAAGTAATATTGTTAACATTTTCTCATATCAATAAATATTCTATGGCATAATTTTTTTATTGTGGTGATTATACAAATACGTATAACATAAAACTTGCCCTTTTAACCATTACTAAGTGTATGTACAGTTCGGTGGCATTAAGTACATGCATAATGTTGTGCAGCCATCACCATTCTCTATTTCCAAAACTTTTTCACTACCCCAAACAGAAGCTCTGTGCCCATGCACACAGCAACTGCCTGTTCCCCTGTCCCTCAGCCCCTGGTAACCTCTCATCTACTTTCTATGTGTATTTGCCTGCTCTGGTTACCTCATGTAAGTGGAATCATACAATATTTGTCCCTTCATGCCTGGCTTATTTCACTTAGCATGTTACCAAGTTTCATCCATGTTGTAGTATATATCTGAATTTCATTCCTTTTTTATGGCTGAATAATATTCCATATTTGTATACACATTTTGTTGATTCATTCCCTGGCATAACTAGTTCCCATCCAATTTGTAAGTGGTTTCCAACTTTTCAGGGTTACAAAACACTGAAAAACTATATTACTGTGTACATATTTTTGTATATAGCTCTGATTACTTCCATAGGAAACATTTCTAGAAATGGAATTTCTTGGTCAAGCTTTTCTACCATCTAATAGCTTTTGATTGGCTTAGCCAAAATCCTCTCCAGAAGAGTTTTACCAGTTACACTTCTGTTAACATTATGTTAGAATATACTTAGAATATCAGTCAGAGATGTGGTAAGCTGTGCAGCCTGGTAGATAAAATCTCACTCTTTTTGTTGTGAAATAATTATAAACTCAGAAGAAGTTGCAGAAATAATGTAGAGGGCCTGTGTGCCCATCACTCAGCTTTCCCTAATGGTAACATCTTAATATACCTATAGTATGGTACATTATCAAAACCAGAAAATGTATTCTGTATACAAGTCTCTAGTCAGATACTTCATTTGCAAATATTTTCACCCAGTCTGCAGCTTGTCTTTTCATTCTCTTAGTGTCTTTTTGCAGAGCAAATGTTCTTAATTTTAATGAAATTTAACTTTTTCTTTTTTTTTTTTTTGATCAATGCGTTTGGTGTCAAATCTAAGAACTCTGCCTAACCTCAGGTAATGATTTTCTCCTGTTGTCTTCTTAAAGCTTTATATTTTATGTTTTTAATTTAGATCTGTTACCAATTTTGAGTTAATTTTTGTGTAAAGTGTGAGGTTTAGGTTCCTTTTTTAAATATGTGGATGTCCAATAATGGAAGTAACTAGTTTTTTAAATTGAACTTTTTATGGATAAATTTTCACATAGTAACCACTCACATAACCAGCAGTTAGATTGAAGAAAAGAACACTATCAGCACCCCATCATCCCCCTTGATTCCCTTCAGTCATTACACGCTCTCCACGTCCCACTCCCCAAGTATATCCTCCCTCCCTCTCGTTTCTGACACCAGAGACTAATCTTGTCTCTTTCAGCTTTATGTAGTGGAATTGCACAGTATTGTACCCTTGTTTTGGCTTCCTTTGTTCAACATTTTGTTTGTGAGATTCATCTGGGTTATAGCAGTAATTCATTCTTAAAAACCAAAAAAAAAAAAAAAAAAAAACACCAAACCCAGTGCCATCGAGTCAATTCTGACTCACAGTGATCCTGTAGGACAGAGTAGAACTGCCCCATAGAGTTTCCAAGGAGTGCCTGGCGGATTCAAACTGCCGACCCTTTGGTTAGCAGCCATGGCGCTTAACCACTATGCCACCAGGGTTTCCAATTCATTCTTATCACTGCATAATTTATTAATTCTCTTTATGGATATTTGGGTTTCTAGTTTGAGGCTATTACAAGACCTGCTATGAACATTCTTGTACATTCATAGCTTTTGGTGAACATATGTACACATTTCTATAGGGTACATGCATGCAAATGGATTTACTGGGTCTTAGGATATACGTGGAGCCCTGGAGGCACAGTGGTTAAGAGCTCAGCTACTAACCAAAAGGTTGGCAGTTCGAATTCACCAGCCGCTCCTTGGAAACCCTATGGGGCAGTTCTACTCTGACCTATAGGGTCGCTGTGAGTTGGAATAGACCGGATGACGAAAGCTTTGGTTTTTGGTTTTTTAGGATGTGTGTTTGTGCAGCTTTAGTATATACTGCGCAGAGGTGTCCTGTTTAGCTTTCCAGCGACCGGCTCTGGAGTGGGGGCTGGTTTGTAGTGTGTACCGATTTCTGTGGCGTAAATACTCCTACTGTGCCCAATTCTGAGCTACCAGTGCTTTCTTAACTGGCTCAAAAAATTCTTGAAAATTTAACCATCGCTTGTGAAATAATACAAGGTGGCTTCAGAACATCACTCACATTGCCTAACGGTTTTTCCAAGGTAGTTATCATTTTAGCTCCTTTGACGGCACTGGGTGGGTTGGAAATGAATGAAAGTTCTGGGTGCATATCCACAACATTTGGTACTACCTGACTTTTTCATTTTAACCATGCTGTGTGGTACATAGGAGTTTCACTTTGTGGTTTTGATTTTCATTTCTCTGATGACTAATGAAGTTGAACACCTTTCATTACATACCTGAAGTGTGGTCTGCAGGCCATAGTTTGCCAGCCTGATGTAGACCATGAAGAGAGAGAAATTTTTGGTTTATACCTGAAGTGACTAGGTAATTTGAAATGACACATTCTTCCCTCTTCCAGGAGTGGAAATATGGAGATTGTTACCAAGTTTGGTTCACTTACGGTGTAATGATGTTATAGTTTTGTATATCTGAGAACCTGGTTTGTAAACGCCAGTGCCCCATCCTCACCTCACTGGTATCCTGAGTGTGTGAATTTATCAGGGAGCTTTTTTTTCATCTTTTGTTGCCCTCAGTGCCCTAATTTGTAAAAATGTGGATTATGATTCCTCTCTGTCTGGGTTATTATGGGGATTAAATGAAATGCCTTTCACGGTACTGAGTATGTGATAAAAGCATTCCATAAAACCATTATAAATACATATTACTGTCTTTCCCTCACCATTTAGGGGAGAACTGTCCTATAATAGCTTGTATTTGAAATAGACTCTCTCTGAGGATTTTAACAATATCTAGACTTATAAGTTCTTAGGCTCACCAAGGAGACAATATAGTACAGTGACTAAGAGCTGGGAATGTGGAGTCCAGCTGTCAGGTTTGAATCCTCCCCCTGCTGTTTGCTAGCCTTGCAAGCTTCAGCATGTTAACCACTTTCTCTGTACTCTGTTCTGTTTTGAAAAGCTTGTAAGGGAATTAGATGACTTGTTTGCAAATGTCGTCTTTGTACTTCTCTTTGCCTTTGTCATGCTTGGTAGACATAGGTGACAACAGGACAGGGCAAATCACAGTCCTGGTTCAGGATTGGGAAGCTAGTGAGGAGGTAAGACTTAGAACATGGTTATAGATCTAAGAAGGCCATGGGCTAACACTAAAAAAAAGACTGGTTAATTAGGGAGAAGGAAGGAAGAACTCTGGAGCTAGCTAAGGAATATAAACCAGGGGTTGGTGAAGTTTTTTTGTAAACAACCAGATATTAAATATTTTAGGCTTTTTGAGCCATACTGGCACAACAGCTCAATAGTGTTGTCATGTGAAAACACCCAATATCTGTGTAGATGAATGAGCCTGACTGTTCATGGCTACTTCAATTTGAACTTCATGTGTCATTAAATATTCTTCTTTTGTTTTCAACTATTTACAAATGTAAAAACCATTTTTAACTGACATTCCAAAAAGTATGGTCTGTGGGCCATCATTTTTCAACCTCTGGTGTGACCATGAAGTAAGAGATAGCCAAGTCAAAAAGTATAATGTTAAAAATTAGGATTTTGGCTTCTGAGCCTAGGGAAATTTTTTGTTTTGTTTTTTTGGCTTCATGTCCAGGTTTTGAGTTGTAAATGAGAAGAGCTGAATCACAAGTATATGTTTGTAATCAAGGAGCAGTAGACTTTGAGGTCAGAGTTGGATTTGAATTTTGCTTCCATGCCTTAGACATAAAAGCCACCCTGAACAAAGTACATAACTTCTCTGAGCCTTATATTCCTCACCCGTGAAATGGGGCTAATAATTCTTATTCAGGTTTTTTTTTTTAATTGTACTTTAGATGAAGGAAAAACTAGTTTCTCATCAAACAGTACATACATTGTTCTATGACATTGGTTAACAACCCCATGACATGTCAGCACTCTCCCTTCTCAACCCTGGGTTCCATGTTACCACCTTTCCTGTTCCCTCCTGCCTTCCAGTCCCTGCCCCAGGGCTGGTGCACCCCTTAGTCTTGTTTTGTTCCATAAGCCTGTTCAGTCTTTGGCTGAAGGGTAAACCTCAGGAGTGACCTCATTACTGAGCTGAAAGGGTGTCCAACGGCCATACTCTCGTCTCTGTTAGGCCAGCAAGTCTGGTCTTTCTTTTTGAGTTGGAATTTTGTTCTAGATTTTTCTCCAACTCTATCTGGGACCCTCTATTGTGATCCCTGTCAGAGCAGTCAGTGGTGGTAGCTAGGCACCATCTAGTTGTACTAGACTCAGTCTGGTGGAGGCCATGGTAGATGTGGTCCATTAGTCCTTTGGACTAATCTTTCCCTTGTGTCTTTAGTTTTCTTCATTCTTCCTTGCTCTTGAAGGGGTGAGACCAGGGGAGTATCCTAGATGGCTGCTCACAGGCTTTTATAACCCCAGGTTCTACTCATCAAAGTAAAAAGTAGAACATATTCTTTATAAACTGTGATATGCCAGTTGAACTAGATGTTCCCTGAGACCATGGTCCCCACAGCCTTCATCCCAGCAATTCGGTCCCTTAGGGAGTTTGGATGTGTCTATGGAGCTACCATGACCTTGCCTTGTACAGGTTGTGCTGGCTTCCCCAGTATTGTGTACCGTCTTACCCTTCACCAAAGTTTCTACTTATCTATTTTCTATTAAGTGTTTTTACATCCCCAGCCCTCCCCTTCCTCATAACCATCAGAAATTTTTTTTGTGTGTGTGTAAACCTTCTCATGAGTTTTTACGGTAGTGGTCCTATACTATATTTTTCATTTTGTGATTGACTTATTTCACTCAGCATAATGTCCTCCAGCTTCATCCATGCTATGAGATGCTTCACAGATTCATTGTTCTATATTGTTGCATATTACTCCATTATGTGTATGTACCACAGTTTATCCACTCATCTGTTGATGGGCATCTAGGTTGTTTCCATCTTTTTGCTATTGTGAACAATGCTGCAATGAACATGGGTGTGCATATGTCTATTTGTGTGACAGCTCTTATTTCTCTAGGATGTATTCTTAGGAGTAAGATTACTAGATCATATGGTATTTCCATTTCTAAGGAAGCGCCATATAGTTTTCCAAAATAGTTGTATCATTTTGCATTCCCACCAGCAGTGCATAAGAGTTCTGATCTCTCCGCAACCTCTCCAGCATTTGTTATTTCCTGTTTTATTGATTTGTGCCAGTAATGCCGGGGTGAGATGGTAACTCGTTGTGCTTTTGATTTGCATTTCTCTAATAGCTAGAGATCGTGAGCATTTCCTCATGTGTCTTTTGGCCATTTGAATGTCTTCTTTGGTTAAATGTCTGTTCATTTTCTTTGCCCATTTTTTAATTGCATTATTTGTCTTTTTGTTGTAGAGGTGTTGGATTTTCTTGTACATTTTAGAGTTTAGACCTTTATCTGATTCATAATAGTCAAAATTTTTTTCCCAGCCTGTAGGTTCTTTTTATACTCTTTTGGTGAAGTCTTTTGATGAGCATAAGTGTTTAATTTTTCAAAGATTCCAGTTATCTGGCTTATCCTCTGGAGCTTGTGTGTTGTTGGTTGTGGTTTGTATCCTCTAAATGCCATGTATTAATGGCCTTTAGCGTTGATTCTATTTTTTTCTTCTATGAACTTCATGGTTTTTGGCTTTATGTTTAGGTCTTTGATCATTTTGAGTTAGTTTTTGTATATGGTGTGAGGTATGGGTTCTGTTTCGTTTTTTTGCAGATGGACTTTCAGTTTTGCCAGCACCGTTTGTTGAAAAGACTGTCTTTTCCTCGTTTGATGGATTTTGAGCCCTTGTCAAATATCAGGTGACTATAGGTGGAAAAAAAAAAAAATTTTTTTTTTATAGGTGGATTTACATCCTGGTTCTCAGTTCTGTTTCATTGGTCAAAAAAAAAAAGGAGGAAAAGGGGAAAAGAAAAGAAAAAAAGAGATAAAAATTTGGAAAAGAAAAGCTCCCAGCGGTCCCACCTGTGTGGCCATGAAGATTGGGGAAGTGACTCCCAGGCTGTGCAGTATAGCCTGGCTAGAGGAGTTATAGATGTCACACAGCACCAGGTATTAAGGAGACAGGGAAAAAAGGTAAGTATAGACAGATGAGAATTGAGAAATGAAGAAAGACAGGAAAGGAAAAAGAGAGAAGAAAAGAAAAAAGAAATGCCCCCAGGGATCCTGCCTACATGGCTGCATAGATTGGGGGAGTGGCCCCTAAGCTTGTGCTGTGCAGCCTGGCTAGAAGGGGCTCCCAAGTACGAAAAGAGAAAGGAAAACAAACTAACAAAACAAGCAAAAAAGAAAAAAAGGCCCCAGGGATCCCACTAGCGGGATTTCGCAGGCAGGGGTAGTGGTTCCCTAGTCGAGCGGGGTTCACAGCCTTTCAAGAAGAAACAGAGGTGGCACATGGAGCCAGGTGTTTGAGAGAAAGGAGAGGGAGGTGGTGGGAGGCACGGAAGAGACCAAAAGAGATGGAAAGAAGAATTACCAGCTAAGGGGACTGGCCAGTGTGGGTGGGGTGAACCCAAGTGCCCTGAGGCCAAAGAAATTGCCTCCTGCCTAAGGGACTGCAGCTGGCGGGAAGCAGAAGAGGCCGAAATGGGAGCGGAAGAAGGGGTGAGGGGTTAGGAAAGCATGTGTTGCTTGTTACCTGGTGCTCTATCTCCTGCTGGGAACTTTGTGAAGCTGCTTTTTCACACACCCTGTCTGCCAATCTGTGATGTGGGTGAGGCAAATCCAAGTGGCACAGACACTGCACTTCCCAGCCGGTTGAGCCACAGCAGCCAGCGAGGAAGCTCAGAGGTAGAGCAGCAGGGAAGGGATGGGGGGTGGAAAAGCGTGTATCACTGTTTACCAGGTGCTCTGTCTCCTGCTGGGAGCTCTGTGAAGCTGCTTTCCCGTGCTCCCTGACCACTGATCCCCGACAGGAGTCCAAGATGATGAATCTGTGCTGTGTTAGCTGATAAGGACCCTCTGCATGTATCTCTCATCGCTGTCTGTCCTCTGTCAGTTTCTTATTCCATTTGATGTTTGGCTGAATTCTGTCTCTTCATTTGGCACTTCAGGTTCCAGGAACAACATTTGTCTCTGTTTTACGTAGTTTTTTGGGTCTTTGCTGTGGAGGAGCGGCATGGCGCTTTTGTCTATGGCACCATGTTGGATGGAAGTGTCCCTTTTTCAGGTTTTTGGAGGGCTGAATGAAACGAGGTAATGTATGAAATGTTCCTAGATGAAAGCTTGACACACAGTAGATGATGGTTACTATGTTTATCATTGGGTAAGAAGTGAAATTAGATTGGTCTATACTCAATAAGATCATTGTGTGAACGGGTTTCAAAAGCTGAGATAAGAGGTGATGGTGGTCTGAACTAAGGAAGTGGTAGTGGGGATGGATAGAAGTGGGTGAATTTAGCATACATTTAGGAGGTAGAATTGAGAAGACTTGGTGATGGGATGTGAGGGAGAAGTTAAGATTGGCTTTCAGGTACTGGGCCTGGGCAATTGGCGTAACTCTGCTGTCTTATTCACTTACACAATGCCCTTCCCCGTAGTTGCCTGCTGAATCCTGCCAGCCTGTATGCAATGCTTTGGCTCTGGTAGAATCCAGATGCATTAAATTGGACAAAGGAGAAGCCAGACATCAGAGAAAACTGTTTTCTAGGTAGCGAATGGATTGTAAGACAGGAGTAGATGAGGGAACATTTAAGAAGCTATTGCAGTAATAGATAATGGTAGCTTGGACAAGGGTAATGGCAATGAAGATGAAATATTTGAATGAATTTGAAAGACGTTTAGGAGGCAAAATTCAAATCCATGCTGATAGTTTCTGTCCACCAAGTGATGGACTGGATAACAGGGTAAGAGAGAGATGTGTCAAGGAGGAACTTCAGGTTTCTGTCTCGCGTAATTGAATGGAAGGTAGTCCTTCACAGAGATAGGGAATATTAGAAGAAGACTGTATTCGGGCAAAAAGATGATGAGTTTAATATTAGACACATTGATTTTTGAGATGTCTTTGATTCATGTAAGTGGAAACAACAAGAAATATAAGCCTAACAATGATGAATCTGCAAAACATCTCACATCATGGATGAATTTGGAGGGCATTATGCTAAGTAAGTCAATTACAAAAGGATAAATATTGTATGAGACCACTTACAAAAACTCAAGAAAAGGTTCACACACAGAAAAAAACAATCTTTGATGGCCGTAAGGGAGGGGAAGAGTGGGGAGAGTTGAGGAACGGAAATCACTAGATAGTAGGTGAGTGTTAACTTTTTTTTTTTTTTTTTTTTTTTTTATAATAACTTTTATTAAGCTTCAAGTGAACGTTTACAAATCCAATCAGTCTGTCACATATAAGTTTACATACATCTCACTCCCTACTCCCACTTACTCTCCCCGTCTTGAGTCAGCCCTTTCAGTCTCTCCTTTCTTGACAATTTTGCCGGCTTCCCTCTCTCTCTATCCTCCCATCCCCCCTCCAGGTAAGAGTTGCCAACACAATCTCAAGTGTCCACCTGATATAATTAGCTCACTCTTCATCAGCATCTCTCTCCCACCCGCTGACCAGTCTCTTTCATTTCTGATGAGTTGTCTTCGGGGATGGTTCCTGTCCTGTGTCAGCTGAAGGTCTGGGGAGCATGGCCGCCGGGATTCCTCCAGTCTCAGTCAGACCATTAAGTTTGGTCTTGTTATGAGAATTTGGGGTCTGCATCCCACTGATCTCCTGCTCCCTCAGGGGTCCTCTGCTGAGCTCCCTGTCAGGGCAGTCATCGATTGTGGCCGGGCACCAACTAGTTCTTCTGGTCTCAGGATGATGTAGGTCTCTGGTTCATGTGGCCCTTTCTGTCTCTTGGGCTCTTAGTTGTCATGTGGGCTTGGTGTTCTTCATTTTCCTTTGCTCCAGGTGGGTTGAGACCAATTGCTGCATCTTAGATGGCTGCTTGTTAGCATTTAAGACCCCAGACGCCACATTTCGAAGTGGGATGCAGAATGATTTCATAATAGAATTATTTTGCCAATTGACTTAGAAGTCCCCGCAAACCATGTTCCCCAGACCCCCGCGCTTGCTCCGCTGACCTTTGAAGCATTCATTTTATCCCGGAAACTTCTTTGCTTTTGGTCCAGTCCAATTGAGCTGACCTTCCATGTATTGAGTGTTGTCTTTCCCTTCACCTAAAGCAGTTCTTATCTACTGATTAATCAATAAAAAACCCTCTCCCACCCTCCCTCCCTCCCCCCCTCGTAACCACAAAAGTATGTGTTCTTCTCAGGTTTACTATTTCTCAAGATCTTATAATAGTGGTCTTATACAATATTTGTCCTTTTGCCTCTGACTAATTTTGCTCAGCATAATGCCTTCCAGGTTCCTCCATGTTATGAAATGTTTCAGAGATTCGTCACTGTTCTTTATCGATGCGTAGTATTCCATTGTGTGAATATACCACAATTTATTTACCCATTCATCCGTTGATGGACACCTTGGTTGCTTCCAACTTTTTGCTATTGTAAACAGAGCTGCAATAAACATGGGTGTGCATATATCTGTTTGTATGAAGGCTCTTGTATCTCTAGGGTATATTCCTAGGAGTGGGATTTCTGGGTTGTATGGTAGTTCTATTTCTAACTGTTTAAGATAACGCCAGATAGATTTCCAAAGTGGTTGTACCATTTTACATTCCCACCAGCAGTGTATGAGAGTTCCAATCTCTCCGCAGCCTCTCCAACATTTATTATTTTGTGTTTTTTGGATTAATGCCAGCCTTGCTGGTGTGAGATGGAATCTCATCGTAGTTTTAATTTGCATTTCTCTAATGGCTAATGATCGAGAGCATTTTCTCATGTATCTGTTGGCTGCCTGAATATCTTCTTTAGTGAAATGTGTGTTCATATCCTTTGCCCACTTCTTGATTGGGTTGTTTGTCTTTTTGTGGTTGAGTTTTGACAGAATCATGTAGATTTTAGAGATCAGGCGCTGGTCGGAGATGTCATAGCTGAAAATTCTTTCCCAATCTGTAGGTGGTCTTTTTACTCTTTTGGTGAAGTCTTTAGATGAGCATAGGTGTTTGATTTTTAGGAGCTCCCAGTTATCGGGTTTCTCTTCATCATTTTTGGTAATGTTTTGTATTCTGTTTATACCTTGTATTAGGGCTCCTAGGGTTGTCCCAATTTTTTCTTCCATGATCTTTATCGTTTTAGTCTTTATGTTTAGGTCTTTGATCCACTTGGAGTTAGTTTTTGTGCATGGTGTGAGGTATGGGTCCTGTTTCATTTTTTTGCAAATGGATATCCAGTTATGCCAGCACCATTTGTTAAAAAGGCTATCTTTTCCCCAGTTAATTGACACTGGTCCTTTGTCAAATATCAGCTGCTCATACGTGGATGGATCTATGTCTGGGTTCTCAATTCTGTTCCATTGGTCTATGTGTCTGTTGTTGTACCAATACCAGGCTGTTTTGACTACTGTGGCTGTATAATAGTTTCTGAAGTCAGGTAAGGTGAGGCCTCCCACTTTCTTCTTCTTTTTCAGTAGTGCTTTGCTTATCCGGGGCTTCTTTCCGTTCCATATGAAATTGGTGATTTGTTTCTCTATCCCCTTAAAATATGATATTGGAATTTGGATCGGAAGTGCGTTAAATGTATAGATGGCTTTTGGTAGAATAGACATTTTTACTATGTTAAGTCTTCCTATCCATGAGCAAGGTATGTTTTTCCACTTAAGTATGTCCTTTTGAATTTCTTGTAGTAGAGCTTTGTAGTTTTCTTTGTATAGGTCTTTTACATCCTTGGTAAGATTTATTCCTAAGTATCTTATCTTCTTGGGGGCTATTGTGAATGGTATTGATTTGGTTATTTCCTCTTCGGTGTTCTTTTTGTTGATGTAGAGGAATCCAAGTGATTTTTGTATGTTTATTTTATAACCTGAGACTCTGCCAAACTCTTCTATTAGTTTCAGTAGTTTTCTGGAGGATTCCTTAGGGTTTTCTGTGTATATAATCATGTCATCTGCAAATAGTGATAACTTTACTTCTTCCTTGCCAATCCGGATACCTTTTATTTCTTTGTCTAGCCTGATTGCCCTGGCTAAGACTTCCAACACGATGTTGAATAAGAGCGGTGATAAAGGGCATCCTTGTCTGGTTCCCGTTCTCAAGGGAAATGCTTTCAGGTTCTCTCCATTTAGAGTGACATTGGCTGTTGGCTTTGCATAGATGCCCTTTATTATGTTGAGGAATTTTCCTTCAATTCCTATTTTGGTAAGAGTTTTTATCATGAATGGGTGTTGGACTTTGTCAAATGCCTTTTCTGCATCAATTGATAAGATCATGTGGTTTTTGTCTTTTGTTTTATTTATGTGATGGATTACATTAATGGTTTTTCTGATATTAAACCAGCCTTGCATACCTGGTATAAATCCCACTTGATCAGGGTGAATTATTTTTTTGATGTGTTGTTGGATTCTATTGGCTAGAATTTTGTTGAGGATTTTTGCATCAATGTTCATGAGGGATATAGGTCTATAATTTTCTTTTTTTGTAATGTCTTTACCTGGTTTTGGTATCAGGGAGATGGTGGCTTCATAGAATGAGTTGGGTAGTATTCCGTCATTTTCTATGCTTTGGAATACCTTTAGTAGTAGTGGTGTTAACTCTTCTCTGAAAATTTGGTAGAACTCTGCAGTGAAGCCGTCCGGGCCGGGACTTTTTTTTGTTGGGAGTTTTTTGATTACCGTTTCAATCTCTTTTTTTGTTATGGGTCTATTTAGTTGTTCTACTTCTGAATGTGTTAGTTTAGGTAGGTAGTGTTTTTCCAGGAATTCATCCATTTCTTCTAGGTTTTCAAATTTGTTAGAGTACAATTTTTCATAATAATCTGAAATGATTCTTTTAATTTCATTTGGTTCTATTGTGATGTGGTCCTTCTCATTTCTTATTCGGGTTATTTGTTTCCTTTCCTGTATTTCTTTAGTCAGTCTAGCCAATGGTTTATCAATTTTGTTAATTTTTTCAAAGAACCAGCTTTTGGCTTTGTTAATTCTTTCAATTGTTTTTCTGTTCTCTAATTCATTTAGTTCAGCTCTAATTTTTATTATTTGTTTTCTTCTGGTGCCTGATGGATTCTTTTGTTGCTCACTTTCTATTTGTTCAAGTTGTAGGGACAGTTCTCTGATTTTGGCTCTTTCTTCTTTTTGTATGTGTGCATTTATTGATATAAATTGGCCTCTGAGCACTGCTTTTGCTGTGTCCCAGAGGTTTTGATAGGAAGTATTTTCATTCTCGTTGCTTTCTATGAATTTCCTTATTCCCTCCTTGATGTCTTCTATAACCCAGTCTTTTTTCAGGAGGGTATTGTTCATTTTCCAAGTATTTGATTTCTTTTCCCTCGTTTTTCTGTTATTGATCTCTAGTTTTATTGCCTTGTGATCTGAGAAGATGCTTTGTAATATTTCGATGTTTTGGACTCTGCAAAGGTTTGTTTTATGTCCTAATATGTGGTCTATTCTAGAGAATGTTCCATGTGCGCTGGAAAAAAAAGTATATTTTGCCGCAGTTGGGTGGAGAGTTCTGTATAAGTCAATGAGGTCAAGTTGGTTGATTGTTGTAATTAGATCTTCCGTGTCTCTGTTGAGCTTCTTGCTGGATGTCCTGTCCTTCTCCGAAAGTGGTGTGTTGAAGTCTCCTACTATAATTGTGGAGGTATCTATCTCGCTTTTCAGTTCTGTTAAAATTTGATTTATGTATCTTGCAGCCCTGTCATTGGGTGCGTAAATATTTAATATGGTTATGTCTTCCTGATCAATTGTCCCTTTTATCATTATATAGTGTCCTTCTTTATCCTTTGTGGTGGATTTAAGTCTAAAGTCTATTTTGTCAGAAATTAATATTGCTACTCCTCTTCTTTTTTGCTTATTGTTTGCTTGATATACTTTTTTCCATCCTTTGAGTTTTAGTTTATTTGAGTCTCTAAGTCTAAGGTGTGTCTCTTGTAGGCAGCATATAGATGGATCGTGTTTCTTTATCCAGTCTGTGACTCTCTGTCTCTTTATTGGTGCATTTAGTCCATTTACATTCAGGGTAATTATAGATAAATAAGTTTTTAGTGCTGTCATTTTGATGCCTTTTTATGTGTGTTGTTGACAATTTCATTTTTCCACATACTTTTTTGTGCTGAGGCGTTTTTCTTAGTAAATTGTGAGATCCTCATTTTCATAGTGTTTGACTTTATGTTAGTTGAGTCGTTACGTTTTTCTTGGTTTTTGTCTTGAGTTATAGAGTTGTTATACCTTTTTGTGGTTACCTCATTATATACCCCTATTTTTCTAAGTAAAAACCTAACTTGTATTGTTCTATATCGCCTTGTATCACTCTCCATATGGCAGTTCAATGCCTCCTGTATTTAGTCCCTCTTTTTGATTATTGTGATCTTTTACCTATTGACTTCCATGATTCCCTGTTATGTGTATTTTTTTTTTAATTAATCTTAATTTGTTTGTTTTTGTGATTTCCCTATTTGAGTTGATATCAGGACGTTCTGTTTTGTGACCTTGTGTTGTGCTGATATCTGATATTATTGGTTCTCTGACCAAACAATATCCTTTAGTATTTCTTGTAGCTTTGGTTTGGTTTTTGCAAATTCTCTAAACTTGTGTTTGTCTGTAAATATCTTAATTTCGCCTTCATATTTCAGAGAGAGTTTTGCTGGATATATGATCCTTGGCTGGCAGTTTTTCTCCTTCAGTGTTCTGTATATGTCGTCCCATTCCCTTCTTGCCTGCATGGTTTCTGCTGAGTAGTCAGAACATATTCTTATTGATTCTCCCTTGAAGGAAACCTTTCTTTTCTCCCTGGCTGCTTTTAAAATTTTCTGTTTATCTTTGGTTTTGGTGAGTTTGATGATAATATGTCTTGGTGTTTTTCTTTTTGGATCAATCTTAAATGGGGTTCGATGAGCATCTTGGATAGATATCCTTTCGTCTTTCATGATGTCAGGGAAGTTTTCTGTCAGAAGTTCTTCAACTATTTTCTCTGTGTTTTCTGTCCCTCCTCCCTGTTCTGGGACTCCAATCACCCGCAGGTTATCCTTCTTGATAGAGTCCCACATAATTCTTAGGGTTTCTTCATTTTTTTTAATTCTTTTATCTGATTTTTTTTCAGCTATGTTGGTGTTAATTCCCTGGTCCTCCAGATGTCCCAGTCTGCATTCTAATTGCTCGAGTCTGCTCCTCTGACTTCCTATTACGTTGTCTAATTCTGTTATTTTATTGTTAATCTTTTGGATTTCTACATGTTGTCTCTCTATGGATTCTTGCAACTTATTAATTTTTCCAGTATGTTCTTGAATAATCTTTTTGAGTTCTTCAACAGTTTTATCAGTGTGTTCCTTGGCTTTTTCTGCAGATATCCTAATTTCATTTGTGATATCATTAAGCATTCTGTAAATTAGTTTTTTATATTCTGTATCTGATAATTCCAAAATTGTATCTTCATTTGGGAAAGATTTTGATTCTTTTGTTTGGGGGGTTGGAGAAGCTGTCCCGGTCTGCTTCTTTAAGTGGTTTGATATGGATTGTTGTCTCCGAGCCATCACTGGGAAACTAGTTTTTCCAGAAAATCCGCTGCGTGCAGTCCTAATCCCTGCGGGACGGTTCCCCGGCTCGGATGCTGCTCTTTCTGCTCCAAGATCAGTCACTGCCTCCCGGGGACTTCTCCTAGCGGCTGCATCCCACGCCGCCCGTGGAACCAGCTGGTCCCCCTCCCGGGGTTAGTTCAAGGGGGTGGAGCAGGTCTCTGTGCTTGTGCCGTACCTGACTGGTACGCTGGCTCCAGGCTCTGGAAACAATCGCTGCTTCCCCGTATTAGTTCGTTCTCCGTCTCTAAATCTGTGTTTGTTGTTCAGGGTTCGTAGATTGTTATGTATGTGATCGATTCACTTGTTTTTCCGTGTCTTTGTTGTAAGAGGGATCCGAGGTAGCGTCTGCCTAGTCCGCCATCTTGGCTCCGCCCCCGAGTGTTAACTTTTGTGAGGGGAAGAACACACAATATAGGGAAAGTCAGCACAGCTTGACCAAGGCAAAGCCATAGAAACTTCATAGACCATCCAAACACCTTGAGGAATTGAGTTACTGGGGCTGAGGCCTGGGAACCATGGTCTTGGGGCATCTATGTTAATCGGCGTAACATAGTTCAAAAAGAAAATGCTCTATACCCTGCTTTGGTGAGTAGTGTCTGGGGTCCTGAAAACTTACAAGTGGCTATCTAAGATATATCTATTGGTCCCATTCCATCTGGAGCAAAGGATAATGAAGAAAACCAAAGACACAAGGAAAATATTAGTCCAAAGGACTACTGGACCACAATGAACCACAGCCTCCACCAGCAACATCCCAGAAGAACTAGATGATGCCTAGCTACCACCACCAACTGCCGTAACAGAGATCACAATAGAGGGCCCAGGACAGAATGGGAGAAAAATGTAGAACAAAACTCAAATTCACACAATAAAGACCAGACTCACTGGTCTGACAGACTGGAGGAACCCCCTAGACTAAGGCCCTTGAACCCCCTGCTAACTCAGAACTGAAGTCACTCCTGAAGTTCACCTTTCAGCCAAAGATTAGACAGGCGTATGAAACAATAACATGTGAGGAATGTGCTTCTTCGTTCAATTGAGTATATGAGACCAAATGGGCAACACTTGCCCCAAAGCAATGATGAGAAGGCAGGAAGTGACAGGAAAAATGGACATGGGGAACCCAGAGTGGAAAGTGGGAGAGTGCTGACACACTGGGGGGATTGCAACCAATGTCACAAAACAATTTGCAAATACATTTTTGAATAAGAAACTATTTTGCACTGTCAACTTTCACCTAAAGCACAATAAAATTAAATTATATATATATATATATATATAAAATGCATATGTATATATATATGGAAACCCTGGTGGCGTAGTGGTTAAGTGCTATGGCTGCTAACCAAGAGGTCAGCAGTTCAAATCCACCAGGTGCACCTTGGAAACTCTATGGGGCAGTTCTACTCTATCCTATGGGGTCACTATGAGTCGGAATCGACAGCAGTGAGGTATATATATATGCCTACCAGTAAGAGCAAAAAGAGGAATCGGAGATAAAATTCAGAAGTCATAGACATACAAGTGAAATTGAAGCCATTGGCAAATCCATTTTCCAGTACTATTTCATAAATATATACGAAGCCCTGGTGGCGCAGTGGTTAAGAGCTGGGCTGCAAACCAAATGGTCAGCAGTTTGAATTCACCAGACACTCCTTGGAAACTCTATGGGGCAGTTCTGCTCTGTCCTGTAGGGTTGCTATGAGTCAGAACTGACTTGACAGCAACGGGTTTGGTTTTTGTTTTATATATGCTTTATATATATCGATTTTTATTTAAAACAAGGATATTGTTAAGTTGAACAAAATAAAGGAGAATGTGGTGATGGGATAAGGATAGACATAGATATCAATGAAATAGAATTGATAGTCAAGAAATAAACCTGTAAAATTATTGATTTTGACAAGGGTGCCAAGTCCATTCAATGGGCAGAGAATAACTTTTCCAACAAAATCATGCTGGGACAATTGTATATCCACATACAAACAAATGATGTTAGACCCCTGCCTCACACCATACATAAAATGGATTAAGGACCTAAATATAGGAACTAAAGCTATAAAGCTCTTGGAAGAAAACGGGGATAAATCTTCATGAACTTGAATTTGACAAAGGTTTCTTGGACATGATGCCAAAGCAAAAGCAATAAAAGAAATAGACAAATTGGACATCATCAAAATAAACTTTCACACCTCAGAGGATACTTCAAGAAAGTGAAAAAAGCTCATAGAATGGGAGAAAATATTTGCAAATTGTATAACTGATAAAGGTCTAGCATCCAGAATATATAAAGAAATTTTATAACCCAGCAACAAAAAAGACAACCCTATTTAAAAAACAGGCAAAGCATTTGAATAGACATTTCTCCAAAGAAGATACGTAGTCAATAAGCATATGAAAAGATGCTCAATGTAAGCAAAAGGGCAATACAAATCGAGACTACAATGAAATACACTTCACACTGACTAGGATGGCTGAATACAAAAAGACAATAACAAATGTTGGTGAGTATGTAGAGAAATTGGAATGTTCATACATTGCTGGTGAGGTTGTACGAATAGTGCAGGTACATGGAAAACTTTGACAGTTCTCAAAAAGTTAAATATACATTTACCATATGATCCAGCAGTTCTGCTCTTAATTATATTCATGAGAATGGAAAACATGTCTGTGTAAAATCTTGTAAACAAATGTTTGTAGAAGCATTAGTCATAATAGCCAAAAAGTGTAAACACCCAAAAAAATCCATCAACTGGTAATTGATAAACAAAATGTGGTATATCCAAACAATGGAATATTGTTGTTGTTAGGTGCCATCAAGTTGTTTCTAACTCATAGGTACCCTCTAGGACAGGGTAGAACTGCCCCACAGGGTTTTCAAGGAGTGGCTGGTGGATTTAAACTGCTAAACTTTTGGTTAGCAGCCAAGCTCTTAAGGACTGCTCCACCAGGGCTCCAACAATGGAATATTATTTAGTCATGAAAAGGAATGAAGTACTGATTCCTGTTACAAAATGGATGAACCTTTAAAACCTATTGTAAGTGAAATGTCAGACCCAAAAGTGATTCCATTTATATGAAATATGTAGAAGCGGCAAATGCATAGAGACAGAAAGTAGATGAGTGGTTATCAGGGGCTGGTATGTGTATACCACATTTTATTGATTTGTTCATCTGTTGATGGACACTTGGGTTTTTTCCACCTTTTGGCTATTGTGAATAGTGCTGCAGTGATCATTGGTGTCAAGTCTCTGTTAGAGTCCTTGTTTTCAAGTCTTGCATATATACCTAGGAATGGAATGGCTGAGTCACTTATAATTCCTTTTTCATTTGTTTCAATAAAAGTGCTAGTGTGTCACCAAATATTAACAATC
Source organism: Elephas maximus indicus (assembly GCF_024166365.1). NCBI lineage: Eukaryota > Metazoa > Chordata > Mammalia > Proboscidea > Elephantidae > Elephas > Elephas maximus. The sequence goes on from NC_064829.1 coordinate 30,683,978, forward strand.
ACAGTCCACTCTGTAAAAGAAATCTATGAAAATTTAATCAGCTAATAAGAGAGATTACAGGATTTAGGTATTTGGGAGGTAGGAAAAAAATTTTTTTTTTTTAGTTATTAATGAATGAGTACTTGTAAATTAAATCTTAATGATATGTGAGAGTCTACGGTGACAGGCAATCTCCAATACCACTCACTGGTCAGCATGTTACAACAATTTTTTTTCAAAATCTTGATGGACATCAAAATCTTGTGTGCAAGATGGTACTTGTCATTTAAAAAAATGTATCTGATTAAGAGAAAATAGACATTACATAGTCAGGTATGACTTAAAATTGTGTTGATTTTATTCTTTTTCCTTTCATAGCATATAAATTATTGCTTATGATTTTTTTCAATGTGAATGAGTTTAACCCATTTGTCACTGTCCTCAATCTTTAGTCTTCTTCACATTTCCTCATTATTCCCTGTTCAAGTAACTGTTGAATATTTTTTTTTAATTTATTTTGTTGTTGAGAATATACACAGCAAAATATACACCGATTCGACAGTTTCTACATGTACCATTTAGTGACGTTGATTACATTCTTCAAGTTGTGCAATCTTCCCCCCATTAATATAAATTCACTACTCCCTAAGATTCCTATGTAATCTTTCGAGTTGCTGTTGTCAGTTTGATCCCATATAGATAGTTCTTAAAAGAGCATAATGCTCAAGGCAGACATTTTTTACTAGGTAAGTTAAACTGTTGGTTTTAAGGAGACTTCAGGGGATGTTTTGGTTTAAGATTTAAAAAGATTATCTCAGGGCAGTAGTTTCAGGGGTTTATCCAACCTTCATGGCTCCAAGAAGTCTAGAGGCAATTAAAATTTGAAATTCTCTTATGCATTTTCCCCCTTTTGATCAGGATTCTTTCATGGAATTTTTGATAAAGATGTTAAGTAATGATAGCTGGGCACCATCCTGTTCTGGTCTCCTGGCAAAGAAGGCAGTTGTTCATGGAGGCAATTAGCCACAAGTTCCATATCCTCCTCCTATTCCTGACTCTCCTTCTTCCTCTGTTGCTTCAGGCGAATAGAGACCAACTGTTGTGCCTTGGATGGCCATCTGCAAGCTTTTAAGACCCCAAGCGCTACAGAATGAACTATGAGGTAGAAAAGCAGCACTAATCATATTATTAGGCCTGTTAACTGGGATGTCCCATGTAACCATGGCCGTAAACCTCCAAACCAAGAAACCAAACCCCAAGAGATTTTTGGTTGTGCATAAGGAACCTCAGCAACTACTGTTTTTGTTGTTCTTGTTCTCAGTATATCTATCACACAACTTTTGCCAATTCAACTTTTTACAGGTATACAATTTATTGAAAAAAATTACGATAATTGGCTGTGGAACACTACGCTTAATCAATGCGGTATTTCCATCACCGTTAACCCTCCCATTCCTCCTCCCTCCTGCCCCTGGAAACCACTAATAAACTTTATTCTCTATATGTTTGCATTTTCTTGTCTTTTTATATAAGTGAGGTCATACAACATTCCTCCTTTTGTGATCGACTGATTTTACACAGCATAATGTCCTCCATCTCCATCCATGTTGTAGCATGTATGAAGACTTCATTTTTCCTACTGGCTGATTAGTATCCCACTATATGTGACATTTACTCATTATTAGTTCATGAACAAAAGGCACTAGGATTCTTTTACCTTCTACCACAGTTACAATGTCTCTACCAAAAAAGCCAGGATTTATACTTAGCTCTCAAGGCCTTGCTATTAAGAAAACAATGCAGCAGCTATTTTATGTAATTTAAGTCCAACCTCTAAACTCTAGACTCTGGAGAGCATTCCATGTGAAAGGGATAGGAAAGAAAGGCCAATAAATTCATTGCTGACCTTGTAGTGTAAGATACCGTACAAAGTAAAGGAGATGGCTGTCTCCGTTGTAGATAAGATTGTGGAGGGACATTGAGTGGATTGGCTCAGAAGGTAATCAGATTTTTGCTCTATAGATTGTATGGGGTAATATGCACTATTTTTTGGAATTTCCTGGCAAACAGAAAGCAACCCTACGCCCTTGGGGATCCTGCCTTGTGGCCTTAGGTTGTGGGGAATTGTCTGATGGACTGCATGATGATAGGCCACCAATAGATAACATTCAGGAAAAAGAATAATCATGCATCAAATTGGACCAGATTTCATGCTCTTTTACCTTGAATGAAGATAGAATTGGTTAGGTGCAGAGCTCAGGATTTTACTCTAGGTACTCTGAATGTATTGAACCTTACAAATGTTTTTTATAACCTTGGTGAAAGGCCTCTTTCTTTTCTATCACACCTGATATATGTCCAATTTTTCTCTACGATATTTTTAAAATTCAAATTCTGTACTTAAAAAACAAATGTATGGAAATAAACCCCATCAGCTATCTATTGCCAGTAATCTTCACAGCTGGGCTAACCGTTCAACACAAGCTTTCACAGAAGTTGTTCTATAACCATGGATTTTAATGTTCAGAAGGTCGTGATTAAGCCCTTTTTATCAAGAATTTTAACCATTGGCTTTCATATGCCAATTAGCAATTTGCTACTATGATAATTTAAAATTTTTGTAATTAATAAAATACAAAAAATTAAAATAGGGCAGAGCCAAGATGGTGGAATAGACAGACGCTTCTGTGAAGCCCTCTTTACAACAAAGACCCGAAAAAACAAGTCAAATGAGTATATTTGTGACAAGCTGGGAGCCCTGAGCATCAAAGGCAAGCTTAGACAATGAACTGAGGGGCAGGGGGAGGAAGAGCTCGTTCAGAAGTGGAGAGGAGTCACTGGACCTGAATCGCAGGGAGCCCTCAGGTGCAATTCCTGGAGCGGCAGCGGTGGCAGGCTGGTCCTAGCGTTCGGCCGCAGTTTCCCCAGGGAGAAGCAGCCAGCCACACAGCCCACTCACACCTCCAGAACCTGAGGAGAAGGGCACTCTCGGCAAAAGCTAAGTACTTGCGTATATTATACCCCCACCCCCAAGCTGGCTTCAGCGGCTGAATCCCTGGGCCTGAGATAAACCCTGGTAAGCACCTAGAGCCATCCTCCCGGCCTTTGGGAAGGAAAAAATTTGTGACTGGGGGGAAAAGATAATTCGCTAGCTCCATTAACCAAGGGAGCTCAGAACAGGAGCGGATCCTGTCCAGGCATAAACCGTCTGTGGACCTTCAGCACCTTTCCCTTCTGCATGGACCTGTGTGGGCCTATTTCGGGAGAATAGGCCCTTCTTGGCAAACTCCAACCATTTCAGCTGTGCGGTGGAGAGGTGGGTGTTTGAAGTTTGACATTGCTTTGCCTATTAAACAAGGTCCTTATCCCCTCACAACAGGGACCTACGGACTGGTAGCTCCACGCAGGCCGCCCAGCACCCACGACGGGTGCAAAGGTAACTGGTACCTCCCAGTCCTTACAACAAAAATTTGGGTGCCCATGGTCCCTCTGCAGAACCCACCCACCAGCACGCTCTAGGGAACAGAGACACATTTTCCTCAGAGACACTTGGGGGTCAGTTCTCAGCCCCCTGCCTTGTTCAGAGTGTGACCCCCTGCTGCAATCAGATACTGGTATATACGCCAATCACCCCTGCTCCTCTAAGACTGTAGGACAGAGCCTGTACCACACACTTGATATCAGCTGCCTGGAAACCTGAGCTGAATCCATACAAAAAAAAACTGAATGGACTCCTAGACTGATATACCTGATAACAGCTCTAGCCAGCTGGGGACAGGACACCAGAGCTCCAAAGGCAAAAATAATCAAGCTAGCTCACTCAAGCAACCCATAGGGGTATACCAAAATGAAACAAAGCAAGGAGCTAGGACATGGTAAGCAAGCATAAACTAATACAATAACTTCTAGATGGCTCAGAGACAACAGTCAATATCAAGTCACGTAAAGAAACACACCATGATCACCTCAACAGGCTCTCAAAACAAAGAATCCAGGGGTCTTCTACATGAAAGTGCATTCCTGGAATTACCAGATGCAGAATACAAAAGTTTAATATACAGAACCCTTCAAGACATCAGGAAGGAAATGAGGCAATATGCAGAACAAGCCAAGAAACACACAGATAAAGCAACTGAAGAAATTAGAAAGATTATTCAGGAACATAATGAAAAGAAAAATCCATAGGCAGACAGCAATCAGAAATTCAGAATATTAACTATAAAATTACAGAATTAGATAATAGAAAGTCAGAGGAGCAGAACTGAGCAAGTAGAAGCTAGAATTTCTGAACTCAAATCACTTGGCACCAATATATTTGAAGAAAAATCAGATAAAAGAACTTTAAAAAATGAAGAAACCTTAAGAATCATGCGGGACTCTATCAAGAGAAATAACCTATGAGTGATTGGAGTACCAGAACAGAGAGGGATAACAAAAAATACAGAGAAAATTGTTGAGGATTTGTTGGCAGAAAACTTCCCTGATATTGTGAAAGATGAGAAGATATCTATCCAAGATGCTCATCGAACTCCACATAAGGTAGATCTTAGAAGAAAGTCACCAAGACATATTATAATCAAACTTGCCAACCATAGATAAAGAGAGAATTATAAGAGCAGTGAGGGATAAACGAAAAGCCACCTACAAAGGAGAGCCAATAAGAATAAATTCGGACTACACGGCAGAAACCATGCAGGCAAGAAGGCAATGGGATGACATATTTAAAAAATTGAAGGAAAAAAATTGCCTGCCAAGAATCATATATCCATCAAAACTGTCTCTTAAATATGAAGGTGAAATTAAGACATTTCCAGATAAACACAAGTTGAGGGAATTTGTAAAAACCAAACCAAAGGTACAAAAAATACTAAAGGGAGTTCTTTGGTTAGAAAATCAATACCAGGTATCAGCCCAAGACTAGAACACTGGGCAGAGCAACCAGAAGTCAACCCAGACAGGGAAATAAAAAAAAAAGAAAAAACAAAGCAAGATTACAAAAAAAAAAAGCCCAACACAGGGTAATGGCGATGTTATTATATAAAAGAAGACAACATTAAAATAATAAAGAGGGACTAAGAAATGTGATCATACGCCTTCCATATGGAGAGGAAGATACGGCGATACAAAGAAATAAAAGTTAGTTTTAAATTTAGAAAAATAGGGGTAAATAATTAGGTAACCACCAAGGAGACAAACTATCCTACTCATCAAAATAAAATGCAAGAGAAAAATACAGACTCAGCAGAAACAAAATCAACAACAACAAATATGAGGAAAAGACAATATATATAGAAAATCTACTCAGCACATAAAATCAGTTGGGAAAAAGAAACTGTCAACACACAAAAAAAGACATCTAAATGATAGCACTAAATTCATACCTAGCCAAAATTACTCTGAATGTAAATGGACTAAATGCACCAATAAAGAGACAGAGAGTGCCACAAAGGATTAAAAAACAAGATCCATCTATATGCCGCCTACAAGAGACACACCTTAGACTTAGAGACACAAACTAAAACTTAAAGGAAGGAAAAAAATATATCAAGCAAACAACAATCAAAAAAGAGCAGGAGTGACAATATTAATTTCTGACAAAATAGACTTTAAAGTTAAATCCATCAGGAAGGATAAGGAGGGACACTATATAATGATTAAAGGGACAATGCACCAAGAAGATATAACCATATTAAATATTTATGCACCCAATGACAGGGCTGCAAGATACATAAAACAAACTCTATCAGCATTGAAAAGTGAGATAGACAGCTCCACAGTAATAGTAGGAGACTTCAACACACCACTTTCGGTGAAGGACAGAACATCCAGAAAGAAGCTCAATAAAGACATGGAAGATCTAAATGCCACAATCAACCAACTTGACCTCGTAGACATATACAGAACACTCCACTCAACAGCAACCAACTATACTTTCTTTTCTAGTGCACATGGAACATTCTCTAGAATAGACCACATATAGATCATAAAGCAAGCCTTAGCAGAATCCAAAACACTGAAATATTACAAAGCATCTTCTCTGTCCATAAGGTCATAAAAGTGGAAATCAATAACAGGAAAAGCAGGGGAAAAAAATCAAACACTTGGAAACTGAACAATACCCTGCTCAAAAAAGACTGGATTATAGAAGACAATAAGGATTGAATAAGGAAATTCATAGAATCCAATGAGAATGAAAACACTTCCTATCAGAACCTTTGGGACACAGCAAAAGTGGTGCTCAGAGGCCAATTTATGTCAATAAATGCACACATCCAAAAACAAGAAAGGGCCCAAATCAAAGAATTATCCCTACAATTTGAACAAATAGAAAGAGAGCAACAAGAGAAACCCTCAGGCATCAGAAGAAAACAAATAATAAAAATTAGAGCTGAACTAAATGAAATAGAAAACAGAAAACCAATTGAAAGAATTAACAAGACCAAAAGCTGGTTTTCTAAAGAACTCAACAAAATTGATAAACCAGTGGCCAAACTGACAAAGGAAAAACAGGAGAGGAAGCAAATAACCCAAATAAGAAATGAGATGGGCGATATTACAACTGACCCAACTGAAATTAAAAGAATTATATCAGATTACTATGAAAAACTATACTCAAATTTGAAAACCTAGAAGAAATGGATGAATTCCTAGAAACACACTACCTACCTAAACTAACACAAACAGAGGTAGAACAACTAAATAGACCCATAACAAAAGAAGACATTGAAAAGGTAATCAAAAAACTCCCCCCAAAAAAGCCCTGGTCCGGGGGCTTCACTGCAGAGTTCTACCAAACTTTCAGAGAAGAGTTAACACCACTACTACTAAAGATATTTCAGAGCACAGAAAAGGATAGAATACTCCCAAACTCATTCTATGAAGCCGCCATATACCTGATACCAAAACCAGGTAAAGACACCACAAGAAAAGAAAATTATAGACCTATATCCCTCATGAACTTAGATGCAAAAATCCTCAACAAAATTCTAGCCAATAGAATTCAACAACATATCCAAAAAATAATTCACCATGACCAAGTGGGATGCATACTAGGTATGCAGGGATGGTTCAACATTAGAAAAACAATTAATGTAATCCACCACATAAATAAAACAAAAGACAAGAATCACATGATTTTATCAATTGAGGCAGAAAAGGCATTTGACAAAGTTCAACACTCATTCACGATAAAAACTCTCAGCAAAATAGGAATAGAAGGAAAATTCCTCAATATAAAAGGCATTTATACAAAGCCAACAGCCAACATCACCCTAAATGGAGAGAGCCTGTAAACATCCCTACTGAGATCAGGAACCAGACAAGGATGCCCTTTATCACCACTCTTATTCAACGTTGTGCTGGAAGACCTAGCCACGGCAATTAGGCTAGATAAAGAAATAAAGGGCATCCAGATTGGCAAGGAAGAAGTCAAAGTATCTCTATTTGCAGATGACATGACCTTATACACAGAAAACCCTAAGGAATCTTCCAGAAAACTACTGAAACTAATAGAAGAGTTCTGCAGAGTATCAGGATACAAGAAAAACATACAAAAATCAGTTGGACTCTGCTACACCAACAAAAAGAACATCGAAGAGGAAATCACCAAATCAATGCCATTTACAGTAGCCCCCAAGAAGATAAAATACTTAGGAATAAATCGTACCAGAGATGTAAAAGACTTATACAAAGAAAACTACAGAACACTTCTGCAAGAAACCAAAAGAGACTTACCTAAGTGGAAGAACATACCTTGCTTGTGGACAGGAATAAAAAAATGTCTATTCTACCAAAAGCGATCTATACATTTTAAACAATTCTGATCCAAATCCCAAGGACATTCTTTAATGAGATGGAGAAACAAATTACTAGTTTCATATGGAAGGGAAAGAGGCCCCGGATAAATAAGGCATTACTGAAAAAGGAGAACAAAGTGGGAGGCCTTACTTCACCTGATTTTGGAACCTATTATACTGCCACAGTAGTCAAAACAGCCTGGTACTGGTACAACAACAGATACATGGACCAATGGAACAGAATTGAGAATCCAGACATAAATCCATCCGCATATGAGCAGTTGATATTTGACAAATTTTTTTCCAAAACAGTTAAATGGGGAAAAGACAGTCTTTTTAACAAATGGTGCTGGCATAACTGGATATCCCTCTGCAAAAAAATGAAACAAGACCCATATCTCACTCCATGCACAAAAATGAACTCAAAATGGATCAAAGACCTAAATATAAAATCTAAAAAGATAAAGATCATGGAAGAAAAAAAGGGACAATGTTAGGAGCCCTAATACCTGGCATAAAGAGTATATAAAACATTATAAAGAAAGTAAAAGAAAAACTAGATAACTGGGAGCTCCTAAAAATCAAACACTTATGCTCATCCATAGACTTCAGCAAAAGAGTAAAAAGACTACCTACAGACTGGGAAAATTTTTTAGCTATGACATTTCTGATCAGTGCCTGATCTCTGAAATCTACATGATAACTGCAAAAACTCAGCTGCAAAAAGACAAATAACCCAATTAAAAAATGGGCAAAAGATATGAATAGACACTTCACTAAAGAAGACATTCAGGTAGCTAACAGATACGTGAGGAAATGTTCACGATCATTAGCCATTAGAGAAATGCAGATCAAAACTACAGTGAGATGCCATCTCACTCCAACAAGGCTGGCATTAATCCAAAAAACACCAAATAATAAATGTTGGAGAGGCTGTGGAGAGTCTGGAACACTTGTACACTGCTGGTGGGAATGAAAAATGGTACAATCACTTTGGAAATCGATTTGGTGCTTCCTTAAAAAGCTAGAAATAGAACTACCATACGACCCAGCAATCCCACTCTTTGGAATATATCCTAGAGAAATAAGAGCCTTTACACAGATGTATGCACACCCATGTCTACTGCAGCACTGTTTACAGTAGCAAAAAAATGGAAGCAACCAACGTGCCCATCAACGGATGAATGGATAAATAAATTATGGTATATTCACACAATGGAGTAGTATGCATCTATAAAGAACAGTGAGGAATCTGTGAAACATTTCATAACATGGAGGAAACTGGAAGGCATTATGCTGAGTAAAATTAGTCAGTTGCAAAAGGACAAATGGTTTGTAAGACCACTATTATAAGAATTTGAGAAATAGTTTAAACTGAGAAGAAAACATTCTTTTGTGGTCACAAGAGCAGGGAGGGAGGGAGGGTGGGAGAGGGGTACTCACTAATTAGTAGATAAGAACTACTTTAGGTGAAGGGAAAGACAGCACACAATACAGGGGAGGTCAGCACAAATGGACTAAACCAAAAGCAAAGAACTTTCCTGAATAAACGCTTCAAAGGCCAGCATAACTGGGGTAGGGGTCTGGGGACCATGGTTTCAGGGGACATCTAAGTTAATTGGCATAATAAAATCTATTAAGAAAACATTCTGCATCCCACTTTGAAGAGTGGCGCTGGGCTCTTAAACGCTAGCAAGCAGCCATCTAAGATGCATCAATTGGTCTCAACCCACCTGGAGCAAAGGAGAATGAAGAACACCAAGGACTCAAGGTGATTAGGAGCCCAAGAGACAGAAAGGGCCACGTGAACCAGAGACTACATCATCCTGAGACCAGAAGAACTAGACGGTGCCCGGCTACAACCGATGACTGCCCTGACAGGCAACACAACAGACAAACCCTGAGGGAGCAGGAGAGCACTGGGATGCAAACCCCAAATTCTTATAAGACCAGACTTAATGGTCTGACTGAGACTAGAAGGACCCCGGCGGTCATGGCCCACAGACCTCCTGTTGGCCCAGGACAGAAACCATTGCTGAAGCTAACTCTTCAGACGTGGATTGGACTGGACGATGAGTTGGAGAGGGATGCTGGTGAGGAGTGAGCTTCTTGGATCAGGTGGACGCTTGAGACTATGTTGGCATCTCCTGCCTGGAGGGGAGATGAGATGGTGGAGGGGGTTAGAATCTGGTGAAATGGACACGAAAAGAGAGAGTGGAGGGAGATAATGGGGTGTCTCATTAGGGGGAGAGTAATTGGGAGTGTGTAGCAAGGTGTATATGGGTTTTTGTGTGAGAGACTGACTTGATTTGTAAACTTTCACTTAAAGCACAGTAAAAATTATTTAAAAAATTAAAATATGTTCTATTAGCGGATTGTGACCAGTGATCCAGTACTTGCTGGCATTGTTTTTGCCCTTTAACTTAAACTCTTAAATGTGATTATATAGTTAACAGAAATAAAGCTCACTTTGCCTTGACCAGCCACTGTGAAAAGCACATGTAAGGCACTGAACATTGGTTAAAGATTCATCTTGCTAATGTCAAGCGAGAGTCTTAACCTTACCCGTTAGATGATGGCCCTCTGCCTCCTGGTCTCCAATATGTTGCATCGCCTTCTCCATACAAGGGACTAAGACCATCACCATGTAGAGGCTTTCTAGCAGGTTTACATTTAGGAATGATGAGGAAGTAGAAGGACTGGACTCCCTTTTTTCATAAGACTTATTTGCATCTTCTTTATAACTTTTCCCTTCTTTCATTCCTTTTCACATTTTGATCTTTGGTTTTGTTTTTTCTTCTTCAAGCTTCCCTGGTTTTTCCATATATTTTTAGTTTGCACATTTAAATCTTTCATTTCTAAAGGAGCAGCTGCTGAAGCATTTTTGTTGTTCAGTGACACCAGCTTCTGTAGCAGCCACAGCTCCATCTAGTTGCCCCTGTCTCACGTACTCAACATGGTGAAAATCAAAAACCAGACTGATTGCTGTCAAGTTGATTTCTACTCATGGCAACCGCATGCGTATGGGAGTAGAACTGTGCTCCGCAGGGTTTTCAATGGCTGGTTTTCTTAAAAGTAGATCACCAGGCCTTTCTTCTGAGATATTTCTGGTGGGCTCAAACCTGCATGCATTTGGTGAACAGCTGAGTCCTTAACTGTTTGCATCACCCAGAGACTCCCAACCTGGTGAAGAGCTTCTGAAAGGCTACTAGAGAACAACACAGCTGAAAGCGCCAATCCATCCATAGGTGGCCAAAGGCAGCCCACCATGATGTGCAGGAGACAGTGCCCCTCTGGGCCAACAATGCCCCCCGGCTCCCTTTCCAGCTTCTTGGGTCCTGTTGTCCTGCAGCTGCCTTTTCGTCTCTTCATTATTCATCTAGTTCTGAAGGATCTCCAAAGGTAATGTTGCCTGGTCACTTTCTCTAGTCAGGTCCCCTCTGTTGGGGTGAGGTAGTGGGAGCCCAACTAGGGATGGACATTCAGTTATTGCCTACCATACTGGTTAATCAGTCTCAATCAGCCCAATACAATTCCCGCCAGACCTTAGGGTCCGGGAACCCCTTCTCTCACCCTTAGTAACCTCTGCTAGAATTTCCAGGCTTGCCATAATCTAATTTTGGGTAGACCACAGGGTTTTCATTCAAACATATATATGACATGATTGTAGACTGGCTGAAAAATTAGTTACTAGGGCTCCCATTGACTGATTCAGCTTGGCCTGGCCTAGCTCCTTTGCCTCTGGTCCCACCAATTCTATAAACCATGAGGTCCTGAGATGGCTGGGGCTGTTGAGCCTAACAGGGTCAGATGGCTCTGGTTCATGATCCCAAACCCAAACATGTTTTCTCTGTCAGACCACAGTTTGCCAACCCCTGGTCTAATCTTTCTTACTGTGGTTTCTTTTGTATTGGCCAAAACTTGAGAGAAAAAGCAGTGTTAATTAAAATGAGACAAGGTTCTCAAACTCTATTTTTCAACCAAAAATCTGCAAAGTATATATTTTTTAACCTACCTGCATGTAGAAAGAAGAGCGTCAAGAATTCTCTTGTTTTGAGAGACAAGTCTTACAAGTATTTATGAAGCTTAGAAATACAGAGATGTCAATTACAACACCATTTACTGAAAAACAAGTTACTAAGTATGATGGCCAGCCTCCAAGATGGCCCCCAATAGTCCCTCTTGGTGTTAATGCCCCTTGTGTAGTTTCCTCTCACATTGAATCAGGGCTGGCCCTGTGTGACCAATAAAATATTGTAGAAGAGATAGTAAGTATCTTTTGAGGCTAGGTCATAAAAGGCTTACAGCGTTCACCTAGGCCTCTTGGATCATTCACTCTGGGGGAAGCTCTTCACCATGTGATGAGGACACTCAAACTGTCCTGTGGAGAGAGTCACGTAGAGAAAAACTGAGCCCTTCCCACCCCCTGCCCAGCTAAGAACCAGCACCAGCTTGCCAGCCATAAGGGTGAGCTCCTTGGATGTGGATCCTAAAGCTCCATTCTAGCCTTCAGATAACTTCAAACAAGTCAACATATGACTGGAACACCAAGTAAACCAACAAATCAGAATTTTCATTTTATTTTTGGAAATCATTTCTTCAGGATGTGGCAACAACTTACAAAATTTTGAGAGTCTTACAAGACCTCTTTGCTCAAAAGCATAGATTTATATTAATCAAGGCTAGAACAGGTAGGTCATGGTTATGAATATTCATGTGAGGCTCCATACTGCACAGCAGAACAAGACTGATATCCTCGTGAAAATTCTTGCTTTAATACCTTATCAAATAAACTTCCAACTATCTTATTATGCAGAAAGTTACTTTTTCTTCCACAACTTAAGTGCATAGGGGACATCATCATCTCTTCCTTCACCTCCTTTGGTTAGGAAATAAGACTATATTATTAAGGCCAGCCTCCATAATTTCATTATAAAAATTGTATTATAAGAAAAAAAGTTGGCCTATAAAGCACAACTTTATGGCAGAAGTGGAGGATATAATGCACACCTATGTTCATCTCAGCACTACTTACAATAGCAAAAAGACAGAAACAACCTAAGTGCCCATCAATGGATGAATGGGTAAGTAAAGTATGGTACACACATACAGTGGAATATTACTCAGCAATAAAGAAAAATGAGTTCCCGCTACATCTTGGAACATGGATGAACCTGGAGGACATTATGTTGTGTGAAATAATCACAAAAAAACAAATACTGTTCATTCTTACTTTTATGAACAGGCAAATATACAGAAACTAATGTTCATTAGTAGTTACCAGGGATGGCGGGGAATGGTGAGCAGAGGGGAATTCACTCTCTAGATAGTAGACACTTGTTATTTTTCATAATGGGAAAGGTAACACTGAAAGAAGGTGAAGTGTGCACAGCTTGACGAAGATAAACAATGTCACTAAAATGTATGCAAGGAAAAAGGACTTTTTGGTAATTGCTTTGGCACAAATAATTTTGCAATAACAGCAACAACACCCCCAAAAATATATGTATGTATGTAGACATATACTTGTATAGGTATGTATATGTGAGTATATGTAGGTGTATGCATATGTATATATGCATGTATGTCACTGTATGCACATATATTCATATATATAATAAAGTACATGGGGGAACAGTTACGGATACTTCTTAGACATAACCAAAATAGCTTGTGGGATTGGTTTTCTGGGTTTGAAGGATTAGGACAACAGTCTAGTGGAACATCTTGAGCAATTGGCATAATGTAGTTCATAAAGTTTACGTTCTACATCCTAGTTTGGTGAGTAGTATCTGGGGTTTTAAAACTGTAAGCAGCCATCTAAGATACGACTATTGGTTCTCTACCCGTCCAGAGCAAAAGAGAAAGAAGGAAACTAAAGTCTCCATGGAGAACCTAGTCTACAGGACTAATAGTGTACACGAACCATGGCCCCATCTACTCTGAAACTAGAAGAACTAGATGGTGCCTGGCTACCACTACCAACAGTTCTGATTGGGGCCACGATAGATGGGCCCTGATAGAATGGGAGAAAAATGTGGAACAGAGCCTCGAATTCCTAAAATAAACCCCATACTTACTGGATAGGTTGAGACTGACGGATTCTCTGACACGGTTGCCCTGAGATACTTTTTAAACCTTGAACTAAAACTAGCCCCTGAGTTCACCTTTTAGCTAAATAATAGATTAGCTCACAAAATAAAGAATATCACCCATGGGTACTGTACTCCTTTAAAAAAAATCATGTATATGAGACCAAATGGTCAATAATTACTTGAAAACAAAGATGAGAATGTAAGGGAACAGGGAAACTAGATTAATGGAATTGGAACAACCAGACAGAAATATTGAGAATGTTCACGCATTGTGAAGAATGTAACCAATGTCTCTGAACAATTTGTAGAAATTGTTGAATGGGAGCCTAAACTACTATGTAAACCATCACAATAAAGTATTATTAAAAAAAATAATAATAAGTGAAGGATATAAATACCATACTTTTCTTCTCTACTTGCCTCTGCTACGTTATCCTGATCTCTAAACATTTCTTTGGTCCAAGTTCCCTTATATTCCATCCTAACTAGCTTCGTTAAAGCTCAGACACATAGCTCTCTGGGAAAGGCCCAAGATGGCTGCCTCCACCCTAGTCCCAGTGCAAGGCCAGCAGTGACAGCTCCTGTCATTATCTTCCTAAGGAATACACCTTGTCCTCACATTTGCAATTGTGTGGTGTGCCACTGTAGGATAGTCTAGAGCAAGGCAGGGAACCTCTCTTGGGGGACACGGGCTTGTGGGGCTGGGTGTCCCTGGCCTGTAGAAGTTTTTCGAGTGTTTCTGGATTGTCCGTGTAAGGCTTATCCTCCCACTCCCTAAAGTGGTTGATTGTTGGAAGGAGAAGATGGCCATGTTCAGGGTGTATGACAGCACTGGGATTCTGAGTAACTTTGAAAAGCACCCCAAAAAACTGATCAATGGCACCAAATGGATTCAAGGTTGGAAAGGGAATGAATTACAGTGTTGCATCAGAAAGAAGAAAATGGTTGGGAATTGAATGTGCCTCGATGATCTGCACAGCCTTAACAAACGCATCAGCTATCTTAACAAACACTTTAATCAACATGGAAAGTACCGGTAGAAGAAAAGACTGAGAATTGTGGAAGTGGTACATCTGTCACCCTGAATAAGGGAAACAGTACATAGTACATTTCCTTATGAGGAAAGGGCTTTGTATATTTTCTGTATTAAAATGGGGTTTCTTCATTCTGCATCCCACTTTGAAGAGTGGCGTCTGGGCTCTTAAACGCTAGCAAGCAGCCATCTAAGATGCATCAATTGGTCTCAACCCACCTGGAGCAAAGGAGAATGAAGAACACCAAGGACTCAAGGTGATTAGGAGCCCAAGAGACAGAAAGGGCCACGTGAACCAGAGACTACATCATCCTGAGACCAGAAGAACTAGATGGTGCCTGGCTACAACCGATGACTGTCCTGACAGGGAACACAACAGAGGGAGCAGGGGAGCAGTGGGATGCAGATCCCAAATTCTTATAAGACCAGACTTAATGGTCTGACTGAGACTAGAAGGACCCCGGTGGTCATGGCCCCCAGACCTTCTGTTGGCCCAGGACAGGAGCCACTGCTGAAGCCAACTCTTCAGACATGGATTGGACTGGACAATGGGTTGGAGAGGGATGCTGGTGAGGAGTGAGCTTCTTGGATCAGGCGGACACTTGAGACTATGTTGGCATCTCCTGTCTGGAGGGGAGATGAGATGGTGGAGGGGGTTAGAATCTGGTGAAAAGGACACGAAAAGAGAGAGTGGAGGGAGAGAGCGGGCTGTCTCATAAGGGGTCGAGTTATTGGGAGTGTGTAGTGAGGTATGTATGGGTTTTTGTGTGAGAGACTGACTTGATTTGTAAACTTTCACTTAAAGGAGAATAAAAAGTATATATATAAAAAAAGATAGGCACTGGTATAATTCTATAAATATATTAAAAAAAGGGGTTTCTTTGGAATCTGATATCCACACATTTTAATTTCTTTTAGATGTTTCTTCTACTTATTCACGTAAAATATGAAACCTGATGTATTCCCAAGTCTTATGGTCTTAGGTTTGGACTTCATTACTTGCCCTTTGCAGTCTAGCGATACCTATAGCCTTTATAAAAGGAAGATTTTCCCCTGCTAACTCAAAACTGAAGCCACTCCTGAAGTCCACCTTTCAGCCAAAGATTAGACAGGGCTATAAAACAAACAACAACACATGTGAGGAACATGCTTCTTAGTTCAGTCAAGTATATGAGAACAAACGGGCAACTCTTGCCCAAATACAAGGATGAGAAGGCAGGAAGGGACAGGAAAACTGGATGAATGGACATGGAGAACTCAGGGTGAAAAGGGAAAGGGGAAGAGCGCTGACACAGTGCGGGGATTGCAAACAATGTCACAAAAGAAAATTTGTGTATAAATTTTTGAACAAAAAGCTAATTTGTGCTGTAAACTTTCACCTAAATTATTGTAAATTAATTCACAATAAAATTTAAAAAAAGAAACAAAACAAAGTAAACAAACAAACAAAACCTCAGACAGAGCGTTTTCAGGCCATTCCTGAAGACTAAACTCCCCCTGGTAGCGCCTGACTATAAATGGTGGTCAATATTGTTCTTATCAGCCCTACCTCTGGCTGGTTCTCCTTTCTACTGTTCTACTCATTAATCACTCCAAGATCATCATAGTCTGCTGGTTTAGAAACTCAAAATACATCTCCCTGACTCTCTTCAGAGCCAAACATTATCAAGCAAACCCTTGTGTGCATATATTTTGCTGCATTTACACAAACAACCTCAGGCCTGTACAGGGTTTTTCAAACCCTTTAGGTCCCTTATTTCTGTCTCTTCAACTTTCTCTTCCTACAACATCTCCTTAGATAGTCCAGGCATACTTCCAGCATACTTTTCCTGTATCTAGAATATCTCGGTTTCTGGTATCTAGAAGAGTGGTTCTCAACTGGGGGTGATTTTGCCCCCCAGGGGACGTTTGGCAATGTCTGGACACATTTTGTTTGTCACAACTAGGGCCTGCTACTGACATCTAGTAGGTAAAAGGCAAAGGATGCTACTAAACTTCCTACGGTAGGTAGCTCCCCCCCAGCAAAGAATTATTTGGCCTAAAGTATCAGTAGTGCTGAGGTTGAGAAACTCTGAGCTAGAAACTTTCACCGTAGGGCGAAATGCCTCCACTTACACCTGTCCCAGGTTGTCAGTCCAGGATCCTTATTCAGCCACCAGCGTCTGTAGAATGCTTAGGCTTCCCAACACATTTGGCCTTTTTGTGTCTGAAGACACTGGCTGGCACACCACCTTTTATGGGTCAACCTTCCATGCTATCTCCTAAGGAGGTTTTGGGATCAAACCTACATAATAATTTTTCTCAACAAAGTTCAACCTTCCTCTGGAACACCCACTCTCAAATGGTTTACCACTTGATTGGCTCCAGTGCTGACATCATATTATTTCTGTCACATCCCACTCACTCTGTGAGGATATTCTGAGAACCTTTACAACTTGAGGTTGGTGAACTTTGCCCTCTGGTGTATTTCTGCTAATAAATTTGTGTTCATGGCAGCTCTGGGCTGGATTTGCATAAAACTTCCTGGGTGTCTCAGTTCCAGGATACGAATCTCAACTATGATCAGCTGGACAGGCACCCAAATTCAAAGATCCTATATGGGAGTTCCCAAATGTAGTTCATGAGGCAGATCCCTCTGCTTTTTGTTTACCAATCAAGTCACAGCTACCATCTAAGAAAGGAAGAAGTTGAGGAATTAGTTGCTATTACTTTGCTGTATAGAAACTGATGTTGTTAGTGCTCCACCCATGATCTCTTTAGGCCCTACCCCCGTAGCTTACAGCTGTCTTCTTCCCAACTGCCAGCATCTGCACTTCTGTGCCTAAGGGCTTTCTCTAGTGGCCCAGGCCTGCTCTGCATGTGTACCACAGGTTGGAAATCCTGGAAAATAAATGCTACCCTCAAACCCTAGCAGTATCGGCCAATGACTTACAGCTCCCTTACAACTCTGGGGAATAACTCTCTTATTCCCGCGTTCTATACTGGCTTCTGGGGCTTACCAGTGGGATTAGGCTTCATTTAATCTAAGTGGTAACTTGCTCAAGTGTACCCTTATTGGGTACTTTCCTTTCCCATCCACTTTTCCTAGTGTTTCCTGGAGTCACCTCCCAAACAAACCGCTTAACTAACACGTGAATCCATTTCTCAGGATCTGCTTCTGGGACAATCCTAACTAAGCTACCTGTCATCTTGTCTACTATCCCTTACCTGCTCTGGGCTCCTCTTCTGTTGGTTCTGAATACACGCTGATCCCTGACCCAGGTTGAAGCAGCTCTTTGCTGTAAACCTTCTTGTACAGAGTCTGGGCACAGGAGTGAAGGGTGAATTGGGTGTAATGCCACTGGGCTCGCTACTCTGCCCTCTTGGGCTACACAAGGAGTGTGCTCTCATGGCAGAAGTGGTGCCCAAAGTGAACTTCCTTACCCTTAATTTTTATTTTTTCTCCTATTTCTTGAAGTTTTCTTTCTTTGACTTCTCCTTTTTCTACTAAAGCCCTTGACCTCTAATTCCTGGAATTTTTCACCCCCTACAGAACAAATTTTTTTTTTTTTACAGAACAGTTCGGAGCCCTGGTGGCAGAGTGGTTAAGAGTCCAGCTGCTAACCAAAAGGTCGGCAGTTTGAATCCACCAGCCACTCCTGGGAAACACCATGGAGCAGCTCTGCTCTGTCCTGTCGGATTGCTATGAGTCAAAATTGACTCGAAAGCAACAGGTTTACAGAAAAGATCAAATCGCAGTATCTTGCAATTTTTGCAGCCTCAAGTTTCCACTGTATGTCAATAGACTGCTTTCTGCTGGGGGAGAGCTGTGGGCTCTGGTGCTGTGTGTGTGTGTGTGTGTGTGTGCTTGCCCGCGCGCACGCATGTTGGTGGGGGTGGGGAAGGAGATGAGGGTGAGAAATTATGGTTGTAACTGTTTTTGTCCATAAGTATCTGGAATCTAACTGCATTAATGGTAACAGACAGGGTTCTATTGCTAACAAAGACCCACATGACCCAAAATGACGATGCTTACAAGTCTGTGGTTTATTGCATGAAAAATAACAGCATTAAAGGAAGGATATGCACCATAGCCAAAGGCTGTGCTATAACCAGGCATCTGGAGAAACCAGGCCTGTGCTGTGTGGGGGCCACACAGATGTGCTTCCTCTCCAGACTCAGGAACCACTGATACATGCATGGGACAGCTTGAAACCAGGGAGCTCAAGCTGGAGTGTCCAGGGAGCCCAAAATGGAATCTCAGCCTCGTTTTCTTATACCTTGCTGGCCATGTAAGTGTGTCCTTGCTATGCAATCAGTCCCACCAGCAGAGGCCTATGGAGTCTCATGGAGACTAGGTACAAATGACCAATCTCACTGTTATCAATAAACAGTGCTGACAACCTGCAACAAATTGTTCTGAAACTCCTCAGATATGCAGTTTCAAAGCAACACTATTAATCAGTACATTTCATGCCCCGACCAGGATTAGTGTCATGCAGATATTTTAGCAAAACAATTCCATGCCTGCTGAAATTAACTTTCACAGCATATCCCACTCCCCTGACCCATGATCAAGGCCTTTTTAAGACAAAATGATCATTCTTGGTTTAACAGCAATTATTTGCCTTACAGCGTCATATAATTGATAGTCATAATGCACCTGATTATTATTTGTAATAATCAGGGTTTCGAAATGGTTTGTTCCAGTTCGACCCCCTGCTGAGAATCTGCATTTCCATCCCCAGATATACTGAGTCAGAATCTACATTTTAACAAGCTCCCTGTTAGATTCTGATGTAGTGTATCTGGGTAGAAAAGCAAATTCTGAGCAGGGGGTCAAACTCGAACGACCTGGTTCAAAGCCCTGGTAATAACCAGTAAAGAGTTATGAATTTAAACAGGTAGCTGAACAATCCAATTATACCAGCAGAAACTTTCTCTTATTTGGGGACTAACTTTAGAATTCCTCTGCTTCCCTGATCTACAGCTAGCTGTACTTCGTGGTACACATCTGTTGTGTAACTGAGAATAATAATAATCATCAATCAAGTCTAAATCATCTTCAGGCCAATTCTCCTCCACTGGGATAATACCATGAGGGTGTTTTAATTCAATCTCACATTACATTTGATCATCAACATTAGTATTGTTATAAGTTTTATTAGCTTTCGCAATATTAAATTTATCTACTATTTCTGTATTACAACGCACAGTAGTATTATGTAGTGCTCTGGATGCACGGTACAGTATAAATCAGACATAATTATAGTACAATTATTTTGTCCCTCCTAACACAATCTATCTTTTTTCATAGGTGTTTAGCTAAGAGGCCGTGTCTTTTTTATTTCAGGATTTCACACCTCTTGAGGACACAGCTACTTTCTTTTTCTCTACTGGCATGGTTTGACAGATAATGATTCCTAGTAAGAGGTGTTCACAACAATGTCCATCTATTCCCATGGGAAGCATTCTTTTGTTGTTGTTTGCTGCTTTTGAGTTGGGCCCTGACTCGCGATGACCCCAAGTGTTACAGAGTAGAACTGCTCCATAGGTATTTTTGGCTGTAATCTTTACAAAAACAGATCACCAGGCTTTGGATGGGTTTGAACTGGTAACCTTTCGGTTAGCAGCAGATTGCAAACTGCTTGAGCCATGCAGTCTCACAAGCGCTGTAGTCCTGCTTAAAATGTGTCCAATACTCAAGAGTTTCACAATAGGAAAGGAATGGTTAGCATTCGGATGTGGCACTAAAGTTGTTAAAGTGCCCCTCGGTATGTTGTACTCTCCAATAACAAATTTCCATAGACTGGGAGGCCTGTAAGTCTCCCATAAGTGCATACCTGTCATTGTGCTGTGAGAGCTCCTGGCCTTCGTGCCTGGAATACCTCAGACTCTCTTTAAATTAAGATATAAGGACCCAGCTTCTGTCGACATGCAAGCTCGCTCCCCATCACTGGGCCTGAGTATGTGGTGTTAGTGTCTGTTCTAATTGTGAGGCCCCTATTGCCAGTGCTGGGTTACCATTCCAATTGCTGTCCTTGTCTTTCCTACTAGGATAGGATGCCTTGCAGGCCTAGTCCCTCCCTTCTCCCCCCGCACCCCCGCCCCATTTACTCCAGGAGTCTTTTTCTTCAGAATGCATTCTCTCTCTAAAAGTGAGTTCCTCTTCATCAATTACTCCCAGCCCAGCTCCTAATTCTCTTCAGGCCCTTATTTCAAGCAGGCCAAAACTGATCCACCATACCTATTGTTGCTATTGAATACTAAATTCCTTCTTATGGTTAGGGAATAAATTTGGGGTCTAAAAGTGTTGACTCCCTTAGGCTAAGGTCATATAAGTAACAATCACTGCTCAGTGGACTTAGGTTTGGATATGCCATAGCGCTTCCCATACCACCCGCTAGAACTTCTGGCTTTTCATTGTTAGGAAAGTGGGCCCACCAAGTTATACTCAATTTTTTTCCTTTCTCGGTGATCCAGGTGTTCCAATTATCCCTCCAAATCTATCCCTTCTATTAGGCAACAAAACATTTTTACAATCTACCCACAACAACAGGACAAGAGCTATTTTTATACATAATATTTTGAAAGATGCAGAAGATGAAGTTCTACCATTATATCCTGGTATCTTCCTTAACTCTTCACCATTGCAATTAATGGCCATGCAATGTTTATTTAGATTAGTTTTGATCAGTGTTCTCTGGATTCTATTGGAAATATACTCCTGCAGGTTGCTTTCCAACTCAGATCTTCGATAGATAATATGTCCTGTGAAATGAGAACCAAATGACATAGTCATATTACTATTATTTCATATAATCATAGTCAGAACTCCCATCTATTCATCCATTTTGAGGACATGACTACTCTCAGAAGGTATATGTATATTCATTGAGCTGGCCATAGTACTACTTACTGCTTGGTTCTTCAGAAGAGGAGATTTCAGCTGACAGAATCCTTTGTTCCAAGGGGCATCTGAGTCAAAGCTAAGAAATATTATTCTGTTGATCCAAGTCTCTTTCTCTCTTTTTTAAATTTTATTGTGCTTTAGGTGAAAGTTGACAGAGCAAATAAGTTTCTCATTCAAAAATTTATACACAAATTGATTCATAACATGGGTTGTAATCCCTGCAATGTGTCAGCACTCTACCCCTTTCCATCCCAAGTTCCTCATGTCCATTCACCCAGTTTTCCTGTCTCTTGGTGACTTCTTGTTTTTGTTTTTGGGTAGGTATTGCCTATTTGGTCTCGTATACTTGATTGACCTAAGAAGCAGGTTCCTGACATATGTTATTTTTTGTTTTAGAGGCCTGTCTAATCTTTGACTGAAAGGTGAACTTCAGGAGTGGCTTCAGTTTTGAATTAGCAGGGTGTCTGGGGGCCGGAGTCTTAGGGATTCCTCCAGGCTCTCTCAGATCATTAAGTTGGGTCTTTTTCTGTGGATTTGAATTTTGTTCTACATTTCTCTCCTATTCTGTTCAGAACCCTCTATTGTAATCAGAGTAGACATTGGTGGTAGCCAGGCACCATGTAGTTCTTCTGAGCTCATGCAGGTGGAGGCTGTGGTTCACGTGGTCCATTAGACCTTTGGATGAATATTTTCCTTGTGTCTTTGGTTTTCTTCATTCTCCTTTGCTCCGGATGGGATAGGATCCATCAATATATCTTAGATGGCCACTCACAAACTTTTAAGACCTCAGACACTACTCACCAAAGTAGGATGTAGACATTTTCTTTATGAACTATGTTATGCCAATTGACCTAAGTGTCCCCTGAGACCATGGTTCCCAGCCCTCAGCCCCGGTACCTTGGTCCTTCAAAGAGTTTGAATGTGTCTAGGAAGCTTCAATGCTTGTGCCTTCTTAGTGCTCTGTTATATACATGAATATGAAGAGGAATGACATCACATTCATTATCAAAAAGAACATTTCAAGATTTATCCTGAAATAAAGTTCTGTCAGTGACAGGATAATATCCAAAAGCCTACAAGGAAGATCAGTTAATACGACTATTAATCAAATTTACACACCAAGTATTAATGACAAAAATGAGGAAACTGAAGATTTTTACCAGCTTCTGCAGTCTGAAATTGATCAAACATACAATTAAGATGCATTGATAACTACTGGTGATTGGAATGCAAAAGTTGAAAACAAAGAAGAAGGATCAGTAGTTGGAAAATATGACCTTGGTGATAGAAACAAAGCTGGAGATTGCATAATAAAATTTTGTAAGAGCAAAGACATATCCACAGCAAATGCCTTTTTTCGTCAACATAGAAGGTGACTATATGTTGAGCTTACTGAATAGAAAACACTGGAATCAAATGGACTACATCTGTGAAAGAGAAGATGGAAAAGCTCAATATCATCAGTCAGAATAAGGCCAGGGGCCGACTGTGGAACAGATCATCATTTGCTCATATGCAAGTTCAAGGTGAAGTTGAATAAGATTAAAACAAGTCTGCGAGAGCCAAAATATGATCTTGAGTATATCCTACCTGAATATGGAGACCATTTCAAGGATATATTTGCTCTTTTTCCTTCACAGCGTTTCGCCATGGCCTGGGGCCTCAAGAAACACTTAAAGCGGGTTACAGCGCCTAAGCACTGGTTGCTTGACAAACTAACAGGTGTTTTCATGCCTTGTCAATTGACATGTCCGTCCCCAAAAGCTGAGAGAGTGTCTTGCCCTCGTAATCTTCCTCAAGAATAGACTCAAGTATGCATTGACTGGAGATGAGGTAGAGAAAATATGTATGCAGCTCTTCATAGGAATCAACAGCAAAATTCAAACTGACTTCACATACCCTGCTGAATTCATGGATGTCATTAGCATCAAGAAGACAGGTGAGCATTTCCACCTGACCTATGACCCCAAGGGCTGTTTTGCCATTCACCGTATCACAGCTGAAGAGGCAAACAATGATGACAGCAACTTCTATGTGGGTTTCATCATGGATGCATCCAATCTTCAGGCAGAGAACTATGACATGCCCCTTGCAAACCAGCACAAGCTGCAGGGCCTCAGGTCACATAGGAGCTAGTAACCCAGAACAGGGGCCCACTGGCTCAGTGCTGCCTACACTTTCTCCCTGAGACCATGACCACAGAGAAAGCTGGCCCTTTTGCATCAGCTGTATATGGTGCCTTTGCCAGCAGGAAGGAGCAGAGGGCATGGGCAGTATGGCCCAGCTTCCAGGAGACCTCCTGGAGACCCTCCTTGAGGGAGGAGACGTTCCGCAGCATTTGCAGCCCTCCCTGCCAGCTTGTTAATGTGCAAAATAGTTGGATAGTGGATTTTTCACTATTGTTGTAAATGCAAAATATCAGATAAAGAGTCAATAAGTGAGTAGATATGTGTGTATATACATACATACATGTATATATACACACACACATATACATATATATATGCATATGTATGTGTGTGTGTACACACACACACACACCCACACACATATATACTGAGAAGAATGGGAATTCCAGAACACTGAATTATGCTCAGGAGGAACCTGTACGAAGACCAAGAGGCAGTCATTCAAACAGAACAAAGGAATACTGCTTGATTTAAAGTCAAGAAAGATGTATGTCAGGGTTGTGTCCTTTCACCATAGTTTTTCAATCTGTATGCTGAGCAAATAATCCAAGAAGTTGGACTGTATGAAGAAAACATGGCACCAGGATTGGAGGAAGACTCATTAACAGCCTGTGATATGCACATGATACAACCTTGCTTGCAGACAGTATAGAGGACTTGAAGTACTTACTGATGAAGACCAAAGACTACAGCATTCAGTATGGATTGCACCTCAACATAAAGAAAACAAAAATCCTCACAACTGGACCAGTAAGCAATATCATAATAAACGGAGGAAAGTTTGAAGTTGTTAAAAGGATTTCATTTTATTTGGATCCACAATCAGTGCCCATGGGAGATGCAGTCATGAAATCAAACGTGTTGCATTGGGCAAATCTGCCACAAAAGACCTCTTTAAAATGTTGAAAAGCAAAGATGTCACTTTGTGGATAAGGTGTGCCTGACCCAAGCCATGATATTTTCAGTTGCTTCATACGCATGTGAAAGCTGTACAATGAATAAGGAAGACTGAAGAATTGATGTCTTTGAATTATGGTGTTGGCAAAGAATATTGAATATCAACTGAATCACCAGCTGCTGGAAAAATTAACAAATATGCCTTGGAGGAAATACAGCCAGAATGCTCCTTAGAAGCAGGGATGGCAAAACTTTGACTCATGTACTTTGTACATCAGAAGGGATCAGTCCCTGGAGAAGGACATCATGCTTGGTAAAGTAGGGAGTCAGAGAAAAAGCAGAAGATTCTCAATGAGATGGACTGACACAGTGGCTGCAACAATATGCTCAAGCACAGCAATGATGGTGCAGGACTGGGGAGTGCTTCGTTCTGTTGTATATAGGGTTGCTACGAGTCAGAACTGACTCAATGCTACCTAACAACAACAACATCTAATCAATGGATAAGGATAGACAAAGTTCAGTGGAATGGAATTGAAAGTACAAAAATAAACCTGTACATCTATGGTCAACTTATTTTCAATTGTTTTGATAGCCTGTCCAAAAAATAGTGCTGGAACAATTGGCTCTCCATTGCTATAAGAATGATATTGAACCCATACCTCACAAAAAAAAAAAAAATACCTCACAAGGTAGGCAAAAATTAACTCAAAACAGATCAATGACCTAAATGTAAGAACTAAACCCTAAAAACTCTTGGAAAAAAACCGTAGGAGCAGTGCTTCAAAACCTTGTTTTTGACAATGGATTCTCAGATATGGTACCACCTAAAGAAACTAGAAAAAGAAGAGCTAAATAAATCTGAAGCAAGCAATACAATTAAAAAAGAGAAAAATAAAACAAAAAATCGGTTCTTTGAAAATATTGATATAATTGACAAGCTTCCAGCAATCCTGACGAATTTAAAAAGAAGGAAGACCCGTTGTCAACATCACGAATGAAACAGGTATATCACATAGACCATGAAGACATCAAAAATAAAGTAAAGGAGTACTATAAACAATATAATATGTATAAATTTGGTAATTTAGGTGAGATGAAACAATTCTTCAAAAAACAAAAACTACAACAACATATCCAATATATAAAAGATAACTGGATTACCATATCAATATTAGGAAAAAAGAAATTAATAACTTAAAAACTTTCCCGGGGCATTGAGTTATTGCTAATAATGGTAGTATAATTTGGAAAAGGATAGCATAGTGATAATGGTTGTACAGTGTGAAGAATGTAATCAATTATCCATGTAGAAATTATTGCATCAGTGAATGTTTTGTTGTGTACATTGTCAGTACAACTAAAAAAAAAAAAAAAAACTCCAGACCCAGATGGTTTCACTGAGAAATTCTATCCAATGTTTAAAGAATAATAATTCTAATTCTATACTGTCTCTTCTAGAAAATAGAACAGAGAAAACCTTCCAACTTATTTTATGAAACCAGTATTACTTTAATGTAAAAACCAAAGATATTACAGTAAGAAAAAACTACAGACCAATATAACTTATAAATATTGATGCAAAATTAGCTAATATAATTTAGCAATATATGTGTACACAATAACTGATGGGATAGTTAAGTGATGTGAGGCTGGTTTAATATTCAGGAATTAATATAAGTGCCCTTCAGTGGATGAGTAAATAAGCAAAATGCAGTACATACACACAGTGGAATGTTATGCAACCATAAAGAACAGTGAGTCCGCGAAACATATTATAACATGGATGCATCTGGAGGACATGATGCTAAGTGAAATAAATGAATCACATAATCATATGATCCTACTTTTCTAAGAGGACATGGAAACCCTGGTAGCATAGTGTTAAGAGCTAAGGCTCATAACCAAAAGGTCAGCAGTTCAAATCCACCCGGAGCTTCTTGGGAACCCTGTGGGGCAGTTCTACTCTGTCCTATATGGTCACTATGTATATACACGTATATGTATGTATATACATACATATATATACACATATATACTTTTTTTTATATACATATGCACACACACATATATATATATACACAGAGATCAATGTTCACTGGTGGCTACCAGGGATAGGTGCATATGTGTGGGAGGGGGCAATCACTCTCCAGAGCATAGATACTTGTTATTTTTGGTGAAGGAAAAGTAGCACAGAATGTGGGTGTATTGAGCACGGCTTAACCAAAGTAAACAATGCCACTAAGAAGTGTACAAGAGAAAATGATGTTTGTGCTAAAGAATATGACATATTAAACAACAACACCAACAATAACCAAAAAACAAGTGTAAGCACACATATATAGCTGTGTGTATATAGGTACAGGTGTGTATATATATGCATACATAGAAGTATCTATATGTATGTGTATCTACAGATATGTGTGTGCATGCATATATATTCATAAAGGACAAAGTTATAGACACTGCTCAGACATAAGAAAACACCTTGCAAGATTGGTTTTCTGGGTTTGAGGGCTTAAGATCTTAGTCTCATGAAACAACTCAGTCAACTGGCATAATATAACTCACAAAGTTTATGTTCTGCAGATAAGCCTCATCATCTGGGGTCCAAAAGCTTGCGAGTAGCCATCTAAGATACAGCTATTGGTCTCTACTTGTCTGGAGTAAAAGAGAAAGAAGGAAACCAAAGTCTCAGAGAAGAAACTAATCTACAAGGCTGATAGCCTACATGAGACATGGCCTTATCTACCCTGAGACTGGAAGAACTAGACGGCTTCCAGCTACCACTACTGGCCATTCTCATCAGGATCACAATAGATGGACCCTGATAGAACGGAAGAAAAATTCAGAACAGAACTCAAATTATTAAAAAGTCCAGACTTACTGGACTACTTGAGACTAGAGGATTAAGATATTCTTTAAACCTTGAAACGAAACTATCCCCTGAGGTCCCATGTTATTGAAGTAACAGGTTCAGACACAAAATAAAAGATAATACCAGTGACTGTGGTACTCCATTAAAAAACCTTCTATATGAGACTAACAGGCCAAAAATCATTCTAAAGCAAAGGTGAGATGATAAGGAGACAGGAAAACTAGAGCACTGAAAATGAGACAACCATAATGTAACTAAGGAGAGTGTTGACATGTTGTGGAAAATATAACTAATGTCACTGAACAATTTATGTAAAATTGTCAAATGGGAGCCTAATTTGCTTTGTAAACTTTCACCAAAAACACAATAAAACATCGTTTTGTAAAAAAGAACTAGGCGGAGCCAAGATGGCAGACTAGGCAGATGCTACCTCGGATCCCTCTTACAACAAAGACACGGAAAAACAAGTGAATCGATCACATACATAACAATCTATGAACCCTGAACAACAAACACAGATTTAGAGACGGAGAACGAACTAATACGGGGAAGCAGCAATTGTTTTCAGAGCCTGGAGCCAGCGTACCAGTCAGGTACCGCACAAGCACAGAGAGCTGCTCCACCCCCCTGAACTAACCCCAGGAGGGGGACCAGCCGGTTCTGCAGGCGGCATGGGACGCAGCCGGTAGAAGAAGTCCCTGGGAGGCAGTGACTGGTCTTGGAACAGGGAGAGCAGCGTCCCAGCCAGGGAACCGTCCCGCCGGGATTTGGACTGGATGCAGGCAGCTTCATTAACATCCGAATAGCCTGAGCCAGAGGGAGAACTCTGATAGGGATCTGACTGCAGTTTTTTTTTAGCGGATTTTCTGGAAAAACTAGTTTCCCAGTGATGGCTCGCAGACAGCAGTCCATATCAAACCACTTAAAGAAGCAGACCATGACAGCTTCTCCAACCCCCCAAACAAAAGAATCAAAATCTTTCCCAAATGAAGATACAATCCTGGAATTATCAGATACAGAATATAAAAAACTAATTTACAGAATGCTTCAAGACATCACAAATGAAATAAGGCAAACTGCAGAAAAAGCCAAGGAACACACTGATAAAACTGTTGAAGAACTCAAAAAGATTATTCAAGAACATAGTGGAAAAATGAATAAGTTGCAAGAATCCATAGAGAGACAGCATGTAGAAATCCAAAAGATTAACAATAAAATTACAGAATTAGACAACGCAATAGGAAGTCAGAGGAGCAGACTCGAGCAATTAGAATGCAGACTGGGACATCTGGAGGACCAGGGAATCAACACCAACATAGCTGAAAAAAAAATCAGATAAAAGAATTACAAAAAATGAAGAAACCCTAAGAATCATGTGGGATTCTATCAAGAAGGATAACCTGCGGGTGATTGGAGTCCCAGAACAGGGAGGGGGGACAGAAAACACAGAGAAAATAGTTGAAGAACTCCTGACAGAAAACTTCCCTGACATCATGAAAGACGAAAGGATATCTATCCAAGATGCTCATCGAACCCCACTTAAGACTGATCCAAAAAGAAAAACACCAAGACATATTATCATCAAACTCGCCAAAACCAAAGACAAACAGAAAATTTTAAAAGCAGCCAGGGAGAAAACAATGGTTTCCTTCAAGGGAGAATCAATAAGAATAAGTTCAGACTACTCAGCAGAAACCATGCAGGCAAGAAGGGAATGGGACGACATATACAGAACACTGAAGGAGAAAAACTGCCAGCCAAGGATCATATATCCAGCAAAACTCTCTCTGAAATATGAAGGTGAAATTAAGATATTTACAGATAAACACAAGTTTAGAGAATTTGCAAAAACCAAACCAAAGCTACAAGAAATACTAAAAGATATTGTTTGGTCAGAGAACCAATAATATCAGATATCAGCACAACACAAGGTCACAAAACAGAACGTCCTGATATCAACTCAAATAGGGAAATCACAAAAATAAACAAATTAAGATTAATTAAAAAAAATACACATAACAGGGAATCATGGAAGTCAATAGGTAAAAGATCACAATAATCAAAAAAAGGGACTAAATACAGGAGGCATTGAACTGCCATATGGAGAGTGATACAAGGCGATACAGAACAATACAAGTTAGGTTTTTACTTAGAAAAATAGGGGTAAATAATAAGGTAACCACAAAAAGGTATAACAACTCTATAACTCAAGATAAAAGCCAAGAAAAACGTAACGACTCAACTAACATAAAGTCAAACACTATGAAAATGAGGATCTCACAATTTACTAAGAAAAACACCTCAGCACAAAAAAGTATGTGGAAAAATGAAATTGTCAACAACACACATAAAAAGGCATCAAAATGACAGCACTAAAAACTTATCTATCTATAATTACGCTGAATGTAAATGGACTAAATGCACCAATAAAGAGACAGAGAGTCACAGACTGGATAAAGAAACACGATCCATCTATATGCTGCCTACAAGAGACACACCTTAGACTTAGAGACACAAACAAACTAAAACTCAAAGGATGGAAAAAAATATATCAAGCAAACAATAAGCAAAAAAGAAGAGGAGTAGCAATATTAATTTCTGACAAAATAGCATTTAGACTTAGGTCCACCACAAAGGATAAAGAAGGACACTATATAATGATAAAAGGGACAATTGATCAGGAAGACATAACCATATTAAATATTTATGCACCCAATGACAGGGCTGCAAGATACATAAATCAAATTTTAACAGAATTGAAAAGTGAGATAGATACCTCCACAATTATAGTAGGAGACTTCAACACACCACTTTCGGAGAAGGACAGGACATCCAGTAAGAAGCTCAATAGAGACACGGAAGACCTACTTACAACAATCAACCAACTTGACCTCATAGACTTATACAGAACTCTCCACCCAACTGCTGCAAAATATACTTTTTTTTTCTAGCGCACATGGAACATTCTCTAGAATAGACCACATATTAGGTCATAAAACAAACCTTTGCAGAGTCCAAAACATCGAAATATTACAAAGCATCTTCTCAGACCACAAGGCAATAAAACTAGAGATCAATAACAGAAAAACTAGGGAAAAGAAATCAAATACTTGGAAAATGAACAATACCCTCCTGAAAAAAGACTGGGTTATAGAAGACATCAAGGAGGGAATAAGGAAATTCTTAGAAAGCAATGAGAATGAAAATACTTCCTATCAAAACCTCTGGGACACAGCAAAAGCAGTGCTCAGAGGCCAATTTATATTGATAAATGCACACATACAAAAAGAAGAAAGAGCCAAAATCAGAGAACTGTCCCTACAACTTGAACAAATAGAAACTGAGCAACAAAAGAATCCATCAGGCACCAGAAGAAAACAAATAATAAAAATTAGAGCTGAACTAAATGAATTAGAAAACAGAAAAACAATTGAAAGAATTAACAAAGCCAAAAGCTGGTTCTTTGAAAAAATTAACAAAATTGATAAACCATTGGCGAGACTGACTAAAGAAATACAGGAAAGGAAACAAATAACCCGAATAAGAAACGAGAAGGACCACATCACAACAGAACCAAATGAAATTAAAAGAATCATTTCAGATTATTGTGAAAAATTGTACTCTAACAAATTTGAAAACCTAGAAGAAATGGATGAATTTCTGGAAAAACACTACCTACCTAAACTAACACATTCAGAAGTAGAACAACTAAATAGACCCATAACAAAAAAAGAGATTGAAATGGTAATCAAAAAACTTCCAACAAAAAAAAGCCCTGGCCCGGACGGCTTCACTGCAGAGTTCTACCAAACTTTCAGAGAAGAGTTAACACCACTACTTCTGAAGGTATTCCAAAGCATAGAAAATGACGGAATACTACCCAACTCATTCTATGAAGCCACCATCTCCCTGATACCAAAACCAGGTAAAGACATTACAAAAAAAGAAAATTATAGACCTATATCCCTCATGAACATAGATGCAAAAATCCTCAGCAAAATTCTAGCCAATAGAATCCAACAACACATCAAAAAAATAATTCACCCTGATCAAGTGGGATTTATACCAGGTATGCAAGGCTGGTTTAATATCAGAAAAACCATTAATGTAATCCATCACATAAATAAAACAAAAGACAAAAACCACACGATCTTATCAATTGATGCAGAAAAGGCATTTGACAAAGTCCAACACCCATTCATGATAAAAACTCTTACCAAAATAGGAATTGAAGGAAAATTCCTCAACATAATAAAGGGCATCTATGCAAAGCCAACAGCCAATATCACTCTAAATGGAGAGAACCTGAAAGCATTTCCCTTGAGAACGGGAACCAGGCAAGGATGCCCTTTATCACCGCTCTTATTCAACATCGTGCTGGAAGTCCTAGCCAGGGCAATTAGGCTAGACAAAGAAATAAAAGGTAGCCGGATTGGCAAGGAAGAAGTAAAGTTATCACTATTTGCAGATGACATGATTATATACACAGAAAACCCTAAGGAATCCTCCAGAAAACTACTGAAACTAATAGAAGAGTTTGGCAGAGTCTCAGGTTATAAAATAAACATACAAAAATCACTTGGATTCCTCTACATCAACAAAAAGAACACCGAAGAGGAAACAACCAAATCAATACCATTCACAGTAGCCCCCAAGAAGATAAGATACTTAGGAATAAATCTTACCAAGGATGTAAAAGACCTATACAAAGAAAACTACAAAGCTCTACTACAAGAAATTCAAAAGGACATACTTAAGTGGAAAAACATACCTTGCTCATGGATAGGAAGACTTAACATAGTAAAAATGTCTATTCTACCAAAAGCCATCTATACATTTAATGCACTTCCGATCCAAATTCCAGTGTCATATTTTAAGGGGGCAGAGAAACAAACCACCAATTTCATATGGAAGGGAAAGAAGCCCCAGATAAGCAAAGCACTACTGAAAAAGAAGAAGAAAGTGGGAGGCCTCACTTTACCTGATTTCAGAACCTATTATACAGCTACAGTAGTCAAAACAGCCTGGTATTGGTACAACAACAGGCACATAGACCAATGGAACAGAATTGAGAACCCAGGCATAGATCCATCCACGTATGAGCAGCTGATATTTGACAAAGGACCAGTGTCAATTAATTGGGGAAAAGAAAGCCTTTTAAACAAATGGTGCTGGCATAACTGGATATTCATTTGCAACAAAATGAAACAGGACCCATACCTTACACCATGCACAAAAACTAACTCCAAGTGGATCAAAGACCTAAACATAAAGACTAAAACGATAAAGATCATGGAAGAAAAAATAGGGACAACCCTAGGAGCCCTAATACAGGCATAAACAGAATACAAAACATTACCAAAAACAATGAAGAGAAACCCGATAACTGGGAGCTCCTAAAAATCCAACACCTATGATCATCTAAAGACTTCACCAAAAGAGTAAAAAGACCACCTACAGACTGGGAAAGAATTTTCAGCTATGACATCTCCGACCAGCGCCTGATCTCTAAAATCTACATGATTCTGTCGAAACTCAACCACAAAAAGACAAACAACCCAATCAAAAAGTGGGCAAAGGATATGAACATACATTTCACTAAAGAAGATATTCAGGCAGCCAACAGATACATGAGAAAATGCTCCCGATCATTAGCCATTAGAGAAATGCAAATTAAAACTACGATGAGGTTCCATCTCACACCAGCAAGGCTGGCATTAATCCAAAAAACACAAAATAATAAATGTTGGGGAGGCTGCGGAGAGATTGGAACTCTTATACACTGCTGGTGGGAATGTAAAATGGTACAACCACTTTGGAAATCTATCTGGCATTATCTTAAACAGTTAGAAATAGAACTACCATACAACCCAGAAATCCCACTCCTGGGAATATACCCTAGAGATACAAGAGCCTTCATACAAACAGATATATGCACACCCATGTTTACTGCAGCTCTGTTTACAATAGCAAAAAGTTGGAAGCAACCAAGGTGTCCATCAACGGATGAATGGGTAAATAAATTGTGGTATATTCACACAATGGAATACTACGCATCGATAAAGAACGATGACGAATCTGTGAAACATTTCATAACATGGAGGAACCTGAGAGGCATTATGCTGAGCGAAATGAGTCAGAGGCAAAAGGACAAATATTGTATAAGACCACTATTATAAGATCTTGAGTAATAGTAAACCTGAGAAGAACACATACTTTTGTGGTTACGAGGGGGGGAGGGAGGGAGGGTGGGAGAGGGTTTTTTATTGATTAATCAGTAGATAAGAAATGCTTTAGGTGAAGGGAAAGACAACACTCAATACATGGAAGGTCAGCTCAATTGGACTGGACCAAAAGCAAAGAAGTTTCCGGGATAAAATGAATGCTTCAAAGGTCAGCGGAGCAAGGGCGGGGGTCTGGGGAACATGGTTTGCGGGGACTTCTAAGTCAATTGGCAAAATAATTCTATTATGAAAACATTCTGCATCCCACTTTGAAATGTGGCGTCTGGGGTCTTAAATGCTAACAAGCGGCCATCTAAGATGCATCAATTGGTCTCAACCCACCTGGATGAAAGGAAAATGAAGAACACCAAGGCCACACGACAACTAAGAGCCCAAGAGACAGAAAGGGCACCATGAACCAGAGACCTACATCATCCTGAGACCAGAAGAACTAGTTGGTGCCCGGCCACAATCGATGACTGCCCTGACAGGGAGCACAGCAGAGGACCCCTGAGGGAGCAGGAGATCAGTGGGATACAGACCCCAAATTCTCATAAAAAGACCAAACTTAATGGTCTGACTGAGACTAGAGGAATCCCAGCGGCCATGGTCCCCAGACCTTCTGTTGGCACAGGACAGGAACCATCCGCGAAGACAACTCATCAGACATGAAAGGGACTGGTCAGCGGGTGGGAGAGAGACGCTGATGAAGAGTGAGCTAATTATATCAGGTGGACGCTTGAGAGTGTGTTGGCGACTCTTGTCTGGAGGGGGGATGGGAGGATAGAGAGAGAGAGAAGCCGGCAAAATTGTCACGAAAGGAGAGACTGAAAGGGCTGACTCAAGAGGGGGAGAGCAAGTGGGAGTAGGGAGTGAGATGTATGTAAACTTATATGTGACAGACTGATTGGATTTGTAAACGTTCACTTGAAGCTTAATAAAAGTTAATTTAAAAAAAAAAAAAGAACTAATGAATGCAACACGCCAAATTATCAAAGGGTCGACAGTTCGAATCTGCCAGGCACTCCTTGGAAACTCTATGGGGCGGTTCTACCCTGTCCTATAGGGTCGCTATGAGTCGGAATCGACTCGATGGTACTGGGTTTGTTTGTTTTTTTTTTTTATTGGGCTAATCTGCTGGAAAACACCTCATTAAAGTATTGAAAAGCAAAGATGTCATTTTGAGGACTAAGGAGCACCTGACTCAAGCCATGATATTTCCAATCACCTCATATGCATGGGAAAGTTGAACAATGAATGAGGAAGACTGAAGAAGAATTGAAGCCTTTGAGTTATGGTGTTGGGAAGAATATTGAATATACCACCAACTGCCAGAAGACCGAACGAGTCTCTCTTGGAGGAAGTGCAGCCAGAGTACTTCTTGGAAGTGAGAATGGCAAGACTTCGTTTCATGTACTTTGGACATGTTATCAGGAGGCACCAGTCCCGGAGAAGGACGTCATGCTTAGTAAGGAAGAGGGGGTCAGTTAAACAAAGGAAGACCCTTGTCAAGATGGTTTGACACAGTGGCTGCAACAAAGAATACCTAATAAATACATAGCTTGACCTGTCAAATAAGGGAATTCCAGTTTCAGGTTATGGTTAGCAAGTGAAAAAGAATAGTTTTGTTTTGTTTTTTTCCTTCCAGTGAAATTACAGAGAAAGGGGAACTGTAACCAATTCCTTTTTCTTTTCACGTTAATCAAGTTAAAGCAAGTGAAATTAATAAATTTTAGTGAAGTAAAAAAGTAAAGAAAGTCTTTATAGTTTGATCAACACAAAATATCTCTATGAAGTGCTTTTATTTAATTTTTGAATGTACAATTCCATTTATAAAATACAAAAACAGGCAAAACTAATTTATGCTTTTAGATTTCAGAACACCGCTTACCCTAAGTAACTGGAAAAAGGAATTTTGAGGTGCTGATAATATTGTTTCTTGATGTGGTTGGTGGTTAGATAGGTACATTCAATTTGTAAATATTCACAAATTATACACTTATGATTTCTGCACTTTTTTTATGTGTATCATACTAAAAAAAAGCAACAAAATAAAATGAAACAAAATACAGTCTTTGCCTTCTACCAACTTACATTCCATTGGGAGAAGCAAATGATAAAAACTTTGTTTCTGGGGCTCTTCATTCCTTTGTACAGATTCATATTTCCATGTGGTATCATTTTCCTTCTGCCTGAAGGACTTCCTTTAACATTTCTTGTAGTGCAGATGATGAATTATTTCAGCGTTCATATATCTGAAAAAGTTTTTATTTTGCCTTTGTTTTTGAAAGATATTTTTACTTGGTATAGAATACAAGGTCAACAGTTTTTTGTTTGTTTTATTCCAGCATTTGAAGAGGTTGGGCCACTATTTTCCTGCTTGCATTGTTTAAATGAGAAGTATACTATCATCCACACATTCCTTATTCTGCATGTAATGTGTCTTTTTTTCCTTTGCTGTTCTGAAGATTTTCTTTTTAAAATTGCTTTTGAGCAATTTGTTTTCATGTGCCTTGTGTAGCTTTCTTTATGTTTCCTTTGTGTGTGTGCTTCAGATTCATTGAGATTCTTGGTCTATAGTTTTTCATCAAATTTGGAAAAGTTTGGGCTATTATGTCTTCAAATATTTTATCTGCTCTTTCTCCTTTCTATTCTTTCTCCTTTTTTTTTGGAGACTCCTATTACATCTATATTAGGCCGTTTAAAGTTTTTCTATAACTTATCAATGTTCTGTTAATTTGTTATTTTTTAAAAAATTATCATTTCCCTCTGTTTTTCATTTTGAATAGTTCATATTGCTATGTGTTCAAATCCACTAATTTGTATTTCTGCAATGTTTAATCTGCCATTAATCCTTGTGTACTTTTTAAAATCTGAAACATGTAGTTATTATTTCTAAAAGTTTGATTTGGGTCTTTTAAAATATCTTCTATACCTCTACATATCTTTTTGGAATATATAGGCTATAATAACTGGCTTAATGTCCTTGTCTGTTAATTCTGGGCTGGTTTCAATCAATTGATTTTTCTCCTTCTGTTGAATCATATTTGCCTGCTTCTTGGTATGCCTGAATTTTTTTTTTTGTATGCCTGATGATTTTTAATTTGATTTCAAACACTGTAGATTTTATCTTGTTGGGGAGCTGGGTATTTTTGTGTTCTATAAACATTCTTTTTTTTTTTTTTCATTTTTTTGGAATGTTTTGTTGTGTTTTAGGTGAGAATTTACACAGTAAATTAGTTTCTCATTCAACAATTTATACACAAATTGTTCCATGATATTGGTTGTCATCCACAGAATGTGTTAGCGCTCTCCTCATTTTCCACCCTGCTTTCCTTGTTTCAATCCCTCTAGTTTCCCTGACCCTCCTTGCTTTCTCATCTTTGCTTTTAGGCAAATGTTGCCTGTTTGTTCTTATATAAGGAACACATTCTTTCTGGGTCTTCATCGTTTATTTCATTGGCCAATCTATTATTTGACTGAAAGGTAACCTCTGGGAATGGCTTCAGTTCCAGGTTAAAAGAGTGTCTTAGGGCGATAGTCTCAGGGGTTCCTCCAGCATATCAGACCAGAAAGTCTGGTCTTTTTTATGAATTTGAATTTTTTTCTACATTTTCCTCCCATTCTAACTGGGCTTTTCTATTGTGCCCCTGGTCAGAGAAGTCATTAGTGATAGCCAGGCACCATCTATTTCTTCTGGTCTCAGGTTAGATGAGGCTGCGGTTCGTGTGGGCCATTAGTCAGTCCTGTGGACTAGTTGCTTCCTTGACTCTTTGGTTTCCTTTACTTTCCTTTGCTCCAGACAGGAAGAGGCCAACAGCTGTATCCTAGATGGCCACTCATAAGCTTTAAGACCCCAGAATCTACTCACCAAACTAGAATGTAGAATATCATTTGCAGTTCTTCTCTGTTCTATAGGGTTGCTACACGTCGGCATCGGCTGGACGGCAACAGGTATCTTATGCCAATTGATCTAGATGTTCCCTGAGACTATGGTCCTTAGCTCTCAAGCCCAGTAACTCAGTCCCACGATGTGCTTGGATATGTTTAAGACATTTCCATAACTGTGCCCCCATGTTCTCTATTATGTATGTGAATGTATATGCAACACATACAAATATGTATATACAAATGCCCACAACTCTACCTATATATGCACGGGCATGTACTCCCATACACTCTCACACGCCTGTATAGCATACATATCTACCTATGTAGGAGCCCTAGGTGCAGTTGTTAAGCACCCAGATGCTAATTGAAAGTTCGGTGGTTCGAACTTACCAGCCACTCTGCTGGAGAAAGATAAGGCAGTCTGCTTCCATAAAGATTTACAGCCATGGTAGTCCTTTATTCTTGTGTGCCTATCAGTGTCTTCATTTACCTTGGTCACCTTGCGCTGACTTCCCCCATATTGTGAACTTCCTTTTTCTTCACCAGAATTAACATGCGTCTTTATTATCTAGTATGGGAGCCCTGATGGTGCAGTGGTTAAGAACTCAGCTGCTAATCAAAAAGTTGGCAGTTTGAATCTACCAGCCACTCCTTGGAAACCCTGTGGGGAAGTTATACTCTGTCCTGTAGGGTTCCTAAGAGTCAGAACCGACTCGATAGCAGTGGGTTTGGCTCTGTGTTTTACTGTCTAGTAAGTGATTCTCCCTCCTTCCCCCTCCCATCCCTGGAAATCATCAAAGAATGTTGCTTTCTGTGTGTAAACCTATTCTTGATTTTTCATAAAAGTGGTGTCATACAATATTTGTCCTTTTGTGACTGACTTGTTTTACTCAGCATAATGTCCTCCAGATTCATCCATGTTATAAAATATTTCATGGACTCATCATAATTCTTTATTGTTGCATAGTCCACTGTATGTATGTACCACATTTTGTTTATCCATGTGCCCATTGTTTCCATTTTTTGCTATCGTGAGTAATGCTGCAATGAGCATGAATGTTACATATGTGTATTTATGTCACTACTCTTGTTTCGGTAAGATATAGGAGTGGGATTGTTGGATCATATGGTAATTCTATTTCTAGCTTTTTGAGGAAGGGCCTTACCGTTTTCCATAGTGGTTGTACCATTTTACAATCCCACCAGTAGTGTATAAGAGTTCTAATCTCACAACTGCACCAGCTTTTTTTTTTTTTCTGTCAGTGCCATTATTGCTGGGGTGAGAATGTATCTCACTGTAGTTTTGATTTACATCTCTATAATGGCTAATGATGGTGAGAATCTCTTCATGCATTTGTTAGCTACTTAAATGTCTTATTTGGTGAAGTGTCTGTTCATGTCTGTCTTGTCATCTAGACCCACCAAAGCAGAAATACCACAACTGGGTGGCTTTAACAAAGAGAAATCTATTTTTTCACAGTCTAGTAGGTTACAAGTCCAAAGTCAGGGAGTCAGCTCCTGGGGAAGGCTTTCTCTCCCTGTCCGCTCTGGAGGAAGGTCCTTGTCCTCAATCTTCCACTGGCCAAGGAGCTTCTCAGGGTCAGGGACCCTGTGTCCAAAGGACATGCTCTGCTCCTGATGCTGCTTTCTTGGTGGTATGAAGTCCCCTGTCTCTCTGCTTGCTTCTTTCTTTTATATCTCAAGAGATTGCCTCAAGACACAATCCAATCTTGTAGATGGAGTCCTGCCTCACTAACACAACTGCCCCCCATCCTCCCTCATTAGCATCATAGAGGCAGGATTTACAACATATAAGAAGATCACACAATACCAGGAATCATGGCCCAGCCAAATTGATACATTTTTGGAGGAACATAATTCAATCCATGACAATGTCCTTTGCCCATTTTTTGATTTGATTATTTTTGTTTTTGAGGTGTTGAAGCTTTCTATATATTTTGGAGATTAGACCCTTGTTAGATACATCTTTGCCAGTTGTTTTTTCCCAGTCCGTATGTTCTCTTTTTCACTCTTTTAATAAAGTCTTTTGATGATCATAAGTATTTAATTTTTAGGAAGTTCCAGTTATCTAGCTTATCTTCTGTTGTTCGCTGCAGTTTTAGTTATGTTTCATAGTCTACTTATGCCACAAATTAGGATCCTTAGCTTTCTCCCTGTGTTATATATATTTCAGGAACTTTATAGTTATTTAGGTCTTTGATTCATTTTGAGTTAGTTTTTATGTATGGTGTGAGGTATGGATGCTGTTTCATTTTTCTGAAAATGGGTATCTTCTTGTGCCAGCACCATTTGTTAAAGAGACATCTCTTCCCCATTGAAGGGACTTCAACCATTTGTTGAAGATCAGCTGTCCGTAGCTGGATGAATTTACTTCTGGGTTTTCAATTCTCTTCCATTGCTCTGTTCCATTGTCTGTCATTGTACCAGTATCAAGCTGTTTTGACTACCGTGGATGTATTTTAAGCTCTGAGATTGGGAAGTGTGAGTCCCCGTAATTTTTTTCTTTTTTTAATAAGGCCTTAGCTATTTGGAGCCTCTTTCCTTGAAAGATTAGTTGAAGATTAGTTTTTCCATTTCATTAAAGGATGTTGGAATTTGAACCAGGATTGAATTATATATATAGATTGCTTTGGGTAGTGTTGACATTTTCACAATGTTATATCTTCCAATCCATGAGCATGGTATGTTTTTCCACTTACATAGTTCTACTCTGTCCTATAAAAAAAAAAAAAAATTTTTTTTTTTTTTTTTTTATAGGGTCGCTATTTTTTTAGGTCTCTTTTGGTTTCTTGTAGTAATGTTTTGTAGTTTTCCTTGTATAAGTCTTTTATGTCCCTGGCTAGATTTATTCCTAGGTATTTTATCCTTTTGGGGGCTGTTGTAAATGGTATTGTTTTCTTGATTTCTTTTTTGGAGTTCTCCTTGTTAGTGTAGAGGAATCCAATTGATTTTTGCATGCAGATCTTGTACCCTGCCACTTTGCTGAACCCTTCTATTAGTTCCAATAATTTTCTTGTGGAATCTCTGGGGTTTTCTATTTATAAGATCACGTCATCTGTGTTTTGGGATAGTTTTACTTCTTCCTTACCAATTTGGATGACTTACTTCCATTTCTCACCTTATTGCTCTGGCTAGGACTTCCAGTACAATATTGAATGAGAGTGATGATAATAGGCATCCTTGTCTTGTTCCTGTTCTCCAGGGGACTGCTGTCAATCTCTTTCTGTTGAGAATAATGTTGGCTGTTGGTTTTTATACATGCCCTTAATTATGTTGAGGAATTTCCCTTCTACTTCTCTTTTGAAGAGAGTTTTTTTTTTTTAATCAAGAAATGGTTGGATTTTATCAAATACCTTTGCTGCATCAATTGAGATGTTCATGTGATTCTTTTCTTTTATTTATGTGGTGAATTATGTTGAGTGATTTTCTTATGTTGAACAACCCTTCCATCCCTGTCATGAATCACACCTGATCATGATATATTATTCTTTTTTGATATACTGTTGAATTCTGTTGGCTAGGATTTTGCAAAAAATTTTTGTGTCTGTATTCATGGGGGATACTGGTCTTTAATTTTTTTGTTATCTCTGCCCGGCTTTGGTAACAGGATTATGCTGACCTTGTAGAGTGAATTAGGGAGTATTCTTCCCTTTTCTATGTTCTGGAATGATTTGAGTAGAATTGGTGTCAACTCTTCTCTGAATGCTTGGTAGAACTCTCCAGTGAAGCCATCTGGGCCAGGACATTTTTTTCGTTTGGAATTTTTTTTTTTTTTTTTTTTTTGTATGGCATCTTCAATTTCTTTTGTAATGTGCCTATTTAAGTTTTCTGCCTCTGTATTTGTTTAAGTAGGTAGTGTGCTTCTAGATATTTGTTCATTTCTTCTAGGCTTTCAGATTTGTTGGGGTACAACTTTTCATAATATCCTGTCATGATCCTTTTTACCTCAGTAGGTTCTGTTTCAGATTTGTTGAAGTACAACTTTTCATAATATCCTGTCATGATCCTTTTTACCTCAGTAGGTTCTGTTGTAATGTCACCCGTCATTTCTTATTGTGGTCATTTGCATCTTTTCATTTTTTTCCTTTGTCAGTTTGGCCAGTGGTTTGCAATTTTATTGATCCTCTCAAAGAACAAACTTCTAGTGTTGATTCTATTGTTTCCCATTTTGTTTCATTTATTTCTGCTCTGATCTTCATTATTTCATTTCTTCTGGTGACTGTGGACTTCTTTTATTGCTCCTTTTCTGTTTGTTCAGGTTATAGGGTTAAGCTATGATCCTGGCTCTTTCTTCTTTTTTGATGTGTGCATTTATTGCTATAAATATTCCTCTAAGCACTACTTTTGCTGTGTCCCAAAGGTTTTGGTATGACGTGTTTTCGTTCTCATTTGATTCCAAGAATTTTTAAATTTCTTCTATAACCCAATAGTTTTTAAGTATTATTCAGTTTCTATGTATTTAATTTTTTCCTTGTTCTTTCTGTTATTGATTTATAGTTTTATAATGTTAAGATCAGAGAAGATGCTTTGTATTATTTTGATGCTTTCCAATTTATTGAGGCCTGCTTTGTGACCTAAAATATGGTTTATTCTGGAAAATTATTCATGCACATTGGAGAAGAATGTACACTGTGCTGCTCTTGGCTGGTTGTATTCCGTATTTGTCTATGGGGTTGAATTGGTTGATTGTGTTATTTAGATCTTCTGTATCTTTATTGAGTTTCTTTCTAGTTGTTCTGTCCGTCATTGAAAGTGGTGTGTTAAAGTCTCCTACTATTATTGTAGAATTGCTTATTTCTCTTTTAAATTCTGTTAGAATTCATTTTATGCATTTTGGAACTCTGTAATTAGGTGTGTAAATATATATTATGGTTACGTTCTCTTGGTTGTTTGATCCTTTAATCTTTATGTAATGCTCTTCTTTTTCTCTTTTAATGAATTTTTACTTAAAGTCTATTTTATCAGAGATTGTTATTACCACTCCTGTTCTCTTTTGGTTACGGTTTGCTTGACATATATTTATTTCCATCCTTTGATTTTTATCCTATTTATGTCTTTGTGTCTAAGATGTGTCTCTTGTAGGCAACATGTCGGTGGGTAATATTTTTTATCCACTCTTTCTACTTTTGTGTGTGTGTCTGGCTTTTTTCACTTAGCATAATTAAAAAATATTATATTGTGTTTTAGGTGGAAGTTTACAGAGAAAGCTAGTTTCTCATTCAATAAATTGTACATAAAGTGTTCCATGACGTTGGCTTCAACTTTCAGCTGTGCCAGCACTCTCCCCATTTCTACCCTTGGCTCCCCATTTCCTTTCATCTGGTTTTCTTACTCCTTCCTTCTCATCTTTACTTTAGGGCAAGTGTTGCCTTTTTTGTTTTGTATATTTGTTTGTTTTATGAAGCACATTCTTTTTAGGTATTTTCATTTATTTTATGGGTCTGTCTATTGCTTTGCTGGATGGTGTTTTCCAGGAATGGCTGCAGTTCCAAGTCAGAGGGATGCCTTAGGAGCATAGTGTTCAGGGTTCCTCCAGTCTCTGTCAGGCCAGTAAATCTGGTCTTTTTTTTTTAATGAATTTCATTTTTTGCTCTCTCTGTCTCTTGACCGATACATTTAAGCCATTTGTATTCAGGGAGATTATTGATAAGTATAAATTTACTGCTGCCATTTTGTT
The DNA here is from genome assembly GCF_024166365.1 of Elephas maximus indicus. Classification (NCBI taxonomy): domain Eukaryota; kingdom Metazoa; phylum Chordata; class Mammalia; order Proboscidea; family Elephantidae; genus Elephas; species Elephas maximus. The sequence goes on from NC_064829.1 coordinate 30,727,550, forward strand.
ATGTTTTTGGTGTTAATGGTTACTTCCTGCCACTTAATTTTTTGTGCTGAGTTCTTTTTGTTTATGAATTTTCTTCTTGTATCTTTTGTTGTTCATTTTGTGTTTACTGAGTCTATTTGATTTTCTTTATTTTCATGAGTCGATTTATTAATTTTCTTTTTAGTTACTGTGCAATTTAGTTTTATCTTCCTAAGTTTAAAACAGTTTGCTATAGCTTGATAATGCCTTTACTTCCTATCCATATAGAAGTTCTATAACTGCACCATTTATTCTCCCTTTGTGTTTTGAAGTTGTCATTATTTACAGATTGTCAGCTTTATTTTACTTTGGAAAGCTTTTTTTATCTGGGTTGGTATCTGGGTGAGGCAGTCATATGTTTTAATCTCAGATTGTTGTCTGATGTTGTTGGTTCTCTGTCTGAAGGACTCCCTTTAATATTTCTTGTCAAGTTGGTATGGTTTTGACAAATTCTCTTAATTTCTGTTTATCTGGGAATGTCCTAGTTTTGCCATCATATTTGAAAGACAATTATGCTGGATGTATGATTCTTGGTAGGCATATTCCTTTATTTCAGGGTTTTATATATTATTCCACTGCCTTCTTGCTTGCATGGTTTTTGCCAAGAAATCAGCACTTGGTTTTATCAATGCCCCTTTATAGGTGATATTTTGTTTTTCATGAGAAGCTTTCAGAATTCTTTCCTTGTATTTGATTTTGGAAAGTTTGATTATGATATACCCTCGTGATTTTCTTTTGGACTTTGTGCTGTATGAAATTTGTTGAGCTTCTTGGATGGAAACCTTCTTGTCTTTCATGATATTAGGAAGTTTTTTGTCAATAAGTCTTTAACAATTCTCTCTGTACTTTATTCTCTCCTGCTTTTCTGGAGTTCCAATTACACATAAATTCTTCCTCTTAATAGTGTCCCACATAACTCTTAGGCCTTCTTCTTCTTTTTTTTTTTTTTTTTTTCCTGATTGTTCCTCAAACAGATTAGTATTAAGAAATTTGTCTTCTGTTTCACTGATTCTTTCTTCCACTCATTCAATTCTGCTTCTGTGTTCTTCCATTGAGTTATGTATTTCTGATGTTTTATTTTTCACCTTCTGGATTTCTAGTTGTTTTTTGTATGGTTACTAATTGTCTATTTTGTCATTTTGTTGTTGTATTATTTTCCTGAATTCTTCTAGGGGTTTTGTTTGTGCTTTCCTTGATCTTTATGAGGATCCTTTATATAAGTCTTTTGAATTCTTTATCAGGTGGCTCCACTACCATTTCTTCCTCAGGAAGGTTTTCTGCCCTTTATTTTGCTCACTTGTTTGAGCTATCTTATCCTGTTTCTTCATGTGATTTGTTGTCTGCTGTCTTTGAGGCATTAAATTCTTTATTTATTTACGTATTTCTTTATTGGTTGCATCAATGTTCGTTTTGTGCTGATTTTTTTGTTTTGTTTTGATGTATCTGAGGCTTTGTTTCTTCTCTTTCTCTTTAGAATGTCTTTCTTCGTTTTTATTATTTTAATTGTTGTTGTTTTGTAGTCTGGTCTATGTGTGACTTTGGTGTTGTCTGTTGGTTGGGCATGATTTCATCTCACTAGTGGATATGGAGTTCTCTGTGGTTAAGCTTGTATGTCTTTCCTTACCTAACTGAGTGGAGGTGGAAGAGCAGGTTCTTTCCTTGGTATTGGGTGACATATGTTGAGTGGTCAGAGTCCCTGCACAGCTCTTGTGGGACCATGGGATCCTTTTGGGTTGGTGCTGGCAGTTAGTGCATTCTCTGGAGGTCAGTGTAGGACATGTCCATATCCATATCCATTGAGGGAGAGTGCTGCCCAAATGGACTGGGTAGGTCTGCTGTGCATGCATGAATTGGCATCTCAGTAGGTGGTAAAATATCAGTGGGTTTCAGGGAACTGTAGATAGTCTGCAGGAATTGTTTGGGTATGGGATGTGTGACTTTGTGGCTGGGTGGACATAGAATGAGAGCACTAGGATCTCCTGCTAGTCAAATTTCAGAGATGTCAGGATATGACCAGCATTGCTGGTGAAATGATGTGTCTGGCTGGTCATCAGAGCATGTATGCAGTGAGTGTTCTTGTTGATTGCTGGGATAAGCACTTTTTCTGCGTACTGCTGGTTGCCAGGTGGTTGGGGTGAGGGTGCATGGGTCACTGGTCACTGGGTGAGTGGCATGGGAACTTGCACCACCACATGGTGAGCAGAGGTGGGGTTCTGGTGGCAGGAGTGTATGCTGCTGATTGCCAGGGACATGGCAGCATGAGGGTGGTTGAAACAGGCACAAGCCTGCTGCAGGCCTGACAGCATGGGAGTCCATGCTGCATGGATGGGCGTTAGCCCCTGGTTGCAAGTATGACAGGGTGGGAGCATGTGCACTGTGAGAATGGGGGGCAGGCAAGAGCCCCTGGATGCAATTCCAACAGCACAAGACTGCAAGCTGCAGATGGCCAAGCTGGAGGTATAAGGGGGCTCACTGCTGGTCCCTGGGAAGGCGGGGAATGAAGAGGGGCTTAGTATGTTCCCCAGCCTCTGACGTGGGCACTGGGGCACTCCCTGAAGCATGTAGCCAGCAATTAGGACCCAGCCCAGCCAAATTTGGGGGGGGGGGTACTGTCTAGAATTCAGTCAGGTGGGGGATATCTAGCTGCCACTCCAAGGATCCTGCACTCTGCCAGAGCCACCTGCCCAAAAGCTAAGGGACCACTGCTGGTGAGTACTTCTGTCGCTATTTTCTGGCTCCCTCCCTGCTGTATGGTTGCCTGGATCCCTAGGACTCTCACTCTCCTTCCTGAACTTTCCCTCCTTAGATTCAGTTTACATTCTGCTGACCTTGCTTCACTCTGGGTTTGTCAATACAGTTTCTCTGTCTCTTACTAGGGATTCTGTAAAGTTGTCTTCCTGTGCTACTCACCCAGGAACGCTGCTCACTTTGTCTCAAGAAGACCATGCTGTGCCAGGTCAGCTGGTAGGGTGCTTACTGTCCGTAAGTCTCCTCTTCACTGTTTTCATACAGTTTCTCCTTCCTTTCTATCTAATTCTATTCTGGGTTCCTAGGTTGCCATCTGTATCTGTTTCACTTGGTTTCTCAATTCTTTGCTGTAGGGGGGTGGCATGATGTGTGTGCCTAGGCCACCATCTTGGGCCATTTCCCCTCTATAAACATTTTTGAGCTGTGTTCTGGGCTGTAGTTAAGTTACTTGGAAACAATTTGATCCTTTCAGGTCTTTCTTTTAAGATTTGTTAGGAAGGATCTAGCAGTGTTTAGTGTAAGGTTAATTATTCTCTGTTACTGAGGCAAGACCTTTCTGAGTATTCTACTCAATGCTCCAGGAATTATCCTTTATTATTATTTTATTACATTTTCTGTCTGGCTGGTGGGAACAAGCACTATTCCTGGCCCTGTATGAGCACTAGATACTCTTCCCTCTAATCTTTTTTCCAGTGGCTCTATTCCCTGCATAAGAAAATTTCCTCACACACTGTGCTGATCAATACTCTGCTGAATACTTGAGGGGAGTCCTTTTCAGATCTCTGGTGTTCTCTTGGTGCAGCTCCTGTACAAAGCCGTCTCTGATACTCCTCAAATCTCAGCTCCATTTCCTCACCTTAGGAAGTCCTGTAAGCTCTGCCTGGATTTCCCCTTCCCTGCACCATGCCCTGGCAACACTCCCAAGACAGTGTTGTTGTTAGTTGCTGGGAGCACCTGGAATCTATCCAGAATCATGGCAACCCCATGTGGGCAGTGTAGACCTGATCCATAAGATTTTTTTTTTTTAATAATATTTTATTGTGTTTGTGGTGAAAGTTTACACAGCAATTTGGGTTCTCATTTGACATTTTCTGCACAAATTATTCAGTGACGTTGTTGTTGTTAGGTGCCGTCAAGTCAGTTCTGACTCATAGCGACCCTATGCACAACAGAACGAAACACTGCCCAGTCCTGCGCCACCCTTACAATCATTGTTATGCTTGAGCTCATTGTTGCAGCCACTGTGTCAATCCACCTCGTTCAGGGTCTTCCTCTTTTCCGCTGACCCTGTACTCTGCCAAGCATGATGTCCTTCTCCAGGGGCTGATCCCTCCTGACAACATGTCCAAAGTATGTAAGACACAGTCTCACCATCCTTGCCTCTAAGGAGCATTCTGGCCACACTTCTTCCGAGACAGATTTGTTCGTTCTTTTGGCAGTCCATGGTATAGTCAGTATTCTTCGCCAACACCACAATTCAAAGGCGTCAACTCTTTGGTCTTCCTTCTTCATTGTCCAGCTTTCACATGCATATGATGTGATTGAAAATACCACAGCTTGGGTCAGGCTCACCTTAGTCTTCAGGGTGACATCTTTGCTCCTCAGTGCTTTGAAGAGGTCCTTTGCAGCCGATTTGCCCAATGCAATGCATCTTTTGATTTCTTGACTGCTGCTTCCATGGCTGTTGATTGTGGATCCAAGTAAAATGAAATCCTTGACAACTTCAATCTTTTCTCCGTTTATCATGATGTTGTTCATTGGTCTAGTTATGAGGATTTTTGTTTTCTTTTTGTTGAGGTGTAATCCATACTGAAGGCTGTGGTCTTTGATCTTCATTAGCAAGTGCTTCAAGTCCTCTTCACTTTCAGCAAGCAAGGTTGTGTCATCTGCATAACGCAGGTTGTTAATGAGTCTTCCTCCAATCTTGATGCCCCGTTCTTCTTCATATAGTCCAGCTTCTAGTATTATTTGTTCAGCATACAGATTGAATAGGTATGGTGAAAGAATACAACCCTGACCCACACCTTTCCTGACTTTAAGCCAATCAGTATCCCTTTATTCTGTCCGAACAACTGCCTCTTGATCTATGTAAAGGTTCCTCTTGAGCACAATTAAGTGTTCTGGAATTCCCATTCTTCTCAGTGTTATCCATAGTTTGACCCACACAGTCGAATGCCTTTGCATAGTCAATAAAACACAGGTAAACATTCAGTGACATTAGTTACATTTTTTGCAATGTAATTGTGTTCTGATTGTTCTGTTTCCATTACTTACTCTAGTTTCCCCATCCTCTTATCTTCTCATGTTTGCTTTGGAGTAATTGTTGACTTTTTGGTCTCATGTAGGCGGTTTTTTAGTGGAGCGCTGTAATCATGACTAATCCTTTATTTTGTGTGCCAATCTGTTATTTTGCTAAAAGGTGACCTCAGGGGATAGTTTCAGTTCAAGGTTTAAAGAGTATCTCAGAACAATAGTCTCAGGGAGTCCTCCAGTCTCAACTGGTCAAGTAAGTCTGCACTTTTTAAGAATTTGAGTTCTGTCCTGTGTATTTCTCCCGTTCAATCAGGATCCACCTATTGTGGCCCTGATCAGAATGGTCAGTAGTGGTAGCTAGGCACCATCTAGTTCTGGTCTCAGGGGACCTATAGAGTTTTCATGTGTATGACTTTTTGGGAGCAGATTTCCAGGCCTGTCTTCTGAGGCATTTCTGTAGGGGTTCGAACTGCCAACTGTTCAAGTGCCTAACCATTTGTGCCACCCAGAGACACCAATCCCAAGACTAAGCTGGGGCAATTGTAGGGCTGGCCTCATTTTTTCCCTATTCCCTCAGAGATCATTGCCCTTCATTGCCTGATGTCCACTGCCTTGAGAACCTTGTATTATATAATGTTCTAGTTTGGTGAGTAGCGCCTGGGGTCTTAAAAGCTTACAAGTGGCCATCTAAGATACAACTATTGGTGTTTACTCATCTGGAGCAAAAGAGAATGAAGGAAACCAAAGTCTCAGAGAAGAAACTAGTCCACAGGACTGATAGCTCACATGAACTACGGCCTCTTCTAGCCTGAGACCAGGAGAACTAGGTGGTGCCTGGATACAGCTACCAACCATCCTGACCGTGGACAGAATAGAAGGTCTTGGATAGAATGCGAGGAAACTGCAGAACAAAATTCAAATTCCTAAAAAAGGCCAGACTTACCGGACCAATGGAGACTAGAGGAATCCCCGAGACCATCGCCCTAAAATACCCTTTGAACATGGAACTGAAGCCACTTCTGGAGGTCACCTTTTAGCTAAACAATGGATTGACTTGTAAAATAAACAATATCACCCATAAGTAACGTGCCCCCTTAAACAATCAACTATATAAGACTAAATGGTTAACATTTATCCAAAAACAAAGATGAGAAGGCAAGGAGGGGCAGGGAAGCTAGAGCAATGGAAACAACAAACAATATGGAAATAATGAGAATCCTGGCACATTGTGAAAATTGTAACCAATGTTACGGAAAAATGTATACAAGTTTTATGTATAAAACTTGTTAAATGGGGACCTAATTTGCTGTGTACACTTTCACCTAAAACACAATAAAATATTAAAAACAAACAAACAAAATCTTGTATCATATATTTCATCCAGTTTTTTGGCTGTTTCAGATGGGACAGTAAATCCAGGCCCTGTTCTTCCTTCATGGCCAGAAGGAAATATTTAATTGGATCTATATATTTATATTATTTTAAAAAATGAATTTCATTTGAACTCAGTTATTACATATGCAACGTATTAATTATATTTTATATATATTACATAATATTTTTCTATTAATGGGGGATGGATGAATAACATTAAAATGCGTAAGAGAAAACCTTTCACTGTTTTGTTTTTTTAAAAGAGAGTTAAAGGGAAACTGTTACCACAAGTTTGCTTTATCAGAATCAGGAAGTAGTATGAGATCAGCATTAGATTCTAAAAATGTTGCTTTTAGTAGAGGACTTTATATTTTAGGTAGCAATTGGAAAACACACTTGCCAGAATTGACCTGGTGGATTAATTTGATATATTAGCTTCCTTATCATTTGGTATAATGTTAGATACTAATCATACAAATAATTTCTCACCAGGCACTTGCATTACTTTAGCATTTTTAATGACCTTACTGGCTTTTGCTATAATACTAGGAAATGCTGCTGTCATTTTAGCTTTTGTGATGGACAGCAAACTTAGACAACGGAGCAGTTATTTTCTTCTTAACTTGGCCATTTCTGACTTCTTTGTGGGTAAGTTACATATCTTTATTTAAGGTAATCTTTTTCAAAAATAATTATTTATTTCTAAAACCTTATTTCAAGGAACTGTATGAAATAGGGAACAATTAAAAACAAAAAGTTTAAATACTAAAGTTTGGGGGGCTATATGGCACTTTGGGGAAAAGTTAGACATATGCAAATCAGTGTTGCAGAGGATACGCACCCGAAACAATGTATCTTCTTAAAGAGGAATGCTTATGAACTTAAACATGCTAAGGAAAATAGCTCCAGAAACAAATTACTCTTAGACAGTTTCAAAACTATTCTGGAGTTCTAATTATACTAAAATATGATGGAGTGTTTTCATGGTGTTAGAGTAATAGAAATTAATGTACGTGGTTGTTAACCAGCACAGTCAGAAAACTGGTTGTAGATATAAGATCAATTATATAGTAGCATGGTTAGTAGTGTTACTTTATGGTATGGTGCAGAATATTGTAAAATACAACTGACATGAAAATGATCTTGCATATAGTATAGTATCATAGAGTTATATAACCATAAGAGACTGGAAATCAAGTTAATCTTTCTTTGAGAAAATGCACTTTGTAGTTGTTCACTGAAAAATGTATTTTGTAGTTGTTCACTGAAAAATTACAGAAGAACAAACAAATGTGTCTTGGAAGAAGTACAGCCAGAATGTTCCTTAAAAGCGAGGATAGTGAGATTTCATCTCATTTGCTTTGGACATGTTAACAGGAGGGACCAGTCCCTCTAGAAGGGCGTCAGGCTTGGTAAAGGAGAGTCAGTGAAAAAGAGGAAGATCCTTAAAGAATTGGACTGACACAGTGGCTCCAACAATGGGCTCAAGCATAACGATTGTGAGGATGGCACAGGGCCAGGCAGTGTTTAGTTCTGTTGTACAGAGGGTCTCTGAGTCAGACCTGACTCCACGGCACCAAACAGTAAGTACACCTTGCTCACTGGTAAATCTATCCCTGTCAGGGATTGTAAATTTGAACAGAATCTTTGATTCTGTAGGTAGGTGCCGTGGGGTTGGGAGACAGATGCCAACCATACTTAAAAGCAGAATCTTTAATATAGTGAAAAAAGTGAAATTGTTTAGCACAGATGATCGGGCAAGCAAAGTAAGTACCGTGCTTACCTTGCCTACTGGATATTGTGCCTTTGCAGGTGAAGGAGAGGTCACTTCTGTCGAGGAGGTTCTAAGAAAGACAACATGGAGGAAGTTATTTTTTGAATTGAGTGAAGAAAGAGAAGGAAGTAAATAGACTGAACTAAGTACGAAATAGGAGGAAATTCTGGGAAGAAAGAAAAGCAAGGATATGTAAAAATGTAGGAAGTGTTTGGGGCAGGGTGGCCCATGTCTTTTGGGTTGGACTGTGCGGAACAGGAAAATGATTTGGACTCCATACGACTATAAATACAGATTGGGGCCTGTACTTACTTTGTAAAGTAATAAGGAACAATTGAAGGTAAATTGTTCCTGAGAGCTATTATAAAAATGATGAAAAATGAAATCCTGATACATGCTACAACATGGATTAACCTTGAAAACATTACGCTGAGTGAAATAAGTCAGTCACAAAAGGACAACTATTATATGCTCCTACTTAGATGAACTATCATAGAAGCCCCAGTGCCATAGTGGTTAAGAGCTCGGCTGCTAACCAAAAGGTCGGCAGTTCAAATCCACGAGCTGATCCTTGGAACCCTATGGGGCAGTTCTATAAGGTTGCTATGGGTCAGGATCGACTCTATGGCAGCAGGTTTAGATGAATTATCTAGAATAGTCAAGTGTATAGAGACTAATGTTTATTAGTGGTTACCAGGGGCAGGTGAGAGGAAGGGGGAGAGGAGGACTCAATGCTTTGGGAACACTGAGCTTCTATTAAGAGTGATGGTATAATTTGGGAGTGAATAAAGGTGATGGATGAACAACATGACAAATATAATTAATGTCACTGAAATGTACATGTGAGGATGGTTGAAATATCAATTTTTTTACATACTCATTTCCAAATTAAAACAATACTATTTAAATAATGTATAGGAAGTCAGTCTTGAATTTGTTGGTGAAATACCATGAATTTCTAAGTTACAATTAAGCCATTTTTAGTTGATTCAGATACTTCATTGTGTTGCATACACATTATAATATGCCTCTTTGTCTTAATTGATATGTTCTGTTTTTTTACCTTTATTTTTCCCCTGTACAGGTGCTATCTCTATTCCTTTGTACATTCCTTACACACTGTTCAACTGGGACTTGAGAGATGAGCTGTGTACATTTTGGCTCCTTATTGACTATCTTTTGTGTACAGCATCTGTGTATAACATTGTCCTCATCAGCTATGATCGATACCAGTCGGTCTCAAATGCTGTAAGTCAAAACTTTAACTTATCTTTCTTAGGAGGGTATATAAATTTAAATTTTGGATCCCTAAGTAAAAATATTTTTAAGTATAATTTTTTTGTTGTTCAGCTGCAAAACCTTCAAGGAGCCCTATCTTTTTGTAATCTGACAAAATTCTCATGGCTCTTAGTGGGAATTTTCTGTCTGTGATTTTGGTAAGTCACTTCCCTGTGTGCCTATAAAATGGGAAGGCATCTAAAAAGACCACGACCAGTTGTCAGAGGTGGTATACTGAGTATACAGGTAAACTGTGAGAAGATTAGATTCAGAGTAGGTACATCAGCTCCGTGCCAGAGAAAAGTTGAGACCTGAAAGTTTTCCTCAGGATTGAATTTGGCAGGCAGGTCAAAAGAACTCCAGACTTTTGAATGAGGTGAGAAGATCAACTCTGAATGGCCGAAGGAAAAGACAGTGCACAGGGAAGCTATAGGTTATACAGGGAACCAACCAGAAAGATCAAGTTCTAGTACCTGTTTAGAACCCACATCAAGAAAGCCTGAACTTACCCAAGATTTGGAATAGCTTCATCAAGAAGTTAGTGACAATTCTTAAGCAAACCAAATTTATCAGCCTTAGAACAAAGGAGAAAATAAGGTTTATGCCAGGTCAATGGGTCGAAAGGGGTCACGCTGCTATGAACAGTGATCTGAAATCTTTGTGGCCTAGATGCGAAATTCCCTTCACTCCTGAGAACCAGAGACCCAGATCTTTGGGGAACTACTATGTAACTGGCATTTTGCTAAGTACTGGGATTCAGAAATGAATAAAAAAGTTTCTGCTTTTGAGGAGAACACTAGTCTAACATGGAGACAGACCCGTAAGTAGACAGGTTCAGTACTGGGAAGAGTGCTGTGCTGGAGGTATTGAGGGGACAATGACAGCTCTGGCCTGGGAGAGCTGCGCAGCCAGGGGCAGATGGGATTGGGAGAGTGTATTCAAGAGAGCACAGGATAAAATGCTGTGACAAAAAGACTCCAAAATGTTGAGGCTCACACAAGATAGAAGTTTTTCTCTCACAGAACAGTTCAGGAGAGGTGGGAAAGAGGCACTGCTGCAGGAACTCATCCAGGGCCCGGGCTAACAGGGCAGCTCTGCATCCTCTAGGGCAGGAGTTGGAAATCTTTATCTGCAAAGGGCCAAATAGTAAATATTTTCTGTTTTGGAGGTCCTATAGTCTGCAGCTACTCAATTCTGCCCTTGTAGCAAGAAAGCAGGCATAGACAGTAAGTAAAAGAGATGCGTTTGGGTATGTTCCAAGTTCCCTGGGTGGCGCAAATGGCACTTGACTATTAACCTAAAGCTTGGCAATTGGAAACCAGCCAGTGACACCATAGAATAAAGGCGTGGTGATTATAATGAAGAAAACGCTATGGAGCAGTTCTACCCTATAGCACATGGGGTCGCCATGAGTCAGAACTGACTTCACAGCAACAAGTTTTCTCTTTTTTGGGGTATGTGCCAATAAAACTTTATTTACCCAAACAGGCTGCAGGCCGCATTTGGCCTTTGGACAGTCATTTGCTGACTCCTTCTCTAGGTCATGCATGCCTTTGTCTGTGTTGTCAAAGTCAGCTTGTGTCACTCCAGATTCTAGACAGGAAAGGAAAAGGACAGAAGTCCAGGGCAAGGGATTTTCTCTTAACCAAGTGGTACAGATTCACACAATCAGTTCCATTCACATTTTATTGGGAAAACTTAGTCACATGGCTATACCTTGCTGCCAGGGAAGCTGGGAAACATGGTCTCTAATGGAGCAGCCATATGGCAGGGAGAAGGGGAGTATGGGTTGGGGATGGCAAGCTGTCTCTACAACTTGGCATTGGGACTTCATTGGTGCTAGGGTCCACTGTGGTTTGTGCTGGCCACCAGAACCATGGAGAGAGGTCACATCTGTTTGGGTTAGTAATTCAGATGCTTAGAATCTCATATTTTTAAAATTGTTGGTATTGACCCATTAATGAGTCATGAAATCAACTCACTGAGTTGGAATCAAGTGGCCTTTTTTTTTTTTTAATGAAAGAATATGGAATGGAGATGAGCGGAACAGAAATTAAAAAATTAGAATAGAAAATATGAGTACATTGCATATAGTAAAATATTGTTTTATAAATACTTCTGTTTGTGTACTTAGCTATGATAGAAAATATATTTGTTATTTTAGGTCACAGTCAAAATGTTTGAAAAACAGTGCTCTGATTCACAATCTTTCCCATCGGTACTTAAAAAATCTTCCTTTCTTTCTGGGTTAATGTTTCTTTTTAAATTTCACTGGATGATCTTGAGGACTGAGAAGAAATCTTCCGATTTGTGCAATCTCTTGAGTCTAGCCTCAAGTTTGCGGACAGATAAGGGACAGCTTACCCAGTTAGAAAATATGCTTAGAGGTTACAGAGAAATGAGGAGAGCTGTCTGCAGCGAAAGTGGGTGGTTGTGTTTCTGGTCTGGCCCCGAGAAATCCCCTTGGCAACGTAGGCTGTAAACGTGGTGAGGCCAGGATTGCTAATTCCGGGTCCCTAGGGCTGTACTATGGGGTCGTTATGAGCCAGAGCCAGTTTGACGACATCTAACGACAGTGCTGTACAGGGCACAGAGCACATGGTGCACGCACCACAAAGGACTGCATGATGCAGGCACAGGGAGCTCAGGTAGCACTTGCTCCTGTGCTGACTCGTAGCTCAAGCACAGCCATATGAAGCCAGAAGGAAGTCTTTAAAAACCACTGAGAACCCACATGCAGTGAGAGTGGGGAAGCTGAGCTCTGGCTGTAGCTGACGGTAGAGGAGATAGTGTGATAGGACAGGGGGTTACTGGTACCCTGAGAAATGGAAATCATATAATAATTTGGGGGGGGGAAGAAAAGCCCAATGCAGATGATAGCACAGGGTGACGGTGCTCAAAGAAGTTTCTGGAATAGGGTGGCTGAGGCAAGAGTAGATGGAAGAAGGAGAAGAGCAGGGCTAGATTATAGCTGGAGGGAATGGGTTTAAAATGTTTTCAGAATTAAGGTGGTAAGAGAAGAGAATTACTTTACCTTTAGATGAAGAAAGAAGCTGGCCAGTAAAATCAAGCCCATAGAAAACATTGTTGCTGGGAGGGCCAGCAAGGGCACTTCATTGGATTTGTAATCCCATCTCCTCATTAACACAGGCATATTCCAGTGGGCTGCTCTGCCTCAAAAAGCGACCTGACTGACAGGGTGTTTGGGTATTTTATTGGGATGGAAAAGAGGCAATATTCTGAATGATAATGTATTGTATATTGGCTGAGGACTGGGTCATTGATTGATTTTAGGGAGGCCACTTCAACAGGCTCAGGCCGAGACTCAGGCAATGCTCTCGTTGTCCATCTATCAAAGATGGCACCTAGAGATGAAGAGATCAGCATCTTCTTTCCAATTCCCTTAGATGTCCATTATCCCACTTGACCTTATGCATAATGGAAAAGAGATCACTTTCCAGCATATTGCATCATATCATTATGAAGGCTGAACAGAGCAATTAAAAAACTAAACAGAGTTTTAAGTCCAGCTGGGCATTGTTACCATCTTCATAATCATTAGGTTTAGTGCAAGAGATGTATTAATTAGAGGCATGAGAAGCAGAAGGCAAAAAAAAAAAAAAGCATTGTAGATAGGAACTTGAGATCAGTACCATAGGCATTTTAGGTTAGCCTCAGAAATGCCAGTAATTTGGAAATAAAAAACAAACAAAAACCCACTTCCCTGCAGTTTTTTAAAATAGTTTTTTTTTTCTTTTTTTTTTAGCCAGCTTTTTCTCTTACCTTCAGCCTATTTGGTGAGCCCTTCTCAGCGTGTATAAACTATCAAAGAAAAACAGCACTGGGCAAGGACAAGCTCCTTTAATAAAAATGAGAAAACATTGTGAAACGACGTTTTACACTCACAGAGAAAACAGTGCGTGAGAGATGGTGACATGGGAGTCGCGCTCCAATTTTGTGTGTAGATCCTTGCCCTTCCCTTGAGTAGGAAATCAGAGCAACATGGAACATTTGAGCTGGAAGGAACCTTACAGGTCTGAAGCAGGTTCAGAGGGATTGTCTTTTCAAGGTCTCCTTAAAAATGTTTTTGTCCTGTAAGTTTATCCCTCATATTGCATAGCTGGCCTTGAGACCTTTCGATTTCTCACAGGAGATACTCTCAGAACTTGCAGAATCAACCCCAGGATTGTGGATCCTATGATATGAGGGCAATCCTCATTGATAGAATCTCGTTTTCCTCTATAAATACCTGTCCTTGTGACCAAGTAGATCTAGAACATTCCTTACCCTTAAAAACTTTTAAAAAAGTATTTAAGTTAAGCACTTCTCTTACTGATGATGCATATATATCTATTTACCTTTACACTTGTTAAGGGAGTACCAGAGACAGCACCTGCCAGTTGGATCTCTCAAAGTGGCTGCTGGTCACAACCTTGCCCCCTGTTTGTTGGACGGAAACACTTGTAGAAAGAAGCAATTTGGTAATGCCCAGTGACATTGCAGTTTTTCTCCACAGCAGCCTTAAACTTCTTTCTTTTTATGCTTTATCTTCTTGGGAGTGTTGTAAGAGCTATTTTTTCTTGACCCCACCTTGACATCTCATCAGAAACTGCAGACCAGATTCTTTCTGAGTATTGGAATCAGCTAAGGCAGTGGCCTGCAAACTTTTTTTGACTGTGACCAGAGTGAGAAATGCATTTTTATACTGTTATTTAGTACATACATCTCTCTTTCTTTATGTATATCTACATGCCCGAAGCAAAAGCCTCATCAAACAATACCTACCCTTACTATGTGTGATGAATTCTCATATTTGCTATTCTATTCTAGTTCATTAAAAAAAAAAAAAAAAAAACTCCTAATGACCCAGCCTGCAGGTTGGGAAGTGTTGTGAGGAGTTGCACTCAGCATCAGTTGCTTGACAGTTCTCTTTAGTATTTGTGGATTATGAAAAATTCCTTTCTTATTTTAGCTGTTGGCTTTGACATTTTCTAAAGTGTCAGAGGGTTTAGCCTTGAGGGTTATAGTCTTCCCTCTGAAAATCATCAAGAAGGTCTGCATCTCCAATAATATGAAAACCGCATCATGATACCCCTGTTCAGTTAACGTCCCCACCTCTTGCACATTCCTGAAGTTTCTGAGGGCGTCTGGGGTGCTTTATGCACTCGATGCATGTTTGTTAAACTAAAAATCATTTATTTGATCTCTTTTAGGTGTCTTATAGAGCTAAACAAACTGAGATCTTGAAGATTGTGGCTCTGATGGTGGCTGTCTGGGTGCTAGCCTTCTTAGTGCATGGCCCAATAATTCTAGTTTCACAGTCTTGGAAGAAAGACTGGAAAGAATGTGAACCTGGGTTTTTTTCAGTCTGGTACATCATCGCTATCACGTCATTCTTTGAATTCCTGGTCCCAGTCATTTTGGTGGCTTATTTCAATGTGTATATTTACCGGAGCCTATGGAAACGTGGTAGTCTTAGTAGACGGCAAAGCCATCCTCCTGCCTCTCCCAACGACTGTGGACACTCATTCAAGTGTCGACTGTTTTCGAGGACATCTCTTCCTGAACTGGAAGAAACAGGACCACCCCTTCGTTCAGAAAAACAGAGAAGAAAGGGAAGTCTCTTGCTGTCTTTAAGAACCCAAATAAATACCCAAACAATTGCTTCCCAGATGTTGTCCCTTTCCCGTTCAGATTCAGTAACCCACCAAAGGGAACGTCTTGAACTGCTCAGAGCCAAGAAATTAGCCAAGTCACTGGCCATTCTCTTAGGTGTTTTTGCCATTTGCTGGGCTCCATATTCTGTGTCCACAATTTTTCTTTCCTACAAAAATCCAAAACCATATTGGTATGAAATTGCATTTTGGCTTCAGTGGTTAAATTCCTTTGTCAATCCTTTTTTGTATCCATTGTGTCATAAACGTTTTCAGAAGGCCTTCTTGAAAATATTTTGTATGAAAAAGAAAGCCACATCATCACACAGTCCATCGGTATCCTCTTAAAGGTAATTTTCTCACACACATTTCAGCCTTCACCGCGCCTAAATGAATTTGATTGTCTTTCATCTTGTCCTTTCCACTCTACCAAAAAAGTCCATAAAGCTATAGTGCCAACAAACTTAATAAAAAATTTAACCTGAAAATCAATGGCAAATTATTCTGATGAATGATTGCAGTGTAATTATAAATTTACAAGGATATTTTGGTAACCGTATAGCCACAAAAAGTACTGTATTTTTCTTAGTCATTGCCTCTTCCTTGTCTTTTAGATTTTGATATAACATTGATTATGAAAGTTAAGGTTTCTGTTTTCTTTTTATGTTCAGTATTTTTCTACAGTTTTAAGCAAATTTCCCTTTTTATTGTATAGTAATCAGAACTTATCGAGTTTTAAAATCATTTCCTAAAGCATACAATAGAAAAAAGAGCTACATTACCCTCTTTGTTAGGAGTGGTGAACACTGTTATGATCAATGGGCAAGAAAGTTGGTGTTTGAGTTGACAAGAACAGGGAGTGGTAGTGGATCCAGGTGAAAGAAAGGACCATGAGCATTTTCAGACTTAGATTCTCGATCCCAGAAAGGAATGGAGTGTGGTATGGTGGAACAAAGAGCAGGTGACTGCAGCTCTCAAAGAAGGTTCTCAGAGAAGTTATCTTGGAGGCCTCAGCAATCACAGGATGAAAGGGTGAGAGACAGGGAAGGGCCACACAGTGGCCGAAAGACTGACTTGACCTATTTCTTTCTGTCCTCTTCTTTCAACTTCCATACACATCAGCTAAAAAAATCTCTTTGGGAGAAAATATGGAAGAAAAAGAAAGGCTAAGAGATGGAGAAATGACTATTATGGTCAAACTAGATGCACCTAGTATAACATTCACTGAACTAGTTGATGTCAATAATTATTAATAAAATATTGTCATATTTATTTGATTGGACTTACGTGTCCATTGTCTGACATAGCAGTGCTCAGAATTATTCCATTATTACATAGTGTAGGCTATACCTCACTGATGATTCACATTGTATTAGTCTGATGACTTCTTTTTTTCATTTTTTTCAATGTTCTCTGCCTGTATTTGTGAAAAATTTTCATTTTGGTCTTATAATCAATTTCATCTCCCCTATAATGTTTTATCAGTGTTTCTTCTATGACTTCTCAGGGTTCTTATACAGGTTAGTTATTTTTATATTTTGAAGACCTTTGAAATTCTGACTAATTTCAAACACTGAAATACACAAATCTTTTAAGTAGATAAATGCTTAGAAATGCATATAATTTTTATATATACTTATGCATTGTATTAAGTTCAAAATAGGAAATACATGTGTAAACATTCAGTAGCAATTTGAAAAATTAGATAGGTAAACCCTCATAAATGCACATAATTTTTGTGAAGTTGCTGCTTGTCAGTTGTTGCTTTTAACATTTTTAAACTAGGAGTTGTGGATTTCATATGACCACTGGAGGCTTGAATGCTCATTTAATGGAGTGACTCTTTGAAAACGTCTCTTACTTGAATCTTGGAGGAAGCATGCCTAAATATTCCTAGGTATTTTCTAAAGTATATATAAAATAGGTTATCTATCGTATATCACTCAATCTAAGATGCTGTCGATCTAAGGCATACTTTATTTCGTTTACCACTAAAAAGAGAAAATGCTGCAAATTGTCTATGAAAAAATACTGTGAAAAATCACACTGATAGAGTGATTTGGATTGAACTGTGCCCCCCAAAATATGTGTTGGAGTCCTGACCTCAACACTTGAGAATGTGAGCCTATTTGGAAATATCATTTTTTGTTGTTGTGTTGATAAGGCCATATCTGCGTAGGGCGTGTCCTAAACCTAACCACCTCTGGTCTAGATAAAGAGCAGTAGAGACACAAAGACAAGCAAGCAAAGCTGGGATGGGGGCGGGGGAGTAGATGTCATGTGAGGATTACCAAGGAACCCAGGAACACTGGGGATACAGACAATGAAAGACAACGGTTTCCCCCAGAGCCAAAAGAGAGAGCCTTCCTCTAGAGCTGGTATCCTGAATTCATACTTCTAGCCTCCTGAAAATAAATCTCTATCCTTTAAAGCCACCCATTTGTGGTATTTCTGTTACAACATTACTAGGAAAATAAGACAGTAAATCCCTCTCTGAATTCAGAGTTGGTAAAAAGTGAACAATGTGTGTCTTAGAAGTGATGAAATGTATCTATGATAAATGAACAGAATAGGGCTAATCCTTTATGAAAAAAGAGTTTGAAAATAAATACTTTGATATTATTTATTTGGGCTGGCATGATGGGCAATTTGGCTACTTATTTCAAAAATGTTTTATGAATCTTGGGAATAAGGTTTATAGTCCACAAGCACTGGAATTTTACTTTGGGGTTTTCTGAAGTACTTAGTACAATGCTAGGCTTATAGATGGTCAGTAAATTCTTACTGAAAAGACATGCACCAGGCGTGTTCCTGGAAAAAGGGTTGTAAATTCTAGTTTTTAAATGCAAGTCTTTTAAATTTGCACTGGAGGAACATTGAAATATTTTCCTTTGTAATAAAAGTAATGTGGAGGCGGGGCCAATATGGCGGACTAGGTGGACGCTACCGCGGATCCCTCTTGCAACAGACTCAGAAAAACAAGTGAATCGATCACATACATAACAATCTACGAACTCTGAACAACAAGAACAGACTTAGAGACGGAAAACGAACAAATACAGGCAGACAGTGACCGTTTTCAGAACTAGGAGCCAGCGTACCAGGCAGGTGACCTTCGGAGCCCGATCTGGGGCAGAGCCCGGGGGGCAGACGGCACAGACAAGGGGCCCAGCCCTACCCCCCCGAACCCATCCCGGGAGAGAGTCTAGCTGGTTGGTGCAGGCGGCGTAGCGGCGCAGCCGGAGGGAGAAGCACCCAGGAGGCAGTGACTGATCTTGGAGCAGGGAGAGCAGCGTCCCAGGTGGGGAGCTGTCCCGCCGGGAGTTTGGCGGGAAGCGGGCGGGACACGAGTTGGGGGGGTCAGCTATATTTCCCTAAAGCGACCCCGGGGCGGGGCCCACACGTTTGTGCGGGGGGACGCCCACCCAGTTCGCGCGTATGGCGCGGCGCACCGGAGGGAGAAGTCCCTGGGAGGAAGTGACTGGTCTTGGAGCGGGGAGAGCAGCGTCCCAGCCGGGGAGCCGTCCCGCTGGGATTTTGGCGAAAGCGGGTGGGGCGTGAGCGCGGGGTCCAATTATATTCCCCTGAGTTGACCCAGGGGGCGGGCCCACCTGGTTGTGCGGGTGACGCCCACTCAGTTGGCGCCAGCGGTGCCGCGCACCGGAGGGAGAAGTCCCCGGGAGGAAGTGACTGGTCTTGGAGTGGGGAGAGTAGCGTCCCAACCGGGGAGCTGTCCCGCCTGGATTTTGGCGGACGGGGGAGGAGCGTGAACGCTGTGATCAGCTCTATATTCTGTGGTGCTACACTCCTAGCTCTCTGATCCCTCCCCCACCCTCCCCAGGCAGCTCCATTAACATCTGAATACCTGGAGCCAGAGGGAGAATTCAGATAGGGATTTGACTGCATTTTTTTTAGCTGATTACCTGGAAAATCTAGTTTCCCAGTGATGGCTCGGAGACAGCAGTCCATATCAAACCACATAAAGAAACAGACCATGACAGCTTCTCCAACCCCCCAAACAAAAGAATCAAAATCTTTCCCAAATGAAGATACAATCCTGGAATTATCAGATACAGAATATAAAAAACTAATTTACAGAATGCTTAAAGATATCACAAATGAAATTAGGATAACTGCAGAAAAAGCCAAGGAACACACTGATAAAACTGTTGAAGAACTCAAAAAGATTATTCAAGAACATAGTGGAAAAATGAATAAGTTGCAAGAATCCATAGAGAGACAGCGTGTAGAAATCCAAAAGATTAACAATAAAATTACAGAATTTGACAACGCAATAGAAAGTCAGAGGAGCAGACTCGAGCAATTAGAATGCAGACTGGGACTTCTGGAGGACCAGGGAATCAACACCAACATAGCTGAAAAAAAAATCAGATAAAAGAATTACAAAAAATGAAGAAACCCTAAGAATCATGTGGGACTCTATCAAGAAGGATAACTTGCGAGTGATTGGAGTCCCAGAACAGGGAGGGGGGACAGAAAACACAGAGAAAATAGTTGAAGAACTCCTGACACAAAACTTCCCTGACATCATGAAAGACGAAAGGATATCTATCCAAGATGCTCATCGAACCCCATTTAAGATTGATCCAAAAAGAAAAACACCAAGACATATTATCATCAAACTTGCCAAAACCAAAGACAAACAGAAAATTTTAAAAGCAGCCAGGAAGAAAAGAAAGGTTTCCTTCAAGGGAGAATCAATAAGAATAAGTTCAGACTACTCAGCAGAAACCATGCAGGCAAGAAGGGAATGGGACGACGTATACAGAGCACTGAACGAGAAAAACTCCCAACCAAGGATCATATATCCAGCAAAACTCTCTCTGAAATATGAAGGAGAAATTAAGATATTTACAGATAAACACAGGTTTAGAGAATTTGCAAAAACTAAACCAAGACTGCAAGAAATGCTAAAGGAGATTGTTTGGCCTGATGACCAATAATATCAGGTACCAGCACAATACAAGGTCACAAAACAGAACGCCCTGATATCAACGCAACTCAAATAGAGAAAGCACAAAAACAAACAAATTAGGACTAATTCTAAAAAAAAAATAAATAAACAAAATAATACACATAACAGGAAATCATGGAAATCAATAGATAAATGATCACAATAATCAAAAAGAGGGACTAAATATAGGAGGCATTGAACTGCCAGATGGAGAGTGATACAAGGCAATATAGAAGGATACAAGTTAGGTTTTTACTTAGAAAAATAGGGGTAAATAATAAGGTAACCACAAAAAGGAATATCAATTCCATAACTCAAGAAAAAAGCCAAGAAAAACGTAACAACTCAACAAACACAAAGTTAAACATTATGAAAATGAGGATCTCACAAGCTACTAAGAAAAACATCTCAGCACAAAAAAGCATGTGGAAAAATGAAATGGCCAACAACACACATGAAAAGGCATCAAAATGACAGCACTAAAAACTTATTTATCTATAATTACGCTGAATGTAAATGGACTAAATGCACCAATAAAGAGACAGAGAGTCACGGACTGGATAAAGAAACACGATCCATCTATATGCTGCCTACAAGAGACACACCTTAGACTTAGAGACAAAAACAAACTAAAACTCAAAGGATGGAAAAAAATATATCAAGCAAACAATAAGCAAAAAAGAAGAGGAGTAGCAATATTAATTTCTGACAAAATAGACTTTAGACTTAAATCCACCACAAAGGATAAAGAAGGACACTATATAATGATAAAAGGAACAATTGATCAGGAAGACATAACCATGTTAAATATTTACACACCCAATGACAGGGCTGCAAGGTACATAAATCAAATTTTAACAGAATTGAAAAGTGAGATAGATACCTCCACAATTATAGTAGGAGACTTCAACACACCACTTTCAGAGAAGGACAGGACATCCAGTAAGAAGCTCAATAGAGACACGGAAGACCTACTTACAACAATCAACCAACTTGACCTCATAGACTTATACAGAACTCTCCACCCAACTGCTGCAAAATATACTTTTTTTTCTAGTGCACATGGAACATTCTCTAGAATAGACCACATATTAGGTCATAAAACAAACCTTTGCAGAATCCAAAACATCGAAATAGTGCAAAGCATCTTCTCAGACCACAAGGCAATGAAGCTAGAAATCAATAATAGAAAAACTAGGGAAAAGAAATCAAATATTTGGAAACTGAACAATACCCTCCTGAAAAAAGACTGGGTTATAGAAGACATCAAGGAGGGAATAAGGAAATTCTTAGAAAGCAACGAGAATGAAAAATACTTCCTATCAAAACCTCTGGGACACAGCAAAAGCAGTGCTCAGAGACCAATTTATATCAATAAATGCACACATACAAAAAGAAGAAAGAGCCAAAATCAGAGAACTGTCCCTACAACTTGAACAAATAGAAACTGAGCAACAAAAGAACCCATCAGCCACCAGAAGAAAACAAATAATAAAAATTAGAGCTGAACTAAATGAATTAGAGAACAGAAAAACAATTGAAAAAATTAACAAAGCCAAAAGCTGGTTCTTTGAAAAAATTAACAAAATTGATAAACCATTGGCTAGACTGACTAAAGAAAAACAGGAAAGGAAACAAATAACCCGAATAAGAAACGAGAAGGACCACATCACAACAGAGCCAAATGAAATTAAAAGAATCATTTCAGATTACTATGAAAAATTGTACTCTAACAAATTTGAAAACCTAGAAGAAATGGATAAATTCTTGGAACAATACTACCTACCTAAACTAACACATTCAGAAGTAGAACAACTAAATAGACCCATAACAAAAAAAGAGATTGAAACGGTAATCAAAAAACTTCCAACAAAAAAAAGTCCTGGCCCAGACGGCTTCACTGCAGAGTTCTACCAAACCTTCAGAGAAGACTTAACACCATTACTATTGAAGGTATTCCAAAGCATAGAAAATGACGGAATACTACCCAACTCATTCTATGAAGCCACCATCTCCCTGATACCAAAACCAGGTAAAGACATTACAAAAAAAGAAAATTATAGACCTATATCCCTCATGAACATAGATGCAAAAATCCTCAACAAAATTCTAGCCAATAGAATCCAACAACACATCAAAAAAATAATTCACCATGATCAAGTGGGATTTATACCAGGTATGCAAGGCTGGTTTAATATCAGAAAAACCATTAATGTAATCCATTACATAAATAAAACAAAAGACAAAAACCACATGATCTTATCAATAGATGCAGAAAAGGCATTTGACAAAGTCCAACACCCATTCATGATAAAAACTCTTACCAAAATAGGAATTGAAGGAAAATTCCTCAACATAATAAAGGGCATCTATGCAAAGCCAACAGCCAATATCACTCTAAATGGAGAGAACCTGAAAGCATTTCCCTTGAGAACGGAAAGCAGACAAGGATGCCCTTTATCACCGCTCTTATTCAACATCGTACTTGAAGTCCTAGCCAGGGCAGTTAGGCTAGAGAAAGAAATAAAGGGTATCCAGATTGGTAAGGAGGAAGTAAAGCTGTCACTATTTGCAGATGACATGATCGTATACATGGAAAACCCTAAGGAATCCTCCAGAAAACTACTGAAACTAATAGAAGAGTTTGGCAGAGTCTCAGGTTATAAAATAAACATACAAAAATCACTTGGATTCCTCTACATCAACAAAAAGAACACCGAAGAGGAAATAACCAAATCAATACCATTCACAGTAGCCCCCAAGAAGATAAAATACTTAGGAATAAATCTTACCAAGGATGTAAAAGACCTATACAAAGAAAACTATAAAACCCTGCTACAAGAAATTCAAAAGGACATACTTAAGTGGAAAAACATACCCTGCTCATGGATAGAAAGACTTAACATAGTAAAAATGTCTATTCTACCAAAACCCATCTATACATATAATGCACTTCCAATCCAAATACCAATGTCATATTTTAAGGGGATAGAGAAACAAATCACTAATTTCATATGGAAGGGAAAGAACCCCCGGATAAGCAAAGCATTACTGAAAAAGAAGAAAGTGGGAGGCCTCACTCTACCTGATTTCAGAACCTATTATACAGCTACAGTAGTCAAAACAGCCTGGTATTGGTACAACAACAGGCACATAGACCAATGGAACAGAATTGAGAACCCAGATATAAATCCATCCACGTATGAGCAGCTGATATTTGACAAAGGACCAGTGTCAGTCAATTGGGAAATGACAGTCTTTTTAACAAATGGTGCTGGCATAACTGGATATCCATTTGCAAAAGAATGAAACAGGACCCATACCTCACACCATGCACAAAAACTAACTCCAAGTGGATCAAAGACCTAAACATAAAGACTAAAACGATAAAGATCATGGAAGAAAAAATAGGGACAACCCTAGGAGCCCTAATACAGGGCATAAACAGAATATAAAACATTACCAAAAATGATGAAGAGAAACCCGATAACTGGGAGCTCCTAAAAATCAAACACCTATGCTCATCTAAAGACTTCACCAAAAGAGTAAAAAGACCACCTTCAGACTGGGAAAGAATATTCAGCTATGACATCTCAGACCAGCGCCTGATCTCTAAAATCTACATGATTCTGTCAAAACTCAACCACAAAAAGACAAACAACCCAATCAAGAAGTGGGCAAAGGATATGAACACACATTTCACTAAAGAAGATATTCAGGCAGCCAACAGATACATGAGAAAATGCTCCCGATCATTAGCCATTAGAGAAATGCAAATTAAAACTACGATGAGATTCCATCTCACACCAACTAGACTGGCATTAATCCAAAAAACACAAAATAATAAATGTTGGAGAGGCTGCGGAGAGATTGGAACTCTCATACACTGCTGGTGGGATTGTAAAATGGTACAACCACTTTGGAAATCCATCTGGCGTTATCTTAAACAGTTAGAAATAGAACTACCATACAACCCAGAAATCCCACTCCTCGGAATATACCCTAGAGATACAAGACTCACACAAACAGATATATGCACACCCATGTTTATTGCAGCTCTGTTTACAATAGCAAAAAGCTGGAAGCAACCAAGATGTCCGTCAACGGATGAATGGGTAAATAAATTGTGGTATATTCACGCAATGGAATACTACGCATCGATAAAGAACAGTGACGAATCTCTGAAACATTTCATAACATGGAGGAATCTGGAAGGCATTATGCTGAGCGAAATGAGTCAGAGGCAAAAGGACAAATATTGTATAAGACCACTATTATAAGATCTTGAGAAATAGAAAAAACGGAGAAGAACACATACTTTTGTGGTTACAAAGGGGGGAGGGAGGGAGGGAGGGAGAGGGCTTTTATTGATCAATCTGTAGATAAGAACTGCTTTGGGTGAAGGGAAAGACAACACTCAATACAAGGAAGGTCAGCCTAATTGGACTGGACTAAAAGCAAAGAGGTTTCCGGGATAAAATGAAAGCTTCAAAGGTCAGCGGAGCAGGGGCTGGGGTCTGGGGAACTTGGTTTGAGGGGACTTCTAAGTCAATGGGCAAAATAATTCTATTATGAAAACATTCTGCATCCCACTTTGAATTGTGGCGCCTGGGGTCCTAAATGCCAACAAGCGGCCATCTAAGATACATCAATTGGTCTCAACCCACCTGGAGCAAAGGCAAAGGAAGAACACCAAGGTCACATGACAACTAAGAACCCAAGAGACAGAAAGGGCCACATGAACCAGAGACCTACATTATCCTGAGACCAGAAAAACTAGTTGGTGCCCAGCCACAATCGATGTCTGTCCTGTCAGGGAGCACAACAGACAACTCCTGAGGGAGCAGGAGACCAATGGGATACAGACCCCAAATTCTCATGAAAAGACCATACCTAATGGTATGACTGCGACTAGAGGAATCCCAGAAACAATGCTCCCCAGAACTTCTGATGGCACAGGACAGGAACCATCCCCGAAGACAAATCATCAGGCATGAAAAGGACTGGTCAGTGGGGGGGAGAGAGATGCTGATGAAGAGTGAGCTAACTAAATCAGGTGGACACTGGAGAGTGTGTTGGCAACTCTTGACTGGAGGGGGGATGGGAAGATAGAGAGAGAGGGAAGATGGCAAAATTGGCACGAAATGAGAGACTGAAAGGGCTGACTCAAGAGGGGGAGAGCAAGTGGGAGAAGGGAGTAAGATGTATGTAAACCTACATGTGACAGACTGATCGGAATGGTAAATGTTCACTTGAAGCTTAATAAAAATTAATTAAAAAAAAAAAAGTAATGTGTATTTACTCTAAAAAATAAGACAATAGTAAAATGCATCCTATACCCAAGAAGCAAACATAATTATTAGTATAGTGTAGATTTTTCTAAAGGAAAAACAAACAAACACAAGCACAGTGTAGTCCCTTTTTCCGTATACATACGTTTGTGTATTAAACTTCTAATGATATCATTAGGTAAATCCTTTTATAAAATCATGGCTCCTACTCTAATTTATATAATAGCCATCCTCTCTCACCCTAAAAGAACTGGCTTATAAAATCATATTTTTAAATACTTATTAGCTGGTCTTAAATGTGGACTCAACTCCATCGGCATAATTGGCAAAACATTCCTACAAATGCTGGTTTCTAAGTGTTGGTTTCGGTTGGCCTGTGTGGAAATGGACTCAATACAGAAGAATGCAGAAGGACTTAGGGATATAAATGCCAATTTCAAATGACATTTTAGGCCAAGCCTTTTTATGAGTCATGAGGACTTTTGATAAAAGTAAGTAAACAATCATCATAGTAATGATTTTACAGAATTTTTTTTTGTGTGTGCTTTTTTGGTAACCATTTTCCTATAGCAAGGATCTTTACACTTGAAGAAACTATTTCCCACATTATGATTTCAGGAAAATAGAAATTCAGGCATACAAAAAAAGAGAACTTTTATTCTACTCACTGCTATTAGTGAGAGTTAGGTCAACAAAACAGAAACCATGTTAACTGTTTTAAATAGAAGGAATTTAATACAGGGAATTGGTTAATACAGGATATTAGAAGGTTGAAAGACCAAGAGGTAGATGTTGCTATACCCCAGAGACTGATAACATAAGAAAGTAACCACAGTCATGCATCGTTTAACGTCTTTGAAATAGGATGTTATGTGATTTGGACATTGTGTGAACACCGTATTATATATTTAACAAAGCTCAATGGGATACCTTTTGTTTCACTTCCAAATCTATGCTTCTCCTTTGTGTCTTGCTGCTGCTATCACTAGCACTGGTTTTGCTGTATTTGGAAGCCATGATGCACTTCAGGGAAATATTTTTGAAAGAAAATTAAATAGAGAGATAACACTACAATACTCCAGAGACATGTGATATACGAGATTGGATGCTGCTGCCTACAAGTCAAAGCATATGCTGTTATGCAGTAAACTTTTTATTTGTAAGCAGGGAAAGTTCATATTAAAACAATGATAGAAAGTACAGTACACACATAAGCCAGTAACATAGGTGTTTATTATGACTATCAAGGCATATGTGTTATACGTTATATATGTACTGTACCTATAAAAATGGTGTGGCAGAGGCATCTGACCTCCTCTAGGAGGTGGAAGGAGAATCAAGATCGACAGCCCAAAGCTGATTGCCATGAGGCAGAGATCAGACATACCTCCTTGCCAACATTTTTACCAATTCTAACACCAACTGTCTTTCTCATGGCCCTCTATACTTCTCTGCTGGGTTCAATAATTTGTTGCAAAGGCCACAGAGAATTCACAGACAATACTTATAATTATGGGGTTTATTAGGGAAGTAACAAGTTACAATTCAGGTTCAAGAATGCTCAGGACACAGTTCTTTGATCAGGACAGCCTCTTCTCAGCCACACCCACAAGTATAACTCTCTCTGGCCCCTTGGCCTCTTGGCCTCTTGGCCTGGCCTCTGCCCTGCTCAGGAAAGTGTTACAAAGCCCTTTTAGCTCGGCCAATAAGTGCCCAAAGGCACCCCACACTGCCAGTAAACTTCGTGCCCGAAGCCACTCAGCTTTCTTGCTCTGTGCTCTGGGACTCTGGGAAGTCCCACAAGCTACTGTCTAGCACAGGTTTCCTGATTTTTGCCGAATTACGCCCCCATTTCTTGCTGTCCTCTATGTTATAGCTCCTCTGTCTCCTGGATCTAGGAAGTTCTTAGCACAGGGATCCCAGGTCCAAAGGATGCCCTCCACTAGTTGATCTTCTTTCTTGGTGGTGTTGAGATCCTCTCTTCTTGGCTCTGAGATGGCTCATTTCAAGTCTAATGGGATGGCAAAAATGACAAATTCCCTCATTAGGGTTCCACACTCCTTATTTTCATGATCAGAAGAATGGGGCATCAGAATTGGAGGCAGACTCATTAACAACCTGAGTCATGCAGATGATACAACCTTGCTTGCTGAAAGTGAGGAGGATTTGAAGCACTTACTGATGAAGATCAGAGACTACAGTCTTCAGTATGGATTACACCTCAACTTAAAGAAAACAAAAACCCTCACAACTGGACCAATAAGCAACATCATGATAAACGGAGAAAAGATTGAAGTTGTCAAGGATTTCATTTTACTTGGATCCATAATCAACACCCATGGAAGCAGCGGTCAAGAAATCAGATAACACGTTACATTGGGCTAATCTGCTGCAAAAGACCTCTATAAAGTGTTAAAAAGCAAAGAAGTGACTTTAAGGACTAAGGTGCACCTGACGCAAGCCATGGTGTTTTCAGTTGCCTCACATGCATGTGAAAGCTGGGCTAGGAATAAGGAAGACTGAAGGATTGACACCTTTGAATTATAGTGTCGGCGAAGAATATGAATATACCATGGGACTGCCAAAAGAACAAACAAATCTGTCTTGGAAGAAGTACTGGTCAGAATACGCCTTAGAATTGAGGACATATTATCAGGAGGGATCAGTCCCGGGAGAAGGACATCATGCTTGATAAAGTAGAGGGTCAAGAAAAAAGAGGAAGACCCTCCATGAGATGAATTGACACAGTGGCTGCAACAATGAACTCAAACATAACAATGATCATGAAGATGGTGCAAGATCTGGGAGTGTTTTGTTCTGTTGCACACAAGGTTGCTATGCGTTGGAGCTGACTGATGGCACCTAACGACAATCACCACCCCCACAAGGGTGCCATGTACATTATTTATGGTATTAGAAAGCTACCCCACCCCCTTGGTGAGCCACAAGCACCTCATTTGCATAGTCCCACCCAATCATTAGGTGGGAGTTACAAAGACTATGGCTAGAAGGGCCGTATTAGGTAATTCACTGCACCACGGTACCATTATATGCCTGGCAGCACATTCGCTTTGTACACAAGAGACATGAGATACATGTGTTTTGTGCCTGGAGCCATTGCGTTTGCTATGTCTGATTATATCGGCTAGGTCTCCGTTCTTCAATCAGGATTTCTGAACTTTACTATAACTTTCTGTGGTCTGACATTGCCTGAATGGACGTTATGCGGCACATGACTGTACTACCTTCAGGGATAGGGAGATGGAAAGGGAAGAAGTGGTGTAATCGGAATCTAGGATCTTGGAAATGCCCCTGGGGAGCTGTTGCTTGGACCTCTGATTCAAGATGCCCAGTAGTTAGTGCTTGAATCCCCAAGGTAGTGGGACCAGCTGGTGTTCAGCTACCAAAGGCGTGTGTGTGTGGGGGGGAGTGGACAGGGGATGAAGCAGATGTGACAGCTCTTGGTACCTCTGAGCGATTGCTGTGTGCTGCTGTTGGAGGGGTGCCAACTGAAGCTAGAAGCTTTAAGTGAGTTACTTCTCAGCACCTCCTGCCTTTCAGACTTGTCAGTGCCTTCCGTTGATGGAACCTCACTGAAAGCCATTTAGCAAAGAGTCTGGGAAATATATGACTTCTAGTCCCAGCCTGGAAACCCTGGTGGCGTAGTGGTTAAGTTAGATCCTTAGTTAGCTGCTAACTAAGAGGTCGGCAGTTCAAATCCACCAGGTGCTCCGTGGAAACTCTCTGGTACAGTTCTACTCTGTGCTGTAGGGTCGCTATGGGTCGGAATCGACTCGACGGCAGTGGGAGTGGAGTCCCAGCCTTACAGTACAGCCTATAGGAAGGTAGGGTTGGAGCCGATAAGCAACAAATAACTGGTAAAAGCATCATATGTTCAAGTATGATAAAGTAGAACTTGGGCATTCAGGGATTTACCTTCACAATCTCAACCTTTCATAAACAGCTTGCTGGTTAAGAGCTTACTGCGATTTGTCATTTTCTTAAGGAAGTGAGGGAAGAATGAAGAAGTCCAAGACAGCACTAAACTCAGAAGTCCGTCAGCTCTGTAATATGAGTTCATCATAAACTTCATAACGGAATTTCTGAGCTGGAGGTTCGTGAATGTACCTAGTCAACTATATGATGAGTTGAATTTGCTGCCATTATTTATCCATTAAGCAGGCCTGGTGGTGCAAATGTTCAGCGCTCTCGGCTGCTAACCAAAAGTTGGAGGTTAAAACCCACAGAGCAGCCTTGTGGGACAAAGACCTGGTAATCTGCTTCTGTGTAAGACTACAGCCCAGAAAACCCTATGGAGCAGTTCTACTCGGTCACATGGAGTCGCTATGCATCAAGATTGACTTGGCAGCACCTAACAACTACAATTTGCAGTTTGGAAGTTTAACACTAAAATTGGGATTTTCACTTTTTTTTTGAAAATTTGGAAAGTCCAGCAACATTTGGACTGCATTCCCTCAAGAAAACAATTTGCTGAAACTGCAGAGTGGCGGCCTCCTTTAGTCAGCCTTTGGTCCTCCAGAGTTCCATTTTGCCTCGCCTAGTCATTTTCATTTACTTGTCTGTTCTGTGCAGACATATGAATTGCAATCAGGGCTTCGAGCTGGTTCATTCCAGTTTGAACTCCTGCTGAGGATTTGCATTTCCACTCCAGATATACTGAATCAGAATCCACATTTTAATAAGATCCCCAGGGGATGCTCATGTATAACAAATTTTCAGATCCACTGCTATACTAGTTGTTCTCAGCATTGGTCCCTAACCAGCAGCATTAGCATCACCTGGGAACTTGTTAGAAATGCAATTCAAAGCCGTAATTTAACCCCTGCTCTTCTAATACATGTGTAAAGAAAAAGTGATCCATTAAATTTTTTTGTGAGTACCCTAGAAGTTACAAGCATTGCCTTTTATGGTAGATACATTATGTCGTGTCAGTCTATCTGGACTCCTTTGGTTATAAGTGACAGAAATGCAATATGAGCCAGCCTGGGCAGAAACGAGCTTATCGGCTCCCATAACCAAAGTTCATGAAGGCAACGAGGGGTGCTGACCCCAGAGATGACTGAAACCAGAGATACTATGACATCTTTATTTTCGTAGACTGGCTTCTCCACAAGGCTGGGATGATGGCTGCTCACATCCTTCTTAATAGCAGAGAAAAAGGGCCTCGGCTAATAAAAGTGAGAAAAAAATCCTGGGAAAGATCATTTGAGTGCCCAGCCAGTACTTGTGCCTATCTCTGGACCAAATCCTGTGGGGCAGGTTGTATTCTAGTATTGCCTAGCTCTGTCAGCTCCTCCCTTGCAGTTTTCTCTGTGGTCAGGGAGGTAGGGTCAGCCCCATTCAGACCATGTGACCAGAAGAGGGAGGAACAGCCCCCTCAAATGAAAGCAGAGATGGTTACCAGAAGATGGGGGTAGAGATAATAAATGTCTATACTACAAGAAGTTTTAAAAAATTAGGGGCACGATGATCTGATTGTCTTCCTCATTCATTGTGGAAGAATGCCCAAAATGGCCACAGTTCTCTACTTCTCCTGTATCCTATCCTTTGCAATGTGACTTTGTAGCTCGGGAGGGAAATCAAGAGTGACTTGCTTTGGCCAATAGACTGCTGACAATAGTTGGCCAAAGTGACGCTGACCAGTTCTGAGCCAGGCCTCAAGAGGCCTGTGCACTTCTGCTCTCTTTTGGAACCTTGCCCAGTTCCTAGGCGAACCCACCCGGGCTAGCTTGCTGAAGGATGAGAGACCATGTGGAGCAGAATCAATTTGTTGTAGCTGAGGTCATTTTAGACCAGCCAGCCTCCAGCTGGTTCAGCAGTTTTTGGAGATGCATGAGCAAATCCAGGTAAAACAAGGCCAGCTGAAGGAAGCCTAGCATGACCCAGACCAGAAGAGCCACTTGGCTGACCCAAAGACTCCTGAGCAGTGATAAAGCACTACATTTTGGGAGTGGGTTGTTATTCAGTGACAGCTTACTGACATGCCAAGCCCCTGCATTACTGTATAGTAAACTTAATCTCCGAAAGTTGAACATGGAAGAGAAGCAGATATTATATCACCCTTTTTTTGTTTTTGGCAGCCAAGACAAAAGGTATAAACATTATTATGCAAGAGGACAGACTTTTTTTAAGGTCACTGCTACTTCTTTAGGTAACAGGAACATAGTCATTGCAAAATGATTTAGTAGCAAAGATAATTTTGAAATATGAACTACACCACAATACAATAGTAGGACAGGCACACCCATGATGGTCAAGTTGCACTGTGGGAATGGACGAGAAAGGGGATCACAGGAAAAAATAAACAAAAAACAAAACACGCCATTTTCTACTGTGTGCATCTCCCTTGACTGTCTCCTTCAGTCTCTTCAAGTTTCCATCTGAAGTCAGATACGGCAACTTAAGTACTGGTTAGGTACCTTGTATGAAATAGTCTCTTTTATGGTGCTTTTCTCCCTTGCTCATGCAGCCAGTTATTTCTATATGTGATTACACTTCTACTAGCGGCATAAGAGAAGAAGGGAGAGGACCTTAAGTAACAATTTGGTTACTGTTTACTAGCTCTGTTTTGGAAAAACATTGGTGGAAGAAGTGGAACTTACCTCTGATTTCAGGTTTCAGTACTGCTGGCTTCCTGCTTTATTACTGCAGTTCAAAAAGACTTGACCGTGAAAGAAAACACCCTGTGGCAAAAGTTTAGGGTAGCCTATAGGGTTGCTATGAGTCGGAATTGACTCAACAGCAGTGGGTTTGGTTTTTCATTTGGGTTGCAACATATTTCTAATGGTCAACCTTACTTAAAATTTCAAATAGTCATGAGAAAGATGTAAAAGATATGCTCTACCCCCCACTCCCATAGAAAGGCACTTAACATTTCCTTCTTAGAAACCAGAAAACATAGTTTTAAAGTTATTACTACATACTCTGTTCCCTTGCTTCCACCTAGTGCCTCTAGGCCAGGGACGAGGTTGCAGTGATGGAGACTGGTTGGATGTGTTCTGCCTTTCTCTGCCTCCCATTTCCTGCCCGAATTTAACTGGGTAGAGTTTAATCCTTAGGTTTGGGTTTCGTTCTGGCTTCATATGGCTCATGCTGGGCTAAAGGGCATAACTATTATTAAGCTAAGAACAGCTCTCTGTTGTCGTTGTTAGGTGCCGTGGAGTCAGCTCCAACTCATGGTGACCTTACGTATAACAGAATGAAACGTGGCCCAGTCCTGTGTCTTCTTCATGATCATTGGTGTGTGTGAGTCCATTGGTTCGGCTATTATGTCAATCCATATCATTGGGGCCTTTCCTCTTTTTTGCTGACCCCTCTACTTCACCAACTATGATGCACTTTTCTACTGATTCATCTTTCCTGATACGTCCAAAGTAAGCGAGCTGAAGTCTCACCATTCTCCCTTTTAAGGAACACTCTGGTTGTCTTTTTCTAAGGCTGAATTATTTGGTCTTCTGGCAGTCCATGGCATATTCAATATTGTTCATCAACACCACAGTTCAAATGTATCAAGTCTTCTGTGTTCCTTTTTCATTGTCCAACTTTTGCATGTGTGTGAAGCAATTGGAAAGACCATGGCTTGGGTCAGGTGCCCTTTAGTCATCAAAGTGACATCTTTGCTTTTCAAAACTTTGAAAAGAGGTCTTTGGAAGCACATTTGCCCAATGTAATATGCCATAACACTGCGAAGAATGGGAATTCCAGAACACTTAATTGTGCTCATAAGGAACCTTTACATAGATCAAGAGGCAGTTGTTCGCACAGAACAAGGGGATACTGATTGGCTTAAAGTCAGGAAAGGTATGCGTCAGGGTTGTATTCTTTCACCATACCTATTTAATCTGTATGCTGAACAAATAATACGAGAAGCTGGACTATATGAAGAAGAACGGGGCATCAAGATTGGAGGAAGACTCATTAACAAGCTGCGTTATGCAGATGACACAACCTTGCTTGCTGAAAGTGAAGAGGACTTGAAGCACTTACTAATGAAGATCAAAGACCACAGCCTTCAGTATGGATTACACCTCAACATAAAGAAAACAAAAATCCTCACAACTGGACCAGTGAACAACATCATGATTAACGGAGAAAAGATTGAAGTTGTCAAGGATTTCATTTTACTTGGATCCACAATCAACAGCCATGGAAGTAGCAGTCAAGAAATCAAAAGATGCACTGCATTGGGCAAATCAGCTGCAAAGGACCTCTTCAAAGTGCCGAGGAGCAAAGATGTCACCCTGAAGACTAAGGTGCACCTGACCCAAACCATGGTATTTTCAATCACATCATATGCATGCGAAAGCTGGACAATGAATAAGGAAGACTGAAGAGTTGACACCTTTGAATTGTGGTGTTGGCAAAGAATATTGAATATACCATGGACTGTCAAAAGAACGAACAAATCTGTCTTGGAAGAAGTGTGGCCAGAATGCTTCTTAGAGGCAAGGATGGCGAGACTGAGTCTTACATACTTTGGACATGTTGTCAGGAGGGGTGAGCCCCTGGAGAAGGACATCATGCTTGGCAGAGTACAGGGTCAGCGGAAAAGAGGAAGACCCTCAGAAAGGTGGATTGACACAGTGGCTGCAACAATGAGCTCAAGCATGATAACAATTGTAAGGATGGCGCAGGACTGGGCAGTGTTTCGTTCTGTTGTGCATAGGGTCGCTATGAGCCGGAACTGACTTGACGGCACCTAACAACAACAACAATATGCCATTTGATTTCTTGACCGTTGCTTCTATTGTTGATCAAAGATTGAAATTATTGACAACTTCAGTTTCTACTTCAGCTCTCTACTCATTGCCTTCGAGTCAATTTTCACTCACAGTGACCTTATAGGACAGAGTAGAACTGCCTCATAAGGCTTCCAAGACTTCATGGAAGCAGACTGCCACATCTTCCTCCCAGGGAACAGTTGGTGAGTTCCAACCACTGATTTTTCAGTTAGCAGCTGAATGCTTAACCACTGTGATACCAGGGATCCTTTTCAGCTCTTTAGGGACAGTAAATTCCCCTGGTATAGACTTGAACACCCTAGTCTAGTTCTTAGCAGTCTTCACTCTCCAGGTATTCATGAGGACCAAGAAAAGAATGGTCTGGAGTCCTGAAGATCACATTCATCTACATGACTTTTTGGACTAAGGAAAATATCGTTCTGTTATACATGGTGGCCAGGTTAGGTAGGTTCATCGCCTTTAAGGAGTTCTATAACATTTGGCAGGGAATCCACAGGGACATACACACGAATGTGCACTGCAGTTATTGTTTCTTCCATAGTGATGTTTGTAGCAATGGATGCAGGAACGACAGCGCCCTTACAGCTGTAGTGCTATAGAACGGCTCTGTTATGTGCTGTTCTTTCTAGGCACCCAGTCCTTTGACAGCAAGGCTATGTGGCTGTTCTCCTGGAGGCAGTATAGTTAATGTTTTGACTGGGGGAAGTTAGGATAGGATTTGAATAGATAATGATAACACAGAAACCTATGTATGGTGCTTACTCTGTACCTGCATGGGATTAATTATTTTATTCCTTATAAAAAAAAAAAAAAAACTATGGAAAACAGACACAGTTGTTATGCTAAAGAATAAAGAAAATAGATGGCTTGCCCCAGGTGGTACAATCAGCAGGTAATGAAGCCAGAACTTGAACTTAGGGAGTCTGAAACTAGAGTCCCACACCACACAGCCTCTTCGTACTTATGTGATACCTGCTCACTCCTTTTTCCAGGTAGAGGAGGCTATTAGGTCAGAGCTGTTAGAAGGAGGTGCATCGGAGGTGAACCAAACAAAAAAAAATGGAAGCAAATCTAAGCAAAACAATCCAAACAAACAAAACCCAAACCTAAGGGGCTTGCCTCTTCCACCTCAGCAGTCTCTATTTTTTCCACCAGATGGCAGTAATTACACACAGCTTTTCTCTCAGTTCTGTTTGAGTAGCTGATACGTAAATAAATGGGTAACATTATGTTGTAGTTACAATGTAAAGAAATCTGATAATTGTACTCCTCTCAATATTGTACATTGAATTCAACTGAGAAAATCATTTAGGGCATGATAAACTCTATAAAAAACAAAAATGCCTTCTGTCTTTCTCCCACTAGGAGGTAAGTCTGCCCCAAGGTGCTCGCATAGGGGCATACCTGTGTGTGCACATGCACACTCACACAAACACACATCCACTCACACTCATACTTATTCCAAGAAGAGTGCAGGCTCCTTTTACGCAAGACCCTATAGTATCATCCACAAAGGAGGGAAAAAAAAATCTTTACAATCTTTGATGATAGAATGTTATACTAGGTACATTGAGCTTGAGCATAATAGTTCTTTCTCCATCTCTTAGCCTTTCTCTTTCTTTCTCACAAAGAGATTTTTTAGCTGATGTGGAAGTTGGAAGAAGAGGACAGAAAGCAATAGGTCAAGTCAGTCTCTCAACCATTGTGTGACCCTTTCCTGTCCTTCACCCCTTCATCCTGTGATTGCTGAGTGTTCCAAGATAACTTCTCTAAGAACCTTCTTGGAGACCTGGGGTCACCTGCCCTTTCCTTCACACTCATCTTCACAGTAGCACGGCAAACATGGAAAGCCATATAAGAACAGAGACAGGAAATGAAAGGTGGTAACACCAGAGGCCCTAAGTCCTGCTATTTTTGGCACATCTGTGTTTCTTCTTCTCACAGGCTGACTTCAGTGGAAGCCCTAGGCATGCAGAACTCCTGAGGGACCTGGCCTCTTCACCCCATGTCATGGTTTTAGGTGGGCAATACCAGCTTTTGAATCAGGAAGCGATTTTGAAATCAGTCATGTTTTGATCCTGCAGGCCTGGTTCCCTCGGATTAATAAGCTATGCTTTCAGGGACCTACCCGTTTGCTTCCTCTGGGTGGTTTTCCTCCCCCAGCCCACCCTCCAAGTGTCTGCACACACGATCCTCTTTTCCCTTTTGACCAAGCCCGGCAACAGGAAACGCCAGCCTCACCCAGAGGGATGAGCCCAGTGGCCGCCTGACCTTGCCAGAAGGAATTTCTCTCTCTAGCTTGAGTTTCCTTCCTGTCTGCCTCCAGGCCTTGACTCCTGGCCACGCTCCCCTCTGACCACACTGAATAAATCTTCCCTGCGACCACGACAGCTGCTGATTTGGCTTCTTCCTTATTTTTTGTTAATTGAAAGTAAACTTTCAAAGCGGCCCAGCCACCTGAGAAGCTTTGCTGAGCACTGCAGCTGGGTTAGTGAACCTCAAACAGAAGCGTGACATTTCCCACACCCCCTCCTGCTTGGGGGCAGGAATCACGGGGGCTTTGTGGGCTGCCAAGGCCACTTAGCTTTCAATCTAGCTTTTGCATTAGAAGAAGGGAATGAGCACGGGGAAAGTGGTTGTGGGGTGGTTTTGAAAGTGGATGTGCAACCAGAGAGAGAGGAGAGGATAGAAGGGAGGGAGGAAAGAAGGAAAGGAGAGGGAGACAGAGACAGAGATAGAAAGAGGAAGGGAGTGAGACTGAGATTGGTGGTGGGAAGTCTGAGTTTCCAGGCAAAATGCAAGTTTTATTTTTAAGAGAAACACGGAGGTAACTTTGTGCTGACCAGTTAGACTACTGGGGTGTACTTTGCGGAAGGAAATTCATTTTAAAAATTGTATTCAAATTCAGCAATGGGTTTGTAGCAAGTAGAAGCAGAAACGTAGGGGTTGGTACGTAGAATGTAGGGGGTGGTATAGTTGAGATTCCTAGATTTTGTCCCAGAGTCTTCTCCTTAAGTGGTTGTCATTTTAAGCTGGTCACTTCAGGTATCTATCTCGTCCCCCAAACAGAAATTTTTATTACAGAATTTTTTAATATTTAGAAAAGTTGAAGAAATAATATAAAAACACCTTTATATCCACCACCTGGATTCAACAATGGTTAACTTGTTTTCCATATTTTTAAAATCTTTGTCTCTATTGCACGTGTGTGTGTGTGTGTGTGTATTTGCCCAACCATTTGCATGTTAAGTTGCAGGTATTATGACTTACATACTTCAACCTTCTATACTTCAGCATACATTTGCAAATAAAGACACTCTCCTACATAACCATAACACCATGATCACATCTAAGAAAATCTAAAGTAATTCCCTAATAACATCTAATATCCAGGCCATAGTAAAACTTCTCCAACTGGCCCCTGTCTTTTATTAAAAAAAAAAAAAAAAAAAAAACTGTCTTTTATAGCTTTTTTGTTGTTGTTGTTGTTTTGAACCAGGAGCCAATCAAGATTCACCCAATACATTTGGTTGTTAAGCCTTTTTAATCTCTTGCTCTTTCTTCCTCTCATTGAGGTAGAACCTAAATACAAAGTATATCTTTAATATATATCTTTTTTCTTCTAAAATTTATTAATTTTGTTGTTGAGAATCCACATAGCAAAACATACACCAGTTCAACAGTTTCTATATGTACAATTTAGCGACACTGATTACATTCTTTGAGTTGTGCAATCGTTCTCTGAGATTTCCTCCCCCGTTAACAAAAATTCACTGCCCCCCAAGATTTCTATCTGATCTTTCCAGTTGCTGTTGTCAGTTTGATCCCATATAGGTAGTTCTTAAAAGAGCATAAGGCTCAAGGCAGCCATTTTTTACTAGTTAAGCTAAACTATTGTTTGGTTTTAGGAAGACTTCAGGGGATATTTTTGGTTTAAGTTTTAAAGATGATCTCAGGGGAATAGTTTCAGGGGTTTGTCCAAATTTCATGGCTCTAGAAAGTCTGGAGTCCATGAGAGTTCAAAATACTGTTCTGCATTTTCCCTCTTTTGATAAGGATTCTTCCACAAAAACCTTTGATCAAGATGTTAAGTAATGGTAGCCAGGCACCATCCAGTTCTT
The DNA here is from genome assembly GCF_024166365.1 of Elephas maximus indicus. Lineage (NCBI taxonomy): Eukaryota > Metazoa > Chordata > Mammalia > Proboscidea > Elephantidae > Elephas > Elephas maximus. The sequence continues at coordinate 30,765,798 of NC_064829.1, forward strand.
CTGGCAAAGGAGACAGTTTTCATGGAGGCAATTAGGCACACATTCCACAACCTTCTGCTATTCCTAATTCTCCTTCTTTCTCTGTTTCTCCAAGTAAATAGAAACCAATCGTCGTGCCTAGAATGATCACTTGCAAGCTTTTAAGACCCCAGACACCACAAAACAAACTAGAAAGTGGAACAGAAGCATTAAACATGTTATTAGACCAATTAACTGGGATGTCACATGAAACCGTGACCCCAAAGCTCCAAACCAAGAAACCAAATCCCAGGAGGTGTTTGGCTGTACATAAGAAGCCTCAGCAGCTACTCTCTTCTTATTTGCTGTTGAGGTAAATATGTCTATCACACAACTTTCGCCAATTCAACTTTTTACAGTGTGCGACTTATTGTCAGCAATCACAATAATCGGCTATGCAACCCTGCCCTTCATCAACGCAATTTTCTATCGCTGTTCACCCCATTTTTCCCCCTCCCTCCTGCCTGTGGTAACCATTCATAAACTTTGGTTTGTATACTTTTGCCTTTTCTTGTCTTTTTAAATAAGTGAGATCATACAATATTTGTCCTTTTGGGATTGGGTCATTTCACTCAACATGATGTCTTCAAGCTCCACCCATACTGTAGCATGTATCAAGACTTCATTTCTCCTACCGGCTGAGCAGTATTCCATTGTGTGTGTGTACCACATTTTGTTTATCCATTCATCTGTTGATGGGCATTTAAGTTGTTTTCAGCTTTTGGCTATTATGAATAGTGCTGCAGTAAACATTGGTATACAAGTCTCTTTTTGAGTCTCTGCTCTGAAGTCTTTTGGGTATGTACCTAGGAGTGGAATAGCTGGATCATGTGGTAGTTTTTAATGGATGCTTGCAGCTGTTTCTTCTCATTTTGAATCATGCCACATCAGCAAATGAAGGTCCTGAAAGCTTAACTCCATCCACGTCATTAAGGTTGACTCTACTTTGAGGAGGCAGCTCTTCTTGAGTCGCATTTTTAGAGCCTTGCAATCTGAGGGGCTCATCTTCCTGCACTATATCAGACAATGTTCCACTGCTATTCATATAAGGTTTTCACTGGCTTATTCTTTTCAGAAGTAGACTGCTGGGTCCTTCTTCCTAGTCTGTCCTATTCTGGAAGTTCAGCTGAAACCTGTCCGCCATGGCTGACCCCGCTGGTATTTGAATACTGGTGGCATAGCTTTCAGCATCACAGCAACACACAAGCCCCCACAGTATGACAAACTGACAGACATGTGGAGGTGCTACCTTGAGGACTACTGTGCGCCTGACCCAAGCCATGGTGTTTTCGGTTGCCTCACGTGATGTGAAAGCTAGACAATGAATACAGAAGACCGAAGAACAGCAGAAGCCTTTGAATTGTGGTGTTGGAGAAGAATATTGAATATATATATATTTTCTTTATGGACTGCCAACAGAACGAAAAAATCTGTCTTGGAAGAAGTACAACCAGAAAGCTCCTTAGAAGCAAGGACGGAGAGACTATGTCTCACATACTTTGGACATGTTATGAGGAGGGATCAGTCCCTGGAGAAGGACATCATGCTTGGTAAAGTAGAAAAAAAAAAAAAAGTAAAGTAGAGGGTCAGTGAAAAAGAGGAAGACCCTCAATGAGAGGACTGACACAGTGGCTGCAACAATGGGGTCAAGGATAGCAACTATTGTGAGGATGGTGCAGACTGGGCAGTGTTTTGTTCGGTTGTGCATGAGGTCGCTACGAGTAGGAATCGACTCGAAGGCAGCACCTAACAACAACATGGTCCTTCTATTTTAGTTGTTTGGGGAACTGCCACACTATTTACTACCACGGCTTTACAATTTTGCATTCACACCAGCACTGGATAAAGGTTCTAATTTCTCCACATCTTTGCCAAAATTTGTTATTATTATTATTAATCTTAACCATCTTAGTAAGAGTGAAATGGCGTCTCATTGTGGCTTCGATTTTCATCTCTCTGATGGCTAATTACACTGTGTTTCGTGGCCATTTAAATGCCCACTTTAGTGAAATGTCTATTCAAGTCTTTTGCCCATTTTTAAAAAATTGTACTTTAGATGGTTTACACAACAAACTAGCATCTTGTTAAACAGTTAATATACGTATTGTTTTGTGACATTGGTTACCAACACTATGACACATCAACACCCTCCCTCCTCGACCTTGGGTTCCCTACTACCAGCTTTCCTGTCCCTTCCTGCCTTCTAGTCCTTGCCCCTGGACTGGTGTGCCCGTTTAGTCTCATTTAGTTTTATGGGCCTGTCTAATCTTTGGCTGAAGGGTGAACTTTAGGAGTGACTTCATTACCGAGCTGAAGGGGTGACCAGGCGCCATACTCTCAGGGTTTCTCCAGTCTCTATCAGGCTGGTAAGTTTGGTCTTTTTATGTGAGTTAGAATTTTGTTCTACATTTTTCTCCAGCTATGTTCGGGAGCCTCTATTGTGATCCCTGTCAGAGCAGTCAGTGGTGTTGTCTGGGCACCATCTAGTTGTACTGGATAGATGCTGTGGTAGTTGTGGTCCATTAGTTGTTTGGACTAATTTTTCCCTTGTGTCTAGTTTTCTTCCTGATGGGGTGAGACCAGTGGAGTATCTTAGATGGCCACTCACAACCTTTTAAGACCCCAGATGCTACTCACCAAAGTAGAATGTAGAATATTTTCTTTATAAACTATGTTATGTCAATTGAGCTAGACATTCCCCAAGACCATGGTCCCCACAGCCCTCAGCCCAGTAATTCGGTCCCTAAGGGAGTTTGGATGTGTCTATGGAGTTTCCATGACCTTGCCTTGTACAAGTTGTTTTGGCTTCCCTAGTGTTGTGTGCTGTCTTACCCTTCACCAAGTTACCATTTATTTTTGTCTACTTAGTGTTTTTCCATTCACAATCAAAAGATTGTTTCTTTTTGCATGTAAACGTTTTGGTGAGTTTTTATAGTGTGGTCTCATACAATATTTGTCCTTTTGTGATTGACTTATTTCACTCAGCATAATGCCCTCCAGATTCATCCATGTTGTGAGATGCTTCGCAGATTCATCATTGTTCTTTATCATTGCATATTACTTCATTGTATGTATATACCATAGTTTGTTTATTCACTCATCTGTTGATAGGCATCTAGGTTGTTTCCATCTTTTTGCTATTGTGAACAATGCCGCAATGAACATGGGTGTGCATATGTCTATTTGTGTGACAGTTCTTATGTCTCTAGGATATATTCCTAGGAGTGGGATTGCTGGATCATACAGCTTTTCTGTTTCTAGCTTTCTAAGGAATCTTCTTATCATTTTCCAAAATGGTTGTATCATTTTGCATTCCCACCAGCACTGCCTAAGAGTTCCAGTCTTCCCGCAGCCTCTCCAACATTTGTTATTTTCTGTGTTTTTTTTTTTTTTTTGATTTGTGCCAGTAATTCCTTGGTGAGATGTCATCTCATTGTGGTTTTGATTTGCATTTCTCTGATGGCTAGTGATCGTGAGCATTTCCTCTTGTGTCTGTTAGCCACTTGAGTGTCTGTTCATTTTCTTTGCACATTTTTAATTGGATTATTTGTCTTTTGGTTGTAGAGGTGTTGAATTTTCCCGTAGATTTTAGAGAGTAGACCTTTGTCCAATTCGTAATAGCCAAAAAATTTTTTTCCCCAGTCTGTAGGTTCTGTTTTTACTCTTTTGGTGAAGTCTTTTGATGAGAATAAGTGTTTAATTTTTAGAAGATCCCAGTTATCTAGCTTCTCTTCTAGAGTTTGTGTGTTGTTAGTTATAGTTTACATCCTGTAAATGTTGTGTATTGGGGCCTCTAACATCGATCCTATTTTGTCTTCTACGATCTTTACTGTTTTTGGTTTTACATTTAGGTCTTTGATGTACTTCGAATTAGCTTTTGTGTATGGTGTGATGTATGGGTCCTATTTCATTTTTTTGCAGATGAACATCTAGTTTTGCTGGCATTAGTTCTTAAAAAGACTGATTTTTCTGCATTTGATGGACTTTGGGCCCTTGTGGAAGATCAGGTGACCATAGGCGGATGAACTTACTTCTGGGTTCTCAATTTTGTTCCATTGGTAAATGTATCTTTTGTGGTATCAGTACCAGGCTGTTTTGACCACCATAGCCGTGTAGTAGGTTCTGAGATCAGCTAGTGTGAGCCCTTCTACTTTCTTCTTCTTCAATAGTGCTTTACTTATCTGGGGACTCTTCCTTTTCCATATAAAGTTAATGATTAGTTTTCCCATCTCTTTAAAGAATGTTGTTAGTATTTGAATTGGGATTGCATTGTATTTGTAGATTGCTTTGGGTAGAACTGTCATTTTCACAACGTTGAGTCTACCTATCCATGAGCATGCTATGTTTTTCCATTTATGCAGATCTCTTTAGATTTCTTGCAGTAGTGTTTTGTAGTTTTCTTTGTATAGGTCTTTTACATCCCTGGTTAGATTTATTCTCAAGTATTTTATTTTTTTAGGGGCTATTATAAATGGTATTGTTTTCCTGATTTCCTTTTCATTGTCCCCTTTATTGGTGTATAAGAATCCAACTGATTTTTATATGTTTATCTTGTATCCTGCTACTCTGCTGAATCTTTCTGTTAGTTCACGTAGTTTTCTGGTGGCATCTTTAGGGTTTTCTGTGTATAATATCATATCATCTGCAAATAGGGACAGTTTTACTTCTTCATTACCAATTTGTATGCCTTTTATTTCTTTGTCTTGCCTTACTGCTGTAGCTAGGACTTCCAACACAATGTTAATTGGAGTGGTAATAAAGGGTATCTTTGTCTTCTTCCTGTTGTCAAGGGAATGTTTTTAGCCTCTCTCCATTAAGAATGATGTTGGCTCTTAGTTTTGTATAGATGCCCTTTATTATGTTGAGGAATTTCTCTTCTATACTTATTTTATGGAGAGTTTTTATCAGGGATATGTGTTGGACTTTGTCAAATGTCTTTTCTGCATTGATTGAGATGACCATGTGATTTTCTTTTACTTATGTGGTAGATTATGTTGGTTGATTTTCTAATGTTGAACCATCCTTGTTGCATACCTGTTATGAATCCCACTTGATTGTGATGTATTATTTTTTTTATAAGATGCCAAATTCTATGTGCTAGAATTTTTTTGAGAATTTTTGCATCTATATTCATGACAGACATTAGTCTGAAATTTCCTTTTTGTGGTGTCTTTGCCCGGTTTTAGTATCAGGATTATGCTGGCTTCATAGAGTGAATTCAGGGAAGTATCCCTTCCTTTTCTACATTCTGAAATAGTTTAAGTACTACTGGTGTAAGTTCTTCTCTGAATGTTTGGTAGAATTCTCCGGTTAACCATCTGGACCAGGGTTTTTTTTTTTTTTGTTGGGAGTAGTTTTATTACCTTTTCAATCTCTTCTCTCTTTATGGGTCTGTTCAGATTTTCAACATCATTTTGTGTTAGTTTGGGTAGGTAGTATGTTTCTTGAAATTTGTCCATTTTCTCTAGGTTTTTGTTGGGTCTATTTTAATGTCCCCCATTTCATTTCTTATTTGGGTTATTTGCATTGTCTCCTGTTTTTCTTTTGTCAGTTTGGTCAGTAGTTTGTTGATTTTATTGATCCTTTCCAAGAACCAACTTTAGGTTTTATTGATCCTTTGTATTGTTTTTCTATCCTCTATTTCATTTATTTCTGCTCTGATCTTTATTATTTCCTTTCTTCTGGTAGCTGTGGGCTTCTTTTGCTGTTCTCTTTCTATTTGTTCGAGTTTTGTATCTAATGTTTTGATTTTGTCTCTTTCTTCTTTTATGATGTGTGCATCTATTGATATAAATTGACCTTTGAGGACTGTCTTTTCTGTGTCCCCAATGTTTTGGTATGATGTGTTTTCATTCTTGCTTGAGTCTCAGAATTTTTTAATTCCATCTCTGATTTCTCCTATTACCCAGTGGTTTTTAAGCAGAGTGTTACTAAGTTTCCATGTAATCTTTTTTTTTTTTCCTTGCTCTTCCACCTGTTAATTTCCACTTTGATGGCATTGTGATCAGAGAAGATACTTTGTATTACATCAATATTTTGGATTTTGTTGAGGGTTGCTTTGTGGCCCAAGATGTTGTTTATTCTGGATAAGATTCCACATGTGTTGGAAAAGAATGTGTACTTTGTAGCTCTTGGCTGGAGTATTCTATATATGCTATGAGGTCAAGTTGGCTGACTGTGCTCTTTAGATCTTCTGTGTCTTTGCTGAGTTTCTTTCTAGATGTTCTGTCTTTTACCGAGAGTGGTGTGTTGAAGTCTCCTACTATTTTTGTGGAAGTGTCAATTTCTCTTTTTGGTGCTGTTAGAGTTTATTTATTTATTTACATTTGGTGTGTAGATACTTATGGTTATATTTTCATGGTGGATCATCCCTTTAATCATTATACAATGCCATTCTTTGTCTTTTATGGTGGGTTTTGTTTTAAAGACTATTTTATCTGAGATTAGTATTGTCCCTCCTACTCTTTTTTTGGTAGCTGTTTGCTTGATATTTTTTTTCCCTCTTCTGATTTTTAGTAAATTTACACCTTTGTTTCTAAGATGTGTCTCTTGTAGACAGCATGTTGATAGATCCTGTTTTTTTATCCCTTCTGTCACCCTCTGTCTCTTTATGGGTGATTTTAGGCCATTTATGTTTGATGTAATTACTGAAAAGTGTGAGTTTATTGCTGTCATTTTGTGGTGCTGGTGTTTTCTTTGTTCCTCTTACTCTCCTGTGCAGAATTCTTTTTTGTGTTTTTTTTTTTTCTCATTTCTTTTTTGTAGATTTTGTGTTTACTGAGGCTTTATGCTTTTCTTCTTTATTTTGATGAGTATGTTTGTTAACTTTCTTTGTATTTACCTTGAAATTTACCCTTATCTTCCTAAGTTTGCACCAGTCTTTTATTACTTGGTATCACCTTGCCTTCCTCTCTATTAGGTAGTTCTAACCTACACCGTTTATTCCCTCTTTTATTGTTCTGATGTTATTGTCATTTACAGATTAACCTCTCTGGTTCCCTGTTGCTAATCTTTCAGTTTCAATTAATCCTTGAGAGTTCATTTCCTAGATTGGTATCTGGTTGGTGTGGTCTCATGTCCTAGATTCAGGCAGTTGTCTGATATTGTTTGTTCTCAAACTAAAGGGCCCCCTTTAATAATTCTTATAAGTTTGATTTGGTTTTTACATATTCCCTTAATTTTTGTTTATCTGGATATGTCCTAATTTCACCATCATATTTGAACAAGAGTTTTGTAGGATATATTATTCTTGTTAGAAATTTTTTTCTTTCAAGGTTTTATATACGTCATCCCATTGCCTTCTTGCCTGCACAGTTCATGCTGAGTAATCAGAGCTTAGTCTTATTGTTTCCTTTCTGTATATGACTTCATTTATCTCGAGCTGCTCTGAGGATTATTTCTTTGTCTTTGGCTTTAGCTAGTGTGACTATGAAATGAGTTGGTGATTTTCTTTTGGGTTCTATCCTATATAAGGTTCATTGAGCTTCTTGGATGGACAGCTTTTCATCTTTCATGATATTAGGGAAGTTTTCGGTCACCAATTCTTCAGTAATTTTCTCTGCTTTTCTCCCCCTGTTCTGGAACTCCAGTCCCTCATAATTTTTGCTTTTGGATATGTCTTGCATCATTCTCAGGGTTTCTTCATTTTGATTCATTCTTTTTTTTTTCCCTCAAACAAAGTGGTTTCCAAGTATTTGTCTTCAATTTCACTGATCCTGTCTTCTATTGTTTCAGACCTGATCCTCAGCCCTTCTATGATGTTGTCCATTTCTGAAATCTTGTTATCTTTTGGATTTCCAATTGTTGTTTTTGTATGATTTCTATTTGTGAGTTTATTTTAGCATTTTTTTCCTGTATTATTTTTCTAAATTCTTCAATTGTTTTATCTGTCTTTTCCGTGATTTTGTCTGCCTTTTGCATGATTTTGTCTATTTTTTTCCTCACTTTTGTCTGCTTTTTCCTCCAGCTTTGGATAGCTCTGAATATTAGAGATTTAAATTCCCTATCAGGTAGTTCCAGTGCCTTTTCTCCTGCTGGAAAGTCATCTGGTGTTTTATTTGGACACCTACTGGAAACATCTTGTCTTTTTTTTTTTTTTTTACATGTTTTGATGTTGTCCGCTGTTTTGGGGACATTCAGTAGTTATTTTCTTCATTTATTGATTGCAGATGTGTTTGTTTCATCCTGCTTTTTTGTTTTGTTTTGTTATGTCTGAGCAGGTGGACTGTGCCTTCTTTTTTGTTTGTCTGTGGGCAGGATACTTCACACCACCTTGTCAAGTGGGCAGGGCCAGTCACTCAGCTATGGTGCAGCAGGGTAGGTCCAGCTGAAGGGGAGGGGCTGGGATGGTTTGTGTCACGTACCAGGGCTGACAGGGCAGGGCGGGTGTCAGTGTAGGGCAGGTTCTGATAGACTATGCCTGTTCTGCTTGGGAGTGTGATGTCCAGTTCATGATAAAGATAGGCATGAAGGAGAGGGGAGGTTGTGATGTGTGGAGATAAGTCGGTATGGGAAAGAAGTGAAAGAGGAGAGAGAAACAGGAGCCCTCCCTCCCCAAAAGTGCTGAGGGATCCTTCTGTTGGAGAGATGCAGACCCAGAGAAGCTGTGTGCCAGTGGCTTTCTAGCCAGGCTATGAGGCACAACTAGTCAAAAAGGGACAGATATGGCACATGCAGCTAGATGGGCAGGAGAAAGGAAAGGAGGGAAGGGAGAGTAAGATAAGAAAGTCAATTTAAAAAAAAAGGAGAGAGAAAGGTATACATGGCTAGGTGGTCAGGGGAAAGGAATGGAAAGAATGTAGAGCGAGACAAGAAAATGGTAGAAAAAAAAAGATGCCAGGTGTTTGGGAGGAAGGAAAGGAAAAGTAGTAGAGAGAGACAAGAAACCAAAAAAGAAAAAGAAAGAGGAAAGGAAAAAGGAAAAAGGAAAAAAATGCACCAAGGGATCCTACCAGAAGTGGGTGCCCAGCTGAGTGATGCTGCACAGCCCCTCCAAAAGGAGCGGAGATGATACATGGTGCCAACTGTTCAGGAGAAGAATAAGCAAAGAAGGTAGAGACAGACAACAGGCCAAGAAAAAAAGAAGAAAGAAAATAAAGAAAAAAAATGATGCAGTGGAGCCCACCAGAAGTGGGTCCCCAGCTGAGTAACACAGTATAGCCCATCAAGAAGGAGCAGAGATTGCACACGATGCCAGGTGTTCAGGAGAAGGATAAGGAAGGAAAGTAGAGGGAGAAAAAAAATGAAGAAAAGAAAAGAAGAAGAAGAAGAAAAAAGATGCCCCAAGGGAGCCCACTGGTGTGGTGGAGCAGACTTGGGAAAGTGGCTCCCCAGCCACGTGGCACTGCATAGCCTGTCATCTAGAAGGAGCAGAAATAACACATGGCACCCAGATGTTCAGGAAAAAAGAAGGGTAGGATGGTAAAGAGAGACAGGAAATCAAGAAAAAAGGAAAAAAATTCCCAAGGGAGCTCACTGGCTTGGCGGCATGGGCTGGGGAATTGGCTCCCAAGCCGCTAGGCACTGTACAGCCCATCTAGAAGGGGCAGAGATGGCATACAACAGCAGGCATTTAGGATACAGGGAAAGAAGTAGAGAGATGAGAAACCAAGGCATGAAGAAAAACAAAAATAAATGTCCCTATGGATCACACCGGTGACCAGGAAAGTGGCTCCCAGGCCTCAAGGTACAGCCCACCTAGAAGGGGTGGAGATGGCACACAGCACCAGGTATTCAGGAGACAAGAAATGAAGGAAAGTAGAGAGAGATGAGAAATACCTTCAGGGATCCCACTGATGGGCTGGCGCACATCAAGAAGTGACCCCCAAGCTGCAATGTACAGTCTGTTTAGAAGAGTTGGAGGTAGCGTACACCACCAGGTATTCAGGAGACAGGAAGAGAAGGTAAGTGGAGAGAGAGACGAGAAATCAAGAAGTGAAGAAAAAAAAAAAAAAAAAGGCCCCAGGGATCCCGGGCACAGACTGGGGAAGCAGTTCCCCAGCTGAAAGGTGCTTCACAGCCTGTCAAGAAGAAATGGAGATGGTGTTTGAGAGAAAGGAAGGGAAGGAGGTGAGAGAGGGGGAAGAAACCAAAAGCCGAAGAAGCAACAACAGCAACAAAGAAATGGCATTGAAAGAGCTGGCCAGTGTAGGTGGGGCGAATTCAAGTGGCATGGAGTATTACTGACGTATTAACAATATTAGGTCTTCCAATCTATGGCCATGGAACATTTTTTTCCATTTACTTAAGTCTTCTTTAATGTCTTTCAGTAGTGTTTTACAGTTTTCATTGTGTAAGTCCTTCATGTCCTCGGTTAGGTTTATCCCTAGATATTTTATTCTCCTACATCTTATTATAAATGGAATTTTTTCCTTAATTCCCTGTTCAGATTTCTCGTTGCTGGTGTATAGAAAGGCAATTGATTTTTGTTCGTTGATCTTGTGCCCCGTAACTTTGCTAAATTCTTTTATTAGCCCTCAAAATTTTCTTGTGGACTCTTAGGGATTTTCTATATGTGGGATCATTGTTGTTGTTGTTCTTAGGTGCTTGACTCGGTTCTGACTCATAGCGACCCTATGCACAACAGAACAAAACACTGCCTGGTCCTGAGCCATCCTTACAATCGTTGTTATGCTTGAGCTCATTATTGCAGCCACTGTGTCAATCCACCTCATTGAGAGTCTTCCTCTTTTTCACTGACCCTGTACTTTGCCAAACATGATGTCCTTCTCCAGGGACTCATCCCTCCTGACAACATGTCCAAAGTATGTAAGACTCAGTCTCGCCATCCTAGCCTCTAAGGGACATTCTAGCTTTATTTCTTCTAAGACAGAATTTTTGTTCTTTTGGCAGTCCATGGTATATTCAATATTCTTCGCCAACACCACAATTCAAAGGCGTCAACTCTTCTTCGGCATTCCTTATTCATTGTCCAGCTTTCACATGCATATGATGTGATTGAAAATACCATGGCTTGGGTCAGGCTCACCTTAGTCTTCAGGGTGACATCTTTTCTCTTCAACACTTTGAAGAAGTACTTTGCAGCAGATTTACCCAATGCAATGCATCTTTTGATTTCTTGACTGCTGCTTCCATGGCTGTTGATTGTGGATCCAAGTAAAGTGAAATCCTTGACAACTTCAATCTTTTCTCCGTTAATCATGATGTTGTTCACTGGTCCAGTTGTGAGGATTTTTGTTTTCTTTATGTTGAGGTGTAATCCATACTGAAGGCTGTGGTCTTTGATTTTCATTAGTAAGTGCTTCAAGTCCTCTTCACTTTCAGCAAGCAAGGTTGTGTCATCTGCATAACGCAGCTTGTTAATGAGTCTTCCTCCAATCCTGAGGCCTCGTTCTTCTTCATATAGTCCAGCTTCTCATATTATTTGTTCAGCATACAGATTAAATAGGTATGATGAAAGGGTACAACCCTGACCCACACCTTTCCTGACTTTAAGCCAATCAGTATCCCCTTGTTCTGTGCGAACAACTGCCTCTTGATCTATGTAAAGGTTCCTCATGAGCACAGTAAAGTATTCTGGAATTTCCATTCTTCGCAATGTTATCCATAGTTTGTTATGATCCACACAGTCGAATACCTTTGCATAATCAATAAAACACTGGTAAATATCCTTCTGGTATTCTCTGCTTTCAGCCAGGATCCATCTGACATCAGCAATGATATCCCTGGTTCCACGTCCTCTTCGGAAACTGGCCTGAATTTCTGGCAGTTCCCTGTCGATATACCACTGCAGCCGTTTTTGAATGATCTTCAGCAAAATTTTGCTTGCGTGTGATATTAATGACATTGTTCTATAATTTCCACATTTGGTTGGATCATCTTTCTTGGGAATAGGCGTAAATATGGATCTCTTCCGGTCAGTTGGCCAGAAAGCTGTCTTCCATATTTCTTGGCATAGACGAGTGAGCACCTCCAGCGCTGCATCTGTTTGTTGAAACATCTCAATTGATATTCCATCAATTCCTGGAGCCTTGTTTTTCGCCAATACCTTCAGAGCAGCTTGGACTTCTTCCTTCAGGACCATTGGTTCCTGATCATATGCCACCTCTTGAAATGGTTGAACATTGACTAATTCTTTTTGGTAAAATGATTCTGTGTATTCCTTCCATCTTCTTTTGATGCTTCCTGCGTCGTTTAATATTTTCTCCATGGAATGTTTCACTATTGCAACTTGAGGCTTGAATTTTTTCTTCAGTTCTTTCAGCTTGAGAAACACTGAGCATGTTCTTTCCTTTTCATTTTCCATCTCCAGCTCTTTGCACATGTCATTATAATACTTTACTTTGTCTTCTCGGGAGGTCCTTTGAAATTTTCTGTTCAGTTCTTTTACTTCATCAATTCTTCCTTTTGCTTTAGCTGCTCGACACTCAAGAGCAAGTTTCAGAGTCTCCTCTGACATCCATCTTGGTCTTTTCTTTCTTTCCTGTCTTTTCAATGACCTCTTGCTTTCTTCATGTACGATGTCCTTGATGTCATTCCACAACTCGTCTGGTCTTCAGCCACTAGTGTTCAACGCATCAAATCTCTTCTTCAGATGGTCTCTAAATTCAGGTGGGATATACTCAAGGTCATATTTTGGCTCTCGTGGCCTTGCTCTGATTTTCTTCAGTTTCAGCTTGAACTTGCATATGAGCAATTGATGGTCTGTTCCACAGTTGCCCCCTGGCCTTGTTCTGACTAATGATATTGAGCTTTTCCGTGGGCTCTTTCCACAGATGTAGTCAATTTGATTTCTGTGTGTTCCATCTGGTGAAGTCCATGTATATAGTCACTGTTTGTTTGTGAAGGAAGGTATTTGCAATGAAGAAGTCGTTGGTCTTGTAAATTCTATCATTTGATCTCCAGCATTGTTTCTGTCACCAAGGCCATATTTTCCAACTACTGGTCCTTCTTGTTTGTTTCCAACTTTCGCATTCAAATCACCAGTAATTATCAATGCATCTTGACTGCATGTTCGATCAATTTCAGACTGCAGCAGCTGATAAAAATCTTCTATTTCTTCACCTTTGGCCCTAGTGGTTGGTGTGTAAATTTGAATAATAGTAGTATTAACTGGTCTTCCTTGTAGGCATATGGATATTTTCCTATCACTGACAGAGTTGTACTTCAGGATACATCTTGAAACGTTCTTTATGATGATGAATGCAACACCATTCCTCTTCTAGGTGTCATTCCCAGCATAGTAGGCTATATGATTGTCTAATTCAAAATGGCCAATACCAGTCCATTTCAGCTCATTAATGCCTAGGATATTGATGTTTATGCATTCCACTTCATTTTTGATGATTTCCAATTTTCCTAGATTCATACTTCATACATTCCAGGTCCCGATTATTAATGGATGTTTGCAGCCGTTTCTTCTCATTTTGAGTCGCTCCACATCAGCAAGTGAAGGCCCTGAAAGCTTTACTCCATCCACGTCATTAAGGTTGACTCTACTTTGAGGAGGCAGCTCTTCCCCAGTCATCTTCTGAGTGCCTTCCAACCTGGGAGGCTCATCTTCCAGCACTACATCAGACAATGTTCTGCTGCTGTTCATAAGGTTTTCACTGTCTAATGCTTTTCAGAAGTAGACTGCCAGGTCCTTCTTCCTAGTCTGCCTTAGTCTGGAAGCTCAGCTGAAACCTGTCCTCCATGGGTGACCCTGCCGTTATCTGAATACCCGTAGCATAGCTTCCAGCATCACAGCAACACGCAAGCCCCCATGGTACGACAAACTGACAAACACGTGGGGGATCATATCATCTGCAAATAGAGATGATTTTTCTTTCTTTTCCAATCTGGATCCTTTTATCTCTTTTTCTTGTCTTATTGCTCTGGTTAGACTTCTAATACAATATTAAATAGAAGTGATGATAGCAGGCACCTTTATCTTACTCCCATTTTTCAAGGAGGAAAGCTGTCAGTCTTTCTCCATTTAGTATAATGTTGGCTGTTGCCTTTTCATAAATGCCCTGAATTATATTGAAGAATTTCCCTTCTATTCCAATCTTCTGTAGAGTTTTCATAAATAAAACGTTTTGGATTTTATCTAATGTTTTTTCTACATCCATAGAGATGATCATGTGATTCTTTTCCTTTATTCTGTTGATGTGGTATATTATGTTGATTGATTTTCTAATACTGAGTCATCCCTGCATTTCTGGGATAAATCTCCCTAGAATTGGTGTATGGCTTTTTTAATATGCTGTTGGATTCTCTTCACTAATATTTTGTTTTAGATTTTTGCATCTATATTCATAAGAGATATTAGCCTACAGTTTTCTTTTTTTGTGGTGTCTTTGGTTTGGGTATCAGGGTTATGTGTGCTTCATAAAATGAATGAGAAAATATGGCTTCCTTCTCTATCTTTTGGAAGAATTTAAACAGTATTGGTGTGAATTCTCTAAAGGTTTGGTAGAATTCCTCAGTGAAGCCATCTAGTCCAGCACTTTTTTTTGTTGGAAAGTTTTTGATCACTGATCTAATCTCTTCACTTGTTATGGGACTGTTGGGACTTTCTATTTCCTTTTGAGTCAGTTCTAAGAATTTGTCCATTTCATTTTGGTTACCCAGCTTGTTGCCATACAGTTGTCCATAATATTCTGTCATAATTCTCTTTATTTCTATCAAGCGAGTTGTAGGTCTCCTCTTTCATTTTTTATTTTGGCTATTTGCATGTTTTCTCTCTTTTTCTTTGTCAGTCTAGCTAAAAGTTTGTCAATTTTACTGATCTTTTCAAAGGACCAACTTCTGGTTTTATCCTTTCTATTGTTTTTCTGTTTCAAATTTTATTTCTGCTCTGATCTTTGTTATTTCCTTTCTTCTGGTAGGTTTAGGCTTAGTTTGTTCTTTTCTTTCTAGTTTCTGGAATTGTCAAGTTAGACTGTTAATTTGAGATCTTTCTTCTTTTTTTATGTAGGCCTTTACTGCTGTAAGTTTCCCTCTGAATACTGTCTTAGCTTCATCCCATAAGTTTTGGTATGTTGTGCTTTCATTCTCATTTGACTCTAAGAAATTCATGATTTCTTCCTTGACCTATTAGTAGTTTAATGGTGTGTTGTTTAATTTCCATATGTTCATGTATTTTCCTGTTGTTGATTCCTAGCTTCACTCTGTTATGATGAGAGAAAATGCTTTGTATGATTTCAATCTTTTTATATTTATCAAGACTCGCTTTGTGACCTAAATTGTGCTCTATCCTGGAAAATGATCCATATGCACTGGAGTAGAATGTATATTGTTGTTTTTGGGAGGAGTGTTCTGTATATGTCTGTTAAGTCTAGTTGCTTTATAGTGTCATTCTGTTTCCTTGTTGATCTTCTTTCTAGATGTTCTTTCTAACATTAAAAGTGGTATGTTGAAGCTTCCAACTGTTATTGTAGTACTATTTCTGCCTTCAATTCTATCAGAGTTTGCTTTATATATTTAGGTCCCCTGATGTTGGGTGCATACATGTATTTTTATGATCGTTAAATCTTCTTGATCAATTGACCCTTTTATCACTATATAATGTCCACCTTTATCCCCTCTAACAGATTTTGTCTTAATGTTGACTTTGTCTGGTATTAATATTGTCACCCCAGCTCTCTTTTGATTATTATTTGTGTGGACTATTTTTTTTTTTCATCCTTTCACTTACAACCTGTTTGTATCCTTGGCTTTAAAGTGTGTCTCTTGTAAATAGCATAGAGACAAATCATTTTTAGAATCCATTCTACCACTCTCTGCCTTTTGACTGGAACATTTAGTCTATTTACCTTCAGCGTAAGAAGTGACTTACTTCTGCCATTTTGTTTTTTGTGTATCTTAAGCCTTCTTTGTATATCTTTTAGTACTGCTAGCTTTTGTGTTTTGTTGGTCAATTGTAGTGAGCCTTTTCGGTTCCCTTTTCATTTCCATTCATGTAGTTTTTAAAATACATTTTCTTAATGATTACCATAAACATTACATTTGAGACGTTGTATTTATAACATTCTAGGGTAAGTTGGTACCAGCTTAACTTCAGTAACATACAAGAAATTCTACGTCTATACCATTCTCCTGCCCACTCCTTTTTTTGTTGTTATCACTAATTACATCTTTATATTTCATGTGCCCTGTAATATAATTTTATACTTACCTTTTACATATTTGCTATTAAAAAACATGAAGGACAAAACATTTAAAATTATCAAGCATTAATACCTTATTATTAACCCCTGTACTTGTCTATGCATTTCCCTTTATTTGGGATCTTTCTTTTTATGGATAGCTTTGAATCACTTTCCAGTGTTTTTTTCCTTCCATCTACATAACTCCGTTGGTATTTTTTGTAGGGCCAGCCTGGTAGAGATGAGCTCTCTCAGCTTCTGTTTGGAGATGTTTTAATTTCATCTTCATTCTTGAAGGATAGTTTTGCTGGGTATAGTATTCTTGGTTCACTGTTTTTTTTTCTTTCAGCACTTTAAATATACCACTCCATTGCCTTATATCTTCCAATGTTTCTGAGGAAAAATTTGCATTTAATCTTATTGGGGATCCTTTGTATGTGACTGTTCACTTTTACATCACTGCTTTCAGGGTTCTCTCTTTATCTTTAATTTTTGAGAGCCTAACTGTGATGTGTCTTGGCGCAGCCGTGTTTGGGTTTATCCTGCTTGGGGTTCTTTGAACTCCTTGGATTTGTAGATTCAAGCTCTTTGTTATATTGGGGAAATTCTCTGTCATTATTTCTTCAAATATTCTTTCTGTCCCTTTCTCTTATCTCCTTCTGGAATTCACATAATTTGTGTATTAGGTCTCCTGTTGTTGTCCCGTAATTCCATTATACTGTGCTCAGCCTTCTTGAGCCTCTGTTCTTGCTGCCTTCAGCATCTGTAATTTTAACTATCTTATCCTCTAATTTGCTGATTCTTCTTCTGCCTAATTAAATCTGTTGGTGAGTCTTTCTGTTTTATTTCTCATTTCAGTTATTGTCCCTTTTAGTTGCAATATCTCCTTTTATAGGTCCTCAATTTGTTCTTACATTGTTGTCCTTATTTATTTTAGTTCTTTGTCTACTTTTTCCGCTTAGTTCTTTAATTATGTTTCATGTTGTTGTATTATATTCTTCCATTTTTTTCATTATTTGGTCATTCTTAGATGTGCTTTCACTCCCTTTGTAATGTTCATTTGGACTGGCTTTTGTTTCTCTGTTCTTTCTGTGTCTTGTGATTTTTTTGTTGGAGCATTGGAATTTTCAAGGGTGTTAACTCAGTTTTCCTCAATAGTTAGTGTTTTTGCATGTACTACTTTCTGCAAGAGACTCTCCAGTGGGCAAAGCCTTCAGTCTTTGCTTACTATTTCCTCTTCCTCTCTGTGATACCTCCACCTCCCTCCCTGGTTTAATTGGGATTTGAAAGTACCAGACCCCATTTTTCAACTTTCAATCTCTCCCAAACACACCAGAGAACACACTATTACTCCTTTTCATTCTCTGTTTCTACAATCAGGTTTTTAGTGGAAAAATCCATCATCCTAGTAGCCCCTTTCAGGGTTGGGTGTTGCCCTCTGGTTTTGCCCAAGGTTTCCTTCCCTATTTAAACTGACATTCAGGGGAAGCACAGGCTGACTTTCCTCCATTTCAGAAGGAGGAGGGGCTGGTACTCTCCAGAAAGACCTCCAAGAGATCAGTCTTATTGGTTTCAGAACCCCAGCGGCCCTGTGGTAGTTGGAGGAGCAGTCTCCACTTAGGTGACCCACCTCCTAACTCTATTGGAGGGAACCTTTGGCAGGAGTTTATATAAGCCCAGTGTTTGACAGTTACCAGTTAGGGAATGGGTATTTACACTCTCAGTGGACCCCCAGGGAGATGTGCCTTGTTGCTATTGGCACCCGCCCTCTAGTATGTTTGCTGTGGGTATAGCCTCCACTCAAGACACCTTCTTCGTAACACACAGCAGCCCCAGTCAGCAGTCCTCAGTGCTGACTGTAAGGGGGAGAAGACAGACTCAAACTGATCAGAGGCCTGAGCTATGGGGCACCCAGGGAGACAGGCAGACTGCTGACTATTGAAGCAGACTTCACTGCAGGAATTTTCTGTAGCAGTTTGCAACAGCCTGGCAATCAATAATTATCTGGTGGGGAAGGAGGTGTCATGCTCTGGTTAGATCTCCATGGACGTCTTCCTTTTTGCTATCAGAGTTCCCCTGGTAGATTGTTGGCTGTCAGGACAGCCTCCACTGAAGTCTCTTGTTTCCTGACACACAGCAGCCTCAGTCAGGAGTCCTCAGCCAACTGGAAGTGGGGGAAGACTAACCCCAGTTGACCCCCAGGGAGATTTGTCCTGTTGGTTTCAGGAGTCAGAGCTATGGGGTGCACAGGGAGGCAGGGAGGGTGCTGACTATGGGAGCAGACTCCACTTCAGGGCCCTTCTCTAGCAATTAAAGGCAGGCTTACAGGTGAGTGTCTGGGTGGGAGAGGTATTGGCACACTCTAAATGGACACCCAAGGAGGTCTTGTTTCTATCAGAGACCCCACTGGAGTGTGTTGGCTGTGGGCGTAGCTTCCACTAAAGATGCCTGCTTCTTAACACACAACAGCTTGAGACAGCAGTCCTCAGCAATGACTGAAAGAGGGAGAAAACAGACCACAACTGACCCCCTGGGAGTCTGTCCTGCTGGTTTCAGAGGCCTGAGCTATGGGATGCAGAGGGAGGCAGGTAGAGGGTTGACTATGAGAGCAGACTACACTGCACAGGCCTTCTGTAGCAATTTGCAGTAGGCTTGCAAACAATAGTGTCTGGGTGGGGAGAGCTGGCATACTCCAAATGGATCACGAGGGTGGTCTGCCCTGTTGATTTTAGGGCAGAAGGTTGGAGTCTTGTCTCTGTACAGGCAGAGGCTGTGATAGTTAGGAAAGCAGGCTCTTTTTCTGGTGTCACTGCACCACTTCACAGCAGCCAGCAGCCAGCAGCCAGCAGCCAGCAGCCTGTGTGACTGTTGGAGAAGCTGTGATGGCGGGAGAAGTGATTTTCCTACCATATGTGACTTGTTATTGATTTGTCAATTCTTGCCTGTCTGCAATTCCCCACTGGTTTCCTCTGCCACCTGATTCAAGTCTCTCAAAGCCAAGCACCATTTCTTTGTTGTATTTGTGGGGAAAGTTGACATGATGGTTTCTTATGCTGCCATATTCCCAGAATTTCTTAAATGGTTATCTTGAATTTTTATGTAAGTATACCCCCATGTAGCCACCAACCAGATAAATATGACAGAATATTTCCAACACCTCATGCCCTTTCCTTGTGAATACCACCTCCTCCCCATCCAGAAGTGCTAAGGGTATAAAACAACTGGAACTCAAATATTTCGGATGAGAGTATAAATTGGTTCAACCACTTTGGAAAATTGCTTGGCAGTAACCAATAAAGTTTAAGGTAACCTGACTTTTTGACCCAGAAATTCTACTCCTCAGTGTATACCCAAGAAAAATGAGTGCTCATGCCACCAACAGACCTATGCAAGAATTTATAATATCCCCAAACTGGAGATGTCCTAAATATCCATTAGCAATAAAATTGGTAAATAAACTGTGGCATATTTATGCAAAGGAATATTACACAGCAACAAAAAGAAAAGAGATATGGAATCATGCAACAACCTGTGTTAATCTCAGACATTATGTTGAGTGAAACAAGCTTGATATATGAATCCTTGAAGACGAAGTTCAAAAGTAGACAGACAATCTATTGTGAGAGAAGTCTTTGGTTTCTTTCAGTCAACAACTCCCACTTCTTTCTTCTTATGAAATTTTGTTCTGAAGAAATCAGATGAGTGGTTTTGTAGAATATCTACATTCTAGATTTCTCTGATTGTTTCATCATTTAGCTAGATCCTTTACAACCAGGAATCCATGAGGGAATTGAGCTGTAATGCCCCAAGGCATCTATTTTATGTAATGAATAAACCTCTCTAATGCATCTATACTGTACTACAGGCAGTCTCTGACTTACGTATGTGAGTAACGACAACCACATTTAAGACTGCCTGTTTTTTTCTTTTGTACCTCGTATCATTAGTAATATGTGACAGCATGTAATTTGCTGGTGTTATTATTCTCAGATGTTCACTCACAGATGTTCAATTTTATGATTTACTGTTGAACGCACTGCTGATTTTATAAAAATACTGATGATAAAAGGCAATAAGAATGATAACTGAAAAAAAAAAATGAGGTATTTGATTTACGTCAGAACTGACTTACAACAGAGTCTTTGAAATGGAAGTTGTAAATTGGGGGCTACCTGTATTGAGAATTAAGAAATAGTGGTTAAGAGCTCAGGCTGCTAACCAAAAGGTCAGCACTTCAAATCCTTCAGCCTGCTCCTTGGAAACCCTGTGGGGCAGTTGTACTTTGTCCTATAGGGTTGTATGAGTTGGAATTGACTCGATGGCAATGGGGGTGGTATTTTTTTGTTTATGTTCGGTTGAGAAACCCCAGTTGAGAAAGGCTGACTGAAAGGTTTCAAGGCTTCGTTAGAGTCAGTTAAACACTTTTGGCAAGGATATTTTACAAGTGAGGCTGCATCATACTGGGAAGCATTTAATGTCAGTTTGTTCCACTATTACTGATGAAGATGCAGAGTTTAATCATTTAGTTAAGGTGGTGACTGTGAGGCCTCCCTATTGTAAAGGGCATTTTCCCAGGTCTCTGTGACTTAACAACCTAATTTGTCAACATGAAACACTGGTAGGTCAGTACCTCATGCTGGGTGGAATAGTTTCTTTCCAACAAATTTGATTGTAAGATAAAATTCTTCAAAGCAAAATATTTCACTTACAGAATTTCACCATAAAAGGGAACTTCATACCAGGAAAAACATGTTTTGACTTTAATAGAACACTTCTTACATTGTGATGTTTTGGTAATGTAAAATGAATTTACTTCCTACTTGAGGAATTTGATAAATAGGACATTTTGGATGTTAAAAGTGTTTAGATTTAAAGATACATTATGCTGTATTTACATACCTTTTGTCAGTAATAAATACTATGGGACAAAATGGGAAGTAGTGTTTAAATCATTGGCAGAAACTAAATTAAGGATTTCATGCACACCTATGTCTCAGACCTGAAAGAGATGTGTGTTATGGATTGAGTTGTGTCCCCCAAAAATGTGTGTCAACTTGGCTAGGCCATGATTCCCAGTATTGTGTGATTGTCCACCATTTTGCCACCTGATGTGATTTTCCTGTATGTGTTGTAAATCCTACCTCTATGATGTTAATGAGGCAAGATTAGAGGCAGTTATGCTAATGAGACCGGGACTCAATCTATAAGATTAGGTTGTGTCTTGAGTCAACCTCTTTTGAGATATGAAAGAGAGAAGCCAGCAGAGAGATAGGGGCTCCTCATGCCAGCAAGAAGGAAAAACTAGGAGGGGAGTATATCCTTTGGACTTGAAGTTCCTGCACTGAGAAGCTCCTAGACCAGGGGAAGATTGAAGACAAGGACTTTTCCCCAGAACTGATGAGAGAGAGAAAGCCTTTCCTTAGAGCTAAATTGGGACTTGTAGACTCCTAAATTGTGAGAGAATAAACTTCTATTTGTTAATGCCATCCACTTGTGGTATTTCTGTTATAGTAGTACTGGATGACTAAGACAGTGTGTTTCAAAGTATTTTATAGTTAAAAAAAAATCCTCCTAAGACCTCACTTCTGTACCCTGAGTTTCAAGAAGGAAAAGTGGTTTAAGCATGGTTATCCACTTGCTTCATGGGAGAAAAATCATTTCCAGTAACTCATATGGATTTTGTGCAATAATCATCACACCAATCCAGGATAGTTTAGTGGAGAAAAATCAAAGGTCATATCTCACTTACTAACCGAGTAGCCTTGGCCACCCATTCTAAGCCTTGATATCCTTGTACCAGATTAAAAATGGCCACAAATTGGTTGACATTCCTTTCACGAGAAGTTAGGTCCATGTCTCCTCCCCTTGAATATTGGTGGGCTCTGGTTGCTTTGACCAATGGAATATACTAAAGTGATTATGTACCAGTTTCTGGGCCTACCTGTGCCGTAAGAAACTGGGAGCTTCCATTTTTTTATTTTTCAGAACACTTAGTTTTGAAACCTAGCCACCATGCTGTAGAAATCTAAAAGACCCATGTGGACAAGAACTGAGGCCCTTGGCTGACATCCTGAAGGAGCTCCCAGCTGATCGGCAGCACCAACTTGTTAGCCATGTGGTTGAATCCTCTAGTCCTCATTGAGACATCATGACCGGTACTGCATGGGGCAGAGATGGCCATCCCTGCCAAGCCCTGCATGTAATTATAGATTTGTAAGTAAAATAAATTAGTGCTCTTAAACCACTAGGTTTTTGGGTAGTTTGTTATGTAGCAAAGGCATCTGCAGCAATTCTCCTTTGCAGTATGGTGACAAACCCACTTGTCCTGTATAACAGACAGGGTCAAATAAGGATAGGGTATATAAAAGTGCTTTGAAAACTATAAACAATTCTATACCAATATTCCACTACTCATCTGTCAGTTTGTTGTCCTGTGGTAGCTTGCAAGTTACTATGATGCTGAAAGCTATGTCAATGTTATTTCAAATACCAGCATTGTCACCTATGGTGGACAGGTATCAGAGGAGCTTCCAGACTAAGGCAGACTAGGAAGAAAGGCCTGGTGATCTACTTCCAAAAATTAGACAGTAAAAACCTTGTGGATAATAACAGAATATTGTTTGGATGACCAAACCCTTAGGTTGGAAGACACTCAAAATACACAGTGGCCACATCAATGAACTCAAGCATACCAATGGTCATGTAGATGGTGCAAGACCAGGCAACGTTTCATTCTATTATATATAAGATTGCCCTGATTTGAAGCCAACTTGACAGCAACTAACAACAATAATAAATACCAATGTTAGGCGATAGTCTCTGAACTCTGGCAAAAGCAAGACTAACCAATAAAACTGAAAAACCCCCAAAACTAAACCCGTTGCTGTTGAGTCGATACTGACTCAGTAACCCTATAGGATCGAGTAGAAATGCCCCATAGATTTTCCAAGGAGCACCTGGTGGATTTGAACTGCTGAACTTTTTGGTTAACAGCTGTAGCACTTAACCACTATACCACCAGGGTTTCTAACAAAATGGAAGGATTCTGTAAATATTACCGGCGTAAAGTTGACATGTTGTTCTAATTTCTACTGAGCCCTCCTCCTGAAGTTAGAAATAGTACGAGTTACTTTTGTTAATAGAAAGTATGTTCTGAACTAGAATTGATGTGAAGCTAAATCATCCTAGAACTGTGCATGATGATGATAATTAAAAGAATGAACCCATGTGCTGGACAGATAGGTTTCCTGCCAAGACCTGCCCGTAGTTGTAGATTTGTGAGTAAAATAAATGAGTGCTTTTAAGCAACTAGATTTTTGGGTAGTTTGTTATGTAACAAAGATAACTGCAACAATTCTTATTTGCAGTATGGTGATAAACCCACTTATCCTTTATAACAGTGAGGGTCAAATAGAATAGAGTTTATAAAAGTGCATCGCAAGCTATAAAACAATTCTATACCAATGTTCCACCACTCTTCTTGACTGTTCCAGAAGGATGGTCAAGAATGGCCTATTCTCAGAGATGGTTCCATTGCCTTAGTCATTGGTCTAAGCAGGAGGGTGGGAGAATATTTACAAAGAAATGGACATTTAAAAGGATCAAGATAGCAAGTTTTTCAAGTTGGAACACTCCAAAGAAACTATTTTATATATCAGCAAATCCTCTGGAGTTGGCAAACATACCTGCACCTGGGCCCCACCTGGACATAGTTTCCCTGAGCTCATAGCAGAGAAAACACTAAAGAAAATTATGTCAAAGAATGGAGTAATCAGTCATGATCCATGCCACACAATTAGAGGGGTGTGCTTTATATAAGAATTATGGACCACAGATGACATAATATTTAGATACTCAGACCTGGAGAACTATCTGGTTATGTTCTACTTCATGGCTATTACATCTGTTTCTTGAATTGTTTACTGAGGGATGGAAATCACAGAAAGGAAAGATGAAATGCTTTTGGCTGAATCTGTAAGAAGAGCTTTTATCTAGTTGTCAATTAAGATGGTATATGAACAGGAGTTTTAATCCCAAGTAAGCAGAATCCTTGGTGCTTGAAGACAAAAATATAAAATAGACAAGGACTGGGTGAGCGTATAGATCACAGCTGCATGGAAGGGATGGTGAATAGTTAGTATACCACGAAACAAATGGGAAAATATATTCCATAGCCTCATGTGAGGCACCGCCTGTCTCTTTCCACCTGGACCTTAAGTCTCAAGATAGCCCCACTATACCCCGCAACTTGTCCATTTCTATTTTTTTTTAATAATTCATTTTATTTGTTGTTGTTGACAATATACATAGCAGAACAGAACCAATTCAACAGTTTCTACATGTACAGTTTAGTGACATTGCTTATATTTTCTGAGTTGAGCAACCATTTTCACCATCCTTTTCAGAGTTGTTCCTCCCCCATTAACATAAATTCACTGCCCCCTAAGGTTCTTATTCAATCTTTCAAGTTGCTGTTGTCAATTTGATCTCATGTAGATAAATCTTAAAAGAGCACAATGCTCAAGGCAGACATTCTTTACTAATCAAGCTAAACTGTTTCAAGAAGACTTCAGTGGATATTTTTGGTTTACATTTTAAAGATTATTTCAGGGTCATAGTTTTGGGGGTTCATCCAGTCTCCATGACTCCAAAAAATCTGATTCCAGGAGAATTTAATTAGATACCACACCATCATCCTCTTGCTAAGAGTGTTCAAATTGAAATTGGGCCAATGTTTCCCTCTCTAGATGACTTCAGTGTTTATGAAGTCGGTACTTATTGACCAGCCATGGGGTGCATAGTCTTAGTTCATTAGGAGCCCTATAGAAATAATTAGAAATAATTTACAAGTGAATCAAGAGAGATATGTTTACAGTCAACGATAAAGGTAAAATAATTATTAGAGTTCACAAAGGTGAGGCAGAGTGGACTAGGGATATCTGAGATGAGGAAAGAATAGAATTAATTAAGAGGGAATTTCCTGGAGGAGATAATTTAAGAAGGTGAGGGGGAAATTCAAGGTGAGAGGGAAAGAATTCAAATCAATGGTTAAAGACAGGAATGGACTACCCAATAAGCAAGGTAAGCACATGCTTATGGCTTCAACAAAACAGGGACACCAGTTGTCCAAAGCAAAGGCCTATACATGCCAAGTAGACAGGACATAAGGAAAAGTAAGGGAACTGGCAGGGTGTTATATGAAATTGGTACCAGCTCCTGTGAATGAGAACGCGCCAGCCAGGGTCAAGAGAGTGTCCACGCACAAGGTCGTTTAAGCTGTGATACCCTCTACCACTTCAACACCTTTGTTGACATCTGTTTCCTACTGTCTCCTCCCATGTAATTGAAATTCCTTATCTTGGCAGGCCTCTTGGGAGTATGCTATTTCTTTCTAATAAACAAGAGGTGGGGTGGGCTGTAGAGTCTTACTCTTGCTATATTCACCCACTAAAAATTTTATAATCCAGTTTATCTCATTCTGCTAAAATGGCATACCCCATTTTTGCATTCAGTTGCTAATATTATAGTCACATTTAAAAGAAGTTACATTATGGATAGCTAAGACACACACACACACACACACACACTCACATGCATGTATATATATAATACACATATCCGGTTCGAACATACGAGTAAGCAGAAGAGGGAGCTCCACAGATTATCAGCATTTAGGGCCCACGCATGCCTTAATTTGGCCCTGGCTAAAGGGCATGTGTTTTGAAACTTGAGGAGGAGAGAATAGTGATAGAAACAACAGAACCAGAATACTGGGCCCACCAGTCTCAGTGCGGAAGCAGAGAACAACTTTATTCTTTCTCATAATCATCTTTCAACCCCCCTCAGATTTCCAGAGCCTTTCAGATATTCCCAAACAGTCTCTTTTTCAGACATTAACAGTCCAGTCCAGGAAGGGCTGACCCTTGCTTGCAAGCCTGTAGTGGATAGTGGCGGGCGAAGGGAGGTGGAGAGGATGGTTGATTGCTTTTATATTACCTTCTCTTTCTCCATTCTTTAGCTGCTGATTCTGGTCCCTCCAGGGTCAGGTAGAGGTGCGATGTGGGAGGATGAACATAAAGATGGCAGGTGTCCCCTAGCATTGCAGGTGCCCAAAGGGAGACTTCTCACCTTGGAGTGCTCTGTGGTCTCCTGCAGCAAGGTTGCTGGCATGGCGGGTGGGCTCTCTGGTTGGCTGACTTGGAAGTTCTTCAGCTCCTACATCTGACAGCACCTCCCATATTGGCCTCTTTCTGGGGGATCACCTCACTTGACAGAAGTCCTCTTGAGCCAAGCCCTTTCAGGAATACCTTCCACAGTGACCTCAGGGCAACTCTGGAGCATAGGCCACTCCTTTCTGTAGCCCTCCTGTTATCGTGTCAGGTAGCTCCACTCAGCCACTTGGATCCAGGCCTTTGTAGGGTAAATTTAGCGTCTTTGTGGGAGCTCTCTAGAGAAAGAGACCCAGTGAGATTTTATACACTACATATATGTGTGTGTGTATATATACATACATATTTATATATATATTCATAGGTCACTATGAGTTTATATATATGTGTGTGAGTATGTATATGCATCAAAAAAATGTGTGTGTATATATATATAACATACACACACATATATATACCTACCAGTTGCCATGAAGTCTATTCCTACTAATGGTGACCACATGTGTGTCAGAGTAGAACTGTGCTCCATAGGATTTTCAATGGCTGATTTCTTTTTGAATTAGATAGCCAGGACTTTCTTCTGAGGTATCTCTAGGTGGACTTGAACTTAAAACCTTTTGGTTAGCAGCTGAGTGCATAAACTGGCTCTCTCTTTATATATATGTATAGAGAAAGAGAGAGACACACACAGAAATTTATTTTAAGAAACTGGCTTATATGATTGTAGGGCCTGACAAATCCAAAACCTGTAGGTCAGTCAACAGGAAGATTGAAGAGTGAGAGAGTTCTGGCAAAAAGTTTATTTATAGTTTGGAGGCTTTATACATCTTAGGGAAACTCCCTTTTTGCCCTTGAGGCCTTCAGTTGATTATATGAGGTCCACCCACATTATGGAGGGTAATCTGTTTCCCTTAAGGCCAAGAGATTTAATCATATGGAATGCCTTCATAACAGAATCTAGACTAGCGTTTGACCAACAAGCCTAGCCAAGGCTTAAAATTGACCATCACAGTTAGTCACCTTTCTTTGTAATCTTACACTCAGGGACATAGGCCAAGCTTCCTATGGATTCTCCCTACTCTCAGCTCTGGTCTCAGGTGGCATGTGGCCCAGGTGTAGCCAGAATGACTGGGGTTGACACAGAGCTCTGCTCTCTCAGGAGAGGAGAGAAAACACACAGCACCCTGGACTACACTTTTCTGAGAAATCCATGTTTCCCAGTTTCCCCTTCAGGTCCCAGCATGTACTGAACTTCACGGAACTAGTTTTGGGTACCCTCCTTAGGCAGTCCTGAGGAGCTCTGCTCTTTAGAATTTGGGAGTTCTTGTCACCAGTTGGAAACCCTGGTGGCACAGTGGCTAAGAGCTATGGCTGCTAACCGAAAGGTAGGCAGTTTGAATACACCAGGTACTCTTTGGAAACCCTTTGGGGCAGTTCTGTTCTGTCCTCTAGGGTTGCCATGAGTTGGAATCGACTCAATTGCAGTGCATTTGTTTTTGTTTTTTTTTTTTGTCACTGATTGATCTCAGAGTTTGATCTTCATCTAAGACTAGAAATCCTGTTTAACTGTTAAAATAATATTGATAATAAATACCATACACAAATGAAGTAGGCCTTAAGTACTTTACAAATATTTATTATCATGTTTAATTATAATAACGATGTCTCAAGAAGAATGTTATTAAACTAAGTTGACATGTAAGAAAACAGCATCAGTAAAGTTAAATAACTGCTCAGGATCACACATCTGGAAAGCAGGAAAGCCAAGATCTCAACCCAAATTTGCCTGACTGCAAATCCTAATCTCCTAAAAGAAAATAAGGGGATTGTACTTGAAAAATTACAAGAAGAAATGAATGAAGTTTTTTGTTTGCAAAAATATTAATCCAAATCTTTTAGAGGCTGGTTATTTTCCTCTTATAAGAATTTCTAAAATGTAGGGAGCAAGATAATTAGGCATAGTTCTGCACAATTTTTGTGTTTCTACTTTTGAAATAAACCAACTATCCACCCATTGTGGGCCACAGGAAATGCAGACTTGTAAGCTTGGCCAATGGGCTAAGAACTCCTCAAGGGCAGGGAATGTGTCTTTCAGGATTACCCATCCCTTCCCCAAGTGCTTAGGGCAGGGACTAGGGCACAGTAAACTCTCAACACATGTGTGATTGAATCGACTTGTTAACTGAAGGCACTGCCTTGGAAAAATCTTGTTTCTTTAAATGAGTAAGTGACATCTGTTTAGATTTAAAAATATTGTTGATTATAGCATCATTAGTCAATAGTTGATACTGAATGTTTCTTCGTTTACTTAACTTGCACAGAGCTTGCTCTTTTGTGAGTCTATGCTTCTCCATGGACATTTCCTCTGTTGGAATGTTCTTTTCCAGTCTCCCAACGTGAACAACTGTTTATCTGGCAAGACCCCACCCATGAAGCTCTCCCCCATCTTCCTCCCCCTACCTCCATCCTAGCATTTGTTACAGGAATTGTTTACTGTCTGTCCCTGGGGACTGCATTCCTTAAAGTCCATGGTTTCATTCCAGGAACATTGAGCTGGTGCCTGTTATTTCCCGGGCACCCAGCTAAGTACTTTCGCATGTTCTCACTCACAACTCTGATAGATAACTTTATCACTATTTAAGAGATGGAAAGAGTAAGTCCCAGAGAGAACACGTGTTTGATGCCAGGCCAAGTTATGAGACAAGGCTGTAGGTGCGCATGGTTTATTGAGGGACAGCTCTTTAGAAAAGTGTAAAAGAGTGAGGGAAGGTGAAGACATGGGAAGGAGCTGAGCAAAGTGTGGTCTCAAGCCAAGTCCAGCCTTGGCCTGGTGGGGGTGGGGCATGGGGAGGGTTTCTCTGGAACCTAAATCTGACTGAAAAGTTGTCCCAGTGAAGCAGGGAGTAGGGCTTTGTAGCCTGGAATTAGTCACCATTAGCCAAATTTTCTACACGTAGCAAAAAAAAAAAAAAAAAAAAGAAATGTAATTGGGAAAAGGTAGACGACCAACCCTGATAATGTCTGTAGACCTTGGTTCAGAAAAACAAAGAAGTCTTCTTCATTAACTAAAGTAAGGCCAAAAGTGAACTTTGTTAGTCAGTGGAAACCTTGCAGATCTTCAAGGAGGGGAATTATGTGATTAGAAAACATTCTGGATATTACATGGAAGGAGCTTGACGAAAGAACTGGAGAGGTGAGGGATGGGAATCTGAGAGACCAGTTACAATTTTTCAACAAGAGATGCAAAAGGTGAGATGCTGGTGACAAAGATGACAGATGATGGAGGTGGAATGGAAAGGATTTGGGGACTGAATGTAACTAATGAAATCAGAAGGATGGAGTTTAGGTACAGCATTTCTTGAATGGATGTTCAGGAGGATATTGGCACCATTAGTCTAGGTTGGGAAATTGGAACAATGGGCAGATTTTGGAGGTACAATGATGAGTTCGATTTTAGATGTGTTGGGTTTGAGATATGCAATGGAAATTCTAAGCAAAGATGCCTAACAAAAGATGGGTACAATTTATCTTTGAATTCAACAAATGAAGGCTGGAGATATAGACAGGGGACTCATCAGTCATAAACTCCACATAGGGAAGATATAGGAGTGGAGCAGATGAACTGGAGAGGAGACACAGGGTGAGGCAGGAAATGGCCTGTAGCCCAAACCTTGGAGAATGTCTCTATCAAAGGATCAGACTGAAGAAGAAAAACTATTGTCAGAAACTGAGAGGAATAGTACCCTGGAAGTCAAATAAGGAAGATTCAGGGAGATGTTGATCAAAATCCTTCAAGGAGATGGAATATGACTAGGGTTGTCAGGTAAATACAAGATGCCCAGTTATACAGAAAACACTTTTAGTATAAGCATGTCTCATGCATAATCCGGGGACATCCAAATATTGGATGGGACCCATGAATAAAATACTAACAAATAAAATAATGAATAAAAATTGTTTATTTGAAATTCGTAGTTAACTGGGCATTCTCTATTTTTATTTGTTAAATCTTAGAACCCTAAATATGATTTGAATTGAAGGATGTCATTAGTGAACTTGGAAAGTGTTCCAATTTTCAGTTTTTTTAGCCCCCTTTTCACTTATGGGCAGGGTGACAGGAAGCTGATAAGAGGGGCTTGACTCTATTATTAATGAGGCTCCAGGCTTTGTCTCTTATATCCCTCTCAATTTCTCTTTCCATCTTACTGCATCTTTTCCTCCAGCTCCATCATTTCCTTTCTGCCAGCCACCCAGAATCTACTGCTTCTTGGTCTTCCTTTTTTGTTCCTAGATACCATTCATCTGTGGGTAGTCCTCTTTTGCTCCATGTTTACAGTTTCAGGGGCCCGGTTAGTGGAAACCCCAGACTGCAAGAGTTGAAGGAGTCTGTATGAGATGAGCAACTGGAAAGGGTAAATTTGAACTACTTTGCCAATATCTTTTTTGGTGAAGATATGGGATAGTAGTTCCAGGGAAAGAAACAGGGTAAGAGAGAAAGAATAGCAAAGGTGATGAGGGGATTATGGGAAAAGGCCCTAGCAGAACTGAGAGGGGGTAAAGGCAAGCAATAAGGCAACCTAAATGTCCATCAACAAATGAATAGATTTAAATAATGTGCTACACATACACAGTGGACTATTACACAGCCATAAAGAAAAATGAAATCCTAATGCATTCCACAATACGGATGAACCTTGGAAGTAGCCTTGAAAAGGAGTTAGTTGTATATCTCTTTCCAGACAACAAGAGTGAAACCAGAGATAATAAGTGAAGATAAAGACACATTTGAATGGGAAAGAGAGAGATTTGAGGCAGTCCACATTAATTTTCTTTATTTTTTCAGTGAAGAGGGAATCAACTTTAGTGGTTATGATATTGGGTTGGTATGGGGATTGAGAGTTTGAAAAAGTTCATGTACATGATTCTTATTAGCTCCAGTTCAGGGGCTGAACTCTGTCCCCCCACGCTCCCAAACTTGTCTTTAACTTTGGAGACATCCTTACACATGCAATATAAAATATGTTACTGTATATACCCACATTTTATCGCCACCTATGGGTGACTGAGCAACTCACTTGATATTGCCCCTTAACAGGAACCAATTATACATTTGTAAGGAGCAGGGGAAGGATTTATGTGGCCTAAGGGTCTTTGGTGCCCTTTCTGTATGTCATAGGACATAAAATGAGACCACTGGAAAACATCTGTAATTAAAGCTGACCTAGCTAAGTTCCTTAAAGTGTGGCAGTGTCAGTATATCTTCAAATCCAAAATGGAAAATCTCCTTTTTCATTTTCATTACTACTTGTGAAAATTGCTTCCCCAGAGTCTAAGGATCAAAATGGTACTGGAAGCCATTATTGTGTATACCTTAGGGACATTTTCCCTTAACTCTGTATTTGGGCTACAGGAACCATGAAAACCTGAATTGGAAAAATAATAAAATGGCAGTTTTGGTGGAGGGAGACAAACACAGCTGAAGAGGTTCAGGTAATTAACTCAGAATCCTGCCATGCTTAAGAGGCTGAAGACAATGGCATCTGACCGAAGAAGAGTGAGTAGTTCAGAGTTATATGAGCCTGTGGAATTATTCTACTGAAAGGCAACTTTTACTAGCATAAAGTTCTTTAGAGAGAAGCCATCATGTGTAACAATTGAATACGTCTTGGTTTGAGGTTTAAGGATAGCCTCATTTGTGTAGGAACCTGAACTTGTCCTGGCTGGAAACACAAATGTGAATTTGAGTTGAGTCTGATGAGCCATTCCATTTTGCTTGTCTGTGTGATGCTGTGTCTGTGATGGTGGGTGATTGATTTTTTTGAAATGTGCATTTGGAGTTACGGGAGTGGCCATTCAGAGTGTCCACAATGTCACTGGAGAAGACAAAGCCATCCATCCATTCAGCAATGGCACAAAGCAGCCTACCCGAAGAAAACAACAACACATCCCCCAAACAGACCCAACAGCTGCTCATCAATCTGGCGCGAGCTGCAGGTTGCCTGGCTAAATTACTGTCGAATAGGCAGGCGAGCACAATTCGTCAGTCAGCTCTGAGTTTAAATGAGCAGAGATGCACATAAAGCCAGCAATGCAATTGTAATTAAGAATTATAGACTTCCGTTTTCGACTAGTGCTTTCTTTAAGGTAGCAGTGACCGAGCTCAAAGGAGCATATTAGCAATCCAGAGAAGAATAAACCCAGGGTATGGACTACCTAGAGCCCTCTACAATTTAAGCAGTTTTTCATGCATGAAGGAGACTTGTAGGTGATGAAAAATCCATAAGGACTCAATATATTTTTTCCTGTGTGTGCTTTAAAAAAAAAGATTACATATCACTTATTAAAGAGTAAATATTAAAGAGTAAATAATAATAATAATTTTATATTTATAAATGACACTCATGAACACACTGAATCTTAACCTGAATATTAACTCATTAAGAAGTAGAACACCTTGATTTGCTTTAATGGTCATTGAATTAATTGTGAGTGCTGCTGTAGTTCTGGATGCTGAGTTGAACGGAACATAATAAATGTTGAGTGCTGACAATGAGCTGGTGTTGGGGGCATATAAAGATGGAAAAAAGATAGGCTTTCCTGCAGAGAGTTTGCAGTCTGGAAGTGAGAATAAGATGACAACTCAAATAGCTCTAAATCCCATGAGTCCACAGGAAGAGTAGAGGTATCATAGAGAGGTAGGCAGAGGGTGGCAGGGAGGGAGGGCATTTCAGGTGGACGGACCAGCACCACAAAGACAAGAAAGTCCCAGGCCTGTAAAGAAGCGATGAATAAATGTGTCCACAGTAAGAGAGGGAGTTCTGGTTGTGCAGTTTATAAGAGCTCGGGTGCTAACCAAAAAGTCAGCAGTTTGAATCCACCAGCTGCTCCTTGGAAACCCTGTGGGCCAGTCCTGCTCTGTCCTATAGGGTTGCTATGAGTTGGAATCAACTCAGTGGCAACCGGTTTCGTTTTTGTCTTTTAGGGTAAAAAAGTAGTGGAAAATTGGAAAACTGTCCTGAATTCATTTCCTGTAAGATTCTCATGTTATTGGCGACCATTCTGTCTTAGAAGGGCTTACTTTTCCTGTCACCTAAAGACTCGAAATTAGCCAATCCAGAGTCAGTCCTATTTAGGAGATGGTGGGAGAGAAAATTATTGGTTTTGGCCATTCATCATCTATTCCTTCTCCCTAAGAGTACTCCATAGCCCTGGTGGTGCAGTTGGTTAAGCACTGGGGTGCTAACTGGAAGGTCAGAGGTTCAAACTCACCAGCCATTCTGTGGGAGAAAGATGTGGCAGTGTGCTTTCATAAAGATTTCAGCCTTGGAAACCCTGTGGGTCAGTTCTACACTGTCGTGTAGGGTTGGTATAAGTCGGAATTGACTCAAAGCAATGGGTTTCTGGTTTGTAAGAACATCCACATCTGCATGGGCAAACACATCTTCTCAAATATCAGCCTATATAATATTGCATGTGTTTGGCGGCATTTTTGGCTCCAGTGTAAACCTCCTAGCTATAGGTAATTGGCTCAGATATGACCTAATCAGGGCCAATGAAGGCAAGGCCAAGGGATCTGGGGAGATTGTTAAAGAAGTTGAGCTTTTTCTTACCTCATAGAGTGTGCAGGGCATAGAGTGTGAGGGGTAGAGCTACTGCAGCCATCTTGTGACTATGAGAGGACAGCCTGGCTCAGAATGAAGCCAACACATTGAGGCAGGGGGCAATGTTCAAAGAGTTTAATAAGGGTATGCCATGAATACTGATCAATCAGAATGTGAATAAGCTAATATGATATACTGTGGCTTTGCCTGGAGGCATTTGTAGATTTTTAAAAAATAACTTTATATGTGATGTATTATCATGTGATGATCCATCTATGATATATTTTTACATATCCTTTCTATATTACTCCAAAAATATTACCTATAATTCCTTACTATTATCTAAAACCCAAACTATATTCAATATTCTCCTGTTGTTTCAAAAATTGTTTTATATATTTTGCTTCCTTGGATCAAGATCTAAACAAAGTTACAGAATTCTGTGGATATTAACAGGCATCCTCATGTTAGAAACTGTTAGAAACAACTGATGCATGAGGTTATGGGTTCAAACCCTGCTTCTCCACTAGCTGCAACACCGGACAATATAATTAACCTCTTCGGTTGCCTCAGTTTTCTCTAACTCAGAAAGTTGTTAGGAAGATTCAATGAAAGGATGTGTGTATAGCCCCAAATCACCAGTTTGTGTAAATAAATAAGGATGCTTTGTAAGGGATGCCCATGTTTCCATGGCCAATTGCCACCTTCTGCATACCTCTAGGACATCAGCCCTTCCCCCTTTCTTCTGTCTTTCTCCATTATTTTTGAGGTTCCTAAGTGGATTATCTCAAGTGTACTATAAACGCTCTTCTCATAGCCCTCCACTCTGGCCTCTTCATTGATGTCTGCTCCTGGGCAAACCAAGACTCCACAGCAGGTGCACTTGCCCTGTCCTTTCTGCCCAGAAGCAGGGCTGGCGAAGATATTTTGTGCCCCAGACAGAGGGTGTCGACACAGTCCTTTAATGTAATAGCACTAGAAAAAAAGAAATGTCTACTTATTGGCTTACTTTATTTCAAATAACAAATTGAGAAAATTAACGTCATAAAGATACATGCAGACTCTTGTCGATTAGAGCTTTCTGATAGTTTCCATCACCTGACCTGCACAGCGGTCCAGTCACATACCTGCCTCTGTCCAGGTTGTGTTCAGGACCCCTCACCAGGCTCTCACTTGTGATGCAGGCCTCCTAAATTGTCTGGAGTCATCCTAGCACAGGTGAACTTTTCCTGTGTGATTAAAACAGTAGTTAGTTTCTTAAATTCAAGAGTATTTTCCACAGCGAGGGTTTTGCACACCCTGCTAGGGCCATGGCTATAGTTTGGGAATGGCCCTAAAAAACTTATGTTAAAAATCTGCTATTTAGTTTGTTTTTATAATATTTTAGTCAAATTAATTTTTTTTTATAATAACTTTTATTAAGCTTCAAGTGAACGTTTACAAATCCAATCAGTCTGTCACATATAAGTTTACATACATCTCACTCCCTACTCCCACTTACTCTCGCCGTCTTGAGTCAGCCCTTTCAGTCTCTCCTTTCTTGACAATTTTGCCGGCTTCCCTCTCTCTCTATCCTCCCATCCCCCCTCCAGGCAAGAGTTGCCAACACAATCTCAAGTGTCCACCTGATATAATTAGCTCACTCTTCATCAGCATCTCTCTCCCACCCGCTGACCAGTCCCTTTCTCAAATTAATTTTTTGACACATCAAATTTGGTGCTCCATTATTAAGCCAGTGCCCGCCTATATTGGCCTCCCCTAACACGGTGCTGCTCAGGAGCCACAAAATCCCGATGGCCCTGAGGACTGACTGCTTAAATT
The DNA here is from genome assembly GCF_024166365.1 of Elephas maximus indicus. NCBI lineage: Eukaryota > Metazoa > Chordata > Mammalia > Proboscidea > Elephantidae > Elephas > Elephas maximus. The sequence continues at coordinate 30,801,498 of NC_064829.1, forward strand.
TTATACTTCACAGCATCCCTCAGGAAAACCACCCCTTCGGCTTTTGCCTACAGCCTTGTAGTGTAGGGCTGAGACCTGGTTCTGGAGACTGATCTGGGAGAAGACCCTAATTACCATGTTCATTTCAGCTTCTCCCCCGCCCTGCTTTCCTGCATACCTCTTTTTCCTAGACGAAAAGATCCTTGGAGTTAGGCACTTAACCAGACAGGCACTTAACCTGTTTCAGTTCAACTGTGACCCTGGCAATGAGCCATCACATAGTTGGAGCTCAATACATGTTTGTTCTCATTTCCTTAGATTTAGGAATGGGGTGAATTGTGACTTTAGAAGAAGCTGTATCCAGACAAGCGTATGGTCAGTGTTGCTCAGAGCTTTGAACGGATTCAAACCAGTTCAGACATGTTCAACGAAGCAAAGCCAGAATGCACCCAAATTTTTACAATTTGGAATGGAAAAAATTATAAGGATCGAAGCCCTGGAATGGGAGACTCAGAAGAGGCTTAGTGAACTGGTTCAAGAGCCTGATGCAAGGGATTGGATTTTATTTTATTTTTTTTTATGGAGAATGATACACATTCAGATCTGAGTGGTGAGCCCCCATCTTTGAATGCGGCACCGCTGTTTCTGACTGCACTCAAAATCCACTGGGCAATAGATTTGGTTGCTCTGCAACACCTACACTGACCTTGTTTTCTAAGAGAGAGATTAGGTTTATAGCAGAGCTTCAACCTATAATTTTTTGCATTCCTGGAATTGCTCTGGTTCACCCAAAATTTAAAAAAATTTGGATTTGTTTCAATTTCCCTTCTTCAACTATTACTGAACTGGGAAGAACTGGTTTAAAGCCTTGGTGTTACTCCTCCGAAGAGTATGTTCAAGGACTATACCTGGTTACACAGTCTGGGAAATACTTTTATTTTCTGAGCACACTTATTGGAAAGCTTCCTCTAACACTACCACATAAAGTAGCTGTTTTATGCTACTCCATTTTCAAAATTAATGTCATATTTAAAACACAAGATATTAGGTTGAACCATATAAAACTATTTTTATAGGTAGAAAATCATCAAATACTGGCAATCTCATGTAGCTCAATGTAAGGGTGGATCCTTTGAAAGTAGGCCACTTATTTTCTGTTATTCCTGTAAGGGAAGAGAGTGTGATGGATTGGAATTGAAATAGTATTTCGAATGCTAACTTAGGTCCTTTGGAGGCTGGTAGCCTGATTAAGCTTTTTTGTACTTAGGATGTGAATGGCTGATAGCTCTAGTCAACATTCTCTTGTATCATTAGGGCTATTCACAAATAATCTGGTTCTCTTCCCCTTCTAGGCATATTGTTGGGTCACCTGTCCCTCCTCCCCTTTTTGCTGTCTTGTTGAAGAGAGAGGTAGTCATACAACTTGCTTTAGCCAATAGAATGTGGACGGAAATGACACATGCCACTTTTGGGAGGAAGCATTAAGAGCAAGGGTGCAATTTGTAACACTCCCTTTTCACAGTTGGGGTGATCATGAAGTGCGTGCTAAGGTGATGGTTCTGCTGGCCTTGTTTCCCGAATGACTAACAGGAGCAGAGCCTCTTGCTGACCCATTGCTGATGTTCCAATCAATGAAGGTTTGAGAGTTTGGTCTACTCTACATCGTAATCAGGAACTCAAGATCCTTCTATCCAGTGGCTCCACTAGGGCAGAGGTTGGAAAACTATGGCCCATGGACCAAATCCAGCCTGTTTTTGTAAATAAAGTTTTATTATAACACAATCACGTCCGCTCATTTATGTATTGCCAATGACTGCTTTCGTGCTCTAACAGCAGAGTTGAGTGGTCATGACAGTGATTAGATGGTCCCCAAAGCCTAAAATACTTACTATTTGGCCCTTTGTATAAAAAGTTTTCTGACTCGTCCCTTATGGTTTTGGAGTTCTTAGTGGCATCCTCCAAAGCCGGCTGTCAGAGGAATGAAGAGAGACAACAGGAGAAATTGCATGGAAGGTTTTTAGCTAGGTCCTGAAAATGCAGTATGGCACATTCCAGTGGCCACATCTCATTTCCAGGGAGGCTGGGATATGTAGTCTAGCTGTGTGTAGGAGGAAAAGGCAAATGTTTGGTGAACATTTCTGCCACATACACCTACATGTGATATCAGCTGGCTGCTGTCCTCTCTCCAATGAGCCCCAGTTTGGGCAATAGCTATTGAAAATTAGAAATGTTTCCTCTGTTCCCCCACTGAGTTTCCTTGCACAAACTAGTCCACCGTAAGTAGTCTTGGGTAGGGTCCAGTTAAACCATAGACTTCACTCTGTTCTGGGGAATGTAGCGTTGTCAGAGCTAGTTCTGCATCCTCGTGCAAGAAATTGCAGTCTGGAGCTGGAAATGTTTTGATCTCATACTCAGAATGTGGAACATAATGGCATCAATCTCTGAAAATCAAATGAAAGCTTGTGGGAGTAGGATAGGGCCAATGAAGAAAATTATATAAAACAATTTCATACTTGACATTTACTGAGAGGGGCTTAACTTTTCCTACACATTTTAGTCTATTCAGCCGGTATTATTTATTCATGTCTCTTCCCCATTTGGTTCACAGTTTGTCTTTCGGGAGCCCAGAATTAAACCGTAAAAATGTATATATGCTAGACACTGTTTTATGTTCCATCAATGGAGAAGTCATCAAAATAAGACTCAGACTATTACAGGGGTGATTTAGCTGATATAAAATGTAATGTTTAACTCAGAGAAGCTAGAAAAAATGGGACTTAGGAATATGGCACTGAATAATCAATTGGTGAAATGACAGTGGTTTCTTTGTCAATCTCCCACTTGGAAGAATATTAGGACATCAAGATTACGAACGACCCAAGCCAGGCAAGGATTCATCATAACCCAGCAGGACAAAATTGGCTGATTCCAATGCTAACAGATTGTTCCCTAACACTGACAGAGTTAAATAAAAGAAATTCAGTGTCTTGTGTCATATCCCTTTGCTGTACTATCATATTTTGTGGTGGGGAAAAAATTAATGTCTAACAAATTAAAAAAAACTCAAGAGAACAGGGCAGTTTCTGGTACAGACCGCTGTGACTTAACATTTACTCAGATATTCCACAAGATGAGAGGAAATTCACGCACAAAAACATGAATGGGGACTCCGACAAAGGGCACTGCTTGGAGAGGGAAGTTAGGAAAGGCAAACTCACAGAGTGAATGTGAAAAGCAAAGACCAGCAACTAAACTCTTCTACAGTGGTGTCAGGAGATGGGCAAAACAGTCCACAGGAAGGGAGCAGCTGCTTGGTACCATTGCACAAAATGCAGAATAAGGGTGAAATGGATCTCTGGTAGAGTTTGGTAATGACAATAACAACGACTTGTCCAACATTTATTCTCTACTAGCCATTCTAAGTACTTGCGTTAACTTCATTTAATTCTCACAACAACCCTATGATGTAGGTCTGTACTGTAATTAAATTCCATTTTACAGATAAAGAAACCAAGATACAGAGAGGCACATGGAGAATTGAGGAAAACCCATTAAAATGGCTGGAAGGAGGGCTTCAGTCGGGGGCTTACAGGTGGGGCCAGCCAAAAGCATCTAGAGCAGAGACGGCAGCCCACCCCAGAGCAATTTTAGGTGCAAGGGACCTTCTTACTCTTTGGACTGTCCAACATAGTAGAGGCTGCTTATATTCCATGGTAGAAACTTTATTTCTTGAACCAAAGCTTTAGATCCCAGCCAGTTTGGAAGGGGTGTTGGACTTTCTATCATAAGCTCTGTTGAGTTATGTTTGGGAATTCTTAAAGGCTTGGCATGTATTGACCAGACCACAAAAAAATGACAGTTGGCATGCCAATTTATTTATTGTTCCCACTATGAGTAGGAATCGACTTGATGGCAGTGGGTTTTGGTGGACTATTGGCATTGTCTTGACAGAGGGGTATTTTGGTGATTATAGACAAATAAAACCATAACTCCAGAGTCAGTAGAGCAGGTGAGATCACAGGCTAGCAGCCTGATTGCCTGTGTTCAGTTTCTAGCTCTGTCTGCCCTCCTAGCTGTGTGATCTGGGATGAGATCCTAGAACTTCTCTGTGCCTTGGTTTTCTCATCTAGAAAATGGAGAGGATAATAATGGTATGTACCTGAGAGTGTTGTTGTGGAGCTTAAATGTTTAAATGCTTTAAAACAGTGTCTGGCATATAATAAGTGCGTATAAGCACTTGCTTTTGTTACTATAAATGTGTATATAGGTGAGGTGAATAATCTGTGGCCTTTTAGTGGCAGAAAGAGGAAGAAGGTGCTAGAAAATGGATACCAGGTGGAAAGTTGAGGGCTCATTTTATATGTAGACACTCTGCCTTCAGTCTACATGAAACTTGATATCCTTGTGGTGTTCAAAGGCCGGCCAGCCCCTCAGAAAGACAAACTCACTACTCTGCTTTACTTCTTTTCATCTTTCATAACACGTGACACATTTAATTTTTCCTAAGCAACAAAGTTCAAAATATTTTTCTGTTCTATACCACAGGGCTACAAGGCCACTTTTTGAGTTTCCCTTCACTGACACAGACCAGAGCAGAAGTGTGCATGTCCCCAGTGTAGGCTTAGTCTTCAAGCTTATCAGCTGATCATTGGTGATGATGGAAACTCATGAGGATGTGAGTCATTGATAAAAATTTTTTTAGCACTCCCTTTCTCAGTGGAGTTTGCATTTCAAAACTGACAATTTCTGCTTTCAGGTATAAACCCAAAAGACATGAAAGTAGGGAATGAAACAGATACTTGTTCACCAATGTTCATGGCAGCATTATTCACAATAGCCAAAAGGTGGAAACAACCTAAGTGCCCATCAACAGATGAATGCATAGACAAAATATGGTGCATACATGCAATGGAATCTGTACTACATTCAGCCTAAAGAGAAATGAGACTCTCTTTGATACATGCGACAGCATAGATGAACCTTGAAAACATTATGCTGAGTGGAATAAGCTAGACTCTAAAGGACAGATATCGTATGACCCCCACTTACATAAAATATCTAGAATAGGCGAATACATAGAGGCAGCAAGTAAATTACTGATTGTCAGAGGCTGGGGGTAGAGGGAATGGGGAATTACTACTTAGGGGTACTGAGTTTCTGTTTGGGGTGATTAAAAAGTTTTGGAAATAGTGATGATGGCTGAACATTATTATGTCTCTTAAAATTCTAATCAGGTTATGCCTATTTAGGAGAAATACCAGAAAGTGATGTCCTTCTGTATATCGTACCTGGATGTCTCATTACTATTAATGACTTGGTATAAGCTATCTCATTAGTAGTGATGACTGATATCTTGCTTAAGGTAGTGTCTGGTATTTAACTTGGTTAAAGTAGTAGTGATCACTTTAATAACTTGGTTAAGGTTTCTTCACTCTAAACTTACTATTCCCCCTTGTAGTTGTTGTTGTTATGTGCCCTCAAGTCAGTTCAGACTCATAAATACCCTGTGCACAACAGAACGAAACACTGCCCAGTCCTGCGCCATCCTTACAATCTTTGTTACGTTTAAGCTCATTGTTGCAGCCACTGTGTCAATCCACCTCATTGAGGCTCTTCCTCTTTTCTGCTGATATTCTCCCTTACAGTTAGGAAATTTGTTGGGAGCTATTTTGAGACCATATAAATGTGCTTATCCTCTTCAACCTATGACCTATTTTTTTGTTTTTAATTTTTATTGTGCTTTAAGTGAAACTTTACAAATCAAGTCAGTCTCTCATACAAAAATTTATATACACCTTGCTATATACTCTTAGTTGCTCTCCCTCTAATGAGACAGCACGCTCCTTCCCTCCACTTTCTCTTTTTGTGTCCATTCTGCCAGCTTCTGATCCCTTCTGCCCTCTCATCCCGACTCCCGACAGGAGATGACAACATAGTCTCAAGTGTCTACCTGATCCAAGAAACTCATTCTTCACCAGCATCTTTTTCTATCCCATTGTCCAGTCCAATCCTTGTCTGAAGAGCTACTTTGGGAATGGTTCCTATCTTGGGCTAACAGAAGGTCTGGGGACCAGGACCTCCGGGGTCCTTCTAGTCTCAGTTATACCATTAAGTCTGGTCTTTTTACTGGAATTGACCCATTATTTTTTGCATTCATTGATGCTTTTCTAACCCCAACATTCCTTTTGTATTTATTAGTTGGCTTTCTACTATAAGGAATAGCCTCTTCTCTCTTCCTTGCTGTATCCATCTCTCTCTAGCATGGACTTTTGGAATTTTATGTAATTTAAATAATTATCATCCATTACTATGATTATTTGTTTTGATGCTCAAAATTGCCCCAAATTTGGCCATTGGCAGCCCCTTCAAGTTGGCCTGTGTGTTCTTTTGACACATCTTCATCGTTTGAGCTCTGTCTTACTTTCTGGTACAATAAGATACTCTAGGCTCATTTTTTAAATTCCTTGCCCAGCACTACAATCAGATTTTTCTCCAAGGAGCCTGGTTCCCTTTAGTGGAGAAAGGTGTTCAGAAATCAAAATCTGGGCTCCAGGCTTGCTTTTGAAGTTAGACATGAAATCATTCCGCTTCAGATAAATACAAATTTTGAATTCTTGTACTGCACAAAGAATTCTGACCATCCCCTGGTCTTTCAGGGGCTTATATAATTCTCCTGGGGTCCTGTCGGTGGCTCCTTTGACCCTCCCCTTCGCCCAGCTCATTCCTTCTTTCCCAGGACAAGCAGCCTTGCTAGGGAATCAGCACTAAAGTCTTTATAATGTCCTTGAGCGGTTCTATTTCCTGTACCCAGGCTTCCTGCTGATATGGGCTTCCATTAAAAAAAACAAACAAACCAAACCCAGTGCCATCAAGTCAATTCTGACCCATAGCAACCGTATAGGACAGAGTAGAACTGCCCTATAGAGTTTCCAAGCAGCATCTGGAGGATTCGAACTACTGACCCTTTGGTTCTCTGTTGTGTTGCCTGTCAGGGCAGTCATTGGTTGTAGCCAGGCACCATCTAGTTCTTCTGGCCTCAGGCTGATGTAGACTCTGGTTTATGTGGCCCTTTTTGTCTTTTGGTCTCATAATTACCTTGTGTCTTTGGTATTCTTCATTCTCCTTTGAGACCAATTGATACATCTTAGAGGGCCGCTTGCCCGCGTTTAAGACCCCAGATGCCACTCTCCAAAGTGAGATGAAGATAATGTTTTCTTAATAGATTTTATTATGATATTTGACTTAGATGCCCCCTGAAACTATGGTCCCCAAACCCCTGCCCGTGCTTGCTTGTCTTCGAAGTGTACTGTTTATTCAGGAAACTTCTTTGCTTTGGTTTAGTCCAGTTGTGCTGACCTCTCATGTATTGTGTGTTGTCTTTCCCTTCAACTAAAATAGTTCTTATTTCCTATGTAATTAGTGGAAACCCCTCTCCCTCCCCCTTCTTGTAACCATCAAAGAATATTTTCTTCTCTGTTTAAACTATTTCTCCAGTTCTTATAATAGTGGTCTTATACAATATTTGTCCTTTTGCAACTGACAATTTCATTCAGTATAATGCCTTCCAGACCCCTCCATGCTATGAAATGATTCACTGCTTCATCATTGCTCTTTACTGATGCATAGTATTCCATTGTACGAATATACCATAATTTATCCTTTCATCCATCGATGGGCACCTTGGTTGCTTCTGTCTTTTTGCTATTGTAAACAGTGTTGCAAGGAACATGGGTATGCATATATCTGTTCATGTAAAGTCTATTATTTCTCTAGGATATATTCCAAGGAGTGGGATTGCTGGATCGTATGCTAGTTCTATTTCTAGCTTTTTAAGGAAGCAACATTGATTTTCAAAGTGGCTGTACCATTTTACATTCCCACCAGCAGTGTATAAGTGTTCCAGACTCTCCACAACCTCTCCAACATTTATTATTTTGTTTTTTTTTTATTAATGCCAGCCTTGTTGGAGTGAGATGGAATCTCATTGTAGTTTTGATTTGCATTTCTCTAATGGCTAATGGTCGTAAGCATTTCCTCATGTATCTGTTCGCTACCTGAATGTCTTCTTTAGTGAAGTGCCTGTTCATAACCTTTGCCCATTTTTTAATTGGATTATTTGTCTTTTTGCAGTTGAGTTTTTGCAGTATCATGTAGATTTTAGAGATCAGGTGCTGACCAGAAATGTCATAGCTAAAAACTTTTTCCCAGTCCGTAGGTAGTCTTTTTACTCTTTTGGTGAAGTCTTTGGATGAGCATAGGTGTTTGATTTTTAGGAGCTCCCAGTTATCTAGTTTTTCTTCTGCATTCTTAATAATGTTTTGTATACTGTTTATGCCATGTATTAGGGCTCCTAACATTGTCCCTCTTTTTTCTTCCATGATCTTTATCGTTTTAGATTTTATATTTAGGTCTTTGATCCATTTTGAGTTCGTTTTTGTGCATGGAGTGAGGTGTGGGTCCTGTTTCATTTTTTTGCAGATGGATATCCAGTTAGGCCAGCATGATTTGTTAAAAAGACTGTCTTTTCCCCATTTAACTGACTTTGGGAATTTGTCAAATATCAACTGCTCATACGTGGATGGATTTATGTCCGGATTCTCAATTCTGTCCCATTGGTCTATGTATCTGTTGTTGTACCAGTACCAGGCTGTTTTGACTACTGTGGTGGTATAACAGGCTCTAAAATCAGGTAGAGTGAGGCCTCCCACTTTGTTCTTCTTTTTCAGTAATTCTTTTACTTATCCGGGGCCTCTTTCCCTTCCATATGAAATTGGTGATTTGTTTCTCCATCTTGTTAAAAAATGTCATTGGAATTTGGATTGGAATTGCACTGTATCTATAGATCACTTTTGGTAGAATAGACATTTTTACAATGTTAAGTTTTCCTATCTATGAGCAAAGCATGTTTTTCCACTTATGTAGGTCTGTTTTGGTTTCTTGCAGTAGTGTGTTGTAGTTTTCTTTGTATAGGACTTTTACATCTCTGGTAAGATTTTTTCCTAAGTATTTTAACTTTTGGGGGGCTACTGTAAATGGTATTGATTAGGTGATTTCCTCTTCGATGTTCTTTTTGTTGATGTAGAAGAATCCAATCGATTTTTGTGTGTTTATCTTGTATCCTGATACTCTGCTGAACTCTTCTATTAGTTTCAGTAGTTTTCTTGAGGATTCCTTAGGGTTTTCTGTGTATAAGGTCATGTTGTCTGCAAATAGAGATACTTTTACGTCTTCCTTGCCAATTTGGATGTCCTTTATTTCCTTATCTTGCCTAATTGCTCTGGCTAGGACCTCCAGCACAATGTTGAATAAAATTGATGGTAAAGGGCATCTTTGTCTGGTTCCCGATCTCAGGCCGAATGCTTTCAGGCTCTGTCCATTTAGGGTGACGTTGGCTGTTGGCTTTGTATAAATGCCCTTTATTATGTTGAGGAATTTTCCTTCATTCCTATTTTGCTGAGAGCTTTTATCATGAATGGGTGTTGAACTTTGTCAAATGTCTTTTGTGCATCAATTGGTAAAATCATGTGATTCTTGTCTTTTGTTTTATTTATATGATGGATTACATTAATTGTTTTTCTACTGTTGAACCATCCCTGCATACTTGGTATGAATCCCACTTGGTCATGGTGAATTATTTTTTGGATATGTTGTTGAATTCTATTGGCTAGAAATTTGTTGAGGATTTTTGCATCTAAGCTCATGAGGGAGATAGGTTTGTAATTTTCTTTTTTTGTGGTGTCTTTACCCGGTTTTGGTATCAGGGATAGGTTGGCTTCATAGAATGAGTTTGGGAGTATTCTGTCCTCTTCTGTGCTCTGAAATACCTTGATTAGTAGTGGTGTTAACTCTTCTCTGAAAGTTTTGTAGAACTCTGCAGTGAAGCCATCCGGGCCAGGGCTGTTTTTTTTTTTTTTTTGGGAGTTTTTCGATTACCTTTTCAATCTCTTCTTTTGTTATGGGTGTATTTACTTGTCCTACTTCTGTTTGTATTTAATAGGTAGTATGTTTCTAGGAATTCATCCATTTCTTCCAGGTTTTCAAATTTGTTAGAGTGCAGTTTTTCATAGTAATCTGATATGATTCTTTTAATTTCAGTTGGGTCTGTTGTAATATCACCCATCTTATTTCTTATTTGGGTTATTTGCTCCCTCTCCTGTTTTTCTTTTGTCAGTTTGGCCACTGGTTTATCAATTTTGTTGATTTTTTTCAAAGATTCAGCTTTTAGTCTTGTTAATTCTTCCAATTGTTTTTCAGTTTTCTATTTCATTTAATTCTGCTCTAATTTTTATTATTTGCTTTCTTCTGATGCCTGAGGGTTTCTTTTGTTGCTCTCTTTCTATTTGTTCAAGTTGTAGGGATAATTCTTTGATTTTGGCCCTTTCTTCTTTTTGGATGTGTTCATTTATTGACATAAATTGACCTCTGAGCACTGCTTTGGCTGCGCCCCAAAAGTTCTGACAGGAAGTGTTTCCATTCTCATTGATTCTGTGAATTTCTTTATTCCATCCTTAATGTCTTCTATAACCCAGTTGTTTTTTAGCAGGGTATTGTTCAGTTTCCAAGTGTTTGATTTCTTTTTGCTGCTTTTTCTGTTGTTGATTTCTACTTTTATGGTCTTACAGTCAGAAAAGATGCTTTGTAATATTTCAATATTTTGGATTCTACTGAGGTTTGTTTTATGACCTAACATGTGGTCTGTTCTAGAGAATGTTCCATGTGCACTAGAAAAGAAAGCATACTTGGCTGCTGTTGGGTGGAGTGTTCTGTATATGTCTATAAGGTCGAGTTGGTTGATTGTGGCATTTAGATCTTCCATGTCTTTATTGAGCTTCTTTCTGGATGTCCTGTCCTTCACTGAACCTGGTGTGGAGCTGTCTATCTCACTTTCAGGGCTGTTAGAGTTTGTTTTATGTGTCTTCTAGCACTGTCTTTGGGTGCATAAATATTTAATATGGCTATATCCTCCTGGTATATTGTCCCTTTAATCATTTTATAGTGTTCTTCTTTATCCTTTTTGGTGGATTTAACTTTAAAGTCTATTTTGTCAGAAATTAATATTGCCACGCCTGCTCTTTTTAGATTGTTGTTTGCTTGATATATTTTTTTCCATCCTTTGAGTTTTAGTTTGTTTCTCTATGTCTAAGGTGTGTCTCTTGTAGGCAGCATATATACGGATATATACGGATCATGTTTTCTTATCCATTCTGCCACTCTCTATCTCTTTATTGGTGCATTTAGTCCAATTACATTCAGAGTAATTATGGATAGATATGAATTTAGTGCTGTCATTTTGATGTCTTTTGTGTGTGGTGTTGACAGTTTCTTTTTCCCACTAATTTTTTGTGCTGAGTAGTCTATGTTTATATATATCCTGTTTTTCTTTGTTGTTGATTTTGTTTCTGCTGAGCCTCTATTTTTTTCTTGCATTTTATTTTGATGAGTAGGATAGTTAGTCTCCTTTGTGTTTACCTTAATATTTTCCCCTATTTTTCTAAGTTTAAACCTAACTTTTATTTCTTTATATCGCCTTGCCTTCCTCTCCATATGAAGGGTCTATAACTACATTTCTTAGTCCCTCTTTATTTTTTTAATGTTGTCTTTTTTTACACAATGACATTGCTGTTTCCCTGTTTTGAGTGTTTTTTTATCTTGACTTATTTTTGTGATTTCCCTGTCTGTGTTGACATCTGATTGCTCTGTCCAGTGGTCTAGTCTTGGGTTGATACCTGATATTATTGATTTTCTATCCAAAGTACTCCCTTTAGTACTTCTTGTAGTTTTGGTTTGGTTTTTATGAATTTTCTAAACTTCTGTTTATCTGCAAATGTCCTAATTTCACCTTCATATTTGAGAGACAGTTTTGCTGGATATGTGATTCTTGGCTAGCAATTTTTTCCCTTCAATGCTTTATATAAGTCATCCCCTTGCTTTCTTGCCTGCGTGGTTTCTGACAAGCAGTCTGAGCTTATTCTTATTGACTGTCCTTTGTAGGTGACTTTTCGTTTATCCCCAGCTGCTCTTAAAATTCTCTCTTTATATTTGGTTTTGACAATTTTGATTATAACATGTCTTGGTGACTTTCTTTTAAAATCTACCTTATGTGGAGTTCGACGAGCTTCTTGGATAGGTATCTTCTCATCTTTTACGATATCAAGGAAGTTTTCTGCCAACAAATCTTCAATAATTCTCTTTGTATTATCTGTTATCCCTCCCTGTTCCGGTACTCCAATCACTTGTAGGTTATTTCTCTTTATAGAGTCCCACATGATTCTCAAGTTTTCTTCATTTTTTTAAATTCTTTTATTTGATTTTTCTTCAAATATATCAGTGCCACGTGCTTTATCTTTAAGGTCACCAATTCTGCCTTCCACTTGCTCAATTCTGCTCCTCTGACTTTCTACTGAGTTGTCTAATTCTGTAATTTTATTGTTAATCTTCTGAATTTCTTATTGCTCTCTCTGTATGGATTCTTGCAGCCTATTAAATTTTTCATTATGTTTCTTGAATAACCTTTTTAATTTCCTCAACTTCTTTATCTGTGTATTCCTTAGCTTGTTCTGCATATTGCCTGATCTCCTTCCTGATGTCTTGAAGGGTTCTGTATATTAATCTCTGTATTCTGCATCTGGTAATTCCAGGAAGGCATCTAGAAGATCACTTGACTCTTTGTTTTGAGAGCTGGTTGAAGAGATCATGGTTTGTTTCTTTATGTGATTTGATATTGACTGTTTTCTCCAATCCATCTGTAAGTTATTGTTTTAGGTTATTTTATGTTTGCTTACTGTATCTTAGCTTCTTGGTTTGTTTTGATATGCCCAAATAGGTTGTTTGAGTGAGCTAGCTTGATTATTTTCACCTTTGAAGTTCTGACACCCTGTCACCAAATGGTTAGAGCTTTTATCAGGTATATCAGTCTAGGAGTCCATTCACTTTTCTTGTGTGAATTCAGCTCAGGTGCCCAGGTAGCTGGTCATCCAGTGCGTGACAAAGGCTCTGTCATACAGTATTAGAGGGGCAGGGGTGATTGGTGTGGGTATGAGTTTCTGGTTGCAGTAAGGGGTCATGCTCTTAACAAGGCAGGGGGCTGAGAATTGTCCCCCGAGTGTCTCTGAGGAAAGCACATTTCTCTTCCCTAGACCGTTCAGGTGGGTGGGTTCTTCAGACGAACCATGGGCACCCAATGCTTTTGGTTGTAAGTTGTGGGAGGTACCAGTTATCCTTGGACACCTGTCGTGGGGACTGGGTGAACTGAGTGGAGCCACCTGTCCTGAGGCCCCTGATGTGGGTAGGTGAAAAAAGAAATGAGGACCCTGTTTAATAGGCAAAGCAGTGTCAGACATCAAATACCCACCTTTCCACTGCACAGCTGAAACATTTGCAGTCTGCCAACAAGGGCTTATTCTTCTGAAACAGGCCCACACAGGTCCATGTAGAGGGGAAAGGCATTCAAAGTCCATGGGCTGTTTATGTTTGGACAGGAGCTGCTTCTGTTCTGAGCTCACCTGGTTAGTAAAACTAAAAAAAAATTTTTTTTGGAGCTAGCAAATTATCTTTTCCCCCAATTGTGAATTTATTCTTCTCCAAGGCCAGCAGAATGGCTCCAGATGCTCGACAGAGCCTACTGCAGGCCCAGGGAAATCACCTGCCTCTGAAGCCAGCTTGGGGGCAAGGGGCGTGGTAAAGCATACGGAAGTGCATAGCTTTTGCTGAGAGCTCTGTTCTTGTCTGGTTCCAGAGGAGTGAGTAGGCTGTGCGGCTGGCTGTTTCTCCTGTGGAAACTGCAGCGGAACACTACCACCAGCCCACTGCAGCCGCTCCCAGGAATGGTGCCTGAGGGATCTTGGCAATTCAGGTTTGGCAACTCCTCTCCGCTTCTGAACTGTCTTTCCCTCCCCCTGACACTCAGCCCATTTTCTAACTTTGCCTTTGATGTTCAGCACTCATATTTTGTCATAAATATAATCGTTTCATTTGTTTTTTCTTGGTCTTTGTTGTAAGAGGTATCTCCGGAAGCATCTGCCTATTCTGCCATCTTGGCCCTGCCTCCCTAGAAAACACTTTTCTAAGCAATTTAAGATGCAGTTACAGAGGGAATGTTTTTCTGAGTCAGATATTAGTGAGAAAGGAGGCCAGGGATTGTGAGCAAGGCCACACAGGTTTTAATTTTTTATGAAACATTTTCCTGATTATTATACTAAAACTGCATTCCTATTTTGGAAAAAATTGGAAACTATAAAAAAAAAGCACAAAGGAAAAAACAATAAAAGAAAAATATTCCCTGCAATCTCATTGCTCAGAGATAGTCATTAATATTTTAATGTTTCCTACATATTTTTGCCTGGTTGAGATTATAATGTACACAAATTTCCCGGCTTGCTTTTCTCACGAAATCTTACCATATAAGGACATTCTTGTATTGCTAAATGCTCTTTGTAAATATCATTTTTAATAACTGCATAATATTCCATTTTATGAAAGTAAATTATTTTCTTCATTATTCCCTTAACATTGGGTATTTAGGTTGTTGCCATTTTGGAACTGTAAAAACAAAACTAAACAAACAAAATCCTTCTGATGAATATCTTTGCGCATGAACTTTCATCTGCATTTCAGGTTATTTTCTTAAAACGGAGTCATAGAAATAATGTTATTGTATGACAATGTATTTTTATTTAACAAATTATCTTAATTATTTAAAATTATTTTAAAAAGTAATACAAATTCATATAAGATAAAAACTCATGAGGTACAAAATGTTATATAGTGAAATCAAGACTCCTTTGTACATCTGTCTTCAGGCTACCAGGAAATCCTGCCTTGGAGGTTGTCTTAATCATCTAGTACTGCTATAACAGAAAAGCACAAGTGGATGGCTTTAACAAGGAAAAATTCATTTCCTCACAGTAAAATAGGCTAAAAGTCCAAATTGAGGGTGTCAGTCCACGGGAAGTCTTTCTCACTCTGTTGGCCTTCTCATCAATGTTCCCCAGGACTAGGAGCTTCTCTGCGCAGGGACCCCAGGTCCAAAGAATGCACTTTGCTGCTGGTGCCCCTTTCTCGGCAATATGAGGTCCGCCTCTCTGCTCACTTCCCTTTCCTTTTTATCTCTTGAGAGATAAAATGTGGTGCAGGCCATACCCCAGGGAAACTTCCTTTACATTGGATCAGGGATGTGACCTGGGTATGGGTGTTGTTACTATCCCACCCTAATCCTCTTTAACATAAAATTACAATCACAAAATGGAAGACAACCACACAATACTGGGAATCATGGCCTAACAAAGTTGACATATATTTTGGGGGGGACACAATTCAATCCATGATAGAATCTGTTCCATGTCAGTACCTAAAAAGATGCATTTTTCTTTTCAGTGGCTGTGTAATATTTGAGCATATGTCTTCTGTTGATGGACACTTGAGTTTTTCCTAATCTTTTACTGTTACAAACAATGCTGTACTGAGTATCATTGTATAGACCTTATTGTGTAAGACCCCAGAAGTGGATGAGAAGATGTGACCATCTAACATTTTGATAGGTATTACAAAATTGATTTCCCTAGAGGTTATATCAATTTATAATTTTATCAGTAATATGAGACAAACTGTCTTTTTTTATAGCCCCACCTATACAAGATATTATCAAACATTTTGATTTTTGCCAACGTAAATGGTTAAAAATGTAACTTCACTATAATTTTAATTTCTTTTACTTTGAGTGAGGTTAAGCATTTCTTAACCATGCATATTTCTTCTTTTAAATATTTTTTAAAAAATTGTTCTTTAACCAGACTTAATGGTCTGACTGAGACTAGAATGACCCTGGAGGTCGTTGTCCCCAGACCTTCTGTTAGCCCAAGACAGGAACCGTTCCTGAAGCTAACTCTTCAGACAGGGTTTGGACTAGACTATGAGACAGACAATGATACTGGTGAAGAATGAGCTTCTTGGAACAAGTAGACACATGAGACTATGTTGGCATTTCCTGTCTGAAGGGGAGATGAGAGGGTAGAGCGGGTCAGAAGCTGGTGGAATTGACATGAAAAGAAATAGAGGAGGGAAGGAGTGTCCTGTCTCCTTAGGGGGAGAACAATTAGGAGTATATAGCAAGGTGTTTGTATGAAAGTCCGACTTGATTTATGAAACTTTCACTCAAATCACAATAAAAATTAAAAAAAATTGTTCTTTAAATGATGGTTTACAGAACAAACCAGTTTCTCATTAAACAATTAATGCATATATTGTTTTGTGACATTGGTGGCCAACCCCACCACATGTCAACTCTCTCCCATTCTTGACCTTGGGGTCCCCTTTACTAGCTTTCCTGTCCCCTCCTGCCTTTTAATCCTTACCCCTGGGCTGGTGTGGCCTTTTAGTCTCATTTTGTTTTATGGACCTGTCTAATCTTTGGCTGGATGGTGAACCTCGGGAGTGACTTCATTACTGAGCTATAAATGTCCATGGGCCGTACTCTCGGGGTTTCTTCAGTCTCTGTCAGACCAGTAATTCTGTTTTTTTTCTTTTTTCTGTGAGTTAGAATTTTGTTCTGCATCATTCTCCAGCTCTGTCCGGGACTCTGTGTTTTTATTCTCTGTCAGAGCAGTTGGTGGTAGTACCTGGGCACCATGTAGTTGTGCTGGGCTCAGTCTGGTGGAGGCTGTGGTAGTTGTGGTCCATTAGTCCTTCGGACTAATCTTTCCCTTGTGTCTTCAGTTGCTTCATTTGGGGTGAGACCAGTGGAGTACCTTAGATGGCAGCTCACAAGCTTTTAAGGCCCCAGACACTACTCACCAAAGGTAGAATGTAGAACTTTTTCTTTATATTACCCCAGTTGAGCTAGATGTTCCCCAAGACCATGTTCCCCACAGCCCTTAGCCCAGTCTCTCAGGGAGTTTGGATGGTCTATGGAGCTTCCATGACCTTGTCTTGGACAACTTGTGCTGACTTCCCCCCCCCCCGTTGGATACTGTCTTAGCCTTCACCAAAGTTACCACTTATCTTTGTATAAAATATATTTAGTGTTTTTCCCTCATACTCCTCCCCTCCCTTGTAACCATCAAAGATTGTTTCTTTTTGTTTCATGAGTTTTTTGTTTTTTGTTTCATGAGTTTTTTATAGTAGTGGTCTCAGATAATATTTGTCCTTTTGTGATACAGTGATTTCACTCAGGGTAATGCCCTCCAAATTCATCCGTGTTGTGAGATGCTTCGCAGATTCATCATTGTTCTTTATCATTGTATAGTATTTCCTTGTGTGTATGTACCATAGTTTGTTTATCCATTCATCTGTTGATGGGCACCTAAGTTGTTTCCATCAATGCTACAAGGCTGCAATTAACGTGGGTGTGCGCTTGTCTATTTGTGTGAGGGCTCTTATTTCTCTAGGATATATTCCTAGAAGTGGGAATGCTGAATCACTTGGTATTTCTATTTCTAGCTTTTTAAGGAAGCATCATATTGTTCTCCAAAATGGTGGTATCATTTTGCATTCCCACCAGCAGTGCTTGAGTTCCAATCTTCCCACAGACTCTCCAACATGTTATTTCCAGTTTTTCTGATTTGTGCGAGTAATGTCGGGGTCAGATTGTATTTCATTGTGATTTTGATTTACATTTCTCTAATAGCTAGTGATTGCGAGCATTTCCTCATATATCTGTTAGTCACATGCATGTCTTCTTTGGTGAAAAGTCTGTTCATATCCTTTGCCCATTTTTTAATTGGCGTATTTGTCTTTTTGTTGTAGAGTTGTTGGATTTTCCTATAGATTTTAGAGATTAAACCTTCGTAAGATTTGTCATATAGTCAAAAACTTTTTTCCTAGCCTGTAGGTTCTCTTCTTACTCTTTTGGTGAAGTCTTTTGATGAGCATAAGTGTTTAATTTTTTAAAGATAAGTGTTCAATTTTTAGAAGATCCCAGTTATCTAGCTTATCTTCTGGTGTTTGTATATCGTCATTTATGGTATATATCACATTAATGCTGTGTATAAAGGCCTCTAGCATTGACCCTATTTTTCCTCCCATGATCTTTACAGTTTTTGGTTTTATATTTAGGTCTTTAATACATTTTGAATTAGTTTTTTGTATGATGTGAGGTATGGGTCCTGTTTTGTTTTTTTTCACAGGTGGGCATCCAGTTTTGCCAACATCATTTGTTAAAAAGACTGTGTTTTCCCCATTTGATGGACTTTGTCAAAGATCAGGTGACCATAGGTGGATGGATTTACATCAGGCTTCTCAATTCTGTTCCATTGGTTAATGTATCTGTCATTGTACCAGTATCAGGCTGTTTTGACTACCATAGCTGTATAGAAGAAGGTTCTGAGGTCAGGTAGTGCAAGTTTTTCTACTTTATTCTTCTCCTTCAATAGTGCTTTACTTATCTGGGGCCTCTTTCCTTTCCATATAAAGTTAATGATTAGTTTTCTCATGTCTTTAAAGAGTGCTGTTGGTATTTTGATTGGAATTGCATTGTATTTATGTAATGCTTTGGTTAGAATTGACATTTTCACAATGTTAAGTCTACCTATGCACGAGCATGGTGTGTTTTTCCTTTTATGCAGGTCTCTTTTGGTTTTTTGTAGTCCTATGCTGTAGTTTTCTTTGTATAGGCCTTTTACATTTCTGGTTAGCTTTATTTCCATGTGTCTGTCAGTTTGTCATACTGTCGGGGCTTGAGTGTTGCTGTGATGCTGGAAACTATGCCACCAGTATTCAGATACTGAGAGGGTCACCCATGGAAGACAGGTTTCAGCTGATCTTCCAGACTAGGACTAGGAAGAAGGACCTGGCAGTCTACTTCTGAAAAGAATTAGCCAGTGAAAATATTATGAGTAGCAGCAGAACATTGTCTGATATAGTGCTAGAAGATGAGCCCCTCAGGTTGGAAGGCACTCAAAATGCAACTGGAGAAGAGCTGCCTCCTCAAAGTAGAGCCCATCTTAAAGATGTGGATGAAGCCAAGATTTTGGGACCTTCATTTGTTGATGTGGCATGACTCAAAATGAGAAGAAACAGTTGCAAACATCCATTAATAATTGGAACCTGGGGAATATATGAAATATGAATCTAGGAAAATTGGAAATCATCGAAAATGAAATGGAAAACATAAACATCAATATCTTAGGCATAGTGAGCTGAAATGGACTGCTATTGGTCATTTCGAATTGGACAACCATATGTCTATTATGCTGGGAATGACAACTTGAAGAGGAATGGGGTTGCATTCATCATCAAAAAGAGCATTTCAAGGTCTATCCTGAAGTACTACAATGTCAGTGATAGGATAATATCCATATGCCTACAAGGAAAGCCAGTAAATATGACTATTACTCAAATTTATGCACCTACCAGTAAGACCAAAGATGAAGAAACTGAAGATTTTTACCAGCTTCTGCAGTCTGAAATTGATCAAACATGCAATCAGGATGCACTGATAATTACTAGTGATTGGAATGCAAAAGTTGGAAATGAGGAAGCAGGATTGGTGATAGAAACTATGACAGAGATCGCATGATTGAATTTTGCAAGACCAATGACTTCATTGCAAATACCTTTTTTCACCAACATAAACTGGTGACTATACACATGCACCTCACCAGATGGAATACACAGGAATCAATGACTACATCTGTGGAAAGAGACAATGGAAAAGCTCAATATCATCAGTCAGAACAAGACCAGGGGCTGACTGGGGATCAGACTATCAATTACCCATACGCAAGTTCAAGTGGAAACTGAAGAAAATTAGAACAATTCAATTAGAGGAGAAGTACGACCTTGAGCATATTCCACCTGAATTTAGAGACCATCTCAAGAATAGATTTGATGTGCTGAAAGCTACTGACCGAGGACCAGATGAGTTGTGGAATGACATCAAGGACATCATACATGAAGAAAGCAAGAGGTCATTAAAAAGACAGAAGAGAAAGAAAAAGGATGTCAGAAGAGACTCTGAAACTTGCTCTTGAATGTCAAGTAGCTAAAGCAAAAAGAAAAAATGAGGAAGTGAAAGGGCTGAATAGAAAATTTCAAAGGGCGGCTCTAGAAAACAAAGTAAAGTATTATGATGACATGTGCAAAGACCTGGAGATAGAAAACCAAAATGGAAGAACATGCTCAGCATTTCTTAAGCGGAAAGGGTGAGATTAAGCTGAAAGAACTGAAGAAAATATTCAAGTCTCGAGTTGCAATACTGAATGATTCTACAGAAAAAATATTAAGTGATGCAGGAACCATTAAAAGAAGATGGAAGGAACACACAGAGTCATTATACCAAAAAGAATTGGTCAAGATTCAACCATTTCAGGAGGTAACATATGATCAGGAGCCAGTGGTACTGAAGGAAGAATTCCAAGCTGCACTGAAGGCACTGGCAAAAAACAAGGCTC
Organism: Elephas maximus indicus; assembly: GCF_024166365.1. Lineage (NCBI taxonomy): Eukaryota > Metazoa > Chordata > Mammalia > Proboscidea > Elephantidae > Elephas > Elephas maximus. The sequence continues at coordinate 30,821,861 of NC_064829.1, forward strand.
TGGGAATTGACAGAATACCAATTGAGATGTTCGAACAAACAGATGCAGCACTAGAAGTGCTCGCTTGTCTATGTCAAGAGATTTGGAAGACAGCTACCTGGCCAACTGACTGGAAGAGATCCATATTTATGCCTATTCCCAAGAAAGGTAATCCAACCAAATGTGGAAATTATTGAACAATATCATTAATATCACATGCAAGCAAAATTTTGCTGAAGATCATTCAAAAGTAGCTGTAGCAGTGTATCGACAGGGAACTGCCTGAAATTCAAGCTGGATTTAGAAGAGGACGTGGAACCAGAGTTATCATTGCCGATGTCAGGTGTATCCTGGCTGAAAGCAGAGAATGCCAGAAAGATGTTTACCTGTGTTTTATTGACTATGCTAAGGCATTCGACTGTATGGGTCATAACAAATTATGGGTAACATTGCAGAGAATGGGAATTCTGGAACACTTAATTGTGCTCTTGAGGAATATGTACATGGATCAAAAGGCAGTTATTTGAACAGAACGGGGGATAGTGCATGGTGTAAAGTCAGGAAAGGTGTGGGTCAGGGTTGTATCCTCTCACCATACCTATTTAATCTGTATGCTGAGCAAATAATCTGAGAAGATGGACTATAAGAAGAAGAATGGGGCATCAGGATTGGAGGAAGACTCATTAACAACCTGCGTTATGCAGATGACAACCTTGCCTGCTGAAAGTGCAGAGGACTTGAAGCAGTTATTGATGAAGAAAGACCACGGCCTTGAATATGGATTACATCTCAACATAACGAAAACAGAAATCCTCACAATTGAATCAATAAGCAACATCATGATGAATGGAGAAAAGACTGAGGTTGTCGAGGATTTCATTTCACTTGGATCCACAATCAACACCCGTGGAAGCAGCAGTCAAGAAATCAAAAGATTCATTGCATTGGGCAAATCAGCTGCAAAAGGCCTCTTTAAAGTGTTGAAAAGCAAAGACATCACCTTGAGGACTGAAGTGTGTCTGACCCAAGCCATGGTGTTTTCAATAGCCTCAATGCATGTGTAAGCTGGACAATGAATAAGGAAGACTGAAGAAGAATTGATCCCTTCAAATTGTGGTGTTGGCCAAGAATATTGAATATACTGTGGACTGCCAAAAGAACCAACAAATCTGTCTTGGAAGAAGTACAACCAGGATGCTTCTTAGAAGCAAGGATGTCGAGACCATGTCTCATATATTTGGACATGTTATCAGGAGGGATCAGTCCCTGGAGGAGGACATCATACCTGGTAAAGTAGAGGGTCAACAAAAAAGAGGAAGGCCCTCAATAAAATGAATTGACACAGTGGCTGCAACAATGGACTCAAGCATAGCAACAATTGCAAGGATGGCGCTGGACGGGGCAGCGTTTTGTTCTGTTGTACATAGAATCACTATGAATTGGAATCATTTCGATGGCACCTAACAACAACAATGTAAATGGTACTGTTTTCCTGATTTCCTTTTCATTGCTGTCTTTATTGGTATATAGGAATCCAACTGAATTTTGTATGCTTATCTTGTAGCCTGCTACTCTGCTGAATGTTTCTATTAGTTTCAGTAGTTTTCTCATGGAGCCTTTTGAGTTTTCTACATATAGTATCATATCATCTGCAAACAAGGGCAATTTTACTTCTTCCTTACCAATTTGAATGTCCTATATTTCTTTGCAAATACTTTTTTTTTTTTTGCCTTATTGCTGTTGCTAGGGCTTCCCCACAATGTTAAGGAGGAGTGGTGATAAAAGGCATCCTTGTCTTGTTCCTGTTGTCAAGGGGAATGTTTTCAGCCTTTCTCCATTAAGAATGATGCTGGCTGTGGGTTTTGTACGTTGTTAGCTGTTAGGTGCCTTTGGGTTGGTTCTAACTCATAGTGACCCTATAGGACAGAGTAGAACTGCCCCACAGGGTTTCCGAGGAGTGGCTGGTGGATTTGAACTGCTGAGCTTTTGGTTAGCAGCCGAGCTCTTAACCCTTATGCCACCAGAGCTCCTTGGTTTTGTATAAACCAAAAAACCAAACCCAGTGCCATCGAGTCGATTCCGACTCATAGCGACCCTATAGGACAGAGTAGAACTGCCCCATAGGATTTCCAAGGAGCACCTGGAGGATTCGAACTGCCAATCCTTTGGTTAGCAGCTGTAGCACTTAACCACTATGCCACCAGGGTTTCCTGGTTTTGTATAGATGTCCTTTATTATGTTGTGGAATTTCCCTTCTATACCTATTTTATTTAGAGTTTTTATCAGGAATGCATGTTGGACTTTGTCAAATGCCTTTTCTGCATCGATTGAGATGATCACGTGATTCTGTTTTCTTTTAAGTGGTAGATTACATTGATTGATTTTCTAATGTTGAACCATCCTTGCATACCTGGTATGGATCCCACTTGGTCATGAAGTATTATTTTTTTGATATAATGCTGAATTCTATTGGCTAGAATTTTGTTGAGAATTTTTGTATCTACATTTCTGAGAGAAGTTGGTCTGTAATTTTCTTTTTTTGTGGTGTCTTTTCCTGGTTTTGGCATCAGGGTTATGCTGGCTTCTTAGAATGAATTCGGAGGTATCCGTTCCATTTCTATGCTCTGAAATAGCCCGAATAGTACTAGTGTAAGCGCTTCTCTGAATGTCTGGTAGAATGCTCAAGTGAAGCCATCTAGGCCAGTACTTCTTTTTGTTGGGAGTTTTTTTTATTTTTTTTTATTACCTTTTCTATCTCTTTTGTTGTTATGGGTCTGTTCAGATTTTCAACATCATATTGTATTAGTTTGGGGAGGTAGTATGTTTCTAGAAATTTGTCCATTTTCTCTAGGCTTTCAAATTTGCTGGAGTATAGTTTTTCTTAGTAGTCTGTTATGATCCTTTTTATTTCAGTTGGGTCTGTTTTAATGTCTCCCATTTCGTTTCTTATTTGGGAAATTTGTGTCATCTCCTGCTTTTCTTTTGTCAATTTGGCCAGTGATTTGTCAATTTTGTTGATCCTTTCAAAGACCCAATTTTTGGTTTTGTTGATTCTATGTTTTTCTATTCTCTTTCATACTTTGGACATGTTGTCAGGAGAGATCAGTCCCTGGAGAAGGACATCATGCTTGGCAAAGCAGAGGGTCAGCAGAAAAGAAGAAGATGCTCAAGGAGGTGGATTGACACAGCGGCTACAACAATGAGCTCAAGCATAACAATGATTGTAAGGATGGCACAGGACCGGGCAGTGTTTCGTTCTGTTGTGCATAGGGTCGCTATGAGTCGGAACCAACTTGACGGCACCTACCAACAACAATTTCATTTATTCCTCCTCTGATCTTTATTATTTCCTTTCTTTTTTATTACTTCCACCCTCTTTTGCTGTTCTCTTTCTATTTGCTTAAGTTGTGTAGTTAATGTTTTGATTTTGCCTCTTTCTTCTTTTTTTGATGTATGCATCTATTGCGCTAAATTGACCTCTAAGCAATGCCTTTGCTGTGTCTCAAAAGTTTTGGTATGATGTGTTTTCATTCTCATTTGATTCTAGGAATTTTTTGATTCCATCTCTGATTTCTTCTATTACCCAGTGGTTTTTAAGCAGGGTGTTATTCAGTTTTCATGTATTCGATTTTTCTCCTGCTCTTCCTGTTATTAATTTCTGCTTTGATGGCTTTGTTATCAGAGGATACTTTGTATTATCTCAATATTTGGATTTTGTGGAGGGTTGCTTTGTGGCCTAATACGTGGTCTATTCTGCAGAATGTTCCATGTGTGTTGGAAAAGAATGTGTACCTTGCTGGTGTTGAGCAGGGTGCTCTATATGTGTCTATGAGGTCAAGTTGGTTGAGTGTGGCCTTTAAATCTTCTGTATCTTTGTTGAGTTTCTTTCCAGATACTCTGTCCTTTACCGAGAGTGGTGTGTTGAAGTCTCCTACTATTATCGTAGAACTGTCAATTTCTCTTTGCAGTGCTGTTAGAGTTTGTTTTAGTATTTTGGAGCACTGTTATTGGGTGTGTAGATATTTATTGTAGTTATGTCTTCATGGTGGATTGTCCCTTTAATCATTATATAATGCCGTTCTTTGCCTTTTATGGTGAATTTTTTTTAAAGTCAATTTTATCTGAGATTAGTATTGCCACTTATGCTCTTTTTTGGTAGCTGTTTACTTGATATATTTTTTTCCCATCCTTTGATTTGTAATAAATTTATGTCTTTGTTTCTAAGGTGTGTCTCTTGTAGTCACCATATTGATGGATGAGTCCTGTTTTTTTTAATGCATTCTGTCACTCTCATTCTCTTTATGCATGCATTTAAGCCATTTACGTTCATTGTGGTTACTAATAAAAAAAATAGGTGTGAGTTTATTGCTGTCATTTTGTAGTGCTTTTTTTTGTGGTGTTGATGTTTTCTTTGTTCTTCTTACTCTTCTGTGCTGAATTCCTTTTGTATGTGTATTTTTTTTTTATTTCTGTAATTTTTTTTTTTTACTGAGACTTTATGTTTTTCTGCTTTATTTTGATGAGTAAGTTTGTTAACTTTCTTTGTGGTTACTTTGAAATTTACCCTTATTTCCTAAGTTTAAACCAGTCTTTCATTACTTGATAACACTTTGACTTCCTCTCCATTTGAAAGTTCTATAGCTACACTGTTTGTTGTCTCTTTTATTGTTCTGATGTTGTTGTCATTTACAGATCGACATCTCTGGTTCTCTGTTGTAAAGCTTTTAATTTTGTTTTATCCTCAAGAGTTCATTATCTAGGTTGGTATCTGGCTGATGCTGTCTCATGTGCTAGATTCAGGTTGTTGGTTCTCTAACTAAAGGACTTCTTTTAACAAGTCTTGGAAGTTTGGTATGGTTTTTACATATTCCCTTAATTTCTGCTTATCTGAAACTGTCCTAATTTTGCCATCATATTTGAGTGGGAGTCTTGCAGAATATGTTATTCTTGGTTGGCTGTTTTATTTCTTTCAAGGTTTTATACATATCATCCCATTATTTTCTTGCTTGCATGGTTTCTGCCGAGTAATCACAGCTTAGTGTTTTTGTTTCCCCTTTGTATGTGACTTTATTTTTCTTGAACTGCTCTTAGGATTCTTTGTCTTTGGTTTTAGCAAGTGTGATTATGATATGTCTTGGTGTTTTTCTTTTGGGGTCTATTCTATATGGGGTTCGTTGAGCTTCTTAGATAGTCGGCTTTTCATTTTTCATGACAGGGAAGTTCTCTGTCAGCAAATCTTCAATGATCTCTGTGTTTTCCGTTTTCTCCCCCCTGTTCTGGAACTCCGATTGCTCACAAATTTTTGCTTTTGTTTGTATCACAGATTGTTCTCGGGATTTCTTCATTTTTCTTTTCTCTGATTTTTCCTCAAACAAGGTGGTATCCAAGAATTTGTCTTCAAATCGCTCATCTTGTCTTCTGCTGTTTCAAATCTGCTCCTAAAATCTTCTATTGCACTGTCCATTTCTGAAATCTTGTTGTTTATCTTTTGGATTTCTAATTGCTGTTTTTGTATAATTTTTGATTGTTTATTTATTTTTGACAATTTGTTCCTGTATTATTTTTCCAATTTCTTCCTGTATTATTTTTCCAATTTCTTCCATTGTTTTGGCTGTCTTTTCCATGATTTTGTCTATTTTTTCCTTATTTTCATTTGCGTTTTCCTTCATGTGTTGGAGAGCCCTGAATACCAGAGTTCTGAATTCCCTAACAGGTAGTTCCGGTGCCTTTTTTTATAACAGGTCATCTGGTGTTTTATTTTAGTCATTTTCTGGAGCCATTCTCTCTTGCTTTTTTTTTTTTTTTTTTAAGTATATTTTGATATTGTCTACTGTCTCTGGGACTTTCAGGACTTATATTTTTCATTTACTGATTGTAGATTTGACTGTTTCATCCTGCTTTTTTGTTTTATTTGGCTATGTCTGGGCAGGTGGGTTGGGTGTGATTTGTTTCTTGCTCACCTGTGGGCACAATACTTCTCACCACCTTGTCCAGGTGAGCAGGGCCAGTCACTCAGTTATGGTACAGCAAGGCAGGTCCAGTGGGGGTGAAGGGGTGGGGACGAGTAGTTTGCGCCATGAACTGGGTGTAACAGGGTGAGGCTGGGGGCAATGCAGGGTGATGTCCAGGGGACCGTATTGGTACCACTTGGGGGCATGGCACATGGTGCAGATAGGCAGGAGGGAAAGGAGAGGATGTGATGTGGACAGCTAAGTGGGTGGGTGAAAGAAGAGAAGGAAAAGAGAGAAACAAAGGCAAAAAAAATTAAAAAAGCAAAAAATGAGGTAAAAATAATAAAATACATAAAAAGAAGAAAGTAAATAAAAATGATGACGCAGTAGGATTTGGCTGGTGGGGACGGGGCAGACCCCAGTGGCAGTGAGCTAGTGTCTCTCTGGCTGAGCAACCATGGCCCATTGACAAGCAGCAGAAGCCAAGTAGAGAGAAGGATAGAGGGTGAGAAAGCATGTTTACTGGATGCTCTGTCTCCTGCACACACACAAGTCCTGCGAGGACTTGAAGCACTTACTAATAAAGATCAAAGACCACAGACTTCAGTATGGATTACACCTCAACATAAAGAAAACAAAAAACCCTCACAACTGGACCAATGAGCAACATCATAATAAACAAAGAAAAGATTGAAGTTGTCAAGGATTTCATTTTACTTGGATCCACAATCAACATTCATGGAAGCAGCAGTCAAGAAATCAAAAGACGCATTGCACTGGGCAAATCGGCTGCAAAAGACCTTTTTAAAGTGTTTAAAAGCAAAGATGTCACCCTGAAGACTAAGGTGCGCCTGACCCAGGGCATGGTATTTTCAATCGTACCATATGCATGTGAAAGCCGGACAATGAATAAGGAAGACCAAAGAAGAGTTGAGGCCTTTGAATTGTGGTGTTGGCGAAGAATGTTGAATACACCACGGACTGCCAAAATAATGAACAAATCTGTCTTAGAAGAAGCACAACCAGAATACTCCTTAGAAGCAAGGATGGCGAGACTGTGTCTTACATACTTTGGACATGTCAGGAGGGATGAGTCCCTGGAGAAGGACATCATGCCTGGCAGAGTACAGGGCTCAGAGGAAAAGAGGAAGATGCTCAACGAGGTGGATTGACACAGTGGCTGCAACAATGAGCTCGAGCATAACAATGACTGTAAGGATGGCGCAGGGCCGGGCAGTATTTCGTTATGTTGTGCATAGGGTTGCTATGAGTTGGAACTGACTTGACAGCACCTAACAACAACAACAACAACAACAACAACAACTGTCTCCTGCTGGGAGCTCTGTGGATTTGCCTTCCTGTACTCCCTTTTTGCAGACTTGGTGGCTGAGGTCCAAGATGGCCAAATCTGGGTGGCAGTGTGCTGGTATCTCTCCAGCCCAATGACTGTGGCCCATTAGCATGCTGCAGAGGCCTCGTACAGGGAAGAAGTCTGTGGGATGGCAAAGTGTGTGTCCCTGGTTACCAGGTTCTCTATTCTGTTGGGAGCTCCATGAAGTTGCCTTCCCATACTCCCTGTCTGAGTTCTTTGGTGGCTGTAGTCCAAGATGGTGCATCTGGCTACCTTAGCTAGTATGGGACCTCCACTCCATAGCTTTCCTTGTTCTCTGGTCTCTGTCAATTTATTTCACTTGGTGCTCGATTGAGGTTTTTATTCCTTTATTTTGTACTTAGTGTTCCAGGATTGATGTTTGTATCTGTTTTACTTTGTTTTTTGGGTTTTTGCTGCAGAGGGATGGGGTGGTGCTACTGTCTTAGTACCATGTTGGCTTTGCCTTATATATTTCCTTTTATGAAGGGTGTTTTTGGGGAGTATTTTTCTTTGGGTTGATATTATTAATTTGTAGGAGCTTTTTGTATGTTGATGAAATTTTAGCTCTTTGATTACAATATCATTTGCAAGAATTTTTTCTCCAGGTTATGTTTTCAATTTGTTGGGCTTTTTTTTTTTTTTTAATTTGCCATTCAGAAATGTTTTATATGTGTGGCTGTATTTAGCAATATTTTTTACCATAAGGTTCTTGGAGTTTTGTGATGTACACAGAAAGACTTTCCCCAGTCAGAGATTTTAAATATTTATTTTCCTTTAAGTTTATGGTTCATATTTTATACTTACATTTGTAAAATGTGAGATAATGGTACAACTTTTTTTTTTCCAGATAGCTAACCAATGCAATTTGTTGAATAATCTACTTTTTCCCTGTTATTTTTTTTATCATAATATTTTGTTGTGTTTTTGGTGAAAGTTTACACAGCAAATTAGGTCCCCATTTAGCAATTTCTATATGTATTGTTCAGTGACATTGAGTACGTTTTTCATAATGTGTCAACATTCACATCATTTCTGTTCTTGTTCTGTTTCCATTGATCTAGATTCCCTGCTGCCTAACCTTCTCATTTTTGCTTTAGGGTAAATGTAGACCATTTGGTCTCATATAGGTAATTTTTTAAAGGGGTGTAGTACTCACTGGTGATATTATGTATCAATCTATTATTTAGCTGATTATTTTAAAATTTTAACATTAAATTATCATGTATTAAATTCTCATAGCATTTGAGTCTACTTCTCATTTTTCTATTCTGTCCTATTGATCTGTTTTTTCATGAATTGTAACCACCAGTTGCTGTGGGGCTGATCCTGAGTACTATTTAAATTATTCTAGCTTTATAGTTCAATACGCAGCATAGCTAGTCTCCCTCTTTACTATTCTTTCTGAATTTCCTTTTTTCTAAACTTTCTCGACCATTTCTTTTTTCCACAGAAAACTTTAATTGCTTTGTCTACTTTTTTCTTTATCCTGTGTTTTTATTGGGATTGTTTTAAATTCATTGATTAATTTGGGAAGAAATGACATTCTTATAATGTGATTTTCATATTTAGGGCAGTGGTTTGTCTTTTCATTAAAAAAAAATCTTACTGTGCTTTAGGTGAAAATCTACAGCACAAATGAGTTTCCCATTCAAAAATTTATACGCAAATTATTTTGTGACATTGATTGCAATCCCCACACTGTGTCAGCACTCTCCCCGTTTCCCTTTCCACTATGGGTTCGCTGTGTCCATTTGTCCAAACTTCCTGTCCCTTCTTGCTTTTGGGCAGGTGCTGCCCTTCTGGTCCCTTATACACAACTGAACCACGAAGCACATTTCTCATGTGTGTTATTGTTTGTTTTATAGGCCTGTCTAATCTTTGGCTGAAAGGTGGACTTTAGGAGTGGCTTCAGTTTTGAGTTAGCAGGGTGTCTGAGATCTTCCCAGTTTTTAATCATCCTTTGGTCCCTTAGTAGCATTTTAAAGTTTACCTAATGTAGGTTTTGTAAATTTCTTGCTTAATTTATTCCTAGACAATGGAATCAAATCATTGTGATCCATAGGGCTCTCATTGGCTGATTTTTTAGAAGTAAATAGCTAATCATTTCTCCCTAGTCTGTCTTAATCTGGAAGCTCCACCCAAATGAGTTCAGCATCACAGCAATACACCAGCTTCCACTGACAGGCATATGGTGGTGGTGCATGAGGTGCATTGGCCAGGAATTGAACCGAGGTCTCCATGAAAGACAAGGGTTCTACCACTGAGCCACCGCTGCCCCCCCAGAAGTGTTTCATAAACCAGTGTTTCACAAACAACAACAACATGGGAAGAATCAGACTATTTAGGAAAGCAGAGAAGAAAAATCTAACATGAGCCCAAAAAGAAATGTATTGGCTCATGTACCTTGGAAATCTAAGAGGGTGGCTCTGATTTTAGGTGCAGCTGCAACAAAGGGTTCGAATACTGTCATTGAGACTTTTTCATTTTTTGGCTCTTGATTTCCTTCGTTGACTTCATGTTTAGGAAGACGTTTCCACATCACAGCAAAAATGGCCACTAGCTGCTCAAGGCTTACATCATCCTCACTGTTCTTGAATTAAGTAGAGACATCCTTTCCCTCCTCATATCCAAGATGTTTCTTGCAAAATAACTATGGCCCTGCTATGGCATAGGTCCAGCTGTTTTCCAATCACTTTGTCCAGGAAATGGGTACATTTTGATTTGTCTTTCTGGGTGATTGGTTTGCTTCTACAGTTAAGACAGAGATTCCCTGGCTACAGAAAATTCCACTGCCTCAAGAAGCTTGCTGGGCATGCCTGTAGCTTTATATTAACATCCTACTTCCCCTTTCCTTAACTGCTGCCCAGAACCAGAGGAAATCAGCAGAAACCATTTCAGACACCATGTTGACATTCTGAATAACCTTTTAACTCATTAAGTACCTCATACATAATAACTTCCTTGCCTCTGGGTGGAGTTAACTGTCATTTTCTGAACATACGATACATGAAGTTATATGTAAACCCCATAGCACCTGTCTATTATGATTAAGAATATTACTAATGAACTTATATATACTTCCTGCTTGGAAACCCCATAAAAGCAACCTCCCCTCTCACCCTTTCTGAGCAGTCTTAGCACTAACAGCCCTGATTGTTCCTTTCCTTGTGCAATGAAATAAAAGCTCCTTTCTGATCTCCCACCTCAGTCTCGTTTATTGGCTAAGATGGGTCGCACCAAGCAAAACCTGGGGTTTCCACCTGGGAACACTGGAAGAAGAGAGAGAAGACAATCAGAAGCAGATGACCACGAAAATGCTGGGGACCAGAACATTCAAGGAGCTTCCTGGAGTTAGACCAAACCTTCACCCTGAGACTTGATGAATTTCCTCTCCAAATATTTCTTTTCAAGTTAAGCAAAAAAATATTTTGAATTCAGATGAATACACTCTGAAATTTTAATAGTCTTATCTTCTCTCTGCCAGACAATAGGAGGCCATGAGACTGCCTACAGACGCTCTTGAATATTATTTAAAAGCTCATCAAATTAAATATACAAACCCTCAGCAACACAGGATTGCCTGAATTTGACTGTTATCTGTTATGTGTCAGGAAATACCTTGTGATGCTTTCTTCAAAAATGACAAAGAAAATAAATTGAAATGAATTCCTCTTAGTTGATTAACTTCGTGACAATGTGCATATACTTTGGAGGTTAAGGATGTTGGGGAAATAAGCATCAGCTGAAGAAGAAATTGAATAGAAAGACTTGGAAGTGGAGAACTCACAGATAAAAATGAGAAATGTTTTGACAGTAATCGGGGTATCAAGGGCTGAATTGGCCCTTAAATTGTGTTCATTAAGTGTTCTGTGTTTCTTTGAGGTTTATTAAGACCCTTGAGAGGGGACTAACAAATTTCAACACAGACAAATAAAGATGCTCATTTAGGATTATAACATGTTTCCCCTGAGTTTTTTTTAAATGTTATTTCTGACACACTTTTTTGGCATTTTGACATGCTGCTGTTACAAAGCCAGTCACAGCACAGTACTTTCATTAGACGAAAACAACAGTGTTCTTTTTTCGCTAAGTGAAAAAGAGTTGAAGTGAGATTTGAATTGACTTTCAAGAATTTTTTAGTGCAGTAAGAAAGTTGAGAAGATAAAATTAAGATGATACTTGTGTGGGGAGAGAAGGCTAGGCAACTATCTCCTTCTCCAGGAACCCAATGGAGATCAGCTGAGTTGCTGTGGGGGATGAGATCCCAAAAACTACACAGCCTTGACCTTGTCCTCAGGTGCTTTGGAAGGCAGAGGACCTCACACAGGTACTGTGCATTTGCCAGAAGACGGAGGGAGTTTGGCTTTTTGCCAGAGAAGAAACTTTGACTTCAGCATCTCAAGGTTGCCATCCAGACAACTGTAATCTGAAGTGTCTGACAAGAGTTTAGACAGAACTTGAAAAAATTTAGGATGTAGGTCTCCAGTGTTTCAGGGATTAAAAAGAAACCAAACCCACAGCTAAGCTAAACTCTGAAACCAACTCCAACCATACTCCTCAACTTCTTCTCTTTCTCTTTTCCGTTCAATTTCTTCTCATCTGTGTGTTTAATAGAGTGTAAGACTCCGGAGGTTACTAATACACACCCAATATATGTCTAGTCTTGGTGAAGTGGAAATCACAGATGCTTTCAGATACACTTCTACCTCTCACATGGTTAGACCCGAAGAAATTTACATAACTTTCTAGATCCTCAGTTTCCCATTTTATAAACTGGGGATAATTATATCTACCTCATAGGGTTATTGTGAGGCTTGATGTGTCCAACATGTTTAGAATGAAGTAGGTGTTCAATCAACGCTAGTTCTTCATTTTCCTTTATTTGGTGAAATAAGACATAAGCATATAAAAAAGTGATAAGCGTAAGTAGAAGATTTGCTGATACTCACAAAAACTTCTGATCCAGACCCTGTTCACCAAGGGAAGCTGTGACTTTGGAAGCCTAAAAACATTATTGTCTGTGGTGACACACATCCTGACTTATTCACTAGTCGCAGAGCAAGTAACCCTTTAGAAATGTATACAAGCTGGTTAAAGAAAAAATGCAAGTTAGAATAAGTTGATTGAGTTAAAGGACTAGGAATGAACAAAAAGAGGAGTAATATATTATAGAGTCCAAGGTCGTCAAATGGTTTACTCTTGACTACTAACTTAAAGGTTGGTGGTTTGAATCTACCCAGCAGCGCTGCAGAAGAGATGCCTGGCAATCTGCTTCCATAAAGATTGCAGCCTAGAAAACCCTACGGAGTAGTTCTACTCTGAAATAATGGGGGTTCAAATGAATTGGAATAGAATTGAAGGCAATGGTTTTTTGGCATATTAGGGTTCTGCAGTCAGACAACCTGGGCTGAAATTCTGGCTTTGCTAGGTACTTTTTGGTGAGTTGTTAATCTTTCTGTGCCTTGTTCTTCTCTTCTGTAAATGGGGATAGTAATGGGCAATGACAGAACGAAGATCGACTGAAGTAACAAATATAAAGCATGTAGACAGGGCCTGACATGGAATGGACAGTTAATGCCAGCTATTACTAATGATACAAAAGGCAAATGTAAGCAAAGTTGGCTGTTTGCATGCTTGTCAGGGAACAAGGACAAGCAAACAATTTCTAAAAACAGTTCAAGTGTTGTTCCATACAATTGCCGATTGTTCCAAAAGGTGTCAGTGCATTTGGGAGGCTGCACTTTGGAAGAGATTTAGCCAATGGCTAACACCCCTGCTCCTCCACCTTTCACTGAAGATCAGTGCCAGCTCCGAGCAGGAAGCATTACTCATACTGTCTTTTTACACAGCAGTTAACCTTACTTGTCACTGTTTCCGGTGGGAGATAAAGAGTGCTGAAATTATGGAGGTGGCACAATAAATCACGGTCAGGTCTTACATAGCCAGACAAAGCAACTGGAAAGCACCTCGCCACAATGTCAGCTCAAAGTTGAAATGCAAAGTTTTAACATATTAATTCTCTCTTTTTTATTGTCATCCTGATTTTTCCTTTTCCCCCCATGACTCAAACGAGAGCATAAGATCATGGAGTGGACTTGGCAGCTTGGTGGGCTAAATTGCCATGCATGGCTTTCCTTTCTCTTTCTTTCTGTTAGTTTCAAATATGAACATTGACTTAAGAATGAAATAATTTAGAAAACTAACTTCAAGTAAGGAGGCCTGATGGCGCAAACAGTGAAGCGCTCGGCTGCTAACCAAAAGATTGGAGATTTGAACCCATTCAAGGGGCTCCTCGGGAGACAGAACTGGCAATCTGCTCCTGAAAAATTACAGCCTAGAAAACCCTATGGGGCAGTTCTACTCTGTCACATAAAGTCACTATGAGTCAAAGTCAACTGGATGGCACCTAACAACAATAACTTGAGGTAATGAAAGAACTGTTCTCATCTTTGAAATCTCAGATTTCAGTATCTCCCTTTCTAAACACAAATTCTGTTAGAGTTTGTATCCTCAGGAAACAGACCTCTTTCCATGAAGACAGCATTCCCAGGACCCAGCACTGTGCCTGCGCCATAATAGCCAAAAACCCGTCGCCCATCTAGTCGATTCCAACTCATAGCGACCCTATAGACACTTATGAAATACTTGTTAAATGACTTCTGGCTTTCCAGCTCTTTGGGCCTTACTTCAGTTTCTCCTGTTCTTTACCAAGAACTCCTCAACTGGCCCTCAAAATGTTTCCAGTTATCCACTGATTAAACACCTTTCGAAGAGTTGCCGTCTGGATTTAGATCTTTTTCTACCCAACTTGGACCATATGATCTATAACTTTAACTACACGCTGCTTTTTTTTTTCTTTTTAATAATTTTTATTGTGCTTTAAGTGAAAGTTTACAACCCAAGTCAGTCTCTCACACAAAAACCCATATACACCCCACTACACACTCCCAATTACTCTCCCCCTAATGAGACAGCCCTCTCTCTCCCTCCACTCTCTCTTTTTGTGTCCATTTCGCCAGCTTTTAACCCCCTCCACCCTCTCATCTCCCCTCTAGGCAGGCGATGCCAACATAGTCTCAAGTGTCCACCTCACCAACATCCCTCTCCAACCCATTGTCCAGTCCAATCCACATCTGAAGAGTTGGCTTTGGGAATGGTTCCTATCCTGGGCCAACAGAAGGTCTGGGGGCCATGACAACCGGGGTCCTTCTAGTCTCAGTCAGACCATTAAGTCTGATCTTATGAGAATTTGGGGTCTGCATCCCACTGCTCTCCTGCTCCCTCAGGGGTCCTCTGTTGTGTTCCCTGTCCGGGCAGTCATCGGTTGTAGCCGGGCACCATCTAGTTCTTCTGGTCTCAGGATGATGTAGTCACTGGTTCATGTGGCCCTTTCTGTCTCTTGGTCTAGTGATCGCCTTGTGTCCTTGGTGTTCTTCATTCTCCTTTGATCCAGGTGGGTTGAGACCAACTGATACATCTTAGATGGCTGCTTGCTAGCGTTTAAGACCCCAGACGCCACTCTTCAAAGTGGGATGCAGAATGTTTTCTTAATAGATTTTATTATGCCAATTGACTTAGATGTCCCCTGAAACCATGGTCCCCAGGCCCCTGCCCCTGCTACGCTGGCCTTTGAAGCATTCAGTTTATTCAGGAAAGTTCTTTGCTTTTGGTTTAGTCCAATTGTGCTGACCTCCTCTGTATTGTATGCTGTCCCTCCCTTCAGCTACAGTAGTTCTTATCTACTATCTAATCAGTGAATGCCCCTTTCCCACCCTCCCTCCCTTCCCCCTCTCGTAACCACGAAAGAATGTTTTCTTCTCAGTTTAAACCATTTCTCAAGGTCTTATAATAGTGGTCTTATACAATATTTCACTCAGCATAATGCCTTCCAGGTTCCTCCATGTTATGAAATGTTTCACAGATTCCTCGTTGTTCTTTATCGATGGGTAGTATTCCATTGTGTGAATATACCATAATTTATTTATCCATTCATCCATTGATGGGCACCTTGGTTGCTTCTATCTTTTTGCTATTGTTAACAGTGCTGCAATAAACACGGGTATACATGTATCTGTTCGTGTAAAGGCTCTTATTTCTCTAGGATATATTCTAAGGACTGGGATTGCTGGATCCTATGGTAGTTCTATTTCTAGCTTTTTAAAGAAGCACCAAATCGATATCCAAAGTGGTTGTTACATTTGATATTCCCACCAGCAGTGTAGAAATGTTCCAATCTCTCCACAGCCTCTCCAACATTTATTCATTTGTGTTTTTTGAATTAATGCCAGCCTTGTTGGAATGAGATGAAATCTCATTGTAGTTTTGATCTGCATTTCTCTAATGGCTAATGATCGTGAACATTTCTTCATATATCTGTTAGCTACCTGAATGTCTTCTTTAGTGAAGTGTCTAGTCATATCTTTTGCCCATTTTTTAATTGGATTATTTGTTTTTTTTCAGTTGAGTTTTTGCAGTATCATGTAGATTTTAGAGATCAGGCGCTGATCAGAAATGTCATAGCTAAAAACTTTTTCCCAGTCTGTAGGTAGTCTTTTTACTCTTTTGGTGAAGTCTTTGGATGAGCATAAGTGTTTGATTTTTAGGAACTCCCAGTTATCTAGTTTTCCTTCAACACTCTTAATAATGTTTTGTATACTGTTTGTGCCATGTATTAGGGCTCCTAACATTGTCCCTCTTTTTTCTTCCATGATCTTTATCGTTTTAGATTTTATATTTAGGTCTTTGATCCATTTTGAGTTAGTTTTTGTGCTGAAGTGAGGTATGGGTCTTGTTTCATTTTTTTGCAGAGGGATATCCAGTTATGCCAGCACCATTTGTTAAAAAGACTGTCTTTTCCCCATTTAACTGTTTTGGAAAAAAATTTGTCAAATATCAACTGCTCATATGTGGATGGATTTATGTCTGGATTCTCAATTCTGTTCCATTGGCCCATGTATCTGTTGTTGTACCAGTACCAGGCTGTTTTGACTACTGTGGCAGTATAATAGGTTCCAAAATCAGGTGAAGTAAGGCCTCCCACTTTGTTCTCCTTTTTCGGTAATGCCTTATTTATCCGGGGCCTCTTTCCCTTCCATATGAAACTGATAATTTGTTTCTCCATCTCATTAAAGAATGTCCTTGGGATTTGGATTGGAATTTCATTAAATGTATAGATCGCTTTTAGTAGAACAGATATTTTTTTAATGTTAAGTCTTCCTATCCACGAGCAAGGTATGTTCTTCCACTTAGGTAAGTCTCTTTTGGTTTCTTGCAGAAGTGTTCTGTAGTTTTCTTTGTATAAGTCTTTTACATCTCTGGTAAGATTTATTCCTAAGTATTTTATCTTCTTGGGGGCTACTGTAAATGGCATTGATTTGGTGATTTCCTCTTCGATGTTCTTTTTGTTGGTGTAGAGGAATCCAACTGATTTTTGTATGTTTATCTTGTATCCTGATACTCTGCAGAACTCTTCTATTAGTTTCAGTAGTTTTCTGGACGATTCCTTAGGGTTTTCTGTGTATAAGATCATGTCATCTGCAAATAGAGATACTTTGACTTCTTCCTTGCCAATCTGGATGCCCTTTATTTCTTTATCTAGCCTAATTGCTCTGGCTAGGACTTCCAGCACAAAGTTGAATAAGAGTGGTGATAAAGGGCATCCTTGTCTGGTTCCTGATCTCAGTGGGAATGTTTTCAGGCTCTCTCCATTTATGGTGATGTTGGCTGTTGGCTTCGTATAAATGCCTTTTATTATGTTGAGGAATTTTCCTTCATTCCTATTTTGCTGAGAGTTTTTATCATGAATGAGTGTTGAGCTTTGTCAAATGCCTTTTCTGCCTCAATTGATAAAATCATGTGATTCTTGTCTTTTGTTTTATTTATGTGGTAAAAAAAAAAAAATTGGTGGATTACATTAATTGTTTTTCTAATGTTGAACCATCCCTGCATACCTGGTATGAATCCCACTTGTTCATGGTGAATTATTTTTTTGATATGTTGTTGAATTCTATTGGCTAGAATTTTGTTGAGGATTTTTGCATCTACATTCATGAGGGATATAGGTGTATACTTTTCTTTTCTTGTGGTATCTTTACCTGGTTTTGGTATCAGGGATATGGTGGCTTCATAGAATGAGTTTGGTCATATTCCGTCCTTTTCTATGCTCTGAAATACCTTTAGTAGTAGTGGTGTTAACTCTTCTCTGAAGGTTTGGTAGGACTCTGCAGTGAAGCTGTCTGGACCAGGGCTTTTTTTTTTGTTATTGTTGGTAGTTTTTTGATTACCTTTTCAATCTCTTCTTTTGTTATGGGTCTATTTAGTTGTTCTACCTCTGTTTGTGTTAGTTTAGGTAGGCAGTGTGTTTCTAGGAATTCATCTATTTCTTCTAGCTTTTCAAATTTGTTTGAGTATAGTTTTTCATAGTAATCTGATATGATTCTTTTAATTTAAGTTGGGTCTGTTGTAATATCGCTCATATCATTTCTTATTTGGGTTATTTGCTTCGTCTCCTGTTTTTCTTTTGTCAGTTTGGCCACTGGTTTGTCAATTTTGTTGAGTTTTTTAAAAAGCCAGCTTTTGGTCTTGTTAATTCTTTCAATTGTTTTTCTGTTCTCTAATTCATTTAGTTCAGCTCTAATTTTTATTATTTGTTTTCTTCTGGTGCCTGTGGGTTTCTTTTGTTGCTCTCTTCCTATTTGTTCAAGTTGTAGGGATAATTCTTTGATTTTGGCCCTTTCTTCTTTTTGGATGTGTGCACTTATTGACATAAATTGGCCTCTGAGCACCACTTTTGCTGTGTCCCAAAAGTTCTGATAGGAAGTGTTTTCATTTTGATTGGATTCTATGAATTTCTTTGTTCCATCCTTAAAGTCTTCTATAATCCAGTCTTTTTGAGCAGGGTATTGTTCAGTTTCCAAGTGTTTGATTTTTTTCCCTTGCTTTTCCTGTTATTGATTTCCACTTTTATGGCCTTATGGTCAGAGAAGATGCTTTGTAATATTTCAATGTTTTGGATTCTGCTAAGGCTTGCTTTATGACCTAAAATGTGGTCTATTCTAGAGAATGTTCCATGTGCACGAGAAAAGAAACTATAGTTGGGTACTGTTGGTTGGAGTGTTCTGTATATGTCTACAAGGCCAAGTTGGTTGATTGTGGCATTTAGATCTTCCATGTCTTTATTGAGCTTCTTTCTGGATGTCCTGTCCTTCACCGAAAGTGGTGTGTTGAAGACTCCTACTATTATTGTGGAGCTGTCTATCTCACTTTTCAATGCTGATAGAGTGTTTAACGTATCTTGCAGCCCTGTCATTGGGTGCGTAAATATTTAATATGGTTGTATCTTCTTGGTGTATTGTCCCTTTAATCATTATATAGTGTCCCTCCTTATCCTTTCTGATGGATTTAACTTTAAAGTCTTTTTTGTCAGAAATTAACATTGCCACTTCTGCTCTTTTTTTGATTGTTGTTGGCTTGATATATTTTTTTCCATCCTTTGAGTTTTAGTTTGTTTGTGTCAAGGTGTGTCTCTTGCAGGGAGTATATAGATGGATCTTGTTTTTTAATCCTGTGTGCCACTCTCTGTCTCTTTATCGGTGCATTTAGTCCATTTACATTCAGGGTAATTTTTTTTTTTTTTAATGAATTTAGTGCCATCATTTAGATGTCTTTTTTTGTGTGTTGACAGTTTCTTTTTCCCACTTGATTTTATGTGCTGAGTAGATTTTCTATATATATTGTCTTTTCCTCATATTTGTTGTTGATTTTGTTTCTGCTGAGTCTGTATTTTTCCCTTGTATTTTATTTTGTTGAGTAGGATAGTTTGTCTCCTTTGTGGTTACCTTATTATTTACCCCTATTTTTCTAAATTTAAAACTAACTTTTATTTCTTTGTATCACCATATCTTCCTCTCCATATGGAGGTGTACGATTATATTTCTTAGTCTCTATTATTTTAATGTTATCTTCTTTTATATAATAACATCGCTGTTACTCTGTGTTGGGCTTTTTTTTTTTTTTTTAAATCTTCCTTTTTTTTTTTTGGATTTCCCTGTCTGGGTTGACTTCTGGTTGCTCTGCCCAGTGTTTTAATCTTGGGTTGATACCTGATATTATTGATTTTCTAACCAAAGAATTCCCTTTAGTATTTCTTGTAGTTTTGGTTTGGATTTTACAAATTCCCTCAACTTGTGTTTATCTGGAAATGTCTTAATTTCATCTTCATATTTAAGAGACAGTTTTGATGGATATATGATTCTTGGCAGGCAATGTTTTTCCTTCAATTTTTTAAATATGTCATCCCATTGCCTTCTTGCCTGCATGGTTTCTGCCGAGTAGTCCGAGCTTATTCTTATTGGCTCTCCTTTGTACATGACTTTTTGTTTATCCCTCACTGCTCTTATAATTCTCTCTTTATCTTTGGTTTTGGCAAGATTGATTATAATATGTCTTGGTGACTTTCTTTTAGGATCTACCTTTATGTGGAGTTCGATGAGCATCTTGGATAGATATCTTCTCATCTTTCACAATATCAGGGAAGTTTTCTGCCAACAAATCCTCAATAATTTTCTCTGTATTTTCTGTTATCCCTCCCTGTTCTGGTACTCCAATCACTCATAGGTTATTTCTCTTGATAGAGTCCCACATGAATCTTAAGGTTTCTTCATTTTTTAAAATTCTTTTATGTGATTTTTCTTCAAATATATTAGTGCCATGTGATTTATCTTTGAGTTCAGAAATTCTAGCTTCTACATGCTCAGTTCTGCTCCTCTGACTTTCTATTGAATTATCTAATTCTGTAATTCTATTGTTAATCTTCTGAATTTCTGATTGCTGTCTGCCTATGGATTTTTCCAGTTTATTAAACTTTTCATTATGTTCCTGAATAATCTTTCTAATTTCTTCAGTTGCTTTATCTGTGTGTTCCTTGGCTTGTTCTGCATATTGCCTCATTTCCTTCCTGATGTCTTGAGGGGTTCTGTA
This sequence comes from Elephas maximus indicus, assembly GCF_024166365.1. Lineage (NCBI taxonomy): Eukaryota > Metazoa > Chordata > Mammalia > Proboscidea > Elephantidae > Elephas > Elephas maximus. Next base: position 30,842,141 of record NC_064829.1, read on the forward strand.
TATTAAACTTTTGTATTCTGCATCTGGTAATTCCAGGAATGCACTTTCATCTAGAAGATCCCTGGATTCTTTTTTTTGAGAGCCTGTTGAGGTGATCATGGTGTGTTTCTTTATGTGACTTGATATTGACTGTTGTCTCCGAGCCATCTAGAAGTTTTTGTATTAGTTTATGCTTGCTTACTGTGTACTAGCTCCTTGCTTTGTTTTGTTTTGGTATACCCCTATGGGTTGCTTGAGTGAGCTAGCTTGATTATTTTTGCCTTTGGAGCTCTGGTGTCCTGTCCCCAGCTGGCTAGAGCTGTTATCAGGTATATCAGTCTAGGAGTCCATTCAGTTTTCTTGTATGAATTCAGCTCAGGTTTCCAGGCAGCTGATATCTAGTGTGTGGTACAGGCTCTGTCCTACGGTCTTAGAGGGGCAGGGGTGATTGGCGTATATACCAGTATCTGATTGCAGCAGGGGGTCATGCTCTGAACAAGGCAGGGGGCTGAGAACTGATCCCCAAGTGTCTTTGAGGAAAACGCATGTCTTCCTTAGAGTGTGCTGGTGGGTGGATTCTGCAGAGGGACCATGGGCACCCATTGTTTTTGTTGTAAGGACTGGGAGGTACCAGTTATCTTTGGACCCCTGTCGCGGGTGGCTGGGTAGCCTGAGTGGAGCGACCAGTCCTTAGATCCCTGTTGTGGGTAGGTGAGGACCTTGTTTAATAGGCAAAGCAATGTCAAACTTCAAACACCCACCTCTCCACCGCACAGCTGAAATGGTTGGAGTTTGCCAATAAAGGCCTATTCTCCAGAAATAGGCCCACACAGGTCCATGCAGAATGGAAAGGTGCTCAAGGTCCACAGATGGTTTATGCCTGGACAGGAACCACTTCTGTCCTGAGCTCCCCCAGTTAATGGAGCTAGCAAATTATCTTTTCCCCCCAGTTGCAAATTTTTTCCTTCCTCAAGTCTGGGGGGATGGCTCCAGGTGCTCACCAGGGTCTATCTCAGGCCCAGGGATTCAGGCGCTGAAGCTGGGTTGGGGGTGGGGGGGAGCATTAAAATACGCGCAAGTACTTAGCTTTTGCGGAGAGCGCGCCGTTGTCCTCAGGTTCCGGAGATGTGAGTGGGCTGTGTGGCTGGCTACTTCTCCCTGAGGAAACTGCGGCCGAACGCTAGGACCAGCCCACTGCCACCGCCGCAGCCACCACCACCACTGCTACTCCTCCCCATTTCTGAATGGCCTCTTCGTCCCCTGCCCCTTTGTTTGTTGTCTAAGCTTGCCTTTGATGCTCAGGGCTCCCAGCTTGTCACAAATATACTCATTTCACTGTTTTTTTTTTTTGGTCTTTGTTGTAAAAAGGGCTTGCCGGAAGCGTCTGTCTATTCCACCATCTTGGCTGTGCCTCACTTCCCACGCTTGCTTTTTATGAAGGCTCGGAATCCTGACCTATACCTGTTATTTGTTTTCTTGGTTCCTAACATTGGGCAAATGAATCTTAGTAAACTATAAATCACTTCCCAGAAAAATGCACTAACATACAAGGAACATCAAGTTTGGCATGTGATTTCTTTGGATCATTAGGGAACACATTCACGGATCCAAAATAAAGACCATGCCTTTTTGTAACTGCCCCTTTAATTAGCAATAGCACCTTACTGGGCTTTTCTGTCTTTTAGGGTGGGGAATGTGTTGTTCTTATTTCCTATTCAGTTCTCAACCCACTACAATACGGCATCCTACTCCCAACTTTTCATAACTGCTCTTCAGAAAGGCAGAACCCACTGTTGTTGAGTTGATTCTGACTCATAGCGACCCTATAGGACAGAGTAGAACTGCCCCATAGAGTTTCCAAGGAGTGCCTGGCGGATTTGAACTGCCAACCTCTTGGTTAGCAGCTGTAGCACTTAGTCACTATGCCACCAGGGTTTCCCAGAAAGGCAGAAGGTCCCCAAATTCCACCTAACTGCCAGTCCCTGGACCCAATCTCCATTCACTAAACTGCTTCACACCATTGGATACTGTTGACCAGACTCTCATTTTCTTAGCATTCATGACTCTATTCTCCCCTTATTCTCTTGCTTCTTGGACTGTTCCCTCATTTCTTTCCTGGTATGTTTGTCTGCTCTGCCCTTAAATGCTCCTTTCTCTATGAATTCTATTTCTGGTTCATCTTTTCTCACATTCTTCATTCTTTTTCTGAGGAATCTCATCTCTGTTCATAGTTTCAACCACTACCCATATACTGATGACATCCGAATGGAGGTCTCAGCCCAGAAGCCCAGACTTCTTTCCTGAACACTTGCCATCTCTTTCTCTATATCTGCCTGTGGGATGTTGTTATAATTCAGCAGATCACTATCAGGAAATCCACTTGCCTACAGGTGTACACTATATTCTGGAGTATCAACTTTATCTGAAAAAAAGGGGGATATTTTCATCTCCTATTTGCTTTACTCTTTTGTTTTATTTGTAGGATGTTCTTCACCGTTGGCGTTTTCTTCCATGGGGATTCATATCCATTAGCATAACACTTCTAGCTTTCTGTACCCACTCTCCAACTTAGAGAGGAGAAACCTCCCTGATTGAAGAGCTGCTCTCAGACAGCCAGTGCTCTAGATTGTTCTTGGCCTGCAGGAAGCCTAGTGGTAAAGATCTTGAACCTGCCAGGGTTGCCTGAGAGGGTGCAAAGCTCCCAGTGAAAAGTGAGGAGGACAGTCTAATTCAGGGCATTACTATTAGGAAGTCCATTTGCCTACAGGTATACGCTATATTCTGGAATATCAACTTATCTGAGATAAAGGAGGATATTTTGATCTCCTATTTGATTTACTTCTTTATTTCCGAATTGGTTCAGAACTCTAGACGTGGAAAAGGTACAGTTTTTGTTGGAGGAGAGGAGACTTTCAAGTGCTATTATTGTCCCAAACTGAAGTCTCTATGTTGTCTCATGCTTTTTCTCTAGAATTTGCCTCTCCTCTGGTTCTTTTGGAAACCCTGGTGTTGTAGTAGTTAAAAGCTGTGGCTGCTGACCAAAAGGTTGGCAGTTGAAATCTACCAGGTCCTCCTTGGAAACTCTATGGGGCAGTTCTACTCTGCCCTATAGGGTCGCTATGAGTCGGAATCGACTCGACGGCAATGGGTTTGGTTTTTTTTCTGGGTCCCCTTAGTGCCAGGTCTCTTTTTTTTTTTCTTTTGTCCCAGTGGCTTTTCCAGAAGTTTGCTACTTGCAAGTAAAATTTTCTGAAAATGCCTTTAACCTGTTGTTAATGGAGAAATGGGAGACTTCACTCCAGTTTTCCCATTCTGTCTGAAGAATACAAAAGGACATGTGAGTTCTTTCTAATGCTGATCAAGGATGGAAAAGAAAGACTTCGTCATGTCTCCGACCCGTAGTTAACTGGGCAAAATTTCTCAAGGTACTGTGAAGCGGTGCAAAGGAAGTCGAAAATAGAGATCCTGTTCTCATGAAGTTTCTCCTTTAAGTAGGAGGATTGTATAAACAAAATATACACAAAATCACAAATAATGATAAACTATCAAGACATACAGCAGCTCTACAGGAAGGGTTCAAATTGAAACAAGAGGACTGGTAGAATAGAATGGGGTGGGAAGGCTGAGCATGGCTTAGTCCCTAGCATCCATAAGCTACTCTTATTATCATTCATGGAGAAGATGAATGTATGGTTTGAGTTGGTCAGGAGACCTGATTTTGCCTCTCATGTCCAACTAAATTGCTCTGTACTCCAAGGCCTCTTAATTTGAGCTTTGTCCTAATCCCTCAAGTTTTAGATACCTTGGTGGGTTTACTGTATAGATATGGTTCTGGTTTCTGTTTTGTTTTCTTCTTTCTCAACCCTTATATACATCCTGACCTAACTTCAGCAGGTATGAGTCTCATTTCATGAATACCAAGAATGATCACATTCTGTGTTTTCTTTAAATCAATATAAATCTGTGGCTGAACCCCTATCCCACAGGACTGTCTGGAAATTCAGTATCAGTCATTTCTAAGGCCCTCTGCTGGCTCCTACCCCTGAATTTTGCAAGGGATTTGGGTCTCAGAGTCTGAGCATTAAGGAAGATCATCTATTTGTCGGCCAACAGTGTGTTGCTCTGACCACAGAGACTGTTACTGTACTGGCCTTCATGGCTCCTTCAGGCTCGGAAGCTTTGCTTCTTGTGTGCCATGCTTCTTATTGTAAGCTGCAATCAAGTCACTGCCTGACTCATGGTGACCCCGTGCACAATAGAATGAAAGGCTACCCATGTCCTGTGCTGTCCCCATAATTGGTTGTGGATCGGACTGTTGTGATTCATAAGGTTTTCATTGGCTGGCTTTCAGAAATAGATTGCCAGCCTTTTTTCCTGGTTCATCTTAGTCTGGAAGCTCCATTCAGACCTGTCCGGCATCATAGCAACATGTAAGCCTTTACTGACTGACAGGTGGTAGCTATGGTTGTGCCTGAGGATCATTGGCTGGGAATCGAACCCAGGTCTCCTGCATGGGAGGCAAGAATTCTACCACCGAACCATCACTGCCGCCTGGGATCTTGGAGGAGGTTGAGAGATGGCTGTGCTGAGGTCCACCCTCTCTAGGTGCCCTACAGAGTGACTCCTTCTAGTCTTATTGCCTCGCGAGGCACTCCTGTAATGCAGGGGATCTGGACTGTTCACAGATACTCACACACTTCTCTCTCCATTCCCAGGAGGTAGCATATGAGCAAAAACTGATGGTCCTGAAGGAAGAAGTCCAAGCTGCACTGAAGGCATAGGTGAAAACAAGGCTCCAGGAATTGACGGATTACTAGTTGAGATGTTTCAACAAAAGGATATAGCGCTGGAAGTGCTCATTTGTCTGTGTCAAGAAATTTGGAAGACAGTTGCCTGCCCAACCAACTGGAAGAGATCCTTTTTCGTGCCCACTTCAAACAAAGTGATCCAAGAGAATGCAAAAATTATCGAACAATATCATTAATATCACAGACAAGTTACATTTTACTGAGGATCAAAAGCCATTACAGCAGTATATCAACAGGGAACTGCCAGAAATTCAAGCTGGATTCAGAAGAGGACATGGAATGAGGGATATCTGATGTCAGACAGATCTTGACTGAAAGCGGAGAATACCAAGAAGTTGTTTACCTATATTTTATTGACTGTGTAAAGGCATTTGACTGTGTGGGTCATAACAAATTATAGATAATATTATAAAGAATGGGAATTCCAGAACACTTAATTGTGCTCACGAGGAACCTGTGCATAGACCAAGAGGCAGTCATTTGAACAGAACAAAGGGATATTGCATGGTTTAAAGTCAGGAATGTTGTGTGTCAGGGTTGTATCCTTTTACCATACTTATTTGATCTGTATGCCTATCAAATAATCTGAAAAGCTGGACTATATGAAGAATGCTGCATCAGGAGTGAAGACTCATTAACAACCTACATTATGCAGATGACACAACCTTGTTTGCTGAAAGTGAAGAAGACTTGAAGTACTTACAGATGAAGATCCAAGACTACAGCCTTCAGTATGGATTGCACCTCAACATAAAGGAAACATAACTCCTCACAACTGGACCAATAAGCAACATTATGATAAATGGAGAAAAGAATGAAGTTGTCAAGGATTTCATTTTACTTGGATCTGCAATCAATGCCATGGAACCAGCAGTCAAGAAATCAAACAATGTGTCGCACTGGACAAATCTGCTGCAAAAGTCCTCTTTAAAGTGTTATTAAGCAAAGATATCACTTTGAGAACTAAGGTGCACCTGACCCAAGCCATGGTATTTTCCATTGCCTCATATGCACGCAAAAGCTGGGCAATGAAGAAGGAAGATCGAAAAAGAATCAACATCATTGAAATTGTGGTGTTGGTGAAAAATATTGAATATACCATGGACTGACAAAAGAATGAACAAATCTGTCTTGAGAGAAGTACGATCAGAATGCTCCTTAGAAGCAAGGATGGCAAAACTACGTCTCATGTTCTTTGGACATGTTATCAGGAGGGGTCAGTCCCTAGAGAAGGACACTATGGCTGCTAAAGTGGAGGGTCAGCAAGGAAAGAGGAAGATCCTGTCAAAACCCTGTGTCAAGATGAAATGACACAGTGACTGCAACAACAGGCTGAAACATAGCAATGGTTGCAAGGATGGTCCAGGACCAGGCAGTGTTTTGTTCTGCTGTATATAGGGTTGCTGTGAGTCGGAAATGATTCGAAGGCATCCATCGACAACAACATATCCTCTTAGGATCAGCTTAGTCTTTTTCAAAAGGAGCAAGAGCCGCTGATTTTATGTAGCTTCTGTTTTCTCTCTCAAATTCTGTATAATAATAAGGACCTGGCTCCTATTTGGAAGTGAGTGGTGGAGTGGAGGAGGAAAGGAAAATGCAGTGAGAACCCAGCAAACTGATATCTCAGAAAATTATCCTTCCAGCCTGGTTTCTGTTTTTCTTTTTTTCACTCCTGCCTGGTTTTCTCTTTATGACTGAATAAGCTTCTTTGCCTTATCGACTCCCTCTCCTCTTCCCCGCTCATTAAGCACCGATTTGACTGGTGCAAAGTTCTAGATATATAATTCTCCTTGAACTGATTTATTATGTAGGAAGGATCAGAAGATTTTGGGGGCAATGACATACTAGAGCCAAAAACTATTTCTCATCACTTGTATGTTCCAGGAGGCAAGTGGGGTTTTAGTGGATTCATTCTGCATATGGTTCACCAAAGATTACTTCCTAGAAACATCCTCAATATTTTGAAGGCTCTGGCCAAGCTATTAACCAAGTGAGCCAATTGATTGTCGAGCTCAGCTTCACATTCGTATTAAAAGTCAATTGGAAAAGACAGGATTTCCAAGCAGTTTATAGCCCACTTTATTTCCCTTCTCTCTACCACTCCATGATTGTGCTAACTCTGTTACTCCGATTGGAAAAAAATTGTTGTCTAATGGTATTAAAATGTATATTCACTGATAAACTGTGACCAGTTCTTGGCTTTTTGCAAGAGCTGGGAATATTAAGATGTCGTTAAATATTTTATCTCCCTTCCTTCATGCTGTAATTTTAATGCTGTGTTCAAAGATCATTACTTAGTAAGGCTGGCAAGCCTCCTCGTCTTTGAAGGCATTCTTTACAAGAGCATGTAATATTCATTATTACTCTCTGTTGCCTGCTTTTTCCCATTTTATATATGTATATATATGTATACACATATGTATGTATGTATATACATATGTATGTATATATATGAGGTTTTATGCAGGCCAGGTTATTTTATACAGACTACATGGGTTATAGGAGGTTATAAGGAAAATAAATCCAAAGTCTCCAGAATTTTCAATGGAAATTGGCAGGATGCATTTTACAGCAAAATGTATTTTTACAGCACTGCGGGTTCCGATTAATATGTAGGCTTATTGACTTATTGGGTTGATGCTCCAAAGTTATGTACAAGTTTCAAAAAGTGAGTCCGTAAGGTAGTTAAGTCTTCATCTCTATCAAGGCAGAGTTAGGGACATGCTGCAGAAAGCGGCAAGAAGGTGTATAATAGGACTATAAAAGACAAAGAGTTAGAAGGAAAAATGTAGACAGGGCTATGACTCACTGGACTATGTTTCCAGGTTTCCCACCCTAGTGATTACAGGTAGTCCCCTGCTTACAACATATTCGAATTATGACGAACAGCACTTACGACTGTCCTTTTTTTGTACATCTTATCATTAGTAATATGTACTACATACGATGTTGCAGTGCATAATTTGCTGATATTGTCATTCTCAGATATTCATTTTTATGATTCACTGTTCAAAATACTGTAGTATAGCAGGCTATGGCCTGGTCTACAATGAAGGCAGTGGTGGTGTCTGGAATCATAAAGTATAGCAAGTTGGACAAATGTTCAACTCTAAGGGCATAGGACAATTGAGTTACACATGTGACTTCATTGTTGAGTCACTGACACCAGCTTCATTGTAGACCAGGCCTATAACCAACAAAACCAAACCAGTCGCTGCCGAGTTGATTCCAACTCATAGCGGCCCTAAAAGACAGAGTAGAGCTGTCCCATAGGGTTTCTGAGGGAGGGTTGGTTAGCAGTCATAGCTCTTAACCACTCCGCCACCAGGGCTCCTACAGATCACACTATGGGCCTGGTCCATGACTTCAGTGTAGAACAAACAGGCCTATAAAAAAAATATATATATATATAAAAATATATATATATATATATAGTGTGATATTATTCAGCCTTTGGTACCATAAGAAGCATCAGTTGTTAATCTGAAGTTGAGTTGTTCAAGTTTCTCTAACTGCAACACCTGCGCTGCTTATACCCCCAACAATATGTCTAGCAAAAGAAGTCATGCCACTGAAAGTTCTAATCCAGAAAAGGTGAGGAAGGCTCTAGACATGGATATAAACCAAAGTTATTACTGCAACTGACAAACACCAATGTCATCCAACTTTTCTTCTTTGTTGGACTAAATTTTTCTGATTTGTGGATTTTTTTATGTATGTTCGTATTAAAATATATCTGTAAGTTTATATGTAATGTTTCCAATTCTCAAAGATAAATAAAGATCAGATTTATAAAGGCAATAATAAGGAAAAGTAAAAAAAAAAATAATGAGGTATTCAACTTACATCAGAACCAACTTACGACAGAGTCATTCGAAGGGAACCCCATCATAAGTCAAGGACTACCTGTACTTTTAACAATGAGGACCATTCATGTCCTACTTGGGAGGGCTTAGGCCTTGCCTTGATAAAGACTAAGAAGATGAACCAAATGGATTCAGATGCCACTGAAGTCCCTGTCTGATGTAGCCTCCTTAGGAGGCACCAAAGGAATAACTCACAGAAGTGATATCAAACTGAGCCTTTCTTGAACAGTTTTATTTCAGTCTCACAACTGATCATCTTTCTGTCATCGATTTGGTCACTAGGAAGCTTGAAGCCACATTGAGGGCTCACCTCTCATAACTAGACAGGGCCTCATGCCATTATCTTGTTGTTAGCTGCCCTCAGCTCAGCCCCTGACTCATGGTGACCCCATGGACAATAAGATCCATAGGGTTTTCATTGGCTGATTTTTTGGGAAATAGAGTACCAGGCCTTTATTCCTAGTCTACCTTCATCTGAAAGCATCACGAAAACCTGTTTAGCAACATAGCAACACAGAAGCCTCCAGTGACAGATGGGTGGTGGCTGTGCTTGAGGTGCATTGGCCAGGAATTGAACCTGGATTTCCAGTACGGAAGGTGAAAATTCTACCACTGAACCATCACTGTCCCTCTTGCACTATTCTTACCTCTGGCTTCCACCAGCTTCCTCTCCTCATTTGCCTTTGCCTCGATTTCCTAAACTATTTTATTCTTTTGTAATGTGTATACATTTTTAAGTTGCCTGATATCCTTTGTGGATTGAGGTGAGGGTAAATATAGGCAAAGAAAGAAAATGAATTATGGAGCTTTCATTGAGCCTCACAGTTCATGTAATAGGGCATCAGGGGCTTGGACCTGATGAGAGATTCTTCTTTCCAAAGTACTTTGAGTCTTGTGCTTATTAGGCACTTGTAGCTATTTTTGGACATTAATATTGTGACGTATGTTCTGAGACAGGGTCTGACCCAATGACATCAGGACAGAATATTTGGAAGAGGCCTGTTCAATAGAGGATGAATGGTTACAATATTTATAGATTAAATAATACATAAAGAGCAAGGAGCAGGCAGGAAAGCAAGAGAAACAACATACATTTCTACCACTGGAAACAGAGTTTAAGTTTGACTTGAACAGCTATATACAAAATAATTTTAAAATTCATAACATTAAACTCTAAATCTATTCTTGAGATAGTCTCTAAATTCAGGTGGAATATACTTAAGGTCATACTTTGGCTCTTGCAGACTTGTTTTAATTTTATTCAGCTTCTACTTGAACTTGCATATGAACATTTGATGGTCTCTTCTGCAGTTGGCCCTCAGCCTTGTTCTGACTGATATTGAGCTTCTTCATCATTTCTTTCCATAGATCTAGTCAGTCTGATTCCTATGTTGGCAAAGAATATTGAGTATAGCATGGACTGCCAGAGAATGAGTTATCTGTCTTGAAAGAAGTACAGCCAGAATGGTCTTTAGAAGCAAGGATGGCGAGACTTCGTCTCACATAATTTGGACATATTACCAGGAGGGATCAGTCCCTGGAGAAGAACATCATACTTAGAAAAGTAGGGGACCAGCAAAAAAGAGGAAGATCCTTAATGACACGGATTGAGACAGTGGTTGCAACAATGGGCTCAAATACAGCAATGATTGTGAGGGTGGCGCAGGACCTGGCTGTTTTTCTGTTATATGTAGGGTCATTCTGAATCAGAAACAACTTGATTTCACCTAACAACAACAACAACAACACTAAACTGCTACTTGGATTTTTTTTTTTTTTAACCAAGACTGAAGACTAAAGCATATCTTTCAGGTTGGAGGAATTTAATGAATTAATAATAATAATAAAAAAAACTATCATAATTTTGAGATGTATCCTCTGTATGGGAGAAAGATGTGGCTGACTGCTTCCAAAAAAGATTTACAGCCTTGGAAATCCCATGGGGCAGTTCTACTCTGTCCTGTAGGGTTGCTATGACTGGGATTTGCTTGACAATAGTGAGTTTGGTTTTATCCTCTATCTATTCCCCAAACTTTGGGATCAGAAATCTGAAGTCCTGTGTGACTGCTTGGTCTCCTTTTAAGAACGGATTACGCCATGGTAAATGCAGTATCCCTGGATGGTGCCAGTGGGATTTTAACTCCTGTCAAGACAAAGAGGTGGGCCTGGCTAGCTGTTGGTAATGTTTGCTTCATCTCTAATTCTGGATTCTATGGAGCACATTTATTTTTTTAACATAGATCTGAAGTGAGAAAGCAATTTTCCCCATGCCCCATCCACACAGTAAGACTCATCCACACAGGAAACTCACTGCTCTCAGACTACGTTCCAACCCACCAGCTCTCAGCTCCTCCTGAGGCTTTTGGAGTTCATGAAGTCAATCAGAATCTCCCAGAAAAATGATTTCAATCTCTGGAGGTAGAATATGTCGAGTGGGATGATGCCCAGATAGAAAACATGATCACATGTCCCAAATGACAGAAATATTCGCTCCTGAAATGCTGAGGGCTGTGTGTGCACCTGGCTGAAATTTGGCTCTTATCCTCAGTATCACTTTAAGCAGCGTTGAAACAGTACAAACATTTGAATAAATGCAGTGATGGCATTTGTCACAATCCACCCCTTTCCCCAAATCTTCAGTACTGTGTGTACATGAAATGCATGCTAAAACCCGTTTAATCTAATCACTTCTGAAGATGGAGAGGCGTGTGCTCCTATAAATATCAAGTTGGGACATAATTTAGCTGATCTCAGGGGTTTATCGCTATTGCCAGGCTTCATCTTTATTTGATCTGGTGAAACAAATTAAATGTGTCTCTTTCATTCTAAACCAGGTAAGAGTAGGAGACTAGAATCTGTGAGTCTCTCATCTGAATACAGTATTTACACAGCCAGTCCCGATTTAAGAAGTTTGCGAGGTCCCCTCCGTGTGTGGGAACAACAGAAAGGAACCAAGGTCAAACTACCTTGGCCTTGCCTTTACCTACTAGTTGTCTCCTTGACAACATTACTATATGTATTACTAGAGTAGAGCAGAGGGTAATTAAAAAGCAAAAACAAAACTGGACTTCCATATTAGAGGAGAAATTTCTCCTTGTGTACATCTGGCCCTGGTCATCATTCTCAGCCACGGGAGAGCTAAACATCCAGAAACACACTGACCTCGGGTACAGGAAAAAGCTGTTGACCATGTCTCAGGAAGCTCAGGGCTCAATGATGCCCATTGGGTTTGGAGAACGCATCTTGAAAGAATAGTTAAGAGTAGAGTTCTCAACTGGAATGACTTTGCCTCCCCCCCACCCCCCCTCAGGTGAACATTTGGCAAATTCTAGCGACATTTTGGTTGTCACGTCTGAAGGGATGGGTGGCTACTGGTATCTAGAGAGCAGAGGCCAGGGATGCTGCTAAGCACCCTACCACACACAGGGATATCTACTCCAACAAAGAAAGATCTGATCTAAATGTCAATAGTGCCGAGGTTGAGAAACCCTTGTCCAGTGGAGTCTTTGTATTCCTTTTCCTTACATACAGCATTTACTGAGCTAAATGTATGAAAAGAGAGAAAAAAAAAAAAGAAAAAGAAAAAGACCTGCCTCGTTTTTCTAAACAAATGCACGTTATATGGTCACTGGGATATTACCATTCCAGAATCACTACAGACAAGGTTTCAGCTGCGTACCCTTTCCAGTATATCACTAAGCAGCAAAGCAAAAACGTTATCCTGAAATTGCAGATCATACACGTTTTTTCTAATGGCATGACAAAAAGGAAAAGCTTACAGAGGTCCTGCTCACGATATGACATATCCGAAATTTCAATTTGCAGCACCGTTAATTCTATGCCCCTTAGAACACGTTTTAGGTGTAGTTACAAATACCTGTTCCAATCATGTCAATATTCCTAAGAACATATTTCAACTTCCTATATGCGTAGACCCAGAAGGGAAGTTTTTTAGTGTGATGGGATATTGCATAAAACAGTCAATGCCTTGGAAATGGATCATTTCATAAAGTAGTCTTATAAATATTTTTATTCAGTGCACCAAGTTTCAGTTGACAGGTCCCTACACTCCTTTGCCTCTGCTGAGCCACGCACATTCCTTCTTCAGGCCCCGTCTGTGTAGAAATTGCTTGCTGCATAAACAATTTCCATGCCGCATGGCCAACACTTAAAACATCCACCATCGTCTTCTAGTCATGACTATAGGAAAATTCGTCTCTCTCACAGGCAACCATCTTGAAAAACCGACTTTCCAAAATGGAGCCACTTTTTTCATTTATTTTGATCCTGCACTTTGGTTTTCAGAGGAATTTTTTCTATTTAGCAATGATTGTTCTGTAGTATAAGCTAGAAACGTATTTAAATGATTGTTGGTATTGTTTTCTGATCAGACAATGTTAATAGCTTTTAGCTTTTTTAGCTGTTTTTTTTGCGGACTGTAGCACCTGTTGGCTTATTTTAGTTGGAAAGGCTAAGCTGGTGTAAAGTCAATCTGGAACTCCTGTGGTGGCCTGCGTTCCTTAACATCCTAAGTGAAAAATGCACCACTGCACTTGTGTTTGCCCTATGATATCCAATAGGATTCCAATTTTCCAAACAAGGAGCAGAGTGATAGTGATTAAAAGTACTGGCTTTGCTGGTAATAGGAAACCCAAGGTCAGAAGGGAGAGTGTTGACATGTTGTGGGGTTTGTAACCAATGTTACAAAACAGTGTGTGTATTAATTGTTTAATGAGAAGCTGGTTCGTTCTGTGAACTTTCATCTAAAGTACAATAAAAAAAGAAAAAATACTGGCCTTGGAACTCTCTCTCTAGAGTTAATTGTGTGTATATTTACTTATCTTTGGATTTATAGAGTGGAGATTATAATACTACATAGGGTGGTTATGACGATTAGTAGGGGCTCAGTAAATGGTTGTTGCTGGTTGCTGTCGAGTTGATTCTGATTCTTGGTGACCCCATCTGTGCAGAGTAGAACTGCTCCATAGGGTTTTCAAGGCTGTGACCTTTTAGAAGCAGGTCACCATGCCTGTCTTTCAAGGCGCCTATGGGTGGGTTCCCCTCACCAACATTTCATCTAGTAGCAGAGCACTTAACCGTTTTCATCACCTAGGGACTCCTCCAATAAATGGTAGCTTCAAGAAAATGAGAAACACCAATGCTCTTCAAGGAGCCCTGGTGGCACAGTGGTTTAGAGCTCCGCTGTTAACCAAAAGGTCTGAAGTTTGAATCCACCAGCTGCTTGTTGGAAGCCCTATGGGGCAGTTCTACTCTGTCCTATAGGGTCACTATGAGTCAGAATCAATTTGACAGCAATGGGTTTGGTTTGTTTTTGGAATGGTCTTCACTGAAGGCCTCTCCTCCATCGCTTTCTTTCCTTACATTTATGCAAAATCTTGGTCAGCAGTGAGATCTGGGTGCTATGTCCTCCATGGTCTAGTCTTCCCTTCCCTATATCCACACCATGGAATCAGTCAACTTACAGTTGTGTGATCTGAAAATTCTCATGGCCACTCTCTGACAAACCACAAGAATCCTAGGTCCTTCCCAGCTACCGAGCCACTGGTCTTTCACCTCACCCCAGTTATCCCATCATCTGAATGTTTTGCTGGTGAACTTAAGTCAATTCCTTTCTTCGGGCCATCTCCTGGGTCCACAGGTTTCATCTCTGTGTCCTTGGCTTATGCCAAGGCATTGCCAAGCCTGCTTGTTTTTCCTGTCGGTGGGTGCTGGGCCTTGTTTCTTTTTTCTTGCATTATCTGAAATTTGTGATCTTAAAAGATCTGGCTGACATCTAATGCTCCCTTGTGTTCCACTCTGCACTTCAAGGTCAGTTTTCTCTTCAGGGCTTCATCTTTGGATGGTAACTGGCTTGGGTTGGCCCATGTTTGGATGTGATTGATAATTTGGATGTGATTGGAGGAGTCCCTGGGTGGTGCAACCAGTTGAAGTGCTTGCCTGCTAACCAAAAGTTTGGAGGTTCTCATCTACTCAGAGGTGTCTCAGCAATCTACTTGTGAAAAATCAGCCATCGAAAACCCTATGGAGTGCAGCTCTCCTGTCACACGTGCGGTCATCATGAGCCAGAACAGACTTGATGTTGACTGTGTTTTTTTTTTTTTTCCTCTGACTGGAAGCTTTGACTACTAGTTTTACTCTTTGCTCTCATTAGGTCTCAGCCTCTTTCATCTTGGTGTTTGGAAAGATGGTATGAGTTCTATTTCCTTTATAGGAAATAGCATTAACTTGCAACATTTGACAGAGGTCTACCAGATTATAAGCTTCCTGGATACAACAGTGTTGTATTCATCATTTTATCCTCAGAGCCAACCATGTAGAGGGTACTAAACAGATATTTCTTAAATGAATAAGTATATATAGAAAATATAGATAAAGGAGTTCCTTATTTGATTTTTTTTACCTACTGGAATGTTTTTTGAGGGAGGTGGGCCCCATGAATGGGGGTGGCAGGAGATACATAGTGGTCAGAACATGAAGGGCCTTGTGTGCTGTATGAGGCACTTGGGATCTACATGATAGGTAATGGGAAACTACTGAAGAGTTTTTAGCTGAGGAATGATGTCTAGTTATTGATGTTAAAGCTGCTGTAAGTCCACTCCGATTCATGGCAACCTTACGTGTAACAGTTAAAATGTTGTCTGGTCCTGCATCATCCTCACAATCACCAGCATGTTTGAGTCCATGGTTGACACTATTGTGCCAATCCATCTCCCCGAGGGTCTGTCACACCCTCACTGGCCCTCTGCTTCACCAAATATGACGTCCTCTTCCAGCAATTGGTTCCTTCTAATGATGTGTCCAAAGCAAGTGAGTCAGACAAGGTTCTGTTGTTATTCATAAGGTTTTCATTGGCTAATTGTTGGAAGTAGATGGCCAGGCCTTTCTTCCTAGTCTGTCTTAGTCTAGAAGCTCTGCTGAAACCCGTCCACCATGGGCGACCATTCTAGTATGTAAAATTCCGTGACAGAACTTTCAACATCGTAGGAACACGCAGGCCACCACAGTATGACAAACTGATAGATAAGTGGTGGGTCCAGTTATTAGAAGGTATCAGTATGCTGAATTATTCTAAAGACTACCTTGAAGATCCTAAAAAAATACTCTGAGAAAATTGATCTAGGTTGGCTTTCATTTAAAGCAGTTATATTTCTACATTGTGCCTTTTGTAGGTTGTATGAGTGAAATTAAATCAAATCACAGCATGTGGCTGGCATCCGTAACTACACATGCAGAGCCTTCCTTTTTTTCATTGTTGTAAAAATACAGATAACACGACATTTGTCAATTCAAGATTTTTTAGGTGTACAATTCAATAAAACCAATTACAAGAATAATGTTGCACAACCATCCCCAATACCCATTGCCAAATTTCCCACCCCCATAAAAAAACTTGATACTCAAACAACAATTCTCCTCTTTCCCTGTCCCTCCGGCCCTGGTGACCACTATTAAACTCTAATCTCTACACAGTTGTCTATTCTAGATATTTCATATTATTGAAATCATACAATATTTGTTCTTTTGTGATTGACTTATTTCACTCAGCACAATGTTCTCAAGTTTCATCCATGTTGTGGCATGTATCAGGACTTCATTTCTTTTCATGGCACAGTACTATTCTGTTGTATGTACAGACCACCTTTCGTTAATTATGTGAACATTGGTGTACAGGTGTCCGTTTGAGTCTTTGCTTTCAAGTCTTTTGGGTATATACCTACGAGCGGAATTGTTGGGTCATATGGTAATTCTATGTTTAACTTTTTTAGGAACCATTAAACTGTTTTCCACAGTTGCTGTACCATTTTGCATCCCCACCAGCAATGGATGGGGTTTCTGATTTCTCCACATCCTAGCCAACATTGGTTATTTAGAAGGAGCCTTTCTTTTGTGTCAGATTGTATCTTTCTTTTTTTGCTCTGATACTTGGCCTTTTGAACCTTGACAGTAATTACTTGTGAGAACTGAGGACCAAATTGGTTCTGGGACACCCGAGCTTCTCCTGAAGAGGTGTGAGGATGCTGCACCCCGTTAGAGCACAAACAGCCCTTTGCTAACTAACAGAACATGTAGGGTGGGAAGATTGTATTGTATTTCCAATCAGTCATTTTGGCAGGTCTTGAATCTTATAAATCTTCATTCTAATCTAGACTTCAGCCCATCTGCACCAAAGATGTAGTAAAATCCTTAAATGAATTCACAAGCACACTCTTTAATTTATTATTGGCTGTAAAATTGATATTATCGAATTTCATGCAGTGAGAAGAGTATAATAATTGTACTAACAATTTTATATACGTGTGCCTTTTCAAGAATTAACAATTTTATTTTATTTTTTAATTGCGCTTTAGGTGAAAGTTTACAGCTCTAGTTAATTTCTCATACAAAAATGTATACACATACTGTTTTGTGACATTAGCTGCAATCCCCACAATGTGACAGCACACTCCCCCTTTCTACCCCAGGCTCCCTGTGTCCATTTGATCAGTTCCTGTCCCTTCCTGCTTTCTCATCCTGCTTTTGGACAGGAGTTGCTATTTGATCTCTAATATCTGATTGAACTAAGAAGTACATTCCTCACGTTTATTATTTTTGTTTTATAGTCCTGTCTAATCTTTGTCTGAAGAGTAGGCTTCGGGAATGGTTTCAGTTCTGGGTTAACAGTGTGTCTGGGGGCCATAATTTGGGGGGTTTCTCCAGTCTCTGTCAGACCATTAAGGCTGATCTTTTTTACGTGAAGTTTTTTTCTGTTCTACATTTTTCTCCTGCTCTGACCAGGGCTCTCTGCTGTGTTCCCTGTCGGGGCGGTCATTGGTGGTAACCAGGAACAATCTAGGTCTTCTAGTCTCAGGCTGGTGGAGTCTCTGGTTCATGTGGTCCCTTAGTCTTTGGGCTAATATTTTCCTTGAGTCTTAGATTTTCTTCATTCTCCTTTGCTCCAAGTGGGATGGGGCCAATTGATGTATCTTAGATGGCTGCTTGCAAGTTTTTAAGACCCCAGACGCCATTCACCAAGGTGGGATGTAAAACATTTTGTTAATAAATTTTATTATGCCAATTGACCCAGATGTCTCCTAAAACTGTGGTCCCCAGACCTCAACCCCACCTACTCTGTTCCTCAAAATGTTTGGACGTGTCTAGGAAACTTCTTGGCTTTTTCTTTGATCCAGTTGTGCTGACTTCCCTGTACTGTGCGTTGTCTTTCCCTTCACCAAAGTTGATTCTCAACAATTTTCTAGTAATGGTCAAGAATGATCTTCTTGATATAAATGCGCTACTCTTGTTACCAGACTTCATGCTCTTTTGTACTAATTACAGTTTTAGAAATAAATTGACTTGGGTTTCTTTGTACTTCCTTTTATTTAGGGTCTTGCCCATATTACTTTTGCCAAGAATATTATGGTTTATTATATTTTGGGGGCTACAGGATAAAGAATGGCTATATGGATTGGAAATAATCATTTTTGGCCATTTTTTTCAAACTATGTAAAAATGTCAGTCGATGCGGTTTAAATACTCTTTAATCTCCCCCCCCCAAAAAAAAGGTGGATCAGGAAAAGAGTGGTACAAGACTATTTGGACAATACATAAATATTTTTCTCTGCTTGCCAACATTGTGTCAATAGAATCAACACTTAGTGGTAAAACCTTCTAAACAGATGAAGATATTTTTGCCTTAACTAAACAGAGAATTTTCTATTAGCTAACAGAACTTTTTCTATTAATTTAAGTGATATTAAAGAAAATTATATTGAATACGATTTTCTTTTTACATATGTTTTATTTAAAATGAGATTAATGATCTAAGCTACAGCTTATGTAAGACCATCCAGAGCATGTTTTCACAAAAGGCTCTTTCGAGTGGCCTCTGGTGAGTCTGACTGCTACCACCCAAGGGCAAAGCTATCTCAGCTGTGACCTTGGGGACTGTCACTTGACTCAGGCTCCTGTTCCATCTTCCTTGGCCACTACTCAGTGGTGGGCCAGTCACTGAACACCACAAGCTCAGTTAGCTAGTTAGGTAACTAAACGTGTAGATTTTCAGTGTAGAGGCTACGTGGCCATGGAACTTATACTCATGCGATGATATTTTAGTCTCCCCGACTGTTTTGGTCTTAGACCAGTAAGATCTTTCTGAGGCTTTATCCCTTCTGGGCTCCAGGTGCAACCTTTAGGTGCAGCCTCCAGATCAAAACTGGGCTGGGCATACCCATCTAATACTTACCTGGTAGGTTCTTTGGGATATAATGCCTAGAAAGTTCTCAGTTCATTCATCCATGTATTCATTCAGTCAAAAAAATACCTGACTACCAGTGTTCACCAAAGTACTATTCACAAAAGCCAAAAGGTGGAAACAACCTAAATGTCCATCAACAGATGATTGGATAAACAAAACGAGGACTATCCATACAATGGAATATTATTCAGCCATACAGAGAAATGAAGTCTTGATACATGCTACCACATGGATGAACCTCAAAAACATTGTGCTGAGTGAAATAAGTCAGTCACAAAATGACATTGTATGTTATAAAGTATCTAGAATAGGCAAATGTATACAGACCAGTGTTAATTAGTGGTTACCAGAGGTAGGAGGGAGGGGAGGAGGGGGAGTTATTGCTTAGGGAGCACTCTGTTTCTGTTAATGGTGGTGGAATAATTTGAAAAAGGATAGTGGTAATGCTTGCACAAATGGTGAACATAATCAATGTCACTGAATTGCACATGTGAAAATTGTTGAGTTGGCAAATATTTTGTG
This sequence comes from Elephas maximus indicus, assembly GCF_024166365.1. Lineage (NCBI taxonomy): Eukaryota > Metazoa > Chordata > Mammalia > Proboscidea > Elephantidae > Elephas > Elephas maximus. Next base: position 30,861,571 of record NC_064829.1, read on the forward strand.
GTATATATTTTCATCACAATAAAAAAATAATGACCTGAGTACCTTCTACATGCCAGGCATTGTGCTGCATGCTGACGATAGGACAGCAAATAAGCTGTTCTCTGCCCCGTGAGTATTCATCTGGGTTCATTTTTCAGCTTTCCTTTCTTTGTTCTCTGTTTGACTTATGGAATCCCTTCTCCCTGTTCTCCTCCGGTCCACATTTATGGCCATCCTCACACACTGTGCTTCCCGTGGCAACTCGTTGCTGCCTCCAATTTGGCAGGTAGTTTATTACCTGCTCCATTTTATAGATGATGCAGTAGAGACTTTTTTCTACACTTGCGCAAAGCCGGTTTGCAGACATTAAAGCTCTAAGCGAAGGAGGCAGAGGAAAGCGTTTTCCTGTATTTAAGGACACAAAATGAAGGCCTTTTTTGAAGTTTAGAAGACTCTAAAATTCAGTTGCTCAAAAAAATAATTTTCTTGGTTATAATCCATTCTAAAAAAAAAAAAAAAAATCTAGGTTGGGGGAAAATGTCCAACCTCACCAGGTGTAACTTACTAGACCACTGGATGTCAGTATTGCTCCATATAAAGCCTGTGGAGCCTGAGCCCGGCTCTAGGATTTTGGCAGTTTGCTAGGTCTGCCCCTGCATTTTTACACTTTTGCTTTGTCCAATTTGCCTTACAGTCACCTCAGAGCTTCTTTGAAACAAGGTTGGATTATAAATTAGCAACTGAACAAAGAAATTTATCTTATCAAGCGGTAACTCTGGTCGATGATCTGATTTAGGTGACAAAGGGATGCTTGGGCTTTTGCAAATTGTCACCAGAATAACCGGCGTGCAAGCCATGCAAGCCGTCGTTCTTCCCTTTGTCTGAGTGCCTGGATTGTCACAAGTCGGCAGCACACAAAGACTTAGGGCAGTACTCACGGGACTGAAGGGCCCCGTTTTAGAGGCCACCTCACCCAGCATTCTGCCCGATGCAGGAATCCCCTCCAGAGGACCCAGGATGAATGGTGGCCCTCTGAACAACACAGAGGCCAAGCTCACAGACTCCTCAGGCAGCTAGCTGTTCCACAGCTGGAGGGCTGGAATTGAGCTGGAATGGATAGGAAGGTCTTTCTTCAACACATAGCCTTGCTGTTCTTTCATGAATGCCGATGTTGTCGTTGCTGTTGTGTGCTGTGGGGTCGATTTTGACTCATAGAGAATTCTATACGACAGAGTAGAACTGTCCCATATGGTTTCCTAGGCTGCAATCTTTACAGGAGGAATCTCCAGGTTTTTGTCTCATGGAGTCGCTAGTGGGTTCAGACGCTTAAGCATTGTGCCACCGGGCTCCTTTCATGAATTCTATATGATGTTATGTACTTGTTTGCAAAGGATGCTGTGGGAGTCTGGGGGAAGGGGGCTTGGCCCAGCCTCAGGGTTGTGGGAACGAGCAACAGTGGAAGGTTTGGCTCCTGAAGCTGGCCAGTCAGGTCTGGAATGGAGGCCATGGGCTTTCGGCCACACTCAGATCACGTCACGCAGCAGATGCTCCCTCTGGCTGCCTGCAGACAGTGCGCTCTTTAGGTAGATGCTCCTAGAAAGAAGAGGAGGAGTTTGCTGAATTCAACAGTGGTTCAACTTAATTAATACAGCTCTCTCCCCCTGGAGCTATGTATAAGGTGAAATCCCTGAACTGAATCCTGGCTTTTTTTGCTTGGTTCTAGCATGTAACTGCAGGGCCACTGCTACAGTAAGCCTTTGTGTTTGAAGGCCGGGAGAAAACGGTACCTGTTTCCACTCCCTCTCCCACATCCATTCTTTCAGGGTTGATGGAGGATCAGCAATCAGTTGGAGCATCTCTCCCCTTCCACTCAGTCCCTCATTTAGCTCAGGGCCCCCATCTGAAGGCACTGAAGATGAAAGAAGTAAAGAGCTCCCCGCATTTTGCAAGCCCTAAGGTCCTGGTGCAAATGGTCAGCATGCATGCTGCTAACTGAACTGTTAGAGGTTTGAATCCACCCAGAGGCACCACAGAAGAAAGGCTTGATGATCTACAGTGGCCGAAAACCCTATAAAGCCCAGGTCTACTCTGACACACATGGGGTTGCCATGAGTTGCAATTGACTCTATGACAACTGGTTTGGTCTTTTTGACTTTTTCTTTGGCTCATTTCTGGTTCAGAATTTTGGTGAAATGCGTAAGATCAGATATAAGCTCTGGAATTCAACAGATAGAGGTTTCACTCTTGGCTGGGCCTCTTTCTAGCTGTCTAACCTCAGGCAAATTGCTTAGCTTCTTTAAATTTCAGTCTTCCCTTTTGCAGAATAAAGATTAATGATAATGATACTATCAACCCTCTTGGGTTGTGGTGGAAGGTACGCGCATGTGCGCGTGCACACACACACACACACACACACACACACAAATGGTTTGTGCTCAACTGCTAACCTAAAAGTTGGCAGTTTGAATCCGCTCCGTGTACCAAGGGAAAAAAGGCCTGGCAATCTGCCTCCATAAAGATTGCAGCAATAAAAACCCTGTGGAGTAGTTCTACTCTTAGCACATGAGTCAGAATCATTGCTCAATGGTAACTAACAACAACAAGCTTGTGGTGGGAGTCCCTGGGGTGAAAATGGTTAACACACTTGGCTGCTAACCAAAAGCTTGGTAGTTCGAGTCCACCCAGAGGCACCTCAGAAGAAAGACTTGGAGAGGTCTACTTCCAAAAAACCAGCCACTGAAAACCCTATGGAGCACAGTTCTACTCTGACACACATGGGGTTGGCAAGGGTTGGAATTGACTCCACAGCAACTAGAGTGGAGAAGGGTTGTGGTGAGGATTAAACGAGAACAAATTTAGGGTGTGTGGCACAGTGCCTGTATTTGGTACATGCTCAAAATATGTTAGCCGCTACTATGGAGTTGAATAAGTTGAGTCAAGAAAGGACAGAAGGAACTTGAGGATGACATTGTGGCTATAAAATTAGTAGAGTCCCCCAAAAGCAGATAATCAGATCATGGCATTCATTCATGCCATAAGCATTTTTGAAAGGCTTTTACTTGTCAAGTTTTATGTCTGGAGGAAGATCCGGTCTGACTTCAGTGAGTTGAAGTGGAGTGGCTGAGACCACCAACAGATGACTGTAATATGGGTGGTGTGTGTGACAGCAGAAATATGGCCAGAGGTTGGATGACACCAAGTGTACAGACTCAAATCCATGGGTGCAAATTTAATGTAATAGGTGCATCTAATTGATTTTTTTTTTATTTGCTGTATTCTGTTATTGCAAAATTGGGGGACTTAGACTGTGATATAACAGTGGTTGTTTAAACACGGCTTCATGTTCTACCAGGCCTTCCCAGGTTGTGCAGCAATTATGTAAACAACATACCTGAAAGGCGTTTTGAATAAATAGGGCTTTTATGTTCTATCACAATATAAACGTTGAAGTTCGGAGGAATAAAATTAAGATTGCCAGAAAGACCGCCCAAGCTCATTCATGTTTCTAGTTTTCAATACCTTTCCCATTTGAATGCACTACCTGTCATTCTTGCTTGGCTGTTACATAAATCACCTCAATGTTTCAACCGGTTTACATGAGTACGTACTGCTTAGATAAAAGAATATGTGGAATCAACTTCCTTTTACTCAACTATTTATTGCAGTGATGCTATTTAGACTTCGCACTGGTAACATTGCTCCTTAGGCTACGTCCTTCTTGACAAACGTGAGTGTTGTGCCATCATTTTTATCTACCCCATCTAAAATGTAAATTGTAGACAAGACTTCAGGATTTATTTACCGGCAGCATAATTTTACAACTATTTGTTTAACCAGCATTACTGAGTGCCTAGAATGTACATAGTACATCAAACATGAGACCACAAACGGAATCCCGTTTTTCCACTTAGCAAAGGTCAACATCATATTGTTACAGTCAACCTGTTTGCTTAACAGGATGTAGAACACCATCTGCAGAGAGACCAGGGCTTTCATTGTGTGTTTCTTAGAAGAACAATGTTGGAAGCTTATAAACACTGGCAACAAAAAAACTATCGCGGTGATCCAGGTTCTAATTATATGTATTAGAGGGGTCTTATCAAAAGAAAAAATAGTGGGGAAAAAAAATCTCAGAACTTCCAACAGTATATGTAATGAAGAAGGACCAATTACTGCATATAGCCCACAAGACTTTTTGAGGAAGACGGATTTTATTTTGTGAAAGGCTCTTTTACGAGCACCTAGGTGTGCCTGAAAAAGATCCCTGGGTGGCACAGTTTGTACCTGTCTACTAACCGAAAGGTTGGCAGTTTGAACCCACCCAGTGGCACCACAGAAGAAAAGCCTGGCAATCTGCTTCTGTAAAAACTACAGCCAAGAAAACTCTGTGGAGCTCAGTTCTACTCTGTAACACATGGGGTCACCATGAGTCAGAATCGATGTGACAACCATGGGTTTGGTTTTTGGTTTTTAAGTGTGTCTGATACACAGAGGGAGGCCATGAGCTAAATTTGAGAGGGAGCTTAACGTCTCTGCATAACAAATAAGTTGAGCATGGTGGGTTTTCCAGAACCAGTCTAAGGGGGAAGAAAACAGGCGGATAGCATTAGGCTTGTAACTGTTGGTCCTGAGAGACCCAGGGAAGAGTCCCTAGTGGGGCGGGTCAAAAGACTTATAAAGACAAGGATGCCTAATGGTTGGTATGAAGCTGTTTCTGCGGTGCAGACTCTTTCTTTCATTTCTCACCATGAGTCCCCAGGCATTGTGAGGGGAAGCTCTTAAAAAATTCAGTTTGAGTTTACTACCAGAACAGCTCTACCACAGAACCAGGATGATATAAGCAAGACCTTGGGAAGAACCTTAAACTGAGCTACTTACTGAGGCACTCTGGGTGACATAGACAGTGTGTCCCCTTACACCAGGCTTGTCAATTTCACTATACACTTTAGGGTGGGTTTGGACATCTGTAATCTATAGAATGTAGGTTTGAAGCACTTTAACTCAGAACTTAAAGAAACACTCATTCAGTTGATATTTGGGGCACACAAAAATGACAACAAAAACTCCTCCATGATGTCTGCCCCATTTAGACACATCGAATGATAGCAACTATTTATCAGAACAACCTGCCAAAAAACCTGACTGCCATCCAGCCGATTCCAACTCATAGTGACCCAACAGGACAGAGTAGTACAGAAAAATCACATTCATGCAGAAATTGATGGATAAAATATGTCTGTTTACTAAATAGCACTGCCTGTGACTTCTGCTTCCATGCAGATGGGAAAATAGAAGTCATTAAATAAAAATTCACAAAATGGGAGCAAACTCATTTAGTGCTAAACTAGCTACTATAAAATATTTCTCCAAATTTCCCTCTTTCTTACGGATCTTTAAAAAACCAAAACTTTAACATACTTAAATAATTGTACTTACTTTCAAAGTCTTATTAAACTCTAATCTATAAAAATTTCCACTAAGGGCCATATTTACATAGGTCAAGGTTTAAGATGGAAAACGAAGCAAGGCCTTACTACTAAAAACACCAAAGTACTTAAATTATTTTTCTTAATTGAAAATGGTGTATGGTACAGTTTGGTGACACTGCAGTGCCCAGTGAGGTCGACCTGATATTCCACACGTATTAGCTAATATCCCACATTGGGAACCGTAGGAGTCATTTTTCAATGGATTAAAAAAAAAAGCAAAACCAAAACCATTGCTGTCAAGCGGATTCTGACTCACAGTAACCCTGTAGGACAGAGTAGAGCTGCCTCACATGGTTTCCGACGAGTGCCTGGTGGAATTGAACTGCCAAACTTTTGGTTAGCAGCTGGAGCTCTTACCCACTAAGCCACCAGGGTTTCCAAGAGAGGTACGCGGCCCCACAGGGGTGTCAGGGGACCCCTCCCGGGAAGAAAAGGGGCTCTGTCCATGAGCCATGATCGCTGGCTACGTGCAAGAGGAGGGGCAGTGGCTGGAAGATCCGCTACCCCTAGGATGGAGAGGGAACTTAAAATAGAAAAAAAAAATTACCTCAACATTGGTTATAATATCTAATCAGCAAGTTGTTAAGGATATGTTTTACATGAAAGAAAGTACACATAGTAAAAGTAATCCATTTTCTATAGTCTTGAAAAGAAGCTAAAATGTCAGGGAAATACATACTCATGAAATCTACATTCAGCTGCTTTTCTTTCTTAGGCAGGGAAATGTTTTTTAGCTTGAGCTGCACTGTTTAGGTTGTAGTGATATCTTATAAAATTAGTACACACACACACATACACACACACAAACCCAAACATCTAGAATTAGGTTTTTTTGAAAGTACATATTCATATTTTCTGTCATAATGAGTAGAAGACAGGTGCTGGTCTTATGGAAACAGGTGTCCTGTGCAGTCCACCAGGCCAGAGATAGGGGATGGTGCAGTGGACAGAGTGGGCGGGCATGCCATCTTTCAAATGCCTTTCCCTCAAGACTGTCTTAGTTTCCCAGTGCTGCTGTAACAGAAGTGTCACAAAAAAAAAAAAAAAAAAAAGCAGGTGGTTTTAAAGAAGAGAAATTTATTTTCTTATTGTTCTGGAGACTAAAAGTCTAAATCTGGGTGCCGGTCATATTGATCCCTTCCTTATTGGTAGTCCCAGGCGTTCCTTGGTTCCTTGGCTTGTAGACAATCCTCCCATGGCATACATCTTCCCCCTGTGTGTCTCTGTATCTCATCTGCTCATCTTATAACTCAGAAGTGATAAGGTTTAGGAACCCCCTTACCTGGGTAGGACATAATTAACATAATAAAGAAAACCCTATTTCCAAACAAGATTACATCCACAGGCATAGGGATTAGGATTCCAATACATATTTCGAGGGAACCTAATTTAATTCACAACTAGGGGTACATCTATCAACTTCTAGAGGCCCCAGAAGTTCTGAGGATGATACTTTGGACCTTTTTTCCCACTCTCCCCTTTCTTTCTTTTTTCATCTTTGGGAAAAAAGTGGCAGAGGAAAAAAAATGAGAGGTGGATTTTTACTTAGTTGTTTCTGGTTTCTTTTTCTTCTTAAAAAAAAAGAAAATCTTTGGTTAAATTAATGTTGTAATAGGCATTTTTGTATTTCTGCTTAAATGTTGTTTTCTGGATTCACCTTTAACACAGAGAGTCATTTTAGCAGATTTGAAAATCTCTTTAAAACTTGACTTCCATCATTTGAATAACAGTTTCAACATGCAAATACAGCTTTAGTTTGGACATAACCTCGTGTATTTGCCAAAGTGTAATTCTTTTGAAAAAATTACACACATAAACAGGAAATTCTAAGTAGAGTTGTCATTTTTAACAACCATTTGTATGACCCTTGACAATTTACTAAACGCTATCAGATAAATTATTTACTGTGGTTTGAATATATGGGTTTTATCCCTGTGAACAAGAGTAACTTCTAAAGCAGGCAGTGAACTCAAGTTCATGAAAGAGAAGTTATCATTACCATTGCCAAATAGCATGTTTAAAGCATAAGATGTCAAATACATATACACATATATATGGCTATATATGTATATATATTTATATAAAACAAATATATCTATATGACTAATATGTATGAGGGAATCCTGGTGGCTCAGGGTAAGAGCTATGGATGCTAACCAAAAGGCTGGCAGTTCAAATCTACCAGTTGCTCCTTGGAAACCCTAAGAGACAGTTCTCTGTTCTGTTGGGTCACTACGAGTTGGAATCAACTGGACAGTAACAAGTTTTTTTAAATATATATGAGTAATATATATGACATTATGCATACCCAGTGTTTTATATATGCATAACGAGTATATTATTGAAACAGGTGTCCTGTGCAATCCACCAGGCCAGAGGTAGGGGTGGAGCAGAGGGCAGAGCGGGCATGCCATCTTTCAAATACTTTTCCTTCAAGACTGCCTTAGTTTCCTAGTGCTGCTGCAACAAAGTACCACAAGTGGGTGGCTTTAAAGAACAGAAATTTATTTTCTCACAGTTTTGAAGACTCAAAGTTCAAATCGGTGTCTTGGTCATATTGGTTCCTTCCTTGCTGGTAGTGTCTTGCTTTATATATATATATGTGTACGTATGTATATATAATAGGTATAATAACATAATATATTAATATATATACTAAGCAAGGGCTGAAACTCCTTTGGAGAAGTATGGGAAGACCCATTATATATCTTATGATGGGATTTAAGGCAAGTGGACTCCAGGTTAAAGCCTGAGGTGTAGAGTATGGCTCTGGCAGAGTCCCTTTCCCTTTCCTGAGCCCCTGGCCCCCTTTTAGTGCTCCTACGCATCAGGTGCACTGGCATCCTAGGTCATTGCCCCTCAGAAAAGGAAGGATCTAATATAGCATGAATTCAAGCTGTAATGTTAGGGCCTTGCATGTTATTGCTCTGTGATAGCTGCGTTTTAAAGGAGGCCTGAAGTAAAGGAATGTTAAACTTCATGTGCCAAACCCTGAGATATAAGGAAAGGCCTCAGGGTGGTTTGGGATGCAACTTCTAGGTCTAGCCTTTAACAGACCCTGTCCCCCAAATGCCTTTCTGCTGGCTCAATGCCTAAGAGCATGGTGACCTTGGAAGCTGTGTGAGGGAGATGGCAGGGCCATAAAATGGGAGAGTCTGGGTTAGTGAAACATCAGTTATAGGAGAGCCATTTGCCACTTGCTGAGCAAGAGTGAGAAATAAACTTTAGTCATGTCCGAGCCATTATATACATTTTGGGTTGGTTTTGTCTAAAAGCTAAGTTTGCCCTAACTAGTACTGGTTTCATAGCTTTCATCAGATGACCAAAGAAGTCTGTGACTGCATAAAGTTAAACAAAATATAGGAACCCTCAAATCATATTCTAGAAGCGTAAAACCTGTAGAATGTTAGTGCTGGAAGCCACCTCTGAGATGTGTTAGCTAGAATCTGGGGCAGGTGGATTTGGCCAGCAGGAGGTGGTAGGTGTTTGGTGGGAAAGTCCTTTCTAGGAGATCCTTCCAGCCTTCTCTTAACTCCTATTCCTCATGAAGACATTGGGATCTGGTCCATTCACCTCGTTTTATACTGAAGCCCAGGTTGGTGAAGGGGGGCAGTGGTGGTTCAGCAGTAGAATTCTACCCTTCCATGGGGAAGACCTGAGTTCGATTCCCAGCCAGTGTACCTACCTCCTGCTCAGCCACTGTCTCAGTGGAGGCTTGCATGTTGCTATGATGCTGAACATGTTTCAGTGGAGCTTCCAGACTAGGACGGGCTAGGAAGAAAGGCCTGGTGATCTACTTCCAAAGATCAGCCAGTGAAAACTCTGTGGGTCACAACTGTCCGATCCACAACTGATCACGGGGATGGTGCGGGAGCAGGCAGCCTTTAGTTCCATTGAGCATGGGGTCACCATGATTTGGGGGGCTGACTCTACCAGAAACTAACAAAATAACAGGTTGGCGAAGGGTTTCATTGTAGATCTCAAGAAGTTAGGGTTTTCTGAGGATTAATTCAAGTTTTATGTTATTCCTCTTGTGATATTTGCATTTTAAAGGAGATCTGAAGGAAAGGAAATTTCATAAGTTTAAATTGTTTTAAGCTATATGGCTCTTTGATGGTAGCATTTCTGGTGTTTTAGAACCCGGGTGTAGTAGACATTCCTAGGAGATTTCAGGGAACCCCAGAAATCGCAATGTCAGATATCTGTTTATTTTGCCTACAGGTGAAGCCATCCATGAAGGTGAAAATTCATAGTAGAGAAGAAGAGAATATTCCAGGTAGTTTCAAGTGAATAAAAACCCATTGCATCACCAAAAGAGACTTACATAAGTGAAAGAATATACCTTGCTCATGGATAGGAAGACTTAACATTATAAAAATGTCTATTCTACCAAAAGCCATCTATTCATTTAATGCATTTCCGATCCAAATCCCAAGGACATTCTTTAATGAGATGGAAAAACAAATCACCAATTTCATATGGAAGGGAAAGAGGCCCTGGATAAATAAGACATTACTGAAAAAGAACAAAGTGGGAGGCCTTACTTCACCTGATTTTAGAACCTATTATACCGCCACAGTAGTCAAAACAGCCTGGTACTGGTACAACAACAGATACATGGACCAATGAAACAGAATTGAGAATCCAGACATAAATCCATCCACATATGAGCAGTTGATATTTGACAAATTCCCAAAGTCAGTTAAACGGGGAAAAGACAGTCTTTTTAACAAATGGTGCTGGCATAACTGGGTATCCCTCTGCAAAAAAATGAAACAAGACCCATACTTCACTCCATGCACAAAAACGAACTCAAAATGGATCAAAGACCTAAATATGAAATCTAAAATGATGAAGATCATGGAAGAAAAAATAGAGACAACGTTAGGAGCCCTAATACGTGGCATAAACAGTATACAAAACATTATAAAGAATGCAGAAGAAAAACTGGATAACTAGAAGCTCCTAAAAATCAAACACTTATGGTCATCCAAAGACTTCACCAAAAGAGTAAAAAGACTACCTACAGACTGGGAAAAAGTTTTTAGCTATGACATTTCTGATCAGCGCCTGATCTCTAAAATCTACATGATACTGCAAAAACTCAACAGCAAAAAGACAAATAACCCAATTAAAAAATGGGCAAAACATATGAATAGACACTTCACTGAAGAAGACATTCAGGTAGCTAATAGATATATGAGGAAATGTTCACAATCATTAGCCATTAGAGAAATGTAGATCAAAATTACAATGAGATTTCATCTCACTCCAACAAGGCTGGCATTAATCAAAAAAACACCAAATAATAAATGTTGGAGAAGCTGTGGAGAGATTGGAACACTTCTACACTGCTGGTGGGAATGTCAAATGGTACAACCACTTTGGAAATCAATTTGGTGCTTCCTTAAAAAAAAGGAAAGTTAGAAATAGAACTACCATACGACCCAGGAATCCCACTCCTTGTAATATATCCTAGAGAAATAAGAGCCTTTACATGAACAGATATATGCACACCCATGTTTATTTACAATAGCAAAAAGATGGAAGCAACCAAGGTGCCCATCAACAGATGAATGGATAAATAAATTATGGTATATTCACACAATGGAATACTACACATCAATAAAGAACAGTGAGGAATCTGTGAAACATTTTATAATGTGGAGGAACCTGGAAGGCATTTTGCTGAGTGAAATTAGTCAGTTGCAAAAGGACAAATATTGTATAAGACCACTATTATAAGAACTTGAGAAATAGTCTAAACTGAGAAGAAAACATCCTTTCGTGGTTATGAGAAGGGGGAGGGAGGGAGGGTGGGAGAGGGGCTTTCACTAATTAGATAGTAGATAAGAACTACTTTAGGTGAAGGGGAAGACAGCACACAATACAGGGGAGGTCAGCACAAATGGACTAAACCAAAAGCAAAGATGTTTGCTGAATAAACTGAATGCTTCGAAGGCCAGCGTAGCAGGGGCAGGGGTCTGCAAACCATGGTTTCAGGGGATATCTAAGTCAAATGGCATAATAAAATCTATTAAGAAAACATTCTGCATCCCACTTTGAAGAGTGGCGTCTGGGGTCTTAAACCCTAGCAAGCAGCCATCTAAGATGAATCAATTGGTCTCAACCCACCTGGATCAAAGGAGAATGAAGAACACCAAGGACACAAGGTGATTATGAGACCAAGAAACAGAAAGGGCCACATGAACTGGCGACTACATCATCCTGAGACCAGAAGAACTAGATGGTGCCCTGCTACAACTCATGACTGCCCTGACAGGGAACACAACAGAGATCCCTTGAGGGAGCAGGAGAGCCGTGGGATGCAGACCCCAAATTCTCATAAGATCAGAGTTAATGGTCTGACTGAGACTGGAAGGACCCCAGTGGTCATGGCCCCCAGACCTTCTGTTGGCCCAGGATAGGAACCATTGCTGAAGCTAACTCTTCAGACATGGATTGAACTGGACAACGGGTTGGAGAGAGACGCTGGTGAAGAGTAAGCTTCTTCGATCAGGTGGACACGTGAGGCTATGTTGGCATCTCCTGCCTGGAGGGAAATGAGAGGGTAGAGGGGATTAGAAGCTGGCGAAGTGGACACGAAAAGAGAGAGTGGAGGGAGAGAGAGGGCTGTCTCATTAGGGGGAGAGTAATTGGGAGTGTGTAGTGGGGTGTATATGGGTTTTTGTGTGAGAGACTGACTTGATTTGTAAACTTTCACTTAAAGCACAATAAAAATTATTTAAACAAAAAAAACCCATTGCATCGATTCCAACTCAGAGCAACCCTAAAGGACAGAGTGAAACTGCCCCATAGGGTTTCCAAGGAGCACCTGGTAGATTTGAACTGCCAACCTTTCAATTAGCAGCCTTAGCTTTTAACCATTACACCACCAGGGTTTCCTTGAAGTAAATAGTCTGATATATTGGGGCTATTGCATTGGAACAAAAGGGCCAGATAACTTTGAGACTAAGAAAATCAAGAGAATTATACATATGCCCAGCAGACTTTGAGGAGGCCCTCAATAGGGGATCAGATTATTTTTCATTAGCTAAGAATAAAGTGATTTGGACTAAGATTTTTTTAGGCCAAAATTTTAGTTAGCCATACCATTAGTTCCTATTTCCTTCTGAGAACTTAATAACTAATGGTGCAACTGAATCTCCCTAAAATTGTCTCGCCAGAATGTTTTTGTATTCTGCTATAAATTAAGCAGTAGAGAGGGGTACCTTTATTTTCTTTCATTTCCTTCTTAACACACACACTGGTAGATGTTAGGATTATTACCTCATTTCCTGTCTCATTCTTTCCTGACCTATTTCCTTGTCCAGTTTTCATAATTTTTTTTTTTTTTTTTTTTTGATGCCTGAGAGCCACTGGATATTTTCAGGCTGCTTTTACCTCAGGATTTGCGACATTTTTTTTTTTTTTTTACCTCAAGATTTGAGACATGTACCTAGAGTCCAATTGTTTTACGTATTGCTCTGATTAACATCTTCCTCTCAGGGCTTTTAATCCTGAAAAAGCTGTGGCAGTTTGGAAAATCAGGGTCCTGATGTTAACTAGCCATAAAAAAATAGGAGAGACAAAATGATGTTCTCAGGCAGTGCTTTCTCTGCAAAATACCAAAGCTGCAAGGAATGAACATTTAAACTCAGTCAAAGGGGTTCAATGAGTTAATGAGGGGTTAAACGGGTAAAGATTTAAACCGCTTTTGTCAAGGGGAAGAGAAACACGTCTCTCAGGTTGGCAGTTGAGGAGTTAAGCTTTAAGGAGCACAAAGAACAACAGCTAAAAAAAAAATTGAGAGCCCTGCCAGCCATTCTGACCTTTTTCTCCGGGGTCCAAATCCAGACAAGGGTCTTAATTAGCTGCAGAGAAATCTAGAGCTTTTGGCAACATACCAGCAGACATTAAAAAAAGCAGAACAAAACAAAAATCAGTAAATAAAAGAGCCATTTTCTGTCACCAAAGTTAAACAGGAGCAACATTTTTATAACCTTTTGCTGTTTCTGTTTCCCAATTTCTTTTTTTTTTCTTTTAACATTTCCATTTCACCTAATTTCGTTGCTTATGTTTTTTTTCCTCTAGCTAATTTTTCATGGTCGCTCTATACCATCTAAACCTGATTCTTTTCCGTGACCTTCATTTACTTACTCCCTTTTGTTTTTCACACCTGTGTGTAGTCCCTCAAACCCTTCAGACTGCACTTCTGGCCATTTTCTTTATTTTTATTGTTTTTTAATTATAAAATGAAAGAATGCTAATGGTAGAAAAGAAAAAAAAAAAAAATCCAAGCAATACAAAAGTGCCTAAAATTAGAAGGACTCCCTCCAGGCTTCCGGAATTTTTTCTATGCACTATATATAGGTACATTTATATATGAATCTGATCATACACATAGACACATTTTTTAACAATAGCAACAACATAGGCTCATGCATGTAATTTTTGCAACTTGTCTTTTCTTCCCCTGGTACATCCTGCTGTAATTCTACATTGGATCTATATAGGTGGCCTGTTCATGGTGTCTACTGGGTACTCAATTTTAGCTAGGTGTGGCTACCTAGCCAGATTCCAATACTACGGAAACCTGTATGACAATCTAGGAATTTAACATCCTGCATCACTGGGTTCCTTTTTCTTCTTTGACTGTCCTAGATTAGCTATTAATTTTCTATCACATTACTTACACATGTTCAGTTCTGATCTTCAATAGTATTAACTTTCCAATTCTTCCTTTGAGGAATAGATCCATAGTTCACTTCACAAAGTATGGATAAATTTGTATCATAATAACTGGATCTGAATTCTTATCACCTTTTATGTGTGTGTGTGTGCTTCATTCATTCCACAAATATTCATTGCTGTGTACCAGGCACTGTCTAGGCATCGGAGATACAGAGATGAATATAATGTATTTACTGTCCATATTATAATGGGGAAGACAGTACCAGTATCAGCAAATCAATAAAGAAGCAAGTTTCAGATAATATGTCTACGAAGAATATGAGACAGGATATGGAGGTAAATGTGACAGACGAGGGGTTGCCTTAGTGAGCGTGGTCAGGAATGGGATCTTTGGGGATGAAACAAATATCACCCTGGTGCTGATGATGAAGAAACTGTGCAAATATTTGGAGGAAGAGCATTTCACAAGGGGCAAGAGTAAAGGGAAAGAATCTGAGATAGGATTATTATCAGATTAATGATCAAATCCTATCAGAGAATCCAGAAATCCAAGTAGGTGAAGTTCAGCTTGGTGAATATTTTCTTTAATGAATATGACTTCTTGAAAAATATATTTATGATGAATATAAAGTCACTGAATTATAAATGTAAAATATGTTGAAATGGCAAATGTCGTTGCCTGCCATTGAGTAGACTTCAACTCATGGTGACCTTATGTCAACAGAATAAAACGTTGTGTGGTCCTGTGTCATCCTTGCAATCGCCAGCATGTCCATCGTTTTGACTACTGTGCCAATCCATTTCACCAAGGGTCTCCCACCCCTTCATTGGCCTTCTGCTTCACCAAACATTGTGCCTTCCTCTAGCGATTGATCCCTCCTGATGATGTGTCCAAAACAAGCAAGTTGGACAATATTCTGTTGTGATCCATAAAGTTTTCATTGGCTAACTTTTGGAAGTGAATCACCAAGTCTTTCTTCCTAGTCTGTCCTTGCCTGGAAGCTCTGCTGAAACCCGTCCACAATGGGTGACCCTGCTGGTATTTAAAATACTGGTGTCATGGCTTCCCGCAACATATAAGCCACCACAACAAACTGACAGACGATAGTGACTTACCACAATTTTTAAAAAAAAAAAAAATCCTTAAGCATTTACGAAATAGCCAGATTATCCATTTAAATCAGGAGCAACAAGTTTTCAACACTGAAACATTTAACGACCCCCACTGCCCGTACCCTATCATTTTAGTTACTTCAAGTAATTGGAGAATACTTTTTTTTCATCACTTGTTCTATTGTGTGTGTATATAATAGGTAAGCTATGTTAGTTATGAAGGTTTTGTTTTGTACTTCATAGTGATGATTAAAAATGTGCATAGCTTTGTGTGTGGTTAGAGCATTGTAGTATCTCTGCCTATTCAGGTTTCTTGAGTAGTTAGAGGACCTGAACTTTCCAGGTTAGGTATATCAATCAAATTTACCATATAAACGCAAAATATCACCTCCTTCTTGTGCTTTATAGACAAACGTCACAGGTATAATGGCAGAGATAGCACATGGAAATATCCATCACTTTGCCAGTTCAAGCTTTTCATTCACTGGGAACAATAATAAGCCTGGAACATGCTCAGATTCTGAGTTTCTGATTTATATACTACCCAATTAGTGTCCCCATTTAACCCGCTCACCTGTTGTTGCTTTGTTCTGAATTTCATGGTGCTGTCGTTTTAAACTCTGTCTTGCATATATTTTCAGAGAGAGGCTCATTACTGCAACCCCTTGTTTTTTGGGTGGTTGGAGCCCTGCCACAGTGTCTGAATTGCCTGAATAAAGCAAAGTAGGTCCTGTAATTATTTTCTCCCCAGCATGTGATTTGTTACTGATGACACATACACAGGGTGTGTTCTCCATTAGGCTGGCTGATCCCTCCTCTATGGCATTCATGTTGCTGTCAGTGTGCTCTAAGCTATAGAGTGTTAGGCAACTTTACCATCGGGAAACGAGCATGTACTTTTTAATGTGTCTGAAATAGCTACACACTGACAGATGTTCCCACATGCTTGCTGATGTCATGACTGGGGCTCATATAAAGCCCAGGAAATTAAAAGAAAGGAGGAAATGTTAGCCGAGCCTCCAGAAGAAGAGATTATAGAAACAGACAATGGAAAATTTTAAGAAAGCCCACCAATTAATTAACCTTCCCTTCTGCTCTGATTTTTTTTTTTTTCCAATAAGGAGTCATTCAAGACACAAATGATTAAATGTGAGAAAACTCAATATTTAAATAGCATTTCATTCCTAGTGTCCATGTTCAAGATAAAACAAGCAAACAAACCAAAAACAAAATAAAGGTGGTCTGTCTCCCTCTTTATTAAAACAATTGTATGTCACAGAGTTTACTTGGTAGGCCAATTATTTTAAAAACTGGGTTTCAAGGAAAAAGTCACTCTCTGGCAGAGACCTTACATGACAAGTTCCATTCCACAGTGGAATAAAATGGTTGAGAGGAGAAACTAACACAACTTCAACTACAGCAGTGTGAACACACCACTGTAATAATTCATTTAGAATGATGACACCTGAGACCTAATTTGAAAGTCCTAGATGAATACTGGTCTCACATTCAACCCTGAGGGCTGCTGCAAACATACCTAAGAAAGTCTAAGAACCATAGTGAGTCTAATTGAATTGGACTTAAACGGACCATTGAGATGGCCCCACGGAGCTCAGGGGAATTCATATTGTCTATACTGTATCAGAATCACAGCTTGAACTGAGTAACTGGTTACATTCAGTCACATTACTGTAACTCATGCTTGAGGTAAAGGGGAAACCTTTTGCCATCAGCAAGACTGGATGGAAAACAATTTCAAATCACTTTAAACCCAGTTGGCAACTACTTTGCCAATTATGGAATCCAGTGGGAAAGGTGTGTGCGAGGGCTCAGGACTAAATGATTTATGTCAGGCATCTGGGTCTCCTGAGGAAGGCGGGAGAGTGTGTGGAGGAGGGGCATGTGGCTAATTATTTCTCTTAAGAATACTTTAGCGAGGTAATTTGTGCTTGCAGATGAATCAGGCTGCAGGCTGCATAAAAGGTGAGGTAAGCACAGAAACGCCTCAGATCCCATTTAGAAATGGATAAAGAGAGAACCTCAGGATTCAGTGTGCTTTCTCCTCTCTTCACCTGGAAGCATTTTGAGATATAAAATATAAAGAGCAAATTTAGTCCTTGGCTCTAATGGGTAAGTTGGGATCAAAGTCTGTAATTTGTACCGCAGGTATTGCACTGGTGCTGTCTACCGCAGAATTCCAGGCACAGATGACATGCCATAACTCATCAGACGGACGGCTGGGAATCTGAGGCTCTTTGTAATGACCCTGAGAAACTCTTCTTTTTTCCTTTTTTTGGTCCTAGTTTATTTTTGATGACTCTGGTTGCAGCAGAGTCAACGATTCTGTGTCTTCTAAAAGAATAATGTCACCCTTCTCTGGGATTCATGTATGAACATGTTCAACTGAGAAATGATCCTGAAAGTCTTCCCAAAGGTAATAAGCCCCCCGCCCCGCCACTCCAAACAACACAAAAAAGTGTTGATAGAATTCCACTGTAGTAACTTAAACCAGGGGCATACAGGTTCTTGAGTAGTATTTTCAGATCCTTTTCTTATCTAAATGGAGTCCTGGTGGAGCAGTGGTTAAGAGCTCGGCTGCTAACCAAAAGGTCAGCAGTTCAAATCCACCAGCTGCTCCTTGGAAACCCTATGGGAGCAGTTCTGTTCTGTCCTATAGAGTTGCTATGAGTCGGAATCCACTCCACGGCAACGAGTTTGGTTTTCTTATCTACAGAATTTAAAAGTTGTTTTTAGTAATCTGAGAGAGATGATTAATGCTGTAATTATATCAAACCCAGCACTGCGGCTCTCATCAAACCTCATGAGTGAGTTGGTACAAGGCTGGCACTTTGCTTTTTCGTCTTTTCTCTCTTTTAGCAGCTGCCTACCATCATTACAACTAATATAGGGGATTAAACTTTTGGGCTAGCTAGTGGCTCTGAGTATCTCTGTAATGGTTTCCATTGTACACATCCCTAGAAAACACTTCTGACCAATGAACCCCTAACTGGAAGTTACACAGGCAAGCTTCATTGAAAATGACACCACTGGAGGGAAACTTGTGCTCATTTGGGATGTTTCCTCACTGGGGAAAGAAGGGCATTTGAGCAGTTAAGCCAAAGTGATATTATCATGTGGCATTCACTTTTGTAAGGCACTGAACAGAGCAGCGGGGGAGTTTGTGCTCCCATGTGCTGACTTATTTGCTTAGCTGTGTGATGTCCACACAAGAATCTCAGCGTGTCCTGGATGGATTACCCAATAAACAAGGTACACACTGGCTTACTTGTGCTTACTTACTAATCTGTAGTGTACAATTTCACCTGTTTCTCACCACATCAAAAATGTGGTGAAACCCATGTGAAATTGTGCACTATGGATTAGTAAGTAAACACAAGTAAACCCATGTGTACCTTGCTTAATGTAAGCTGGTGCATACCTTACTTACTGGTTAACCAGCCCCTGCATCCACAGGAGGTTGAGAACTAGCTGTATTCTCAGTTCATCCTCATACGGAGTGGGGAAGGTGGATGTAAGATAATCTAAACTAGATAATGGTCCACATCTCCAATCAATCTTGTTTAAGTACAGAGATTGTGACAAATCGGAGTTAAGCACTGTCATAGAGGGGAGGGTGGCATGGAAAAGACCCTGGGACTGGCTTTTGTGAGAGCTGTATTCTAATTTTTGGCTTCAACCAAAAATATATGGTGGCTTTGGGTGAGTTTCTTCACCCCTCTGGGTCTGCTTTCAGTTCCTCTGTAAAATGAGGGGGGTAGAAAAATTTAACACTTGTTCATGGAGTGGTTGGTTTGTACCAAGGTTTGTGCTAGGCCACTGTGGTCCACTGTCCTTCTCGATTTTATAGTCTAGCAAGTTAGACTGACATTAAAAACACAATTTTAAGGCGATGCATTTTAGGAAGTGGGAAAGAAGTACATGGTGCTATGGAAACATGTGACTGAGTTTGAAGAGTCAGGGAGGGCCCTGAAGAAAGCTATTTGGGTTGAGACTGAGGATAAAGGAGAGGTGGCCAAGGAAAGATGGGGGTAAGATGAGGTAGAGGAGCATTTCAGACAGACAGACAACATTTATCCAGGCTCTTTAGCTAGAAAGAGGTTGGGGCCACGTTATGGAACATGAAGGAGAAAGTGAAAATGCAGGCCAGGTGGAGGGTTTCATGCAATGTGGTGAGCGCTTGACCTCATCCTGAGGGCAACGGAAGTATTGAAGGATGTTCTGTGGCATGGTGGAGCTGATGTCTGAGGCTCCCTCCAGACCCAGTATTCTGTAGGACAGGGACTTTCCAAGTGATTGTTGGGTCTCTCTAGGACCCATCAGAGGGATTCAGATATTTAGGTGTTATCCCGAGAGCAGGACACAAGGCATTGCCCCCTAGAAACTCCACCTCCAATTTGCAGCCTGTGGAGGCCTAGTATGTTAAGGTGGATTTGCTCATGCAGGTTGGTGTTTTTGATCTGGGGCTCCAAGACTGGAAGGCACCTGAGCAGACTCTGGGTCATGCTCTTTAGTTCTCTGTTGGCCTTACCAGAAGATTGTCAAAGAAATAAAGAGGTTGTGTCGTATGCCAAAGGCACGTCACCAAGAAAGAAGATGGGAAATGGAGCCCTTCAGAACTTCAGCCTCTTTCTTAGGGCAAGACTTCCTGAGACTTCCATTTGCGGTCTGTCTTGGGGTGCAGAGGAGTTTGGCAGAGACTGGAACAACTTTAGAGGGAGCCCTCACAGCATCTCGCATCTGGCGGCATCTAATAACAAAGATAATCATTTACGGTGCTCTGTGAGGTTCAGTGGTAGAATTCTCACCTTCCATGAGGGACACCTGGTTAAATTCCTGGCCAACGCACCTCATGCCTAGCTACCACCTGACTGCCAGCGAAGGCCATGTGTTGCTCTGATGTTGAACAGACACCAACAGAGCTGCCAGACTAGGAAGAAAGGCCTGAAGACCTACTTTCAAAAATCAGCCAGTGAAAATCCTATGGGTCACAATGGTTCCATCCACAACAGATCATCGGGATGGTGCAGGACTGGAGGGCATGGGGTCTCCATGAGTCAAGGCCAACTTGACAGTAGCCAAGAACAACAGCAGAAACTAAATGAAGGTGTTTATACCCTTCTCCCATTTACAAGTCTCGACAACCTCGTGGAGGTAGGTGGGGCAGGTATGCTCACTTTGCAGGTGAGGAAATGGTGTGGGAGCAGGACAGTAGGTAACTTATCCAAAGTCACATAGCTAGTAAGTGGCAGAGCTAGGAATCAAAACCAAA